>NC_060122.1:612634498-615111164 GCF_021461395.2 Schistocerca americana
ACATGTGACACTGATCGGTGAAGAGAACATGATGCCAATCCTGAGCAGTCCATTCGGCAAGTTGTTGGGCCAATCTGTCCCGCTCTGCATGGGGCCATGGTTGCAAAGATGGACCTCGCCATGGACGTCGGGAGTGAAGTTGCGCATCATGCAGTCTGTTGCACACAGTTTGAGTCATAACACGACGTCCCGTGGCTGCGCGAAAAGCATTATTCAACATAGTGGCTTTGCTGCCTGGTTTCCTCTGAGCCACAATGCGTAGGTAGGGTCATCCACTGCAGTGGTAGCCCTTGGGCGGCCTGAGCGAGGCATGTTATCGACAGTTCCTGTCTCTCTTTATCCCTGTGTCGGAACAACATCGCTTTGGTTCACTCCGAGACGCCTGGACACTTCCCGTGTTGAGAGCCCTTCCTGGCACAAAGTAACATTGCCGACGCGATTTAACCGCGGTGCTGACCGTCTACGCATGGTTGAACTACAGACAACACAAGCCGTGTACCTCCTTCCTGGTGGAATGACTAGAACTGATCGGCTGTCGGACCCCCTATGTCTAATCGGCGCTGCTCATGCATGGTTGTTAATATCTTTGGGTGAGTTTAGTGACAGTCAAATGGACTGTGTCTGTGATACAATATCTACAGTCAACGTCAATCTTCTGGAATTCTGGGAAGCAGGATGATGCAAAACGTTTTTGATGTGAGTATATATACTCTTTGTGTATATGCTCTCTACAACAATACTTCTCTGGAAGCTTTATTATTTAGCTGGAAAGTATTTCTTTACCTTCTTATGCGTAAGAAGAAGGACAGATACTGATCTGCAATTTACCACTAAGGACTAGACTACTTTGTCGGTAAATGAGACGTACATTATTAAGAGAGAGAAGACAGAAGAACATCTTCTTTTTTAACTATTTCTTTGAAGCTTTCTCCTCATTTTTGTAGACAATCAGTGTCTGTTCTATTACAATGAAGCGGTAACATATAAGAAAAATTGCAACGGATTTATTTTCCTTCCATACTTTTGTTTCACTTGCTGGTAAGCATAACTGCTCACTTTAGACAAACAGAAACCGTTTCTTTCGCAGTGCGTATCCTGTTTCGTAGCAATATACGTTCTCCACAAATTCTAAATTCCTGGTAAGGGAAGAAAATGTTAAAAGAACACACAGAAAAAATACGGCGCGGATATTGTGGCTAGTATACGAGTTTACATTGCTGTGTATGCAGTAACATGCGCGTTTCGCGATATTTTCCAGGAAACTCCTGGACAAAAGCCATATTGAAATGTTTTTGTTCCAGACTTCTTTGTGCTGGCTTGAAGGAGAATACTGCGCCGTTCCACTCGCAAAGAATTTACTGCGGAAGCCAAATACCTCGCATGACGTGACCGCTGCAAGGAATGCAGGCGAATATCAGCAATCTCAGACTCGTAGAACGCTTACATGGCAACGCTGTCGCGGAATGTAGAGAGGCGTCCGAGATGTGCAACTAGATGCTATAGACATCCTATATAAACAGCTCAGAAGTGGAGGATAGTGTAAATATAATTTTAGCCTTTTGCAAACACACTGCTTTATCGAACGCAATTCGTCACGAAACGTGCGTTAGCGTGCTAACGTAATTAAACTGGTGGGCACTCGCTCTTCAAGTTTGTATTCGTTGCTTCATTCATACACTTATTTCGCCACAGTAATACGCCAACCAATCACTACTGATTTATTTACCATTCTGCTCGTATTAGGGCCTTTGGGTCCTCTCATGAAACTGACCAGGATTTGTGCATCTCACATATACACTCAACTATGCCGTTCACCTCAAATGTTTCCGGAACCGTTTAAGATATCGTAACTCTGTTTCCACCTAGAAGAATTGTGAGAAAATCCGGACTAAACCTACGTATAGCCTTTTTTCTTACAATTTATGAGGAACGTATGCGGCTGCGGTATATGTTTAGCACTGCGGGAGATACGATCTACACGTTTGCCTGAAGTTGATGTACTTAGCAGCAAATAAATTACACTTATATCTGTATGAACTTCGATTTTTCATGTGGATCTATAGAATAGTTTCTGTCGCCAGTGTCGTAGTTCTATAAGAGACAAATTCAACGGCATTTCACTTTTCAAGCTGCGATTAGTAGTTTCGGAAAAATTACAGGATGTAGAACATGAGACTTATTTATTTCCAACATGTAAGCGATTGTCGTCTTGTGCGGAACTTCGCGTTTTACGTAATTGTCACATTAGGCCGGTGGGGTACTTGACGCAGCTAAGACAGTCAACTCGCAAAAGCGGAATAGCGGAGAAAAATTTAATTTAGAACTGATACTAATCATACTTGATTACTTATGGTTGGACTGACACAGCAACTGGAAGGCAAAAGACGTCGCTTCATCAATCAACTATGGTAGTGATTCTGCTCTTGTTTCTGTCAAAGCCTTCAATGAAAGCTGCACGTAAAAAATTGAATAGCTTTATAGAACAGGGAATTAAGGCATACAAGTTGTCGAGGGATAACTTTGCGTCATAAGATTAATATCAAGATACACACTTTCATTGCAAAATGACATCAACAGCAACAATAAGGAAAGCTCAAAAGAATGTGGTCATAACCAGTTGCTCAAAATTCCATTCATGTCATCAAGTGTTCGAAATACCCACAGTCTATTGCATTATACGTTTCCAGTATCTGGTGCAAGGACTTCTGGACAGCAAGAGATTCCTTCGACATTTTGGACACGGTGCTACAATGAGATGTTTTAAATTCTAGCGGGACGTCGGAACTTGTGCACTGACCACATCTTTGAGTTTACAAATCAGCCGAATCTGCAGGACAAGTAGTAACTTCTTCGCATCGACGCGTCCTAACCAGCTTTCAGGAAAGACCTGGTAAGTCTTCTCCTAGCCACAAGCCAGTGGTGAGCAAGTCCCCGATCGTGCTGGTACCACATGAAACTACGTACTTCAAATGATACACTCCTGGAAATGGAAAAAAGAACACATTGACACCGGTGTGTCAGACCCACCATACTTGCTCCGGACACTGCGAGAGGGCTGTACAAGCAATGATCACACGCACGGCACAGCGGACACACCAGGAACCGCGGTGTTGGCCGTCGAATGGCGCTAGCTGCGCAGCATTTGTGCACCGCCGCCGTCAGTGTCAGCCAGTTTGCCGTGGCATACGGAGCTCCATCGCAGTCTTTAACACTGGTAGCACGCCGCGACAGCGTGGACGTGAACCGTATGTGCAGTTGACGGACTTTGAGCGAGGGCGTATAGTGGGCATGCGGGAGGCCGGGTGGACGTACCGCCGAATTGCTCAACACGTGGGGCGTGAGGTCTCCACAGTACATCGATGTTGTCGCCAGTGGTCGGCGGAAGGTGCACGTGCCCGTCGACCTGGGACCGGACCGCAGCGACGCACGGATGCACGCCAAGACCGTAGGATCCTACGCAGTGCCGTAGGGGACCGCACCGCCACTTCCCAGCAAATTAGGGACACTGTTGCTCCTGGGGTATCGGCGAGGACCATTCGCAACCGTCTCCATGAAGCTGGGCTACGGTCCCGCACACCGTTAGGCCGTCTTCCGCTCACGCCCCAACATCGTGCAGCCCGCCTCCAGTGGTGTCGCGACAGGCGTGAATGGAGGGACGAATGGAGACGTGTCGTCTTCAGCGATGAGAGTCGCTTCTGCCTTGGTGCCAATGATGGTCGTATGCGTGTTTGGCGCCGTGCAGGTGAGCGCCACAATCAGGACTGCATACGACCGAGGCACACAGGGCCAACACCCGGCATCATGGTGTGGGGAGCGATCTCCTACACTGGCCGTACACCACTGGTGATCGTCGAGGGGACACTGAATAGTGCACGGTACATCCAAACCGTCATCGAACCCATCGTTCTACCATTCCTAGACCGGCAAGGGAACTTGCTGTTCCAACAGGACAATGCACGTCCGCATGTATCCCGTGCCACCCAACGTGCTCTAGAAGGTGTAAGTCAACTACCCTGGCCAGCAAGATCTCCGGATCTGTCCCCCATTGAGCATGTTTGGGACTGGATGAAGCGTCGTCTCACGCGGTCTGCACGTCCAGCACGAACGCTGGTCCAACTGAGGCGCCAGGTGGAAATGGCATGGCAAGCCGTTCCACAGGACTACATCCAGCATCTCTACGATCGTCTCCATGGGAGAATAGCAGCCTGCATTGCTGCGAAAGGTGGATATACACTGTACTAGTGCCGACATTGTGCATGCTCTGTTGCCTGTGTCTATGTGCCTGTGATTCTGTCAGTGTGATCATGTGATGTATCTGACCCCAGGAATGTGTCAATAAAGTTTCCCCTTCCTGGGACAATGAATTCACGGTGTTCTTATTTCAATTTCAAGGAGTGTACTTCCTCTAAGAGGGTCGATAGCACTTTAGTAAGAGGTGTCTTTTATCCGTTTGAGGTTTATTTAGTGAAGTAAAGACTAGTCACATCGTCTCCAATAATCCCGTATCAACCAGTACCAACCACTGACGTGTATTTCTTACGTTCAGCTTCCCACTGTTTATAAAGAGAGATCCAATGATAAACAGGATGCTATGAACACAAAGATCTTTCTTTTGAGGTTGAATCAGAACCGAATGTCATAACTAATGAGTCTTTTGCCTTCCTTCTGGTTAAAGTAGAAATGCATATGGAACTTGTTTGCGTGTAAAATGCGAACAACACTATGCCGACTTATTTCAGAGGTTGTTGCAATTTTTCTGGAGCTAATATGTGGATTATGAACAACAGCTGCCACAACATCTATTTCATTCGCTTTCCTCGTTGCAACCTTGTTCCAAATCCTCTGCGCAATGGTCTACAGCCATTCAAATAACAGTTTTCTGCACATTGGCCCAATTTTCATTCTTGTTGGAACCCGTCTATCGATATAGCTTTGTGAGTACAACTCTGCTGTTCTCTTCGCGTTTCGTTTTAGTTTATGGTGGTTTGTGGAATACAGTTATTTCTTCCAAGTAACGATCACTCGATACACAGAATGAAAGCAGCGTTTCTTTTGTGCCATTTTATACCACTATCGCGACAATGCAACAATCTATTTCCTTTGTATCCGAGTTCAAAAAAATGTTCAAATGTGTGTGAAATCTTATGGGACTTAACTGCTAAGGTCATCAGTCCCTAAGCTTACACACTTCTTAACCTAAATTACCCTAAGGACAAACACACACACCCATGCCCGAGGGAGGACTCGAACCTCCGCCGGGATCAGCCGCACAGTCCACGACTGCAGCGCCTTAGACCGCTGTATCCGAGTGACGTATTTCCTCATGTGAGCATGTTCAAAACAGATAAAGCCTAAGTTCTAAATATTGTATTAAATAGCTATGAAAAGGGATTATATGTCACTTATTGAGGACATTTCGTAAATATTTGGCTAAAAACTGGATTGTGATATCTTAGCCAAGTGTGAAGTGGCAATAGCGGTCAGTAAAAGGGAAGCTGGAGTTTTAAATTTCGCTTTTAAGAAAGCATTCGTTGTTTGACCGTCGTACAGACACACGTAAGAGCGATATGGTAACAGGCATCCCTGGAGTAGAGAGATAACTGAAAGAGTTGAAAACCAATAAGTCGCCATGTCCGAGCGGAATCAAAATTCGGTTTTATAGAGAGAACCCTGTGGCACTGGTCCCTTATTTAGCTCGCATTTTACGCGAATCCATAGTGCAGTGCAGAGTCCCAAGCGACTGGCAAAAAGTGCAGGTGACTCCTTTATATAATAAAGGTAAAAGAAGGGACTCCCATAATTACAGAGTGATATTCTTAATATCGGTTTGCTGCAGAATTCTTGAACACATTCTGAGTTCGAATGTAGCAAACGCCTTTCGAGAGAAAAACAGCTTCTGTTCAAACATGAGCAGTGAAACTCAGCTTGCCCATTTCTCACACGATTTCTTTCAGATCATAAATGAAGGCCAACAGAAATGCCCCATGTTTCTATATGTCCAGAAAGCGATTGACACTGTGTCCAACTGCTGACAGTTGACGAGGGAGCGAGCGTACGGATTAGGTTCCCAGATAAACCAGCAGTTTAAAGACTTCATAAATAACAGAACACAGTATGTCGTCCTAGATGGCGAGTGTTCAGCAGAAACAAGGAGTGCCCCATGGAAGTGTGATAGGACAGCTCTTATTCCCTGTAGACAGAAATGATCTGACGGACAGGATCAGTGGCAATGTGCGGCTATTTGCTGATGACTCTGTGGTGTACGGAATGGTATCATCGTTTGGTGGCTGCAAGAGGGTACAAGATGACAGAATTTATAGTTTGTGGGATGAATGGTAGCTTGCTCTAAATGTGGAAAAACGCAAGTTACTGAAGATGAGTAGAAAAAACAATGCCCATATCTCTGGCACACGTGGTCTAGATCTTGGGGTAGTGTCTTTGGGTAACAATCAAAACATCATCGGTCCCGGGTTAGAACCCCATCACTACTTAAAGTTTGAATAAAAGTAACCAGAAATGACGACCGAAGACTTTCGGCGTAGGAAATCACACTCTTTCTGCCAACGGCCATCTCAAAGAGGGCGGAGGAGCGGACAGAGGTTCGGGCCACTCTCGTGCCCTACTGGGGGAGGGGGGGGGGGGAGGACTACCCCTAAAATATGGAAGAATCAACAATGATAAACGACATGAGAATGCAGAAGGCAATTGAAACCACTGTATTAGAGACACATAATGTGTATTCCCAGGACAGTAGACTGTCATTAAAAGTTGTCATGATGGTCTCTCCATTGGCAAAAGATTCCGGACTAGTCCCCATTCGGAGGAGACTATGAGACAAATATTGAGTAACCAACTGAACCATAACGTTCTACGAGTCAAGTGTTTGAATGTGGTTGGACAATCTGAAAATAGAAATGTTAAGGTTCAGTGAAATGAAATGCATAGAAAACAACGATTTCTGGTCAGATGAGTATGGGGTAATATCAACAATAACAAAAATAGTATAACGTGAGTGGGATTCGTTATGAATAAGAGACTAGGACAAGTTAAGTACCACCGTAGTAGCTATGCATCTTCATTGCGTAGCAAGATCTTTCACTCAACCCTTCAGTCTTATTTTACATAAAAATGTTTGAAGTTTAAAATAGATTTATTCTGTGCTGATGAAAGTCTCTTCTGCTGCGACAACGAAATTAATACATGTATAGAATCCATATTGTCAACGTGCAGCGTTTTTCACTGTTTCATAGTGGTTATGACTTATATTGTGCGCTCTCTTCCCAGTTGTTTGCTTGTCAAGTTTTTATATCGGTTCCAATTATTGAAAATTAGAGATTATGTGGTAAGAACTTAGCTCTACAGTGCTTAGAGTGATTAGTGAAATCAACACTGAGGCCTTACTGCACGCGAGTGTCCGCCCATTGTAATTACGAGTCCGATCGCCAACCACAGTAATTTATAAGCGAATACTGGTCCAAATAAAGACAGAACTGGGAGGGTCATTGCAAGTCGCAATGAGTCACGGGAAATTATGTCAGGATTGAGAGTGCCTCTGTTCCGTACAACCAAGTAGTGGTCACACTGATTTATCCCTTCTCGGTCAAGGCAACGGAGGATGTGACAGTTTGCGTTAAGGATGTTATGGAAGCACATGGGTGGTCAGGCGTCAAACCATATGTTGTCTACCACGATACATTGAGTAGTGCACATACATTCCAGGAGTGGGCTGCTGGATTCTGACAGCAGTACCAAAAGCAGACAGGTGAATGATTTTTTCGTGAGAAATTAAGTGTGTTGTCAATGCAGTGCAAAGTGCATGTGCAAGCATTTTCTGATAGAATCCGTAAACTAAGTGCAAAGATACAGACTCAGAATGCAGAAGCTAATAGGGTGCTGCTACAGAGGCAGAAAATAGAGCGGTGAATGGTTTTTTGCATGGTATATCCACTGAAATGTCACGGAGGGTACCGATGGAGAACCGAGAGAACTTAGAGGCAGCTCTTAGGATCGCAACACTTAACAGAAGAGGAGGATATTGCCACAAAACAGAGAGTAGATCGCTGCGGGTGGGAGAGGCATGTAAGGAAGCAGTGTAAGCAACCAGAGTCCTACGTGTGCGGCATAGTGGGCCACTGGTCATTTGACTGTAACGATAGGAATTTTGGAAAGCATCGGCAAGGGAAGCAGCCATTAAACGCAAATAGGATTGCTACGACCATCGGAAGGCAATCCCGATATACTGTAACATGGCACAAGCTAGTGCACAGGTGGAATACAGCTTAATGGGCTTAGTGGTTGGCAGCAAACAGAGATTTTGTGGTGGACACAGGTGCGAATGTGATCTTTATCAGTCTGAACGTCGTGGGAAAGAGGAGACTAGAGCCACCACAGTCTAGGTTACGTGAGGTTGACGATAATATGGTGCCGGCCGGCGTGGCCGAGCGGTTCTAGGCGCTTCAGTCTGGAACCGCGCGACCGCTACGGTCGCAGGTTCGAATCCTGCCTCGGGCATGGATGTGTGTGATATCCTTAGGTTAGTTAGGTTTAAGTAGTTCTAAGTTCTAGGGGACTGATGACCTCAGATGTTAAGTCCCATAGTGCTCAGAGCCATTTGAACCATTTGATAATATGGTGGAATTATTGGGCACAGCAGTAGTGGAGTTTTCAGTGGGGAAAACTAAGTTCAGCGAACGCATGGAGGTGTTGTTATGCATAAACAAAGGTTATTCTGTGATTCTCGGACTAGACTTTCAAGACGAACATCACGCTAAGATTGATCTTTTGCAAAGCTCAGTGGAACTCTGTGGGACTTTGCTTCGACTGGGGGAAAAATTTGCAACTGAAACAATAGCACAGTTTTCGCCTATCACGGGTTTGGACCAACTAAGCTGATTACGAGTATCTCGTCTCCTACCTTCCAAACTTTACAGAAGCTCTCCTGCGAACCTTGCAGGACTAGCACTCCTGAAAGAAAGGATATTGCGGGGACATGGCTTAGCCACAGCCTAGGGGATGTTTCCAGAATGAGATTAGATGATTCCGGTTAGTGTGGATAACTTAAGGTGGAGGGGAGGTGACTCTCTCAAATTGTGCAATAATAGACACTGTGGAAGTCTTGGAAGATGAGGACTTCGACAGGTCGAGCCTAGAGGAAAGCTACAAGCAAACCTTAGGTATGGAAGTGTTATGAGGGAAGTAGGTCATTTGAAGGGCGGTGATTGAATGGCTACAGAGAACTTGTTGTCTACTTTCGATGATTTATTTTGTGCAAACTGAGGGTTTCTGGAAACTGTGCTGACGCACCATCACGTACTGATGGGGGATACCACACCAATTTATAGGAAACCATAGCGAATAGCAGAGCAGCTGCAACCATTGGTAGAAGAATTTATTGAACAACAACTATGCGATGAAATCGTAGGACCGAATGATAGTTCTTAGAGCACAAATATTGTAGTCGTTACGTAGTAATCGGTGGACGGGACAAGGAAATACAGATTTTGCTGTGACTACAGATATCTAAATGCGCAAACCATTTTGGATGCTTATGCAATTCAAAACATCACGGAAACTTTGGATTATCTGGGTCAGTGCCGGTTCTTTACAACTATGGACCTCAGGAGCATATAACACCAATGCGCAAACCATTTTGGATGTTTATCCAATTCCAAACATCACGGAAACTTTGGATTGTCTGGGTCAGTGTCGGTTCTTTACAACTATGGACCTCAGGAGCAGATACGACCAACTGGAGGTTGTGCCTGAAGACAGCTCGAAAACAGTGTTTGCCATCCCAGCAGTACATTTTCATAACAAATGCATGCCATTTGGGCTAATGAACACACTGGTGACTTTTCTGCGGATGTTAGATGGGTAACTGAGAGGGTTAAAGCCAAAAACGTTTTTGGTCTAGCTGAATGACATAATTATCTACTGAAAGGATGCACCAGAACATGTGAGACGTTTGGAGGCTGTGTGGACAAGCGTGATTTTGTGAAAACTCAGGTTAACTATCTGAAGCACGTGATCAGTGAGTGTGGCGTACAGACTGATCCTCATCTTACAGACGCAGTTAAAAATTATCCAGTACCACAATCGAACTAAGCAGGTAAAGTCGTTCACTAGGCTCTGTAACTATTATCGACTGTTGGTGAAAGACTATGCGAAAATAATTGAACCATTAAACATCCTACTGAAGAAGGGGACGAAATTCCATCGGTCGCAGGAATATCATGAGGCATTTGAAAAATTGAAAGAAATGTTAGTTTCAGATCCAGTATTGGTTTTTCTGGATTTTGAGAAAGAGTTTATCCTTCTGTGTGATGCTTCAAATCAGATTGTCAGTTGTGTCGTGGGACAAATCGTAAATGATCAGGAACATACGGTAGCTTAAGCTTCAAGGCAGTTACACAAGGTGGAGTGTAGCCACTGAGCAACGGAGAAAGAGATGTAGGCAGTCATATACGTTATTACATATTTTCTATGTTATCTGTGTGGTAGCATGTTCAAGGCAGTGACGGACCAGGCCTCACTGAAATGATCGTTTGGTTTCAAAGTTCCGTCTAGTAGGTTAATTTGATAGGCAATTTAGCTTAGTGAATTCGAATACGAGGTAATCCATAACCCAGGGAAATCACACGCAAATGCAGATTGTTTAAGCCATGTAGCGATGTTAAGTACACTAGGGAAGAGCATTGAAGAGTGGCAGTCGGCACAGGCCTGGGATAAGGACTGCGAGGCATTTAAGTCACAGCCACATTTCGTTATGCACAAGGGTATTGTTGTGTAGAACGATGAGGTGTGGACCACTTGAGGTGGGGTGGGGTGGGGGGGGGGCAGGAGGGGTAGGAGTTCAAGAGGGTTTTCGGAAGGCAGTTCTGCAGCAAGCTCACGACCATATATTGTCAGGTCATGGTGGGCGACATGCTACAGACCGACATGTAGCAGAGCAGTTTTGGTAGAGGAACAGGAAGCATGAGGTTGAACAGTATGTTAAGGACTGTGTGCCAAGTGAGCAGAGGGCTGACATTACACATCAAAAAGTGCTGTTGGAAAGTTTACCACAGTCGTCCAGTCCACTTTCTGTATTAGGTTTGGTTGTCGTTGGACCATTTAATAAAATACTTGCAGGAAATAGGTACTTTCTCATGATAATCGAGCATTTTTCTGGAGTTTTGGCAGTGGTACCGAAACTGGACCAACGGGCTGGTACTGTAGCAAAGGCGTTAGTAAACAACTGGGTATTAAAGTTTGGAGTGCCTGAGACCACTATTACGGAACAGGTTATAAATTTTGTCTCAGATTTAATGAAACAACTATGCTGCGTGTTATGTAAACGGAAGTTACAGTCCAGTCCATTTCATCTGTAGACCAAGGGGAGAACCAAACGCATGCCCAATACAACTGCAAAGATGTTGAGCAGCTACATACGTTCTAGGCATGACGATTGGGAAGCCTATTTACGCTATGTAAAATGTACTTTTAATTCGAAGGCTCATATTGGAACGGGCTTGTCGCCATTTGAAGTGGTTTATGGCAGGAAAATGCCATCTCCCTTTGACGTTTTGATTCCTGAATTAGGACTGGATGGTGAGTCAGTGAGCAAGATTGCCAGAAGAATTCTAGAAGTTTGAAGGAATATAGGAAAGGCAAACACAAAGGCACTACAACGCCAGGAACAACCAAACAGACACAAGGGCAAATTGCCGAAATAAAGTGTGGGGCAGTCGTTAATGGTCGCCAGTCCCTATATGTCAAAGGGGAAAACGAAGAAATTTTTAACAAAATACCAGGCAACATACCAAATCATGAAAATGACCTCACTGGTCAATGTGAAATTACAGTTACCCGCAAAGACGTGTTTTATACACGTTAGTCACATAAAATCGTTTAAAGTAATGGTAGAGAGGATACCACTGCTATCGGCAACCAATCAGGAGGTGAAAGCTACAAAGGGTAGAAAGAAGGCACGTGGAATTTGTGCCTTATATCTGCGTAAGTAAGTTTTATAATTGTTATTTGTTGGGCTTTTTGTTTTAGTATATCAGGGAAGGTGTTCCCTTGTTGCCATAGGGATACTTGTTTTTTTCCGGAGTCGTTAGTTTTTCATGTCGTTAGTATTGATATTGTTTTGTTGTGGGTTGTGCGTTCTCAGAAGAATGGAGGGGATAGAGAATTTTTGTTCTGCATGTGGCGAATATGTAAGAACATCCTGGGGAATGAGGACGGTCCTGCTGTTGCTGGACACCTGCAGGGGCGAGGCAGTGCAGGTAACGATTGTTCAGCCTCTAGAATCGGATGCGATGCTCTCGAGACAACCAGATGTGTGGCTTACTGGTCATAAACGGTCGCTAAAAACAACAGTGACGATCTGGGAGATTAGGAATGATGGCTTTCCAGAATTATATAAGAAGGTTCAAATGGTTCAAATGGCTCTGAGCACTATGGGACTTAACTGCTGAGGTCATCAGTCCCCTAGAACTTAGAACTACTTAAACCTAACTAACCTAAGGACATGACACACATCCATGCCCGAGGCAGGATTCGAACCTGCGACCGTAGCGGTCACGCGGTTCCAAACTGACGCGTTTAGAACCGCACGGCCACACCGGCCGGCTATATAAGAAGGTTCAAAATGGTTCAAATGGCTCTGAGCACTATGCGACTAAACTTCTGTGGTCATCAGTCGCCTAGAACTTAGAACTAATTAAACCTAACTAACCTAAGGACATCACACACATCCATGCCCGAGGCAGGATTCGAACCTGCGACCGTAGCAGTCGCGCGGTTCCGGACTCCGCGCCTAGAACCGCTAGACCACCGCGGCCGGCTATATAAGAAGGCACAGGGGAATAATTTATATAGGGAGATAAAGGGAGAGTATCAGGATTTGCAATGAACGTACAATAAATTGAGGGTGTAGTTGTCACAGTTGACGGATCTGGTTCCTAAAGTTAGGAGTCGGCGGTAGAGGGGCTGGGTAAACGCTGGAGGAAAGAGATTATTCGGAACAGGAGATGAAGAGGAAGTGTAGGATTTAAATAGCACAGTTGTTCAGGGTCAGCAGATAGCAAGTTCCATGAAGGATGCTGTGGAGTGACAAACAACGTTATTTAGAAATTGGAACAGTGGGTGTTGAACAACATGAGAGTAGTACGGGAACTAGCGGCAGAGGTAACCCGGTGGGCTAGCGAAACGAGCGAGACGCTGAATAGCGATTTGGAGAAAATACAGAAGCAATTGAGTGCCTCGGGCAACGAATTGAATGCAGCGAGGTTGCTGCCATGGGTTAGTGGACCAACTTTGCGATGCTAGGAGTCAGACGGCGATATTACAGGAGGCGATATTTCATGCAATGAACGGGCAACTTAGTCCTGTATTGGTTGCACCGAGGGAGTTCATGATGCCATTGCAGCAGGCAGAAAGGCAGTTTCTGAGGAGTTATAGCATATAGCCAAAATGTCGCAGGAGAATTTGGCACTGTTCTTCCATATGGCTAGCATGGACGTGTAAACAGATGGAGCCAGGGAAAATAAAGCAATCCGTGTACCTGTTGCGTGGAGAAACTCGGAGATTAGCTGCTACAGCATTCACCCATATCCAGTGACATGGGGAATATTGGGCCAAAGAACAGGCAGGCTCGTACGTTAATATCACAGGTATAGCTGGAAAGGTGCATACCAGGGAAGGTTATGATCTGTCCAGGTGGCTAAGTATGGACTGATATGCAGACATGTGAAGCGAGCTTGTTTTTGGGGGAAGTAATTGGGACCAGTTGTAGGAAGGAGCTTCTGTCAGCCCAACCATACTTCACCCCAGAAACTGTACAGCTGAGTGGCTATGAAGAAGGCAGACCAGTAACGTAGAAAAAATGTGAGCGTCAGGAAAGCAAATGATCATTAATGGCATGACTTGTGAGGCAGACGGGATCTTCTGGGTAAGATTACAGGCGCAACTGTCATTACATTGTCGAGGAATACGTTCTATTGACCGGAATGATCTCATTCAGAAATTAACGTATTTAAATGACAAACTCTTTCGACTGCTTATGCGGTCTATGAAGAAATTAACAGAGTCCCAGCAAGGGGGAGTTTTGGTGGAATAAATGTGGCAGCATCTATACCATATCTGGGAAGAACAGAAGCACAAAGTCTTCGTAGTGAGCATATCGGCCACCAGTTGTGGCATGTTTCTAGCAGGCTTTTGCATACTTTATCTCTGGGTAAGACGCAAGAGGGCAAAGCCTGTAGACGTGACAACATACAAAGCATCAGCAGAGTGGTCAGCATTGATCATGGAAGCTATTAGTTTTAAGGTATTAATCAGTGTATAAGGGTATGATAAGGGGTACATGGTAGTAGTAAAGTGTGAGCGGAAGTCCTCTATTGTGAATCTGGGAGATTGTCTTCAATATGTAAATTACTAGAGTTAAGATAGCTGAGTGGGAGTACGATGTTAAAGATTCGGGACGAATCTCCTCGGAAGTGAAGAAATATGCAGCGTTACGAGTAAGTACATGAATTGATTTGGGGGATTTTTGTAAATTTCGCGCAGCTATGGCTGGAAGGTAGTAATTAAGGAGCCGATTGTAACATCAGATGGCTGGCGTGGGCACTGTTGATATTCAGCAAACGATTCTGCTAAGCAGGCTCACGACACCATTCGCAGGAGAGAAGGCATGGCCCGGCGGGCACTGTATAAAGTGTAAAGTAATCAGGGCAGCACAGGGCACTGACGTGCTGTGAAGAACATGGTGTTGCAGTTACAACAGTGCCTAGTGATCCTTGTGTAGGGATTGAAGCGGACTGACGAAAGCTGACGTTGTTATTATTAAAGAGCACACCACTTGCCCCCTCCAGAGGAACTACGTAAGAGGCGTTGGGAAAAGACGTACAAATAAGTCAGCCCAGAGGCTCCAAACGGGACAGTCGTGTTACCATTCTGTTCGCATCTAGAACCAGAGAGAATGACGATTGTTTAAGTTGCAGGCCAACCACGACGACCTTTTGGTGATAGATATCAGCGGCCAAGCGGTCCACTGAAACTACCAGCACCCTCCATTTCACGTGGCAGGGCGGGCCGCAACTTGGAACTGCACTGGCACGAGGAGCGAGAGGGCTGCTAGCCTCTGCTCTCCAGGTGACATCAGCCGGCAGATTGCAAGCTGCCTTCCTCAGGTTTTCTAAAACCGAATAAGAGAACTATCCAAAAATTGGACATTGGCCGATATATAGTATCGAACCTGAGCCAAAGGCTGAACAGTCTCGCATGTTATCATCTACACAACGAGAACAATTGACACTAATTGTATGTGACAGGCCGCTTGAATTTACGCACTCGACGACCTGATTGGCTAACTGCAGTGCTAATTAACTTCGATACGGGAAAAAGTACCGAATTTTTTCCTTAACAGTTATTTCTCAGCACAACCTACACTGTAATGACCTTACAAGCTTTTCAAACAATTTCTATTTACCCTGTACAAAGCAATGTCTGAAAAAAGCTGCACAAATGTTCAGTCAGATCTTGATAAGATTTCAAAATGGTACAAAAACTGGCAACATGCTTTAAGTATTCAAAATGTAAAATAGTGTACTTCACATAACGAAAGGAAGTACTATCCTATGGCTACAGTATCAGTAAGCAGCAGCTGGATTCGGTCAACTCATGTAAATAACTGGGTATAATAATCTGTAGGGACATGAAACAGATCGATCAAATTGGCTCAGTCACAGTTAAAGCAGGAGGCAGACTGCGGTTCATTGGTAGAAAATTACAGTCTACAAAGGTTATTGCTTACAAATCTCTCGTTTTACCTATCCTAGAATACGATTCAAGTGTGTGGGACCCGTATTGAATGTATATGCAGGAGGGCAACACGAATGTTCACAGGTTTTTTTGGTCTATTGGAATGTGTCACACACATGCTGAAGAAACTTAAACGACAGACACTTCAAGATAGACACAAACTATCTCCTGAAATCCTGTTTACTAAGTTACAAGATCTAGGTATGAATGATGAATATAGGAATATACTAAAACGCCCCATGTATCATTTCCGTGTGGATAGTGGGTACAATATTAGATTAATTTGCAGCGTGGTTCAAATGGTTCAAATGCCTCTGAGCACTATGGGACTTAACATCAGTGCCCTAGAACTTAGAACTACTTAAACCTAACTAACCTAAGGACAGCACACAACACCCAGTCATCACGAGGCAGAGAAATTCCCTGACCCCGCCGGGAATCGAACCCGGGCGCGGGAAGCGAGAACGCTACCCCACGACCACGAGCTGCGGACTTGCAGCGTGGACAGATGCCTTTAAGCAGTTGGTCCTGAATGGAAAGGGAAGAAGTCTCAACATCTAGCGTAATTGGAAGTACTTCTGCTATTAACTTCAAAGTATTTTCAGCGTATGGATGTATGTAGAAGAAGATTAACATTCCATTTTCGTCTGGATGACGTGATATGTCACCTCTCTTTGGCTGCACGCAAATATCTTGATGAACCGTGCAGTGAATTCACTACCATGGTCTGAGTCACAGATCACTAGATTTTAAGCGAGCGTCAACTGCGCGAGACTAGTTTGAAGTAACCACAGGAAGCGCCAGATGAATTCCAGCACCTCGTAGAGTCTACGTCCCTATGTGTTACTGCCGTTTCGAGAACTCGCGGAGGAGGCATTCACTATCAACATCACACTCAGTACTTTCCCATGAGAGCTGAGAGGTCAGTGTATTTTGGGAATGTTATTACCGGAATAAACTGCTGTCGACTGGACATAACTGCGGTTCTTTGATCGCTCATCTGAACTACAACATGTGAAATATTAGTTCACTTTATTATACTTTATTATACAAATGATAAAAAGATTTATTTGACTTGATGTAATCCTTGGCCACTGGACAGCTTGATAATTTACAGCTGTCATTGACTATTGAAACATCACTTAATGTAGTAATTAACAAACTCCTCTCCTGAAGTGCTGTGTTCAACTTTTACAAGAGTACCTTTCCATCTGAGACTTAAATAACTCTTTTGTCCTACTACTCGATGATACTGACGGCTTCAGCAAACGTCTCGGACGGGGGCAGAGCGCTTCTATGCTCGGCTCTATACAGGGCTATTACAAATGATTGAAGCGATTTCATAAATTCACTGTAGCTCCATTCATTGACATATGGTCACGACACACTACAGATACGTAGAAAAACTCAAATTTTGTTCGGGAAGCCGCCCTTCAGGTTTCTGCTGCCAGAGCGCTTGAGAGCGCAGTGAGACAAAATGGCGACAGGAGCCGAGAAAGCGTATGTCGTGCTTGAAATGCACTCACATCAGTCAGTCATAACAGTGCAACGACACTTCAGGACGAAGTTCAACAAAGATCCACCAACTGTTAACTCCATTCGGCGGTGGTATGCGCAGTTTAAGCTTCTGGATGCCTCTGTAAGGGGAAATCAACGGATCGGCCTGCAGTGAGCGAAGAAACGGTTGAACGCGTGCGGGCAAGTTTCACGCGTACCCCGCGGGAATCGACGAATAAAGCAAGCAAGGGGCTAAACGTACCACAGCCGATGGTTTGGAAAATCTTACGGAAACGGCTAAAGCAGAAGCCTTACCGTTTACAATTGCTACAAGCCCTGACACCCGATGACAAAGTCAAACGCTTTGAATTTTCGGCGCGGTTGCAACAGCTCATGGAAGAGGATGCGTTCAGTGCGAAACTTGTTTTCAGTGATGAAGCAACATTTTTTCTTAATGGTGAAGTGAACGGACACAATGTGCGAATCTGGGCGGTAGAGAATCCTCACGCATTCGTGCAGCAAATTCGCAATTCACCAAAAGTTAACGTGTTTTGTGCAATCTCACAGTTTAAAGTTGACGGCCCCTTTTTCTTCTGCGAAAAAAACGTTACAGGACACGTGTATCTGGACGTGCTGGAAAATTGGCTCATGCCACAACTGGAGACCGACAGCGCCGACTTCATCTTTCAACAGGATGGTGCTCCACCGCACTTCCATCATGATGTTCGTCATTTCTTAAACAGGAGATTGGAAAACCGATGGATCGGTCGTGGTGGAGATCATGATCAGCAATTCATGTCATGGTCTCCACGCTCTCCCGACTTAACCCCATGCGATTTCTTTCTGTGGTGTTATGTGAAAGACTCAGTGTTTAAACCTCCTCTACCAAGAAACGTGCCAGAACTGCGAGCTCGCATCAACGATGCTTTCGAACTCATTGATGGGGACATGCTGCGCCGAGTGTGGGAGGAACTTGATTATCGGCTTGATGTCTGCCGAATCACTAAAGGGGCACATATCGAACATTTGTGAATGCCTAAAAAAACTTTTTGAGTTTTTGTATGTGTGTGCAAAGCATTGTGAAAATATCTCAAATAATAAAGTTATTGTAGAGCTGTGAAATCGCTTCAATCATTTGTAATAACCCTGTATTGACCTCTGTGTGAGGGCACTGCTGTGCTGAGAGATGGCATGTCTTCTTCAGCTTCTTATATTCGTCGTTGCAGATTGCGGAGAGACATCTCTAATGTCTGTTGTACCAATGTGCGTTGCCGAAAACGATCTCTGGACGATACTGCAGGGAATCTCTGCGTTTGTATTAATACTTTTTCTATGTTAGCAAATGTAATTTGTCTCATTACGCACTACAACTCATGACGTTTAGAGGGTGGGCGTATGACATGCGAAGTGTGTTACATGCATGGTGACCATAAGTGGCATCTCGCCTTAGCTGCTAACCGTTATGGAGCCCCTAATAGTGAATCTAAATGCAAGGTCAAGAGCGATAGCAAATTTTGGTAAAATCGGAAATTTCAATTTATAACTTTTATTCAGCAGAACTCGTACCGACCTTTTATCATCTCACAATGCTAAACAAGATACACAAAAAAGCGTACACTACCTGTGCCCTACCAGTTATACCTGACAGTCTAGAAACACTAGCTCTGGCAAAGAAAGCACTCACGAAGACCAGCGTGTACAGAGAACGGTGAAGAGGGTAATTTACGCGGCAGTAGGAAGTACAAGACCAGCGACGAAGTCATCGGAAAGGGAACGTGGGTGTCTCAACGTCCTCAAAAGAGCTACCTGGTTACACAGCGACGCGAGACCACAACATATGGAGCCATAAGATGATTCACAGGAGCTCTTGGAGCACTGTCAAGCAACAGAAGAGGTAACTCTATGATATAAAAAGATACTACAGAAACTCATTGGATCCTTTTGACATACTCGACAAGTGAGAGCGTCGTAATCAGCACTGAGTGAGTGTACAACTGGTGCTGCGTCAGTCAGCTGTTGGACTAAATGCAGTGTTGACTCTACTGCATACCAACGGCGCTAGCAGCTCGCACCTAAATATACGTTGAATTT
Source organism: Schistocerca americana (assembly GCF_021461395.2). Taxonomy (NCBI): domain Eukaryota; kingdom Metazoa; phylum Arthropoda; class Insecta; order Orthoptera; family Acrididae; genus Schistocerca; species Schistocerca americana. The sequence continues at coordinate 612,653,894 of NC_060122.1, forward strand.
CCAAAGACGTAATTTAATATTTATCCATCGGTCGTGGCTAGTCAATGACAACGTCTATATGTGGCTTCTCGCTACAAGATCATTAATTAAATCGAATTATAACGTCTTAACTCTTTCTCAAAAATCTCACCCTATCTGAACTAAATGAAATTTCTTCCTTTTAAGAGTAATTATCTTTCATAAAACGCAGACTGTCTTCCTTTTTGCTTAAATCGATAACATACTTTTCTAGTTGCAAATTAATAAATGTAAATTTTTATTTCAGTTTCATTGAGGGCTAAGATCTGTGTACCTTACGTTGACAGAATGTCAAACTTTTCTTGGTTACGTATCTGTGGCTTCTCTTTAATAATTTGTTATATAGACAAATTTTTTGCTTTAATACTGGACTTCATTTTCAAATATTTTCTAGTAATAATTCTGGGATAAATGATACTTGTGGACACGTTTTTATCGTTTAAAACAGAAAATATCAGTCTTTATTCTCTGTTAGCATTACATGTACATGTACAAGTCACTATATTTTGTGATGATTGCTGGTTAACTACACAAAACCCCACTAAGCGGAAAGGTAATAATAAATAAATAAGATCAGACAGCAAACCGCCACTTTTCCCCATTAACCATGGACCTTGCCGTTGGTGGGGAGGCTTGCATGCCTCGGCGATACAGATAGCCGTACGTAGGTGCAACCACAAAGGAGGGGTATCTGTTGAGAGGCCAGAGAAACGTGTGGTTCGTGAAGAGGGCAGCAGCCTTTTAGTAGTTGCAAGAGCAACAGTCTGGATGATTGACCGATCTGGGATTCTAACACTAACCAAAACGGCCTTGCTGTGCTGGAACTGCAAACAGCTGAAAGCAAGGCGAAACTACAGCCGTGATTTTTCCCGACGGCATGCACCTTTACTGTATGGTTAAATGAGGATGGTGTCCTCTTGGATAAAATATTCCGGAGGTAAAATAGTCCCCTATTCGGATCTCCGGGCGGGGACTAAACAGGAGGACGTTGTTATCAGGAGAAAGAACACTGGCTTTCTACGTATCGGAGCGTGGAATGTCAGATCCCTTAATCGGGCAGGTAGATTAGAAAATTTAAAAAGGGAAATAGATAGGTTAAAGTTAGATATAGTGGGAATTAGTGAAGTGCGGTGGAAGGAGGAACAAGACTTTTGGTCAGGTGAATAAATGGTTATAAATACAAAATCAAATAGGGGTAATGCAGGAGTAGGTTTAATAATGAATAGGAAAATAGGAATGCGGGTAAGCTACTACAAACAGCATAGTGAACGCATTATTGTGGCCAAGATAGATACGAAGCCCACGACTACCACTGTAGTACAAGTTTATATGCCAAATAGCTCCGCAGATGACTAAGAGACTGATGAAATGTATGATGAGATAAAAGAAATTATTCAGATAGTGAAGGGAGACGAAAATTTAATATTCATGGGTGACTGGAACTCGATAGTAGGAATAGGAAGAGAAGGCAACGTAGTAGGTGAATATGGAATGGGAGTAAGGAATGAAAAAGGAAGCCGCCTGATAGAATTTTGCACAGAGCATAACTTAATCATAGCTAACACTTGGTTCAAGAATCATAAAAGAAGGTTGTATACATGGAAGAAGCCTGGAGATACCGGAAGGTCTCAGATAGATTATATAATGGTAAGACAGAGATTCAGAAACCAGGTTTGAAATTGTAAGACATTTCAAGGAGCAGATGTGGACTCTGACCAAAATCAATTGGCTAGGAACTGTAGATTAAAACTGAAGAAACTGCAAAAAGGTGGCACTTTGAGAAGATGGGACACGGATAAACTGAAAGAACCAGAGGCTGTAGAGAGCTTCAGGGAGAGCATTAGAGAACGATTGACAAGAATGGGGGAAAGAAATACAGTAGAAGAAGAATGGTTGGATTTGAGAGACGAAACGGTGAAGGTAGCAGAGGATCAAGTAGGTAAAAAGACGAGGGCTGATAGAAATCCTGGGTAACAGAAGAGATATTGAATTTAATTGATGAAAGATGAAAATATAAAAATGCAGTAAATGAAGCAGGCAAAGAGGGATACAAACGTCTCAAAAATGAGATCCACAGGAAGTGCAAAATGGCTAAGCAGGGATGGCTAGAGGACAAATGTAAGGATGTAGAAGCTTATCTCACTTTATCTCACTAGGGGTAAGGTAGACACTACCTACAGGAAAATGAAAGAGACCTTTGGAGAAAAGAGAACCACTTGTATGAATATCAAGAGCTCAGATGGAAACCCAGTTCTAAGCAATAAAGGGAATGCAGAAAGGTGGAAGGAGTATATAGAGGGTCTATACAAGGGCGATGTAATTGAGGACAATATTATGGAAATGGAAGACGATATAGATGAAGATGAAATGGGAGATATGATACTGCGTGAAGAGTTTGACAGAGCACTGAAAGACCTGAGTCTTAACAAGGCCCCGGGAGTAGACAACATTCCATTAGAACTACTGACGGCCTTAGGAGAGCCAGGCCTAGCAAAACTCCACCATCTAGTGAGCAAAATGTATGAGACAGGCGAAATACCCTCAGACTTCAAGAAGAATATAATAATTCCAATCCCAAAGAAAGCACGTGTTGACAAATGTGAAAAATGCCGAACTATCAGTTTAATTAGCCACGGCTGCAAAATACTAACGCGAATTCTTAACAGACGAATGGAAAAACTGGTAGAAGCCGACCTCGGGGAAGATCAGTTTGGATTTCATAGAAATGTTGTAACACGTGAGGCAATACTGACACTACGACTTATCTTAGAAAATAGATTAAGGAAAGGCAATTTTGTAGATTTAGACAAAGCTTTTGACAATGTTGACTGGAATACTCTCTCAAATTCTGAAGGTGGCAGGGCTAAAATACAGGGAGCGAAAGGCTATTTACAATTTGTACAGAAACCAGATGGCAGTTATAAGAGTTGAGGGACATGAATGGGAAGCAGTGGTTGGGAAGGGTGTGAGACAGGGTTGTAGGCTTTCCCCGATGTTATTCAATCTGTATATTGAGCAAGCAGTGAAGGAAACAAAAGAAAAATTGGGAGTAGGAATTAAAATCCATGGAGAAGAAATAAAAACTATGAGGTTTGCCGATGACATTGTGATTCTGTCAGAGACAGCAAAGGACCTATAAGAGCAGCTGGACGGAATGGACAGTGTCTTGAAGGGAAGATATAAGATGAACATTAACAAAGCAAACCGAGGGTAATGGAATGTAGTCGAATTGAATCAGGCCACGCTGCGGGAATTAGATTAGGAAATGAGACGCTTAAAGTAGTAAATGAGGTTTGCTATTTGGAGTGCAAAATAACTGATGATGGTCGAAGCAGAGAGGGTATAAAATTTATACTGGCAATGGCAAGGAAAACGTTTCTGAAGAAGAGAAATTTGTTAACATCGAGTATAGATTGAAGTGTCAGGAAGTAGGTTCTGAAAGTACTTGTATGGAGTGCAGCCATGTATGGAAGTGAAACGTGCACGATAAATAGTTTAGACAAGAAGAGAATAGAAGCTTTCGAAATGTGGTGCTACAGAAGAGTGCTGAAGATTAGATGGGTAGATCACATAACTAATGAGGAAGTATTGAATAGAATTGAAGAGAAGAGAAATCTGTGGCACAACTTAACTAGAAAAAGGGATCGGTTGCTAGGGCATATTCTAAGGCAACAAGGGATCACAAATTTAGTATTGGAGGGCAGCGTGGAGGGTAAAAATCGTAGAGAGAGACCAAGAGATGAATACACTAAACAGATTCAAAAATGTTAATTATGTCTGACAGTTTTGTGGTGAATGTCAAAAATAAGTTTGACCTGTTGCTTCAGTTAGAAACTGATGAGCCTCAAACAGAGGTAGGTGTAGACAGGACACAACAAACTTTCAATAGGAAATTGAAAAAGAATGTAGGAAAGTCATCGAAAAGGAAGAAAGTTTTGTTGTTAGGCAATTCTCATGCCAGAGGTGTAGGCCAACTTCTGCAGGAGGAATTAGGACCAGAATACCAGGTCACAATTTTTTTCAAACCAAGTGCTAGTCTGGATCAGGTGACAGAGGGTTTAGGTTCACTCTGTAAAGGATTTACCAGGAAAGACACCGTGGTTATTGTGGGAGGGGCAGGGAACAGCATCGACAGAGATCCTGGGTACAGTATAGAGTGTGACCTGGTAAAGATTGCGTCGGCATCGAGACACAGCAATGTTGAATTTGTATCTGTCCTGAGACGCCATGACCGGCCTCATTTGAACTCTTCTGTTGGGAGAGTTAATTTGGAGTTGGAACGGCTGCTTGGGTCGGGTGCGGGGGCTCATATTGGTGTGGTTCCTGTTGCTTCTCTCAGTAGGTGGGACTATACCAGGCACGGCCTACATCTCAACAGGAAAGGGAAGGGGAAACTGGCTGGGGTAATAGCAGGAAATTTAAGGGGGGGGAGGTACTGCCATGAATGGTAAAATACCAGTGGTTACGGGTGTTGGAGCAGCACCTTTTTTAGGATAGGTAAGACAGAAAGATGTCAAGTTCTACGAGAGGTCAGGATTGAAGCAAATCTTCAGTTTAGGAAAGAAATTAAACAGCACAATTCTAGCACATTGGATCACCAATCACAGCTGTCAATTATAAATTTTCACCAATCACCAGAAATTTTATTTCCACCAAGTTGTATCTCAGTCCTAGGTAATTGCAATGATGAATTAAAGTCACCCAACCCAGATGACATAATCTGCCTCTCTGAACACCATGTGACAACTGATATAGGAACTAGGCCTAAGCACAATGAGAAACTCAGACAGGAGAGTACTGCAAATGTTAGAATAAGGAAAGGTTCTCATAAAAGTATAATTAAAAATAATGTAAGTATACTTCATCAAAATATTGGGTGTTTAAAGAATAAAATAGATGAGCTCCTGGTTTGTTTAGAAGATTTAGAAGCTGAGGATGAAATAGATATACTATGCCTGTCTGAGCATCACATTGTTACTGATATGGATAAGGTAAATGTAAGTGGATATAAGGTCTCTGCACATGTAATGAGAGAAAATATGGAGAAAGGAGGAGTTGCCATATATGTCAAAAGTTATCATTGTGCAAAAAGTATAGAAACAAAAAAGTTTTGTGTAGAGAAACATATAGAAGCATGCGCCTGTGAGCTTAAATTAAATAAAGGCACATTTATAATTGTAACTGTATATAGGTCCCCATTAGGAAATTTTCATCTATTTCTGAAAAATTTGGACTCCTTGTTGTGCTATCTGTCAGACAGGGGGAAGCAAATTATTATTTGTGGGGACTTCAATGCAGATTCTCTAAAGAGGGTAATAGGAAAAATGACCTTGAAGTATTACTCGGTTCTTTCAATTTGACACCCGTTATTGATTTTCCTACTCGGGTGGTAAAGGATAGCAGCTCACTGATAGATAACTTCTTTATAGACCAAGATAAGTTTAACCAGATAAATGCTCAGCCTGTTGAGAATGGTCTTTCTGATCATGGTGCACAGCTAGTTACAATATACGACATAGCGCCATTCAGCAATACTAAACAGTCCTCCAAAGTAGTATGTTCAGTCAACAATTTAACAATTTCAATTTTCAGGGAAAGCCTACAGCAGTTAGACTGGAATGAGGTGTACCGTGAACCTGATGCCAATTTAAAATATAATTTATTTCATGACATTTTTGTAAATGCATTTGAAAACTGCTTCCCCAAAAAATAGTTAAATATACTCGTAAGAAACCTTGCAACAAACCATGACTTACTAAGGGTATAAAAATATCTTCTAACTGGAAAAGGGAAATGTATCTGACAGCAAGAAAGAGTAGTGACCCAGAAACTATCAAACATTATAAAAACTACTGTGTTATATTAAGAAAAGTTATTAAAAAATCCAGAAGTATGTGTATCATGTCTGAAATCAGCAACTCTGATAATAAAATTAAAATAATTTGGAATATTATTAAAAGAGAAATAGGTCAACCAAGAGCACAGGAAGACAGTATTGCCATCAAATTGAATGAAAACTTTACAAACAAAAAGTCAGAAGTTGAAAATATTTTTAATAATAAATTTCTAAATGTTGTGGATATAGTAGGATCCAGGTGTTCATTAGAAGATGCTAGGTGTTAATGGAAGAGGCCATACCTATGCAATTTGATACAATTGAAATCTCACCCACTTCTCCTTCTGAAATTAGGAAAATAATAAACTTGCTTAAAAGCAAAAACTCACATGGAATTGATGGCATTTCCAGCAAAATACTAAAAGCTTGTTCTCAACAGATAAGTAAGATTCTCAGCCACCTGTGTAATAGCTCTATGGAACAGGGCATTTTCCCTGATAGACTGAAATATGCTATTGTTATACCTTTGCATAAAAAGGGGGATAGATCTGATGTCAACAATTACCGTCCTACCTCCCTTCTAACAGCTTTATCCAAAATTTTTGAGAAAGTAATCTATTCAAGAGTAGCTTCACACATCTGTAAAAATGAAGTACTAACAAAATGTCAGTTTGGTTTCCAGAAAGGTTTTCAACAGAAAATGCCATATATGCTTTCACCAATCAAATTTTGAATGATCTGTATAACCGAACATCACCCATTGGGATTTTTTGTGATCTCTTAAAGGCTTTTGATTGTGTAAATCATGAAATTCTGCTAGACAAGCTCAAATATTGTGGCATGACTGGGACAGTGCAGAAATGGTTCAATTCGTACCTAACTGGATGAGTGCAGAAAGTTGAAATAAGCAGTTCTCATAATATGCAAAGATCAGCACATTCCTCAAACTGGGGAACTATCAAGAATGGGGTTCCACAAGGGTCAGTCTTGGGTCCTTTGTTGTTCTTAATATATATTAATGACTTGCCATTCTATATTCATGAAGAGGCAAAGTTAGTTCTCTTTGCTGATGATACAAGTATAGTAATCACACCTGATAAACGAGAATTAACTGATGAAATTGTCAATACTGTCTTTCAGAAAATTACTAAGTGGTTCCTTGTAAACGGACTCTCACTTAATTTTGATAAGACACAGTACAAACAGTTCTGTACAGTGAATGGTATGACGCCATTAATAAATTTAGACCTTAATCAGTGGCATGTAGCTAAGGTAGAATATTCAAAAATTTTAGGTGGGTCCACTGATGAGAGATTAAATTGGAAGAAACACATTGATCTGCTGAAACGTTTGAGTTCAGCTGCTTATGCAATAAGGGTCATTGCAAATTTTGGTGATAAACATCTTAGTAAATTAGCTTACTACGCCTATTTTCACTCATTGTTTTCATATGGTATCATATTTTGGGGTAATTCATCAATGAGGAATAAAGTATTTATTGCACAAAAGAGTGTAATCAGAATAATAGCTGGAGTCCACCCAAGATCATCCTGCAGACATTTATTTAAGGATCTAGGGATATTCACAGTAGCTTCTCAGTATATATACTCTCTTATGAAATTTGTTATTAACAACCAAACCCAATTCAAAAGTAATAGCAGTGTGCATAACTACAATACTAGGAGAAAGGATGATCTTCACTATTCAAAATTAAATCTAACTTTGGCACAGAAAGGGGTGAGTTATACAGCCACTAAAGTCTTTGGTCACTTACCAAACAGTATCAAAAGTTTGGCAGATAACCAACAAGTATTTAAGAAGAAATTAAAAGAATTTCTGAATGACAACTCCTTCTACTCCATAGAGGAATTTTTAGATATAAATTAAGGAAAAACAAATTATTAAAAAAATAAAAAAATAAAAAAAACACAAAAAAAATAAAAAAAGTTGTTGCATTAACTTAAGTATGTTGTTAAATTAACTTAATTATGTCATGTATTGGAAAATTTCACTCGTTCCACATCATTACGAAATATCGTATTCATGATCCATGGAACTTGTATTTATCTAATCTAATCTAATCTAATCTGTTCAAGCGTGTGTAAAAGTTAATGGGACTTAACTGCTAAGGTCATCAGTCCCTAAGCTTACACACTACTTAACCTAAATTATGCTAAGGACAGATTCAGAAGGATGTAGGTTGCAGTAGGTACTAGGAGATGAAGAAGCTGGCACAGGATAGAGTAGCATGGAGAGCTGCATCAAACCAGTCTCTGGACTGAAGATCACATCAACAACAACAACTTAGCTATACAGCAATTACTACGCGCTGTATGGTCTGGTTTAACGACGAAGCCTACTTTCATTTGAATGGATTCATCAATAAACAAAACTGCGTATTTGGTGGACTGAGAATCCGCATCTCGCGATCGAGAAGTCTCTTCTACTTCAGTGGGTGACTATGTAGTGTGCAATGTCCAATCACGGAATAATCCATGCGATATTCCTTGAGGGCACAGTGACTGCCGAACGATACGTGAAGGGTTTGGATGATGATTTCATCCCCATTATCCAAAGTGACCCTGATTTCGACAAGATGTGGTTCATGCAAGACGAATCTCGATCCCATAGAAGCGGTAGATAGTAGAGTGCTTGAAGTCATGGAGGAGCACTTTGGGGACCGCGTTCTGGCTCTGGGATTCCCAGGCATTGGCCTCAACTGGCCACCATATTATCCGAATCTGAACACATGCGATTCCTATATTAAAGACAAGGTGTACAGCAGTAACCGGAACACCACTGCTGAGCTGAAAACAGCCATTCAGGATGACATCGACAGCATCGATTAGCCGACGCTTCAACGGGTCATGCAGAATTTCGCTAGTCGTCTGCTTCACATAATCACCAATTATGGCAGGCATATCGAACATGTCATACCCTAAATCCGAATACTTGTAGTGACGTTTACATGTTGCATAAAGTCTGTGCAAGCCTTAGTTTGTAACTAATTTACATATTCCTCATGTAGTTCAGTAATTGCCACCCTTTATGTATAGAAGAAATTCCTGCTTTGTCGCTTAGGGACCTTGGTACATAGTAGATCCCTGCTCCTCACAACACTCCCAACAAAACGTACGATTTCAACCTATCTCTAAAGAGATTTCCAGTATTTATTACAATAAGCGATGTTCACGCTGAAGTCACAGAAGGCTCTAGTCCTAAGAGCTTACTTTCTATTCCACAAGCACAATATTCCAACGTAAAGCCACTATTTCCTTAGTGAGTGGTATAATCCGTTTCACAAAACCAAGTAATGACTGCACGTGATAACGTCTGTCCTCTTCCACAAACCAATGGAATATCTCAGCGTAAATGAGACGCAGACAACCTACAAACGCTTAGCTGACAATCATCCCAATTTTCAGCCACTGCGTCCGCACAAAGTTAGCAAACAGGAGAAAACAATCACAGACTTAAATTAATCATAGCCTCAACTGCTAGTACCCAGAAAATTCTAAGTTTCGTCACAAATTTATCTTCCGCTCTTCCCTACACATTGTGATCTTAAACTCCACACAAACAGAAGAAACAATTACTTTTTCCAACAAGCTGGTAACATTTCAAAGTATCTACCTTAACGATTTAAGAGCTGCTTTGAACTCTCCAGAGTCTAAACCACGCAGCAGACTAACTTATTGCGACCTTCTCATTGCAGCTCGCTCATTGAGACTGAGTCTTAAGAGTAACTCTAGAGACTATTTTTTGAGAGAGTAAGTAAAATTCTTAAGGCAGCACCACAGGTAACTGATTGCCGGACAAGCACTCTTGTGTAAGCATGCTTGCTCAAGCATGCTCGAAAGTTTTTAGGAAAAATTGGCGCAAGCATCCGGATTGTGCAAACAGTTCCATGCCTGATCGAATTTGGATTATGCATGCTTGTGCAAGCCCTCAAGGGTGTGTATGCGTCACCATGCATACTAAGAACTGGGAGGTTTGTACAAGAATTTGTCAGTGATCTGATTTGATCTAAGTTTTATTTGGTCCTGTTAAATTACACCCTGTACGAAGGTTGTTCTGTACTGTAGGTCAAGTCAAAGAAGAAAAATGAACAATACTGCGATGTAGTTTCAACAGCCTGTGTGCCACGGTTAGTTAATAAGGGAATAATCTTTTCGTTCTCTTAACGACTCTTTACTTCACATATGACGTTTATTCTTTTTGTTTTTTCTTTCATAGCACAAGCAACATGTTGCCAAGGCCTGCACATCGTCGTCTGAGCTCTATATTTTCGGGTATATAAACTAATGCTTGTAAAAGCATGCTTGAACTCTGTGTAAGCGCTAGGAATTTGTGTATTCCTGCGCAAGCAGGCTTGCGCAAGCGCTCTTGTCAATCATGCAGTTACATTTGTGGCCCTATTAAAGAGACAAGCCAAGAACTCTTAACGGCAAAAAATCATATCACGCTAATTCTCACTTTAACAACAGGTGTTTCTTCTTAACAGCCGCTGGCGTGATCTCGTAGAGGCCAGCTACTCCTTAGCTGTAATCTTTGCCGCATGCTGCGGCTCTGCAGTCGGTTGGGCGTAGTAAACTCGCTGACTTGACTGGAATCTGCTTTTCACGTACATCAGGTGACAGAATCTACAGCATTGTAGCACACACATATAAGAAAACTTTACAAAGTCATAAATAAACTCTCGAATCTTTCAAAAAACAGTCAATTCCGATAATAAGATTGCGCAATAACACTCGGTAATCCAAAAAATGGCGCTGAGCACTATGGGACTCAACTGCTGAGGTCATTAGTCCCCTAGAACTTAGAACTAGTTAAACCTAACTAACCTAAGGACATCACAAACATCCATGCCCGAGGCAGGATTCGAACCTGCGACCGTAGCGATCTTGCGGTTCCAGACTGCAGCGCCTTTAACCGCACGGCCACTTCGGCCGGCACTCGGTAATCCCTTTTAAATTTGGTGCATTACAAATGTTTGCCGAAAAGAGATCTCAGACCACCGTGTTTCCTTCGCTTCAGTCAAGGTATTAGGTCACTGAGTTGCATGACGTTTAAATTATAATTGTACCTGGGAATGTTGGTTGAAGCCACTCGGCGAACGAAGCAACTGTGGCAAGCACGATAGTTACAGGACAAGAACACAGATGCAACGTCTCACCCCTAAGTGACTATTTCTGCTGGTTCGAATATACCTGAAGTTACAGTAGAGTCCGTACACTAACTCTCAAGTGACTTTTTCACTCCCCTGTAGTATTCCTACGTACAATGCCAACTGAAACTTAGAGTCTGCCCTTGCATAGGGAATGTTTAGAGGTGCCTATTTTCGTTTTTAGCACACCACTGTTTTTCAGCTGCTACTCGTAAACTGTCAGCGATATAGCATTCAAACACCGCTTCCCGGTGTGGATAAATGTTATTGGGACCAGATCCATAGAGAAATTAATTCTCTAATAAAGTGGAAAATTTTTCGGCTCTTTATTCCACCTTCATTAGGCGCAATCTTTGCACACCTTCCCGACAGAAAACAGGATCTGATCTCAATCCTAAAACTTTCCCTTCCGCCCGAACCGGCCTCGGAAGGCCCAACGATACTGACCGGCCGCCGTGTCATCCTCAGTCCACAGGCGTCACTGGATGCGGGTATGGAGGGGCATGTGGTCAGCACATCGCTGTCTTGGCCGTATGTCAGTTTACGACACCGGAGCCGTACTTCAATCCTCAGTTTGCCTCACAAGGGCTGAGTGTACCCCGCTTGCCAACAGCGTTCGGCAGACCGGATGGTCAATCATCCAAGTGCCAGCCAAGCTCGACAGCGCTTAACTTCGGTGATCTGACGGGAACCTGTGTTACCACTGCGGCAAGACCTCAGTCCTAAAGTATGCCAAATTCCCTACGGAATCCTTCATGTTGCTGTTTTTTACTATAAAAGACAGAAAGTCTTGAAACAAGTCAGTGGTCACTTTCTAAATCATAATTACCTACAAAAACAAATAAACACTGGCTGTCGTTACTTGTATTAAAAATCCTATTGTTGTATATTCTTCGCAACAGCACACTTTTGACTGTGTAACAATACTCAGGTGCACGGTATTGGGTTAGTTCGTTACATTTTTCCGTAAGTTCAATAAACACCACAGATACACATAACAGAGACTTTTGTCATCAATAATTTATTCTTCTTCTTCACTATATACAAGTCTGCCAACGCTGGGGTAAGTTTCGATATCGCGACTGTAGAAATCACGTGGTTTTGAGGCAAAGAACTCGGCGAGTCATACTGGAAGTGCATTTTCATCCGGAAGGGAAGTTCCTTCAAGATTGTTCGATAGATAGCGGAAAAGGTGAAAATGTGAGGGCACAGGATCAGGTGAACAATGTGGGTGCGGAATGACTTCCAACATAATTGCTATGTATGTTTTTTTTTTTTTTCTTTGTCAGTGTAGAAGAATGCGGGCAGGCGTTATCGTGCAGTGGTATCACTTCACGCAGTCTTCCTGGTCTTCCTGCTGGTTGTTCTTGGATTGCGTCTGGAAGACAGCTCACTTGTTGACAAAATGTCAGCAGTGATGTTTACACCTCGGGGAAACAATTCGTAGTACCCTATACCGTCGTTGTTCCTCCAGATGCATAACGTTATCTTTTTTGGATGCGCGTAAGTCTTTGTAAGGGGAGTTGCTACTTTGTTTGGGCTCAGCCATTCTTTTCTTTGAATTATGTTATCATAAAGACATCACTTCTCGTCTCAAGTAACGATACAGAACAGGAACGGTCTGTGTTGTACATGAGCCAATAAACGACAAGCAAACAGATACGCACATATGGCCACACGTGGATTTTTGTGATTCAGGATTAAGGCATGTAGTGCCCATACACCCGACTTTTGGAACTTTCCCGTTCCATGCAAATGTCGTACCACGGTGGAAAGATCACAGTTCATCACATTTTCCAGTTCCCGAGTACAATGACGTGGATCACAGTGGATTAATGCGTTAAACGATTTTCATCAAATCCCGAGGTTGTTCCTGAATGTGGTGAGTTACTAACGTCAAAAAAATCCCCCTTCACACTAGAAAACCACTTCCTTGCCGTGCTCTGTCCAATGGTATTAACCCCATACATGGCGCCAATGTTTCTCGCTGCCTCCACTGCTATCACCCCTCTACAGAACTCAAACAGAAGCATACATCGGAAATGCGCCGATTTCTCCAGTTCTCCTCTTGGCACTCTATTTTCTAGACCTTATGTCAAGCCATAGCAACCGGAATACTAACATGCAAAACAAAAACGCTACGAACTAATCCACCCACCTAATATATTCCGCCAGACGGTAGTATCTGGATTACTATCAAAACTTACGTTGGTCATACATCATTACAATGCAGATCCACGTCCGCTCTCCTCCTCAGCATTCCCCTCACCATACACACACAAAGCAAGAGAAAGAGAGGCAGAGAACATAAATTAGCAGACAGTAATAGCGCTGAATAAGACGATTTCTGGCGTTTATCATGACCTTTACCAGCATAGGAGGTAGCAAGTTAGGAATTTCTGCCCGGAGTTACCCTTCAGTTAATGTAGGTCTCTGGACGGTTGACATAAACGCTGGATTAAAAAAAAAAAAACCTCACAAAAAATCACAGGGGGGCTAAATCGGGGAAGCAGGCTGGCCACTCAAAATCGCCCCTTATTGAGATGAGGCACTCTGGCACGAGTTCCTCATAATAGCCATTGACGACCTTAAAGTGTGTGCTGTTGTTCCGACCTGTCTGAACCAATTGTACCCAAAGTCCATTTGATCAAGTCGTGGAAAAACGAATACCTCCAACATGTTCACATACTGGCCTGAATTCACTGTCACTGTGATCCTATTCTCTTCAAAAAACCAGGGACCAACAATGCCAGCTGAGCAATTTGCACACTACACTATGACTTTACATGACTGCAGTGGCCTTTGATGCATTTCTCGGGAATTGGTGTCGACACAGTAACGCATGCTCTGTTTGTTGACGCATCCAGTCAAATGAAAATGATGTTCATCACTGAAAAAAAAAGAGAAAGAAACGTTTCGAGAAGTGCCTCACGTGCATATCTCCGAGAGATCTTGCACAATCATCAAATTGTTCTAATTGTAATGAAGGTCATCGTGAAGAATTCGCCTCACTGAACGATGGGAAAGTCCAAGGGCAGACGTATGTCGCTGCACAGAACACTTTGGATATCGCTAGATTGAAGCCCTCATAAACTCAATGTTCTCGCGTGATCTAATGAGCTGAGTTACCCCAGGTCTTCGTTTTATCGTACTTACTGTTGGTCTGAACGTATAGACCCGCATAACAATTGATTTTCGGGCTGGAACACGACCCAACGGGCAACACTGAAGCGATTTCGAAAGGCGCGCTGGGCTGCGATCTCAGAAGATCCGCTCGAAAAGCAGGACTCGACGGCAAAAACATCCTCCTCACTGTCCCAGCGCATGATGGTGGCTGACTTGGAAGAAAACAACACTATAGAACTGCGTCTGTAGAATGGAACCATTCACACCTCGCTACAACCGCTATAGTTCGAATGGGGGCGTGTCAAAAAGCAAGTTACGTTGCCGCACCCGGGCAGTGGGGGAGGGGGCGGGGCGGGGGGGGGAGGCATCTAAATTATATGACTCTCAAAACTGTGTCAAAAAACTCTAGATATGTACGTAAGTTATTTAAGAAACAAAAAGACCTGGTACATAAAATGTGTTTAAATGCATTTTGAAATTAGGAAATTATGTTGCCGTACCCTGTATAAAGACAATCCCATCAAGATACCGCAGTCTTGGTCATTATCAAACTCAAACTACCCAACATACAACTGGTGGTTGGACTTCACTTGATGTGATTCAGTCAAAAATCTTGAACGTAATGGAGAAAAGAAAATGACTTAGGGAAAAGCACACAACCAGTGACGACAAGAAGTATCACAGTCTGTTTCATCAGTTGTATCCTATCTTTTAGAGTGATAGACTCCGTGACGACGCAAAACTGACAATAAGGTGAACCGTCACATTTCCGCCCGTCTTGCACGGTTCGGAAGTGTGTTCAGTGACCCTACACACATGTCCGCAAAGACTACAAACACTTCACAACGAAGTGTTTCGTCTTATAACAAGTTATCCCCCGCTATACTCTCAACACTCACATTAGACAACACTTAGACCAACCATTGATCTACCAAATCAATGAGGGAAAATCCATTAAATTTTACTGATGACAAATTTTTCATCCGAGAATCTGATAAATTCACTATGGCAATGACCCGCAAATTCGGTTATCGAAACGCCATAGATGACCCTCACTCGACAAAAATGTGCAAATGTGTGTGAAATCTTATGGGACTTAGCTGCTAAGGTCATCAGTCCCTAAGCTTACACACTACTTAACCTAAATTACCCTAAGGACGAACACACACACCCATGCCCGAGGGAGGACTCGAACCTCCGCCGGGACCAACCCCACAGTCCATGACTGCAGTGCCCTAGACCGCTCGGCTAATCCCGCGCGGCCTCACTCGACGCTTAAAAGGGGCTGACACACATTTACAGACTACTCACTCAGTAAAGTTACACACAGATCATGTTTCCTCATTTTTCTAATTATTTATAGCACATTCACAAGTCAGGCTAGCGTAATGCCCCACGCTGAAAATAGGTACATACGGCAGTCAGTCACCAATTGCCAGTGACTGAGGAGTAATAGGTCGGAGACCATTAAATTGAACCATTTGACACGAGTGTAGGCCAGAGAATATTTTAATGGTCCAAATGGCTCTGAGCACTATGGGACTTAACATCGGAGGTCATCAATTCTCTAGAACATAGAATTACTTAAACCTAACCAACCTAAGGACATCACACACACACATACCCGAGGCAGGATTCGAACCTGCTAACGTAGCGGTCGCGCGGTTCCAGACTGAAGAGCCTAGAACCGCTCGGCCACACCGGTGAGCAGAGAATATTTTATTGACTCACATCACCACGAAACCGTCGATATTATTTCGAGAACCGATGTAGTAGCTCACAGAGACTGTTTAAATAGTTTTCGCCACTAAAAGTCACTATGTGTATGTTGATGTGGATGGAGAGTTATAGTCATAGGTTCTAGCACAAAATGGCGTTACGGTAGGACTATATTCCGAATCGCAATGGAGCGCTCATATTTCCCTGGGCCCAGTAGGTCGGATGAGGCTTTGCAGTAATTCTGGAAATAGGTAAATTAACTGTACGAGTCAATTAGCGGCTTGTTACGCACAGGCAGTGCGGGAATGAAGTGAGAGCAGCACTTCAGTCGTCATACGATTACATCGAGAGTGGGTGATTAATGCAATGCTGGACCTAGTGGTGCCACCTGTTCTAGTAGTCCAAACGCTACTAGCCGCCAACGAAATACGTGGATCGTCAGTTACGCAAAATTACCTCCCACCGGCTGTATTCACAAGAGTAGTTGCAGTAACTTTTGTCTCCACAGAGCTCTCGATATACACTCCTGGAAATTGAAATAAGAACACCGTGAATTCATTTTCCCAGGAAGGGGAAACTTTATTGACACATTCCTGGGGTCAGATACATCACATGATCACACTGACAGAACCACAGGCACATAGACACAGGCAACAGAGCATGCACAATGTCGGCACTAGTACAGTGTATATCCACCTTTCGCAGCAATGCAGGCTGCTATTCTCCCATGGAGACGATCGTAGAGATGCTGGATGTAGTCCTGTGGAACGGCTTGCCATGCCATTTCCACCTGGCGCCTCAGTTGGACCAGCGTTCGTGCTGGACGTGCAGACCGCGTGAGACGACGCTTCATCCAGTCCCAGACATGCTCAATGGGGGACAGATCCGGAGATCTTGCTGGCCAGGGTAGTTGACTTACACCTTCTAGAGCACGTTGGGTGGCACGGGATACATGCGGACGTGCATTGTCCTGTTGGAACAGCAAGTTCCCTTGCCGGTCTAGGAATGGTAGAACGATGGGTTCGATGACAGTTTGGATGTACCGTGCACTATTCAGTGTCCCCTCGACGATCACCAGTGGTGTACGGCCAGTGTAGGAGATCGCTCCCCACACCATGATGCCGGGTGTTGGCCCTGTGTGCCTCGGTCGCATGCAGTCCTGATTGTGGCGCTCACCTGCACGGCGCCAAACACGCATACGACCATCATTGGCACCAAGGCAGAAGCGACTCTCATCGCTGAAGACGACACGTCTCCATTCGTCCCTCCATTCACGCTTGTCGCGACACCACTGGAGGCGGGCTGCACGATGTTGGGGCGTGAGCGGAAGACGGCCTAACGGTGTGAGGGACAGTAGCCCGGCTTCATGGAGACGGTTGCGAATGGTCCTCGCCGATACCCCAGGAGCAACAGTGTCCCTAATTTGCTGGGAAGTGGCGGTGCGGTCCCCTACGGCACTGCGTAGGATCCTACGGTCTTGGCGTGCATCCGTGCGTCGCTGCGGTCCGGTCCCAGGTCGAAGGGCACGTGCACCTTCCGCCGACCACTAGCGACAACATCGATGTACTGTGGAGACCTCACGCCCCACGTGTTGAGCAATTCGGCGGTACGTCCACCCGGCCTCCCGCATGCCCACTATACGCCCTCGCTCAAAGTCCGTCAACTGCACATACGGTTCACGTCCACGCTGTCGCGGCATGCTACCAGTGTTAAAGACTGCGATGGAGCTCCGTATGCCACGGCAAACTGGCTGACACTGACGGCGGCGGTGCACAAATGCTGCGCAGCTAGCGCCATTCGACGGCCAACACCGCGGTTCCTGGTGTGTCCGCTGTGCCGTGCGTGTGATCATTGCTTGTACAGCCCTCTCGCAGTGTCCGGAGCAAGTATGGTGGGTCTGACACACCGGTGTCAATGTGTTTTTTTTTCCATTTCCAGGAGTGTATTCACAGAAGCAGTAATCTGTGCTGTAATTAGTTCCTTTCTCACTCTTCTTTTTCTCTTCAACTGTCACCGGATCAGTTTTTCAGTTTTATTATGGTTTTACGAAAAGGCAGGTACGATATATTTTTGTAGACTCAGTTTCTGCAAACTGATCATATTTTATGCTCCAATAATATAGGTCTAGTTAGGGAGTTGTACTGTAAAAGATCGTAGAAAACTAACATAGTTTTCTATTCAGTGTATTCGAACACGACAGTATGAGCAGCAAAACAAATAAACAAAAGAGGAAAAATGAGGCGGAAAGCTTTTGGTAAACGAAATACAGCTTGAAAAGCCATGTTTTCGATGTCCCTGTTACGCTCACTGTGGTTCAAAATGGTTCAAATGGCTCTGAGCGCTATGGAACTAAACTTCTGAGGTCATCAGTCCCCTAGAACCTAGAACTACTTAAACCTAACTAACCTAAGGACATCACACACATCCATGCCCGAGGCAGGATTCGAACCTGCAACCGTAGCGGTCGCGCGGTTACAGACTGATGCGTCTGGAACAGCTCGGCCACTCCGGCCGGCTACGCTCACAGTGATTTACCAGTTTTGACGTATGGCAGTGACAATATAGTTTAAATATAACAACAAAATTAAAAAAATTAAGTTTATCGAGTGCTCATTAGGGAGATGCAAGTTGGGAATTCTTAGGAGGTACGTGGAAACAAATAAATTGGCCATAATCACTAGGATTGGAATAAGAATATAGCCATCGAGACGAGCCATGGAAGTTCGTTGCTGGATTAATCTTTTATTTGACGGATTTAGATTTTGAGCTGCTGCCTAGTAACTATAACAGACCATGTTACATCTATTATTAAACACTGTTTTACTGATTTTAAATGTATACTAACCAAGAAAGTCAGAACACTCTTCACCTATGTTATGTTTATGTATTAGTAAACTAAAGCTGCGTGTCTTATGGCAATAAGTTAGTGTATTACAGCTAATTTAGGGCATAAGCTAAAGACGATATCAGTATACTGAAACGCCTGTTCTTTAATAGTAATAATCGTGAGTCATTTACTATCTAGTATTATTACATCAGAATACTCTATAATCATGTAGATTAATTTTAGATGCAAATAGTTTTTTGATGGTTAGGTTTCGCCTTATATTCTATTGAAAGTAACTGAAACAATAAATTTATTATTAACAGTCCCAGTTTACTTTATTTCCTCTAGACGTTTCAGACGTGTAAAACTGCATCAATAGATGGATTAATTTCAACTAGTAAGACTTATGAGAGCTGTGAATACGACTTTGGGTTAACCTGCGGCATTGTCCAATAACAGAAGGTAAATGAAAAACAAGAATCTCACTTGTCTTTAGAAAAACGTTAAGTTCATTGTTATTGATTGAACTGTTTCACTTCTGTCTAAGGAGATCCATGTATACTACTCATGAAGAATACTCAAAATCTGCATCAGCAGCTTCATTAAGTGGTGCCATATGTTGAATGTCGCTCATTGATTACAAACAAAAATAAAAGTTATTACTTTTCCGTCTGATTTCATGCTTTGTAAGTGGAAGAAATCAATTCATGAGACTGTCTAGCTGACTCGATTGACTCAGTTACAGCCAAGAATAATATTTGAGGGACCGATGGCCTTCCTAGTCTGGTCCCTTCATCCCCCACAAAACAATCAACCAATAATATTTCCTTGAAGTCTTAGCTATCCAAAAAATGAAAAATCGCATTTTCTTGCAGGATCCACGTGCGCGTCTTTATGGTTAAATTGACATCTTCCTACAATTAGAGCGGTTTCTATAGTACAGGTACAGGACATTTAGAAAATAACAAAGATAATGTCTCCCTTCTACACCAACAGTACCTCTACACCACGTAAACAGTTTACAGCTTGTATTACATCTACATCTACATGTATACTCCGCTATCCACCAAGCGGTGTGTGGCGGAGGGCACTATTCGTGTCAAAGCCATATTTTCTCCCCTCTGTTCCACTTGCGGATGGCGCGATGGAAAAACGACTGTCTGAACATCTCAGTACGAGCTCTAATTTCCCTTATCTTTGAATGGTGTTCATTACGTGATTTAAAAGTTAGTGGTAATAATATATGATCTACATCCTCGGCAAAGATCGGATTTTGGAATTTTGTGAGTAGTCCCTTGCGTTTTTGCACATCGTCTATCTGCAAGTGTGTTCCACTCCAAACTTTTTATGAGATTTGTAACGCTCTCGCGATGGCTAAATGTACCAATAACGAATCTTGCAGCTTTTCTTTGGACCTTCTTAATCTCTTGAATCAGACCCAACTGGTAAGGGTCCCATACAGACGAACAATCCTCTAAGATTGGACGAACTAAAGTATTGTAAGCAATTTCCTTTGTTGAAGGACTGCATCGCTTCAGGATTCTACCAATAAACCGCAATCTAGAGTTCGCCTTACCCGTTACTTGTGTAATCTGATCTTTCCATTTGAGATCACTTCGAATAGTCACAATAGTCACACCCAGACACTTGACGGATGTTACCACTTCCAAAGATTGGGAATTTATTTTGTACTCGTACATTAATGGGGATTTTCGCTTTGTTATACGCAGTAGGTTACACTTACTAATATTGAGAGATAACTGTCAGTCATTACACCACCCATTTATTTTCTGCAAATCCTCACTGATTTGTTCACAATTTTCGTGTGATACTACTTTCCTGTAGACTACAGCATCATCGGCAAACAGTCTCACGCCGCTGCCAATACCATCAACCAAATCGTTTATGTAAATCGTAGAAGTAGCTGACCTATTACGCTGCCCTGGGTCACACCTGATGTTACGCTTGTTTCTCTTGAAGTCTCCAAATTCAGGACGACATACCGCTCTCTGTCTGTTAGAAAACTTTATATTCAACCGCATATGTCATCGGACAGACCGTAAGCGAACACTTTTTGGAGCAAGCGACAGTGCGGAACTGAGTCGAACGCCACTCGAAAGTCGAGGAATATGGCATGAACCTGGAAGCCGGCATCTAGAGCCTGTTGTATATCATGCACAAATAGGGCCAGCTGTGTCTCGCATGACCGCTGTTTCCTAAAACCGTGCTGGTTTCTGCAGATGAGCTTCTCAGAGTCCAGAAAGGTCATTATGTCTGAACACAAAATATATTCCATGATTCTACAACAAATCGATGTCAGTGAAATTGCCCGGTAATTATGTGCATCCGATTTTCTACCCTTTTTATAGATTGCTATGACCTGAGACTTCTTCCAGTCCCGTGGAACTTTCTGCTGTTCCAATGATCTCTGATAGATGATGGACAAGAATGGTGCTATATTTATAGCATAGTCAACATATAATCTTACGGGGATACCGTCTGGGCCACATGCCTTCCTGGCGTCTAAGGATCTTAACTCTTTTACAATCCCAGATGCACTAAACGCTATGTCAGCCATCCTTGCGTTTGTTCGATAATTTAAAGGGGGAATGGTGCTGCAATCCTCTACCGTAAACGAGTTTTTGAAAGCTAGGTTTAGAATTTCGACCTGGGATGAAATGATGATGATTAGGACAACACAACACCCAGTCCCTGAGCGGAGAAAATCTCCGACCCAGCCGGGAATCAATCCGTTACATTACCCATACTGTCAGCAAGAGAAGGTATTGAATTATTTGTAGCGTTCATAGAGTTAACGTACGACCAAAATTTTTTGGGGTTATTTTTAGAATCTGCAGATAAAACATTGCTTCCAAATTCGTTAAAAGAATCTCTCATTGACCGTTTGACAGCTGCTTTCATTTCGCACAGTTTCTGCTTGTCAGCGGGGCAGTGACTTCGTTTAAAACGACTGTGCAATATTCTCTGCTTTCTCAGCAACTTCCTAAAATGTTTGTTGAACCAGGGTGGATCCTTTCCCTCCCCTATATTTTTGATAGGCAGATATTTCTCTTGCACGTGGTGCACAATACCTTTAAATTCCGACCAAAGATGCTCAATATCTTTGGGTCCGGCGGTGAATGCTTGGAGCTGACTATGAAGACATTGGTTAATGACACTTTTATATCCTTTCCCAAACAAGAAAACTCTATGCTGTTTCTTTAGATTTTTTGCAACTTCCACTGACATAGAAGCCACAACGACACTATGGTCGCTAATACCTTCTTCTATATTAACTTCCTCAAAAAGATCAGGTCTGTTTGTCGCCAAGATATCTAATATGTTCCCGTCTCGAGTTGGTTTTCTAACCAATTACTCGAGGTTGTATGTTGAGAGCGCTCCTAGAATAATTTCACACGAATCTTTGCTTCTTCCCCCAGTGATAGACGTGTAATTTTCCCAGTCAATGGGCGCCAGATTAAAGCCTCCACCTATAACTAGTGGATGATTTGGATATTTATTTCCTATGTAGTCAAGACTTTCCCTGAAATGTTCTCCGACGCTATAAAAACATCCTAATACAATGGTCACTCCTTGTCTGATTGACAGCTTTATCCAGACTATTTCACAGTCCGATCCAGTATCGATCTCAACTGCGTTTAAACAGCTTTTAACTGCAATGAACACACCACCTCCCATAGCATCAGTCCTATCCTTCCGAAACACTGTCCAACCCGAGTTCAAAATTTCACTGCTATTTATGTCTGGTCTCAACCAGCTTTCGGTACCTAATACCATATTGGCATTACTACTGTGTATTTTGGAGAATAACTCGGGGATCTTGTTACAGACACTTCGACAATTTACTAACACGATATGTAGTATATTTAAATCCTTTGGAATGACGTGTTTAGGTGAACTAACAATTTTTACAGTTGTCACACCCACATCAGTGTTATGAAGTGGTAATTTTTCAGGCCAACGGTCTGTTTACCGTTGGGAGAAACCTAATCTAAAAAAAACCCATGTGCACGCCACAAGTAGTGTGCTACCCATGTAGCTGCTTCCTGTGTGTAGTGCACCCCCGATCTATCGAGGGGCGTCCTACAACCTTCCACCCCATAGCGTAGGTCGAGGAATCTACAGCCATTTTCGCCACTTGACTCCAAACCAGAGACCCCAGTCCACCCTGGGCATGATGCTACAGATCGTCAGCTTGGCTTTCACTCCTCGAGAAATGGAGCCAGCCGTCGAAAGGACCCAAGGATTTCCTCGGGAAATGTGCAACAATCTGCAGCTGGCTGCACCCCACGTGCCCGATAGCCGCCGGAAGAGCCCCTTCCACATCCCGGACAAGGACCCCGACAAACACACTGAGTGAACGTTGGTCTTCTTCCCCCCCCCCCCCCCCCCACCCTCCCCACTAGTTGCTATTTTCCTTAGGGGCTCCATAACCCACCTAACACTGGAGCTCCCAATAACTAACAAACCCCTACCTCAACGTGCCTGTGCGGACCTTGCTGTAGGAGCAACAACTATCCTGGCAGAAGGTGCATTGTGATCCAGATCAGTCTCCCCCCCCTCCCCAGCATCAGATAGCACACTTAATCTATTAGCAATGAGCATGGGATTTGGCAGGAGCGTGTGTCCCACATGCAGCCTTCGCCTTGAGGCTGGAGACCTCGATACAGTCCGTCACCCGTACTGAGGTGAGAGTGGGCCGGCTAGTTCAGTCGCATCTGAGGTCGGCTCGGTGACAGAGCGCTGTGACATCTTCCCTGCACATCTAGTACAGCAGAGGTAGCCCCAGGCATCCCAGCCCCACCGCACCTCGAGGTGGCGCTCTGGAGCCTGTTGACTGTGGCCAACAAGGCTTCCAACTGGGTTTGGACTGGAGCCAACTCCTCCTGCATCGGCACACAGCAGACACAGTCCCTATCAATCTAGCTAATATGTGATTTACTATAAGAAACTTAAGGAAATCTACTACCACACAAGGTTAACAGCTACACTCTAGTTGGCAGAAAGGACACTCAACAATGAAAAACAATAAAAATGTATGGCAGAAGTTTGATCTGGTGCTTATTTTTCTGCTAGGTGATATCTAGTGAATACTAAAAAACAAAAACAAAAACAGTGACCTACAGTAAACTGCTAGGGGCTATCTAGTTAATATTATTAAAGAATTAAACAGTAACCTGCGGTAAGCTACACCTACTGATTATCCCTCGTATTTATAATGTAAACAAATTTTTACGTACACGCTAAAATAACCTAATAAAACTATAAAAACTGCTATCTTCAATGTATCGAGTCTAAATGTCACTAATAAACGTAAATACTGAGTATTGTACACTGACAGATACAAGTACAAAACAAAACCTTTAGCTAACAATAAGAGTTCGGAACGTTAAGCACAAATACGAACTCTATAGAAACCGATGGCCTTCCAGCACACGGTCACTAAAGCCCACAACAAGCTAAGGAATTTAAGCAGACGGCGAGGTAAGTTTTAGCTTTCTGCTAACTAAACCATATGTAAGAAGGGCTCAAAAATTGTATTAAAACACTGATTTACTCAGATATTATAGTGTAACAATAATTTACCTCGTACTTTACGTTTGCTTAACTGTTAACGCCCGCATGTTGCGCTAGTCAAACGTATACAAGTGAGTTTAGAATTCACTGTCAGTATCACTTTTCTTAATAAAACGTATAAAAACTGCTACCTTCAATTGATCGAGTCTAAATGACATTAATAAACGTAAATACTGAGTATTATATACTGCCTTTATTGATAACCCCGTGTATTTAATGTCAGTTAAGAATGCAAACAAATGTTTTCGTACACACAAAATTGTCCAAAACAGAAACTTCGCTTTTCCTATTCAGACGCAAATAAAAATTGAAACCTTAAATTTATCAAGTCTATCTGACACTAATACACGTAAACACTATAGAGTATACAGCAAAAACAATTATTTACTTGCTAAATTACTTATCTCGGAACACAACAATCGAAATGCTTGGGGGTCACTTTGCTGCCGCTATTAGAGCCCTATAGTAGTAATGCTGTGGCAAAGCTGGTGCGAATTCCAGTTCCCGCCGCTAGATGACACTACATTTGTAGTACCACAGTCGCTTTTCGAGGGAAATTCAAAAATCCAAGATGGCTGATGGGTTGTGGATCAAATAAATGGTGGGAATTGTCTTGCGTATAAAATTTTTTAAAAAATGTTGGGAAATTTACAAATCCAAGATATCAGTTGAAGAGAAATTTAAAAAATGGCTGGAAATCCAAGAAAATCAAAGATGGCACTGCTGGGAAATTTAATAAAATTTGGCAGAATATTTAAAAAAATCCACACTGTGCTTTATGTCTGATCTCCTCTCTCCTTCTCCCAATCAATTATAGCAGATTATTAAAAGAAGGTATCCAATCAGAATTTAAAAAAAAAAAAACAAGCTAGCCCATTTGTGTTTTATACCCCTTTCCTCAACCCTTCCCTCATCTCCATTTAATCAAAGCACAGTATTAAGAATTCAGATGGGGGAACTACCTCAGTTGTGGTAGTGAGAAACTAAAAATACCCTCTTTCCAACTCCCACTCCTTATTTCCAGCCGACCATAGCATAGTATTAACAAAAATCGGAGGTGGTTGAAACAAAACAACTGTGCTTTATAACCCACCTCCCATCCTCCCTCCCTGTCCTCAACAAACCAGATTGTATTACTTTGATGATGTATGAAAACGTCAAATTACATTTACACTTCCTCCTTTCCTCCTCGTTTTTCCAACCCATGAGAGTGTAATATTCAAATGATGTGTAAAAATGGCGACAAATTACATTATTTCTGATCTGCTTATATTCTCCATCATCCTCTTCCCAACCATTCGGAGAGTAGTATTACAGGGATAAGTGGAAATGGTGCTAAATTACATTATTTCTGTCACACAGATCAAGCTATGCCCCTTCCCCCTATCCCCTCAATACGTCCAGCCAGAGAAGATGATCGAAACAGACCAACTGTATGCTTTATACTCCGTTATTCCTCTCCACTTTCCAACCAGTATGAACATAGTATTAGAACATAGCCAGACTGTGTTAATGGTAAATTAAAAATCCGCTCTCTCTCTCCATCCTCTCCCATCAGTCATACTGCAATATTAAAAAAAAACACCCAAGATGGCGGAAACAAGCCAGGTGTTCTTTACGATAACCCAGTCCCTTCCTTCCTCTGTATCAAAGTGTAGTATTTTAATTACGTATTAAATGGTGTCACATTACATTCTTTCTGTTGTACCGTCTCCATTTCCCTGCTCTTATCTCCAGCCAATCAGAGATTAGTACTAAAATAATGTGCCTGACAGGCAGTATATCAGTTAAGTTGTCACTGAGTACTGCAGTTGTCAACATGTCTCTGAATTCGATTGGAGGGAGGACTAAACATAAAAGAGAGAGACCACTTCTCTCCTACGAGTCCACCATACCCCTAAATCCTCACCATTCCACCTAGGTTTCCACCCAAAAGCATCTAACACTAGAGGGTCAAGCCTGACACTTAATGCTTTAAGTCTAATGAGTAATGGGTAATGCCTAATTGCGAATGCCTAACTGTTAACGTTTAGTGTCTAATGAATAACCCCTAAACACGAAACTGTGTACGCTTGCATATATGTGGCGTAATATTAAAAAATGGCTCCGATATCGAAGATTTGCATTACTGTGGTCCATAAGAAAGGTGTTCTTCACAAAAATATTCTTGATATTAAACGCACTGCCTTCCATGGTACATTCAGTTCTTGCAGGAAATACCACTGGCTGGTGTGTCATTCTCTGCTAAGGATGTAGTTGGATGTCAGTCTCCATTGCACTATACAAAGAATAGGTGGAAGGGTATTGTCTGTTCCATCCCATGTCGCTGACTACAAGTACTGCATATATGCATTTGAATCTATTGTCGTGGGATCATGATAAGAGATTTTTAAACTTACGCGTGACACAGGCTTCATTTTTAAAAATTGCAGGGTAATGCTACCTCCACGGCTCTGAATTCACAGTCTTTAAAAGAAATGAATACGATTTCTTTATGGAAATCTAGCAAGAAGGAAAATATATTTTTTCAAGTCATTGTACATAAAAACTGTGATCTGTGTGCTGGACCTGTTATATGTTCCTAAAACAGGTACAACTATCACTAGTATCGAGAGAATACGTACTTTAGCCCCTCCCCTTTCAATGAGAATAGTATTGCTCTTTGCACATTAGATTCTCCCAATCTGGGAATGAAGGTAAGAAACCCTCTCCTTCCAAGAAAACCAACATAGCGTCTGGTTCTTTGTCTGTAATGTCTCATCTAATATGCATAAAGAATTATCATCAATGTCATCTTCTGCTGTAGAAAAAAATGTAATCTTGTTCACCCATTAGGGCCTTTCATTCATATTAAAATATTTTTGTCTGATTAAAGTAAGCATTGCAGCGAGAGAGAGGTCTTATCATGTGTCTTACATACACAATTTCTTTAACTAACGCTTCTTTGGAAATTTTGCTTTGTAATGAATGCAGCTGCCTCCATATCAACCTCCCCGCCATGTTTTTGCATTTATGAGACTTCTGCAGGAATGAATTTTCAGGAGATGACGCTCTGCTTCTTATGCCTACAAATCATGGAGCAATAATTTCTGTAGATCGTAATTTCACGACGTTTTATTATATGAATCAGTCAAAAGCGATATACATTAACACATGTTGACAAAAAAATTCACAGCGACACGATTCCAAGTGTCTCGCAAAGCATTGACTTGGCTGGGACACGTACGACAAAGCCCAACATTTTAATGTGCCTTGAAGTTGGACACACATTATCTCATTTTCTTACAAGGACACTGACATGGTTAATATGCGATAGAGCACGCAGCTATGGGGAAGTATTATAACATGCGGTAAATGAGTGAAAAATGTTTTTTAATGCAAAAGGGAAACAATGACAATAGTTAAGAAATTTCATTACACTCATGTTGTAACTTAACACACTTATTACATCATGTCGATGCAGTCATCGTCTCTCTCTCTCTCTCTGGAATTCTTCGTGGGCATTGGAGTTTGCATATAAAAATAAATACTGATGTTTTAAAACTGATTAAGTACGATCTTTTTTATTTTAATTTGGTATGCCTCCTTATCTTGTAAAGGCTAGAGAGAAGCTGAATGAGTTAAGCCCCTGAGAAAAACTTTGGGAATAATTCTTAACTTGCCTGCTTTTTCTCTATGAGAAAACCAATATCAGCTTCAAAAATGAATTTTTTGCTCTGCAGCAGAGTGTGCGCTAATATCCTGGCACATTAAAACTGTGTGCCAAACCGAGACTCGAACTCGACACCTTTGCCTTTCCCATGTGAAATTCTGTAAAGTTTGGGAGGTATGAGAAGTAAAGCCGTGAACACGGGTTGCGAGTCATGCTTGAGTGGCTTGCCTGCAAAAGGGATAGGTCGCCACCTCGGGTCTCGGTCTAGGGCACAGTTTTACTTTGCCTGGAACTTTGAAGTCTCATCTTGCTTCGATCTATCTGGTTCCTAATGCTTGGTGAGAAACTGGCATTTCCAGGAATATGTTTATGCAAGCTCTGATTCAGCGCCAGAGATAAGAAATCTATGCAGACCCGTCAGTGAGGAAAGGATAGAAAAAGCAAAAAGCACAGCGTAGGCTCCCAGAAGTTATTTATGTTTTATCAGGTCTTCAACACCGTGTGATCAGGTGTGCGTTGAGAGAGCAGAGTCAGAAAATTCGACCAAAACAAAAGTAGTATTCTGCTACTTATCTAGTCTGTCACTCAAACATTTTTTGTCATACTTATGAATTCAGGTTTTTCTTATGTAACGTCAGAGTATGTATAGTCCACCTAATTAAGTAGCAAAAAATACGTTGTCTTTCTGATCGGGCAGGAAGACCGATGTATTTTGATTCGACATTGGTCCGAAAAGCCAAAGGATCAGTTCGTCTTTGGTTTCATACAAGGTGATGTGCGGTTGTGAACAGCCGAACAGGCAGACCATTGTCGAAAGTATGAAGAATTTTAACTGACCTTCCTAGAGAAATACTGTTCGCAGGGAATTCAGGAAAGACTACCAATGGTATTGTTTGATCTACAGCCATTTAACGTAAAACATGGCGAACCAGGCCGGTATTTCGAAAGATATTTGAACAAGACGAGATACTGGAGCAATCCGATATCGCATGTCGATGTTTTGTGAATATTAAAGAGTTATTTACCGAACAGCATTCGTGAGAAACTGGTAACTGTCTCAACTCATCGTCGTGCATTAGATTGACCTCATTTATGTGAGCAGTCGAACTCAAATGACTGTTACAGAAACCAGTCGGGTCCGCCAAAAAAACGAAGGATTTAACAGTGTGGTAACGGTAATAGCAACAACAACAACAACGGCAATAATAGCAGAAATCAGTACAGCAATGTGCTGTGTAGTTGACACCCATACGCACCGCCACTTAATGGTAATGGGGGATTTGGAAATCGTCAAAGCAACTGTTTCCAAGAGAAAAATAATGGAAATTACAATTCAGGGAACCGTGGCTCACTCTCGAGAAATAACCGGTATGGTTGGAATAATTCGCGCGGTCCCAGCGATAATAGACAAGAAGGGTATAGGAATAGGAACGAACACCCACGCATAAATAACAATTACGGAAGCAACAGCCATGGGAGCGGCATAAACCAAAATCGGCGAAATTCAGCCTCCAGTTATGAGTAGAACAGAACATGTCAAAATACCGATCACACTGTAAACATTGTAGAAGTGACTGATGGGAGCGGCAGCACTGTGCCTCCCCAAACAGTAAACTGCGGTCGGTCGACCTGGGCCGCCGCCGCCGTCCGAAAACGGGATTGGGGGCATGACACTAATAAACAATTATTTCTTGAAGTATGGCAAAGAAATAGACCTACATACATAATAGGCAAATGATGTTAAAGGGATAAACGATGAAGCACAGGCAGGTTAATGTCAAAAGAGGAACAGTAGATGCATATTTGATTCTGGACACGGGAGCAGCTATGAATCTTGTTTCGTACAGCTCGTTCACTGAAATAAAAAGGAAACTAAACCTAACTACTTTACCTGTGCAAATGTGCAATATTTTAACGGCCATAGGTAATAAGTCAAAAGACATTCCAATAACTTTGCTGGAACCATATGTGGGGCGGCGAATAATTTGTAAAAATAATGAATTGCTGTATAATTGCTTGCATGTTGAATCCGTTTCAGGCTTTTAGAATGTTGTTAATGCTGTCTTTCGCCGTTCTCAACACTGGCTCTCTATTTACTTTTTAGCACCCAGAAAGTGATTTAACAAAACGTGGAGCCAGTAATTAGAGATCCTAGTACCCACTTCATCTGAGAATACCATTATAGCTGCAGCTTATAGCTCTGAGGAATTAGGAGATTGTCCAGGATTTCTAATCAAAACCGGTTTTCCAAAATAGTTGAGTATATTCTGAAATTCACTGATAAAAAAACACAAGTATCCCTACAACCTAACTAACAGAGCACTTCAGAGTCTAATGCGCTGATGCAACTATAAATGTCCGAATTAAATGTTAAAAAGAATGCTCGCCATAATTTGATGAAAATATTTCATCAAACGCCACGCTAAATGTTTGGTAGAATGTTTGTCCCGCGACGGCACGTGAAAATACGACAATACGCAAACTGAAGCTAGGTAATGAAAATCATCCCAGAATTAACATTTCACTTGAAATGTTTTCATGGTTCCGCGTATCTCTAGTAACTTAATACGGCACCCGAGGCTGTTTGTAGTAGTGATACCGATGCGACGCGACTCCCGACACAGATGGCGTGTCATTCAGCATCTGGAGAGAACTGGGGCCTTTTCCTCCTCGCGCAACGTTCTTATATATAAAGCCACGGTGCGGACGGCTAAGGGAACGCCTGATCAAATCGGCTCTCCCGACTAGCCGCTGGGCTAGTAACGCACCACTTCAAGTTATATAATAATTTATAGCTTCTTTTGCTGATGGCCGATGAAGCTCTTAATTTAAATGTGCATTCAACACGCAGGTAAGTATTGATAATAAAATTTTGACGTGGCTAAGTTAAATATTTTGGGCGAGAGAATTAATTAAATTACACTGCACGCAGTAGATGAGCTCTGAACTGGCCCTTTTGAGATCCGCTATCGCTATAATTTTATAGGTATTCAAAAGAAACTTTTCACATCTTCATAGTCATAGCGGACCTCCAACCTATTTAAATCTAAACATCCTAGCCTTATTTATTAGCCTACTTAATCTATCTTGCTTCCTTCAGTTTTGAGATGAAAACCAGAAAATCATGAATTTCCACTAAAATCTTAATTTGTGAAATCCAAAGTACTGTTTTTATTAAATCATTATGAAAGATGAATCTAAATATAAATTTTGAAGTCTCTAGCTCTTTTCTGTTGCGCCAATGATTTTTTCAGAAAAACGTCCAAATTTCGAAAATGGCTGAAGTTATCGAACTGATATTTAACACATACTAATTTAGTATTATTTCTGACATGCTAGAAAAGTTTTAGGTCATTTGCTTGATTTTTAAGGTATTGCGCAACATTTATGACGTCAGAGCTAGTTACAGCAGACTGGCTGGCACACAATGGAAACTGATGTGAATTTACTACAGTATGAGTAGGCTGCTTCCCTACATCACCCTCTACTTAATTTTTTTTTTCTTTATGAATGTTAATGAATGAAAAAAAAATTTAATTACAAAAAGGGAAGCAAGAGTACAGTTTAACTCCCTATGAAAAATCAAAATTGAAATATAAACCTGTAGAAACATTAAAGAAAACTGATTACCTACATTAATTATTTAAATTGTAGGCATGTTCACTGCCTTTTAAACAATGTCATTACTCAAAAATTTTAAGCAAAGTCAATGAAATATTTTGGCATACATATTGCCTTTAGACAAACAAACACATACAAATTGAAAAATTATGAAAATCTTAGATCCATTAAATACATTAAATACATTTTTACATACAGAAATACAAAGAAAATAACATGATACATAAACAGATGATTATCTCTTAGCAGTCTTTTCTAAACCTGAAAGAAAAGTTCACAAATAATTTTTACACACGTGGTTGTAGCCGCTTTGGCTGGCGTCCTACACTTCCATTCACAAGGGTAGAGGAGGGGAAGTTGCTATGGTGTGTGTCCTTCACGTTCTCTCTAAATTACATGGGGGAAAGGGGAGGGGTCACTGTGAGTTGTGTCCAAGTCACTCCACGCTTTCACGCAGCTACTAGGCCGCCATTATCTGGTTTGTCGTGTAGAACAAACAAAAAGAGTGCCTCAGACTCTGTTCACTTAATATCTATGGGTGGGTCACAATGAAATGGGGATATATACATTTTATCCTTCAATATTTTGCTGTAACAAAGTTAACTGAACTTTTTCAATTCTACTCTTACTGTTACTTAACTGTCATAAAATCGGTCAACAATTGGCTCAAAACGCCGTTAGTCACTTATAAGAGAAAATTTTATGCTCAAGGCATATAACCATAAATCCTATTTAATCTGAATTTATTAGTTCTGGGCCGGAACACTGAACCAATGCTCGGTACATTCCTGATACATTTGTATTGTATTTATTTAACTAACTCATCTTTGATTACCTTATTCTTAGAGATAGTATGAGTACATTTGATTAGTAGTTGTTTTCTCAGCTTCCTTGTACATGTGAGTAACTTTTGGTAATAGTACAGTTGTGAGTGTTCAAAACACACTACGTTTAGTTGATTACTAAATCCACTTATTGGTCCTCTGCTGTTGTCAGTTCCACATCTGCAGTTAGGTACTTACTTACTTTGAAGTGTATTTATCCTGAGCTAAAATTAACGTTTCACGCCTGCCATTATGTTACTTATTTACTTTGCTAGTGTATGAACTTATTTAACACTCACTGTATTAACATTTAAAGCATAGGATAGCACATTTATTTCATATTCATAGTGTATTGCAGCTGATTAGTTTGCTCACATGGCAATCCATTTCCACTCGATCGGACGCTGAAACCTCAGGTACTCTCTCTCAGACCTACCACTAAAGTGCATCAAGTAATTATGGACGAGCGTAATGCTAAATTCCTTAAACCTATAGGACACCATGAGCTGCTCTGTCTCATCTAACATAAGGGTACCTATGGTCGCATTCACGCCTCCAACTCATAACCTCAATACGTGTAGGTGTATCCTGTCACACACTACACTAAAGTAATGGCCAGCTCCAACCTTATAAATACTTCAGGGACGTGTCCTTCACGTCTCAACCACAAACACTGCTCAATTCTATTACACTGCCTTTCCTTGCTACACCAGGTGAGTTTAATCTTACAACTTATCTGCATATTTTTCATAACACCAAGCACTCTCTCTTACTATTTCTCAGTTAGCTCTAATGCATACACTAGGTTTCACTACCACTTCAGATCCTGCTTGTAAACGAACTTTTATATCTTTTTAAATTACTGTTGGTGGACCATTTCCAATAAAACAACACTTTGTACTTACTATATTACCAGGGTACTCTACATAATTGTTACTCAAATACATTTGTATCTTAATTATGTAATACTTCTCTATTGTTTGTCACTATTAGGTTTGTCACATTAGGTATTTTTTTGTCACTAATCGGTAGATAGAATGGTTACATAACTCATGGCTTGATAGCCATGACAGAAAATTTTCATGTCTGGAAAGAAGAGGTCGAAATTTTTGAGGACAGGAAAGAGGAAGAATGAGTGAGACCTGAAAGGGAAAGAAGATCTCACACAGCTGGGACTGCACAGCTGCCACACTGTGTAGAGGTTACAGAACAACCTCCTCCCTACAGCATTCATTAGCTTAATGCTGGCTTGATAGTCATAACGGAAAATTTTAGTATTTGGAAAGAAAAGGTCGAAATATTTGAGGACAGGAAAGAGGAAGAATGAGTGAGATCTGAAATGGGAAAGAAGATCTCACACAGCTGGGACTGCACAGCTGCCACACTGTGTAGAGGTTACAGAACAACCTCCTCCCTACAGCATTCATTCATAACCTTTGACCACGCCACGTCGATCTGAAAATACTTTATGATGCCTCTTCAGAACCTGTCTCAGTTCTTCCTTCTGATTGGCTGAAATCTTATCGATTTCCTGCAATTTAGCTTCTATTTTGTCTAAAATAATTGCTTCTTCTTCTTCTTCTGTGTTCAGCTTACTTGTACTAAGATTAACACCTTCGTCCCAATACCTCCTATTTTTCAGAACTCGTATAGGTAGCTCCCAAGTTTCATCATCAGTTACTACATGTTTATCACTAAAAGGTACTATAATTACTCCGGTTATTGGCAAGACCATTTTTAACTGGCTTTTTTCAAAGTCAACAACACTCTGATATTTTGACAAGAAATCTATGCCAATTAAAACCTCAATACTGAGATTGTTTACAATTAAGCATGGATGATCAATTAAATTACCATTAATGTTAAAGGGTAGTAAAGCTTCTTGCTTTACCGTTTTTGAAACCTTGCCAGTAGCACCAATTATTCTTAGTCCTGATACCCTCATTACTGTAAGCTTGTCTTTAGCAGGTAATGCATCAAAGACGGACTGAGATATTGCACTCACCTCACTTCCACTGTCTAAGAGACAACGTACATTGATACCCAACATATTCACTATTATTATAGGGTGGCTTATTCTAGGTTGTACAGGTGGTTCCTCAAATTCATCTAGTAGTTCCTTTTGGATTTGTCTCCAACTAAAGTGATCGACATCTGTCTTCATTACATTTAGGTCACAGTGTGTAGGGGTTTCCTGAATTACATTTTCAGCTGCCTTTTCCAGTCGCTCTATTAATTTTAAATCGAAACACCGCACAACTTCATTACATTTAGTTTGCTGAACATGACCCAAATTACTGTAGTCTGGGCGATTCTGCGTCTCCAGACCGGGCATAATACTAGTTACAGTTAAACCACTTTTACCATTATCGTCGGTTTCCTTCTCAAGTGACAACTGGTCACAGCTACTGGGTTCATCGACCCTCAACAGCCTACCCTCTACATTCTCACTTATCTCCTGTCCTAAATCTATTAGTACATTATCAACATCCTGCACAGGTACTTTAGATAAGAGCACATCATCTTCATCGTAAATATAAGCATGAATTTCTTCTGCTTCTTCACCTGTCAATTCAGTATTTTGTAGCTCCTCCCTATCGTTACACTGCTGCGCCTTCTCTCTCTCTTCCCACTTAGAAAGCGTCTCTAACACGGTATCTATCAAATATTGTGAGTGATCTAATATTTCTGTTGTATCCTTAGATGCTACCGACACTTCATCCACCTGTTCAGTTTGAGTATTCTGATTTGTCTTACCAATTCCCGTAACTACTGGCTTAGGAAAAGTAACCGCCTGGTGAGCGCCAGTGTCCTCATAGACGGGAACTAGTTTTCCTGCCTCGGCCTACTACTGTTTCCTTTATTTTTATTATAGTTAATTGGCATAGGATTGTTTTCCGTTCTGTGGTTTACATGCATAATTTTGCTTGGCCCAAAATTATTATCCTTTGGATGCCATTGTTGGTTCTGATAATTATTTCCCCAATTCCTACCTCTCTTAGGATGGCCAACACCTACTGTTCTAATGTTTACTTTGCCATTTTGCTCGTTCCTAAAATTACTACTATTGTTATTAGCATTTCTGTTATTACGTGCCTGCTCCTCATTGGCAGCAACACGTTCTACACGTTCCAAACATTCAATAAAACGATCAAGACTGTCTCTAGGGGCATATATAATTCTAGTTTGCCAGTACCATGGCAGTTTGGCTTCAAGACCTAGTATAATCATTTCTGGTTTTAGCTTTTCCGCCAAATGTGACAAACGTGAAATCCATGACCTAGCAAACTCTTTAATTGATTCCTTGCCTGCATTGAAGCGTTTTCCACTCCAAAATTCTCTCAACACTTCATTTTGCTTATTGCTAGACCAATACTCATTAATAAAAGCTGTTTTAAATTCCGCTAATGTTTTACACTTCAACATAACATCAGCTGACCAACGCATGGCGTCACCTGCTAAATCGCTTCTAATAAATGAGATTTTCTCTCGTTCAGACCAAGTTGGTGGAATCACATCTTCAAAATCGTTCCAGAAATCTAGCGGGTGGATATTTTTATCTGGATCGAACCGCAAGAACTGCCGACACCCGATAAAAGCGGCGTTTGCAGCTACAACTTGTTGTATACTACCATTACCAGAAGTTACTGAAGCTACTTTACTCTCAGTGTTAGCAATGTTAGTACTGATATTTTCTACTTTCATTTCAACATTATCTACTCTTTGTACAATATGAGTAGTATCAGTTTTGATTGCATCTACGTCTGCTTGACATATGTTTACTTTTATATTAACATCTTTAATCCTATCTGAGCACAGTTCAGACTCCGCCTCGATCTTTTCTGTTAACTTGAGCTCCAGCTTCGCATCTTCCATTTGGAAGTCTCTGCGAACCTCAGCAACTTCGGATTTAACTGTTTTATACATTTCAGAAAACTGTTGAGCAACCTTTTTCTTAATATCCTCATGATTGTAATCAATTTTATAATTCAAACTGTCCAGATCCTCTTTCAACTTATTGCAATTAGCCTTGAAAGAATTTTCTAATTCAGCTTTATTGGATTCTAATTTATTGTCCATTGCCTCAACCGTTTAATAAAATTGGTCTGGCTGGCCACAATCCTGTTATTTACCTCAATTATATCCGATTTTAATTCAGCTGTCATTCTAGCATTACTGGCAG
Source organism: Schistocerca americana (assembly GCF_021461395.2). NCBI lineage: Eukaryota > Metazoa > Arthropoda > Insecta > Orthoptera > Acrididae > Schistocerca > Schistocerca americana. The sequence goes on from NC_060122.1 coordinate 612,690,465, forward strand.
CTATTGCTTGTAATATAACTTTTAAATCAACAGCCCCAGCATCTTTGGGTTGCTCACTAGCTGGCTTTTTATCACACTCAGGTGACGAAAAACTAGCTCCAACACCAGAATCATCAAAACTAAATGAAACTTCTGATTGATTAGTCATATCTAACTTCTCCTTCTTAAACTCTACCACCTCTGCTGACTGATTCATTTTTAATTCAACAGAGAAACTATCGTCCAATAAATTAACAATTTCTGCTTTCTGCTTTACTACAGGGGTCTCTATTGTTGAATCATTGCCCCTTCTTAAACTACTGTCAGGAGACAATATTTCATATTTCACTTTAACATTATTACTTTCATGCATATTTACACTTGAACCGTTGTCTGGATTTACAGTTCCCTCAACAGACATAGGTTCTGATTTAAGTTTAACCTCAGTTTCTTTTGGCGGTTCCATCGCTTACAGTCTTTTAGTGCAGGTTAGTAAAATTTTTAATAGCTTTTCACTTAACTTAGTTCCTTCTGCACGACGTATGGCGTTGCCGGCGCGGCGTACCAGGATTCCTGATGCGACGTGGCACATTGAACTGCAGACGGCTCTCTGACGGCTGTTGTGTGTTTGCGTGGCCCGCAATTGCAGGCGCTGCGCCGGCTGCTCCAGCGGACAACTGTGGTGCGGCGAGACTGGCTTCTCGCGATGCCGGCAGCACCGCTAGACTCAGTGCCAGCTACTGTCAATCCAGCTGCGTTGTTAATCCAATTGCGTCGTCCACATGCACACGTAACACTTTCACTGTTCTATTACTCAGCTGCGTATCGCATTTCACTCGCGAATCCGAATAGTTAAAAATCACTTTCACTTAGTTGATTTCCCGGACGATGCACCATATGTGGGGTGGCGGTTAAGTTTGTAAAAATAAATGAATTGCTGTATAATTTCTTGCATGTTGAATCCGTTTCAGGCTTTTAGAATGTTGTTAATGCTGTCTTTCGCTGTTCTCAACACTGGCTCTCTATTTACTTTTTAGCACCCAGAAAGTGATTTAACAAAACGTGGAGCCAGTAATTAGAGATCCTAGTGCCCACTTCATCTGAGAATACCATTATTGCTGCAGCTTATAGCTCTGAGGAATTAGGAGATTATCCGGGATTTCTAATCAAAAACGGTTTTCCAAAATAGTTGAGTATATTCTGAAATTCACTGATAAAAAAACACAAGTATCCCTCCAACCTAATAACAGAGCAGTTCAGAGTCTAATGCGCTGATGCAACTATAAATGTCCGAATTAAATGTTAAAAAGAATGCTCGCCATAATTTGATGAAAATATTTCATCAAACGCCACGCTAAATGTTTGGCAGAATGTTTGTCCCGCGACGGCACGTGAAAATACGACGATACGCAAACTGAAGCTAGATAATGAAAATCATCCCAGAATTAACACTTCACTTGAAATGTTTTCATGGTTCCGCGTATCTCTAGTAACTTAATACGGCACCTGAGGCTGTTTGTAGTAGTGATACCGATGCAACGCGACTCCCGACACAGATGGCGTGTCATTCAGCATCTGGAGAGAACTGGGGCCTTTTCCTCCTCGCGCAACGTTCTTATATATAAAGCCACGGTGCGGACGGCTAAGGGAACGCCTGATCAAATCGGCTCTCCCGACTAGCCGCTGGGCTAGTAACGCACCACTTCAAGTTATATAATAATTTATAGCTTCTTTTGCTGATGGCCGATGAAGCTCTTAATTTAAATGTGCATTCAGCATGCAGGTAAGTATTGATAATAAAATTTTGACGTGGCTAAGTTAAATATTTTGGGCGAGAGAATTAATTAAATTACACTGCACGCAGTAGATGAGCTCTGAACTGGCCCTTTTGAGATCCGCTATCGCTATAATTTTACAGGTATTCAAAAGAAACTTTTCACATCTTCATAGTCATAGCGGACCTCCAACCTATTTAAATCTAAACATCCTAGCCTTATTTATTAGCCTACTTAATCTATCTTGCTTCCTTCAGTTTTGAGATGACAACCAGAAAATCATGAATTTCCACTAAAATCTTAATTTGTGAAATCCAGAGTACTGTTTTTATTAAATCATTATGAAAGATGAATCTAAATATAAATTTTGAAGTCTCTAGCTCTTTTCTGTTGCGCCAATGATTTTTTCAGAAAAACGTCCAAATTTCGAAAATGGCTGAAGTTATCGAACTGATATTTAACACATATTAATTTAGTATTATTCCTGACATGCTAGAAAAGTTTTAGGTCATTTGCTTGATTTTTAAGGTATTGCACAACATTTATGACGTCAGAGCTAGTTACAGCAGACTGGCTGGCACACAATGGAAACTGATGTGAATTTACTACAGCGTGAGTAGGCTGCTTCCCTTCACATAGTTACTAGTACATTCCTAGTGGTAGAAAACTACTTGTTAACTGCAATGACAAATGTTGTCTTTACTCAGACAATAATCTATACCCAGTTGATTTAATGAAAATAGGATCTTGTGTGAATAGATAGTTAGTAGATAAAGTGAGTATTCATCTGACGTATCGAGAAGTTATTTAAGTGAATGAGCAATGTAACGAGCAGATCACAGGGGAAACACTATTAAGAGTAGGATATAAGATGTGGGTAGTTTATAATCTGCACACAAACAAGAACTAGATACAATGTTGTCACAACATTGCATGTTTTGGAAAGAAACCAATAATAATTAAAGGATATGTCTATCATATGGAGGTATAGCCCCACAAAACTTTCTGTCTTGCATCATATGCAGTTCCTAGGACAAAGAAGGAAGTAGTAAGAAAGCAGGATGAATGCATGATTAACTTGGCTTGCTATTAAACCATCCCACTCGCAATATTGCAGTCTCACCCTAGCGATAGCAAAACCTGATGGCAGTGTACAACTTGTTTCAGAGGCAAGGGAAATTAACAAAATCACAGTATCTGTAAGAATCAAACCAGGAAACCTAGAGGAGCAATTATTAAAATTCCATGAAATAAAATTCCTTATGACAATAGATCTAAATCGATCATAATGGCAAATCTTGTTGCACCTAGACAGCTGACAATATACAGCATTTGTCTATATTGATAGAAGTTATCAGTTCCATGTTTACTATTCACACTTACTGTAAGTGCAGGATTATTTATTACAGCTTTGAATAAGATGTGAGGACCCAAAATATTGAGTCAAGTTACAGTCTATGTTGATGATCTATTTATTGCTACAGCTGTATGGGAGGTGTATTAGCGTATATTAAGAAATGTTCTAGCAAATTTTCCATTTATGAAGTCACAGTTAACTTAAGGAAATCGGAATTTGCCAGAAAAGATAATACATTCTTATATCACATTATTTCACCAAGAAGCATTTTGTCTGATCAACACAAACTCGACGCCATCAGAGAATTTCCTATCACACGAACTAAAAATGAGTTAAAAGCATTCATGAGCTTAGCCTCAATCTCCCACAAGTACATGCCTCACCAGCTATTAAATTGTGATGCATTGCTCAATCTTTCGAGGATATAGAGCATATAGACAAAAACAGTTTAAGGACTTTGACACCACAAAACAAGCTTTGGTAAAGTCTGATATATGAGTACATCCTGATATGACAAGAATTTTAACTCAGTATCCATGCTTCCTTCCGGTATCTGAGGGAAATATCGTTTCATATTAACCATGATAATGAAAATCAAAATGTAAAGACAATCAGGTGTGACAGTTGCACAGGGACAGGAAGTGAAAGAGCTTATTCTGTAACCAAGCTTGATGTGCTCTCAGTAATACAAGCAGTCTGTAAATTCCAGTACTTCCTATGAGGAAATCACACCAAAGTATATTGTGATCATCGAGCACTTTCATTATTACTGACATGTAAACTATTTCACGAAAGATTAGCCGGATTATGAGGTAATTTGTATTAAAGGTGAACAAAATATTTTAGCAAATGCTCTGTCTAGATTTCCACAAGGATTGAATCAATATGCAGAATTAAAAGAACAAACATTCGACTTTACGAGTCTACTCATGTACTATATGGTACATACAGGCCCTATTATGTGAAAATGTGTAAAAATTTGAGTCAGCTTCAAGAGGAAGATACTCGATAGAACAATGCAAGGCAACAATTAGCAAGCACTGCCGATGCGGACTGGAGAGCCCATTATAAGTAACATAATGGAGTTGTTTTATCGTCCAACCACTCAATCTGGTAACTATTGTGTTTGTTTACCAGAAGCACATGTAGACAGTTTTATCAGGTATACTCATAAATCATGGGGTCACTATGGTGTAGCCAAGTTTGCTCAGAAAATCATATCATAATGCTGTTTCCCTAACAATAGATATAGAGAACAACAGGTCATCAAGAAATGCGTAATCAGTCAAAAGACCGAACACATAAACAGATCACGATTCAATGAATTACATTCTGTTATACAAGGAAAATTCCATGACGTTTTATCAACCATTGCTGCAGGATTTTTCCCTATAGCAAAAGGAAGAGTGAAATAATGTGTAACAGCCTCATATGATGTGTTTTCTATATATCTGCAGATTTATGCCACTGAAACTCTAATGGCAGGGCCTATAATCAAGTGAACCATGAGAGCTATTGTAACTCATAATGCAACTAGCTTCACAGATGCGAAGTGGAAAGAATTTGTCAAGTCACATAACATTAAACAAATTTATGTCTCTAAATTTTATCCTGAGGTCAGCCCAATGGGTAGGTTTTTCGTGAGTTTAACAGGTTTATCAGAAATGACTATGTGAAGCCCTTTCAGCATCTAGTAAACAATTTTCCTCACTCATCAACAGGTTTTACACAAATCAAAATAATATACGAGAAGCATAAGATATATGTTTGGGTTAAGCCCTTACCTAAATTTTCTGAGAAAGAGTTATCCACAGAAGAAAGGGCTCGACAAGCCTTAAAGGAACATTGTACGTGAAATTCGTTGAAATTTGACACATTTTCTGTTTTCTACTCCATAATGCACTTTGGACTTTCGTGAACATTTTTGTACATAACACACTAAAATCAGACAATTGTGAGACCTTCAAATAATATTTTGAATGTTGACATGTGACTGTCAATTGTCGCTGCTACACATATACTGCCAGAATTGAGCAGTCATATCTTGGGAACTATACAGTCTAGAAGGCTGTGAATTGCTTTGTTTTTTGCATACTGCTAAGTCTCAGAAGTTGGCATTACGAATAAACAAATCAGTCCTTTGCTTCTGATACTAGTGTTTTCTGAAAGTAGTGTGATTATCGCCTATTTTTGTAGTAAGCTAACTTCTATTGCTTTTTGTACATATTATGGGAAGGGCACTAGAGATAACTGTGACAATTCAGAGAAGATGAAAAGAGCTGTGTGGAGCACTTTCTTCCGTCAAATATCAACCGACAAAAAGCCATGTCATGTTTTGTGTAAATATAGGCAAGCTGAATTTTCTGTCACATTGCATGAATTTATACATAAACATTCTCTTCCTTCAGCAGTAACGGAGGCAATCAAACCTAGTTACAGAGAACTGGAAAATCCTGAGCTACTAAAGAAGTGTTTACATGGGAAGACCCAGAACGTGAATGAGTCCTTTAATAATGTTGTGTGGTGCCATGTGCCTAAAAGTGTATTTGTTGGCCTTATGACTCTAACGTTAGCAGTATCTGATACCGTAATAACTTTTAATGGTGGAAACTATGAAAGACTTACGGTTCTGGAGAAGTTATGGGTAAGATTTGGACAGGACACAGCTAAAGAACTGCAGGAACTGGATGAGCTTAGTGTACATGAAGCAGAGTTAGCTGTTCAGCAAATGACAAAAGAAGCAAGAAAGAAAGGGGGGAGGCAAGCACTGGGCTGTTGTGACACTGAAGAAGATGCAGACTATGAGCTAGGGCAATTCTAGTGCATAAAAGATGCAGAAATGTAAGTCTGTATAAGAATTTTTACTGATGGTAGAGACATGAAATTTTCACAGCATACCAAGTGTGAGATTAAACACATACGGAACTAGAATAATTAAAATATCCTGAGCTGTTTTTCATGTTCATTTATTTACAAAATTCTGTCAAAAAATTGAGGGTTTGAAAAAGAAAAAGATAACATACCCCACAAAAAAATTTTAGTAATTCTAGTTCATTGTATCTAGAAAGGTGCATTCAACAATTATGGAAAATTGTAAGTTGATGTCTTAAAACGTTCCCAAGGTAATGGTCACAAAATTCGATAATTCAACATTGGTGGCATAGGGCATACAATGTCCCCTTAATAAAGTTGGAAGCAATGGAACAAACTAGGAAAAAGCAGTATGATAAAAGAGTAGGTCGCACAACTATTTTTCACATTGGACAGGTGGTGCTATTGTTCACACATCCTCATATTTTATTTTATTCGAATATCTTTCACGAATTCTTTGTTTCACATTAAGTTTGTTATCTGGATCAAAGTACAGGTATGTGTGTTCACATCATGTGGTGAGCCCTCGGCTCAACCTAACTATTTATTCAAGTATTTTGTTCACACTGAATTTCAAATCGTGTGCCGACTGGCCTTTAAGTGTTTACACATTTTTCGTACTTCCAAAGTATAGAATTTCTATGCAACTTAATGATAATGTGATTGACTGGTAAGTTAGATATCAGTGTATATGTGTATATGTTTGGTGTATGGCGTTGTGTTTATGATTTCATCTTCTGTCTGTGAATTGTTGGTATGAATGTGCGAGAGCGTGCGATTTCACGAATTCTTCTTCTTCATTGTTGGTACGAATGTGCGAGAGCGTGCAATTTCACGAATTCTTCTTCTTCACTTAGGTATCCGATGTCCTTCTCACATGTTGAGGTGTGGTTTATAAAGCGGGTACTGCATTATATAACGATTATCTCAAGCATTTCCTTGCGATTATGAGTTTTAACTGATGTTGTTTTAACATAATCCGTAAATAAATATTCAATGGTTTTTCAGTTGTGATCCTAACATTACTTAAAACAGTCCACCCAACTTTTCAGTCTGGCCTTTTCAGAATCATCTATCAGTGAATATTTGATTTTTAATATTTTATTTGATGTTCTAGAATGAGAATTTTTATCACGAATTCAATCAAATTCTAATCAGGGAGATAACTTTTCAGTTGTTCATTTCATGTTAATTGCTTTAGTTATTTATTAACTTAAAAGTTTAATTGATAGAACCTTACTCCATACAAAAAAAGTACTAGGTTCCCATTCAACCATACAGCTGAATAGGATGTTAGTTGAAAATGAGTAGAAATAATTGATAATGGAACCCCTTTGGCCTAGGATCACGGCTAGCCTGCAAACTTCCTGTTGAAGCAGTAAGACCACTAGAGTCTTGTAATACAAATTTTCTTTTCCACAGAGCTCACACATTTTCTGTATTGAACTTGAGCAGGGTCCTTACCGGCATAGTTAATCTGCATCGTATTTCTGTTTTAAATTTATTGTTTGGAGAGTATTTATATCTTTTCGGGATTCTAAACTGTTTCATGTCGTGTGTGAATTTTTTTCAACTATTTTAGGTGACAATGTTGAGAAATGCCATGCCGCTCTCTCACTTTAACAATAGTGTCAGTCAGATCAACATTCACAATTTAGGGCACAATCTCGGTGTTCCCTAGTACTACATTTGCTATGTGTGGTTAGTGACTTTTTCTACTAGAAGCAAGTCTGGGCAGAATTTTCTTGTAACTGCATGTGTAACCAGCAGAGAGCTTGTACCCAGGGGACCACAGCAGAGGCGACGGAAAACAGGTAATAAGATGAAATGGAGGGCCATGAGCACAGCAAGCTGGGAGTATGAGTGATTCTAGGAGACAGAGTTCAGTGGTTCTTACATGAAGATGGACTTCTGGCCGAAGCTGTCTCCTCCTTCTATTTAGGGCCAGACAGAATGGTATCATTTAGCAAAACATTTTACCTGGGCCAGGGGTCAGTCCATCAGAGAAAATGGCTGGATGGCTGAAAGTGGATGGAGGGACCCATTTCAGATAGACTGTTGTCAACTGAGCTTCTGTGCAATCGGTGGGAAGATAATAAAACTTCGTGGATTCTCATGTTAGAATCTAGGACGATATGGACACAGTGGCTGGCATATGTGTTTAGTTGACATAGGACTTAAATCCCCCCCCAATATGCCAGGATGTCGACATTGTCTTCTAGCAAAAACTTATATTGCATGGGGTCGATTGTCTGGGAAGCTGAACAGCCTTCTTTCAAAAATTGGAAATGGTCGACTTTGATCACTTCATAAACAAGGGACTGTGGTCCCATCTAGATAGACGTTTTTGCCAAAACATGGGCACACTTACTATGAGAACGACGCATACCTAGACTAAAATCTAGTTTTTTCAAACAAGAGATTTGGAGCCCCTGATTGGCTCCTCTCAGTATATACAAAGGAGAGACTTGATCCCCAGTGTGAGAAACCTGGTACTGTGTCAGTGGCAACTAGACCAGCAGACCTGTCAAGAGGGGAGATTCAATGTGTAGAGCAATGTGGGGGCAGTTTCGTGTTGCTAATTGGGCTCCCATACAGAGGATGGTGGAAAGTGTGTGTGTGTGTGTGTGTGTGTGTGTGTGTGTGTGTGTGTCATTATTTGGCATCTTCGTTTCCTGATCCTGCTCTGGTGGAGAATTTCACGTCTTTCCCTAGCAGGTGAGACTTGTCGTCTGTGGCAGTTTTCCAACTGTACTGACAGGTCGGACTGTATATCATCTTGAACATATCGTGTGTCAAAAGGCTGAACTTATTCGTCCTGTTTCAGTCGTCTGACATTTGACAATTCATGCATGCATCGTCATGCCTGTGACTCAAAATGGTTTGGCCTGACCAATGAACGGGTGCACCTCACATTGAAATCTGTGTGGAGTTCAGGGTTCTGATTGGGAAGTTTCCCATGTTCTGGTAAGGAGAATGCGAGACCACATAGTTTGCATATTTTCGTGGACGCGTCAGAACATTACAGTTGTCGCAATGACCGCTTCTCGCCACAGTTTTCTGCTGCTGCCTGAATCAAGGTGAAAGGGTAAATTACTGCTGCACCGGAGTAGAGTTGTTAAATGATATTCACTGCTCCCTGTTCTCGGGTGAACCATAGTTTGTTACGAAGTTGATCGAAGTTAATTCCATGTGAATACAGTTGGGTGTCACAGTGAATTCATGTTAACCAAGTCAGATTGAAATGTAAAAGGGATTAATTCAGGAGAGAATTTGTATAGCTTCCTCCGAAAAAGTATGCTTTGCATATCAAACACCGCTCCTTAGATGATTTTTGTTTGACACCTTTTGTGTTAGATTTATCGGCTGGTTCTGCAGAAAGTTGTAGTTACTAAAGGTTTAATGAAACTTGTGATTATTTTTTAAACTTAAATACGCTACAGTTCTCACTCATATACCGTTTACTATTCACAGTTTTTATTTTATTGTGGTGAGACATGCGTACACCAGCATGTTAAAATTCAGTATTATTAAATTAGTTAATTTGGTTATTAATTTGACTTCTAAAAGTGATTAACGCATAGGGCAACAAAAGCGCCATGAGTATATTCACTAATTCATATAAAGACTCATATGAGTGGCGCACGATTTGAAGGTACTGACAAGATAGTACATTCTTTATACAAAGTAATAACATTTAGCTTCACTCAGACATATATTTAAGATTAAAGAGACAGCTAGCAATTGGGGACCCTGCCATGATCTCGAATCATAGGACATTTGTGAGGTACTTAGTGCGCTATCTTGCAGAACAGGCGCATTTCTTTTCAGTTGAGAATGTGGAGCTCTGAGATAATTTGGACTCGTGTTTCGTGCTATGCATTGTATCTCAGCAATGTGTAGTACTATGTTGTAGCCATTTCATTTCACAGTGTGTATTGTTAGTGCCTTTTTTGGTTTCGTTTCTGATTGTTTCTTGTCATTGACTTCTGCGTCACTTGTTTTCTGGTGTTGCGTCGTTGCCAACAACGCTGTGCAAGCTTTTGTGGGTGAAATTTGATTATGGTAGTGTGTACGGTATTTTAGAGTACGTTTTGTTTCATGGAGTTAGGCATAAATGGGTGCTTTATTTAGAAAGTGAGAGAAGAATTGTGGCACCTTATGCGTTAGAAATGGAAACTTGCGAAAGTAGCACTCGATTTCAATGCTTGCGAAAAGGAAAGCTCGTTTGTATAGTGAGAAAGGCACTAATGTTGTACAAAATGAAACACGAGCCAGTATTATAGCAGAACAAGACATAACGGCGGAATAAGTTCATTTAAATCGGTCTGCAAACAGATCGATAATATCTAATGTAAAATATTTCGATGATGACGGGTCAATTCACTCAGGAAATGTAAGTGGAAACGATGCCGAGGCAGCATACGCTAAGAGGTACAGTCAGGGAAGGTAACAGTCCGATTTCACTGAAAAGGCGTCATAGAGCAGTTGAGACGCATGCATCTGCTCCAGGGTACGTTACTGGAAGCGCGCTGTTAAAATCGATCATTCAATTTATGCAAGAGGCAGAGAAGAGATGGCAGGAGGAGGAAGAACAGAGGAAGCAAAGGTAAGAAAAGCGACAGGACGATGAAGATAAAAAACAGCACATTACCATTAATAAAATTAGGGAGATTCAGGAGTGGCAAGACACGAAGGAAAAGAGACAAGACGAAGTCATGAAAGAAATTAAAGAAATTCAAAGGAGAGCCAGCCGCTGTTACCGAGCGATTCTAGGCGCTTCAGTGCGGAACAGCGCTGCTCCTAGGGTTCCAGGTTCGAATCCTGCCTAGAGCATGGATGTATCTGATGTTTTTATGTTAGTTAGGTTTAATTAGTTCTAAGTCTAAGGGATTGATGACCTCCGATGTTAAGTCCCATAGTGCTTAGAGCCAATTCAAAGGAGTGTTGATGAGTTTATCGAAAACTTAAACCAGGTCAGCAATGAAGTGTAGGGTGTAAAAATCAGACGCTGAAGACATTAGGAAAACGTCAGATGAGGCGGTCGAGTCCAAACGTGAGGCTAAGGCAGCCAGATTAGTAGTACGTGATGCGCAAAAAAATGCCCGAATTGCCCCAGTCCAGGCTGCGCCGGGAAAGATAGATGTGAGCGCAAGCAGGACGGCTACCTGTACTCTTATAAACAGGGACAGGGATTAGCCGAAAAGACACAGGAAGAAATTATCTAAATCAAACACGAGCAAACAAGTCTCACTACCCAGCAGAATGAGCCGGCGGATGAAATGGGACACATGCGCGAAAGGATCGCACTTGCAGAAACACAGTCAGAAGCTATAGCACGTCGCCTTGAGTTCGTTGGTCACCAGGAATGTCAAAACATAATACTGCAACACAACCCGAAGCCACATCCCCGGCACAGTCCGATAAACGGCCGGGCGCCCGCTTAATGGGGTATGGCGCTCGGCGGAGCGCGCGCAGTCAGTGGCGCGTAGCGAACAAAGTACCGAGCCGGATCCCAATGGCGCGCGACTCGAACGTACGGAAACATTACTACATGATTCTGATGACACGAGACGAGGGTCCAACAACATTCAGGTATCTGTCGGCCATGAAATATCGGGCGCACTACCCTACTGACAGCAGAGAAAGTCCAGTGGCGCCAAATTATGAATATTTCGACTTAAAATATTTTCTCTCAATTCTAAATTTTCAGGTCAACAAAGAGAGTTGCAATTCATTACATTCCAAGTCATAGATTGCTCACAATGATATGGTATTACAAAAAAGTCTTGGTCTCTAGTATGCAAATTGGAATTTTTGGTTACCTGGAAGGTTCAATACCAGAGTGCATGGATAATGTTGCAGCAAGCTGTCGCAGCTACAGCGAATTCAGAGAGGCTTTCCTAAAGACCTAGTGGTTACAGGAACTCAAGAAAGGATTAAACAGGAGATTATGTTAGGGAGCTATTACGGAGTATCGGAGTGGCGCAATTCGGTAAAGTTTTTCAAGACGCTTGTCAACAAGAAGCGTTACGTGGACCAATCTCCATAAAGAGATAATGCGACACTGCTACATGAAACTGCCATTGAGGTACCAAGAACTACTCGCTGGGAAATGTAATAACACAAGAGAGTCATTCAAAAGCTCTCTACGATAGTTAGATTTTGTCAAGGAAGCACAAAACGCAAGGGACCGAAGCAGACATAATGAACGAAATTCGCAAGGTGCATCTCGTGTAGCCGGCCGGGGTGGCCGAGCGGTTCTAGGCGCTACAGTCTGGAACCGCGCGACCGCTACGGTCACAGGTTCGAATCCTGCCTCGGGCATGGATGTGTGTGATGTCCTTCGGTTAGTTAGGTTTAAGTAGTTGTAAGTTCTAGGGGACTGATGACTTCAGAAGTTAAGTCCCATTGTGCTCAGAGCCATTTTTTGCATCTCGTGGAAATAATGATGGTCAAAACACAAAACAGAAACAGAAATTGGGTGAGAAGAAACCAGTATGAAGGCCAAAGATTTAATAATGATCCTCAGTGGAATGATAAGAGCAGAGGGGGACATATGATGATAATTTTCAAGTAAACAGAAATAACAACAGGAGGGAAATGCAAAATTCTAACCAGTTCATGCAACTGGTGTGGAACTCAGGGCAAATAAGGAATAATGGAGGAATTGGTAAGCGAAGTCCGCAATATAACCACCAGAATGACGTAGTGGAAATCAGACCTCCTAATGCCTCAAACAGAAACAGCAGCAGAAGTCCACGTAGATATTGACAGTTGGCCGCTGCGGCTTCGTTATATTATTAAGTTAGTGCTAAGAATCATTTATTTTCATGTCATTTATGTAGTCATTTAGTGTATTGTTCTTCATTTGTCTGTGCTTACACTTTTTTAAGGATTTATTGTTATTATTAGCGGATAAGATCTTCTCCTGTGACATCTGATCCTTGAGATAGGCATTTACACTTTTTTTGTACAGCATTTGTACTTTGATAATTAACCGCAAATTTGAGTTGTACTGGCATCCTCTCATGTTTCACAGATTATTTGGTGGATAGGAATGTGCTGATTTCTCAGCAAAAAACTCTTGGATTTATGGTAAAACTAGTTGGTTTACCACTTGAGCATTGATATATTAGTAGCCTATCACGCCACAGCGGAGTACATGTTGGAACAGAGTGAAAATTCCAATTTTGATTCATAAATACTTGCACAGGTCTTGGAGATACAGTGCTTCTCAGAATTCGTCTTGGTTTCTTCCTTCGACGTTGTGTGCATTGCCAGTGGGCCGAATGCACTGTCTATTCCACCGTTCGGAGGGAGGAGGCGATACTGGTGTCATAGAAGCTTATTCGCGATCCTATAGCGGATCTTGACGTGATGCTGATCATGCCACCGAGACCGATAGTGCTATCTAGCTAGACGGACATCGGTTGTCCACGCCAGTGGCGTGTTGACGTTCAAGTATGGCTTTTTTTCGCTGTGGTTCGATTACGGTTATTGCCAGTGAAGCGATGTGTCCTCGTTGGTGGTTTTCGGGTTACGGATAATCGCCTATACAGCGACATTTTTTGCTGGCGGTACTTTTTTTTAACTGTGGTTATCTCTTATGGATTATCACCAGCCAGCCGACGTGGCCGAGCGGTTCTAGGCGCTACAGTCTGGAACCGTGCGACCGCTACGGTCGCAGGTTCGAATCCTACCTCGGGCATGGATGTGTGTGATGTCCTTAGGTTATTTAGGTTTAAGTAGTTCTAAGTTCTAGGGGACTGATGACCTCAGAAGTTAAGTCCCATAGTGCTCAGAGCCATTTGAGCCATTTGATTATCGCCAGTAGTGCGATGAGTTTCGCCTTGTACTGTTGCGATTGTGGCTCGCCAGCGCCAGAGGCGCGTCATCGGCGTAGTTTTGTATTACTTGGCGTTAGCCCTTGGAATGCGAGTCACATACTACGTTTTTAGATGAATAGGAAAGATATGGCGAATGAGACCATATGAAAACCAATGATATGGTTCAAATGGCTCTGAGCACTGTGCGACTTAACTTCTGAGGTCATCAGTCGCCTAGAACTTGAAACTAATTAAACCTGACTAACCTAAGGATATGACACACATCCATGCCCGAGGCAGGATTCGAACCTGCGACCGTAGCGGTCACGCGGTTCCAGACTGAAGCGCCTAGAACCGCACGGCCACACCGGGCGGCGAAAACTAATGATACTCACAAGTCTTCTTGCTCTACATTTCATGAAAACTGGTATTTTACGTCTTTACATGAGCTGTTATTGGATGATATCTATGCGTTGATTTTTGAGAATTGTACGTCAGTTTCAGCGGGAAAGGTGCTTTCGTGCCAAAGTCTTATCTGCACTGTGTAAGGAGTGTACAGATGGCGGTGAGCGGTATTCGCCTCAGATTCTATGCCAGGTAGCCTCGTTAGTGTCACCATCCAACTAGTTGGCATTAGGAGCCATATCAATATCCAAATTAGCGTAAAGTAGAAAGGATGAGAAGCTGGACTTGAGTAATGGGTAGAATGTAATTAGAAGTAAGTGTTGCATGGTGTGAGACTGCTTGAAGTATGAATGTGCAGGCTATGCCGACTTAGCCGATTGGGGTGCATTTGTGGTGTTGCGAAACTAAAACAACTCTGACATACACTACAGTAACACGACTTCACCAATATAAAATGATTAGTTTATGTCTTTACATAAGTGGTTAATGATTGATGCTTATTAAAGTCAAACAAGACCTATAAAGCATAACAATTCTTTTTAACGAACCTTAGAAGTAACATTGTTTAAATAGAAGAAAGCAATAAGGCACGTTTCAATTCTTTGCATTAATCATATTGTAAAGTTTCAACTACAAACAGTTCATAGTTACATTAAGTTTTTCTATGTTTGTATTTCTGTAAACTCTGATTGTAAACACACGACACTAAAATATGCGCTAAGGATTGTGCAGAGTGCTATGACGTTCTGAACGGCGAGCGAGAAGCAGACCCCTGGCTGGCCACAGCTGGGCATTGAGCAGGTAGCACTCGTCGCAATGCGGCTGGTGGGGCTGGCGTGACGCAGATTGACCTCACCTAATGTGCGAACTACGATGCACAGAGTTGCCGGAGTGATGCCACCACATGGCAATCAGCCGGCACAAGTGATTAGCGGATGTGGAGCATGGACACACCGGCAGCTGTAAGCTAGAGGCCACCCATCCCCACCCCTACCCTGAGGCCACAGGGCGGGCAGCTGGCTGACGTGATTACATTGGGGTGGCTCACAGGCTATAGAAGCATGCTCAGAATCCTGATCATCCCTTTCACTCACGCCAGCAATCGTCCCTTTCACTCGCGCCAGTGGAGAGGGAAAGGAATTCCAGGCGCTGCAGCACACCTGCAGGGGAGTCTCGCCTGCAGCCAGCAGGTAACGAAGGATCGCCCGTCACATAACGCAACCACCTGGGGCCACCGTTGGTTGACAGAAGAGTCTCGAGGGACCATACCTGAAGGCAATGCCACTGCTATCGAAAAAGGCGGGGCTAGAGAGCGCCGAATCAAGCGACTGACATCTCCAGACACTCATCAGAACACTGACAACAGCTCCTGGAGGACGGTCTTCAACAAGTGCGACAGTTTGTCAACTGCTGCCCCGTCTCTTGACTGTCAATAATCTAAATGCTTACCTGTTGCTGCTGGTCTTGTAAACTGACATATGGCTGGGACAGCGGTGTGCTGACCACATGCCCATCCATATCCTCATCCAGTTACACCAGGGTCAATGTGGAGGCTGGCCGTGTGGCATCGCCCGCTCTGCCTGTGAGTGGACATGTGGCTGCTCCTTCACCAAGGTCCGAGCAGGCACACGGGGGGAGGGGTTTATTAGTTATTGTTTTGAATACAGTCAGAGAGAGTCCCTTTAGTCAGCCAAGGTACCCTCCGCCACACACCGTCAGGTGGCTTGCGGAGTATGGATGTAGATGTAGATGTAGATATGACGGCTGGTCGGTACCATTAGGCCTTTATGGCCTGCTTGGTCCTGTCACAGACACCGTAGCCACCACTGATGACGTTAAGTAAAGGGATAACACCCTTCTCTTAGCATCAGCTGACCCCCATTGCTGGCACATCCAGCCTGTTACACACCTCATGAGTGTAGTGATGTGTTTATTCGTGTGGTCAATATAAAGTTCATTTTTGGTCTGCCTAAAGACCCTCTGAAGCAGTAGGAGACTTAAAATATATTTGCGTTTTTTTTAATTCTTATTTTTGTGTGCCTTGCTGTATTTATTTTATTGAGTTCAATGTAATTTTTCACTTTTCGTTCCAGCTAAGTATATCATGAAAGACAACACCATTTTCAGATGTGTATTCAGGTACATGGTCACTACCAACTAAAATTTAAGACAAACAATAGATCACACACAATGATTACACTAATATTCAAACAACTTTTTGAAATTAACTAGTGTTTTTATTTCGTTTTTTTTATTTATGTAAAGTCTCAGTACGCCTGACATGTCATTTAAATTATGTTTATTTTGTGTTTTAACACTATCTACACAATTATACTACAAGTACACAAAGATACCATACCATGAAATAACATTAACAGATAACATACGTCATAAGAACACACACTTGACTCACCTAGATTTGTTGAACGGTTGGATAGAATCTGTCATGTTATTTGTCTCTTTGGAGGATTAAATCACTGGGAATGCTTCGGTAGTGGTGACAAAATCTCTGTGGTACAGAATGCTCAACGCTCAATGAAAGTATACTGTGATTAGGTCAACCTGTCACCTCTGACCTCAGCTTCGGTGTCAATGGGATAGTTAAAAGTGTGCATGACCTTTTAACCATTCAATCATTGTATTGTTCGCCTCAATAGCTGAGTGGTCAGTACGATGGAATACCATGCAAAGGGGCCCGGGTTCGACTCTCTGTGAGGTTTGAGATTTTCTCGGCTCAGGGTGTCGTGTTGTCTTCATCATCATCTCATCCCCATTGACACGCAAGTCGCCGAAGTGGCGTCAACTAAAAATACTTGCCTCACGCGACCGGTCTACCTGACGGGAGGCCCTATCCTCACGACATTTCCTTTCATTATATTTAGCCTCTGGGATGCATGTCAAAGACCTGAGAAAAATTCAAGAAACCAGAAAATCACAAAATTTTTGCAGGCATGCAGAAATGAGTGCGTGTATGATCCCTGATTGAATGAGGTCAAGACAGGGGATGATATTTTTTAGGTTTTGGTTGGCAAAGGTGTCATGCAGAATAAGACTTTCACTCTGCTACGGAGTGTGCACTGATAGGAAAGGTCCCGAGTTCGAGTGTCGGTCTGGCACACAGTTTTAATTGCCAGGAAGTTTCAAAGCTGTCATGGTCTGGCATGTCATTCTCGAACACCAACTTAAAGTGTCATAATGTCTTCTGCTCCATCTCACACTAACCTCTTTACTGAAGTGTGACACTCACCATTATTATTGGGTAATGGGGAGGTAGTGAGAGTTGGTATGGCACTCTCTCACTTTAACAACATTGCCAGTCACATTAAAATTGATATCTTAGGGCATAATGTCGGTGTTCCCTGGTACTGCATTTCCTATGTATGGTTAATAAGTTTTTCTACATGAAGAAACTGTAGGCCGAATGTTCTTGTAACTGCATGTGTAGCCTGTAGAGAGCTTGTAGCCAGGTGGCCACAGCAGAAGCGACCAAGAACAGGGAGCAAGATAAATGCTTAACATAGCAACCTGGCCATGTGAGTGATTCTGGGAAACAGTGTTTAGTGGTTGTTACCTGCAGATTGACTTCTGGCCGAAGCTGACTCCTCCTTTAGTTTAGACGTGGACATTTTAACTGGGCGTGGCACCAGTTCATTATAGAAGATGGCCATATGGCTGAAACAGGGTGGAGAAAACCAATTAAGAAAGACTGCTGTCTGTTGACCTTTTGTGCAATCGGAAGGAATTTCATAAAACTCTGTGCATTCTCATGTTGTAAGCTAGGACAACATGGGCAGAGCAGCTGGTGTAAATGTCCAGTGGAGGGAGGACTATAGCCCCACCCCTGACACCATGATGTTGACAGGTTCTTCTAATGAGCGGAGAAAACACATATATTTCTCAGGCACCATTGTCTGAGAAGCTTAACAGCCATCTTTCAGAAATTGTAAGTGATTGGCTCTGAAAGATCAGATCACTCCGTAAATGTGGGACTGTAGTCCCATCTAGATAGATGTTTTTCGCTAAAACATGGCGATGCTTATCGTGAAAACAACGCCTCCGTAGTCTAAAATCTTCTCTTTTTTCAAACAATAGATTTTGAGGTGGTGATTGGCTCATCTCAGCATACATAAAAAAGAGATTTGATCCCCAACATGGAAACCCTGGAGCTGTATCTGGATTGGCAGCCAGACCAACGGTACAGTCAAGAGGGGAGATACAATGAGTAGAGAAAAGTGCGATTGGTTTGTGCAATGTGAGGGCAGTTTCGTGTTGCTAACTGGGCTCCCATACCGAGGCTTGGTGGAATGCGGGTGTGATTCTTTGGGGCCTTCATCTTCTGGTCCTTCCCTAGTGGAGAAGATTAGGTCTTTCCCTAGTGGATAGACTTGTGGCCTGTATCTTGTGATGGACTAAGATCCTATGGCAGTTTACCAACGGTACCAACAGGAGGACTGTATATCATCTTGGACATATTGTGTGCACAAGGCTGAAATTATTCATCCTGAGTCGGCCCTCTGACGTTTCACAGTTCCAGCATGTATCGTCGTGCCTGTCAGTCAAATTAGTCAAACTGTTTTGGCTAGACCAGCGAACGGGTGCAACTCACACTGATATCAGTGGAGATATTTTCGTGGGTGAGTCAGAACGTTACAGTTGTCACAATAACTGCTCCTCGCCCACACACTCTGTTTTCTGCTGCTGCCTGAATCACGGTGAAAGGGTGAAGTACTGCAGGACCAGCGTAGGGTTGTCAAGTAATATTCACAGCTCCCTGTTCTCATGTGAACCATAGTTTGTGATATAGTTGATAATAGTTGATTCCATTTGAATATTGTTGGGCCTCAGTGGATTCATGTATGTCAAGTACGAGTGTAATGTAAAAGGGATTAATTCAGGGAGAATTTGTATAGCTTCCACCATCCTGCAAGCTTTGTATGTCAAACACTATTCCTAAACTGTTTGTCACTTTTTTGTAAGATTTATCAGCTGGTTCTCCAGAAAGTTGTCATTACTAAAGGTTTAATAAAACTTGTCATTATTTTGTCACCTTAAATACGCCACAGTTTTCGTTCCTACTCCCACAGTTTTCATTCCTACTCCCTGTACGATTCACTGCCGGCCGATGGTGGCCGAGCGGTTCTAGGCGCTTCAGTCTGGAACCGCGCCACCGCTATGGTCGCAGGTTCGAATCCTGCCTCGGGCATGGATGTGTGTGATGTCCTTAGGTTAGTTAGTTTTAAGTAGTTCTAAGTTCTACGGGACTGATGACCTGATATGCTATGTCCCATAGTGCTCAGAGCCATTTGTTTCTGTACGATTCACTGTTTTTGTTTTATTGTGATGGTACATGAGTGCACCAGCATTTTAAAATTCAATATTATTAAATGAGTTAATTTGATTATTATTTTGACTTCTGAAAGTGATTACACGCACAGAGCAACAAAAGTGCTATTAGTATATCCACTAATTCATATAGAAGACTTAAGTGAGTAGCACATGATTTGAAAGTCCTGACAATATGATACTTTTCTTTATGTAAAGATATTAACATCTAGTTTCACTCAGACATGATTTATGATTAAAGCGAGCGGCAGCTTGCAATATTTTACGTGTTAGTAAATACAAGTGAATTGCTATTTCATTATTATTTCATTTTGTTAGCTTTCCATGTGACTTATACTTTGCTTTTGCATTGCTAAATTAAAAAGTTCAGTGTATTATTTCGGGGATCCAAGTTGTGTAGGAAAGTTTCCCAGGATAGTATTTCATTCGCAAGTTTGAGTTGTAAAACTGATGCATGTACTCGCCAAGAAGTAGCACGAGAAGGAAGAAATTAGACGCTGGAAAATCAGTTACAGGAAAGAATCTCCTCACGTTCTGTGAGGTAAATGTTGAGAGCGAGACAGCATGTGCTCTTGGTGCTAGGCTTACAGAGGAGCAAATGACTGAGCTGGATTTCATGGGCTTTGCGGAAATGCTAAATTTAAAGTATATACAGTGCACTCCACTCACAGTCGCTGGTAATTCGAGCCAAGTACTGTATACAGTTTTCAAAATACGACTGCAGACGAGATTGAAACCCAAGTAAATGATCAGAATTGACGAGTAAGCATGGCTCCGAGCTGCAAACGGTCTTTGTTTGGAAATTTGCCTGACATGAGAAAAACAATCAGTCCAAAAAATGCAAATCCGAAACAGAAATCGAAAGAAACGGTAAGTTAAAGGAAGAGTTAATAGCAGAAATTGTAAACATATATGCAGAGCAGAGTGACAAGTCGAGGAAAGAGTTAATTACGGAAAATGCGAAACTAGGACAAAAGTAACTGAGGGAATTGATAACTTTAAGTAAAAATTAGCTGCGGAAACTGATAAGTTAAAAAACAATTAGGTTGGAGAAATCGATGGAAGGTTCCAAAAACATGACGCTTGAAATTAAAAATGAGATAGATACTGAGTTTGGGACAAAATTTGATACGTATAAAGCCGTTTAAATGCAATGGAGGAGGAACAGAAAAGAGTAAGCCAAGAAGTTAAATCGCAAGTTGAAAATTTAGATATTGAGTTAGCCATGTTGAGTGAAACATGTGATCAAGAACAAGATGAATTTCTTACTGAAGTAAAAGATAGGGCTGAAGAGAACAGTACCGCTACCATGAAACTAGAGTAGAGGAGAAAAACGAGACGTTAAAACTAAATGGTTCAGAGGAAAATTTAAAGTTCAAGTAGCAGCTGAAAATGCTCATAGAGGGCATAGAGAATGTAATGGTTCCCGGAAATAGTAATAGGACGGCACCTGTGACCTGTTAGCAAAAGCGAGGGGATAAGATCCCTACTGAAGCTCAGTAAGGCAGTATTAAGTAACTGGAAGGCAATGAGGTGCCTTGAATGAATGCAAAAGAGTGAATCTCAAATAGAGAACCCTCTTGGGTGTGATATTGAGGACAGAGCATGTGCACGGATTCAACGTGATGATTATAATGAGACTGATACGGGTCATGAGGCTGGATATGCAGGACTTTGCTCACAAGCAATTCCTCTCCATTAAGAAATTCAAAATATTTCGAAAATCGCCTAAGTTTTTTATAAACACAGCACCAAATTAAACATACATGTAGAGCATGAACTCCTGGACAGTATTTATTCCTTTGTGACTGATTGCACCTACCTAGGCAATGCATTTCATGAAACGACGGTTAAGAGGTGAATAAGAATACTTTGTTCCAAGTGAATCCACATGCAGTTGTGAGTTTTATTTAAATCACGTTTATACTACTAGCTACACAATAGTATGACACGGTACAGGCAGTGTTCTACATTTATATCCAAAAAACGTGAAAAGCACTCAGTGTTATTGACAAAGTCTTTCCACTGTGTACTGTCAGAGACTCAGATCAAATATCAGAAAATCAGATTTTTTGGAGGTTATATGCAATATGAAGCCGCAGTGTGAGCAACAGTAGCTGCTGACACATGCTACACACACCAAGGATCTGAGAGTGGATTTTTCACATCTACATCTACATTGATACTCTGAAAATCACATTTAAGTGGCTGGCAGAGGGTTCATCGAACCATCTTCACAGTTCTCTATTATTCCAATCTCGTATAGGCCTAGCGCGCGGAAACAACGAACACCTATATATTTCCGTTCAAGCTGTTATTTCCCTTATTTTATCGTGGTGATCGTTTCTCCCTATGTACCTCGGTGTCAACAAAGTATTTTCGCATTCGGAGGAGACATTAGGTGATTGGAATTTCGTGAGAAGATTCCGTCGCAGCGAAAAACGCCTTTCTTTTAATGATGTCCTGCCCATATCCTGTATCATTTCTGTGACACTCTCTCCGATATTTCGCGATAATACAAAACGTGCTGCCCTTCTTTGAAGTTTGTCGATGTACTCCGTCAGTCCTATCTGGTAAGGATCCCGCACCGCGCAACAGTATTCTAAAAGAGGACGGACAAGCGTAATGTAGGCAGTTTCCTTAGTAGATCTGTTACATTTTCTAAGTGTCCTGTCAATAAAACCCAGTCTTGGCTTAGCCTTCCCCACAATATTTTCCATGTGTTCCTTCCAATATAAGTTGTTCGCAATTGTAATACCTAAATATTTAGTTGAATTTACGGCTTTTGTATTAGACTGATTTATCGTGTAACCGAAGTTAACGAATTCCTTTTAGCACTCATGTGGATAACCTCACAGTTTTAGTTATTTAAAGTCAACCGCCGATTTTTGCACCATTGATATATCTTTTATAAATCGTTTAGCAATTTGTTTTGTTCTTCTGATGACTTTAATAGTCGATAAACAACAACGTCATTTGCAAACAACCTAAGACGGCTGCTCATATAGTCCCCCAAATCGTTTATATAGATAAGGAACAGCAAAGGGCCTATAACACTACCTTGGGGAACGCCAGAAATCACTTCTGTTTTACTCGATGACTTTCCGTCAACTACTACGAACCGTAACCTCTCTGACAGGAAAGCATAAATCCAGTCACGTGACTGAGATGATATTCCATAAGCTTGTGTGGTACAATGTCAAAAGCACTGAACACTTCATGTGAATAAAGAGCTAGTTGTGTTTCACAGGAACGATGTTTTCTAAACCCATGTTGACTGTGTTTCAATATACAGTTTTCTTCGATATAATTCATAATGTTTGAGCACAATATATGTTCGAAAATCCTACTGCATATCGACGTTAACAATATGGGCCTGTAATTTAGTGGATTACTCCTACTACCTTTCTTGAATATTGTTGTGACTTGTGCAACTTTCCAGTCTTTGGGTACGGATCTTTTGTCGAGCGAAGGGTTGTATATGATTGTTAAGTATGGAACTAATCCATCAGCATACTCCGAAAGGAACCTAATTGGTACACAGTCTGGACCAGACTACTTACTTTTATTAAGTGATTTAAGTTGCTTCACTACTCCGAGGATATTTACTTCTACGTTACTCATGTTGGCAGCTGTTCTCGATTCGAATTCTGGAATATTTACTTCGTCTTCTTTTGTGAAGGCCTTTTGTTAAAATGTTCATCACAAAGAGAGTAAGAAAAATTGTGTAAGGAGGTTTTCCATCCTATTTAATCAAAGGAAAGTATGGTAATCAGGATATGTCACAAGTACAGATTTTAAAGATTTTGAAGGAGGAAACCTCAACATCACAGAAAAATTATTAGCAATACCAGACTATGCCTTATAGAAATTTTTGTTGTACTTGAGAGCACCTGCATGTTAGACAAAGATCAGAGAGTCATAATTTGGCTTAGTTTTAGGACGACATGGAATGGTGGTGAGAATAATGAGCACAGTTGGAGTAAGGGATATGCAAGACCCAATGGGAGAGAGTTACAACACAAGAACAGTGGAGAAAAATGAAGAGAAGGAAACAGTCATGGGCATGACATATATATTAATAGAAGGTATTTACAGTCGTACCAGAACCACTGGTACCAATCTGGTTATTGTAATAACCTCCTAACAGGGATTAGAACTGGAATGAAGGAGGATGGATTTATTACAACTGGAAAACTAAAAGGGCAGTCATTCATAGCACTAAAACATTTATCAAAGGTATGGGAAGGGCAGCACAAAAGAACTAGGGCTCTTATGCTATTACAATGGGAATCGGACGGAACAAAAAAGCAACAGTCCAAAACCAAGCAAGCAAACCCCGAAGTAGATATAAATAAGAAACCAGTTATGTTAGTTGTGGACACAGACATGGATCTGAAATCAGTTTCTGCATATTTATTTCGCTTCCTGATTGGAGACAATAAAATACAAACATTTCCAGTCAGTAAGTTGAAACTGATAAGAGCTGTAGTACAGAGAACCAAGCCTATTAAGCGCCAAATGCATCTGAAGTAGAGTTGAATGGTAGGAAAATCGAACATTCTTTTTCGGTAGCTGGAGATTTGAATTTTGACTGCATTTGGGGTCTGAATTTTTGTGGAAGAAAGTCGCAAACATAAACTTCTTTGCTGGTAAGCTAATGACGTGTACTAAAGGTGATTTTCTGAAGCTGATTTGCTAAGGTCCAACACCACACTCGGAACATTCTATGATCAAAGGAAAATACAAGTAGTAGTTACTGAAGATAGGCCATCGCGACAAGTGTACAAGAGGGAACAGGTTGAAATGGCTGCACTGGAAGCAACTGAAGATAAAGTAAACGAATTAGGTTATTTAAACGCCACATAAAACCAGGAGCTGAACGACATACTGTGTATTTATTTAGATTTTTTTTAGGAATGACCTGAAATAATTAAACAATACTAACATAGTCTTGATTTAAAGCTCCATAAAAGATTTTTCTTTGGACATATTCTATACCTAGGCCTGAACTTTCGGAAGTAAATGATAAATTAAAAGGATCGAGATTGTAGTCCCCTTTAAGCTATAACAAACTCAGGAGAAGGAATTCGATTAATTGTGGATGAAAGAGCAATGAATAAAATTTTAGTACCAGTAATGAGACTCTCACAAAATTTGAACAGTATTTACACAGATTTTATTGAAGAACAGTATCAATGAAGTGTATATATACTTTCTGTTTATGTGTAAAAATATGAGTCATAGGGCATACACATAGCCTACTTGGTCAAAAGTAAAATAAACCGTGAAAACTGAAGCAGACAGCAAGATTATTGGTTAGCTTCCATATCTTTAGAGACTGAAAACAAACTGTTTTAGCATACAAACTAAATCTGAGGGCATTTTGGTTGCATCAAATTTGCCAGTAATCTAAACAAATACTGTTACTTCCTCATCATAAGAAGAAAATTAGTGAATCTTTTGACGTCTTGCTTATTATATAAAAAAAAAACCAAGAAATAAAAGAAGAAATGGAAAGTTATACCTGATTATGCCAACTCAGCCACTGAGTATAGCTACTGTGGATATTTATGGTGTTTTGTCGATAGGACAAGGACATAGCCTACATAAAATTAAATTTATAAGTCAACCCATCCGAATGAGTTTTTCGTGAACTGAACCAATTTGTGAAAATAAATTGCTCCCAAAGTCAAAGAAGGTGCTTTGACAATCTAAATCAGTGTCAGAAGATCATGAAAAATCTATCACTCTCTACAGATTATAAGCATGAACTGATGTTTATGAACAAAGATCGAAATGAACATGAAACAGAACAGTGTTACTTTTACATATATGCAATATGTTGCCGATATGTTAATGATCAATTAAATAAGATTGTTGGGAGAGGAGATGTTATTAAATAATTGCAAAAGTAAACTGCGATTAGTTACTGCTCATTTATTTCATTATTATGTATTGAAGGATGCAAAATCATGTTCGTGAAGTCCGTACTCTTCCTGACGATACTATATTTTATTATTATGAAAAGATTTTGGCAAAGAAATGAGGAAGCTATTAGACTTGAGAATGGCTGACCTTTTTCCCCTGTCGCTCCATTTTAGAAAAGCCTTTAGTACGAGGAAAAATGCACAGTACGATGACCCATTGTACAACGTCGAGATAGGATTGGCTCATGTGTCCTGTCGTTTCCATTTTGTGAATACCTTTTATGTGGAACGAAGTGTACCACAGACAGAATTAGCTTTGGGAAGTAGCCAGCTAGCAGTGGGTGTATGAGATCATGTACTGATGCATTCCTCAATAAGTGAAAGAGTTGTGTTAACATCGGCACAGATTATGCAAAAAGGTGGTAACTAGCAGATCTGCTGTCTAATGTAAATTATGGCTGCGGATGAAAGACTTTACGAAGACAAAATGGAGTGTTGCAAGAATTACGCCACCATATTTCATGAATGCTCCTCAAATGTGTACATTATGGCGTCTTTGGCCTATCCAACTCTACATCTACATCCACACTCCGCAAGCCACCTGACGGTGTGTGGCGGAGGGTACTTTGAGTACCTCCATCGGTTCTCCCTTCTGTTCCAGTCTCGTAATTAATAACAGGCATGAAGACTCTACAGAAGTACTTTTGCTCCACATTCGCAACTGCACAGCTTCTGACAAGGTAACCTGAAGACAAATTTATTTCATTTTTCGTGTAAGGAAAGCCAGACTTATGTTAACAGAAGCTTACGGAAAGTGTGTTTAATTTAATGTATTGACAGTTAATTCTAAAACGTGTCCCTCTCATTTCAAGAACCTATCATTTACTTGATTAAATCATACGTTAAAATTATTATTTATTGAGTGGAAAAGTTACAACTTTCAATTCACTGTTGGTGTAATTTATTAAAGTCAGGAAGTGGAGAAACGCAACTATGATGGGTCGCATTGGAAAAGTACTTGCTTAAATTTAGTTTGCTTAAATTCGATTGCTAAAAGTCTCAAGCTGAAAGTAACCTCAGTCTAACGACAATATTAGTAACTTCATTATTTTTGTTTTCTTCGTCTGGTACAAAAAGAACCAATTATATTTATTGAAATAAGGCAAGTAATTCATGATCAGATCTACTAACAAAATTCGCCCTTTCTGGACTTGGTGGCTTGTTTCAGTAAGTAGAAATAATTTTCAGGTGGAAAGTCCCTAAGTTAGTTAATACTTGTTCCTGGCTCAGTGGTAAGTGGTAACATTTATTATCAGAACGATAAGTGAAGATAAGAGTGAAGTATAAACTTTGTTTCTTGATAAGACAACCCTAGTTTTTCCACTAAATACTCTGGAAGAAGTACTATAGCTTAATTAATACCTACTGAGAAAGTACAAATGGGTTTAACGTCTGTAAGACTGTTCAGTTTGCTCTAAAATAATGATGAAAGTGTTAATATCATTGCTTTTATCAGATGATATCAAATGCAGCTAAGGTTGCAGCAAGGTCACACAGCTTAACTGGCGTGAGCAGAACAAGATTCTGCCAGAATTCCGTTTCATATATCTTAAAGTAAGACAGTTCATATATTTCACTCCAGTTGGTGCGGATTCATGTTGCGTAAACATGTTTATACGAACAATCTCCGCTTTGGGTGCTAACGATGATGAGCGATGGATTCTCTCACGGAGAAACTATTAATGTGTGACTCGAGGAATGTAATTTATGCAAACATTTGTATAATAATAGTGAACTGAGACTAACAAAAATATTATCTTATAGAGTATTCCATCGGGGAATGTGTATGTGCTAAATTGTGTATTAACGGTAGCTCCCACTTTCAGGAAGTAGATTACTATCAATGTTACGTAGAATATTCAAACACTTGTACAACTGTTACGTGCCCACAGTTCTGATGAGGCAGATCCAAGAAGGAATAACTGGATGGAAGACATCGGACATCGCGTCCTATACAGCTTTGCAGTAAAATTTATACTTTGTGAATCGATTCCACGGATTTTCTTAGGAGACCTTTCCCATGCATCTAACAGTGGCGAATGCTGGGAAGGAGAAGGTGCTAGAGGCCTCCAATTAAAACTCATCACATAAAAAAAATTCGATATGTAGACTGAGAAATAATTACAGAACAACCCGTCTTCATAAATAATGCCATTTATATGTAATCATACGTAGTTCGTTTTCGAAAACTGTGTAGCAAATTACAATACATAAAGTACTTCGTTTATAAACAAGAGGAATGGGTGTCGTATTCATATAAGTTAGGGAAAGCGATATGACTGAAGGTTTTGGTTAATTAAGTTTAACAGTGTAGAATTTAAAATCAAGAATTAATCTTTTTGTTTTTTTCTTCCTCTTTTTAATACCAAATTAATAATGAAAAACTGTCACACAAATACAGGCACTACTCCTGAATCAAGACAAGTGACAGCCTGCCATTACACTATATAAATCTGTAACCGTTTGGGTTATGGCGTAGCTGGGAGCCCTGAAATATGTCAATATATCAAACTTTCCCTGGCCGTGACGTAACTCTTTCCCGTTTTGTTTCGTGGTTTTATACAGCGTTTTCATCTTTATTGTTCTTTGTCATTTACCATTTATTATCGATTGGGCGCTCACTTGCACAGTTTTACTTCTGCCGGCGTCCAATTTTCAATTCTCTCGAAATAAATGAAAACGGAGAGAGAGAGGAGGAGAGACGTAATTTATCTTTTCCTGGTGGATACTGTACTAAGCGGAGGCAAGGGGAAGTGGGCTCACGTTTTTGTAACAAATGGACTCAATAAATAGTCAGTCAGAATAATGTTGGTGTGAACTACAGTCATTAATAACCCATTCATTTCTTTTCCATTTATAATACTAGAAGGACGCTGAAAGATGCCTGTAGCGTATCAAATGAAGGAGCCATGAATAGATTTCCTCTGCCATTCCCAATGAAAATAATAAGAGATAACGTACAGTCAGAGCAATATTGAAATTCCAGAGACCACCCTTTGCATGCAATGAAAGTGAATCACATGCGTCAGCGAATTACTTTTACAATTTTATATATATTTGGAAAAGCACTTATTTGTGTTACCAAAAGTTACTCATTAGCCATCTTCTTGGAAACCAGGTCTAACCAACCAATTACAAATCTTGATTCCGAGCCAACAGTACCGCTGTTCTCCAGAGGAATACATTAAAAATGTTTACTTTCCGTCTGAATTTGGAATTTATTTCAAAATAATAACATTTAAAATTCATGAATTATCAAGTGGATGGTGTTTACTTTAATTGGAAACTCTTCGGACATATGTGCGAGTTTTTTGTGAGCTTCTGCACGAATATGACATCTGTTAAATCTGTTTACGCCTTCTGTAAATGATTTTTTACAATACTTCACCGAGCGAGGTAGCGCAGTGGTTAGACACTGGACTCGCATTCGGGAGGACGACGGTTCAATCCCGCGTCCGGCCACCCTGATTTAGGTTTTCCGTGATTTCCCTAAATCGCTCCAGGCAAATGCCAGGATGGTCCCTTTCAAAGAGCACGGCCGACTTCCTTCCCCGTCCTTCCCTAATCTGATGAGACCGATGACCTCGCTGTCTGGTCTCCTTCCCCAAAACAACCCAACCCAACAATACTTCAGGGTTTTTCACAATACTTAGGCACAGTGGTTTGTGTTGGAAGTGTGATGCTTTTGTTTACGTAATAAACGTGTATTTAACTGACCGGGTTTCCTGAGTAATTCTGTAATGAACCTGAATACGTTGAACACTGGATAACGGTACAGAACTACAAATGATGCGGAGAGACACTTTTGCACTTGTAGCGTTCTCCATATATATTGCCGCAAAAAGTGTGTCGGAAGCGACCAAACAGGCTCTGACATAAAGCAAACATTATTTAATCAGATCCACTGTAACAGGTAATAAACTGATTTTGCATTGTGCAAATAGATGAAGACTGACACAGTTAGAGGAAATTTTAAGTATGGCTTTAATTGTGTCCTAAGTTACAGAACCAGGAAGACGTAGTAAATGTGACCCAGATTTTACCGATATAGGGTGGCGTGAAAATCCGGAGTGAAGCGTTCACGTAACACCATGATGTATGGCGTAATTACGCTGAGACTACGCAGCAAATTTTGGTGGCGTGTGTTGCATCTAGCAGCAGGATCGACGAAGCCGGCGTTTGTTGGTATGACAGAGATATATCGCCAGAAAAACAAGCGAGCGGGAAGCGGAAGACTTAAAAAACAACGAAATACGCATGGCCAGCATTGATAGCTCGCATCATTCATCTCCGACAGGAAACCCACGCGGACATATTGAATGACTTATGACCATGGCAATGAAGCAAATCGTATTCAGAATAGAAGAGGTGCTGCTGTTTCATCGAATTGTGAACTAGTGACATATACAGGGATGCTGTTCCATTGTGTGGCAGCTGTACGAGAACCGCATTACTGTGGAAGCAGCATCGCAGCATGAACCTTGAAAAAAAAACAGTGAGAAACTGTTTCTCAGGCCTCAGTTTACCAACTCAATCAGTTTTTTAGGCATCGGACAACCCCTACGTTATATTTACTGTCGCCGTCAGACGCTGAAGACCACGAATCTAGCAGAGATACTTCAAACTGAAATCGCGTTTTTAAACGTATTCGTAAATGATTTGACAATCATACAGCCAGGTCACATACAAACTACTGTTTACATTCACAAAATTTTCGTAATTCAACCAAATACAAATTCTACACTACGTTTCTGACGTGTAGGGCATCACAAATGTTTCTGTAAAGGCTTGACTGTGACCTCCACACTGGACCAATGTAGATTGGATGACGTAGAAATTGCTACACGAAGTATGTCTCTGCTTCTGATGTAGGTGTATTTACATATACCGAATCCGTGGTCAAGAATTTCAATAAATCTTTATCCTGCAACTGTTTGGTTGTTATTATTTACCGTGAAGTTTATTTCTAGTTATGCCCTTATTTCTTCATTTGATATTTTATTTGAAAGATTACATCCTTTCACCATTCTTGTTTAGCACGACTTCGCACATAACGATAAGGAGAGGTGGACTACAGAGTGGTGTGGCAAATGTTGTCACAGGAAAACTAGAGAGGAGCAGAAATTATTAGTGAACAAGTAATACAGCAAACAGAAGATTTACTGAACTTGGATTTCTCCGAATGAACGAAGACTCTTTACAAATGATACTGCAACAGACGGAGTCCAGCTGTTACAACAGCAGTGGTAGAATGATGAAGGAGAGAATGCCAGGAAGAGTGTTGTACAAAAGGCCTAAGGAAACACGATGTCCTGAAAGACCAAGGAAAGGAGGGTGAGATATGTTCTGAAGATCTACATGGATACGCCATGTAAACTGGATGACGTAGAATTGCTACACGAAGTGTATTTTTGCTTCGGTATATTTAGATATACCGAAACCATTGTCAAGGATTTCAATAAATCTTTATCCTGCAACTGTTTGGCTGTTATCATTTATCGTGAAGGTTTTCAACCGTTGCTGCTTCAGCCATGTTTAAAATTTTGAGAAATAAACTTTAAGAAATTTTTTTAAATTATAGAAATGATTAGAGAGAACATTTTAGTAGAATGACGAAGGAGAGAATGCCAGGAAGAGTGATGTACAAAAGGCCTAAGGGAATACGATGTCCAGGAAGACCAAGAAAACGAGGGCAAGATACGTTTTGAAGATCGAACAGGCAATACTGCCCAGTCCACGGAGTGCAGAAGAAAAAGAAGACTCTCCACAGCAAGGAAGCTCCACAGTACTAAGAAAGCTCTGACGTCGACAGTAGACAATAACCAGAAACGATGTAGTGCTGTGAGGTCCCCTGCGTCTCAAGTTCAGTAACTGACCAAGCAGGATGCCCGTTGGCAGCCGAGGACCACGTTGTTAATGTCCTCTTCCCCTCCGCACTGACAGTATAGAGAGTTTACCTTCACAGTTCTATGCAGATATTGCTTGAAGCGTCAACTATAGACAAAAATAGGCCAATTTTCATGGAACGTTTCATTCAGTACAGCAACTGTAGAGAGACACACCGCTATCAGTTAAAAGGACTCCAGGATGGATAAAGAAATAAGGTAATATTTATTATTGTGGGTATATACAGGATCTTCACAAAGTTGCTGTGCAGCTACAACACATGTCGGAAATGGCGTCGAAGGTCGGCTATACAAATCTGAAGACGCTTAATATTACTAGAAACACTTTCTGCAGATCTGATTGTGATATGGTTCTCACTTGCTAAGTGATATCAATTTTTAAGTCAAAAAGCATGTGTGGGCGATTGCGATACACTACAGATTTTGTTGCTCAACAAAGAAAAAAGTCTGGTGGAGTAAGGTCTGGCGAGAGTGGGAGCCATAGCTTTTGAGATGACACATTCCCAAAAGCGTTCCGAAAAAAGCTTTTCCAGAAGGCGCAGGGTATTCTTAGCTCAAAACGTTCAAATGTGTGTAAGTTCTTAAGGGACCAAACTGCAAAGGTCATTGGTCCCTAGACTTACACACTACTTAAACTAACTTAAACTAACTTAAACTAACCTATGCTAAGAACAACACACACACACACACCCATGCCTGAGGGAGGACTCGAAACTCCGGCGGGTATTGTTAGCTGTGCGTACAGTAGCACCAGCCTGCTCAAATCATCTGTAGTTCATTTCCTCTTCACTACTAATAGTTTCTTAAAAAATTGAAAGTCCGGTATTGTGCTTTTCGGATTTCGCTAGACACACTTCAGTTTTCTGGTCATCCATTGGCGTATCAAGCACAGCATAAGGACCCTCCGGTGACAATGATCGTCTGTTTTGTGTGTTAACGTCATCAGAGAGATGGAACGAGACCTCATTTGTGTAGAAGGTGATTTCAAGAATATCTGTCATATTCGTCTCACTAAAAGATGTAAATTACTTGATATAGCGCATTCGCTTTTCACGATACGCATGTTTCACTCTTCGATTGCTGCCAGCTCACGCGAGAACATTTCAAATTTTGGCGAACCGCTTTACGCGTGCTTTTTTTTGTGTCGAGTTGTGCAATGATTTTGATAAGATGCATAGGATCAGAAATACCCAATAACTTTTGCTCGTTTCAAGTTATTTCACAATATGGAGAAGGTGGTTATTGTCATTCACTTCATATGAGTCATGGTATGATCATCTTTGATGTATCACACCTCTCCTGAATCGTGTAAATGCCATCTTCCAATTTATTTGTGAAAAATACACTTCGGACGTAAATGAGACACATGCCCGTAAACATTTTCATGAAAGCGTTGTTTTTTGGCTTCTTTTCGGATGAGTCAACTTTTACAGCCACGAATGCTAGATCATACTTTCGAAAACCAACCCTTGCGCACAGGTTACATACAGAACCCACCTTTACTGACAAATTTTCGTTGCCTTTGGTTAGGCTTTGTGCCGTAATTACTGTTGCTCCTGTAAGCACGAAGTTGTAAAAACTAAATTTAAGGGCGGGATACCCATGTATGTAGTTGTCCCTACCGGGATACAAGCTGAATTTAAGGCATACACAAAATTATTTTGTAAAAATTTTGAAACTATATACGTATTGCCGCAGAGCAAAGTGAGTGCCACTGTGGTATAGTGGTT
The DNA here is from genome assembly GCF_021461395.2 of Schistocerca americana. NCBI lineage: Eukaryota > Metazoa > Arthropoda > Insecta > Orthoptera > Acrididae > Schistocerca > Schistocerca americana. Next base: position 612,723,650 of record NC_060122.1, read on the forward strand.
ATGCTACTAAACTGTTGCATGGAGTGTCGTGAGTTCTAAACTCACCTAGACTGTATATTTTTAATTACTATATTCGGTTCGAGTACATCCTAGAAGTATCCACCAATGTCAAGCATCATTGCACTGGAATGTTCTGTAGCTGTACATATACTGTACGTGTTCTGGCGGGAGGCAGTTCGCTCATCGTTCTTGTATCTGCAAGTGCTGAATAAACCTTCGTTAAGTGAAGTTAGATTTCATCATCTATCTAATCACACCGTCTTCTACGTTATCATTATTCTGGTGGAGGTGCCGCCTTTGGAACTTGTGATAGCGCACATTATCGACGAGCCAGTGGCTCCCATCAGGCCACGACAGAGCCGCCGATTACGAGGCGAGAAACCCGAGTTCGAGCCATGTTCAAGAGATCGCAATCTATTGGAGACAGAAGAAGAAGAACAGGACGTTACAATGACAGCAACTGTGTGCCACCACATGAGACATCCTTCCGGGTTCTCTGCTGACGATGGCCAAGATCCAAACAAGTGTCTGAAGGTATATGGGCGTATAGCCAAATGTAACAAATGGGATGACACTGTGTGTTGGGCTAACGTATTTTTCTACTTCGAGGGCACTGCCAAGCAATGGTGCGAGAACAACGAGGAGAAGTTCACAAGCTGGGAAGTATTTCAGGCGGAACTCAGCAAGTATTTCGGCGACACACAACGACAGAAGTGCAAGGCTGAAGATAAATTAATGGCTCTAAGCACTATGGGACTTAACATCTGAGGTCATCAGTGCCCTAGATTTAGAACTACTTAAACCTAACTAAAATAAGGACAGCACACACATCCATGCCCCAGGCAGGATTCGAACCTGCGACCGTAGCAGCAAGATAAATTAAAGTGCAGGGCACAGAATTCAGGAGAAACTACAGCATCCTACATTCAAGACGCCTTGGAGCTGGATCCTAGAATGAAGGAGGAAGACAAGGTTGAACATCTAATGAAGGGTGTTGCTGAGGATATGTAGCAAACCCTGCTCCTGAAGGAAGTTTCGACAGCAGACGACTTCATAAAATGGTGCCAGTATATCGAGATAATGCATCAAAAAAGAAATACACGCAAGAAGTTTGAACGGCTTCCCAACGTCGTATCGATGTCTGTAAGGGAGGAAGCAACTGATTCCACAAGTGTTCTTCGTCAGATAGTGACAGAGGAAGTTCAGAAGACACTTGGATTGCACGGCAATAAAAAAACCGAGACGCTTGAAGAGGTCATAAGGGAGGAAGAGGACCAGGCATTGATCACAATCTCTCGTCCTTCATTTCCCTTTAAAACGATGAAAAAGTCGAGACCCAGACGAAGTTACGTTCCTACAATGCCGCATGAGGAACTTGTTTGGACACCAAGGAAGACTGACGTCTGAAGGACCCAGGAAAACCAACCAGTGTGTTTCCACTGCGGACGACCGGGACATATGATGCGCTATTGTCGAGAAAGGCGGCAGGTATTTTATGACGCCCGCGCCAGAAGACAGCAGACCAATCTTAGCCGACACCAACTCCGGGACGACGAAGATGAACAAGATGTTGGTACAGGTCGACGTAGGTTACCATCGCCGCAAGCTAGCCGCTGGGGAGGACGCTCCCCAACACGCCGATCAAGGTCTCCATCGGCCTTTAGAAGCTCCAGCCGATCACCTAGCCGCCGCAACCTGGAAAACTAAATGGTACGACCTTCCTTGGAGGTGAGTCCCCCGAAGAGAAAAATCCTCCGCCGTCGATCACTACAAAAATGATAGGAAACTACGTCGATATACTCATGGATGGCCTACCAGCCCAAGCTCTTGTGGCCTCGGAGTATCATATTCAGTCATTTCGGAGAAGTACAGTCGCTAGTTGCAGAAAACCGCATTCGTCGACAGCAAAACATCTCTGCTGAAGGTGGCTATAGGAAATATGTAAAACCTACAAGAAGATGTACCATTCGTGGGGGTATAAGTCGCCATATAGAGCCCTTAGAATTCATCGTCTTACAAGAGTGTAGTCATGACGTCGTTCTCGGATGAGACTTTTTGAAAGCTTCTCAGGCAGTTAAAGATTGTGGTCGTTCGAAGATTATGCTAGACGATATGAGATACTGTGGACAGGAAGATGCGCATCCGAGTGTGAGGAGACTATGTGTGCTGGATGAAGTGATCATTCCTGCAGTCAGCGCTAGAAAGGTAACTGTCACGTGTCATGCCATGCATCAAACCATGGATCCTGTAGTCGAATGTAAGAGAAGCATACCACTTGGTCATACCAGCCTCTGTCGTCTCGTTTAAGAACGGAGTCGGTGAATTGTGAATAGTTAACTGTCGCCGAGAACCGCAGATCCTTCCAAGACGCTTGTGCGTAGCAAACGCTGAGCCGTTAACTGAAGAACAGCTGAGCGTCACAGAAACCTCCCATGCCGAGTCTGTGGGTGAAATTAGCTCTATCCCTACAAGACAAGATCTTCTAGCTCGACTATCACCAGATCTCATTAAGGAAAACAGAAGAAGTTACTTGCCATTCTTCAAAAGTTCTCTGAATGCTTCAATCCACAGGTAAAGAGCAAATTAGACAAATTGTCGGTCAAGCACCGGATTAGCACTGGAGACCATCAACCAATAAGACAGAGAGCATACCGTGTGTCAGCAACGGAACGTCGAATAATTCGCGACGAGGCAGAGAAAATGATGAAGAATGATATCATTCAGCCTTCGCAGAGCCCATGGTCGTCACCAGTGGTCCCTGTCAGGAAGAAGGATAGCAGTTGGCACTTTTGTGTTGATTACAGGAATCTTAATAAGATAACTAAAAAGGACATTTACCCTCTTCCACGAATTGACGATACACTAGATTATCTGAAGGGGACTAAGTTTTTGTCAACCATGGACATGTACTCGGGATACTGGCAAATCGAAGTAGGTGAGGCTGATCGTGAGAAAACTGCATTCATCACCCGTGATGGCCTGTATGAGTTTAAGGTAATGCCGTTTGGTTTCTGTAATGCACCAGCAACTTTTGAACGGATGATGGATAATCTCCTACGTGACCTGAAGTGGACGATGTGTCTTTGTTATTTAGATGACATTACAGTGTTCTCAGAGATATCTGATGAACATATAAAAAGACTGAGGGCCGCTCTTAAGTGTCTCCAACAAGGCGGACTGAACCTTAATCCAAGAAAATGTCTCTTTGGAGCATAAGAAATCAAAATACGTGGACACTTTGTGTCAAAAGAAGGTGTGCGGTCAGACCCAGAAAAGGTGAGATCTATAACAGAATTTCCTATTCCTAAAAGTATTAGAGATTTGAGAAGCTTTCTCGGATTGTGTTGTTATTACTGTCATTTTATCAAAGATTTTTATTTCAAAGCCAGGCCACTCCAAGAGTTGTTAAAAGCTGATGCTAAATTTGTCTTGGGTGGTGCTCAACAAGATTGTTTCGATGTGCTGCAAAAAGCGTTAATGACTGACCCTGTACTTGGTCCGTATGATGAGAGAGCACCTACGGAACTACACAATGATGCCAGTGGGTATGGGATCAGTGCTGTTCTGGAGCAAATTGCGGAGGGAAAAGAGAAGCTTATAGCCTATGCTTCTAGGACACTTACAAAAGCTGAGAGAAACTACTCAACTACAGAAAGAAAATGTCTTGCTGTGATCTGGGCCATGTGCAAATTTCGACAGTATCTCTATGGAAGGCCATTCACAATTGTTACAGACCATCATTCACTTTCTTGGCTGACTGGTCTTAAGCATCCAACAGGACGACTAGCCAGGTGGGCACTACGTCTTCAAGAGTATGACATTACCATAGTGTACAAAAGTGGAAGAAAACACCAAGATGTCGATTGTCTCTCAAGAAACCCTGTACAAGATCATCAAGACTTTGATGAAGATAGTGACTGTCTCGCTGCACTCCAGGATCTCTCTGCTGATCAGAAGAAGGACGCCAAGATATCTCAAAATATGCTTGCCTTAAATCGGTCAGAGCATGTGAAAGGACGATTTAAGGTAGTTAATAGATTACCGCAGTCATTCTGCAATGACACAGTGGGAAGGCGGGGCGGACGCCCGCGCCTCGCTCTAGAAGGGACACGATGCGAAGGGCCTGTCTGACAGCGAGAAGCGTGCCGTGCCGGGAACTGATGGACATCTGCAGCCATTAGGATGTACGCGCAAAGGCGTCTGAGTTTCTTCTGGCCGGGTGGCAGTCATTTTACCCATATTAGAAAGCAGAAATGTGCAGACATTTCCAGCACCCACGGGCACAGCGAGGAGAGTACACAAAGCACTGGTAATTGGCGCAGGGAGGCGTGTGAAAGAAGTCAGCGTTCTTAAGAAGATTTCTCAACAGTGAGGATATTACTTACAAATCACGGACGCAGGTAGATTTTGAGTCGGAGCCCTAACATGAATCTGTCCAGGGCTCACGCAGAGAGATCGGTTATAAAGAAGTGTTGTGTAGCTGCTCTCCCAACAGCCTTGGAATGTAGGTAAACATCTTAAGGACGTGAAGTGAAAGAATGAAATCGACAGAAAGATGACAATCCACGAGGCACACACCAGCCCACGCCAGATAGGAAATTTCCACCCCGCACGGAGAGGCTTGGCGATGAAACGGCCGTCTGTTATTGGGCTACATTCTAAATTTCGCCCGCCAATTACAACGCCGAAAGAAAGAATATTTCGAAGAGGAGTTGAGCTGAGAGATGGGAGTAGAAGTGAGAAAGGGGGGGGGGGGAGAGGCGGGGGGTCGTGGAGACACCGCGGAAGCGAGAGGACTTGGGCGCTCCTCCACCCATCTCCAACCACCGCCTTCCGACACCGTGATAGCACAGCTTCGGCCACGTGACCGACAACTGTGAGACAACGTGGAGATCATATATCGGACCCGCCGCAATGCCGCGATTGCTGTTGACGACAGCAGACTCGGGCATCACGGCTCCAAGGCGACGCGCCGTACAGGCGCAGCGCCCGCCGCCGACAGTAGTATACGACGAACGATGACGAAGAATGGTGAGTCGATTCGTTCCCTCCTCCTTCCCTTAATAACTAAGTGGCATCCAGGTCCACTCAAACCGGCCCTGACATTTTTAATTTTGTTTTCGTTTGTGTAAACAGCACGAAAATAAATACATTTCTTTCATGTTTTGATCCAATAAGCAATCTTTTACATTCGTACATGAACCCCTAAATTTTGAACCCTTTGTGTGTGATTTCATTTAATTACTGATAGAAATTAATTATTGGCTTATAATGTGAGGCAATCTCGTCACTCATATGCTCGTCATTTCACGTCCGACAGAAGAGAGAAGAATTCATAGTTGACTACATTTTTGGAGACCAGTGTGGAGCGACCTGATTGGTAACTTTCATGGTACCTGATATCATAAAATAATTTCTCTAGTTCACTACATCTTTGGCGCCAAACGTGGGGCCACCTCATTGGTAATTTTGATGGTACCTGATGCCACAAAATAATTTCTCGAGAGCCTGTGTGTGTGTGTGTGTGTGTTGTGTAAAAGTAAAAAGTAATATTTCTTACAAAATGTTTTTATTTTTCACCGCACCCCTCCCCATCCTTCAAATGGTTTATAGCTGCAACTCGACGGAGTGGAGTGCCACCGACTCTGTCAGGAAAAGAAGCATGCACCACATAAAATACTGCTACTTACCAATCGCTAGTGCTCATATATGAGTCTCCAGCTGTCATCGCAGTGGATGTCTCTGCAGTGGCCACTGCTGCCTCCTCCAATGGTGACGCCACTGCCAAATTGAAAACCATTGCAGCTGCTGCCAAAGCAGCCATCAATGTCTCCCTAGCGACTTGCCACCGAGAGAGAGAGACAGGGATTGATAGCCGCAGACTCTATAAACTGCCCACATATGCGGACCTTTGCAAAGCTCTGGCTAACAGCTTAGCCATACCGGTTACCTCACATATGAAAGTGAGGTACACACAGATGCACCACTTCCTTGACTGACAACAGTCAGAAATCAAACGATAATTAAGAGATTATCAACACTCATACTCACCAGGGGTTAGTGGATACAGTGATCATTTCCTAAATGGAAATAGTTTCCCTATTGCCATAATCCAACCAACTTGCTATATTGCGATGACTACATACATTACTATCATTTTTAAGAAAGAAGGGAAAAATAGTTTACTGAGAAATCATTTTCTTATTTGCTATTTTTTACAACTCTCCCTGTTCAGTTTAACAGGACGAGGGCCTTTAATACGGTGTTGTGTATTTGCAGTACAATGTTTATAGCAGGGCTCCTACGTAGAAATAAGTACATAACTCTTAAGCAAGTAATGTAACCAGTTGAACCTGTGTGAAATATCAGTTGTAAATTGTGTAGGAAACAACAGTCAATAGCGATTAAATGTCTTTTTGTAAGTATCGCAACGAATTTAGAAACAGTTTACAGGCGTTTTTGGATTTCAGCCAATCGAACATGTAATAACCAATAACAGTTTTCTCTTCGTTTCTCTTGTCAAAACCATAGTCCTTCAGCTGAAACATGAAGCCATATTCAGGAATAATTAATTCTAGAATATTTAGGACCTGTGGGATAAACAGATATCTCGAATACACCAATGTCATGTAGTTACCATTCAGCTTTAAGAGTGAATTTGTAGCTGAATTCAAATTAGTGGTCCTCACTCAAGTCAACAGTGAGTACCATCACTCTGCATTCAGCAGGCTTAGAATCATTCACTCAGCCATATCAGAACTCTCAAAGCGTAAATGTGTCATAACATATAGTAAGACTCCCAACTGCAGAACAGCCATCATGTAAGTATCAGTGTTAGTGATGCTGACTCAGAATGCAGTCAAAAAGATATGTTTAACTACTAATTTCTTCTTTTTTCCCTGCATAAGACATAAAGCCATTGCAGTTTGAACAACAACAGCAGTAAACACATCAGTGAGGGTATTCTGTCAGAGTGTGAGTTGTATTTAGTGGCGGTTTTTGAAAATAGACGATATGGTGATGCCAAAGTCACGTTATCTGTGGATGAATGTGTATGCCTGTGTGATACTTCACTGGAAATTTTTGCTTTGTGCCAAGGAAACACTCACTCTCCACGAGTAATACTGGCTGATCATTCAACATCAAGCGACTTTCCAAGAACAGTTAAAATATTTGACGAAAAATAATACACACATCTGCGTAGATGGTTTCGAAACCGATAAGGTCAGTGTCATACCTGACACTGTTGAAAACGACATTTTCCAAACGAATCACTCCTAGAATGACACTTCGTTTTCTGGATTCCCTATGTTTCATGCATGTGTTACTTCATAAATTTATTAAGAAGAGGCGTCATGAGGATATACATACAACCAGAGATGCATATCTTGATGCTGTGAAGTTTCAGCCTGTGATGGAGAAGTGGGTCTTCCCTCACGAATACATGGATTCAAAGGTGAGACTCACCGAAACCACGTTTCCCTACGAAGCCTAATCACCAGTAGACTCAAAGGCACTGCTGTAAAGGATGGGCAAGTGCTGAATGTTTGTCAGGAGTTGCACTTCCCTGCTCGCTGATAGTTTTGAGAAATTTCAGAGTGTGTGTATGGGCACGTACACTCTAGATCCTACCATCCATTACACTGCACCAGAGCTTCCATGGCACACAGTGTTAAAAAAGACACGTGTCTGTATCGAACAGTTGACCAGTATTGACGCATTGTTCTTTTTCGAACGTGGGATTTGTGGGGACTTAGCCATTGTGTATACTGGTACACGAAGGCAAATATCTACATCTAAATTCATACTCCTCAAACCATCATACAGTGGAAATATCTACATCTACACACATACTTCTCAAATCACGTACAGTGCATGGTTCCCTGTACTACTACAAGTCATTTCCTTTTCTGTTCCACTCACAAATAGAGCGAGGGAAAAACAGCTGTACAAGCCCTCTTTACCTCACCTTATCTTCGTGGTCCTTACGAGAAATGTACATTGGCGGCAGAAGAATCGTTCTGCAGTTGGCATCAAATGCCAGTGTTTTACATTTGTGCGATGGTGCTTTGCAGAAAGAGCATCGTCTTCCATCCATGGATTCCCATTGGTGTTCATGAGGTATCTCCATAATATTTGCATGCTGATCAAACCTACTGGTAACAAATTTAGCGCCCGCATCTCGTGGTCGTGCGGTAGCGTTCTCGCTTCCCACGCCCGGGTTCCCGGGTTCGATTCTCGGCGGGGTCAGGGATTTTCTCTGCCTCGTGATGGCTGGGTGTTGTGTGCTGTCCTTAGGTTAGTTAGGTTTAAGTAGTTCTAAGTTCTAGGGGACTGATGACCATAGATGTTAAGTCCCATAGTGTTCAGAGCCATTTGAACCATTTTTGAACAAATTTAGCAGTACACTTCTGAATTGCTTTGATGTCTTCCTTAATCAGACTTTTGGGGCTCCCAGATACTCGAGCATGGATTGCACTATCGTTCTATATGCCGACTCCATTATGGGTGAACTACACGTTCCCAAAATTTTCCATATAAAATGAAGTTGACCGTTCCCCTTCCATATTCCCAACCTGACATCCTCATTCCACTTCATGTTGCTTTCGAATGTTACACCTAAACATTTAACCAAAGAGACTGTTTCAAGCTGCACCCTACTAATGCTGTATAAGAACGTTACAGGACTGTTTTTTCTACTCATCTGCATCAACTTACATTTTTCAACATGTAGAGCAAGCTGCCACACATCATACCAACTATAAATTTTTCCCAACTCTAAATAACCCGCGAATGATGAAGGACGAGTGCAAGGCATCTGTCGGTTTCAGTTACACACTTTACTTTGGTGTAAACTACCGCTACAGGCATGCTCTGCAGCAATCTCAGCCGTTTGGACGCTTCCAATGTTAGTGATGTGAGCAAATCGTCAGATTGGTTAAGTTCCAAGATGTTCCAAGGTGTGACTGATTCTGGGGGAGGATATCTCATGGAGACGGACAGGGTGTATCCTACTTTCTTGTACGATGCGCATAACAATTTGCAGCTGTGTCTGGAGCACTTAGTCCCTGTAACAAAGAAAGTCACAAAGCAGTGGGAATACGAGCGGTTGAAGAATTAATGTCCTGCGGGAATACCAGCTAAGATGGAATATAAATGGGTTAAAAAGACAAAGGGGAAATATAGTTACGATAAAGTTGATGATAAATGGAAACAAATTTATGCAGAACAGGTGCAGACAGTGAGGGATTTTTATAACGCTACAGAGTATTACGAGAATGAATGTCAGGATGAAATAGTAATTAGTGACATAGACGTAAAAGAAGAGCAAGCAGAGGGCTCTGAAGTAAGGCTGGAATGGCTAGTGTGCAGACAGTAAATGACGCTGTTGGGAAAGTAAATTATTTGGGGCAGGAGGCTAACGACAAAGATGGAGGTCAGTGATTGATGTAAATGAAGATTGGTCTATTGAGACTAAGATAGATGCTGTAATGGAAACAGGGTATTTATCAGTACCTTGGTCAGCCAGGTTTATAAGTTAAGTGAGGAGAAGATGTACGAAACGTAGCCTGTTATTAGTACTGTAAGTGAGTTCCGATGACTGAAACTGAAGTAAATAGAGTTGAGCAAGAGTGTAAGGGATGTGTGTGAAATTGTGAAAAAGTGTGGTGGTAGTATGGATGTTTTTGTCTAACAGAAAGTATTGACGTCTTTGTCGACATTTAGGCAAAGTTTATGGAAGTAGTGGGTGATGTTCTGGCCATAGTAGCTAATAGAGTGAATGGATATGAGAATGAGAAAAATATGAGAGTTGAAAACGAATATACCAATATTTCAGATGAAAAGGTTAACCAAGTTGGTGTTCTGGAGGTGGTGCAGAAAGACATGGATATAAATACTGGTATATGTGATGATAATAATTATGAATTATTTTTGAATGCAGTGCAAGTAAGTAATGTCAACATTCTAGATCTGGGAGTTGATCAGAAAATTGTGGATGTACATATTGACGTTCTTGATTTGGAAAGGCAGTGTGTATAGGTAGTGAACGAGAGTTTTAGTTATCTTATTAATAGTGAATGTAAAGGTATGGAAATCGATATTAAGGCAAATGAAATGCAGCTAGTAAGTATCAATGAAATTAATGCTCTAGCAGAATATGGTTCTGTTGAAAAGGGAAGGGTTGCCAAAGCAATGAATTGTGTTTGTAAATTACCAGCAGTTACTACATGCAAACTATTGATAGTTAATAACAAGGTAAACAGTATAATGAGCATAGAAAAAATTTTTGGTATTGGCAATGAAAAAAATAACTTTCAAAAATTTATGCCCAATGTAAATACGCAAATAGTATTCCTTATTATGTTAATAATGCTCATTTCTTTTATATTTACTGGATGAAAAATGGTCAGTAGATTTCTGTTAGCTGTAGTAGTAAGTACAGAAATCCTGTTGTGTTTAGCACTGAACTGACAACCGTTATGATTTGGTGCTATTTGTGGTAACATAAAAGTTTTGTATTCAGTGCAATACTATTTATGAACAGATTTACCCATTCGTGTCAAAAGATGTCATACTATAGCCGTTCAGGCCTCAGTAAAATGGAATAAAAATACAACTCCCTATGATAATAATGTGGAAAGCAAAATCAAGATTTTTGTGTATATTGCCCTTGAGGCCTCAATATGGTGAAAGATATTGAAGTAATGATTTTAGCAATTCACATTTACATATTAAGAAATGTGTTACGTAGGGTATTAATGGTTAGGGAGCCAGACATTGCAGTAGAGTAATTATTGAGAATTCACTCCTCAAGATAACAATGTTATGACAGAAACTAACAGAAATGAACTAGAAATGTGATGTTAACTGTATACAGGAGACGTTCTGTTATAGTGAAAACGTGTTTAAACTAGGAATCATTTGGTACTACTTACACTGTTTAATTTGTGAGAGTGAAAATGGAAATTTGACTGAAAAGTTAGTAGTTTGATACAGTGCTGATTATGTACCGTTGCTTGTTTGGTTTTACACATTAATGGAAATTGCTATTCGTCTTCTGGGTAACAACTGGCTTAAGATAATGATGATACTACACAGGAAAAATATTTTTAGTAATTAACTGACAATAGTAACTGAAACATAATATGAATATTCTGTCAAGAGCAATTTAGTGACATTCTGAGAATTTCATGAGGATTTAATTTTTGTGTTTGGTAAAGGTAATAATGTAAGTTGAATGACGTAATGTAATGATCCCCTTAATGTGAATGAAGTAGTAATTATATAATTGCACTGTGATGATGGTTTTTCCTCTCTTTAATATATAAAATTAGTGCTTTTCGTATGAAATATGAAACTGGACATTTGTAATATATGCAACAATTATCAAGTGATAGTATGAGCCATTATATTTCAGATCTAGTTGTGATAATTATTGGTATACTAAAATAGGAAGTTTTCTTTTGCTTTCCATGTACAATGAAGGAGGTAACCACCTCCAAGAGCACCAGTGAAATTAGTGACCATTCGACAACCCTTTGGACCTGAAAAAGACATGATTCCAGATACTGCTAACCGTAACAGTGAGATGTGTATTGGTGGTCAACAAGTAGTGAAGTGATGGGAAGCTCTAAATTCCTTTCTTTTTGAAAAGTAAAGAGTGTGAAGTATTTCTAATTTGCTTTCTTTTGTTATGTAATTTCTGATTTTCAGGGACAGACATTTTAAATGAAATGTGTTTATGCTTTATGATATATCATTTTATATTTGAAAGTGTTTCGACCTGTTTGTTATCCTTTGCATTGCAAGTTTATGGCCAGTTTTGGTAATCAAAATAACTTTGAACCTGAATGTGTGATATTTTTTGTAAATATTTTGTGCTTTATTCTCTAGACACTGCGTTATTTAGTTACCTAGTTGAAAATATCTGTTTATATAAACCAGTATTGGGATGTAACAAAGAAGGCTGCTTCCTTCCGCTGTTACGTTTTTCTTCACTCTGCAAATCTATCTTCAATAGTGTCACATGTATAACAAGAGCACAGTACCAAAAAATCTCAAATATTGACCCATGGCTTTAACTTAAGTTAATTATCTATCAAACTTCTTTGATTATCAGTAGTTAAGGAGCTAGATACCTTACCTAAAAACAGTGCTAATTAAAAAACATCAGTAACCCCAGAATTCGTTGTATTTGTTCATAGATAAACATATCACCAATTACTAATTTCTTGATAAATTAGATGAAAAAGTTATATAAATAACTAATGCAACCTATCAAACAATGATGCAAATATGTTTCGAAGTCTTATACTCATTAATTAACATCCTTACTAAAAACATTATTACTAAAATAGAGCTCCATATATAAGCAAAGTAATGAGTGTCATTTCAGAGAAAGTATTACTGTATTTGGAAGTCCTTGTTGAAATTTATCTCCCTCATGATTCAGTGACACAAAAATGTAAATATTCAACTGTAATTTATGAAAATCCAGTAAACAACAATAGATAACCACAGTTTTAGTTACTCTGAACTTACAAACTTGTTGGAAGCCATCCACTTTCATCTTGTGGAAAGTTATGAAATGTACGAGATCTATGTTTGCCACTGTGGGGAAACGTATTGCAGACTAGTTAGTACAAGATAAAACTCACAAAATCAACCGAGTTTCGTATAAATTTCGCGTCCTGGAGCGTAATTTGTGATTCAGCTACTGACTTTTAGTGAAGAACTGTATACTTCTAATTAGTATCATGGACTATGTCAAAATTTAATGATGATGATCATCAACTTTGACAATAGAGCTAGGTCATGACCATAGCTTTGCTTAATATTGTTACTTACTGTGCACACTTAATTCTTTCTGATATTATTAATTGTTTGGAAGAACAGTGTGATTAGTAACTTGTACTTGGTTAATTAATTACTTGCCACACATTGCTAATTGTGCTTAATTACGTCATTGCCAGGTTACTGTACTCAAACGATATTACAGGACATCAGTGCGATATGTAGCTATCCAGGATATTGATGATGACCAGTTACAACAAAGCTTGTCTCAGGAGAGTATACAAGGATGCTATGACGCCCTGCCCAACCGAACCAGCGCTCGCATTCACTCCAGAGTGGTGCAATGTCATACTAATAAGTGAGATCATACTGCCAAGTTCTTTATAAATTTGACTTGACTTTGCTAACATTGTAATAACATCGCATACATCTCTAGTCGCAAAGTTTCATTTCCTTACCTTTTCTTCTTTTGAGCGTCCTACTTTTCTTTGCCAGACCATATACATACGAAAATATTTGCACAAGCAAGAATAGGTACATGTGGACCAACTCAGGACTATTTATGGTCACAATTAAATGTATTAGTGAAAGTAGAGTAATGATTAGACACAACTACATTTACATGTTTATACCGAATTACAATTATTATCGTCTAATAGCATCCCCATACAAAAGGAGAAATCTTAGATTGCTTCGTAGATGGACACAAATTTCTTAATTATAAAAGTAAAAGCAATTAATACAATGTATATGTAGATAAACCGACAAACGATGTGTGTAGCGGAAGAAGCCCCTTAAAGTAGATTATGAGATGCGGACGAAGAACCCGCGTCGCACGTAATCTTTTAATGTGGAGCTTTGCATGACAAAAGGTACAGAATATTCAGATCATCAAGTCTTGAAGAAATCGTGTCTAACAAGGAGCTAGTATAGGGTCTCCCACTTAAGGGCACTGGCTGGATTTACTAGAATTATAGGGAGCGAAACCGCAATAGTGGGCAAAGACATCTGTTGTTTTGTCTCCTTGTGTTAATCAGATCAAATCAAATTAATGTAGAGGAAATGTAAATACGTCAGATACCTGTTGGTCTAAACGTATATCTGATGAAGTTTTTTAATTGAATGATCACTAAAAAAAATCACTGCCAAGCATACTTACCTCAATATTCAGAGCGGTCAGAAATATTCTCAAAAAACTGTAAGGGTGTTGCAGGGGCAGGTGTGCTTGTTAAGAACAAAATTCGATAGGTTACGCCATTTCCGAATTATTTAACATTGAATTTATCCAGTCTGATCGTTCCACTCTCAAACCCAAGCACTTACACACGCTAAAATGCGGTAATGCACAGACATCTGTGAGTCTGTAAGTTACCACTGGTTAAAATGTTAATTCCCAGTTACACTGTGCCTTTTTTCGGAATTTAAGCTTGGTGACAAAAAGCTACGTTTGTCTGAACTGAGGAAATCAAACGAAGAATACGTTTGGTGACAATGCCTCTGGGATGCTGCTTGAATTTTCGTGCGTGACGACCTGTTTGGTCAACTTCTATGCTAAGTAACTAGGAAACGGTGCAACGTATCGATTTTTTTTTTCTTAACAATTATTTCTGAGCACAATCTCCCGTGCAACAGGTTTACAAGCTTTTCAAACTGTTTCTACCCGCCTAGTAGATCTTGTATTCCAAATTAATATTATAGTATCACCACAGTTTTACGATTGTTTGAAAAGTATTACGTAAGAAAAAAATTAACAAATGTGTTACATACATCGTCCGTCTAAAAATTTCCGGGACTGATTTTATTCCTGGATGGATGCAACGTCAGCACAATAACTATCGTAGCAGTTTGAACTAGCAAACAACAAATGGGCACTGGTGCAGCCAGTTTTGAGCAGGCTATGTTGCGTAGTGACGTTCCTTGACAGAGTGGCAGCTTTGTTATGTCATAAATCACAACGGAGCAACATCTCTAAATTAAGTGTTCAAGTTATGCTCTATGTACTTTTGAAGGATAGAGAAGTTCATGCGAAGTTGGTCCTGCACAACTTGACCCCTTGACGCGGGGACACCTGCCATGGCTTGATTTAACGGCTAAATACTGTAACGTTCCCTGGCAGCACACACACTATTAATAAACTGAAATGACATATAATTGTACTATGTACGCCGCTATGAAGCAATTCCTATGTACTGTAATTGTTTAACAAAAAAATATTATTTAATTTTGTATAAAGGACGTTGGTTATTATTGTAATATTTTCTGTAATAATATTCTCGATGTATTTATGATTGTAATATTTCTATACTCATAATGTAATTACGAAATATGTTAATATCTGCGATGAAAAAAATGTAAAATATAGCCACAGAGGAAAATAATGTTGTAAGATTACAAAGAGATATTCATAATCAGCAATAGTATAAATAGTGTTGTGACTTGGCGAGACAGCCAAGCCACTACGCGGTAGTCGAAAGGCACGCGTTTAAGCTCACGCAGGCTGGCGTGAGGTCTGGAACAGGTAAAGTAATTGAGACTAGCAAATAAAGTACGTAGCTGCTGGAATGCTTAACTTTAATCCGTAATTGGTGAACATCGGTCTGACGGTACATGCATCACAAGATAAATAGCAAATGATAATGGCGCCTTGCTAGGTCACAGCAAATGACGTAGCTGAAGGCTGTGCTAACTATCGTCTCGGCAAATGAGAGCGTAATTTGTCAGTAAACCATCGCTAGCAAAGTCGGCTGTACAACTGGGGCGAGTGCTAGGAAGTCTCTCTAGACCTGCCGAGTGGCAGCGCTCGGTCTGCAATCACTGATAGTGGCGACACGCGGGTCCGACGTATACTAACGGACCGCGGCCGATTTAAAGGCTACCACCTAGCAAGTGTGGTGTCTGGCGGTGACACCTCAAATAGCACTACATAATGTGCATTCTTTGTCCTCTTCCTCGAGAGCTGAGAGAGAGAGGAACCTGTGACGCAGTAGTATATGAATGAGTAGACTTCTTTTGTCTCTTTCTATCTTTAGCCGCCATTAGAGGAGAAATTATAAAGGTGTGTAATTTTAATTATTGTTATGGTCTAAATACATTATAATTTATCAAAATTGTGTATTACTAATGTAAATTAGCTTGCCCATGTCATCTATAATATTTCTTTAAAGAATTTTCAGCACTTTTAGCGATTATCGTTGGTGTTGCTGGGCTGTGCCGCGACCGAACGATTTGCAGCGGCGGCACATTTACAAAGTTGTTCCGCTATAAAATTAACCAAACCCGTAAATCGGGAGCAGGTAAAATTAGCAGTGAATTACGAAATATTTTTCTTTTACAGCGATCCTGAGGCTGATTGAATTTATTACTGGTTTTACATTTATGCATTCATAGGCGGATAATTAACGTTGAAATTGTTAATCTGTTGATTCTTTCAGTTTCTAAAGCAAATAACTTAAACGTATAGTGAAGTGTGTTTTGTCAATGATAATTAAACGTTCAGGTCGGCTTGGCAATATTTAACCATTTTATGCTAACAGAGACAGTCTTGTGTTCCATAGCTAACGCCAGGAAAGAATTAAGTAAATATTTAAAAACCCACTGCATCTAGAAAGTATGTGCCAAGGCCGAAATAAGTAAAAAATTTAATTTAAATAATTTTCAAAGTCATAAATGTTATTAATCAGTTAGTTTGAATTTATCAGCATAAGAGGGTTGCTAAAGTTCACGTAATTTTAAATGTGCTTAATTCTGTCTAAATGAATTTTTATTACCACACGTAAAAAAAGGGGTTCTACAACAAAGTTCGTACTGAAAGAGTAAATAACAAAAATATTTAAAGCCATTTCTTCCCCATTTTCATCCATTCATTTTACATTATATATATATATATATATATATATATATATATATATATATATATATATATATATATATATTCATTAAAATATGGAACATTCTTTTCCAGAAAAAATTACCACAGGAGAAGGAGATTTCGTGTTATTAATATGCACCTACCATAAAACGACAAAGTACAGAAATTCACACTACGGGTCACAGTTTCACATAGTTGTATGAGTATTCTGCGTATTTAACTTAAGTGTGGGGAAACTATTTAAAACACCTGAAGCATCAAGATCATATTAGAATATATCTATTTTTTGTTAATCCAGCCTCGAAAATTTTATGAATGACAGTAGTTTACCGTCTACTTACACAATAACATACAGATCTGCATAACTTGCGTTGGTCTATTCACGAATATGTGACTGAAATAATAATAGCAACATATCTTGAAACACTGGTGGAAGACGCACTACACTATGCAGTCCTAAAGTTGTCTACCTTTAACAATCTGTATATATGTTCAGTCTCACTCGACACGCAATTACACAGTTTCCTGAAGCAATGGGCTGTGACTTCGATACCGCTGGGGACAAAGAAAATCACTGTTATGTAGCGGGAGTGTGAGGCGCGCGTGACAGCTTACGAGGTCTGGAAATATAGTAGCGTCGTATTGCTCTACCAACACATACAGTCGCCACATTCTGGTAAATTTGTTATAAGCTGCGACAGCAGCGCGCCAAGCGGCCAGTGAGTCATTTAATTTTTCAGTTCAGTTTCTTGTCCTTTTTTCCCCTGCGAGCACGGAATAGAGTTCCCAACGCACACATTAATCTGATGAGTTTGATGATGGTATAAAAGTAGTTGTAAACACGAATTTCCTGTTCGTATCAGTCGCTGATAACCACCCCTCCTACCCCTCCCCCCCCTCCCTAGCCGTGAGGGAGAGGGGGATGAAACAGCAATAAAGAAAAAAATGTAGCTGAAATGCTTTTATAAATAAACTTATTAAAGAATGTTGACGGATTCACCGGCAGCTATCTCACTCCGATTCTGGAGATACGCCGCCTCTCTCCTGCCGTCTTCTGGAGACGGCTTCCCGCTGTGTCGGACAGCGCCAGCTGCCGCTCCGGCCTGGGACGCGCAATCACGGTTACGCCCCAGTTTGCCGCCCATTCGTTTCGGCCCCACCCCGTGCCTCGCCCCTTAGCTGGGCCAGAGCAGAAACGCGGGGGGTCTCGACTACGCGCGATCGCACAGTGGAGAGGCGGAAATGAAGAAGCTAGCAACGACCAATTCTGAAGCTACAAACGAACATGGAATTAACAGCAATAGAATATCTGTGGAGTATGTCTCAGGACCACAGACATCTCTTTATTCGAAAGTACCCTGCAGGCCATCGAACCGAAGGTGGTGAAGGGTACGTAGGGTAAAATTTCAAGCTGTTTCTGGCAGGCGTGTCGGAAGGAAATTTGCCATTATACACCGTATAAGCCGAATTCCTTTCATTTTATCCAGATTATCATTACTTGATAAGTATCCAGGAGAAAGTAGTGTTGCTTGAGTTTTACCTACGTTTGATTAAGGTAATTAAAATTACGTAGAGAAATTGAAATAATCCCATTACAAGGAACGATGTTCCGTAATTACGTCTACCAAAGACCATCTACACGTTCTAATCGAAATGACCTGGAACTAGTCAGTTTAAAGGCTATCTATATATGATTTGTTGATGTATGTCACTATATCCTGCAAATCCGCAGTATGTTAAACAGTAAACTTGTTTTAATTTAACAAAATTATATTAGTTTTTATTACTTACTCATACTACCAGATTTCAGTTATAAATTCGTCTACAGGAGACAACAAGTATTCCACGCTTGCTTTACACAACTGTTTGCTACCTACACTATGTGATCGAAAGTATCCGAACACTCCAAAAAACATACGTTTTACATATTAGGTGCATTGTACTGCCACCTACTGCCAGGTACTACATATCAGTGACCTCTGTAGTCATTAGACATCGGGAGAGAGGAGAATGGAGCGCTCCGCGGAAATTACGGACTTCTTTCGTGATCAGGTGATTGTGTGTCACTTGTGTCACACGTCTGTAGGTGAGACTTCCACACTACGAAACATCCCTAGGTCCACTGTTTCAGAAGTGATAGTGAAGAGGAAACGTGAAAGAACACGTACAGCACAAAAGCTTGCAGGCTGACCTCGTCTGTTGACTAACAAGACCAACGACAGTTGAAGAGGGTCGTAATGTGTAATAGGTGGACATCTATCCAGACCATCACACAGGAATTCCAAACTGCAACAAGATCCACTGCAAGTACTATGACAGTTAGGCGGGAGGTGAGAAAACTTGGATTTCATGGTTGAGCGGCTGTTCATAAGCCACACATTACGCCGGTAAATGCCAAACGACGCCCGGCTTGGTGTAAGGAGCGTAAACAATGGACGATTGAACAGTGGAAAAACGTTGTGTGGAGTGACGATTCAAGGTACACAATGTGGAGATCCGATGGCAGGGTGTGGGTACAGAGAGTGCCCGGTGATCGTCATCTACCAGAGTGTGTAGTGTCAGCAGTGAAATTCGGAGGCGGTGGTGTTGTGGTGTGATCGTATTTTTCATTGAGGGGGCTTGCACCCCTTGTTGTTTTGCGTGGCATTATCACAGTACAGGCCTCCACTGATATTTTAAGCATATTCTTGCTTCCCACTGTTGAAGAGCAACTCGGGGATGGCGATTGCACCTTTCAACACGATCGAGCAACTGTTCATAATGTACGGCCGGTGGCGGAGTGGTTACACGACAATAACATCCTTGTAATGGACTGGCCGGCACAGAGTCCTTGATTTGAATCCTATAGAACACGTCTGGGATGTTTTGGAACGTCGACTTCGTGCCAGGCCTCACCGACCGACATCGATACCTCTCCTCAGTGCCGCACTCCTTGAAGAATGGGCAGCCATTCCCCAAGAAACCTTCCAGCACCGATTGAACGTATGCCTGCGAGAGTGGAAGCGGTCATCATGGCTAAGGGTGGGCCAACACCATACTGAATTCCAGCATTACCGGCGGAGGGCGCCACCAACTCGTAAGTCATTTTCAGCTAGGTTTCCAGATATTTTTGATCACATTGTGTATCAGACATTTTATTTCACTGCGTAACTGAACAAATCCGAGCCAGCCATAGCTTTAATGTCCCTCCAACTCGTGACACACATTTTCTCTGATATTTTTTCAGATATTTGCAGTTTTGTTTTTGCAAAACGCAGACGGAGTCATGTCAAATAAATACTGTGAATCACGTCTTTCCTGTGACGCCCAGGGTTTACGGCAAGCATCGGTTTGTTTCCCTTTACGAATAAAATTGGTTTTAAAGCGGAATTTAGGGGCCCATTCGGCAGAGTGGTCCCAAAATAGTACGATATTAGTTTTATCGACGTGGGTTAACACGGACAGCAGAACACGAAGACTAACCAGTACTGTACTACAGTGGCGACAGCATGGCCGTGCTCCCGCTGGCTGTTGTAGCCATGCAGCACCGCAGCTCAGTCGCTGATGGATTACTAGTTATACCCTGTGTCTTAATACCCCTGATAACACTTGTCTATATACCAAGTATCGCATCAGACTAATTTAGGACCACTTTACAGAACGGTAACGTGAAATTACTATTTAAAAATCATTGTTCGTAACGGGAAACAAACAACGCTTTACGGTGGGAGTGGGCGTCTCATTAAAGACTGGAAGAGAAGTATTTGTTTGGGGTCACTCCAGGTTCACATCACGAAAACGAAATTGCAAATATCTACCGAAATGCCAGAGAAAAAGCGCCTAACGACCCTCAGAATGGATGACCGGTATGTACATATGATATTAAGAAAGTATTCCATATTTTTGGAGGTGACATTATGGACCAAAACCTGAAAAAAGTCTAGTGAACATGGGCTCTGAAACGCAAACCTTAAAATCGATGAAGACTTTCCCATTTTCGCTGTTGTGAACATATCTGTTCTACTGCAAGCTCTTTGCTATCGCAAACGACATACAGACTGCAGAAAACAAATGAGAACACATTAATCTATTGTGGGGATTCTAATGTGATCAGTCGCTGATGGATTACTGGTTATACCTTGTGTCTTAATACCCCTGATAACACTTGTCTATACACCAAGTCTATACATCAAGTATCGCAAACGACATACAGACTGCAGAAAACAAATGAGAACACATTAATCTATTGTGGGGATTCTAATGTGATCAGTCGCTGATGGATAACTGGTTATACCTTGTGTCTTAATACCCCTGATAACACTTGTCTATACACCAATTCTATACATCAAGTATAGCAAACGACATACAGACTGCAGAAAACAAATGAGAACACATTAATCTATTGTGGGGATTCTAATGTGATCAGTCGCTGATGGATAACTGGTTATACCTTGTGTCTTAATACCCCTGATAACACTTGTCTATACACCAAGTCTATACATCAAGTATCGCAAACGACATACAGACTGCAGAAAACAAATGAGAACACATGCACGACCTGCACTTACTTGCCAGACCATAACAAAAGATCAAGACTGCCTTTTCCCATCTAGTATACTAGGCTCCCATTATTCTGGTAGAGATGTGTTTCACAGTGAAGTAGAACAAGCGCTCAAAGGTCTTAAATTATGCATTCAAGAGCACTTGTGGACTGGACGTATTTTCTTGTCTTGGTCCGTACGTCCAACTCTGAAAATTTGGAGGACTTTTTTTTTAAGAGCTTGAATATGTTAACCTCATGTGCGCTATACTGGTCGTCCAGCGGTAGCTGTTATGGTTGTACAGACACGAGTGTTTCAGTGGTCGCCATCACATCATGGTGGGCCCTGGCACATATTCTGTCTTTTTCACATCAATATATTTTTCGAGGGGAAAAAATTCGAGCTTGTTCCATAACGTCATCGAATATTGTCGAATGTTTATGAATATTTCCGAATGTCTTAGAACACTACTTGGAAACGGCACATATCCCACTGATCTACACTCAGGAAAAATTGTGCTAACCGATGTACACCTCTTCGGAAAAATGTATCCGATTATAGAGAGAAGCTACGTAAGCAAAGAATGTTTACATGAGTGAACAGTTAGAGCAACAAAAAAGCACATAGTCCAGCAAACAAATCAGCAAATACAGAATATAATACCAGAGACAGAAAAATATTTAAATACAGGAGTGTAATCGTCCGAACAGAATTCTTACTTTCACCTAATGTTCCTGGTATGATGATAATGATGATGAGGTACCCTACTTCGAGGAGCGTAGGGGACGATGCGGGAGGCCCGCACCACCGACTAGGCAAGGTCCTCGCAGAGATGGTTTGCCACTGCGTTCCTCCGACCGTCATGGTATAATCAGGCAAAAATGCTTCTAAACAACATCACAGACTAAGAAATATTAACTGGAAAAGAAAAACTAAAGTTAATATTCAAACCACGAGTAACATTCAATTCAATTACCATACCACTTAGCTTTAAATGCTCAATTTCCGGTAAGATTTGGCGTACACTGTAACTATCCATAAGACACAAGGGCAAACATTCGAATGTTTCGGAGGGAATTTAAAAATAAATCGTATTTCTCGCTTGAACAACTAAGCAAAACGTTTTTGCGGTTTCAACAACCACAGATCTTATTCGTCTTCGCAACGAAAAGTGAGGTACGAAATACATCAGACGAATCTATTGTACTTTGAGTAAGTTAGATGAGATATAAATGATATGATTAATTGTACATCTTTTTCCCATTCAGGAAACAAATGAAACGTCATCAAATAAAGCAGATACTTTTCACCTAGACAGTAATAAAGATCGAGTTTTCTCATAGTGTTGCAGCTGTGGACATCATTATTATTCCGGATTACACTGAAGGAGCGCTTAAAATTTCTGACTTCTTGAAGAAGTGTCTATAAGATGATTTTCGTTTAACACCAAATATCAGTCTCACTGCTCGGTATTTTTCAAATAACATTTCCTTTTCAATCTGGATTTACGTTGCTGTTCCACTTCAAATAGCTCCGTGCAGAACTGGCATTTGTGGCTAAACAGGCGATTGGTGCTACGTAATCAAATTATATCGTGTCATTTCGTGATTTATGCACATCATATTACATTTACTCGCACATACCCTCACTCTTAACTGCCTGAGAACGGCCGTTGATCATAAACCGACCCGAGACTGAGGTGAAGATTCTGTCGCCTGATAGCAAATGTCTTTCTTCCCCCGGCGCACATTTGGGCCTTTCCCTCGCAAAATATGAGTTATGTGTTAGGTGTTTCTCTTGATTGTTGGTAACTGTAGTGGATGTGTTTGTGTGTGTTTAGTGTTGTATCATGTTTGTGTTGTATGATGATGAGAAAATGGAGAGGGTGAAAACGGGTGCCGGCACAGTCTTCTCCTCTCGATTATCACCTAGAGGCTTAACATCCCCGTTCGAAGCGCAATCTGTATTAACACAGTCTCATCCCCTGACCCCATGAGGCACTCTGAACAGGTCTGCTATTTAATTTAGGACATTGGCGCAAAATATGATGATGAGGAACTTTGAGTATCACCATTCCTCCCCTTGCCGACCAAATAGTCGCTATTAAAATTTCTGCCACCACCGGTATTTGAATCGGCTTCTCTCCTTGTCGAGTGCCACGGGTACGTTAGCGATCTGCTGTGGAGGCGGTAATATTCAGAGGAAATATCAACACCCCTACCCAAGAGATAAACATAAAGTCATGTGAACAGTTAACCACTTCGGATGCAAATTATGGCAGTTTGTTTATACAGAGAGAACGACTGCTTCGAAGATCAATTTCCAATACAGATATATTGATCGATTAAAAGTTGTAACAGCATGTAGAACGTGCCAAAAAAACAAGATTACACAATAAACATATACAAATAACAACACATAAGCTAATATAAATTACACAGACCTAAAGTGAAACGTTTCTGATGGATGTGAAATAGTCAAAAAATCTTAAAACATATTTTCATTTAAAAGGTAATAACAAATTTGTCACAAAAGATGTAAATGTTCAACTCAATGAGGTGCACAAGAGAATTCTTGGGCTATTGTAGTCAAACATCATCAGATAAAAAAATTATATTACAGCGCTTATTTACACTTATCCCCTTACTTCACTTAATTTGTACAGAGATCAGAGATTATACATATTACTTGCGCTTTATGATGTTATTAGTAACATATACACATCAGTTGGTTCTACCAAGAAATTCATTAATAGTGTGGAAGCGGTTGGCAGCCAATAAATCCTTTAGGCTTCTCTTATACTGAACCTTATCAGCAGTTCAACTTTTTATGACTGCTGACATGTTACTGTTCCCGAATAGTGAACGCCTTTCTAGGCCAAAGTAAGTGACAAATTTTTACTTCTTTCTGAAGATTAGTATTATGTTTAGTATTGGTTTCATGAGCTAAACCGTTGGTTTGGAAAAGAGGTTTTATCTCAATGACAAATTTCACAAATGGAAACAGCTGTTAATATTCCTGGTTCACTAAACAGATAATTGTTATTACACGTTTCTGGACGTGGAAAACTTTAGCTTGGTTTGATGAGTTATCCCAAAAAATGATACCATATCACATCATAGAACGAAAGTAGCCATACTACGCTATGTTCTTAATTTTATATCGTGTCTGTCTGACAACGTTCGCATTGCAAATAAAGATTCTTGTAGGTGCTTCAACAGTTCTGTAGTATGCTCCTCCAAGCTGAAATTATCATCAAGCTGTAATCCCAAGAACTTAACACTGTGAACTTGTTCTATCTGCGTGTGTTCACATCTTAGGCATATTGTGACGGAAAATATCTTACAAGTTCGGATCTGTCTACAGTGCCCTTTTTTTACGTTTAGTGACAAATCATTGGCTAGGAATCACTTATCAATATCCACGAGATGTTTAATAACCGATCTTCCTAAGACTATACTTTGTTTGCTATTTATTGCCACGATTGTATCAACTTCGATCTCTGCATGGCACTCCGACCCCTTTGCTTGGACAGCTGAGAATAAACTGGAAGAATTATGGGCGGCCTTTGAAATAGTCAGAAAAATCGTTGCGGTATTTAGCACTTCAGGACCACGAGGATAATATCAAGAAAAGCACCTCGTTACAAGGTCGCAGAAGCGTAGGTGATGTGTGCTGTTGCATTGTTCTGCGTGAAATAACCGTAGGTTTTTTTTGTTACTTATTAGATAGCTGAAAAAGAGTTGAACTGTTCGTGAGAGGTAGCAGTCGGTACTACACAGTAGCTCGGTGCACTGGACTGTCACATCGTCTGGAGTCTTGGTCTGAGGATAGTCTTGTAGATCGAAACCGGTTATCAGACATAAAAATTTATTACTAATGGGACAGCTTTTAGTCAAAATAAAAAATTTCTTCTAGCATGAATGGGACGTTTTAGTCCGAAGTTTTCCTTTTCAGAGGGTACCTACTAATAGAGACTTTGCCTCCTGTGCCGCAGTGCGGTTGTGCCACGTCAGCACATACGTCAGCGCGTAGGGCAGGAGCCGGTGGCTGGTGCTGTAATTGGTCCAACGCGCTGCAGTGGCAGCACTAATGCGGTTGCCGGCCCTCTGCTGCCTACCGTGAGAGCAGAGCAGGGCAGAGCCTGGTAGTTGGGAGCGGCCAGCGGCGGATCAAAGGCGGCAGTCGCCACACAGAGAGCGCGCCGCCGCCGCCCGCTTTACATATAACTAATTAGTCGCACTCCGTCTGCGCGGCCAGTGGACTACCGCCACTCTCTGTTAGGCTGCGCCCTCTGTAGCCGCCACAATGGCTCGCTTGTGTCAGCTGTGACGACAATGCCACGCCTAACATCTCTCTCCAGATTTAATGACTGGTCAGATTCCCTAAAGTCTGTGATAGCACTGAGGGATCCCTATCAAATACCGCATGCTGCTCTTAACGGAGAGAAATCTGCTGATCTAAAAGTAACTTCGGGTGTACCCCAAGGAAGTATTGTGGAGTCAGCAACAATAACGTACTGGCCGGCCGGAGTGGCCGAGCGGTTCTAGGCGCTACAGTCCGGAACCGCGCGACCGCTATGGGCGCAGGCTCGAATCCTGCCTCGCGCATGGATGTGTGTGATGTCTTTAGGTTAGTTAGGTTTAAGTAGTTCTAAGTTCTAGGGGACTGATGACCTCAGAAGTTAAGTCCCATAGTGCTCAGAGCCATTTGAACCATTTTGAATAACGTACTGTATAAGGTCGGAACCTCCATGTGACTGTACGTGAATGACACTGTTACGTACATGATAAATGGTGGTAAGACTCTACTGGCCGGGATAGCCCGACATCTACATCTACATCTACATGATTACTCTGCAATTCACACTTTAAGTGCCTGGCAGAGGGTTCATCGAACCACTTTCATACTACTTCTCTACCATTCCACTCTCGAATGGCGCGTGGGAAAATGGAACACCTAAATCTTTCCGTTCAAGCTCTTATTTCTCTAATTTTATTATGATGATCATTTCTCCCTACGTAGGTGGATGTCAACAAAATATTTTCGCATTCGGAAGAGAAAGTTGGCGATTGAAATTTCGTAAATAGATCTCGTCTCAAAGAAAACCGCCTTTTTTCAGTGACTGCCACCCCAACTCGCTTATCATATCAGTGACACTCTCACCACTACTGCGCGATAACCGGAACGAGCTGTCCTTCTTTGCACTTTTTCGATGTCCTCCGACAATCCTACCTGGTACGGATCCCAAACCGCGCAGCAATATTCCAGCAGAGGACGGACAAGTATAATGTAGGCTGTCTCTTTAGTGGGTTTGTCGCATCTTCTAAGTGTCCTGCCAACAAAGCGCAGTCTTTGTTTCACCTTCCCCACAATATTATCTATGTGGTCTTCCCAATTTAAGTTGCTCGTAATTGTTATTCCTAGGTATTTAGTCGAATTGACAGCCCTTAGATTTGTAAGATTTATGGTACACCCAAAATTTATCGTATTTCTTTTAGTACCCATTTCGATGACCTTGCACTTTTCTTTGTTTAGTGCCAATTGCCACTTTTCCCACCATACAGAAATTCTCTCTAGATCATTTTGTAATTGGAATTGATCGTTTGATGATTTTACTAGACGGTAAATTACAGCGTCATCTGCAAAAAATCTAAGGGGGCTGCTCAGATTATCACCTAGATGATTTATGTAAATCAGGAACAGCAGAGGGCCCATGACACTACCTTGCGGAACGCCAAATAGCACTTCTGTTCTCCTCGAGGATTTACCGTCTATCACTGCGAACTGTGACCTCTCTGAGAGGAAATCACGAATCCAGTCACACAACTGACACGATACCCCATATGCACGCAATTTGATTAATAGCCGCTTGTGAGGAACGGTATCAAAAGCCTTCTGGATATCTAGGAATATGGAATCGATCTGAGATCCCTTGGCGCGACCGCTGCGGTCGCAGGTTTGAATCCTGCCTCGGGGATGGATGTGTGTGATGTTTTTAGGTTAGTTAGGTTTAAGTAGTTCTAGGGAACTGATGACCTCAGATGTTAAGTCCCATAGTGCTCAGAGCCATTTGCACCATTTTTTTTTTTTTTTTTTTTGAGATCCCTTGTCGACAGCACTCATTACTTCATGGGAATAAGGTTCAAAAATGGCTCTGAGCACTATGGGACTTAACATCTATGGTCATCAGTCCCCTAGGACTTAGAACTACTTAAACCTAACTAATCACACAACACCCAGTCATCACGAGGCAGAGAAAATCCCTGACCCCGCCGGGAATCGAACCCGGGAACCCGGGCGTGGGAAGCGAGAACGCTACCGCACGACCACAAGCTGCGGACTGGGAATAAGGACTAGCTCTGTTGCACAAGAACGATATTTTCTGAATCCGTGTTGGCTATGTATCAATAAGTCATTTTCTTCAAGATGATTCATAATGTTCGAGTACAGTATGTTCCCCAAAATCCTATTGCAAATTGAAGTCAGTGACATGGGTCTGTAATTCAATGGGTTACTCCTATTTCCTTTCTTGAATACTGGTGTGACCTGTGTTACTTTCCAGTCATTAGGAACAGAGCCTTCGTCAAGTGAGCGGTTGTATATGATTGCTAAGAAAGGAGCTATCGTGCCTGCATACTCTGAAAGGAACCTGATTGGTATACCGTCTGGATCGGAAGACTTGCCTTTCTTAAGTGATTTGAGTTGTTTCGCAACACCTAAGATATCTACTTTTATGTCACTCATGCTAACAGCTGTTCTGGTTTCGAATTCTGGAATATTTACTTCGTCTTCTTTCGTGAAGGTATTACGGAAAACTGTATTTAGTAACTCCGCTTTCGTGGCACCATGATCGGTAACATTTCCACCGCTATCGCGCAGTGACGGTATTGACTGTTTTTTGCCACCGATGTACTTCACATACGACCGAAATCTCTTTGGGTTATCTGCCATATTTTGAGACAATGTTTCATTGTGGAAACTATTAAAAGCATCTCGCATTGACGTCCGCACTAAATTTCGAGCTTCCGTTTAACTTAGCCAGTCTTGGGGATTTTGCGTTCTTCTGAATTTGGGATGATTTTTCGTTGCTTCTGGAACAGTGTTCTGACGTGTTTTGTGTACCATGGTGGATCAGTCCCGTCTCTTATTAACTTATGCGGCATGAATCTATCTGTTGCTGTCGATAGTGTATCTTTGAATTTGAGCCATATCTGGTCTACACTTACATAATTAGTTTGAAAGGAATGGAGACTCTCTCTTAGGAAGGCATCAAGCGAATTTTCAAATGGTTCAAATGGCTCTAAGCGCTATGGGACAACATCTTGGCTGAGCGGTTCTAGGCGCTTCAGTCCGGAACCACGCGGCTGTTACGGTCGCAAGTTGGAATGCTGCCTTAGGCATGGATGTGTGTGATGTCCTTAGATTAGTTAGATTTACGTAGTACTAAGGGACTGATGACCTCAGGTGTTAAGTCCCATAGTGCTTAGGGCGGTTTCGGACTGAAGCGCCTAGAACCGCTCGGCCACAGCGGCCGGCGCGAATTTTTATCTGCTATTTTAAATAGATATATTTTGCGACTGGGGGATGCTTGGCATCCTGGTGCAAGTCTTTCCATTTGACGCCTCTTAGGTGACTTGCACTTCTAATGGAATGTGATGACGCCTTGTGTCATTCGGGGAAAATCCACAACAAGGCCGGGAATCTAAACGAGGGCCTCGTGGTCTAGAGACAGCCGCGCTAACCATTAGACCACGAGAAGCTGACGTCCTTGTACACCGAGGTGACAAAAGTCATGGGATACCCCCGAAAATGATGTCGGACACTCTTTTGCCCGGCCTAATGCTGCAACCCGACGTGTCTCGGACTCAAGTCATTAGAAGTCCCCTGCACAAATATTGAGCCATACTGCCTCTATAGCCGTCTTTAATTACGAAAGTATAGCCCGTGCAGAATTTTCTGCACTAACTGACCTCTAGGTTCTGTCCCATAAATGTTTGATGGGATTGATATCGGGTGATGTGGGTGGCCTAATCATTCGCTTGGACTGTCCAGAATGTTCTTCTTCGAGAACAATTGTAGCCCGATAACTGGCGCATTTTCGTCCGTAAAAATTCCGTCGTTGTTTGGGAACTTGAAGTCCATGAATGGCTGCAAATGGTCTAAAAGTAGCCGAAAATAACCATTTCCAGTCAATGATCGATTCAGTTGAACCAGAGAAGCCACTCCGTTCCTAGTATGCACAACCTACACCATTATGGAGCCACCACCAGCATGCAAAGTGTTCATGCCTTCGTAGGGTCTGTGCCACACTGGAACTCTGCTATCACCTCCTGCCAACTGAAATTGAGGCTCATCGGAAACCTTTTCACATGAATCACCTGAGTACAAATGACAGCTACGCCAATACACAACCCATTAATAGTTTGTGTACGCGATGCTACCACCATTTGTAAATGTGCATATCACTATCCCATGACTTTTGTCACCTCAGTGTATACAGAGAAATCGGAAGGCTGGGAGACTGTGGAAGACCCGCAAAAGATCGACGTCTGGTGCTGGGACTAATAGTTGACCCTTTACACAAAGAAACGTAACGTATTACGGACAAATAGGCGAATGGGTCCGTTGCTGTGTGATCACATAATTTCCAGACAATAAATGGAAGCATTCACATCCATTAGCTATCTGATGGTATTTGAGCAGGGCGGTTTAAAGTGAAACAACCACATAAAAGTAATCCTAAGAAAGATACTCGTGTAGCTTACATCGAAACTAATTCGACCGGAACTTCGGTGTTGGTTATCAGTCTGGGATCGGTATCAGGTAGGAATAACAAAGGAAACAGAGGAGACTCAATGACGAACCAGTGCGTTTAATCACGATTTCGTTCAGCAAGCGTGAAAATGTCATGGAGCAGGCATTCAGCACCACTGACAGAAGATACAGGAGAGATGGCGTGCGTCATTGTGCGATATAGTTTTGAATTCCTAGATTTTGTCTTCCTAGAAGAGTCAACCAATATACAGGGTGTAACCGAAAACTGTTTATAACTTCCACAGTGGTGTATGTGAAATCGAGACGAACAAATTGATCTAACACACTTGCGGATTATCGACTCGGGAAACGCCCTCTAATTGGCCCATAAAAGTTATTTAAACAACAGCGCATGCTTGTCGTGAGACATTTTGGCTAAAATCGTTCCCCAATATGAAAAACTCCTTGTTATTGTACTTACGAAATGTAAAAATGACGTTTGTGTACATGTTACATGAAAATATTGTGAATTTTAGCGGCATAAAATTAACAACTGGATCGTTTTATTTCTCTGGCCTTCATACTATTAAAATGCTGTGAATGTAAGGAATGAGTTTAAATCGAATAGCAAACGCAAATAGTTTTTGCTTAAGGTTTAGAAACGAGTTTTTCATTTAAATACCTTCTCGGACAAGTTTAAATCAATTATGTTAAAGAAATAACCGACTAAACGAGTGAGAGGATGTCGAAAATCTCGCATGACACGCGCGTGCTATAGTTTATATGCCTTTTAGTTTGACATTTCCCAGTCTGATAAACGGCAAGGGTCCCATATGAAATTGTTCATTGCAAGTTCCCCTATTGTAAACTGTTATTGTTTACGTGCGACGTGTAAGTTCCTCCCACATCTGTTCAAAAAGCTCCAACACTGATCTTATTTCTGGTGTGTAAGTGACGTCAGCACAGTTACTATGCACACGGCTTGAGCTGACAACTGTAAACAAAACATGTGCATCCAACCTGTGAGTTGGGAGCAGGCTGTGATAAGAAGTGGGCTTGCGATCGCAGTGTGTTCAAACTGTTGTGTCACTAATCGCACTGGAGCAACATCTCTAAATCAAATGTTCAAGATATTCTCCAGAAAAATTCTGAAAAATAGAAAAGTGTGTGCCAAGTTTGAGGCGCACACCTTGACTGCAAGGAAAAGCTATCGCATAGATGCATTATAGGATTTGACAGAAATGCAAAACACTGACAGTTTGTAACGTTCTTTAATAAAAAGAAAGAGAAAGATTACGATTACGTTGAAGGAATGTCTGAATTGTCGAATGGATACAAAACTCGAATTATCGTGTAGCGTGTAGGAACTGCAAGTGGTGTACTTACACTTTGTTATTGTTAGCAAAACGTTACGAATAGATTGGGCAATGCAACTCCCAATACCAATAAAGAAATACAATCACTGCAAAATACATTCAGCTCCTTAAGCACTAATTCCTAATACCCTGTTCAAAACTAATAACTTTGGACCCTGTTCACATAACAAATAAATTAAGTAGTCTTACCTCTAAAGCAGCAACGATGAAATGCGAAATATTCTGATATCTCATAAACAAATATAAATATGCTAACTACAGGCTAAGTAGTGTGCAATACTGGCCATAATACTTTCCGAGGTGAATCGGAAAGGTTATGCTGATGTTCTTCTTTGACCAAGATGGTCCCCTTCTGATTCAGTTCCTGCCGCACGGGACAACAGTGAATGCCCAACGTTACTCGCAAACCTTGGCTACCCTTCGCCAAGCGATCAAATCAAAACGACCAGGCAATTTCACCCGTGGGGTCATTCTGCTCCACGACAACGCAAAGCCTCGTACGTCCAACACCGTCGCGGCACTCCTCCAGAAATTCAAATGGGAGGTTCTCGGCCACTCTCCATACAGGTCGGATTTCTGTCCCTGTGATTACGCCATTTTTGATCCCCTTGAAAAGGCTCGGAGGAGCAAACGATTCACCTCGGAGGACGACGTCCAGTTGTATGTGCGGAACTGGTAAACACCGCAGCCCCGGGAATTTTGTGAGACAGCCATTCACCGCCTTGTGTCACAGTGGGACAAGTGTCTCAACAGCCAGGGTCAATACTTCTAACATACAGATACTGGTTTCTGTAATTATGCCTCCGGCTCGTTTGTTTTTGAGCTCCCCTTATACATTGATTTCTTAAATCTACATAGTTGAAAGCAAGTAAACCAGTCATCATCAAATACAAGAGATGTACAGGAAATTAGAGCACAAGACTGGGCATAAATGAAACATGGCAACATTATAAAGTACGAAGAGTGACTAACCTAACAAAAACGTAATAATAATTTTTCAGACAATAGCATATATGTCAGTAGTAATACTATCTTGCCTAGGGTGTGCAATAATGGAAAAGTGGAGTAGCATAGCATCAAAAAATGGCACATTTCATGGTATCAGTAAAGACAAAATAGTACCAGAAATAAATGAACATACGATATATAGAGCCTATAAACAAAAAGGACACAAATTCGTATTGTATAAAAAAAATTTCGAGTTTGCAGCGGTCAGACCACTCGAGGGATGTGATCCGCTGGACACATGTCAAAATAATTGGTGTCTCCTTCAATTGTTGTTTTCATGAACATGTGTATGAAAACAGAAAAAAATGCGTAGCCTACGTTTACGGCAGGAGAACCGACCTGCAAGACTCTCCCCGCCGGGCACGTCGCCACCTAATGAAATGCTGAATAATCAAGGAAACGTGAAAACCAGGTACAAATAAAATTTGTATAAGCATGGGAAATACACCAGGTAAAGGGAATCTGTGTTGTGTCATATTATTATGTACACTCATACGTAAATAAGAATAAGCATATATTAAAGTTGGCAATATAAATACAAACATCTGTGAAAAAAATTGGCAATTAGCATAGTTCCTGAAAAATAGCGAAAACATTTTTTATACCAAGCTGAACGGCGAAAAAGTATATTAATAGTAGAATGTAATATGTCTTCACAATGCAAGACGTCGAAGTGAAGAAATAATTTATGTCGTCAAAATTTGTGCATATCAGTAGTGAAAATAAAGCAGCTCGTTACATACAAATTCGTAGAATAAATGCCATAAAAGTTTCTTCTGAAATTGTTGCTGCTGAAAGAAGCATGCGCATAATTTCTTTCATAATCTCTGCAGTATTTTTGGGGCTAAAACTTACATTATTGGTATTTCAGTAATTTCTCATTATTGCTATACGATGTAAATTGAAATTCAGTACGTATTCAGGTGTTGCATAGGTACAAAAGTCGTAAAAAAAATGGACAAGTTCAGCGTATCAGTGTCAAAATCGAGTGTAACTTCGCAGTCCGGGAAACCAAAATCGTACAAAAGTAATAAATGCGATGGAAGAATCTGCTATGTGGTATTTACATAGCGCAATATTAGGTCCAGCTCTGTGTTTGGCTTGGCATGATATTTTTGAGGTGGATGTAGGTGTGATTAGTTTTCGAAGTCGATGTTTTCAAATAAATCTGCTTGACAGTTTGCTGCTGGCGGTATTCAGTTCAGGTTATTTTATAGTGGGCTGATTTGCTGTTGATGATTTGGCAATTAATCTCGTAGGATGTGTTCACTGCTGTTAAATCAGATGGGTATTGTGAGTAAAAGGAAGTAGGTTTGAAGTCAGTTGGATTGAAATATGGGGAGCAGTGTTTTGTTTTGTTCGGCGTAGCGCTACATTGCGTTAAAGTAAGCTGTGGCGTGCCGCTGTGAGGACCGACGGTATTGTTGACCGCGTCGCTGCTGGTTTCAAAAACGACATGACACTTACCTGTCGCAGATATCATACTCCGTCTGTTCGTGGCCTCTGTGCTTCCAATAGGCTGTACTACCGATTGAACTTGACCTTGAATAATTTGTAACACTGGAGGAATCATAAGTGTTATCAGAGCTGCTTTCAGCTTGTGTAGGATAACTGTGCGGGTTCGGTATATCGGAGTCTGTAAGATTTTGCTTGTGACAATACAGGGTGAAGTGAATATAAAATATCTCTTCCTCTTGCACAGTCTGTTGCGAAAACAATTTGGAATTGTTTTTGGCATTATCCGGACGGGCTGTCTCGTGAGATAGAACTGACTGATCGTAGATAATAAAATCCTGTTCACATAAAATGACATCTGCGTATATACTGGTCTTCTGGATATGCTTCCCACGACGTTGCTTTCGTGGCTTAAACTTTTCTGTACTGATGCTGAAAGTATTAACTCGGAGCGGTTTCACAAATTTTATCTGAAATATTAGAAATGTTGCTTGACAGTGTAAGGTCAAATGTACCAGAAGATAATTTTTTTATGAAAGCTGCTGTTAACTGCAGTTCTCTAAAACAATCAAAGTGAATATGCTGTTCGTTAGAATTAGAAGTGAGCTGTTGAAATAAATTCGAACTGCTGTGACCATCATTCTTAGGGGCTGTGACATCAATTTGGGCTGGATTATCGTCGGTAATGAAACTCTGCGTGCTCAAAATAACTTGTTCATCGGTGCTTAAATTCTGACTGTGACTTCCACGAAGTTGCTTGTAAAGGACATCGTCTTCTTGTAGCTGTTAATTTTGCGTTCTGACTGTAGGTTGTCATGATTAAACGGAATGGTGATATACTGCATGGTTTCACAGGAATATGAAGCAATAGTAGATCGAACAGGAGTGTTGTTAGAAAAATTTTGCGTCTCAGAATGGGCTGCTAAGTATGTCAATGCGCTGTGAGGGGTATACGTAGTTTGCTTTTCCGCAGTATTAGTTGCACAATTCAGTTTCACTGTAAGGGAAATCATCTTGTTCTTCAAGAAATTTAGCGTTGTGGCGCAGAGACAATCTAATATTTCTGGTATGCGTCACGGAAGGAAACAGACTCTGTTCTTTGTTGAAACTGAGCGTGGCGTCTGATGTTTGATTGTTTGCATCCTTAATCTAAGGGAAATAAAAAGTTATTTATTGAGGGTTGATTTTGCCATATGAAGCTGGTCTGCAAATCGATCGGTGAGGAATAACATTTATCAGCACAAAGGTTGACTGAAGAGAAATGTTTGCACACGATGACGCGGAAAGCTGTGGTGTGAACGGAAGGTTTTCACGATAAAAGGCGGCGTTGTGTGTACCATTTTTGGGTTGATGGAAAACTCCTTTACTGTTAGTGTCACCATGCTTCATGTGGGGCTTGTTAACTTGACTATTAACTCTTTCAGACTGCGTGGGTAGCTCAACAGAGCGGTCACGTGCGTCACTCCAGACGGTATTGTCGTCGGTATCAATGGTATGTAATGAAATTTCTGAAATGGGAAACTTAACTTTGTTATCAGATTCAGTAGGCACAATTGGTTCATTAATGTTTTCCGAGATTATCGAACAGCTGTTGCTGACGGTAGCGTTAGAGGAAAAACAGTCTCATGCCGCTTAATAGAGGTCATGGTTAATTTCTCAGTAACATTTTGATACGTTTCACTACATGGATGTCTTATAGCGTTAATGTCATCTCTCAAAGGTTTGATGCTTTCCGCGCATTGCCTGGCTATGGCTTCAATTCCAACGCAAAGACAGTTTTCATTGGCCTTGATGTCTTTAGCTACCTATTTGAAACGGTTACCAGTCGTTTCGTCACGTATGGTGGAAAATTGTTCATTGAACTGAGTAGTGGTGTCAACTTGTATTTCTCGAATGATGGAAAATTGTTCATCATTTTTATTAAATCATTCATTGAACTGAGTGGTGGTGTCAACTTTTATTTCTCGGACTATGTAAAATTGTTCATTGAACATGTGCAAGAGATTTGGAAACATAGCATGCATATTGTTTTGAACTGATGCGACGGGTGTCACCTGTGTTGTGCTTTGTTGTGTGGAGACATTATCTACAACCATGGACATCACGTTTGTTTCATTATCCACACAATTACGGTTAATGAAATGTGACGGATTTTTAAGAACAGACTGAGTGCTTTGCACTAATGTGTCCTCTGACGTACTGTTGGCAATTTGATGAATTGTGTGAATCGTAGGTAAATCACCGACCTCATTCGGTAAACTATCAAGTTTTGAATTGTGCACATCAGCCATGTGCATAACAGTGGCGTCCGCAACACCGGAATCCACCGTCTCTTTACTAGTCAAATTTGTGGGTGAAGTTATAGTGTCAGGAAACTGAACATTATTTTTGGAAACGGAACTCACGTTTTCTGTGGTGCATTGCAACTGTTGCGTCGCAGAGTGGTCACTATCTCTCAACATTGTTGTCAATAACAGGAAAATCGTCTGTTTCGCTATCTCTGATTGTAAGATTACGCGCCGGAACTGTGACACTTCTGCGCGGCATCGTAAATCAAACCAAATACAGAGCAGAAATCGAAAGACAAATTTCAACAATCAACTCAATGAAAAAAACGAGGCGGGGCATAAGAAGCAGCAGTCACTGCAAAATACATCCAGTCCCTCAACCACTGAATCCTAAGGCCCTGTTCAAAACTAATCACTTTCGTCCCTGTACACATAACAAATAAACTAAATTGTCTTACCTCCAAAGCAGCAACGGTGGAACGCGATATATTCTGGTGGAACGCGATATATTCTGGTCTCTCAATATATATATATATATATATATATATATATATATATATATATATCGCTGGCCATAACACTTGAAATTCACATGAAATTCATTTCGCTGATAAACTAGAACATTTAAGGAAATCCAAATTATTTGAAAAGTATATGACCTGGAATTGGAGGCGGTACTGATTATGTTGAATTACTAACCCTCAGTTCTTTAGCAAAATTGTATTGCAAGTTCAGTTTGTTTTTTAAAAACATCTGACAATTGAAGTTCCATTACTCACAATTGATTCACAAACAATGAGATTTAAACAGCAAGTATTATCTAAAAACAATGACATTTATACAGCAAGTATTATCTAACTTCATTTTTTTTGTGGTCTTCAGTCCTGAGACTGGTTTGATGCAGCTCTTCATGCTACTCTGTCCTGTGCAAGCTTCTTCATCTCGCAGTACCTACTGCAACCTACATCCCTCTGAATCTGCTTAGTGTATTCATCTCTTGGTCGCCCTCTACGATTTTTACCCTCCACACTGCCCTCCAATACTAAATTGTTGATCCCTTCATGCCTCAGAACATGTCCTACCAACCGATCCCTTCTTCTAGCCAAGTTGTGCCACAAACTTCTCTTCTCCCCTGTTCAGTACCTCCTCATTAGTTATGTGATCTACCCATCTAATCTTCAGCATTCTTCTGTAGCACCACATTTCGAAAGCTTCTATTCTCTTCATGTCCAAACTAGTTATCGTCCATGTTTCACTACGCTCCAAACAAATACTTTCAGAAACGATTTCCTGACACTTAAATCTATACTCGATGTTAACAAATTTCTCTTCTTCAGAAACGCTTTCCTTGCCATTGCCAGTCTACGTTCTATATCCTCTCTACTTCGACCATCATCAGTTATTTTGCTCCCCAAATAGCAAACTCCCTTACTACTTCAAGTGTCTCATTTCCTAATCTAATTCCCTCAGCATCACCCGACTTAATTCGACTACATTCCATTATCCTCGTACTGCTTTTGTTGATGTTCATCTTATATCCTCCTTTCAAGACACTATCAATTCCGTTCAACTGCTCTTCTAAGTCCTTTGCTGTCTCTGACAGAAATACAATGTCATCGGCGAACCTCAAAGCACAGTCCGGAACCGCGCGACTGCTACGGTCGCAGGTTAGAATCCTGCCTCGGGCATGGATGTGTGTGATGTCCTTAGGTTAGTTAGGTTTAAGTAGTTCTAAGTTCTAGGGGACTGATGACCACAGATGTTAAGTCCCATAGTGCTCAGAACCATCTGAACCATTTGAACCTCAAAGTTTTTATTTCTTTTCCATGGGGTTTAGTACTTACTCCGAATTTTTCTTTTGTTTCCTTCACTGCTTGCTCAGTATACAGATTGAATAACGTCGGGGAGAGGCTACAACCCTGTCTCACTCCCTTCCCAACCACTGCTCCCGTTTCGTGTCCCTCGACTCTTATAACTGCCATCTGGTTTCTGTACAAATTGTAAATAGCCTTTCGCTCCCTGTATTTTACCCCTGCCACCTTCAGAATTTGAAAGAGAGTATTCCA
Source organism: Schistocerca americana (assembly GCF_021461395.2). Classification (NCBI taxonomy): domain Eukaryota; kingdom Metazoa; phylum Arthropoda; class Insecta; order Orthoptera; family Acrididae; genus Schistocerca; species Schistocerca americana. The sequence goes on from NC_060122.1 coordinate 612,761,783, forward strand.
GTCAACATTGTCAAAAGCTTTCTCTAAGTCTACAAATGCTAGAAACGTAGGTTTGCCTTTCCTTAATCTATTTTCTAAGATAAGTCGTAGGGTCAGTATTGCCTCATGTGTTCCAATAATCCAACATAAATCCAAATCATCAAATTACACATAGCTCTGTTAAAAAATCTTAAAAGCATTATAAAAATGAAATATCTAATTAGCAGGTTTGTAAAAACCGTTAACGCACAATCTGGAGTTACTCAACAATTACAAATTATCAGCCAACTCATCTATACTAAGGCACTTGCAAGAACAGAAGTCATAATTATTGAACATCTTTACCTTGTTTGCATGAAGACTTCTGCTTCCATGTTCGACAATATTGACATAACTACATTAATCTAACTCTTGGTGGCTTCACGCAGCACTCCCCAAAAACTATTTACTGCATTGTCTTTCCCTCACACACAGCTACCTACAACTGTGCGCCAAGCGCTGTCTTACTCCAACACTAGCAGTATCTTTAGCTCTGCGGTCGCATACTTCAGCGATCCGCATTATCGAGCCTGTCAGAGACTTTCATCGTTTATAGTATACTAGTTTCATTTTAATTTATTAATATTCTTATCTTAGTCTGGTGACACATACAAGTGCGCCCCTGTACACTCCTTTCATGTTGTTTTCTCGAAAAGATTATCATGGTTAACGAGACATGGTGTTACCATAGGAACGTACTACAAAACGATTATTGCATATTTATAGGAAGGACATAACGGACAATCAAACCAATGTGATTCGCGAGAAGAACGATGTCCCAAAAAAGATCTTTCCTGACAGTTCCGCATGGTCGTATGAACCTTTTGTGCGTTGTACTCAACTGGGGAACGAGTATGAAGAGAACCCGAAGCATTAAAACCAATCTTAACCTTTATCTACTTTCTACGTATCCAGTCTCTAAACGTTCTGGACTGACAGAGTATGTCCAGTGGAAAAAATCAAGGAAGTTGAATTAGACAGATTAGGGCTCACGCGGAGGGTTGTCAACGATCGCTATACCCGCACACCATTCTCAACTGGAACGGGAAAGGCAAGACTTTCTTCAGTAGCAACTACCTACTGCCACGCACCGTAATGTGGGTTGCGGAATATAGATGTAGGTGTAGAGGTAGAAATTAGTACGCCAGAGAAATGATATTTCATGATTTCGCCACGTGGGTGTGCAGCTCGTTCCCTGTCGGTTTGAACCTCTCTCTCCTTTAAGCCCGGAGACAGACGTTTTCCGCCAGGGATGGAGCAGGAGCGCACCGATTGTCCACCGAGAGGACGCCGCCGCGGCCGCCTTAATGAGGTGTCACGCCAGCTGCTCCGAGCACAGGCCAGACAACTGCACAGGAGCTCTGCTTCTGACAGCCGGTACCTCGTTATCTCCTGGCTTACACCGCCTGCAGACAGACAGTTACAACGCTGACTACAAGGGGATGCTTCTTTCGCTTCATGTTGCGGGAACACCAGCAGTTAGCTACGGCTCTCTGTATATGGTTGTAACCAAACTTCCCGCAGCAGTTCTAGAGCACAACACAACAATAGTTGGTTATGTCGAATAGTTGGTTCCTTTATTGGATCAGAGATCAATTACACCAATTTGTTTCGGATGTCATCCAAAAACGAGGTGATAACCAATAAAAAATTTAATCATGTCATGCGTGCAACATTATTATTATAGGGGGTATAGTAGACAAATTATTTACTCGTTGTGTACATTGCTTTTTTTGTAGATACAAGGTGATTCTTATTAACGTTTAAAAATCTCAGAAGCGATGACGCTGAGACAAGTACACTACTGACCACTAAAATTGCTACACCAAGACGAAATGCTGATAATAAACGGGTATTCATTGGACAAATATATTATACTGGAACTGACATGTGATTACATTTTCGCGCAATTTGGGTACATAGATCCTGAGAAATCAGTACCCAGAACAACCACCTCTGGCCATAATAACGGCCTTGATACTCGAGGGCATTGAGTCAGAGTGATGGCGTGTACAAGTACAGCTGCACATGCAGCTTCAGCACGATACCACAGTTCATCAAGAGTAGTGACTGGCGTATTGAGACGAGCCGGTTGCTCGGCCACCATTGACCAGACGTTTTCGATTGGTGAGAGATCTGGAGAATGTGCTGGCCAGGGCAGCAGTCGAATATTTTCTGTATCCAGAAAGGCCCGCACAGGAATTGCAACTTGCGTTCGTGCATTATCCTGCTGAAATGTAGGGTTTCGCAGGGATCGAATGAAGGGTAGAGCCACGGATCGTAACACATGAAATGTAGGGTTTCGCAGGGATCGAATGAAGGGTAGAGCCACGGATCGTAACACATCTGAAATGTAAGGTCCACTGTTCAAAGTGCGTCAATGCGAACAAGAGGTGACCGAGACGTGTAACCAATGCCACCCCATACCATCACGCCGGGTGATACGCCAGTATGGCGATGACGAATATACGCTTCCAATGTGCGTTCACCGCGATGTCGCCAAACACGGATGCGACCATCATGATGCTGTAAACAGAACCTGGATTCATCCGAAAAAATGACGTTTTGCCATTCGTGCACCCAGGTTCGTCGTTGACTACACCATCGCAGGCGCTCCTGTCTGCGATGCAGCCTCAAGGGTAGCCGCAGCCATGGTCTCTGAGATGATAGTCCATGCTGCTCCAAACGTCGTCGAACTGTTCGTGCAGATGGTTGTTGTCTTGCAAACGTCCCCATCTGTTTTCTCAGGGATCGAGACGTGGCTGCACGATCCGTTATAGCCATGCGGATAAGATTCCTGTCATCTTGACTGCTGGTGATACGAGGCTGTTGGGATCCAGCACGCCGTTCCGTATTACACTCCTGAACCCACCGATTCCATATTCTGCTAACAGTCATTGGATCTCGACTAACGCGAGCAGCAATGTCGCGATACGATAAACCGCAATCGCGATAGGCTACAATCCGGCCTTTATCAAAGTCGGAAACGTGATGGTACACATTTCTCCTGCTTACACGAGGCATCAGAACAACGTTTCACCAGGCAACGCCGGTCAACTGCTGTTTGTATATGAGAAATCGGTTGGAAACTTTCCTCATGTCACCACGTTGTAGGTGTCGCCACCGGCGCCAACCTTGTGTGAACGCTCTGAAAAGCTAATCATTTGCATATCACAGCATCTTCTTCCTGTCGGTTAAATTTCGCGTCTGTAGCACGTCATCTTCGTGGTGTAGCAATTTTAATGGCCAGTAGTGTATTTTAATGTAGGACACATGGGGCAGCAACTTGAAACACGTATGTATTCATTACCAGCGATGGCGAGGCATGTCAGAATCTCTGACCAGAGAGTTACTTATCGTTGTTAGTCTGCGCTTGACCGCGCGAGTGTTGAGTTGCGAGTGGCACTCTGTCGGCAGTTGTAGTCTGGTGCAGTTGCGTGTAGCGAGTGGACGGTTGTACTGAGCGGCCGTCGGCATGCGTCGGCGGCGTGCTCTCCTTGCATCTCTGGTGACGGTTCGGGACGAGGTATATTGTTATAGAAGGTAATGAAGCAGCATTGCACTCAGCTAATAACACATGTTAATTGTAATTAATTTGTTCAAGAATTGCCCCAATAATAATTTTTTATAAAGTAACTGTTTTAAAGAAAAAGATTCATTTCAAGTTAAATAATATTTCCCATGCATTCCCTCCAAGAATCAAAATTAAATATGGGCCAGCATTGCACAGAGCTGTGCCGGAAATTTTTTTTAAATAAGAGCAGATATAGATGCAGTTTTACTGAGGTAAGAATTTGTCAGGTTTAATTATTTCACAGGGCCGAAGGTCAGCGTTGCTGCCCTTATAAGATATTTGTGTTGAGATGTTACATTCAGTTCATGGTTTATTATTTAATTAACATTATTGTGGGTTTAATGAGCAATCTTCATTCTTTAACTTTTGTGTAGAGTTTACATTTTTGGGCAATTATTATTCTGTAATTTTGCAAGGAGGTTACGCTTGGCTCATTTTTATTATGCAGTTTTGTGGGAAGACAACATTTCACTTAACATTGACTTTCATATTCTTGCTGGGAGGTTACAATTTCACTATTATTGACTTTTAAAATTTTGCGGGGAGGTTACACTTGGCGACATCCGGACCAGGATCGTATTCCTTTGTGAATCTTTTGAGAAGTAGTCAGATATCTGCTCTTATTTACTTAATATAATTAGCATTTTTGCGCAACGCTTTTACTAACTTTGTCACTTTCTTCCACAGATCATCGGCAATTTGTTGCTCTTTGTTGTAATAGTGTTTGTTGGATTTTGTATTGTCTTTGTTTCATTACTGAATAATTGTGATTTGTGTAAAAATGCCGCGAAAAACTGTTAATGAGTGAAATAACCAACTTAAACAACTTGACCGATAGTACTTGCGACATGCAGTGTAATGATGACAATCCTCCATTTACGGACAATCAGTGCGTACCGACCACTAATGTTGATTTTGATCCTAGTGATGAACAGACGAACTTAATTGTGTCCTCTGTTAAATTGACGACAATTGATGACGCAGGGCGTTCTGCAATGAGCGCTGCACAGCTTAACACACCCGGTTTGCAGGATTTACGTAATGAACAGACAGATTTGTCTAATGAAAACGAACAGTGTAATCAGAATGCGTCGGAGTTATTTAATTCCAAGGTAGTGACTAACAGTGCACATCCGATGGGCAAACCTTTTGGAGAATCACAAAATGACCGAATGGTTACACAAAACGTGACAATTGCAGGTACGCCATCAAACAGCACAGAGAATAGAGCCGATAATTTTGGCTGGGATCACATTGTGGCAATATTACGACTAATGAATGAAATACAGGTAAACGATCTCAAACAACGTAAACTAATTAATGAAAGTTATAAACAGTCGAATGAAGGACAAGACAACATTAATGAAAAAATCAAACAACTTAGTGAACGGAATAAACAGCTTGATGAACAGATTAAAGCCATTGCCGCGCAATATTATGATACTAAAAGACAATTACGTGACGAAATTAAGGCTTGTGCTAGTAACAGTAATGAAGAAGTTGGAACTGTTGCACAAGGATTAGGTAATACAGATGCAGCGACAACAGAATCACGTAGAGAGGAAATTAGTGCAATCACTGAACAATGTTCAAAAAATGCAACACAGATACGCGACGAGTTTAATTCAAAGTCACCGGAACTTTCACGCACTCTGAATACGGAAGTCGATAAGAAATTTGAACGACAAAACAACCAAATTGACGAACGCATTAAAGTAACAAATGAAAAATGTTTTTGCCTTAGCGACAACAGAGTTAGTTAGAGATGAAATTAATGCAGTCGCTGAACAATGTTCTGAAAATGCGACACAGTTACACGACGAATTTAATTTAATGTCACCAGAACTTTCACACACTGTGGATACGGAAGTCGAGAAGAAGTGTGAACAACAGAACAAGCAGAATGACGAACGTATTAAAGTAACAGAAATGAAAAATGTTTCACTCACTAACACGTCACAGCATACGCCACGTTGCGAGTATTTGTCACACTCACACAGCCAGTGTAATTTGAATAATTTACAGAGAGTACGCGACTTAAAATCCGAAAAGCTACGCGACTTAAAATCTGAAAAGCTACGCAACTTGAAATCCGAAATGACACAGACAAACAGATTCTCAGACAAACCTGAACGTGTTCACAAACTCAGAGACGATAACGTTGATTACGAGCAATTTTTATCTGTAAGAAAATCTAAGGAATTTAATAATGACAGAGCACAGATACACGATTTGACCTGTATACGACAATTTATTTTTATACTTTCACCGCTATTAGCTGTAATGCAGAAACTAGCTTTGAACTGGATACGACAATTTGCTCTTGAATTTTTACCAACACTTCGTGTAATACAGAAACTACAATTAGCATGGATACAGCAATTTGCTTTCGAATTTTCACTGGCATTGCCTGTAACACAAAAGCTAAAATTTATTTGCAGCGCGTAATTGACCTCAGGGGATTCATTACGCTTTAATGAATATGTGCCGCAGCGTGCATAGGGCCCCGAGCTGTAGTAGTGCTGTTTCATCTTTAGTTTTCTGCACTGCTGCCTTCTCTTCTACTATCTTTTATATCTATTAAAACAGCTCTTCAACTATTGCTCTACCTAGGATTAAGAATGAATAATGAAAATCCGATACGACAAGTTATACCGAATGTGACATTTTATCATTAGACGCTCCAGAAATGACAAACACGAGAACTTAATAACAGAAAAAATTTTAATCATCAGTATGTGTAAAATTGTCAGCAATAGCGAACGCATTTTGGTAACAATACAGGTTTTTCTCCGCAACAGCAACAAAACCAACCGGTTAGCATACCTAACCAACAATGCAGTCTACAAGGTCAACCAGGCTTTAATGTTTCGCCGCGTGCACGTACAATCTCAGCTCCAACAAATAGTAAGGCAAAGCAACAAGGAAATAACTACGTACAGAAAACACACTATTTCAATTCCTATCGCAATGCGCCGTATAGAAATGACTATCATGACAGACGTAAAATTAATGAGCACAATTTTCAGCGTACGTATAATAACAGTCTATCTTATCAGCAGCAAGAACATTAGCAACAACAAATAATCATGAATGAACCAGACAGTAGGTATCATCCAGAACGTAATACGTCAGGAAGAAATAATAGAACAGTACAAATAGTTGAAATGCTACAGCATCCTCCCGCAAATAATGACACGTCAGATAGAATTTGACTAGATACAGTACAGGTTGCATATTCCAGTAACGCAAGCAATACTTTTGATACGCAGAATCTTGTTCATGAGAATGTTATTTGAAACATGCTTTGTTGAATGCACCACTTTTATCGCACCCAGATCTTACCAGAAATTTTTCCATTGCCACCGACAGTTCTAACACCGCTTTAGGCGTACATATTTTTCAGGAAATTGAAGAAGATGGTTCTACAGTAATTAAAAACATCGCCTTTGCAAGTCGCATTCTGTCACCTGCTGAACGTAATTATTCTGTTACTGAACTTGAAACATTATGTATTGTATGGGCTTTTACCAGATTTAGGCATTTACTTTATGGAAGACACACTACGGTTTACACAGACCACAGAGCGATACAATTTTTACTTTCCGCTAAATTTACACACGACAGATTAAGTAGATGGAAACTTTATCTGCAGGAATTTAATTTTACAATTGTTCACATTCCCGGCACACAAAATATTGTAGCAGACGCACTATCCCGTTCTCTCAGCAACAATCAGCAAGACATCGCAACCAACTTCTGCAAAGCAAATTTCAGCGTTATGTACATTCAACAAGTTGCATTTGAAAATTTTATTTCGTCGTCATTACAAGACATAGCACAAGAGCAGAATAAACTTATACTGAGACAGAACTGTTATTTTACGAACACGGAGAAACGTATTCGACGAGTTTTAGCGTCATGTAAAATCTGCCAGAAAGCTAAATCAGATACGACTTCACATATTCCTCCATTACATCCCATTGTGCCTGTTAAATTAAGACATATGGCCGCTGTAGACATTTTTGGTCCGATTCCCAGAACTAATAGAGGTTTTTGCTACATCTTTGTCGCGGTTGAACTCACTTCAAAATTTGTTACCTTCACTCCGCTACGCAAAGCTACTGCTAAAACTGTTTCGAAAGCATTTGTAAAACGTTTTTTATTTCATGTAGGGCATGTGTTGAAAGTAATTTCTGACAATGGACCACAGTTTCGATCCGCTATATAGACACGTATGTTACGAGCTAGAAACATTTCTCCGATCTATATATCCAGGTACCATGCTTCTTCGAACCCTTGTGAACGATTAATGAAAGAAACTGGTAAACTGTGTAGAATTTACTGCCATAAAAAACATATTGATTGGGACGCACACATACTCTCATTCCAAGATGTAATTAATTCCATACCGAATGAATCTACTATGCTATCTCCGTCTGTTATACTGAAAAATGCTGAACCACCTAACAAAATTAAAGAATTAGTAACATTTCCTACATCTCGTCGACTACGACACCATGAAATAATTGACATTGCGCTGAACAACATTAAACGTGCCGCAGAGCGCCGGAGAAGACAGCAAAAACAGGTTTGTACACGCCGTGAATTTCACATTGGACCGAAGATATTAGTACGTACACACTATTTATCCAACAAAGGAAAGAGTAGGTGCAGTAAATTTGAGCTTCTATACGCAGGTCCATATCGAATTCGCAGCATTCCTCACCCCAATGTAGTACACGTCGAAACTTTGAGAACCAGAAAAACCAAAGGGAACCATCACGTGTTGAACGTCAAACCTTTTATTGAATGAAGATACTTTATGATTTATCACACTGTAATGCCATTTCCTATTTTTTTTTATGACCACTTATGCAATTATATTCACATGAACACTTACTGATGATTATCGTATTTTTTCTTGGCAAGTGCCCGGCAAGGTAGGGTTAGCAGGTCGCTCTTCCTGTCGTTACACGTCAGACCGTGCATATTTTTCCAGTTGAACTTACACATTTTTATGACCACTTATGCAATTATATTTATGTGACTACTTACTGATGATTGTATTTTTTTCTTGGCAAGTGCCCGGCAAGGTAAGGGTAGCAGGTCGCTTTTCGTGTTGTTACACATTAGACAGTGCACATTTTCCAGATAAAATTACGTATCTTACGAATAATTATGCAATTCTATCTAGTGATAAATTAATTTTATCAAATTTTTTCTCTATTAAAGTCTTCAATTCTCGCCTCTATTAACTACACAACATACAAGCTGTACACAAACAAGATAACATTTCTTGTCGTTATACGCCCTAGACCGTGCATATTTTCCATTTTTATGTATTTATGATTGTTTTCCTGTTTGTTTGTATGTACTATGAAATATTTAAGATATAACAAACACCAGTTGACTTTAACATTTTGCCTTATGATAGCTAAACATCGTGACTACTTTACTTTTTTTTTTGCTGCTACATTGTGATACACTGTGTACTTTTTTGCTTCTGAACACTGTCTATTTTTTTTGACACATTACGTTTTCTGTCATGGTATGCTGTATGCTCAAATTATGTTACTATAAACCAGTTTTTATTTAATGGGTATATGATTTAAATGAAAGACATTAATCTTTGTTCATCATTTTCAGAAAGAAATAACGTGTAAACGAAATAAATTAAACAGAAACGAGAATTTCACCTTCGGAAGAACAAAAGAGGATGCAATACTTCGTGAAGAAGAGTAAATGGATCAGAATTAACAAGCATTAACAAGAATATACTATACACATCGTAGAATAGCAGTCTTAACTAATTTTTTCTTTCAGAATACGAAGCGATTGATGCAGGCTGTCAGACAGAACTTCACATCTTAGTTTTAGTGAGGAAATATGCTAGAAATAAGGAATAGTTGTGTAATGAATAATGAAGTGATTTTTTTTGCAGATGATAATGAATGATGATGAATAATGATGAAGAGTATGCTACTATGGATAATGAAGTTTTTCTTTACAGGTGATGATTGTAATGGAGTTATGGTGATATGGATAATAAAGTTTTTCTTTGCAGATGAAAATGATGATGAAGTTTATATATTTGTTGTTAGTTAAGAGATGCTATGTAGTTATTTAAGTATTTGTTGGAGTTCGTTTTGACAGTATGTGTTATATCGCATAGTAGGATGACTGAAGGTTTTGGAAAGAACAGCTAGAGAACACATTTTTATACACATTTCACTACCTGTTAATTCGAAGTTCACTACTTTTCAGCATAATATGCGTTTCTTCTTTCAGCTCAATAATCCATTTTGTATTTTTTCCAGGAGAAGCTTTTCATGATACTTACTAAACCTGTTACTTATTAAACCTGTACTAGTACTTACATTTTTTTTTTTTACCCAGTTGTGTCTATCATTTATAAATGTGATCACATATACTGCCTTGTTTCATAACCTTGCTACAGCTGACTCATGACGAATGACATTGCACATTTTTATTTGCAGCAATAACTCAAAAGCAAACAAAGTAATTACCAGTCCCAAATAATGCTACTAGTTTAAGAGAATTCTGAATAATACTGATCAGCTCTGAATAGTATGTCACTTCAGTAATGACTTCTGAATAATACAAAAACAAAAATGCTTTGTAACTGGCCAGTAAATGCCACTGTTTATTGTAGTAAGATTACTTATGATGCCCATGATTATTAATTATGTATAAATGCTACGCCAATAGTTAACTAATTTTCAATAATGACTTCTTAATAATCCAAAAAAATGATGCTTTGTAACTGACGAATGAATGCCACTCTTTATTGTAATAAGATTACCCATGATGCCAATAATTACTATAATTAAGTGAATTATGTTAATACTATGCCATTCATTAGGTTATGTTTTGAATGATGACTTCTGATGTTTTGTAACTGGCCAATGAATGCCACTGTTTATTGTAATAAGATTACCTATGATGCCCATTATTTAATTATGTATAAATGCTATGCCAATAATTAACTCGTTTTCAATAATGACTTCTTAATAATACAAAAAAATGATGCTTTGTAACTGGCCAATGAATGCCACTGTGTATAGTAATAAGATTACCCATGATGCCAATAATTACTATATTCAGTTAATTTTATGAACATTATTCTGTAATACTACATACGTGATACAGAAATGTTCAATAACTGGGCGATGAGTGCCACCCATTACTAGTGTAATTCTCAATGAAGACTACTATGTGACTTAATGTCCTTCATCTTCTGACCTAATTACCAGAAATTACTGCAATATCCATTTGTCCTGTCTATCCTCATGATCATGGAGCACTATATTTCGTTTTTGCACTAATTCTACGTTGGTCTACTTTACAAGAACATGGTGTTGACACGACATGCTGTCCACCACTTTGAGCGATGGAGATGTTATTATGGTCCCACTGTTTGGTGTACCTAATGTACCACCAAAAAGATAACATGGAATATTACTACGGCATTTCAGTGTCTTGGCTACGCTGATTAATACTTCTGGGAAAAGAACTTTAGATTGCCTCACTTGGTGTTGTGCTTCTGTAGAAAGATATGGACTTTCAGTGCAGCTGCGTGCAACCTAAAGTGCTACAACCATGATGCAATCCTTCCCTTTCCTATCCTAATTCTTGTGACATAGTAAAAAAAATCATTTTTGTTATCATGATTTGTATTTATGGCCTATACATTTTTGTGATTTGCTAATATGTTCTGAACTACAGTGCATGTGCACTTTTGCCATTTGCGAATATGTTCTGTACTCACTGTATATACATTTTGTCTTTACTTAATATGTTCTGAACTACAGTGTGTGTGCACTTCTGCCATTTGTTAATATGTTTTGTACTGAACTTCAGTGAGTGTGCACTTTTGTCATTTATCAATATCATTTGTATATAGATTTTTTGTGATTTGCTGATATGTTCTGTACTCATTGTATATATATTTTTTGTCATTGTCTGATATGTTGTGTACTTTGTGCATGCGCACTACATTTACTTCATGTTCTACACCTATATACTTATATTTTGTGATTGTAAAGTTAGTCAGTTAAAAAAAAATTTGTTGCTCATGGCAAGTCCAAATGACTCACCATCGCTGCCAAATTTTTGCCCCCCCCCCCCCCCCCACCCAGTGGAGGGTTATGAAACACGTATGTATTCATTACCAGCGATGGCGAGGCATGACAGAATCTCTGACCAGAGAGTTATTTATCGTTGCTAGTCTGCGCTTGTCTGCGCGAGTCGACAGTAGTCGGAGTCTGTCTGCAGTAGTAGTCAGTCGGATACGGTAGTAGGGAGTCGGCATGTGTCGGCTCTGTGCTCTGGTCGCGACTCTGGTCAGGACTCTGGAGGATGAGTATTGTTGTAGAAGGTAAAAAAGCAGCCTTGCGCATATTTAATAATGTATGTTAATTGTAATTTAATTTGTTCAAAAAAATGCCCCAATAATAATCTTTTTATAAAGTAACTCTTTTAGAGAAAAGTATTCATTTCAATTTAAGGAATTTTTCCACTCTTTTGAAGAAAAAGCATTCATTTCAATTTAAAGAATACTTCCTATGCATTCCCTCCAAGAATCAAAATTAAATATGGGCCAGCATTGCACGGAGCTGTGCCGAAAAATAAGAGCAGATATAGATGCAGTTTTACTGAGGTAAGAATTTATCAGGTTTAATTATTTCACAGGGCCAAAGGTCAGCGCTGCTGCCCTTATAAAATTTATCAGGTTTAATTATTTCTGTTCACATGTTACATTCACTTCATGCTTCATTATTTAATTAATATTATTGTGGGTTTAATGAGCAATTATCATTCCTTAATTTTTGTGTGGAGTTTACATTTGGGCCATTATTATTCTTTAATTTTGCAAGCAGGTTACGCTTGGCTCATTTTTATTATTCAGTTTTGTGGAAAGACAACATTTGGCACATTTTCATTAACATTGACTTTACAAATTTCTTGCGGGGAAGTTACAAACTGTCGGGAAATAACCTAAATGCTGATGACAAATGTCGAACATATGACGTCACAAGATGACGCACGTGCAGTAGTTCAGCCTTTCGGACTGTCGCACCTGATCATACCAACCCAAACTAATTATTCACGTCTGTGTGGCTCTGAGCCTATGAGCGCGACTTTAGAGCTTGTGGTTCAGAATTCGAGTCTTGCGTGTGGCAGGCAGTATTTTTTGCCTTGTATTAGACAGCTGCCTTAATTATTTGATTTATCTGTCTCACTGTCTCCATTGGTTTACAGCAAAGTGCAGTACAACAAAACCTAGCGTATTTCGTCACAAGTAAATGAGTATCAGCTTCCGAACTGCTTTGCTACCAGTAGATTATCTACATTTTCTTTACTAATAAAGTGCGTAAACAAAAAAAAAACAGAAAGGACGAAAGGAAAGGAACACAAACCACAGCGAAGACAACAATTTTATATTTTATACGTTCATAAAAGATCACTTTTACAGAAAGTGTTCGAAAAAAGAGTAACTCAGCGGAGCACTGCTTCCTACTGGCCAGGGCAGGATCGACAAGCTCAACCGCTGCACGTGTGGCGAGGTACGTCGTGTGGTGGCGTCATCCACTTCTGTGGCATTTCATGACATTTTTGAACCCATCTGTGCTACCTTACATTGTTGTCAGAGTTGGGTTTGTCTAAACTAATTAACAATTAATGCCAAAACAATGCTGGTAGACTTATGTTCAGATTGCTTCACTGGTCACTGCTTAAACTTAACACACACACAAATATATATATATATATATATATATATATATATATATATATATATATATATATATATATATATCGTGACCGGGCCATATATGTCACGAAATAAGCGTCAAACGAAAAAACTACAAAGGAAGAAACTTGTCTACTTTGAAGGGGGAAACCAGATGGCGCTATGGTTGGCCCGCTAGATGGCGCTGCCATAGGTCAAACAGATATCAACTGCGTTTTTTTAAAATAGGGACCCTCATTTTTTATGACATATTCGTGTAGTACGTAAAGAAATATGAATGTTTTAGTTGGACCACTTTTTTCGCTTTGTGCTAGATGGCGCTGTAATAGTCACAAACATATGGCTCACAATTTTAGACGAACTGTTGGAAACAGGTAGGTTTTTCAAATTAAAATACAGAAAGTAGGTACGTTTGAATATTTTATTTAGGTTATTCCAACGTGATACATGTACCTTTGTGAACTTATCATTTATGTGAACGCTTGCTGTTACAGCGTGATTACCTGTATATACCACATTAATGCAATAAATGCTCAAAATGATGTCCGTCAACCTCAATGCATTTGGCAATACGTGTAACGTAATTCCTCTCAACAGCGAATAGTTCGCTCTGACGCATGTTGTCAGGCGTTGTCGGTGGATCACAATAGCAAATGTCCTTCAACTTTCCCCACAGAAAGAAATCCGGGGACATCAGATCCGGTGAACGTGCGGGTCACGGTATGGTGCTTCGACGACCAATTCACCTGTCATGAAATATGCTATTCAATACCGCTTCAACCGCACGCAAGCTATGTGCCGGACATCCATCATATTGGAAGTACTTCGCCATTCTGTCATGTAGTGAATCATCTTGTAGTAACATCGGTAGAACGTTACGTAGGAAATCAGCATACATTGCACCATTTAGATTGCCATCGATAAAATGGGGGTCAATTATCCTTCCTCCCATAATAGCGCTGATGTTCCACTTCTCGCAGCCATCGTAGATTTTCCGTTGCCCAATAGCGTATATTATGTTGGTTTACGTTACCGCTGTTGGTGAATGACGCTTCGTTGCTAAATAGAATGCGTGCAAAAAAATCTGTCATCGTCCCGTAATTTCTCTTGTGCCTGCTGGCAGAACTGTACACGACGTTCAAAGTCGTCGCCATGCAATTCCTGGTGCATACAAATATGGTACGGGTGCAACCGATGTTGATGTAGCATTCTCAACATCGACGTTTTTGAGATTCCCGATTCTCGCGCAATTTGTCTGCTACTGATGTGCGAATTAGCCGCGACAGCAGCTAAAACACCTTCTTGGCCATCATCATTTGTTGCAGGTCGTGGCTGACATTTCACATGTGGCTGAACACTTCTGTTTCCTCAAAGAACGTCACTATCCGGTGAACGGTCTGGACACTTGGATGATGTCGTCCAGGATACCGAGCAGCATACATAGTACACGCCCGTTGGGCATTTTGATCACAGTAACCATACAGCAACACGATATCGACCTTTTCCGCAATTGGTAAACGGTCCATTTTAACACGGGTAATGTATCATGAAGCAAATACCGTCCGCACTGGCGGAATGTTACGTGATACCACGTACTTATACATTTGTGACTATTACAGCGCCATCTATCACAAAGCGAAAATAGTGGTCCAACTAAAACATTCATATTTCTTTACGTACTATACGAATATGTAATAAAACTGGGGGTTCCTATTTTAAAAAAAAACGCAGTTGTTATCCGTTTGACCTATGGCCGCGCCATCTAGCGGGTTTCCCCCATCAAGCTAGACGAGTTTCGTTCTTTGTAGTTTTTTCGTTGATGCTTATTTCGTGAGATGTTTGTCCCGATCACTATCAATGGACCACCCTGTGTAAAGACCCTCTCTGCCTACCAGTTTCAGGAATGTGATCTCGCAGATCGAAATATATACGTACATTTAGTAATATGGAGAACTGAGCAGGTCGAAAGTTGGCGCTATTTTAACTTATTTTAGTGTAAACTTAAAACAGAATTTCTGATGCATATTATATTTCTTTGAATGTATATTAACGTGGTAGAGTCCTCTAATATTTACACAAACCTGTCTGCCATCTAATTAACTAAAACAAAAATTTCATTTCACGAAATTTGAAACAATCGGGAACTGATTTGTAAAGCGTCTGATCTTAATGAATTTTCGTGCTGATTCCTAAACTGCTCTTAGATTTTTGTGAATCTGTAATACTATCGAAGTTATGGAGAATTTGATATAATGATTTATATTTTACTAACATCATATCAACAGACGATTTTGCGTTACAGCTGTGTAAGTAAAATAAGATCTTCTTTCCTTCATCATCTGTTGTATAAATATTACTTTTCGGAACAGCTGTTTAATTGAATTTTTTTTGCTCCACAACTCTTTCCTTTGTTAATACGTGATACAGTTTTGGAGTTGGCTAATTGCGTCATGTTGTGCTGTTCTCAGAAATTTTTGCTGACGGGAAGAATAATATGGAATTCGCTTGATATAAATCTTTACTGGGCTTGTACGGTTTGCTGGTAGGTGTCGCGATCGACTTTGCTTCGGTAAACGATAATTGACTGTGAAACTGTACCAAATATGATAAGTGGGTTTTTAATCGATATTATTAAATTGCAGGTTTTTTATTCTACCTTTGGTGAAGTATTTTGCTTACAAGCTTTGATTGTGTTCTGCTAGCATGCACTACAATCCTCTATGCTTTCCAGTCCATTGGAGGTGATTGTATATGTTCCAATGTGTGTGAATTCCTAAGGGACCAAACTGCTGAGGTCATCGGTCTCTAGACTTACACACTACTTAAACTAACTTATACTAAGAACAACATAAACACCCATGCCCGAAGGAGGACTCGAACCTCCGGCGGGAGGGGCCGCACAGTCTGTGACATGGCACCTCAAACTGCGCGGCCACTCCGCGTGCCCGATGATTGAATAATTGATGCATATTATGACTTCTAGCTGATCTGAAAAATGTTGTCTACAAGGACTTCGTTCAGAGCACAGATTTCACACAGTAGTACACCTGAAATACCATCCTGCTGCCCCCTCAGATGGCTAGCTCAGTCCATGTCACACTGTTCTATCACCCGTGTCTAATGACCTAATTGTTGGCGGTCATTACTCTAATCTTCCTATTCATTTTGTTCTACCAGCGCGGAATCACAAACACGGTGGTGCCGCGATCCAACCGTAATGTCACAGCATCAGAGCGCTCTTTTAGACTTACTGTAGCAAGTGCATCCGTGAACATGGTGAAACCCGCAGCTACCCATTTATACTCAGATCGCGTTATTACGTTTTAACTGTCTGTTTATCGCGTTCCTCGCTGCAAGTAACATTAACATTCTGAATGGAACTCATTCGTTTCAGGGGACAAGAAAAAGACATTGCAAGTAAAGTGTATAGTTTACAGTTAAAAAAGATAAAGAATCCGTTCGATCAAAAAGTAGGTCGCCCTCGTTTCGTTCACTTCATTACATCCTCCACACCTCCATTTCCTACGCGACATAGTGTTAAGCTAAAGGCATACTCTTCAAAGTCACTGTACAGAGCAAGGCGGAGGCTACTTCGTATATTATAGGTTAACGGGATATACTATGGTGGCAGCAGAATAACCACG
The DNA here is from genome assembly GCF_021461395.2 of Schistocerca americana. Lineage (NCBI taxonomy): Eukaryota > Metazoa > Arthropoda > Insecta > Orthoptera > Acrididae > Schistocerca > Schistocerca americana. The sequence goes on from NC_060122.1 coordinate 612,778,794, forward strand.
CAGTCAGTTGTCCTGTTTCTCTTCAGTCTAATACTTACCATTTTTAAAGGCTAGAAAACTCACTAGCGTACAATTAAATAGGTGAGCTGATTTTTTTAAAAGCATGTCTAGCGGAATATTGCCTTACGTCGCAACAGCGGTGGGTAATTTGTGTGAATCACCGTTTATATAAAACACAATCCCTTATGTTTCAGCGTTTGAGATCGTCAGCTCTTCATGAGACGTGATGCTTCTTGCCTCATTATTATCTTTATTACTACCTCCTTTTCCCAAAAATGTACACTATAGTTAACGATTACGGGTCCTGTCATTGGTTAGATGCTCTTGAATGCACACACACTGACCGAAAAAAAAATGCAACACAAAGAAGGAGTTGTCGACACAAACGAAAGTTGGTACGGGTTTTCCCAATCTGAAAGGTCATGTCTATTCAAACTTCACGCCAGCCGCATAAGAGTGGTGCTAGTATAGTCACTATGAGGATGCAATCACTTTCGCATTAAATAAACGCTGTAACGCTCGTGAGCGTTAGTTACCTTAGAGAATGTTGAAATGTGTGTGAAATTCCTAAGGGACCAAACTGCTGAGTTCATCGGTCTCTAGACTAACACACTACTTAAACTAACTTATGCTAAGAACAACACATACACCCATGCCCGAGGGAGGACTCGAACCTCCGGCGGGAGCGGCCGCGCAGTCCGTGACGTGGCGCCTCAAACCACGCGGCCAATCCGTGCTGCCCTTACCTGGACGTAGTGAGTAAGGCGACGTGGTGAGTAAGGCGACGTGGTGAGAAAGGCGACAAAAACAATATCTTAAAATGTAAACATTCACGGCTGAAATTGTCACTATTAATAAAGTATTTCGGGCTATTAAGCCGTGATCGAAGGGACTTCACTTTAAAACCTGATGTTTCGTCCTCATCTGTGGAGGATATTTTCACGGGGTATCGTAGCTTTTTTGAATGTCCGATTCACACCCTGGCTCGCTACTGACTACAGCAAAATTCTGCTTCCGCGAGCTTCTGCGCAGTGGCGTGACGTCAGAAGTTTTGAGTACGCAAGCGTAACTGGCCGTTGTTGATTGCCGTCGTATGGTGGAGGACTCGTACACATCTTCCTCAGCACCAGAATCCAAATTTCATTCAATTTCACCCCCTCCTCCTTCCTGTTAATATTCCTGGGGTGTTTCACAATATCTACGGCGTCTCTGCAGAGGCTTTCCTGGTATCCGTTTGTGGCTGCCAGTACCTGAGTCCGGCCAAAATGAATGTGGTGATCCCCTGGCTGTGAAGCATGTTCCGCAAGAACTGATCTGTCAATCTGCCCTCTTCTGTAATTGCACTTGTGCTCTTCGAATCGTTTTTTGACAGTTATTTTTGTACTAGCCACGTACACCAACCTACAACTACACGGAATCCTATAAATTCCAGATTTTTTCCAGCGGTTGGCGAGCTTCCTTGACCGATTTTAGGTGATCTTGTATCTTCCGTTTGACTGTGTAAGTTACCGCGATATTCCACTATCTCAAGATTCTTCCTATGCCGTCAGTCAAGTCCTTAATAAATGGCAAGGAAACCTTCGATTTAACCGGCGCTTGAGCATCACTGTGATTCCTACGCGGCGGTCTTAACACTCTTTTCACCTCAGCGAACAAATAACAATTCTTGAGAAATGCAGTGGTGAGATGTTTTAATTCTGCGTCAAATAGTTCTGGCTGACAGATTTTGCTTTCTCTAACCGCCAACGTGTTTATGACGCCTCGCTCCGCAGAATAGGGACAAAAATTCGGGTTTTGTTGTGGAATCCCTTCGACTACGGCATAACAGCCTGGAATATTTTATTAATTGTTATAATTCTGGCCATGAAAGTTTACTTTTTTCATTAAGACGCCTCTACGGGGAGGAGATGTCAAGAAATGTGCGACGCATGGAAGGCCCCCAAAGAAGAGAGTGCACCCCCTGTGTTCCTTCACATTTCTGTCTCGTTGTAGAGCGGTCGGTGTTATTCCGAAGTTTTTGAGGGTTAAGCGACTATGCAGCTCCGCCAAGGCACAGCGGATGTTCAAACGGAGGAAAAAGGCTTTACTACGAGCGCAGATTCAACAGACCCGCCGGGCCCTGGCAAGCACAGACTGTGAGTTAATGTCTCTCCATATTACTGTCAGCAATAAATTGTGTACTGTGACTGAGATAGAACTGACAGCCTGTTGCACGATTCTATTAGAAAGCGTATGGTCTAGGGGACGCCGGCACGGTAGCTCAGCGTGTCCGGTCAGAGGGTTAGCTGCCCTCTGTAATAAAAAAAAAGAAACTGAGTCAATCGATCAACAACGAACATAAATGGAAGTCTTACGACGTCCGCCCCGAGCAGATGCAACGAACACAAGAGAACAAAATGAGATTTAAAAAAAAAGGGGTAGCGTCTTTGATTCATAACCAAAACGTCATCGGTCCCGGGTTCGATCCCCGCCACTGCCTAAATTTTGATAAATAATCAGCATTGGCGGTCGAAGACTTCCGGCATAAGAAGTCAGCCTCATTCTGGCAACGGCCTTCTCAAAGAGGGCGGAGGAGCGGATAGAGGTTCAGGGCATTCTCTTGCCCTAGGGGTGGGATATTGCCCCTAAAGGCGAAAGAATCAGCAATGATCAACGACGTGAGGATGCAGAAGGCAATGGAAACCACTGCATTAAAGACACGTAACGTGTATCCACAGGACATGTGGCCTGTAATTGAAGAAGTGTCAAGATGATCTCTCCATTGACAAGAGATTCCGGAATAGTCCCCCATACGGATCTCCGGGAGGGGACTGCCAAGGGGGAGGTTACCATGAGATAAAGACTGAATAATCAACGAAAGGATAACGTTTTACGAGTCGGGGCGTGGAATGTCAGAAGCTTGAACGTGGTAGGGAAACTAGAAAATCTGAAAAGGGAAATGCAAAGGCTCAATCTAGATATAGTAGGGGTTAGTGAAGAGAAGTGGAAGGAAGACAAGGATTTCTGGTCAGATGAGTATCGGGTAATATCAACAGCAGCAGAAAATGGTATAACAGGTGTAGGATTCGTTATGAATAGGAAGGTAGGGCAGAGGGTGTGTTACCGTGAACAGTTCAGTGACCGGGTTGTTCTAATCAGAATCGACAGCAGACCAACACCGACAACGATAGTTCAGGTATACATGCCGACGTCGCAAGCTGAAGATGAACAGGTAGAGAAAGGGTAATGCAGTATGTAAAGGGGGACGAAAATCTAATAGTCATGGGCGACTGGAATGCAGTTGTAGGGGAAGGAGTAGAAGAAAAGGTTACAGGAGAATATGGGCTTGGGACAAGGAATGAAAGAGGAGAAAGACTAATTGAGTTCTGTAACAAGTTTCAGCTAGTAATAGCGAACACCCTGTTCAAGAATCACAAGAGGAGGAGGTATACTTGGAAAAGGCCGGGAGATACGGGAAGATTTCAATTAGATTACATCATGGTCAGACAGAGATTCCGAAATCAGATACTGGATTGTAAGGCGTACCCAGGAGCAGATAAGGACTCAGATCACAATATAGTAGTGATGAAGAGTAGGCTGAAGTTCAAGACATTAGTCAGGAAGAATCAATACGCAAAGAAGTGGGATACGGAAGTACTAAGGAATGACGAGATACGTTTGAAGTTCTCTAACGCTGTAGATACAGCAATAAGGAATAGCGCAGTATGCAGTACAGTTGAAGAGGAATGGACATCTCTAAAAAGGGCCACCACAGCAGTTGGGAAGGAAAACATAGGTACAAAGAAGGTAGCTGCGAAGAAACCATGGGTAACAGAAGAAATACTTCAGTTGATTGATGAAAGAAGGAAGTACAAACAGGTTCCGGGAAAATCAGGAATACAGAAATACAAGTCGCTGAGGAACGAAATAAATAGGAAGTGCAGGGAAGCTAAGACGAAATGGCTGCAGGAAAAATGTGAAGACATCGAAAAAGATATGATTGTCGGAAGGACAGACTCAGCATACAGGAAAGTCAAAACAACCTTTGGTGATATTAAAAAAAGCAACGGTGGTAACATTAAGAGTGCAACGGGAATTCAACTGTTAAATGCAGAGGAGAGAGCAGATAGGTGGAAAGAATACATTGAAAGTCTCTATGAGGGTGAAGATTTGTCTGATGTGATAGAAGAAGAAACAGGAGACGATTTAGAAGAGATAGGGGATCCAGTATTAGAATCGGAATTTAAAAGAGCTTTGGAGGACTTACGGTCAAATAAGGCAGAAGGGATAGATAACATTCCATCAGAATTTCTAAAATCATTGGGGGAAGTCGCAACAAAACGACTATTCACGTTGGTGTGTAGAATATATGAGTCTGGCGATATACCATCTGACTTTCGGAAAAGCATCATCCACACAATTCCGAAGACGGCAAAAGCTGACAAGTGCGAGAATTATCGCACAATCAGCTTAACAGCTCATGCATCGAAGCTGCTTACAAGAATAATATACAGAAGAATGGAACAGAAAATTGAGAATGCGCTAGCTGGCGATCAGTTTGGCTTTAGGAAAAGTAAAGGGACGAGAGAGGCAATTCTGACGTTACGGCTAATAATGGAAGCAAGGCTAAAGAAAAATCAAGACACTTTCATAGGATTTGTCGACCTGGAAAAAGCGTTCGACAATATAAAATGGTGCAAGCTGTTCGAGATTCTGAAAAAAGTAGGGGTAAGCTATAGGGAGAGACGGGTCATATACGATATGTACAACAACCAAGAGGGAATAATAAGAGTGGACGATCAAGAACGAAGTGCTCGTATTAAGAAGAGTGTAAGACAAGGCTGTAGCCTTTCGCCCCTGCTCTTCAATCTGTACATCGAGGAAGCAATGATGGAAATAAAAGAACGGTTCAGGAGTGGAATTAAAATACAAGGTGAAAGGATATCAATGATACGATTCGCTGATGACATTGCTATCCTGAGTGAAAATGAAGAAGAATTAAATGATCTGCTGAACGGAATGAACAGTCTAATGAGTACACAGTATGGTTTGAGAGTAAATCGGAGAAAGACGAAGGTAATGAGAAGTAGTAGAAATGAGAACAGCGAGAAACTTAACATCAGGATTGATGGTCACGAAGTCAATGAAGTTAAGGAATTCTGCTACCTAGGCAGTAATATAACCAATGACGGACGGAGCAAGGAGGACATCAAAAGCAGACTCGCTATGGCAAAAAAGACATTTCTGGCCAAGAGAACTCTACTAATATCAAATGCCGGCCTTAATTTGAGGAAGAAATTTCTGAGGATGTACGTCTGGAGTACAGCATTGTATGGTAGTGAAACATGGACTGTGGGAAAACCGGAACAGAAGGGAAACGAAGCATTTGAGATGTGGTGCTATAGACGAATGTTGAAAATTAGGTGGGCTGATAAGGTAAGGAATGAGGAGGTCCTACGCAGAATCGGAGAGGAAAGGAATATGTGGAAAACACTGATAAGGAGAAGGGACAGGATGATAGGACATCTGCTAAGACACGAAGGAATGACTTCCATGGTACTAGAGGGAGCTGTAGAGGGCAAAAACTGTAGAGGAAGACAGAGATTGGAATACGTCAAGCAAATAATTGAGGACGTAGGTTGCAAGTGCTACTCTGAGATGAGGAGGTTAGCACAGGAAAGGAATTCGTGGCGGGCCACATCAAACCAGTCAGTAGACTGATGACCAAAAAAAAAAAAAAAAAATGCTGACAACGTCTAATAGACAGAAAACGAAATGTGATAACTTGCAACCTAATAAGAGGATCCACCATTTAGACGCTTCCCGCACCGTTATCAATTTATCCGGACGTTCGTTACCTGACGACGAGAGATCTGTGCTTTGCTATTAGCCTGCGAGTTGTGCCCACGGAAGAAATAATAGCCAGTTAGAAGCAGGCATCCGTAGTGTGGACAAGGTTACGGCTGAAGAAATCTGTGTAGAAGCTGTAAGAGTATTGTCTCACGCAGAGCCTCCAAACAGGAAGTTAACTATGGGTGAGAGGAATGCCTTAAAGCGCCTGAATGAGGACGATTGAGTTATCATTCTCACCGCTGACAAGGGAAATGCGGCGGTTGTTTTGAATGTGGCCGACTATTATAGTAAGATTAACGACTTATTAGATCCGCAAACATATAGGAAACTAAGTAAAGACCCCACTGACAATGTTCTTAGAAGTGTTACGTTGTTGATAAAGGAGTCCTCTGTCGAACAGAGGGTTGAGAAAAGTCTGTTCAATTCAATTGCGCCAGCACCAAGACTTTACGGATTGCCGAAGGTGCACAAAGAACACGTTCCTCTAAGGCCTATAGTGAGTGCTATTGGTTCGTCCACCCATTCGATTACCAAGTTTTTGACGACATTATTACGACCGTATGAGAGTCGATCGGACTGGTATATCAAGAATTCAGCACATTTTATCAGTAAATTAAATGGCATTGTGGTACAGCCGAAGGACATGTTAGTTCTGCTGTGGTGCCGCTGTTCACAATGGTTCCACTCAATGAAGTGTTGCAATAGCTGAATCGTATTTTTCCTTCCGATGTTGCAGAACTGTTTAAATATTGCCTCACAGCCACGTGTTTCAAGTGGAACGACGATTTCTATGAACAGACGGATGGTGTCGTTATGGGGAGGCCCTTAAACCCTGTTATAGCGCACTTCTTTATGGAAAAATTGGAGAAAAAGGCATTGGAAACTGCGAACAAGAAACTCAATATTTGGTTCCATTACTTCGATGATACGTTTGTCTTGTGGCGGCTTGGCTGGGAGGAAGTGGATCGTTTTCACAAACATCTGAACGGGATCAATCCGAAGATTCAGTTTACTAAGGAGGAGGAGGCAGGCGGAAGATTAAATTTTTTTGGTGTGCTAGTTTTCAAGAAAGAAGATAGCAGTTGGGGCACACAGTTTACCGAAAACCAACGCACCGAGGCCGTTACATCCACCGGGATTCGAAGCACCACCCAGAACAAATGCGAAGCGTCATAAAAACGTTGATGAACTGAGCAAGGGAAGTCTGTGATCCAGAGCTGCTTGACGTAGAATTTAAACATGTCACCACTAGATTGCTCAAGAGTGGTTATTCGTTCTCTGAGGGGAAAAGAGCGTTAAGATCACCACGTAGAAATCATAGTAATGCTTAAGCGCCGGTGAAATCGAAAGTTTTCCTGCCAATCGTTAAGGTCGTGGCTGAACGGATAGGAAAAATCTTGAGAAAGCGGAATATCACGATAATTTACACTCCAACACGGAAGATACAAGATCATCTAAAATCGGCCAAAGATGCTCGCCAACCGCTGCAAGGAAGCTGGAATTTATAGAATTCCGAGTAGTTGTGGGGAGCTGTACGTAGGTACTACCAAAAAAACTGTCAAATACCGATTCGAAGAGCACAAGGGCAATTGCAGAAGAGGGCAGATTGACAGATCAGCTGTTGCGAAACATGCGTTACAGCCAGGAGACCACCACACGCATTTCGGTCGGACTTAAGTACTGGCAGCCACAAACGGATACCACGAAAGGCTCTTCAGAGAAGCCATAGAGATAGTGAAACACTCAAGGAATTTTAGTAGGAAGAAGGAGGGCGTGAATTTGAATGAAATTTGGATTCCGATGCTGAAGAATATGCCCACAGGATGAAGGTAACAGTGGATGACGGCAATCGACAACGGCCAGTTGCTCTTGCGTACTCAGAACATGTGACGTCACGCCACTGGGCAGAAGCTCGCGGAAGCGAAATTATGCTGTAGTCAATAGCGAGCCAGGATGTGAATCGGACATTCAACAAAGCTACGATCCCCCCTGAAAATGTCCTCAGCAAATGGGGACGAAACGTCAGGTTTTAAAGTGAAATCCCTTCAACCGCGACATAATAGCCTGGAATGTTTTATTAACTGTAAAGACACCATTATCAGCACCTCACTGAATTTGAAGCAGGTCGTGTAATAGGGCTACGAGAAGATGGATGTTCCTTCTGCGATAATGCAGAAAGACGTTGCAGGAATGTAGCCACTGCACGTGATTACTGGCTGTGGTGGTCATGGGAATCTACGGTCGCAAGAAGACGGGGCTCCGGATGGCCGCGTGGCACTGACGAGAGAGAAGACCATCGTGTTCGGTGTATGGCTCTGGAGCATCGTACTGCGTCTGCAGTAGCAATTTTAGCAGCAGGTGGCACCCCTGGTACACAACGAACTGTGAAAAATCGGTTACTTCAAGGACAATTCCAAGACAGACACTCTGTAACGTGCATTGCACTGACCCCAAGCCACCATCATTTGCGACTTTAGTGCGTGAAGCGAGAGCTCATTGGAGGGCAAGGTAGAGGTCTGTTGTGTTTCCTGATGAAACATGGTTCTGCCTCGGTGCCAGTGACCACCATGTGTTAGAAGGTGGCAGGCTGAGGGCCTGCAGCAAAACTGTCTGCGTGCTATATTTGGAATTATGGTCTGGGGTGCAATTTCATATGAGAGCAGGAGCACTCACATAGTCATTCCACGAGCCCCGACCGCAACTTTGTTCATCAATCTGGTGATTCATCTGTTGTGCTGCCATTCATGAACAGCACTCCATGGGGTGTTTTCTAACAAGATAACGCTGGCGCATATACCGGTGTTGTAACCCAACAAATTCTGAAAAATGTCGACGTATTGCCTTGCCTGCTCGATCACCAGAACTGTCTCCAGTCGAGCACATATGGGACATCATCAGACACCAATTCCAGCGTCATCCACAAACAGCATTAACCACCCCTGTATTGACAGAGCAGGTGCACCAGGTACGTACAACACAATGCATGCAAGTTTCGATGCTTGTATTCAATTTTCTGGTGATTACACCAGTTATTATTATACCAGCATTTCACATCTGCAATGGCTTATCTCGTGCTTACATTAACCTGTGATCTTGCAATATTGATCACGTTACCTAGAAAAATGTATTCCCAAAATGTCAGTGCTCTACATTTTTTTGTGGGGTTTTGTTCCCGTCAGTGAATTTTTGCGTGACTAGAACACCAAGATAACACACGTGCTCTTACCTTTATTTGTTTCGTGTCGACTTCTGAAAATGGACTTTGTTCCGAAATATGTTCATCGTGCTTAAGAAAAGTGTGTAGCGCAGCTACTGATGTCTCACTACGGTAGATAAAGATGTTGTGCTGTTGTCGATGTGGGGAGCTTCTGTGTGTCGCTGATGACATTTATCTCAAATAGCTCCATATCTGGGTAAGTGGCTTCGTGGAATGTGAGAGGGTGTAGGGGTACGAAGGTCTCGTCTTAGACGTCGATGCTGGAAGCTACAGGAGTGTCGTAACGCAGCAGTGTGGAAATGTGAATGGCATAACGCAACATAGCTTCGGCGTGATGACGCGATTTCAAGTAACTACAACTTGTATGAGGGACTGTAGACCTCGATCAGGAGGAAGGGGCAGCCACTGCGTCAAATTTGTAGGGCTATCTCCTAAATGTGGCTGAAAATAGGTCTTCAAATTTTCCTTTTGAAGATAGCTGTAATAATTAACGTGAATCCTGGGAGGTTTAAGTCAGTTTTAAGTTTGGTGCTTGTGTCTGAATGCACTTCAAGGCTGGATGAAGACCGAGTACAACGCATCTGATTTTGCTTGGTTCATGATAACTACCTCTGTCAAAGAGATTTACTGAATATCTTTTTCATCGAACTACCTCTTCTTCGGTCGCGATAAACTATGTGAAATTCAGTCCACTACGTAAAAAAGATATTTAGGCCCTGCAAATTAGATGCAACTGAAAACTATAATGTAATTGGATTCTCCCTAGTGGGAATAGTCCGCGTAATGGACATGCAAGTGCAATCCGTACAAGGTGAAAAACCTATACGAATTTATCGAAAAACGAGCGAAAGGGAGGATATGCCACCGTCTGTAAGACACGAGAGTAATAATTCAGCATAAAGTGAGGAGCGTCCTTGATACTAATTCAAAGAAATGTACTACACGTGTTAGTGTATGCACTGCTCGGCAACTTGCCTTTTGAAGCTGAAAATTACAGGTGATCAACAGTTTTAGTAATACAGCTACTGCTGAAAGACATCTGGAGAGGAAAATAGGGTAAATGGCGTCATATACAGTACGTCAAAAACCGCTTGCGGCAGTCTTGTGAAGGCTTGGAATAGGTGGTAACTTGGGACGACAGAAGAAAATCTCGGGAAAATCACTCACCTCTGTACGTCTAGTTTAGCTGTCCTGTATTTAGCTGATAACATTGTACAAAAAAACTCTGTCATATAACATGAATTCGCTGAGTATATGAAATCACGAGAAGAATGTGAAAGTCCACTCACAATGTATATATTAACATGTAACAACCTATGTAATTCACAAAATATCAACGCAAGAGGGAAGAAAACAACTGTATTCCCTATCCATACTGTACTCCCTGATCTTTAGCTTCACAAAGAAAGGCAACTATCAAATAACTATGACTCACACTACTTGAAGAAAACACACAATAGAAAACCTAGGAAATAACTAACTTGCTTCCAGCTGAGAGGGGCTACATACGCATTATACAGGAATGGATGATGGGTGAGTAGATATCATTTTTGTTTTTTCCTTTATTGGATTTCGATTCCCCCCTAAGGGGGCGGGCTGGCAGCAGCTTAGTATGCTGCTCTGCAGCCTACAAAATTTTTAAAACATAAGAAGAAAAGAAACACACAAAAAGCAGGCGATAAAAGAGTGACGTAAATTGTAAAGCAGCGGAAAATTGTGGAAAGTTAAAACATAAAACAAATGGTAGGCGATCGTAATAAAATACACAGGAAGCAGACAGGGAAAATAGTAGACAGGCAATTAAAAAACACGGTAACAGTCTGATTTCTGTTCTCAAGAGATGTAAAAATCACACCCTGCGACAGTATGATGTCCGTCCGCAACACTGCGAAAAGACGCACAACACTTAACAGTCACTGGAAACACTGCACTAAAAAGTAAAAAGTCGGCACGAAGATGACACACCACAGGCAAGGGCAGATGGAGGGGAGAGGGGGAGGTGGAACTAGACAGATGAGGGGGAAAAAGGGGGGGGGAGGAGAGAAAAAAACAAAAGATAGGGGGTGAGTAGATATCCTCGCCCTCATTCTTAACAACAGTTTCCTCTTTCTTCAAATGGTTCAAATGGCTCTGAGCACTATGGGACTTAACATCCATGGTCATCAGTCCCCTAGAACTTAGAACTACTTAAACCTAACTAACTTAAGGACAGCAAACAACACCCAGCCATCACGAGGCAGAGAAAATCCCTGACCCCGCCGGGAATCGAACCCGGGAACCCGGGCGTGGGAAACGAGAACGCTACCACACGACCACGAGATGCGGGCTTTCCTCTTTCTTCTAATGAGTTCAGTGGCATCTATACGGAAATCGAACTCTTTAAAAAATTACGAAGATACTGATAATCTCGGAAAACCTACATTCCGCCGGACTAGCACAACCGATTCAAGCCCAAAATGTAAACACGACAGGGAAAATACAAAATTCGATCTTCGTCTCTCGCAAGACGTGTCAGATGTAAAGACAGTGAGAAGGTTTCAGTCCCATACGTTTTCTGCAAACCAGGCGGCGCTGTTGGCTCTCCCTGGTGGTGAAGCTGTCGTCTGCAGTCACGTGGCCAGCCGCCTGCCAGTCTCAGAAGTCAGTGCTTTCTCGTGGTATCTCGCAGCGTACACAAAGCACAGTCAGCTGTGGCTCCTGGGCAACAACGGCGCGGTAAGTGTAGTTGTGTAAGTAGTGGCAGCAGTGTGGAACCACATGAGTCACTAGGCTGACAGAACAGTCACAAGAAAGTGTTTTTGTTTTTCGATTTTCACGTCCGTTGCTTTATCTTGCATTACTGTCTTGCGGTTTGAATGCTAGACAAAATATTTTGAAAGTAAACAAAATCAGTTTTTTGTAATGCTTTCTTTGATTACTTGACTTCTCGGACGGGGACCCACAGATGTTTCTGGATAAGGTCTGTTCTTCCCGCTGGCGTTGCGACATTTGGGAAGATATGGGAGCCGGGCATAAAAAGGAAAAACTCAATAACAATACTAAATTCGCTGATAAATAATAAATGGCCAGGACCGTACATTTATTCTAAGAAACGACGAAATAATATATAACGTTATGGGGTCTAGTGTAGCAGGGGATACAACCCGTCGGCTTTGGACAATGACGTCACAAGCCGCCAGAGAGCAGTTTACCATTTTCGCTTTTACTGTTATGTTTGTTTCGTTTTTTTACTGATTGCTTAATAAAGTGGATCTGTTTATTCTATCTCGTGAGATTTTTTTTCAAAAAGCCGAAAAACACTTATCAGCTACTGAAGGGAGCTACAACACTAAGAAGAATCGCTTCTCGTTTGGCGACTTGTGACGTCATTGTCCAAAGCCGACGGGTTGTATCCCCTGCTACACTAGTCCCACGTTATGTCGTAAGGTGAGAATTTTTGTGTGATTTTTGGAATGGTGTGGTATTTTATATCGTTATTTATTTAGCTTGTCTCTGCATTAAACCCCCATTTTCCTGATATTCATTTTATTAGTGGAGTGAGACGTTCGTGTGTGTGTGTGTGTGTGTGTGTGTGTGTGTGTGTGTGTGTGTGTGTGTGTGTGTGCTTTTGGCTTTTCGAGTTAGAGTTGTATAGGTCAACAGAAATGTCCAATTCCACTTTTTGGAGTCATAGGTGTTGTTTTTTTGGTGTGGGGGCTTCGTTTGAGCTATATAGGTAAAGGGAAATTTCCGATTCCGCATTCCAGAATATCAGAGATTGGTTTTGTGTTACCATGGACTTTCTTTGAGCTATATAATTCGAGAGACGTGTAAGAGTCCTGTTGGTTTTGTCGCTGTAGCGTTATGTCGTTCGTAAGTTGAGTTTTTTGGATAATATTTGTTTTAGGATGGTGCAGTGTTTTGTATTATTTAGTTAACTTGTACCCGCCCTAAACACCTATTCCCCGCTGTTGTCTTGTTAGTTTCATTTTATTATTGGAGTGAGACGTTCCTGTGTTTATATTTTTGTTCATATTGTTGCAATCTGTATGTAGTGACGACATAGTCATTTTGTAACGCTGAAAGGAGGATTTTCCACCATATTGATGACGTTATGAGTCAGAGGAGACGGGTGGAATCGGACGTTTCCCTAACGCCTATTACAATAGGGACTAACTACCCAGCTAAAGATTACACCTTTTTTCCATGTAGTCTGCTCATACAGTTACAAAGGGAATGAAAATATAGGTAATTAAAATTTAACGGTGTGAAACTCTCATGTTCTTCCAAATGTAACTGACACTGGCGACTCTTTGGTGTGTCTGAAATAATAGCTTTAAAGAATATTGCCACGTATTGTAGCGCGTAAGGTTTCGCGAGTAACCTGGGCGAAAAAACTAAATGCTCTAGTGAATCCAAAAATAAATACAGTTGACGCAGTCGTGAAGTGTCATGTTAACTAGTAGCAGTTTTGTTTCCTTAAAGTCCGTTCCAATCGTGTTTGCCTTCCACAACATGAATCATACAATTCAGGACAAGTATTGTTTCACACGAGTTTAATAAGAAACAATGACTGCTGAAAATTGTTCCAACCGTAGCTTGTAAATGGAAAAGTGCGTCTGGTCTGGGGTTTTACAAGAGCTATGTTATTGTGCTCCTGTTCCTTGTTCATTCCTATTAGAATATCTCAGGTAAGATATGTACTGCAGTAGTATCTAGGTTTCTTAGCAAGAGTGACTACATTTTTGGCATCTTTACATGTGCCCTATCGGTAGCAGCGTTGTTTTCCATGGTTAGTTAAAACAGTAAATACTGTGTTGAAGAGTCTTGCTCACCCATGATGATATGACTGGGTTTGTTTATTCATCGAGAGATCAGTTGACATAGTAATACATTGAAAATAAATTGCCCAAAATGCTGTCTCGTACATAATGCCAAGCATAGGGTAGGTGGCTTTGCTGAACAAACCATATAGAAATTTGTCTTAAATGATATTGTAAGATCCAAATAAAAACTTTTTCGAGGGTAGAAATATCCTACAATGACCTCTTCACTCCCTCCCGTGTCTGAGGAAAGCTGACTCGAAATATGTAAACATGCAGCTACGCCCCATGCATACCGTGTGACTCTTGTTAAAGTTGTATGATAAAGAATATTATCTAATTTTCACGAGTTCTTTTAAAAACTAGCGAGTTACTCGTAACCGTTTTAATAAGTACCTTATTTAATATTTTTTTGTGGGATCTGAAATTTAAAAACCTCTCACACTGGTCTGATTTAGCTTCACTGATCAGGATAGTAAAAAACATGCGTATATTAAGGGAATTTTCATTCACAAAGCAGGCTTATCACATTCACACAGTTCAATACTGTTCTATCCTGATTAAATTGAGCTTAACTTAAATACCATAAGGCAGTGAAACAATTTCGAAGTCTCGGTGCGACAAAAATTGTCAGTCGATCTCTTGAAAACATTTGTAATAATTATTAACTTCCGGTGATCACATGGGGAAGACCGGAGATCTGCTGGTAAGACCGTGTTTGCCCATTTATTGAAAGTAATAAACAGGATATCTTGAGCATACAAAACGGCAGGTTCGTCCAGTGTAAATCAGACGTTCCCCTCTGATCCCGTGCAACACAGCGTAGTAAGAAGACACTGTCAATAATAATCGGCTAAATAATACGCGAACACACTTTAGTTTAGTTCATGTATTAAATTCCTTCTCATACAGAATCTCATCAAGATGGCGACTAACTCAACAATGCATACATATACATCTTCGTTCTTTCACGGCTAATCGGCAAGATCTCAATCATTCTTTTCATAAGAGAAAACATAGATAGCAGAGAAGCTATTCCAAGGAGGAAATGCACGCTCCAAGGAATAATAGGGCTTGAAACTACTTTGCATTGATAATCATCGTATATTAAAGTTTAGGAATCGGTAAGATAAGAAGAGATATTTCGAGATATGTACTGATTTATATAATTTATAAAATTTCTGAAAATATCGTGGAGAGACCGCTGCAAGAGACATTACACTTACTCGCTACAAAAATTCGCAGATCAGTAGATCAATAGTGAGGTCACACAAGATATCAACAAACGTAACACGAAAGTACAAATGCAAGCGTTCAGAGTGACGCGTCTGATACAGCATAACTAACATCAACCTGACCACTGCATTTCATTTGAAACATCGACTTTGCATATCACTAATAATGGCCCTATGGCAGCCTATAACAATAAATGCAGGAAGTTTCATTTAAAGTGAAGTACCTCTGCGCTTTAAGTGATTTGGAAGAAATTATTGGCTTTTCGGAAACCAATAGTGCTACAACCGGAGAGTTAAAATGCATGGTTGTCTGAAACTTCGTGTAGCTACACAGAACGCTACTGATCTTCGGAAGAATTAACTCTCAAGAAGAATGTGGAATGTTTACCTTTAGCAGCAGCCAAGGCGATAGTGATGTCACTGAAGTCACGAAGCAAAATGTAAATCTCACCCTTTCCTTGTATTTACGATGTTCATATTTTTTTAGTGTGTGAGGATTTGTGAAGCACCAGATACTTACCTGATTATTTTTTTTTTTTTAGCACGTTCTAGCAGCCATGGAATACTTCCCTTTGCAGTACAGTGCGCCAACTGTGGTAAGATATCTGCAATTTTACTCGATTCATTATTTGTTGTTTACAAAAAAATTGAGTCTCATATTGTCTGAGACCGGGGACATGAGTAGGAGCCAATGAAAGAGCGATCGGTTTATTCTGTAACGAGACCCACGCTAAAGAGAGCGAAGCGCTTACGTCCCCTACCACCGGCGGGAAGCGAATAACTATTTCAGATGAGTTCAATAACTAGATGAGTTCAATAATTCTTATCTATGCGTTTAAATGCAAGCAGTCTCTTGAGAGCACACGAAAAAGTTAAGACCTTTATTGGGTACTTTTTCATTGACATTGATATCCTATGGGGCGTGCACGAAGCCGAACATTTACGAAGTGTGGTAGATAAGGCGACTAGTATAATCTTACATATTCGTAGCAGAGCCCGTATTTCTTGTTCTTCGAAGTGTGACGTACCGGTACATTACATAGACGATGCCTCTGATTCTGTTTAAATGCCACAGTTTGACATCTTAAGAGTGCTTTGTGTCCAAAAGAAGTTCTGTTGTTGATGGTAGCTTTGATGGTGCTGTTAGACTTGCGTAGAAGTAGTTGAAATGGGTTTCTGCTTTGACCTGTGACTTCACCGTTCGAACTAATTTCATTAATTTTCACCTGCAGTGCTGTGACATTCGTCTGTAACGTAGCGCGAAGTCTCCTATAGGTTGGAAGGTAATAATCTGATTGTGGTACGGCGAAGCCAAAGAATGTGTCAAAATAATCTTCGTACGTTGCACGTTTGTCATATTTGCGTCCGCAAATATAGCACCCATTTAATCATTGTGGTATGACAATTGAAAGTTCTTGATATTTTAAGGCGTTGCGAGAAACCCGCCGAAAAGTACTGTTACCGTTGAGGCCTCATAAGTCAGTTTGTTTTGATACTTTCTTGTGTTACTAGTGTCGTCATCCACTGGTCGTTTCGCAAGGCTCATAACTCATGAGCAGATGACCTTAAATCAGTGACTCAATTCCGTGTAGCGTTGTTTATAAATCTCTTGCCAAGTTCTGGCTGCTATTCATTGTTACAGTCTTTATGTACATAGGAAGAGTAGCGGAAAAAAACATTTCTGCATCGTAGTTAATTCACTGCTTTCTAAAATGCAAACTTCGCTGTTGCTTCAACTATGAACAATAGAGTACTGACAATCAGTATCATTTGCCATAACTTCAATGAACCAAGCAAGGATGTAGAAACAAACCTACTCAGAAAGAGAAAATTAAAGAAGTGCTGCCTGAGTGGTGTTTACATATTTCAGCCATGTACCATAGATTTGTCCTGGGGCTACAATTTAAAATACCTACGACTACCGTGTCACTATCTCCAGGTTTTTTTTTCACTTGCTACAGAGTTTGACGTTCACCTACGAGAGTTATACTGCTCACAGTTGTGACAGCTTAGTTAGTCTCCTCGTTTTAATTCGTTGTTTTCTTATCGTCTTAAACTGTCTGTAGTTCCCGAAAGTTAACACGACGTCGTAAAGACAGCAAAGTAATTCTATATGAACGCCGGCCCTGCCTCCTGGTTTGGCAGGACATCGCCACAGACGCCAGTGGCAATGGACGCTGTTAAAAGGACTCTTAAATCATCGCCTAGCGGCTATAACTTTCCCTGAGTGAAGTGACGACGGTCACTCCGAAATGATGGTCAAGCTTGTGGAACAGCGCCGCCGGTAGAACTGTGGAGGTTTTTGAACCATGTCAGCCGAGTGCGCTAGTCTACATCTACAGCATACTCCGCGAGACACCTAACGTTGTGTGGCGGAGGGTACTTTTGTGCCCTCCAAGCTTGTTCCACTCACGAGTAGCGCTTGAGAAGGATTGTCGGTAGGCCTCTGTACTGGCTCTAGCTTCTCGAATTTTCTCCTCATGGTTATTACGCGAGAAGTATGTAGGGGAAGCAATCTGTTGTCCGAGTATTCCCGGAAAGTACTCTCTCGAAATTTCAATAATAGATCTCTCAGTGATGCGCAACGCCTCTTGTAAAGTATGTAAACAGTTTATTGAGCATCTCCGTAACGCTTTCTAAACGATACCGTGACGAAACGCACCGCTCCTCGTTGGTTTTTCTCTCTTCTATCTGTCCTACGTAGTAGGGATCCCACATAGATGAACAGTATTCAAGAATGGGTCCAACAAGCGCCTTATAAGCCACTTCTTCGTGGATGAGTTACATTTCCTTAAAATTCTTCCTATGAATCGGTGAATTTGCTTTTCCCACTATTTGTTTTATGTGGTTATTCCACATCACGTCGTACCGGATAATTAAAAGATATTTTACAGCAGATACGGTTTCCAGCGGTTTATCATCAATAGCGTAGCTATGCAGTAGTGTATTTCTTTTCCTATGTATGCGCAGTATGTTACATTCATTTACGTTCAGTGTCAACTGCCAGTCTGCACCATTCCTCAATCTCTGGAGGTCATTCTGTAGATTGTTACTAACTTCCGGCTTTGCTACTTTGTTATAGAAAACAGCATCATCTGCGAACAGCCTTAGAGATCATTCGACGCTTCCTACTTGATCATACATATATTCTAAAAAGTAAGTCCTATCACATTTAGTTGGGGGACTCCAGAAATTCTTTAAATCTGTCGATTTCGTTCCGTTAAGAGCAGTGCGTTTAGTTCTGTCTACAAGGAAGTTCTGAATCCAGCAACAAGTCTGCACCGATACCCGATAAGCTCGTATTTTTTTCACTGATAGGTAGTGTGGGACGGTGTCAAATGCTTTCCTTAAGTCAAGGAACACAGCATCTGTTTAAGCGCCATTGTGTACGGGACTATGGATGTCATGGAGGAACAGAGCGAGCTGAGTTGTACAGGATCTCTGTTTTCCGAATTCATGTTGATTTTTATGGAGGAGACTTTCCTCCTCCAAGAAAGTCATAGTTCTTTAACATAAAACATATTTCGTAATTCCAAAACAGATTGACGTCAACGATACAGGTCTCTAATTCTTTGCACCTGTGCTACGGCCCTTCTTAAAAACGGGAATGACCTGCCCTTTTTCCGGTCGCTAGGTACCCTTCGTTGAGCAAGCGATTTGGGTTAAATTACTGCTAGAAGGGGAGCAAGTTCTTTCGCATAATCTTCGTAAAATCGCATAGATATCTCATCTGGTCCTGATGCCTTTCCACTATTAAGCGAGTTCAGTTGGTTTTTCTATATCGCTATCAGTTCTCAATTACTGCCATACTGACGTTCTTGCGACGATTGAAAGGAGGAACCGTGTTACGATCTTCAGTGATAAAACTATTCTGGAAGACCGAATTCGGTATTCCTGCCGTCTCTCTCTCATCTTCCGTTTCGGTGCTGTATTGTCACTGACGTGAGTGGAATAGATGATTTTGACCCACTTACTGATTTTATATAAGACCAAAGTCTTAGCGTTTTTATTCAGATCGGTTGACAAAGTTTTACTTTCAAAGTCGTTGAACGGTTCTCTCATTGCTCTCCTTACTCTCATATTCGCTTCGTTCTTTTGTTGGTCAGCTAAGTTTTTACTTCTCTTGAATCTGATGTGAATTTCTCTTTGTTTACATAGCAGTTTTCTAACGGGGCTACTATACAATGGTGGGTCTTTCCCATCCCTTAAGACCTGACATAACATAAATGTCTAGGGCACATTGCACGATTCCTTTGCATTTTTTTCGATTTGTTTTCCACATCTTCGTCCTTATCACCGAATATTTGATGCTGATTGCTCAGATACTCGGAGAAATTTGTAACCTGTCACTTTTGAAAAGCAAAAACCGTCCTATCTATCTTAACATTCTTTGTCACCCGTTACCATGCTGTCACACTCTTGTGATCACTGGTATCTTCCTCTACGTTAACTGAGTTGATGAGTTCAGGTCTGTCTATGCCAGGAGGGCTAAGACGTCACCCTCGCTAGTTCGTTCTCTGTCTGCTCTAAGTAATTTCCGGACAAGACATTGAGAACAATGTCGCATGAATTCCTGTCTTGGCACCAGTTTTCGTAGCATGACACTCGCATGTATGCCTGTCAAGTTGAAGTCCCCCCCCCCTTTCCCGCCCCCCCCCCCCCAAATTACAACGTCATGATCAGGAAAATTACTAACGATATTCTCCACATTATCTGTAGCACTCTACCACTAGAGCTCCTGACCCAGGCGGTCTATAAAAGCATCCGATAACCATTTTTCATCGATGTTTGATACTTCATCCAGATAATTCTCAATCGGAATCTGTGATAAACTCGGTAGATTTTATCGAATTCTTTAGTGCAATAAACACGCCGCCACTGTTGGCGTCTAATCTATCCTTACGATAAATATTCCAATCTGAACTAAGGATTTCGTTGTCATTAATGTCCGGTTTCAACCAACTTTCTGTTCCTAATACTATCTGTTCTTTATAACCTTCCGTAAGCGATACTAGTTCTCGCATCTTTCTTTGGATGCTTTTGCAGTTTACTAAAATCATATTAACCTCTTCTGTATCTGATCTGCGACGACGAACGTTTTCTGGGGACATTGTGGCTAACTTACCAGGCAAATCGTCTTTGATCCCAAGGGAGGGGTTTTCTGACCTTTAAATCTTTTGTCATTAGGGCCAGAGTTCGGAAGACGATTGATGACCGTGCGCTAAATATACTGTGTAACCGTTATCCGTGGCGATAAGTGTCTAGCCTAGACACAGTGCCGTTACTTACGTGCTCCTTGGCACAATGTTGGCAGCCCATAGAGAGTGGCCGGGAGGGAACACGAGGTGAGGTTTCAGCAGTTTAATTGCCCACCAAGAGAGCAATAGGCCAACTTCTTTCGTGCCAGTAATAACTGTGCCAAGTACGGAGCGAATAAAACTGTAAAATATCAAAAATGCCATCGTAATCTCAGAGGCTCCCAAGATAATCACTAGAATAATTTTGTGGCAAATGAAATAGCCGCAGTAAGCACTAGAATTGAACAGTAACTGTGGCAAATGTTGCTCTCGCGCCACGTCCGTTGGCTTCGCTGTCGTACAACACTGTAATCTCAGATCTCGCAAAAAATTAGAGAACGATTTACCACACCAATTTCTAAAATAGTTGAAAAAATGTGAAAATTCTGCTGTCAGCTGTTTAAAGCAACTTTCCACTTTAATCTGTTAAGAACACCTTGTTTCAGTTTTTCGCTCAAAAGAAGTCGCTACTTCTCTCGGTCCCATCCTTCATTACCGAAATCTATCCTCTCATTAGTTGCGCAAAACAGAACGCCAGCCTCTATATCACACAAGGAAAGCGCCCTGTCTGACATTTCCATTGTTGTTGACTTCTGTCAACTGTGTCGCTAGATCAGGAAAGCACGTTTGTACCCCCAGAAACCACCTTTGTGTGTGGCGGAAGATTCTTCTCGTACTACCGTCGTCTCCATCTTCGTTGTTTAATTTGTGCTTGATGCGTGGGAAGCTGCAAAGCTTCATATGAGATCTAATTGCTCTGATTTTCTAGTTGTGATCATTTCGTGGAATAGATGTGGGAGGAGTTAATGTGTTGCCTGACTCATCTGCGAACGTACACCCTCGTAATTTCAACAGTAAACCTGTCCGTAATGAGCAGCGTCTCTCTTGTAGGGTCTGCAATTGCACTTCGTTGAGCATGTCTGTAACAACCTGGCATTGTCTTCAACTACTGGTTTGGTTACTACACTTCAGATCGGCGTGACCGTTTACTCCTCGGTACTTTACGATTAGTATTTTCAGTGATATATCGCCAGTAGTGTAGTTGAACAATAAAGGACCTCTCCGCTTCTTTATGCACTATACTTCATGTAGATTTACGTTCAGGGTCAATTACCAGTCCTTGCACTTATTGCTGGTTCTGTGCAAGTCTTCCATTGTTCCCTACAGTCTTCCGGCGTTCCAAAATTCCTTGTACCACATCATCCACGAATAACTTTAAAGCTCCAACGTTATACACTAGCTTATTTATGGCACTGGTGGGCACAACTTGACTCCCTTCGTCCCCTCCTCTCCCCCTCCCTGGTTTATCTCGCTACTGTGAAGAAAATCAGACGTCAATCCTATTGTTGAACTCAAATGTTAAATTGCCGTCGCCCCAATGGAAGTGGTGTACCGATGTGCTCTCATTACCTTTGAGCCGATTTAACGAGCCAGTACGGTGGACGTATAGCTTAGCGTAGGTTCCGAAGCACAGTGCAGCTTCTCATGTTATACATAGGCAAATCATTAACAGAAGTAAACGTAGTGATGTGTTAGAATTTCCACACAACGGACGAAGCTCTTGCATTTGTAGACTGACACTCTCGCTACCATCGATCTATACTGTCTCTTGCTATTAAGAGATAAGATTTTGAAAGTGCAATTTTGTAAACTAATCTAAAAATCCTAAGAAATTTTGGACGTATGAAAAGTTTGTAAGCAGATCTAAATAATCTCAATCCCGACACAGAAATGGAACATCAGAGACAAGGCCAGATACGATTCAGTCATCCGAAACTGTTTCACAGCGGAAGATCGAAATACGTTTCCTTTCAATCACTGCATAAATGCAGAATAAATAGATACTGATAGTTAAGTGATCGCGGAGTGAAAGACAAAATAAAGTCTCCTAACAGTGATAAATTATTTGTAACGGATGAGATATCTGTTAAATTCTACGAATATTATGTGAATGAACTCCCTCTCTGCTTTCAGTAGTATTTGTTGTAAGCTGCTGGACCAAGAAATGGTTGCATGGGGTTGGAAAAAAGGGCAGATCTATTCGTTTTCGAGATGGGTTGTCAGACATACAGACACACACAATTATTGGTCTTTATCGCTGCTGTTAGTTTGCTGTAGAATCAAACATATTTTCTGCTCGTACATATGAGTTTTTTCTGGAAAGAAAAACTACTGTGTAGTAATAAAAATGGTTTCTGCCAACAGATCTTGCGAAACTCAGCTTGCTCTGTTCATCTTATCAAGAGCGCCACAAAGACGCCAACTTCGATGCCGTGTTCCTTTTCCACATCGCTGTTAGTGACTAAACTCCGATTTTACCGGATATCTGTCTGTTACTCGATACGGGACTTCACTGTAGAGAACACAAGTCCTCCTTTACGAAACGAAAGCGACAGATTTCCGTAATACTCAAAGGTAGTATAAAAGAGCCGTTATTATCTACAATTTATATTAATGACTACCTGCAGTGCCCGGCATTGCCAGGATATGTAACATCTGTCACAGTAATTGGTCCTGTGTCTAGTTGACACAGCGAATGCAAGCCAAATGGGAAACTGCATTCGCTTTAAATCGAAGGGCATATTTGAATCACTGAGTGTCATCGGAATGCGACGAACGAATATCTCCATCTACATTAAAGGATTAGCTGGCGCCATCTGTTGTTACATATGCGATAACTATATCATTGTGATTTTGGAGAATGCGACCATTGTTTCAGCTCAGTTTTACAGTTTCAAGTAGGTTTGTGTTTGAGAACGAACCATTCGAAAAACTTGCAACAGAGTTCGGGAAATCTTGGGTTCTGTTCGATTTTCTGATAGGCTCGCGATCTAGAGACTTTTGTTATTACTATATCCATGACCTGCCTTAGTGACGGTATTTTGATTTTAACAGTAAAAATGACTATGAAACACGGACTAAAATATCTTAAAGAGTGTATGTCATACCTCACAACGGCAACTAATCAATAAATAAGAATTTGCAATCACGTTTCTGTCAAATTCTCGAGCTTTTACTCGTCCCGTGATCCAGTGACGTTTCATGGATATTGCCGCCATAATTTAATCTCACTCTAGGAATTAGTCGATTTATTACGATATATAACGTTTGTTAGGCAAGTAATGTCATTAATTTCTTCTTTGCTTCTCCTGAATGTAGAAATTTGAAGTAAATTGGCCAAGAACAATGGAGTAAATCGGTCAAGTACGTTCCGAGATGTCTGGAAGCGTTTCCCTTTTATATATTAGTCATATGTTTAAAGTCAGAATACGAAATCTTATCTAGACAGTGAGCTTCCTCTTGTCTTCAAGATAAAATGCGCTAAATTTCATTAAGATCAGAATAAAACTGTATGACTAACAGTCGGATACGTTTTTCACATAAAGGTTGAACAGTAGCAAAACCGACAAACTGCACGGACGGATTCCCGACTGGAAATGGAGTCAAAAAGTCCTATGAAGTTTATCCGGAAATGCATCGTTGCCACGGAAGATGCGCTGACGAACTACAATTCCTCTGACCATGTGCCGTGTGTTCCAGGTGTGTTGCAGGATGTGTGATGGATGCAGCGCACTGTAAAGTAGCATAACAGTCCGGCATTGATGTCGGGAATACGGCGAGATGGTATTTGTGTAGTGCCAAGCAGATGAAAACGATCGAGAGGCAGCACTGCCATACCAAAACAAGTACCCTCACACTCTTACCGTATCACAACATTTAAAGCCCGTTTTCGACGTTTGTGTCATTATTGGTCGTTTAGGACAGACTAACGTGCAGGGAGGTGGCGGACTGTGCGCACACCAGGTATGGAGGACCAATTTCTGCCTGTCGACCGTTTCCATCTGCTTGATCGCACAAAATCGCCACCTCGGCTTGTTCCCGACGTGAATATCGGACCATTCTGCTGCTTACAGTACACTGCGCCAGTGATACAGCCTGCAACACGCAAGAAACACATGGCACGTGGTCAGAGGAACTTCTAGTAGTCAGTGCCGTACACTGTGGCAGCGATGCATTTCCGGATAAGTGTGCATAGGACCTTTTTTCCTCCATTTGCAGTCGGGAATCCATCCCTGCAGTTTGCTGGTTGGGTTGATGTTCACCCTGTATATGGGTTTAGTTCAAAATGCAGTAAGCTTTCAGGCTGTTAACAGACGATGTTGTTGTCGACAGACGATGTTGTTGTCGACAGACGATGTTGTTGTCGACAGACGATGTTGTTGTCGACAGACGATGTTGTTGTCGACAGACGATGTTGTTGTCGACAGACGATGTTGTTGTCGACAGACGATGTTGTTGTCGACAGACGATGTTGTTGTCGACAGACGATGTTGTTGTCGACAGAAAGGTAGCAACTGTAGAAGAATGTCGTAAATTCGTGGAAGATGTGCAGAGGATGGATTATTGGTACAGGGCTGGTAGTTGGCCTGTCAACGTAAATAAAAGTAACGGACTGCTCAAAAATTGGCGAATACATCCGTTACTGTGTGACTACACATTGGCCAATAAGATATCGTAAAAATAATAATCTGTCTAGGGCTGACAGGCCGGAGCAACCTAAAGTGCAATGAGAAAGTAAAACAGGCTGAGACTCATTGATAGAATGCAGTTCACCTGCGAAAGACATGGCGTAAGAAACACTGTTAAACCCAATTCCCGAGTGTTACTCATCAGTCTGTGATCAGTACCAGACAAACGGAGGATATAAGATCCAAAAGAAAGCAAAACATTGTCACAGGATCGTTCAGTCGGAGAGAGCGTTAAGCAGATACTCAACAAACTCCAGGGCAATCGTTACAAGAAAGGCTTTGTACGGTGTAT
This sequence comes from Schistocerca americana, assembly GCF_021461395.2. Taxonomy (NCBI): domain Eukaryota; kingdom Metazoa; phylum Arthropoda; class Insecta; order Orthoptera; family Acrididae; genus Schistocerca; species Schistocerca americana. Next base: position 612,803,998 of record NC_060122.1, read on the forward strand.
TAAAGAGAAGATTGTTTAAATTCAGAGGGTATGTGTTGGAAGAAGTCTAGCAACTTATTACTTCTACATGTGTCCCGCTAAATGAGCACGACGAGAAAATCATAGAAATTAGTGTACGTTCGGAGGCTTAAAGACAAACGTTCATCCCTATACTACTCATAAATGAAATAAGGAAGGAGGGTACGATACTAGTGTGAAAAGTAACCTCCAGGAGACAGCCTAAGGTGGTTTGTGGAGTACAGATGTAGATGAAAAACAATAGCAGCAGCAGCCAGATTTTTTATCCATTATGGTCAGTTCTAACTATGAACATAGGTAGGTGGTGATATATAGACACGTAACATCGCATATTGCTTTTCAGGTAGACTAGTTCGTTTGTGGTCTAGAGCAACGCACTGTCACAGTGCCTCAGCACTCCACATTCATGCCAAAAAAATTGTACAGCATGTTCATAAAAGGACTGCTTACTATTAAAGTCATTGGAACGTCGTATAATTTTACATATTATCTTGTAGTGTCCTATGTCGTCTTCCATAATATCTTTCCCATGTTTCCCCAGTTGCTTTACGGCAGACAACGAATATACTGGGTCTAAAACTTTGCTTCCACCGTTTTTTCTTGAAGTTCGGGGCTTTATTGTGAAACACTTACAAAAATTGATTCATAGTATTTCCCATCGCTGGCCACTAGATTCTCCCATCTTTCGGAGAGCATACGAAGCCCGTGGTGGATGAACTGGGTGTCATTTGTGGGGATCCATGAATCGATTCAATTTTGCACTTGTTCATATGATCGTTAAGTGCTGGTCAGCCAGACTGTATGCCACTGATCGAAAAAGGTGGTAGTCAGAGATAGCAACGTATGGGGAATACAGTGGGAGGGATAGGACTTCCCAGTTCAACGTTTCCATGTATATTTTGACGGGTTTCGCGACATGGGGTCGAGCACTGACCTGCTGAAAATTACCTTTGCGTGTCTATCGCTGTGTTGTGGCCGTTTGTGTTTCAGTGCTGGGCTCTAACGCATGAATTGCTTTCGATAATGTCCTGTGACTCTTCGTCTGATTCAGTAGCTACGAAAACGTCTTCCACCGTTGCCAGTCTTAGACAACAAAATCACCTTCTTAATGCTTTGAAATCATTCTGTGCACGTTCTTCCACTAATAGTTCCCTCACCATTGGTCTTATCCAGCATTTTAAGAGAGACAGCCACAGATTTCTTAATGTTAAAGCAGAAAATTAAAACTTCCCGCAAATAGCGAGAAATGGGTACGTAAGTTGATGCACTTAATCGAGAATAATCTTACGAAGCAATCACAAATAGACTATTGTTTTTATGGCATTATGTCTACAGATGCCTAAAACTATCGCATTACGCCTATGACCGACCACCAGAACCCCACTTGCCGCTACTGCCGTCTATTGCAAAATGGCGGAAGCAAAGTTGTAGACCTAATAATTGATGGATTAATGTTAGCTTCAGGCCATCCTTCACTTAGTTATTCAAAACCTTACGAATGACGATGTTGGATCTTTTAAAACAGTAACACATGTTGCCAACATAACTTAAAATAATTTTACTATACGCAGACACAGAAGAAACATTACTGTGATTAAGCGCAATTTTCTGAAATTTTTCAGCTCCCGCCAAGTGCATCCTCCCGGGTGGAGCACTCAGCTCTACTCAACGGTCATGGAGAAATGGATAAAATCGAGGTAAAAACTTAATCAGCATGGAAATTTTTCTGGAACATATATTATTATTAAATAAGCTTCACATACACACAGGCTCGTATATTCACGAAAAATTATTACGGCACACTTTGATCTTTGGTACTAAAGAGAACGATGTAGCCAATGTACACTCAGCTGCCTTCATAGACACTTTCCCTCATACCACGTGTGCCGCAGTTCTTTTTTTCGTGATTTATCTGAATTGCTTAATGCCGGGATGGCTGATTTGGAAATATCGAGACCAGTTTCTTTCTCTATCACTTCGCTGTCCGAGCTTGTAGCGCCTCCGATAACCTGGCGTCGACGTGACTAGAAATCCGTCCTTCTTTCGTCATCTGGGAGCGACATCAAACACAGAACCCACGACCAAACTGTAAAGTAATCAGTTTATTGAACAATTTCTACGGTTACCCGTTGTTTCTTTTTTTAAAGCTGTAACAGCAGCTGTGTTCCTAGAACAATTTTTGAACCGGATTCAGAATGTCTGAGAATCAAACATTCCTCTTATTTTACTGTTCTCACAAAACCACGTACCTTCATATTTATACCATCATCAATGGGCTACTTTTCATTTGAATCTGAAAAACGCCTTTGATAACATATTTGATACAGAAAAAGACCTAAAACATCTATTGCAGTCTGTTGCATTCTGTAATAACTGCTTGTGCGTTTTAGACCGCTCATTACCTGGATGGATAAGTTGCCATCTGCAACATCTTAGCGTTCCGTGAAGACAGTAAAGAAAATAATAGTTCTCGTTGTAATTTATCTGAGTGAAAACATTTCGTAAATATTCTGGATCTTGAACATGGCCGGAGGCAGCAAATGTAATGTACTCTCAGTGTAGCAAAAGGTGAAAAACAGCCAAATCACATGCAGGAGTAAGAGTTTTATTGAAAACCTTTGACGGAGATTTCGACGTCTTTAAAGATGTCTTATTCATAAGTATCAGTGATTAACAGCTAAAATGATTAACATCATTGATTGCATACATGTTAAAATATAGGTTCGAGGCAAAGTAAAAACAAATCACTGACTTCCATAGAATTTTTACACTTTTTGGTTATTTAATGTTATGGAGGTTCGTTAAACGTGTACCCAAAGGCTCAAATGAAGGTCAGATTCACCTCTGTTATAACAATAAAACCACACAATATCGTGCTGACTCTCACTTGTAAGTGTTTCACAAAATCAACTAAACTAACATCGCGACGATGTCTCTTGATTTGAAACAAATTAGGATGCGAAAGGGCAATACACACATCCGCGGAATAAGTGCGGAAAAGAATAGCACTGACGTAGGAACAAAACAACTTAATTATTAAAATATCGATATAGAAGGGTCTTATTATACGATGATAATATAAAAGATAAACGTACAGTGTTTAATTTGGATACCGACCAAAAATTAATACGAACTACTGAATTAAGTCAAATATAACATAACTTGCAGTAAATCATTTGTAAGTGTAAAAAGGGGGAAGGGACAAGGAGGTGGTAGGTGAAATGTCGGTAAACTGTGGAAAATACTGGGGATGGGAGGGAAAGGGAGAAATTTAATGAACTGCAATGTCTCATCATAAATTCGTAGGAAAAAATCCAGAGCATATACCGAAGCCATTATAATTACAATGAAATGTATCCATAAACATTGGGTGCTACATAATGTGCTCTCTATAGAGAAAACTGATGTATTTCATACAGAAAGGTGAACGTCTAAACCAAAAAAATCTGTACAAACATCTCTTTGCAACTGGTAATAATACTAGGAAAATGTGTAAAGAGGAAATGACATAATTACAGCGTACATAACTACACTCCTTTTTTCACTTACAAATGTGCTTAGTTATTTTATATTTGAAGTATGCTTTATTTCTATAATTTTTTTAGGCGGTAACAAAACAAAAGCTGTACGTTTGTTTTGTATGCTACCATACGAGTACAAAGTCTATTTTCCATATAAGTATTTTAATAACTTAGCCGTTTTCTAGTTATTTTACTGCTATTCTCTCCCGCAATTTTGCACACTTACTGCGCACATAAATATACTGTCATCTTGTTTTATAAATTTAGCTTAACTCGAGACATTGGCACGACGACAGTTCACTAGTTGCATTTGGGAAAATTTCCTAATGAGTCAGCACTATATTTTGTTGTTCTTTTATTATGGAGGTGAATTTGACCGTCATTTGTGCTTTATGTCTACATTTTTAACTCCCACAAAATCATGTAACCAGTAAGTGCAAAAAGTTTTCGCAATTCATTGATTTGTTGTTTGACATGTGTACTATGTTAACAATTTTAGGCATTATTCATTGATCCTTGTGAAGACGTTTTTAAAGACGTCGAAACCTAGGTCAATGGGTTTTCAATAAACCTTGTAGTACTGCAACTGATTACCCTTTTTTTCACCTTTCGCTGCATGTCGTATTTAATTTCGGCGTCCATATCGTGTACATTCTTCGTGTCAAGAACCAGTAGAAACTGGACAGGAGATCAGTGATAGCATTCAAGCTTCTTAAACACGAAACCTGAAACAAAATATTTATTAGCGTGCTGCACATGTGACTAGAGCTGCTGCTAATCGAACTTTCTGAAAACTTAACCGACGCGTCATTTGCAATGTTATAGGTTTACGCGATGATTTTACAGTGAAAAAAAATTTCTTTGCGTAATGTTGTTGCAAATGACGCGCTATTCGACCAGTTGATGAAGATCCTACAAAGCGTGACAGAGAGAAATTGTGGTGAAATGTTGTAATAGCTTGTCTGGTAAACACAAAATATAAGTTTTCGCATTTCAGTACAAAAATAAAGCCACTCATGATTACACTGATGTGCTGAAGCTTATTTGGACGATAAAAATAACTTCAGAGAAATTTCAACACAATTTACGAACATTTAGTGCGCTAGTAAACCGACGTTACACTTTCGTGCATAGTAGCTGCCAAATAGCCGTATTATTTGTTATCGACAAAAGGTGGTGTTGCCACTTCTTGAACAGGCATCCAGAAGCTTTGAGGGTATTTATATTTGGAGTTAGGTCTTTCCACCTATATGGTCTGTGTATCGCAATATTTGAATAGGTATAGTGACACTTCACTCAAGTAGACAAATTTGCCATGAGGCCACCGTTGCTTTATGTAAGAGATTTGTGTACACAACAGTGTTACACTAGTAGTAGCTACTGAACACTAAATCAAAGGAACCAGATAAGCAAAAGATTTGCCTATTGACGCCTGGATTCCACTCTCACGTTCTGTATCTACCGTGACTTGTGGTATTTAGAACCAAAAGACAGGCATGGTAACCGTGCGTAATCTAGCAAGTCAACTACACGCTAAAGCTAAATGCCAAGTGTCTCAGAGCTATCCCGTCGGAAGCAGGCTACAAGGTCCGCTCTAGAACGAAGTGGTGGGTGATGCGGAGAAGGTAGGGGCAGGAGGAGGTAGCGTGGCGTCTAAAACCTCGATTCCAGGCGCAGCGAGTATTCCTCGAGCGTATCCATCTCGGTAAACATTGAGACAGTTACTGCGCTGCTTGACAATATTTGTCGACGCCTGTAGCGTAGAGACTATCTGTTGTGGATAAATTTGCTCAGTACATGAGGTTCTTCGTGAAAACAGATACGGAGTTTTTAGTTGTTAGCATTTCACTAAGTCTTCACCATAATATATTCTGACGAACTTTTAACACCAACGCTTGTTAAAGTACTTTGAGACATGTTATCAAATGAAATTCACGACTGCTTTAAGGATTTTTTCGTAGAGAGGATGTTGGGTGTTACCATGGATCGAGAGTCACAAACAAGAAGTTGCAAGATGTCACGTGGAATGTTTTTAAGTTTCATTATGGGCCTCGTCGCATCAAAAATAGCGAGGGACGGCGTCTATGTATCCATATATTCGTCGGCATTAACCAACTTGAGAAAAGAAGGGAACACGGTCTAGTTTCTCCACAAGAGGGGGAATGAAGTTAATTCCACGTTCATTCAAAGGATTCACACAGACAACGCTTAGAATCTAAAATTACTACACTCATTCTGTTATATTTAAAACTAATAGTTGTTAGAATATTTCAAAATGCAAATGGGACGTGATAAAACATAAGGCGAATCTATAGAGTAATAACTGCTCTAATGCCAAGCAACATACAGCAGGCTTCCTTGTTCCAAGTGGGTTATTTTAGAAAGGAAACTCGTCAGATATGTAGAAATAACCCACAAAAAGTATGGGAAAAAGTTAGATCTCGGCCTGATTCATTTTAATTGATTTGAGAACACCATTTAGAAATGTGAACGACGTAGCATACTGTTTAATGCCACATGCAGCCACTCACAAAGAGGAAACAATTATGAAACAATACCACTCATTAAAAATTTGAAGAGCTAAATTGGATGATTAATATGGATGAGGAAATACGGTGGATTGATTTTGAGCCAGGAGCCACACGAAACGCAGATAAGCACCACGTGGAAACAAGCAACAATAAAATGTTGGTTAAGAATTCAAATGCAAGGGACAGGCAAAATAATGTTAACAGTGATAGAAATGGAATGGTTGTTTGACGGGCAACAACGCAGGCAAGGCACGTTTCACGCTGGACTGTGCGTGATCATTACGGACTAGGCATCAGTGCAGGTTGTTTACGAGTACTGCACACTTCGTATTTGCATTCAGAGGTAGAGGTTGGCGCGAAATGAAATGAAATGAAAGACCTAACAGAGTTCCATAGAGGGCAGATAGTGGGGGCCCGATTAGCTGGAGCAAGACAGCCAACTTATTCAATGTTTAAAGCGCAACTGTTTCAAAAGTCATGACTACCTACACAAAATATGGAAAGACATCATCGTGTAAACATTATAACAAGCGCAAATCAAAGGTAAATGACAGATCGGCGTACACTAACACGAATTGTCAAAAAACACAAAACTACGGCGGCTGAAGTGACTGCAGAATTCAATACCCATCATCGAGACCTCTTATCTATCGATACTGTCCTCCGAGAACTCCTTAAGTGAATATTCATGGACGAGCTACTATACCGAAATAGTGACGGCAACCAACGTAAGGAAGCGTAAAACATGGTGTCCGGAGCATAAATCCTGGACGGCTGATAAGTGGAAACACGTCATACGGTCCGACGAGTCAACGTTTTCGTTATTTCCAACATCGGGTCGGGTTTTCGTAAAGAGAACGCCAAAAAAGCCAACAATCCTGATTCCTTGATTCCAACGGTTAAACGTGGAGGTGGAAGTGTGATGGTGTGGGCAGCCATACAATGGTATTCTGCTGGTCTCATCATTGCTCTCAAAGGTCATGTTGCAGCCAGCAATTATATCAATATTTTTAGGTGATCAGGTGCACCCCATGATTCAAATGTTGTTCCCCAAGAATGATGCCATATTTCAGGACGATAATGCACCCATTCACACAGACAGGACAGTACAATGGTGGTACGAGGAGCATTAGACTGAGAACTGCAACGTCTTCCCTGGCCAGCACAGTCTCGGACTTGAACATCATCGAACCCTTGTCAGCGATATTGGAGCGCAGACTCCGGAGCAGATTTCCGCCTCCCTCGTCACCACAGCAGCTAGAAAAGGTTCTTATCGAAGAGTGGCATAACTTTCCACAGGAGAGTATACAATCATTATATTACAGTACTCAAAGAAGAATCGCAGCTGTATTATGGGCAAATAGAGATCGAATCCCTTATTTATACACCATTCCCAAGTACAGTTGTTCCCATTATTTTTCCTATCCCTTGAATCCAGATCGCGAATGTTTCATGATCATCCAGACTAATATATTAGAAGGAAAGCCACAGCACAAATTTGATTCATATTGCAAGGCATCACAAATGCCCACCTAACCACACGCACATGTTAACAATCACAAAGACCCATCTCATAATTCAACGAATTAAACAGCGCGGAACGAAGAATATAACAGTGTCTGAACAACCTTACCCCGGAAAAGACCAGAAATCATTCACGGTAACTATCTAAACTTCCATGCTAAGGCACTGAATTCACAGCGCTGCTGTACCTTGAGAGAGATCGTCCGACTTGGAACGCAAAGGGGTGAAACTCATATAAGGACTTCCAATGACACGGTCTTCTTTTGCTGCCAGGCAGATTGGAGAGCTGCAAGTTTATCAATCGTCCGTAATCTTGTTTCCTTATAGTGTAGATATACCTCTGAAGAAAGCATTGCGATCTGCGCATATTGCCAACATTAATCTGAAATTGTCACATGATCTCGGGACGACGTTAGTTGCTTAGGGCCAGTTCACACTGACCGTCACGTCATGTCCAGTCACGCCAATTCACGTCCTCCGCAACGAGCAAACCCTCAAGCTCATGTTTCTTGCTTCAATTTTTAGTAATAAAGAGCAAACAATACTGAGAAAGCTGTTAGTTCGGTATTCCTAGCTATTGGTAGCAAAGGTATTCCAACTTAAGAGATTACACGTATGGAACGTTTATTATCTTTCTACTTGAAGATTTCGTTTCCTGAAAGACTTGCCACGAAGTCTGATTTTGTCGCATGAAAATATTGCTTAGTGCATTCGTTAAAAGGTAGAACAGTAAAACGCTTGGAATGATTTCCTCATTTTGAGAAGGGAAAGTTCTGACATTCCTGTCATGGGAAGGTCCTTAAAGTGAGGTTCGCGATTTTACTGCTACGATGGTATAGTTTAGAAAAGCCGTTTTGCTTTTTATTCCCCACAGTTTTCTTGTAACTATCGACGACATTGAAAAACGTCACAAAATTTAATAAGATTGTTTAGTAGAAAATTTAATTTACTTCAACAATAAAATAACAACAGTAATAAGTAGTACATTACAGGCTGAGAATTTCAAATTACGAATAATAGTTAAACTTTGGGGAAGGCCATTTCGCGGTTTTCCAAGCTAAGTCGGCACGTACCTATACTTGCCTGAGAAAGAGGAGGAACGCCAAATTAATATGACTGTGTCATGTTACTTTATAAGAACAGTAACCCAGTGTCATTCCATTAATTTTGATATGTTATAGTAAGAAGCAACACAGTCGTGTGGAAATCATTTCTGTAGTAGTTGTCTGGTTGGACTTGGAGCATGTGTGTGCACATACTCCAGCCGTTTTATGCTCTTTCGGAAAAAAGTTTCTAAATATTGTGACACGCCACTGATGCCGTATTGTTCATCTCCAGGTGAAGCGGTCTCCGCTCGCAGTACAGCTTGGAGAAGAGGAAGTCGAGGTGGAGGTTTACTACTGTGGCCTCAACTTCACGGACAACTACTTACGTTTGGGCATCATTAGGAACAGCGACTTCCCAGTCATTATGGGCAGCGAGTGTTCTGGGATCATAATGAGAGTGGGTGCTGGCGTCACAGACATAAAGGTAGGCCAAACTGAGGAACACCTTTCCGTCTCGTGTTAGTAACGGGGAAAAATACAAGGATTTTTGTTCCAGATAGGACAAGGAGTCCTGGTTTTAAAAATGCAGGGCGGTTTGTTTCGTCGTGCGGTCAACGTGCCGAGGAAAAACTGCTTCGTGCTTCCGGATAACATCAGCTTGAGAAGCGCAGTTGCCTTGGGTCTTAACTCGTTGATAGCACACCTGTGTCTGTTCGAACTAGGTGATCTCAGAGAGGGGCAAACTGTGTTCATGCAGTCCATAGCAGGTATGTTGACATTCTAATTCCACTGCCACGATATGTGCCAGTAAAAACAGAATAATTTCTGTGGTAAAAACATCAGTGAAATTTGGTTAACGAATATACCTCTTGATGTTGTTTGTGATAAAATGTCTAGTTTTCAGGGCCCTGTTCCACACCACAGTTGCAGGAATCTCACTTTAGAAACAATAGTAATATTTATTTATTGAGATTTGCCTCTACACGAAGGTTTTCTCCAACATTAATACTCGGAAAATGTTAAATCTGTCACTTCGTCTCCTCAGGAAATCCCTACAGGTGTTTCGATCTTGTATATCTTCTTTCTCTGATCCAGTCTTTTCATTGTTAATAGTATATTTTGGAGCCAGGTTGTCATAGGATGTCTTCTCTTGTTTCCTACCAGTTCCCATTTCAGGATCATTTTCGGAATTCTGGCTTCCTCCATTCTTCTCAAATGCCCGTATTATAACTTCATTTTATCCATCACGTCATGTATTCATTCTCTTACATTCACTCTCTTCATTGTTTCGTCGTTTCTTATTTCTCTTTTCTCGTGATTCTTGCTGGTCTCTCCCAGAAATCCATCTTTACTGCTTGCAGTTTCGTTTTTTCATGTAAGTAGTCAAATTCGCCACTCCATAGATAACGATGTTCTCTATCAATTTATATATGAATCTTTTTTTCAGTTTGTTTTCGCCGGCTGGTGTGGCCGAGCGGTTCTAGGCGCTACAGTCGGGAACCGCGCGACTGCTACGGTCGCAGGTTCGAATCCTGCGTCGGGCATAGATGTGTGATGTCCTTAGGTTAGTTAGGTTTAAGTAGTTCTAAGCTCTAGGGGACTGGTGACCTCAGAAGTTAAATCCTATAGTGCTCAGAGCCATTTGAAGTTTGTTTTCTTATATTTCTGCTCCGTAAGATTGAGTTGAGCATCCCAATGACCTTCCGTCCACTGCTAATTCTTCTATTCATTTCTACCTTTGATTTTTCACTCCATTTCTAAAATGGATCATAAATATTGACCACCTTAATTTCCTTTCCCTCTACGTATGTCATCTGGATCATTATTGAGGTATTCTGTTTTCTCGTGATGTTCATAATAATAATAATTATTATTGTTATTATTATTTCCTTCACTTTCTCAGACGTTAAATCCGGTTAAAAATGGAGTGACGCGGACCTTGATCAAGCGTCACTTCCTTTTAACTGTACGGTATGTTATATTGCATATATAGGAACTTTCGGGTAATTGAACATGTATCAATAATTACGGATTTCTGTAGTTGTATATATATGTTTGGATGTAGCTGTATTGCATTGATGTACTGGTGGATATTGTGTGGTATGACTCCTGTAGTTGATGTGTAATTGGTATAATGTCAACTTTATCCTGATGCCACATGTCCTTGACTTCCTCAGCCAGTTGGATGTATTTTTCTCCTGTTTTCTTTTGTATATTTGTTGTATTGGGTATGGATATTTCGATTAGTTGTGTTAATTTCTTCTTTTTATTGGTGAGTATGATGTCAGGTTTATGTGGCGTTGTTTTATCTGTTATAATGGTTCTGTTCCAGTATAATTTGTATTCATCATTCTCCAGTACATTTTGTGGTGTATACTTGTATGTAGGAACGTGTTATTTAAAAGTTTATGTTGTAAGGCAAGCTGTTGATGTATTATTTTTTCGACATTGTCATGTCTTCTGGGGTATTCTGTATTTGCTAGTATTGTACATCCGCTTGTGATGTGATCTACTGTTTCTATTTGTTGTTTACAAAGTCTGCATTTATCCGTTGTGGTATTGGGATCTTTAATAATATGCTTGCTGTAATACCTGGTGTTTATTGTTATATCCTGTATTGCAATCATGAATCCTTCTGTCTCACTGTATATATTGCCTCTTCTTAGCCATGTGTTGGATGCGTCTTGATCGATGTGTGGCTGTGTTAGATGATACGGGTGCTTGCCATGTAGTGTTTTCTTTTTCCAGTTTACTTTCTCCGTATCTGTTAATGTTATGTGATCTAAAGGGTTGTAGAAGTGGTTATGAAATTGCAGTGGTGTAGCCGATGTATTGATATGAGTGATTGCTTTGTGTATTTTGCTAGTTTCTGCTCGTTCTATAGAGAATTTTCTTAAATTGTCTACCTGTCCATAATATAGGTTTTTTATGTCGATAAATCCCCTTCCTCCTTCCTTTCTGCTTAATGTGAATCTTTCTGTTGCCAAATGTATGTGATGTATTCTATATTTGTGGCATTGTGATCGTGTAAGTGTATTGAGTGCTTCTAGGTCTGTGTTACTCCGTTTCACTACTCCAAATGAGTGGGTCAATATTCGTGTAGCATAAGTATTTATAGCTTTTGTCTTGTTTCTTGCTGTCGATTCTGTTTTCAGTATTTTTGTTAGTCTTTGTCTATATTTTTCTTTTAGTTCTTCTTTAATATTTGTATTATCTATTCCAATTTTTTGTCTGTATCCTAGATATTTATAGGCATCTGTTTTTTCCATCGCTTCTATGCAGTCGCTGTGGTTATCCAATATGTAATCTTCTTGTTTAGTGTGTTTTCCCTTGACTATGCTATTTTTCTTAAATTTGTCTCTTCCAAAAGCCATACTTATATCATTGCTGAATCCTTCTGTTATCTTTAGTAATTGGTTGAGTTGTTGATTTGTTGCTGCCAGTAGTTTTAGATCATCCATGTATAGCAAATGTGTGATTTTGTGTGGGTATGTTCCAGTAATATTGTATCCATAATTTGTATTATTTAGCATGTTGGATAGTGGGTTCAGAGCAAGGCAGAACCAGAAAGGCCTTAATATTTCTCCTTGGTATAGTCCACGCTTAATCTGTATTGGCTGTGATGTGATGTTATCTGAATTTGTTTGAATATTAAGTGTGGTTTTCCAGTTTTTCATTACTATGTTTAGAAATTGTATCAATTTAGGATCTACTTTGTATATTTCCAATATCTGTAGTAACCATGAGTGGGGTACACTATCAAAGGCTTTTTGGTAATCAATGTATGCGTAGTGTAGCGACCTTTGTTTAGTTTTAGCTTGATATGTCACCTCTGTATCTATTATCAGTTGCTCTTTACATCCTCATGCTCCTTTGCAGCAGCCTTTTTGTTCATTTAAAATTTTGTTCTGTGTTGTATGTGTCATTAATTTCTGTGTAATGACTGAAGTTAATATTTTGTAGATTGTTGGTAGGCATGTTATGGGGTGATATTTAGCTGGGTTTGCTGTGTCTGCTTGATCTTTAGGTTTCAGATAGGTTATTCCATGTGCAAGTGTATCAGGGAATGTGTATGGGTCTGCAATGTAACTGTTAAATAATTTAGTTAGATGTGAATGTGTTGAGGCGAACTTCTTTAACCAGAAATTTGCTATTTTATCTTTTCCAGGGGCTTTCCAATTGTGTGTAGAATTAATTGCTCGGGTGACTTCATGTTGCAAAATTATCACTTCAGGCATTTGTGGTATCATCTTGTATGTGTCTGTTTCTGCTTGTATCCACCGTGCATGCCTGTTATGTTGTACCGGGTTTGACCATATGTTGCTCCAGAAGTGTTCCATGTCTGTTATGTTTGGTGGATTGTCTATTTTAATGTGTGTGTTATCTATTGTCTGGTAAAATTTTCATTTAATTTGTGTTGAATGTTTGGTTTTGTTTCCTTCTATTTTCACTTTTTTGTATCTTCTAAGTCGTTTGGCCAATGCTTGTAATTTCTGCTTCTTTTCATCTAATTGCTCTATTGCTTCTTGTTGTGAGATTTTACCTAACCTTTTTCGTTTTTTGTCTGATATTTCATTTCTTATAAATTGTGTTAGCTGTCCGATGTCTTTTCTCAGTTTTTCTATTCTGATCTGTAGCCTGTGTTGCCATGCTGGTTTTGTGGGTTTCTTCTGTGTGTTGGTTTGTTCTGATCTCTGCCTAGTGTGTATATTTAGTGTAGTGAGTGCTCCTATATAAACCAGTAGTTGTAACTCTTCCATAGTTGTATTTTCATTTATTTTGTTGTGTATGATTGTGTTGATAGTTTTTATTGTTGTTTCGACTTGTGGGTTATTTGGCAGTCTATGCAAGAATGGTCTGATGTCTGTATTTGTGTCTTTGTATTCTATATATGTCAGCTGAAATTTTTCTTCTATATCTAACATGTGTGTCACTTCGTGTTCTATTTGTGCTTGTTCTGGTGGCTGTCTTAAGATTTCGTTTTCCTCTGATTGTTTCATTGATGCGTGTTGTTCTTTGTTTGTTTGCTCTGGGATGTTTGAGTCCATTACTGTATTTTCTTCTTCTTCTGATTACACGTTATTTTGTTCTAGTATTTGTTGTACTTGTTGTTTGATGTTTTCTAATTCTGACTGGGGTATCCTGTTATTTTTTATTATTGTCAGACAGATGGCGCATCATCTGATCAGAATAGCAATAATTAGCATAACAAAGTAAGACAAAGCAAAGATGATGATCTTTACAGGAAATGCTCAATATGTCCACCATCATTCCTCAACAATAGCTGTAGCCGAGGAATAATGTTTTGAACAGCACTGTAAAGCAGTCCGGTGTTATGGTGAGGCATTGGCGTCGGATGTTGTCTTTCAGCATCCCTAGAGATGTCGGTCGATCACGATAGACTTGCGACTTCAGGTAACCCCAAAGTCAATAATCGCACGGACTGAGGTCTGCGGAACTGGGAGGCAAAGCATGACGAAAGTGGCGGCTGACCACACGATCATCACCAAACGACGCGCGCAAGAGATCTTTCACGCGTCTAGCGATTTGGGGTGGAGCGCCATCCTGCATAAACATCGTACGTTACACCAGGTGTTTATCAGCCAGCCGTGCAAAACCAGAATCACGCATTTCCTCGAAGAAAAATGGCCCGATAACGGTAGATGTGGTAAATTCAACCCATACCGTGACTTTCTCGTCGTGCAATGGAGTTTCCACGCCAAATTCTGCAGTTGTGGGCGTTGACAGACTCTCGGAGCGTGAAATGAGCTTCGTCGGTCCACAACACGTTACTCAACCAATCGACATCTTCCGCCATCTTTTGAAACGACTACACCGCAAATGCCCTCCGCTTCACTAAATCGCCAGGTCGTAGTGGTTAAACACTGGACTCGCATTCGGGAGGACGACGGTTCAATCCCGCGTCCGGCCATCCTGATTTAGGTTTTCCGTGATTTCCCTAAATCGCTCCAGGCAAATGCCGGGATGGTTCCTTTGAAAGGGCACGGCCGACTTCCTTCCCAGTCCTTCCCTAATCCGATGAGACCGATGACCTCGCTGTCTGGTCTCCTTCCCAAACAACCCAACCCCAAATCGCCAGGTAACAGATCATGATGCTGATGGATTTTGTACGGATAGCATCGGAGGGTACCCCTAAGTGCCAACCAAACAGTAGTGTATGGAACGCCGGTGCGACTGCACGAGCGCTGACTTCCCCGTGCATAGACGAACCCGCTACAGTCTCCATTTCTTCCTGAAATGTCTCAGCAGCATTACGCCTTGTCCTCGGTCGCCCACTACGGGGTCCATCGTCTAAAGAACCCGTGGCTTCGAACTTCGAAATCATTCTCCCCACAGCTGCATTTGTCAACGCAGCCGTTCGAATCCCCTTCCTATGGCGATAGGATCGTAACGCTCAATTAGCATATTCACCATTCTGATAATACAGCTTCACTAAAAGCGCCTTTTCAGATAACGTCAACATGCTGTAACTGCTGGCGCATCTGATTTTCTCTCTCTCTCTCTCTCTCTCTCTCTCTCTCTCTCTCTCTCTCTCTCTCTCTCTCTCTCTCTTATTCTCATTATAGCTCCTTTTATACACGATTGTCATGCGTAGTCACTGACGTTTTGCAGTCCAGCGCCATCTGTCTGATATTTTTGAACTTCGTTTTTTTGTGATCTAATAGAATCCCATGTCATTCCAAGCATGTTTGAAAATTTTTACCTCTCTATCTACATTATTCCGTGGTTTACTACGTTTTCAAATTTATACTGACTTTTTGATCACCCGGTACATGTCAGCCATTTCGCGATAAGTACAGCCAGCCATGTTACTCCCAATGCTTCCGCGGCGTGAATGGCGATGGTCTCCGTGTGATTCGCCCTTGCACAGCAACGACCCCCGGTTCCTGTGTGGTTACCGATCCTTGTTCATGCCCAGTGTCCCATGTCAGTTACACATACGTACCTTAATCACTTTCTTGGTCTGCAATGATTGCTATGTAAGCTGTTTGGTTTTAAATTTATTTAGCGGTAAAAGTAACTCCTTTATTAAACAGCGACATATTTTGAGCAGCAGAATGCGCAACCAATACTACTACCTCTAAAGTCTCTAAAATATGTGCTACATCACATCTGTAAGTGCCCAGTTATCAGCAGTGCAAATCATAATATAACAACGTGGTTGCGTCACATTCTGCTGCACAAAATCAGCAGTGCTCTTCACTAAAGCCAACAACGTAGGTGTCGTCTTGCAGGTGGTGGTGGTTCACCAGCTAAATACGTAGTGGACACAACAAATTTTCGAGGATGACGTAGAATTACACATTTATAGCTATTAAACTGTTTGCATCGTAAAACTAACTAGTTAGGTAACAGAAGTCAAAACTGTAGTTTCAAGATACCACAGACGTTACTGCGGACCGCCAACTTCATTTCATGCATGGTGTTTCCCCGATGTCGATGGCATCTTCCAGTAGGGAATCTGCCCTTCTCGCAAGGCCAGAATCCTGATTAACTGCCTTGAACAGCATGATACTGAACCCACGTGGACGTCTTGGGTACCAAATTCTCCAGATTTTTACTTGAAGAAATCCATATGCGACCTGTTTCGCACCCACAAACCACTAGCCTGTAATTCATGGTAATAGTGCTACCTGTGAGTAGTCACCTGGTGTAATGGTGCCACATACTTCCAGAAATCTACCAACTATAGAGTCCATAATATTCAAAATTACTGCCTTTCCACGTTTCAAAGATGGAGAAATACTCACTTAAGCAGTTCGTTACAAGGTTTTCGATCCTCAGGGTATGTAATTCTTCCGCCGCCATGTCGAGGACGATAAATTATTTATACACACAGCCGAAGAGAAAACTACTGCAGTTGAACATACGACGTCGATATTGATCCGGTGGCGGCACATACCATGTGGTGATAGTAGATGTACTGATAAAGATTTCGAGTCGACCGCCAATAGATACTGTAGCGACATAACTATCAGAGCGGCATCTGTGTCTGCCTTTCAATAAGGAATCATCACAGGCAGAAGGCTCATTGTGGTACGAATGTGTGAAGCAAGCTGAAAACTATGCCACTCGTGCTTCTCACAGGGGTCAAATCGTGGTATTCCAAGGGGCGGGAAGATACTCTAGGAGAAATGCCACACAAGTTGACGTGCTGCGGCAGTTGTTCAACGACATTGGCACGAACGGTGACGTCAACATTCTCACACCTGGTGACGGCTCGACTGATGCCGTCGGAGGATCACTTGGAAGGCGGAATAGCGCGCCGTGGTCTTCAGCGATGAAAACGTCCACCAGGATAGTCCTAACCCACACGGCATTAAAATCAACGTGTTCTTTAAGACGTGCTGCAACTTCCCTCGCCAGCACGATCTCCCAACTTGTCTCCATTCGAGCACGTGTGGGATGTGATAGGACGAGAAGTGACTGGTGCAATTTGTCAAACTACTACTCTCACAGAACTACGTGAACGGGTCGAGCGGGGATGGCATAATACATCCGAGGACAGTCTTCATCATCTGTACGGTCGACTATATGCTGGAGTCAGCGCCTGCATTGCCGCCCCTGGACGCTACACCACGTTTTAATATGGGTGTTTCAGTATGGGTCTGTTCTCAGTGTTCAGAACTGCTTGCACTATTGCTCTGCAAATGTAATCACATCGTCTGTTCCATATGCACGGTTGCATATATTGAGTGAATTGAAAACTTGTAAAAGAGATTACTAATTTTTTCCAGCATTGTATTTTCGTGAGCAGTATAAACTGCAAGAATGAAATTTAAAACTGGTTCAATCCAAATGGGAAGTTCTTTCTAGAATGTAAAAACTGTGAGTACGCTGATAGTACGTGGCACTTAATTGTATACAATGTTAAAAAAATCCGTGACGACGGATACGCCCACTTATCACTATATCAAATTTTATGAAGAATACTCTATTGATGTACCTGAACGCAATGATTTGATTAGCTTCCGTTCGTTTAAATCGTCAGATGTACAGTATGAAAGTAAGCACAAATTTAAGAGTTTACTTCTAATTCGGAGAGCTTGTTTCTTTATGTCAAACCGCTTATTGTTCGCTAAATGTGTGACTGGTGGTGGTGGTGGTGGTGGTGGTGGTGGTGGTGGTGGTGGTGGTGGTGTGTTGGGGCTTATGGGCGCTCAACATCGAGGTCATCAGCTCCCTGACGCACATTAAAAGGAACGAATGTGGACAGACCTAAGAAAACTAAAACACACACTCAAACAAAGCAGGAAAAGAAGGAAAATGCTAGCTGAGAAAGTAAAACCTACGGAAAGGGGAAACATAGCAACAAGAATGTCACAGGAAATTACTGGCTGGCCACTTACATAAAATATGGGCGAGCTTGTCACACAGTGAGCAAATTAAAATCCTCTCCATAAAATCTTTGTAAAAACATTTGACAGGGCACAGAACTTTAAAACTTTAACCACATTCGTCCGAGTGTTGCCTAAAAGAGATGGCAGGTCCGCTGGCAAGTCAGCCGCGACCCGCTGGTCAGAAAATAAAACGCAGTCCAATAAAACGTGGCGCACAGTGACCTGGACGCCGCAAGCACCACAAATTGGAGTGTCCTCTCGCCGGAGCAGGAAGCCGTGCGTCATAGGGCTGTGGCCTATTCGAAGCCGACAGAGGAGAACCTCGTCCCGTCGATGGGGCTGAAAGGAAGTACACCACACACGCGTTGTGGGCTTGACTATACGGAGCTTATTGTCAGTCACTTCCAGCCACTCATCCTCCCACCGACGCATGACCCGTGAGCTCAACAGCGAGGTGAGTGCGTGCAAGGGGATAGCACAGTGAGATACTTGTAGGGCGAGACACGCTTCCTTGGTTGTGAAATCTGCCCTTTCATTCCCAGCAATCCCAACATGCCCCGGAACCCAGCAGAAAGCTACAACCTTCCCCAGTCGCTGTAGTCGGAGGAGGGCATTCTGGATGGTCTGGACAATTTTGTCTGCCAGATACAAACGTTGCTATGAATGAAGGGCACTGAGTGAATCGGAACAGACAAGAAATTTAGGAGAGGAAGAATGTCTCATGTGCTCCAGTGCCCGCAAGATCGCAAGCAATTCTGCATCAAAGACAGTAAAAGTCTGAGGCAGTCGGACCTTGAAGACACGATATGGAAAAACAACTGAGCAACCAACAGAATCCCCTTGTTTCGACCCAGCCGTAAAAACAGCTACATAGTCGTGGTGTTCAGATAAAATGGCAGAAAATGCTGCATTAAAAACGGTGGCAGGAGTGCAATCTCTCTTGTATTGCAATAAATCTAAAATCACTCCGGGCCTCTTCAGTAACCAGGGTGGCAGGCGGTTAAAACCTTGGATTTGGGGTTGTACAGACTCTACACCGAGGGGCTCTAGTACACGTTGCACACGGATCCCAAACGGCAACGTAGCCCGGGGACGGCGGGGAAAAAGGCGGTCCAGAGGTGGATGGGCAACAAGATGGTGAGCAGGCGATCTGGGAGCTGCAAGAAACTTACAAGCCTGGCGCACCAGCAAGAGCTGCCGCCGGATGGTAAGTGGCGGTTCGCCAGACTCAGCACAGAGGCTGGGTACGGGACTGGTCCGATAAGGACCCGTGGCCAGTCGGATCCCAGCATGGTGAACAGCGTCAAGGATCCGCAAATAAGATGGCCTCGCTGACCCATATACTGTGCACCCATAGTCCAGCCGTGAACGCACAAAAGCTCCATAAAACTGTAGGAGACGCGCCCTGTCCGTGCCCCAAAGACCTGTGGCTGAGGCACTTGAGGATGTTCAGTGCCTTCAGCGTTCTGGCTTTCAAGTCACGTAGGTGTGGCAGCCATGACAACCTGGAGTCAAAAATTAGGCCCAGAAACCGCACTGCGTCTCTAAAATGTAGGACAGTATCCCCCATATGCAAGGCAGGCAAAGTAAAAAGATGACGAGAACGATTAAAATGAACACAAACACACTTTTCGGCAGAAAACCGAAAACCCGTTTTCGCAGCCCACTCCTCTAACCGCCGCATTGTTAGCTGCAACTGACGGCTCACGGTTGCAACACTGGAGGAGGAACAGAAAACAGCAAAGTTGTCCACAAATAAGGAGCACTGTACTGGACTCATCACTGTAGACGTTATACTGTTGATGGCTATGGAATGAAGAGAATAGTGATAGGCTGAAATGTGTGTTCTTGTGAAACACAGTTAGCTCTTTATTCACATGAAATATTGACTGCTACTGACAAGGGATTTCAGATAGATTCCGTATTTCTGGATTTCCGGAAGGCTTTTGACACTATACCACACAAGCTGCTTGAAGTGAAATTTGCCTGCGTGTGGAATATCGTCTCAGTTATGTGACTGAATCTGTGACCTGTCAGAGGATGCAGCTCGTACTAACTGAAGAAAAGTCATCGAGTAAAACAGAAGTGATTTCTGCCGTTCCCCAAGGTAGTGTTACGGGCCCTTTTTTTGTTCCTTATCCATATAAAGGATTTGGGGGACAATCTGAGCAGCCGTCTGCGGTTGTTTTCAGATGACGCTGTCGTTTATCGACTAATAAAGTCTTCAGAAGATCAAATTGTAGAAAGATTTAGAAAAGATATCTAAATGATGCGAAAAATTGGCAGTTAACCCTAAATAACGAAAAGTGAGAGGTCATCCATATGAGTGCTAAAAGGAATTCATTAAACTTCAGTTACACGATAAATCAGTCAAATCTAAAGGCCGTAAATTCAACTAAATACATAGGTATTACAATTACGAACAACTTAAATTAGAAGGAACACACAGAAAATGTTGTGGGGAAGGCTAACCCAAGACTGCGTTTTAATGGCAGGACACTTAGAAAATGAAACTGATCTACTAAGGAGACTGCCTACACTACGCTTGTCCGTTCTCTTTCGGGATACTGCTGCGCAGTGTGAGATCCTTACCAGATAGGACTGACGGAGTACATCGAAAAAGTCAAAGAGGGCAGCACGTTTTGTATTATCGCGAAATACGAGAGTTCCACCGAAATGATACAGGAACTGGGCTGGATATCATTGAAAGAAAGAAGTTTTTCGTTGCGACGGAATGCTTCACGAATTTCCAATCACCAACTTTCTCCACCGAATGCGAAAATCTTTTGTTGACACCGACCTACATAGGAAGAAACGATCGCCACGATAAAGTAAGGGAAATGAGAGTTTGTACGGAAAGATACAGGGGTTCGTTCTTTCCGCGCGCTATACGAGATTGGAATAATAGTAAGTTGCGAAGATGGTTCGATGAACCCTCTGCTAGGCACTAAAATATGATTTGCAGGGTATCAATGTAGATAGCGCGAACTGCAGTATCTGTAACCGTCACTTGCATTAAAACTTCACAATCGTGTCGTAGGGGGAAGAGAGTTGTAGGTGGGAAATCATGACTACCAGCCGCACATGGGGCTTCCGGTATTGCAGTGGCGGACTGGGACTCGAACCTTCATGCTCAAACTCTCTATATCGGTTACGTTAACGCTCTCTTCCATCCGGACACACTTCCTGTCTGACCGAAATTCGTAACATATCGCTGCGTCCGTCGCACGTTACACCTCCTACTCGCAAATTTTTGATTCCCAAAGAGAGTCGAATGGTATTTGTGCATCCGCACCGAAACATAAGTCTTAGAACAGGTGACTAGATTATATCAATGTAACAGTGTTTTGTCTTTTCCTTTGGACGTTTTTACATTACTTCAGCTTGTCTCCCATAGACTCCACCGACTCTAAAAAGAAAACTATTCCATATTTCTTACCGGAGTTTATACCAAATATTGTACCGAGTTAGACACAAAATATATTTGTAAATGGTGCAGCTAATAATCGACAATCTATATTCGAAAGTGTACAGTTTTGTTTTACAACTTACTCAGCTAATGGTGAATCGCTAGTTATCTCTTTCCTGCCGTTAGTGTGGGTCATCCTTCGTATTTTGAAATTTGTGCTGTTTCTTGAAATTACTGTCTTTTATACCCCTGGTATCCTAACATACGTATACCTGTTCGTCTGGTTCGTTTGTTTTTGCTTAGATTGTTGTCTGGTATTTGTATAGAATGTTCATTGCAGGTGGCGTCGGCACATCTGTTATCCAGTTAGCCCGGACTGTTCCCAATGTCACAGTCTTAGGGACAGCTTCAGAGTCCAAACACAAAAGAGCATTAGCTCTCGGAG
Source organism: Schistocerca americana (assembly GCF_021461395.2). Taxonomy (NCBI): domain Eukaryota; kingdom Metazoa; phylum Arthropoda; class Insecta; order Orthoptera; family Acrididae; genus Schistocerca; species Schistocerca americana. Next base: position 612,825,854 of record NC_060122.1, read on the forward strand.
TGAATCGAATTTTCCACCACAAGGAAAAATATTTAGACAAGATCTTGAAAGAATATCCTGATGGCGCCGATATTATCATAAACAGTAACGGCGGAAGAGACATCGAAAAGTGTTTGAAATTCCTAAAACCTTGTGGAAGATTAATAAACATAGGTAAGTAAACTACCGGAGTAGCTGAAATCCCCACTTCATAATTAGAAATCAGATAATTCTAAATTCAGATAATTAATTACATCTCTTGTTAAAATTTTTACAAACTTGGTAAATGAATTTGACACCATTGATTTTGTAGTTTTCATTCCGAACACTTACTTCATTTAGCTTTCTATGTTAGTTATCCCTGTGCAAGCTCTTCGCCCCCGCATTACGACTACAACCAGCATTGGTTTGTCTGATTACTGTAGACAATCACTGATCTCCCTCTATTATTTCTACATTATCCCTATACTTAGCTTCATTGCGGAAATAATTGCTCGTTGATGCCTACAGGGTTTGACCCATCAGCTACTCCGTTACTGACAAAACTGTAACAACGTTTATTTTTCCAAAATTCGGCACATTTACTGATCCGATCCACCCATCTATATCTCAACTTTTTGTAGTTGATCCCCAAAGCTATTAACTTCTTTTATGTACTTTCTAATAAGACTTCCAAATACTTCAAATTAAGACTCTTCGCTAGCGTATTTTTTACAAAATAAATAAACCGATAGTAAATAAACCGATAGTAAATAAACCGATAGTAAATAAACCGATAGTAAATAAACCGATAGTAAATAAACCGATAGTAAATAAACCGATAGTAAATAAACCGATAGTAAATAAACCGATAGTAAATAAACCGATAGTAAATAAACCGATAGTAAATAAACCGATAGTAAATAAACCGATAGTAAATAAACCGATAGTAAATAAACCGATAGTAAATAAACCGATAGTAAATAAACCGATAGTAAATAAACCGATAGTAAATAAACCGATAGTAAATAAACCGATAGTAAATAAACCGATAGTAAATAAACCGATAGTAAATAAACCGATAGTAAATAAACCGATAGTAAATAAACCGATAGTAAATAAACCGATAGTAAATAAACCGATAGTAAATAAACCGATAGTAAATAAACCGATAGTAAATAAACCGATAGTAAATAAACCGATAGTAAATAAACCGATAGTAAATAAACCGATAGTAAATAAACCGATAGTAAATAAACCGATAAACCTTTCCTTGCTGTCACAGGTTTACATATTATGAGGGGGATTCAGTAAGTAATGACAATTTTTTTTTCTGATAGAAATTTCTTCATGATTCAAATACACCATATTACTCCCCACCCTTTTGGCTACCAGATCCTGTTTTGGAATATAATCTCTGTTAAATGCGAAAGTCTTACACCTTATTACTGGGAGGGCTTGTGCGCCCGTATGGACTGGTCTGGTCGACGTCGGAGCTAACGTTTTGCTACTTCAATAACCTCATGCTGCTTCCCGCGGAGTGCATCCTTCATTGGGCCAAACTGATGAAAAGAGTAAGATCGGAGCTGTAGGTGTTTGAGGGAGAGTCCAATGAAGTTTTGAGAGCTGCTCCCAGCTGCACAGACTTCTCAGGCCTTAGGTTTCCATAAAGTTCGTACGCATTTTTGTAGCGACGAATACGCTGAAGTTGAGCGGCTCTGAACTGTTCGTTCGGGGGAAGGCAGTTTTGTTGTCTGTTCGGAGTAACGGACCCATGCTTCATTGCCTGTGACGATGTTTGACAAAAAAATTGTCATGATCAGCCTCGCCTTACGACCTACCGTGCTTTTGTTCACTGCCAAGTCTTCGTAGATATTCTACCAGAGCGTACGAATGACTGCGTTGCTGTGGTTTACGCCAAACGAAATTCAATGACAGGTCTTCGTTTCGAACGCACCTCTGTTACAGACCCCATTTTGACGGATACGAAAGGCGCCGTCACTTCCCAGAACTTCATGAAGCTATAGGGGCTGAAGCGGGAACATTTCACAATGTCCTACAAATTCCGCATTTTTCAGTCGAAATTGGCCGAGGAAAAAACTGTGTTGCATTACTTATTGAACGCCCCCTCGTACAACACTGATGCAAGGCAGATTGTCAAACCTCCCCTAAAACTTTCAGCGTGTAATTTCCTAATTTGTTTCCGTCAGAAATGTTGGCTGTGTTGGTAGCTCTGCACAAGGCCGCACGTACGGAGACAGAGCCCTCGTGAAAGATACGTAATTTAGGTTGTAATTAATTGTAGTTGAACACTTTTAACTAATTAAATACGCTCTTTAGTGTACTCTTCAAGCCCACCATTAGGTTTTTCTTTTATTTGCGTGTTGTTCCAGTAGTCGCGAAAAGTTCGTTTTGTTTATATTTCGCGGCTTTGCCTTACTTTCCGATTGTGCATACTTAGCGTTATACCGCAATCTTAAGTGCATTTGGTATAGATTAACTAATGAAATACATTCATTAGTGTGCTCTCCAAGCTTGCCATTAAAGGTTTTTCTTTTAGTTACGTATTCTTCCACTTATCGCAAAAAGTTCGTTTGGGTTACATTCGGCTGTTTAGGCCTAATTTTTGATGGTGCATATTTAGCATTGTACCCCAAATTTAAGTGCAGTAATAGTTTAATTACATATTAGTTTCCAAAACATATTTAGTGTCATTTTGCATCTGTATTTAATATATTATCGTTATCGCTTAGTAAATCTCTTAATTTCCAAACTACCATGGATACTAAGTGTCTGAGCTGCAGTAGGAAAGTGAGTTCCGGGGTTTTGTGCAGCTGTTGTGACAGGTGGTTTCATTGGGGGAATTGTAGCGGCGTGGGAATTGGGGGAGGAAACGAGACTCTTCCATTCTTTTGCAGGGTTTGCTCAAGAGATAGGATTATAGCTGAACAGCCCTTCAGGCTGATTTGGACAGAGCGAGGGAGGAATTGAAGAGGTTAAGAGGGGAGGAGGACAGCTGGGAACAGGGGCCACAGAAAGAGGACAGTGTCTGACAGTTTCCCAATTGGCACAACCAATAGATTTGCCTTGCTACCACAGTTAAGTAGGGAAGTGGCTCCAGTAGAAGTAGTTAAGATGCAACAGAATCTCACTAGGAAACCAACTGTTTCAAAAAAAAAAGTAGAAAGTAAGAGGAAAGTTCTGTTTGCTAGGTAGCAGCCATGGAAGAGATGTGGGCCAGATTTTGCTGGAAAACTTAGGTACCAGGTCACAAACATTTTAATGCCAAGTGAAAGTCTTAGCCAGATGGTAGAGGATACAGATTCCTTGTGCAAGGGATTCACAAAGCAGGATCAGGTGATGGTAGTGGGTGTAGTGGGAAACAGTATTGATAGGGATCAGGGCTACAGTACTGAGTGCGACCTGGTGAAAATAGCCTCGGCAATGACCCATACAAATGTTGGGCTGGTGCCTGCTTTCGTGCGGCGTGATCAGCCCCACTTTAACCGCTCTGTCAGGAGAGTAAATATGGAGTTGGATCGCTTGCGTAGGGCGGCCACTCTGTCAGACATTGTATTTGTTCCTGTCGAGGCTATTGACAGGGGGATTCCACAAGGCATGGCCTACATTTCAATAGGAAAGGGAAGGGTAAACTGGCAGGGTTGTTAGCGAAATCCATAACGGGGGACACTAGTACTCATGGATGTACCTCTTTTTTAGACTAATATCAGTGTCCAATGAGGTGTTCAGGCAGGCAGGTGCTAATGAGATCCAAAACTCGCAAAATTCTCACAACAGGAAAGTAAATAATAATGTTACCATATTTAACCAAAATATTGGTGGATTAAAGAAAAAGGTAGATTCTCTCAAAAGTAAAAACTACCATTTTTCACCAAAATATTCCAGGATTGAAGAATAAAGTAGATGAGCTCCTGATTTGTTTAGATGATATTGAATCTGATAATGTAATATATATACTATGCCAGTCTGAGCATCACATTGTGTCCGATATGGAAAAGATAAATATCAGTGGTAATAAACTAGCTGCGCATATGAGTAGAGAGAATAAGGTGGGAGGAGGAGTTGCCATATATGTCAAAAGTTATCACTGTGTAGAACGCTTAGATACAGAAAAGGTTTTGTCTAGAGCAACATACAGAAGCATGTGCCTGTCAACTTAAACTGAAGAAGGGCTCTTTTATAATTGCAACAGTATATAGGTCCCCCTCAGGAAACTTTCATTTATTCCTGGAAAACTTGGATGCCTCGTTGTGCGAGTTGTCAGATAGGGGAAAGCAAATTATTATTTGTGGGGACTTCAATGTTGATTCACTGAAAGAGTGTAATAGGAAGAATGACCTGGAAGTCTTGCTCGGTTCTTTCAATTTGACATCTGTCATTAATTTTCCTACTGGAGTAGTAAAGGACAGCAGCACATTGATAGATAACACTTTTATAGCCCAAGATAGGTTTAAAAACATAAATTCTTGTCCTGTTGAGAATGGGCTTTCTGATCATGATGCTCAGCTAGTTACAGTATATGACATAGCTCCATTCAGTAATTCAAAATCACCCTCCAAAGTTGTGCATTCAATTAATGACTCAACAATTAGAAATTTCAGAGAAAATCTTCAGCAGTTAGACTGGGATGAGGTGTACAAGGAACCCGATGCTAATTTAAAATATAACATATTTCATGATACACTTGTAAGAGAATTTGAAAACTGTTTCCCCAAGAAAGTAGTTAAATCTAATTATAAGAAACCATGCAAAAAACCTCGGCTTACTAAAGGAATAAAAATATCTTGTAACCACAAAAGGGAACTGTATCTAACAACAAGAAATAGTAATGACCCAGAAACAGCCAAATATTATAAAAACTACTGTGCTACATTAAGAAAGTCCAGAAGCATGTGCATCATGTCTGAGATTAATACCTCTGATAACAAGATCAAAACAATTTGGAATATTATTATAAGGGAGATAGGGCAACGAAGAGTACAGGATGACGGTATCACCATCAAAGCGAATGGAAACTTGATAAACAAGAAGCCAGAAGTCGAAATCATTTTGAATAATCAATTTTTAAATGTTGTAGAAAAAATAGGATCTAAATGTTCATTAGAAGAAGCAAGGCAATTAATGGAAGAGGCCTTACCCACACCATTTGATACAATGGAAATTCCACTCACCTCTCCTTCTGAAATTAGGAAGATAATAAACTCTCTCAAGAATAAAAGCTCACATGGAATTGATGGTATGTTCAGCAGGATAAGAAAAGCTTGTTCCCAAGAAATAAGTGGGATTCTTAGCCACATATGTAATAGCTCTCTGAAGCAGGGTATTTTCCCAGATAGACTGAAGTATGGTTTTCAATTAAATTTACTTGGCCTGTGTCATCTGACGGCAAAACAAGACTACACAGATTACAATGTTGGCTTCGAATATAATCACTGTATCAGAACTGTTACTATAATTACACAGCAAATGAACATAAAAATTAACGCGTCTTTCTCATAAAACTATTTAAGAATTTACAAGGTAGTACTTACTGAAATCTACTGGTATAAGGCTCTGAAAAAAACTGACAACACGGTGCCTTATACATGGACTTTGATGGTAATTAATTGGCCTACCTGTGCGCACGGAAGGCTTGTCTGCTTTAAAAGTTGTTGCTATTAGGAATAATGACACGACTCTCAAAAATCTAATTTCGTTTGACGTACTTGCGATGTGCAATGCAAGACGGTATCTTACCAGTTCATAAATGTTTCTCAATACGCAACTCGCGACGTGCAGTGCGAGTGTGCAAACAGTCGCGAAAGTGAAAATGAAAACAGGAATTAATCTTAACAACTGATATAGCGGAACAGACTCAGTATAACTACGCTTCATTAAGCCATGACAACAGTCCAGTATTTCATGAAGTTCCCACGCCTAGACAAGTTCGCAAAAATATTTATTAAGAACTGCTGTTCTCGACACTTCTTTAAACTAAAAGACAATACCATATGTTGGACTACAAAATTTGTACAGCAAACTTCAGCCATAAGCAATGTTTCTACAATAAGAAGCTACACAGTCATCAATACAAAAAAAATTGGATTACCTTAAAAGTTGGCTTTTACCATTATTCCTTTAATATATAATCCCATTTGCTCAATATCTTTCCTTAAAACGTATTATTACCAAATCTTTTTTTAAAATAATGCTGTCTGTTCTACAGGGCAGACCAGCTTCCGTCCTTCTAAACAAAGTACATTGCCGGCCTGACACACACACACACACACACACACACACACACACACACACACTCTCTCTCTCTCTCTCTCTCTCTCTCTCTCTCTCTCTCTCTCTCTCTCTCTCTCTCTTCCGCCGCTACTCTCTCACTGAGGAAGGTGGGTACAGCGTTAACGTCTGGATCTGTTGCTTATCCGGGTGTGCAGACTGTTGTTCGACCTGTTCACGATCGTTTGTCACCGCTTCTGGCCAGTGTACTATGGAAGCAAGCAGAATCCATGTTTTTTGTGTAGTGAAGAAAACTTGTTTCGATGTATGTGAAGTAAATTTTTCTCGTTACATTTTCTCTGTTTGTAATGGAAAGCAATTCTGAGTAATAATCCCACAGTCATATAGTTGTGTATAATACCACATATCTAATATTTTATGTTTTGCCCTTTTTTTTTTTTCAAAACTTCATATAATTCGTTAACAATGTTACAGTGTATCCCATTACGTTGCACGCTGATAAGAAGTAGCTATTTGCTTCTAAAATTTTTCTTACAAATACAACTAAGAACAGAATATAAACCAGAGGTCTTAAATTAAGATATTCAATTATAGATTGTCACAACATGATTTGTAAAAGGACCAAAACAACGAAGAATAAGAGGGCTGACATTGTACTACTGCTTTCTGGAACTAGCGATAGCTGCTGTTAAGTATTTGAACTATGGCACTCTTTCCAGGTAAAACGGCGATTAAGCAATCAGCACTTCACGGAGAAAACACAGCAAATTTAATTTGAGCAATTTACATTTCAATATATTGCAGGTATGTTAAGAGTATGGAAAGAACAAAAACAGATGGTCACATGTGTCAAAAATAAAGTTGCGGCGAAGTTTCTGTGATGAACAGGAACAGTCTTTAGTATACTGCTTGAAGTGTTCTGAGATCTCGACATTGCAGAAGTAAGGCTTTGACATTCCAAATGCCTCAGCATAATAAGCTAGCAGTCGCAAGAATCTGGGAAGAGAAAACACGGCTGGCTTAGATTAGCTCTAGGCTTTCAGAGGACACCATCCAAGCCTTCGCCAGAAGCTTGCAGTTTATCAGGGGCCACATCCTTCAATAAAACGAATGTGGAAATATTCTTGAGTAATCTGAAAAATATTTTGAACCGCAATTCAGCGTTTAGTGATGGAACAAAAGTTCCAATTTGGATGAGGGTAGTGGTACCTCAGCAGTACAGACACCAAAAGAAGTATTTGCTGCTAAAGGAATTAAGCAGTTGAACAAGGTTACCGATCGGGAAAAAGGTACACTTGCGACCACAGTAAGCGTAATAGGTGTTTCTGGTATTGCTCTTCCTCCAGCGATGATATTCCCCAGAGTCAATTTCAAGGGTCAGATACTTACATGCGCTCCTCCTGGGACACAAGTACTTGAAGCTGCATAACGCGGACAATCAGTGAGTTATTATCACGTGTTATGGAGCATTTTGTGAAGCGCACACAATCATCAAAGGAAAATCTTTCACTTCTCTTTCTAGACTACCATCAGAGCCACGTTGTTGCTGAGACAATGAATATTCTCAAGGAAAATGGTGTAACAGTGCTAAGAATTCCATCACACTGCAGCAATCGAATGCAACCTGTATACGATAGTGTGTTTAGTTCATTTCAGGCTCATTACAGTTCTGGAGCTGATGCATGGCTAATACATCATCCCTGAAAGCAACTGTCTGAGGTTGCTGGGTGTATTGGCGAAGCCTTCACTTGGTCAATGACACCACCCAACATCCTGACACGTTTCAAGAAAACGAGCATTATTTCATATGACTGATGTTTCCACAGATAATTTTTTATGTTTAACTCTGTGACAGTGTTTTAATCAAAGAACTCACCTTCAGTAGCTTCTGATAATGTACTAACATTTTCTCAAGTCTCATCAAATCAAAGTTTAGTTATTCTTCCTGCGACAGATGGTGATGCGAACAGTGCAGTCCCTACCCTAGGAGCTATTGACGGTCAAAGGGAGTCTCTTCTAATATACTACCAGAGGAAGATCCATTATTGCAGAGTAGGCCTGTTATTGGTTCCGATATTTTTCAGAAGTTGTCCTAAGGCCGACGGAAGAATAAGCAACAGAAGAAATAGAAAGAGGGGAATGCGTTACATCGCCACAGATAATCCAATCAAAGAGGTATCTGAAGAACGTTTAAGATTGTGGAGGATGAAAGAAGAAAGTAAATTTAAAACTCGCAAGAGATGTCCGTTTTCAAGACTGTCTGATTTCACTGGGATAGTTAAAGGTAAAATTTACGATCATTCGAACGGTGGATAATCAAGTCAACTGAGGACAAAGAAGAAGAAAACTGCCCAGCTGTTCAAGATGATTAAATTTCAGTAGAGTTTCCTGGCAAGAACCCAGCTCACTACATTGAAAGATGATGGGGCCTATCAAGTAACATTTCTCCGTAGGGGGCCAAAAATGCCAATGCGTTTGTATATCCATACGTAGCTGATTCATCACATGTCAGAAAAAGTGCAGTAATGTTCTTACCAAAACCTGCTCGCTTGGGAAAAACAAAAAGACAGCAGGATTGCCTCAAATTTAACATCAATTAAAAATAATAAACGTCAGTGAACATTGTAAGAACACTTGCAATTATTTTCATAGATTCCATATAATAAATTTGTCTAACATTTAAATGTAGCCTGTGTTCTGAATGTGTTAAAGAAGTTAGGCCAACATGAATGAACTTTTGGATGCTTATTACACTGTACCCCAGTATGTCTTTAACTATGCTTCACACTGGGGTACGCTGTAACAGTCAGCAGTCATTCTTAATAGTATCTATAAATAAACCAATTTCATAGCCAAACTGAGTCTGCTAGTTTCTAATGATTAAGGTTCCCTAAACAAAAGCTCTGAAACGAACAGCAGTTTTACATCAATTTTGAAATTTCAAAAAATTACTCTCCTGTTAAACTGTGTCCCACCTTCCCTCACTCTGACCAACATCTCTGGTCTCTCACAGTCTTACAAAGAATATGATCATATCGATATTACAGTGGTTGAGAACATTCATTAAATTCGCAACTTCATTCATATTTATGGCCAAAACTAGCTGAAAATCGTAAAGGCAAATAGAGCGACTCTCTCAGGGACAGCCCCCATTCAACCTTGTCATTTATGCAATTTTCTCATGTCATTGATACCTTGGAGGTTAACCTACAGACCAGAATCACGAAACCGAAAATACCTGTGACAACATGAGAGAAATTGTAGATGACTGTTTGTGAAAGCACCGGTTTTACTGCAAAGGTGCCACTTATGTCTTAGGCGCCTTTGTCTCACATTTACGTGACGATGAAAATTACCTCTCTGCTTGTTCAGAGAAGAGACAATTTACTGAATTAATAACCAACCTTACCCAGTCAAACAACTGCTAAGAGCTGTATACGCCAGCAGACTCAGTCTGAGAGCGATATACACCAACACTTCACGAATTCTTGAAATGTTAACTGATCGATATAAGCTTAATGTAATTCATGTGCTTTTATCAATATTATTGGAGCGGAAGTAATTATTACGTTTCAGTACCGACAATTTAATCTTACAAAACCTTCCAAAAACTTAAATCTGAAAGTCCAAGAGTCCTATCAAGGAACTTCGTAGTTTAAATCGGTAGAGATCAATATTCCCGCAAAGGTATATGTAATTTCAGATACTAGGAATTTCTGTTAATTTAAGATTTTTCGGCAGAACTAACTACATCACATCAGAATGAACTGCCTAACTAAGAGCTTGCAAAACATTTCCTATAAGTATTTTGTTCCTTAACAGATAATTAGTCAGCGACTAAATTGGTAGTAAAAAAACTTTCGGAGTAACGGTGGATCAAGTAGAGATACTCCACTATGGTATATGATTCATCTAAAAGTCCACTCTGTTCATAAAAGTGGCAGTTCCATGCTTCTGTGGTGTTCCAGGTACAAACAGCACAGTTATATACCCAAAATCAGTTACATGGCGAGGAAAAATGCCTACGTGGGATTGCAGATCCATATTTACCACTCCATTAATCCAAAAGAGCCAGAGGGTAGTCGGTGTAAACATTGGACACTTCCTGGAACGTTACCCACAGAAGGTGCAGTCAATACTGAATCGCATATTTGAACTGCGTGCGCTGTGGAAGATAAGGCCTTGCATCCACTCCAAAATCGAAATCGAACAGGTGAGTCCTTCCTTGCGGCTTGTGACGGAAACATTTTATAAGAAGTATTTTTTCGGACTAATTACCGTCGTATTTCTTGCAGGTTACAACCGCGATAGAGCAGCTGTGCAAAAGGGAAAACTATGGCAAAGTGATACTCGTTGCTCAAGACGAACCTTTCCTACTAAACGAACCGGGACACAGAATCTCGAGCCCTACGGAAACAATTCCAGGAATTTCTCCTCCGGCGAAGCAAGAGCATAACTCGGCGATGTCTGCGGAGGAGGAAGGTGCTGGAGCTACGAAACAAACGGAAACCACCGAATCCCTACCTAAGGATGTTGATGAAAACACTGCTGAACATACGGTCAACGAACACAGCTGACAGTACGCTACACACGGTCACATTCTCGAAATTTTGTACGGTTTTTAGCCTTCTGACGTCCTGAAACTTAACTTTCCTAAAAAATGTTTCTTTTAATACCTCAGTGTTGTGTTCTGATTCTCGTCAAGACAAAACTGCCTTGCAAAGGTTAGCCCTCCGGTAATGTACAAAGCAAACGGCAAATTTTAAATGTTTTAAATTATTTATGGAAAAAAGAAGTCTCTTGTGCATGCAGTAAGATATCTTTCAATAAAGCCTTTTGGAAAGTGCTCAGTCTCTGTCCGCACGTAATTTATCATCAAATTAAGGAGCAAAAATCCGTGATGATGGAACAAGTCAGTACATGAAGTTATCAGAAATGTTAAAACATCTAAAAAATCACAAACCCTATGCAGACAATTTGCTAAATATATGCTATCTTATTGAACAATATAACACAGGAAGTAGCTTAATTATTTCTTCAGGGACTCCACAATAGAATGGTGAACCGTGAGAAGTCGTCAGTTTCGGCTTGGAAATGCGTGGACTACTGCTAAAATGTGTTAGCTCTCACAGTTTGCGATTTGATAGAGCAGAAAATATCGCACGCTTTTCTGCACGTGAGTCAAGCAAGTCTCGTCCAAACGCAGATTTGATTTCTGCCTGGTATGAACTGAGTGAAAGCTGCTAATTCTTCCGAATAAGTTCATACTCTTCACAAACGACTTTAGGAAAAATATATATTGAGAGGAAAATGTCATAATTCGAAGCCTCCTGAACAAGGACCGACAAGAGTTTCGCGAAGTTACCCCTCACATCGTTCGAATTGCCCGTTTCTTTGACCAAATCCCATTTTGTGAATAAGAGCTATCCCAGAATATGTCGCGCGTCATAAGCGAATGAAAATAAACAAAGTAGACTAATTTTCGTGTCTATCACTTCTTGCAGATACTGTTCTAAAGGTAAATATAGCAGCATTAAGTTCTCACCGAAATACTGAACGAAGGCTTTCCTTGATAGCTCGCCGTCCACCTTAATACACAGGAATTTGTACTGTTAAACCTCACTAATGTCCGTTCTGTATAATTAAAACTTCAGTCTCGGTTTGTGTTAGAAACGGTGAAAATCGAGTGTTACTGTGCTTTAACATCAATTTATTTTCTGGAATCCATAAAGCTACCTCTCGAACTGCACTATTTGATACATGGCCTATGATACACTAACACCTTTCACTACCAAGCTGGTAGATGGTTCTCCAGCCCAACCTAGTGACACACCCACAAGGACTTGGATCCTGCGGATAATTCCTGACCGTAGTAGAACTGGCATGTCCTCTTTGGCATAGCGGAGTCGCAGCGTAGTTCTGGAATCTCAGGTTCTGTTAAGCAATTCAAATAAACAAGCTGCTTTCAAAAAATCTGTTGGCTACTAAGGGAAGGTCGGGTTGTATCGGAGAAGTAAGATTTTTCTAAATGTTTCTGAAGGTTGTATTGGATCATTCTTCACGTCAAACGATACTATGATACGTTAATTATTACAGTAACGAATCTCGATGTCATACGAAAGCTCGTTCGTTGATTTTTTGATATATTAATGTCGCTGAGCAAGTCGTACAATATCTTTCAAATGAATATACCGCCATTTGACTGTTACGTTTATTTAATTACAACAGTGGTTTCAGCCTTTGCCATTTTCAAATGATTGCGTTTGCTTGTCATGTCATACCCTGCAATAAATGCTAATGAAATAAACTCAGTCACTTGAAAATGGCATAAAAGGTCGTAACCTGTGTCGTAATTAGACAGTAGTAGGGTCAAATAGAGGTGTGTTCATTTAAAATGATTCCGGAATATCCTTTCGTTAGTAATTCTATCTTTTTCTCCTGTTAATGAGAAAAAGATGGAATAACTAACGAAAGGCTACCTTTCTATGAGTTTGGCGTGTGGAATGTCAGAAGCTTGAACGTCACAGGAAAGCTATAAAATCTGAAAGCGGAAATGCAAAGGCGCAGTCTAGATATAGTAGGGTCAATGAAGTGAAATGGAAAGAAGACAGATTTCTGGTGAGATGGGTATAGTGTAATATCAACAACAGCGTGTTACTGTGAACAGTTCAGAGACAGGGTTGTTCTTACCAGAATCGACAGCAAACCAACACAGACAACGATAATTCTGGAATAAATGCCGACGTCACAAGCTGAAGAAGAGGACATAAAGGATACGAGGATACTGAATGGGTACTACAGTATGTTAAGGGGGATGAAAGTCTAATAGTCACGGGGGACTGTAATGCAGTTGTAGGGGAAGGAGTCGAAGTAAAGTTTACAGGTGAATATGGGTTTGGGACAAGGAATGAATGAGGAGAAAGACCAATTGAGTTCTGTAATAAATTTCAGCTAGTAGTAGCGAATATTCTGTCAAAGAATCACAAGGGCAGGAGGTATACTTGGGAACGGCAGAGTGATACGGGAAGATACCAATTAGATTACATCATGGCCAGACTGAGATTCCGAAATCGGATACTGGATTGTAAGGCGTACCCTCGAGCCGATATAGAATCTGATCACAATTTAGTAACGAAAAGTAGGCTGAAGTTTGTGGTTGGTCAGGAAGGAACAATAGGCAAAGAAGCAGGATACGGAAGTACTAAGAGAAGACAAGATACGCTTGAAGTTTTCTAAGGCTATAGATAAAGCATAAGGAATAGCTCACGAGCGGTACAGTTGAAGATGAATGGACATCTCTAAAAAGGGCAGTCACAGAAGTTGGAAAGAAAAACATAGGCAGAAAGAAGGTAACGCCGAAGAAATCATAGGTAGCAGAAGAATTACTTCAGTTGATCGGTAAAAAGTACAAAAATGTCCCGGAAAACTCAGGAATACAGAAATAGGTCACTGAGAAATGAAATAAATAGGGATTGCAGGAAAACGAATACGAAATGGTTGCATTAAATATGTGAATTAACAGAACGAAATGACTGTCGGAAGGACTGTCTCAGCATACAGGAAAGTCAAAGTAACCTGTGAAATTAAAAGCAATGGTGGAATTCCATTGCTAAATGCAGAGGAGAGAGTGGATAGGAGAGAGTACATTTGACTGCCTCTGAAGGATAAAATCTGTCTGTGATAGAAGAACAAACAGGAGTCAATTTAGAAGAGCTCGGGGATTCAATATTAGAATCAATTTAAGAGCTTTGGAGGGCTTAAGATCAAATAAGCAGAAGGTATAGTATACGAGTTTTGTAACCTCCCCACAAAAATTTAAAAGATATTATTTTAAATGCTAATGGACATTGTGCTAAGTGTAACCTCCCCACCGAAAATTTTAAAAGACATAAATAATAAATGAATGGGAGCCAAGCGTAACCTCCCTAGCAATTAAATTTAATGACAATAAAAATGAGAATCGCAATCTGACTCAAGGTGTAAGCTGTCACGAAAATAATGAAAAAACAATTCAATGCTAATGAGACTTCAGTGACAATGTAAACTCAATTAAACCAAAATATCGGTCTTTGGCCCTGTGCAAAAAATCATAATTAATTTCTTACCTCATTGAAACTGCATGTCAAATTTCTGCTCTTACTGTTGGCCACGGCTTGGAGGAACTGCATCGCAAGTAATATTTTTTTTTTTTTTTTAAATTTAACTGAAACTTTTCTTTAAAGGAAACGGAAGGAAATCGTTCGTTCAATTAATTAGTTCTTTTGTTAAAAATATTGCTTTGAAATCAAAATTATTATTGGGGCACTTGTTGAAAATTAATTACAATAAATAAACTTTACATTATCTGATGGCTACCTTAATTAACAATATACCTCATTCAGCATCTTGACCAGAGACCCATGTCGACGCCTGCGACTGCGTCCCGCTCGCGACCGTGATAGGACTAGACCACTACTGCCGACAGACTACATCACACAACTGCACTGGACTGCTACTACCGACAGACTGCACTGGCCTACTGCTACTGACAGACTGCACTGCTCACAGACTGCCCACAGACTACTGCTCGCAACACTCGCTCGGTCAAGCGCAGACTAGCCACGATAAATGGCTCTCTGGTCAGAGACTCTGCAATGCCTCGCCATCGCCGCCACACAACATACGTGTTTCAGTTTCTAAAGTCAATGGGGGATGTGGCAGCAAAACTATTATTCATGTTGGTGTGTAGTATATAGAAGTATGGCGACATACCAACTGTCTTTCGGAAAACATGTCATCCACACAATTCCGAAGACTCCAAGAGCTAACAAGTGCGAGAATTACCTCACAATCAGCTTTACAGCTCATGCACCCAAGTTGCTGACAAGAATAACACACAAAAGAATGGGAAATAAAATTGAGGATATGACGATCAGTGTGGCTTTAGGATAGGTAAAGGCGACAATATGGAATTCTGATGTTGGGGTTAATAATGGAAGCAAACTCAAGACAAATTCATAGATTGTGTCGACCTGGGAAAAGCGTTGTACAAGGTGCTCGTAATTTTCAGAAAAATAGTGGTAAGTTATAGAGAGACGTGTAATATACAATATGTTCAAGAGCCAAGAGGGAATAATAATAATGGAAAACAGAGGGGGACTTTCTCGCATTAAAAAGGGCATGAGACTGCAATGTAGCCTTTCGCACCTACTGTTCAATCTGTACATCGAAGAAACAATGATGGAAATAAAAGAAAGGTTCAGGAGTAGAATTAAAATTCAAGGTGAAAACGTATCAAAGATAAGATTCGCTGATGATATCGCTGTCCTGAGTGAAAGTGAATAAAAATTACAGGATTTACTGAATGCAATGAAGAGTCTAATGAGTACAGAATATGGATTGAGAAGATATAGAAGAAATACGGAAGTAATGAGAAGTAGCAGAAAGGAGAACAAGAAACTTAATATCAGGATTGATGGTCATGAAGTAGGTACAGTTAGTTCTGCTACCTAGGCAGTAAAATGGCCAGCGACGGACGGAGCAAGGACGACATCAAAAGCAGACTAGCACTGGCAAAAACGGCAATCTTGGGCAAGGGAAGTCTACTGATATCAAACACAGGTCTTAATTTGAGGAAGAAATTTCTGAGAACGTACGTTAGGAGCACAGCATTTTATGGTAGTGAAACATGGACTCTGGAAAAACCGGAACAGGATAGAATCGAAGCATTTAAGATGTGATGCCACAGACGAATATTGAAAATTAGGTAAATTGATGAGGTAAGGAATGAAGAGGTTCTACGCAAAATCGGAGTAGAAAGGAATTTGTGGAAAACACAAATGAATAGGATGATTGTATGGAGAAAGGATAGTATGATAGAACGTATGTTGAGACATCAGGGAACGACTTCCGTGGTAGTAGAGGAAGCTGTAGAGAGCTAAAATTGTAGAGGAAGACAGAGATTTGAATTCATCCAGCAAATAATTGAGGACGTATGTTGCAAATGCTACTCAGAGATGGAGGTTGGAGGAATACGGGCGGGCCGCATCAAACCAGTGAGAATAACGATGACTCAAACGAAATGGTGTTTAAACTCGAGATTGTCCATCAGCTCACCTGGTTTGCCTAAGAATCTGTCAACCTGTTCCTTGCTGAAACCTCTTCAGCCCACTCATAGAGGACAAAAAACGGGTCGAATACGGGAAAAGATGGTAGTCATAAATTTTTGTGCAGGGGTAGGAGGGAGTGTCACGCACAATATATTAAAAATTCTGATCGATGGGATGTGACCTTTGGGGTGGATGTGCGCTTAAAGATAATTTCCACAGGTTTTTCTTGAATAACTAGAAAATTGGGGCTGATATCGAAAGTATTTCCCAGGACAAAACTAAACAACATTAAATATCTAACAATAAACGACCTACTCATTTTTTCTCCAGAAATAAGTTTCCGCTTTCCAGTGGATGAAGAACCACATTATTTAAAATTAGGTTTCAACGGCATAAAATTAATATTCACTGTTAAATGATGTGGTTAAGAACAAATGAGATGCGTGCATTATAGCCATATCAAGGGAGTAAAATGGTTTACTGTGGGTAGAACAAGGAGAGCGAGGGCGTGGACGGTAGAAGAGCGAGGGAAGATCTGCTGCAAGATTGCGGTCATGCACTTCCCTCCTTCGTAGGTCAGCAAACTGAAGAGCGAGAAGGTGATTCCCCCACTTCATCTAACCCTCTACGTATCACAAGAAGCAACTACAGCGTGTTCCACATTTATACACTCTCTGCAGCGTGCATTATGTGGAACGTGTTACTTAGGGAAAGGCAGATTTCGGTGTGGACAGGGCCTTGCTCAGTTACCGTTGGTTGCTTTATTTGGAACCAATTGCTTATAAGGTTGACAATAAGGAACAATTATCAAATTTGACTGTTCAGACAATATTAAATTAAAAATTCGTTGGACAAATTGCATTCATGGCTGAAGGCCTTATTGACAATCATCACAATCTGACCAAATCAAGAGAAGTGGGCCTCAGACAGTGCTCAAAGTATCGACCTGAGAAAGTCGCTCAAATTCGTAAAGGATGAATCTGTCAACCTGTTCCTTGCTGAAACCTCAAGGCCAAGCGGTGTATCCACTTAACCGGATGGCAACTCAAACTGGGGACAGTTTAAACGCCGGCCAACACTCTTGCAACATCTACCTAACGTCTGATAACCAACACAACGATGGAAAAACCCAGGCAAGGCGGAACCGGCAGACAACACAGCGTCTTCTGAATCCGGTGTTTAGAACATCCAGAATCACAAGGACCCACTATGACCAAAGTAGTCCAAAAGAAACAAATATCCGAACCACAATCAAGGAGGCTGTGAAACTACACGCCTTACCAGACAGCAGCGGCAAAGCTACGAAAGGTACACTGCCGCGAAAATACACTAGCCTCCAGGGCAGGTAACCGGGGCGTTAGCGGCCGCTAGGCAGAAAAAGACCGCAGGTTGAACTTCATCAATAAACACAAGGAATTCAATGATTAATAATAAAAGGTGAAGGACGACTAACTCCACCAACTCCAAACACTCCACTCGTTGCTCTTATTCTCAGCGACCCTGCGAGCAGTAACGCGCGAACAAACGGCGTGATCTCAAGATAGTGGAGGTTTCACTACTGGGTTAATGTTCACTCAGCTCAAACGTCGTGGGTCCGGTGGAGAACGAGGTTGTCGCCCTCGCAACTACAGCCCCTCGATCCGGCAGTGCCTGTGTGCCGCCAGAGGTCCCGGCATGTCCTAGCGCTCTTGGACGTCACGGCTGCTCTGTCCCACCCGAACTACTCGACACACTCCCTTCCTGGAAAACACTTAACCTTCCTCCAAAGATAGTACCGCCGTGCTAGATATCGATAACCACCGCCGCTGCTGCTGCCGCCACTCGCGGATAGACAACGCTAGTAAACGTAGTGGCGCCAGTAAACACAAGAAGAAAACGAGACACCACTATCCCTGTTACACGATGCCAACCTACCAACGGCACCAACACGAGCCGCAACACGGCTCATCTCAGTGGCGACGCAGTGCACGGACGTACGAAGGGGTTTATTTCCCAGAAAAAGCATTAACATTACATCGAATGCAGATGAATTACTAATAATCCCAATCGAAGGCACACTTATGGACAGAATCTACGTGAGTCCATGCACTCTGTTCTAGACTGCTAGAGGAGAGACATGGACTTAGTCATCATGTACCGCAGCTGTAGCATTCTTTGTGGAAAGGCAGCTTCCCCCACCATGAGCGCTTCTTGCTTTTCATTTTGCAGACACTCTACCTTCCCAGCATTTTCTGTCCAGGTCTCTCATGGGAGCACACAAAATAACATCTCTGACCTCTGTTCATTAAATGGGCGCTTGTTTGCAGTTAAGTGAACTGTAACGTAAAAATGTTGAATAGCTCGAGCTGTCAGCTGTCTTCCACACCTAAGGTTCTGTCATGTGCAAAGTACTGTCAACAAGTATTATACAGAGTCGATTTTATTTTCGCTACTGTCACTGTCTGGAATACTTCCCACACCGCGAGGGTTATCAATTTATTTCCACCACCCCCCCCCCCCCCTCCCCGCCTCAGATCTCAACATCTAAAGAGGCCCAGAGGCTTAAATTGTCCTCATCTGCAGTAGTATACCCCTCTAGGTCTTACTGAACTTCAGATACCTTAACGTAAGTCATGCAAGGCATGGAAGCAGAGTACTGTACTGGACTTGAAAATGATCATTCCCATCACATCAGACATACTAACACCCACCTTGGAAGTTAGTGTGGATGTGACGTAAGTGGCTCCGCTCAATGTAGCCCACTCTACAAGTGCCAGTAATTGCTGAATGGGTGGGATTTATGCAGTCTACCAGTAAGAGAAGTGCAGTATCTTCCTGTTCAATCTTTAATTCACCACACTATAACACAGCTAGTTAGCTAAAACTTAGCTGCTGTCAACTATAGGAGGAGTAAAGGTGTCCTTTTTTCAGTCAAATCCCTTTCCCATGGACACTGAAGAGGTCATCCGCAAAATCACACAAATTGTACATGCCACGTCCATTGTGTATAGGAACCTACTTTATGTAAAATTTCACTTAACTGCTGCAAGTTGGAGGGACTCGAAGTTAGCATTTACTACTAAGGGACAACAGCTGTGATGGGTGTCTTTAAATTTTAAGAACTTGTCTGCCCCAAAGGCATTTTCACACATACACGTATGTGTTTCTGTGTAGAGCAGTCTCAGATGCCTTGCTAAATTCTCATCCATAGAAAATGGGTTGAGACGTCTAGGACAAAATTGTGATGCACCATTATGTTTACTATATTGGGAGGAAAGTAAGATGGGAGGAAAGTGAGACATGTTTTTGATCCAGACATAGCGCTCATTCTCTCTCTCAGAGAAAATCATCAGATCTACATATGTGAGGTGCAGACCAGCTAGACTTGAGAAGTTGAGAGGTCAGACATCATTACGCTTAGATTTATTACCCAGAACATGATGATCTTGCTCAGTCTTGCTTCTATTTGCTTTTTCAGACCATGAACTTAAACTTAAATATCCTACCTCTCAAATTTATGTATATACTTAAGATTAGTGGGGGAACCAATATCGCAGAAGCTGCAATAACTACAAATATTGCCGCCTATATTGTATCTAGTTAGATGCTGTACGTGTTTAATTTCTTTTCACAAGCCAGAACTGAACAAACAAACCTAAATTTGGACATTAATACAGCTTCATATGGAAGAGGGATACAGCTAGACCTCTATTTGATAGATCATAAACAAGTGAGTGGACATATAAGTGAAGTATATGGCTGAGTGTCTTATTGGATCACATCTTCTACATATTGGGAAATTAGTATAGTGTCACACTCGAGGTGAAGCATTTGAACCACTTAGTGACGCACCCACCAATACAGACACTGGTTCTCTCTCCCACGACATTAGCTTTTTTAGGAGATGTTAGTTCACAGAATAAAACTGTTTAACAAAAAAAAAAAATCATAGACGATTTCGAGAAGCTCAGTTTTCAGTACTGATACACACATTCACATTCAGAAAAAGTGTATGGTCTCAATGACCTGCTATAGTGTTTATCTACATTATGAGATTCTGTCCTCAAATACACCTGCAACCAGAATGTAATTCAAAGGTGGCATGTAACTAACTTGGTGCTGCTGTTAGGACAGGCAAGAGAGATGCTGCTAGTCGCAAATAGCACACCTTACATTGAATTCCTGAAACAGTCACTAAAATGACACACTATTTTAGCGCAACGCAGTCTGACTTTCAATAATCTCTACCAACGAAAAGCCCTGACTAACAATAACCTATCCCTTTCACGAATCAATTACCTCACAAAAATCTTCGTTGCTCGAACTACTGTAATACAGCGAGCGCCAATACTGCCAGCTAAATAAACGTTTCTAACTACTGAAGGCACAAACTACTGATCCCCATAGCTAGCAAATGAAAGATTTTGATAGAGCACAATCAATGTATTTACCGTAATAGTGTTCAAAAGTATATATATATATATAATGTGTGTATAATCTCAGTTCGTGACATCCAGTTCTACAAATTTTCTTTTTCTGATGGGCACACGTCCAGATCGTCCGCTCATAGTAACGTCTCAAAACTATGGCGTTTCTCTCCCCACATCCACCACTGCTGGCGGCTCACCTCCAACTGCCCAACGCTACACTAGCGAATATTCCAACAAGGAGTCCAACCAGCCACAGACTGCTCACAGCAAAGTCAGCGATTTTCATCCAGAGCACTACATGGTGTTACCAACATAGAAACCTAAACAGCCCACTTACAAGGTGAACGCGCAGTCACACAACGCCAACAAATGATATTCAATTGACACTAGAACTTCGGTTGTCTCCATCTCTCCTAAATTTCTTACATTCAACCATGACCTGCAGTTAAACATATTCACGATTGTCGGACCTAATTGAAGCACAAACGGGAGATGTCGGATCTAACGAAAACGATTGATCAGCCACTGTAGAGATGAGTTATTTTGTGTACTTCTTTTTCATTGCTATTTACCGACCCCCATCAATACTGGGTATTTTCATTGTGAATTTTATTATAATTGATATCTCTGGTCCAACTGTGTTTAAGTTTTTGTGATTTTTTTTTGTGTATCCCAGTCATGGTCATCAACCATCTTATCGTTAATGAATCTTACAATAGTTGGGAGTTTCGATTCACAGTTGTGAGATACCTTTCTACCTTGCAGACTGTACATTCAACACCAAAGTACTAAAACACTCACAGAGCGTCCTTGCACAGCTGTGGTAGGAAGATATACCTGAACCAGTCGTACATATGGTAGAGGTTGTTATTGTAAATAGTGGAGGTCGATGGCTGGAGTGAAGATGTCCAAGACAAAGTGACAGTCAATGCTAAGGTGACAGAGATGATACTGGATTATGGCACTGCGAGTGCAATAGCACAGGGCACAACGATGTCGACTGAGGTGCCACATTCCAACTGTTTCGACGCTCCTACGGAGGAAATTGATTTTTATGTGGGTGTGGATAGTGAGAGAGAGAAAGTGTGTTAGTGTTAAGATTCCAAAGATATGATGAATATATGCAAGCATAAATAATTTTTGGTATTCATGTAGAGCATCACTGTTCACACCAGTCCATTTCAAGTTCAAATCATCATCTAGTGGCAGGAATTTAGGTAGTTCGTTAATTACGGCCCTCAGCTCGACATCTGCATCCAGTCATTCATTTGCAGAGTGTTACCCAAACTCCCTAGCAACATAAGAGCATCTGATAAGTGTTGTATATAAACATAATTTATAATTTTAGAAACACTTTCAATGTGAATTAATGTTTCTTTGTTCATTGACAACTGGAGATATTTACCACGAAATTTGGGTGGAGAATGGCATTAGAACAATGTCATAATGTTCCACGTCGTTAGCTGCAGCTTCAACTCTTTCCACCCTCGCAATATACTCAACAAAACTCCCTAGAAACAAGAAAATTGATAAGTATTAAAGCTTAAATTATTATTAGCATTTTTATGTGAAATATTACTTACATATTCGTTTATCAGCAATTGGAGCCATTATCTACGAATTTTGGGTCGAGAATGACATGTCATGCTAATTCTGAGTGACAGTTATCAGCCTGCTTACACGACTATATCTAAATTCCCTGGAAACGTAAACAGTATAC
Organism: Schistocerca americana; assembly: GCF_021461395.2. Lineage (NCBI taxonomy): Eukaryota > Metazoa > Arthropoda > Insecta > Orthoptera > Acrididae > Schistocerca > Schistocerca americana. Next base: position 612,848,278 of record NC_060122.1, read on the forward strand.
CATCAGTGTACGCAGATGTACATAATTATTGTAGAAACACTTTTTTAAATGTGAATTAACACATACATATTCATTCGTTGACAACTTGATATTATTGTTCACATTTTTTTTAATATATAAATATTTCATTGAAACTGTTAAAGCAGAAGTAGACAACTTGTTTGAAGCGAAATAGATACTAAAACTCTTTGATAAGATTAAAGTGAATGTACACACTAAGAAAAAGTAATATTTACTTTTAAATATTGTAAAGATATATATTTCTTATAATTATTAAATGTAAAAAGGTGCTATAATGTAGTTATGTATGTAATAGTTACTGGCACTCACTTAGGGCTGTATGAGATCTGTGTAGTATAAAAGATGTAGTGGTTCCGCCAGGAACGGAAAACTGTGTAAGCGTAGGAAAAGGATGGGAGCGGAAACGTTTGGCGCGCTTTGGCGGGTGCGAACAAAGTCAGTCGATGGCCAGTGATCTTAGAGGCAGCACGTACAGCGCCAGCATAGTATGGAGTGCGCCATATTGTTGCATCTTGCCTCGGTTGGAAACTCCAGTTTATCACGGCCTGGTATGAGGAGAAAAACGGGCTATTGATTATAAGATGGATCATCGCTATGAAGCGGAAGTAAGTCCGACATGGATAACTGCTCTTGGCCGTTCTGATATTACTGCAGTTGTTGCCACCAACGCCACCGTCGCTGATCACAGCTTACAGGGTACAGCATTTTAGCTATGTATTATAGTGTGTGCCAGGAAATTGAAATGTGCTTTAAGAATAATAACCATCATCCAAATTAACAACTGTGTCCACCTCGTAATTTATCCCGCTCATAAACTAAGCTGGATCCTAACCTGGTAAATGAAAATTCCGAGTTACCTGTATTCAGCCAAGACTGTGAAATCTTTAATATATTATTGGCAAATCAGTGATTAATCAGTGAAATAATTGATTGAAAGAATAACCGAGAATTTCGTAATTAACATTGGTATTATTTTCTGTGTTAAAATGGTTATGTAAGGTTATGCCAGATGCAGAGACCACATTAGATAAATTGTTTGCTGCTTTCACATTACGTATTAATAAAAGGAAATACTAAGCTGATGATTAATGGTGATAAATAGTGACGTTAAACAGTTCATAGTGAATCAATGAAATGTTGAGTACCAAATATGTTGATGTAGAACTAGGTACTGTAATTTTGTTTCGAGCGGCTAAACTTTTTTGTATTGCTGAATTATTTTTTATCTAAATCTAAAACGAAGTCTGTTAGGTAAGTAGGGAGTTGCAATCTTTTCTGCTGTCCTCCTCAGCTTCATTACGTGTCCCTAAATAGACTGGCGAATAATAGTGTACCACCAACCACATATATTGTTATCGATGCAGAATAGTAGTCTACCTCCTGTTATTTGCCATGCCTCTGACTTATTTGAAGAAACGAGTTAAAGTCTGATGCTTATTCCTTATGTTAACACACATGGTTATTACACTTGTTTTTGTGGTTTTGCTGTCTGCATAGGTAAATGTATTTGTTTGTTACAGTGCTTATTATTAACAGTATAGTTTAAGAATATTACAGTTGGCTTTGCATGACAGTATGTTTTGTAAACCAATTCAGAGAATAAAAAATACACGCAAGTATTACATCTGGTTTTACATATCAGGATAGTAAATAACACACATAATACAAAAACAGGAATATTACAAGCTGAGGTCGAGAATGATGTTCGTACAATGCTAGTCTTCTCACTGCCCTCGAGGTGACTGACAGCAGTATCATCCCATTCCACATTTCAATAATTTCACCAAAGAATCCTATAAAACAAAAGAACATAAGCGTTGACTGTAAACTATTATTACTAACATTTCTTTTAGATTAAAACTGAAGAAACTGCAGGAAGGTAGGAATTTAAGGAGATGGGACCTGGATAACCTGTAAGAACCGGAAGTTGTAGAGTGTTTCAGAGAGTGCATTAAGGAACAACTGACAAGAACAGGGGAAAGAAATACAGTAGAAGAAGAATGGGTAGCTTTGAGAGATGAAATAGTGAAGGCAGCAGAGGATCAAATAGGTACACAGGAGGTCTAGTTGAAATAGTTGGGTAATAGAAGAGATATTGTATTTAATTGATGAAAGGAGAAAATATAAAAATGCAGTAAATGAAGCAGGCGAAATGGAATACAATCGTCTCAAAAATGAGATCGATAGGAAGTGCAAAATCGGTAAGCAGAAATGGCTAGACAACAAATGTAAGGATCTAGAAGCATCTATCACTAGAGGTAAGATAGATCCTGCCTACATGAATATTAAAGAGACCTTTGGAGAAAAGAGAACCACCTGTATGAATGTCAAGAGCTTAGATGGAAAAACAGTCCTAGGCAAAGACGGCAAAGCAGAAAGGTGGAAAGAGTACCTAGAGAGTCTACATAAGGGGATGTACTTGATGGCAATATTATGGACGTAGAAGAGGGCATAGATGAAGATGAAATGGGAGATATGATACAGCGTGAAGAATTTGATAGGGCACTGAAAGACCTAGTTCGAAACAAGGCCCTGGGAGTGGACAACATTCCATAAGAACTACTGACAACCTTGAGACAGCCATGACAAAACTCTTCCGTCTGGTGAGCAAGATGTATGAGACAAGTGAAATACCTTCAGACTTTAAGAAGAGTATAATAATTCTAATTCCAAAGAAAGCAAGTGTTTACAGGTGTGAAAGTTACCGGACTATCAGTTTAGTAAGTCACCGTTGCAAAATACTAACACGAATTCTTTACAGAAGAATGGAAAAACTGGTAGAAGCTGACCTTGGTGAAGATCAGTTTGGATTCCATACAAATGTTGGAGCACGAGAGGCAATACTGACCCTACGACTTATCTTAGAAGATAGGTTAAGGAAAGGCAAACTGAGGTTTCTAGCATTTGTAGACTTAGAGAAAGCTTTTGATAATTTTAATTGGAATACTACTAAATTCTGAAGGTGGTAGGGGTACAATACGGGGAGTGAAAGTCCATTTGCAATTTGTGTGGAAACCAGAAGGCAGTTAACAGTCGGTGGGCACGAAGGATGGTTGAGAAGGGAGTGAAACAGGATTGTAGAATATCCCCGATGTTATTCAATCCACATGTTGAACAAGTGGTAAAGGAAACAAAAAAAAAAAATTGCAGTAGGAATTAAATTCCATGGTGGAGAAATAAAAACATTGATGTTTATCGACGACATTGTACTGTCAGAGACATCAAAGGAGCTGCAAGAGCTGTTGAATAGAATGGACGGTGTCTTGAAATGAGGATGGAACGGTACAAGTTCCGTTTCAACACCATCATACGTCGCGCTTCCCGCGCATTTTTCCATCGTATCAAAGTTCAGCACGGACCAGGAGGTGTCTGCTGAAGTGGTATTAGCTCACCGTTAGGTCCAGCTGACACATTTCCTTTGTCGATTTGTGCCGCTTTAATTTGATTCATACGCACTGGCACAGCCTGTTTGCCTAATAGTTATCACGTAATCTGGCCAGTGACAGGGAACTTCGACGTCCTGTTTGTACTCGGAAGCGCATACTGTGCGCTCCCGCGTGTCAACGCATACGGAACGTACCGTCAATGCTTTAGGCCGTACACGGAGCCTTTGCTGCGTGGGCGCGCTCTCCCGGACCGCGTCATGCTGCTGCCACATCTTAGCCTACACTGCGGGCGCAGTCTGGCGCACTCCGCCGACCACGCCGCATCTTCGTAGCCGCGGCATCTCACCGCCGCCCGCAGACGCAGAAGCTGCCGCCGCCGCCCTCGTCATCTCGAAGCCTGGCTTCACTCAACCACTGGTTCATCAGCGCCGCCTTCCTCGCGGTCTACGTCGCCAGGGGACGTTACTTTAAGTGTCGCTGCAATGTAATGCGTCCTTACCTTTGTTCACCGCCCGTGCTGCGAGCTTCCGGCATGGGAACTCGTCGCTACTGAATCTAGTACTGTCGAGATCCTTCTTTCGTAACGTTGTTCGTCTGCTGAAATCTCGGCCCCAATATTGTAACCATGCCTGTTACGCGTTCAATCTCTTCGCCAGAGCAATCAGAATCGGCTTCAGAAGCCACTGCTGATTTAAATGATAAGGTAGATCGTCTCTTACAAACACAGCTTAATAAAATACCACTTGACAATTAATGCTTTACATGAGCCTTGCCGTGAAACCCGGCAGGCGTCCATAAAGGCTGCTGCAAACTCTTCCGAAGCCGCTACAGTTGAACCTATCACGTAAGTGCCTGATTTGCCAATATCCTCCTCGCAATTACTTATGTACCTTCACTTTCCACAAAACCAGGTTAAAATGTCACCACGTTCCTCCAACCTCGCCTGACAGCTTTCTTTCAAACGTAACAAAGTTGAAACTCTCTTGCGATGCACGCCGTATATGGAGTCAGTCGATGCCTTGCATGACGCAATCACTTTCGATGTCCTGGCGAATAGGTTAGCAGAGCGCTACTCCAACAAATGCAGTATCAGTATCACCGAGATCGGTTATCGACGCTCCAACAGAAAACGGAGAACAAGATATCTAATCATTTGCTGACAGCAACAGTACTGCATCTTACTTCACTTATGCCATAGGGAAGAACCAAACCCGTAATGATTTACTAAAGTTCAGTTCTTTTATCTTGGCGGCTCGCACATGCCCGCTCAGACGCGGGAGATTGCTGCGTTGCCAGTTGCACACGACACACGCGCCAATAGAAGCAGCGCCATAGTATAGCATAGTTCGCAAGCTTACGTTTAGGGGGGAGCGCGCAGTTCATGAAGTAAAGCCACAACGACCGCATTAACCCTTTCGCTGCTACAAAGACGTGCTCCCTGCATTCCGCGCTGTGCGTGATTTTGTCACTGCACTGCTTGCCTGTGCAGACACATCGTGTTCCGACTGCATTGACACTCGTATCATTCGATTCCACAAAAACTATTTGGCCCAAAAATTAGATTTTTATACATCTTCTTGACTGATACCTTCCACCCATAAATGACTTAATTTTGTTTCGATGTCCAACGCAGTTATTATGCAGCATTAAATATAGTAAACCATTGCACGAAATTTTGAAGAGTTTGCAGAGGTATAAGTCCATAGAGTAAACTTTCCGTATGGTCGATTTTAGTTGCCACAATGTTGAGAATGAAATGTGGACAAGATACCTAAATTTCATATAAAATTTACTGTATAACAATATCTCATTTAAGTACCACATAGGTGTCGTATGTAATATTGAGAAATATTCCGTCTTTCGCGACTGTAACAAAAGTTTTATTTACACTGAGCACGTTTGGCTTTATTTTAAAGCACTTCAATCAGTCAAAAGGAAGTAGACAAAATACATTAAACAAAACTGTGGACTTACAAAAATATTAGGACTTGAATATCCCATCTATCAGTGAAGTGCTCTGAGCTATGTCAAATATAATTTTTGTGTGTGGCACACACAAACATCATTTATTTTCTAAAACACTGATCCGCCAACACAAATATTGAATATTGTGTTACCGCAGCACAAAACTACGAAAGGTGACTTGGCAATGGAGGAGACAAAATACTGTCCACTGAAGATGCTTCAAAAGAGAGAAACGCGTCTGGTATAAATAAGTCGCTTATTACAGTTGCAGAAGAGCAATATATTTCAGTACTATTGGTAAAACTGCGACTGTGGAACAAAAACAAGAAAGAGAACGTGAGTACCATTGTGTATGTGCCATACCTTTCATTGATTGAAGCGCTTTAAAATAAAGCCAAACGCATCCGGTGTAAATAAAACTTTTATTACAGTCGCGAAAGACAGAATATTTCTCAATATTACATACGACACCTATGTGGTACTTAAATGAGATATTGTTATACAGTAAATTTTATATGAAATTTAGGTATCTTGTCCACATTTCATTCTCAACATTGTGGCAACTAAAATCGACCATACGGAAAGTATACGCTATGGACTTATACCTCTGGAAACGTTTCAAAATTTCGTGCAATGCTTTGTGCTGCATAATAACTGCGTTGAACATCGAAACAAAATTAAGTCATTTATGGGTGGAAGGTATCAGTCAAGAAGACGTGTAAAAATCTAATTTTTGGGCCAAATAGTTTTTGTGAAATCGAATAATAAGTGTGTGAAAGCAGTGGGAACATCATGTGTCTGCACAGGCGAGCAGTGCAGTGATGACAAAATCGCGCACAGTGCGGGATGCGGAGAGCACGTGTTTGCAGCAGCGAAAGGGTTAATGAAGAGACGAAGCACTAGAAATTTCAAAAAATTGCATTCAAACGAATATAATTCGTGACGAAAGGCACTTCGATATTGTTTTTAAATAATGAAAATAATAAGCACCGCACAAGGTTTGAACTCATAATCTTTTGCATAGTAGCCCAACACCTTAACCGTTACGCTATCGCAACTCGTCTGGCTGCTGATTGCATTGAGGAGTATAACACGTCACGCAAAATACTGACACATAAATTGACTATGAATTACTCACGCTTCGTCGAAGTACAATAGGAAATAAAAAATTGCTGCCGTTCTTTAATGCGAAAAAGCGGTTCGTGAGATTGATACAAACACCTTTCCTTCCTATCGCCTGAATTAGGAGTCTTATTGCTTGTTTGGTTTAATTAATTAATAGAATATGAAGCAATTGGTATATAGAATGCTTTTTCCAAACTTTCTATAAAAGAAAGTCTGCTATCAAGACATTGCTTTTGTTCTATTGCTTTATTTATGACTGAACGTTTCTAAAACTGAAGACACTCATCCATGCTCTGCTCTGCAGTCGAGATCTGGCAACGTCGTTCTCTGTTCATTGGCTGACTGTGTTTTGTGACGTCAGATGCGCAGAACGAACCTGAACTCGGCCGCCAACATAAATGACGCGCACTTTAATCGAGGAGGCCGAAGCCACAGCGACTCATGTATTTCTACGGGGAATGAACTATCAGGTCGAAAGTGAGGCAAAAGTAACCTCCCACGCCTCTCTACATCAGGCAGTTCGATAGCTATCAGTACGCGAAAAAGCAGAACGGTTCGTTTCAATCCATGCCCGCAGTAATGAATCGTGCTGCGATTTTGCTAAGGATAACAATTCCCAGCTGAGTGCAAAGCCAAACTACAGGGCGTTGTCGCGCTCCTTGTTGCACAAAATGCCGCACGATCGGGCATCCAAATGACAAATGTCCACAAACTTTTCCACAGAGGTCTTACCCGTAAAGTGACAGAAGAAACAGGTGTCCCCAGTGCAACAACACACAAGGGGGCAACGAGCAAGGGCTAGGCCTCCCGCCCACTCTTGCACCCAGCCAGAATATGACTCCAGTTAAGAAGGAAAGATTAATGAGATGGCGAATTAAGTAAGAAGCTCAGAAGGAAAGACTGTCCGTTTGTTAGTAGATATCGGAGCACAGATTACTATTTTGTGTCCCAACATGGTAAGCGTGCGCTAAAACCGCCACGGTATAATACAAGTGCCTTAGGTGGGTAAGAAGATGATAATACTGGCTGTAACGTGCGTTGTCGATCTGCAGATGTGCGGGAAAAGTTATCAGTTTTACACGGAGGCAGTGAGGAGACGCAGACCAGATTTCGATATCATTTTAGATAATGATTTCCTGCATCGTTTTCAGGTGGTGATAGATTACAGGGCGTGAACGGTTCAACTCGATGAGGCAACCCAATGTTTTGCTTAGTAAGTGTGAGCCTGAGTCGAGAGTAACTTGTGGTATGAGGCCTCTTCCACAAGCTCCAATAGAACCGCGTGTGTGGACGTTAGAAACTGTCACCCCTGTCAGTGTCAGTATGGGAAAAGGTCTCAGGATTGATGTCAAAACTCAAATACCACCGATATTGGACTTCTTTCTTGTCGATCCGCTCAGCCCGAACGACGTTCTCTGGTAATCCTGTTGAGAGAAGCATAAGTAAACCAGAAGTTTCAGGAAAGAAGTTCATACTAGCAGTTTTTGTTGACAATTTTGCTCCACGAGATCCCAAGATCCCACGTGGAATAATATTGGTAGGTGGAGAAGAGGTTATAAAAACAGTAGTTCAACGTGAAGAAGAGCTTACGCGCCGACCGGTGTGGCCGTGCAGTTCTAGGCGCTTCAGTCTGGAACCACGTGACCGCTACGATCGCAGGTTCGAATCCTGCCTCGGGCATGGATGTGTGTGATGTTCTTAGGTTAGTTAGGTTTAAGTAATTCCAAGTTCTAGGGGACTGATGACCACAGATGTTAAGTCCCATAGTGCTCAGAGCCATTTGAACCAAGAGTTTACGCAAAGTAAGAGGAAGAACTTGTAAGGTGGCAGAATAAATTGAGGTCAATTTCGCACCTTACATGAGAATTTTATACATCATAACGGGAAGGTGAATATGACACCTGACTTACTTTGGCGGTGATGAGGAGATTTGCCTATAAGTATGTAAGGCAAAAGAGATGACATTCAATCGACAATATTAACGCACCACTCCTATAAATGCATGTCAATGAGCAGAAGGTGAAACAAGCAGCGAGAGGAGGCGTTTCGTGTGGAAACGTGCACAAACAGAAACAGAGGTCGCACCCCGGGAGGCCCTACAGAAAGCTCTTAAGGGGGCGCGTCATGCAGCTGGTCAGCGACCAGACAGGTGGCGCATACCGCAGGGCGAATAAGGGGCCACCAGGAGGAGGACAGAAAGAAGCTTTACAAAACTGCATTCGGCATTCCAAATGGATATGAACAAAATTAGCGATGCATTCGATTACGTGAACTGCAAGTGGTACACACGTGATACACATGTACCTTTTCAGGCATCTGCAGCAGGCACAAAACGTCCGACTGGCGGAAACGCATTGAGAAGGAGTAAAGTGCCGAGATTTCGACGCAGTTTTATGGTAGGACCCTTGTGATTGGCAGAAAGTGTTTCCACAAAATAAGAGGAACGCTCCTATTGGTCGAAAAACGCCATGACGTGGAGAACGATAGAACCCAGGTGGGGAGAGAGTTCGGCTACTTGAAAGACGAGAGCAAAAATTTTGGGGACTCTACTCTGAACTGGCAGCAACTGCAGAATGGAGCGCATAATGTTCTGTACGATGGAGAGGAGAACTTGGTGTGAACACTGCGTTCACAGAGGCTGACCTCCAGCTAGAAATTAGCTGTAGCTTCGTTGAGCTCCAACTGTGGAGAAACGAACCAGCCAGTTAGTTAGTTAGTTGCTCTTGTGAGAACTGAGAGGGCATTATAATATGTACACTACTCCACCCATGCACATGTATATAGCCATAGTCTGAGACTAGGGATGAGTTCATGTTTTCTCGTATATCGAGAAACGTAAGGAGTGTTTCTGCTGGAAAATTCAGCAAAGAATTAATTAGATTTTAGAGGAATTTCAGTGGGCGAGAGCAGCCATGCACACGACAACTCATCGCAGCTAAGGTACATACCGCGCCGACTTGTCACAAAACTAACCATCCTACATAGACTTGAGTGTCACCCTAAAAATAGTATCGAACTTTGAATTGGAATCGGATGATTTATCGTAGTACTGGCCAACATCGTAACGTAATCGTAAGAACAATTTTGTAAAGAAACTTCTAGTTAAAATTTAATATCGTTGTGTTTGGAATTATTTAACTTTCTGAGAGTTGCAATTTAATACTGTTGTGTTTAGAATTAGTTCAGTTTCAGAAGCCGAGATGCGTCATTTTGACAACCGTCTTAACGTTGTCACATTGTAAACTGTGTAAAAGCATGTATTTCCGTGAGAAAATTGCAATATTAAACAATCTCATTACAGCTTACACAGTTTTGTACAATCATAGAATAAGAAACCACCTGACCATAATCTTACAAACTCGTCCCTAAGAAAGATCCATGCAATTACGTCATCATTAAAGAATCAGCTGCGAGAGAAGTTGGAGTATCTGCCTAAGCGAGATCAAAATCTTTTGTGCCCATTTCTGGAGGCAGTATTTTCTAGCAACTGACCTCGTACAGCACAAAATTCCCATGGGAGACTCTACACCGATCGTTCAGAAACCTTATAGTTTACTACATCATTTACAATTTCCTGATGAAACTATTCGACAGCAGCTGGTTTCAATAATTCAACCCTCTGCAAGCGCTTCGTGTCGACGAAACATTGATACGATTTGGGAATTGTAAGTATTTCACCATCCTTGACATGAGTTCTGGATACCGATCCAAAACCGCTTTTGTTGTTCTTACTGGATTATATGCGTTTCTCCGTTTGCCATTTAATTTAAGAACTGCATCTGCCACTTTTCTGAGGTTCGCTGATTTACTATTGAGAAGTTTGAAGCCTATTCTGTGTCTCGTGTATCTGGATGACAATTATTTTTTCGACGACAGTTACGGAACACGCTGAGAGATTAACGAGGGTGTTGTGTAGGTTGCAAAATGCACGCCAAAGCTTGAAGATAGAGAACTGTTTATTTGCTACGTCACACGTCCAGTGCCTGGGAAATATTATTAGGGCAGACTGCGTTATACCAGATCCTAGGTTGACAGGAATTGTAGACAAATTAACAGTACCTACAAACGTTAACGAGTTGCAATCATTTCTGGGACAAGCAAATTAGTATCGCCGTGTTGTGAGGATTATGCTATGATAGCCAAGTCATTGACGAAGTTGTTAAAGAAGGGATGTTACATCACTATGAGAAAAATGAAGGACGTTTTAACGAGTTCAGCTGTGTTTATCTACCCAGGTTTTGAAAAACCATTTATTTTTTCCACGGATACAACTGATTACGCTGTGGGCCCAATTCTTTCTCACGAATAGAATAGCGAGTGAAGACTTATAGGTTACACCTCAAGACAGAGGAATTCAGCTGAACTTAATTATAGCACTACCGAGAAAGAGCTTTCACCCTCACGTTTGGAGTAAATTATTTTAAATGCTACCTATAAGGGCAGTTGTCCCCTGTAGTCACTGAGCATGCTGGCCTTATTAAGTTTAAAGAACCCCAGCAGTCGCTTAACTCGATGGACGCTGAAGTTAGCAGAGTAACTTCATGCAGTAGTTCACAAGCTAGACCGACTTCATAAAAATGCAGTCATGTTAAGCCGCAAAGTCAGAATTGTTCACACAGATGATATTCCAATAGCGGAGTTAGAGAAAGCACAAGAGAGAGACGCAGAATGTCACCCAGGGTTTATCACTAAAGACGGTCTTCTGTATCGCAAGACCCCCTTGGGTAACAGAATGGTAATAACAAAACGACTCGTGGTCTAGGAGTAGCGGCTTTGTTAAGTAAGCAAAACGTGGTCTGCTCCTGGTTAGAACGCTGCTATCGCTTACATTTTAAATAAAACTCATGGCAGTCGGAGACTTCTGGAGTAAGAAACCTCCCCTCATCCAGCCAACGGCCTTGTCAATGAGGGCGGAGGAGCGGACTGAGGTTCAGGGCACTCGCTTGCCCTTGGTGTGGGAAACTGCCACTAAAGGTCGAAGAATCAGCAATAATCAACGGCATGAGGATGCAGAAGGCAATGGAAACCACTGCATTAAAGATACGTAATGCATACCCACAGGACATGTGACCGGGATTGAAAAGTGTCATTATGATCTGTCCATTGGCACTAGTCCTCCATTCGGATCTCCGGGAGGGGACCACCAACAGGGAGGTGACCATGAGACAAAGGCCGAATAACCGGCCAAAGGATGACTTCTACGCGTCGGGGCGTTGAATGTCAGAAGCTAGAAAATCTGAAAAAGGAAGTGCTAAGGCTTAATTTAGATATAGTGGATCAATGATGTGAAATGGAAAGAAGACAGGGATTTCTGGTTAGAATATTGGTCAGGATAATATCAAAAACGACAGAAAATGACCTGACGGGAGTAGGATTTGTTGTGAATAGGAAGCTAGGGTAGAAAATGAGTTACTGTGAATAGATCAGTGATAGGATAATTCTCACCAGAATCGACAGCAAACCAACACACTCAGTAATATATGTTTTGGAATAATAGGAACCTGTTTCTTAACTAATGAGTCTACCAAGGTAAGTTTATTTTCGCCCGTACTGAGAGGTGTAGAGCAGTACCACAAACAATACTACGAGAAATATGTGTTCGTACTGTGCACCCGGGGATTGCCTAGAGAACATCATGTTACCCCGTTAAGACCCAACAACTTAGTTATAAGCTGAGAATACCAATAAATTTCGTGAAGGACGCCACACAGGTATGTCACACCGAGCGCGAATTTGTATTGGTCGGGTTCTCCCCTTCGCCATCATGAAGCGCGTAATCTCAGGCGAACATAGGCATTACCGGCACAATGGGCGGCCTGTGCCTTTGTTGAGCCTCGCCCTAATCTCGCACATGTGCGACTACGAGGAAAACGAACACTCACGCAGCCTTTAACTGGCCCCGTCATTCATTTCTAACACCACCACTCGATAAGAAAAACAAGATTTCGATCCCACTACAGTTACGCCGTAATGCCCTTCTTCGAAAGTAATGGAAAGAAAACAGTTAAATGCGAAGATTCAATGATTAACTGGTAACACATTTGATGTTCAATACAGAAATCAACATGAAACAATTCATGGTTCATTTCCTGGAATGTTCTGAACCCTTTCGAGATTTCCTTGTAAACCTTTTGCATAGCAATGTCCACTAACCATAGCTCTTTGAAAAGATTTTGTTGGGTCCCACAAATAATTTGATTTCGCCGTTTGATTACCAGGAACTAATACTGCGGTCAACTTAGCAGGGTGAACAACATTATATTAAGCCAACAACTAAGACACTTGGTTTCAGACGACCCCCCCCCCCCTTTTGCCTGGTGCAAGGCCATGCTACAATGTGCATCTTCGTGACTCCCCTGCTACGATAATGATAAGTAAATATCAAACATCCGAACCATGTCTGATGTAGTTGACCTTTAACAGTATTACTAATAAAGTTATGCTTAAGTCCAAACAATACTACTGTCCCTAATTTAGCTACCAGACCAAGGTGAAATAGATTATTTAGTTACTAGTTCCGTGCTAAAACTCTAAACTTCCAGAAGTGATTTTGTGTATTTGGCCTACAAATCCATTGAGGTTATCGATTTTCAACTTCTAAATTAGTAAATATTGATTGAATATCTTTCTATATTAGCATAAACAGGAATTCCACTCACACCTCTTGCGTGTACTGTGAATCAGCATGCTTACCAAGACTATAAAGTGGTTTCCCAAACACTTAGCCCGTTGCGACCCTGCCATCTACGCACCGGAACTACGCAGTCCCTATTGGTCATTCACGTTGGATTAAATAGACCTTTTTAACAGAACAACACACTGGAATAATTTTTAAATGTAATGGACCGTCAGCGATCAAACACAGTACCAAAGCTGTTACAAATATTTGAAATTTAATAGTGTATCCCATCGGACTGGAGATACTCTTTGCAGTTGCGCATTCATGACTGCTGCTAACACTGAGGACGAATCACATTTTGCAGCACTATACGTAAACCCAATAGTGAAAAACTGATTGTTATATTACTGTTAGTACCATGCGTTTGCAGAAATAAAATCTTCAATGGTGATTGGAAACAGGCTTTTCTTTCGAAAGTTTTCTCCTAGCACCACTTCCTGCTCATTTTCCCATCCTAACCAAGTCCAGCACGTACGGTATGAACCTTGTTATTATTATTATTATGATTTGAATATGTAACGTCAAATTGATGGCCCTTCACCTATTAAACTGCAGTGTGAGGGCTGTAAAAGATAACAGATAAAAAAGTTTTCAATATTTATAGTTTTTTTCCTCAAGCAAATGCACAGCGACTGTAGCTCAGGAAGCTGGAAGGAGAACGGTAATACCTCAATTTCTTCGTAAACCTCTGTTTAACAATCGAACATCTCACTCACTGAGCGACAATGACTGCACACCTTTATAAACATTTAAATTACATTAATTACAGGATAGGGTTGGGAAAAAATAAAACAATTTTGTAGGAAAGAACTATTTTGTAATTTGTATTCGTATACCCACATCCACAGTTATAATGGTATTCTCTCTCTCTGCAGCGTTTAACCTATGGTGCCTCCCAAATAATTGTTTCTTTTTATGCTTCGAATTCACATCGTATCACAGTCAAACACCTGGGATGAGTAGAAAACCGTGGTATTACGTCTGTAAATTCTATTTGTGTGGCTTTAGTATTTATTTGAATGACAGTAGCTGACTTTGGGCCTGTATAAGCATGCCAATTTGTACACTGTTCTAAGTCATTCACATGCACTCTATGGTCACACAGAGAGCTTGCAACACCATTAAATAAAGCTTTGACTTAGTTACCAGTGGCTCAGCTCGTTTGCCGTAATCCACAATGCGTTGTATAGATCAAGCAAGTGCTTTACGCCCGAATGACGTAAAGAAACAGGGGAGTCTCCAAACATTACGTTGAGTTTTCTGTGGCTGTACACTTCAATAACGGACGTCTCGATGCCAAAGTGATGAATGTCAATAGGAAAATGAGAGATGTCGTAGTCGACGTCTGAGTATCGATGTACTCCATCTTACAATGTAAGTCACCCAACACAATCTCTGCAAACCGCACTTAAACACCATGTTGAACATCCTTAGTCTCCATTACTACACCAGTCTCTTTCTGCTTCTATACTTATATTTACACATATGGACACACTGGCTGCCAGATTATATGCAGTAGCCATCAGAATCATACTGGACTACCTAGCTGCAGTTCGACAAGTGGTGGTGCAGTCAATAGTTGTGTGTACTGCTCAGAAATATCAGGTAACCCATCTGGATGATGCTGTGGCTCAAAAAGTGACAGTGCAGTGAACAGATTTATCTCCTGCTCCAATGCATCAGCTAGTGCTGCATCAGGAGGCTGTTGTGCTGCTGAAAAAAGAAAAATTGTAAGTATCTGTGAAATTAGACTTATACACAATGAACAGTGAGAGAGGAGTCGGTTAATACCTAGATGAAAGTTTTCCTCTCTTTTTCTGTATGGTGGCTGATCTCTGCTGCTGACACTTCATGGTCCTCTCACTATCATGTTTAAGCACAAATGACACACAACCGGCATAAAGTTGCGAGGGCGGATGGGAGAGCAGATGGGAGCAGAGATGTGGGGAGGGGAGAGGAGCGGAGGGCGAACTGAGGAGGCGAGGGGGTGATTGACGTTGGAGATAGGAGGACTTTGGGCCGTAGATAGAGATCTGCCAACAATGAAACCGTGAGCCTTAATCATTGGGAGACCTGGCAACAATGCATACTGGACTCGTTCTCTCTTTGATCCACTATTGTTATTGACATGTGGAGAAGATCTGATTTCGTTTCACCATTGGTAACGTTTTACAAGCCAGTCTGTTACAAAAGAAGATTCGCAAATTATAATTATATGAAATGCTTCAAGATACTGTGCGTATCCATTAGGAATGGAGATGTGAAGGGGTAACAGTGTGGATTATTCATAGTACATTAATTAAGAACGTAAGAAAATGACTGTACCAGCCATTTATGAATGAAGTGTTCTATTCCATACAATTTTTCTATTCATATTCCCCAAAATTTAAAACAATGTTCAACAAAATTCTTTAAAACGTTTCACTTACATGCTTCTAAGAAAAGTTATGTGTGTATTATACAAGTATGGATTATGCGAAATTGGTTGGATTTTCTCGTCCTCGTGGTTGAAAAGCTCAAATCCCTTCGCAAAATACCTAGTGCTGATTCACGCAAACCATAAACTAACGATGTATATTCTCGATTCTCGTAAGAAACATCGCATTTAGAATTAAGTTAAATGAAGTAAATACGAATAGGAATGGTTCAAATGGCTCTAAGTGCTGTGGGACTTAACATCGGAGATCATCAGTCCCCTAGACTTAGAACTACTTACACCTAACTAACCTAAGGACATCACACACATCCATTCCCGAGGCAGAATTCGAGCCTCCGACCGTAGGAGCAGGGCGGTTCCTGACTGTAGCGCCTAGAACCGCTCGGCCACAGTGGCCGGTTACGAATAGGAATGCGTTCTCTTCGCGCAACGGCATTGTGCTATCACACTGGTCAAAACAGCATCGGCACCGTCTAAATCTGTGTCCTGCCAGCAGCAATGACTCCCCACGGATGTTAAGGCAAGAAACCGGCCCATTCAAAATTCCGGTGCCCAAGGTTTGGTCTTTCACAGCTCCAAAGAAAGCCACGAGACATTACTGTCAACCTACCGCATATCAGCCAAAGAATTGTCGCGCAAGGCGTATTCCCGAGAGCTACATGCATACATATTTAGAACTCATAGTATACTAGTGGCCATTAAAATTGCTACACCAAGAAGAAATGCAGATGACATACGGGTATTCATTGGACAAATATATTACACTAGAACTGACATGTGATTCATTTTCACGCAATTTGAGTGCATAGATCCTGTGAAATCAGTAACCAGAACAGCCACCTCTGGCCCTAATAGCGGTCTTGACACGCCTGGGCATTGAGTCAAACACAGCTTGGATGGCGGGTACAGGTACAGCTGCCCATGCAGCTTCAACACGATAACCACAGTACATCAAGAGGAGTGACTGGCGTATTGTGACGAGCCAGTTGCTCGGCCACAGTTTACCAGACTTTTTCAATTGGTGAGAGATATGGAGAATGTGCTGGCCAGGGCAGCAGTCGAACATTTTCTGTATCCAGAAAGGCCCGTACAGGACCTGCAACAAGCGGTCGTGCATTATCCTGCTGAAATGTACGGTTTCGCAGGGATCGAATGAAGGGTAGAGCCACGGGTCGTAACACATCTGAAATGTAACGTCCACTGTTCAAAGTGCTGTCAAGAGGTGACCGACACGTGTAACCAATGGCACCCCATACCATCACGCCGGGTGATACTCCAGTATGGCGATGACGAATACACGCTTCTAATGTGCGTTCACCGCGACGTCGCCAAACACGCATGCGACCATCATGATGCTGTAAACAGGACCTGGATTCATCCGAAAAAAATGTCGTTTTGCCATTCGTGCACCCTGGTTCGTCGTTGGGTACACCATCGCAGGCGCTCCTGTCTGTAATGCAGCGTGAAGGGTAACCGCAGCCATGGTCTCCGAGCTGATAGTGCATGCTGCTACAAACGTCGTCGAACTGTTCGTGCAGATGGTTGTTGTCTTGCAAGAGGGTTAGAGAAGTGGCTGCACGATCCGTTACAGCCATGCGGATAAGATGCCTGTCATCTTCGACTGCTAGTGATAGCACGGCGTTCCGTATTACCCTCCTCAAGCCACCGATTCCATTTTCTGTTAGCAGTCATTGGATCTCGACCAATGCGAATAGCAATGTCGCGATACTATAAACCGCAATCGCGATAGGCTACAATTCGACCTTTATCAAAGTGGGAAACGTGATGGTACGCATTTCTCCTCCTTACACGAGGTATCACAACAACGTTTCACCAGGCAACGGCGGTCATTTGCTGTTTGTGTATGAGAAATCGGTTGGCAACTTTCCTCATGTCAGCACGTTGTAGGTGTCTCCACCGGCGCCAACTTTGTATGAATGCTCTAGAAAGCTAATCATTTGCATATCACAGCATCTTCTTCCTGTCGGTTAAATTTCATGTCTGTAGCACGTCATCTTCGTGGTGTAGCAATTTTAATGGCCAGTAGTGTATATAGAAACTTACGCTAAGTAGTGAAACAAGGTGACGGAGCAGCCTCGTTTCACGCTGTTAGAAACCAGCCTTATGGCTGTGGATAGCCTTATCGTACGTTAACTAAACTAAACTAGCGTTTTACACAGCCAGCACACGGATCGGTGCCGTTCGGCAGGTTTGGAAACACGTCTCCGAGACGACAGTGGCCATTCTCCTCGTCCCGTGTTATTGCCGCGGCAGCTGTATGAAACCTCTCCAGCGCCCGCTCGGCCGCACAGAGGCCCAGCCCCTGTTTCTGGGCGTCCGCCGCCTGCCATTGTCGCAGGGCGTCCAGCGCTACTCCTGGGCAGCAGAGCGTTAATTTGTATTCTCGCTCCGGTGGACAAGAGCCGGCCGAGGTGGAGACTGCGTGGTCGCCGGGAACGGCGTGCAAACATCGCCACCGACCGCCGCCTGTTAGCGTCTCTGCGCGAGGAGCCCGCAAAATGGAGTTAGGGGCTGCTCGACTCCGTCCATGCTTCAAAGTGCAGACCACGGACTGCCGGCGCACTCGTCCCTTCGTCTCTCGGCTTCCTAATTCAATCAGTCACAGTCGCACCCCTAACTGAGTCTGTAACCATCACCCTTTGTGACTGAAATACATTTTGGCAAATGCATTATTTGGCATGGCACATGGGAGCCTTACAAGTTGTAACCTCCCACAGATAAAAAAAAAGGAATTATGTATAGCATTCACATTCGGTGTAACCTCCGAACAGTAAAAAATATAATTATATGATTCACATTCAGCGTAACCTCCCAACAGATAATAGAATGTGACTGACCTCCTAATAAAAAATGTGACATATATATAACCTTTCAATAATTAACTGACTGTGAATCTAAACTGGTAAATTTGGATGTCAGCAGTGCTCCGTCTTGACCCTGAAAGATCATACTGAATAAAATGAAAATTCTTACCCCAATAAGGTCGCTGGATAACGCATATATTGTAAGTAGGCTGTTTAGGTTCTTATATTGGTAACGCCACCGCCACGTAGCGCTCTGTATGAAAATCACTGGCTGTGCTGCGTGCAGTCTGTGGCTGGTTTGCATTGTTGTTGGCTATTGTAGTGTTTGGCAGTTGGCTGTTCACAGCGCGTACGGCGTAGCGTTGTGCAGTTGGAGGTGAGCCGCCAGCAGTAGTGGATGTGGGGAGTGAGATGGCGGGGTTTTGGACAGAGACAGTAAATTTGTAAGACTGGATGCCATGAACTGATATATATATTATGACTTCTGAACACTATTGAGTTAAATACATTGTTTGTTCTCCATCAAAATCTTTCATTTGCTAACTATACCTATCAGTAGTTAGTGCCTTCAGTAGTTTGAATCTTTTATTTAGCTGGCAGTAGTGGCGCTCGCTGTATTGCAGTAGTTCGAGTAACGAAGATTTTTGTGAGGTAAGTGATTTGTGAAAGGTATAGGTTAAAGTTTGTCAGGGCCATTCTTTTGTAGGGATTTTTGAAAGTCAGATTGCGTTGCGCCAAAAAAATATTGTGTGTCAGTTTAAGCACAGTCATGTACAATTGTTCTAAGGGGACGTTTCACATGTCGACCCTTAGCCGAAGATACCTCACTGGAATCTTCTGATTTTTTCTTGTAGTTTGTGTAATTAGTGTAGCTTTTGTTTATTGCTAGCGCGTAATTGTAGAGAGAATCTCCTTTGTAGTTGCAGTCTTTCATTGTTGTACAGTAAAACAGTTGTGGCATGCATGTAGATTTGCACTAAGTATTTCGCAGCTGCGCTTGCAATTAACGAGATATTATTTTCAGTGCTATGTTAATGTGTTTTCTTATTTTGCTCTTCAAATTGTGCTTTTCTGTGTTGTCGTGGGAAATATTGTGACAATAATGGCGTGTGAAAAACGTAATACTAGGCTCCAAAGTAAACTGAGAAATGACAGTGAAGACGAAAGCAGTGTGTTAGCGCCACCGTGTAATGAATTAACTAATGTTCAACATAGTAATTTGGTAATTGTGCATAGGGAAATGGAGCGGGCGGCAAACAATGGTGTAGACAGTGAAACAATTAGTGAACAGGGTAGCATTATCGATCGATCAGTCGGCAACAGCCCGCCTCAGGAATCGGGAATGACAGGACACAATCTTGCAAATACTGCAGATTCAGGTTTTGGGTCCTCACCGTTTTCTCAAATAAGTCAAGACACATTTTCTGCTTGCCAAAATGTGAATGTCCCCGGTGCAACTTCACTGCCGAAAAGCACTGAGGAACGTGTTTCAGACACCAGTACATTGTTATTACAGTTAATGCAACAAATGGGACAAAGGCTACAAAAGTTAGACACAACGCTTGAACAAAATCAGAGACAAATGGGACAAAATCTTCAAAAGTTAGACACAATGGAACAACACCAGAGACAATATATCTGCTCCTACAAAAAAAATTTCTGGCACAGCCCAGTGCAATACTGGCCGATAGATTTGTCATGTATCAAAGGAAACAACTGATTTTTCTTTACAATAATCGGGATGACAATGGATTGGAGAAATTACTAAATTCTTTAAATTGAGATGAATGACTGTCAAAAGTTGATTTTTTATAAGAAAGATTATTATTAAGAGATTTTTTAAAAAAACTTTTACATGGGACATGATATAACAAAAGTACATACGCGCAAGGCTACTTTTACCTTATACTACATTGCTCAGGCACCGCCATCGCTACCCACGACCAGCCCAGCCAACTCGATACACCAGACTGCTCGCTACTACTTACTCCTACTGCTACACAGTTCCTACTGCAGCCAACACTGCTCTCTGGTCTGAGATTCTCTTATAGCTTACATATCGCAGACAGCGTGGAGCAATTCACCGAAATTACACCTGCTCGACTGCGCTAGCAATAAATTCCTTAGTCATGGACCTTTTACAAAGTCTTTTCTCCCAAAAATAATCTAGCGGACTGGCGATCGTTACTTGAACAGTCTTGACCACTCAAAAACAATTTTATTTTTAAATCAAGACCGGTTTCGACTTAATATGGATCATCTTCGGACCATACTCTCTATTCTACAGTACAACAGAGTAGAGGGAAACATGTAATATAATAAACATGAAGTTGAAAATAGATTATACGAAGTTATACCCCGTGATGAGACGTGGAGGCGATGGATCGAAGCAGGAATTGTGGATGCCACCCACTCATGACTGCTGACTAAATGGACTTAAATAGCAGATCGCCTTCCCTCCCGCCCCTTTGCTTGTCACCCCACGTCAGCGATTCTCCATCAGTTCCACCCCCCCCCCCTTCCCTAGTGGGGGTGTGATAACACTAAATCTGGGGCGCGAACTTATCGGAGCCGGCCGGTGTGGCCGTGCGGTTCTAAGCGCGTCAGTTTGGAACCGCGTGACCGCTACGGTTGCAGGTTCGAATCCTGCCTCGGGCATGGATGTGTGTGGTGCCCTTAGGTTAGTTAGGTTTAAGTAGTTCTAAGTTCTAGGGGACTGATGACCTCAGTAGTTAAGTCCCATAGTGCTCAGAGCCATTTGAACCATTTTTTTGAACTTATCGGAAACAATAATCAATTAAAAAATAGATAAATTAACTGAAAGAAAAAGAAATACGTTCCGACATTTTAAAAACTAAAATTGACTTTTACAATGATATATTGCACTTATAAATAGGTGGGTATCAGTACTGTACGATGCATTTAAATGTTCAAATGTTTGTGAATTCCTAAGGGACCAAACTCCTTAGGTAATCGGTACCTAGACTTACGCACTAATTTAACTAACTTAAACTAACTTACACTAAGGACAACACACACACCCATGCCCGAGGAAGGACTCGAACCTAACCTCCGGCAGGAGGGGCCGCGCAGTACGTGATATGACGTCTCAAACTGCACAGACACTCCGCGCGGCACAATGCATTCACTAATTAAGTTTTCAGTACTAAATTAAAAACATATTTTGTAATTGTTAGTTACTCACTTGAGCCTGGCTTGCAAAGCAAAGTTTTTGGATGGTGGGTTTACTATAGGAAATCGATATTCTGAGATCTTTTTCTGTGTTTATCTGAGATTTATACTCGTACTTTATCTCCAAGACAGCCAATGCAGAAAATCTGGTTAAAAAATGTGGGACGTTGAAAATGGTAATAATATACACTATTCTTTTGTTTTCAGCGCAGAAAACTCGTCAGTCCGTATTGCCCCAAAATGGAAAGAGCGATATATTACTAAACTGTCTTTTTATTTCGCCACTTGCCGTCAACTCTACGAAAACTATTTCTTCAGCAGTTGGCAGGCATTCGGGAGTATTTTCACGTCGCTACTTGTAAGACAGAGAGCAAAAGAGGGCCATCGCTTCCGGTTTTTGCAGTGTATCTGAGAGGTGCTACGCAACATCAACAAATTTACTTATTCTTCATTATTTGTGATGTTTGTAACCTAGTAGCTTTAGCGTAAAAACACCAAAAATACATTATATACTCGTATATACTGTTATATTACTGTTGAATGAGGAAAGAGGGGGCGCAAGGAAAATAATGACTGAAAATTGGCTCGTGAATACTGAGAGGTTGAGAAATGGCGCCCGACGTTATCTATAGCCAACAGTTTACAACGTATGCGATACGCGTAGAACGACATAGTACTTCTAAATACTGTGCTGAGCATTATCGAAAGTTACATGTAAATAGCAATTTGTAAGTTATACAGTTAAAATTTTACATATTATAACGTGCAAAAGTATAATTGATCAGTCAATGGGATCGGTTAACACGTTAGTGGACTGCTGTTTGCGGGACACGGACAATTTATCGACAGCGATCAAATGATCTTAATACGAGTATGTGCGTTGGTTTCAAGTCTTCCTTCAACGTGATATATAAACTACAGGAAACTTACGTAACCGTTCTCCAGCGTTACCGGTAATATAGACATCTTAATAATACGTAGAGAATGCTGTGTAGTCACTGTTCTGAATTTAACTACAAATAGTTGTTGGGCAAAAGTTTTTTGAACTGGGGCTACAATATACAGGAAGTAGCTTAGTATAGCTTGTATAAGACTAAAATTATTCAGTGAAAACGGGGGAGCTCCACTAACGAGTTAACTGATACCATTGCCTAGTAAATTATATTTTTTCACGTTGAGCTATGTAAAATTTTAACTACATAAATTATGAATTGTTATTTAGAGGTAAATTATGGTAATATCCAGCATAGTAGTAACGTGTATATTCAAGCTGTATGACATCTATCGCATACGTTGTATCCTGTCGGCTAAATATGCCATAAGGTGACAGGCAAGGGGCAGAGTTTCTGCTGTTTAACTCCGTGGCACCACCATCTAGTCAGCAGTGGGCATTAGTGGATGGTACAGGATCGTATAATCGTTTTTTAACGTGATGTTTGTTATATTACACGTTTCCCTCTATTCTCTTGTACTCTGAATTACAGAATACGTCCTAAGATGATCCACATCTAGTCCAAACCAGTCACAACTTATGATTAAAACATGAAATGTAAGAGAATGACGGCAACGAAAGTTGTTGCCAGACCGGGACTCTAACCCACATACATGCATGTCCGAAGAACATTACATCGTGCTTCTTTAAACAGGCACTGCAATATCGTCGCTATGAATGAAAGTACTTTTATGCGATCAAGACAGATCTGTATAATATTTTATTACTGGTCATTGAGAACGCTTCTATACCCAATGTGTTCACAAAGGCTATCGATCGTTGCTTGTACGGAAATATTCATATATTTTGTATTACTTCACACTTTTAGCTATATGTAATCAAGCCTATTCTATATCAGGTATCTTATGATATCAATGGGCATCGATATCGTCATTCACATAGACTAAAATTCATATAGCAAAATGTTTTCCTAAAAATCAAGTATTTTACGTATTGATATTCCATGTGTTTAAAATAGTTTTGAAGTTTTCACATACAATTTTGCAACTTCCATTAACTTTGCTAAATATGTACCAGCTATTATGTCTGACAAACATATAAACTTTCTATGTAGTATCTCTGATCTTCATTAGTGTAACGACATAGGCGGGAAGTGGTTTTGAATGGAAATCGCGTCGTTTTGTGAGGCTCGAGAATGAAAGTGTGTTACTTGTTTTGTTTGTTCAAATTACGCTTTAATAATAAGTGAAATGTTGCATAATACAAACGTTTAAAAGTTCAGATGGTTTACTTCGTTTACTATTTCGAGATTTACCCGATTTTCTCAATCATTTCATCAGTTAATTTCCTCTGAACAAGATGAAAACCTGCGGACATTAACATGCCTACAAAGAAAACAACGAAGCTTATATCAAGATAATCAGCTAAGTAAAACTTCATATTTTCGTATATAGATGTGTTTGTCGATGTAATTCACTTCAAATTAATGTCTAACGACCGGTATGAGGACAAGTAATTGAGTATGCAGCACTGAAGAGACACATTACAAATACAGTGGTGTTACAGTAACAGCGTATGATTTGAATCTGAAATAAAACGTGTTTGGATGTAACAAAGCATTGTAATATTTATTGATTTATAATTTAAAAGTTTGGGAAATAATATTTAGAACAATGAGTCTGGGTAACGGTTCCACAGCTTCGGTGGCGACACACTTACTCTCCTCATGAAATTTTCCGTAATGGTTTTGCATAAATGTCGTGATATTTCCTTTAATTTCGACCTTTAGTGCTTGGGTGGCTGTGAACCTGTTGGTGTGAATCTGATGCTTTAGAAAACCGCACTGAAAGAAATCCACGTATGTTGTCCCAATATTGTGGTGACCAATCGTGGTCACCAAAACTAGAGGCGACACGATCAGGAAAAATGCTCGTGCAAGACCGTCAGTGTTTCACGGGTGGAATGCAAAGTGCACTGTCCTGCTGAAACGACATATCTTCAAGAGCAATATTTTCCAAGTAACCTACAAAGTACCCGCCTAGATTCCGATAACTTTCGCCATTTACCGTCCTACTGAAACCACATGTCTCCATTCTACAGAAATCACATGTCTTCAGGAGTAATATTTTCCAGTTGAGACACAAAGGAGGATTAGATTCCGGTAACTTTCGCCGTTTACCGTAAATGCATTAATCTCATTCGTTTTCATAACCTCCAGTCCACAGTGCATACTAGTCACTTACTCGTTCGGTGTGATATTTTTTTGTCACTCATTGGCTGATTTTCTGAGACCTAAAGTGGACAATAGGCACTACTGACGCAGCCATCGAGGTGAAAATTGGACTCACGCTCAAGAAGATTTTGTCCACAAAACTGGCAATCACTTCTTGTTGTTCAACGATCCATTTCTGAACTGTCCTCGCTGTGCATGGTCTGCTGGCGTAAGTTATCAGCTGGACTTTGTTTGCACACACATGTAAATCTCTAATGAGAATACGGCGAAGAGTGGGAGAGTGATAAAAATGTCCATTCCCTACGCACGAGAACGATTCGAGGTCACCAACTCTCGGTCACATTTTTGATCGACGACGATGTGCAGGTATCGTTCGTGTTAATCAACTCCTGAATGATATTTCATTTGTTTATTTCAAGGTCGGAACCTGGAACTTAATGTCTATCAAAAATAAGACGCACAATCAAACTGTCGCCATTTTGATGGTAGTGTTTAACAATAAAGCAGTGTTATTGTATGGTGTAGTGATACATGTTTGCCGACTTCTGTCCATCTTCTATCGACATGTCGCAGTAACTCAGATATAGGATCATGGCAGCCGAAACTCTGTGAAAGTCATATTTTGCACCCCTGTTATAACTCATTAAACAGCTATACTTCGCCCACGTCAAAACTTGATCACACATTGATAAAGTGCAGTGGGGTCGAGCGGTTCTAGGACCTTCAGTCCGGAACCGCGCGACTGCTACGGTCGCAGATTCGAATCCTGCCTCGGGCATGGATGTGTGTGATGTCCTTAGCTTAGTTAGGATTGGTTCAAATGGCTCTGAGCACTATGGGACTCAACATCTTAGGTCATAAGTCCCCTAGAACTTAGAACTACTTAAACCTAACTAACCTAAGGACATCACACACACCCATGCCCGAGGCAGGATTCGAACCTGCGACCGTAGCAGTCCCGCGGTTCCGGACTGCAGCGCCAGAACCGCTAGACCACCGCGGCCGGCTTAGTTAGGATTAAGTAGTTCTAAGTTCTAGGGGACTGATGCCCTCAGATGTTGAGTGTCATAGTGCTCAGAGCCATTTGCAGTGGGCTGGATAACAAAATAAGCTACATGATGCTGGTTGTTTCTTGAATAGCTGTAATCTGGCAAGACTCGTAACTGAAGGCTCTGTGTGACAAAAAAACTGATTACAAATTCGAGTCAGATTCACACAGAACTTTTCAGAATGAGCACACTTAACAATATCACGTGGCACCCCCTCTGGCCTGGATGCATGCATTGATTCGGTCGAGAAGAGTATCATAATGCTGTTGTATCCTCTCGTGAGACATGTTGGCCCACGAGTTTCGTAGCTGGTCCTTGATATACTGGATACTGGTAATGTGACGAACATGACGTCAGTGTTGGTCCCACACATGTTCTACTGGGGGCAGATCTGAGGATCTTGCTAGATATGTAAATGGATCAGTGTCACGCAGACAGTTCACAGAGAAAGTGGATAACCTTAAGGCTGCGCATTGAAATGTCAGTATCAGACGTTTTGTGGCATGGCTTCTATTTATAGGCTACTAGAACGCTGAAGCAAGTGATCCTAAGGCTACCGTACGATCTCCTGCATGAATTTCATCTTCCGCTTCTTGCAACGAAGGGGAATCAACAAAGTTGACGACTCTTCAGTCTAGAATCCCTGGCTTTTTATCTCTCTGTTGTATCCGTTACCGCTTAATGCGTAAATAATCGGCGTTTAATATTAGCGTTTTTTTTTTCTGGCACTGTAAAATTATAGCCATTTCCGTAACTGCATGACGTGTACGTAAATGTCTCATTAGACATTGCACTGTAGTGAAATAACACAGGTCTCACCACCTAGCGAGAGTTTCACGAAAGACTGGATAAAAAAAATGTTCATATGTGTGTGAAATCTTATGGAACTTAACTGCTAACGTCACCAGTCCCTAAGCTTACACACTACTTAACCTAAATTATCCGAAGGACAAACACACACACACCCATGCCCGAGGGATGACTGGAACCTCCGCCGGGACAAGCCGCACAGTCCATGACGGCTGCGCCCTGGACCGCTCGGCTAATCCAGCGCAGCGGAAGACTGGATGAAATAACGTGAGTTTCACGAACAATTACACGAAATAATGGTGCGAAACATGTGCCGCTGCTTTCAGTTGAATTTCCTTACATACTAGCGGAGATTTCTTGATAATGTCCGTCATTTGCGTCATTTATGTTTCTTGAGGCGCCCTTCTACAGTTTTCGCAGCTTGTGCGGCACACAGTACTGCTAAAAACAAACAGTTTGGGCTACAATAGAAGGATAAAATATGGTTGTGGTCGTGTAAATATCTTGTAATTCCTCAAGGTGCTGCTACACCGTGTGTATAAAAACTGTAGCTAATTAAGTTAGTTAATTATTTGTGAAAGCTGCAACATTGCGTCAAGGTCACCTCGAAAGGTACCGTATGAAATTTCCAATGCTTGTCATTATGTGAGACATACTCTGTCCCTCATTGTGATGGTTTAACCGACGTAATGCATAGTTACTGTTAGAGACAATTCCATTACATAAGCTTTGTTAAAAACATGTGCACCCGCACTCACGTATTACTCGAGTTGACAACAAAAGAACAGTTATGGACAGAGCAACAGAAGAGCTGAGAATCATAACGAGTTTTTCCTTTCTCTTCGGTTAATCAGAGAGAAGAACGGAATATAACACTGTATTGAAATCCTGTTTTCGTTCCTTTCATATTACGGGAGCTACGGACAGTCTCAGAACTGACGATGGAGATATGGAAAATTACGCCGAGAAGCTGCGCCAGTTCTCCCCGAGGGCAACAGCTGACTCAGGTGTTCCGGCCACATGTGAAGTTTTTGATGGAACTTCTCTCAACAGCGAAAAATAAAGCGAAATCAAATAATTAAAAATTATATCTATTTTATTTGAGTCAATATGAATCTGTGTGGGTTCGAAAGTGAGATACAGTAACACTGAAGAAAACTACATTTATGACTACTGTTCTAGAGATTATGGCAAGAATAAGTAACTTTCTCTTCATTTACTATTGTGAAGCCGAGGGGCATAATCTCTGTAATAAAAAAATGTTGCTTTTGTGATAAAGAGCTACTTAGTGGATGTCAGTAACATTTATCCGTGTAAAACGTCGTAAACGTTACGAAGAAAGAGGAATACATTGACGTTAATTGCTTAGCCCCACAGACGTCCTTTCTCCTTTAAAAATGTGTAAATAAAAAATCCGAATGACAGCTGTGTTTTAACATTTCTTTCCTCAATCATTTATTACAAATAAAATGGAAATAGCTGATGAGAAAGTTAAATGAAAACATCACGCAAAGCCTACGATCAAATACGTAAAATCTATAATCTGATGTATTTATATGTGTGAGTGCAAAGCTTTAATGTCGATTTATTACGGTGATTGTGAGACCACTGAATTTGCTACACAGCTACACGAATAAAAATATCGAGACTGACGCAGAACTGTAAATTTGCGTTATATTTTGATTGCCAGTCGCAGTCATCACAACAATAATCTTTCAATTGTTATTGTTACTGTAGCCATTTATCATAGGTAACTCCACGATAAAAACTTGAAGAAACCGTAATGATATTCGCTAAACATTTATTTGCTACCAGAATACGTGGCGTAGAGTAAAAAGCAGAATTATCTTTAAAACGCGTTGACCTCTAGGACGCGCCCTTCAGGCATTCCTGGAACGGCGTGAGTGGTGCAGGTCGTAAACTGGGGCACTTCGTGACGTACTTCGTGAAATCACTCATTTCGACTGAGAAACAGTACTCACGGGCCGACTGTTCGCGGCGTTTTAATGCCTCTTTCGCAACTCACTCGACGTTTTAAGTTGTACTAAACTGTTGACACCTGTGAGTAATATACGGATATGATACGGGAAAAGACGAAAAGGAAAACTACTGCTTATCGCAGAAACTCCACGAGGCGCGCAGTTGTTCCGTGTCTACAAAAGGCGACGGTCTGCAGCTCCCTGTCACAGGTGCAGTACACCACGTGCACATTTTCAGGTAGTTTTCATCAGGATGACCACACTGAACAGGTTAGTTCATACTCCGCCGGTGTCTTCATCTCACCACTTGGGTTTTCCAAATGTTTTAGATTATTCGTCTGTCTGCGCATTACAGTCTTGTAAGGAGTGTAAATACCTTAATTTGCGGTACAGGCCGCAAAACAAACGCAAATATGTATCAGTCAACTACAGATTACACATTCTTCAGTCGTGAACTATGCGGCTGGTCCCGGCGGAGGTTCGAGTCCTCCCTTGGGCATGGGTGTGTGTGTTTGTCCTTAGGATAATTTAGGTTACGTAGTGTGTAAGCTTAAGAACTGATGACCTTAGCAGTAAAGTCCTATAAGATTTCACACATGCACACACACATTCTTCGCACAAGGTACTAATAAACGTCAAAGGTTTTCTAACGTTACAAATATATTTTTCTTTCATTAGGCCAAACACAAGTTCTTTCCCTTTATTCAGTATGGTAACATATCCATTTTAGCCCTAGTTTACGAATTATGACCGAGGTACAGTAGTCATGCCATGCTGCGAACTGCAGCCAACTTCAAGTTCTGTATTTTGCTGTTTTTAACCCTTTAGTATCAGTTGTTTGAATTCAATGTTCCGCATCCAGCCTTGGTTGCCAAGGAAAGTATCTGAGTTCGAACAAACAACTTTACACCTCACTCCCGTGAGGTATCATACGTAGGTTCCGATGATGTTCATTTATCTACCAACTTCGGTACCCCTTCACTAGAGAACGCTGAGTAAACTGTTCGAACTTTTCCTGCCACTATGCCAGCTGAGACCAGTAGAGACGGCGCAGAGTGTACGTAAAGTTGCATTTTGTGAAGTTATTTGTGTAGTGAAGCGTCAGATGGGACGGCGATTGGTAATCAACCCTGCGATTGGCTGAGATGAAGTTACGAACTGTTCTTCGTAATGATGGTACTGGCGTAGAAGATGATTCATCCGCATGTTTTCTGGTGTTTGTTATAGTGCAGAATGTTATCACCTGTTAGAAACGGATACTGGGTTAACGCTAACATTTAATTGTGATGCCAGTGATGATAATGATGAACACCTCACTGCACGTGTTAGTGATATGGCAAGTTCGAGAAGAGGCGATGGAAGCAGTGAAACTGAATTCCAGCCTTCTCCTGACAAGAAGTTTAAAGTCGAAAGTGTCATCACGGTGTTTGATGACAACACACAAGAGATCACATACATGTACGATGATTATCAACACTTCTGACAAGATCCTGTAAGGATACCCTAGTGAAGGCTAAAAGCAATGTTAAAAGCGTGCTGGAAAAGAAAAGAGAAGGCCATACAGTTTTCAAAGGAAATCGTACGCTGCAGATCAGTATCATCAGGCAGCGTGTTACGGCTAAGTTTGATGAAGCGTGAGAATGCGGTTCTTCCGTTCATTATTGGAATTTAAAACATGGGGCATCAGACGTAGCCGGAAATCTCGGGTGTACAAACTCTACGGCGTTACTTGGAATTATTAACAGTTTGAGAAAGGTGTTTAGGATTACGTCACGCCGTGTAACTATGCTCCAAGTATGAAAAGAAAAGGACGGGGAAGAAAAGATGATTCAAAGAGCTCAAACACTTGTTGCTGAAGTCAGTGCACATAACAGGATAGAAAATACCCAGGTGGGCCCGGTATGGAACTGTGATGAGAGTCAGTGTAGGTATGAGCCTTCTTCAGAAAGAACGCTGTCCATAAAATGGGAAAGAAACACTGTCTCGACGTTGCAATTAGTTAACAGTGCAACACACGACGTGTCTGTATCAATGGACAAACGATTGGGGGCGCAAACTTCCAAGAACCAAATGGAAAATTTGGAACCCGTGTGTCAACGGAAACAGAAAAACCGTGTCCTCCAAATGTGTTCATAGATGAAAGCGTGAGCGGTAAAGTCCTGTCACGTTTGAGTTCATATTTGCCGGCAAATTCACTAGTACTTAGTGACTGCTGGTGTGCACATACGAATGAACTAGAACAATTGGAAGTGCATGCAGAAGAAGATGTAGTTTTAAAAAGCCTTCCATCTAAAACTACAAAATATGGACAACCTCCGGACATAAAATATACACCAAGAGAATAAGAGAATTTCTTAAACTACGTTACAGGAACACGCAGCCAAAATTGATTGACAGATTATTCATCATGAAAATGCATTCTGTCATTTACAATCAATTATACGCAGAAGTATATAGACCAACGCTTAGTTACACGTAGCAGAACGCTGGCTTCGATATTGGTGAACCTGAAGGTAACTTTAAAAGTGTCATTGGCCGTGAAGTGCAGAATTGATATTGTAGAATGTGTAGTTATGACGTGATCAGCTTGGTTTGCTTCACTATGCGTGTCGTAGTCAGTCATATTGTTTGGAGTATTTTATTGAAAGTCCTCATTTGTATGTATAATTAAGATATCTGCATTCCATTTGGCTTCTACAATGACGAATGTAGTGTCTTCTAGAGGACGTTTACAGAATTTTGCGGATAAACGACACTCAGCAGCACATTCAGAGGAGCGTGACGGTCCTGTAACCAAAATCTCAAACAGATATGTTCGTTGGAAAGCAAATACTTTTATCGTAAAAAAAGTTTGAGCTCTCTGGTATCCAGAACGCGTAAACACATTGCGGTGCGGTTTTAGTAAAGTATCTGGACAATGTGACGAATCTTCCGACGTAAGCAAGTAATTCTTAACGTTTATAGCTGTCGAATTATAAGAAATGCTGTTTAATGGAACTACACAGCTTTTTTTCTGTTACATTGGGGAGAGGCTACGAAGAGAACGTCAAACACACATATGTATTACTTAGCTACTAACACGGCTCACGATTCAGGGTTCATGGTTCACCGTCCATGGTTCATGGTTCACGTTCATGGGTCATGGTACATGGTTAATGGTCCACGTTTCAGGTTGCCAGTCTTACGGATTCCAAGATAACAAAAATCTGATTTTCAATGTTTCACGTAAGTAGTGCAGGAATTTAAAAATTTTAAATTCTATTAAAATCTACTCGTTAAGAGGCATAATACTATGTTAAAGGCTTAACACAATAAGACAAGTACTGCAGTTAAAAACGCTATATAAGTCCCGAGGTAGCGTAACTTACGGAGCGCAGATTATGCACACCATAATCATCCAGTATTTGAGAGAGAGAGCTTTTCTGACTTTCAATAAACTTTATAAATAATTTCAAACCTTTGTGAAACTTGTTATCACTCTCTTCCCTCACAAAATGACCACAGAGAAAAACTGTATCGGCTATCACATTTTCGCTGTTCATGTAGTAAACCTGGGACGACTTTCAATTTATTATTTATTGATTACTACCTCTATTCTCAGCACATTTTACAGAAGTATCCACATATACCATGAATATATCTTTCTTTCAGACACAGTTCAGGAGATACGATTCATAAACACTCAGATACGTGAAGATACCTTTTTCTTAAAACTGAATGCAAAATATCCAGACTACACTCATTCAGTGTATGATAACGAGTGCACTTCACGACTACCAACAAGTTTAAAAATAATTTCAACCACTTCCTAAACTTCTTCTCGCTTAACGTCAAATAGTTAACACATTAACTCATAATTATAAAGTAGTCATGAGTTTGAAGATGTTTTACACATGGGAGTTCGGTTATTTAAAGAGTCGTCGGTTTACTGTTTACGTGTAGAACTTGACCAAATAGTAACAAGATAACTGCACCGCAAATCGCTGTCTTGTTGTTATGAGAAGTGCTCCCACGAACGTCTTCCCTACTTTCCCATATGTAAGTAAACGCGTAACTCACAGATATGGTTCGTGTGTTTATTAGTCGACTAACAAGGGAACCTCCCCATCGCACCCCCCTCAGATTTAGTTATAAGTTGGCACAATGGATAGGCCTTGAAAAACTGAACACAGATCAATCGAGAAAACAGGAAGAAGTTGAGTGGAACTATGAAAAAAAATAAGCAAAATATGCAAACTGAGTAGTCCATGAGAAGATAGGCAACATCAAGGACATTCTGAGCTCAGGAGTGTCGTGGTCCCGTGGTTAGCGTGAGCAGCTGCGGAGCGAGCGGTTCTTGGTTCAAGTCCTCCCTTGTGTGAAAATTTTAATTTCTTTATTTTCGCAAAGTTATGATCTGTCCATTCGTTCATTGACGTCTCTGTTCACTGTAATAAGTTTAGTGTCTGCGTTTTGCGACCGCACCGCAAAACCGTGCGATTAGTAGACGAAAGGACGTGCCTCTCCAATGGGAACCGAAAACATTTGATCGCAAGGTCATAGGTCAACCGATTCCTCCACAGGAAAACACGTCTGATACATTCTATACGACACTGGTGACGGCATGTGCGTCACATGACAGGAATATGTTGTCGACCCACCTAACTTGTACACTTGGCGAATGGGTAAAAAGATTCTCACGTTGCCCAATTTAGGTTTTCTTGTGGATGTGATAACTACTCCCAAAAAAGAGATGAAAACATAAGAGTTTGTCACATAAACTGTAACAAATGAATCCAACAGTTTCACAGTCGCACACTTTTCCCTGTGCTCTGTCAAAACATATGTTTTTAACGTTTTCAAATTTTTCCATGTGTAGACCGTCAAATCCTGCATATGTCCAAGCAAATCTGAACATGTCCTGCAATTTTGGAAAGCGAATTTGATTATGTGTGAGTGTCAGAACTTTGATTGACTGAAAATAAAAATTAAACTTTTCGCTCGAAGAAAGACTTGAACCAAGGACTTCTCGTTCCGTAGCTGCTCACGCTAACCACGGGACCACGGCGCTCCTGAGTTCAGTCTGCCCTTGATGTTGCCTGTCTTGCACATGGACTACTCAGTTTGCATATTTTGCTTATTTTTTTCATAGTTCCACACAACTTCTTCCTGTTTTCTCGAATGATCTGTGTTCAGTTTTTCAAGGCCTATCCACTGTGCAACTTATAACTAAATCTGAGGGGGGTGCGATGGGGAGGTTCCCTTGTAAGTTGTTATTGCCTCTGGGACTGAGGGTGCTTCGATCGGCTTATTACGGGTCAGCGAGTAACCGGTGTTGTGGAGGCAAGGAAGGACGCTACAGCGACGGTTATGCAATGAATACTCGATAACCTTGTTGATCAGAGTTACGAAGTGGATGGTCCATTACACAAGGGGTGGACAGCAAATTCTTCATCCGCTGTTTCTGTTTCATTGGAATCCGTTCCAGTTTCATTTGCCACGTCACTTTCAACATCAGTGTCGTCGTCATGTGATGCGTTATCATCTGCACTTTCCAGAACAGCATTCATTGTTACATTCTCTATCGATTCTTCGATTAACACACCTCAGCGCCAGTATTCATTTTCATTTCCTTTAACACGTTCATGCGCTTATGACCAATCATGTTGGGATCTTAGATAAAGTTCTCTTTGGTTATTTGTCTTAAGTTACTTAACTTAATGAAAACAAGTTTTACCTACAACTTTTTGTTGCACTGTATTCTAGATTAGTTCGGCAGGGTTCAAATGGTTCAAATGGCTCTGAGCACTATGGGACTCAACTGCTGAGGTCATTAGTCCCCTAGAGCTCAGAACTAGTTAAACCTAACTAACCTAAGGACATCACAAACATCCATGCCCGAGGCAGGATTCGAATCTGCGACCGTAGCGGTCTTGCGCTTCCAGACTGCAGCGCCTTTGACCGCACGACCACTTCGGCCGGCCTGTTCTGCAGGGTTCAAATCACATTGATGTGATGGGCGACTCAGGACAGTAAGTCCCTTAAGCTTCGAAACATCTCCTTTAAAAATAGGATTTGACTTACTGTAACACAAAATTTGTAAAAGCTCTTTTCTTGTTAAGTTCGATTCAGAATTAATTTTAATCAGAATGAGCCATTCGGCGCGTTGCAGTTGTTAGGGTTTTACTTGTCTAAACAGTATGATACGGTACGTTATGAAGAATAACAATAGTACCAGCTGTTACATTAGAAATCAGCTTCCCTTGTAACCATTTGCCATAGTTATACCCATTCATATAACTGTGTTAATTTGGGATTTAGATTACGAATCACACATCAACTCTCCACCCTCTATTAATCGCATTGCTCATCCAGCGTGAATAAGATTACACTCAGGTGACAAAACACATATGATAGCCATATCCACGTATACAGATGGCATTAGTATCGCGTACACAAGGCATAAACGGGCAGTATACTGGCGGAGCTGTGGTTTGTAGTCAGGTGTGTCATGTGAAAAGGTTTCCGACGTGATTGTGGCTGCACGACGGGGATTAACAGAGTTGAACGCGTAATGGTAATTGGAGCTAAACTCATGGGACATTTCACTTCGGAAATCTTTAGAGAATGCAGTATTCCTAGATACACAGTGTCATGAGTGTGTCGAGAATACCAAACTTCAGGTATTGCCTTTCACCACGGACCACACAGTGGCCGATGGCCTTCAGTTAACGATCGAGAACAGCGGCGTTTGCATAGAGTTGTCAATGCTAACAGACTAGCAACACTGCGTGAAATAACCGCAGAAATCAATGTGGGACGTACCATGAACGTTAGGACAAAGCGGCGAAATTTGGCGTTAGCTGGCTATGGCAGCTTTGCTGAAAGCCCGACATCGCTTGTAGCCCTCTCCTGGGCCAGTGGCCATTATCGGTCGGATACTGGACGACTGGATCATAGCGGCCTGGTCAGATGATTCTAGAGTTTAGTTGGTAAGAGCTGGTGGTAGGATTTGAGCGTGGAAAAGATGCCACGAAGCCATGGACACAAGTTGTCAACAAGCTACTGTGCGATATGGTGGTGATTTCTTAATGGTGTGGGCTCTGTTTACATGGTACGGATTGGGTCCTTTGATCCAACTGAACTGATTATTGACTACTTGGAGACGCTATGCAGTCATTCATGGACTTCATATTCCCTAACAATGATGGACTTTTAATGGATGACAATGCGCCCTGTCACTGGGCCACAATTGTTCGCGAGTGAAGAACATTCTGGACAATTCGAGTAAAAGATTTGGCCACCTAGGTCGTCCGAAGTGAAACTCATCGAACATTTATGAGAGTATCGAGAGATCAGTTAGTGCACAAAATCTTGCTCCTGCAACACTTTCGCAGTTATGGATGGCTATAGAGACAGCATGGCTGAGTATTTTTGCAGGATTCTTCCAATTATTTGTTGAGTCCATGTGACGTCGAGTTGGCGCAGTACGCTGGGCAGAAGGATATCCGAATCGATGTTGGGAGGTATCCCATGACTTTTGTCACCTAATGTGTAATTCTTTGTCGTTCATTGCTATTAGTCGTTACATCCGCAACTTCTTCATGCTGCTAGCACTTTTTCATGGCTTGAGTAGCTATCCACGTTTCACCCGTGAATATTAGTGGTTCATTTGGATCCCTTCCGCATGCTTTGAAACTATGTCGAAACGTTCTGATTGAGTGATTCTCTTACTTTTTACATTTTTTGAAACGAAATCTCATCTTTGTCCCAATTTTCCGAAATGTTTCCTTTGCTCCCTGAAAATATCTTTTTTTTAAATATAAATAGGTTTCTCAACTTTTGGAGCTCCTTCTCCTGCTCATAAGTTTCCAAAAATATTTTTGAATGAGTGCTCTGTCGAAATCAACCAGAGAAACACTTTTCCAGAACGCGTTTGGTTTCTAGAAGTTTTAACTTTTCCTTATTTTCTTCCGTTTTCTTAATCTTTCAAATTGTACTTTACTGTTATTTCTGGCTTCCCTACCATTTTTACAGCTCACAAGATTCTTTCTGTAGAGGCATCATTCTTCTTCCTGAAAAATTGTAAAACTTTTTTTAATTTTCTACTTTTTTTATTGGCTTTAGAGACTTGTTCATATAGCCATCTCAATAGCGGAATGTCAAGTACGACGATACGAACATGAGGACGACGCAAAACCCAGTGACTAAGCGAAGAAAATCTCCGACGCGCCCGGGAAGCTAACTCGGGCCTCTTCGGTTAACAACTGGTCGCACTGAAAGGACAGCTACAGAGGCGGACAATTGTACAACTTCCAATGTAAGCTCTTTGCCGCCTGACTGTGTTCACTTTCGAGACATTTTCGTCTGTTTGCCACTGTCAGGGGGAAGTCATGATTGTGGATAACACCGCAATTCACTGCTGATAACATTTCACAACACGCTGCACCACTCGGCAGTGTATGCATGACTGACCTGAAAGCATTGTCGCTGCGACTCGTTTTCTTAGTCACCGCTGTACTTGTTTACTGTAACTGCGTGTTCCTGATAACAGCCACGCGAGGCCAAGTGCAATAATATCGTGGCCGTGTGCTACTTGTGTGCTTGAAACCCATCAGTCTGTGATCTGCTGTTTACCGACCACACAGCTTCCTCGTGAAAGTATGCAGAGTTTCGCAATGCATACATCAGTCAAGAAAGTGAATACGGTTTTCGTCTATGGCCAGTGCCGTCAGACTATTAGAGCATGGGTGCGTTTGTATGTCGGAAGGCATCGTGATTCTGCCATTCATTCCCTGTCTATGGAATAATAATAAAAAATTCGAGATAGTGGAAATGTCAAGAAATTCAGGGTATCGGAAATGTCAAGGATAAAATAAGTCAAAAAGCAAACAACTTGTGAATGAACTGCAACTAACATTTTCGCAGACAATACGTTCTTGTCACTTCGAGGCAGTTTCACTGTGCGCGTGGGGTTCCCCAAAGGAATGCTCAGAGATTACTAAGCCTACATTAAGGCAGTTCACTCCATCAAGTTCTTAGCAAAGATTTCTAAAATCGATCACAGTTCTCTGAGTGGTGCCTACGTAAGCCGTAAATTATTGTGGCGTTGTGGTAAACTATTTTATTTACAAACAGTGAGAAAATCAGCTTTCGCATTTATGCAATACTGATCAGTTGAAAATCTGCACTGGCTCGCTCTGTCCAACATCTGATACTGGGTTATCAAAAAAATGGTTAAAATGGCTCTGAGCACTATGCGACGTAACATCTGAGGTCATCAGTCGCCTAGAACTTAGAACTAATTAAACCTAACTAACCTCAGGGCATCACATACATCCGTGCCCGAGGCAGGATTCGAATCTGCGACCGTAGCGGTCGCCCGATTCCAGACTGTAGCGCCTAGAAACGCACGGCCACTCCGGCCGGCCAGGGTTAGCAAGAATCGTTTCAACTACATTTACATTTGCATCTGTACCCCGCAAGCCAACTTACGGTGTGTGCCGGAGGGTACTTTGTGTATCAGTAGCACTTCCTCGTTGTCTTGTTCCACTCGTGTATGGTTCGCGGAAGAACGATTGCCGGTAAGCCACCGTGTTAGCTCAGACGTCACAAAATTTGGCTTGATGGTCTTTTCGCGACATATACGCAGGAGAAAGCAATGTACTGGGTGACTCTTCTAGAAAAGTACGCTCTCCGAACACTGATGCAGAACGCCTCTCTTACGGCGTCTGCCACTCGAGTTGGCTGAGCATGTCCGTGGCGCCTCGCACCAAGTGAACCCATAAGGAAATGTACTGCTTTTCTTTGGATCGCCTCTGTTTCCTATGTCACTCATATCCGGTACGGATCCCAGGGTGCCCAGAAATATTCAAGTATGGGTCGAACCAATGTTTTATAAGCTACTTCCTTGGTTGACGGACTACATTTCCTGACAATTCTTTCAGTGAATCTCAGTCTGCAGTCTGCTTTATCCGAGATTAATTTTATGTGGTTCCTCCACTTCATATCGCTCCGTACACATATTCCTGTACATGCTTGTAGTAATTGTTCTGTAACCGTGTAATCATACAGAAAAGTTCTTTTTGTATATGTATTCGCAAAACGTTACATTTGTTTGCGTTCAGCGTCGATTTGCCACTCCCTGCGTCAAGCGCTGACTCTCCGCAGGTTTTCCTGCATTTCTCTACAATTTTCTAGCACTGCGACTTCTCTGTAAACGGAAGAATCATCCGCGAAAAACCCCTTGGAACTTCCGACGTTACCTATTAAACCATTTAAATATATTATGCCGGCACAGTAGCTCAGCGTGTTCGGTCAGAGGAATTGCTGCCCTAAAAAAAACTGAGTTAATGGATCAACGATAAACTTGAACAAGCGTCGTGGGACGTCCGCCCAGAACAAATACAACAAACAATAATGAACAAAAAAAAGGGCTAGCGTCTTTGATTCATAATCAAAACGTCTTCGGTCCCAGGATCGAATCCCGCCACCGCTTAAATTTTGATTAATAATCAGCATTGGCAGCGGAAGACTTCCGGCGTAAGAAGTCACCCTCATTCTGCCAACACCCTTGCCAAAGAGGGCCGAGGAGGGAAAGAGGTTCAGGGCACTCTCTTGTCCGAGGGGTGGGAAACAGCCCCTAAAGGCGGAAGTATCAACAAAGATCAACGGCATGAGGATGCAGAAGGCAATGGAAACCACTACATTAAAAACCGTAACGTGTATCCATAGGACACCTGTACTGTAATTGAAGAACTGTCATGATGATCTCTCCATCGGCAAAAGATTACGGAATAGTCCCTCATTAGGATCTCCGGAAGGAGACTGCCAAGGGGGAGGTTACCATGAGAAAGAGATTGAATAATCAGAACGTTCTAGGAATCGGGGCGTGGAATGTCAGAAGCTTGAAAGCGGTAGGGAAACTAGAAAATCTGAAAAGGAAAATGCAAAGGCTCAATCTAGATATAGTAGGGGTCAGTGAAGTGAAGTGGAAAGAAGAGAAGGATTTCTGGTCAGATGAGTGTAGGGTAATATCAACAGCAGCAGGAGTAGGATTCATTATGAATCAGAAGGGAGGGTAGAGAGTGTGTTTCTGTGAACAGTTCAGTGACAGGGTCGTTCTTATCAGAATCGACAGCAAACCAACAACGATAGTTCTGGTATACATGCCGACGTCGCAAGCTGAAGATGAAGAGACAGAGAAAGTGTGTGAGGATATTGAAAGGACAATACAGTATGTAAAGGGGATGAAAATCTTATAGTCATGGAGGACTGGAATGCAGTTGTAGGGGAAGGAGTAGAAGAAAAGGTTACAGGATAATATAGGCTTAAGACAAGGAATGAGAGAGGAGAAAGACTAATTGAGTCCTGTAACAAGTTTCAGCTAGTAATAGCAAATAACCTATTCAAGAATCACAAGAGGAGGTGGTATACTTAGAAAAGGCCGGGCTGTACCGGAAGATTTCAGTTAGATTACATCAAGAAACCATGGGTAATAGAAGAAATACTTCAGTTGATTGATGAAAGGAGGAAGCACAAAAACGTTCCAGGAAACTCAGGAATGCAGAAATACAAGTCGCTGAGGAATAAAATAAATAGGAAGTTCTGGGAAGCTAAGACGAAATGGCTGCAGAAAAATGTGAAGACATCGAATCGAAAAATAAATGTTTGTCGGAAGGACAGACTCATCATGCAGGAAAGTCAAAACAACTTTCGGTTACATTAAAA
The DNA here is from genome assembly GCF_021461395.2 of Schistocerca americana. Lineage (NCBI taxonomy): Eukaryota > Metazoa > Arthropoda > Insecta > Orthoptera > Acrididae > Schistocerca > Schistocerca americana. The sequence continues at coordinate 612,888,640 of NC_060122.1, forward strand.
GCAAGGTTGATAACGTTAAGAGTGCAACGGGAATTCCACTGTTAAATGCAGAGGAGAGAGCGGATGGGTGGAAAGAACATATTAAAGCCTCTAAGAGGGGGAAGATTTGTCTGATGTGATAGAAGAAGAAACAGGAGTCGATTTCGAAGAGATAGGGGATCCAGTATTAAAATCAGAATATAAAAGAACTTTGGAACTTGTACCAGATAGGGTTGATAGAAGAGATAGAGAAGATCCAACGGAGAGCAGCGCGCTTCGTTACAGGATCATTTAGTAATCGCGAAAGCGTTACGGAGATGATAGACAAACTCCAGTGGAAGACTTTGCAGGAGAGACGCTCAGTATCTCGGTACGGGCTTTTGTTGAAGTTTCGAGAACATACCTTCACCGAGGAGTCAAGCAGTATATTGCTCCCTCCTACGTATATCTCGCGAAGAGACCATGAGGATAACATCAGAGAGATTAGAGCCCACACAGGGGCATGCCGACAATCTTTCTTTCCACGAACAATACGAGACTGGAATAGAAGGGAGAACCGATAGAGGTACTCAAAGTACCCTCCGCTACACACCATCAGGTGGCTTGCGGAGTATGGATGTAGATGTAGATGTAGATAGAAGACTTAAAGTCAAATAAGGCAGAAGGGATAGATAGCATTCCAGCAGAATTTCTAAAATCATTGGGGGAAGTGGCAACAAAACGACTATTCACGATGGTGTGTAGAATGTATGAGCCTGGCGGCATACTATCTGACTTTCGGAAAAGCATCACCCACACAATTCCCAAGACGGCAAGAGCTGAAAGATCCGAGAATTATAGCACGATCAGCTTAACAGCTCATGCATCTAAGTTGCTTACAAGAATAATATTTAGAAAAAATGGTTCAAATGGCTCTGAACACTATGGGACTTAACTTCTGAGGTCATCAGTCCCCTAGAACTTAAAACTACTTAAACCTAACTCACCTAAGGACAGCACACACATCCATGTCCGAGGCAGGATTCGAACCCGCGACCGTAGCGGTCGCGCGGTTCCAGACTGCAGCGCCCAGAACCGCTCGGTCACCTCGGCCGGCAATATACAGAAGAATGGAAGCCTTTCGCCCCTACTGTTCAATCTGTACACCGAGGAAGCAATGATGGACATAAAAGGGCGGTTCACGAGTGGAATTAAAATTCAAAGGATATCAATGATAGATTCGCTGATGACATTGCTATCCTCAGTGAAAGTGAAGAAGAATTAAAGGATCTGCTGAACGGAATGAACAGTCTAATGAGTACACAGTATGTTCTGAGAGTACATCGGAGAAAGACGAGGGTAATGAGAAGTAGTAGATATGAGAACAGCGAGAAGCTAATTTTCAGGATTGATGTTCACGAAGTAGATGAAGGTAAGGAATTCTGCTACCTAAGCAGTAAATTACCAATGACGGACGGAGCAAGGAGGACATCAAAAGCAGACTAGCTATAGCAAAAAAGCCATTCCTTCAGAAAATTGTTCAAAGGGCTCAGAGCACTGTGGGACTTAACATCTGGGGTCATCAGTCCCCTAGAACTTAAAACTACTTAAACCTAACTAACCTAAGGACATCGCAAACATCCATGCCCGAGGCAGGATTCGAACCTGCGACCGTAGCGGTCGCACGGTTCCAAATTGAAACGCCTAGAACCGCTCGGCCACACCAACCGGTAGCATTCCTTGCCAAGAGAAGTCTACTTATATCAAATATCGGCCTTAATTTAAGGAAGAAATTTCTGAGAATTTACGTCTGGAGTACAGCATTGTATGGTAGTGAAATATGGAGTGTGGTAAAATCGGAACAGAAGACAGCCAGCCTGAGTGGCTGTGCGGTTCTAGGCTCTACAGTCAGGAACCGGGCGACCGCTACGGCCGCAGTTTCGAATCCTGCCTCGGGCATGGATGTGTGTGATGTCCTTAGGTTAATTAGGTTTAATTAGTTCTAAGTTCTATGCGACTGATGACCTCAGAAGTTAAGACGCATAGTGCTCAGAGCCATTTGAACCATTTTGAACAGAAGAGAATCGAAGCATTTCAGATGTGGTGCTACCGACGAACGTTGAAAATTGGGTGGACTCATAAGGCAAGGAATGAGGAGGTTCTACGCAGAATCGGAGAGGAAAGGACTTTGTGGTAAACAATGATAAGGAGAAGGGACAGGATGACAGGATGTCTTCAGACGTTAAGACATGATGGAATGACTTTCATGATACTAGAGGGAGCTGTAGAGGGCAAAAACTGTACAGGAAGACAGAGACTGGAATACATCCAGCAAATAATTTAGGACGTAGGTTGCAAGTACTACTCTGAGGTGAAGGGTTATCACAGGAGAGGAAATGGTGGCGGGCCGCATCAAACCAGTGTAAGAAGGCTGAGGGAAAAAAAAAAAGGAAACGCCCCTTTGGGGCACGCGTAAAGAAGTTGACTAATTAGGATGACATGTTGTGTTCTGTTTGCAAGAAACTCTTCCATGTAATTACACAGTTGGTCTTATATTCCGCACCGTCATATTTTGCTCATCAGGCGGCAGTACAGAATGTACCGAACGCCTCCCAGAAATCAAGGAACACCGCTTTTGGGTGTCGTGGATGATTAGAGCCAGCTGTGTTTTACACGATCGTTGTTGTCGAAACACATGTTGTTGATCCCCACAGACAAGATTTTTGGTCTCCAGAAATGTGTTAATACGCGAGCATGTTCCAAAATTCTACAAAAGCTCGGCGTCGTAGTTACAGGTCTCTGGTTTATTGTAAGAGTACGTTTAACACTCCTACTTTTCGGTGTAAAATGTACTAGCCAGTGAGCTTAACCTTCAAGTTTTTATTATTGTTACGAGTCTTTTCAGGCGGCTCGGGAAATTCTCGTGTCGCCTCGATACTGCTGATTTTAGTTAGGACAGGGAGCCAACAATGGACTTTGGCTGGAAGCCGAGATCGACCGTTGACGTCTGGTCATAGAGACATGAGAATAAGACGCGTGAAAAATATGGTTAGAAGGGTTTAAGCATTTACATTGAGATGTATAAAGGGTGATTTTTTCCACCGTGTACAAACTCTAGGAATTGATCGATGAGAGGATACCGAACAGAAATGGTCTAATGAGCTTAAGTCCGAAAATATATGGTTTCCATGAGAGGGACGATTTATTCATTTATTCATACGCTGTTTAATACGCGCTGTACCATGCATCCGCAGTCACAATTATGTGTTAAAAATGGTTTCCAAAATGGTTTCCATGTGTCTCAACGCATGCGTGTACCCGCCGTAGCATGTTGTCTCACACGTTCACATCGGCCAGGCTGCATCCGAATATTGTCAAAGGCAGCTTGAATATGCTTCTCAAATGTTTCCACGTCTGGAGTGGGCTCTGCATACACGATACTTTTCAGATGGCCGGGTAACTAGAAATCGCACGGATTGAGATCCGGTGAATTAGCAGGCCATGCAACAGGACCTCCGCGTCCGATCCATCGACAACGGAAGACACGATTCTGTTGCGTTCGGACGTTAACGGCGAAGAGGCTGGGGCACCATCACGCAGCAGCCACATAACCCTTCAAATCATTAAAGGCGCTTCTTTCAACAGGGGAGGCACAGTCACCCGCAAGAAACACCGATAGTTCCGGCCTGTTAGGCGACGTGGTACAATGACTGGTCCCAAAATATGGTTGCCAGTTATTCTGGCCCACACATTCCGGTTGCGCCGATGATGATTCGCTGTCACCATACCTTGGGGGTTCTGGCATGGCTCAGATAACTGTTATGAAAATTGAAGGTACCACTCCACGTAAAGGTGGCCTCTTTTGTAAGTAGGATGGAAAACACAAATCCCCTAATCGTGGTTGAATGGTGAAAAAACCAGTGACAAAACTGCTCCCGATGTGGAAAGTCACTGGTAAGCTCTTCACACACTGTAAGTGATAAGGGTAGCAACAATTGTCATGGAGATTGTTCCACACGATTGTCTGGCTTACCCTGAACTGGCGGGCCATCTGCCTGATACTGACATGGCAGTCGCCTCCCACAATGTTAATTACTTTTACAAGTCCGGTGCCCGAACATTTCGGGTACGTCCTTCACGGTTTCCTGCTTCCTGAAACGACCCTGTTTCAGGTAAATGGCGAAACACTCTTGCAAATATTGAATGCTGTGGTTGTTGTCGGAGGGCATAGGTGTCCTGATACAACCTTGCTGCCCGCCGCCCGTTGTCATTTGTCTTTCAGTAAGTAAACACCATGCCGGCAAGCTCTCGATTCGAATACGGAACCATTGTGTACAACGCTGTATCACATCCACTACAAGGTGAGTCAGCAAGAGAAGTGAATCGGACACATTACCAATTAGTATGGCAGGAGAGGGCGCTAGGGCATGACGTATGAATAACAGTACAACCCTATAGGAGGAAACAGTGCATTCTGTAACTGTGGCTACATGATACAGCATATGTTAGACCTGTCTCTGTAACAATTTAACCATGTATGTTTGCATAAATGGTCTCTAACAAGGAAACGATGCACTTCCGGACATATGTTCATTAGGCTCGTTTGTTTCGTATTCTCTCGTCCGTCGATCAATCCCTAAAGTTTGTACAAGGTGGAAAAAATCGGCCTATATTGGGTGTCCAAGGAGGAACGGTCTGTATTCAGGGGTGTAACAGAAAAGATCATTCGATGTAAAAATTTTCAGTAGACATGGGCTTTAAAATGCATACCTTACGAGGTATGAAGGCTTCTCTAACTTTGAAGCTATGAAAGAAATCTCTTAAACGGCAATGTCTTTGGTGTAAATGGGATAATCCTCCACATTGAGAAGAAGTTAATTTACGGGTCTAAATGTCAGCGTACGCATTTCATGTGTTTCCATTTTTTGCTGTGGAAACCAGCCAGTGAGACAACTTAAACCAATCTTAAGGTATTTATAGTCAGATTCGTACTCAACCAACATTAATAAACTGCGACTTATTTGAAATAAATGATTTTTGATTTATTAATTATACGAGTGCGAATGAAAACTTAATCAGAAGTTTTCTACTGATTGTAGATTAATAAATGGTGTTGTTGGACATCGTCGTATAATGCACATGATCCTTGTCATCAGCAGGTACGCGTATTAGTTTTGTGTGAAAGATAATTACAGGCACATTAAGAACAATAGGCACACTGTTTCATCATTTTGCCTGGGGTCATTTGTTTGCGAGTTGTTTCCCTTTAAAAGGTCCGACTGACTTCAAATTAAATGAACTGAAGTATTTCAACAAACGTAGGAGGAGCTTACGGTAAAGACGGGGATCTAAATACACAGATTAATCTACAGTTTCAAACGGATATTGTGCAGCAGTTACTGGAACTCATTCCTATAGTTATTAGGCAATCCACGTGGTACTACAACAAGAAGGATGTCCCGCTACCCCTCGCAGATTACAGACCGCCTAAACAGAATATTCGGAAATCATTTGACCGGTCTTTTGGGAAACACGGAATGGCGTACGCGCACACCAGACCCAGCACTTCTAGAAAGTTATCTGTGAGGAAAATTAAAACAAAATGTCTGCAAGGAAACACTGACGACTCTCGCTGATACAAAATGCCGTATAATATAGAAATTCAGATGAAATTCACCATCCGCTGTTGCCTCTCTGGAATAATTTTGCAAATTCAAATTCGAATGGCTCCAAGCACTATGGGACTTAACATCTGAGGTCATCGGTCCCCTAGACTTAGAATTACTTAAACCTAACTCACCTAAGGTTATCACACACATCCATGCCCGAGGCAGGATTCGAACCTGCGACCGTAGCAGCCGCGTGGTTCCGGACTGGAGCGCCTAGAGCAGAATAGTTTTGCATCATTGTTCAGGGTTAAAATTTTGATAATTTGATATGACAGTCGTAACAGTAATAAGCACACAAACGCACCTGAGTTGCTACGTCCCTTACCCTAGCGTAGGGATAGGGAAAACAGATAGGTTAAAACCGATACCGGTGTATCAGTTCTGATTAAATGAAATTCATCGGTATTTGTTTGGTCTCGGTTATAAAACTGTTCTTAATTTTTTATTAATAATCACGTAAAGAAAGGCTAGGATATCAATTTACTATGGTACCATTGCTAAAATGTTTGGTTCTTAAATTAAACTTTTTAAAAAACGAATGACATTTATTAGTAAAATTTCCATCGCTTTGAAATATTGGATTGTTACAGATGGGTTAAGCGATCAGCTCTGTTTTAATATTGACACCTACAGCTAATGTCTAGCAACAAACACACGACGTAAAAATAGCTACGGCCGTGTCAAGACAATAGTGTACGTGCTAAAGTGTGGCGTGGCCTATTACATGGTACACTACAGGTGTACTTGATGTGTGTAAGACTTGCCTCCACTTCATCTATATGGTAGTTTCTCGCTGTCGTCTTCGAGAATCGTTTGCATTGCACACTGGTCCCATTCGTATACTGGAAGTATTTTACGAAGTGCGGTATTTTAGTACAATGCTCCATTTGCTTTGAAAGATTAACAACGGGAGGAGGCACATCCACAAGTTTCTGCGAAGAAAAGATAAATTGTATTAATATATGTAAAATTTTATTGACGAGTTGCAAACTCGAGCTCAATTTCATTGTTGTTTCAGGGTTAAAATTGATACCATCCAAAAGTGACGATGCAGGGAAATCTACATCTTGTAACCTTTCCCTCTCGTTACCGCCGCGCCCGTCTCCTCCACTTCCGCAATCTTTGCTGGAGAATGTGATACCGCTTTCTGCCGCACACTCAACCCCATATCGATCGTGATCTCCTACCCACATTCGAAATTTTTTTAAATATTTGTTCGAAGTCTACGTTTATTACTTGAAATAACAGCAACAAAAAACCGAAAATCGGTTATTTCAGAACCAGTTTGTTGTGAATACTTTCAACAGTCGGCTTAAACTGAAGACGAAAAGAATCGGTGTAACCGCAAACATGTTGTTTCAGCGATAAGGGCCATCTCCACCCTGACGGAGGCACTGCAGTTTACGGCGCTATTCCGCAGTTAGTAACTGACCACGTTCCGCACATGTTATATCGTTGAAGTTCCCTGCGACGGCTCTATAGTTTGTCACAGAAAACGATATGTAGTTTCAGAAAAAGACTGACGGTTCCATTTCGACAGCCATAAACGTCGAAGATTACTTGCTTAAGTCATAAAGTTAACCACATTGTCTGCTTTAACTCTGCAACTTGACAGGTTTACTATTCCGAATACATTTTCGATGGTCTATCTTAGCTGCGTCGCTGTGATTGTTGTGGTGAGATAATGGGAAATACACTGAAGAGCAAAAGAAACTGGTACACCTGTCTAATAATGTGCAGGGCCCCAGCGAGCACGCAGAAATGCCGCAACATAACGTGGCATGAACACTACCAATATCTGCTAGACTGAACTGACATCATGAATCCAGAGTGCTGTCCATAAAAGCCGTAAGAGTACGAGGGGGTAGAGATCTCTTCTGAACAACACATTGCGAGGCATCCTAGATATGTTCAACAATGTTTATGTCTGGGGAGTGGACAGCGGAAGTGTTTAAACTCATAAGAGTGTTCCACGAGCCACTCTGTAGCAATTCTGGACATGTGAGGGGTCGCACTGTCCTGCTGGAACTGCCCAAGTCCGTCGGAATTCACAATGGACAAGAATGGATGCAGGTGATCAAACAGGGTGCATACGTACGTTTCACCCGTTAGAGTCGTATCTAGATGTATTAGGGGTCCCGTATAACTCCAACTGCACACGCCCCACACCGTTACGGAGTCTCCAACAGCTTGAACAGTCCCTTGCTGACATTAAGGGTCCATCAGGTTGTCTCCATCCGCTCGGTACGATTTGAAACGAGACTGGTCCGGCCAGGCAACATGTTTCCAGTCATCAATAGTCCATTGTCGGTGTTGACCGGCCCAGGCGAGACGTAAAGCTTTGTGTCGTGCAGTCATCAAAGGTACACGAGAGGGGCTTTGGCTCCGAAACCCCACAACGATGATGTTTTGTTGAATGGTTCGCGCACTGACACTTTTTGATGGCCCAGAATTGAATTCTGAAGCAATTTGCGGAAGGTTTGCATTTCTGTCACGTTGAACGATTCTCTTCAGTCGTCGTTGGTCCTCTTCTTGCAGGATCTTTTCCATCCGCAAAGATGTCGGAGATTTGATGTTTTACAGGATTCCTGATATTCTCGTTACACTCGTGAAACGTTCGTTCGGGAATATCCCCATTTCATTGGTTCCTCGGAAATGCAGTGTTCCTTCGTTCATGCGTCGACTATAATAACACGTTCAAACTCGTTTAAATCTTGATAACCTGCCATTTTAGCAACAGTAATCGATCTAACAACTGCGCTAGACGCTTGTTGTCTTTATGTAGCCGTTGCCGACCACAGCGCCGTGTTCTACCTGTTTACATATCTCTACATCTGAATATGCATTCTTATACCAGTTTCTTTGGCGCTTCAATGTATGTGAGTAACGTAGAAGTACATATCCTCGGAGTAGTGAAGCAACCAAAATCACTTAACAAATACAAGTCTTTCGGTCCAAACTGTATACCAGCTAAATTATTTTCAAAGTATGCTAATATAATAGCTCGATACTTTGATTTATACAACCGTTTGCTCGCCAACAGATCCGTACACAAAGACTGGAAAGTTGCACAGGTCACACCAATATTCAAGAAAGGTAGTAGGAGTAATCCGCTAAATTACAGGCCCATATCGTTATCGTCATATGCAACACGATTTTGGAACGCGTATTGTGTTCGAACATTATGAATTACCTCGAAGAAAACGGTCTATTGACACACAGTCAACATGGGTTTACAAAACATCGTTCCTGTCAAACACAACTAGCTGTTTATTCACATGAAGTGTTGAGTCCTATTGACAATGGACTTCAGATCGATTCCGTATTTCTGGATTTCCACTGATTGACACTGTAACACACAAGCGGCTCGTAATGAAATTGCGTGCTTACGGAATATCGTATCAGTTATGTGACTGGATTTGTGATTTCCTGTCAGAGAGGTCACAGTTCGTAATAATTGACTGAAAGTCATCGAGTAAAACAGGAATGATTTCTAGCGTTCCCCAAGGTAGTGTTATAGGCCGTTTGCTGTTCCTTATCTATATAAACTATTTGGGAGACAATCTGAGCAGCCGTCTTCGGTTGTTTGCAGATGTCGCATTCGTTTATCGACTAATAAAGTCATCAGAAGATCAAAACAAGCTGCAAAACGATTTAGAAAATATATCTGAATGGTTCGAAAAGTGGCAGTTGACCCTAAATAACGAAAAGTGTGAGGTCATCCACATGACTGCTAAAAGGAACTCGTTAAACTTCGGTTACACGATAAATCAGTCTAATCTAAAAGCCGTAAATTCAACTAATTACCTAGGTATTACAATTACGAACAACTTAAATTGGAAAGAACACATAGGAGGCGTTGTGGGAGTGGCTAACCGAAGGCTGTGTTTTATTGGCAGGACACTCAGAAAATGTAACGGGTATACGAAAAGAGACTGCCTACACTAGGCTTGTCCGTCCTCTTTTAGAATACTGCTGCGTGGTGTGGGATCCTTACCAAACAGGATTGACGGAATGATTGAGAAAGTTCAAAGAAGGGCAGCACGTTTTGTATTATCGCGAAGAGGGGAAAAGAGTGTCACTGAAATGATGCAGGTTTTGGCTTGGATGTCATTAAAACAAAGGGGTTTTTCATTTTGGCTGGATCTCCTCACGAAATATCCATAACAAATTTTCTCCTCCGAATGCGAAAATATTTTGTTGAAATCGACCTACATAGGGAGAATCGATCATCATCATAAAATAAGGGAAATCAGAGCTCGCATCGAAAGATATAGGTGTTCGTTTTTTCCGTGCTCTGTTCAAGATCGGAATAATATAGGCTTTTTGTGAAGGTGGTACGATGAACCCTCTGCAAGGCACTTAAATGGGATCTGCAGAGTATCCATGTGGTTGTAGATATAGCTGTAGATATGATAAGACCAGCGTATATACGAGTTTGGATTCCCTGACAGGAGACTTCCACTTTACAGTGCTGTTACTACCTTTTAGATACGCCTTTGATAAACATGAGTACACAGTGGAAGGTTTGGTATGAGTACACTGAATTTTCAGGACACGGCGATAAGGAGATAAGAGTGATTTTAATACACTGAAGAGCCAAAGAAACTGGTACACCTGCCTAATATCGTATGGGGCCCCTGCCAGCACGCGTAACTGCCGCAACACGACGTGGCATGAACTCGACTAATGTCTGAAGTAGTGCTGGAGGGAATTGATACCATGAATCCTGCAGGGCTGTCCATAAATCTGTTAGAATACGAAAAGGTGGCGATCTCTTCTGAACAGCACGTTGCAAGGCATCGCAGGTATGTTCAATAATATTCATGTCTGGGGAGTTTGATGGCCAGCAGAAATGTTTAAACTCAGAAGAGTGTTCCTCGAAACACACTGTAGCAATTCTGGACATGCGAGAGGTCGCATTGTCCTTCTGGAACTGCCCAAGTCCTTAAGAATGCACAATGGACGTGAATGAATGAAGCTGATCAGACAGGATGCTTACGTATGTGTCACCTGTCAAGTAATATGTAGACGTATCAGCGGTCCCTTATCACTCCAACTGCGCACGCCCCACACCATTACAGAGCCTCCGCCAGCTTGAACAGTCCCCTGCTGACATGCAGGGTCCATGGATTCATCAGATTGTCTCCATACCCGTACACGTCTAACAGCTCGACACAATTTGAAACGAGATTCGTCTGGCCAGACGATATGTTTCTATTCATCAGCAATCCAGTGTCGAACTTGACCTGCCCAGCTGAGGCGAAAAGCTTTGTGTTGTGCAGTTATCACAGGTACACGAGTGGAACTGCGGCTCAGAAAGCCCATATCGATGATGTTTCGTGAATGGTTCAGACGCTGACACTTATTGACCACCATTGAAATCTGCTGCAATTTACGGAAGGATTGCACCTCTGTCACGTTGAACGATTCTCTTCAGTCGTCCTTAGCCCTCTTCTTGCAGGATCGTTTTCCAGCCACAGAGATGTCGGAGGCTTGTTGTTTTACCGGGATCCTGATATTCACGGTACACTCGTGAAATGGTCGTACGGGAAAATCTCCAATTCATGGCTACCTCGGACAAGCTGAGTCTCATCGCTCGTGCACCGACCATGGCACCACGTTCAAACTCACTTAAACCTTGATAACCTGCCATTTTAGCAGCAGTAACAGATCTAACAACTGCGCCAGACACTTGTTGTCTTATACAGGCGTTACCGACCGCAGTCTCGTATCTACCTCTTTACATATCTGTACATTTGTATACGCATATCTATACCAGTTTCTTTGGCGCTTCAGTGTAAATACCGTTCGTGAAAAATCATATCTGACTCCTTTAATTCATGATATCGAGCTCACCATGTAGGCAGATCCTATTGTCGCAGATTCGAGGAAAGCATGGCATACTGTATCGTACCGTAGGCTGTTAACAAAGGTCGACTATACGGAGTGGGTTCTCAAACATGTGACTAAGTCGAAAGTCTAGTTCGTTGTCCTGCACAGCGAGTGATCATCACAGACAAACGCAATGTCAGGAGTAAGTCTGGAAAGCATCGTAGGACCTGTTATGTTTTCCATGAACGTTATCAGTCTGCTGGATAGTTTGGGTAGCGCTCTGAGGTTGTTTGCTGATGAAGTTGTTGTGTATGGGGAAAGTGTTATCGTAGAGTGAATACAAGTAGATTCACTATGGACTGGGTAGAATTTCTGTTTTGTACGATCAACGGCAGCTTGCTTTAAACGTGAGTAAATATAGGTTAATTCGAATGGGTATGAGAAACGATACTGTAATGATGGAATACAGCGTTAATGATACAATGAATGATTTAGAACCTATGGTTACATATGTAGCCGGCCGCTGTGACCAAGGGGTTCTAGGCTTTTCAGTCCGGAAATGCGCTGCTGCTCCGGTCGCAGGTTCGAATCCTGCTTCGGGCATAGTTAGGTTTAAGTAGTTCTAAGTCTAGGGGCCTGATGACCTCACATGTTATTCCCATAGTGCTTAGAGCCATCTGAACCATTTTAACATATGTAGGTGTAACGCTGCGAAATGAAATGAAATGGAAAGATGAGTTGTTGGGAAGGGGAGTGGATCACGATTCTGAAACATCGATTAAATGTAGGGGTAGCCAAATGAAAACGGGAACGATGAGAGACGTGCGCCCACCCACATGTTGCCAAGCTTGTTTCAACCACGCTGGAGAAGCTTCGCTGGGAAGCCCTTACACATGCTCCACACAGTCCCGATCTCTCCCCAAGCGATTTACATATTTTTAGAGCCCAGCAGCAAGGCATTCGTGGCTACCGATTTGCTGCGGACGAAGGGGCGCACTCCTGGTAGAATCATCTTTCCGCAGGCAGCCGAAAACATTTTTCCGTGAAGGCAATGACAGTCCTGTATCACAGTTGAGAAAATGTACCAACGGCTATTGCGATTAATTTTGAAATAATGAACAGAGTACTTACATTTATTCCACGCAGTTTAGAGGTACGCTGTTAGATTTTTACCCGTCGGTTTGATCAGTATGGGTTACGGAAATACTTGGAAGAAGAAGATGGTCTTTCCAAGGAACTCTGCTGAGATAGTTTAGAGAACCAACATTCGCGACAGACTACTGAAAGGTTCTACTGTCTCTGACGTTGATCTCGCTTAACGACTGTAACGGATACAACAAGAGAGTTTAGGGATCGCATACAGCACAGGGATAGTAATTGTTCAGTCGGTCCATTTGTGAATCGTACGGGAAAGATAACAATGTACAATTGTACGTTCTCCGTTAATGCAATGTACAGCAGCTATCGGAGTATGTATGTACATTTAGATGTACAAGGGACGTTCAGTAAGAAAAGCAACACTTTTCTTTGCTGCAAGCAAGTTAGTTTTATTCAGAACTCCAGTCGGCAAATTATTCCCTGTCTTTTGGTTAGAAAATCCTATTTTTACACATGGTCGCCATTCGGTACGACGGCCTCACGCCACCTCACAGAGACGGCATGTACAGGGCAAGTCAAAAGTTCTTGGACACCTTCAAAAGTTGAAAGATTAAAGGGAAAATTGAAATGTGATGATGGGAACACTGTTTTGATGTGGGGCCGCAACTTTTAGTGTGAACGTCATTCATGGCCGCCAATTTGGATTCAAGTCATTTTTTTTTAAATGGGAAGGGGGGTGTATGACACATCAAATAACACTCGCTTGAGCTCTGGAATTTAGTGGCGTATTTTGTTTTTGTCTATCTTGTACAGTTTAGAGGTTATTAATGTTCAAAGTTGGAAATTGCCTTCATACCCACTGCTACAACACATGTTCTACGTGTAGTCCATCCCGTGCAATGCGCAACTGTAGTCACTGCAACCACTCTGACTTCTAAACTGTACAAGATAGACAAAAACAAATGGCACCTCTAAATTCCAGAGCTCAAGCGAGTGTTATTTGATGTGTCATACACCCCACCTTCCCATTTAAAAAAAAAAAAGACTTGAATCCAAAATGGCGGATTTCAAGATGGCGGCCATGAATGACATTCACTCCAAAAGTTGCGGCCCCACGTCAAGCCTATGTTCCCATCATCACATTTCAATTTTCCCTTTAATCTTCCAACTTATGAAGGCGTCCAAGGACTTTTGACTCGCCCTGTATATCTGCATCGTACCACTCTACTGGTAGACGTCGGAGTCAACGTCTAGCTCCATCACTAACCCCACCATCACCCACGTACTGCTTCCCGCGGACTGCAGCCTTCATTACACCAAACAGATGGAAGTCAGAAGGTGCAAGATCCTGGCTAGAGGAAGAGCAGTCCGATAAAGGTTTGTGAGCTCCTCTCGGTTACGTGTGTCGTGGAGAAGGAGAAGTTCGTTTGCACTTCTGTGCGAAAAATCTACTGAAGTCGTTTCTTCCGTTTGCTGAGGGTGTCACGATACATTCAGAGTTGATATTTGCGTCATGAGGGAGGACGTCAAACAGAATAACCCCTTCAGAGCCCCAGAAACCCGTCATGAAGACTTTACTGACTGAGGGTGCGACTTCGAACTTTTTATTCGGAGTCGATGTGGTATGTCGCCGCTCCATGGATTGCCGTTTTGTTTCCGGTTTGATGAACACATGTTTCATCGCCTGTGGGGGTGTCGAAAAAACGTGTCACTATCAGCCTCTTAACCTGCAAGTAATTCCGCGCAGCCGCTCCTTCGTTGCTCATTATGGTTTTCTGTTAGTCCTCGAGGAACCCAGCGGGCATACACCTTTGAGTACCGCAAATGGTGGACGAGTGAATCAGCACAGCCAACAGAGACGGCCAGTGGAGCAGCGAGGTGTCTGATTCCGACTGTCACCTAGAATTAGAATGTCCGCAAGTTCTAGTATTGCAGGAGTCTCAGCTTTGTAGCTTTGTGTGGCCGGGTGACAGGCGGGAGAGATCGGACAGGTTTGCGCGACCATTTTGCAATAATGACAGACGCCTCCCCAACGACTCACAGTGCTTTTTCTCACTGCCACATCTCAGTAGACGTGCTGCAGGTGTCTATGAATATCTGCGATGCTCTGGTTTTTCCACCAAAAGAAACTCAATGACAGCGCTCTGCTTCATACACTCCTCTATTAGAGACGCCATTTTGAAAGCTATGTATAGTGTCGCTACGTATCGGAACTTCATGAAAATACAGGGACTGAGGCGCAAATGTTCCAAGGCGTCCCACAGCAAATTCCACTTTTTCTTAACCGAAAATGGCCGAGAGAAAGAAGTGTTTCATTGCTCATTGAGCGTCCCTCTTATTTCGTTGTGCACAGACTGTTACTTAATGAACAGTTGCCCTTAGTCGTTACCAACAGAGATTTTTTCGGAAATATTTTCAGCTGTGCTGGTAGGTAATCATCTCATAGGTCGTGATCCTCTTTGCGTAGCCGGCCGCTATGGCCGAGCGGTTCTAAGCGGTTCAGTCCAGAACCGCGCGACCGCTGAGGTCGCAGGTTCAAATCCTACCTCGGGCATGGATGTGTGTGATGTCCTTAGGTTAGTTAGGTTTAAGTTCTAAGTTCTAGGGGACTGATGACCTCAGATGTTAAGTCCCATAGTGCTCAGAGCCATTTGAACCATGTAACCTCCCCGCAAAATTTAAAAATTGAAATTAACAATAATTATTATGGACAGCGATTCTAATTTTTGTGTGACCTCAGAACAAAATTGGTTCCCATTCATAATCTCCGTGCACAAATGCATTCACATTTAATGTACCCACAAAATTCTTTTCTCATTTAATGTAAGCTCGAAACAGAAAAATTCCAAAACCTCATAATAAAAAATAAATTCAGTAACCTGGTAAAATTTGGACGACAGCAGTGCTGCGTCGTGGCCCTGTAAGATCATTCTGAATAAAAAGCAAAAATTCTTACCTCAATAAAAAAAACGGCGAATATATCTGCTCTTACCTAAATTTTTTTTTTTTTTTTGGCACAGCTCCGTGCAATGCTGGCTTATACATTTGTGATTTGTGAAAGGAAGCAACTGATTTTTTTGAAATGAATGCTTTTTTTAAAAAAAAATTACTTTATATTACCAAAATTATTATTAGGACATTTTTAAAACATTTGGATGACAGTTCAGATACATTACTAGATATGCGCGACGCTGCTTCTGTACCTTATGCAATAATACTCCATCTCCAGATTCCCGACCAGAGCAGACTGCAGACAAGCGCAGACAACCTCAGACTAGCGACTAGCAACAACTAACTGCTACAGTTACACAGTTCGTACTGCAGTCAACACTGCTCTCTGGTCAGCGATTCTCATATCACAGGCAGTGCATACCTCTTACATAACCCTCCACTGGGGGGGGCAAAAATTTGGCAGCGATGGTGAGTCAATTGGACTTACCATGAGCAACAATTTTTTCTTAATTAACTAATTTTACAGTCACAGAATATATACATATATATAAGTGCAGAACATGAAATAAAATATAGTGCACATGCACTGAGTACAGAACATATCAAGCAATGACAAAATGTATACGCAATGAGTACAAAACATATTAACAAATGACATAAATTGCACACGCACTGTAGTACAGAACATATCAGGAAATCACAAAATGTATACGCAATGAGTACAAATCATATTAACAAATGACATAAAGTGCACACGCACTGTAGTACAGAACATATCAGGAAATCACAAAATGTATACGAAATGAGAACAAATCATATTAACAAATGACATAAAGTGCACACGCACTGTAGTATATATATTTTTTTACCGTTTTACAAGAACTAGGATAGGAAAGGGAAGGATTGCATCATGGTTGTAGCACAGTAGGTTGAACGTAGCTGCACTGAAAGTCCATATCTTTCTACAGAAGCACAACACCAAGTGAGACAATCTGAAGTTCTCTTCCCTGAAGAATTAATCAGTGTAGCCAAGACACTGAAACGTCGTATTAATATTCAATGTTATCATTTTGGTAGTACTTTAGGTACACCAAACAGTGGGACCATAATAACATCTCCATCGCTCAAGGTGGTGGACAGCATGTCGTGTCAACACCACGTTCTTGTAAGGTACACCAATGTAGAATTAGTGCAAAAACCAAATATAGTGCTCCATGATCATGAGGATAGACAGGACAAACGGATATTGCAGTAATTCCTGGTAATTAGGTCAGAAGGTGAAGGACATTAAGTCTTACACCAGTCATCATTGAGAATTAAACTAGTCTATCAAGTGATCTGAGTAATTGGTGGCACTCATTGCCTAGTTACCGAACATTTCTGTACTATGTATGAAGTATTACAGAATAATGTTCATAAGTCATCTGATTATAGTGAACATTGGCACTCATTGCCCAGTTATGACCATTTTATGCATTATTCAAAAGTGATCATTCAACAAGAGTTACTTAATGGCATACTACTTACATAATTCAGCTAGTTATAGTAATCATTGGCATTCGTTGGCCAGTTACAAACCATCAGAATTCATCCTTCAAAACAGGAGCTAATGAGTGTAGCATCAAGCTACTAGTATTCATATATATAGCATGTAAGTGACATAACACAAATATAAGAAACAGTGGCATTCATTGACCAGTTACTAAACATATAGCAAGTATTGAATATTACAAAACATTTTTCATCATTCAAGTGACATACGACATATTTAAAAATAATTATTTGCACTCATTGGCCAGTTACAAAACATCAGAAGTCATCCTTCAAAACAGGCGTTAAAGAGTGTAGAGCATGTATGCATTATTACAAAATATCATTCGCTATTACTCAGAACGCATCATTCAAGTGACATATGACATATTTAAAATGTAACACACTGTAACTATTACTCAAGGTCTGTGGTTAGAAAACATCATTCAGTACTACTCAGAACTCTCTTAAACTGGTAGCATTATTTGGGGCTGTTAATACATTTTTCTTTTTTTTATACTAGCAATGTATTGCCTTGGGATCGATAATTAATTGCTGGAGCATAACAATATTTACTCTTGACTTATTGCTGCAAATGAGGATAGGTAACGTCATTCATCATGAGTCAGCTGTAGCAAGGTTATGAAACAAATAAAGTATATGTGATCACATTCATGAATGACACACACAAATCGGTAAAAAAATGCAAGTACTAGAACAGGTTTAATGACCAACTGCTTATAGCACATTAATTTCATGAATAGCTTCTCCTGGAAGAAAAAAATACAAAATGGACTATTAAGCTGAAAGAAGAATCGCATATTATGCTGAAAAGTACTGAACTTCGAATTAACAGGTAATGAAATGTGTATTAAATATACACTCCTGGAAATTGAAATAAGAACACCGTGAATTCATTGTCCCAGGAAGGGGAAACTTTATTGACACATTCCTGGGGTCAGATACATCACATGATCACACTGACAGAACCACAGGCACATAGACACAGGCAACAGAGCATGCACAATGTCAGCACTAGTACAGTGTATATCCACCTTTCGTAGCAATGCAGGCTGCTATTCTCCCATGGAGACGATCGTAGAGATGCTGGATGTAGTCCTGTGGAACGGCTTGCCATGCCATTTCCACCTGGCGCCTCAGATGGACCAGCGTTCGTGCTGGACGTGCAGACCGCGTGAGACGACGCTTCATCCAGTCCCAAACATGCTCAATGGGGGACAGATCCGGAGATCTTGCTGGCCAGGGTAGTTGACTTACACCTTCTAGAGCACGTTGGGTGGCACGGGATACATGCGGACGTGCATTGTCCTGTTGGAGCAGCAAGTTCCCTTGCCGGTCTAGGAATGGTAGAACGATGGGTTCGATGACGGTTTGGATGTACCGTGCACTATTCAGTGTCCCCTCGACGATCACCAGTGGTGTACGGCCAGTGTAGGAGATCGCACCCCACACCATGATGCCGGGTGTTGGCCCTGTGTGCCTCGGTCGCATGCAGTCCTGATTGTGGCGCTCACCTGCACGGCGCCAAACACGCATACGACCATCATTGGCACCAAGGCAGAAGCGACTCTCATCGCTGAAGACGACACGTCTCCATTCGTCCCTCCATTCACGCCTGTCGCGACACCACTGGAGGCGGGCTGCACGATGTTGGGGCGTGAGCGGAAGACGGCCTAACGGTGTGCGGGACCGTAGCCCAGCTTCATGGAGACGGTTGCGAATGGTCCTCGCCGATACCCCAGGAGCAACAGTGTCCCTAATTTGCTGGGAAGTGGCGGTGCGGTCCCCTACGGCACTGCGTAGGATCCTACGGTCTTGGCGTGCATCCGTGCGTCGCTGCGGTCCGGTCCCAGGTCGACGGGCACGTGCACCTTCCGCCGACCACTGGCGACAACATCGATGTACTGTGGAGACCTCACGCCCCACGTGTTGAGCAATTCGGCGGTACGTCCACCCGGCCTCCCGCATGCCCACTATACGCCCTCGCTCAAAGTCCGTCAACTGCACATACGGTTCACGTCCACGCTGTCGCGGCATGCTACCAGTGTTAAAGACTGCGATGGAGCTCCGTATGCCACGGCAAACTGGCTGACACTGACGGCGGCGGTGCACAAATGCTGCGCAGCTAGCGCCATTCGACGGCCAACACCGCGGTTCCTGGTGTGTCCGCTGTGCCGTGCGTGTGATCATTGCTTGTACAGCCCTCTCGCAGTGTCCGGAGCAAGTATGGTGGGTCTGACACACCGGTGTCAATGTGTTCTTTTTTCCATTTCCAGGAGTGTATATGTTCTCTAGCTGTCCTTTCCAAAACCTTCAGTCACCATACCATACAACATAAGACATACTGTCAAAACGAACTGCAACAAATACTTAAATAACTACATAGCATAAATACATAAACTTCATCATTGTCCTCATCTGCAAAGAAAAACTTAAAAGCGGTGCGTTTAGTGGCCATATAAAGTTTATCACTATCAATACCTGTAAACAAAAACTTCATTATTCATATCACCATAACTCCATTATTATCATCAACTGTAAAGAAGAAACTTCATTATTCATATTACTATATTCTTCATCACTATTCATCACCATTCATTATCATCTGCAAAAAGACACTTCATCATAAGCTATTCATAGTATAGAGTTCCTTATTTCTAGCATATTTCATCACTAAAACTAAGATGTGTAGTTCTGTCTGACAGCCTGCATCAATCGCCTCGTATTCTGAAAGAAAAAATTAGTTAAGACCGCTATCATACGATGTGTATAGTATATTCTTGTTAATGCTTGTTAATTCTGATCCATTTACTCTTCGTGACGAGGTATTGCATCTTGTTCCGTTCATTCCGAAGGTGAAATTCCCACTTCATAGCAATCCACTGCGGTTTGTTTAATTTATTTCTTTGACACGTTATTGCTTTCTGAAAATGATGAACAATGATTAATGTCTTGCATTTAAATCATATACCCATTAAATAAAAACTGGTTTCTAATGATATAATTGAGCACACAGCATAGCATGACAGAAAACGTAATATGTCAAAAACATAGACAGCGTGCAGGTGCAAAAATGTACACAGAATATCACAATGTAGCAGCAAAAAAAATGTAAAATAGTCACGACGTTGAGATATCATAAGGCAAAATGTCAAAGTCAACTGGTGTTTGTTATATCTTAAATATTTCATAGTGCATACAAACAAAACAGGAAAACAATCATACATACATGAAGAATGGAAAATATGCACGGTCTGATGTGTAACGACAAGAAAAGCGACCTGCTAACCTTACCTTGCCGGGCACTTGCCAAGAAAAAATACGATAATCATCAGTAAGTAGTCACATAAATATAATTGCATCATTGGTCATATAAAAATCAGGAAATGGCATTACAGTGTGATAAATCATAAAGTACATTCATTTAATAAAGTGTTTAATATTGGAGACATGGTGATTGCCTTTACTTTTTCTGGTTCTCAAAGTTTCGACGTGTACTACATTGGGGTGAGGAATGCTGCGAATTCGATGTGGACCTGCGTATAGAAGTTCAAATTTACTTCACCTATTCTTTCCTCTGTTGGATAAAAAATGTGTGCGTACTAATATCTTCTGTCCAATGTGAACGTCACGGCATGTACAAACCTGTTTTTGGTGTCTTCTCCGGCGCTCTGCGGCACATTTGATGTTGTTCAGCGCAATGTCAATTATTTCATGGTGTCGTAGTCGACGAGATGTTGGAAAGTATGCTAATTCTTTAATTTTGTTAGGTGGTTCACCATTTCACAGTATAACAGTCGGAGATAGCATAGTAGATTCATTTAGTATGGAATTAATTACATCTTGGAATGAGAGTATGTGTGTGCCCCAATCAATATGTTTTTTATGGCAGTATATTCTACATAGTTTACCAATTTCTTTAATTAGTCGTTCACAAGGGTTCGAAGAAGCATGGTACCTGGATATATAGATTGGAGAAATGTTTCTAGCTCGTAACATTCGTGTCCATATAGCAGATCGAAACTGTGATCCATTGTCGGAAATTACTTTCAATACATGCCCTACATGGATAAGAAAATGTTTTAAAAATGCTTTCGAAACAGTTTCAGCAGTAGCTTTGCGTAACGGAGTGAAGGTAACAAATTTTGAAGTGAGTTCAACAGCAACAAAGACGTAGCAAAAACCTCTATTAGTTCTGGGAATCGGATCAAAAATATCTACAGCAGCCATGTGTCTCAATTTAACAGGTACAATGGGATGTAACGGAGGAATATGTGAAGTCGTATCTGACTTAGCTTTCTAGCAGATTTTACATGACGCTAAAACTCGTCGAATACGTTTCTGCATGTTGGTAAAATAACAGTTCTGTCTCAGTATAAGAAAACATTTTCTAACTCCGTAATGTGCGTAACTTAAATGAGTATACCAAATTAATTTGTTAACAAGCTCGTCAGGAATACATAATAATCAATTGTTGCCGTCAGGGTGAGAGCGGCGAAACAGAATATTATTCCGTACAATGTAATGGTTTCTAATAGTAACATTATTCCTATCTTGCCAAAGGTGTTTAATTTCTTTGCATACGTTGTCTTTACTCTGCTCTTGTGCTATGTCTTGCAATGACGACGAAATGAAATTTTCAAATGCAATTTGTTGAATATACATGACGCTGAAATTTGCTTTGCAGAAGTTGGTTGCGATGTCTTGCTGATTGTTGCTGAGAGAACGGGATAGTGCGTCTGCTACAATATTTTGTGTGCCGGGAATGTGAACAGTTGTAAAATTAAATTCCTGTAAATAAAGTTTCCATCTGCTTAATCTGTCGTGTGTAAATTTAGCGGAAAGTAAAAACTGTATAGCTCTATGATCTGTGTAAACGGTAGTGTGTCTTCCATAAAGTAAATGCCGAAATCTCGTAAATGCCCATACAACACATAATGTTTCAAGTTCTGTAGCAGAATAATTGCGTTCAGCAGGTGACAGAATGCAACTTGCAAAGGCGATGTTTTTAATTACTGTAGTACCATCTTCTTCAATTTCATGAAAAATGAGTACGCCTAAAGCGGTGTTAGAACTGTCGGTGGCAATGGAAAAATTTCTAGTAAGATCTGGATGTGATAAAAGTGGTGCATTCAACAAAGCTTATTTCAGATTCATAAACTCAGAATGTGCTTGCCTATCCCAGGATCAAATAGTGTTTTTACCCGTCAATTGACATAATCTAGGGGTGTCTAAAGCAGAGTAATGAATAAATTTACGAAAAAAGTTAATTAAACCCAAAAAGCTGCGTAGTTGTTTCTTCGTCGTAGGAACAATAATGTCACGTAAAGCTTGAAGTTTTTCCGGGTCAGGCGCAATGCCTTCTGCTGAAATTACATGTCCAAGAAATTTTATAGAAGTTTTGCCAAAGTGCGATTTACTGAGATTACTTGTGATCCCTTGTGCACGAAAAGTTTGCAACAGTTGTTCAAGAATCAGATTGTGATCAGACCAGTTAGCTTCTGCAATAAGAATGTCGTCTACGTACGTTGTGATTCTGTCTTTAAGCTCTGTCGGAAGTATACTATTCAAACCCCGAGTAAATACTGCTGAAGAAATAGTTAAACCGAACGGTAATTTACAAAATTGATAACAGTCACCAAAACAGAGAAAAGCCGTGTACTTTCTGCAGTTCGGATGGAGTTGAATTTGCCAAAATCCCGATTTCAAATCTAATGTGGAATAAATAGCAGTACCATGACATTTCTGTAGAAGGTCTTCTAGTGTTTGTCGGCGATCTGTTTCATATATAATAATGTCGTTGATGTGACGCGAATCAAGCACGAGACGAAGTGAACCATCCGTTTTCTTAACAATATGGAGTGGATTTATGTACGGACCTACTGCCGTTTCAATATTACTTTGGTCAAGCATAGCTTGCAATTCTTTCGTAACTTGTTCTCTATGAATATACGGAATGGGATAATGTTTGGCTTTAAATGTGTCGTGCTGTTTAACCTGAAATTCATACATAAAACCGGACATAGTACCAGGGACGTTGCAAAAACTGGAGCTTGCTGTAAAAGAATTTTGCGTAGTTGCGTGCGTTCGTCGTCTGTATTTGCACTGCTCTGTTTAACTTTATCAGAAATCATCAGCATAACGTCATAGTCAGCTTCGTCTGGAGTGTTATAATTGTGTACGTACGTATCTGTGAACAATGTGGAATGACAGTCTATGTCACGTGATCCGAAAATGACCGCTGTACGATTAATTGTTTATTCTTCTGCAGATAAAGAGTGCTGAAATTCTAAAGCCAGTTGTACATTTTCATCCTTTAACATTAAATAGGAGTTTTGAAAGTCAATAATTGCGTCGTTTGTACCAGAAAATTCGTACCTAAAATAACGTCTGTTGTCAATAAGGGAACAATCCAAAAATTTGAGTGAAATGTATGACCTACAATACAAAATGATAAATGTGTCTGTAATTTTACATCTATTCCTTTACCAGATACTCCTCCTTTTACTTTAGTTTTGCCTAATGGTAACGTAGGATAGGTATTCTCTTTGTTACATTCTTTGACAGTTTCCTCATTTATAACTGACATAGGTGATCCAGAATCGATTACTGGTGAAAATTTGGATGATCCAATCTTTACTTCAATGACAGGGTGTGAAATGGTTTTTTGAATAACCGGTCTTTCCTGCAAAAGAGTGTCTCGGATGTCGTCAAAAGTAATAACATTTTCGTGAACAAGATTCTGCGTGTCAAAAGCATTGCTTGCGTTGCTGGAAGATGCAACCTGTACTGCATTTAGTCAAATTCTATCTGACGTGCTATTATTTTCGGGAGGATGCTGTGGCATTTCCACTATTTGTACTGTTCTGTTATTTCTTCCTGACGTATTACGTTCGGGATGACATCTACTGTCTGGTTCATTCATGATAATTTGTTGTTGTGGATGATTTTGCTGCTGGTAATCCCGACTGTTATTAAACGTACACTGAAAATTGTGCTCATTACTTTTACGTCTGTCATGATAGTCATTTGTATACGGTGCATTGCGACAGGAATTGAAATGGTGTGTTTTCTGTACGTACTGATTCCCTTGTTGCTGTGCGTTACTATTTGTTGGAGCTGACGCTATACGTGTAGGCGGCGAAACATTAAAGCTTGGTTGACCCTGCAGACTGCATTGTTGGTTAGGTATGCTAACCGGCTGGTTTTGTTGCTGTTGTGGGGAAAAACCTCTATTGTTACCAAAATGCGTTTGTTGTTGCTGATAATTTTACACATACTGATGATTAAATTTTTGTCTGGTATTAAAGTTCTCGTGGTTGTCATTTCTGGAGCGTCTAATGAAAACTGTCACTTTCGGTAAAACTCGTCATATCAGATTTCTTTACACATTCCTAATACTAGATAGATCGATAGTTGAAGAGTTGTTTTGATAGAGAAGGCAGCAGTGCAGAAAACTAAAGATGAAACAGCACTACTACGGCTCGGGGCCCTGTGCACGCTACGGCACATATTCATCGAAGCGTAATGAATCCCCTGAGGTCAATTACGCGCTACAAATAAATTTTAGTTTCTGCGTTACAGGCAATGCCGGTCAAAATTCAAAAGCAAATTATTGTATCCATTCCAAAGCGTGACTCTGTGTTCTGTCATTATTAAATACTTTAAATTTTCTCATGGATAGAAAGTGTTTGTAATAAAAATTATCGTCTCTGTATGTCTTAGTAGGTTCAGGATTGCGTAACAATCTGTTTGTCTGTGATTGTTCGGAGTCTAAGTCACGTACTCTCTGTAAATTACTTAAGTTATACTGGGTGTGTGAGTGTAACAAATGTTCGGAACGTGGCATATGCTGTGACGTATTAGTGACTGAAACATTTTTCATCTCTGTTACTTCTTGTTGTAAAGTTGACAATTTTCTACGTAATGTATCATTAGACGAACCTATCTCAGTAATTGTCTGCTGTAAATTTTGGAATTCGTGTGTTTGATTAAACGAAACTGGTGACGTATCGTCTGATTTGGTATCATTATTATTTTCGATAACATCAATACGACTGGCCAATTCATCATATTTTTCAGTCAGTGCTTTTACTTGGTCATAGTTTTTATTATCACAAGCGTTAATTTGTTTTTGTATTTTACGTGTGGTTTCGTTCAATTTTTTAACGTCTGCTTTGATGGCATCGGGATCCTGTATTAATTCCAATTTTTCAAGTCTGTTGGTCATTGTCTGAAAGTCTAATGTGTGTGTGTCTGTTTTTGTTTTAAGATCGGAGATTTCATCATTCAGTTCGGTATTCAACTGTTTGATTTCGTCCGAGACTATAGCAATATTGTTGTCTACGTATGTTTTTGCTTTCGTAAATAATTTACGTTTATCTTCCTGTCTCTGTGCAGTAATTGTTTCCATGACTTGTCGCTTTACTTTATTCTGTTCCTGCATAAATTTACGGTAACGCGTTTCACTATTTTGTAGGTGGTGATTAAAACGCTCGTCAATTTGGCTGTTCTGTTGGTCAAATTTCGCGTCTACTTTTGCATCCAGTGAGCGCGAAAGTTCTGCTGACATTAATTTAAACTCGTCGCGTAACTGTGTTGCGTTTTCAGAGCATTGTTCAGCGACTGCACTAATTTCATCTCTAAGTAATTTAGTTGTGGCTGCATGTGTATTATTTAATTCTTGTGCCACAGATCTAATTTCTTCACTACTGTTCCTAGCACAAGTCTTAATCTCCTCACGTAATTGTTCTTTAGTATCATGACATTGCACGGCAACGGCTGCAATCTGTTCATTAATCTGTTTAAAATTCTCATTAATTTGTTCGATCGACCTGTCTTGTTTTTCATTCAACTGTTTGGAATTGTTGTCTAGTTTTTCATTAAGTTGTTGTTTGAGATTTTCATTATTTTCATTCAGTTGTTGTTTGAGATTTTCACTATGTTGTTTGAAATTGTCGTCTTGTTCTTTCTTAGACTGTTTGTAATTGTTGTCTTGTTTTTTACTGTTTTCATTAATTTGTAGCAACAATGCATTAATTTGATCCAAGCCAAAATTAGCGACTCTTTTTTCTATGCTGTGTGTTGCTGTATCTGCATTTGTCACGTTTTCTGTAACCATTTGGTCATTTTCTGATTCTTGAAAAGGTTAGCCAATTGGATGTGCACTGTTGGTTACTACTTCGGAATCAAATAAATCTGACGTATTTTGACTACACTGTTCATTTTCGTTAGAAACATTTATTTTTTCGTCATTCAAATTTAGCAAACCGGGTGTGTCAAACTGGGCAGCGTTCATTGTAATGGAATGTGCCGCGTCATCAATTGTCGTTAAATTAACAGAGGACACAATTGAATTTGTTTGTTCATTATTAGGATCAAAATCAATGTTAGTGATCGGTACGCACTGATTATCTGTAACTAGACGATTATCACAATTACACTGTGTGTCGCAATTATTATCGGTCAAATTATTTGAGCCGGCTATTTCACTCATTGCACATCGCGATGTACTGTTAACAGTTTTTCGCGGCATTTTTCACAAATCGAAATTAAGCACAAAATGAAACAAAGACAAAGTAAAAAAAAAATACAACAAAGAGCAATAAATTGCCGATGATCTATGAAAGAAAGAAAGACAAATTAGTAAATGCGTTGCGCCAGATGCAAACTACATTAAAGTAAATAAGAGCAGATATATGACTACTTCTCAGAGATTCACAAAGAAATACGATCCTGGCCGGATGTCGCCAAGTGTAACCTCCCCGCAAAATTTAAAAATTGCAATTAAAAATAATTATTATAGATAGCGATTCTAATTTTTGTGTGACCTCAGAACAAAATTGGTTCCCATTTATAATCTCCGTGCACAAATGCATTCACATTCAATGTACCCACAAAATTGTTTTCTCATTTAATGTAAGCTCGAAACAGAAAAATTCCTAAACCTCATAATAAAAAATAGATTCAGTAACCTGGTAAATTTGGACGACAGCAGTGCTGCGTAGTGGCCCTGTAAGATCATTCTGAATAAAAAGCAAAAATTCTTACCTCAATAAAAAAAACGGCGAATATATCTCCTCTTACCTAATTTTTTTTTTTTTTTTTTTTTTTTTTTTTTTTTTTTTTTTTTTTTGGCACAGCTCCGTGCAATGCTGGCTTATACATTTGTGATTTGTGAAAGGAAGCAACTGATTTTTTTGAAATGAATGCTTTTTTTTAAAAAATTACTTTATATTACCAAAATTATTATTAGGACATTTTTAAAACATTTGGATGACAGTTCAGATACATTACTAGATATGCGCGACGCTGCTTCTTTACCTTATACAATAATACTCCATCTCCAGATTCCCGACCAGAGCAGACTGCAGACAAGCGCAGACAACCTGAGACTAGCGACTAGCAACAACTAACTGCTACAGTTACACAGTTCGTACTGCAGTCAACACTGCTCTCTGGTCAGCGATTCTCATACCACAGTCAGCGCATACCTCTTACAACCATTCTTCCCGTGCCTTACGTGAACATAATTCAGCTAACCGTCAGTTCTTGAACTCCAAACCTACAGACCTTTTGGACTCGGTACAACTCGCTGAGTCCATAATACATCGGTTTCCGAACTGTAAGCCGGGTGGACTTTGTGATGCGTGGACGTCTTTTCGCCGTCGCCACACATCCTTCCGAACTGATGGTTCTAAGCTGTTTGCCAGCAAACCTGACAAAAAATTAGACGCCCTCAAGAGGCATCATCTAATTACCGTGTAGCGCCGCCTGTAACTGCAATACTGGTGTCAACTGACCAAGAGTCCGCAAGTTTGTTTAGGTGTGACGTATTCTGCTGAAGCCCCCCATTGATGATTAGATCCCGCAGAGCTACAAAATTACGCGGACGTTATCTCTATGTTCCATCCATTGTTTCAAAAAGTCCCAGACATGTGCTACGGGATTAAGATAGGGTTGTTAAACGGGCCAATCGATCTGCTGTAGGGCGCCGAAGTGTACGCGTCGACGAGTGTAAAGGGCTGTCTTCGTCTTGGAAGACGGGAGTGTAGTGTTGGCTGAACAGCCAACACCGTGTTACTAGAGGAGACCAAAATGCACGCGTTTTAGCTCACGCAGGCTGGCGTGAGGAGGGAAGAACTATACTGACGTGAGGTCTGGAACATAACAAGGAATTAGAATTCAGAAAGCGGACGTAATTAGTTTCATACTTATCTTTAATCCATTAATGATGAACGTCGCTCTTGATGGTACATTCGTCACAATATTATCTGTTCACATAGTACTTATAGTAAATGAATATAGCGCCTTGCTAGGTCGTAGCAAATGACGTAGCTGAAGGCTATGCTAAACTGTCGTCTCTGCAATTGAGAGCGTATGTAGACAGTGAACCATCGCTAGCAAAGTCGGCTGTACCACTGGGCGAGTGCTAGGGAGTCTCTAGACTAGACCTGCCGTGTGGTGGCGCTCGGTCTGCAATCACTGATGGTGGCGACACGCGGGTCCGACGTATACTAACGGACCGCGGCCGATTTAAAGGCTACCACCTCGCAAGTGTGGTGTCTGGCAGTGACACCACTAGGAGTATCCACAGCACATTCATCATGACGATTAGAAGAAAAGGAAGCACAGGATCACAAGAATGCTGAAGTAAACCATTTTGGTTTATGTTCATGGAAACCCAAATGAGCAAAGCGAAGTCATGGTACGAAATCATCACCAAAACATCACAGAACCACCTCCGGCTTGAACTACACTCTTCACACAGCCCTCTGGTTAAATGTGCCATTACACAGTAGTACAGGCGCCAACTCGTTTCAAAACCTAGACGCAATAGAAATAGACAAAGGAGGGCATTTCTACTTAATGGCGTATACTTACCCAGCACTGCGGTGGCATTCGAGTCACAAGTCGACATGATACGTGCCGTGACAGTTCCCGGCAAACAGAGAACTGGACGACGACACGTTTTACAGACACTGCTTGCATGGCCTGTTCAACATATGACAGCGACTGTGCCCAGTTGATAGGATAAAATAAGATACGTAGCACTCCAGAAGATATACTTAAGACATTTTTAACCTGCCTAATCACGGATATCGACTTAAAACTAAACTATTACTGATATTATCCGAAATGGTTGACTACAAAATGTTCTCTTTGTGGGTCCGCTGTTGTAAATGGCTCTTCTACTACCTTGATAGTGAATTTAACGATTTAAAATGTTATGTGATCTGAGGCTTTCCCAGCGAATGTGCTGTATCCAAGGTTCTCGGGTGTCCAGCCGGATCCGATCGTCGAAGTTCCACAATATTTCGGCGAATAACCATTCCGCTATCATCAGGTGGTGCTGATGGAATTCCATCAGCACCACCTGATGATGGCGGAACCGTTATTCGCTGAAATATCTTGGAACTTCGACGATCGGATCCGGCTGGCCACCCGAGAACCTTGGATACAGATTTAAAATGTATTTGCGTGCGTAAATTTGCGCTTTTTAGTGGACAGTCGTTTTTCTACTGTGCAGCAGTACCACACCGTACAGAATTGTGCTGTAATGCACAGTATTCTGCAATAATGCAGAATATCATGGACATTATTGCGTAATATCGTACTCTAATTAATAAATTAGTTAACAATATATCAAACAATTGCTTAGTTACTGAACTGGAAATTAATCAATAAAAAATGTATTGAGGACTGTTCTGTGGTGAACATTTTGTATGATAACTCTTTGTGCAAGATGTGTGTGCAGCAGGTTCTTATAGGCAGGTGGCAGCTGTGCAGTCAAAATTGTGTGAGGACGTACGCAGTCCGTTTCAGGTGACTGCTGCTAATGGAAAACAAATGCGGTTTACTATATCGAAATTGTGGATGAGGTGGAAACACAATTAACGGAAATGCGACCTATTTGACGTTGCCAGTAAACAGTGGTTTAACGGATCGGTTACATTTGTGGTGAATTCAATCCGCGTTCGGATTATCGTTCATTTTTACACTTTGTGCCTTGTAATAGTGTGATAATATTAATTTTGTCCTAGAACGGCTCGGACTATGGATATCTAGCATTACATAGATTTTATGCGCAAATATTCTCTTAAGAAAAGAAGCATGAAGTATTCTATTGGCTTCTGCCATTTTCGGATCTACACATCTCGAGCTTCCCGAAAATAGCAATTGAAAAGATAAACATGTGCCACATGATGTAAAACATCTGCCCAGCGACCCTTCTGACAGCGATAAGACGCAAGCGACGAATGTGACCACAATTTCGATTGAAAAATATAAAATATCGAATAATACATTCCAATACATCAATTCCATCTTCTAATTCGTTATTAGCGACCTCAAAATACCTTTGGCTCAATGAAAATGATTAGATGTATGAGCCGCGGTGAACAATGGTGTTCAAAGAGGTACATGACGCCAAATGTCAAATGCATGCATTTCTCTTCGCGGTGTTTGCTCGGAAACAGGTTAACGTGGAGCTGCGTTCATTGACAGCAGCATTTTCTATCGCGTTTGAAACCGATTGTCACAGACGAGGCGTGGCACTTGTCTCTGGACCTTGTCGGTTACGTTCCTTATACAGTCACCACTCTTTCGTCACGTTCTATGGCTTCGAGTGGTACAGCATTCCGTGTAGACCCCTCCGACAGTTCGCATTGCTATACTAACAAATTGAGAACTTCATGCCGGGTCGTGCATGGCCACGTCCAAACACGATAGCTCCTTTCAGCCTGTGTCAATTCTTCACATCGACGCATATAACTGAAATGATTTCATACAGCAGACTGGCACATACGCACCACTTAACTGCCATAACGTACATCAGCAATAGAGATTCACGTGACCGCATAGTACCAGTTCTATATTATCTACAGCGCTCCAAAGCGTTCTCTTAATGGTGACGTTCATGACACACACACACTACTTGAAAGACGCACAAAATCCACAATTCTGGAGATATTGTTGTTGTTGTTGTTGCGGTCTTCAGTCCGAAGACTGGTTTAATGCGGCTCCCCATGCTACCCTATCCTGTGCGAGCATCAACATCTCCGAATGACAACTGCAATCTACATCTTTCTGAATCTGCTTACTGTATTCATCTCTTGGTTTCCGTCTACGATTTTTATCCACCATACTTTCCTCAAATAATAAATTGGTGATCTCCTGATGTCTCAGAATGTCTCCTGTCAACAGATCCCTTCTTTTGGTCAAGTTGTGTCACAAATCTCTTGTCTCCCCAATTCCATTCAGTACTTCCTTATTAGTTATGTGATCGATCCATCTAATCTTCAGCATTCTTCTGTACCACCACATTTCGGAAGTTCCTATTCTGTTTTTGTCTAAACTGTTTATCTTCCATGTTTTACTTTCATGCACGGCTACACTCCAGACAAATACCTTCAGAAAAGGCTTCATAACACTTAAATCTATATTCGATGTTAATAGACCCCCCCTTCGTCAGACATACTTTTCTTGCCATTCCCAGTCTGCATTTTATATCCCCTCTTCGTTCACCATCATCACTTATTTTGCTGCTCAATTAGCAAAAATCATGTACTAATAATCTGATTCCCTTATCATCACCTGATTTAATTCGACTACATTCCATTATCCTTGTTTGGCTTTGTTATATCATCTTTTCAAAACACTGTCCATTCCGTTCAACTGCTCTTCTATGTCCTTTGTTGTCTCTGACGGAATTACAATACCGTCGGCAAACCTCTAAGTTTTTATTGCTTCTCCTGAATTTTAATTCCTACTCCAAATTTTTCTTTGGTTTCCATTACTGCTTGTACAATGTACAGATTGAGTAACTTCCGAGGGCTTCTAGACGCTTCAGTCCGGAACCGCGCTGCTGCTACGGTCGCAGGTTCGTCTCCTGCCTCGGGCATGGATGTGTGTGATGTCCTTAGGTTAATTAGATTTAAATAGTTCTAAGTTTAGGGGGCTAATGACCTCAGATGTTAAGTCCCATAGTGCTTAGAGCCATTTGAACCATTTTGAATAACTTCGTGGATAGGCTACAAACCCGTCTCACTCCCTTATCAGCCACTGCTTCCCTTTTAAGCCCCTCGATTCTTATTACTGACGTCTAGTTTCTGTTCAAGTTGTGAATAGCCTTGCACTCCCTGTATTTTACCCCTGACAGCTTCAGAATTTCAAAGGGAATATTCCAGTCAAAATCTTTTTCTAAGTCCACAAATGCTATAAACACTTACTGGGTTTACAGAAATAAATGTACAAAATTCCATAATTCTAACCTTCACAGATTGAGAAAAAGATACATAAACTATAAGGAACGTTATTTTAGGAAATGAAATTTAAAGTTTAGGCTAACGTTTTTCCTCATGTCACCCCTTCAGAAGGTCCATGATTTGTTCTCAGTGTCCTCTTTCACTTCAAGGCTTCTCTTCTGGTTTCTTGTTTTCTGCCTTCCTTTGTTTATCAGGTCTTTAACTGATTTTTCAGCTGTAGAGAGGCGCTGTAAATCTATTTCAAGATATCTTGAGTGAAATTTTCTACCTAAAAGCCCATTCTCTCTAATACCTTCATCCTCCCTCCGTTCCCATTATTAAGTATAACAACTGCATCTTAAATTGGAATTCTCACAACTGCAGCCGATGAAAATGTGGTTTCAGAGCATCGTGTCCATGGGAGCGCGAATTTAGAGACCCATTTGGATTCTGGGTTTTGCCATGAACAAGTTTTTTTAGAAGTTCCAAATTGACCAGTAATCTGTAAGTGGGCCTCACAACATCCAGGATACAATTTAGAAGCCTCTACTAGTGAATGTAGGAGTTGTTACCCCTCAGCCTGTAGATTTTTACACCAGCGTATGTGACACAGATGGAATGTTCATCTGTTAACAACCCGTGGAAATGTGTAGCCCATACTGCACATTTTACGTCACTTACACTGGAGAGGTTCTGTCCGATACCCTTGTCATAAAACACACGAAGAGTGTCTATAATCTTCTTTGTGAGTCTGTTCTGGCCAGCAATGCCCTTTCCATCTTCGAACTCTTACTCTTTGCCCTTCATACCAAATGATCTATGAAATCAAACATCATGTATCATAAACTTCTATAAGTTCGTTTGAAAGTAATCAACGGAATCGTTGTTTACCAAGTTAGTACTCAAGTGTTGCTTTATTAGTGTTTCCAGTAACTGATTGCAAACGGCATCATCAACAGTTGTTTCATCTCTTCGCCAATTTATAAGGAATATTGTCATAGTCAACCGACAGCCCGCAAACCAGTTGTAGACCGTGTGTAGGTTTCACTGCTTTTCGCTACGGCTTTCTGGCGTGGCAATGGACAACATCGTCGGCGAACTGCTTCGCGGAGCTGCCACCGTAATCCACTTGATCTTTTATAGGAGGGGAAGTCAAAACGTAAAAGTGACTTTTGAGAAGAGGAATATTTATTCTAGTGATGGAACTGAAACACACATTATTCTTCTACATAACATCCGTGCACTTCAATGCACTTTCTCTAACGTCTCACAAGTTTTTTGATTCCACCGGAAAAAAGTTTTTTGGTTGAACATTTAACCAGTTTTGCTCTGCATGAATGACTTCTGCATCGGTTGCAAATCCTCTTTCCCTGAGCGCTTCCGTCAGTGTTCCAAACATATGGAAATCGCTTGGAGCAGATGCGGAGTGCGTGGCCGATGTTCCAGTAATTCGACTCCCAACTCCTTTATTGTTCCAGCAGTCCGTTTATCTCACTGCTGGATGACACTATTTGGATCTGATTGCAGGTTTCAGTTTAGTTCGCAGCACATCATAATAGCTCTCACTGTTTACAATTTCGACTCTTGGGGCGAAACGAACGGTTACCAGACCTTCCGTGTCCCAGAATATTGTTACCATAATCTTACCAGTTGATGGTCGACATTTAAATTTTTAAACTTCTGGTGATGATGGGTGTTCACAAACCATGCTCGCAGCTTTACTTTCTGTTTCGTGTAGATGCACCCACATTTCGTCCACAGAGACGATTTGCTGTAAAAATCCATCTCCCTCACAATGATAACGAGCCAAATGTTTACGGGAGATCTCAATCCTTTGCACCTTACACTGCGCTGATAGTTCTTTCGGTCCCCACCTTGCACGTATTTTCAGAAAATTTAGCCTGCCTTGTAAGATGGAATACGCTGAACCATGACTGATATGTAAAATATTGACAATATTGTAAACTGTGATTAGTCTGGTTTCCAACACCACACCCTCAACGACTTCCAAATTGTCCCTAGTTGTTGACGTCGATGGCCTGCCCGATAGTTCCTCGTCACGTGGAGAAGCTCTTATCTGAAACTTCCTGGGAGATAAAAACTGCGTGCCGGACCGAGACTCGAACTCGGGACCTTTGCCTTCTGCGGACAAGTGGTCTACCATCTAAGCTACCCAAGCACGACTCACACCCAGTCCTCACAGCTTCACTTCTGCCAGTACCTCGTCTCCTACCTTCCAATCTTTACAGAAGCTCTCCTGCGAACCTTGCAGAACTAGCACTCCTGAAAGAAAGGATATTGAGGAGACATGGCTTAGCCACAGCCTGGGGGATGTTTACAGAATGAGATTTTCACTCTGCAGCGGAGTGTGCGCTGATATGAAACTTCCTGGCAGATTAAAACTGTGTGCCGGACCGAGACACGAACTCGGGACCTTTGCCTTCGGTGGGCAAGTGCTCTACCATCTGAGCTACCCAAACACGACTCACGCATGCTCCGTTCTCGCGGACGACAAAGGTCCTGAGTTCGAGTCTCGGTCCGGCACACAGTTTTAATCTGCCAGGAAGTTTCATATCAGCGCACACTCCGCTGCAGAGTGAAAATCTCATTCTGGAAGTTCTTATCTGTTTGAAGCACTCTGTTCATTCTCAGATTTTGATTCGCGACAAACAGCAGTCATCATATTGCACTTGCATTCCACGAATGATTTCCGCAAATTTAACACCTTCCGCAAACAAAGAGCGAATCACTGCCTTCATTTCCTCCTTGGTGCAGATAGACAATGGAGCTACCACATTTCACGGTCTGCTACAATACAACGACTAACGTGGAAATAAGAGCGACAAGTTGTATAGAACTGTTGCAGACGATAATACTTCGGCCCCGGATACTAGCAGCGTTACCAAGCCCCACGGCGAGAAATTGCAAAAGTCCCTTTACTTTTTGACTTCTCCTCGTATATATTGTAAACAGTAGCTTTCGTTGAGTGCTCCTGAAATTACCTTTACATATGTCAGTTTTGTTCCATTAAGAGCGGCGTGTTGAGTCCTATCTGCAAGATCTTCAGGAATTCAGTCACAAATCTGGTCGTATATCCCATCAGTTCCTACTTCGATCGCTAACTGACAGCATAGAACTGTATCGAATGGTTTCCTCGAGTCAACGAACACGACTTCAGCCTGGGCACCTTGTCCGCGGTGCTCTGGATCTCATGGACGAATAAGAGAGAGCTGATTCCCATGAACTGAGGGTGGCGGTGATCACTTATAGATTGCTGTTGTACCACTATCAGTGCTTTTTCCCATTTCATTCACTTATGGAGCGCGGGGAGAACGGCTATTAAAACGCTTCTGAGGTCACTGTGATTAATCTAATCTTGTCCTCACAATATCCACAGGAACGATATGTAGGGGCTTGTATATTATTCCTAGACTCTACATTTAAAGCTGGTTCTTGAAACTCTGTATGAACGATTTTTCGGGCTAATTTTCTTCTGTATCCAAGCGTCTCTTCAGTTTCTTCAATATCTCTGTGACACCATACTACGGGTCGTAGAAACATGCCACCGTCTGTTCTGCCCTTCTCTGTATACGTTCAGTATCCCATGTTAGTCCCACACGGTGCATATCACTTCAGCTGAAGATAGATGTGATTCAGCTTCTAGTTTGTCGAAGAATTCTCATGTCGCCATTCCATCGACTCTCTTTTGGATCCGGTCTTCGTGGTGTAATGACGTCTCATTCCCAGTGGCGAAGGTGTGCAGGAAACTGTCGCCTTCAACTTCGTATTGATCGAATAGATTCCGACAAATTTCCATTCCATGATTTATTTAGTTATTGTCTCGCATAAGTATCAGCAAGGCCCATTGCGAACACATTTTACTGTAGCTTGTATAGCATTTTGTGATAGGCATAAGACCAACATTTTGCTGTGCACACAATTCGTTTGTCGTAACCTTCTCACCATTACAGATGACTTGATCGAGGAGGTGTTCATTATGTGGAGTGACACTTCGGGAGGGTCAAAGGCTGTGTGGCTTTTCGTCTACATCTACATCTACATTGATACTCCGCAAGCCACCCAACGGTGTGTGGCGGAGGGCACTTTAGGTGCCACTGTCATTACCTCCCTTTCCTGTTCCAGTCGCGTATGGTTCGCGGGAAGAACGACTGTCTGAAAGCCTCCGTACGCGCTCTAATCTCTCTAATTTTACATTCGTGATCTCCTCTGGAAGTATAAGTAGGGGGAAGCAATATATTCGATACCTCATCCAGAAACGCACCCTCTCGAAACCTGGCGAGCAAGCTACACCGCGATGCAGAGCGCCTCTCTTGCAGAGTCTGCCACTTGAGTTTATTAAACATCTCCGTAACGCTATCACGGTTACCAAATAACCCAGTGACGAAACGCGCCGCTCTTCTTTGGATCTTCTCTATCTCCTCCGTCAACCCGACCTGGTCGGATCCCACACTGATGAGCAATACTCAAGTATAGGTCGAACGAGTGTTTTGTAAGCCACCTCCTTTGTTGATGGACTACATTTTCTAAGCACTCTCCCAATGAATCTCAACCTGGTACCCGCCTTACCAACAATTAGTTTTATATGATCATTCCACTTCAAATCGTTCCGTACGCATACTCCCAGATATTTTACAGAAGTAACTGCTACCAGTGTTTGTTCCGCTATCATATAATCATACAATAAAGGATCCTTCTTTCTATGTATTCGCAATACATTACATTTGTCTATGTTAAGGGTCAGTTGCCACTCCCTGCACCAAGTGCCTATCCGCTGCAGATCTTCCTGTATTTCGCTACAATTTTCTAATGCAGCAACTTCTCTGTATACTACAGCATCATCCGCGAAAAGCCGCATGGAACTTCCGACACTATCTACTAAGTCATTTATATATATTGTGAAAAGCAATGGTCCCATAACACTCCCCTGTGGCACGCCAGAGGTTACTTTAACGTCTGTAGACGTCTCTCCATTGATAACAACATGCTGTGTTCTGTTTGCTAAAAACTCTTCAATCCAGCCACACAGCTGGTCTGATATTCCGTAGGCTCTTACTTTGTTTATCAGGCGACAGTGCGGAACTGTATCGAACGCCTTCCGGAAGTCAAGAAAAATAGCATCTACCTGGGAGCCTGTATCTAATATTTTCTGGGTCTCATGAACAAATAAAGCGAGTTGGGTCTCACACGATCGCTGTTTCCGGAATCCATGTTGATTCCTACATAGTAGATTCTGGGTTTCCAGAAATGACATGATACGCGAGCAAAAAACATGTTCTAAAATTCTACAAGAGATCGACGTAAGAGATATAGGTCTATAGTTTTGCGCATCTGCTCGACGACCCTTCTTGAAGACTGGGACTATCTGTGCTCTTTTCCAATCATTTGGAACCCTCCGTTCCTCTAGAGACTTGCGGTACACGGCTGTTAGAAGGGGGCAAGTTCTTTCGCGTACTCTGTGTAGAATCGAATTGGTATCCCGTCAGGTCCAGTGGACTTTCCTCTATTGAGTGATTCCAGTTGCTTTTCTATTCCTTGGACACTTATTTCGATGTCAGCCATTTTTTCGTTTGTGCGAGGATTTAGAGAAGGAACTGCAGTGCGGTCTTCCTCTGTGAAACAGCTTTGGAAAAAGGTGTTTAGTATTTCAGCTTTACGCGAGTCATCCTCTGTTTCAATGCCATCATCATCCCGTAGTGTCTGGATATGCTGTTTCGAGCCACTTACTGATTTAACGTAAGACCAGAACTTCCTAGGATTTTCTGTCAAGTCGGTACATAGAATTTTACTTTCGAATTCAATGAACGCTTCACGCATAGCCCTCCTTACGCTAACTTTGACATCGTTTAGCTTCTGTTTGTCTGAGCGGTTTTGGCTGCGTTTAAACTTGGAGTGGAGCTCTCTTTGCTTTCGCAGTAGTTTCCTAACTTTGTTGTTGTACCACGGTGGGTTTTTCCCGTCCCTCACAGTTTTACTCGGCACGTACCTGTCTAAAACGCATTTTACGATTGCCTTGAACTTTTTCCATAAACACTCAACATTGTCAGTGTCGGAACAGAAATTTTCGTTTTCATCTGTTAGGTAGTCTGAAATCTGCCTTCTATTACTCTTGCTAAACAGATAAACCTTCCTCCCTTTTTTTATATTCCTATTAACTTCCATATTCAGGGATGCTGCAACGGCCTTATGATCACTGATTCCCTGCTCTGTACATACAGATTCGAAAAGTTCGGGTCTGTTTGTTATCAGTAGGTCCAATATGTTATCTCCACGAGTTGGTTCTCTGTTTAATTGCTCGAGGTAATTTTCGGATAGTGCACTCAGTATAATGTCACTCGATGCTCTGTCCCTACCACCCGTCCTAAACATCTGAGTGTCCCAGTCTATATCTGGTAAATTGAAATCTCCACCTAAGACTATAACATGCTGAGAAAATTTATGTGAAATGTATTCCAAATTTTCTCTCAGTTGTTCTGCCACTAATGCTGCTGAGTCGGGAGGTCGGTAAAAGGAGCCAATTATTAACCTAGTTCGGTTGTTTAGTGTAACCTCCACCCATAATAATTCACAGGAACTATCCACTTCTACTTCACTACAGGATAAACTACTACTAACAGCGATGAACACTCCACCACCGGTTGCATGCAATCTATCCTTTCTAAACACCGTCTGTACCTTTGTAAAAATTTCGGCAGAATTTATCTCTGGCTTAAGCCAGCTTTCTGTACCTATAACGATTTCAGCTTCGGTGCTTTCTATCAGCGCTTGAAGTTCCGGTACTTTACCAACGCAGCTTCGACAGTTGACAATTAGAATACCGATTGCTGCTTGTTCCCCGCATGTCCTGACTTTGCCCCGCACCCGTTGAGGCTGTTGCCCTTTCTGTACTTGCCCAAGGCCATCTAACCTAAAAAACCGCCCAGCCCACGCCACACAACCCCTGCTACCCGTGTAGCCGCTTGTTGCGTGTAGTGGACTCCTGACCTATCCAGCGGAACCCGAAACCCCACCACCCTATGGCGCAAGTCGAGGAATCTGCAGCCCACACGGTCGCAGAACCGTCTCAGCCTCTGATTCAGACCCTCCACTCGGCTCTGTACCAAAGGTCCGCAGTCAGTCCTGTCGACGATGCTGCAGATGGTGAGCTCTGCTTTCATCCCGCTAGCGAGACTGGCAGTCTTCACCAAATCAGATAGCCGCCGGAAGCCAGAGAGGATTTCCTCCGATCCATAGCGACACACATCATTGGTGCCGACATGAGCGACCACCTGCAGATGGGTGCACCCTGTACCCTTCATGGCATCCGGAAGGACCCTTTCCACATCTGGAATGACTCCCCCCGGTATGCACACGGAGTGCACATTGGTTTTATTCCCCTCTCTTGCTGCCATTTCCCTAAGGGGCCCCATTACGCGCCTGACGTTGGAGCTCCCAACTACCAGTAAGCCCACCCTCTGCGACTGCCCGGATCTTGCAGACTGAGGGGCAACCTCTGGAACAGGACAAGCAGCCATGTCAGGCCGAAGATCAGTATCAGCCTGAGACAGAGCCTGAAACCGGTTCGTCAGACAAACTGGAGAGGCTTTCCGTTCAGCCCTCCGGGATGTCTTTCGCCCCCTGCCACACCTTGAAACGACCTCCCACTCTACCACAGGTGAGGGATCAGCCTCAATGCGGGCAGTATCCCGGGCAACCACAGTCGTAGTCCGATCAGGGGATGCGTGGGACGAGCTGGCCGTCCCCGACAAACCCCCATCCCGACCCCCACAGTGATGCCCATTGGCAACAGCCTCAAGCTGTGTGACCGAAGCCAACACTGCCTGAAGCTGGGAGCGAAGGGATGCCAACTCAGCCTGCATCCTAACACAGCAGTTGCAGTCCCTATCCATGCTAAAAACTGTTTTGCTAAGAACGTCTGAACTAATCTACAGAGAGCGCAAACAAATCGACAAAATTTAAACGGTTATTAAAATACAAGATTGCCTAGTAAATGCAGTAATGCTGCTACTTGCGCACTGCTGACACTGCTCGGCGGCGGAAGGAGACTAAGCGAAATTACACTATTCAGGTACTAAAACACGATGCTACACTCTCAAATACTATAATACGCCCGAAATTTATGAATTAAACAATGCAAGAACCAAAAACACGCAAAGAAATTAAGAATTAAACTATGTAACAAATGAGTGAGCTAGGAGTATACGACTTGCTGCTGCAGCTGCTTATCCAACGGCGGCAGGGAGCACACTGACTGCGACCAACCGACACTGGCCGTTCAAAACAAAACAGTAGACAAACGACTACGCGAATTTACACTATTCAGGTACTAAAACGCGATGCTACAACTCTCAAATACTATAATACGCCCGAAATTTATGAATTACACAATGCAAGTACCAAAAATACGCAAAGAAATTAAGAATTAAACTATGTAACAAATGAGTGAGCTAGGAGTATACGACTTGCTGCTCAGCTGCTTATCCAACGGCGGCAGGGAGCACACTGACTGCGACCAACCGACACTGGCCGTTCAAAACAAAACAGTAGACAAACGACTACGCGAATTTACACTATTCAGGTACTAAAACGCGATGCTACAACTCTCAAATACTATAATACGCCCGAAATTTATGAATTACACAATGCAAGTACCAAAAATACGCAAAGAAATTAAGAATTAAACTATGTAACAAATGAGTGGGCTAGGAGTATACGACTTGCTGCTCAGCTGCTTATCCAACGGCGGCAGGGAGCACACTCACGTACTTTTCACCATTACTGAAAAGCAGAACCGTGCCTCACACATTTCCATTGGTGGAGTTAGTTCAACAGTGAGGAATTCGATGACACGTCTATCTCTTTTACGTTCCTTCTTATCAGACGCCCGTTTAGTAGGCTCTCCTACTGCTGCCATCAGCATTGTTATCCGAATGTTCTTGTACTTAATGCAGAATAGGATAGAAGAACAGTTCTCTGGTAAAAACCGATGTTAATTTAACGATCTCGTGTTGCAGGATCCGTGCAGCAGCTGTAGCGAGTTTTCTGCTTGTCGCTTTGCTGCCTGGCACGGAGTGCGACAGTAGCTACTGTGACATCTGCAGCGATCACACGCTGTGTATCTACCAGGTGAGCTCCATCGGACTTACGTATATATAGTTCATACTTTTATTTAACCAGGATATGAAATTGCCGAGCGGTTCTAGGCGCTTCAGTCCGGAACCACGCGGGTGGTACGGCCGCAAAGTTCGAATCCTGCCTCGGGCATGGATGTGTGTGATGTCCTTAGGTTAGTTAGGTTTAAGTATTTCTAAGTCCAGGAGTTTGATGACATCAGATGTTAAGTCCCATAGTACTTAGAGCCATTTGAACCATTTAGGATATGAAATGTATGTAACAATTCGGATAACAGAACAAAGCGGCGTTTAGAAAAGCAATGACAATATTAGACGTTGAATCTATGGTAAAATAAACATTTGTACTAGACAAACGGAAGAGGAGGTTTACAGTTAATGTACCTCGAAATATGTTATTTTGATTTTAGTGGTGAAATACACTCCTGGAAATTGAAATAAG
Organism: Schistocerca americana; assembly: GCF_021461395.2. NCBI lineage: Eukaryota > Metazoa > Arthropoda > Insecta > Orthoptera > Acrididae > Schistocerca > Schistocerca americana. The sequence continues at coordinate 612,930,539 of NC_060122.1, forward strand.
AACACCGTGAATTCATTGTCCCAGGAAGGGGAAACTTTATTGACACATTCCTGGGGTCAGATACATCACATGATCACACTGACAGAACCACAGGCACATAGACACAGGCAACAGAGCATGCACAATGTCGGCACTAGTACAGTGTATATTCACCTTTCGCAGCAATGCAGGCTGCTATTCTCCCATGGAGACGATCGTAGAGATGCTGGATGTAGTCCTGTGGATCGGCTTGCCATGCCATTTCCACCTGGCGCCTCAGTTGGACCAGCGTTCGTGCTGGACGTGCAGACCGCGTGAGACGACGCTTCATCCAGTCCCAAACATGCTCAATGGGGGACAGATCCGGAGATCTTGCTGGCCAGGGTAGTTGACTTACACCTTCTAGAGCACGTTGGGTGGCACGGGATACATGCGGACGTGCATTGTCCTGTTGGAACAGCAAGTTCCCTTGCCGGTCTAGGAATGGTATAACGATGGGTTCGATGACGGTTTGGATGTACCGTGCACTATTCAGTGTCCCCTCGACGATCACCAGTGGTGTACGGCCAGTGTAGGAGATCGCTCCCCACACCATGATGCCGGGTGTTGGCCCTGTGTGCCTCGGTCGTATGCAGTCCTGATTGTGGCGCTTACCTGCACGGCGCCAAACACGCATACGACCATCATTGGCACCAAGGCAGAAGCGACTCTCATCGCTGAAGACGACACGTCTCCATTCGTCCCTCCATTCACGCCTGTCGCGACACCACTGGAGGCGGGCTGCTCGATGTTGGGGCGTGAGCGGAAGACGGCCTAACGGTGTGCGGGACCGTAGCCCAGCTTCATGGAGACGGTTGCGAATGGTCCTCGCCGATACCCCAGGAGCAACAGTGTCCCTAATTTGCTGGGAAGTGGCGGTGTGGTCCCCTATGGCACTGCGTAGGATCCTACGGTCTTGGCGTGCATCCGTGCGTCGCTGCGGTCCGGTCCCAGGTCGACGGGCACGTGCACCTTCCGCCGACCACTGGCGACAACATCGATGTACTGTGGAGACCTCACGCCCCACGTGTTGAGCAATTCGGCGGTACGTCCACCCGGCCTCCCGCATGGCCACTATACGCCCTCGCTCAAAGTCCGTCAACTGCACATACAGTTCACGTCCACGCTGTCGCGACATGCTACCAGTGTTAAAGACTGCGCTGGAGCTCTGTATGCCACGGCAAACTGGCTGACACTGACGGCGGCGGTGCACAAATGCTGCGCAGCTAGCGCCATTCGACGGCCAACACCGCGGTTCCTGGTGTGTCCGCTGTGCCGTGCGTGCGATCATTGCTTGTACAGCCCTCTCGCAGTGTCCGGAGCAAGTATGGTGGGTCTGACACACCGGTGTCAATGTGTTCTTTTTTCCATTTCCAGGAGTGTATTTTAGTATATGATGAGTATTTAATATAGTAAACGATTTGCGAATATATGGTACAAGACACAGTCATCTACCGACATATAACTGGCTATATGAATTCGTAGTGTACGTTCTTTCGGACAAGTCGAGATAGTCTGCGCAACTGCGATGAACACTGTGTCCCCAGGTGGTTAACGCACCTGTCTACTAAGCAGAAGATTCCAGGTTCGGCATACATTTTCACTTCCCGCCACTGATTCCGCATAATATCCTGATGCAGCTAACATCGCTAATCCCTTCCCTTTCCTTTCCTTCCCCCCCCCCCCCCTCCTTCCCCCCGCCAGATAATATGAATGATTGACTGATACAGCGAGTCGCGACAATGAGCTCAAGATTGTGGCCTTTTATCCACATCTTTTACTGTCGGTACATACAGTTCTCTGATCAGCCAAAATATAGTGACCATAGTTGTACAATTCCTGTATAATTACACGCCTGATGGCATATCGATCTTTCGTTGTAGATGCACAAAAGTCTGGCCTCTAGCGGTAATACATTAAGTAGGGCTGCGAGCGAAGAGAAATAGTGAACAGGGGACACTACTTTGGATTGTGTGGTATATGGAGATTTTGGTAGCATTGGAGACGTACTCGGATAGCCGAATCGATTAAGGCGACCGTTCGCATGAAGAGGGAAATCCGGGTTAGAATTTCGGTCAGGCACAAATTTTCATATGTCGCCACTGAGTTACTTCAGTGCTCCAATGCAGCGAAAGTCGGAAATTTCTTTAGCCAGATGTGATGACCACTGACCATTACGAGACTGAATACCCTCTGGTGGCTGAGATCACGTGATGCGCCAAGGAAAGTATTCAAGCGAGGCGGAGACGAATGGGGAATCATTCTAGCGACAACACGGACCACAAAGGGGTAAATCCAGGGATACGAGATGCTCTGCCAATGGGCAGATGGCTACTGCCTGGAGCTTTGGATGGAGTACTTCGACGAAGCTGGTCAGTTGTGGAGTGCTACTGTTGGGGCCATCTGTAGAGAGTGGTTGAAGGTCGATGAAACCGTGAGCAAGCGACTGGGTACCATCACACGATATTACAGACGCTGCATAATCCTTAAACATGTTCTCAGTTCGAATGTAACAAATTTCCTAGAGAGGGAAAAGCTTTTGTCCACAAATCAGCACTGTTTTAAAAAGCTTCGCTTGTGCGGAACTCGGCTGGACCTTTTCTCACACGAAATCCTGCAAACCACGGTTGAAGAGCAACAGGCGGATTATATTGTAACAACGAAAATGCAGGATGCATGTAATTTTTTTCTAAATTGAAGGTCGATGAAACCGTGAGCAAGCGACTGGGTACCATCACACGATATTACAGACGCTGCAGAATCCTTGAACATGTTCTCAGTTCGAATGTAACAAATTTCCTAGAGAGGGAAAAGCTTTTGTCCACAAATCAGCACTGTTTTAAAAAGCTTCGCTTGTGCGGAACTCGGCTGGACCTTTTCTCACACGAAATCCTGCAAACCACGGTTGAAGAGCAACAGGCGGATTATATTGTAACAACGAAAATGCAGGATGCATGTAATTTTTTTCTAAATTGAATGTAAATATTTGTAATTTAAATGCTTTCTTTTAATAAGTAAGGGCATTGCTTCACTGTATGTGTAAATTTAGGTAGAAGTCTGTTGTATTTATCTGTGTCTTACTGTGAAACTTATAAGCTCTGGGAAAAAGCCAAAGAAATTGTTATTTGCATCGACTAGCAACGATAATAGCAGTGCTTGTGCGTTGTAAAATCTTGGGTAGAGAGTTGTTGCGCGGAGCACGCGGAGAGAGAGAGAGAGAGAGAGAGCGACGGGTTCCAGCGCTTGTAGTGTGCGGAAGTGTGGTGTTTACGCTCCCGCAGTAGAGAGTACCATTTTCGGCGGCATCATGTACGCTCGCCGGCCAGATGTCTAGAGCGGGAGTACGGACAGTGGACGGACGGAAGAGGCTGTATTAGCTACGATTGCACGCTCCTGTAATCAGCTGTGGTCCACAAGATGCTACCTTCTTTAACGACAACAGCAGTTCCAGCAACACAGTTTCGTCGTTGGCTTCGAGTTTCGTCGTATGCACAACACTGAAGTAAGACTGTTCATTGGTAGAAAGTATTAATGGCTAACCCGCAACTGAATGTGATTTCATTGATAAAATTTATTTAAATAATAATCAGTCAAATTCAGGGCGATTATGTCCTCATTGCTCCCAGACATTCTTATCAAGCAGGATCCTTGTTCCATTTTTTCCCTTATATGCTAAATGAGTGTCATAAGGAACAAATTGAATAGTTAGAGGCAGTTTATTGATGAATAATTCCACTTTTAAGAATTTTAGCCTCAGTCTATTTTCAATTAACTGTTGTACAACAGAGGTGTCAGTATATGACTAAAGTAAAGCAATTTAATTTTTCGAGTTTGAGAATCAATCACTGGAAAAATCCAAATCTAAAGCAATGCACAAATTAAGAGTGCGGAAGTTTTATTTATTTTACATACAGCTTCGAGCACATGGCTGTTTGGTTTGGTACGTATTCTAATATTTAATTCTGTTCACGTCAGTAAAAAAGATACAGTTGTTCAGACAGTAATACGAAATCCAATTTGCTAAATAAGTAATGGCAAAGTAAAAAGTGCATGGTTTTTTTCTAAATTTCTTTGATGAAGTTATGTTGAGGTCACTGAAAGTCATTGTTCACATTGTTCACCCTTACTGTTCAACCTATATCTATCTGATCTACCTGACACTTCGTCCAGAAAATACTGCTATGCCGATGACCTGGCTCTAGCCGTCAAACACCAGGAAATGAAGACAACAGAAGAGATTTTAGCCAATGACCTGTCTGCATTAGACAATTACTTCAAAATCTGGAGACCCCAACCCAGTGTGAGTAAAACAGAAGTGTGTTGCTTCCATCTAAATAACCAGTTGGCGAACGTAAAACTGGAGGTAAGTTTCAGAGGCAGAATTCTTCGTCACAACTGGAACCCAAAATATCTTGGTGTCATCCTGGATCGTACACTATGCTTCAAACAACACCTTCTTAACTTAGCTCAAAAGCTGAGGACTCGAAACAACATCCTCCAAAAGCTATGCGGAACTACCTGGGGATCTTCAGCAACCACCCTGCGAACTTCAGCTCTGGGCTTGGTATACTCAAGTGCTGAGTATTGTAGCAACTCCAGATGCAGTGCGCTGGATTGAAGGACTGGATATTCAGTTGTAAAGACAAACTTAAGTTTCTTGTGTGTCAATATGTACATATGTATATGTAATTTCATGATATGTCTGTATTAGCCATACGCTAAGTAAAAATTGTTCACATAACAGAGTTCAGTAATAACATACAGTTTAATTACATGTTTTCAAAGCATTACTCGATTGCCTTTTTCAAAATTTCATGCCAAACGTAGCGTAAGAGTGACTTCTCAGTTTTCTTTGTCATTACATGTTCACTTAAAATTAGTGTCAAAAAACGTGACAACCTTCAGTTGCCACGTCAGTGTTTAATAATACATGTTTTTGTTTCCCATCATCTTGTACAGGATTTTGGATGTAAATTGCCCTTGTGGGATGGCGACCGTTAATTATTTCCTTTTCGATCATTAGTGTAACTTTAGGATTCGTGATTCGTGGTACCCCTTTTCTGTCCAGTGTTGTTCGTGAGTGAATGCACAAAATAACTTACATTTTCCAAATTATAGCCCTGTTTGGTTTAATTACTTTTTATTTTTAGCATACTTCATAGGCAGTAAATCAGAAGGGTCGTTTGTACTTTTTCCTCCTACTTATCGGTGTCACTTCTCTGGGAAATATAGCCTTATCCAATTTTTTAAAAATTCATTAGGCATACACGCGATCCACGGTCATATTTTATATCGCAAGCAGGATAGATCTATTAGTAAGAGGGAGGTTACCATATATTCCTAGATTTCCGTAAAGCCTCTGACACGGTGCCGCCTTGCTGACTGCTAACGTAGGTACAAGCACACGGAATAAATTCCCTGGTGTACGAGTAGCAGATCGATGACTTCTTACGAAAGAAAATCGAGTTTGTTGTCCTCGACGGCGAGCATTCATCAGAGAAAAGGGAAATGTGATAGGACTGGTGTTTCTGTTCTGGCGGACGTGGTAAGCGACTGTTTGCGACTGTTTGGTGATGATACTGTGGTGTATCTGAAGGTGTCGTTGTTGAGAGACTGTAGGAGGATACAAGATGACATAGACAAAATTTCTGTTGGTGTGATGAATGGCAGCTAGCTCTAAATGTGACAAAAAGTGTAAGTTAATGCGGTTGAGTAGAAGGAGGACATGGAAGAATTTTTAGAGTCGGGTTGCTAGATCTGTTCCCAATAGGTTGGAACAACACGCAAGTATTACGGAGAAGTTTCAGGAACTCAAATAGGAATGCCTGGAGGGAAGGCGACGTTCTGTTCGAGGAGCGCTACTGAGAAAATTTAAAGAACCGGCAGTTGACGCTGACTGCAGAGAGACTCTACTGCCACCAACGTTCATTTCGCTTAAAGACCATGACGGTCAGACTAGAGAGATTAGGGCTCGTACGGAGGCATAAAGACCGTTTTTCCCTCCCTCTATTTGTGAATGAGACAGATAAAGGTAGTGACTACCAGGGGTACAACGTATCTTCTGCCATACACCATACGGTAGCTTGCGGAGTATGTATGTAGCGGTAGATACAGGACGTGGAGGCATAGGCATGCTCCACGGCACACAGCTCCTACATGTACCCATACTGACGTAATGAACAGTCAGTTACGATTTCAGTGAGGACACTGCCATCGAGATTGGGCCCTGGATCAATAGAAACGTTAAAGCATCCCGAACTCTCTTGTGGTTCCCTTTTTAGGTACTCCACGTCGACGTCTGCTCGTAGATACGTATCATTGGTTGGTTTCCCGGCTTTACTTCCCGACGTGACAGTGACGACTCTCCGATGAGGTGTGGGCCTTGTGTTTTTCTATTACTGCGAGTCTTGTAAATATCGCTTTTATTCAGTAATTTGCCCGGCTAAAACTCTCCCCTATTATGATTAAGAAAGCCTACGCCACTTTTTGGAGGGAGTGGGGACCTCAAAGAGTCACAAAAGTTCATATTAAGCAGTCCGCAAAACACGTAATCGTTCACTTCAGTAAGCGTGTTAGTTAATGCCTACGCTTCCCGCTAGATGGTGCTGACTTACTACTGAATAGCTTTGGTTGCGTAAAACCTTAAATGATTAGTACAAGGTAAATGAAATAAGTACAACACTCTTGTATTTCACTTTCACTCTACATTCGAGGATTAAGATGGTGATGGATGACGGTCTATTTAAAAGGTTCCTAGCCTGGAGGATGCCGATATGCAAGCGCTCTACGTCCAGATTCGCAACTAATGGCACACAACACTTTCAAAAGTCCACACGTTAATGCGAGGTGCATTCAAGTTCTAAGACCTCCGATTTTTTTTCTCCGGACTGGAAATAGATAGAAACACGCGCATTGTTTTAAAATGAGGCCGCATTCATTGTCAATACGTCCCAGAGATGGCAGCACCATACGGCAGATGGAATTTTACCGCCAGCGGCGAGAATGAGAACTGTTTTAAATACTTAAAATGGCGACGTTTTCCTTACTTGAACAGCTTGCAATCATTCGTTTTCTGAATTTGCCTGGTGTGAAACCAATTGAAATTCATCGACAGTTGAAGGAGACATGTGGTGATGGAGTTATGGATGTGTCGAAAGTGCGTTCGTGGGTACAACAGCTTAATGAAGGCAGAACATCGTGTGACAACAAACCGAAACAACCTCGGGCTCGCACAAGCCAGTCTGACGACATGATCGAGAAAGTGGAGAGAATTGTTTTGGGGGATTGCCGAATGACTGTTGAACAGATCGCCTCCAGAGTTGGCATTTCTGTGGGTTCTGTGCACACAATCCTGCATGACGACCTGAAAATGCGAAAAGCGTCATCCAGGTGGGTGCCACGAATGCTGACGTGTTGCATGTTGCCAAGCAATGTTGACGCGCAACGACAGCATGAATGGGACTTTCTTTTCGTCGGTTGTGACAATGGATGAGACGTGGATGCCATTTTTCAATCCAGAAACAAAGCGCCAGTCAGCTCAATGGAAGCACACAGATTCATCCCCAGTGCTGAAAAAATGATGGTGTCCATGTTCTGGGACAGCGAGGGCGTAATCCTTACCCATTGCGTTCCAAAGGGCACTACGGTAACAGGTGAATCCTACGAGAATGTTTTGAAGAACAAATTCCTTCCTGCACTGCAACAAAAACGTCCGGGAAGGGCTGCGCGTGTGCTGTTTCACCAAGACAACGCACCCACACATCGAGCTAACGTTACGCAACAGCTTCTTCGTGATAACAACTTTGAAGTGATTCCTCATGCTCCCTACTCACCTGACCTGGCTCCTAGTGACTTTTGGCTTTTCTCAACAATGAAAGACACTCTCTGTGGCCGCACATTCACCAGCCGTACTGCTATTGCCTCAGCGATTTTCCAGTGGTCAAAACAGACTCCTAAAGAAGCCTTCGCCGCTGCCATGGAATCATGGCGTAGCGTTGTGAAAAATGTGTATGTCTGCAGGGCGATTACGTCGAGAAGTAACGCCAGTTTCATCGATTTCGGGTGAGTAGTTAATTAGAAAAAAAATCGGAGGCCTTAGAACTTGAATGCACCTCGTTTCTGAATACCAGTGCCTCTGAATTCACTCGTATCAGCAGATAATTTGAGTTGCTGTCGTCTATATGTCCGTAAAGTTCCAATCTAGCACTAAAGTCCTAAAATCCACTTAATACTCCGTTGCTACCAACAGTCAGAGATCGTACACTGCATCACTTTTAATCTCCGTAATATTCTAACAGTTTATCATGAATCTTAACACGATAAAGTCCAATCTAATTATTGTCTCGCTGACTGACACGGGTTCCCCGCCATTTTAACGAAACAATCAAGGAAAAAAGGCGGCAATAACGACGATCAGGCCTTTTTACAGGTTTTTCATCACAAGAGTTTAACGTCACTGCCTTCTCCATGACGGAGCTTCTGTGGCTTTGCTGTACTTAGACGTTAAACTATTTGCTGATATACTATAATTTTGATCTGCAATTACCGAACTCTGATTCTACACTATTTTCCCCTCTAAAAATTCTATTCTTAATTTTAAATTATTCTTTCTATAGCTTTTATCACTGTAAACTGAACCGAGGTGTTACAACGTATCGTCTTGTGGAATCAATCATGCTTCTTGTTACACCAGCTGGATGGCTGTGTCCGGATACTGCGTCATTCACGGCTGCTCGACACTTGCACTCCGCCGAGGTGGCAGGCCAGTGGAGGCAGGACTATGATATGTAGAACATTCACTAGGGCTTGCATACGGCCTGTGATAGTAATTCAAGGCACTATGATAGCTGTAAATTAAATGAATACTGCGGGCCACCTGCAACAGTTCGTTTGATGCCTTCCCCGACACTGTGACCTCTACCCGCTAGCTTACCGCGTCACAAAGCCAGAATCGTGCCATACTGGCTTGAGAGACAAAAATCCCGCACCGACGCACTTCCGTGTCTGAAACTTGATCCATTTAGAAACTAATTCTGAGCTCGCGTGTATTTCGCTTCACTCCAGAATTGGTTCAGGAAATAACTCTCATACACTTCACTGGCAGTAAATGAAGCACTCATTAAATTTGACCGTAATTGTGCATTGTCCTCAAGATGTCTTAGCGAACTTAATTTTTGCCTCTTCCGACATTCCTCTAACAAGAAAATCAACTGGATGGCATTTTGTGTCATTTGCGAAACACTTGGTTGTTCCTAAATTAAACCATGGAGCACCCATCAAAGTAGTAGCCTTTCTGTCCTTACGTCTTTAAACTACCGTTCATGCTGCACACCTTCTTTAATTAATACAGATTCAAAATGTTATCTACTGTTAAACATCTCTTTCTCTCATTCTACTACTCTCCCTGCTAAACTTTTAATCGCTTTGCCGGCCGAGGTGGCCGTGCGGTTCTAGGCGCTACAGTCCGGAACCGCAGGACTGCTACGGTCGCAGGTTCGAATCCTGCCTCGGGCAGGGATGTGTTTGATGTCCTTAAGTTAGTTAGGTGTAAGTAGTTCTAAGTTCTAGGGGACTGATGACCTAAGATGTTAAGTCCCATAGTGCTCAGAGCCATTTTTTTTAACCGCTTTAGTTGTCACTTCCTCAAACGTATTTTGCCTCAGCATACAATTGTTAACACCACTACCAGGCTCATCCTGAATCTTTTCCAACTTTCCGCCGAAATATTTTTCTATCGCATTGACTCCTCAGAAATTTGCCAAGTCTGTCTTATAACTTCTAATTTTTGTCGAAAACCCCTCCAACATCTGACTTTTATTTTTCCACCTCATCTTGTACACTTTCTAAATTTGAACTGAGCTCAGACTTTCCCTGTTCCGTTTTAGTACTCAGTGCCCCTATGCTAGACTGGATTGTCTCCACATTATAGTTCAAATATGACAAAACTTCCTTTGACCACGCCATTGAAACAATGTAAATACTACTAAGTTCAGACCTAACTGACCTACTAGCATTATCTGAACTACACAGAATGGGTAATTGCTTAGTCATTGTAAGCTCCAACTCTGATAATGATCCTGTAGGTTCACAGATATTAAAGCCAGCAGCGCAAGTAATGCTGTTGCTGATGAACGAAGTCGCCACCGGTGGCCCTCTATGCCGTTGCCGCCATCGGGATCTCAGCTGCCGCCGGCAGCTGCAGACTCGAAATCAGCATGCCTTAGAGCAGCATTCTTCTCCACACCAAACTTTTGCTACTGGGTCTCACGCACACAATTGCTGCAAACTCGTATGCTTGGAGTCCCCACGCAAATTGCCTATTATGCAATACATTTGGGACCTGCTTCACAGAATATGGTAAATTCTTAGAATTAAAGTCGTAGTTCTAAAGGCATCAAATTATGCAAACCCTTACGCTATAAGCCCCCGCACAAATTACAATTATACAATAGATTTGGGACCTGGATCACAGAATATGGTAAAGTAACTCTAATGGGATTAAACTCGTATCCCAGACGACGTCCCAGTTGCAAAGGTACTTAATGGTTACTGCTGAGTTGTTGCTCTTCTGAACAACACCCCTTACGAGCAAAGCACTTGCGTCTCTACCTGTGCTAACTAGCACCTTAGGTACTTAGGTGCGCATGGCTCTATTTAAAAAGAATATCTCGGTGTAGTCATTAGGCCAAGCTGCACACGTTTCTTTTCGTGTCCAGCAGCTAACTCGCTGCAAATAATAATCTGTTGCTGTGATCCTGCGTTCCAATAGTCTATGCATTGGCTAGAGCAACAAATTAACAAACACAAATATAAAATACTAGATACATGAATAATTTAATAAAAATGATTCTGTTCAACGTCTGTAAATGATGTAGACAACAGAGATTTATGATGAATAATGTTTATTCAAGGAAGAAAATCTCAACTAATCATTGCTTCTTCGATGTACAGATTGAAAAGTAGAGGCAACAGACTACATCCCAGTCTTCCACCCTTTTCAATGCGAACACGTCGTTCTTGGTCGTCCACTCTTAATTATACCGTCTTGGCTCTTGTACATATTGTGTATTACTTGACTCTCCCTGTAGCTTAGCCCTATTTTTCTCAGAATTTCAAATATCTTACACCATTTTAAATCGTCAAACGCTTATTCCAGATCGAAAACTCGTATGAACGTTTCTTTATTTTTCTTTAGTCTTGCTTCCATTATCAACCGCAACTTCAGAATTGCCTGTCTCGTGCCTTTACTTTTCCTAAAGCCAAACTGATCGTCTTCTAACACATCCTCAGTTTCCTTTTCCATTTTTCTGTATATTGTACTTGTCAGCAACTTGGATGCACGAGTTGTTAAGCTGATAGTGCGATATTTCTCGCACTCGTCAGCTCTTACAGTCTTCGGAATTGTGTGGATGACATTTTTCCGATTGTCAGGTGGTATGTCACCCGACTCATGCATGCTATACACCAACATGAATAGTCGTTTTGTTCCAATTCCCCAATGATTTTAGGAATTCTGAAGGAATGTTATCTATCCGTTTTGGGTTATTTGATCTTAAGTCCTCCAAAGCTCTCTTAAATTCTGATTCTAATACTGGATGCACTATCTCTTCCAAATCGACTCCTTTCTGGTTCATCTATCACATTACAAAAATCTTCCCCCTCATAGAGGCCTTCAATGTGCTCTCTCCACCAACTCTCTCTCCTCTGCATTTAACACAGGAATATCCGTTGCATTATTAATGTTACCACCTTTGTTTTTAATCTCACTGAAGGTTATTTTGACTTTCCTAAACGCTGAATCAGTCTTTCAACAATCATTTATTTTCCGATTTCTTCTAATTTTTCATGCAACCATTTCGCTTCCCTGAACTTCCTGTTTATTTCGTTCCTCAATAACTTGTATTTCCGTGTTCCTGAATTTTCCTAAACATTTTTTTACTTCCTTATCTCATCGATCAACTGAAATATTTCTTCTGTTATCCATGTTTTCTTCGCAGTTACCTTCTTTGTGCCTATGTTTTTCTTTCCAACTTTCCTGATTGCCCTTTTAGAGATGTCCATTCCTCTTCAACTGTACCGCCTACTGAGCTAAACCTTATTGCTGTATCTATAGGCTCAGAGAACTTCAGGCATATCTCGTTATTCCTTAGTACTTCCGTATCCCACTTCTTTGCATATTAATTCTCCTTGACTCATCTCTTCAGCTTACTCTTCATCGATACTACATTGTGATACCTGGGTAAGCCTTACAATCCAGTATCTGGTTTCGGAATGTGTGTCTGACCATGATGTAATCTAACTGAAATCTTCCCGTATCATCTGGCCTTTTCCCTGTATACCTCCTCCTCTTGTGATTCTTGAACAGAGTATTCGCTATTACTAGTTGAAATTTATTACAAAACTCAATTATTCTTTCTCCTTTCTCATTCTTTGTCCCAAGTCCATATTCTCCTGTAACCATTTCTTCACTCCTTCCCCTACAACTGCATTCCAGTCCCCCGTGACTATTACATTTTCATCTCTCTTTACGTACAGTATTATCCTTCCGATATCCTCATATAGTTTCTCTGAGGGATATCGTGCTAACTTCTATCCAAGCGGCGTGCTAGATCGTCTAACTCCTGAGCTGTTTGAGGGTCCTGGTCGTAATACTCCGAACGTTTTCAATTGGGGAGAGATTAGGCGATCTTTCTGGCCAAGGTAGGGTTTGGCAAACACGAAGACTCTCGCCGTGTGTTGCCGGGCATTGTCTCGCTGAAATGTAAGCACATTATGTATTTCGATGAAGGCTAACGAAACGGGGCGTAGAATAATTCGACGTAATCCTGTACCGTAAGGATAGGCGGTTGACAACCAAGGGTGGCACCCCAGACCATCACTCCTGGTTGTCGGTCCGTATGGCGGACAACAGTCAGGTTGGTGTCTCACTGCTGCTCCGGGCGTCTCCAGACAGGTCTCCGCTGATCGTCGGGACTCAGTTCCAAGCGGAGTTCAGCACTGAAGACAATCAATGAGATTCTAGGCCGATTCCTGGGCTTATATTTCAGCGAAATAATGTCCACGCACACACGTCGTGAGTTTCTACTGCTTGCCAAAAGCTGCCTTCACCAGCAAGGTCCCCAGATCTCCTCCCAACGTTTAGAGCATTCTGGGGAGGGCTCTCCAACCGTCTCGAGATTTTGAAGATCTAATGCACTAACTATATAGAGTTTACCCGATATCCCTCAAGAGGACATTCAACGACTCCGTCAACCAATGCCAAGCCGAGTAACCGTTTGCGCAAGAAGCAACGCTTTACTGACTTGCTCAGTTTGTGAAGCACTGTCTCTTGAATCATCCAACTTTTCTGATACATCACATCTACCGATTTCCATCCCATTCGGATAATTTCTTTGTGATGCGTCATTCTTTTTCTTCTAATAACTCATATTATTTTTGTTCTTAAACTGTAATACCACGGCACGTCCAACATCCTTGTAAAGGTGATCCATGGATGAATAAAACTGCTGCTGAAACTACTACTACTATTACTACCACAACAACTGCTATAGGAGACATTGTGACGTTTCCCATGATTGGGTTCGATGAAAATAATCTGCGCTCACATTCATTCATGCCGCAGATCAGACTTGCAAGTTTCATCAGTGTCATGTGATCAACTTAATGTTGCAGACGGCTCCAAGTCCATGTTCCCATTGTTGACTGATGCTATGAGGTTTTTCTATGTGCCGTGTAAATACTGATAAATAAAAACATGCCTTCATAGCACAATATTTATTTCCTAAATAACTCACACAAGACTTTCACAGTCACGACTGACATCGGGTATGTTTGTGCACTGATGTCGTTTACAGAAATTAAAAGTACTGCTGTCATACACTGCAACATCAGTCCACCTTGAACTGCCGTTTGGTACCTCTCTAAAATATATTCAAAGACATATCTCTTCCCATCTATTTAAGGAATGAGAGGTCACAGTGACGAAGTACAACATGTAGTTAATAACACAATGAAGGGCCCTATCGTTTAGGGCCCCCGCGAGCTCGCGGAAGTGATTCAGCACGACATGTCATGGACTCAACTAACGTATGAAGTAGTGCTAGAGGGAACTGACACCATGAATCCTGCCGGCCGCGGTGGTCTAGCGGTTCTAGGCGCTCAGTCCGGAACCGCGCGACTGATACGGTCGCAGGTTCGAATCCTGCCTCGGGCATGGATGTGTGTGATGTCCTTAGGTTAGTTAGGTTTAAGTAGTCCTAAGTTCTAGGGGACTGATGACCGCAGATGTTAAGTCCCATAGTGCTCAGAGCCATTTGAACCATTTGAACCATGAATCCTGCAGTGCTGTCCATAAAACCGTAAGAGTACAGCGGGGTGGAGATTTCTTCTGGACAGCAAGATGCTAGGCATCCTAGATACGAGGTGTGGCTAGAAAAAAACCGGACTAGTACTGGTGAAACAATAAAACGAATGCAATAAGGCTGAAAGTCGCGTGGCCTGTCACGTGACTCTCGCTCCGCCTACTGCTCGAGTTTCATCTGCCTCCAGCAGTCAGTCTGCCCGTAGCGTCTGTTTTAAGTAGTTGACGTTTTGTCTGTGCGTCGGAAAATGTTGAGTGTACAGAAAGAACAGCGTGTTAACATCAAATTTTGTTTCAAACTAGGAAAATCTGCAAGTGAAACGTTTGTAATGTTACAACAAGTGTACGGCGATGATTGTTTATCGCGAACACAAGTGTTTGAGTGGTTTAAACGATTTAAAGATGGCCGCGAAGACACCAGTGATGACACTCGCACTGGCAGACCATTGTCAGCAAAAACTGATGCAAACATTGAAAAAATCGGTAAACTTGTTCGATAAGATCGCCGTTTAACAATCAGAGCAGTGTCTGAGTTAACAGGAGTTGACAAGGAAAGTGTTAGGCAGATTCTTCATGAAAGTTTCAACATGAACAAAGTGTGTTCAAAAATGATTCCAAAGTGTCTCACAATTGAACAGAAGGAACGCCGAAGAATGATTTGTTCTGGCATCCTGGAAAACATTGAAAGTGATCCCACCTTCTTACAAAATGTTATTACTTGCGATGAATCGTGGTTTTTTACTTACGATCCCGAAACTAAACGCCAGTCGATGCATTGGAAAACTCCTGGTTCTCCACGACAAAAAAAAAGCACGAATGTCAAAATCGAAATTCAAGGCAATGATGATTGTTTTTTTTTGACATCAAAGGGATTGTGCACATTGATTGGGTACCAGAGGGACAAACAGTGAATCAGCATTACTACATTAGCGTCCTGGCTACCCTACGTGAGCGAGTACAGAGAAAACGGAACGATTTGTGGAGAAAAAAGTCATGGATCCTTCACCAAGACAATGCCCCAGCTCACAGTGCGTTGTCAGTGAAGACGTTTTTGGCAAAACACAACATTCCCATCTTAGATCATCTACCCTACACACCTGATTTGGCCCCCTGTGATTTTTTTCTTTTCCCTAAAGTCAAGTCAGCTTTGAAAGGAACTAGATTTGAGACTGTTGAAGCAGTAAAAGAAAAAGCGACGGAAGTAATGTATGGACTTACCGAAAATGATCTGCAGCATTGCTATGAACAGTGGTAAATTCGTATGGAACGGTGTAGAGACCGAGGAGAAGAGTACATTGAAGGAGATAACATGAAATTGTAAATAATTGTAAATAAATGTTTTTTCCAGCATCAGTCCGGTTTTTTTCTAGCCGCACCTCGTATGCTCTCATGAGTTTGGTGGCCAGCGGAACTTTTTAAACTCAGCAGAGTGTTCCTGGAGCCACTCTGTAGCAATTCTGACGTGTGTGATGTCGCATTGTCGTGCAGCAATTGTCCAAGCCCATCGGGATGGATGAACATGAATGGATGCAGGTGATCAGGCACGATGCCTACGCACGTGTCACCTACAGAATCGTATCTAGACGTGTCAAGGGTCCCATAACACTCCAGCTGCACACCCCCACACCATTACAGAGCCTCCACCAACTTGAACAGCCCCTGCTGATATGCAGCGTCCATGGAGTCATGAGGCTGTCTCCATACCCGTACACGTCCATCCGCTCGATATAATTTGAAGCGAGACTCGACCAACCAGGCAACATGTTTCCAGTCATCAACAGTCCACTGTCGGTGTTGACGGGTCCAAGTGCCGCATAAAGCTTCATGTCTTGCAGTCATCAAGGGTACACGAGAGGGCCATACCGATGATGTTTCGTTGAAGTGGTTCTCCTGCTGACACTTGTTGATGATCCAGCATTGAAATCTACAGCAATTTGCGGAAGGGTTGCACTTCTGTCACGCTGAACGATTCTCTTCAGTCGTCGTTGATCCCGTTCTTGCGGGCTCTTTTTCCGGCCTCAGCGATGTCGAGGATTTGATGTTTTACTGGATTCCTGATATTCACGGTACACTCGCGAAGTGGTCGTACGGGAAAATCCCCACTTCATCGCTACCTCCGAGATGCTGTGTCCCATCGCTCGTGCGTCGGCTATACCAACACGTCAAACTCACTTAAATGTTGATAACCCGCCATTGTAGCAGCAGTAACCGATCTAACAACTACGCCAGACACTTGCTGTCTTATGTAGGAGTTGCCGACGTCTGCGCCGAATTCTGCGTTTTTACATATCTCTGCATTTGAATAGGCATGCCTACACCAGTTTCTTTGGAGCTTCAGCGTAGAATTAAGCTAATGCACTCACTTAATCTTTATTAATGTTAAAAGTGGTCTTCTACTGCATATTAAATATGTTTGGATGTAGAATAACGTGGTAGTAACCATACTTGAATCAATTATTACTTTCCATAACACTGTCTGCCGTTTTAGCAAAATTAGATAAACAAATGTTGTACGAGATTTAAAACGACTCAAAATTAATACAGAAAGTGTCTCATCTTAAAGGAATTTTTGTGCTGATTTCAAAACTGGCTTTAGATTTTGCGAATCTGTATTACTTCCAAAACTATGAAGAATTTAAAATTTACGATCTAGGAGACTATCTGTGCAGCCCTCTTACATTTTCTGCAGATGCATCTGTAGTTTGCAGTCTAGTGAATTTGTCGAAAGATCTATACGAATTAGAAAATGATATACACGAGATATCTTCATGGTGAGAAAAGTGACAATTGACTCTGAACCATAAAATTAATATTTAAAAGATTCCCTTAAATTTCGATCACAAGATAATTCACACAGATTTAAAGTTGGTCCATTAATCTAAATACCTAGGGATTGTAATTACGAACAACTTAAACTGGATCCGTCACATAGAAAATCTTGCGTGGAAGGCAAAACCAAGTTCAAAAAAGGGAAGCTCCTTTAGTATTATCGCGAAATAGAGGTGAGAGCGTCACGGATACAATAAACGATTTGGAATCGGTATTAATAAAACAAGGCGGTTTTCGTTGTGGGAGACCTTTTCTGGAAATTTCAAGTTTCAACATTCTCCTCCGAATGCGAAAATATTGAGCTAACTCCGCCGTACACAAGGGAGAAACAGCCATCGTGATAAAGTGAGAGAAGTCAGAGGTCGCACGGACAGATTTAGTTGTTCATTCTCCCACATGCTATTCGAGAGTGGAACGGTCGAGAAAATAGTCTGAACGAAGTTCTAAGAACCCACTGCCGAACTGAATTGCTGACCAGTCACGTAGATGTACATATCATTGATTTATAGTTTAGTAATATTAATTTAGCTAATGTGTTAGGATTACAATTTTATATGTAAAATGTATTCTTCTGTACTCCACCATCTGCTGAATAAATGTAGCTTTTTATATGCGTCTTTTAATTGTATTTTAACACTGGACAATAGTTGCCTTTGTAACTACATTAGCCAAATGAGTAAGTCCGCAGGGGTAACCTATAATTCTACGATGATGCTTAATTGTTGTATGAGGGATGTTCAAAAATTAATACAACACATTTTTTCTTGGCTAGTTTCGTTTGAAAAAATGTGGAATTTGTCGTGGAACATCGTAGAACAATACCGCTTCAGCCGCTATTGTTTCCTGAAGTTCTCGTAGTTAACGGTGCTATTCAAAGCCTTCAAAATGGCGTCTGTAATGGAGATGCATTCCAAGCAGAGAGCTGTCATTGAGTTTCTTTTGGCGGAAAACAGAGCATCACAAACATCTATAGGCGCATGCAGAATGTCTCCCGAGATCTGTCAGTGAATAAAAGCATGGTGAGTTGTAGGACGAGGCATGTGTAATCATCGCGAGGTTGCGCAAATCTGTTCTATCTCCCGTGTGCTCGCCAACCACAATGCTGGAACGAGAGGACACTCTCATTCGAGGTGATGACAGATCACAATCAAATACATTGCTGCTCAACATATCTGTGGACAAATCTGTTGATAGTTCTGCCACATTCGTCCACCAGTAGGGGTACTCAAAGTTTATGCGCGCTGGGTTCCCCGTTGCCTAACAGAAGACTATAAAGAGGACCGAACGAACATCTGAGCGGAACTGCTTGCACGTTACGAAGCTGATAGTAACAGCTTTTTGTTGAACATCGTCGTAGGCGACGAAACACGGATTCATTACTTTGAAACGGAAACATACAGCCATCCATGGAGTTGCGCCACACTACTTCTCCTCCGAAGAAAAAGTTCAGAGCCGCACCCTCCGACGGTCTTTTGGGATTCTGGAGGGGGTATTCTGATGGAAGACGTCCCTCAATCTGCAACTAACATCACGTAAGTGTATTGTGTTACTGTCAGGAAACTGAAGATATGTCTTCAGTGTGTTCACTGCCACAAAAATGGAAACGAATTTCTCCTTCTTCGTGACAATGCATGGCCTCACACAAGTGTGAGCACCCGAGAGGAGCTCACAAAACTTCATTGGACTGTTCTTTTTCATCCACCCTACAGCCCAGATCTCACATCTTCCTGATTTCCCTCTGTTTGGCCCAATGAAGTATGTGCTTCGCGGGAAGCAGTACTTGGGTGGTGAGGAGGTTACTGACGCAGTGAGACGTTGGCTCCAACGTCGACCAGAATAGTGGAACCGTGTGAGCAAACACGCGCTCCCATTAACGTGATGTAAGGCCGCCACACTCAACGGATATCATGTTAAAAAAATAGAGTTTGTAGCCGAAAGAGTGAGGAACAGTATGGAGTACTGTAATCCTGCATAAAACCAATCTGATTTCAGAACAAAATGCATTGCATTTCTTAATGGTAAAAAAGTATGAGATGATGAACTTGTAATGTGTCATTGGAGTTGTTAATTTTGAATGCGGCAAAGGATAACGTTCTGACTGTCTCCTCAAGCCCAGGGTGGTAAACAGACATTCCACATAGCTAATAATTCTGGCCCTATCTCAAAGACTCAAAAATGCTACTGTGACATTCCAAGAAGACATAAATTTATATTAATGATGAGTTTGGGATTTAACCTAAAATGATAACACAATCTCTCCCTTTTCCATATTACATTTAATTAACCAAAGATCTCAAGAATCAAGTTATAATCAATAAGCAAGTCGAATTACTTCTTCTCTCAATAAATCAATTAATATTTAAATATTGAATATGTAATTAATCAAACTATATCTCTATATGTGAAAATGTTATCAATTGAAACAAGTAAATCTTTAACAGTGAAAATTACACCTACGTCGTAGCTGTACAATGTACTAAGTTGGGGGAGGATGACTTTATGTAATCTATTCTCATGTATCCATTGGAGGGTACGTTAGTAATTAGCTCTTGAATTTGTCTATTCAAAGTATACGCATGCTGGAGTCTGCAGCTCTCGCAAAATTGGATTCAACATTTAATTTCGCCAAAAGCACTTCGTACATCACCAAACGGCAACTGCGGTGGCGTTGTCTCCGTGCTGGATCTGAAATCGCTAATTCCCTACTTTGGCCTTGACTGAAAGTAATCAGTCTCAAACGCTGTGTGTTCCGTGAAACGTTCAAATTTCCCTAGTCGAAATTAATGGCAATTGCACACTCGCCCTGGGATGAAGCGACGTACGCAAAATTCAGCCAGAAAAGATTCCCGCAGGAATATTTAACTACCGCTTTACGTTTGTCGCCACGATACGTGAAGCGTATCGCCCTCACTTTGCAAACGTAAATCAGAGTGAGAATCGCTGTTTTACCACACGCAGGTTTGCGTGATCCGCCGCTAGACGGGGGCGCCCGCTCTCTCCGTCTCTGTGTCTTAGTTGAGTTCTCAAAGTGCTTTAATATGACGTTATCATACCACCTTGATTCTACTGCGTCACACGTCTGGCTACTGTTCCCACGTTAAAGGTAAATTCTTATTTTCTTGCCCGGGTCTTCACTCGTTAATTTACTCTGGCCACTTACTTGCGTCTCTGCCGTGTTTATTTTGATAGGAGTTATATTGATTTTCGCCTATTTCTTTCTGTAGTGCACCTGGGCTTTCCTTTGTTAAAGCTAATTGAGTCTTTCCAATGTCATTAGCCACCTGCCCTGTCGGTCTCCAAGCTGCGTTCACTTTGTTATATTACTCATGCCCCTGTCGTTAAAAGGGTAAATCGTTTTGTAAGCTCCCCCTCACTTATCGACCTTAATGACAGTGAAAAATTAAACCGCATGCACCTAACGGAAATTTGGGAAAGCAATCGTCACCGAAGTCAATTTGTCGGTAAAGAGGGAGGAAGGGGTTACATCTAAATGAAATGTAAAATGCAAATGAAATTGGTGGAAATTAATTTTGAAAAGGGGTAAAGTTAATAAAGAAAGAAAATGTGCGGTCGTTACGTTAACAATTAATTGGCGTTAATTAGAAATTTGAGATTTGGGGAAAATTACGGTCGCCAATACTATGGACAACTACTATAACAACTGAAAATGAAAGATTAATGGACATATAATTAGCACTAAAAGCGTGGCAACTGATGGTTGACACGTGTTGTGTGAAAACTGAATGTTTGTCAGAAGTAATAAATTTCGCTACGCTCTGACTTAATTTAGCAAAAGAATTAATAAAACCGGAAAACTGTAAGTTAATTTAGTGACTGAAACTAATAGTGAACTTTGTTTCTGAAGCACTACGAAATTCAATAAAATAAGGTTAGTCTTGGGCTACCTCAACAATCATTTAAAAAGCTACTTGAATCTACGCAGTTTAGAAATAAAAGATTTAACTTTGAACCTGAATTAAATGATTCTGAACAACTAACAATAGTAAAATTTAGTACGTACCAAGCTGAGCTGCAGTCACAGGTAAGCTAAAATATGGTAACAAAACTCTCACTCTTAATTTGTGCTTGTATAAACTAAATATTGTTACCAGCTATGAATACTTTAACTGAACTTTGAAATTAAGACAGTGAAATGGAATGATATTACTTTAATGCTGGCGTTTGAATTTCAGCGACACTCAGGTTCATTCCGGAAAAGGAAGGGACCTTGCTTGGTAATGCAATTGGGACAATGAGCAACAAATGTTCATGCTAAGTTGCTGTAATTTTAGTTATGAAAATGGAACAGTTTGAAAAGCTGAGGTCTGCCATACAGTTCTAAAACTTTACGTGCTTCCAGTCTTCCTTGTTGGTTGATTGAAGGTTTGCAGTCATCGATCGGGGAGGTGGCGACAGTCACTCATAGTCGGCCGTCGCTGTTGCAGAAGCTGGATGTTGGCGCGCCTTCTTCTCGACACGGTCACCAGGC
Organism: Schistocerca americana; assembly: GCF_021461395.2. Taxonomy (NCBI): domain Eukaryota; kingdom Metazoa; phylum Arthropoda; class Insecta; order Orthoptera; family Acrididae; genus Schistocerca; species Schistocerca americana. The sequence continues at coordinate 612,952,234 of NC_060122.1, forward strand.
GAAACGGGCTCTTGATGTGTGCTAGCTAATATTTCCCGTCGGCGACACCGTGCCAGAAACTATCATAGCAAGTCGAGCGCAATTACATGCTGCCAAACCCCGAAAGCGCGGCAACTCGCGGGAGCGTCACACAACACACCTACTCCACCGCCCTACTCCCGCCAGACTCCGCTCTGCCCGCGCTCCACGCGGCAGAGTTAACACTACCAAAGATACTAAACACTTTGGTTCTCCACACAACCTATCGATGTAATCGTTCGATAGCATAGTTTTCCCTAGGCAAGACCCAGCGAAAAAATACAAATAATATTTACAAAACAAACTAATTATACATCGACATAAATGCATAAATATACATACATACAAATTATAAAACAATTACAATACATAAAGGCACCGAACTGTCATATCTTCAGGAAACAAAATAAGGAAAAAAATTTATAGTACAATAGATGGAAATGGGAGGATATGCGTTTCCGGCGTTACAGTTTGTTATTCCGTACATGAGATGGCTCTAATTATTTCCTGTTGTCAATAATATCGTTATTTGCTGTGGATTTTATTCGGTATCGTTGTTATGCAGCTTATGTAAGGCCCGAAAATGTGGACACCTTACAAACTGAAGTGGCTTAAAAGTTCGAAATATGGATCTCTTGCAGGAGTCGTGAAATACAGTTTCGAAAGGATTGTACTATGTCTATGGAATCAGCAAATGATCAGTAATCCTATGATCTTGTGATAAATATGTCTCACATACGGGTTACCAGGTAGATGCCGTGTTTCTTAACTTCCGCAAGGCGTTCGGTACAGTTCCTCACAGTCGTCTAATGAACAAAGTAAGAGCACATGAACTATCAGACCAATAGTGTGATTCGATTGAAGAGTTCCTAGATAACAGAACACTGCCTGTCATTCTCAATGGAGGGAAGTCTTCCGAAATAAGAGTGATTTCAGGTGTGCCGCAGGGGAGTATCGTAGGACCGTTGCTGTTCACAATATACATAAATGACCTTGTGGATAACATCGGAAGTTCACTGGGGCATTTTGCGGATGATGCTGTATAATATCGAGAGGTTGTAACGACGGAAAATTGTACTGAAATGCAGGAGGATCTGCAACGAATTGACGCATGGTGCAGGGAATGGCAATTGAATCTCAATTAAGACAAGTGTAATGTCCTGCGAATACATAGAAAGAAAGATTCTTTATCATTTAGCTACAATATAGCAGGTCAGCAACTGGAAGCAGTTAATTCCATAAATTATCTGGGAGTAGGCATCAGGACTGATTTAAAATGGAATGAGCATATAAAGTTCATAGTCGGTAAAGCAGATGCCAGACTGAGATTCATTGGAAGAATCCTAAGGAAATGCAGTCCGAAAACAAAGGAAGTAGGTTACAGTACACCTGTTCGCCTACTGCTTGAATACTGCTCACCGGTGTGGGATCCGTACCAGATAGGGTTGATAGAAGAGACAGAGAAGATCCAACGGAGAGCAGCGCGCTTTGTTACAGGATCATTTTAGTAATCGCGAAAGCGTTACGGAGATGATAGATAAACTTCAGTGGAAGACTCTGCAAAAGAGACGCTCAGTAGCTCGGTACGGGCTCTTGTTGAAGTCTCGAGAACATACCTTCACCGAGGAGTCAAGCAGTATATTGCTCCCTCCTACGTATATCTCGCGAAGACACCATGAGGATAAAATCAGAGAGATTAGAGCCCACACAGAGGCATACCGACAATCTTTCTTTCCACGAACACTACGAGACTGGAATAGAAAGGAGAACCGATAGAGGTACTCAAAGTATCCTCCGCCACACACCATCAGGTGGCTTGCGGAGTATGGATGTAGATGTAGATACATACAAGAAAAAATGGAATACACCTGGAGCAAATTTTGATTAGATTCACAATTTGTTGCCAGGTGTAGCGATCGACTTTGCTTCGACAATCGATTGTGAAATTATACCAATTTAGTATGAAACGATGTGCATCTGGCGATTTTCAGGGTTATGGAAGCGCCTGCCACAAGGTGGTACACAGTGGCACCACAGGAGCAGACGCCACGTCCGTCGTGGAAGCCCACAACAGACTCCGCGACAGGGTGGCTGCCGGCAGAGAGCGCCGCGGCCGACCTGGACCCCAGCCACCGGCCGCCGACATGAACACTCTGGTCTGTACTCGTCGCACAATGTTAAACTGTTGAGCAGGGCGTCTCTTCTGCTGAGCGTAATTACAACAACATAGTATTAGCTTCTAAGTGTCGTCAGTTTGATGTTTTACTGTTAAGTGTAGTACGTTATTAATTTCAACGTTGTGATACCTACCTGAAGAAAAATGTAAAAGAACGTGTTCCGGAGAGTCGTGTCAGCTAGGTCAAAGATCAGCAATAGTTTGTCGTAATCCTTCGTCATCACCTTACCAGCCATAGCGGCCGTCACGAAAACAGGCACTTAAAGGTCACCTCACTGCCCTGCAGTATTGTCAGGTAGTGCTAATTTCAAATGTTAATATAAATTCGGAAAGAATATTAGACATCTCAGTTTTTAGTCTAGGATATGGTGGAGTTCTCCAAAAGAAAATTGTTGCCAACTGCTAAGAAAAAAATATGAAAGCTAACGTTAGAAAAAATTTTGAAGAAAATAAATTCTTTTTTCCTACTTCGACCTGTGGCAAAAACCAGAACCACTGACATAATTGGAGTGAAAATGAAATATGAACATTCTCAAAGTTTATAGACGCAAATGATACACTACTGGCCATTAAAACTGCTACACCACGAAGATGACGTGCTACAGACACGAAACTTAACCGACAGGAAGAAGATGCTATGATATGCAAATGATTAGCTTTTCAGAGCATTCACACAAGGTTGGCGCCGGTGACGACACCTACAACGTGCTGACATGAGGAAAGTTTCCAACCGATTTCTCACACACAAAAAGCAGTTCGCCGGCGTTGCCTGGTGAAACGTTGTTCTCATGCCTCGTGTAAGGAGGAGAAATGCGTACCATCACGTTTCCGACTTTGATAAAGGTCGGATTGTAGTCTATCGCGATTGCGGTTTATCGTATCGCGACATTGCTGCTCGCGTTGGTCGAGATCCAATGACTGTTAGCAGAATATTGAATCGGTGGGTTCAGGAGGGTAATACAGGACGCCGTGCTCGATCCCAACGGCCTCATATCGCTAGCAGTCAAGATGACAGGCATCTTATCTGCATAGCTGTAACGGATCGTGCAGCCACGTCTCGATCCCTGAGTCAACAGACAACAACCATCTGCACAAACAGTTCGACGACGTTTGCAGCAGCATGGACTATCAGCTCGGACACAATGGCTGCGGTTACCCTTGACGCAGCATCACAGACAGGAGCGCCTGCGATGGTGTACTCAACGACGAACCCGGATGCACGAATGGTAAAACGTCATTTTTTCAGATGAGTCCAGTTTCTGTTTACAGCATCATGATGGTCGCAACCGTGTTTGGCGACATTGCGCTGAACGCATTGGAAGCGTGTATTCGTCATCGCCATACTGGCGTATCACCCGGCGTGATGGTATGGGGTGCCATTGGTTACACGTCTCGGTCACCTCTTGTTCGCATTGACGGCATTTTGAACAGTGGACGTTACATTTGTGTTACGACCAGTGGCTCTACCCTTCATTCGATCCCTGCGAAACTCTACATTTCAGCAGGATGGGCCTTTCTGGATACAGAAAATGTTCGACTGCTGCCCTGGTCAGCACATTCTCCAGATCTCTCACCAATTGAAAACGTGTGGTCAATGGTGGCCGAGCAGCTGGTTCGTCACAATACGCCAGACCCACGAGAGAGTACTATCCCTCTTTAAACCAGGAAACGCAGTAGAGGGAAGGACACTGATTGGTTATTTCACTCATTCGTTCCTCATCGTGTTCCATAGATCCTATCAAGAAATATAAGCTTCAAGTTGCAACGAATCAAGATACACATTAACATTATTTGAGTTAATGATGAAAAATTAATCTGTACGATTCGTTTACGATAAATTATCAATACATTCCTTACTGCTAGTCAATATTAATGGTAGCTAATTTTAATCACGCAATACATATTATGCAGGCGGTACCCCGCAGCTCGTAAATACAGTGGTGTCTAATTCACTATATAATCAGGCAAACTGTCAACCAGATGTCGGTAGATTGTGCTATGCTCGGAAGATGGCATTCCGGTCGAGGGACAACCGTTGAAACGATGACGTCAAGGCACCTATGAAAGGAGGTAGTGTTTGCCGGATAGCCCCACATCCACAATGGCTGGGTGCACGATCACAGACGGTACAGTATGGCAATGAGGAGATGCCTACCATACTCTCTGCGGCGGAGGGCCATAGAAAGAAAAGATGTTGGACAGTTGCAAACTGATGAGACCCGATGGCTTAATGTGAATCGTTCTGTTGTTTCTCGGATGTCGCGACAGTTTATAAAGTCCGAAACGGTAGCCCGGACACCAGGTCTGTGCCGACCCCGTTTGACTTCAGAAGAGAAGACCGTTATCTGGCAGTAAGGGTACGACAGTACCTCTTTAGTACTGCACGGCATCTGTCATGTAAGCTAGGAGCATCCACTGGACGTGTTGTTCCGACGCAAACGATGTTCAGAAGGTTTCGGCTGCGTGTTCTTTACCGTCGGAGACATACTGTATGTCTAGCTCTGACGAGTCTTCACAGAAGGGAACCTCTAGAGTGCAGTCATCAACAAGCCACTGTGAAGCAGTGGGCCAATGTTGCTTTCACAGATGAGTCCCGATGTTGACTGGGGAGTGATTATCGATGGTTTCGCATGTGGAGGGACTTGGAACACTATTTCGGTGTCCAAACATTATGGAAAGAGACGGAGATTGTGGAGGATTCCTAAAGCTGTTGGCAGGGATTATGTTTACCCGCTTGAATCCGTCTTCATGAATTTGTACGGGTGAATCGGCATGGTTTAATTGCTGTCAGGTATCGTAACGAGATCTTGGGACCTCATTCGCGGTTCTTGCTAGGTGCTGTGGGCCCATATGCCGTAGATGTGGTCGATACTGCTCGATCTCATAGAGCACGAGTGGCTGATGTTTTCTTGGAAACGGAAGATACTGCACGCATTGTGTGGCGATCTCGCTCTCCCGATTGAATCCCATAGAGAATGTCTGATATGCACTAGGGAGACGGCTTGTATCACGTCAGCATCCACCAACCATTCTGCAACACTGCAAGCAGTTCTTCAGGAAGAATGGGTGTTACTGCCTCAACATGAGACTGATGAGACTATTCACAGTATACCACAGTCATGCCTGTATTGCTGCCAGAGGTGTTCACACTCCATACAGAGCACATTAATCAGCTGTCGGAACATGTGTGCAGATACGTGCAGTACGAAGTAAATTTTTGTGTACCGTTATGCCTCTTGCAGTTGCTTGGGTTCCGTATTCTTTGAATTTTTCTAATTTACTATCACCTGTTTACACTATTTTGTGGCAAAATAAACGCAACCTTACAAATTTTCCTTTTGTTGCTTTAATGTTGGACACCAGCGTATTTTGGAGAAGTCATGTTTATGAACGACCAACAGCTGCTGCTGCAGTTAACTTTCAGCCGCTACCAGTTTCACTCGAACCGTTCATCATCAGCCAACACAGAATCAGCCGCATGGTACCATTATTACTGTGGCATCAACATAGTTGAAACTAAAAAAAACTAATTTTATTATTTTAGTTTGGCCCGTGCGATTGCTCGTATGAGGTTGAGGAATGGACATACATACAGAAATCAAGATAAAAAGTTGCAGGATGGCTTTAATTTTGGTTTAGTTGACGCCACAGTAAGAATGATACTGTACACGATGATGTAAATGATTTTACGTCGTTTGATAATGATGATTCGGCAGACAGCGTCAGCGACCAAAGGTTAAATTCATCAGCAGCTCTTGGTGTTGATAAATATGATATCTCTCAAACATTTTTCAAATTAGTAGGAAAGATAGCTTCTAATATAAAAAAGGCTTTAGTTATCTTAATTAGCTGTATTTACTTGAGAGAATTAATATTTTGAAAGAAAGTAATAAGTTACACTTGTAAAATCTGTATCTGTTTATCTTATATTATCGCTCGTTGTTACACCGAACAGTGCTACTTCGTAAATGAGATCTCATTTGTATCATGGTTTACACACCGCCCACACAAACGTCTAGAGTGTGATTTGGAAACAGTGGTCTACGAACAGCTTATCTATATAGTTAGATAACCCTTCCCAATTGTAGCAACTGGATTGTTACACTTGCAAAACATGCTCACCTAAATGAATACGGCTGTAAGTGGAAAATTGTGTTTTCTACAGGTGTGGGACGATGAGTTGGCAAGGATTGCGCAGCGGTGGGCCGACCAGTGCACGTTTGGTCATGACTCTTGCAGGGATGTTGGTAAGTACCTGAAAACTTTAGAACTAGCTGTTAGAACTGATATTTTCTTTAAATTAAGTTACTTAACAATAATACAGAAAATAACCGCATTTGTACTGTTTTAAAAGTGGTGCGGTTTTAGTATTTCCTTTGAGTAGCAGAGAATATTCCTCTTTTATTTTGCCCGTGCAAAACTTTTCTCATTGTGTTACTAAAGTTATTAAAAAGTTTAAAGCGTACACATATAGCGAGAAATTCTGAAACCAGAGTCAGATCAATGTCGACTATAATAGAGAAGTTGTCATGACAACCAATAGCAGAAAGGATAATGTCAGGTAATTGCACAACTAATCTCTCGTGATCATGAGTTATATTGACAGTCTGCTGAGTACGTTTTATAATCATTCCTTAGATGTGGGCAGTTGCGCTAAGAAGATAAGGGTACACTGTGCGCTGAACACGTAGTTTATAAATGAAAATAAAAATCAGCTAGTCGTTTTGTGCACTACATAATCGTAGATTAAGAAAAGTATAGATTCGACCAGCAGTAAAACCTCACCCAATACTAGAGTATGATGGACAGACTGATAGGGCCAACACTGACAAAATTTATATGGTAGACTTTCCAGTATTGATATTTTAACGATTTGTATTTTTCAGACCACTGGATACAAATTTCCAACGAGCAACTTTAGAAAGTTGATAATAGATTAAACGAAGGAAAAGTGGCCAATGGAGCACTGCATGTAATAAAATCAACAACTCCGTTATTAATAAGCAATTGAAATTTAACAAGGAAATTAAAACGCAGGCTAGTACCACTCAGAGTAGTTGTTCTGGGTTAAAAATTAATTTACAGCCAGTTATTCATAGTGGGCTCTTGATTGGCTTTGTGTGCATATTTCGCTAACGTTCCTCCCGCATCTGAGCCAAGAGTCATGTTACCTCTGGTGAAACGGAAGAATTACCCCGTTGTGCTGTGAGTAGGTAGCATTTATTACTCTCTTCACAAGAGTCTCTGGCCTTGTAGCAGGAGGTGTAGCCTAACCAGTTATGTCTCAGATTATAGAGGCCTACCATTCTTCATCTGGATCGCTGGTGAGTTCCATCAGTAGGTGAAAGTGAAGTCAGGTTCCTCTGAAAGAGTGATAACAGACTACACAGATCAGTTATGAGTGACGTCAGACAGGTAGTGTTCTTCATGTGTCTACATCCCTTCCAAATTTGTGGTTTGCATTCTCTGTATCTACTCGGACATCAGTCAGTTTTATGCCATTGGCTTGAAGTAATATGTTTTTCCCCTGCAGTCGCTGCTGTTACAGGATTCTCAAAATCTTCCTTCCTCCAAATTTATCATCGTTTCTTTAAGATACCCACAGTTCGTCAGTTGTTACACATGTACCTAAACAGCTCCTTTGATGATTTTCGTAAATTACTGGCTATCATGTATCTTCTCGTACAGAAAACTTGGGCCGCGCGTATGTTATCGCTTCAGCAATAAAACGCTACAGGGCGTATGTATCAGGCGACACGACTAGATGAGCTTGAGTTACTCATCAGGCTTTCCTCGGTTCCTCATTACAGCCTGTTTCCTAGTATCTGCTCAGGTTAAAAGGGGTAGCAGTCAGTGAGGAATGCAGCCGAAGTTGCTTCTGAAAGTTTTGGGAATCGGTAAATATAAAATGGGGAATGTTGACCCCACTGACATGTCGAATTCATGGCTGCCTCGTGGAAGTATTTAGGGCTCTTTGCGAAAGGTATGCATCACAACACTGATTGTTTACAATAAATATGTAATGCCTGCATTTAAATGTGTAATCACGAGATGTGAGCACTTCTTCAGAAGTTATAAAATACCTCACTTTTAAATGTAAATATGAAAAAGTTAGCAAAAGAGATTTCAATAATCAGCCATCTATTTCAATGTGGAGATCGTTTTTAAAATATTTGTGGAGACTAACATAGCAATTCAGTATGTTGATACGAGAAGGAATGCCCAACAGAAAATACCATACTACACCAGTGTACCACAAAAAATGGTTCAAATGGCTCTGAGCACTATGGGACTTAACTTCTGAGGTCATCAGTCCCCTAGAAGTTAGAACTACTTAAGCCTAACTAACCTAAGGACATCACACACACCCATGCCCGAGCCAAGATTCGAACCTGCGACCTAGCGGTCGCGCGGTTCCAGACTGTAGCGCCTAGAACCGCTCGGCCATCTCGGCCGGAAGTGTACCACACTGCACTGGTTTCAGCTGATACTTTTTGTAATCCGCCGAGGCAACTGAGTTCAAAAAGTAATTACCGCCATCATGTGGATACGACCCGTTCAGTTAAGAGTGACATCTAGTCGGGAAACAGTTCTAAAAGTGCTACAAAATTAATCACCGCGTTATAGTGCTGACACGGCCACTACTTACACTTTCAATGATCGTTATAGAGCGTTGATTGTTCGACGTTTCCCGCAGGTAATGCCAATCTTAAACCCTTTTGTGAAGTACGAAATTACTCGTCACAGAAGGCTATTCATCGCCAATAATAATCACTCCAGGATCGACGTAGTAGAGCGATTGCAAGAGTTCTGTTTCCATTCATTGCCGTTAACATGAAAGCAGGAATTATTCGTTCTCTTGGAACTCTGTATACTACCGCTCATGTGGAGCTCCACAGCCCACCTGTGCACGCCTTGGCGCGCCGCGCTCTGAAACGCACGCCAACGCAGCGGAGTGCTCGTCCGACCCATAGTGCACTCAGAGTTAGTTTAGGATTGACAGTTCGGAAGTAGCACAGGTGAGCGCGGAACAGAGTTGCCAAGTCTCGCACGGAACTCACGCGTTATCTCATGTTTCATTCAACTCACTCACACACGCTAACTATTAGATCTATAAATGTGGAGCCGACTGTAATTCGTTGTGAAATAGTTTCACTATGTGATGATTTCATTTTTAATTTTTTAAAATGTTTATGTACACATTATGCGAATGAAATGTCAAGAAAACATCAAATTTTCATCTGATTCAAACCTTAGCTGTGTCGAAGACCTCTAACGCGAGATACAGGACAGTAAATAATATGACGCACAATCGTCTGCTCGCGTACAGTAGCGATAGGCAACAGATCTCTATATTTGTAAAGACATATATTTCTGATATGCATCTTATTTCCAACACAACAGCTTGCTTTGGTATCTTAAATTAGGCAACATCTATTCTGAGAAACAAAAACAATACAAAAATAGCCAATGTATTGCAGACATTATTTTGTATACTGTAGTATGTATGCACAGATTGAATTCTGAAAATATACTTTCTTTGGAATTAATATTTGATAATGCTGCTATATTAAAATTTAAAAACTTAATTTTGTGATGCCAGTACTTACAAGTGCAAACTGCACACTCCAAATGTGTAGCTGAATCCGTTTGTGCTGCATCTCTATGTGGATAACGGTAAAACTCCACTGACATCACTCTCGTCGCTATTGCAGACACTTGAAGTTTCGCTGTCACTATTGTCATTTAAAGACGTAATCATCTCTTCCACTGAAGTCTCCAAAACACCTTCACCTTGCCGTGCTCTTTCCGTAATATTGTGTGTGTGTCTGACAGCTTTCTTCCAGTCTTTGGAGGTAAGGTGAGTAATAGCTTCTTTAGTGCTTGCTTCTACTGCGGAGAGCGTAAATATTTGATTGTTCTGGCAATGTAACCTTTAATTTGGGCCCATATCAACTCTATAGGGTGTAAGTGGCAGTGGTACGGTGGCAGCCTGACGATTGTATGCCCGTATTTTTTTTGCCAGTTCGTCTATTTCATATTTTGGAAATTGCGGTTTATGGAAATTAATTTTTTCCATAAGCTCGACCTTCTTAAGGTCATTAGACACATTTACGTTTCGACGCTAAAGCCCATTAATCATTTCCTCCTTCCGCTTTGCCATGGTAGGTGCTTCATCAACAACAACTGAATGATATGGAGCATTGTCTAAAACAATTGTTGTTGGGTATTAGAGATTCTGCGAACCACTTTGTGAATGTAATGTGGTTCATACCTTCATGATAACCTCCTGTCTTCTTCGGTGTAAAGAGAAGGAGACAGTTTGGTACGAAACCTTGCGAGGTGCTTGCATGCAGCAGAATCAGTGTGCCCCCCCCCCCTTAGCAATTGGCATCTTCATTGTACCTTTAATCGTGTTGCCTGTCCACCCCTGATTAACTACGTGACCAGAATTTCATCGATCCAAACCACTTCATTAACATTTATGCTAAGTATTTTGTCTTAAAAATTGGCATCGCCATGCAGCAATATCCTCCCTTTCCATCAATAGCTCATGGCCGTAAAATTGTCTGTAGTGAAATCCTACGTTGTGCAAAACTCCGAATAACGATGTTCGACAGCCCTGAAAAAGTCCTAATTCTTTAAGTGTCACCAATAACTTTGAGATTGTGGAATGTTCTTTTTTGAAATAATAATCGTAAACATGTCGACAAATTGCATCGCTACAAATAAATCTAAATTTGTAACACGCTTATCCATAGAACCTTTCTTCCTGTATGTACCAAATTTGGATGGTTCTCCAACTTTCTTTTCTGTCTCTAACAGTTCTCTCCCAATTTGTATGACAGTGCTTTTGTTCATATTCAGGGCTGCTGCAGTTCTATCTACTACCTTGATAACAGAGAGTAGTCGGCCACTATTAAGTTTTTCACTCTCAAAATAAGCTCTTAACGAACAAACCATATCTCTACACTGTCCTTGTAAAGCAATCCCCTGTCCACGAGAACGACGTCGAACTTTTCCACTTCTAACTTTCGATGTACTTTCTTCCGACATGTTAAGTAAGACGCAACAAATAACCCGTCACAGAAACAATACAGTAACTCTTAAACTGCAACGAAACAAACACAGTGTGCAGCAATCACACAGACTCACTCACTGCAACTAAATTGAGGCACAAGCGAAAGTGTTGTGGACTGAGATTTGGCAACTCAGGCTGGGCTGGACTGTGGGATTGGCTGAATCCGAACCGTGCGTCCAAAGCGGCCTTTCTCCTACCACTTCCGTCACAGCTATCAATACTAAAGTAATTTTTAATATGTGGTGTCACCGCCAGACACCACACTTGCTAGGTGGTAGCCTTTAAATCTGCCGCGGTCCATTAGTATACGTCGGACCCGCGTGTCGCCACTATCAGTGATTGCAGACCGAGCGCTGCCACACGGCAGGTCTAGAGAGACTCCCTAGCACTCGCTCCAGTTGTACAGCCGACTTTGCTAGCGATGGGACTGTTTACTTACGCTCTCATTTGCCGAGACGACAGTTTAGCATAGCCTTCACCTAGGTCATTTAGTACGACCTAGCAAGGCGCCATATTCAGTTACTAACAGATAATATTGTGAATCATGTACCGTCAAGAGCGACGTTCATCATTAATGGATTAAAGTTAAGTATCAAACTAATATCATCCACTTTCTGAATTCTAATTCCTTGCCATGTTCCACACCTCATGCCAGTATAGTTCTTCCCTCCTCACGCCAGCCTGCGTGAGCTAAAACGCATGCATTTCGGCCTCCAGATCTAACACGGCGTTGGCTCTTCAGCCAACCCAACAGAATAGACTACAGGAACCTCTACAGCCACGGTCCCCTTGCCAGGGCCCTGTCTTGGCAGTTCCTTTCCTGACGGAGTATGCTGTCACTGCAGCCTGCTTTCCCCGCAGTCGACTGTGCCAGCGAAGCTGCTTGCTGAGACCAGTACTTCCGGCATTCACGTAGGCCAATGTGCGACTCAGGCGCCCACTGCGAGTTCAAGATAGTTGTAGTTTTGACAAAGAGCATGTTATATGTCTATGAAACTGTTGTTTCCAAGATGGGATGTCGGGCAACCACGTGGTAACCAGCGGCCACACTACTGCAACCACACTTACAAATGGTGAACTGCATATTATTCTGACCAATACTAGCCCTGATCCACCATCTATCGTAGATGTTTCTCCACCCCCAACTCTGCAGCGCGGTTGGTACGCGAAATGTGGCAACAGAATCGTTCTGCAGTCAGTTGAAAAAGCTGCTTATCAAGTTTTCTCAACAGTGTTTCGCGAAAAAAGACCAGAGATTTCCATTTGAGTTCACGGAGTATCTCCATAATGCACACTTGTTGATCGACTCTGCCATTGCCACTTGCTTCAATGTCTTTCTTTAATCCGCGCTGGATGGGATCCCAAACACTCCAACAGTATTCAAGAATAGAGTGCACTAATGTTAAATTTATAGCTGAACAACACTTTCCTTAAACTCTCCCAACATACCGAAGCCGGCTATTCGCCTTCCCTCTCCTACCAGTCTTACGTCCTCACTCCACTTTGTATCACTGTGCAGCGGTACACCTAGATATTTAATCTACTTGACTATATCAAGCAGCACACCACAACACTATTCAAACATTACAGGATTGTTTTCCCTCCTCATCTTCATTAACTTAGATTTTTGTGCACTCAGAGTGTGCTGCCACCCATCAAATCAAACACTAATTCTGTCTAAGTCACCCTGCATCCTGCTACAGTCCACGATACTTTTCCATGTATTACAACAGCATCAGCAAACACTCGTAATTTGCTGCTCACCCTGTTTGTCAGATCGTCTATATGTATATATTTCTGTCTCACTTCCCTGAGGCACCCCTGATGATACCCTTGGCTGTGATGAGCACTCTTCACCAGGATTCTTCGAGCCACTAACACATCTGAGAACATATTTCGAATTCTCAGACCTTCAGTAATAGTCTGCTGTGGGGTACTGTGTCAAACACGTTCCGGAAATGTAGAAATAGGGAATCTGCCTGCTGCCCTTCATCCATCGCTCGATGATATCATGTGAGAAAAGGCTGAGTTTCGTAAGAGCGATGCTTTCTATATTCGTGTTGATTTCTGGTTCAAAATGGCTCTGAGCACTATGGGACTTAACATCTGAGGTCATCAGTCCCCTAGAACTTAGAACTACTTAAACCTAACTAACCTAAGGACATCACACACATCCATGCCCGAGGCAGGATTCGAACCTGCGACCGTAGCGGTCACGTGGTCCCAGACTGAAGAGCCTAGAACCGCTCGGTCACACGGGCCGGCCTTGATTTCTGGACAAAGGTTTTTCTGCCCCACGAAATTTATTGTATTGTAGCTTAAAATATGCTCAAGAATTCTTCAGCTAATCGGTTTTAAAGATATTGGCCTGACATTGTGCAGATCCGTTCTTTTAACCTTTTGTATGCAGGGGTCATTTCCACTTTTTCCAGTCGCTTGAGACTTTCTGTTGGGCGAGAGACTCACAAGAAAAGCAAATTAATTATGGGTCCAGTGTTAGAGAGTACTCTGTGTGAAACCGAAGTGGGATTCCTTCTCTCCTCTCTCAGTTGTTTCTGAGCGGTGTATATTTCTACGTCCTCCTGGGATCTGGGCAGATGTTACATTCCTCCAGTGTTTTTTTAAAGGCATACCAGTGCTACTCCTGGCGTCTTGGTGTGGGGAGCCAACGAGCACAACTTCAGGTCACGTCTGGTGGTGGTTGGGGGCACTCTGGCGGCATAGAGGTACGTCACAGATCTCTGATTCGTCACATGTTAGTTCTGATGCTGCAGGATCGACACACCATTTTTCAATAGCATAATAGTGGTCCTCTAATGGCACATGCCTCTCTGAACTGTCTGAGTGGTGTTGAGGTACTCCCATGGCCAGCAAGGACGACAAATATGTCCCTGCTAGATACTGTGTGGGGCCAGCTCGGGCGTCAACTACATCCCAGTGTCAGTACCCGAAACATCAAGGATCTGTTTCATCAGTTGTAGGTTTACTTGCCTCAGAGGAGAACATAACGGCTTTGTGACTATCTACCCAACCGAATCAGTGCATGCTTCCAGGCCAGACTGCACGCAACGTCCTACTGATAAGTGAACTCATACTACCAAGTTCTTTGTAAAATATGGCTCGATTTTGCAATCACTGAAATACAATCGCATGTCCTCTCAACCAATTAAGTTTCCTGCTCATCTTCAAGGTGCTTCACATTTTCTGTAATACAATTTATTTTCAAGCTGTGGAGCAAAATCTGCACAAAATGTATAGGAACCTCTTTCCTTTGGTTCCAGCTGTTAGCGGAAGTGCTGGAAACGTTAAGTGAAGAGCCACAAACGCCAACCCGGTCGCGCGTGGTGAGGCAAGTCGGAGCCTTCATAAAAATACAATGAATCCATTGCTTCCCCAGTCTATCACAAGCTCTCACTGAGAACTCCCTGTTCCCAGTCTGTTTGTCGTATTCGTTCAGGAACCATTGCTGCAGGTAATAAAGGCTTGGTAAAAGATTCTCCAGCCACTTTTTTACTCTGAGTGGCGATGTCTGCAAGTTTTGATTCCAGGTCATGGAGCTTCACTGAGTTCTCGAAGTGAGTTACCGATCGGGGAGGCTGAAGCAGTGGTTAGCAAACTGGACTTACATTTACGAAGACAGCGCTTTACTTTCGTTTCCTATGAATGCTCGACGTTTCCTCGGAAAGCGCCCAGCCAATCTTGTTCCCCATTCTTCCGTGATCCGAGGATGTCCTCCGCTTATAATAACGCTGATATTTGGCAGGAAATTACTATACAGCACTTCAGCAACAATCAGCTTGATGCTGCCCAGAGTGATAGCGAAATGATATTCTTTGAAGCCATTTTGTCTGTTTTTCGACTGTGACTGTCTCATGAAATATGTAAAGGGTTTTTTAAATTACCGCTACCAGTCACAAACTTTGTAGTAGTAATTTAAAAAATAAAAAACTTTACATGTTTCTTGAGACAGTGACGGTCGAAAAATAGTCAAAATGTCTTCAAGCTGACATAGTTTGTGACTGGTAGCGGTTATTTAAAAAAACCTTTACATATTTCTTGAGACAGTCACGGTCGAAAAATAGTCATAATGTCCTCAAGTTGACAAAGTTTGTGACTGGTAGCGGTAATTTAAAAAAAACTTTTACAGTGATACTCTTATAAAAGCGACAATGGTTAAAAAATTGTGAAAGACGTATCACTTCAGCAAAGCAAATAATGAAGTTACCAATGAATGAACATTACTGGTAATGAGTGGACTTTAGGCTTTGTAGAGAGTGCATGTGTTTTTCACTGACCAATAAATGCAATTATTTGTGCAGTTTTACTTCCACTCAAGTACTAATTATTTTTTATTTCAACAAAACGACCCTGGTTTGTGGCAAGAGGACAGCATTCACTATAAGCCTCGCCATCAGATAAAAATATTCCACTGATCCATGATCTCTCCCTTTCAACATAATAGACCAATCGCCGAAGCCGAAGTAAGACAATTTAGGAAAATAATGGATAGGATAACAAAGAAGTGGAGGTGGTACAAGAGATGAAATTGTGTCCTTTGTTTGAACACAGCGTTGCTAAGCTCATAAGAAAATTAATCCAAATTGGAAATAATGAAACAGTATAAATTTTGATTACTAGAAGCACACGCTTGGTTCTCTTACATTCGATGTAACAACTATCTTCACACTGTTAGCGTTCTCAACATGCATTTATTGACTCTGAAGTTTTGTTTCAGAAAGGTTTACAGTTGGTCAAAACGTCTATCTCTCCAGCACCACAGGACCAATAAGAGGAGCTGAGTGGTCGACAGCGGTTCAAGCTTGGTATGATGAGGTCAGAGCTTTCAGCAAAAACAATATCAACAAATATCAGTAAGTTATCTATTTACGATGCTACCTACTTTAATCATAATCTGCGTTTGTTCTTATAGATACATATAACTCTAACATAACCTAACCTGACCTAAAAATGCAGTCACATTGTTATGGAAAGCGGTTAGACACGGCGACAACAGCATATTCACACAGCTACCTGATATCCATAGATGTATGGATATTTCGAAGTAACGCAACATAATTAACTGCCAAATTAACAACTCCTATAAAATGCAGACCCCAGATTAGGTGTAGAGATGTACATATGAGATTGAATAACAAAGAATGACATTAAATTGAATGACATGTATGCAGTTATGGTGAGACATTTCAGTTATTTCATCCTACATATAAGAGTAGAAAACCACATATAATACTCATTAAAAAAACCAGTCATCTGTACTTGGTCTGTGCATCAGATACAACTGGGCACGATCTGATGACAAGACTTGTATACTCCAGTGTTTCCAGCAGAAGTAGCAAGAGGTAAGTTTTCAGAAAATAAGTCAATAAATAATACAAAACTTATATGAAATGAACAATGATTTAATAAACATTTCAAATGAGGAGACAAATATAATAGTACAATGTATCTCATCCTTCCTGATGAAACTAATCTATATCTACAGATCCGACAGAGCTCAATGAACTGCTGAAACATAAATTTCAGAGATGAATGAAAGAGAAATACGTAATGCAAATTAAGTGCCACTTAGAAATTATGTATTTTGATTTCAAGTAACGCCTAGGTTAACAAATACTTAAACTCACTCTATCATGTCTTTGGGTTAAGATTATAACATTAGAAAAATCCTTAGCAAAATGTCTGTTGACAAAACTTCCTTAAAATATTGTCTAGTAATGAACTACACCTATAGTTAAGTGACTTATAAAATATTACTTGATTCATCACAGCATATTATTTGGAAGTAAAACTATGTTTATAAAATGCGTCATCGATTCTGAAGAAAACAATGTTTTCTCTTATGTAGGTGTCTTATTTTAGTTTATCGCTAAGACCTTTGATTATGTGGGACATTGAATACATCAGATAACCGACAGAATGTAACGCAGAGGACAGAAACACTACGATTTCTCATGACATCGAAGATCACTTAAGTGGAGATCAAATCTATGAGACAAACAATCATTATCCATGTGACATCGACTACTTGGCAGATAGTTCTTCTACACCAGTGGTTCCCAATCTGGGGTAAAATGAAATTTTCTGTTGATTGAAAACCAAACAATTCAATTCTGTTTCAGTCACAAAACTAAATTATTTTCAAAAGATCATATACTGATTATATAAGTTATCAATATTTTCTCAGTTGCTAGCATTAATTGGGTGGAGATTACAGGTTCCTCACAAAGCCCACCCATTACGAACGTAAGTTGTGCTTTTTCACATACATTGCTAATGATAAAAATGAGACATACACGTAACAAATGCTAAATACCTGAAGAAAATATCTTCTCCAAGTTGTAGATAGTACTTGAAGTCGCCCGTTACTCGCTTTGAAACAGTTAAACGAATTATTAACAGAACAATGCAGCTGTAACTACATAAGGCTGTACACAGTACTATTATATTGGTTAGACACAAAGCATTAACATCCTGAAGTCATCCAACATTAGCCAGTTCAGAAGTAAGGAGTACAGCAATCAAGTGATTCACAAACAATAAGTTTATTGCACACGTCTGAACTTTATTTGATTTTAAATAGGGTTGCAGTGTGTAGGTCAAGCTAGTGCTGCAATGGAGAGGAGTAATGCAGGGGAAGTATGTTTTGTAGCAAGTGTCTACCTTCACTGTGGATAGTTAGCTTCATTATCTCAGAAGAAGTTGTGGGTAGCAATTGCAATGCACCATGAATTCCTCCTTCATTGATACTAACAGCCTCCAAACATACCCCCCCCTCCCCCTCCGCACACACAAAACTAAATATCATTCATCTTTCATCGTTTTAAAAATAAAAGTGTTCCAAGAAAGTCCTTCATTCGACAGTTTAGTTAGATGATTAAGTTCGTAATAATGTGGGGGAGGGAAAGGGGGTGGAAAGGTAGGGGTACTAGCTAATGTCTGATTGCACTCAGGGATAATGGCCTAAAAAAAGGTTGAGAACCACTGCTCTAAGCTTATACTCCATTAAAATCATAAAATACATGCATTCATGTTGCTGCTGTATTTTTTCATTAATCATATTCTCACCATCATCTAAAAGACTTTTTATCTCTTGGAAGCCAATAGAGAGTCTTCTTGCTTCATCCAGAATCCATTTCGCTGATTGTATGTCTCATCTATCAGTGTTTCTTTTTCAATGCTCTTACAATTATATTCTCCAGTTGGCTTGTTATGAGACCAGTTTGTTTATTTCCCTGCATCCAGTAGTAGCTGCTACCACGTATTGTTCCAATGGTCACTGGGGAACGTTTAGCTCTTTTTAATATTTTAGCATGAAAATACCGTCACTCACAGCTGCAAATCAAAACTGGTGATATACAAGGGCGTGCTGAAAAGTAGCGCCTTCGAATTTTTTATGCGAAAACTTTTAAAGCCTTTTAAACAGAAAGAACTTTAGTAACATCCTACACCTCTATTCTGCACTTCTGCAAATTTGTTTATCAACATAGTCACTCCGGCGACGAGCAAATCTCTTCCAACGAGTTGGTTGATGCTGTCAGTGTAGAATGTTTAGCTTTGTCGATAGAGCTACACCGTTACCCCTTCTTGCGTTACTACATCACTATCGAAGCCAAATCCTGTTCTTTACGTCTTGGAAATACACTCCTGGAAATGGAAAAAAGAACACATTGACACCGGTGTGTCAGACCCACCATACTTGCTCTGGACACTGCGAGAGGGCTGTACAAGCAATGATCACACGCACGGCACAGCGGACACACCAGGAACCGCGGTGTTGGCCGTCGAATGGCGCTAGCTGCGCAGCATTTGTGCACCGCCGCCGTCAGTGTCAGCCAGTTTGCCGTGGCATACGGAGCTCCATCGCAGTCTTTAACACTGGTAGCATGCCGCGACAGCGTGGACGTGAACCGTATGTGCAGTTGACGGACTTTGAGCGAGGGCGTATAGTGGGCATGCGGGAGGCCGGGTGGACGTACCGCCGAATTGCTCAACACGTGGGGCGTGAGGTCTCCACAGTACATCGATGTTGTCGCCAGTGGTCGGCGGAAGGTGCACGTGCCCGTCGACCTGGGACCGGACCGCAGCGACGCACGGATGCACGCCAAGACCGTAGGATCCTACGCAGTGCCGTAGGGGACCGCACCGCGACTTCCCAGCAAATTAGGGACACTGTTGCTCCTGGGGTATCGGCGAGGCCCATTCGCAACCGTCTCCATGAAGCTGGGCTACGGTCCCGCACACCGTTAGGCCGTCTTCCGCTCACGCCCCAACATCGTGCAGCCCGCCTCCAGCGGTGTCGCGACAGGCGTGAATGGAGGGACGAATGGAGACGTGTCGTCTTCAGCGATGAGAGTCGCTTCTGCCTTGGTGCCAATGATGGTCGTATGCGTGTTTGGCGCCGTGCAGGTGAGCGCCACAATCAGGACTGCATACGACCGAGGCACACAGGGCCAACACCCGGCATCATGGTGTGGGGAGCGATCTCCTACACTGGCCGTACACCACTGGTGATCGTCGAGGGGACACTGAATAGTGCACGGTACATCCAAACCGTCATCGAACCCATCGTTCTACCATTCCTAGACCGGCAAGGGAACTTGCTGTTCCAACAGGACAATGCACGTCCGCGTGTATCCCGTGCCACCCAACGTGCTCTAGAAGGTGTAAGTCAACTACCCTGGCCAGCAAGATCTCCGGATGTGTGCCCCATTGAGCATGTTTGGGACTGGATGAAGCGTCGTCTCACGCGGTCTGCACGTCCAGCACGAACGCTGGTCCAACTGAGGCGCCAGGTGGAAATGGCATGGCAAGCCGTTCCACAGGACTACATCCAGCATCTCTACGATCGTCTCCATGGGAGAATAGCAGCCTGCATTGCTGCGAAAGGTGGATATACACTGTACTAGTGCCGACATTGTGCATGCTCTGTTGCCTGTGTCTATGTGCCTGTGGTTCCGTCAGTGTGATCATGTGATGTATCTGACCCCAGGAATGTGTCAATAAAGTTTCACCTTCCTGGGACAATGAATTCACGGTGTTCTTATTTCAATTTCCAGGAGTGTATATGAAAATCTAATGAGGCCAAGTTGCGAGTGTTATGTAGGATGACCGATGACAGTGAACCCAAGAGACTGGTTTCTTGCAGATGTCATAGCACTCGTGTGCGGTCTGGCATTGTCATTTTGAAGAAGAGGGTGCTCAATGCGTGGACGAACTCTTCGATTCAGTTTCCTACAGTTATAAACTTGAAACAACCCGCTGTGTCTCAAGCACCGACATAGTTACATTACATACCGCCGTTTTACACGCTACAATTCGGAGCGCTCTAGCGAAAAAGGGTTTCAATTTGCGTTAGCGAAGCTTGGAAGTCTATCAAGAAAAGTGCATGACATGCAATACAAGCCGACCAAGAAATATGCATGACATGCAGTACATCAACCGATGCTGAGAACAGAATAAAAAATTCTGAGGCGTTACCTTTCAGTAGCGAAGTGGGAGTGATGGGTTTCGTGAACTATTAAAAAATTTAAAGAAACCTTAGAATGGTTTTACTGTATTATCTTTGCTCTTAGTTACTGTAATACATGCTGATGAACTATAACGTCAACCCAACGTATATTTCTGTTTTATTTCCGTAATATTCATATTGTTTTTATTCGTTTTTTACCAAATCCTTAATGCACAGTTTCACATCCTCTTGAAGGTATTTCCACACTGTTTTGTGTTCTCCACTGTTTCTTTGAACCTGCATCTATGTTACCATTTACTTAGTTAGTATGTAAATGTCATTTCGTCTATGTCTGTATAATCAACATTTTGTAAGATGCTGAACTGTTTGCTTAATTAAAGCTTGTATCCCTCCTAATTCTTAAATAAATCTCATAATCGAGATATCTCATTCCCTGCTTCGTGCATATTGTTTTTCCTAATATTGTACCTGCCTTCACAAAACCTATCTTATGTAGTTATGATCAGTTTAAATGTTTTCCTGAGCGATTTTAAAAATAGTTTCATTTCTTTCATTCTTCATCTGTAACTGAACCGCCGTTTGTAAATTTCTTAACTTAGTTTTGGTTGATAGACATTTTCACTGTATGTAGATCATGTTACTTTTTGAGGTTTTAGTGTTTTACTAGTTCTTTCTTTCCATGCAGGTTTCTTTTCCAAGTTGCACATTACAATTTGTCCAAGGTAGTTAAACTGTTGTACTATTTTTACTTTCTTATTATTTACAGTTATGTGGTTGATTATTAGTGGATCTGCTACAATTACCTCAGTCTTTTCAGATGATATATGGAGTCGTATTTCTTGTGAAGTATTTTGTAATATTGTTATTTGATTTCTGGCTTCTTGAATGTTATTAGCTAGTAACAATAAGTCTTCTGTGAAGCCCAAGCAATTTAAGTCCATTTGATCTTTTTTAGTTCCAGTTCTTATGTTTTTGGATTGTCATTGTACCATTCCCTTACCACATACTCATGAGCACAGTTGTAAAGTAATGGCTATAAACCATCTCGATGACTTAACCCAGTTTTAATTGTAAATGACTCAGGTATTTCCCATCTGAACTTTACTTCAGATTTAGTGTTTGTTAATTTTATCATTTTCATTAATTTGGGATGGATACAGTCATAAGCTTTTTTGAAATCTGCAAAGGTTACAACTTATTGTTTTTTTTTCTTTTGTGGTATTCCATTACCAACTTCAAATTAATTATACCAAGCAGTATTTAAACCCTGGAGAATCTTCTCCAGGGTCTAAAACTTTCTTGGTAATCTCTTAGTTCCAGTTCAAGTTGATCTCTATCACGACTGCATGGAATTCTTGTCAATAAATCGTATGGAATACCCAAAAGGGAATTTCTCTGCAGTTGTCTAGATTTGTGTACTTTTCTGTGTAATGGATGGATTACAGCTGTTTTCCAGTGCTTTCGTAGTTCTTCTTTGTTCCAGATTGTCACTATGCATTGATGCAACAGTATCTTTACTGGTTGTGCTGCATGTTTCCAAAGTTCCACAAATGTTTGAACTTCTCCACTTGGTTTGCAGTTGTGCTCTTTCAACATTTTGTATACTTCATGGAGTGTAGATGGATTTATGTGTTCTGTTGGTGGTTTAATAGGGGAATAAGTGTTTATATGAAGTAGTTTTGGAGGGATCTTCGCAATTTAGTAATTTTGTAAATGTTTCTGCTAAAACTTATGTATTTTTTCTATTGCTGTGTGCCATCTTATTATTTTTGTCCTTTAACATTAATGTTGCAGGACATATCCCTGTTGGTGTCTGGTAAATATTTTGTAGTAATTCCTTGAGTCATTTTCTCCCAATTTGTTTCTGTCATTAGTAGTATATCTTTTTGATATTTTCGTTTAATCCTTTTTATTATTTTCTTGGTTATGTTTCTTTGATCAGAAAGTTCCAAGGATGATTCTTCTGTTTCATGACACTGTTACCTTAACTAGGCTTGGTGTCTATATAGCACTGTTTTATCACACTCATCGATATACCATCGGTGTTTTTTTTCCTTTCATTTATTGGGGGTAGTTGTTCAGCTGTTTGTTTCGACTGGGGTAGCATTTCCTGTAGATTATATGTTATTTTTATAATACTTGTTTGTTCTTCATATTCCTTGTTGTTTATCAGTTTATGGGGCGGGAGTTTTTATTTGTCAATGGGTGAATTAATTTTTATTTTATCACATAATGATTTGATCCAGTATCTGTCCCCCTCAGAACTTTCACATTGCAAATTTTTCCGTGGTAATTTTTATCCCTACAGACATGGTCCATTGGCCAATCTGTCTTTCCCAGCTTGGGTGTCTCAGAGTTTTAAGCTTATTTGATCTTCTCTTGAAATGTGTTAATTTTGAGATCCTGTCATAGTTTCTGCAGATTTCAACTAGTTTCATACCACTCCTGTTTGTTCTTCTTTGTGCTGCCCATTTCCCTATTACATCTCTATGTTTCTTTCCCCTTTCGAACTGGGAATTAAAATCGCCAATTAAAATTTTCGTGTGATTTTTATTTATGTTTGTTGTCATCTGGACTTAAGGCTCCCAAAGTCCATTCACATATTCTCTGTGTTATTTGGTATTATTTTTATAGTTAGTTGAATCCTGGACATTTCTTGTTGTGTTATCTTTTATTTGCAGCTTTTATAGTTAGTGCTGATAGCTTTGGAGATTGTAATTTAAATTCTGTGACAGATTCAGTTATTTTTAGTCTAACCACAAATTCCATCCAAATTGTGGGTAGTCCTTCATTACTCTTTTTCCCAGTATTTCCTTCTAAATTCTCTCTCCTTGTGATTCTGAAGTCCACTTCTTAGGAACCCTTTGCGATATATTTCATCTGTCAAAATTTTGAGTTTCCCTGATTGTATAATGGAATTCATGCTGTGTAACGTTATGTAGTTTGTCTGTTCCGTCTTGAGTCTAAATTTTGAACTTTTGCTAGTCTTGGGTGTCTTCAGATGCTCTGTCTCACCTAAGTTACCTTTCAAGTGACTGCCTACTGTGTGAAGTGCAGTCTTCTTTAGCAGTTGCTAAGTGGTGGAGTTTTTCTTACAAGATTTACTTCTATGTTTGACATTCTAAGGTAGTCAGACTTGTATGGAGCAAGCGCCGATTTAAAACTTTGATTCTTAACTGTAGAGGTTATTGTGAGTTTGGTCCTCCAGAGCTTTTTTATTTCACTCACGTTCACTGGCAAGCCAGTGAGGATTCCCCTATCTGCCATCTGGGAGGTGGACGTCAGAAAATCACCTCTCCACCTGCTATGAGAATGTAGTAGGTTCACAGAAAAATCTCACTATCAGGCAAACAAAAAAAAAATTATGTTGAACTGTTCAGTTGTGCTAACGATATTTATTAGACTAATTTATCTAAAATAAAATTTCGCTGTTATAGTTGTGTATGTGTGTCTTTCACATTGATTGCAATAACTGAAATTTGTTAGCACCCTCCTTTACATGTTTGGTTTTCTTATGTAAGTGGATTAACAGATCAAATACAGTCTCAAAAATTTTCTAATCAGAAATAATATGCCTAACTATATAATTTGAATAAAGCTGAAGAATATTTTATAATAAATCTACAACATTTGTAGAACAAGATGATTTGTTAGCATTCAATTTGCCAGATAAGTATAAAAAATTAGATTGGGGGATTATAAATATTTTATGGAAATGAAAAGATTTATGAAAGAGCAACCTACATAACCTTCAAATGATATTGTATTTTTTATAAACACCTTGAGCCCTTCCGTTTGCCAAGTTGCTTTTTTCAACTTGTTATGTAGACATCCTACATATTCTTTCATAGTATTTCTGCTTCATTTGTGTAATATTATAAATATTATCATCATCTTCTTTCAGGTTCAGTGCAGCAACGGGACACTACTCACAGGTAGTGTGGGGCAACACAAAATATATTGGCTGTGGCTACACAGTCTACAATGAGACAAGTCGGTGGACAACCCAGCTGTATGTTTGCAACTACGGACCATCTGGGAACTTCATAGGGCGCCGTGTCTACACAATTGGCAAAAGTTGCTCCAGGTGTCCTGGAGGATGTCATAGCACCTACAGTTCATTGTGTGCCTAGTGAGAAGAATTAAACATCAACTATTATCGTACCACAGTTTTGTTATATGACGAGATTGCAACAGTTATTGGATAGCATGAACCAAAGACTCACTTTAGTATATGAAACAAAAAGTGGTTAGTCTTTCTTCAGACTGTTTCACACTCACAGGACATCAATCATCCAAAGCCATTTGCATAAGACCTGTATTTTCTATGAGGGAACGGTTCAGGATTAAATTCTCTTTCCAAATTCTGATCTTCTTTGAATGCAGAATGCTTTGCGTAATTGCTAAATAAAAAATATGTACACATAAATAAAATAAATGACAGAGCCCTTTGGTGTAAATTGTTTTGATATATTTGGTGTATCCCTTTCCACCCGAACCCACACGATCGTGCGGGATCGGTTTTTATTTTTTTACGATAAGCTGAATCTCTTTCTTGCTACCAACCGACCTGAAACGATCGTGCAGGTTGTGCGCTACGCGATTCTCATGTTTATGTTGTCATTCGGCGCCAACAGATTGCAGCACATGTTGTTTAAGTTGATCGAGAAGTGAGCATTATGCCGGCGCCTGATTAGTAGCTCATAATTAAGTTAAATTGAATTGTTTCGGCGATTTGCTGGATCTGGTTATTTGTAATAGTGTGTACAACGTTGTGATATTGATAATTATTAGTAACTTCATATCTTTGCACAGTAATTGTGCGTTAAACTTGTACTAGCACGATTGTGCGGTTTAGGTGTTGACTCTGTAACTTTATCTTCGAGTGGGTGTTGTTGATTGTGTCATTGGCCTCCCTATATTACTGCTTTTCATACAGTTTTGAATGGGAAAGTTTTTATCCACATTCCCGTTATTGTATGCAGGTTTATCAGACAATCAAATTCGTTCTGTATTAGAGGATTCGGATTTGAGTGGCATTTCGTCAGATGAAAACGACGAGTTTGTTCCTTCTCCTTCAAATATTCAGCAGGCAGACGACTCGTCTGATGATGATTTGAGTGCCGAAGAAGTTCCTGAAGTTCCTGAAGAGTGCAGCAGTTCACACAGTGTCACAGAAGGTGTCAGACCACTGCTTTTCGGAGATCAAATTTTGTTCAGAAGTTTCATCCACCAAACATTAATTACAGTGCTGTTGAGGTCAGTGACAAAGAGGTGCGATCTGAGTTACCTATTTCGTGTATCATTCCCATTTTCTTACTAAAATATATTCTTTTTAACTCTAGAGTCCTTCACCAATTGGAACTCCTGCTGAATATTTCTGTTAATATTTCAGTGAAAAATTTTTTGAAGAGGCAGTGAAATATACAAATATGTATAGTGTTGCAAAGACAGGGAAATCCCTAGGGACTGCAGCTCATGAACTGAAGGTGTTTTTTTGGGATAAATTTAATGATGGGGCGCATGAGGTGTCCTAGGCTACCCATGTACTGGAAGAAATCTATTTCTTTATCAGCTATTAGTGACACTATGTCTAGAGACCGGTTCCTTGCGCTAAGGAATAATGTGCACTTTTTTGCTAGTATAAAACCACCTGAAGAGGGTAAAACGAATAGACTGTGGAAATTTCAGCCAGTGATCGACACAGTAAGAAGAAGATGTCACAGTTTGCCTCGTAGCTTTAACTACTATAGTATTGAGAGCTGAAGAGTTTGAAACACCGTTAGAGGATACGTTAAGCACCTCCACAAAGGCAAAAGTTTACAAACCCCATCCGAAACCAGGATTGGACAGGCGATATGATGGGTATGATCACTGGCCGACAGTGGATGATATTTTGCCACCACGAACATGTCAGTATGAGCACTTCAGTTCCAGAACAAAGACAAAGTGCATAAAATGCAATCAGTACTTATGTCTTGCAAAAGGAAAGGATTGTTTCAAATTATTTCACGAAAAGTGAAGCAGTCTGAACCCTGACTTTGTGTTACAAAATAAATAAATAAAAATTATTATTAATTTTTTGCCACAGAATATGATTTGCAGTCTATGTAATATTTTTATAATAACTAATAAATAAAAGTAATGAAGGAATAATTTTTTATTCATAACTGTTCCTCAGGTAGCTCATAATATAAAACAAATAGCAGGAAGTCAGAGAATAATTTTGGTAAAATAAAACTTCACCCTAACGATTGTGCTAGTTGTTTTCCCGCTACATTTTTTATGGAAGAGTTTTTTTATTATTTTTCCCAGTGTCTACTATGGCCAAGGATACAGAGAATTCAACTTTATTCACCATTTTCAAAAAAAAAAAAAGGTGTTCAGGGTGGAAAGGGATAAGAGCTGGTGTAGGACTGACTATCTCAACAATCCAGAACAGTGACATAGATATGGAGCCCATTGTTACTGGAATATCCACACACACATTATCGGTAACACAAGTCCAAACTGTATAGATTTCATATCCAGCGGCAGAAAATCTTCACACAATATTTGACAGAAAAAGATCATTTATAAATTTATCTGCTTAAGAGTGTAAAAAATGAAGGAAGTATGTGGAAATACAGGGATACAAACAGACAAGGAATCGAGACTCTGGAAGGCAGATGAAAATATAGGAACAGTAACAGACAATAGACAGTCTGGAAAAGACAATGTAGAAGTAGAACAGTGTTCAAAATCGCACGAGAACATGACTAAAATTGTTCTACCTCTGCATCTTCATCAACATCATTAGTTTGCAATTCACAGTTAAGTGCCTGGCAGAGGGTTCATTAAACCACCTTCAAGCTATTTCTCTATCATTCCACTCTCGAACAGCTCATTGAAAAAAAAAAGAATTAAATATTTCTCTACTAGCTCTATTCTTATTCTGTTATGGTGATCATTCCTCCCTCTGTAGGTGGGCTGCTACAAAATATTTTCATACTCTAAGGAGAAAGTTGGTGATTGAAATTTCATGAGCAGATCCTGCCACAGCCAAAAACGCCTTTGTTTTAATGACTTCTGCACCAATTCGCCTATTATATCCTTGGAGCTCTCTCCACTATTTCGCGATATTACAAAACGAGCTGTCTTTCTTCGAACTTTTTCGATGTCTTCTGGTGATCCTATCTGATATGGATCCCACACTGCTCAGCAGTACTCCAGAAGAGGTCGGACAAATGCGGTCTAAGCAATGTGTTCAGTAGACCTATTGCGTTTTCTGAGTGTTCTGACAAAAAGCCACAGTCGTTGGTTTGCTTTGCCCACAACATTATCTGTGATATCGTTACAACTGAAGTTGTTCGTAATTGTAATCGCTATGTATTTAGATTTACGTGATTTATCGTGTAACCGACACTTAGCGGATTCCTTTTATTACTCATGTAGATGACTTCTTTTGCTGTAAATTTTGTCGGACTGATAGACATTCTAATTTCTATACTTTTTAGACTTATGTTAGTTTCAGCATGTCTGACGATACGCCCCAACCAATTTTTGGTAAAATATCTTCTTGTTCCAAGTATTTCCAGCAAATTAATCAGTAAGCGAAGTCTTCACGTTCATTTATTTTGCCGATGATCGTTTCTTTCCCTCCAGTGAATCAAAATTTAGGGCAGGAGGAAGTGAAAAAGTCTTTGGTAATCTGCCCAAGTAAATAAAATTGCTGACAGACTACAGAAGAGCTTACAAATGGAGTTTGAAGTTATTTCTCCTTAACATTTCTTTCTATACTGCAGAGGAATTATTGAAGATAGCCCCATAGACAATAAGAACTGCTACCAGGTTGTAAAGAACAACAAACAGTGATATATCAGTAACATACTTTTTTTTTACTTTCTATGAATATTGTATTCACTTTAAAAATTCCATATCGTAATGTTTATCATGAATATAATCTATAGAAAATAGAATTCCGTAAATGTATTGTACACGGAGTTCATGCACGATCATTTTGCAAAGAAGATGTGCTCAGAAATTACGGCGATGTGTGCAAATAGTTTAAATGAGAAACATAAAATGGTAAATGAGTTTTAAACAAATATCGAACAGAGGCAAGGCAGGACAAGTCCTATCCACTAATTTTAAAATATCGTCAGCAGCCTAGAGCGGCTTCAAAGTACCACTTAAGCAAGGTTCTTACTAGCTGATTATTTGAAGAAAAGAATGAGTGGGGTCTGACCAGGCAGAGATGAAACACAGTTTAAAAAGATATCTGGTCATTTCCTGGAGAATGTTTACTGAACCTGTAACGAAACTTTGTTTCTTCACTCGTTCGTGATATTGAAGCTGAAAAGGCAAAGTGGCATCATCAAAGAACACTTCGATGTCCATAATCAGAAGACTTGTTTTCTGAGTTCAAGGAGACGGTTAAATTATGACATGGGCACTTAATAAGGTACATATCGCGTGGCACCTGACGCTACTCATGAGAATAACTGTGTGAGCGTGTGAATAGATAGAAAATTTCTTCATTAGTTCCTCAGAATGCACGATGCCTAACAAAATTGAAAATAGGTGAGATAATTCTGCTCACCATGTAGAGTCTGACCTAAGTGCACCCAAATGTCTTTATCCCTATTCAGCAATGGGCTTACCAAATAACGAATGTTTGGGGGAACTGAGTGAATGCAGCAGTTCCCTACTCAGCAATTGGCTTAATATACAACGAGTGTATGGGAGAACTGAGTGAATGCGGCAGTTGACACAATACACTCTATTCAGGAGAACAACTGGTCGCATCCCCATACACCCACTGAGATTTAGGGTTTCTGTGGTTTTCTAAATACTCACATAATCACCCACACCATTCACACCAGCATCATCACACCATCCCTGTACTGACCAATCATGTGCAACAGGCATGGAACTCCGTCCCTCAAAATGACATCTGGCACCTCTACAACACAATGCGTGGCGTGCACTCTTGGAAGCTTGCATTCAACATTCTGACAATTACACCTGATATTATTGTATCAGAATTTCACATTCGTCATGACGTATTTCGGACCTATATGAACCTGTGATCTTGCAATGTTAATCACTTAAATATGTTACCTAGACAAATATGCTGCCGAAATTTCATTACTGTACATTAGTTATTTATTGGCATTGTGATCTTTCTCCATCAGTGTGTTTACCTCTGATACTGTGTACGCACACATACTTCCGTATTTCATTGGCATAGTATTAAAATAAGGTAGTCACTTCGATGAAATGGCACCAAGTTGAAAGATATGAATTATTTCCCAAACCTTCACTTGAAAGTCAGAGATATTTGCGTAATTCTCTTCTCTATTGTGTAGGCCTATACATATATCTCTCTATGTCATCAGTTTAGTGCTACATAAATGTGAAATAATGTAAGGTCAAGTCCTGTTAGTAGCAAATACACAGACACACACACACACACACACACTGCATTACGTTCGACCTCGGCAAATGCTATACTGCCTTGTAATTAAATTTCATCTCTCATGTGTTTTCACAAATTATTTCTACAATTGCTGCACCATTATAATATGTCACAGGGGGAATGAAAAGAAAACAAGAAAAACTATGAACAGAAATCCGATTCCAAAACATTTTCACAGTGAACTTTGATATTTTATGCTGTCTCGTGAAGTGGAATAAAATTAATTTAGTTTTCATCCGCAACAGAGTATGATCTATTGCAAAAAGGAAATTCTTACGATTTGAATGAATATTTGAGGTGTCTCCATTACACAACCAAGCTTCTACTGCTGCATATGCCTGTTAAATCGGAATGGCAATGAACTGTATTTTGTGGGCTAATCATATATAATATCAACAGTGTGTCCTTAATGTAACAATCAGTCACTTTGTCATAATGATGCAGAAGCAGTTCAGTGTAAAAAATACATTCTTCATTTCTCTAAGTAAGATTTAATGTTCTCATATGCAGCTTACCATTGAGTCTTTCACATTATTTTATGCAACTTCAAACAATAATTGGTTTTTCACGAACTTTCTCTTCAACAGAAATTATTTCATTATCTAGTGAATTATTGCCTGCCGCTTTCGAAGACTGCCTCAAAACTGATTACCCTACCAATTCTTCCAGATCATTCCAGATGATACGTGCTGGGGGGTTTGTTGGGGACTGTTTTCCAGTCATAAATGTCATTTTCCTCATTGTTATTATTTTATTCTTATTTTTCCTCTCTGTAATCATAATAATCATCATCACTTTTCTCATCATAATCACTCTGAGCGGGTCTTCTTTTACAATAGCTGCCCGAATCTGAGTAGTGGCTAGGACAAAGATCTGATGGGAAGTTGAAGTGCATGCTTCTTCAATCACATCTTCTCCTCTGAGAAGTTCTGGCAAGAGTTTTTCTATCCAACATTAGGCATAAATGAATATCAGTTTGAAACCAAGACTGAAATAATACCACTATTCAGCAATGTTAAGGGATTATACAAATATTGTATTTACTTTATTGAGTCACTGTGTTTGTTGTGTAGAGTAGCAATACACTTCAAAGTTAATTCATGTTGAAATGCTCTCTTAGTTACTTTAAATAAAATAAAGTTCTCTTAACTATAGCATTATGTGCATGTATAAATATTATTGCCTGCAGAAACAGTTTTCATTTTTAGACAGAATCACTGTACCAGTTTATTCCGTATTTGTTATCGGGCTTCCTCAGTTAAGATTAAGCTATTACTTTGTTTGCCACCTCACTTTATGTCTCTCTTGTCATTGTGCCTCTTTTCCTCTTCTGTTTGTACTTGTATAGAATTATGTATCGATTTTTTAATGATAATATCTGTGTCGGCGAGTAATGGAACCGCCTCAGACGATACTTATTATCAAACAAAGATGTAAATGTATTAAACATAGTATATATAGTAGTGACCGAGCATTAATTTCTCTGTCGTCGTTTTGGAGTTACGTGGGTAGGAAGAGCCTTTGCCGCTATATCGTATGCTTGTGTAGCATTCTTTTGTCAAGACTGAGAGAAGGACGCCATTAGGCATTGATTTGTAAAGGTGTGTAAGAATTTAATATGTCTAAATGTTTTGAATAGAGTTACTTAGTGAAAACTTGCAATATGATTTCTAACAAGCTTGCCGGGTTTTTAATCCCATCCTTTTAAGACATTTTCAGCTATTTAAATATTATTCGTGGTGCAGAGCTGCGCTACGAAGGAATGAACCGCTGCCGCGGCGCATTCAAACTGCATTAAATGAAATCAATCATACCGTAAAGAAGCGGACAGGTAATAGTAAACTAAAATTATTTCTTTCAACTTTCGGGATTGCAGGACAGAGCAGTAGATTTTGTGATGTGTTTTACAGGTGGACGCGGGCTGCGGATGATGTTATGTTATTAACAGTGCAAAAAGTTAATTTACCTTCACGACATAAAGGAAATCCTGCTGTGCGTAGTTCTGGTCTGGCAAACATTACAGTAAGAACATTTTTTCTCTGACAATAGTCTCTTGTTTTCGTGTTAGTCTTGGTACTTATTGGTGTTTTAATGTTAACAAAAATCAACTTCAAAATTTTGATGTTGAACAAACATTGCGTACTATAACATCAGTATTGATAGCTAAATAATTTTCGGAAACCTTTTCAATAACTGTAAAGTAAGAAATAAATGTTGAAGTTTACAGCGATTTACAGTAACGAAACAATGTTCGTTTTATAGAGAGCCAGATCCAGAATAATAGGAACACAATATATTTTGTTTTGTTGAAAATTAATGATCCAAAGAAAGTCACAGCATAGCATCCCTAAAAGGTATTTCAGGGCTCCTTTCGTAGCAACATATTTTATCTCATCCATTTATCAATGTATTAGTTGTTACGCTAGCAATAACAAGGAGAATGAAACTGGACATCACGAAAGATGGGTCATGGTTCTTAATAGGATGTGTGATAGCCACGGATGGCACTGAATATGCTCTGAAACGTCATTCACCTGGCTACAAGTTTGGTAAGGAGTATTTGTGGTACGGTGCTCCATTCTTCGATCAGCACGGTTGAAACTGCACGATAGTTGTTGGTGCATGTACGTCTCCACAACACATTCCAAACGTACTCGATGGCATTTAAGTCGTGGGAACGGCAGGGTCAGTCCCTTCGCCGAATATTCTCTCTCTCCAAAAGCTCCTCCACATTCACTATTCGATACGGTCGCGCATTGTCATCCATAAAAATAACCACAGGACCGAATGCACCCCTGAAAATACACACATGACAAAGGAATACAGTGTAACACTGACGTTAAACGTTGAGTGTACCGTGTTCAAAGATTTGGAGGTCAGCATTACCGAATAAAATTGTGTCTCCCCATGCAATAACTGAAAGCACTGAAAGACCTGAGTCGAAACAAGGCTCCGGGAGTAGACAACATTCCATTAAAACTACTGATGGCCTTGGGAGAGCCAGTCATGACAAAACTCTACCATCTGGTGAGCAGGATGTATGAGACAGGCGAAATACCCACAGACTTCAAGAAGAACATAATAATTCCAATCCCAAAGAAAGCAGGTGTTGACAGATGTGAAAATTACCGAACTATCAGTTTAATAAGTCGCAGCTGCAAAATACTAACGCGAAGTCTTTACAGACGAATGGAAAAACTGGTAGAAGCGGACCTCGGGGAAGATCAGTTTGGATTCCGTAGAAATGTTGGAACACGTGAGGCAATACTAACCTTACGACTTATCTTAGAAGAAAGATTAAGAAAAGGCAAACCTACGTTTCTAGCATTTGTAGACTTAGAGAAAGCTTTTGACAACGTTAACTGGAATACTCTCTTTCAAATTCTGAAGGTGGCAGGGGTAAAATACAGGGAGCGAAAGGCTATTTACAATTTGTACAGACACCAGATGGCAGTTATAAGAGTCGAGGGGCATGAAAGGGAAGCAGTGGTTGGGAAAGGAGTGAGACAGGGTTGTAGCCTCTCCCCGATGTTATTCAATCTGTATATTGAGCAAGCAGTAAAGGAAACAAAAGAAAAATTCGGAGTAGGTATTAAAATTTATGGAGAAGAAGTAAAAACTTTGAGGTTCGCCGATGACATTGTAATTCTGTCAGAGACAGCAAAGGACTTGGAAGAGCAGTTGAACGGAATGGACAGTGTCTTGAAAGGAAGATATAAGATGAACATCAACAAAAGCAAAACGAGGATAATGCAATGTAGTCAAATTAAATCGGGTGATGCTGAGGGGATTAGATTAGGAAATGAGACACTTAAAGTAGTAAAGGAGTTTTGCTATTTAGGGAGTAAAATAACTGATGATTGTCGAAGTAGAGAGGATATAAAATGTAGACTGGCAATGGCAAGGAAATCGTTTCTGAAGAAGAGAAATTTGTTAACATTGAGTATAGATTTAAGTGTCAGGAAGTCGTTTCTGAAAGTATTTGTATGGAGTGTAGCCATGTATGGAAGTGAAACATGGACGATAACCAGTTTGGACAAGAAGAGAATAGAAGCTTTTGAAATGTGGTGCTACAGAAGAATGCTGAAGATAAGGTGGGTTGATCACGTAACTAATGAGGAGGTATTGAATAGGATAGGGGAGAAGTTTGTGGCACAACTTGACTAGAAGAAGGGATCGGTTGGTAGGACATGTTTTGAGGCATCAAGGGATCACAAATTTAGCGTTGGAGGGCAGCGTGGAGGGTAAAAATCGTAGAGGGAGACCAAGAGATCAATACACTAAGCAGATTCAGAAGGATGTAGGTTGCAGTAGGTACTGGGAGATGAAGAAGCTTGCACAGGATAGAGTAGCATGGAGAGCTGCATCAAACCAGTCTCGGAACTGAAGACCACAACAACAACATGCAATAACACCAGGACAACCAAAAGGATAATGTTCAACAATGTTCTCGGGTGCATTACGTGTTCTCAGATCTCTCCATATGAAGGTGCGTCCAGCATTGTCAAACGGATAGTTTTAGTAGTCCAGGTGTTACTTAGTGGGGAGACATAATTTTGCATGGGCGTCCTGACACCCCTAATCTTCGAACACTGATCACTCATCGGTCAACGCCATTGTGACACTGTATTGCTTCCCCAAGTGCGTTTCTTCAGAATTACAATCGGCCCTGACATAATTTTTATGGATAACAATTCGCATCCGCAGCAAACACCGTCGGTAGAGGAGTTCCGTGAACGAGAGGATATTCGGCGAATGGACTGACTTGCCCGTTCCTCCGACATAAAAATCTCATCGAGCAAGTGTGGTATGCGATGGGGAGACGTACTACAGCATAAATACATGGACCAACTGATATTTTATCTGTGGTTACTTGAAGCTTCGGTATCTGGACTATGCATGACTCTGTTTAAAAAGAAAGGCTTGATGAAGTCGTGGGATCAAGACGTACACGTCTGCTTTCATGCCCAGCAGCTTTTTCGCTGTTAGTAATAACATGCAACTGTGATCCTGCAGTCAAAAGGTCTATGCATTGGATAGAATAGTGAATTAATAAAATAACAAAAAACGAACACTTAATAAAAGAGGTTCTATTGTAACGTCTGAAATTGTTGTAGGCGACACTAGAGAATGATATTGAATAATATTTATTCTAGTAAGCCATTTCAGACAAACGGAAAGTGGTCCTACGATTGCCAATCAAAATGCAGTCAGAAAAATAGCCTTATTAAATTTCAATGAAGCTGCATTAAGTGCGTAAAAAGAATGGTAGCAGAATTTCCGAACTAAATAGTCATCAAAGACGCACAAAAAGCTAAGTCCATTTTGTGAATCCTGTACACGAGATATTTGCCAGCTCAAAGTAATACAGAGTTCAGCATGATGATTTATCTATCACAACACGACAGATGAAGATAGACACTGATACACTGTGCAATCTCGCTTCTGTAATGCAAGTGGAAAAGCTAAGTTTCTGAAATGGTGAACAGTCAGACCTCCCAGAAGTTTAAGTCCCTTCAAAAGTTAATGACTTCTACAGTCCGCTAACCACCCAGATCACCCATATGACCGAAACTCCCATATTACCCCAGGCAGGTATGCCTTCTTCCAGAATTCGACATAAAGTGTCTTCCCTTGCTCCCTTAATCGCAACCCTCAGAAAGTGTCTGCAACAACTTAATTCTAGTAGCGTTCTAAATGGTTCAGATGGCTCTGAGTACTATGGGACTTAACTTCTGAGGTCATCAGTCCCCTAGAACTTAGAACTACTTAAACCTAACTAACCTAAGGACAGCACACACATCCATGCCCGAGGCAGGATTCGAACCTGCGACCGAAGCGATCGCGCGATTCCAGACTGTAGCGCCTAGAACCTCTCGGCCACCTCGGCCGGCCTAGTAGTGTTCTGCTGCTGCCTACTTCACCACTGGTTGAAGGCCATACCTACTAAAAATACTTTGTTTTTGTGTTATACAGACGTGTTATGACTCAACTTGACCAATTTCTGCGCTATACTGACATATTATAAGAATATTTCAGTAAAAATATCCCACAAACATTCAGTCACACCCAGACTATTTACAATAACTATAAATAATGATTTGTTCACAAATAAATAAGCCAGCATACTTGCACATGTGGACTCACTTTAAAATAAACATTTACTTGATGTCTGCTTGACAGAAGCGTTTTTGGTGCTCTTATCAGCGATGGTGTCATCTAAAATATGCGACTGAGCATGGTTTTTTAATATCGATTGTATTCATATTTTAGTAAATTTATTGGCAAAAATAGTAACATTTTCCTTAAGTAACTACACAAGTGTGACAAGATATGAAGTATTCACGCAGCATTCAGTTGCTGTGTTATTGTGGAGTTTCATATTTTCTGACAAACATTTGCAAAATGAAATGATACAAAAACGTCATAAAATCAGTATATAAATTACAGACAGATAAGTAGTTTTCAGGGATGATAGCTGTAGTGCAATGATCATCATCATCATCATCTTGGACAGTTTCCAGCCTCTGGTCGGGTCTGTATGGAACATAGTCCTCTCCATCGTCTTCTGTCTTGCCACCATCTCTCCGTCTTCACCTTGGCACAGTCTTCTTCTTTCTTCTGGACGCATTCCTCTACTCCTTTCAGCCATCTGTCTCTCGGTCTTCCTCTTGGTCTCTTTCCTTCCAGTTTCATCTCGTGTATCCTCCTGGGTATCCTCTTCTCCTCCATTCTCTTAGCGTGTCCATACCATCTCAGTCTTGATTTCTCTACCTCCTCCTGTAATGGTTCCTCCTTCATTAACTCTCTGGCCCTCCCATTTCTTAACCTGTCTATCTTTGGCACTCCAATACTGTTTTGTCAAGAATTTAATCTCGCTAGCTTGAACTTTGCCTGTCACTCATCCTCCTCTGATAACCCAGGTTTCTGATACATATGTACCTTTTTACTGATTTGGGGTACATCCTTGCTCCATATCGGGTTTCTGACACTCTTGCGAAATGCTTTTGCTTTTCTCTCCCGCTCGTTAATTTCTCTGTCGTTTTTCCATCTTCCTGTGTCAGGCTTTCTAGGTACCTGAAACTCTCAAATCTCCTCAATCGTTCCCCACCAATTATTATTTCCGTTGTTTCTCTCTCTTTCTTTCTTGTTGCGATAATCATCTCACTCTTACTTATACTAAATTTCATCCCATATTCTTGTACTGTTCGTTCCCATACGTCCAACTGCTCTTGTACTTCCTCCTCCTTATTCCTCCAAATCATCAGATCATCTGCAAACACCATAGCTGTCATCTTTCTTTCACCAATTACTTGTACTACTGTACTCATTATATCATCCATCACTACAATGAAGAGTAATGGTGAAAGTGCACTTCCTTACCTCAAGCCATTCCTCTGTTCAATCCAAGCTGATCTCTCTCCTCCCACCTTCACACAGCTCACACTTCCGTGGTACATTTCCCTTATCCTCCAAATAATCTGTTTTACTACTCCTCTCTTCTCCAAGGCTTTCCACACTTTGCTTCACGTACACTATCATACGCTTTTTCAATGATCAGAAAGGCCATTAGTAGATATATTCTATATTCATAGTGCTGTTCCTGCAGTTATCTTACAGCAAAAATTAGATCCACCGTGGACCTTCCTGTACTGAAGGCAAGTTGCTCTTCTCTCATTGTTCCTTCTAATTTTGCCAGAATTCGTGCTTCCAAAATTTTCTCAAAGATCTTTGCACAATGACTCATCCCCGATACTTCTTGCACTCTTTTCTATTTCCCTTCTTAAAGAACTGGACAATTATTCCCTTCTTCCTGTCTTCTGGGATCATCTTCTGTCTCCACACAATTTTCATTACTTTATATAGCCATTGTATCCCCACCTCTCCTGCTCCTCTCACCATCTGTACACTTAGCTCATGTAGTGCAATGATACCATCTGAAATTTCATTTGTAATTTTTTATATGAAGATGGTATCTGCTCTTTCGGACATGTTCAAAAGAACAGATACCATTGGTGACAGTGCAGCTCTCTAGAATGAAATCATAATCAAATTAAGACCCTAAGCTGCCGACAAGCGTTGATATACATCAACGGGGACAGTTGAAAATAAGTGCCCCGACCGGGACTCGAACGCGGGATCTCCTGCTTATATGGCAGACGCTATATCCATGTGAGCCACCGAGGGCACAGAGGATAGTGCGACTGCAGGAATTTATTCCTTGCACGCTCCCTGCGAGACCCACATTCCCAACTTAATGTCCACACACTACATTCGTAGTGCACCTGCCCATTACACTCATTACTCGCGACAGACAATCTTACTGAGTCCCGTATATTGATGTATATCAATGACTGTAGGCAGCTTAGGGTGTTGATGTAATTATCTTGTAATGTTTTAGTTATTGCAAATATTATTGTTTCATTGGATGCTCCTCATTTTTCTGAGATCACAAATATATTCATATTTTCTTTACTATGCAATTGTGATTCATTATTGAAATTCTAATTATAGATAGCCACATTTCACACAGCTTTAAACTCTGTCATTTCTGGAACATCTCCGGCACTCTGGCAGTGCAAGGAATTGCAGTCAATATCCTCCCTGCTTTGAGATTTACTCATTTCGAGCCATGTGCTGCTCGCATTTGTATCTGGGCTGATGCGCTGATCCGCACTGGTGGCTGTAGCTTCGCTGGCCAGGACGCATCCTGCTCCCTAGGCCCGTCAACTAGCGCTCATCAAAACAAACAAACAAATTCACCTTACCTCATATCAACTCTGTATGGCCGAATAACTGGCCTCCATATGGGTACATTACACAACGACCCTGCAGAAGTTGTCAACCGCATTGCTGGGGGAAAGGAATCCCCTACCACAAAAACTCCTTACCAGCCTTGTCGTTGGCTGTGGAGAAATTTGCAGTGCATGCATGCATTGTGGTCTGTGGTATCAGACATCCTATTAAGAACAGTGTCCCGTCTTTTATAATTTTCAGAGGACCGTCATCAGTCGTGTTCTCTTCAGTGTACGTATCACCTTTGAATAAAAACGTCATTTCTGTACATCTCACTGCATGTTTCCCTCACCTACCATCTGCACTAAACAATAGCAGTTATTTCTATGTATGGTTCAAGATTAGTCAAGCTATGTTACTTGGCAGTGATATATAATGCGAAAGTTACTTTCGGCCTTAAGTTTTGCACACCATTGTATACAAATGACCTAGTGCATAACGTCAGAAGTTCGATGGGGATTTTCACATAGCAACTGCAACACCAGGAAATTGCAACGAATGCAAGAAGACCTGCAGAGGGTCGATACTTGGTGCAAGGATTGACAATTCACTCTCAGCATTAACAAATGTAGCCTACTGGATATAAACAGACAGAATGACCCAGTATTGTGTGATTAACACGATTTCAGAACAATCACTGGAACAGTCACATCCATAAAATATCTAGGATTATTTGTGTGGAATTATTTAAAGTGGGACAACCATATAAAAATAATCGCAGGTAATGTAGACAGAGTTTGATTGGAAGAACACTCACGACAGGAAGTCCACTGACGAGGGTAGTAGCCCACGACACCCTTGTTCCACCGATAGTTTAATACTGCTCGTCAGCCTGAGATCCATACCAAATGGGATCGATTGAGGAGATAGAGAAGATCCAGACAGGAATAGCACATTTCGTTATAGGATCATTAAGCAAGTGCAGAAGCATCACAGAGATGTGCAGCCAACATCAGTGGCATACGCTGCAAGAGAGGCATTC
Organism: Schistocerca americana; assembly: GCF_021461395.2. Classification (NCBI taxonomy): domain Eukaryota; kingdom Metazoa; phylum Arthropoda; class Insecta; order Orthoptera; family Acrididae; genus Schistocerca; species Schistocerca americana. The sequence continues at coordinate 612,992,238 of NC_060122.1, forward strand.
TACATCATGGTATACTTTAAAGTTACAAAAGTGTATTTTCCTACAAGAGTCAACCAGTATATTGGTTCCTCTTAAATATATTTCGTGAAAAGACCATGGAGAGATTCAAGCTCACATGTACGCTTATGAACTACCATTCTTGTACATGTAAACGTATGTGTAGTTATTAGAGGAAAATCGATCTCTATGTGTATTAAAGGATGAGACAGTACAGCATCTCTTAACACACTAACATATTTTCGTGAAACATTCCCTAAATTGTACAAAATGCAATGTAGACTAACTAATCCTATCCACAAGACAAAAAATGCAAATGAACCAACTGCCAGCAAAACAGTTTAGATGGATGTTAAATCTACACAAACACATAGGAAAAAGAACCCCCATGCACCATCCCTACATGTACCAAAAAGCACTTATGTCTCACCTTGTAAAGAATGACTTACCTACATTTTTCATTCATGTTTCATAAATTCTCCAGATTACTGAATAACAAACAATTCACTTCCACTCAAATGTAAAATTACAAGAAAATTGTTACAATCTACATTCGAACTAAATACAAGCAAGTACTCTAACATACGCAAAAATACACGTAATGATAATGTGCAAAGTGAAACACATACATGTTCTCCAAAAGTACACAAGCAAGTAAAAATATACATACGAATTACTCTCTCATCTTGACGGGAACATTGAGTAGGTAAAAATAAACACACTATAAAATACAGAAACAACTATCTGCCTGTCGAGTAAAACATAAAATTTCACCTGATTATGTAGCAGAAAGGCGAAATTTCCTTTTCAGATATATCTTTACAAAGAAACGCTACAAATTAATTCTCACACCACTACAATGTTGACAGATACAGTTACTATAAGGTGCAATCAACAAGTTTCCATTTCAGGATGTTGCTCCACGGTGCATATCCAATATGGCGCAACTCCAACGCAGGTGTACAGGGTGTCTCAAACCTTTTGGGTCAAATGGAAACACAGGGTAGTGGGACCACAACTGGTTATGTTGAGATAGAGAGCCAAAGGTCGGAAATGTATATTTACTGTGTTGTGGCCATGCACAGAATACACTGTGTAACAGCAGCATAGTTCATTGTTCAATGTGACGACTGCCAGTCTCAATGCATGTACTGCAACTTTGCATGCAGTTCTGCTGCACTCTCACAAATATTCCAAGTGTCTTTTGTAGACCGGAACAGGCAGCAAGTGATAAACAGCGTACACCCATCGACACCAAACAGACATACTGTACACAACTATCTCATAGCATATGTCTCATGTGACAACTGCATGCATCGCACTGACACAGTAACCTGCACTTCACGCACACCATTATTCCTGGTGTCGGTTGTCAGTTGCATCAGACAACTAGGATGTGTCCATGCTGAGGTGTGGTACTGTGTAAAGAGTGTGATGCATAGTCAAAGATGGAACACACCTTGTCACAAGAGTTGGCAGACATGCAGTGCAGTGGGATGTAGTGCCCATTAAGCAGCACAGATGTGCACAGAATTCTTTGCCAACAAGCCAACTGGAAGAAGTTTATCTCCGCTGATATTAGCTTACGAGAGATGGTGTTGTTGATGCCACAGAGAGCCGACCATAGTTCCAGACAAAGATGTGTCCGATCACCAGACTTTCAGAAGATAGGTTCGGGTTTTGTGGCCAACCACCTTGCACTACGCACCTGTTAAATTTCCAGTGGAATGCACACTTTGAAGGATACAGTGTGGAGAGTTTTGGAGCAGGTATTACGTGTGCAGTCACCGTGATCAAGGGATTTTGAGTCCCGTTTTCACTTCTGTCAATAGATTAATCACCACAGTGCTGTAGTACCGAACTTCATACAGTTTTTATTACTCATGGATGATGCTTCATTCATCCATGAGCCACAACAGCCATGACTTGAGTGAGGACAATCCCCATACCACCCATCTCAGTGTCCACCATTTACGATTCTGTGTCAGTGGATGGGCGGGCATTGTCCAAGATCGCCACCCATCTCAGTGTACACCAACTACGATTCTCTATCAATGTATGGGTGGGCATTGTCCAAGATCACCTGATAGAACCTTATTTGTTGCGTCCTTCTTTGAGTGTTCCACGTAACCTGGTGTTTCTGTGAGATATGCTGCCACAGTTCTTGGGGACTACCCCTCCTTCTCAGCTACAGTTTCAATATGACAGTGCATCAGCCCTCTTTCTTGTTAATGCCCGCAAGCACGTGACCAACGCATACCTTCATCGTTGGATTGGAAGAGGAGGTCTTTTCCCCTATTGTGCATAAACACCGGATGTCACACCTGTGGACATTTTCCTCAGGAGTCACATCAAGATAATGGTGTGTGAAACCCTTGTTAGCGTCCAAACTGTTCTTTGAGAGAATGTAGCAGAACTCCATGCACCATTACCACGCATACATTGAGACTGGTGGTCGTCACTTTGAGCAGTTACTATGAGCCTTGTTGCTGTTATGTGGTGTAAGCTATTTACGTTCCTTACACGTTGTTGTTGTTGTGGTCTTCAGTCCTGAGACTGGTTTGATGCAGCCCTCCATGCTACTAGATCCTGTGCAAGCTTCTTCATCTCCCAGTACGTGCTGCAGCCTACATACTTCTGAATCTGCTTAGTTTATTCATCTCTTCGTCTCCCTCTAGGATTTTTACCCTCCATGCTGCCCTCCAATACTAAATTGGTGATCCCTTGATGCATCAGAACATGTCCTACCAACCGATCCCTTCTTATAGTCAAGTTGTGCCACAAACTCCTGTTCTCCCCAACCCTATTCAGTACCTCCACATTAGTTATGTGATCTACCCATCTAATAGTCAGCATTCTTCTGTAGCACCACATTACAAAAGCTTCTATTTTCTTCTTGTCTAAACTATTTATCGTCCATGTTTCACTTCCATACATGGCTACATTCCATACAAATACTTTCAGAAACGACTTCCTGACACTTAAATCTATACTTGATGCTAACAAATTTCTCTTCTTCAGAAACGCTTTCCTTGCCATTGCCAGTCTACGTTTTATATCCTCTCTACTTCGACCATCATCAGTTACTTTGCTCCAGAAATAGCAAAACTGCTTTACTACTTTAAGTGTCTCATTTCCTAATCTAATTCCCTCAGCATCACCATACTTAATTCGACTACATTCCGCTATCCTCGTTTTGCTTTTGTTGATGTTCATCTTATATCCTCCTTTCAAGACACTGTCCATTCCGTTCAACTGCTCTTCCAAGTCCTTCCAAGTCAATGTCATCGGCGAACTTTAAAGTTTTTGTTTCTTCTCCATGGATTTTAATACCTACTCCGAATTTTTCTTTTGTTTCCTTTACTGAGTGCTCAAGGTACAGATTGAATAACATCGGGGGGAGGCTATAACCCTGTCTCACTCCCTTCCCAACCACTGCTTCCCTTTCGTGCCCCTCGACTCTTATAACTGCCATCTGGTTTCTGTACAAATTGTAAATAGCCTTTCGCTCCCTGTATTTTACCCCTGCCACCTTCAGAATTTGAAAGAGAGTATTCCAGTCAACAATGTCAAAAGCTTTCTCTAAGTCTACAAATGCTTGAAATGTAGGTTTGCCTTTTCTTAATCTAGCTTCTAAAATAAGTCATAGGGTCAGTATTGCCTCACGTGTTCCCATATTTCTACGGAATCCAAATTGATCTTCTCCGAGGTCGGCTTCTACCAGTTTTTCCATTCGTCTGTAAAGAATTCGCGTTAGTATTTTGCAGCCGTGACTTATTAAACTGATAGTTCGGTAATTTTCACATCTGTCAACACCTGCTTTCTTTGGGATTGGGATTATTATATTCTTCTTGAAGTCTGAGGGTATTTCGCCTGTCTCATACATTTTGCTCACCAGATGGTAGAGTTTTGTCAGGACTGGCTCTCCCAAGGCTGTCAGTAGTTATAATGGAATGTTGTCTACTGCCTTGTTTCGACTCAGATCTTTCAGTGCTCTGTCAAACTCTTCCCACAGTATCATAACTCCCATTTCATCTTCATCCTCTTCCATTTCTATAACATTGCCCTCAAGTACATCGCCTTTGTATAGACCCTCTATATACTCCTTCCACCTTTCTGCTTTCCCTTCTTTGCTTAGAACTGGGTTTCCATCTGAGCTCTTGGTATTCATACAAGTGGTTCTCTTCTCTCCAAAGGTCTCTTTAATTTTCCTGTAGGCAGTATCTATCTTACCCCTAGTGAGATAAGCCTCTACATCCTTACATTTGTCCTCTAGCCACACCTGCTTAGCCATTTTGCACTTCCTGTCGATCTAATTTTTGAGACGTTTGTATTCCTTTTTGCCTGCTTCATTAACTGCATTTTTATATTTTCTTCTTCCGTCAATTAAATCCAATATTTCTTCTGTCACCCAAGGATTTCTACTAGCCCTCGTCTTTTTACCTACTTGATCCTCTTCTGCCTTCACTACTTCATTCCTCGAAGCTACCCATTCTTCTTCTATTGTATTTCTTTCCCCCATTCTTGTCAATTGTTCCCTTATACTCTCCCTGAAACTCTGTACAACCTCTGGTTTAGTCAGTTTATCCCGGTCCCATCTCCTTAAATTCCCACCTTTTTGCAGTTTCTTCAGTTTTAATCTACATTTCATAACCAATAGATTGTGGTCAGAGTCCACATCTGCCCCTGGAAATGTCTTACAATTTAAAACCTGGTTCCTAAATCTCTGTCTTACCATTATATAATCTATCTGAAACGTGTCAGTATCTCCAGGCTTCTTCCATGTATACAACCTTCTTTTATGATTCTTGAACCAAGTGTTAGCAATGATTAAGTTGTGCTCTGTGCAAAATTCCACCAGGCGGCTTCCTCTTTCATTTCTTACCCACAATCCATATTCACCTACTATGTTTCCTTCTCTTCCTTTTCCTACTACCGAATTCCAGTCACCCATGACTATTAAACTTTCGTCTCCCTTCACTATCTGAATAATTTCTTTTATCTTATCATACATGTCTTCAATTTCTTCGTCATCTGCAGAGCTAGTTGGCATATAGACTTGTACAACTGTGGTAGGTGTGGGCTTCGTATCTATCTTGGCCACAATAATGCGTTCACTATGCAGTTTGTAGTAGCTTACCCGCATTCCTAATTTCCTATTCATTATTAAACCTACTCCTGCATTACCCCTATTTGATTTTGTATTTATAACCTTGTATTCACCTGTGCAGAAGTCTTGTTCATCCTGCCACCGAACTTCACTAATTCCCACTATATCTAACTTTAACCTATCCATTTCCCTTTTTAAATTTTCTAACCTGCCTGCCCGATTAAGGGATCTGACTATCCACGCTCCGATCCGTAGGACGCCAGTTTTCTTTCTCCTGATAACGACATCCTCCTGAGCAGTCCCCGCCCGGAGATCCGAATGGGGGACTATTTTACCTCCGGAATATTTTACCCAAGAGGACGCCATCATCATTTATCCATATAGTAAAGCTGCATGCCCTCGGGAAAAATTACGGCCGTAGTTTCCCCTTGCTTTCAGCCGTTCGCAGTACCAGCACATCAAGGCCGTTTTGGTTAGTGTTATAAGGCCAGATCAGTCAATCATCCAGACTGTTGCCCCTGCAACTACTGAAAAGGCTGCTGCCTAGCTTCAGGAACCACACGTTTGTCTGCCCTCTCAACAGATACCCCTCCGTTGTGGTTGCACCTACGGTACGGCTATCTGTATCGATGAGGCACGCAAGCCTCCCCACCAACGGCAAGGTCTATGGTTCAATATGTATAAATTTTCGACTATTGATTCCCAATCTCAGTACAATCGGTTGTAGACCCACTATCACGTCTCAATTTGACCCAAAAGGTTTGAGACACTTTTCATAAATTCGAATATGCAGGCAAGGGATTAGGTTGGAATGTGTATCTGTATGATATGAACGTGGTAAAAGTAGAAACGTGAACTACAGCGACGTTATTACTAAATGCGTCCCAACAGGACGAACTTCTTGTTACTCCTTCCTTGGTTGACGAAGGACATACACCGATAGATATCCATCAGAGAACGAAAAATGTGCATGGGGCTGCAAATCTGTCGAACACCACCATTGAGGAATGGTTTGCCAAGTTCCATGCTTCTTGGTGATAATAGTCGTCCCCATATCGGAAATTTCGTAAAGCAGAAGTCACGCCAACTGAAGTAGGAGACAGTCGAACACCTGCCCTACAGTGCTGCGGCTACTATGTCTTCAGGGTGGATGGTTCCTGTCAGACGAGGACGTGTAGCGAGCAGTTACGGACTTCTTCACGCAGCAGGACACAGTGTTTTACCAAATGGATGTCTTCAGCCTGGTGCGTAGGTGTACTGATTACCTCAAGGCCCACGGTGATTTTGTCTGACTGGCATACCGAATCTAGATTGTACGTCCTTCGAATGGAAACTTACAGCATCAGTGGCATTGAGACAGACCTGAAATCGCTAAAATAGAGAAAAGTTCAAAGGCCTAATAGAATCTCTGCTGTATTTGAGCCTGAATTAGTTCTTTTTGTAAGTATGATATAGTGAAGGTGCATTGCGCAGAAAACATTGTCCAACGGGTGGAAACATTGAAGCATCGGCTCGAGCAGACCACAAGTGTGCCTTTAGTTACTAACACATGTTGGAGGCACTGTAACACTGCTACTTCAGCGGCCTGCACTCCGCCAGCTGCCTTACGACAGTATGGCTTGCTCCATATACGACGTCTGAGGCTACGCTTTTCACGTGGACATGGCAACAAGTAGGGCAATTCGTCACAAAAACGCCGCCTGTACGAGTATTTCTGCAACTCGAGTGCAGCTGAGGTGCACTTGCACTGAGGACGTGTATTTCCTCAACCGTCATCAGATGTGTCCTGCACTGATGTGAGACTGGGCCTCTGACGTGGCCCCTGCCAACACAATAACAATATTGCGCTTCAACTTTGGCCATGGTCTGCACTCGCTGCTTCTCCATGGTGGCAGCCATGGGGCTGTCTACTCACCACCATGACGTAGATTAAGTAGGTTGGGTGTAAGTGTTGTTCGTTTCCCACATTCGTCGATATTAAATTTTCGGATTGGGGCAAAGGTTTTTAGGGTTTGTGTGAAAATCTTGTTTCATACTGACGGTGGCTACTGCGCGATCTTAGGGTTGGAGTTCTTGACTAAACAACATGCTAAACTTACTTTGATTGGCGCATGGTAAAACTCTGGCAGGCCGCGCGGGATTAGCCGAGCGGTCTCAGGCGCTGCAGTCATGGACTGTGCGGCTGGTCCCGGCGGAGGTTCGAGTCCTCCCTCGGGCATGGGTATATGTGTTTGTCCTTAGGATAATTTAGGTTAAGTAGTGTGTAAGCATAGGGACTGACGACCTTAGCAGTACACATTGAGGCGTAGCGCCATATAACGATCCTGCCTTGGAGGCGGTTAAGTGGGAGATGTGTCTCAGAGCTGGATAGTGACAGATGGTGACGCGAGACTGGACGCACATGTAGTTTATGTATCAGCCGATAGAGGACAATATTGGATAGAGGGACTGTGATTTTAGTTTCGATTCTGGCCACTAGAGTGCTCTAAAGTAATAGAATGTTTTTCATAAACTGTTCTAGTATTTTCATAAAGCGTTATTACTTTTTTGTGTGTATGTAAAATGTTATAAATGTGTTTTAGCAGTACGAATGATGCATGAGTGTCGTTTAAGGTTAATATGAGGATAATTGTTTAACGAGTTATGTAGTAGGATTTAGTGTGAGAACATTCCGAAGAAGTATGGATATGTACAGAGGGGATTCTTGTAGAATAGTTTTGTAAAGTAAATTTATGGTAAAGGGGAGGTTAATTCGGGTATAAATAACAATAGTAAATAACTTTATGCATAAAAAAACTTTAAGTATATTAGATAATTACGTCGGTCAAAAGTGCAGTCGTGAGGTTTACTATTTTGCGATTGGTTATGGATGAAAAGCGCGGACTGACGCGGGAGAATGTTGTTTTGCTATTGGCTGTTGAGTAAACTGACCAATGGTAAAGCAATATTCTTCGCGCGCATTTCTCTGCTGGTAGAGAAGACTTAGAGTATTCTAGAGAGGAGTCGGAGCCTAGCCATGAAACAGTTCGGACGTGTGTAGTAGTAGTTCCGATGGAAATGATAAGTTGCCGGATATAGCAGTGTTTCATACATCAAAAGTGTTGGAAAGTGACGTCATAATTATTCCGATGTTCGTGTAGAAATTTCGGAATTTTTAAGTGAATTTTGTGACGAGAAAAGATATATATTCCGCGTGGCGTATTGAGCAGGTCGGTGTCTAAAAACCGTGACTGCATTTGGTACAGACAGACTTAATATTTGGCGGGCGTTCTTAATCAAAAACAATTAGTATTTTTGTAGCTATTACATTTTCGGGAAATGCAACACCATAAACTTGCTAACGTGAGTCAAAGGGATTGTGAGTGACTGTGTTAAGACTAGCACGGTCTTGGCAGTGATACTTGTTCACCTAAGTTTCAGAATATATTAAATAAGGACAAAATTTCCAACCTTTCATTTCGTGTTTCGCCCGAAACGTAGATTAGTGATTTTAATTGCAGCCGGGTTCACGTCGAAGAACAATAGGTTTCACACGGCTTTCCTACTGATGATCTGCTGAGACAATGTTCACAGGAGAGGTGCAGGTCCGTCGTAAAAGGGACGGAAAGCCGCCGCAACATTTGAACAAAACTGTGGCAGGGAAACTGCTCACAGGGCTACACTGCCATGGGGTTCATCCCTGGTGCGAGGAGGACATTTAAAATGTGTGCACAGCCATTAATGACCAATTTGTGTGATAGTGTACTGAAAAGTACGGGAAAAGCATTATGTGTTGTAGAGCCAATAAAGGAAAATTATGTGTTGAACAAGGCATGGTGTTTCATATACAGGAGTGTGGTACACATACTAGAATTATACCATGAGCAGGTAGTGCCTGTTCCAATAGATAACTGTGGCACCATGGTCATGGAGTTCTTTAAAAGTCTGATGGTCACCAATTTTGGTATTTTAGAGAACCATGATTTGAAAAGAGCCAAATTGGACTATGAGCATAAGCAAGTCGACCGTATACAGGAAAATGTAAAGCGCTTGAAAGGAACACAATAGCAATAGAGCAGTTGCTATTAGAATTTCAGGAATTGTTTAAACTTTTTGGACTGATGTCGGCGACCCCATTAATACAGCAGAAAATCCCAACTGGGAATTATTCGCTGGTGTATTGTAAATCATACCGCATGCCTTATCACCCAAAACCATTGACGGAGGAGTTTGAAGATCATCAGTTACAGTACTCTATTACTGAGAACAGTGCCAGTTCCTTGGGAGCAACAGTGGTGATCGATGTTAAGAAGAGTGCTGTTGGAACCAAAGTTTATTGTTGCGATTATAGACATCTTAACATGCTATTACAGACACTGATTCGATCCCAAATATATCAGAAACTTTGGACAGTCTGGAACAATGCATATAATTTTCTGCCATTGATCTGGGGAGTGGCTATCAACAACTGAAAGTAGTGCTGGAGTTCCATCAGGAGGTTTGCTTTTTGCATTAAAGAATGTGCCGGACATGCTTCAGCATTTCTTAGATAGAGGTTTGTGAAGATGAAACCTTTGGCAGTGTATAGTTTAGGTTACACAACCGTCCTTGTGAAAAACATGGAGGAGCATGTCTCAAGGCTAAAAGAAGAGTTTAAGCGATTCTGTGTGGCACATTTAATGTTTAGAGTAGGGAAATCTCACTCTTCACTAGATGGAGTGCCGTATTTAGGTCATGTAATTAACCCTGAGGTAATACAAGTGGATTCCAGGATAATAAAAGACTTACAGAATTTTGTGATGCCACAGTCGGAAAAGGAACACAATCTTTTCTGTGCTTAACGAACTACTACCAAAAGTTTTTATCAATATTTCCAGGAGTTGCATTGCAACTAGCTCTTCTATTAAAGAAAGAAGTTAATTGTAGGCCACACAGATCAGTAAGCAGCATGGCAAATGTGATGCACAAAATTACCATCAAAAGCATCAAAACATTGACATCCACCTGTTGTAAAACCTTAGAGCTCAAACATTGAATTGTAGCAAACAGGAACAACACTGAACTTAAAATGGCTTCAGGTCCGCACTCAGAGGTCCATGTTCATTTTGGATACCTAGTTAATTGGAAGCCAATGACTGAAGAGGCTGATTTTTTTTTATCGGATGAAAAGTGGAATGAAAATTTGTATTGTTTTCATTTTGATTCCTTTCTATATGAGAAAGGTCAAGTTGATGGATTTTTTGCGATTTCCATCACAGTGTGTGCGTGGAAAGAGTTGCAGGTTGCAATAAATTATGATTTGATATCTTTGAAAGAAAAGAAGGACATTTTCTCAGTGTTCTTATTTTGTAGATTTCCCACATGGAACTTATAAAATAAATAAAATAAATAAAAAAAATAATTGTTATTTTAAATCTGTTAATTATTCTATCTGTATGATGGTGATTGTGATTGCAATTGTAATTAATATTTTGCTTATCTGGAACGTGGATGTTTAATTATTCGTTATCAGACGCTTGACAATGGCTTTTTCGTAAAGGCAATGTTACTCGTAGTTGACCGTGAAATAAAACTGAAATAATCGGACTTCGTAATTAAATCGTTTCCAAAGACTGCTGCGGTAGGTGCGGACTCATAATCTAAATCTCAATATTACAATTATTTGCCAGCCATGCCAATACGTCGTACAGAGGTGATTGTCTACTAAACATAAAAAAGTTACACAGTTAGTTAAATCAGATATATTCAATGAATAAGCCTACAGTTCATAATCCTACTTACTTTTATAAATATAAATTCTTTACAGAATCGAGTGCCTAGTGTGGTTGCAACTCGCAGTATTCTTCTATAACATGAAATATGGCGGTGTGCCAGACAATAAAATAAAATACGTGCTTCTCGCACCACTTCTACCAGAGCTCTCCCTTTCTTAATCAAACATAAGAGTAACGTAATTGTGCTTTTGTTTTATCAGCGACAAAGCGCTGCAGTTGTGTGCCATAGGCTTTATTTATTTGTCACTGATTATTTATTTAATTAATATTTCGCGTTTCCGCGGAAACTCACGCTCGGCATGCAAATGTGCCTTTATATTGCCCCCTGAATCGCGAGGCGAAAGGACACACCTGCAGGCGAGCAATTCACCTAAAGGCACAAGAAAATCTAAGTTATCTACAACTATTTACATGACTTACATTACACATTATACACATTATATACAAAATTTGAATGACGCGGGTGCGCTGTAAAAGTTCTTATGTTGGCAGATAGAGTGCGCGCATGCGCAGAAGCGTCTGTGTAACTGTGGCACTGCCGTTATATCGTACAGTTAGATCACGCGGCACAGTATTGCAGATCATATTGTTCGTGTGCGCGCGTTTTTCAGTCGTTGCACAAAGAAAATATTCAACCAAGATTACATATGAAGACTACATTCTATGACAGGTAACTTAGTTTTAAATTTACAATATTTGTTATAACACAATACAACTTAGATTGTTGAATGTTCTTAGTTACATAGTATTGTTTTGAAATACTTCAAAGAAAAATGTCCGTATTTTTCAGGTGCGTTGACCTATACACATCGTGTCGTTATTACAGTTCATATTCATCCGCTGCACAATAATTTTTTACAGGTTAGTATCGTCGTGGTAAAGTTTTTTGATCACAGTAACATCGTTGTATAACAACGTGATTAATACATAAGCGTGTCCATTTTTCATTTCCATTATAGTCGTAGTGATGCAGTTCGTTGTGACTAAAAGCATTGCTTATTACAGATCAGACGTGACCCGTCGAGTAATTGTTCCACGTGCAGTTCGTTTTTTACATTCCGTGGAAGCTTGGTTGCAGAACCTCGGACGGCACATAGCTGGCGTCGATCCTTGGACAGTCCAGGTAAGAGTGTCCGTCACATTTCGAGAACATTTCATTCCCTGAAGTTCCAACCAAAATTCTTCCACCCGTCGTGTTGTTTTCTGGACAGGCACTTTGTGTCCATTTAATCCAGTTAACATCTTGAAGTTGGGTACTGTAGTAATGTCACTAGACGATGCACGAATTATGCACTTCACATTTTCAGTTTTTTGCTGAATATAGCTCACCTAAATGTTCGTAGTTATTAATCAAGGAAATCGTTCATCGCGTTTACATTGATGCGCTGCATAATGAATGGCATTAACAGTTTCTTTCACATAGGTTTCCGCGTAGTTGCAGAGTTAGTAATGTTCGTTAATGTCCGTGAACAGTGGTTCACTATGCAATGTCTTTTTGGCACTCGTTTTGTTCAAATTTTTACATAGCAACAGTTACACTATACATCAGTTAAAAAAATAAGTAATTATACATACACACATCACATATTTTCTTAGCATAAACATAATGTAGTTGCACATAAACATGTTTACATCATCATTACATCGCTATAGGTTATTACATTGTGTCACATTTGATTTCATGAATTGCAGATATTTACATCCTCTTTAGCGGTTTTGCTGGGATATTATCGATGTTTTTTGTGATGTCATCTGAAATTAAGATAGGTTAGACACAACATTCATTACATCAGTAGGCAAGACCAGGCGTTTTCACTACTCAATAAATATTCAAAATAGTAAGAGAGAGAAAATGTTCGATTCCTCGCGTTTTGTGCGTGTGTGTAGAGTGTCTGTGTGGCCTTGACTACTGATAGACGCTTTTCGTGTTGAGAGATGTGCGTCTAATCTATTTCTCAAAGTAAAAGATCGCTTCACAGATGACGTCTGTCAGTTCGTCAGGTGTCACACCAAGTCAGTGGTACCTTCAGTAACAAATGTTCCGTGAAAATTAATATGTCATCCACTGCTACGTAATCATAAATTTTACTTTAATATTCCGTCTTTCAGGTGGAGGCGCGCGCTGAAAGAAGAGTTCTTCTGTCTTCAACTGCGTCACTGGAACCGCTGAAATGAAAATTTCTATACTACTTATTATCTGTGTTGTAACAACAGAGTTTTTCGAGTTGCTTAGCAATATTTTGATGGGTATGACTTTGACATTATTCAGCATGAAATGCTCTAAGATCTCGGTGTGCGTATAGCCCAATAATTTTGTTAGTTCTAGGATGTTGTAACAGATACGCACCAGGATGCGGTATGTTAAGAATTATATAAGGTCCTTCATATAGCAGACGCCACTTAGCGTTGCGTCGTTTGAGTGCTACAGATTTATGATGAGTACGAAGTAGTACAAGCATTCCTACCTCGAATTTTTGTTTTCTTTTTATTATGTTTCTGTGATGTTTGTTTCGTATTTGTGCGTGATGTGTCAATGTAGTCAATACTTCTTTTATTTTCTGTTCAGGTGTGATTTCCTTGTCTGACAACTTAGGTAATGGTTCTATCCATTGATCGTTCTGTTTGCAATTGAACATGATCTCGTTAGGTGTGTAATTCGTATCGTAAATATTTAAGTTATTGTGTACGTCTTCGAAAAGACTTAGGTAGGACACCCAATTAGTATGTTTTGATGAAATATAGGTCCTCATGAATCGATTTAATTCTCGGAAAAGTCTCTCAGTCGCGTTACATTGTGGACTAAACCTCGAAATAAATATACTTTTGATGTTATTGTCCTTCAAGAAATTTCTCCATTTGTACCCAGAGTAGTATGCTGCATTATCTGATAGAATTGCTTTAGGTTTTCCCACGTGCGTCAGGTAATCACTTGAGAATCTTCGTATTATAGCATTTGCAGTGGCGGATTTTAAAGCATAAAGTTTTACATGTTTAGAAAATATATCGTAAAAAGCTAAGATATATTTGACGCCTCCAGAGCTTGCTGGATGCGGTCCACTGATGTCAGTACACAGAATTTCCAGGGGTTTACTGGGTAAAATAGAATGTAAATCTGTTTTTGTGGATAAATTCTGAGGTTTTGATTTTTGACATATGACACATGTTTTTAGTTCCCTGTAAATTTTTCTTCTCATATTGCTAAAATAACAGTATGTGCTGAGCTTTGCCAAACACTTTTTCGTCCCATAATGACCCCAAACTAAGTGTGTGTGCCAAATTAGATTACGTTCAGACTCTTTGGGAATGCATACACACCAGTTAGTAGCATTTGGATGTCGGCGGTAAAATAACACATCATTGTGTAACTTGTAATACTTAGTCAAAGGATGATTGTGTTTTTCTACCGTAATGTTATTATCTTATACCAGTGAGGATCAGATTTTTGTAATTCAGCCATGTTTCTGCACATATCAATATAATATTGGTGATACTGCTTGTCTTGCATTAAGAGAATCCTGTAGTCATTTATATTTCCTAAGTCACTGTTGGTATCATTCATACCTTGTGGAAGTCTAGACAAAGTGTCTGCAATGGTGTTGTCCTTACCTCTTATGTACTTAATTTCAAAAGAGTAGTTCTGAAGTGTAACTGCCCATCGTGATAGTCTAGGATGTACAAGTTTACAAGTTAACAAAAATGTCAGGGCCTGGTGATCGGTGTAAATTACCGTATGTTTTCCAAATAAATAATAATTGAATTTCTTGAATGCCCATACTATGGAAAGTGTTTCTAACTCAGTAGTGGAGTATGTACGCTCACATTCAGTTAGAGTGCGACTCGCAAACCCAATAATTCTTATCTGTTCCTCCTCTTTATTCTTTACAACTTGAAATAAGCAACAGCCCAAGCCAGTACGTGAAGCGTCACAAGTCATACAAAAATCTAAATTGAAATCTGGATGGCTCAATATGTTAGCATTCACTAAAGCATGTTTAATTGTATTAAAGTCATTCTGGCACTGTTCCGACCAGATCCAAACTTGATTCTTTCTGAGTAGATTTAGCAGATGTTTACTGTTCAAAAGTGGTTGTGGCAAAAAACGTCTGAAAAATGAACATAGCCCAAGGAATGATTTTAACTGCTTTTTAGTTCGAGGGCTAGGAAAGTTTCTGATAGCATCTAATTTACTGGGATCCGGACGTATGCCCTGTGAATTAATGATATGTCCTAAATACTTTATCTCACTGCAACCAAATTTTGATTTTCTTAGGTTGGCTGTGACTCCAGCTTGTGCAAATTTTTCTAAAATTCTTTGAAGAGTGTCAACGTGTTCATTCCATGATTGTGTAGCTATCAGTATATCATCTACATAGTGTGTGACTGTCTCAACTAAATCGTCGCCAAGCACGGTATCCAGGGCTGTAATGAATACCCCAGAGCTGACATTCAGTCCAAAGGGTAGAACACAAAACTGATAGGTTCGCCCCCCGAACATAAATGCAGTATATTTCCGAGAATCAGGAGTGATACCTACTTGCCAAAACGAATTAGCGAGATCTATTGTGGAAAAATATTTTGCATCTAGAAATTTCTGTAATTGCTCTTCTAAATTTTCAGGTTTTGTGTGAACCGGTAAAATTATTTCATTAATAGCTCGTGCGTCTAACACTAACCTAATGCTTCCATTTGATTTTTTGACAACAAGTAGAGGACTACAATAAGGTGAGGTGGATGGTTCAATGACCTTCCAGTCTAACATTTGTTTTAATTCTTGCCACACAGCAGGTCGTTGAGATAACGGTACGTTATATGTCTTATGGTAGAAGATCTTGTGAGGCTTAACTTCAATCTTGTACACATACGTGTTGATAACACCTAATCGTTTGGTAAAAACTTGTAAATATTTGGATAACACTTCCTGTAGTTTTATACGTTCATGTACACTGAGAGCTGTAGCTTCACTTATCTTATGATCAAGCAATGTTTTCAAGTCCATTAGCTCTGTGTCAGATGAGTGTGTTTGCATGTCTTGAATGTCATTGTCAAGTACTAACTGAACCTTGTACCCTGTACAGTGTTTGTCATGCTTTAGAGTTCTCCTGTCCAAATCAATAATAATTACACTGCCTTTATCATTTAAAATACATTTACCTTTGGAGAAGTCTATAATGCAGTCCTTCTCGCTCATAATATCTATTCCTAATATGCAATTTGTCACAAGGTTTTGTACAACCAGGAATGGCCATTGTACGGTTCCATTACCTATTTTAACGTTTACAAAAACTTGCTTCGTAACCCTACATGACTTATTACCTAGTGCAGTAGTTATTTTACAGTTTTGGGCAGGAAACTCAGGCACAGGTTCCACTTCACACATCTTTTTATAGAAATTAAAAGACAAAACGCTCACAGCTGCACCTGTATCTAGGATAATAGTAGTTGGAATCCCACCTACTACACCAATAGTAGATGCTAAAACAACTTCATTTGTAAATGTGAGTGTATGCTTTCCCGGCGTATACAGCTGGCGAAGAGTTCTCGGGCTTCCAGCCGGGTGGCGGTGTCTTCAAACAGCGACGTTTCGGCGAGTGACATACTCATCATCTTCTGGCGAAGATGATGAGTATGTCACTCGTCGAAACGTCGCTGTTTGAAGACACCGCCACCCGGCTGGAAGCCCGAGAACTCTTCGCCAACTTCATTTGTGTTTAAACGACATTGTGTACTGTCTTGTAAAAGTTCATCTGATATATTGTTATTGTGGTTGTATCTTATAAATAAAACAGGTAGTTTTTGTTTAGAATTACTCGGCATATCATTATTCTGTTGTTCAAGTGTGGTGTCAAATAACTGATTAACATTGAAGTCGCCCCCCAAGAATTCTTCAGCCACGACCTGGGGCAAAGTAGTGACTGTTTCTAGTTTGTTGGATTAGCATTTGTACTAGGTACTGACACAGATTGAGGTTGTGCATCAGGTGTCATTTCTATTATATTCACATTCGGATATTGCCTATTATGATCTCCAAACTTTTGCGGTTGTTGTTGCTGTTGCGCATTATAACTTACCTGTCGGTCGTAAGGTATGCTCCAATTTTGACCTGGTGGCTGCTGTGGTAAAGCAGAGTTTGAATGAAAGTACTGATCGTTACGAGTCCAACCTTGATGCTGTCTTGGCTCGTAGTTACTATTATTTCTATTTCTGTTTGTGTTTTTGTTATTACCTTTGTATCCGTTGTTACCGTTGTAGTTATTACCGCGGTGCCTTTTGTATGGATTGCCGCATGAAATGTTATTACTGTTGTAACTATTGTTTGTATTGGAATACGCGTGTTGATTTTGATTTCCGTACTGAGACGGCATGTGAGTTTGCTGTTTTTGTTGTACCGCGTATCCAACTGTGGGCGCGCCAGAATTGTGTTGGCAAGCCTGCATGTTTTGCATACCACTAGTGTAAACATTGTGGCTGCTGTTTTGCCGCGCGAAGCGCTGATCTTCAAGTAACATGTCAACCGAATCTAAAGCTGTTAAAAAATAATCTGAATCGTCATCCGGGATATGTAGAAGTTTTTCCTTAATGTTGAAAGGCAATTTGGCCTTCAACGCTCGGAGTATATCACGCGTTGCGACTGGTTCGTCTAAAAAGTGTCCCATGTTCAAGTATTTTTCAAAATATCTGCGTAAGTTACCATTTTTACTGTTAAAAGTTTCAGGTTCTAAAATTTGTCTTCTGAGTCGCTCCTGGACGGATTGCGACCAGAATTTGTTCAGAAAAGCACGCTCAAACTCACTGTACGTGGTACATACGTCAGCTTGACTGTATTCCCAGACAGCTGCATCGCCTTGGATGTAACCGACAATATATGAAATCTTTTTCCGGTCACTCCAAGTGCGTGGAAATGCGTTACTAAAAGATTTAAGAAAAATCACCGGATGAATGGTTCGTTTTTCTGGGATACAAATCTGAAATTGCCTGTGTTTCATTAAGCTTTCATCTTCCTTCGCATTGTGATATGGATTTATTCCACTGTAATTACTGGTATGTTCAACTGGCGAGTAATTACGATAATGTTGCTGTGGTTTACCATGATAATAGCTTGTGTTTGTGTTTCCACATCGTGGTATGTGTTGTAGTCGTGGTGTGTTTTGTTCTTGTGTATTTGTCGTGTGCGGAATGTGTGTATCATACTCGAATGTATATTGGTTTCTGAACTGTACATTTTGACTGATATTTTCGTTACATTCAGACTGTAGTTGATCGGTGAATTGTCTCATGGGTGCAGTGACGGATTCTACTGCGTCACTGATCAGCTGTTTGTTATTAGTAATGTATTGCGCTACGGAGTCGTGCACAATTGTTGGTAAATTTTCACGTAAGCATCTATCAAAATGTTTGTCTTTGTTCTCAACCCAATCATGAAATTCTTTTTTAATATTTTGAAAATGAGCTGTGGCATCTGATTGTAAGATGTCAGTCAGGTGTTGTTCAACATTGTCAAATTTATTCTGTACGTCAGTAATTCGTTTTTCAAGGCTGTCATGTACTGAAGGATATGTTTGAATTTGTTCAGTAAGAACTTCACACGTGACATTAAGGTTTTTTACTTGTGTCTGTAAAAGTGCTACGTCAGTTGTAGTCTTTTCTTGTCTCGTATTAAGCTGGGAAAATTTAGTACTGAGTTCAGTCATCTGTTTGGTCAGTGTGGCGTCTATAAGTTCCACACGTTTACACAAAGTGTCATTACCTATCTTGATTGCTATGAGATCAGATTTGATTTCGTCATTTTGTGTTTTTAACTGTTCATTTTGTGTCTCTAATTGTGCCTTTAAGGTTGCCATGTTTTCGGCGTTTTGTTTCCTTATGGTTGCCATATTTTCTGCGTTTTGTTTCATTAGCATTTGTAACATGTCGGCAATGTTTACCGTTTGCAAGGTCTCTGCCCCCGCCGCGTCATTAGACGTAACGTCATGCATTAACATGGGCTCTGATTGAGATTTTGAAATTTTTGTAGTGGACGGCCTATTGTCAAAATTTTCGTCAACACTTGCGTCAATGTTTGATGAATCGTCACTACCGGTTGCTGTCGTAAAGTCATTTTCTAACACTTGTCTCACGTCCGAGTCGGATTGCGTCTGAATAGTACGTCCTTGCTGTTCCATTTTTGCGTATTGTTTTCTAGTTATTACCATGCCACACGTGATATATGTTTCAAGAAAATTTTTGACACTGATTTTAAAATAAAATGTAGTTGAGCATGAATCGCTCGTAGCAACAATGGCTGTCTGTTAATTTAAAAATATAAACTGAATTTGAGATTATTGGTAATGGCTGCTGGCCATGTTACATGATATCGTACAGAAGTCGGCCATATTGTACACTCGTGTATTGGTATTGTTGCATACGTTATTGTTTAGGGAAAAGTACTGAGAATGAAATTTATCACTGAAACTGTTATGCGGAAAAGAAACACTACAGAATTTACTGAAAAGCTAATACACTGAATTATACGTCTGGTCAAGCCTGCTAATGCAAAGATGCTGCGTCTTACCTTATTTTGCTGGAAGTTTCATTGCGTCTTCCCGCAAAATTTCAGAATTGGAAAATATCTTCAGATTTTGTTATCTCTCATACATTGACGTCCAGGTCCAGAAAGTTAATTTTTTACATGAAACAAAGAGAACAATGTAACAAATGACAAAATAACAAGTCCTGTCACGGTCGCCAATATAAAATAAATAAAATAAATAAAAAAAATTATTGTTATTTTAAATCTGTTAATTATTCTATCTGTATGATGGTGATTGTGATTGCAATTGTAATTAATATTTTGCTTATCTGGAATGTGGACGTTTAATTATTCGTTATCAGACGCTTGACAATGGCTTTTTCGTAAAGGCAATGTTACTCGTAGTTGACCGTGAAATAAAACTGAAATAATCGGACTTCGTAATTAAATCGTTTCCAAAGACTGCTGCGGTAGGTGCGGACTCATAATCTAAATCTCAATATTACAATTATTTGCCAGCCATGCCAATACGTCGTACAGAGGTGATTGTCTACTAAACATAAAAAAGTTACACAGTTAGTTAAATCAGATATATTCAATGAATAAGCCTACAGTTCATAATCCTACTTACTTTTATAAATATAAATTCTTTACAGAATCGAGTGCCTAGTGTGGTTGCAACTCGCAGTATTCTTCTATAACATGAAATATGGCGGTGTGCCAGACAATAAAATAAAATACGTGCTTCTCGCACCACTTCTACCAGAGCTCTCCCTTTCTTAATCAAACATAAGAGTAACGTAATTGTGCTTTTGTTTTATCAGCGACACAGCGCTGCAGTTGTGTGCCATAGGCTTTATTTATTTGTCACCGATTATTTATTTAATTAATATTTCGCGTTTCCGCGGAAACTCACGCTCGGCATGCAAATGTGCCTTTATAAACTCCCCATAAAAATAAAATATTGATCTTCGCAAATGATTTAAACCAAAGAGGTTTAATAATACTAAAGAATAAATGACGTATTCTACACTTACCATTTAAAGTTTGGGCAGTGAGAAAAGTTGCAGTCTTGCTAAAAAATTATATTACAGTCATATTGTAAATTTTTGTTGAAGCGTATTCAACTGGAAACATAATAATTAATACTCTTTATTGAAATTGGGATAGGTAACTGTGACTAATTCATAAGAGCAATCATCACTGATCAAATAAATCGTTGCTTGAAATTGACATATGAAAGTCATGAGCTACAATGTAAATTAGAAAATTAATACAAACTGAAGAGCCATTCGTACAGACAGCAATACAGACGAGTAGCATTAAGAAATAAAGGGAATTAAATTGTATATGTTTTAATGACAGAAATATAGTTAACCATGATCTAAAGATCTGTGCTGCAGTGTGGAATTAAATATGAATTCCTTTGAAACATTTTAAAGTAGAGTAAATAGGAAGTGATGAAAATCATTTGGCATTTTCTAAACACCCCTATAAGCTGTACTTGTGGCGTTCATTCCAAAGATGTGTTTGATGCAGCTGTGCATGCTACTATACCCTGTGCAAGCCTCTTCATCTCAACACAATTACTGCCACCTATATCCATTTGTACCCGCTCACTGTACTCATCGCTTAGTCTCTCTCTACAATTTCCCCCTTCCATTGCCAGATGACTATTTCTTGATGCCTCAGGAGATATCCTATCAATTGATTCCTTCTTTTAATCAAGTTGTGCCACAGATTCAGTTCTTTCCCTATTGGATTCACTACCTCCTCGTTATTACTCGATCCACCCATCTAACCTTCAGCATTCTTCTGACACTTCAGAAGCTTCGCTTCGCTTCTTGTTTGCACTGCTTACCGCCCATGGTTAATTTTTGTACAGGGCTACTGACCAGACGATTTCCTCCACGAAAGACTTCCTAACACTTACATTCATAGATGATGCTAACAAATTCCCTTTTTTCAAAAACGCCTTTGTACACATACCAGTTTGCATTTCATAATATCCACTCTAATTTGGTGATCACTGACATTTTATTGTCCAAATGAAAAAAAGAAACATCTGCTACTTTCAGTGTCTCATATCCTAATCTAATTCCTTTAGTATCGCCTGATTCAATTCGACTACATTCAGATACCCTTGTTTTACTCTTTTTGCTGTTCATCGTACAATATGTTTTCAAGACAATACCCATTCCTCTCAACTGCTCATCCAAACCCCTTGCAAACTGTGACAGAAGCGCAATGTCATTGGCAAACCTTAACGTTTCTATTTCTTCACCCCAAAATTTAGTTTGCTTTCCTTATTTATTACCACTTTCACTAACTGCTTGCTCAGTGTACAGATTGAATTACGTCAGGGATATACTACAACACTGTCTCACTTCCCTCTCAATTGCTGCTTCCCTTTCGCGTCCTTCCTCTCTTATACTTGCAGTCTGGATTCTGTACACGTCACAAATTATCTTTCGCTCCCTCTACTTTATCCCTGCTACCTTTAGAATTTCAAAGAGAGTATTCCAGACAATATTCTCAAAAGCTTTCTCTGAATCTACAAAAGCTATAAATGTCGATTTGAGTTTTGCCTTTCTTTAACCAACTGTCAAAGATAAGTCAAGGTTCAATATTGCATCACACGTCACTTCACTGCTCTGCAACCCAAACTGATAGTCTCCAAGGTCACTTTCTGTCATATTTTCCATTATAGTAATAATAATTGTAAATAATAAATATAGTGTAAATTTATTACAAATAAGAAATAGTGTCAGTATTTTGCAAACATGGCTTACTAAACTGATAGTTCAGTAGTATTCACACCTCTCAACATCTGCCTTCTTTTCAGTTGAAATTATTGCAGTCTTCTTGAAGTCTGAGGGCTCCTCCATGGATCTCAATTATTCTGAGGGTATGTCATCTACTCTAGGAGCCTTGTTCAGATATCGGTCTTTCAATGCTCTGCGAAATTATTCTCATCTTATCTTCATTAGCTTCGTCTTCTCTTTCTCTAATATTATTTTCAAGTTCATTTCCATTTTAGACCATGTCTGTATATTCATTCCATCTTTAAGGTCCTTGGTTAGAATTGGCTAGCCATCTGGTCCTTTGAAATTTGCATATTTAGTTCTCTTTCTTCGAAATGTGTCTTTGATTTTCCTATTGTCAGCATCTATCTTCCCCCTAGTTATGCTTGCTTCTATAGCCTTGCATTTTTCTTTCATCCCTTTCTGCTTAGCCGTTTTTCACGTTATTTCCGTCTCATTTTTACACATCTGCATTCCCATTCGCTTCTACATTCGCTACATTTTTCATATTCTCTTCATTCACCAATTGTGTTCAAAATATCATGTATTATCCAAGGATTTCTACTAGGCCTTGCCTTTTTACCTATTTGATCCTCTGCTGCTCTCACTATTTCATCTCTCAGTGCTATCCATTCATCTTCTACCGTATTCCTTTTCCCTGTTTCAGTCAATCGTTGACTGATACTGCGTCGAACATTCATTTTCATGTAAAAGCCGATTTCGGAATTTTCTTCTGTGTGAGACAGCATGTCGCAGGTTCGTGTCCGATATGAAATTCTAGGTTCTCATATTTTACTGTTCTTATCACTTCTGCATAATCATTCGTTGATTGTATCAATACTTGTATATACTGTAACGTATGTGAAATTTCGATCATTTTCAAATGCTGCAATAAACACGTGCTCTTATCGCCAGTTAGGGGCTTAAACTTAAAATACACTACTTTTTTTAAAATGAGAACAGCCGGCTTTGTTCAAAAAATAGAGCTCTAATTTCATTGTATAATTACTTGGGACATAGGTTATGTTGGACAATTTTCTGACACTTACAGAACTGTGTTTTCGAAGACTTTCGTAAGTCTTGGGTCTTTCCAACTTGTCTCGTATAAAGTGCCTAAGGGATGGGGCATTCTCGGAACGCAATACAACAATTCAAGCAAATAACATTAGTAGTTTTATTTGTATAAAGCAGATTAACAATACTTAACTTGGAGATTTACAAGGCGTAGTCGCAAGCGATGGGTGACAGGCAAACAGTAATATTCTTGGCTATGCAATGTTCCTGCGTATTTGACACACATCACTAATAACTGATCTGCAAGTTCCGGTCTACAACTGTGCCTATACTGTCCACTAATGTCCGTATACTGAGCCGACCTGACCGGCGGAGGTTGGCAGGAGCGGCGCTTATATACACTTTGGCTTGAGGGCGCTCCGGTCGTGGTGCGCTCCAATTCCGCACACCATTGGCCGACGTCGTTCCACTGCGTTCTCTGATCTTGCGTTCTTCGTCTTCGTTCTGGCGCTTGTGGTTACGCCAGAACAGTAAGTTACAGGTGCTGTGGATAACTTATTTTGTAGCAGTTCAGCGTCTGTTATTCACACTCACTGCCAAAGAACAGGTCTCCCCAAATTTCAATGCATGCCAGTGGAAATAACGTACATTTTGAGAATTTTCGGAAGTTTCCATTGTCTAATGCATAAGCTGTTTCTTAGGAAATCGGTGACTGTGATTTAATTACTGTAGCACATATTATAACTAATGTATTGTGTTACATCTAGTCTGCCTTTGAGGAGGAGTATACATTATTTTCATTTATGGCAAATTAACGATATTTTCGAGTTGGTTAGCGACTATAGCCTCAACACGTTTTAGGAAACTAGTAATTTTTAAGAATGTTTTTCCTGTGGCTTTAATAGAAATATAGTTTTGTGTTTCTTAAATGGAATTAGTAACTTTTTTGGCTCAACAGATTAAAGGATATTCAGTAGGCATAATTCAAAGTTATTTGATCACTGTCCTGAAAACCTTTGCACCAGCCCTAATGCAGGTCTACTGTGAACGCTGTTCTCGAACATGGGATTAATTTGTAGAAGTACATAAGCAGCTGCAAATATCCCGAACTACTGTCAAATGATTGGCAGCTGCAGCGAATCAGTTTGTTGGAAGAGTTCCTGAGAGTCGCTACCTATGATATCTGCACCTGAGGTACTTCAAATGCTATCCACTCCTGTGGATCCTGTCTCCTCTGTGGAAAGTTCAGGATCTGTCATTACTCGTCCTCTTTATTACGAGTTGTATGTCAGTGGTAGATGTAGGAGTTCTGTACGGGTCAGATAGGGGTAATAGAGGACTCAGCATGTTATGCCGATCCCTCTAAACAACGAGTTCGAGGTGGTACCTTCCACTAAAACTGAAACAGGGCCAGTGGGACGCATTTCACCTGTTGGAGAAATGTTTTTCCCTGTGTCAAGAGGAGGCAAATGGAAAAGGGTGGGAGTCTATCAATAGTCGGCACTTCAAAAGAGTGGCAAATAATGGTACCCCTTAGGGAAGTGACAGCAGGGACAGAACGGAACACCATGTACACTCAGTGTGTATGCCTGGGCACCTTCTTCAGACTGTTCCCACAGCCACTGATGGAACATTGAGACAACAGGGAGCAGTCAACACCAGATTGTGGTGCTCGTTGGAAAAAAATGAGCTCTATCCTCTGGGCTCCAACGTCACACTCGTATCATTCCAGCGACTGGCAGAGAAGGTTGAGAAGACCAGCCTTGTGCGGAGTTTCAATGAAACTCACAATCTGCAGCATTGTCCACAAAACTGATCATGGCCCTTGGTTCTGAGTCGAACAGAAGGACTGAATTAGAGACTTCAAGAGTTCTGTGACAAGCTAGGCAGCAACCTGCTCGACTTCGCCAAAGGGTTGAGATTTCTAGGGTCCCATTAAATGGGTCAGGTCTGCACTACACATCAGAAGCTGCTACGCAGCTACTAAAAGGCAGTGAAGCTCACATAATACAGAAAAATACATAATACAAAAAAATACAGAAAAAAGCTCGAAACCTGAAACTCTTTTGCTGTGAGATTTTTGGGCAAAAGTTAAGTGCACATCGAAAGGATAGGTAAAGGGAAGTAGTGGTGGCGTATTTGTCATAGTAGAGAAGACACACAAACCCACTGAAATAGAAATTGAAGCTGGTGTGAAATTGTTTGGACAAGACTCAGAATCTTGGGTGGGCATAAAATGGTAACTTGATCTTTCTACCGCCTACTAGACTCACTTCCTGATGTTACTTAAAACTTTAGAGGAAACCTCACTTCACATGAACGTAAGTTCTCCAATCATACTATAGTCATCGATGGAGACTTTAACCATCCACAATCAATTGCAAAAATTACAGTTTTGTTAGTAGTTGGCGTGACGAGACATCTTGCGAAACCTTTTAATGCCTTCTCTTAAAATTAGCTATAACAAATAGTTCGGAACCCAATTCGTGATGGAAATGTATTAGATCTAGTGGTAAAAAGTAGACCTGACTTCTTGGACGATGTCCACATCAACACTGGAGTCAGTGATCATGAGGCGGTTTTGTCAACAGTGATTACCAAACTACAAAGGGAAACTAAGACAAAATCCTTACCAAAGTCAAGTCACACAAATCTTCAGTTCAGTCTCGGTGGATTTCAGTTCCTTGTCTTCTGTGACACATACATTACCTCCATTTCTCCCTAT
The DNA here is from genome assembly GCF_021461395.2 of Schistocerca americana. NCBI lineage: Eukaryota > Metazoa > Arthropoda > Insecta > Orthoptera > Acrididae > Schistocerca > Schistocerca americana. Next base: position 613,018,147 of record NC_060122.1, read on the forward strand.
CGCTATCCTCTCAGTATACGCTTAAAATGCCCCGCAGCATCTCACTACTGTCAACTTCAGGATTTAACCACCTTTCTGTACCTAGTATTATGCGAACTTTGGTGCTTTTTAGGAGCACTGCAAACTCTGGCGCTTTGTTACGAATACTGCGGCAGTTAAACGCTGGGTTTTCAATGCTCTCATCTGCGGGAGGCATTTCTTTGGATACTCCTGGACTTCCTACAGCTATCGTTATCTGGATTGGGTAGAGAGTTGCCTAACCTAAAAAACCCCTGTGTGCACCCCACACAGAGTCAACTTGTTGAGCAGCTGCCTCTGATTTGTAGTGCACGCCAGACCCATTTAGGAGGATACTACGGCTCTCAATCCAATGACGCAAGTCTAGGATGCCGTAGCCCGAATTGAGACAGAACCATCAGAGTCTTTGGTTCAATCCATCCACTCGACTCAGAAGCAGAGAGCCACAATCTACTCTGGCAACAATCAACAGACTGAGAACATAGTTATTTAATAGCTTGTTCCAAAGACGATTTGAAAGATTCTTTTATCGAAATTATGAGGAACGAGCCAGTTTACAGAGTATGTATATGTAATTAGTGTTAACATTAGTGACCACATATTTTTAGTACTACTCGTGCAACTAAATTTAAAAACAAGTGCTTTTAATTTTCATTTATTTTTTATTTGGATATCAGTTTTTAAGTAGAAATTCATCAATGGAATAGAAGGAATCGTCCAAGAAAAATGATTTTAAGTTATATATAAAACTGGCTTTGATACCTGTCAGACATTTTATGTTACTGGGAAAACGATAAAAATTTTTGTTAATACGTATTGAATCTTTCGTGAGCCACTGATAGCTTTAATTATGGGTGATACGGTCATTTTCCCTCTAGTGCTGCTGGTATGGACATCACTGTTCATCTCAAGTCGTAATGTTTATTACAAACTTCACTAGCGAATGTATGTGTCGTGACGCTTCAGTTAAAGTGCCTCGCTTCTTCGAATTGTACTTGTATGTCATCCGTGGATGAACACCACATATAATTCTTACTACTCGCTTTTGTGCAGTGATGAGTCACCCCTGAAATTTTTTGTACCAAAGTTTTCTGAATGAATTTATGTGACACACGTGATTCTACACAAAGACAAACGAAATATCTGGAGTCAGCTCATATATGTAAACTTCAGTACATAAATGTGCGCACTGCAGCGATGTTGCCTCTTAAATGATGTTACGTTCTCTTTTACTCTGGCGTGTCAAAGATGAACAATGCAGCATCAGTAGATCTCAGAAAAACGGTGTTAAATGTGGAAAACAACAAACACATGTAGTTTCTTTATTAGGGAATGGTATAAGGCCATCTGACAGAGACCTTTGTAATAACGTAATTCGGTAATATCTGTATTTAACGGTACTGTGGAGAGTACCGTACTTAAGTGGTACATATTGGAAACCCCCAATGTGTTTGAGACGATTTTGACGATTGTGAAGGGCAATTTGAGGTCTGTAAATCATACGTGTACAAACCGCCAATCAGCCTGCGTCTGTTCCGTACACACACTACTACTTACACCTCCAAACATATACTTGTGGAGGGTAACACATGCACAAAATAGTGCAATTAGGGTAAGATGTTTACAACTGGATAAAGTCAGTTCCTCGAACATTATTTTCATCTGTAGCATACGTCTTGGATCTTTAGCGTACACACGAAACTCTGACAGGAGCAGTTAATCCGTTTTCCGTGTTGTTAACACCCAATAAAGTGAGGCTGGGTGTCGCCATTGTTAAATGTTGAGGAGTGAGGTTTTGTAAGGTTCAGTAAACTTAAAGCTTTACTTAAGACACCTAACGAATGAAACACACTCCACCTCCACCACAATCCACGTGTTTTAGTGTACATAATAGTTGCCTCTGTCGGTCTTTATGGAACTTTTCTGGGCTGTAATTTGGAACACAAAGAGTATAAATACTGATTGAAGCACTTTGTAGATTCTCTGGCTGGTTGAGGGTATAGGAATCAGTGTTGGATGTTGAAGAAACCAAACCATGCCTGGTAGGGTTTGAATGAGAATAGATAAATTCTGATACAAACATTCTTATTAATCATTGCATATACATTTACACAGAATATGGAGGAATTCCAGGTACGAATGGGGGATACAGAGTATCAGAATTCACTGTATGTATTACTAGAAAGTCGTCACATGTAGAAAAATGGTGGATTCAAAAATGGTTCAAATGGCTCTGAGCACTATGGGACTTAATTTCTGATGTCATGTCCCCTAGAACTTAGAACTACTTAAACCTAACTAACCTAAGGACATCACACACATCCATGCTCGAGGCAGGATTCGAACCTGCGACCGTAGCGGTCGCGCGGTTCCAGACTGTAGCCCCTAGAACCGCTCGGCCACTCCGGCCGGTAAATGGTGGATTCGAGGTTGTTTACTAACTTAGGGAGTATAAGCAAAAAATTTTATATACCGCGACTCTATAGGTCTTAAAAATCGGATATATTAGAGCTGATCCTTTTTAAAGAAATTACTTCTTAAAAGAGCTGGAAATGGAATAGAAAAGATCTTATGTATCTGGCGAAAACAGTTTCCCCGAGGAAACTTGAAAAAGAGCAGATCACTAGCAACGTGTAGGCAGAGCCTACAAGTTATTTTAAACACGGTATAAAGAAAGAATCTAGATGTGAGCTGTGAATACAGAATATCGTCCTACGGTTGACCTAGCAAAAAACATAAAAATATGCTGTATAATTATTATACACCCAAAGGAAACACTTGTTTTAGTTAAAGTGATTTACTGCACCTCAGTATTATATATTGAGATAGATAAAACATAGACAGGTTAATTGTTAATTTTGTGACTACGATCACACCATGACCATAACAGTTCCTTCAGAAATACTGGCCAGCATTAAAGAATCGTGATTTTATTGTCAGAACATACAAGTGGCAAACAGTACCACTCTTTGTCGAAAGAGACAATCTTCCATAGGGTTAGAAACATCATTTTATTCCCTGCAGAGTACTACTGTTAATACTTGTACTACACAGTTATATATCATCCGGTAATTAAGTAACAAGAGGTCTTAAAAGTGTACACTCCACTAAGCTAACAGCAACTCGATGGTGTATCGCAGTGTGTTGCATGGAAAAATGTCTGATTCTGTCGCCACGCAAACCACCTGTAACATATCAATTACAATTCATCACCTACACTCACAGGTAATACTACTGTAGGAATATTACACCTACTTTACAGATCACTTAGAGAAAATCATTATACAATGGAGGTAACCAGAATTTGTGGCAGGAGCTATAGGCTTTTTAATATAAGCACTAGATATAGGAGAAGGATGACGTCATATATCTGTACTTCAATGGGGACAGAGTTAAACATTTTGGGCACTTGCTGTCATGAAACTGCCATTCTCCTACACACAAGCGATGTTACAGTAGCAAGAGACTTATTGGGGGAAAAGTCGCGAGGAACCTTGGGGTACCATAGCAAATCAGATGCTGTCTCGATGCTGTGTCGACAGTTAGAAGTTTCAGATACATGCAAATAAATTTTGCACTCATCCATGCCACGTAAGGCGATGCTCGAACTGCCTGTCATCGCTTTCCACACATTTCTGGCATCTACTCAAGAAGCTATCATTACGCAATGTAACTCTCTTTGAGAAATTTAATTGATCCTTGGATATTATCCTAGAGTTCCCGTAATATGTGCAGATTTGTTGTGTACACATTATCCTTTAGCACTCCACACAGATAGATATTGCACGGGATTAAGCTGAGTTTTCAAGTTGCCCAGATACTGTCGCTAGTGACACTGTCAAGGAACACATCACGAATTGCATGGAAGGAAACCTTGGCCATTTGAGCTCTTCCCGAATGTTTTTTAGAAAACACGAAGCTTCGTTCTTTTTCACACATTTTATTAAAAAAAGGTTGAAAAATGTTTTGCACTTGTCTTTCTCTATTAATCTAGCCATTAAAAAAATTCGGCCTATTATTCTGTCACCACTGACTGCGCACCACACACCTATTTTCTGATCGTGAAGGGCTTCCTCGTGAAGTAGGATAGATTATCGGCGCTCCAATATCGAACAGTTTTGGTAGTTAACATATCTGTGTACATGGAACCAAGCCTCACTTGAAAACAGAATGAGATAAGGATATATTTCACGGCCATAAACTTGTTTCAGAACCCATTCACAAAACGAAACCCTGTATGCCTGATCATCAGGTTTAAGTTCTTGCACTACTGTTACCTAATAGAGCCTTAGCCCAGGTAACCTAGAAGCTCACTGTACAAAGTGCGCAAGAAATTTGCTTTGCTGTGAAAGACGTCTGAGAGATATATTAGGTACATTTTCAAGGCTGTGCGTAATTCCATCAAGAAGAGCTTCTGTGAGCACTGTAAGTTGTTGTTTACGCTTATTGTCTTGAATACCTTGCGTTTGACGAAATTTATTCACTAATTTGTGAATTTCATCACGATTTGGAATTCGAACATCTGGAAACTTCTGTTCAAACAATCTCAGGACAACACGAAAGGACTTTGTATGCACATATACGAGCCGTAACGAAACACTCTTTGTGGAATGGAATAATTCGATTTTGCCATTGTTGTGTTCGCAGATCTGTTTCACTGCTCGAATGAGACCGTCCAAAGTGGCGCGTAGTGCGGCATTAACAGGGAGACGTGGGACACATGTGAATGTCCTGTACTCTTCTGGTGTGGGTGAGAAACACAATCCCTTGCGTGCAGTCATCACATAAATGGAATACCCTGTAAAACTACGATTTATGATTATGGAATGGGCTACTCGTGTTTTATCGTTTGGAGGAGTAGCTAAATGTATTTAGTAATAGCAATACGGAAGTAGTTTTCTCCACAATACCATTAAATATAGAGATATTATCGAAGTAGCATTGACTGCTACAAACTATTTTTTCTCGGGGCTAAACAAAAAAAAATAATGTGCTGAACAGACTTAAACCATTCCTTGTCAAAGATTTCGAGTATAAAACACGCATATGTAACACTACTGTTGTAATCTAACTGCTCTGTAGCAGTAGAAAAGTACATATGGTTCACATATTGCCACTACTGGGGTAGTGGGTGCATACAGTGGTTCTATTGTGATACACAAGAGTTTAAATTATACTTTGCACATGTACGGAGATTTCTAATCAGGTACCCAGATACATCTCTCCCAAACTTCAGAACATGTTATTAAGCTGTGATTTATAACTATATGGTTGTACTATGCATAGTAGGTAATTTATTGTATCCATAAGCATGACTGCAGATTTCTGATTGTGAACCAAAAATTCATTTGGTTTTTGTACCTGAGTAACTTATGTTCTTTGTACATCTAAATTGTCTGTATCATTTTGTCGCACAACTCGTCTTAGTTCTACTAAAAACTGTATCAGTATCATTCATACATATGCAATTATATTTCGTCCCTAAGTAAATGTTTTAGGGTATATAGTAACACTATGGATACAAAAGGTGTATGTGTGTTCTAAGTGTTATCGATATTATTAAATATCCTGACATACCCCATCCTAACTATCTGTGTCAAAATCGATAAGCATAAAAAATTCTTTTAGGATTTCTCATAGTCTTTAGGATTTCTGATAGTATTCTCTCATGGGTAAGCAAATAGAATTGCGACAATTTATTCCACACATCTTAATGTTACAGCAAAATTTGGGTACGTTACTTTGCTGACAGTGAAATTTTGGTTCAAAAACCTTTGGGGTATGTAATAAAATAATACATCCACTGAAAATTGCTATTCCATCGCTGTGTGTTATATGGAGAGTACACCACAGTGGTAAATACCTGGTCTAAAAAGAAAACTTATCATCAGCCCCTTTCCATCTTTTTAAGAAAAAGAGCTCACTATTGCTTATATAAGCAAGGGAATCAGTGGCATGGTGGCAGTGCACTGTAATTAATAAAGTGTGGAATGCTTTACTTTGCTTCTTGTAACTACTAGAGAGAAGACGTTCTGCTGCACATATTTTAAATGCGTGCTACATACCCAGAACACAGATGCCGAAACCCCACATAGCATGCCTGCCCCCCAAAACATCCGAGTAACCGCATCATCAAGCACGCTTAAAGATAGCAGGCGGACGCTGTGTAAGCTGCTGACTGACCTCTTAAGCGCAGAAGAAGAAAAAGTTTCAGGTGGACCACCTCCAGGGTTATCCCTGAAAGTGATGTCCCACAGTAATTTTTCCAGCACCATATGTTAACCAGGGTGAGGTCATCGTGACACTGACAGTTGCCTGGATGACACGTAATGTTCACATCGAAATGATATCTCACATTAAAAAGACACTGAGACTTATACTTTACTTAATATCTGCAATTAAATTTCCTCCCTCAGTGTGAGTTTGGGAGGTACAAAACAGTAATGAGCGTATATAGCAAACACAGGCAGAGTTTCATAATACACACGTATGATTTCAAATCCCGTAACATGGATCACAATCGTCAAAAACGTCGAAAATAGACTGGGGATGTACAGCGTATACCGCTTTAGGATGTTATTCTCCACAATACCGTTAAATATAGATATTACCGAATTATGATTGGTTCCCACAAACAACGTAATTCCACAGGTATTAGGAAATGGACTTAAGCCATTCCCTATTAAATAAAATGCTACTTTAAGTGCAATTAATGTGTTACGTGTACTCAAAAGAAGACTGGAAATGGAGGAGAGAAAAAAAACTATACAGCGAAAACCACTACCACAATCTACGAAAATAAACAGCGACTGGAAGAAAAGGACAGACCAGCTACATACTAAGTAACATATAATTAGACGTACAGCAACAAAGTATATTTGATCATTACTCTGGAGAACTATCTATCAATCTCTCCCAGTATGTTCGCCATTAACAAATGCTCCATTAACGTCACAGCTGGCGTATTGCTCTAGAAATGCTATTGGGTACACTGAAAGGAACTGCATTCAATGTTGGGTATGTCTCGATTAAGTCACTACCGTCGTATACCTGACGAAGGGACCGTAAGAAGAAGAGAAGAGGGATTAGGACATGTACAGAGGCATATAGACAACCACTTTTTCTTTGATCAGTCCGTGAAGGTGAGAAGAAAAAAATATTATGTAAGTATTACAATGTTGTTATGATGTATTCTCCATCATGCACTGCACTGCACAGACTATGTGAAGGATGTCAATTGTTCACGGACATTGCTATAGGCGAGTTGCAATACCATTACGCTGTAGCGAAAGACACGAAGAAGAATTACATGGGATAGATAACTAGTGTGGAGTCTGGTCGCAAGTAAATGTGACATATTCTGCATATAGAAGCCCGTTACTGTTCGATCACGCTATTGGAGGTAAGCCGCTGGAATCATTAACAAGCATATAAGACCTAGGAGTAATCATCCAGACCGAACAAACATAGAATGATTACACAATCCAGATTGGAGGAGAATCAGATGCCTTTCCGAAGTTCACTGAATGTATCATAAGGAAATGTGATTCATCATCCATGAAAGAAGTATCTTACAAAACATATTTTTGATCACTCCCACAAACATCTCGTGAAATGTCCACAACGAGATATTAGGTTTACTGTGAAGGTTTACGAACAATTATTCTTCTGGATGAGCCTAGGGCTTCAAGTAAAGTCCTGTAAAAATGTGGAATACAACTGTAGTAATCTCATTATCCTGTGTAATATTGTCAACCGATGCAAACTTCTAACTGAGAGTTATTCTACTGATCTCTGAAAAAAAGCGCCCAAACTGCTACCGTTCCCACAAATACTATTATCTGCAGCTCATAAGAAAATGCTGCAGTATATTGAACACTCAGATGGGTTCCTGTAACAGGTACATTTGATCCTATAATGAATGCACAGCGCATAAAATATGGTCATCTACGTCACTGCAGGAGTATTGGTTATTCCTCCTGTTTTAATGTCTGTGCTAAAACATACATATTAAAAGAATAAGTCAGGACACTATCAAATGACCTCATAAAATTCCGCAAAATAATAATTTTTTCTTGTAAAGGGAAACTAACCAATCCTTTCTGTTGACAATGGGCATCGCTTTAAAGACGTGATTAGCTGCATTTATTTTTACTTACATCAGTTACAAATTGCAAAAACGGAAATGAAAATATCTGCCGAAACCGCTAAGAAAATGGTCCTGACAGCTGTTACGATGGACATCTATCTCCAATTGATAAGATAATGGTAGCATTACTAGGAGAAGTCTGGATACCTTTTATCATACGGCTTATACAGAGTATAGATTGCACATCGCTAAGAGTGTTCCAGGAATACTCGAATAAGTTTCGTTATAGGACTAGTGGTTAGCACTAAGAGGAATGACATATCTTCTGCTCCACACTGTGCCAAGCTTGCTGCGATGTGCTTTATTTGGCTGAGTGAGTGGGTGTACTAGAGGGACGTAGCGAAAGGCTTCACCTCTCATTGTGGTGTGGTGCGATCAAAGGTGATCGCGGCTGCTGGCGTAAACCTATGGCAAATGTGTTCCTGGTGACCCCTCCAGCACGGTGTGGTCCAATGGCCTCTGTGAATGTTTCCTAATAAAATCATCGTAACATATCCATTCCTGCCATATCCTATTACACCTGGTGGTTCAGCATGATTTCGTAACCAGAAGCATTAATTTTAACTGGGGACTTGCAGCGTAATTATAGTTACGTCTCGTGAATGACTTGCATTTCAATTGTTCTGTGCCGAGAATGTACTTGATGTTCTATGTAGATTTATACGACCAACTGGAGCGCAGTTGTTGATGTAACACTGGTATGTACAAAGCGGAATCGTTCAGGTTTTTTTTTTTTTTGTGGACTGTGTAGAGTGGAATTCTAGCCCTTTCTGCACTGGATTCATGCCCACTCTAACAGTAATGCAGCAGTAATTGTTTATATTACATAGAAATAACAGTAAATTAAATAATAATCAGTAGGACAATGCTCTAACTAAATTTTTTTGTATTTACCATCATTTATTCTTCTATTTTTGGACTAGTTCAGGGGTAAAAGCAGCACTTTTTTATATACCTGCACAGTGTAATTCAAGTTATGTTCTGTAGTGTGTCTGTGGCAGTTGTTAAATATGGAACCAGTATAATTAGTTTATACATCTCCACAATAACTGAGTAATAAATTGGATAATAAATTATAACAGAGAAACAGTTATAGCAATAAGTAGTGGGATAATGTCCAAACCCATTTTTTCCTAATTCTGTCTAGGGATGTTGGCACTTCATAATCCTTCCACTATGGGTACAGATAGTGAGTGCTGAATGATGGTTAGCATGCTGGATAAGACGTGCGGATAAAGCAACTGCAGTGCCATCTGCTTTCCCATTTTTTTGGTAGTAAGTAATGATAAAAAAATAGATAGCTCACTAATTACAGTTATTTGGTAATATTAATAGATTACACTGACTGGACAAAAATTAATGCAATAACATGAAAGATCTTAATAAAAGAAATAGGGGATAAGGAAGCTAGGCCAGGAAGCTGACTTGTTTACATAAGAAGATAAAGCACTTTTTATTCAGAATTGGAGAATAAATATGGCAACCAAGCAGGCTGTCCTAATTTCCCAACCAATATAGTCACACATTTTAAAACTTCTCTCTGTATTTAAGCCAGCCAAATGGCCTACATCAAGAGGGGAGGGGACAGGAGAGAGGGAGGGGTGATCTTGACCCTTGACCTTTTGGGAGAACTGGCAATAATGCAGACTCTCTGTGTAATGGCTTTGTCCCACTACTCAAGAGAATAAGCTAAGAGAGATTAGCGCAGGTGCGCAGATATACACACAATCATTTTTGCCTCACTCAGAACAGGAATGGATCAACATACAAAATCGACAGCATTGGAACTAAACAATCTTGCATAATACTTTTATGAAATCAGACTTCAGCGTAGCTGAACAAAAACAGAAGCCAGCAGTTTACACCTATCAAATGGAGTATCCAATGAGAAAGCGAAAAAACATTTTGAAAACACTTTTCTTCCACACAATGAACCCAGACTTATCTGGAGTTAGCACTGGGCAGAGTGAAGACTGCCACGAAACTTCAGACCAGGAACATCCTTCTGCAAAATTCCAGTAGTATCATGTGGGGTCGCTCGGCCTCTACCCTCTGAATATCAGCACTGAGTCTGGCGTGTTTTGCTGCTATGTAGACTGCACCAGTGTGGCTCAGAAGTGGCCACGTAAAGGAGGTAGACATAAAACTGAGAGTCACCATGTGGATGAAATCTGGAAAGATAAGCTCTTCACCTGCCTATTGGCTCGATATTCCCACAAGAGCTCACTCATCCCAAACACGAGAAAACCATGCTCCTGTCAGTACATATACTAAAATACGAAGTAATCCTTTGCTCGCAATTTGTCAGCTGTCTGGTGGGGTGGATATTCACAGAGTGTGCTGCAGAGTCTCTCCGTCCTTGGAAGCCAAGAAACTACTTGCTGGCGAGTCCAACATCACTGAAGCGTGGGGCAAGTCCATTATGTTCCGACGATTTTCGCTGTACCACAGAAAATTTCACCAGATTCGATTTACACCGGATAACATGGGCCGTCCTCAACAGACTAAGTCAAATTACGGTAGATATTAGGACTCTTTCTACTGTTGTGAAACGGCAGCTTCACCTGAATTTCAGTGATGGGGCAGCAGAGTAACCATTTACCACATTACAGCGGAGTGTCCTTCAGTCTCGCTCTGGTCAGCGACTTTACTTCTCTCACTGTGACCCAATAAGCTTCTGAACAAACAAAAACGAATCTGGCTGTTTGTCTGTGACTCTTTTGAGTCAGGTACTTTCTGTTATCGAACTTTTATACCTAATTAAGTTTTCAAATTATTGTTTTTATCTCTAATGCCGCGAGAGGTCGTGCAGGGGTTAGCACGCCGGTTCAAATCCGCGTCCGACCATTCCCTAAACCGTTCCAGGCATACGGCGGGATAGTTTGTTTGAAAGGGCACGGACGATTCCCTTCCCCACCTTTATAGCTTTCCGAGCTTGTGTTCCGCTTCTAATGAACTCGATGTTCTTTCTCGTGTGGGACGCGAGAACTAAGTGCCAACTCGGCGGTTCTTTCTTCACGTTCGAGATGACCTACGCAGAGTCGGCCATTAACAGGCTCCTTAACGACGGTTAGCAACCGCGAGAAGGTAGAAGATTTCTTGTCGTGACACTCTCCTCAGATTAATGATAATAATTATTATAGGTCGATTGAGAAGTATATATTACTAGGGAAAAGACAGGTACAGCCTACAGAAAAATTAAAGAGGCCTTTGGAGAAAACAGAAGCAGTTGTAGAAACATCATGAGCTCAGATGGGAAACCATCCCAAGCAAAGAAGTGAAAGCAGATAGTTGGAAGAAGTATGTAGGGAGTCTATGCAAGTGAGATTAATTTGAAGAAAATATTATAGAGCTGGAAAGGAACGTAGGTTAAGATGACATGGGAGATATGATATTGCGAGAAGAATTCGACAGAGCAGTGGAAGAAATAAGTCCAAACAAGACCCCAGAAGTAGACGACATTCCGTTAGAATTACTGATAGCCTCGGGAGAGCAAGCCATGAAAAACCTGATTTGCAAGATTTATGAGAAAGGCAGAATACCCTCAGATTTCAAGAAGAGTATAATAATATCGATTCCAAACAAAACAGGTGGTGACAGACGCGGATATAACCGAATTTTCAGTTGAATATGCCACGGTTGCAAAATGCTAACACAAATCTTTTACAGAAGAATGGAAAAACTGGTAGAAGCCGATCTCGGGGAACATCAGTCTGGATTTCGGAGAAGTGTAGGAACACGCAAGGCAATACTGACCCTACGACTTCTCTTAGACGGTAGGTTAAGGAAAGGCAAACGTACGTTTATAGCATTTGTAAACTTAGAGAAAGCTTTTGACAATGGCGACTGAAGTATTCTCTTTGTAATTCTGAAGATGAAAAGGGTAAAATATAGGAAGCGAAAGACTATTTACAACATGTATAGAAACTAGGCAACAAATATAAGAGTCGATGGGCATGAAAGGGAAGCAGTAGTTGAGAAGGGAGTGAGACACGGTTGTAGCCTCTTCCCAATGTTATTCAGTTTTTGTATTGAGCAAGCAGTAAGGGAAACCAAAGAAAAATTTTGGGTATGAATTAAAGTGAGAGAGGAAATAAAACCTTTGAGGTTTGCTGGTGAGATGGTGACTTTGTCAGTAACAGCAAAGAACTTGGAAGAGCAGTTGAATGGAATGGACAGTGTCTTAAAAGGAGGATGTAAAGCGAACCAAAACTAAAACTAGGATAATGGAATGAACTCGAATTAAATCAGGTGGTCCTGAGGTAATTATATTAGGAAATGAGACACTTAGTAGATTAGTTTTGATATTAGGACAGCAAAATAACTGTGATGGCAGAATCAGACAGGATATAAAATAAATGTAGACTGGCAATGGCAAGAAAAATGTTTCTGAAGGAAAGTTTGTTACCATGGAATATAGATTTAATTGTTAGGGTGTGTTTTTTTGGAAGTATCTGTATTGTGTGTAGCCATGTATGGAAGTGAAAATGGGTGATAAACAGTTTAGACAAGAAGAGAATAGAAACTTTTGAAATGTGGTGCTACAGAAGAATTCTGAAGATTGGACTGGTGGATCACGTAATTAACGAGGAGGTACAGAACAGAACTGGGGAGAAAAGAAATTTTTAGTGTAACCGGACTAGAAGAGTGGATCGGTAGGTAGGAGGCTTTCTGAGACATCGATAGATCTCCAATTTAGTATTGGGAAGTGGCGGGGCCGGGGTGGATTCAAATCGTAGAGTGGGACTAGGAGATGAATGCAGTAAGCCAAATCAAAAGGGTTTAGGTTGCAGAAGTCATTCGGAGATTAAGAGGTCTGCAAAGAATAGAGTGGCATGGAGAGCTGTATTAAATCAGTCTTCGGACTGAATACCACAATAACCATATACGAGTGTTGCCCAGAAAGTAATGCACCGCATTTTTTTCTTCAGCATTTCTTCACTGAACATAATCAAAATTACACACACGGAAAAAATGGTGTTTTATCTACACAACCTATTATTCCACGTAATCTCCATCCCGTCCTACGGCCTTCCTCCACTGCGAAACAATTGCGTGTGAATCATCTCCCAATCGTCTTCAAAATGTCTTCCGCGAATGGCATCCTTTAATGGCCCAAACAAGTGGAAGGCCGAGAGGGCAACGTCAGGGCTGTAGCGTAGATGGGAAACACCGTCGAACCCTGTTTCGCGATGTGTTCAGCAGTTCTCAGACTCGTGTGGGGCAGAGCGTTATCGTGTTGCAGTGAAACAACACCTGGGTTGCTGTGGCGCCGAACTCGCCGCAAGCGCGTCTTTAGAGTTTTGTTAATGTGTTGACATATGCTTCTGGATTAATGGTACCGCCTCTTGGCATCACGTCAATGAGAATCATACCTTCACAGTCACAGAACACTGTGACCATGACCTTACCGGCGAAAGCAGTTGCTTTGAATTTTTTCTTCTGCGAGGAGTGGGAATGGTGCTATTCCATCAGCTGTGGTTTTGTTTTGGGCTCAAAATGGTGAACCCAGGGACAAGAAGGCCTCCCCCTCAGCTTCAAAACGTTGCAACAAATAAAGACAAACGTTTTTTTCTGTGTGATCTGTGATTCACCGTTAGTCACGGCGTGACCCGTCCTGCACACACTTTTGAATATCCAAGAATGTGGATAATTGCATCCACACTCCTTTGCTGATTGTCAAATGCAGCGCCAACTGCTGCCTTGTAATGCGTCTGTCCTCGTCAATAACAACATCAGCTCGCTGCAACAGGTCAGGTGCGATAGGCATGGAGCTCCACAGATCCGCCTTCTGATGACCTCATCCTCTGTGCCCAGCGACTAACTGTACGTATATCGACTGGCTCCATAGACTTTGCACAAGCGTTTGTGAATAATCACTTCAGTTTCTTTCTCTGCATTGAGAAATTCAGCGACGGCACGTTGCTTGTAACCTACATCCCCACAGACGCCATTTTGAAACTGCCCTGCATCTACGCTATCTGTCGGAAGTGACGGAAACTTGGCGTACTCTCTCAGGAGACTTCAAATAACACACACGTAACATTTCGCATTCGTAGCATTGTTTTCGGCTGAGAAGAAAAAAAAACGGTGCGTTACGTTCTGGGAAACCCTCGTAGGAGGAAGTACCAGGTTGGATTAATAGAAGAGATAGATATGATCCAGCGAAAAGCAGCGCGATTCGTCATGGGGACATTTAGTCAGCGCGAGAGCGTTACGGAGATGCTGAACAAGCTCCAGTGGCGGACACTTCAAGAAAGGCGTTACGCAATACGGAGAGGTTTATTATCGAAATTACGAGAGAGCACATTCCGGGAAGAGATGGGCAACATATTACTACCGCCCACATATATCTCGCGTAATGATCACAACGAAAAGATCCGAGAAATTAGAGCAAATACGGAGACTTACAAGCAGTCGTTCTTCCCACGCACAATTCGTGAATGGAACAGGGAAGGGGGCATCAGATAGTGGTACAATAAGTACCCTCCGCCACACACCGTAAGGTGGCTCGCGGAGTATAGATGTAGATGTAGATGTAGATGTAGATGAATGCACTGAAAAAAGTTAGTTACTGTCTGCCGCAAAGTTAACTTTTGTCTATCACAACATAACATACGTTTTTTACGTCATCCATTTCATGAATTACTAGAAGTGAACTGTGAATTTTTGGTACTCAGTACTCTAGTTCTGTCACTTGTATTTCTTCTCATCTTGTACGATATCTTTACGTTGGCAAGGTACAATTAGTAAAAAAATTCCACAAACTCCAAAAAAAAGTGCATGACGAATAACAACCAATGTCAAAAGCCTCCTAGAATCCGTGTAATGGAAACGAAGAAATTTTGTAAATGAAGGAATTACATCGAATACTTCTCTCAAGGTAATATCACATCCATTATGCAAACAATGGCGAACGCTTTAAACATTCTAATTCCTCAGATGGGACGATTAAATTCATAGGAAAATAAATGAAACAGCTTAAGCATACATCATCGTCAACATCATCATCATCATCATCATCATCATCTACATACCAGCTATTCGCCAGGCTACATGTCCTATCCTCTTCCACTGCGTTTTCACTGCTGTCTTGATTACATCTTCGTCTTGTTTGGTTCTTGATCGATTTTCTTCTTTTCCTGACTCATCTACTAATACCCAGCATCACACATTTCGCCAGTTCTAACTGAACCATAGCAAGTTATTTTTTAACCCCTTTCTTTTTTTCTGTCATTGTACTAAGCCTTCCGAAAAATGATTATATACATAAAGAGAAAAAAAAAGTTGATTAAACTCGTAAATAAAGTCTTGTATCAGGAAGCGATTTCCAATACTTACACCAGATGAACACAATTTGCATCACGACAGTCTCTTATTTCAACATAATTAGATGCGGTTTCAGACTTTCCGTCCAACAAACATTAGCATTCCAAAACGAAGAGGGATTTTAAATGGTGATGATAAGTGTGTACGTAATATTTTCCAAAAAGGAGATACTACTTCCAGAGATACCGACTTCTGATACTGCGGAAGTTGGATATTCTGGATATGACAGAAAACAGCAAAACATTGAAGTTGATACATCCCCTTAGAAAAAATTTATAAATGATAGTGCTGGAAACCTGCCCCCATGAACCATGGACCTTGCCGTTGGCGGGGAGGCTTGCGTGCCTCAGCGATACAGATAGCCGTACCGTAGGTGCAACCACAACAGAGGGGTATCTGTTGAGAGGCCAGACAAACGTGTGGTTCCTGAAGAGGGGCAGCAGCCTTTTCAGTAGTTGCAAGAGCAACAGTCTGGATGATTGACTGATCTGGCCTTGTAACAATAACCAAAACGGCCTTGCTGTGGTGGTACTGCGAACGGCTGAAAGCAAGGGGAAACTACGGCTGTAATTTTTCCTGAGGGCATGCAGCTTTATTGTATGATTAAATGACGATGGCGTCCTCTTGGGTAAAATATTCCGGAGGTAAAATAGTCCCCCATTCGGATCTCCGGGCGGGGACTATTCAAGAGGATGTCGTTATCAGCAGAAAGAAAACTGGCGTTCTACGGATCGGAGCGTGGAATGTCAGATCACTTAATCGGGCAGGTAGGTTAGAAAATTTAAAAATGGAAATGGATAGGTTAAAGTTAGATATAGTGGGAATTAGTGAATTTCGGTGGCGGGAGGAACAAGACTTTTGGTCAGGCGAATACAGTATCATAAATACAAAATCAAATTGGGGTAATGCAGGAGTAGCTTTAATAATGAATAGGAAAATAGGAGTGCGGGTAAGCTACTACAAACAGCATAGTGAACGCATTATTGTGGCCAAGATAAACACGAAGCCCACGCCTACTACAGTAGTACAAGTCCATATGCCAACTAGCTCTGCAGATGACGAGGAAATTGAAGAAATGTATGATGAAATAAAAGAAGTTATTCAGATAGTGAAGGGAGACGAAAATTTAATAGTCATGGGTGACTGGAATTCGGTAATAGGAAAAGGGAGAGAAGGAAACGTAGTAGGTGAATATGGATTGGGGCTAAGAAATGAAAGAGGAAGCCGCCTGGTAGAATTTTGCACAGAGCACAACTTGATCATAGCTAACACTTGGTTTAAGAATCATGAAAGAAGGTTGTATACATGGAAGAACCCTGGAGATACTAAAAGGTATCAGATAGATTATATAATGATAAGACAGAGATTTAGGAACCAGGTTTTAAATTGTAAGACATTTCCAGGGACAGATGTGGACTCTGAACACAATCTATTGGTTATGACCTGTAGATTAAAACTGAAGAAACTGCAAAAAGATGGGAACTTAAGGAGATGGGCCCTGGATAAACTGAAAGAACCAGAGGTTGTACGGAGTTTCAGGGAGAGCATAAGGGAACAATTGACAGGAATGGGGGAAAGAAATACAGTAGAAGAAGAATGGGTAGCTTTGAGGGATGAAGTAGTGAAGGCAGCAGAGAATCAAGTAGGTAAAAAGACGAGGGCTAGTAGAAATCCTTGGGTAACAGAAGAAATATTGAATTTAATTGATGAAAGGAGAAAATATAAAAATGCAGTATATGAAGCAGGCAAAAAGGAATACAAACGTCTCAAAAATTAGATCGACAGGAAGTGCAAAATGGCTAAGCAGGGATGGCTAGAGGACAAATGTAAGGATGTAGAGGCTTCTCTCACTAGCGGTAAGATAGATACTGCCTACAGGAAAATTAAAGAGACCTTTGGAGAAAAGAGAACCACTTGTATGAACTTCATGAGCTCAGATGGAAACCCAGTTTTAAGCAAAGAAGGGAATACAGAAAGGTGGAAGGAGTATATAGAGGGTCTATACATGGGCGATGTACTTGAGGACAATATTATGGAAATGGAAGAGGATGTAGATGAAGATGAAATGGGAGATACAATACTGTGGGAAGAGTTTGACAGAGCACTGAAAGACCTGAGTCGAAACAAGGCCCCCGGAGTAGAGAACATTCCATTGGAACTACTGACGGCCTTGGGAGAACCAGTCCTGACAAAACTCTACCATCTGGTGAGCAAGATGTATGAAACAGGCGAAATACCCTCAGACTTCAAGAAGAATATAATAATTCCAATCTCAAAGAAAGCAGGTGTTGACAGATGTGAAAATTACCGAACAATCAGTTTAGTAAGCCACAGCTGCAAAATACTAACACGAATTCCGTACAGACGAATGGAAAAACTAGTTGAAGCCGACCTCAGGGAAGATCAGTTCGGATTCCGTAGAAATACTGGAACACGTGAGACAATACTAACCTTACGACTTATCTTTGAAGAAAGATTAAGAAAAGGCAAACCTACGTTTCTAGCATTTGTAGACTTAGAGAAAGCTTTTGACAATGTTGACTGGAATACTCTCTTTCAAATTCTAAAGGTGGCACGGGTAAAATATAGGGAGCGAATTTGTACAGAAACCAGATGGCAGTTATAAGAGTCGAGGGACATGAAAGGGAAGCAGTTGTTGGGAAGGGAGTAAGACAGGGTTGTAGCCTCCCCCCGATGTTATTCAATCTGTATATTGAGCAAGCAGTAAAGGAAACAAAAGAAAAATTCGGAGTAGGTATTAAAATCCAGGGAGAAGAAATAAAAACTTTGAGGTTCGCCGATGACCTTGTAATTCTGTCAGAGACAGCAAATGACTTGGAAGAGAAGTTGAATGGAATGGATAGTGTCTTGAAAGGAGGATATAAGATGAACATCAACAAAAGCAAAACGAGGATAATGGAATGTTGTCGAATTAAGTCAGGTGATACTGAGGGAATTAGATTAGGAAATGAGACACTTAAAGTAGTAAAGGAGTTTTGCTATTTGGGGAGCAAAATAACTGATGATGGTCAAAGTAGAGAGGATACAAAATGTAGACTGGCAATGGCAAGGAAAGCGTTTCTGAAGAAGAGAAATTTGTTAACATCGAGTATAGATTTAAGTGCCAGGAAGTCGTTTCTGAAAGTATTTGTATGGAGTGTAGCCATGTATGGAAGTGAAACATGGGCGATAAATAGCTTGGACAAGAAGAGAATAGAAGCTCTCGAAATGTGGTGCTACCGAAGAATGCTGAAGATTAGATGGGTAGATCACATAACTAATGAGGAAGTATTGAATAGGATTGGGGAGAAGAGAAGTTTGTGGCACAGCTTGACCAGAAGAAGGGATCGGTTGGTAGGACATGTTCTGAGGCGTCAAGGGATCACCAATTTATTATTGGAGGGCAGCGTGGAGGATAAAAATCGTAGAGAGAGAGCAAGAGATGAATACACTAAGCAGATTCAGAAGGATGTAGGTTGCAGTAGGTACTGGGAGATGAAGAAGCTTGTACAGAATAGAGTAGCATGGAGAGCTGCATCAAACCAGTCTCAGGACTGAAGACCACAACAACAACAACAACAACAGTGCTAGAAAACCTCTGCGTTATTTGATTTTCAAACAGCTGAGCAAAACTGAACGTACTCAGACATTTCTCTCTTTACTTATTCTGGTCAACACTAAACTGACACACAATATTTTTAGCGCAACGCAATCTGACTTTCAATAATCCCTAGAAAAGAATGACCCTGACTAACAATAACCTATACCTTTCATGAATCTCTTACCTCACAAAAATCTTCGTTACTCGAACCACTGCAATACAGCGAGCGCCAATACTGCCAGCTAAATGAAAGATTGTAACTACTGAAGGCACTAACTACTGATAGACATCGTTAGCAAATGAAAGATTTCGATGGAGAACAAACAATGTATTTACCTTAATAGTGTTCGAAAGTCATTATATATATATATATATATATATATATATATATATATATATATATATATATAATGACTTTTCTAGTTTGTATATATATCAGTTCATGACATCCGGTATTACAAATGTCGTTTTTCTGACGGACACACGTCCAGATCGTCCGCTCTCAAAACTCTGCCATCTCTCTCCTCCCCACATCCACCGCTGCTGGCGGCTCACCTCCAACTGCACAGCACTACGCGCTGTTCACATCCAAGTGCCCAGCACTACAACAGTAAATATTCCAACAATGCAAACCAGCCACAGACTGTACACAGCACAGTCAGTGATTTTCACACAGAGCGCTGTGTGGCGTTACCAACATAAAAACCTAAACAATCTACTTACAAAGTGTGGCAGTTTGGAAAAAACTAAGAAAAGAAACGTAAACTAAAAAAGTAAAATTGCCATACTAACAAATGCTGGGGCAATTTGCGCAACCCTTAACAGTGTATTGGTTTTCCAGACTGTCACGCAGCTGGGCACCTATAGCGCATTACGTCAAGGTCACTTACCTTCCTCACCGAAATATTTACGACAGCAGTTTCTGCAACAGTGACAGTCTCATATAAAATAATTTCACAGGTCCAAAAAGTACAGTAGAAATGCGTAGGAACGAAATGTCATGAAGAGGAGTGTTGTGATACATTCACACATGGACACACATGTCATACCTCTTAAAGTACGATTCTTGGTTTCCAACATCCTTCTTCACAAATCAGAGTTCCTAACCACTATTCCTCATTCGTCTGTACATACAAAAAAATAATCACATTCCTCATATAGCATCATATTATTGATCATAAACATATCTCAAGAGCATAATACACATCGTAGTCGCAATAATAACATCACAACACCTCATTCAAATCTCAAAAACTTTGTGGCTTCCTTCAATAATCTCACAACCTTTAAAAAAATGCTCTCTGCTCGTTTCAATAAGTCCACTACCTCAAATGTACTTCAAAAATCATGATCCCATACCAAATACATCATTCGAAGCTCTCATAGTATCACAATGGTTCCAAAAAAAAATATGACCAGTTGACAAAGTACAGACAAAATACAATTTCATAAGTGTGAAGTTGTCCAATTGTGTAATTGCGTAAACATGTGTCACTGACGTAGTAAAAAAAAAAATGTTTGTCTCTCTTAGTTAAATGATCAGAAAGCTGTGTAATTCTGTGTTAGAGAAATATGGTACTGATGTGTAAAGTAGTGTATGCAAATACCATATTAGCTACGGCTCCTAGCGCTTGCCACACGCTTAGTACACAAAGTAGGCATGTACCCCCAGAGGATTAATATAATTATACCTTCAGGTGTTACAGATTACAGCAATGGAATGAAATGTATCACGTCAGACCTTTGTATCTATGCAATTCAAAAATCTTTAAAAATAAATGTTTTAAGTACAAAATTAATCACTGAAATAGGTGTACTGTAGCGCTAAACCGTGCGTCTCTTTGTAAGATAATCTCTGTCATTACTTAAGAGTAAAATAATGTGCCAAGTGTCGTAATTATCGTCGTCCGTAAGCAAAGTTCTGTAGAAGTCAATGTACTTACCTCGTAAGAAACAAAAGTGAAATGCTTTGCTTATAGATATCGTAGTTATTACGTACATTACCGTGATCAAAAAAGTACTATACTGTAACATATTGTTGTGCTACAGAAAAGGCTGTCTCATTGTAGCTACACTCCTGGAAATGGAAAAAAGAACACATTGACACCGGTGTGTCAGACCCACCATACTTGCTCCGGACACTGCGAGAGGGCTGTACAAGCAATGATCACACGCACGGCACAGCGGACACACCCGGAACCGCGGTGTTGGCCGTCGAATGGCGCTAGCTGCGCAGCATTTGTGCACCGCCGCCGTCAGTGTCAGCCAGTTTGCCGTGGCATACGGAGCTCCATCGCAGTCTTTAACACTGGTAGCATGCCGCGACAGCGTGGACGTGAACCGTATGTGCAGTTGACGGACTTTGAGCGAGGGCGTATAGTGGGCATGCGGGAGGCCGGGTGGACGTACCGCCGAATTGCTCAACACGTGGGGCGTGAGGTCTCCACAGTACATCGATGTTGTCGCCAGTGCTCGGCGGAAGGTGCACGTGCCCGTCGACCTGGGACCGGACCGCAGCGACGCACGGATGCACGCCAAGACCGTAGGATCCTACGCAGTGCTGTAGGGGACCGCACCGCCACTTCCCAGCAAATTAGGGACACTGTTGCTCCTGGGGTATCGGCGAGGACCATTCGCAACCGTCTCCATGAAGCTGGGCTACGGTCCCGCACACCGTTAGGCCGTCTTCCGCTCACGCCCCAACATCGTGCAGCCCGCCTCCAGTGGTGTCGCGACAGGCGTGAATGGAGGGACGAATGGAGACGTGTCGTCTTCAGCGATGAGAGTCGCTTCTGCCTTGGTGCCAATGATGGTCGTATGCGTGTTTGGCGCCGTGCAGGTGGGCGCCACAATCAGGACTGCATACGACCGAGGTACACAGGGCCAACACCCGGCATCATGGTGTGGGGAGCGATCTCCTACACTGGCCGTACACCACTGGTGATCGTCGAGGGGACACTGAATAGTGCACGGTACATCCAAACCGTCATCGAACCCATCGTTCTACCATTCCTAGACCGGCAAGGGAACTTGCTGTTCCAACAGGACAATGCACGTCCGCATGTATCCCGTGCCACCCAACGTGCTCTAGAAGGTGTAAGTCAACTACCCTGGCCAGCAAGATCTCCGGATCTGTCCCCCATTGAGCATGTTTGGGACTGGATGAAGCGTCGTCTCACGCGGTCTGCACGTCCAGCACGAACGCCGGTCCAACTGAGGCGCCAGGTGGAAATGGCATGGCAAGCCGTTCCACAGGACTACATCCAGCATCTCTACGATCGTCTCCATGGGAGAATAGCAGCCTGCATTGCTGCGAAAGGTGGATATACACTGTACTAGTGCCGACATTGTGCATGCTCTTTTGCCTGTGTCTATGTGCCTGTGGTTCCGTCAGTGTGATCATGTGATGTATCTGACCCCAGGAATGTGTCAATAAAGTTTCCCCTTCCTGGGACAATGAATTCACGGTGTTCTTATTTCAATTTCCAGGAGTGTATAACACAAAAGTTACTACTAAAACATGTTTAACTTTCATGAAGAATTATGAAAAACTGTGCAGATATGAAACAGATACAGTTCAAAAGCAGTAATATAAATCGTGTCGCTCATTAGTAGCGCCGGGATAAATGGTTCAAATGGCTCTGAGCACTATGGGACTTAACATCTATGGGCATCAGTCGCCTAGGACTTAGAACTACTTAAACCTAACTAACCTAAGGACATCACACAACACCCAGTCATCACGAGGCAGAGAAAATCCCTGACCCCGCCGGGAATCGAACCCGGGAACCCGGGCGTGGGAAGCGAGAACGCTACCGCACGACCACGAGCTGCGGACGGCGCCGGGATATAATCGTGTAGCTGTCAAATAAACTAACCACTGTGTCATCTGGAATCTCTCAGAAAGTACTTTAAATCCAGAATGTATTTTCAAGTAAACCAAAATGTAGCATTAAAATCTCATTAGCAGTACCAGTATATGTTCTAAGTATGTAAGCCTTATAGTCGTTACGTAATCATGCACCAAACAAGGAAGAATGTACACAAATAATACTGTGTCGTCTGTTCACTACAAAAATGCATTCGTAATTACTGTCTAAATAATTTCCCTAGGTTCTTGACTGGATAGCTAACTTTAAAACATAGTTGCATGTTAACAGTTTCTAAGTGTGACAAAGCGTTCTAGTAATGTGAAGTGAAAGATTTTATGGCAAAGACTAAGTTAAAAAGCAGATTATCTCTCAATAAACGGTTTTCCATGGGAAATGTTGTGTAAGCCTTTACTTTTCCTAGTACGCAGAGTTTCAACTTCAACGAAATTATCATGTGGTATATGTCGGATTCTGTAAGGTCCATTGTAAATCAGAAAGAATTTGTGACTCAAGTGTTTCTTCTTATGTGACAATGAATGAGCTTTAATGAGAACTTTCTGATCAATACACAGTTTCTTGGCATCTGCTTAACTGTGTAGTTTTCTCTTTGTCTGTAGCAGAATTTATATCTTTAATAGCCAAATCAATTATGTCTTCATGTCGAACTTTGCGTGTATTCGGAAAAGGTACAAGCTCTCTGATTCTGTTTGGCGGTCCTTCATTCGTCAGTACAAGAATAGGTGGTAAAGCAGTGGAGTCATGAGGCATTTCATTCAGCACGTTTTGAAATAAGTGTAAGTATCTGTCCCAATACTGATGGTTTCTGTGACAATAAAGTCTGCAAAGCTTATTGATTTCTTTCATAATCCGTTCAGACGGGTTACAGTGTGGTGAGTACAATGAAATAAAAATAGCTTTGATTTTACGATTCCGAAGCATGCGTGACCAAACAGCAGATCTGAATTGAGGTTCGTTATCTGAAATGACTTTACTAACGTGTCCAACTTCACGTAAGAAATTTTTAACAAAGGCGTTGGATACAGATCGTCCAGTGGCTTTACGTAACGATGTGAAAGAGACAAATTTTGAAGTAAGTTCAACAGCTACTAGAACGTACGAAAATCCATTCGATGTTCTGACAAGGTGCCCCAAGAGATCAACAGCAGCAAATTCTTTTAATTTAGAAAGAATGATAGGAAACAACGGAGCACTAAGTGAGATAGTAGATGGTTTAGCCTTTTGACAAAGTTTACAAATAGACAAGACTCTTTGAATTCTCTTTTCCATATTGTTAAAATAACAAGTCGTCCGAAGAATATAACATTTTCTTGGACCAAAATGTGCGTAGCTGAAATGAATGTACCAAATGAGCTTATTAACAAAATCGTCAGGAATGCAAAGTACCCATAGCTTGTCCTCAACAGTGCAGCGTTTGAAGACTATGTTGTTACTAACCAGATAATAATGCCGAATCTGCGTGTTTGCCCTTTCATGCCATTTCTTTTGATGTATTTCCAAATTGGATCTTTATCTTGTTCATGAGCAATGTCCTTTAAAAATGTGGTGATGAGGTTTTCAAAGGCGACTTTCTGAATGTAAAGAATACTGAAATTTTTCTCGAGGTTGCCTTCTGTGTCACTTTTCTCAAGCCCAGCCGGTGCACGTGATAGTGCGTTCGCAACAATGTTCTCCTTGCCAGGAATGTAGACTATTGTGAAGTGGTATTCTTGGAGAAACAATGCCCAACGTTTTAACCTGTCATGATTTAATTTTGAAGACATAAGAAATTGTAATGGACTTTGATCACTGTATACTTTTACGTGCTTACCAGAAAGAAAGAAACGGAATTTTTTAAATGCCCAAACGATATCTAAAGCTTCTAATTCAGTAACGGAATAATCTTTTTCAGATTTTGCTAGCACTCGGCTAGCAAAAGCAATGGTTTTCTGAACAGTAATGTCATTTTCTATGGCTTCTTGAAATAAATGGGTACGAAGACTGGCTTTAGAAGAACCCATGCTAAGGCAGAAATCTTGTGATAGATCGGGATGAGCTAGAATTGGCGCGATAAGTAGCGCTTCTTTCGTAGAATTGAATTCCAACTGTGCCTGTTCGTCCCAATTCCAAATAGTATTTTTTCCAGTGAGAGAACAAAGTTTTGGTGTGACTAGAATTTGCATATTCAGAAAACGACGGTAAAAATTTACGAGACCTAGAAAACTGCGGACTTGTTTTTTTGTGGATGGAACTGGAGTGGCTCTGATTGCTTCTAACTTTTCATGATCCGGCTGACAGCCTTTGACCTACCGAATTCAGACTTTTCCAAGTTAACCGTAATTCCAGATTCTGCAAAAATACGTTACACACTGTTGAGGATGCGATTATGTTGTTCCCATGAGGCTTCTGCTATTAGAATATCGTCCACATATAAGGTGATGTGACGTTTTAAGAGCTCAGGTAATATGGAATTTAGCCCACGAATGAATGCTGCCGAAGAAATGTTCAAACCAAAAGGAAGTTTCCGAAATCGATAACAAACGCCGAAACAAAGAAAAGCTGTGTATTTTCTACATTCTGGATGAAGTTCGATGCGATGAAAGCTGGATCTGAGATCAATAGAAGACAACACTTCTACACAATTAAAATTTTGAAGAAATTCTTCCAACGTTTGCGGCCTGTCTGTTTCAGGAATGATGATAGTATTGATTTGTGTAGAATCTAAGACAAGCCTGATCGATCTATTTTTCTTCTCAACAACGTGTAATGGATTGTTGTATGAGCTTACTGTAGGCTTAATAATGCCCTCGTCAAGCATAGATTGTATTTCTGTTCTAACACGGTCCCTAAAATGTGCCGGAATAACGTATGGTCTAACATAAAATTTGGTACGCTCACGAACACAAAATTGGTATTGAAATCCCATGATTGTTCCTGTTTTGTGAGTAAAAACTGTGGAATGTGCTTGTAAAATCTCAAAAAGGTCCTGCCTATCAGTGTCATTACAATTCTCAATTGTCTGAATTTTATTCTGAATTAAGTCATTAGTATCAAATATGCCGTCGATATCATCCCTGTCAATACTTGCAGAGTGATTGTTAGTGTCAAGTTCCGTCGAAACTTCCGAGCTATTGTCTAACAGGAGGTAAAGCCTATTAATTTCCTCGTCATGGTTTGAGAGCCAATCTTCAAATTTCAAAGTTATTGACTTACCTTCTTTTTCTAAACTTATTTCAGCATCGTGAAAGTTTGAGATTGCTTTGTATTCATTCAAAAAGTCTACTCCCAATATAATTTCCGTCGACAACAATGTAACAATAAGAAAGTTCATAGAGAAACTGTGGATTTGACAAAAGAATTCTAAGTTGGTTTGTTGGCGTACATCTACACTTATTCCAACGATTGCACCATGTAATTTAATCTTATGTAACGGAAGTGTGGGGCAATTGTTCGATTTGTTGCATTTGCTAAAGGCTGTTTCACTAATTACTGAAATGGGACTGCCAGAGTCAAGTACTGCCGTAAATCGAACGTCATTTACTATAATGTGAATTATAGGATAAGCAATGTTGTTATGTTGCGTCGTGTTCCTGGAGTAAGATGTCCCTAATGTCTTCCATTGTTACGTAATTACTAGCCACGGCAGCTACGTCGTCATCTTCATAAGTACGTTTTGTGGCTGCCAGCAGTGTGAGTCATTGCCTACCGTCTCTTTGTTGGTGCGCGTCGTTATTGGGATTAGGAGACCTAACTTCTACAAATTCACCTTGCCGGGAGGGCCCTGCCCTGTTTGAATCCCGCCAGTTCTGATGAAATTCAGGTCTGCCGCTATGTCGGTAGTTTCCACAGTTTCTTTTTTGTCAGTCATGTGGTGGAGAATTTCTCCCAGAATCGTAACTGCGCGGTGGACCATTCCGTCTGAAGTTATTCTGTCTCCCTTGATAATAATAGTTCTGGTTCCTATATTGTCTGTTTCTCTGATTGTCTCTGTCATAGTCATTACCATGGAGAGGTGATCTTTCCCTGTAATTATTATTACTCTGCCAATGATTGTCATATGGGTGGTGTCTGTTTTGGTCACGATTTACGTTGTAAGAATAGCCTTTTCGTGTCCAGTTATTTTTTCTGTCGTCACGGAATTATGACGCATGTGACCTGCAATGACTGTTTTCCTGTTTTCGCATCCCGCGACAGTCTGTGTCAATTTCTAACTCTTGTAAGAGTCCCTGAAAAGCTTCAATGTCGTCTTTGCAACGTCCTGACAAAATAATATGTCTTAAATGTTCAAGCAATTTGATTAAGCAAATGCGGATGAGTTCTAAGGGGCTGTATGGGTTTGACAGGTACTGATTTTTGTGCAACATGTCTTCAAAATATTTGACAAGACTGGAAAATTCATATTGTTCAAAGTGTTTCATCATTATGATGCTATGTTTTAATCGGCCTTGAGTAGCTTGAGACCAATATGCCGAGAGGAAGGCATGATAAAATTCTCCTTCACTGTGACAATCGTGAATGACCGATCGCATTCTTAGAGCTGGTTCATTCTCTGTATAGCCACACACAAATTCTAATCTGTGCTCTAATGACCAGTTGGGAGAAAAACAATGAGAGAATTGATGAAGCCACGCTTGTGGATGAATGTCGTTGCCAGAATTCTTACATGTTTTGAATTTACGTGTAGTAATGAACAGCTATAGTGCCGGCGAGTCGCATATCGGTCAGTGTTACGTCGTGTCGGCGGTTCCATCTCAGAATTCCGTGCACCTTGCCAATTTCTTTCATAATTTCCGAAATGCCCTGTGTTATTATTTTGTAACTTTTCTGTATTTCTAAGTCCCTCTTCCCGTGTTGGAGCACGTGTCTCCTCTGAAATATGTAATTCTTGTATTACCTGTGTCAATCGATCTTCTACTTCCCGAATTTCTCTTTTGTACGGTGTATTGACTTGATTTTGATTTTGTTTGAATTTTCTAATTTGTTCATACTCTTCTGTGTCAGCGAAGGCTACCGGTCTTGTGTCATTCAGATCATCATCTACCTTTGTAGATAAGTTAGTGAACTGATCCGAATGTTCGGCTGCTTTCTCCGATAATGAACTGATTTCCTCAGTGTGTTTTTCTGAACCAAGTTTCAGTGTGTCCATTTGTGTTGAAATCGAACGTACTGTGTCTTTTAAGTTTTCCTGGGTTTTTGCAATTTGCGTAACCGAATTGGTAGATGCAACTGAGTCAATTTTAGTTTGAAAGGTGTCGTGATTTTCATGAACAATAGTTTGCAGTTCCTTTATGGCTGCTTCATGATTCTGTAATGCATTTTCATGAAGCGAAAAAATAGTCTGAAAATGCTCACAAATTTGTGTTTTCACGTCATTACAGACTTCTTGACATTTAGATTCAATTTTAAGTAACTCTGCGGTTAAACCTCCAAGTGTTTGTTCAAGCATGGTGTCTAACTTTTGAAGATTTTGCTGTGTTTGTCTCTGATTTTGTTTGATTTGTTGCATTAATTGCAATAATAATAATAATATATTAGTGTCTGGAATCTGTTCCTCTATGCTTTTCGGCAGTGCTTTTGCACCGGCAACATTCGCATTTTGCAAAGCTGAAGATGTGTCTTGACTTAATTGAGAAAAAGGTGAGGACGCAAAACCTGAATGTAAAGTATTTGCAAAATTTTGTCCTGTCATTTCGGAATCCTGAGGCGAGCTGTTGCCGACCGATCGATCGACAATGCTTCCCTGTTCAGTAATTCTTTCACTGTCTACACCATTATTTGCCCCTGGTCCATTTCCCTATGCACAAGTACCGAATTACTATGTTGAACAATAGTTAATGCATTACATGGTACCGAGCGAGGTGGCGCAGTGGTTAGACACTGGACTCGCATTCGGGAGGACGACGGTTCAATCCCGCGTCCGGCCATCCTGATTTAGGTTTTCCGTGATTTCCCTAAATCACTCCAGGCAAATGCCGGGATGGTTGCTCTGAAAGGGCACGGCCGACTTCCTTCCCCATCCTTGCCTAATCCGATGAGACCGATGACCACGCTGTCTGGTCTCCTTCCCCAAAACAACCAAGCAACCATTACATGGTGGCGCTAACACACTGCTTTCGTCTTCACTGTCATATCTCAGTTTATTTTGGAGCATAGTATTACGGTTTTCACACGCCATAATTGTCACAATATTTCACACGTTAACACAGAAAAGCACAATTTGAGGAGTAAAATAAGAAAACACATTAAAATAACACTGAAAATAATATCCAATTAATTGCAAGCACAGTTGCAAGATATTTGGTGCAAATCTACATTAATGCCACAACTGTTTTACTGTACAACAATGAAAAACTACAACTACAAAGAAGATTCTCTCTACAATTACGCGCTAGTAATAAACAATAGCTAGACTAATTACACAAACTACAAGGGAAGATTCCAGTGAGGTATCCTCGGCTAAGGGTTGACATATGAAACATCCCCTTAGAAAAAATTTATAAATAACAGTGCTGGAAAACCTCTACGTTATTTGATTTTCAAACAGGTGAGCAAAACTGAACGTACTCAGACATTTCTCTCTTCACTTATTCTGATCAACACTAACCTGATACACAATATTTTAGCGCAACCAATCTGACTTTCAATAATCCCTACAAAAGAATGGCCCTGACTAACAATAACCTATACCTTTCATGAGTCACTTACCTCACAAAAATCTTCGTTACTCGAACTACTGCAATACAGCGAGCGCCAAAACTGCCAGCTAAATGGAAGATTGTAACTACTGAAGGCACTAACTACTGATAGGCATAGCTAGCAAATGAAAGATTTTGATGGAGAACTAACAATGTATTTACCTTAATAGTGTTCAAAAGTAATAATATATATCAGTTCATGACATCCGGTATTACAAATTTCCTTTTTCTGACGGACACACGTCCAGATCGTCCGCTCTCAAGACTCTGCCATCTCTCTCCCCACATCCACCACTGCTGGCGGCTCACCTCCAACTGCACAGCACTATGCGCTGTTCACATCCAAGTGCCCAATACTACAACAGTACATATTCCAACAATGCAAACCAGCCACAGACTGCACACAGCACAGTCAGTGATTTTCATACAGAGCTTTACATGGCGTTACCAACATAAAAACCTAAACAACCACTTACAAAGTGTGGCAGTTTGGAAAAGACTAAGAAAAGAAACGTAAACTAAAATTGTAAAATTGCCATACTAATAAATGCTGGAGCAATTAACGCAACCCTCATCAGTGTATTGGTTTTCTAGAACTTTTCTCTTACTCTTTGAAATTTTGCAGAGGATCGCCTCATGCATAAGTTGCTAGACTAGCACTACTAGGTCACAATAACATATGGCAGAAAATGGCCAACTCATGGGTTAGCAGTTAATTAAGATTCGGCCATGGAATAAATATTGGCTCATACAGAACATGAATGCATGCACAGTTAGTAAAACAGAAAAATATCTACATCTAAGTTCACATCCACAGCATGCAAAATCACTGTTAAGTGCAAGGTAAGGGTTACTTCCTACTATGCAAATTATTTGGGTTTATAGTCATTACAATCGTGAGTGGAGTGAGGAAGAAATAGTCTTCTTCTTGGTTTTGATAGATCATTTGCAATCGTTAATCTCAGGGGTGGTATGTTGGTCTTCTTCTAGCTGTCCCGTTACACTCCCCATCGCCCAAGGAGGATGAAGAGTACCACAAACCGCCTGCGTATTGTATTATCCATGTGAAAGTGAGCGAAAGTTTTTCTAAATGTTTGTCAATCGTGTAACTGATGTGAGACTTGGGTACCAGCCAGGTATTCACCAATCCGGATGTGGGAAAGCGACTAAAAACCATATCCAGACTGGCCGGTACAGCGGCCCAAGTCTTTAATTTGCCGGGCGAATCCAGTCCGGAGGCTCCGCATCTGCCCCTATCGCGGAAGCGGCGAGCTAATGCGTGCAGCTATATTAGCGGGTCGAGCGCGGGAAGAAGGACTGCTTAAAAGTTCTGTGCTCGCTCGAATTAGTCTCATCATCTCTTCACAGTCTCTACGGTAGCTATGCGTTGGAGTGTAGTGCATTCAGAGCTTCTTCACCTAATACTGGTCCTGATCATGCTTTTGCGGGTTGGCAACTATCTTGAAGCGGCCTCTAGCTCGGGTTTTCGCAGTCTGCGTCGCTTTCCCCAGAGTGAAAAAAGACTTGCGATTACTTTTTCTTCTCTTTTCTGTATACATTCAGTGATATGTGTTAATCCTGATTGCATGGAACAATACTCTAGGAAATATCATACGAACATTTTGTAAGAAATCTCCTTTGTAGAACCTAGCGTATGGAAACACAGTAGACTCCTATTCGCGAGGAAGACGTTTCAGATTCCCATCTGGCCATTCTGAATCATGTTTACCGTGGTTTCCCGAAATGCTAGGATCGTTTCTTTCAGGGAGCGTCAATAACCTTCCACAATTCAAACTTCTGCTCCGTTTCAAGTGACCACGTTGGTGACGGACGTTAGACCATACAACGTTGTAGGCAGATCGAATTTTCCCAGTATCCTAGCGACGAAACGAAGTCTACCTCCCGCTTTATGTATGAAGAGCACGTGGGATCATTCCATTTGTGATCCAGACAAGTCTTATCAAGTTTTCTTCTTGTGTTCATATGCTGATATAATATCACACGAATTCAATGAGTAGTGTATTAGACTGTAATCCCACCGTACAGAACCCATGTAAGATGTACGAAGTGTATCAGAAAAGTAGTGAGACTGGCAATACTGAGAGCGATCTAGCGACGCTGTGTTGTTCTACTTGTGTACACCGACGTGTTCATCCCTCCCATATGCTCAGTCCGAGTCTCACTTCCGTACAGCCATCACGTGATTTTTGAGAGCACCATCAGTGAAGTTGTGTTTTCGTTGTGTGTTACGAAAATGGAACAGCGAAATTTAGAGCAACATTATGCCATCAAGTTTTGTGTTATACTGGGAGAATCCGCGCGTGTGACCTTTGAGTAGTTGAACTAGGCCCATTGGGAACATTCCTTGCCAAGACCACAATTTTTTGCTGGTACAAATCATTTTCGGGATACCAAAAACAGTTTGAAGGTGAACGTCGATAAGGGAGATCTTCAACTTCAAAACACGACGATGACGTCGAACGTGAGCATGCTCTTATGAGATCAAACCGGCGTTTAACAAACAATAAGCATGACAAGTGACCTGTTGAACACTTTCACCGTACATCAAATTTTGACCGTAGTTTTGCACATGCTGAAGGTTTTTGCCAAAATGGTGCAGGAAACCTCACAACTGAGCAGGACTGTCGAAGAAACGTTTGCGTTGATCGTCTTCGGAGGATTGCCAATAACGGTCAGTGGTTCAGTCGCGTGATCACACGTGATGAATCCTGGGTTTTTGAGTACGATCCTGAGACAAAGCGGCAAAGTAAGGAATGCCACACTGAAACATATCCTCGACCGAAAAACTCTCGAATAAGCAAATCAAAGATGTTGTTTTTTCCCTTTTTTTTACAGTAGGGATTTAATGCATAAAGAATCTGTTCTTCCACGAGAAACAGACAACCAAGGGTTTTCCAAAGATGTCCTTGAAAAGCCCAGCAAAAGGCTGAATCGAGTGACACCAAATACTGCGCACAAGTGAATGTTTCACTACCACAAAGCCACATATCATGCGGCCACTTTCACCACGGAATTTTTGACCTAAAAAAGCATTCCTGTTGTTTCTGAAATTGAAAAATGCCGTAAAAGGACGCCGCTTTGGAAATCTGGAGAACTCTCAAAAGAATCTGACCGACATGTTAAAAGCCCTACCAGGTGATGTCTTTTAACGCTGCTACCAAAACTGAGAACAACGATCACGCTAGTGTTTATCTGTTGAAGGAACTACATTTGAAAGGAACATTATTGTTATTTGAAAAAATAATAACCTCGGTAGACGAAAAGTGAATATCATTACATTCGTCCAACGCCTCGTTTGCTATGCATCGGGAGAGGCTAGAGCAGCATGTTCCAACTGCAGTGGTGGACATAGCAGGTTGACCCAGTGTTGCAGTCACTGATCTCGTGCCCGGAAGCTTTACGAAGTTAGTTTGAAGCGAGAACATCGTTGCTGTGTACGGCCGGCCGTTGCGACCAGCTTCGCACCGCTATAGCCCACAGGTGGCGCCCCTCTTTCTCTGACGTCTGCCAATCAAAACTCACGAATACAGACAGCTCGCATTTCACGCAGACAGCGTTCTGCCTCTCAGTCGCATCTGAGCGTTCGCTGCTGTGTCACAGATGGATCGTTCTGTATTCCCAGGTAGCATTGTTTATTGTTATGATACGGCTAGTTGCTTAAAAACTGTTGTCATAACACATTGCCAGTTGCGGTGTTAATTATTTTCCTCATTAGCTGTGAATGTAGTGAAACAGGTCGTTGAGTTTAAAAATAGCTGTGTCTGTCAAACGGTTTCGCAGTTTTACTTACAACTTTCCGCTGAGATTTCCGTTACTCGAGGTTTTTCCGTAAGCGAGCCCACTTCAGTGTGACAGAAGTGAATTCCGCAGAAGTGTTCGTAAGTGATACGTTGCTTTAGTACATAAACTACGGTTGCATAAGGGAATTCTTGTTCACCAAGCAGCTACCGAAATTTGTTTGTATATCGTTTTCAGTGTGTTGCATCTATATTCTCAGTATAAAAATTCATTTTATTAATTTAGGGTTGTACTAACTCGGTGGGGCAATGGTATAATACAAGCACCCCCTGGAAACAGTCTAGTGTCGTGCAAGCACGCACGAGAATGGCAATGGAAAACTGAAATACTGATGGTCACATGAAAACATTAAAAAAGTGTATAGGTGATGCATTCGTATTTTGTTGACCTCGTAACAAGACATGTACCTATCCTGTCACCATGATCAATAAAAACATGTAACCGGTATTTTACCTGTCATTATCATTCTCATATTTGCATGACAACATTTGCCAAAACTCAGCGCTGCACATTTTTTTCATTGGCGACTATTAATCGTCTAGAATGGTGCAATATAACATTAAATTAATTAAACAAATTATTGTATAGAAACTAGTTGTAATGTTCCGAAATTAGAAAGCAAGCAGTTTATAGCTGCTTGATGGGGAAAGAATGTGGGAAAAGTCTAAAGTCTGATGTTTTCCGTTGTTATTTGACGGACGCAATACATAATACTGTCTAGAATAAGATACAGGCCCATCACAAGCGCATTCTGCAACGAAACTCATACCGTGGAGACTACTGTGCGCATTAAGAAACTCTCAACAAAGACCAGTCGCGCGTAAAGTTTCACTTCAATGTTGACATGGAGAATGTAGTCGAAAGAACTAGTTTGTAGAATCAGTCTCATCAGACTTTCATTGCAGCAAACAGTGTGTCTGTTACTGGAACCAAATGTTAGCCACAGCTCTGTGAGAAAGTCGTATTTTAAGTCACATCTCGTAGCTAGTAACTTTGCGTTGCCAGTAACCAACACCATATTGCAGCCAAATGTGCTGATACATAAAGCTTTTATTGTTGCTTCCCATTTGTTTCAAAGATTAAAATTAAGTAGGTCCTGTTACTAATACAACGTTTCTCTAAACAATTAAAACTTAATTGCATCACTAGTGCCGTGTACAAAAGTTGTTGGTGCTGTCGTTGTTGTAAGGAAACTCAAGACCATTGAATCACTTGCAGATTTTATTTAGCAGTCTCGCATCTGTCGATTAAGTTATCACTTGTTTCGTGTTGCAAGCAATCTACCTTCCAACCTGTTAAAAGAAAAATGGAAAAAGGACGGATATACCGAGGGCAATACAAGCCGTCAGCTTTGAAAGTGATAGCCGGCCGGGATGGCCAAGCGGTTAAAGGCGCTACAGTCTGGAACCGCGCGACTGCTACGGTCTCAGGTTCGAATCCTGCCTCGGGCATGGATGTGTGTGATGTCCTTAGGTTAGTTAGGTTTAAGTAGTTCTAAGTTCTAGGGGACTGATGACCTTAGAAGTTAAGTCCCATAGTGCTCAGAGCCATTTGAACCATTTTGAAAGTGATATTAACAACCAGTATCGCTATGTGACATTGTACCATCACCAGTGATTATTTTTATGCGGAGATACTCTTCTTATCAATACTTTCAAAAACATTGAAAATTAAGAAGTACTTGACGACTGTGGGATAAATAGGGCATTTTCATCCGGTAAGAAAATAAAACTACGGCATGCACAGTGTGTATAGAAGACTACCACGACCCATTTGCTGGCTATGTCAGCTCTGAACCAGGCTACGGCATTCCAACCTTACCTAGACGTCCGCTTACGCAAGAACTCTTTCCATAGCATCCATATTATTATTTACTATTATTGTCTTGCTGATAGTACCGTCATTCATCTGAGCAGAAAGGTAGTATCGCTATCATGAATGCACACTATAGACACTAAAGTGCACCGAGTTATTTGGTTGCCTTAGCGAAAAACTTGGACGTTCATGACGATTTACTTTATAAAAGAACAGAACAGACTCTGAGATTCCAAACACCTAAATAACATTTCGGTTTCTGTAGTGGTTACTGTTGCTGGATGTTTTCCGGAGATCTTGTGTTTAATTCCCAAATTTTTCCTTCGCGGAAAATTGTGGTCAGCAGCTGGAGTAAAGTAAGCAGCGAAGTTAACCCACGAGCCACCGAAGCGGCGCCACGTTGAAAGGCTTTCACCGGCCAGTCAACATGTTCATATTAATTTAAAACTCCAATACACAGCATTACCAGTGCATGCCTTCTGGAATCAGGATACTGGCAAAATTGCTGTAGAAGTGTCTCATAAATACTGAAGTCCAATGGCACTGACAAGGGGAAGTCCTAGACCAACCGATACCTCTCATATTTAGTAGGCAAAATGAAAGACAGTATGGCTCCCCCACCCAGACACCCCCGCCCCATCCCGGTTTTGAGAGAACTGTCCATAAGATTGATGATCCGCTATCGGCTCAAAATTGATGGGACCGATACATAAACGAAAACTTAGAATTTTTAAACATCGCATGTCGGTCCGCAAACGCGTTTTCCTAGAAACAGAGGGAAGAAACTTTTCGACTGCTGCTTATGTTCCCATAACGTACACGCTACTCCTCGAAAGCGCCGCTGGCATAGCGACAAAGAAATCTGGAGTTCATGTTTCATTTTTTCATTTCGAAATGAGTAGGAATAGGAGGATTAATAAAGTAAATAAATAAGGAATAATAACAGCGTAGGTAAGTAAATTTCTCAAATGTTTTCGATAGATAAAGAATTAAAAATTTAATCCTGGTCTCTTTGCTCACTCTGTTACGTCCTCTATTTCCTTCGAACAGCTAGACAGATGGTACTTGTCGTGTAGACACTACACGGAAATGTACTCGCGGCACCAAAAACATCCAGTGAATGCGATCTTCGCGCAACAACGGCCATCTACGCCCTTCCGAAGGTTTGGCGGAAAAAAGATTTCGTTTACGTTCAAAATTATTTCTTTCTCGGGAATGAATTTTGATACTTACTACGCATACGATTACAATGCCTAAATCGGTGCTGAAAGTTCATCATGAATGATGCTGTGAATCGTTACAACCACGTTATTATAAATTTCCCGCTGGATTTCTAGAAACGCATCATGTAGGTGGCACACAGGGATGCAGTTTGGCGGTATTGCTTCTTCAGCAAGTAGGTTGACACTCGTCTATAAGCATGCTACTATAAATGGCGCTACTGGTTTGTCCACCCCGGAAATCAAGCGTCACACTCATCTTACCCGCAAAGGATGGTTTTAAAACGTTTTCAAGGTATTTTTGTAAATTTAATTTATTACTATACCGGACTCGGAGCAAGTGGAGTAAACTTTGACATGGTTAAACGATTGACCTCTCCTATACCCCGAGGACCAAACTAATGATTATTTGTTACAACCATGAGAAAAATTTAGGCAACAATTTTCTAGATTCTGTGATGGTACATTGCGCCGTGTAAGACTGCCTTATTTTGTGTTCGTTACCAACTGCAATAAGGGTTAGTCTTTCTACCGAATGTTCATCTTCGCAGCAGACTTATTCGGAATATTTTCATTCAATGAGGATAAATATTAATTTTTCACTAATCCAAATACTCTGAAAAATTTATTTGCCCATCTATTTACGAGGGTCATTGAAAAATTAAAGGGACAAATTGGTCTGGAGAAAACCGTTTATTTATACAAAACTTCTTTTTCTGCTTTACAACATAATCCCCTTGAACATTTATGCTCTTGTTCTAACGGGCTACAACCTTTTTCATTCCTGCTTTAAAGAACTCTTTATCTTTACGTTTTAACCAATTTCCCACAAACTATTCACGTCCTCGTTCCCTGGAATCTCTTCCCATGTAGTGCCTCCTTCAGTGCACCAAACAAATGGAAATCACTACGTCTCTCATGGCTGGCTTCACCTTGTTTAAAAGCAAATCTGAGTAGTATTGGCTGTTCATTGTACGCTGCTCTTAGAGATAATCACAAAAACTCGACCTTCAGCGTCCCACAACACCTTCAACATGACTTTGCCTGAAACTTCCTGGCAGATTAAAACGGTGTGCCCGACCGAGACTCGAACTCGGGACCTTTGCCTTTCGCGGGCAAGTGCTCTACCATCTGAGCTACCGAAGCACGACTCACGCCCGGTCCTCACAGCTTTACTTGCAGCGCACACTCCGCTGCATAGTGAAAATCTCATTCTGGAAACATCCCCCAGGCTGTGGCTAAGCCATGTCTCCGCAGTATCCTTTCTTTCAGGAGTGCTAGTTCTGCAAGGTTCTCAGAAGAGCTTCTGGCAAGTTTGGAAGGTAGGAGACGAGATACTGGCAGAAGTAAAGCTGTAAGGACCGGGCGTGAGTCGTGCTTCGGTAGCTCAGATGGATAGCCGGCACGGTAACTCAGCGTGTTCGGTCAGAGGGTTAGCTGCCCTATGCAATAAAAAAACTGAGTGAATGGATCAACGAAGAACTTAAAATGGACGTCATAGGACGTCCGCCCGGAACAAATAGAACAAACTACAACGAACCAAATGAGATCAACAAAAAGATGGTAGAGCACTTGTCTGCGAAAGGCAAAGGTCCAGAGTTCGAGTCTCGGTCGGGCACACAGTTTTAATTTGCCAGGAAGTTTCATATCAGCGCACACTCCGCTGCAGAGTGAAAATCTCATTCTGGATTACTCTTCCTGCTGATTGCTTGATTTGGAATTTTTTGTTGACAGGTGAGTTGGTGTGCTTCCACTCCATGCTTTGTATTTTTGATTCTGGCTCATAATAGTGTATCCAAGTTTCATCATAAGTTAAAATTTTGTTGAAGCGCTCACCTTCTTTTCCATAACGTTCCTTTACCACTGTGGACACTCTCAACCTTGTTTCCCTGTGTAGCCGCGTCAACTCCTTTGGTACCCATCTTGCACATGTTTTGCGGTACTTCAACTTGTTACTGATAATGTTATGAACTGTACCAGTACTAACTTGAACCTAGTCAACTATCATTTCCACAGTCACCCGGTGGTGGGCATGAATAATTTCATCAATTCGACTTTCAAGTGATGGAGTTGAAACTGGTCGACCAGAACGGTGTTCGTTAGTCACTGAGTCGCGACCATTTTTGAACTGCTCTACCGACTTGGACGAATCATACAATCTTCAACATAAACTTTAGACATTATAAGGTATATATTCACTGGTTTCTCGCCTTCAGCAAGTAAAAAACGAATAACAGAACGTTGTTCAACTAATGAGGATGTTTGAAGCGGTCTCGATATCTTGAAATGTATTTTTGAAGTGATAAACAAAACAATGTTGGTACATGAGCTGATCAGGGCTCGTCCCGGTGATGTCAACTTAAATCCATGAAAGTAAAAAACTTTCCCTACTAACAAGTTTTTCTCCAGACCAATTTGTCCCTAACTGTTGAATGACCCTCGTATTATTCCTTATTGATTTACTTATCTCATTAACCCTCCTTTAACTACGAACTTCAAAACGGAGAAAAAGTGTAAATGAAAAAGGGAAATAAATGCACTTCGGAATCACACAGCTAGATTCCTGGTCGATATGCCAGCTGCACAGAGTTGTGCGATCTCGAACGGCAGTCGAAAAAGTTTATTTCATCGATTTCTGGGGAAGCAGCCGTTTGCGGATGCCATATATGATGATCAAAATGTTCAAATTTCAGTTACGTCAACTTCGTCAATTTTGGGTCGACGGAATTTGAGGTGGTTTTCTCAAAATCAGGGAGGGAGGGAGGGGGGAGGGAGGGAGGAGGAACCGATATCAAAATAGTCTTTCATTTAAGGTTGTAGGCAAGCGACTTGCCAAATGTAAGCCTAATGAGTTAGCCATGTTTGAGGCCTCCCCCCCCCCCCTAGTGAATATATATATATATATATATATATATATATATATATATATATATATATATATATATATATATATATATATATATATATATATATATATATATATAGGGCGGTCCATCTGAAGTTTCGGATGAAATTATCTCGAAAACTATACATCGGGTAAAAATAATGGGTAAGACAAGTTCTTAAGCTCAAAGGGGGACGTCAAATGATACTACACGTTACCTCCAGCCCCCGCCCCCTTGGTGAAGGACTCCGATTTGCTTATAATGATCCGAGAAGGACGCATCAAATCGATACAAAATGTGAACCAATTCTTTCATTACGCCAAATTAATCTATTTGTTTACAAAATATATCCTACCTGCCACAGTTTTTGATGCTGGGAATCGGAATGGTAATAATATCTCGATAGGGAACTTTCCACAATTGCATTACTCACCCGACTGTGGTGCTACCGAGGCCAAACTGCGAACTATGGCTCAGTATAAAGGTCTGTGCAATACGATCAGACGTCACTTCACTTTCAGATTGTGAACCGTAAACATCAACCGACGAAAGTACATTATTCTTTAGCGAAACATGGCTCACTATCCTCCTACAGAGATTTTTGATATGATGTTAATTATAGGTGATTGCCGTAACAACTACGCTGCAGCTGTGCTATTGTATGCGGATCGTTTCCCAAACAGACGACATTCAAGTGGAAACATTATACGAAATTGCACTCGACGAAATGGATACATACACCTTCCAACTGGATACATGCACCAAACTGGAATTCCGAAATCAAATGTTTGCAGGATTTTGAAGGCATATAAATATCATGCGTGTCATATCACATTGACGCAGCCATTAACGCCGAAAGATTTGCAAATACTCGTGCATTTCTGCCAATGGGCCTTGGAAATAAGGGGTGACAATGTTTTATTTTTTTTTAGATGTGTTATGTTCACCGATGAAGCCACATCCAAAAACAATGGCAAATTAAACAGTCATGATTGTCATTGGTCTCCACAATCCACACTGGCACAGACCCGTTAATAATCAACACAAATGGTCGTTAATGGTTTGGTGTGTAATTTTATACGGTTACTTTGATAGGACCGTATTTTTTTGACCGACATGTTACTGAGGAATCTTACTTACAACTCCTCCGCGATGATTTGTTGGAGCTAATGGAAAATGTTTATTTAGTAACTAAGCAACTAATGTGGTTCCAACAGGACGGAGCAGCTCTCCGTTATGCTAAAAATGTGCGGAACGTTTTAAATTTTACGGTACCCTGGTCGGTGGATAGGACGCGGCAGACCAATTCAGTGGCCTCCACGTTCAGCAGACCTAACATCTGATTTTTTTTGTGGGTTATTTAAAAAATATTTTTTATGAAAGACAGTCCATAACCCGAAACGATATGGAGCAACGTACATAAAGAGCGTGTGCAGCCATACCACGGGATGTGCTGCTAATGCATTGAAAAAATGGGGATAATTTTTGCACCCCAACATGGGAGATGCAAGGGTCTCACACTAACGAAGCGCCCCATGGGAACATCATTCTACTATGTCCATGTCGTCGTTCCTGGGTAACGCTACAAGTAGAATACAGTAAATTTTGTACAAAAAATAGCTTAATTTGGCGTATCGAAAGAATTTGTGCACATTTTTATCGATTTGATGAATCTTTCTTGTATAATTCTAAATAAATCAGTTCTTCGGCAATTTTACTTTTTTCTCGATTTCAGCGCCATCTGTCAATGGTTTCAAAATGTTTCAAACAAAACTTGATTACTTTTTTAAGGAGATTCCGAATCTGCCATAAAAAATGGGTGTTTCCATTTAAGATTCAAAAGTTGCCACCCACCCCACCCAAGGGCTGGTGGCTGGAGGTCACGTGTAGTATCATCTGATGTCCCCGTTTGAGCTTATGAACTTGTCTTACCACTATTTTTACCCGATGTATAGTTTTCGAGCTAATCTCATTCGAAACTAACATTATATATAAAAAATTGAGATATTGAGAGAGAAAAAGTGATGCACTCACAAGAACTTAGTACATTATTCTGATGTTGACATATTGCAGCATTGAAAGTAGCAGTTGCCATATACTACTGACTTACGATGTACTTCATGTGTGACTTAATACCCACAAGTGACACAGACATAATTTTCTTTGCAGATAATGGCACACCAGACATTCGTCACTGTCCACTGCAGTTCAACGCGCCAAGGGTGGTAAGATACGAGTAAATCTTTGTTATCGTGCTGATAAAACAGCTCTTATTTCAAGAAACTAAATCAGTTATCCAGTTTCTTTTAACATCTTTCAGAGGGTAAGCAAAGAGCTTCCATTACCACAAAGCTTGGTCTTAACATACGCTGGCAGTAGAGTGTAGAGAGCAGAGATGGCTAATTAACTTGTGAAAATCAGTTAACGATCGATATACAGCCTGCAGAGCACACTAATTCCTTGGAAAAATAGTTTATACATTTACATCCTTTCCCGCTCCCAACAGTATCTTAATTTGTAATTTATGCCGTCACTAAACTCTCCCAGTACCAAGAGATTTCAAGTGGGGGGGGGGGGGGAGAATTAACGTCTATTTTTAAAAAAAACTAATCTCGTCAGTTTCTTTATATTTTAAAATTTGAAATACTAAGTTTTAAATTTTTCAGTTAAACTTGGCCCAAAATTTAAGTGTCCGTGGCAGACGTCACTTTTCCTAATAGGAAAATGAAATACTTCGTCATACTGACACGCATATAACACTGTGCTTCGATGGGTAATGACGTGAAAGGTTTAGGATTGTCACTAGAGCTTTCATTAATAATGAACTGTTACTTTTCTCCGCAGAAATTCTATTGATTACAAAAATCAGCTTCGGACACAACCTTGTTTTTCATAAATGTTGTAACAAAATCTGAAATCAGTACTGACTACTAGTCAACCTCCTAGGTAAA
Source organism: Schistocerca americana (assembly GCF_021461395.2). Lineage (NCBI taxonomy): Eukaryota > Metazoa > Arthropoda > Insecta > Orthoptera > Acrididae > Schistocerca > Schistocerca americana. The sequence continues at coordinate 613,060,498 of NC_060122.1, forward strand.
CCGTGGGAGCGAGCAGTCTGTGGTTGGAGCAGTAATTTAACCCTAGGGACTCCAATAGTCATGAAAACCCGTTTGCTAGTTATAATATTTAGTCTGTCACTGCTACTAAATTAGGTGTAGTTAAGTCGTTTCCTGACCAATTTTATAGCTTTGACAAAAAGACGGCAAGAATGTTTCAACGGACTGAAAAATATCTCAAGTCACATCCACTAAAACTAAAGCAGCGAGACTGAACCCATAACAGAACTTTATTAGGTCACGTAGTTCTATTGGTAGCACAATACTGTATCATATACAAAGTTAAAGCCGAGCGAGGTGGCGCAGTGGTAGCACACTGGACTCGCATTCTGGAGGACGACGGTTCAATCCCGCGTCCGGCCATCCTGATTTAGGTTTTTCGTGATTTCCCTAAATCGCTCCAGGCAAATGCTGGGATGGTTCCTTTGAAAGGGCACGGCCGACTTCCTTCCCCATCCTTCCCTAATCCGGTGAGACCGATGACCTCGCTGTTTGGTCTCTTCCCACAAAACAACCAACAACCAACCAACAAAGTTAAACTTTAATGAGCCAAGATGCTAGTGTTTCGAGTATTGTCATAGGTATGCTGCTGACTCAAGAATTTTTGGTTTAGAGAACCCAGTACGTTGTGCCGGACGGATAATTTTAATCAGAAACGAAAATATCATAAATCTAGTTATTGGTAACACAAATAAGTGATGAGAAATGGGACGAACACGCAAATTCGGTATCAGAGATAGCTAATGAAAGACCCGGATTTTTATAAAAGCGTTCAGTTAAGTGCAGTGAATTTCTGAAAGAGATTGGACGCAAATGCTAATGCGAACATTTTTGAGTACTGCTCCAGCGTTTTGTAAGCCTTGTGTAGGAGTGACAGCTGACATAGAACGGTTTCCGAGAAATGCTACATTACCGTAACGGGTCGATATAACCCAAACGAAAGTGAAACAAATACCTGCGGAGCTCAAATAGAAATTCTTGGAAGGAGGGTGGTATTCTCTCAAAACGACATTTGGTAACCTTCGGAAACGATATCGGATATTGTGTGACAGTTGTTGTACCATCATGGTATATATCGGGTACGTATCATGAGAATAAGATAGGATGAGACGAGATAAAGACGCGATAACAGTCTTGTCATTATTGCTTCGCTCAGTTCGCTAGACGAATAAGAAAGAAAAATCTCAGCTGTCGGTACGTAATGTACAGTGGCTTACTGAGACACATGTTGACTTAGAATGACGTACCTGGAACAAACTGGCCAGCCTGGAAGCTATAGTGTCTGGAAACTGTCTGTGACTGTTTTCACCTGAAATCGTTGACCCAAGGTATGAGCAAACTGTTGTACCAGTTGTATGTTAAAATGTGCGTTTGTGGTAAGACTACCAAAATTATATTTTTTTCTCTTTTCATGTAATAACTGTTAAAGGGGAAAATGTGTGTGCTACCTCTAAAGACAGACTGCTCAGAACGCTATTGTCCCTCAGAGCAATGTACACATACTCGTATTGTTCCTTTTCTCCTCGATATTATCATAACATTTGTGTCTTAGATTGTTGAGAATGGATTTGCGTTATTAATGTGATGTTATTGCGCATTTAGTAGCTTATCTTCGAAGAGAATAAAATATTTTAAGTGTACAGAGCGAATTTACTGATGTATTTAAGTAAGAAAGATTATTTTAATCGAGTCACATTTTTTCTTTACGAAGTGCAAAGTCTGAGAACTTCTTTACGACACAATTTTAAACAAAGATAAGTTGTCATTCATACCTACGTATCTTCCCCTTCTCATGCTGCAGAAAGCTAAACCTGCAAACGAAGAGAAATTTATTTTCAGTCAACGATGAAGCTACACTACAAAACAAGCATGTGTTCCGAAGACATAGACGATGCGGAATTCAGCTTGGCCTCTTAGCTGTTACCCGATGCTTTCAGTGTTTGTCGATTTTCTTAATGCCCTTAATCCAGTTCTCTCTCTCTCTCTCTCTCTCTCTCTCTCTCTCTCTTTCTTTCTTTGTGCCCCCCCTCCCCTCACCCTTAACCTTGCTCTCGGCAGAAAGAACTGCCAAGATACGCTACACTAGCGCGTAGTGATACGAGGAATAAAAATTTTTCAAGACCAGTCTGACGCAGAAACTGGCGCCAGCTCTACATACAGAGCCTATAAAATTTGCGCGTTTCACGAATACAAAGATATAGTAGCTACATTTCGTCTGTGTATTATTGAATGTCAGGGTTAATCATGACTTACAAATAATGGATGTACTGAAATTCACAACGTACAGGTTTCTTACCACTGACGTCAGTCAGCTCCTTTCTAAAATGGTTGTGTCGACAGACTAATCTGTAGACCAAGGTTCGAGGTCTAGGTCACATCAGGATGTGAAGGACTCGTAGCGAGTTAACGAAGCCAACGTATTAGTCGTGACAATCTGTCCTCTTATATATTGCGTATTCCATATTTATATTTTCGTTCCCACTGAAAGATATTATTTTCTTAACGTACGCTTATACAGAAAATTAATAGCAGGGAAGGAGGGCCTAGTCATCGAATGACTCTGCAGCCCGTTCCCTAGGCCACTATGGACAGCGTAACAATTTTATCCGAAGGAGACAGATTAGGAGCGATGTTGGAGAGTCAGAGAAAATCGTTGGGCTATCGAGTGCTTCATATTGATGCATCAGCGTCACATGTTTACAGAATTGTGCAGAGACTTGAGACGTTAATACTGTCGTGGGGGAAATGTCAGTACCCCTACGTAATGGGTTCAGGGTGCGGTAAAGGATACATTTAGTAAATACTACGGCAAAAACTACACAGCTTTGACGAAGCAGTAGACCCAACCGTCACTGAGACCGCGACAGCAGAAAGTTAAAAGTAAGTAGATGTAATGTGAGAAACGTGCGCGCTGCGTTTCACATCAACGATGTTTTTCAGACTCCATGCTGGTTAGCATGGACGATGTTATTCTGTGCGAGAAACCACACTGCATTTTAGCTCTGAATGTGTTATAAGAATCAGTAACAAATGGATGTCAAGGATAATCGACTAAGTTCTCTGGATCACTTCTGCTACTCTGCTTTTAGATGGGTGTGACGCCGGCTTTCTTCTAACTAGCGGGTACGGTTCTTGTTTGGACGATCTGTGGAAGAGTATGGGTAAAAGAAGAGCTAATTCAGCTGCATATTCGTTATAGAATCTGATGGGGATTCGATAAGGCCCTGCAGTTGTGTAAAATTTTAGCGATTTCAGTTATTTCTCAACCTCGCCGATACTAATATCTATTTCACTCATCTTTTCCGTGGTACGAGAATTAAACTGGGACAGTAACTCCTCGGTGTTCCTTTGTAAACAAACATCGTAGCAGAAGCATCTGAGCACGCAGATAAGCAGTTTTGGTTTGCTATCCTCTGTTTCCGTCTCCTTGAATCGCTAGACCCTCTTTGGTGCCACTAATGGAATTTATACAGGACCAAAAGTTCTTTAGGTTTCGCGAAAGATCTTTAGAGAATATTCAGCCATGGTAGGCACTGATGGCGTCACCCATCGGTCTCTTGACAAGCCAAATGCATTTCACTGAACATCTCTCTAACTGTAGTTCTATGCTTTTTTTTTTTTTACACCTGTTATGTGATAGTCTGTTTCTTTACAAGTGTCTTCACAGTGATTGCATACCATCTAGCTGTCCATCGTCAGGAACGGTTCTACAAGGTACAAATATTCGGCGTTCTCCGTCAGAAGGCATCCATTTCTAATCCAGAAACGTTGCGAATAGTAGTCCGAATAAACTAACCTAGACAGAATTTTAGGCAGTAAATAAGTATTGTAACAATGTTAAAACAGAACAATATTATAAAAATGAAAAGAGAAATCCTAAATTGGCGGGACAGAAGATAATTTATATTCGCATAAATAAAAATGTAATAGACAAGCAACAAAATTTTCAAGAATGTGCTTTCCTTTACAAGTACGCCACTGCTAAGTTACTTAAACAAGTCGATTTCCGAAAGACGTTTTTGCCAGTGTTCTCATTTTATATATGACAAACATTGCTATCGTGTACTGTACACACGATTCATGTGGTAGTAATCTTAAGGAATGTGTAGCCCGATCATTGTCTTGAGAGCTATCTGATTAATAATATGTCTAGATTCTTCTTTCCTTGTCCTAGGTTTTACTCCGGAAATATGAATAATAGTGATTGCTGAAGATTTTATTCCGAAGTTCGCCGGCCGAAGTGGCCGTGCGGTTAAAGGCGCTGCAGTCTGGAACCACAAGACCGCTACGGTCGCAGGTTCGAATCCTGCCTCGGGCATGGATGTTTGTGATGTCCTTAGGTTAGTTAGGTTTAACTAGTTCTAAGTTCTAGGGGACTAATGACCTCAGCAGTTGAGTCCCATAGTGCTCAGAGCCATTTGAACCATTTGGTTCCGAAGTTCACTGACAGTACTCGGAAAACTCAGCGTCTTCCTCCGTGGAAATACGCACATGCTACAGACAGAAAATGTCATTCTGGATAAAATGTGCTACACTGACTTCATTGCTGTTTACATAGTTCACATGTTTGTATGATATGCGCTCTAAACGTGTTCCGGGATAGCTCCATCAGTATAGTACAATCTATTTCTGCGCCATGTAGAAAGTAATAAGAGAACAGCAGCTTCATTTTACCATCAGAATTAATTCTGGACCTTGAGTCATGTTGAGCCAATGGATTCTGCAGCCGTGGGTAATCAAAGCTGATGTGGCATCAGAACGAGTAGAATTAAAAAAGTGGAGCTGTAGTCGGTAGTGGCAAAGTTAGCGTTTCATAATGGAGGCCATGTCTCTGGAACCATGAACTGTTATAATGAAAAACGCAGTGAGGGTCACTGTTTCTTAATAACTACTGGTTTCGATCATACTAGCAGATCATCAGATCTCAGGCTGCAAGCAGCAGCCCGTCAGCAGTGGTAAGAATTCGTACCGGTACTGGCAGTCTCCACCTTGCAGTACCAAATCTGAAGATGATCTGCTAGACAGAAGAACACATTTAGTAATGGGAATAGTAGTCCAGACGACTTTCATCATTGTAAAGTTAGCAATGGGGTATAGAGATGATGCAAGTCCGCCAGAATCTGTTAAGTCACAGGGTCGTAACGGGTAGGAAATTAAGGATTTTTGTTAACTTTGCGGCCGTCAGTATAATGTTAAGCTAGAGACAGAGGCTGAAGCAGGATGCATACCGGTCTGTACAGTTGTCATACCTTCGACACATTAATACACAGTGTGCTGAGTAACACATATTCAGCAGCAAGGAGACTGTGATAAAAACCAAGGGAAGAGCCACTACGGGCCAACAGCTCTTTTGCAGGTACGTGTGCAGCGTCCCCGAGCCATTGTTGCCTTTCATCTCTCCCAGGTTGCATTCCCCTCCCTTTATCTTATCCTCCTCAGCCTAGCTCTTCCCCTTCCTGCGACCCTCTCTTTCTCCATCAGTGTTTCCTTCTGTGACGACACAGCTATTACCTCAGTTCTGCTGTTCCCTTTTGATCTTGTCTTGTTTCCACTTCCTCTTTTCTTTGCCTTGGGGGTTTGATCTCCCTTTGTAAAATTGTTTTCGTAGTGTGAGCCACTTCGGGAAGAATTCGCTTCAGAGCATCTCAGGCATGGGTTCCTGTCTCCCTCCCTCCTCCCCTTCCCCCCATCCTTTTCCACTGTAACAGTCCCTTCGCTAGGTCACCAGCATGTATAGCCAGTCGATGTAGTGGGACTGTCATGTGCCCATCTGTCTGAGGCGCGTGACACCATAATTACCACACTTCTGCTAGCTGAGCTGTCACTGCCTCATGTGTGCCTAGGAATGGTTATTCATCTTTTGGGGAGCCTTGGAACTCCTGGAAATGAGTGCTGTACCAGGCAGCCCTTGCAACGTCTGAGGGGTGCCACCAGGGTGAGCCCCTGATTGGATTCACCTGAAAATACTAGGCTACATTCTTCTAGCCAGTCTTCCACAGGTGTCTCTACAGACACGAACGTCTCTCTCTCTTTCTCTCTCTCTCTCTCTCTTTCTCTCTCTCCAATTCTACTCCTGGTTTCTTGGCCTTCTCTCCTCCATGGCCATCCTGTGGGAGGAGGATCGGGCCCACTGGCTTGGAGCAAAACCCTTTCTCCATTACTTCGTTCGTTCCAGTACAGACGAGCTGACTATCACCGCTGACAAACCGCTATTTTATGTAGAACATATCGAGGATAAGTTTGGTGAAGTTGAGTTGATTGCTAAGCTGCGATCTGGTTCCCTACTGATTGAAACCACCTCTGCCAATCAGCATACATATGTGCTTGCGAGCACTTAGGAGACACCCTGGTGAGCGTTAATCCCCACCAGACCTTAAACATGACCCACGACATTATTTTCCACAGGAGACTAATCCTGATCCTTCAATCTGACGAGGAACTGTGAACTAATATGGCATACCATGACATTCCTTTCGTCTGGTGAGTCCAGAGAGGTCTTAACGACAGTTGCGTTGATAGTGGCAGTTTCATCCATGCTTTTGATAGGGATACCCATACGGAAAAAGTCATGATTTACTGTTATGGCGTGAAGCCTCTATCCAACCTCCCATGCAATATTTCCAGTGTATCTGTTTTGTTCGCAGTGCGAGGTGAATCCTGTTTGTAGTGGCTGCGACCGCCGTCTCCATGTGAGAGAGGTTCTTGCACCACGCCACTAAAGTGTGTGAAGTGTTCTTGCCACATTCTCCTTGCTCACCTGATTGTCTGATCTAATAAAAGGAAAGGAATATTCAGGAATTTAGGACTTTGCGATTATCTGTCCTACTCAGAGGCTCGACAGTAACTCGATCGTCACCGACCAGTATCTTTAATGTCTCTTTGCTTATGTTGCGTCCTTCACTGTTCCTACTTCATCTCCATCCCGCTCCATTCACTTTGCTCCTCCCTGGTGGTCCTGTTCCGTCACCTCCCACAAAAGCTGCTCCTCCTCGACCAGAGAAAAAAACCTCTTCTCTGGCACTCACCCAGGATGGGGATGGGGCTCCCTTCCAGAATCCAATCGCTGTCGTCTCCAGGACGAGAAGGCTATTGCTTAGAGTCAGACACGGTACCTGCCCTTTGTGGACCTCAATGCTGCTCATTTCGGATCCTGATATTGCTGACACTTGCTTCTCTCACCCTCCAAAGGAGAAGAAGAAAAATCGTAAGTCTTGGGATGAAGCCTCTGGACATCTGAAGGGGTGACGCACAGTACTTCTCAATTGTGATCCGATCTTACGCTCACAGATGTCCCTTCGGATTACAGACGACGACTCAGCGCAATGACTGATTCCAGTATGTTCAATGTCCATCTGGTACCTTGTACTATACTCCTCCAATGGAACTGTAATGTTTACTACCGTTACCTTCCAGAACTGCAGTCTCTTCTTTCTCTCTATTCTGTGGCTTGGGTTGCATTGCAGGAACCTCGTTTTGTGGGTACTCATTCGCTGACTCTTCATAGCTTCCAAGCCCAAGTGGGTCAGCACTTTGCGAGCCCAAAGTGGTGTCTGTACGACGGTACACATGGAAATAGTTGGTTCCTGGGTTCCTCTTCGTTCCAGACTGGAAGCAGTAGTGTCTGTGATAACGACATGCAGTCTTTCTTCGTCCAGACTGGCCTCCTATTCTACACGCTCTTCTTGTCATCTGTCGAGAGTTCAACCCCCCACCCCTCTCCTTCTTTCGTGTCGTCTAGTTGTCAGTGTAGGCTTGTCCAATGGGAAGCAAGGAGAGGATTTTCTTTGGTGGCCGGTATCCTCTTTCTGTAACACAACTGCAAGCGTGTATTAACATGGTTCTTTAGTACTGTAAACAGAGCTACTTACCTTAAAGCAAGTTGTCGTGGTAGAAGCTCTTCTGTAATAGACCACGTCAGCCTCACTGATGGTGAAGCCCAAGAACCGCTATGTACACTACTCTGGTTGCTATGTACTGCCTGGAACTGAGACTCTCTCTGTGACTGCAAGTGACTGGGCCGCGACTGAGACTCGACTAGGTGACTGACTGACTGACTGGGTCCTCTGGTTCGTGGCGGTGATCGAAATACTAGCGCTCCAGAGGGTGTTGGGGGTGTGTTGCATGAGAGTGTGAAACCTGGTAGTCAAGGGAAGGCAGGGTTCGGTTACGATTGTGGATGGGGCCGTAATCAGTTACTGTTGGTTGCCTTTTACAGTTACACACAATTTGTTTTAAACCAGTAATTCGAGACTCAACAATAAATAAAAATACCACACCTTATGAATTAAGGAATAAACAACTGTGTAAATAAGTGTTTTCAGTGAGTTACAATTTAGCACATCACCATTACAGATACTGCAGATATTGTTTTAAAAGCAAGCCACTGTGATCTGGGGAGAAGGCCTTACACGCCAGGAATGGCAATAAATTAAGAATTGTTTAAAACTCGCTACAACTTACAAATTACAGGTATTGAAATATGAAAGGCAAGTCGCCACAAAGACAGCGGAAGGCACCAGACGCAAGGAATGGCATTAAATAAGGCTTTAAAGGCTTACTGCGTAAATACAAATACCAAATTAGAATTTTAAGGCAAATGACCATAATCACGGCTGAATGCCTTACACTCCAAGAACGGTAATAATATAAAGAATTTAGAAACCTGCTGTAAAACAGCAAATACAATAGCGAAGGTTAATTTAAAAAGGCAACTGATCACCAGACGGGTGAAATAAGATGACGGTAAACTTTGTAACACAACCCTCAACGTCCACTGAACGCTACAGTGCTAGATTTATTCCAGAAGGCGACCATAACTATTAACTAGACATATATAACATTTCATGTAGGCATTACAAGCTATTGTAATAAATAATACAATAATAAAACACAGAGACCAGTACATAAGTTCCTGAAAGGGTACTGAGGCAGATTATACCCGCAGAAGGCGTGGACTGAAGGAGCGTTACACTGAACTATTGGCCACCAGTCCTCCTTTCAGAACACACACGTCTCACAAGAACCAAGGGGCCACAGACGGTGCTCCAGGAATCTACCTCTGAGAAGGCCTGGGAGCAAACACTTTCGCGAGCGATGAGATAGGCAGCCAATAGTTGCATTCACTTCACAAGATAACTCAAACTAGTAGCAGTCTAACGAATGACTAATGATAATCTTGCTGAAGCAACCTGGCTTTCGATAAACCAAATGCAACGATGTAACAATACGCCAATGCTGGAACCGGTGGTCTGCACTACGTCCGCAGAATGCCGTGTTCAGAGCGCCTGGAACGAGAAAGGAACCACTACTACCAGAGTAGAAGAATCACCAAACTGCCTACAATCAAGAATGTCAAAACTACACTCCTTACCGGACAGCAGAGGCAAGTCGAGGAAACGTACACTGCCGTTACATACACTAACCCCTCAGGGTAGGTAACTGGGATGTTAGCGGCCTGCAGGCAACAAAAATTACCGCTGGTTGAACTTAACAAATTGTAAAAAGTTGAACGCAGTAAATAGTAGTAAGAATTGCGAAAAAAATAGAATGATATATCGGAGTTCGATATTTACATTTCAATATCGATGTATACCGGTATCTTTTTGAAAAAAATATATTTTATCAATCGCCCTAATCCCACCCACTCCACCACAGAATGGCATTAATGAGTCTGTACGGAGTTCGACCAACGCCATTCTTTTCACAGCTGCTTCGGCGATTCGTTCATCAACGAGTTCTCCTCGACAGAAGACTGTCCCTTGGTGGACCCTCAAACTTTCTACGGCTATTAAAAATTGCCGTTACGCTCTCCGACGCTACCAATTCATCCATCTCCCGACGACCTCCTGGCCTTTAAATGGCTTCTTCACTGGGCTCATCATCTTCTTAAACACCAGAAACTTATTTTTTTTTTTGGGAAATATATGTTATATCCATAGGGCTGCATACTCATTCTTTGCAGATATGGGAAAAAATAAGCAGCATTTTTAGCCGCCGTCTCTGACATGTCCCAGGAATTTCCGTGAATTGTTTCATTGCCACCAGCCTGGACTTTATCGCTGAACATTTTGCTTAGAATTCCGCCCATGCCTCAGTGTCGGCCCACTATCCGCCTATATTCTGTCTTCTTAAATTATGTTTGGAGTGAATCCTTTATCTTTCCTTTCCTGCTGCCTGGAGAATTAAAACACCCAGTTTGGTGAGAGGGGATTCACCAGCGCCCTTGATCTCTATCCCATCAAGTCTCCTGGACGGATAGCCCACAACCAAATACTGCAACACTCACCAGTGGCTAGCCAACGTCGTATACTTGTCCTTTCTTAATAGCCTCTGGAGCGAAGGGAAATTCCCTTCCCAGTGGCGAGAAAGTGTCATTCCCGGTCTGAAATTGTGTAAATTGTCTACCATCTTATGGTTTTAACCAATGTCTTCTGCAAGTTACTTGAACATGTGGTGAGTGCACGGCCGAGACCTGGCTTTGTACCAGGCTGGTCTCCTCTGAGGCAACTCTACTGCAGATAATTTAGTCCACCTGAAGTCTGCTGTCCGAATGGCTTTTTCCTGCCTTCATCATCTTGTTGCGGTCTTCTTCGATCTACATAAAGTTTATGACAACACATGGCACCACCACTTGCTTGCCACCTTACGTGAGTGCGGCCTCCATGGCCCACTCACGACTTTTAACTAGAACTTAGATTCACGTCTTACTTCTCAGACACAGGTTGGTGCCTTCTGTAATACCTCCCATCTGCAAAAAAATGGGGTTCTGCATAGTTGTTTGGAGTGTCCCTCTCTTTTCAGTGTCTACCATAGGTCTGCTGCCGGCTGTGGGGCCTATGGTGACTCCCTGCTTGTATGCTGATGATTATTGCATTTATTTTCGTTTGTCCACTTGGGAGACTGCAGGGAGAACGACACTGAGCACAATCTGGGGCTCTCACACATGGCTTAAACTTTTCGGTTGCCAAGACCTGTGCTTTGCATTTCTGTCATCATACAGTGCACCCCCATCCAGATCTGAACCACGATGGCCAGCCTCTCAATGTGGTGTACTCTCATCTTCTTTTGTGACTGGTCTTTGATTCCCGTTTGACATGGCTTCCCCAACTTCCCCAACGTCATCAACTATAGCGGACATGTTGATAGCACCTCAATGCCCTTCACTACCTCAGCAACATCAGCTGGAGTGCAGATCACTCTACTCTGATTGGCTCATTGATCCAGTCCCATCTCGATTACAGGAGTCTCACTTACTGCTTGACATCACTTTCGACGTTACAGGTTATGTACCCAATACTCGATTATGGGATATGACTGATAAATAGTGTCATTCAGACTAGTTCCATGATCTGCCTCATAATAGAAGCAGGGGTTCCATCATTGAAGATTCTGCAGCCACGACGATTGATTGCTTTTGTGTTAAGCATCTGCTGCTCCCTGGAGAAACGAAAATACCATATCCTCTTTCCACGTATGGAGATCCACTTCCTGCAACAGTTGCCCAAACCTGGGTTTATCCTCACCATCTGCATTCCACTGAACTCCAACTTTCCCCTCACCACCTCTTCTTTGGGCCCACCCACGTGCACAACCATGGTGCATCCCCTGTCTACTGCTGTCTTGACCTACCACAAGGCCCAAAAGACTGGCCTCATACTGAAGCCCTCTGCAGCCAATTTATTCTTCTCCATTCTCAGCACTTTTCAGGGTTCAGAACTAGACTATACTGATGGCTCGATGGTTGCCAGTCATGTTGACTTTACTTACTCTCATCTGAGATATAATGAACTCTACTCCTTGTTGGATGATGGCAGCGTTTTCACTGTAGAGTTGGTAGCCATCTCTCGTGTTCTTGAGCATATCCATTACTACACTCGCAAAGCCTTCCTCATCTGTAGCGACTGTTTGAGCAGTTTATAAGCATCTTGACTAGCGCCATCCTGGGTATCCTTGGTCCTGACTATTCAGGATTCCCTTTTTGCTGTTGAACAAGGTGGAAACTTGGACTTCAACTGAACCATGGGTCACATTGGGATCCTGGGGAATGAACTCGCTGACAAGGGGTGGTCAGATTGGCTGCCAGCAAGCCACTTCTTGAGATAGATATTCTGGAATAGGATCTTCGATCAGTATTATGCCATGAAGTTCTAAGGATCTGGAATTCGGAGTAGCGTACTCCGACTCTGAAAAACAAACTAAGGGTGATAAAGGAGACAAAGAATCTGTGGAGGTCCTTCATGTGGACCTCTTGCGAGTACTTCATCATCCTTTGCTGGCTCTGTATCAGCCATACTGGGCTGACGTGGTTCTCCTCCATCACTAGGATCCACCCATTGTTGCTGTGAGGTGTGTTTGACGGTGTTCCAAGTTTTGCTAGACTGTCATAACGCGGTCACCCTGCAGCAGGTTCTTAATCTTCCTGACTCCCTACCAGTGGTGTCAGTGGACAATGCTTCAGTGGCAGAGATGGTCTTACAGTTTATTCGTGAAGGGCGATTTTACCACTATCTCTAATGGAGGGTACCTCATCACTGTTATCCCACTCAGAGGTTGACGGAGCACCCTCTTGCCTTTTCTACCTGGAATATTCAGTGGCTTACTGGGCTTGATGACACACCCCATCCCTCGCCCCACCAGCTCTCTTGCTCGTCTCCCCCTTTTAATGTGTTCTGTTTGAGTTAGTAGTCTTCCTCTGTTTTCATGTGCTTCTCTTGCCTTATCCATATTGCTAGTCTTTGCTGAGTATCGTCAAGTGGGGTGCCTCTGATAAGTGGCAGGAGATATGTTCTCTACCACACTTTGTCTTTTAGGGACTCTGGCTGCTGCTGAGAAGGTGTACCTTGCTGTCTCCCTTTCTCTCTTTCCCCTTTTCTTCTTCCTCGTCCTCTTCTCTAGACTCTGTTGACGTTGAGGTAGACCTTGGGATGTTCTTTCTTTGGGTTTCACGCACTAGGCCCTTCTTTGGTGCGTAGTTTTGTTGACTTTCTGTTCCAGGTAGGAGGGACTGATAACCTCGTAGACCTTCTAGTTTAGTCCCTTTAATCATTAAACAAATCAACCATCCAAGCAACTAAAACAAAGGGGGGAGAGACAAGCATACCCATTAGCTTGTAAGAAATGGGGCAAGAATGTCTACCTGTTTCACAAGAACACACAGTGAGGACCTGATACAGCAGTTATCAGCCTGTTAAATGAATATGACAGAGTGAGGGTACAAGCGGTCCTTACGAACAGTCTCACGTCGTAGCATCATGCTAGCTTCCTTTAAATACTAGTTTCCAGCTCTCATCGGTCGATCATGGGGGTCGATGGCATTCACAGCAATGCCACTCGATTCTACGATTACGATATTGTATGAACCTATGATCCAACAACACTACATTTCAGTGTTGCCAGCAGTGAACGTCAATGCAGTAGGCAGCAATAGGGCCTCTTGGGATCCACATTCGTGTTAAGCACCCAGCATCCTCCAGATGCTGGAACCTACCAGGTCGATAGGAAGGAGATCAACCGACCATACGACTAAGTCACCAGATCATCGTAGAATTCGGAATGGAACCGAGAACACTCCAACAGCCAGAGCGACACCAAACTCTCGTGCTAGGATCGGCCGCAGCCTGCTAACCAGCAGCACTCTGTGGCATCGTGGTAATTGACACCATCACCTGGGGGTGCAGATGTTGAGGTGACTAAACATACGGCAGTTACAACCAACATCTGTCGAGGCTGATGCGGGACCGCAATGAATTGTAAACACAGTGAATGAGTGACTGAACTTTGTTTTACTAGCGTCGCAAGCACTTCACAAGTTCTCAGAGGCCTTCCAGACCTCACACAGGGGTTTCCCGCTTCCGTGCTCAGTCACCTCAGTCTAAATGTCTCCGAAGGATCCATTGCTCTGGAGACCATGGACAAGTGTGCAGACAAAGCAAAGAGTTGTATATTTTGACAAGACAAATAAAATAGTCCAAGTTAAAATTAATGGTTTCAGACAAGTAGAGACGAAAAAGTTTCTTCTATTAGGGAGTAGTCCTTGGAGGTGAATGTTTGAACTATGTTTTACAGAACTCCATGGGTCGGGGATACCAGGTAACTAGTATTTTGAGGCCAAGTGCAGTTACAAGTAACGTCAGTAAAATGAAAATGACACTCCCATCTCCAAAAGAAGTAACATCCATCATAAAATCCTTAAAATCAAAATATTCTTGTAGTTATGATGACATATCAGTGAAGTTAATGAAAGAGTTCTCATCTGAGTTGAGTTCTTACGTTGATCTCTCATCAGCGGAACATTTCCAGACTGGCAAAAATATGCTACAGTTAAGCCTGTTTAAAAGAATGTGGATAAAGAGGTACTGTCAAACTATCGACCAATTTCACATTTTCATGATTTTTCAAAAATATTTGGAACAAACGTGTTAAAGCATCTTCTTAAGCATCTGAAGGCTAATGATGTATAGACAGTCACAGTTTGCGTTCTTTGGGGATCCCATAATAGAGGTTATTTGCATGTACAGTGAGAATGTACTTAATTTATTAGATAACAAATTATAGCCTACTGGCATTTTCTCTGAGTTGTCAAAAGTCTTTTACTGTGTGAATCCTAGCATTCTGTTAAGTAAATTAGAATATTATGTTATCGGCAGTGGTGCAAAATGGTTAGTCTTACTTAACTAGCAAGAAACAAAGGATATCGTTGCGAAATACCTGCGGAGTAACCAGTCACACTTCGAAATAATTACATGTGATGTTCCTCAAGGTTCCCTCCAGGTTCTGTTGCTTTTTGCTGTGTACCTTAATGACCTCTCGTCTGTTACATTGCGATGCTAAGTTCGATTTGTTTGCAGATTATACAAACATTGCAGTAAATATCAAGCAAAGTACAGATTTAGAAATGACTGCTAATCAAACTTTCACTGCCCTTAATAAATGGTTTAAAGCTCTCATTGTTATTAAACTTGTGAATACCCACTCTATGCAGTTCAGAAAATGTAAGATTTCCTTCTAGCATACGTATAACTTATGAAGACATGCAGATAGAGATTCATTTGTGGTGTAAATTAAAGATCATCATGTATAAATCTGTTCAATGACCTTTGTATTCTAACCACTCCTCCTCAGTATATTTATTCCTTAATGAAATTAACTGCAAGTCATATACCTCTATTTGCAACTGATAGCTCAATACACAGTATCAACACTAGGAATAAGAACAATCTACATAAAGACGAGAAATCACTTACCTTAGTCCAAGAAAGGGGGCAAATATTCAGGAACAAACGTTTTCAATAAATTATCAGCAACCATTAATACTGTAAATAACAGCAGTTCCAGTTTACTGTAATGTAATCACGTATTTTGACAATTTCCTGACAAATTATCAGGGAAGTGAGTATCATATTCAAATGTTTTGTGTTTTTCATGTAATACTTTGACTTGTTCCACAACCAAGAGAATCATCTTATTCTGGGCCTATGGAACGAAACCTGTATCGAATGTAGGATTCAGCAGTGTTGTGTGTTTTCGGCTCTGATGAAAGATATTGGCAAGGATCATATAGTGGCTATTGGGGTAGGCAGGTGTATTTGCTGTCCAATTGAGGATATCAGAAATAAACTTGTTAATGTTGTTCACATAAAAATGAGGATCATATATCTCTTTGAGTGATATGGCAAGCCCTGAACTAAGTTTTCTGTAGAATGTGTAAATGCTAAGCTCCATGAGCCAAACTGGCGAAAAAATGGTAGGTTGGACAGCACAAAGGTTAACAATTTTGCATTAGGACTTTTGTATCGAAACATTAAAAGCTCGTTCAGTGAAAAAAAATAGCTCATATCATTTCAAAACAATGAAACAACTAGAAATATTTCTAGAGATGTGCTCTGTTAACAAATCATTTGGAAGTCAAAGAAATGAAACAGACACTACTAGATGGGTAGCAGTAAGTGCCACATTACATGAGGACAGGGGGAGTAGCTGGATACAAAAAGGACAGTTCCAAGCTATAGGCATTAGTGAATACTACGTTCTCTGCCAGTCTGTAAGACCCCCAAAAGTAAACGTTAGCTTCATTAAGCAATTCGAGGATCTACTAAAAGATTAAGTAGAAATAATTGGGAAGTAACTGTTCGTGTAAATCTACAGATAGATTTTGTTTCGGATAGTTCTAATAGAGGACTCTCCTTCATGATGAGATTTATGGGACTGGCTGGCTGACTGAGTGACCGACTAACTCACTCCACCATATCAACTCCGTACACCCCTCCCACAGGGGGCTCGCTACTCTTTCATAGGTTCGTGCTTGGCTACTATGGGCCCCCGAGCCTTTGCAGCATTTTTTCCCTTTGGTGCTTCATGTCTATCGTCTTGGTGTTCTTTTCCCTTCCCTTGGGGCACATGTCTGGGGTGTTATTGGGAACGTTCTTCATTCTGGCACTGACATAAGAACAGAATCCCCTTTGTTTTCCGCTCCCTTTTCCTTTCTTTGTTTCCCTTCTCATCTGGTTCCTCTGCTTCAGCGTTTGAAATTACTCTTTTTCTTCTTCCTCCCCAAGTGCTCCTGAAGGCCAGCCCACTCATCTGACACGTAACAGGTAATGCATAATTCCCCGCCTGAGGTTGACAGATAGGGTTCACACGTATCCCCTGGTACAGGTCAGGCTCAGGGAGGGGTGATTGCCTTAGCTGCTACGTTCCCAAATCGCCAATTGGTCCCTCTGTCCGGTGTACAGAAGATGTGACCTAAAGTGTGAACAATCACCGAATTCGGGTGCGCCCCCTATGAGGGGGCCCACAGCTGGAAGGAGTGCACCATCATAAATCCTAGCAGTCATGGGGATTTTCACGCCATGGGCCAGTTATCTTTACAGTCAATGGCTTCGAAACGTAAACGGAATAAGGCTAACGATTCAGAGACCCTCCCAGCTGCACCACAGTTCCTCGTGGTTTCACATACTGAAGACAGTCAGTCCTTTGCTACAGTAAATCCGTTTATTATTCAGAAAGGCGTTGATGCAGTCAACAGCCCTGTGAAATCTTGCTCTCGTTTTTGCAGTGGCACTTTTGGAGACAACTTCTGATTCTCTAGCACAATAACTGCTTCCAGCTTCGCTCCTCCAAGGCTATCCTGTTCATGTAGAGGCCCATCAAATGCAGATTTCTTCCTGTGGTGTTACTTACACTAGGTTGCTCTATGATCTGAGTGAGGTAGGAATCCAGACGTACATTTCTGATCAGGGCATCACTGTAGTGCATCGTGTGATGGAAAAGATAGATGCGTCCTTAGTGCCCACACGCACTCTTTTCTCACTTTCGGTAGAGTGTTGCTTCTGCCAAAGATCAAAGCAGATTATGAAGTTATCGTAGTCTGGCTGTACATTCCGAACCCAATGCGCTGCTATCAGTGTCATCATTCCAATCAAACTCGAATGTCCTGTCGAAACATTCCCGAATGTGTAGCCTGAGCTAGGGATGCTCACAAGGGCAATTGTCTGCCTGCTCTTGTGTCAACTGCAATGGCGACCTTGCTGCCTTCTCCAGAGATTGTCCCATGAATCTCGATGAGCAGGCTATCCAGAAGATCCAAGTGAAGGGAAAAGTACCTTACCTGGTCGCTTGCAAGATGTCGGCTAGTTTGAAACCGTGCAATCTACCATCTAACACTTACAGTAATGTTCTTGCTACTCTTCCTTCACAAAGGACATGGCAGTGCAGACATGCGACATCAAATTCAGCACTGCAGTTGTGAAATTGCGAAGTGTCATGGTCGAGTCCCTGTCTCATCCTCCAGCAGTGCAACAAGGCACCAAACTTTCGCCTCACATGGCCAAGGCACCTGCTAAACAAACTGTCAGGTCAGAAAGGACAGAAGGAATGATCCTGAGAAGACTTCCACCAAAAAAACATTTGTCTTCCTCTGACAACCGAAAAGGCCTGAAGAAGTCCAACAAAGGCATATGGTCTTCTTCTTCGCTGACTAAGAGATCCTCTTCGACGCTGTCGCCACGTGATACCCTCGCCCAGCCGACCTCAGTGTCGCTGGTGTGCACTACCAACCGTTTTTCTGCCCTGGGCTTCCCAGATCAACAGAAGAAGTATGCCGACGTCTCTATAGATCTCGTGGAGTATGATCCTCCAGCCTCTTCGCCCTGTAGCAGTGAGTCTTTCAGCAACCTAGATGACGCCCCTTCGTCTGTTCCCTCTTCCCCTTTCCTGATCATGACTCTCCTCCAATACAACATTTAAGGTCTTGGATTCCACAAAGAGGACTTACGGCTGATCTTAGAAACACAGTGTCGACTTGTTCCCTGCCTCCAGGAAACAGAATTAAGTCTTCACGACCACTTTGAGCTCTGCCATTTTTCCCAGTCCCGTTTTGACCACCCCTCCTCCCCCTGAGGATGGCAAACCATTCTCATGGAAGAGTCATGCTGCCCTTCCAGGATGATGATCATAGTCAATCCACCTCCCTAACAACCCAGCTGCCACATGTTGCAGTCCACACTTTCCTTCCTCACTTGACTTTTCCCTTTGTACAGTTTACATCCCTTTGTGATTTGATGCCACCAGGGCAGACTTCGTCCACATTATTGGGTGACTCTCTCATCCCTTTCTGCTGCTCAGTGACTTTAAAGCACACCATCCCCTTTGTAGTTCACCCAGAATATGTCTGAGAGGTGCCCTCTTGGCTGACTTCGCTATCTTCTTAACCTCATTTAACACATGAGCACACATGTTCCTTTCAGATTCCAAGCATATCCGTTCCCATTTGGACCTCGCCTTCTGCACTACCCAGCTTGCCCATCGTCTGGAGTGGTCCCTTCTCTCTGACACCTACTCGAGTGACTATTTCCACGCGGTGGTCTAGCGGTTCTAGGCGCGCAGTCCGGAACCGTGCGACTGCTACAGTCGCAGGTTCGAATGCTGCCTCGGGCATGGATGTGTGTGATGTCCTTAGGTTAGTTATGTTTAAGTAGTTCTAAGTTCTAGGGGACTGATGACCACAGATGTTAAGTCCCATAGTGCTCAGAGCCATTTGAACCATATTTGACTATTTCCAGTGTGCTATTAGATTGCTGACTCCTACCCCACCTAAGTGCACACCAAATGGCAGCTTTCTAAGGCTGCATGGAGGCTTTAATCCTCCCTGGCGACTTTCCACAAACATTTCCCCAGGTAGAATGTCACACTAACGTTATCCTTACCGCCTCAGAACGTTCCATACTTCGCATTTCTTCTTTACCGCTGTAGGGAAGCAGCCTACTCACGCTGTAGTAAATTCACATCAGTCTTTCCATTATGTGCCAACCAGTCCGCTGTAACTAGCTCTGACGTCATAAATGTTGCGCAATACTTTAAAAATTAAGCAAATAACCTAAAATTTTTCTAGCATGTCAGGAGTAATACTAAATTAATGTGTGTTGAATATCAGTTCGATAACTTTAGCCATTTTCGAAATTTGTACGTTTTTCTGTAAAAATCATTGGCGCAACAGAAAAGAGCTAGAGAGATAAAAATTTATAATTAGATTCATTTTTCATAATAATTTGATAAAAACAGTACTCTGGATCTCACAATTTAAGATTTTAGTTGAAATTCAATATTTTCTGGTTTTTGTCTTAAAACTTAAGGAAGCAAGATAGATTAAGTAGGCTAATAAATAAGACTAGGATGTTTATATTTAAGTAGAATGGAGATCCGCTATCACCATAAGGATGTGAGAAGTTTCATTTGAATACCTATAAAACTATAGCGATATCGTATCTCCAAAGGGCCAGTTCAGAGCTCGTCTACTGTGTGCAGAGTAATTAAATTAATTCTCTCGCCCAAAATATTTAACTTAGCCACGTCAAAATTTTATTATCAATACTTACCTGCGTGCTGAACGCACATTTAAATTAAGAGCTTCATCGGCCATCAGCAAGAGAAGCTATGATTTATTCGGTAACTTAAAGTGGTGCATTACTAGCCCAGCGGCTAGTCTGGAGAGCCGATTTGATCAGGCGTTCCCTTAGCCGTCCGCACCGCGGCTTTATATATAAGAACGCTGCGCGAGGAAGGAAGGCCCCAGTTCTCTCCAGACGCTGAATAGCACGCCATCTGTGTCAGGAGTCGCGTCGAGTCGGTATCATTGCTACAAACAGCCTCGGATGCCGTATTAAGTTGCTCGGGATGCGCGTAACCATGAAATCATTTTCGAATGAAGTGTCAATTCTGGAATGATTTTCATTATCTAGCTTCAGTTTGCGTATGTCGTAATTTTCACGTGCCGCCGCGGGACAAATATTTAATTTGGACAGTTATAGTAGCATCAGCGTATTAGACTCTGAAGTGCTCTGTTAGTTAGATTGTGTGGATTCTTTTGTTTTCATCTGTGACTTTCAGAATACAGAACGTTTTTTCACGACCGTTTTTAATTAGAAATCCCAGACAATCTCCTAATTCCTCAGAGCTAAAAGCTGTAACTATAAGTGTATTCTCAGATGAAGTGGGCACTAGGAATTCTAATTACAGGCTTCACGTTTTGCTAATCACTTTCTGGTTGCCAATATTGTAGTTAGAGAGCCAGTGTTGAGAACAGCGAAAGACAGCATAAATAAGATTCTAAATAATAGGAACTGGTTTTACATTCTACAAACCAAACATTTATATAAACGACCAATTCCAACCGCCGTCCCACACCGCGTCCGCAGCTCGTGCTCGCTCGGTCGCGTTCTCGCTTCCCGAGCACGGGGTCCTGGGATCGATTCCCGGCTGGGTCAGGGATTTTCACCTGCCTCGAGATGACTGGGTGTTCGTGTTGTCATCATCATTTCATCATCGTTCATGAAAGTGGTGAGACTGGACTGAGCAAAGGTTGGGAATTTGTACGGGTGCTGGTAACCGCGCAGTTGAACGCCCCCACAAACCAATCATCACGCTCTTTACCGCGCTGTGTCGCGGTCCCTTGGTGGACTGAGGCGTGCCGCGACGCAGTTTGTGTGGGGAGATGTGCTCTCCACGTTTTCAACCGTCATCCTACGATGTCAAATGCACAGTGTCGTCGAGTTCTTCGGTGTAGCAGAAAAGCCAGCTGGATTTCCTTTACTAGTTCTTTCAACAGTTCCACTCCCTCTTCCGCCGTGTGGGCCAGCCTCCGACAGCTCTCTGGGACCAAGGTCCATTCCTTAACTTCCAGCGTGACAGTAGCAGATGTCATAGTGGAATGTACTGCTATCTCCAGCGCCTTGGGACGCTATTTTGGGGAGATTTCGAGCTCCATCCACAATCACCCTATCTTCTTCCATCGGAAACGAGTGGAGGTGGCTCGGGCGAACACTTCTTTTCTCGGAATTGAGTGTGCTTCAATGCCGCATTTACTATGGGGGGAGCTAGAGCGTGCTCTCACTTCATCCCGATCCTCTGCCCCAGTGCTGGAAGACGATAACATTCAGATGTTGCAGAATCTTTCTTTTGCGGGCAAGCTCTTCCTCCTTCATATGTACAATCGCATCTGTGCAGAGGGCATGTTTCCCAGGCGCTGGCGTGAAGCCACTGTCATACCCATACGTAAGCCCAGCAAGGACAAACAGCTTCCTTCTAGTTATCGCCCCATTTCTCTCACCAGCTGTGTATATAAACTAATGGAACTTATGGTATGGTGGCTCGAGTCTCGCAATATACTAGCCACTGCAGTGTGGATTTAGAGTGCTCCTATCTGCAATTGGCTGTCTCATCACTTTGTCAATCCATGGTTTTCTGCGGGAATACCAGACTGTGACCATGTTCCTCGATTTGGAGGAAGCCTGTAACACCTGCTGGAGGACTGGTTCCTTCGTACTCTCTACACATGCGGCTTCTGTGGAAACATGCCCTGTATCCTTCAGGAATTTTTAAAAGACAGAGTTTTCAATGTACGTGTGCGTTCTGCCTTGTAGGACAACTTTATCCAGGAAAACGCTGTTCCTCATGGTTCCGTCCTGAGCGTCGTCCTCTTTGCTCTCACCCTTAAACATATAATCTCCTGTCTCCCGCCGGGCACGTATGGCTCCCTTTTCGTTGATGATTTTGCTATCTATTGCCGTTCTCCACGGATTTGTCTCCTTGAGCGGCGTGTTCAGTGATGTCTCGATAGTCATTACTCACGGCGCATCGACAATGACTTTCACTTTTCCACTGACAAAACCGTTTCTATTAATTTCTGGCAGCGCAATGGGTTTCTGCCCCCATCTTTACATCTTGGGCCTGTTGCTCTTCGGTTCGTTGAAACTTCGAAATTACTGGGTCTCATATTCGATAGGAAGCTTTCTTCGTCCTCCCACGTGTTTATCTGTCCGCATGGCCGCTATCCCTCAACGTTCCTCAGCGGTACTTCGTGGGGAGCGGATGGGACCACCCTCCTCCATTTTCATCGGTTCTTTGTCTGTACGAAACTAGACTATGGGTTCACATTTTATGCATTTGCACGGCTGTCAATCTTACGCTGTCTGAATACTATCCGCCACTGTGGCTTCTGTTTGGCCACTGGGGCCTTCCACACTAGCCCGGTTGAGTGTCTGTTTGTCAAAGCTACCTAACTACTGCTGCCATACTGCCATAACTTTCTCCTCAGCAGATGCGTATCCCATTTGTTTGTCATGCCTGGCCAACCATCCTACACCTCCTTCTTCGATGATGCTTTAATCGCCTGTATGGGGGCGCGTCCATCTTCTGTTATCTCCTGGAGTTTGTTATGGTTCTCGCTTCTGCTCTCGCTACGTGCCACTTCCACGATGGGTGTGAACTGTTCACCACCTTGGCTTCGTGCGGCTGTCCGTGTACATATTGGCCTTTATTCCCTTCCTAAAGACACTACTTCAGCCTCGCTCTATCACTGTAAGTTTCACGACGTTCGCACAGAACTTCGCGATAGTACCTTTGTGTACACTGATGGCTCTCGGACTGACCGTGGTGTCGGGTGCGCCTTCATCTTCACCGACGATTTTCGGTATTGAGACGTTGCCCAGCATTTACAGCAGAGCTCTTCGCCCTGTATTAGGCCAAGCAGTACATCTGGCGAAAAAGGCTTTTCAATTGTGGCATCTGCTCCGAGTATCTCAGTGCCCTTCAGAGCCTCCGTGTGCTGCACACCTTCCATCCCATAGTGCAACGTGTCCATGAAAACTGTCACTTGCTCATTCTTGATGGAGCCACTGTGATGTTTATGTGGGTTCCTCGTCATGTTGGTCTGACGGGAAAAGAAGCCGCTGACGCTGCTGCCAAGGCTACAGTCCTCGTACCTCGGCCCGCTAGTTCTTCCATTTCTTCTTGTGACCTCCGTGTTTCCGTCTGTCAGCAGGTGCTCTCTCTTTGGAATCACCACTTCAGGGGAATTAAGCCGTTCCCAGCGGCTTTGGACGACCTCCTCTCGGCCCTCTCACCGCAAGATCATTTTGCGTATTGGGCACTGTGTTTCTAGCATTCGCCATTCGGCAAATGATTTTTATTCCAGTCTTTGACCACAATAAAAAGATCCTTCGACGATGACCGGTTTCAATCAATAATGATCATCTTCAGATTAATTCTACACCATGTCCTGATGTTATAAAGTCGTTAAGGGATCGTCAAAACATATAAATACACTCAGCAAAGCATCGTCACGTAGAACTAAAATATGGTATCAAATAGGCCATATCGTCCAGTCACTTTGCAGCTGGCGTTACTGTACAGAACATACTGAAGTCATTACTAACTGAAAACGGTCATCGTTGGAGGACTTTATGTTGTGATCAAAGACTGAAATAAAAAACATTTGACATTTTTGTGGAACAAATTCACTCAACTAGCGACTGGCACTCTTCCAAAATTCTGATCGTTTGAACATCCGTTCATGGGTTTTACAAAATTACTGCCTAAGTGTTCGACGAAATGATAAGTTACTCCCATATGCTTGTTATTTAGCTAGCACCCACATGAATGTAACTGCTCGATAATAAGTTTCCTATAATTTTCTTAATTTCCAGATTGAGAAATCAGAATCGACCCGTTTGGTTCGGTCTGTGACGTTAAGTGGATGCACAGTACAGGTAAGAACCACAGGCAGGTATGACTTACTTTCGGATATTCTGAGGTTAAAGCATTGTCAGAGATAACTGCTTATACAGGTTATGGTTGCTAATAGTCAATTGTGCCATAGTTAAAACTTCACTGGGGTAAAGATGAATCATTATTGTGATAAAATATTCAAGTTTTGTTTATTTTTAACTAAGACTCATTTTAATAAATCACCGCTCACTAATCGTGATGCAAGCTTATCCCAAAACCTGGTGCCATAAGAACAGTCTTTCTGTACGAGCCACGCTGTACCAGCCATGTCTGATGAATTTGTGGAACAGGGTGGGAGTCGGAGACCGCCTGGATCTTCCAGTCAGTCACGGGCACAAACGGTTTCTCTCTATGTACAGGCCTGGGCCAGTTCTGTTGTCATTTACAGCCTCGCTATGATCGCAGACAAAGAGCGTATTCGCAGTTGCGACTGTGGTCAACCATGAGTTATATAATGGAATAACAATGAAAATATGAAATTAGTGACTGACTGAGGATGCATACTACTCAGGCCACAATAAAGTGCGTGGTTGAGTGTATTTTCTACTGCTACAAATAATCCCCCTCCTTTTTCCATTCGCAAATGGAAATATGAGAGAAACGAAAGGGCCCAATTTACTAAACAGTGTGTCACGTGTTGAACCAAACGACGCCCATTGTCTGCACACTGTCATACCGTCGTCATTCCAAAGATTGGAGTAGACAAAATTTCCTAGAATCTTCCCAATAAACCGAAGTCCGCGATTCGTATTGTCTACTACTGTTCCTAGTTACCCGTTCAATTTCATAACGCCTTGCAACGCTACAAACTAGATATTTTATCGTTATGACTGTCACAGGCAGTACATCATTCGGTTGTTTTCAAATTTAAAGATTGTTTTTCCTACTCATTCGCATTAACTTATACACACACACAAAAAAGTTTTGCATCACCCCGGTTCCCAGAACTCCTGAAGACAGAAGTTGAGTGTGGACACTGTATCACAGGCACAGTCCCTTTGACTGTTCACAGATGTCACTAAACCGTCCCAAAGATATAAACTACCATGCATGAGCAGCGCCTATGAGACGAAGGGGATTCGACAACCGATCAGTTCGTTATTCCACCAGGGAGGAGGTAACACGGCTCGTGTTGTCTGTGGTTCAACCATGCCTAGACGGTCAATACCGCGGTTCCATCGCGTCCTCTTTGTTACTTTGTGCCAGGAAGGGCTCTCAACATGGGAAGTGTCCAGACGTCTCGGAGTGAACCAAAACGATGTTCTTCGGTCATGGAGGAGATACAGAGACACAGAAACTGTCGATGACATGCCTCGCTCAGGCCGCCCAAGGTCTGCTACTGCAGTAGATGACCGCTACCTACGGATTATAGCTCGGAGGAACCCTGACAGCATAGCCACCATGTCGAATAATGCTTTTCGTGCAGCCACAGGATGTTGTGTTACGACTCACTGTGCGCAATAGGCTGCATGATGTGCAACTTCACTCCCGACGTCGATGGCGAGGTCCGTCTTTGCAACCACGACACCGTTCAGCGCTGTAGAAATGGGCCCAACAACATGCTGAGTGTCGCATATGCTTTCAACCAGACAACCGTCGGAGAAGTGTTTCAAGGCAACCCGGTCAGGCTGAACGCGTTAGACACGCTGTCCAGAGAGTGCAGCAAGGTGGAGGTTCCCTACTGTTTTGGGGTTGCATTATGTGGGGCCGATATAAGCCGCTTTTGCTCATGGAAGTAGCCGTAACGGTTGTACGATACGTGAATGCCATCCTCCGACCGACTGTGCAACCATATCGGCAGCATATTGGCGAGGCATCCGTCTTCGGGGACAATAATTCGCGCCCCGACTGTGCACATCGTGTGAATGACTTCCTTCAGGATAACGACATAGCTCGACTAGAGTGGCCAGAATGTTCTCCAGACATGAGCCCTCTCGAACATGCCTGGGATAGGTTGAAAAGGGCTGTTTATGGACTTCGTGATCCACCAACTACTCTGAGGAATCCACGCCAAATCGACAGTGCTTTAATGAACTTGTGGTTAGTATGCCACGACGAATACAGGCATACATCAATGCAAGAGGATGTGCTACTGGGTATTAGAGGTACAGCTGTGTACAGCAATGTGGACCATCACCTCAGAAGGTCTCGCTCTATGGTGGTACAACATGCAATGTGTTGTTTTCATGAGCAATAAAAAGGGCTGAAATGATGTGTATGTTGATCTCTATTCCAATTTTCTGCACAGGTTCCGGAACTCTCAGAACCGAGATGATGCAGAACATTTTTTGGTGTGTGTATTTTTCTACACTTAGAGCAAGCTGCCATTCATCATAACAAATAGAAATTGTCATCAAATTACAGTCACTCAATGACGGTACTTTCTCGTATATTGCAGTGTCATCACTTTGTCAGATGATTTATGTTTATAGATGACACGAGCGGTCCTGTAACATTACCCTCTGGCACTCCTGACCACATTCTGCTCTCTGAAAGACACTCGCCGTCCAGGGACAACGTACTCAGTGCTGTTGTTAACGATGTCTGCTACCCGACTCACGTATCTGGGAACCAATTCCTTACCCTCGGACTTTCGTTGACAGTATGCAATAGGGCGCCGCGTCGAACGCTTACCGCAAATCTAGAAATATGGTTCGTCCGATGTGTGGAAAAAGGACGAACTGAATTTAGCACGAGCGACGCCTTCTGAAGGATACTGGTTTGTAATTTTTGGGGTCGGTTCTTCTACCCTTCTTATACACAGGAGTCACATGCACTTTTTCGAATCGGTGGGATTACGCGTTCGGCTAGTGATTCACGATAAATGTAAGCTGAGGTGCAAGTGCCGTAGAATAATACCTGTAAAACCGAGCTGCGATTACAATCGGACTTAGAATCTTTTTTTTTTCATCTGTTGCTTGTCAGCAGCAGAGGTACATATTCGTGAGTCCGTCATAAAGGAATACGACTGATAAACGAGGGTAAAAGTGTACCACCGTCGTTGTGAATGATTTTTTAAAAGCGAAATTTGAGACTTTAGCTTTCCTTTTGGTGCCAAACCAGACTGGTCCACGAGTAATTGGACAGCAGCCTTCGAGGGACCAAAGTTTTCTCGGTGGAAGCTGAACTTCATGTTGGGTTCTCCCGTCCTTAATCCAGTTACTCGGAACCAACTTCTTCTGAGCACGATATATTATCAATTTAAACCTTGCCCATAATTCCTGTACTTTCTTTTTGAGTCACAAGTGTTCTGACTGGTTTGATGCGGTTCACCACGAATCCTCTCCTGCGCGGACCTCTTCACCTCAGAGTAGCACTTGTAACCTACGTCCTCAATTACCTGCTGGATGTATTCAAACCTCTCTCTTCTTCTACAGCTCCCTCTAATACCACGGAGGTCATTCGCTGATGTCGTAATAGATGTCCTGTTATCCTGTCCCTTCTCCTTGTCAGTGTTTTGTACATATTGCTTTCCTCTCAGATTCTACGCAGAACCTTCTCATTCCTTACCTTATCAGCCCACCTAGTTTTCAACAATCGTCTGTAGCAACACATCTCAAATGTTTCGATTCTCTTCTGTTCCGGTTTTCCCACGGCCCATGTTTCACTATCATACAGTGCTGCGCTCCAAACGAACATTCTCAAAAATTTATTTCTCAAATTAAGGCCTCTGTTAGATACTAAGACTTCTCTTCGCCAGGAATGCCCTTTTTACCATTGCTAGTCTGCTTTCGATGTCCTCCTTGCTCCGTCTGTCATTCCTTATTTTGCTGCCCAGGTAATGGCATTCTATGAATGTGTGGTGCTTGTTCTTTCGGAAATGTCCGAAAGAATAGACACCACGCAGAATTCGCAGCTGTTATACATTATATGTGAATTGAAGCTGAAGAGGAGAAGAAAGGAATGAGGAGGGCTCACTGCTGTCAGCTGCACTGGGAAATTACGCGGAATCGGCGGCGGCGAGTGAAAATGTGCACCGGACTGGCATTCGAACCCTGGATGTCCTGCTTACTAAGGCAGGTGCGGTAAACACTGCGCCGTGTGGGACCCAGTGTTATCGCAACTGGATGGACTATCTCGGTTCGCCTCACAGCCGCTCCACCTACCTATCCGCAGCCCCGGTCCGTTTCCTCCATATTCGCTCTTCCAAGATTCCCACAGGAGGTGGGACGTATTTGTGCATCCGCACTGAAGAAGGTGGATTCGTTGCCCAGCTAGGCTTACCAAATTATATAAGTGTTTGGAGTCTGTTCATTCGGAGGTGTCCAAAGCGGAAATCACCGTAAGTAAAAACCAACATATTGTTAACAGTTTTCGATCTTGAAAAACAAATCAAATTACACACATCTTTACTTACAGCCCACTGATGATGCTTTCCCTCAATAAAACGAAACGTGTCTGGTGAAAAAAAAACACTCATTCTCTTGTGGTTTTCAACGAGAGAACGAAAATACCCTCAGGAACTGTTAAGCAGCTACGGACATTATGGCCCCACAAATGAAGAGCTTTATGTTCGTTTATTCTGTGACATTTCTCAGTGCCTCGTTTTCTAATTCTTCCACAAATAAGTTTGCTACAACCGGACTCAGCAAGGACACACCATCCACATTTAAGTCCACAAATTTTCTCCTGCTGGATCGCCGTGGTGTTAAGTCTACTAATATCACATGCTTGATGTAAGAGTCCGATCAGCGTAAATGCGGTCGTGATAGAGTTGTCAAGGACATCGCAGTCGCATAAGTGGGTGCACCAATGGCACTTAGCGGAACGTCTCCTTCGTGAATTTTTGACGACGCATATGCCTCGGCGGTAGCGCAGCTGAACGGAACAGACTTCTGCGTGTTCAAATCGAATGAAGAGTTTTTATGAAATTGTTACAGTTCCGAGGACTTCATCGGTAAGGTCTTTGTTCAGATTTTTAGATGTTTGCTGATGTAATAAGTACGTGTTCTTAGTACCACAGTCGACCACTTCCATTACTACTGTTGCAGTGCCCTTGTCAGCGGGAAGTATAGCACCATCGTCGTCATAAAGGCATCACGTAGCGTTCATTCCACCCACACTTTTATTACCTTTTTGTAAAATTTCAGGTGTCTCCATCCGAGCTAAAACAGGGCGATCCTTATAAACCTGAACTACTTAAATGGATCATAATTTCCATTCGAAAGTTCGTAGAGACGGGAAAGTTGTTTTACTCATCTCTGAGAGAATGAAAAGTACCAACCCTTGTTGGCAAGCTGATTGAAAGTCCGCGTCACGTAGGAAGGCGGCTCAATTTTCGACCGTTCTGCGCGTCCCCCTCTATTAGCCACTGCAGCCAATAAGATTCATTCTGTTCCGAGCGGCTAGTCGCGAGTTACAATTGCACAGCGAGAAACTCTCTCCTACGTGCTGCCGTACTTCGTGACAACCGAATTATTTATGCAACAATCGGTGCTTTTTGTCCTCTTTGCAGCAATCTGGTTTTAAATGCGTATCTGCAAATGTTTTAATGCGCTTACAAAATTTCAGGTATTGACAATAAACGTGAAGTGCTTCACAAGCAAGCGAGGGGGATTATCAACCGCATTTATAACTTTTTCAAATGTGAATTTCAAAACCAGAGTTCTGCTGTTGACATCTGAACAACACAACAACGAACTGCAGGAACGTGTGGAGTTGGCAAAAAAAACTGTAAAGGAAACTGTAAACAGAAGTGTCAGAGTTGTAGGAAACTTATGAAAAATTGGTTTTGTGTCTCTTGCAAAGCATCGATAATGCAAGATACCTGTCATGCAAATGGATGGTTTTGACAACGACGTTTTAAAGCGGTCCATATCAGACATCAAAAAACTTGTTACAGTTACGCATGGCTTCAAAGGTCGCCCTTCGTCAATGTAAAGAATTTTACGACACAGGTTTCAAATAGAGTATATTAAGAAGAGAGTTTTTAGTTGAAAGAAAGGACATAGGTGCAGCACGAACCATCTCCCACATAAAGATGCACGATGTAAGAGAAGAACGTATTTAAACAGTGCGCCACCTTGTTGAAACATAGACGAAACAGTCATTCCAGGAAAACGCGCTGGAAAATGTATGATGATACTGGCGGTTTTAACTCTTTTGAAATGATCGCTGTGTGTTTCGTGAAGAGGTTCACTGAACAATTCTTGCCATACCTCGCTTCGAAGTCTGTCATTGTAATTACCGAATCAGTTATCATTCAGCTGTTGTAGAGATATTTTGCCCTGGCTTAAAAATAAGAAATATTTCGCACAATACGAACCAGACTCTTATCGAACTCCTGCAGCTCGTTTATTTATATGGACAAACTTTACTCCCTTGCACGTGAATGTTGTCACACAGTCTTGCTGTCGCCCACATATTACTGTCTGTATAATCCCATGGAATTGATTTGGGCAAAGGTCTTGAGGCGTAGCGCCTTCGCATCGCTCCTGTCATTTGGTTGGAAGATATCGTTATAGGCATGAGTCATCGTCAGATGTCACCAGCTGACATGGACATGAGTTACAGAACTGCACGTAGTTGTACTAGTAGGCGGCAGAGGTCAGCAGTTGATGGAGAGTGCTAGCAGTCGTAGTCAAAACAATGTTGTAAAGTTATGTTTGACTAATATTTAATGTATTTGCATAATTATAATTGCTTTATACGCGTAGTAACAAGCAGTGTGAGTGTTGTATGAGTGAAGAAGAACAGAAGTAAATGAAAATTGTTTTGTTTATTCACGAAGTACCAGTTAAACTATACAGGGATTTACTATAATTGTGCAGTCAGTTTATGGTACTAATGAATCGTGAGTAGAACACAAACTAATCGGTAATTTCAGAAGGAGTAATTTTATATTTGATACTTCCCTAAATTAATTTATTTATTTAGCAATTGCCATAGAAAGAAATGTTTTATTATGATTGGTCATTGAAGTAAAGCGCGGGTTAGCGCGGGATAATACTGCAACCTAATTTGCTGTTTGTGATATCAGCCAATAAGAAAAATGCAGGCTCGCGCCAATCTATGCTGGGAAAAAAGCCTTTGGTGTGATCTAAGTAAGTCAGGGCTTAGGGTTCGAACTAGTAACATCTCACTGAAAGCAGCTCCGACGAAAGTACTGTAAAATCGCGGAAAAATACTAATTACGAGTTCGCGAAGTAGTACAATGCGTATTTAAGTGAACGGTATAGTGGAAGTCGTGTGGAATTTCGTAAGGAATATCAAAATTATTGCTTTTGACTGTTAGTTAAAACCACGTGGCGTGTTGTGCGGTCTAAGACTGGAACAGGTATTACGTGTAGAGCGGAGGGCACAACATTTGGGCGACCATTTTCATAACTAAACGGTCTAGTGAACTCTATTAACTTCGGTAACGGGTGTAAATACCATCAACTGGCTACGTGTGTGATTGTGGTGTGCGTGGGAGCTTACATTGTGTAGACACTTAGTACGGACTTCGCAGTATTAACTGTGATCTTTATCGTAAAATTACACCTGAAAATTTACATTGCCAAGTTAAAACTTTTATTTCAGTATTAGCCACATCCCGTTTACCGGACAATTCTATGTATGTTGCGACCTGCAGTAGACACTAGTGGTCTAGTATTTTCTACTACAGCTTTTAGCTAGACAAATGAACATTGCTGGACACGGGCAGGGCAGATAAAAAGAAATTTGCCGCGCCGCAGTCTAAGGCCATGAGTGAGGAAAAACATTATTCAGGCTAACTACACTGAATCGCTTGTGCATGAAGCAACAGACATAATCCCCCCCTGCCCCCTTCAGATAGGGCGCATAGGGCGCATTGGGCGCATTCTGTGCAGCACACTGAGAAGCTACAGAGAGGTGAAGATTGATATAGGTCCTGAGCCTATTATCGTAAACATAGTCAGATGGTTTGGACTCACTCAGATAGCAGTGAGGATGGTACAACGATGTAAATTTTGGAACAAAGTAAAGTAATAATAGTTCTTAGTTTTAAAGACCCATGGTTTAGGAAATGGTTGTCAACATTTCAGTTACACACGTAGTATTCGAGAACTTCCTAGCCTTTATTGATTAGGAATGTGTGTCCCATATTATTCAACATGAATCGAACAGCCAAAACATTACGACCACTGCCCACTGCCTGGTGACAGTGCGGGCATGTGACGCGGTGACAGCAGCATGTAAGCGGAGACGACGCGGACGGGGGATCGCCCTAGGGAAGATATGGGCTGCAAATAGGTAAATCCATTGAGATAAGTGACTTTGACAAAGATCAGATTATTATTAAGCAGAGCCTGTTAAGGAGTATGTCGAAAATGGCGAAGCTGATCGAATGTTCACGTGCTACTATCGTGAGCATCTACGGAAAGAGGTAAGGCAATGACACTACCAATAGACGCCAAATTATTGGACGTCCGCGACTGTTCATAGAATATAGGGCTGTGTAAAGTAGGGCAGATGGTGATCTGTGGCATCTCTGCTGAAAGAGCACAATGCTAGTGCACACAACTGTTTCGGAGCACATCGTTCATAGTACATTGCTGAACATGGCAGCAGACCACCAGTACATGTTCACACGTTGACCCAACATAGTCAGTTAAGATTGCAGTGGGCACGGGACCATCGGAATCAGACCATCAATCAATAGAAATGTGTTAGCTCTTCGAGTGAACGACATTTTTGCTACACAAGGTCGATTGTCTCTCCACAAAAGCCGCCAGAGGCGAATGGCAGCTTGAACCTTGCAGCCCGCCATGGACGCAGGTTGGTGGGAGCAGTATTAATACAAAGATAGACATTCTCCTGCGTTTACGTGGGGCCTGTAGTAGCAATCGAAGACAGGCTGACAGCAGCGAACCACTCACATTGATGTCTCGGCGGCAAGATTCGCCTGATGTCAATCCTATGGAAGTCACCTGGGTCGCTATCTGGCGCCATCACCGAGGATGTAAATCAGCGGCCGGCCGGGGTGGCCGAGCGGTTCTAGACGCTACAGTCTGTAACCGCGCGACCGCTACGGTCGCAGGTTCGAATCCTGCCTCGGACGTGGATGTGTGTGATGTCCTTAGGTTAGTTAGGTTTAAGCAGTTCTAAGTTCTAGGGGACTGACGACCTCAGAAGTTAAGTCCCATAGTTCTCAGAGCCATTTCAACCATTTTGTAAATCAGCGACCAGTTGTTTACGCGGATTACAGGACCTTTGCGTAGACATCTAATGCCACATAACTTCACAAACCTACCAACAAGCTGCTGGATCATCGATACGCAGAATCAGTGATGTATTTCGTTCCAAAGACGGACCAACAAGCTGTTAAGCAGGTGGCTGTAATGTTTTGGCTCATTAGTGTATTGCCCAAGGAGAAGTTAAGCCTTTCCAAGCTTGTTGTATGCTCTAATAACTCGCGAGAATGCAGCCGTATAAATTCGTCAAAAACTCAGACATTCCCACAGGTACGAATTGGGAAATACATTAGAAGGATAGGGACGATTACCTGTCGAGATACCGGTGGTTTTCGATGTTATTGGGCAGCATTCCCTTTAGTTATTCACAGAAGATGGTTCACTGGTTGTTTGTTCAATGGATTATAAATGTAATGTCGAACGGGTTTATTTGCACTCATAATGTCCGCTGACAGAGAAAAATACAACATGCCGACCATTTTTACAATAGTCTTTTATGTTAGTCTCTTCTACCAACAATTGTTTTTTCTGCAGACTGAGTATACTTAGACACACACACACACACACACACACACACCACACACCACACACACCTTATAGAAATTTGCAAATATTGTGTGAAGCAGCAGCAGTTGTCAAGCAAATGTGATTCTGGTTGGTGTTTAAAGTTAATTTTGCTGTTTATTACGTTTTTATTTAAGACACAGTCCAAATCGCAATAGCTGACAATTATAGCAAGCAGTTTCAATTACCTTCTCGTTAGGCAATAGTCATTTTGAGGAAATTGTACTTGGCGCCTTCACAAAGCTGTGTCAGTTGTTCTCGCCTTCCGACGTCACGTAGAATAAAGCTACGGAGCAGTGGACGCAACGTCGTCAAGATCTGAAGTAAGACTTCTCTCAGGACGACTGAAAGAAATGAATTTTAAAATTTATTATTCCCGTGACAGATGTTGTTGTTGTTGTGGTCTTCAGTCCTGAGACTGGTTTGATGCAGCTCTCCATGCTACTCTATCCTGTGCAAGCTTTTTCATCTCCCAGTACATACTGCGACCTACATCCTTCTGAATCTGCTTAGTGTATTGATCTCTTGGTCTCCCTCTACGATTTTTACCCTCCACGCTGCCCTCCAATGCTAAATTTGTGATCCCTTGAAGCCTCAAAACATGTCATACCAACCGATCCCTTCTTCTAGTCAAGTTGTGCCACAAACTTCTCTTCTCCCCAATCCTATTCAATACCCCCTCATTAGTTACGTGATCTACCCATCTTATCTTCAGCATTCTTCTGTAGCACCACATTTCGAAAGCTTCTATTCTCTTCTTGTCCAAACTGGTTATCGTCCATGTTACACTTCCATACATGGCTACACTCCATACAAATACTTTCAGAAAAGACTTCCTGACACTTAAATCTATACTCGATGTTAACAAATTTCTCTTCTTCAGAAACGATTTCCTTGCCATTGCCAGTCTACATTTTATATCCTCTCTACTTCGACCATCATCAGTTATTTTACTCCCTAAATAGCAAAACTCCTTTACTACTTTAAGTGTCTCATTTCCTAATCTAATCCCCTCAGCATCACCCGATTTGACTACATTCCATTATCCTCGTTTTGCTTTTGTTGATGTTCATCCTATATCCTCCTTTCAAGACACTGTCCATTCCATTCAACTGCTCTTCCAAGTCCTTTGCTGTCTCTGACAGAATTACAATGTCATCGGCGAACCTCAAAGTTTTTATTTCTTCTCCATGGATTTTAATACCTACTCCGAATTTTTCTTTTGTTTCATTTACTGCTTGCTCAATATACAGATTGAATAACATCGGAGAGAGGCTATAACCCTGTCTCACTCCTTTCCCAACCACTGCTTCCCTTTCAAGCCGCTCGACTCTTATAACTGCCATCTGGTTTCTGTACAAATTGTAAATAGCCTTTCGCTCCCTGTATTTTACCCCTGCCACCTTCAGAATTTGAAAGAGAGTATTCCAGTTAACGTTGTCAAAAGCTTTCTCTAAGTCTACAAATGCTGGAAACGTAGGTTTGCCTTTTCTTAATCTTTCTTCTAAGATAAGTCGTAAGGTTAGTATTGCCTCACGTGTTCCAACATTTCTACGGAATCCAAACTGATCTTCCCCGAGGTCCGCTTCTACCAGTTTTTCCATTCGTCTGTAAAGAATTCGCGTTAGTATTTTGCAGCTGTGACTTATTAAACTGATAGTTCGGTAATTTTCACATCTGTCAACACCTGCTTTCTTTGGGATTGGAATTATTATATTCTTCTTGAAGTCTGTGGGTATTTCGCCTGTCTCATACATCTTGCTCACCAGATGGTAGAGTTTTGTCATGACTGGCTCTCCCAAGGCCATCAGTAGTTCTAATGGAATGTTGTCCACTCCCGGGGCCTTGTTTCGACTCAGGTCTTTCAATGCTCTGTCAAACTCTTCACGCGGTATCTTATCTCCCATTTCATCTTCATCTACATCCTCCTCCATTTCCATAATATTGTCCTCAAGTACATCGCCCTTGCATAAACACTCTGTATACTCCTTTCACCTTTCTGCCTTCCCTTCTTTGCTTAGAAGTGGGTGGCCATCTGAGCTCTTGATATTCATACAAGTGGTTCTCTTCTCTCCAAAGGCCTCTTTAATTTTCCTGTAGGCAGTATCTATCTTACCCCTAGTGAGACAAGCCTCTACATCCTTACATTTGTCCTCTAGCCATCCCTGCTTAGTCATTTTGCACTTCATTTTTGAGACGTTTGTATTCCTTTTTGCCTGCTTTATTGACTGCATTTGTATATTTTCCCCTTTCATCAATTAAATTCAATATTTCTTCTGTAACCAAGGATTTCTATTAGCCCTCGTCTTTTTACCTACTTGATCCTCTGCTGCCTTCACTACTTCATCCCTCAGAGCTACCCTTTCTTCTTCTACTGTATTTCTTTCCCCCATTCCTGTCAATTGTTCCCTTATGCTCTCCCTGAAACTCTGTGAACGTAGAATACGATGGTTCATCGTGGGCGAAGGTACCTGAGTATTGTTCGCAGTAACACAGTTCGGCAACGTGGACTTTGACAGCCCTCTGCTGTCACGCACACGCAGTTCCCGTCCCTTCCATTCTTCCTTGCCGCTCCACCTCTATTCGCGGAAGCGCCGTCCAATGTGACGCGGACAACCCTCGTCGTTGGCGGTTTGTGAAGTCTGAGTGTGTAGTTAGGGCTGCGTGAAAGTCGCGAGGAAACGGATTCGTTAGCAGTCTTTAGCTGGCAGAAACACCCAGTACACTCTTCGAGAGCGCTTTTTTAATGCGAAAGCATATTGAGCCACTCAGTGGATACAACACAATGGGCACGCCGGAGAGAATCACTGTGTGCGATGTTCCAACAAAGACAACAATTTTTTTCGAATGTAAGGAAGTTGGAGACAACTGGTGCACCAAACAGTGGCAGTGGTAGACACAGACTATCAATGAGTCCAGAGATTATTGATAATGTTCGAAGAGCTTGCATAACTCTCTAAGGAAATAGTTGCGTCGATTGAGCAAGGAGACAGGCATTTCATATGACACATATGAGAGAGCTATGATAAATAGACATTGCCATCGTAATAGTGCACATGATGCAAACAATGCAAGAGACAGATAACGAAATAAGAATGCGTTACTCTCGACGGTTTCAGGGTTTCTTACTCAACATCCAGACGTTCTCTCTATAACCTCGATTATAGATGAGATATGGTTCCGTATGTCAGATTACATCGACACGCAAAACAGCGGATACTGAGCTGATGTAAATCCCCGTATCATCTGCGAAACACAGCGACATAACGCAAAGGTTGGAGTGTGATGCGCGGTGTCACCTTTCAGGATTGTTGGCTCCATACAGTGAAACAAATACAGTTGTTCATCAATGCTGGTGGAGGGCACTTCCAGCATTCGCTGTGAGGACTATGTATGTATGTATGTATGTACATCTATATATATACGCACCAAGCAGTCTGTGGTGGAGGGTATTATTCGCGCCAAAGTCATACTCTTTCCCCACCCCACCTCCCGTCTGTTCCACTCGCAGATCGCGCGAGGGAAAAAAAACTGTCTGAACACCTCAGGATGAGCTCTAATTTCCCTTATCATTGAATAGTGTTCATTGCGCGATTTTGAAAGTTCGTGGTAGTAATATATGCTCTACATCCTCGGCGAAGATCGGATTTTGGAACTTAGTGAGCAGCCCCTTCTGTTTAGCGCGTCGTCTATCTGCAAGTGTGTCCCACTTAAAACTTTCTATGAGATTTGTAACGCTCTCGCGATGGCTAAATGTACAAGTCACGAATCTTGCCGCTCTTCTTTGGATCTTCTCAATCGCTTGAATCAGATCCAGCTGGTAAGGGTCCCAAACAGACGAACAGTACTCTAATACTGAACAAACTAAAGTATTGTAAGCAATTTCTTTTGTTGAAGGACTGCATCGCTTCAGTATTCTACAAATAAACCGCAATCTAGAGTTCGCCTTACCCGTTTCTTGTGTAATCTGATCGTTCCATTTGAGATCATTTCGAACAGTCACACCCAGATACTTGACGGATTTGCTGCTTCCAAAGACTGGGCATTTATTTTGCTCTCTTACATTAATGGGGATTTTCGCTTTGGTATACATAGGTTACACTTACAAATATTGAGAGATAACTGCCAGTCATTACACCACGCATTTATTTTCTGCAAATCCTCATTGATTTGTTCACAACTTTCGTGTGATAATACTTTCTTGTAGACTAAAGCATTATCGGCAAACAGTTTAACGCCTCTGTCAATACCATCAACCAGATCGTTTATGTAAATTGTAAAAAGCAGCGGACCTATTACGCTGCCCTGGGGCACACCTGATGTTACGCTTGTTTCTCTTGAAGTCTCCCCATTGACGACGACGTACTGCTCTCTGTCTGTTAGAAAACTTTCTATCCAACCGCATATGTCATCGGATAGAAAGTAAGCGCGCACTTTTTGGAGCAAGTGAGTCGAACGCCTTTCGAAAGTCGAGGAATATGACATCAACCTGGGAGCCGGTATCTAGAGCCTGTTGTATATCACGCACAAAGAGGGCCAGCTGTGTCTCGCATGACCTCTGATTCCTAAAACCGTGCTGGTTTCCGCAGATGAGCTCCTCTGAGTCTAGAAAGGTCATTATGTCCTGAGCATAAAATGTTCCATGATTCTAAAACAAATTGATGTTAGGCAAATTGGCCGGTAGTTTTATAAATTGCTATGACCTGGGCCTTCTTCCAGTCCCGTGGAACTTTCCGCTGTTCCAGTGATCTGACAGTTGATGGATAAGAATGGTTCTATATTTGTAGCATAGTCAACATAAAATCTTACGGGGATACCGTATGGGCCAGGTACCTTCCTGGCGTCTAAGGATCTTAACTGTTTTACAATCCCAGGTACTCCAAACAATATATCAGCCGTCCTTACGTTTGTTCGATAGTTAAATGGGGGAATGGTGCTGCAGTCCTCTACCGTATACGAGTTTTTCAAAAGTTAGGTTTAGAATTTCGGTCTTCTGTTTATCATCTGTTACATTACCCGTACTGTCAGCAGGAGAAGGTACTGAATTATTTGTAGCGTTCATAGATTTTACGTAGGACCAAATTTTTTTGGGGTCATTTTTAGAATCTGCAGATAAAATATTGCTTTCAGATTCGTTAAAAGAATCTGTCATTGACCTTTTGGCAGCTGGTTTCATTTCGCATAATTTGTTTGTTAGTGTGTATTATCCTCTCCCAAATCTGCATATGAGTCAGATTATTGGTTCAAACATTATGACCCATTATAATAGTTCAGGTTTATATGGCTAGCACTGTCATCTTTCACTTACATACTGATTTCTTCACCTATCAATACGTCCGTACTATGAAAGCCTGCTTCGTACACAGGCTAAAATTTCCTCCGTAGGCTCAACAAGTTAACGGCAAAATTCCTGTCACTGGCAAGCAACGACCTATCGTCATCATACCGGGTGATCAAGAAGTCAGTAGAAATTTGAAAACTGAATAAATCACGGAATAATGTAGATAGAGAGGTACAAATTGACACACATGCTTGGAATAACATGGGGTTTTATTAGAACCAAAGATTACAAACGTTCAAAAATTTCCGACAGATGGCGCTTTATCTGAGCAGAATAGCAATAATTATTATAACAAAGTAAGACAAAACAAAGATTATGTTCTTTACAGGAAATGCTCAATATGTCCACCATGTAGTTGACGAATAATGTTGTGAACAGCACTGTAAAGCATGTCCGGAGTTATGGTGAAGCATTGGCGTCGGATGTCGTCTTTCTGACAGCCTAGAGATGTCGGTCGAACACGATACACTTGCGACTTCAGGTAACCCCAAAGCCAATAATCACATGGACTGAGGTCTGGGGACCTGGGAGGCCAAGCATGACGAAAGTGGCAGCTGAGCACACGATCATCACTAAACGACGCGCGCAAGAGATCTTTCACGCGTCTAGCAATATGGGGTGGAGCGCCATCCTGCATAAACATCGTATGTTCCAGCAGGTGTTTATCAGCTAGACTGGTGATGATGAGATTCTGTAATACGATTGTCATGCGCAGTCACTGACGTTTTGCTGTCCAGCGCCATCTGTCGGACATTTTATGAACTTTGTTTCTTTTTTGGTTCTAATAAAACCCCATGTCATTCCAAGCACGTGTGTCAATTTTTACCTCTCTATCTACGTTATTTCGTGGTTTATTAAGTTTTCAAATTTAGACTGACTCTTTGATCACCCGGTATAATTAATATTAAGATAAAGCCGTAACAGTGCGTGAAACGGCTAAGTACTGTGTCGTCTGATCACACTGGAAATTACCAATATACGCTTCCCTTATAATACTATGCAACAGTCTATCAATTTTATCCCTGTCATCAACACACAATTTATTACTTTTGAATGCATTATGGGAACAGCAGTGATCAATGTCTTGTAAATAATTACTATTAAAAACAGTCTTGATCACGATTTATTTTACAGGTGACCGGTTTCGACCACTACTGTGGTCATCTTCAGACCAATGAGTAGGAGGTAGGAGCCCCTTTCTGTTGGAGATTCTCCAACAGAAAGGGGCTCCTACCTCCTACTCATTGGTCTGAAGATGACCACAGTAGTGGTCGAAACCGGTCACCTGTAAAATAAATCGTGATCAAGACTGTTTTTAATAGTAATTATACACAATTTATTAGTGGGTAGCAATCTGAAACAGACTACTTAATGCTGTGGCTGCCAAGTTCTGACGGGTGCGCAGAACGCGCTTTCGTGCTAACACCGCCTCCGTCTATTTGAAAATCGGCGGCACCTTAGCAGAGTCGAGTAGCCCAGAAACTTCGGAATAACGACTGCTCTGCAACGACACGTAGGTGTGAGGGGAGAGCACACACAAGCTTCCTCTGGAGGTCTTCCAGCGTCGCTCAGCTCTTGACGTCTTCTCCTCTCAGAGGCGTATAATCGTAAAATGTAAACTTTCGCGGATGGAAATGTCAAACTTATTAAAAGTTTTTGAAAACGTGTGATAGTACACCTCTGCGCAGTCAGTAGTGAGACACCAGACGTTCATAGAAGCTGCAAAACCCCCCTTCAACTGGTTCTCGACAGACAAGGACGGAACGTTCCATTCGGCCACGGCAAATTTTGATAAGCGTGACATTTCCGGCCGCGAAAATTCACATTTTACAACTTGTATTACAGTAGATTGTTTTTGCATGTTCTAGACCACCCACTAGTGCAATACCGCAATTTCTGACTAATTCAAACGATTTTTTAAATTCAGTGTATTTAAATCATTCCAACCGATTTCTAAGCTTCAGCTCAATTGTTAAACAAATAGTTTTTGTAATCTTGTAAACTTATTCTGTGTTTAACTACACATTTCTTAACTCCTTTTAATTTTTTCTCTATTTTGTTACCAACTTTATATGCATACATTTTTGCTCTTAATTTATCTTAAGATTTATTTCCATTGTCAATCGCAACATCAGATTTTCCTTTCTGGTGCCCTTACCTTTCAGAAACCAAACGGAAACTAATAATCCCAATTTTCTTTCCCGTTCTTCAAATCAGATGCCTCTGAGCACTATGGGACTTAACATCTGAGGTCATCAGTCCCCTAGAACTTAGAACTACTTTAATCTAACTAACCTAAGGACATCACACACATCCATGCCCGAGGCGGGATTCGAAGCTGCGACCGTAGCAGTCGCGGGTTCCGGGCTGAAGCGCCTAGAACCGCTCTGCCTTAGAGGCCAGCTCCCGTTCTTCAGCACATTATTCTTATCAGAAACTTGGATGCATGAGCCTTTAACCTGATAGTGCGACACTTACCTGTTCTTGAGATGTTCTGCACTGTGCGGATGATATTTTTGAGAAAGTCTACAGTTAAGTTGAATAGTCGCTCGGCTGCAACGTCACCAGTGATATCGGGAGTTTCGAAATGTGTTATCTCTGCCTTCTGCCTTATTCAGTTTGTCTTCCAAAGATCTGTTAAACTCTATACGCTCTTTACGCGATCCCCTACGTTTCCCATGCCGCCTCTTCTTCCTTCCTCAATCAATTCATCATTAAAGACCTTCCCGCGTAGAGGTCTTCATCCTATTTTACCTACCAGCTCTCTCTC
Organism: Schistocerca americana; assembly: GCF_021461395.2. NCBI lineage: Eukaryota > Metazoa > Arthropoda > Insecta > Orthoptera > Acrididae > Schistocerca > Schistocerca americana. The sequence continues at coordinate 613,102,406 of NC_060122.1, forward strand.
CTACGCGCGTACCAGTGGGTTCTCATGCGCTCTTAATGTCGACACCGTAGGTTTATCTAGTGGCTAGCGTTACTGCCTCTGGATCACGGGGTCTCGGGTAAGATTCCCGGCCGGGTTGGGGACTTTCTCTGTCCGGAGACTGTGTGTTTGTGTTTTCCTCATCATTTCATCATCACTGTGTGTGTAAAAAAAAAAAAAAGGGCTGTGTCAAAATTGGGACTTCGTACGGTCGCTGATGACCGCGCAGTTGAGCGCCCCACAAACCAAACAACATCAACGTAGCTTTAAATTTCACTGAAGTTTTTTGAATTTTCTGTATACTGTTTCGGTCCTTGAACGACCATTTAGTTTTCGATTACTTCGTGTTTTTCCTTTGGGCATTTCACCTTTGCTTCCATGCACTTATATTTACTTCATTCCTGAGTGTTTTACATTTTCATATTCCTGTCACTTCTCGAACATTGTTGACCTTGTTTCTTTCGTCCAGCGTTCAAAGTTTTCTTCCTTTACGCAAGGATCTTTCGTAGTTACTTTCTTTAAGCACATTATTTACAGCCTTGTAAAACTTCAATCGCGTCTCATCATTCCTCAGTACGTCAGTATCCCATTTCTTAGTACACTGATCCCCCAGACGAATTTTTTTAACATCAGTGTACTCTTCATCATTAGTGATTAGGGACAAAGGTCTATATCTACTGCTGGGTGCGTCTTACAATCCAATATCGGATCTCAAAATCTCTATCTATAATGTAATCCAGTGGCAATCTTCCCACTTGCGACGCCTTTTCCAAATATACCTGCGCCTCTTGTGATTTTTGAATAGTGTACTCGGTTTTACTAACTGAAATGTACTGCAGAACTCATTAGGTTTTTCTCCGTTCTCGTTCCCACTACCAATCAACCATAATGTTCCGTAACTTCCTTCTGTTCCTTCCCGTCTCCCTACATGCATGTATGTATGTATGTATTGTAACCTCCCCACAAAAAATTTAAAAGACAATATTTAATAGAAATGGAGCCAAGCGTAACCTCCCTAGCAATTAAATTTAATGACAATAAAAATGAGAATCGCAATCTGACTCAAGGTGTAAGCTATCACGAAAATAATGAAAAACAATTCAATGCTAATGAGACTTCAGTGACAATGTAAACTCAATGGAACCGAAATATCGGTCTTTGGCCCTGTGCAAAAAATCATAATTAATTTCTTACCTCATTGAAACTGCATGTCAAATTTCTGCTCTTATTGTTGCCCACGGCTTCGAGGAACTGCATCGCAAGTCATATATTTTTTTTTTATTTAACTGAAACTTTTCTTTAAAGGAAATGGAAGGAAATCGTTCGTTCAATTAAATAGTTCTTTTGTTAAAAATATTGCTTTGAAATCAAAATTATTATTGGGGCGATTATTGCACAAATTAGTTACAGTTAATTTACATTATTAGCTGAGCGCATTTAAAAATAATATACCCCATCCTGAATCTTGACCAGAGTGCCATGTCGACGCCCGCCGACTCCTCACACACAACTGCACTGGGCTGCTACTGCGGACCGACTACATCACACAACTGCACTGGGCTGCTACTACCGACATACTGCTCTGCCCTACTGCTACTGACAGACAGCCCACTGACTACTGCTCGCAACTGTACTGTGTCCCCCAGTTCAATCACACACTTACATACATACATACTGAAACACGTATGTTGTGTGGCGGCGATGGCGAGGCATTGCAGAGTCTCTGACCAGAGAGCCATTTATCGTGGCTAGTCTGCGCTTGACCGCGCGAGAGTTGCGAGCGGTACTCTGTGAGTAGTCGTCGTGCAGTACAGTTGCGAGCAGTAGTCAGTGGGCTGTCTGTCAGTAGCAGTAGGGCAGAGCAGTATGTCGGTAGTAGCAGCCCAGTGCAGTTGTGTGATGTAGTCGGTCCGCAGTAGTAGTCGAGTACAGTTGTGTGTGAGGAGTCGGCGGGCGTCGACATGGCACTCTGGTCAAGATTCAGGATGGGGTATATTATTTTTAAATGCGCTCAGCTAATAATGTAAATTAACTGTAACTAATTTGTGCAATAATCGCCCCAATAATAATTTTGATTTCAAAGCTATATTTTTAACAAAAGAACTATTTAATTGAACGAACGATTTCCTTCCATTTCCTTTAAAGAAAAGTTTCAGTTAAATAAAAAAAATATATATATATTACGTCGGAGAGGCGTCGTCCCTGCCGTAGCCCTCAGTGGTACACTACCCCACAACAGACAAAGCAGTCAACTTCACCCCACCGCCGCCCACACAATGAACCCAGGGTTATTGTGCGTTTCAGCCCCCAGTGGTACCCCCCCCCCCCCCCCCCCGCCCCCCGGAAGGTCTCACCAGACGAGTGTAACCCCAATATTTGCATGCTAGTGTAATTATGGTGTTTGCGCAGCAATCGCCGACATAGTGTAACTGAGGCGGAAAAAGGGGAGCCAGCCCGCATTCGCCGAGGCAGATGGAAAACCACCTTATAAACCATCCACAGGCTGGCCGGCACACTGGACCTCGACACTAATCCGCCGGCACGCTTTTACGCTCGGGAAGCGGTGCATAGACGGCAGAGCTAGCCGAGCGGGCCTCCCAACATTATTCGGTTATCATCTAGTTTTGCATACTGAATTACTCGTTTAGTAATTTGATACATTATCTGTCGCCTCAACTTTTACTTGGAACTACGGCACGTGTACCTGAGCTATTGTTGTTGGCGTAAATTTATCGTAGACTCTGAGAACGAACCTATCATTGAACTGTTCGCTGTAACTGTCTCTGTCTCTCTCTCTCTTTCTCTCTGCGACGGAGATAAGCTGTGTGTCACTTCTATAATTTATAAGCTTTTGTTGACTAATTGTGTTAATTTGATGTTAAGCTGCAGTGTTACATTTGAAGATCCGTTTCTTTGCTACTCTTGTTATGTGCTCCTATTATGCACCTTTTAAGTCCAATTTCAGGGTGCTTCGAAGAGGAGTTGATAGCGCATTTGTTAGAATTCATTCACCATTTAATTCATCAGATTATAATTAATACGTCCTTGAGATCGTTCTTACCACTCTTTCTCTCTCAAAACCCGGCCAGTGCTATTACGCAAACCGCGTAATATTCATATTGGTCATTGGCCTCCAAACATACTCGTCTACCAACGCACTCGCCTGTCAAATGTAACGATGGCCGAGTTCAGCTTAATTAGAAAACGGAGTAAAATTTCGCTGTCACATATTTCACCATGTCAATAGTATTGTCTACAGCAAAGCAAGAAACTTTCAGTAGTTTTCTCAACCAGTACTTACAAATGTCAAATCTTTCTTACGTCATTTTTACTAGCAGAAATAGTCTATTAACATTCCATCTTAGTTAATTCTTATCCAATCTAAGAAATAATGATATAAAATACATTATTATTTATTTCTTGTCTCAGACGTTATGTCTGTTTAAAAATGGAAGGTGACGCGGACCTTGATCAAGCGTGACTTCCTTTTAACTGTACGGTATATGTTACATTGCATTTAGGAACTTTCGGGTAATTCAACAAGTGTCAATAATTACAGATTTCTGTAGTTGTATATATAAGTTTGGATGTAGCTGTATTGCATTGATGTACTGGTGGATATTGTGTGGTATGACTCCTGTAGTTGATAGTATAATTGGTATAATGTCAACTTTTTCCTGATGCCAAGTTGTGTTAATTTCTTCTTTTTATTGGTGAGTATGATGTCAGGTTTGTTATGTGGTGTTGTTTTATCTGTTATAATGGTTCTGTTCCAGTATAATTTGTATTCATCGTTCTCCAATACATTTTGTGGTGCATACTTGTATGTGGGAACATGTTGTTTTATAAGTTTATGTTGTAAGGCAAGTTGTTGATGTATTATTTTTGCTACATTGTCATGTCTTCTGGGGTATTTTGTATTTGCTAGTATTGTACATCCACTTGTGATGTGATCTACTGTTTCTATTTGTTGTTTGCAAAGTCTGCATTTATCTGTTGTGGTATTGGGATCTTTAATAATATGCTTGCTGTAATATCTGGTGTTTGTTTGATCCTGTATTGCAATCATGAATCCTTCCGTCTCACTGTATATATTGCCTTTTCTTAGCCATGTGTTGGATGCTGTGTTAGATGATACGGGTGCTTGCCACGTAGTGTTTACTTTTTCCAATTTACTTTCTTCGTATCTGTTGATGTTATGTGATCTAAAGGGTTGTAGAAGTGTTTATGAAATTGCAATGGTGTACCCGATGTATTTATATGGTGATTCCTTTGTGTATTTTGCTAGTTTCTGCTCGTTCTATAAATAATTTTCTTAAATTGTCTACCTGTCCATAATGTAGGTTTTTTATGTCGATAAATCCCCTTCCTCCTTCCTTTCTGCTTAATGTGAATCTTTCAGTTGCTGAATGTATGTGATGTATTCTATATTTGTGGCATTGTGATCGTGTAAGTGTATTGAGTGCTTCTAGGTCTGTGTTACTCCATTTCACTACTCCAGATGAGTAGGTCTATATTGGTATAGCATAAATATTTATAGCTTTTGTCTTGTTTCTTGCTGTCAATTCTGTTTTCAGTATTTTTGTTAGTCTTTGACTATATTTTTCTTTCGGTTCTTCTTTAATATTTGTATTATCTATTCCTATTTTTTGTCTGTATCCTGGACATTTATAGGCATCTGTTTTTTCCATCGCTTCTATGCAGTCGCTGTGGTTATCCAATATGTAATTTTCTTGTTTAGTTTGTTTTCCCTTGACTATGCTATTTTTCTTACATTTGTCTATTCCAAAAGCCATATTTATATCATTGCAGAATACTTCTGTTATCTTTAGTAACTGGTTGAGTTGTTGATTTGTTATTATTATTATTATTATTATTATTATTATTATATTTGAGAAACGCTACACAGTGATTTCCATTTCCTTCTGCATGTTTATTCACTTGATCGTTGCTGAATCTTCCGCCTTTTAGGAGCATTTTCCCATCCTAAGGAAATCCACTCCTCCGCCGTCTCTAGCAATGCCTCTGGCGGAGCGTGGGCTACTCCTTACGCTGATGGCTTTCATTAAAAATTTAAGCAGTGGCTGGATTCGAATCTAGGACCCAGGACGTTTTGATTATAAATTAAAGGCTCTCCTTTTATGTTGTCATTACGTAGGGGCTGTTGAATCTTAGTGGAAATTTCCTCTATCTTTTCTGGGCGTAATTTCACTTACTGCAGTTTACAGGATATCCCTAGCTCTGCAGGTAAGGCAGCTGGCGCCAGTAGCACGGTGTAACACCTCTCTCCCCGGTCTGTAACTGTAGGTTGAGGACGCTCCGCTGCCGGTGGAGCTGCCAGAGGATCACGTGGAGGTGCGCGTCTCCCACTGTGGCCTCAACTTCACCGACAACTACCTGCGCCTGGGCATCATCCTCAACCTGGACTTTCACGTTCTCATGGGCAGCGAGTCTTCCGGGACCGTCACACGCGTCGGAAGACGGGTCAACGACGTCCAGGTAAAGCGTGCAGACAGTGGGAATGGGCATGACGGACGTCTTTACTCGATCTGTCGATTCAGTTCGAAAGCGAAGGGTCTCATTATGCAGCTCTGCTCGGAAGAGTCGGCATACAGTCACTTGTCGCAGAGATTCCCAAATAGAAGTAAGCATAAGTGCGCCCTACTCTAGCTGTGTTGCACCAGACGATCAACACAAAACTCTGTTAATGTTATACTTTCGTATTCCTACTGTAGCTGCTGATTTCATGTTTATGCATGATATTTAGATACCGTACCAGTCCTCTCCTTTGGATACTGTGAGCTCATTTGTTGTTTAGTAACTAATCTATGCAACCTGACAAATTTATGGCTCACAGGGCTCCCCTATTATATGTACGAGGGACATCAAATGAAAACCGAACACACACCACAACGGGACCATGGAATGATTACATTTGGAAGTAATCACCTGACGTGCTAAGACATTTGTCCCACTGTTAGACGAGATGCTCAGTTCCTCTTTTGTACAACACTGTCTGTTGATGGCGGATTAATATGTGCACCCACTCTTGGTCTGATTGAAAGGGACGTCTATGCATGTCTTCCTTCAGGTCGCCAAATATGTGATCAGTTGGTGAAAGATCGAGGCTATACAGAGGGTGTTGCGGTGTTTCCCAACCAAATCGCTGAAGCGTGGCATCCGTCCGATTGGCAGCGTGGGAGAGGGCTTTATCATGGAAGAGAATGATTCCGTCTGACAGGGAAGCTAACAGTGGATAACACCCGCATCTCCCCTGTCCAAGAAATGCAATGATGTTCACCCAAGCTCTGGTAAGGTTGTGATGACCGCCTCATTCTTGGAGGGGCTCTCTGCTTCTAGAGATCCTAAAGTGTGGTACCGCAAGCAGTGCCCAGCGCTATGAAGACACTTTGTAGAAATTGTGACCATAGTCAAAACGCCCAGGGACGCTTTGGGACGGATTCATCATGTGGCACGGTGACGCCTGTCCTCACTCTGCCAATTGGATTGGACAAAGGCTACAATTCAGCGAAACACTGCAACATCCTCCGTACAGTCCATACCTTTCACCGTGTGATTTTCACACCTTTCACGACCTGAAGGAAGACGTGCTAGATGTCAGTTCGTTGAACGAGGGAGTGCAAGAGTGTGGGCAGTCGAGGATCCGTCAGTAAACGAGCGCGTTCTACGAAACAAGAATTGACCGTCTCGTCTCCCAGTGGGATAAATGTCTTAAGGTGTGTGATGATTACTTTCAGCCGGCCGCAGTGGCCAAGCGGTTCTAGGAGCTTCAGTCTGGAATCACGGTGCTGCTACGGTCGCAGGTTCGAATCCTGCCTCGAGCATGGATATGTGTGATGTCCTTAGGTTAGTTAGGTTTGAGTAGTTCTAAGTCTAGGGAACTGATGACCTCAGATGTTAAGTCCCATAGTGCTTAGCCATTTGAACCATTTTTTGATTACTTTCGAATGGAACCATTCCATGCCTCCGTCGTGGCCGATGTTCGGTTTCCATTTGACTACGCTCTCTAACTAGGCATTCTAGATGCTTTGCGTTAGGATCATTAGGATAAGCATATTTTAAGTTAACATTATGTAAGGTACAATATTACATAAGATTTGGAAATTATTACAGTGAAAAGTAAAAGAAAAATCACAAGCTTATATTCATTTATAAAAAGCATATAAAATTACGGGCAAGCTGATTTTAAACTATCGGTAATGGCGACAGGTTTTAAATCGAACCGTAATAAAATAAAACGAAGACAGGGGCATGACTGATTAAGAAACGAAAAAAAGCTGCAAGAATAACTGGGTGAAGTTAGAGCAATAGCTGAATTGTTTCACGGATGGAAATATGGCCTTAGATTAATTTTGGGGAAACATCACGGACGTGACAGAAGAAATTGTTTTAGTTGCTTCTAAAGACCAACAAGGTATTTAATTGGGTGCAGAGTGGATGTTAGGTTGTTGCACAGTTGGACGGAGGAAGAGTTGGTGAAATGTATTCTTTTACAGGTGGTTATAACTAGGGTACATGAGAAGTGAAACTTTCATTCAATAGTATTGACATGATAGGTGCTTATATCTAAGATGGGAGGTAATGGGGTGCATGTGCACAGAAAGGCGGATGTATCTGCAGTCTAGGATTCGTCTACATATCATGGCTTGCGGAATCTGAAGGCAGAGACGACGACGACGACGACGACGACGACGACGACGACGACGACTGGGTCGGTCGTAGATATGTTGTGCGTAAGACAAGAAACGAACAGTTCCACAACTCTTCATCAATCGTCCTGGTAAAACCTGACAGATCAAAGAAGCACGCACCTCTATACAGAATAAAAAAGAGGATAGAGTACAGAATAAAAAAGAGGATAGAGAGAATAATCATTTGTGTGATAGATTACTAAATTAAAAATTCCACAGGCTACAATTCAATCGAAGAAATACCAGAACAGGTTTTCGTGTCTTACAGAATGAGTCAAGAGAATTTTTTAATACACTACTGGCCATTAAAATTGCTACACCAAGAAGAAATGCAGATGATAAACGGGTATTCATTGGACAAATATAATATACTATAACTGACATGTGATTACATTTTCACGCAATTTGGGTGCACAGATCCTGAGAAATCAGTACCCAGAACAACCACCCCTGGCCGTAATAATAGCCTCGATACGCTTGGACATTGAGTCAAACAGAGCTTGGATGGCGTGTACAGGTACAGCTGCCCATGCAGCTTCAACACGATACCACAGTTCATCAAGAGTAGTGACTGGCTTATAGTGACGAGCCAGTAGTTCGGCCACCATTGGCCAGACGTTTTCAATTGGTGAGAGATCTGGAGAATGTGCTGGCCAGGGCAGCAGTCGAACATTTTCTGTATCCAGAAAGGCCTGTACAGGACCTGCAACATGCGGTCGTGCATTATCCTGCTGAAATGTAGGGTTTCGCAGGGATCGAATGAAGGGTAGAGCCACGAGTCGTAACACATCTGAAATGTAACGTCCACTGTTCAAAGTGCCGTCAATGCGAACAAGAGGTGACCGAGACGTGTAACCAATGGCACCCCATACCATCACGCCGGTTGATACGCCAGTATGGCGATGTCGAATACATGCTTCCAATGTACGTTCATCGCGATGTCGCCATACACGGATGGGACCATCATGATGCTGTAAACAGAACCTGGATTCATCCGAAAAAATTACGTTTTTCCATTCGTCCACCCAGGTTCGTCGTTGAGTACACCATCGCAGGCGCTCTTGTCTGTGATGCAGCGTCAAAGGTAACCGCAGCCATTGTGTCAGAGCTGATAGTCCATGCTGCTGCAAACGTCGTCGAACTGTTCGTGCAGATGGTGGTTGTTTTGCAAAGGTCCCCATTTGTTGACTCAGGGATCGAGACGCAGCTGCACGATCCGTTACAGCCATGCTGATAAGATGTCTGTCATCTCGACTGCTAGTGATACGAGGCTGTTGGGATCCAGCACGGCGTTCTGTATTACCGTCCTGAACCCACAGAGTTCATATTCTGCTAACAGTCATTGAATCTCGAACAACGCGAACAGCAAGGTCGCGATACGATAAACCGCAATCGCGATAGGCTACAATCCGACTTTGATAAAAGTCGGAATCGTGATGGTACGCATTTCTCCTTCTCACACGAGGCATCGCAACGACGTTTCACCAGGCAACGCCGGTCAACTGCTGTTTGTATAAGAGAAATAGGTTGGAAACTTTCCTCATGTCAGCACATTGTAGATGTCGCCACCGGCGCCAACCTTGTGTGAATGATCTGAGAAGCTAATCATTTGCATCTCAAATCATCTTTTTCCTGTCGGTTAAATTTCGCGTCTGTAGCAAGTCATTTTCGTGATGTAGCAATTTTAAGGAAAGTAGTGTAACTTCAGGACTTAATGGACTTCGCTGATGAGTTAAACTGAATGAATAGTATCTTGAAAAGAAACTGAAAGAGCAACAAAAAAAATGATTAATGTAATGTAGTCGAATTAAATCAATGATAATGGGGTAATTAGTTTAGAAGAAATGGTTATGACTTTCCTATTTGAGTAGCGAAATAACTGACGATGGCTGAAGTAAAATGGATATAAAAGAAGATTGGGTTTAGCTAGAAAAGCTTATCTAAAGAGAATATTTGTTAATATCAGATGTAAATTTAAACGATAGGATTCCTTTCCTGAAGGTATTTACTAGGAGTGTAGCCATTCTCGGAAGTGAAAAGTGGACGTGAGCATTAGACACAAGATGACAGAAGCTTCTGAAATGTGGTGTTAAAGTAATTGCTGAAGATCAGATGAATAGAATGAATGATGATTAAATCGGTGCTGCATCGAAATGGAGAGAAACAGCTTTATGGTTTGTAAGTAGGCTGCTTAGGTTTTTATGTTGGTAACGCCATGTAGCGCTCGTATGAAAATCACTGACTGTGCTGTGTGCAGTCTGTGGCTCGTTGGCATTGTTGGAATATTCGCTGTTGTAGTGTTGGGCAGTTGGATGTGAACAGCGCGTAGCGTTGTGCAGTTGGAGGTGAGCCGCCAGCAGTGGTGGATGTGGGGAGATGGCAGCGTTTTGAGAGCGTATGATCTGGACGTGTGTCCATCAGAAAAAAGGAAATTTGTTAGACCGGATGTCATATATATGAGTTTTGAGCACTATTAAGGTAAATATATTGTTTGTTCTCTACCAAAATCTTTCATTTGCTAACTGTGCCTATCAGTAGTTAGAATCTTTTATTTAGCTGGCAGTATTGGCGCTCGCTGTATTGCAGTAGTTAGAGTAACGAAGATTTTTGTGAGGCAAGTGATTCATAAAAAGTATAGGTTATTGTTAGTCAAGGCCATTCTTTTGTAGGGATTATTGAAAGTCAGATTGCGTTGTACTAAAAATATTATGTCAGTTTAGTGTTGATCAGAATAAGTAAAGAGCGAAATGTCTGGGAATGTTCAGTTTTGCTCAGCTGTTTGAAAATCAAACGACGTAAGAGGTTTACCAGCACTGTCATTTATTAATTTTTCTAAGGGAATGTTTCAGGTTCACCTCTATTAAAAGAAAGAATAGGTTGATAAGACACATTCTTAGGCATGAACCAGAAGTCAGCTTGGTTGTGGTTGAAAGTAAGGGAGAAGGCGATCAAAAATAGTGTAGGATTATTAAGGCTTGAATACATTTAGCAGTTCCTGTGGATGTGGGTACCAATACTTACAACGTCCAGTAGGTAAGAAAATACTTGCATAGTACTGACTAACTTAGACACCTTTAACAAAATCTTTAGAATGAAGAAATGGAATGACAACCACACATTACTACTGCCCAGCAAAACTAACTGAAGACCTGGCCAGGGTGACAACACCGTTGTGTTTACACCAGAGAAACGGGGAGGGAATGTGCTAACAGCGTTATTCCGGTATTCTTAAGACAAGCATTGTCACATTCTACTTCTCTATACGCCAATGCCTTGCAAAGCACAACAAGGAACACTGACAGACCATTGTTTGACAATACTCCTCTCACTCTTCGTCAATATTCCTTTACACTGTAACCAGTTTTAAATGGCGTTCCGTTTAAATGAACTGCTGGCCTCTATTATTCTCACAAATTTTCACGTAAAAATTTAATGTAATGTACCTATATCCAAACTATATGGTCTCTTTCGCAATAAAGACGTCTGGTTTATTCAGGTGTCAAGTTTCCATAGGCAGGATAGTTTTCTTAGAGTGCTCTTGCTAGCTCTGAAGCCTCTTTATGTTCGACAAACTATGGTGTTTTCACAAAATTGGTATTTCCTTGCATTTCTCATAATGCTGAAGAAATTTCTGCCCTGATGACGCATTAACCCACATCGTCAGTTGTTTGTCAGCAGTCTGCTTCTTATACTAGACTCCAACATTGCTCAGTGCCGTTTCCTCTCCGTGATTTACGCACCATCGACTCCCTCAAATTTCATCTTCACATTTTCCATCATAAGGTCATTCCTATCCTCAATTTACACTGGCAATAAATTTATGGAAGCCAACAGCAAGCGTCAGAGACTGCTTGCTCACGAAGGCATTTTCCGCAATAAATTTTGTGCTTGAACTGCGAGGTATCACCTCAGACTGCTTTCAACTGAAACTTGACTGCTTTCAACTGAAACTTGACTGCTTTCAACTGAAACTTGACTGCTTTCAACTGAAACTTGACTGCTTTCAACTGAAACTTGACTGCTTTCAACTGAAACTTGACTGCTTTCAACTGAAACTTGACTGCTTTCAACTGAAACTTGACTGCTTTCAACTGAAACTTGACTGCTTTCAACTGAAACTTGACTGCTTTCAACTGAAACTTGACTGCTTTCAACTGAAACTTGACTGCTTTCAACTGAAACTTGACTGCTTTCAACTGAAACTTGACTGCTTTCAACTGAAACTTGACTGTACCTAGTCACGTGGCAGCTGTCACTACCACAAGCAGTAATTTATTTTGTTTCCGGCAAAGTGTAATTCACCAGATACAACTACGTCTTATGATGATAGAAACAGGACCATTTCTAAATTTATTACAAAATTGGAAACACAACTGTGCGAGATAAATAAGTTCAAATGTCGAACGTTCTACTTGCCAAATCTCACATTTGTCAAGAGACTCAAAACACAGTGTATCTCCTGTTCATAAATAATTTGAGTGCAAAAAATCGTGAAGGTATTTGGTTATCACAGAATTATGCTGTTCATCTCATCGCTGCAAAATGAGACAAATTTTTAAAAAAATATTTGATTAGAAACTTTCTGGATGTCATACCAGTGAACTGTTTCTAATTGCCAGTAAGAAAGTTTCGAATAAAGTGCCAGTAACCTTGAGGCACTAAGCTCTATGATATCACAAGTTCAGAAAGACAACAGTAACGTTTTAACTAGAAGAACTGTAGTCAATAAAACCCATTTACAATGTCTTTTGAATTTTTTTACGAGAGACTAACGAAAAAATCTCAGTACTGACTTCTGTCCTTTTTGCACATAGCTCCATTCTTGGGATCAGATGATGCAGAGTTTACTGTGGAGCTCCCTGTGCTGTTCAGGAAGAATTGTCATCGTAAACATGTCCTTAATGTGTGAAATGTTTCGCAGTTATGAATATGGACAACCATGACAGTGAGAATTTATGCTCGAACCCGGATTTCCTGCATATCCGACCACGTTTCACAGCCAGATCCAAACTTCCATATGTGGTCAAACACGTGTCACAGCCTGCACTCGTACATCCATTACATATATTGCTTTAAGGGCGAGACATTTTAATTGAAAGTCGCTTGCCCTGTGTAGACGGCTAAATAACGTTATTGCACTGCCGTCTACCTCCAGCAAGTGACTTTAAGTTTAGTCTCCCCTACACGGGAACATATACAATGAACGTAAAAGTGCGGGTTGTGCCACATGATTTGACGACGTATGGAAGCTTGGGTTTGGCTGAAACGTTCTTGGATAGCCTAACTGTAAGGCGACCACTGGTAATAAGCGGAGAACTCGGATTAGAGTCCCGGTCCGGTATAAATTATCATTTTTGTCATTCCATTACACTGCATGCATGAATGTCCGAAGGTACATTCTGTTGTACTTCCGAACAACACAAGCACTGCTATATCGTATGTCTTAATGTTTTGTATCTTACAAACATGGGTGGTCTTTCATATGAAGTATGGTGTAGCATAAATTAGCCATTGTCTCTTCTCTTTCGACTAAATTACCATCTTGGCATTCTTCTGTTTCAGAATAAGAACTTAATAGTTTCTCGCAGTAATCCTCCTCAAACAGCTATCACTGTACTACATTTGGAGATGTTACATGCCCACAGTAGACATGTGTTTCAACAGCATGTATAAAATCAAATGAGTCAGATGTATGCACTGCAATTATATAGAATGCATTCATAGATTTAGCAGGTTCAGAAGTCTTGTGTAAAACGTGCTGAACAAAGAATTTGAAACATAGCATTTGGAGTTAGAGGGAAGCACTGCTCGGCACAAATGCCACGCACCATCTAGTGATGAATGTTTGACACATTATCTCCGTGATATTTCACTAGGAAAAACTCTACACACATCGAAATGAGAAGGCAATAGCAAGTAAAAAGTGTTTTGCGAAAGAATATCGCTTAGAACGTTTGACGTTTTCTTTCTTAAATTGGTCTTCAATGTACATTATAATGACTGCACCACGGTAAAAAAAAAAAAGTGCAGCCATAAAAGCGGATCAAACAAGTCTAATTTGCAGGACTACATGTCTCCGCTGTAGGGCGGATTCTCAAGCAGCTCCCATTTGAACTTGGCCATTACACTTGGTCTGACCTCTCGAAGACATGTGGACATGCACTACCATGGAGCAGAATCACTCCCCCCTTGATCAGCCCAGGCCGTTTGCTCTTGACGGACTCCAGTAGACTTCTCAGTGTGTCTCACACTACATGTCACCCTTAATGGTTTTCCTGTGTTCCAGGAATTCGATAAGAATTAGACCTCAGACGTCGAAAAAGACGGTGAGTGTCATTTTGCCTGTTGAGGGCACACCTTTGAAATTTTTAGGGAAAGTTGACGACGCTACATAGACATCCCTAGATATCTGACTACGTTATCCCAAAACTGTAAGTTTTACCCCGTTGATTGTTACGATGTATAGAACTTTCTCTCTAGATCACTCCTTACACTCTGATAAGCACGGGAGGGGAATCTCAGCCGATGCTGCACCCTTTTCGCCACTTGGTCTGCGGATTACTTTTCCTAACAAGGTCCAGAATTCATTGCAGATGAATCAGCCGAATCAGTTCTGTTGCGACTCTTTGCAGTATAATACGTCACAAGGGATTTGTAGTTTCTCCTTTGGCTGCTCTTGCGAGAATCTGTAGGGCACTTACTGAGTCATTAGAAACTAGCACTTAGTCGACTTGCGTGCTGACTATGTACGAAATAGACTGATGAATAGTATAAAGTGTGTCTACGCTGTTGCTGGTGACACAAAGTTCGTTTCAGCGAAGTCTGCGTCGTTGCCCACTTTTCCGATCGCATGTGTGTCGATGTGTTCACCTTGCTGTGTGTCCTAGTCCAAAATACCATTTGAAATGGGTGGGAATATATCTGACAGCCGATGTCAGAATAATTACCTCCTACTGATCTACAGATGAAATAGCAGCTGAGGAACTTGTACACAGATACATGGCAAGGAGAGATATGGCAGCAAACTATCACTGAAGTGTAGGGTGGCCAAACACGCTATCACAACTGACGAAAAATGCTTTCAATCTGTCTTTGGGCCATTGTCCCACTTCAACCCATGGTCGGCCATGTTACTATTGATTTGGCAGTGTTAGTTGCAGAAGGTGGCCACACGCCCTTCCTGCCGCCACCCAGAGCCCCCCAGGATGGAATTAGTGTATCCCAGCTGTCTGAATCTAGTGTAAGCCATGGAATAGTACGAACGTTTTCAAATGTCTGTGATTCGTGTAACTGTGGCGGAACTTAGGGAGCAGCCCGATATTCACCTAGCGGGATGTAGAGAACCGCCTAAAAACCACACCCAGGCTGGCCAGCATACTGGCCCTCGTTGTTAATCCGCCGGGCAGATTCGATCTGGAGCCAGTGTGCCTACCACGAAACAGCGCATTAGCGCTCTTGGCTACCCTGGCGGGTTAACTGACAGACAGTGCTTCACTGCCCTAATTATACATCCGCTCATAAACAATGGATTATAGTGACACACACACACACACACACACACACACACACACACACACACTTAAGACCTGGGCGCTTCCTGTGAGTTGTTTTACGTATTTCTCGGAAAGACTGGCCCCCTGGAACGATAGCGAAATTCCCAACAGTCAGTCGTAGATGAAGCACTGGTCAACAGTGGCATGCTTCCAAACGTTCTGGACGTGCTGGAACTGTCTGAAAGTGATCTTCGGCTAGGTAAGATCAGTATGAAGTAGGAAAAACATTAATATCATGTGTGCTGCATAAATTAAATACACATGAGTCCTTACGCTGTTCATCTCACTGTTTGCCAATTCTCCTGCTCTACCCCCCAACAGGTGGAGAGCAGCAGAGCCTGCAGCCACTTGTCTCCACCACTGCATGCAACTATCGTCGCTCTCGTTTATCCTACTTCTTCAGGTAAACTGTCTGAAGGATGTCTGGTAGAGGTTTCAGACGCTCCACTGTATCGAATAACAGAACTGCGCACGTGCGTGCATAGGCACAAGCCTGCTTCCTTATAAACTGTGGAAGGATGCGATGTCTGTTGTACAGATGCCAGAGGAACAGACGGTGGAGGAATTTTACACAGGTCACGTCCTCCTTCTGGAGTAACACACTGCGTGTCTGCCTAAAGACAGATTGACTGCTGTAATATCACCTCTTTCGTTCAAAAAAAGTGATTAAATAGACATGGATACTCACTCGCTGCATGAAATATTACCATCGAGTATTAACCAGATGCGGTTCTAATGCTTGCTGTAACGAATATTGCACCAACAGACTTCACCCCACGTCAAGTAAAATGAGTAGTTGGGTAAAATGCATTGAAGCTACGGAAAACGATGGAAAATAGGTAAAACAAGGAAAGTAAGACAAAAATGATTGTTATAGAGCTCTGACCTCGACAGTTTGCTCGTCCGTCATCGACAACAGTATCGTAGACGGAGTTCATAGTTCTATTCAATTGGATGTTGCGAAATAACAAAGAGGGAAGGGATGTGAATTATAACGTGCTGTTGGCTGTAAAAATGATCATTTTCCCGACAAATGATTAGCTATTATAGTGTGTAAGGCGCTGTCCTGTACGCAACTACTCAAACTTTCAAAGTTAATACTGTGATAGCAACAGTGCAAACAGCTGATGTTGTAGCAAAATCAATGAAATCTTCAGCTAAATAAGTGTAAACTCGTTCTTGTGGTATGATCTTACGCCTGATACAATGAATATTGAACCGAAAACACCGAATATTGCATTCAATGTACTACAAATTAAGCATTAACGCCATACATCAGTCCAACATACATTCAGCTATGAAGTTCCACACACTATGTTGTGTAGAAGAGTTCAGAATGACATAATTCTGGTAGGACCAAACAACAGTATGAGAACGGATAGAGTGAACATTCTGGGATGGATAAACGATTTTCTTGTGAATGGTACCAGTGTGTCTTACGAAGAGACAGATGTAATCATCTTATAAGCAGGCAACTATTAAAAAAAGCGCAACAGCAACCATTCCGTCACACTAAGAATGCGTCCTGCGATTGATTCTATGGGAAGATGGAGCATTGTAATGTCATACAACAACTGAACAAAGAAAAAGTTCCAGTAGAACAGTGTCTGTGTCTTCACCTCGATGTGTGGTTACAGACTAAGTAGCTTAGAACCAGTCTCACCTCCCCTCATAGATACCTCTCCTCCCCCTCCCGCTCTTACGTAGAGATATTGGTTTTGCAGGCCTGTTCCAACCTGTTGGTTTGACAGACATCTATTGTTTCAGGTCTGCAAGAATCCAACGTATTTTAAGGAAATGCCAAATCTTTGAGTAATAGCGATTTACGTGATTAAACGTCACGGATGGGGGCAAAGGCAACTACCTGGGAGAACAGCAGCCACCAGCATGCTACGACTCTCGGGCACGTATTGTGGTGGACGGAGTCAGCTTCACGTGTTGCACTGAACAGAGGGGAGGACGCTGTGACCTGCGCCCGTTGAGGTCACAGCAGGCGATTGCCATTCAGTACACTGGCTGCTTCCAGAAGCTCCCAAAACAAGCGCTCTCTCCTAACCTCTAAGCACTCGAAATTAGTGTCTGTGGATATTTTCTAAATAAAGTGTTGTACATGTGGGTATTAATACATTTCAGATGACAATTATCAGTTCAGAACAGCGGCTTACACACTATAATAATTCATTTGTCGAAAAAAAAATCATTTTTACACCCAACAACACGTTATAATTCACATCCCCTCCCTCTTAGTTATTTCGCAACATCCAACCGAATAGAACTATGAACTCAGTCTACGATACTGTTGTCGATGACGGACGAGCAAACGATTGGGGTCAGAGCTCCGTAAAAATAATTTTTTGTTGTATTTTCCTCAGTTGTAACTATTTTCCATCGATTTTCGCAATTTTACCACGTTTTCTGTAGCTTCAATGCATTTTACCCAACTACTCGAGTTCCAAGCCACTACTTCCGGCGACTTGTCACGTCAACAAAACTTCTCATCGCATTGCAGCGTGGTTCTCAATTTCTTTGCTAACCAACCCCTCCATTACTTTGCGAGTGCACTATGTATGTTGACATATTATGATCCCTGTTACACTGCATACATCACGTGACACAAATACTATTTAATATCGTGGGAAATAGCCAGCAGCAGAGAGGAGGTGCAGGCACTACGTTCCTTAGCTGAAACATTTTATAAATTTGGTGAGATGTTGTTATGATCGGCCATATCTCCTTTTGTTGATGTAAGTCACAAAGTATTCTCGCATATGTAAGACAGTCGGAGATCTTTCTGATCTCAACACATTTTACGATTACTACCACAACAAACGAATCACATCCATACCAACACTCTGCGCTCTATCTCGAAACGAGCTGCCTCTTTGCTGAAACTATTGACTAAGGATCCTGAAAAAAACTCCAGATAGTCTCCCTACATATTTTTCCTTATGTTCCTCTATCTTTAACCAACCCTCCCTATAATACTGGCTTAAACTGTCTCCACTTTAATTTTGAATTCACCAGAAGTAAGAAGGCACTATACCCTCCACATTAGATTCCTCATGAAGGAACAGAACGAGCCGAGTTCCATGTAATAAAAACAATTCATATTTTTGTTCCGGCAAGAGCATAACACTTGTTCCGAAAATGTGCAACTGACCGAAATTTGTTCTATAGACCAGTGTTTTCATTTAATACCATAAATTCCATTCTGCGAACGTACGAGTCTTAATCATCATCTCTGTAGGTGTATGCATACTGAGGTGGTTAGGACTAGTAACTGCTGTATAGTAGATAAAATCCTGAAACATTTGAGTGTGTTCTGATACATCAGATGGTTAAGAAGAAGAAGAAGAAGAAGAAGAAGAAACATGTGGTTTATGTGCGATGGATCTGTAGGTAGGAGTACTTTGAAACGTTTTGCATAAATCAGTTGTAGTACCAGTTCTGGCATATTGTTCTAGCATTTAGAGTCCATACAATGAAGATATTGTAAAGAGAAATGATCATAGAACATAAAAAACGCTTCTAAGGCTACATGGCTTTTCACTTGAACATGCTATAATGTCAAAGCAATGTGGTTAGTCATGGAATGCATCGCTGTTAATGCTCCAATGCAGGAAGTATGTCTCCAACACATATCACTCTGCAAATTTTCTATCGCACTCACTGTGGTGACAAACTTAAAAATGATGAAACTACTGCCTTGTACACCGAAGGAAAGGTTCTTTGTGGTACATGCACTATGGAGGTTTTCACAGGCGTACAGCACCAACTGTTCACGTCCGATTATGGCATGGAAATTATACTATGCTCGCATCAGTCCTATAAAATGATCGTCAGCAACGGAGAATGCATGAAAAATCTTACGAGGAAATAGACAAACGCATGGCAACAGTGTTTGACATGTGAAATTACATATCATGCTGCACTAACTCCATGAACAGAAGTCTCTTCCACACATGACAACTGTCAAGGAAATTCATACACAGGGACTGCAGTGCCACTCAAACTTTTGCCAGTGACTTAGTCACTGCAGTTATCCCCCCTGCGGGTCCGGGGATTAGAATAGGCCCGAGGTATTCCTGCCTGTCGTAAGAGGTGACTAAAAGGAGTCCCACCCCCTCAAGGGGGTCGTTAGCGCCTGCGTCCGGAGGCAGACGGTTCCACGACCTCTATTTGCGGTCATTTTGCTTTTTCATTTCTCGTTTCTTCCTTCCTTTGGTTGGTTCCTTTCTTTGCTCTTTTCCACTTCACTGTCTTCCTTACTCTTTCCCTTGTCTTCTTCTCCTTGCCTTCTCATTGCCTTCTTCTCCTTGCCTTCTCATTGCCTTCTTCTCCTTGCCTTCTCATTGCCTTCTTCTCCTTGCCTTCTCATTGCCTTCTTCTCCTTGCCTTCTCATTGCCTTCTTCTCCTTGCCTTCTCATTACCTTCTTCTCCTTGCCTTCTCTGGTCTCCGCCTCGGCGTTTGAGACAGTCTGTCCTCTCTCTCTCCCTCTCTCTCTTCTTTTTCCTCTTCTTCCTTCCTCCCTGTGCATGCCTGAAGGCCGACCCACGCGTTCGCACGCGTAGCCGGTGACGGGGTAAAGCGTAATCCCCCGCCCTGGGTAGACATGTAAGGCACGCGCGTACCCCCTGGTAAAGGCCAGGCCCGGGGAGGGGTGATTGCCTGAGCTGATACCTTCTGACCATGCCGATTGGTCCCTCCGTCTGTTTCTTGGGAGATGTGACCTGAGGTGTAAACATTCACCTAAGGCGGGAGTGCCCTCTGAGAGGGTCCCCACAAGGAAGGAGCGCACCATCGGAGACGCTGGCAATCATGGGGGATTCCTCCGCAATGGATTTCGCTCCATCTGTCTCGACTTCTGCCCAAAAACGGAAACGTGACCAGCCACCAGTGACAAAAGTACTACCGCCTGCCCCACAGTTCCTCGTCGTTTCTCGATCTGAGGACGGAAAGGATTTTTCCTCTGTCAACCCTTTCGTTATCCAGAAGGGTGTAGATGCCATAGCCGGATCTGTCAAATCTTGTACCAGGTTGCGTAACGGTACCTTATTACTAGAAACTGAGAGCGCCTTTCAGGCACAAAAACTGCTTCGGGCCACACTTCTGTACACATTCCCTGTGTGGGTGGAGGCTCACCGAACTTTGAATTCGTCTCGTGGTGTGGTCTACACTAGCTCCCTCGATGGATTGACTGACGAGGAGATTCAATCATTCCTCGCTGAGCAGGGCGTGACGGCTTTCCATAGGGTCATGAAAAAGGTCAACAATGACCTTGTACCGACCCGGACACTTTTCTTGACCTTCGATAGTGTTAAGCTGCCATCGCGCATCAAGGCGGGCTACGAGGTTATTTCTGTTCGCCCCTATGTCCCGACACCTACGCGCTGCTACCAGTGTCAGCGTTTGAATCACACTCGACAGTCTTGTTCCAATGCGGCTAAATGTTTCACTTGTGGCAGGGATGCCCACGAGGGTGACTGTCCACCTCCGTCTCCTCATTGTGTGAACTGTCAGGGTGACCATGCAGCATCCTCCCGCGACTGTCCTGTCTATAAGGATGAACGCTGTATCCAAGAAATTCGGGTCAAAGAGAAAGTGTCCACCTAGGCTGCTCGCAAGCTATTGGCTAGTAGGAAGCCCACGCTGCTCCCAGCGGGGAAATACAGTACTGTCCTCGCCTCTCCTCGGACTACCAGGGATGTGGCAACCCAGACATGCGATCTGACCTTCAGCACCACGGTCGTCCGTTCGGCCAGTGCTAAGATCGCGCGGTCGACGTCTCCTCTTCCTCCCGTCACCCCTCAGACACAAGCACCTTCATCAGCTTCTGCCAAGACGAAGACCCAGAAGTCAGACGCACGGGCCTTCAAGAAGGAACCGTCCCGTGCAGACTTCCTACGTACCTCGACCTCCCAGCCTTCGACCGGTACTTCCACCAAACGTCCTTCCAAGAAGGCTCATAGGAAGCACAGTTCTCCTTCTCCGCCACGGCGCATTTCTTCTCCTGCGCCACCCAGCGGTTGCCACCCCAGGCCGTCATCCGTTTCGCCTGGCCGCACCGCTGGTAGCCGAACATCTGGCCGTTCACTGGCGGAGGAAGCTCCCCCTCCCAGGCATCTTCCCAAGATGGCCGATGAACCTATAGACCCAATGGACGATGACTGTCCGCCTACTGATAGCAGCGGCAGTGCTCGCTCGAAGCCAGGCCCTCAGCGGCCTTCCAGGTGACCCCTTCTTTCATCTTCCTTTTCTTCTTACGAAGGCACTTATTCACTGGAATATTCGCAGCATTCGCTCCAACCGAGAGGACTTGAAGTTGCTGCTCCGCTTGCACCGTCCGCTCATCGTAGCCCTCCAGGAAACGAAGCTACGCCCATGCGATCAAATTGCCTTGGCACACTACACCTCTGTGCGTTTTGACCTACCCCCTGTGGTAGGTATCCCAGCTCATGGAGGGGTTATGTTGCTGGTCCGGGATGATATTTACTACGATCCCATCACATTGCACACCGGCCTGCAGGCAGTTGCCATCCGCATTACTCTCCCCACTTTTACATTTTCCATTTGTACCGTTTACACTCCATCGTCATCTGCCGTTACCAGGGCAGACATGATGCAACTTATTGGTCAGCTACCTGCACCATTTTTGTTCACTGTAGACTTCAATGTCCACCATCCCCTTTGGGGCTCTCCAGCATCCTGCCCGAGGGGCTCCCTGTTAGCAGACCTTTTCAACCAGCTCAATCTTGTCTGCCTCAATACTGGCGCCCCTACTTTTCTTTCGGACACATCTCACACCTCTCTATATGTACTCCCCAACTTGCACGCCGGTTTGAGTGGTATGCACTTTCTGATACATATTCGAGCGACCACTTCCCGTGTGTTATCCATCTCCTGCAGCGTACCCCCTCTCCGTGCTCCTCTAGTTGGACCATCTCCAAGGCAGACTGGGGGCTCTTCTCTTCCAGGGCGACCTTTCAGGATCAAACCTTCACAAGCTACGATCGTCAGGTCGCACACCTCACGGAAGTCATTCTCGCTGCTGCTGAATATTCCATCCCTCAGCCTACTTCTTCTCCACGTCACGTACCGGTCCCCTGGTGGACTGCAGCATGTAGAGACGCTTTACGTGCTCGTCGACGTGCTTTACGCACCTTTAAACGCCACCCTACAGTGGCGAATTGTATCAATTATAAACGATTACGTGCTCAGTGTCGTCGTATTATTAAAGAAAGCAAGAAAGCCAGCTGGGCTGCTTTCACAAGCACCTTCACCAGTTTTACTCCTTCTGTTGTCTGGGGTAGCCTGCGCCGGCTATCTGGCACTAAGGTCCACTCACCAGTTTCTGGCTTGACGGTCGCGAATGACGTCCTTGTGGCCCCTGAGGATGTCTCCAATGCCTTCGGCCGCTTTTTCGCCGAGGTTTCGAGCTCCGCTCATTACCACCCTGCCTTCCTCCCCCGCAAACAGGCAGAGGAGGCTAGGCCACCTAACTTCCGCTCCTCGAATCGTGAAAGTTATAATGCCCCATTCACCATGCGGGAACTCGAAAACGCACTTGGCCGATCACGGTCCTCTGCTCCAGGGCCTGATTCTATTCACATTCAGATGCTGAAGAACCTTTCTCCTGCGGGTAAAGGTTTTCTTCTTCGTACTTACAATCGCATCTGGATTGAGGGACATGTTCCCGCATGCTGGCGCGAGTCTATTGTTGTCTAGATTCCTAAGCCGGGGAAGGACAAGCACTTGCCTTCCAGTTATCGACCCATCTCGCTTACCAGCTGTGTCTGTAAAGTGATGGAGCGAATGGTTAACTCTCGATTGGTTTGGCTGCTCGAGTCTCGGCGCCTACTTACCAATGTACAATGTGGATTTCGTAGGCGCCGCTCTGCTGTTGACCATCTGGTTACCTTGTCGACCTTCATTATGATTAACTTCTTGCGGAAGCGCCCGACCGCGGCTGTATTCTTTGATTTGGAGAAGGCTTACGACACCTGTTGGAGGGCGGGCATTCTCCGCACCATGCATACATGGGGCCTTCGCGGTCGCCTCCCTCTTTTTATTCGTTCTTTTTTAATGGATCGACACTTGAGGGTACGTGTGGGTTCTGTCCTGTCAGACACCATTCGCCAGGAGAATGGGGTGCCACAGGGCTCAGTTTTGAGCGTCGCTCTCTTCGCCATCGCGATCAATCCAATAATGGATTGCCTCCCAGCTGATGTATCAGGCTCCCTTTTCGTGGACGATTTTGCCATCTATTGCAGCGCGCAGTGTACACGTGTCCTGGAGCGCTGTCTTCAGCGTTCTCTTGACCGTCTTTACTCCTGGAGTGTCGCCAATGGCTTCCGTTTTTCTGCCGAGAAGACGGTCTGTATTAACTTCTGGCGCTATAAAGAGTTTCTCCCACCGTCCTTACGACTCGGTCCCGTTGCTCTCCCAATCGTGGAGACAACAAAATTTTTAGGTCTTATATTTGACAGGAAACTTAGCTGGTCTCTACATGTGTCATATTTGGCTGCCCGTTGTACCTGTTCTTTAAATGTCCTCTGTGTTCTCAGTGGTATGTCGTGGGGAGCGGATCGAACCATCCTGCTTCGTCTATATCGGTCGATCGTCCGCTCCAAGCTGGATTATGGGAGCTTTGTATACTCCTCTGCACGGCCATCCATCTTACGCCGCCTCAACTCCATACAACATCGGGGTTTACGACTTGCGATCGGAGCGTTTTATACTAGTCCCGTAGAGAGTCTTCATGCTGACGCTGGCGAATTGCCACTCACCTACCGGCGCGATATACTGCTTTGTCGGTATGCCTGTCAGCTACTGTCAATGCCCGACCACCCGTCTTATCGTTCCTTTTTTGACGACTCTCTCGACCGTCAATACGGGTTGTATGTCTCTGCACTGCTACCCCCTGGAGTTCGCTTTCGTCGCCTCCTTCAACACCCTAATTTTTCACTCCCTGCAACCTTTCGAGTGGGCGAGAGCCACACACCACCTTGGCTCCAGGCTCAGGTCCGCGTTCACCTTGACCTCAGCTCGCTCCCAAAAGAGGTTACCCCAGTTCGGTCTACCACTCCCGTTTTGTTGAACTTCGTTCAAAGTTCATCAATATGACCTTCATTTATACAGATGGCTCAAAGACCAATGACGGGGTCGGGTGTTCTTTTATTGTCGGGGCACAAAGTTTCAAATACCGGCTCCATGGCCATTGTTCGGTCTTCACAGCTGAGCTCTTTGCCGTCTACCAGGCTGTTCTTTACATCTGCCGCCACCGACATTCTGCTTATGTCATCTGCTCCGATTCCCTGAGCGCCATCCAGAGCCTCAGTGATCCGTATCCGGTTCACCCTTTCGTGCACCGGATCCAACGCTCTCTTCAGCAGCTGGTGGACGTCGGTTCTCCGGTTAGCTTTATGTGGGTCCCTGGCCATGTCGGTATCCCTGGGAACGAAGCTGCAGATGCCGCGGCCAAGGCTGCGGTCCTCCAGCCTCGGACAGCTTCTTGTTGTGTCCCTTCGTCAGATTGTAGCAGGGTCATTTGTCGGCGCATTTTATCGCTGTGGCATGCCGATTGGGCTGCACTTACAGACAACAAGCTTCGGGCCTTGAAACCTCTTCCCGCGGCTTGGACGTCCTCCTCCCGCCCTTCTCGGCGGGAGGAGGTCGTTTTGGCCCGGTTACGCATTGTACACTGCCGGTTCAGCCATCGCCATCTGCTGACGGCTGCGCCGGCGCCGTTCTGCCCATGTGGGCAATTGCTGACGGTCCGCCACATTTTACTGTCCTGTCCGGATTTTAACACACTACGTCTAGATCTTAACCTGCCATGTACTTTAGATGCCATTTTAGCGGATGACCCACGAGCAGCTGCTCGTGTTCTTCGTGTTATCAATTTGACAAACCTCTCTAAGGACATTTGATGATGCTGTTTTTTAATCCTATGCCTGTCAGTCTGTCTTTTATCGTGTTTTCCCTTTTAGTTGTTGTTTTAAACTTGTGCCTCGCGGTGCATTCTTAACGTAGTCAGGGCGCTAATGACCATTGAAGTTGTGCGCCCTAAAACCACAAAAAAAAAAAAAAATAAAAAACTGCAGTTATGAAACTGAAGACTCTACTTACGTCCAAGATGAGATGGCTGCAAGTGGCCGAAAGGTGTCAGCATCTTATGGACTACGAAATTGAACTACTTAATTTGTTTGAGAAACAAAACTGTGTTTATAGCTATTACGTGATTTTCATTAATTATTGGTAATTTAATTATTAATGTGAATGATTGTGTGAGGGCGAAGTATTAAATAAATGAATATTGTTATGTCTGTTAACTGAGTATGCGTTAGCTTGAGAATTGTGAGCTGAGAGTGTGAATCATACTGGCAACTAGCCAGTTTATGGGACCGAAAAAACAAGATATATTTTACGGTAAATTTGTTATTTAAAGGAGGTAGTATTCTGATAGTGTGTTTTATAAATTTGTTCGTGTGATAGCGTTTTCATAAATGCTATTAAGTTTCAATTAGCCAAAAGTAAAAGCTGCGAAATTGGGTAGTTTAATACTAATGTTTGATTGGTGACGATGTATATCAGCCAATCAGAAGAGTGCATTCGCGCGTATTTTGTGGGGTATGAGAACTGCTTTGCGAAGATTAAGTTCAGTTAGAATCTCAACTGTGATCGCGTTCCCACGTGGATATAAGGAGCTTTGAATAAAAGTGAAAGTTTTCGGAATAATTGTTTAAACTTTACCGTGAAGTGCTACAAGGTCGATGCGAACGTGTGAAAGACGAACACATGAAATACCGAATCCAGTAAATAAACTGTGGATTTTGAATAAACAAAAACCGAGTGTTAAAACGTGACCGCAAACTGAACATTCTTAGCGGTCACTCTGTAGAATATTTGAACGAACATTATCACAGATAATCCTTTAGTTAATCCTTTTGGTAGCCACTACAGCGAATAAATGTGATAGTATGTAAATGTCGAAACTATAACTTTGTATTATCACGGTCCTGGCAGTGTTTTGTGTCAAAATATGGCAATACATTGAAGTTTTCACTCTCAAACTACCTTATAGTTAATGGCTCAACTAATCTGATCCCGAAAAACATTTGTTCTGCCCGTTCGACTCGTGTAATGCTACTTGTTCTACTACAACTTCCCAGTAGAAGAGATATTCGTTTCTAACAGACAAAGAGCGTGGATCGTACTGCAGAAGAAGAAACCACCGCAAGGTGAGTGGATATTATTTCTGTAGAGCGACATGCAGTTAACCGCGCCGTGCCGGCCGCGGTGGCCGAGCGGTTCTAGGCGCTCAGTCCGGAACCGCGGGACTCCTACGGTCGCAGGTTCGAATCCTGCCTCGGGCATGGATGTGTGTGGTGTCCTTAGGTTAGTTAGGTTTAAGTAGTTCTAAGTTCTAGGGGACTGATGACCTCAGATGTTAAGTCCCATAGTGCTCAGAGCCATTTTGAACCGCACCGTTGCATGTGGTTCACCGCGTCTGGAAATTAAAAGCTGTAGAAGTTCGTAACGTCGGTCGGAAAGTTTTGGAAGTGGGCGGTGCAGCGTAGTGAGGAGGTGACAAAAATTATACAGTGCGTGAAACTGGTATTGCTGAGAAACGAGATCATAAAAGTACACAAAACAAGTCGCGACTAAGCACACAACTGTGTGCTTGTATTAAGACCTGTAATGATGGAAGTGTGTGACAGTTCTGTCATTATGAGAGAAACTAATAAGAATCAGTTTAGTGTGTGTGTGTGTGTGTGTGTGTGTGTGTGTGTGTGTGTGTGTGTGTGTGTGTGTGTGTACCCACTGTGCCGGTAGAAATCGAAGAAAATATTTTAACAAATGCAGCTTTGGGTGACAGTTCAAATTTTGAGGGTAAAATAAGCTTTTGATGTTGGTCCTTGTAACGTAAAGGAACAACAGAGTGTGGAAACAGATGCCCATCTGGGTCTGCTGCCTGTCTAAAGTAGAAAAAAGAATAGCGTCTGAAGAAAGCAGAGTTGAAAGTATGCAGGAAACGCTTGTTGCACTGATTGGCACTATGAAAACCATTTAATTGTGGTAAATAACTATTTTACTGAGGTCAACAAAAATTTTACCGACATAAATAAAAATATATAACAGACGAGACGAGCAACATGGATAAGAAAATAGAACAGTCTATTGAGCCTAAACAACAGACAGAAGCACAGAAGATTTTGTCTAACGAGCTTAAACAGCAGTCTAGTAGTGTTACAGGATGGCTGGTAAGCTTAATCAGTTTAAATCTGAAGTTAATGTGAAACTGTAAAACCAGGTTGCTGAGTAAAGTAAAATGTGGAAAAAGATTTACAACCGTTAGATAGCAAGGTTGACGAAAAAATTTCTCAGGTTGAGAAAGATTGTAAGACGTAGTCACAAAATCTTAAGTCAGTCAGGAGGTTGCTATTGTAAGCAAGCAAAATGTAGATCACGTTAAGGAGGATGTACGTAACAGTAAGCAAAGAATTGCTGCTGTAGAGTTTGTGTGGAAAACGACCACGAAGCTTTAGACATTAAAATTAATGCCGAAAGTGCAAATTGTTTAAAATCTATGAGGATGCGTCTGATAGTATAGAAGTGGTTGAATCTAATGATCAGTTGAATAATAAAGTACAGTACAAACTAAACTGTAAGAGCATAACAATAGATTATCTACAGAAAAACATAACATTAGAACTCATCATAGTTTGGTGACAGAATCATCTCAAGTTGTTTATATTAAAAATAGTTTTTGCGCTTCACCCGTCTGGAAATGTGCATCCAAAAGTTTTATGGAAAGACTTTGAAAATGTTTTGCCCACTTTGTGGCCTGGTAGAGGAAAGGTTGGTTCCTTACGCCGAATTTCATGGAGGGAGCTAGGACATAGGGTATTCAGTTGCAGTGGCACTGGGCAGTGTGACACATTAGAAAAGTTAAAAGAAGCGCTTTTCAGAGAATATTGGGGTACGTAGAAGTGTATGTAGTTACAAAATAGTTTCTGGGCTAGGGAAACGTTCAATTCTAGAAAAGAAAGTGTAAAAATCCAAAACGAGCTTTTCACTCCGCAGTGGAGTGTGCACTGATACAAAACTTCCTGGCAGATTAAAACTGTGTGCCGGACCGAGACTCTAACTCGGGACCTTTGCCTTTCACGGGCATGTGCCCTACCATTCTTTTTTTTCCATTTTGTTCGTTAATGTTCGTTGTATTTGGTCGTAGCGGACATCACATGACAGTTGGTGATGCCTTCACTCTTTTTGTTTTGTTTTTTGTTTTGTTTTTTTTTGTGACACAGACAAGTCAGGTCTCTGACTGAACACGCTGAGCTACCGTACCGGCATACCATCTGAGCAACCCAAGAACGACACACAGCCCGTCCTCACAGCCTTAATTCCGCCAGTACCTCGTCTCCTACCTTCCAAACTTCACAGAAACTCTCCTGCAGGCACTTTCCCTCCAAATGCAAAGGTCCCGATATCGAGTCTTGGTCCGGCACAGTTTTAATCTGCCAGGAAGTTTAAAGTGTAGCATTACAGTGGTTTACTAATCTGTCGTATTTGACGAATGAATTAGAGCGTCAGCAGATTATTATGGGTTTAGATTGGAAGCTGCCTATGAATTGATTATTTCTGCTTCCGTATACGATATATAAAAGTTAATTAACTACTTGAAAGAGGTAGAAAAACTATTACAGGAAGGGCAGCACGTGAACATGAACTTTAGGCCTCAGGGAAACCTAGAAACACGTCACACCGTTATGAGAACAGAATGAGCATGTTTCGTAACAATAACAGGAAAGAAGCCGGGAGCTGGCGCCATACAACGGCAAGTACCTCGTATATCAGGCAATAGATGGCATGGATCTATGTATGGGTCGCGCTCTCAGAGACGTGGCAGTGAAGATTTTCAAAACAGACAACACTTAGGGATAAGAGTAGGAAATGAACTAGAAACACAGATTATGGAAAAATTAGATCCCTTCTGTGAAGTGGCTAGCATTTGCGGAATGGGTACTAGCAATTTGAATCCATTAACCATTCGCTTTGCATATAATGGGAACAAGGTATTGGAAATTAGAAATGACAGGAGTAATACAGCTGAAGCTAATGAAACTAATGAAATTGGAATACCCGTATTCAACGGTTGCTTGGAAGAGTTTCTTAATAGGAAGGAACGAAGTGAACACAACAGTACAGAGAATATGGTAATAATTTAAAAGAAAATGACAAATAATCTGTTATACAGAAAAGTGTGTACAGAGAAACTGATGAGGAATCTTCTCATGAAGGGAAGACCATAGATACTTAGGAATTGCAGGAGCTGTAAGAGAAAAGTGTGGAGGAAATATTACAAGCAATTAATGAAGATTTATGTGTACAAATAGAAGTGCAATCAGGTGATGACCACGATGGTCGTTAGTCAGTTGATGGGAATTTATGGGTGGTTGAAGATGATAGTGAATACGAGGAGCTTGTGAGAAAATTAATTGCGGTAAAAAGAGAAGAGGTGAATGAGACGTGTTTTGATTTGTCATTAGCTGACAGATTGACAAAATAATATTGAAAAGATGGATAGTGTGTGCAATCCTGCAAATGTGTGTGTGTAATCTCCAAAGAGGTGGTTTTGGTAGAAGGAAGCTGTACACGATTTTCTGGAGGAAGTTGAAGTCAGTAATACTGGGGAAAAGACAGGACAACCTGTAATTAGTTTGAGGATACAAGGCGAAGTAATGCAATGTTTAGCTGACAGTGCCAATGAACTTTGTGCTGTTAGTCAGAAATTGTTACATGCTTTACCTATTAAGGAATAATTGATAGTAATGCACGTCAGATATCCAAATAATTGTAGCGGCTAGAAAAGTGAAGAAGCGTGTTAAATATTAAGTTGTTACCTATTAACATAAATGGCATCAAGTTGTGTCACAACTTTCTGATAATTTCCGGTTTGAGCATTGACATACTGAGTGGAGTAGATTTCTTTAATAAATAAAAAGGAAATTTGGATTTCAATGATTCTGTGATTTTGGGCGTAAATAGGAGAGTAGCTTGTATACCATTTCCTCGGAAAAAGAACCTGATAGATGAGGAAAGAGACAGTATTCCTATAACCTAGCCAAAAAGAGAGAAATAAGATGTAACGAGTACAGTGATGAAGTGGGGGTGGATACAGAATAATTAGAAACAGTCCAGAAAAAATAGAACTAGAGGTAGAGAATTTGCATGAATTGTATACGAGCTGAGGATAAAGACCTCAGTGTTGCACTCTTTGCAGTACCAGGTGACTGACGATCAAGTATCAGAGTTACTGATATTATTTAATTTTCTTTTCATATTGTCAGTCTTCTTCTTCTGACTTCCTGAACTATTTCTATCATCCTTTATCTTCTTCACTATTGGGAAACAAGTTGAGGTATCAAGGGGTATTATACTGAAATTAATGATTGCAAATGAGAAGAAATTCAAAATAAAGAAAAGTATTCAGGAATTTCGAAGAGTAATAATGAGGTCCATGACTACCGCATAAAGTAATTAATAAGGAAATAAAGTAAGGTAAAGATCACTAGAGGTGACATGTGAATGAAAGGAATGGAACAAGGAAATTGATTGTGAAAGGATGTGACTTATGGAAGAACAGGGTGTTATTGTGTTGGTAAATAGTATGTTGTGGATCTGTGAAGTAAATGACAGCTGATGTGGTTTAGCAGGAAACTAACTAGTATACATCAACTAACCAGTTAAGGAATGAAGTGCTGTTTGTAGAAGACAGTGTTGCTATGATGAAAAGTGATTAATAGGTTTTGGAATACTGACAAAAACTAACTGGATGTGATTAATTAAAATAAACTGAGGAGTATGACAAGAGTTTTAGTGGAAGTGTGGAAGTGTGTGTGTGTGTGTGTGTGTGTGTGTGTGTGTGTGTGTGTGTGTGTGTGTGTTGTAGTGTAGTGTAGTGTAGATTTGTCATATAGAAATTTGTCGCCATAGTGAGGGTGACAGAAGACTTGCACGATGAATATACTCGTATGTCAGGTGTTGGAAATATATTTCCTACACAGGAGTATTAACAGCGTCGTATTCACGACTAATCACACTGCTCTGACGTTATAGCATGTTTAAGTCAAGAATTTTGTAGCCTTAAGAGTGGATGTTTATGTTCTATTATTTCTCTCTTTCCAGTACCTTCTTGGTATAAACTCCAAAACTCCAAACGCAAGAGTAACACTCCAGAACTGGTACCAAAAGTGACTAAGGTAAAATTTTTCAAACTCCTTCCACCTGTAGCTCTATGATGCATAAACCATACATTTCATTTTCTTAACTGTCTGTTACATCACAACAACACACTCAAAAGTTACAGGCTCATATGTACTACACATCAGTAACTAGTGCTAACCTCCTCAGCAAGCATGCACCTTGAGAGATGATGAATAAGCCTGGTATGGAACAGTGTTCGCAGAACAGAAGTTATGGTATTGAAATGAGAATACTAGTCCGTATCACCAACGCTGGTTAGTTCTGCAAGTTAGCAACAAGTGTTACGCTCTTTCTGGAAAAAAAATCAAAAGTGATTGATTACGTAGAACTCGGCTAATTTCCTTGCTTCAAGAGACGTCGAATGTACAGAGTCTAGTGCCCTCCTACTTCTGGTCAGTTCAAAATTAAAGTGAAGACACTTTTACAGAGAGGGCTGGTTAAAGACAGGGGAACAGTTAAAAGAAGCGTAGAGGGACCATCTAGAGTTTTTCTCAAGATCGTTTTCGGTAGGTTCAACGAAGGAGCAGCTCGTTTCGAGGTAGAGGGCAGAGTGCTGATGTCGATATGATTCATTTTTTGAGATGGTAATCGTAAAAGGTGTTGGTGAGATCTTTGTCTCCAATTTTATCCTACAAATACGAGAATACTTCGTGACTCCCAACCACATAAGAAAATAGGCCAATAACAATATCTAACCAAATTTATAGAGTTTTGACTAAGAAACTTATTGTTGGCACCCTCCCCCACCCTCTGCTGCTGGCATTTTCCACACTATGAAACAGTATTTGTGTCACGTCATGCAGGCGGTGTAGCAGGCCTCACGATATGTTCACATTCATACAGCACTCGCAAAGTAGGGGAGGGGGTGGTTTAACAATGAAACAGAAATTGAGAACCAGGCTGCAATATCATTAGCATCACGAGATACACACAATTGAGAAGTTCTGTTGACATGTCACCGAGAGCACTAGTGCGGAACTCTAGTAGTTGGTTAAAATGCGTTAAAATTATGGAAGACGTGGTAAAACTGCGAGAATCAATGGAGAATACGTAAAAGTGAGGAAAATACAACAAATGATAGTGACAGAGCCCCGACGTCGACAGTTTGCTCATTCGTCATCGACAACAGTACCGTAGAGATAATTCGTAGTTTTACTGAGTTGGTTGTTAGGAAACAACGCAGAGGGAGGGAATGCAAATTATAACTTGGTGTCGGCACATCCTTGAAATGCATTTGATATCTGGAGACCTCAAACAGTATATCGTTGTCAACCCAGCACCAACCAAAGCGTAGCACCTACAGTGGATGGACCTCTTTGTGTACCATCAGCGACAGGCTAGAACAGACATGGAAAACCAGTATCTCTCTCTATGCAAAGGAGGAGAGATTAGGAGGAGGGGAGGAAAGATTGGCCCTAAGCTGCTTACTCTGTAGCCACACATCGATGTTAAGACATGTACAGCTGTCGCCACTTTCTCCTGGCGAGATCTTTTGCAGACAGTTGTTATTACAATAATTATTCTAAATTCCCAGTGCGTATGCTGCAGTGTCATGTGTTGTTTATGAGCTTTTTTCATGACAATTTTGATGCGTAATTAGAGCAATGAGGCATTTTACATCATTTGCGGTGGTGTGTGTTGGTCTTCCTACACTGCTGTCACTGCTTGTTACTCTCTCTCTCTCCTTACCATGTATCTGTGTAAAAGTTCCTCAGCAAGTATACATTTGTAGAGCCGTAGGAGGCCAGTTTTCCTACACCTCAGTGATACTTCACTGCCCTATCCCTTCATACCACATACCTGCGTAAACTTCCTCAGCGGCTGTACGCTTGTAGAACAGTAGGAGATAAGTCTTCTGGCAATGGCTAAAGCACAGTTTCCCAACACTTCAGAGTGGTATTGCGGCACACAACACGGTGAACATATACACATAAACACAACCAGCAACAGAATGGATGTGGGGGGAGGTGGCAAGTGGGGCTGTGAGTGGGGTGGCTGTAGGTCGGTTTTGAGCAGCCTCTGGTGGAGTATTGTTTACTGGAGTAAACTTCAAGCCTAACATATACATACACAATCAAAAAAGTGTGGGCTTGGGAGTGGCGGAATGTGGACAACCCAGCAGCATGTTAACACTCTCAAAAATAAATTGAATAAATAAAGGCAATATCTTATGTCCTTCCTCTCCAGCAGCTCAGCACGGACTTAGCCTTTTTCCGCGAATTCACATGTGGGGGAGGGGAGAGGGGAGGAGTGGAGTGTGTAAGGAAACTGGTTCTCTACTACTTAAAAAAAAAACATTTTAAACAATAAAACATGACCTATACAAGGAATCTGATTACCCCTTTTAGTCATGAACGAAAAAAAATGAATCAGGTAATTCAGTACAATTATTATATAGATGCGACACATTAAATCACTTTAACGGGGGCCAAATGGACACTTAGTCACTAGAATTCCAGTAAAAAGTAAAAACAAATTATTGTAGGAGCCTACATAGACATCGCGCATCTGCTAGATGCCCACGAAATACGTAATTTTGTTTTGAAGTTGACAGCTAATGAGAAAATAGGTGGTTTTCAAGCAGTGATGGCGGACAGCATCAGCTGGTAATATATGTTATTTTGTGGTAGCTAATTTTACAACACAAAAAATATGTACTCCCTCCAAAAGAAGTTACAAACATCAAAACAAAATTAAGCAACCAAATGTCTGAGAAGAATTTTGAAAGAAAATTATTAATATAACTTTAATTTGGCGGGTTTTCAACACTGTCAACAAGACGAAATAATGGAAAGAATATTTATTGGGACTAAACGAAATTGAGATATTGTGACAGTATTTTTAAAATAGTTAATTTAACTGCAATTGTCTTTTAATTTTGAAATGAGAGAAAGCGTAATAATTTTCTTTTAATGTCTTAACTGTTGCTGCAGGCATTGCGATGACGTCAGCGGTGGTCCGCGCGGACGATGTGTGAAGTGAACCCTGGTTCGTGACGTGAAGATAATGATAGGTCCTCCTGTTTCATTAATATTCCAGTTACGGCGGTGGTCCACGTCTCCGTTGTAGTCGAATCAGCTGGCAGCACTGGCTCGATAATAATAGTTCCAGTGTGTGCGTTGTCGTTACGCGCGCGACGTTTTATTATTAAAAGTTTATTATTCACGCGGTGCCGGTAGGTCGGAATTATGCAATGTCTTTAGTATTTAGCATATATATCCAGTTAATGCCAGTACTTCGCACAGTTCTTTCACCGTGTTGCTACAGGAAAACAGTCACATGTGTTTATCGCTCTAACAGTCCATTAAACATCAGTTCAATTTACGTCGTCGTCTTTAAGACAGTTTGGACGATATAATAAATGTTTCTCGATCAAATCACAGCACTGTTCTTTTACTTTATGGTTTGTTCCACTTTCACGCAGTTCTAACAGTGTCTCCGCACGACCACAGTGTCTGATTCATGGCTAATTGTCACAAGTTCACACAGTTTGTAAAATCGTCACCGCACACATTCGATATACTTTTCAGGTTTTACTGTTCACTTAATAATGCACGATCTCCCATTAGCACAGCGGACGCATTGTAATTAATTGTTCCTCCGCGTATCACCGTCTTTAACACCGAACTTTTTCACGTGTTTTTTTTTACCGGCCGCGTACAACAACAACAACAACAACAACTCGCACGCGCTCTATCGATAGTCGTTCGTTCGCTCTCTCGATGACACAGTACTTCTCCTAGCCTAACCAAAGATTTACAAAGCATATAAAACCAAAACATTCATATTCGTACAATATAAAATATAAAACAGTAGCAAAATGAATGATGAAACAGTATGACGTATTAACAAATAAAGAATAGTTGAAATAAAGGATACATACTTGCTATGACAAGGTAATGCACAAAAGAAAGAAAATATTATCGACTTTCAGAGAAAGCAATGTCTTCGCAGGTGGTGATATCAACACTGCGATCTTGCCACACACATCA
Organism: Schistocerca americana; assembly: GCF_021461395.2. Classification (NCBI taxonomy): domain Eukaryota; kingdom Metazoa; phylum Arthropoda; class Insecta; order Orthoptera; family Acrididae; genus Schistocerca; species Schistocerca americana. The sequence continues at coordinate 613,137,955 of NC_060122.1, forward strand.
CCACAGAGAGGAGGTGGGCGTCCACTCAAGGACAGCCACAATCTTGAATAAATTTGGCAACAATGTAGATTTCACTAAAACGAACTTTGTCCCTCTGCTCTCATCCTATTTGGTCATATAAATGTGACCCCTGCAGAGACACACACCCTGGAACCATCTGTGTACAATTTGTACCAGTCGTGCCAGCTAAGATAGACTTTCGACAGTGTAGCAGCGCTCAATTCACTCTTACATCACTGGCCTTATAAAGCACAAAGAATTTGAGAACAGAGATCGTTTTATTAAAGCAACATGACCTCTGTGAAAAGTGGTGGAATATTCTGGTGTCGAATGTTCAAGGATTTCACCATACTATTTGATATTTGTGTAGTGGTTTGGATGTATTCATCCAGTACGACTTACTCTGTCAGATTTAGTAACTGAGGTAATTCCCAATATAATGGATCATTGCTACACGATTTGACGCCCAACATGCAACGGTGACAGAAGAGCTTTCGTCCCATGACGAGTGGGGAAATTTCCAGTTCGCTGTAGTGTTCGCTTTTATACGAGCAGCTGGTCTGCACACACAAAGTCGCGACACATAATATATATGCTCTGCATAACTGGGTGAAAAATTGTTACCTTACGGTAAATAAAATGTCTGCAATAACTTAAATTACTTTAAATAATGCAACTGATTTACTACACTCACTGAAAATTGCGCAGAATCCCTCATAACACTTTGTTGGGAAGGACCGTAATTTGTGATGTAGGTTGTTTTCTACACTGTCAATATAATAAAATTCGTGTCGCTGGCGAAACTTCCCGCCAATCTGAGAGCTTCTACGAAGGCAGCAGCCTCTAATTCTTATAACTCGTCTCAACGTACACACACACACACACACACACACACACACACACACACACACACACACACACACACACACACACACACACTGTTCAGTAGAGCAGGTACGCCTGCCACTGGAACGCAGTGTAACTTAAACTTTACTGTAGTTCGATATCTGTGGAACTGTTTGGTCGCAGGTCAGTCAAAAGGCAGACAACGGAATTCCATGATTTTCTTAGAGACCCACGTCCTTTCTCTCGAGCAGCTATGACATACAGCAAACATAAAAAATTTAGTTACAAATAAAGATCAGTTTAAAAGGAGCCCGAAAGACTTACTAGTGGCCAACTTCTCCTACTCCATTGACGAATTTTTTAATAGAAACAAATGATGTATTGTATATATTCATACTATTAGTATTATTTCAGCTTAAAAAAAAAATTTACATGTTCCACATCCACGAGGATCTCCTCAGCAAGGATCTATGGAACGAGAAACTAATCTAATCTCTAATCTAAATACAGACTATGAACAACTCAGTAGTGCTCCATTTACCTCGTTCAGTTATTAGACTAAAATAATTTTTATTGATGCACCTCGCCTAACAGTATCGTGACAAGTTTTTCACCATGGATTTGTCCCAGGTGGGACAAAAAGTTCTTTGTTTGCAGATGCAAGGTGGTCTTTTCCGTCACACCATCCAAGTTCCACGAAGAAACTGTTACCTGCTGCCGGAATATATTAGTCCCAAAACCGCTGTGGGTCTCGGACTTAACTACTTGATAGCACACTTGTGTTTGTTCGAATTTGGACGCCTCAAGACTAAACATGTCATTTTCATGCAATCCATAGGAGGTACGTACACAATGTTTAATATTATCATGTTTGTATTACATAGTGATTGCAAGAAGTTAGTCTGCTACGTAGTAGAACCGTGATGAGAATTAAGCAAACCAACCAAGGCTGGTACCAATGTTCTAATGTTCATGTGTTAGTAAAAATACAGTGAGAAGCTACTATCCCTTTATCGGGAACAAACTTGTGTCCGTTGCTCACCTACTTACTCTGAAGTAAGTAAATTCAAAAGTATCTCGGCCAAATGTTTTTAAGGAAACCCAGTGGCTGGAACGACAAGGAAAGAAGTGAAGAGTATTTAATATAAACCATTTAGCGAACTTTCATATAGAAAACACTCACTGCTTGCATTACTTTCACAGGCAAACTCTCCACCACTAACAAACTGCAAGACACACTGAGACATAATACATTAAAAAAGTTTTGCCTCACCCCGGTTCCCAGAACTCCTGAAGATAGACGTCAACTCTGGATGTTGTATCACAGACAGTCTCTTTGATTAGTCAGAGGTGTCACTAAACCCACCCAAAGATGTAAGGGCGACGTATTTCACCAATAATTTTAATTTGTATTTAGATGACGTTGTGAGGGAATGAAGACAACGAATTATGATATTTAGTATACAGAACAGCTTCAAAGGGAGACATTTTATCCAAAATCTTACGCTTGCTTAGTTGCGGATAACAAAGAAAACTTGCACAGAGCACCATATGAAGTTTATTAAATAAGAAAGCAACATAATTTAAGCATATTGAGAAATACAGCGAAGATCATAGCGTTTCATGGCTCAAAACCCTTTAGACTCAAATACATATTGGAAAATAAAACTATTGAACTAGTTAACACCTTCAGATTCTTGGGCTGTGACATGATACGTCGGTGAAGTGACTGTTGAAGAACAGATTGAAAAGGGAAAGTAAAAAACGCTAAAATTTTAGAAATTTGCAGCAGTTTAATGTGGACTATGGAAGTGAAAACTACAGTTAACTTCAGAACACACAGTAGTCCAAGTAGCCGAGATTCATGAGAACGGTCCAGGTAGGAACACATTAAAATATGAGACCATCCGGAAGAATATAGGGATATGCCACTTGGATGGAAAAGTTAATACAGGAGTGAATGAAAGGAAGGTATAAAAAGTGCGATGGACTTACAAGGGGAGGCCGCCAATTGTGAAATTCAGATTCGATTCATACTGCGCATAATAAAAGCTCATGGCCAGAGGTGTAATGTGGCAAAGCACCAAGATGCACTTCTCAGCCGTTGTCGAGAAAATCAACAGTCAAAAGAAACCGTTGCGGTGAAATATTCTCTACGAATAACAATTTTCTACAGCGTCGTGGCGCAGCAGTAAGCGCTCGGATTAGTAATCCGATAGTCGCCGGATCGAATCTGGCGCCATGCAATTTTTTTATTATTAGTTTTTTGTAACTATATATATATATATATATATATAAAGCTCTCACGTCCGCACTGATTATATATATATAATTCCCGGCAATCAGTTGCAACAATTATGCATATAATAGGTTGTTGAAAGTCGTTTGTCGTGGAAAAACTGGCGACTTCGAACATCATTATGTTTTCCGCAAAGTTGTATTTCACAAATGTTATTGTCTTCATAATGTTAACCACGTATAGTTAACGGAAGACATAGAAACGACATTCCGAAACGAATACGTATGGCGTAAGTCAAGCATTCGAATTAGAATAGACACCCCACGAACACAAATTTGCTGTGGCAGGTATGAAATATAAACTCCGTTACTCGCTCGTTACACTTCAAGGACAGATGTTGAATGGGCCGAAACGAGCGGCCGCATAACAGCGTAGTTGCCTGCTAACTTCGAAAGAAGGTAGATGCGGTCCCTAGCGCAACTTATAACACGTCGAAAATCAGTGCGGACGTGAGAGCTTTGGTACACCCCGTAAAACAAACTGAAAAATGGAGGCGGTACAATTGTAGAGCGATACGCCTTCACCCACATGCATAAGCAATTCATTAATGTTTGAATTACAAAAAACTAATAATAAAAAAAAATTGCATGGCGCGAGATTCGATCCGGCGACCTTCGGTTTACGAACCCGAGCGCTTACCGCTACGCCACAACACTGTAGGAAATAATAAATCGTAGAGAGTATTTCACCGCAACGGTTTCTTTTAACTGTCGATTTTCTCGACAACGGCTGAGAAGTGCATCTTGGTGCTTTGCCACATTACACCTCTGGCCATGAGCTTTTATTATGCGCAGTATGAATCGAATCTGAATTTCACAATTGGCGGCCTCCCCTTGTTAGTCCAAAACAGCTGCTACAGTACATACCTAAATTGGTAGACGCAAGAGATTAGTGTAACAAGCAGTCGCAGCATACCAACTGGTCTAATGCTTGAGGGAGAAGAAAAGAAAGACTTTAAGCAAATGTGTCAAGTAGGAAGACTGGTTATATGGAAGCCTTCCTGTTATGATGTAGGTGTATAGGATGGCGAACTGAAGACGGGCGACCATAAGCTGTAAATCTTAGATGAGTCATTACTCAACGTAAGTTCGTTCCTGGAACTAATGGTACCAACGCGACAAGCAGGAGAACAAATAGTTATCAATCAAAACCGAAGCTTCCTGATAAGTTCCTAGTATAATTTACGTGGAAAATAATGAAGTAGACATAGCTACTAAAACACCTTCATACCATTGTCTTATTTTATAAATAGCGTAATGAGCCAATCACAAAAAGTTGTACTACTTTCAGTAAGATTGTTCGTAGAACTCGTACATTTCATTTTCTATTTTCAACCATTATGTAGGTGACGTTCAACCTACACTGACGGAAAAAAAAAATCGCAACACCAAGGAGTTGTGCGACATAAGCGAAAGTTGGAAGGCGTATTTCGGCATCTGAGAGGTGATGTCTACTCAGATTTTGCGACGGGCGCCTAAGTAGCGCCACTGTACGGTTGCATATCAGGTTTGCCTTTAACACTCGTTGTAATTGTCGTGAGCGTTGGTTACCTTTGAAGTTGGACATAGTGAGTTGATGTTAGTCAAGAATACGTTTAAGTCGACAAAGACGCCATTTTTTAACACCTCACTGTGTTGAAACAAGGTCGTGTAATAGGGCTACGAGAAGCCAGATGTTCCTTCTACAATACTGCAGAAACCCTTGGCAGAAATCGAGCCATTGTACGTGATAGTTGGCAGCGGTTGTCGCGAGAATGTGCGGTCGCAAGAAGACACGGCTCCCGACGGCCACGCGGCACTGCGGAGAGGGCTGGCCATTGTGTTCAGAGTGGAGCTGTGGCGCATCTTACTGCAACGGCAGCAGCAGTCTGAGCAGCAGTTCCCACCAAAGTGACACAACGTAGTGTTACAAGTCACACGCTTAAAGGACAACTCGCAGCCAGGAGTCCTGTAGCGTGCATTCCACTGACTATGTAGAGTTTAATAAAAAAGAAAAGAGAAGAGACGAAAAGAGATTGAAAACGTGGGAAGAAATGGTGAATAAAAAGGGGCTTCTAAAATCATTAATGACCGTGAAAAAGGGAAAGAATGAAACGCAAATCGGATTTCGTATTACAGAAAGGTTATCGGACTTCGTGATTCGGAAAAGCTATTGTTGGGGTGGTCCTTGTGGCGTTTCTGAGCAAAAGTCAAACCAATTTCCACCACAATAATTATTTGACAGAGAACAGAGAATAACAAAATGTGATTAAAAGGGGAAATGGCGTAGATAAGAGTTCATGCTTTACCATGTTAACATGTCTTCTTTCGTGCGGCGTCCAGGTCTTCAAAAATCTCCTACTTCGTTTCTACGTGAAAAGTAGTAGCTGCTCCGAAATCTTGCAATCGTCCAGCAATCACTACTTTAGACAAATCAAAATCGTCTTGAGATTAAATGCAATGTATTTTATGTTGCTGCTTCCATCCTCTGAATTTCATAGAAATTTTGCACAATACGTCTGCACATCAATAAGTTGTTTTTCCTCTTAATCAGACCAAGACTAGCTAATAAGTTTTTACGTCTGCATTAAGCTTCCGCTCTCGAGAGACAAAAGACGGATAGAAAACAAAAAAGTTACATTTTTAGTACTTTTCTTATATACAGGGTGATTCAAAAAGAATACCACAACTTTAAAAATGTGTATTTAATGAAAGAAACATAATACAACCTTCTGTTATACATCATTACAAAGAGTATTTAAAAAGGTTTTTTTTCACTCAAAAACAAGTTCAGAGATGTTCAATATGGCCCCCTCCAGACACTCGAGCAATAGCAACCCGATACTCCAACTCGTTCCACACACTCTGTAGCATATCAGGCGTAGCAGTTTGGATAGCTGCTGTTATTACTCGTTTCAAATCATCAATGGTGGCTGGGAGAGGTGGCCGAAACACCATATCCTTAACATACCCCGATAAGAAAAAATCGCAGGGGGTAAGATCAGGGCTTCTTGGAGGCCAGTGATGAAGTGCTCTGTCACGGGCTGCCTGGCGGCCGATCCATCGGCTCGGGTAGTTGACGTTCAGGTAGTTACGGACAGATATGTGCCAATGTGGTGGCACTCCATCCTGCTGAAATATGAATTGTAATTGTAATTGAATAGCTCTGCGAGATGATTTTCCTGGGCTGTGAACAAATGCTTGCTGGATGCGTGCTACATTTTCATCACTCGTTCTCAGCCGTCCAGAACTTTTCCCTTTGCACAAACACCCATTCTCTGTAAACCGTTTATACCAACGTTTAATACACCACCTATCAGGAGGTTTAACACCATACTTCGTTCGAAATGCACGCTGAACAACTGTCGTCGATTCATTTCTGCCGTACTCAATAACACAAAAAGCTTTCTGTTGAGTGGTCGCCATCTTAGCATCAACTGACGCTGACGCCTAGTCAACAGCGCCTCAAGCGAACAAATGTACAACTAAATTAAACTTTATAGCTCCCTTAATTCGCCGACAGATAGTGCTTAGCTCTGCCTTTTGTCGTTGCAGAGTTTTAAATTCCTAAAGTTGTGGTATTCTTTTTGAATCACCCTGTATTTTCTCTGCCGTCGCGCGCTCATACAGCTGCGACGGTATAATTTATATCTGAGGGAACGAGTGTAACGCGGCGAAATTCAAAGTCCCACTACAACTACAAACCATCACCATTTGCGTATTAAGTGGTGACAAGCGAAAGTTCATTGGAGAGAAGGGTGGAGGTCTGTTGCCTTTTCTGATGGAAGTCGGTTCTGCCTCATTGCAATTGATGGCCATGTGTTAGTTAAGAGGCGGCCAATTGACCCGCATCCAACCTGTCTGCTAGAAACACTGGACTTAAACCTAACAGTTACAGTCCGGCGTTCGATTTCGTATGACTGCAGGATTACTCTCTTTGTCATCCCACACAGCCTGACTGCAAAATTGTACGTCAGTCTAGAGATTTGACCTCTGGTACTGGCATTCGTTAACAGTGTTGTAGGTGGTGTTTCCCAACAACATAAACCTAGCCCACATACTGCTCTTCTGACACAACATATACAGCGTCTCGACATGGCCTGGCCTGCTCGATCACTAGATCTGTCTCCAATCGAGCAAGTGTGAGACATCATCGGACAGTTCCAGCGTAATCCACAAAAGTTATCCGTCCCTGCATTGACTGGCCAGGTGGCCAGGCATGGAACGCCATCCCACTAACCGACATCCGGCGCCTGTTCGACGCTGTTGCATGCTTTCATGCAACATTCTGATTGTTAATATGTTATTCATGTGACAGCATTTCACGTTTGGAGTGGCTTATCTCGCGCTTAGTTTAACCTATGATCTTGGAATGTTAATCACTTACATATGTTAGCTAAGTAAATGTATTCCCGAAATTTCATTACTCTACCTATCTTTTGGTGTTGCTATTTTTTTTCGTCAGAGTATAATCATAGCGTACATATCAGGGTGAAGGGAAGGGAATACACATTTGTAAATAAATTATTGTAAATAACATTAGCCACGAATACTAATAGTCACCGCTAAGCTTCACTGCACAAGGGTATGATGTGTGGAGTGTGGCGTACTGCTCACCAATGCAATTCCTGTATGCTATAATGAAATTGGTGTAGGTACACATGGACTGGTCTGCATAGCAAATAACTTTCGTAACAATGGCTTAAGGGCTATCTGAAGTGTTATCCAATAAGAGAAAATGTGGCAGCCTGTTAACAGTTAGGGCTGTATTTATTTCTAGTTACCCTTTGATCCAGTTGGCGCATGTCTGTAGTCAGACTAAAAATTAGTTGGCAGCGGACATTTACAGCCTGATGTTAAAGTGTTGTCGCTACAAGTAGGATTACAATCTGAAGGGAGACACCTAAGCTCACTGCTCTCCAGGGCGATAGAAAATCAGTTCAAAGTATCTCACATGTTACGTATAAAGTGGATGAAATTCTTGTACGATATAGATCTCTTGTGGTTCTAAGGATGTCAAAAATCAAATCTCGATTTTCAATGCGATAGGGTCCGCAATAGCGATGAATTTTTTGAAAGGTTTCTTAAAGCCTTCAGGTGCAATTTTATTTCGTGTACGATTGTACACTTTCGGACTTAGGCCATTTTCAAATATCTAAATTGGAAGTATCATACATAGGATACCTTAGTGACGCTTGTGACTTTGATATTGGGACAACTCATATCTGTAGATATAATAGGTACATTATAACTTACTTTATGGATTATTTTTTAGTAGTAGCTTAAGTCATATGCGTCGTTGCTCCTATGACATGTTATTCTTATAAAATAAATCATAGATGTTCACGCTATTTTAGGAGCACATTAATTTTGAGCAGTTGTCGCAGATCTCTTATGTTTAACGCACTTAACACTAGGAAGATTATAGTTACTTTACAGAAATTTTTCTACTTAACCTGCATATGCTTTTGTTCTCAGTTATAGTTAATTACCGTTCATCGCTGGTGTAAATATGACTACGTAATTTCTTAAAAATAACTTGTAAATATTTGTTCAGTTATTGTGGGAGCACGTCATTTTTGAATAGTTGGTACAAAGATCTTGTATATGAAATCCATCACAGTATTCTAATACAACAGTAGTGACAACTAAGAGTGTCGAGTAAAAACTGCTTTACGGTTGCGTGATGTTTCGCAGTACAGTCTTATTTATTAATGAGTGTAGCCATAGTTTTACATGCTATGCTTCCGTAATGCTTCGCCGTGGAACTGATAGAAAGCTGTCTAGGGATTTCCCATTTTGCAGGACTTTTTGCTCATTTAAAACTCTTACTGATCTTTTAGACGGATATAAATTTCTTCCGTAACATCCTTGATTTTTTTCCTTTCTGTAACTTATGTAATATTTGAACTGATCCTTCTATATTAGGTATTTTGTGGTTGCTGTCTTAACTGTGCAGCAAATGTGGATGGGTTAGTGTTGCTTATTGTACTGTGTTCATTACATCGTATACTAACACATGACCGAGCGAGGTGGCGCAGTGGTTAGACACTGGACTCGCATTCGGGAGGACGACGGTTCAATCCCGCGTCCGGCCATCCTGATTTAGGTTTTCCGTGATTTCCCTAAATCGCTCCAGGCAAATGCCGGGATGGTTCCTCTGAAAGGGCACGGCCGACTTCCTTCCCCGTCCTCCCCTAATTCGATGAGACCGATGACCATGCTGTCTGGTCTCTTTCACCAACCAACCAACCAACTAACACATGCCGTGCAGCCTTGTATTCTTTCAATAAACATCCATAAATTAAAAGTACTTCTTCACCGCGGCTGCTTTTCTTAGAATTAAGCAATATACAATGAGCTATTCAATTAGTCAATGTTACAACTATCTCATTAAAACTAACTTTAAAAATGACGTTCTTTACATTTTGTGTGGTGTAACAACAAGCTTACTGACCTTCATTTGCAGGTGGCGTTGGTACAGCTGTAATTCAGCTTGCACGAACAGTTCCCCAAGTCACAATTTTGGGGACGGCGTCATTTTCGAAACATGTCAATCTGAGATATCTTGGCGTGAAGCGTGTATTTCGCCACGAACAAGATTATGTAAGCAACATTATGGAAGCGTACCCAGATGGAGTAGACCTAGTGATAAACAGCGCCGGTGGAGCAGATATTACGAAGTGTTTAAGTCTGCTTAAACCGTGTGGAAGGTTGGTTACCATTGGTGAGTGTACTCTGCTTAAGAAAATTAAGCTGTTAAAATAAAAATAGGACTATTGCCTCTAGTAGATGGTAGATTTGTGACTCTTATTGTTTAAAAACGTGATGTCCACGAAATTACAAAGAGCCAGTCTTGGCGCTAGGAAATCCAGTAGAACCAGGGAGTATTATATACCTTTCATTCCACCTTCTAAATATAGTTACGTCCTGTCAAACGTTGTGGATAAAATATACGTTCATTTTGGTCCTGGAGCTCTAATAAGGTATTGCTATTGTGTAGCAGATTTCTGGCATTACTTGAGCGTTGCATGACTCTGTTTAGCAGTGACGATGTTTATTTAGCCATTGTTCACTTGGTGGATGTGTTTTACAACGGCATGTTACAATAATATAGACACTGTCTGTTAGTAAATAATTTCTTAACCAAGCCAGATATACAGGGTGTCACAGGAGGGGACTTGCACTGGCTGAAATTTAATAACTGAAGAAGTATTAATGATAATCTGATCCAGAAATTGTGATTACGTTGTGACTACATGGTGACCTGTTGACTGGTGTGAGTAGCCATTTATTTGTTTTTCGTGTTCAATTGCCAGTAACTATACTAAATAAGATGGCTAGAACCTTGTCTTCCGAGCAAATGTAGTGGATTTCAATGTTTTATTGGAAATACGCAAACGTGAAAGTGCAGAGACAATGCATGGCGGAGTTTGGTACTGCGCCACCGTCACGTGTAACAATAACAAAATTACGTGATAAGAAGAAAGAACTGTAGGGCAGGAAGAAATCAGCGGACGAAAGAGCGGTGCACGGAATGGTAAAAATTCTCACAACATCCGCAGAGAAGTCCATAGGGCGAGTTGCGCGCGTGTCACGTGTCAGCACATAGTGTTCACCGCATTTTAAGAAGAGCAATGTGTAAACCGTACACTCCCAGGTTGTTCCATACGACGATTATCCAGAGAGGCGCTTCGAATTCCGTGAATGAATTTGCGATGTTGAAAAGCTGAATTACATCATTCTTTGGTGTGATGAGGCGACGTTTAAATGGAATGGAACCATAGATCACTGTGTGTACTGGCAAGAGATTATGCCCATGTTACGGAATAACAAACTGTTAATAATCTTCAAGGGTTGTCAGTGTGGCGCGGCATGTATGTCAGAGGACTTATCGACCTTTCTCTTTTTTTTATGGAAGAATAGTGACTGGTGAAGGTACTTCACCATGATGCAGGAACGGATTGTACCGGCTGTAACGAGAACATATTTTTTCCGAAGAAGACAGTGCACCGTCACATTATCGTCTTGACGTGTGGCAATCCCCGGATGAAATATTTTTCGAGAGGCTGACAGGCCGACGAGGAAGTGTAGAGTTTCCAAGCAGATCTTCCGATGTAACGCGATTAGATTTCTTTCCATGGGGAACTCCGAAGAACACAGTCTACTCCGGAAAGCCACGTACGCTGGATGAAAGAGCAGAGGCGACTATGATTGCCTGTGAATCTATTGCAGTGGCAATCATAACACGTGTGTGTTGCGTCGATCTGTTCCGCAGCGTTGCACACACTATTGCTGCCGATGGAGGACGTTTTCAATAATAACAGTAAAACATCAGTGATGTCTTGACCATCTGTGTGACTTAAAAATTCATAGTTCTTATTATTTTTATTAGAATTATTAAAGTTCAAACAGCGTAAATCCTTCAGTAACGTGAAGCTGAAACGACTTACGTAATGACGATCATATCTGGTTCAAACTGCAGAAGAGTAAGGTACAACCTTTGGTAGTGATCTTAGTGTTCTTATATCTCGTTTAGAGTTTGGTATCCGTTTTTCCAAGAACGGAGCCAGGATGATTTAGTCCTCTCGGAGTAACTAGCAGAGTATTCTTGCAGTACACTACTTGTGGTTTGTATTCCTGCTTTGATTAATGCTGTGTAAAGTTCGTTCAGCTGTCTTTCTAATGCTTAGCATTCCATTACCTCACCACTCGGGCGTAAAAGTTCATCTGGCTGAGCTCCAGAGTTTGGAGATATTTTCATTCCGCACAGACGTGGCGGGTAAAATCGGTATCCCAACCTGATAGTTATTGTAGATGTATACGTTTCTATTCGTCTGAGAAAACCATGGCTTCCTAGGGATATGGGACTGCAAATGTAGTGGTTAGTGGGAGCACTGCCACATTGTCTTTCCATTCCTGTAGGATCTGATTGTTAAAGATAGAAAGTCAGATCTAGAAACGTAGGGAGACACAACATCACACCCTGCTTCTATAGTTAGTCTACAAATTCATTCCAGAGTAAGTGTTATTCTTGTTGGTCTGACTGAAATGTATGTACTAGTGTGGTAAACGTTCTCCAGGCCGAAACAACCGAATCATGGAACCTGCAATAAATCTTGGATGTAGATAAAAGTTGGGTTGTAGAAGTACATACGTGACCTGTGTCGTGGTTGTTCATTCGTTGCTGGTATATCGGGATGGAGTACCATTTCCCTCACCTGGACGTATTGGTGGTGGTGGTGGTGGTGGTGGTGGTGGTGGTGGTGGTGGTGGTAGTGGTGGTGGGCTGGAACTGATTGGCGAACTAATTATGACAGTTGCAGAGCAGTGATTGTCGATGGTAATCTGGTTGGTGCCCTCAGTTACGTCAACAAAGGTCGCTGGAGCGTACCAGCATCAGCGGTAATCCGCCAGATCTGGCGGCGCATGTTGCGGGTGGGGTGCGTTGGTTTCAGTGCAGAAGCAGATAGTTGACGTAAAGTAGTGCGTTATCGACAAGTGTTTCTCCAACAGCAATATTCCCGCCCCCATAGACCATAGCAGGCTGGAGTGACTGGGCATTGCCACCGAACTACGAAGACGTACTTGTTGTGGTTTTCCTGTTTCGAATCTCTTCCAGAAGCTCCGCCAGAGCTGTAAAATGCCGCAACTTCGACTTTTAGGAATGCTGGGTGGCGTCTTCCGTTTTGTCAACGTCCTGAAGGAGAGTTGCTGCGTGGTGAATACATGCTGTTGCTCCATAGCGCATCAGCCTGACAAGCATTTCTTCCAGTATGACTTTACATTAATCGACATACGACCAATGAAGCCATAATGTGACAATGTTTATACACTCTTGGAAATTGAAATAAGAACACCGTGAATTCATTGTCCCAGGAAGGGGAAACTTTATTGACACATTCCTGGGGTCAGATACATCACATGATCACACTGACAGAACCACAGGCACATAGACAGAGGCAACAGAGCATGCACAATGTCGGCACTAGTACAGTGTATATCCACCTTTCGCAGCAATGCAGGCTGCTATTCTCCCATGGAGACGATCGTAGAGATGCTGGATGTAGTCCTGTGGAACGGCTTGCCATGCCATTTCCACCTGGCGCCTCAGTTGGACCAGCGTTCGTGCTGGACGTGCAGACCGCGTGAGACGACGCTTCATCCAGTCCCAAACATGCTCAACGGGGGACAGATCCGGAGATCTTGCTGGCCAGGGTAGTTGACTTACACCTTCTAGAGCACGTTGGGTGGCACGGGATACATGCGGACGTGCATTGTCCTGTTGGAACAGCAAGTTCCCTTGCCGGTCTAGGAATGGTAGAACGATGGGTTCGATGACGGTTTGGATGTACCGTGCACTATTCAGTGTCCCCTCGACGATCACCAGTGGTGTACAGCCAGTGTAGGAGATCGCTCCCCACACCATGATGCCGGGTGTTGGCCCTGTGTGCCTCGGTCGTATGCAGTCCTGATTGTGGCGCTCACCTGCACGGCGCCAAACACGCATACGACCATCATTGGCACCAAGGCAGAAGCGACTCTCATCGCTGAAGACGACACGTCTCCATTCGTCCCTCCATTCACGCCTGTCGCGACACCACTGGAGGCGGGCTGCACGATGTTGGGGCGTGAGCGGAAGACGGCCTAACGGTGTGCGGGACCGTAGCCCAGCTTAATGGAGACGGTTGCGAATGGTCCTCGCCGATACCCCAGGAGCAACAGTGTCCCTAATTTGCTGGGAAGTGGCGGTGCGGTCCCCTACGGCACTGCGTAGGATCCTACGGTCTTGGCGTGCATCCGTGCGTCGCTGCGGTCCGGTCCCAGGTCGACGGGCACGTGGACCTTCCGCCGACCACTGGCGACAACATCGATGTACTGTGGAGACCTCACGCCCCACGTGTTGAGCAATTCGGCGGTACATCCACCCGGCCTCCCGCATGCCCACTATACGCCCTCGCTCAAAGTCCGTCAACTGCACATACGGTTCACGTCCACGCTGTCGCGGCATGCTACCAGTGTTAAAGACTGCGATGGAGCTCCGTATGCCACGGCAAACTGGCTGACACTGACGGCGGCGGTGCACAAATGCTGCGCAGCTAGCGCCATTCGACGGCCAACACCGCGGTTCCTGGTGTGTCCGCTGTGCCGTGCATGTGATCATTGCTTGTACAGCCCTCTCGCAGTGTCCGGAGCAAGTATGGTGGGTCTGACACACCGGTGTCAATGTGTTCTTTTTTCCATTTCCAGGAGTGTATTTTCTTTCAACGTCGGTTTCGAGTGATACCTAAGGCTTTCGGCGAATATCTCCATCTCTATCAAGAGGAGAGTAACTTAACTCATGTTATGGTGGTATTTTACTTTTTATACTATAGGTTAACTTATAGTATAGGTTAATTTATTGACTGTAAGTTTTTATTTGTAGGTCATTGTCATTTGACTTAACATATTGTTGTTTGGATATAGTGAGTGGAGCTGTGGTCGCTATAAAATGGAATGCCAAGTGCACATATCGGGCATTTCCGACGTATTCTTGAGAGTTCAAAAGAGGGGTGACAGCAGCGGACGGAAAAAGCATTTGCGCCGTGTATGGGAATAATGCCATTGGACAGAGCACGACAGGAAAACGTTTCTCTCGTTTTAAGGAGGATCGTTTTGAAGTTTGTGACGCTCCACGTTCAGGAAGACTTTTGGGGCTTAAAGTAGATCGTTTAAACGCATTAATCCGCAGTGATCTGCGTTATTGTAATCAAGAACTGGTAAATGTGCTGAACTGTGATCATTCCACTGTCATGCGACATTTACATGCAATGGAGAAGATTCAAAAACCACATGTATGTGTACCACATGCTCTAAGCGAAAATTACAAAAATTAGTGGAAGGCCATTTGTGCACCTCTGCTTGCTCGTTGTAAATTGGCTCGTGGAAACAATCAACCAGTCGTATCCCGTTTCGTTACTAGTTACGAGAAATGGTGTCTTTATGCTAAAATTAGGAAAAGAAAGGAACGCATGAGCCCAAACAAAGTCGCATTCGGGAGGACGACGGTTCAATCCCGCGTCCGGCCATCCTGATTTAGGTTTTCCGTGATTTCCCTAGATCACTTCGGGCAAATGCCGGGATGGCTCCTTCGAAAGGGCACGGCCGATTTCCTTCCCCATCCTTCCCTAATCCGAGCTTGTGCTCCGTCTCTAATGACCTCGTTGTCGACGGGACGTTAAACGCTAATCTCCTCCTCCTCCTCCTCCTCCTCCCAAACAAAGCAGCAACTCCTCCTCCAAAGAACTGCGTGCGTCCACAAAAGAAAAAATTATGCAGCTGCTGGAACAGCGACGGTGCGGTCAACTACGAATTGCTTCCCCGAGGGGGAAAGCATCACTGCTGACATTTACTGTCAACAACTGAGACGTCTTATCAGGTCTCCCTTTGCAGTATTTTAATATGTACCGATTCAATGAGTAGCCTGCAGGCTATAGACTGATGCTGCCCTCGTCACTTTTTGATGTCTGCTATCCATGATCATCTCTCTGCCCTTGGCCGTGTCGTCTCCTCCGTTGCCTTCCTCTGTCTCTCAGATCACGTGTGTATCCCAGAGAAAGAAATGACTGACCATTTGGCTGAGAGACAGATACTTCGTGTCCATTCCCTTCCATGATTTCAGGTGCAGATATGCGGATACACATCAAATCTCTTTGCCCAAAAGTGGAATCACATGTGGTGCGCTACAGCTCTCAGTAATAAACTCCTTACAATCAAGAAGACCACTGCAATTTGGTGCTCCCCCTTCCACTCCTCTTGGAAGGAGTCCACTGCCTTACGCTGCTTAGCATCGGTCATGCTAGGCTCACCCATTGGTTTTTCTTGCCGATCGAGCCACCCCCCCACAATGTGGCTGGTGTGCCAGAATGGCGGTATGCCGTATATTGGGGAAATGTCCCGTTCTTTTGGCCCTTCGCACTAAGTATAACCTTCCAGATTACTTCTCTTTAATACTTCCAGACGATTTACTGATGGTTGACGTGGTCCTCAGTTTCCTGCATCAAACTGGTTTATATTTTCAGTTATAAGATTTTACTTTACACCTGGTGCAGGAGCAGGGTGATTGTGGTTGGGTTCTCTCTTCCAGTTTCATAGGTCTGGGACCCGTGACCATTCCCTCTGTTTTCCCAGTTTTTTTATTTTTTTTATTTGGCCTACCCTTTTATGCCTTCTACTGTGTGTTTTAACTTCTTCGCTTTATAGTTTGACCACTCTGACTGGATCCGCCCACTTTTAGCGAACCCTATATCTTATGCAAGTAACTTTCGAATTGCGAGACTGATGACCTCGCCGTAGTCCCACAATCCCCATCAATCAATCAATCACTCGATCGATCAGTAAGTCAACTGAGGAGTCTTGCAGACACAATTCAAGAGCAGCGCCAAGCGAGACTGCGTGAAGTGATGCTACTCCACGATAACGCCCGCCTTCAATCTGCTAGACTGACAAAAAGCACTATACAGGAGTTGGGTTCTGAAGTCATTCTGCATTTACCATGTTCAACTGATCTTCCGCCCTCAGATTTCACATTTTCCGCTTTCTATCGAACAACGTACAGGGAACTTCCTTTTCGGATGAAAATGCGTTCCGAACATGGCTCGATGAGTTCTTAGCCTGAAAACCAAATGTTTTCTGCAGTCGCGGAATCGAAAAATCACCCCTGCGTTGGCGGGCTGTTGTAAATAGTGTAAGGAGAATATATTATTAATCACTAAGGTCTCTGTTACTTACATAAATTCGCAACTAATATTTATTTACATTGTTCCAGGTACAAATAGCTCAGCGAAGTACCCGAAAACTACCTTATGGGGACTAAGATCAACGTGGAATACGAAACGAATACCATCTGCAGACATAATCGGCAGGAATCACGCAATATCAGGGCTAAACGTTGGTCACTATCTCGAAAACAACCAGAAGAAAGTGCGCTCCATACTCGACCACGTCTTCCAGCTGCGGGCCGAGCGCACCATAAGACCTCGTATTCACTCCGTTTTAGATTTCGAAAGGGTGAGTTTTCACGCAACAGCGGCTAATGTGAACGTGGAAACGTTACCTGTATCTTCTGCACATTATTCCAGGTTGGTGAGGCGCTGGCGCAGCTGTGGAGGAGGGAGAACTTGGGGAAGGTGCTGCTCGTCGTTCAGCAGGACTCTCCCGAACTGAGAGTGCGAGGAGGAGACGCGCTTGCAAGCGTCGCTGGGGCGGGCCGGGGCGTCGCCACGCGGTGACCCGAGGGCGTTGGCCGCATGAAAAGTGCAGCCTGTAGTGCGAACATGGGTAGCAGCCACACCAGGTTGTATAAAAGACGCACACAGCTGAATTGTTGACCAAGAATCTACGAGGAATCGCCTTTGAAACCTGCGAAATTAGTGACACTCACTAAAACTTGCAATATTTTATATTCCTTCTACACGTTAACAACGTTAAAACAAGTACAGTGTCTCAGTTGTGCAAAAAAGAGGCACTGTAAAAATGTCGATGAGCTTTAAAAATGTCGATGAGCTTTAAAAATGTCGATGAGCTTTAAAAATGTCGATGAGCTTTAAAAATGTCGATGAGCTTTAAAAATGTCGATGAGCTTTAAAAATGTCGATGAGCTTTAAAAATGTCGATGAGCTTTAAAAATGTCGATGAGCTTTAAAAATGTCGATGAGCTTTAAAAATGTCGATGAGCTTTAAAAATGTCGATGAGCTTTAAAAATGTCGATGAGCTTTAAAAATATATTCTGTCGCTTTTAAATGCATGCAATAAACTTGCTGTACTCAAATGGCCTAGTGTATAATAATAATCAGTCCTTCCCATCATTTTCTTATTTTTCCGCTACAACATGGCTCACTTTCTCCTCCTCCTCCTCCTCCTCCTCCGCCCCCTTCTTTTTACCTTAAGACTTCACACCCGCTTACTATGTTAGTGTGTGGCAAGCACTGCTACCGAGCGAGGTGGCGCCGTGGTTAGACACTGGACTAGCATTCGGGAGGACGACGGTTCAATCCCGCGTCCGGCCATCCTGATTTAGGTTTTCCGTGATTTCCCTAAATCCCTCCAGGCAAATGCCGGGATGGTTCCTTTCAAAGGGCACGGCCGACTTCCTTCCCCGTCCTTCTCTAATCCGATGAGACCGATGACCTCGCTGTCTGGTCTCCTTCCCCAAAACAACCAACCAACCAACCAAGCACTGCTATGCACTTTGCTTTTATAAAATAGCATCTGATGCTCGTACATTTATAAAAAAATACCTGAAGCCTGTATTTTGTAACTACATTGGCCCTAAATGCCATCAATTGCATTATAGTTAGATGAAAAGGAATGCCTTACTCAAGAGAAAAGACATGTTAGTAATAACGAGCATCTTGGTTACATAACAAAACTGGTGCATAGTTTTGTCTTACTACTAAATTGAAACTTCCTGGCAGATTAAAACTGTGTGCTAGGCCGAGACTCGAACTCGGGACGTATGCCTTTCACGGGCAAGTGCTCTACAACTGAGCTACCCAAGCACGACTCACGCCCCATCCTCACAGCTTTACTTCTGCCAGTACCTCGTCTCCTACCTTCCAAACTTGACAGAAGCTCTCCTGCGAACCTTGCAGAACTAGCACTCCTGAAAGAAAGGATATTGCGGAGACATGGCTTAGGCACAGCCTGGGGGATGTTTCCAGAATGATATTTTCACTCTGCAGCTGAGTGTGTACTCATATGAAACTTCCTGGCAGATTAAAACTGTGTCCTGGGCCGGGACTCGAACTCGGGAAGTTTCATATGAGCGCACACTCCGCTGCAAAGTGAAAATCTCATTCTGGCTTATTACTAGATTAATAAACTAACAGAAACGTACCATGTCACTGTAATATAGTAACGTAAAAGAAGGAAAAAAAATACTACTTTGTATCCCCAATGTGTTCACATCATGATAAAAATAATTAAGAAAAGATATTGGTGTCACAATACGTTAACGTAGCTCTACTCTACCATTTTTCTGATCTAAATTTTATTGTATATCTGAAATGGTTATATCTAATATCCGAGTTTGGAGTATTAGATTGTATCTCTGTAAGATGGTGTTATGAACGTGTTTCACAAGGACATATTAAACACTTAGTCAAATATCCATCTTCCCTTTCCTGGTAATGCCTCTGGTGATCCAAAGATGAAGTGATTCGCAGTGCTACTGATTTGTTACTTTCTCTACAGCTCTTTTGACAAACGTTAACGTCAGTTGATGCTCTGTGTCATGGATGCAGGTCACAGCAACATATTTGCTGTTAAAGGCTCCATACTGTGTGTTCAACCCTGTGTAATGGCGACGGTTCAAACCCGCGTCCGGCCATCCTAATTTAGGTTTTCCGTGATTGCAAATGCCGGGATGTTACTTCGAAAGGGCACAGTCGCCTTCCTTCCCCACGCTTCCCCAATCTGATACGACCGATGACCCCGCAATTTGTTCCCTTCCCCCGAATCAACCACCCAACCAACTGTGTGTTAATGGTTATTCAATGTGCAAACTGTCAGGCGTAATATGTATCTGTGGCATGCAGTCATACCTTGTAATTGACAACTAGTTCATCAGACCAGAAATGTTCTTTTTTTTTTCTTTTTTTTTTTAAAAAAAAAAACGACGACCCGCCATGCCATGCCACGCCATGCCCTGCCATGCAGGCGGGTCAGATATATTGTAACATATAAGCAATGTTTTCAAATATATAATATCTTGTTCCTATGCCCTGCACTGTAGGACATACACGCTTTAATAATATGCAGTGCAGCATGCATTTGAGAACAGCTATAAAGCCAAAAGCATGATTGTGTGGAATAAATGAACAATCAACACATAGCACAAATTCCTTTTAAAACTATAGTAATATACAACTTTTTCCATCAAACAGATCTACTGATGTGGTAACAATTGTACTGATACAGCTAATGGAACAAAACATCTTCTGAAGGAACACGTCAGACAGTAATGACCCTACGATTTATATTAAAATATACACTGAACAAATGGGAGCTGGAAGTGAACGGGCTGCATTTTTTACACCTCACTCTCAGTGCGCATTAATCTTGATTTACAATGCGGAGGAAATCACTATTATGTACCAACAGTGAATGGCATTAACTAAACCTCTAGAAGGAAATTTATTTAATTATCTCTGTTACAGTTTAAGAATTAGAACATTTTGCCTAATAAAGAATTTTATAATACTCATTCCCATGCTGGTACCATTTTCGGGTAAATAATCCGTCCAAAAGCATTCAAACTATGGGAGGGTGCTATCAACATTCGTAGGAACACATTATGCCTCCCGTTTTGTAGTTTGTAGTATGTCTGAGGAAGCATGAAACTCTTATTTACCACATAATTATTTTGTTTAAGAACAGCGGCTAAAACTAAGTGCATAATCACAAACATAGAAAATTTCTGCCATGTATTGGGCGTAATACGGAGACTATCCCATTCTTCACTTCGGAGAAATCTGGTGATCATACCTCATACCATTGTGAAGACGTATGTACCTAATGTTCTGAAAATGTAGTTCTGACTAAATAAGACCCTTCTGTGCTTCTGACTCACCGTACATGTCAGCAGCATATTCTTGCTGGCAGATTCTTCTTTGTTCTCTGCAGACGTTTAACAGGAGTCTTTTCCTTACTCTGAACTCTTCAGTAGTGGCTCCCGCAGCCCTTTCATCTTAAAGTACTCGCTGACGTTCTGTGGAAGTCAGAGCAATCAATCGTATCCTGGTTGGGTACCAAATATGTCTACTACTTTTGTCCTACCGATTGCACCATCATTGAAACAGGTAACAGCACCCATCACACCTATTTTGAATACTGTCCACCCACAGGCAGGTGTTGAAACTATCATTATGGTTTTGTGTGTGGCCATGTAGACATCTGCTCTGTAATTTTGTATCTGCAAGGTCCCTATGTATTGGCTTTGTTTCCATGACTGTGCCAGGCAGACAGAGAATGTTTATCGTGATATCACTCACCCAACACTTGCACTATGAAGCATCACCTTTAGGTCACAGCCCATGCTGTGGCTTCTCATAAGTAGAAATTTTGCGACACCAACTAGCCCAGTCAACTTTCCTCATATTCTCCAAATCTCTAAGATTTCATCCTTTTGCAGGCCCTCAATATTGTGACAATTTGTCTATTTAACACTTTGTTAGAAGACCAAAACCTCCTATATATTTTCCGCTTGAGAGTTTCTTCCCACACAAGTTTTTACACAGCGTATGGAACAACAGATCTACTAAACGAATAGTAGAGGCAATACTGACAATTTGTTTTATGTTAGAAGATACATTGAAAAACGTCATAGCATTTATAGACTAGGAGCGAAGACGTTTCACAATATCGACTGGAATGCAATATTTGAAATTCTGAAGGAGCTAATGGTAAAACACGGGACATCCCAAAGAGTAAAACAGTCAGGTAGGGTGGGGGTGGGTGGATGGGTGGGTTGGTGTGGAGGAGGAGGATTGTAAAAGTCGAGCATGGGATGAGTACAGAAAGGTGCAAAGAGAGATAGGCTTAACAACTTGTTAAGAGACGGAGCCTTGTACAGGATAGAATAGCTTAGAGAGCTTCATTAGAGCAGTCTCCGGACTGAAGACCGGAACAGCAGCTATAAAAGTTATGGGTAAGTAATTCATTCGTGTGATTCGCAAGTATACTTGTGAACGTTCAAACATTTAACCCGTGTCAGCGTTTCTGAACAGTGTACACCAGCAGGCTCACATTATTTCACTTACTACGCAGCGCTCTCACTACCCAGTGAAGTTACGTTAGACAAGCGATATTCACCGCTATAGGAAATGATTTACTGTGATTCAGTGGACTAATTCAATGAGTAACTTAAAGTTATTGCACACAAATTCGTTGAAATTTTACAGGTTTGTGGAAATTTCATCATGCACTCTCAGGTATGCCAACTTATTTCCAGTGGGAGGCAGTGACTGAGGTAGCGCTGTGGCAAGTCCCCGGATTTTCATCCAGGAGTACGACTGTGCAAATCTCGTCCGGTAATTTAGGTTACCCGAATCTCCCTTAAGTCGCTTTTAGACATTCAGTACTGTTCCTTTGAAAATGTCACTGCTGAGTAGGTCCTCAGTGCTTCTCAACCATAGTTTACTCCAGCCCTTCAGACCCACCGACGATAAGATCACCAAGCCGTAATCTTCCAGTTGCACACTTTGAAACAAGGACATGACATTCCTAATATTCACCATCCAAGAACTAAAGTAATACTACTACCGAACGTATGGTGCCTGTTAATGGAGATGAATATGTAGGAACAATAATATCGCTGACCAGCGAGAGCTACGAGTGGGACACTCTGACTCAGCAGTTCGGTCTGAAACTTCGTAGCGTATCTTAAGTATATTGAAATACTAGCTGACAAACCAGGCATTGTTCGGCTATTCACTTTACCACTTTTCTATTATAAACGAAAACAAAAAGAGCCGTATTCTTTTGGGAATATCCCGGACAGTTTATGTACGTTGGGCACAGCTGTTTCGCGCGTCTATAAAGCTATTTTCTAAACTGCTCTTCATAGCTCTATACACAGGTTTTTTTTTCTGTAATAGATTACGCTTCACAACTGAAAGCTGCCAAACCCGCCGCCATGTGTCAGCTATTACATTAGCTGAATCAGTGGAGGAGTGCCTTATTAGTGAAGAATAAATGTATTAATGGTTCATGCATGATGTAGTACTTCTCCACGTATCTCAGTGTTTATGACTTCATATCTCTTAAAATACATGTCTTACAATAATGTATTTATGTAGGTACATCCAACGGCATATCTGGATACTGTCTGCAAAATGTATTGCGAACAGAGATAGTAGCAAAGAAGTAATAAATTTAAACATCCCGCACAGTGCAGCAGTTATTCATATATATCTCATTTCGACGTCATATCTCGAACTATAATGGGTAGGTGCTTCTGCACCTACCCACAGACATTGTTGCCCGACAGTAGGGATGTATGTACAAAGTTAGATTGAAATCGGTTCAGTAATTTAAGAGGAGATGAGACACACACACACACACACACACACACACACACACACACACACACACACACACGCGCGCGCGCGTACGTTTTTATAATATGTATGAATATATCATGTTGTGCTCAGTAAAAACGTTTTCGAACTCGGTACCTCTGACGTTCTTTAGCACCCGACACTATTACGCGCCGGAGTTCCCAAAATACAACGAAAAATCAAAGGTCTTTGAGTATATTCCAGTCACTGTACTACAGAATTGTAGCGAATTCATTTTATGCTTCATATCACACAAAATGCTTAATTTATTCATATGCTTATTATTGAGAACTGGGTTTGTAGCGTAAATTATAATTAAAAATTTAAGTATTTACGTTTATAAACACAACTTTATTCAACGAAAACCGTAAACTGCTTTTGTTTCTATAGTCTAGTGGCTTCCAACCGGCAGGGCGTGCCCCCTGGGGGAGCGTAAGAGATTTACAGGAGAGCGCAGACAGCTCAAACGACAACATACACTGCCAGACAAGTCAACAAATTTTATCCTTGCTTAGTGGGTGCATTTTTTGTAGCGTTGTAGCCTCACCTTCGCCTCGCGCGTTACCTTTATCTCTAGAGCTCCTATATAACACGCTGATAGTCCACCATGTTTCCCTCACCTCTGAGGATTCAGTAGTGTTTTCCTCGTGGGTGGCTCAATATTTTACAATATTGCTTTTAACATATTTAATATTGCCTGTATGAAGTGAACCAAACAGTAATTAATTTTATAGAGATATTTAGAATGTCCATTTCGTATAATAGAAAAATTGAAGTGTAACATTAAACGGCTCGAAACTTGCGTGATAATTTGTAAATCGTAAATGTAGTGAGTTAAGAACTCGTTACCCATGTCTTCAAATCTGCCTATAGCTATTTGTTAGTTTCGCCTGTATATAGCCACAGGTAAATGTGTTTATTTTTTATTCAAAAGGAGGTACTTCAAGAAATACCGAATTTTTATTGTACAGAGGTGAAGGGAAAGTGTAGTTCCATCTTACAGTGAAACGAATATTTATTATAAGTTTCACATATCATTTAACAGTATTCATTTTATGTACTTCACGATAGGTTTGTTGCTTGTTGAGTTGTGGTAAAAATTTTATTCTTTAAAGGTAAAGTTACTTAAGCAGGTTTCCTCACAATCACCAATCGGCTATAAAAATGTCTGAATCATTACTCGTTCTGCCGTGCCTATATAAGAAATGTGGTTTAGTATTATTCAATTTGTTTATGTATGTTTATGATAAGACGAACAAATACATCAAAAATATTCTCTCCACTTTTCCAATTGCGGAAATATCTTAGGACTCGAAAAATTTTGAGACGAACTGCTTCAGTATAGCTTTCGACTGGAAAGAAACGCAGTTTCATACAACTGGTTTCCTGTTTATAGCTACTTTCATCAACGCAAATTTACAATACACAAGTAGGCGCCGGGTGGTTTCTAATTGTCTCTCCGGCAGCCTATGGAAATCTAAGCATGCAAGAACCATTTTGGCAATAGTTAGTGCAGTTCACAGCTGAGCAGCCATATTTACGAAGAATTCAATACATTTAATTAGAAATCTCCACTCGCATAGTGACTCGTATGTAAACAAATAAGAATATCCTATACTTTGCGGCAAAACATGGCGGACTGTTCAGCTCATGTTATAGGAGTCTTAGTTGTACCGACACAACACATTCTTCAGCCTGCGCTCTGCATACTTAACGCAGTATTACGCCTGGTGAGTTGTGTAGAAGTAAATAAGTTTTATTGGTTTTGTATGTCAAGTGAGACTGTCTGCTACAAGGTGACTCTTTTTCAATAAATGTGAATCCATCCAATTTCCAACAGCCACAGTACATTGTGTGTCACAATGTTCTCACTAAAGACTCATTGCGGTTTGTGTGTCTGGAACGTCATCCAGCAGCACCTAGCCCCGCGCCGAAAAATAAACCAACAGACTTTTTTTGTTGTAAAAAGAAATTCATTAAAACGTCTGAAACAGGACTCTACTGCAATCTTTCATGGAAAATGAGAAAGTTAATGAAGCATCATATGAAATCTGTCTTAAGAGCAAAAACCAAAGAAACCTCATATTACTGGTGAGGCGTTAATCAAACCTTCCACTCTTAAGGCTAACATATTTGTTTTTGGAGAAGATAATCATAGACAAATGTACAAGATACATGTTTCAAACAAGTGTGAAATGTATGATAGAAAAAAGAGCCCTGAATGTGAAAGAACAGCTAGTTAAGATTGAAAAATATCCATTTTTCTTTGCTTTACAATGTGAAGATTCTACTGAACAGCTGATGAGTGTCACCAAATAGTGTACCACCGACTTGTGGACGAGATAAAAATAGTGCAAGAACAATTGCTTCCTAAAAACTTGGAAACATCAAAAAGTTCTGATGTATTTTCTGCTATTAATGAAATTTTGGTTGATAATGGTTTGTTTTGGAGCACAGTTATAGGAATGTGTTCCGATGGAACACCAGCCATGTTACGTTCACGTTCTGATTTCATAAGTATTGCCGAGAAAACGATATCCTCATCTTATTGACTCACAAAATGATCACATACATACCCTAGCTTCTAGAACTTTTCCTGAGAATCTGAATACTGCACTGGAAGTGGCTATGATTGTAGTTGATAAAATTAAGCTTTAAAGTTTTCGAAGAATACCTATCAGACTTGTTTGAAACCCTCAATAATCTGTTTGAAACAACAAAGTAGAAACACCACGATAATGCACGCCAGTGATGTCCCTGAGGTCTTCTTGGAAAAGAAACTACGGAATCATCGGTTGGCTGTTTGCGTTAGAAACGTCATTTCCTCGATTCAGTGAACTTCTGTATAGAAAACAACGCGATGCCAATGAATGGACAGTTATCAGTGGACCAGTGAAATGGCTGAAAGAAGAGATCAGATTCTATTTTCATAATTTGTTTTCGGGAGACTGTCAGTGTAAATTCGCCAGATCACCCTTCACAATTGATGTGCAGGCATTCCCGATGAAAAACAAGAGGATACTTTTGAACTGAAATATGAGTGTAAAGAACCGTATCAACAAATGGGGTTGGAAGAATTTTGGGCCAGTGCCCTTCCACTTTATGCAGGAGTGTAAACGGAAGCCTTAAGAAGTCTTCGTACAGTTCTAATTCACAACAAAACACTGCAGTCGCCTGAAAGAGTGACCGTAGATATACTCTAACTAATTTGAAATCAAACATTCAGAGGCTGTTGAAGAAATACAATTTGAACTGTCTCGATGGTAGTCTGAATTGTTCTTGTGACTATCATCGCATAAAGAAATGTTAGATGCGAAATGTTGTTCACGGGTAAACATCATTAGGTATTAAAGTAAGAAATAAAGACATTCCTACTCCGCCTACCAAATCCTTTGAAATATTAGAGTTTTGATTTACTCTGCATTTGATAACCTTATTTTTACTAAAATTGTGGATTACAGATTATCAGTTTTTCGAAAGAAACAAAAAATTAATAAATACAAACAGCATAGGGGCATGGGAAATTGTGGAATGCAAAGGAGGCAACAGGTAGAAAAGGTTGGTTACTACTACTACGTATTTACGATCTAACGCGTATGGGCGTGGTATTATTCCTTCCTCAAAATAAACAATTTTATTCGTGCTAACATCTATAGAAGTATTAATTCCTACGTGAATCCGTTACATGAAAGAAAAAGGCATTCATCTGAATCGACGCAAATACGATGCGTCTAGACAATTTGTAACATACAGAACATAGTCAACTCAGATTTGAAAAACTGGTTCAAATGGCTCTGAGCACTATAGGACTTAACATCTGAGGCCATCAGTCCCCTAGAACTTACAACTACTTACACATAACTAGCCCAAGGACATCACACACATCCATGCCCGAGGCAGAATTCGAACCTGCGACCATAGCGATCGCGCGGGTCCACACTAAAGCGCCTAGAACCGCTCGGCCACAGTGGCCGGCAACTCACAGACTTGCTCAAGAATAAATCATAAGCCCTTTATCCTGAAGATACTTTTGAGATTCTACTCCCAATTAGCTGTTCTTAATTCGAGCGAAAGCAATTCCTCTTACTGCTTCCAACGTAAATGTTTATTTAAAATCGAAATTCTCCGAAAGTTCTTCACCGATTGCTTTGAACTTTTGGGTCGGCGTTACAGTCGACTAAGCGCTCATGTTCAGAAAAAAAAAAAACGACACCCAGAATGACAAGATAGGCCGTTTATATTCACAGGTAATGTACATCAGTATGCACTGGAGAAATGATTGGCATTTGAACCTTGTCGGCCCACCGGGTTATCGCGGCGAACAACAGGTACGATCTTCATGTAATAAATAAATAAATAAATTTATATATATATATATATATATATATTAACATGATTGTCTGTTACAAAGAATCTTATATTGCGTGAATAACTTCGTCTTCAAAGAATCTAAACAGTTCTGTGAACATTTAAACGATTTTCTGAATTTTTTGGATCCTTACAAACTGTGCAACATTTTCTTTCAATATTCCTGCTGAAAAGCATCGTGTTTGATTCAAAGTTCCGGTGTTTTTGATAAATATAATTACCGACCATTTGACCATCTTCCTCTGTGCGAATGCACAAACAGTTCCAGAACTCTTACGGGAATCGGCAGTAAAGCCGAGAGTAACGAGTATAATGGGCAGGGGCACTACGAATATAGTGCGGGACAATAAGTTGCGAATGTGGGTCTCACGGGAGGCGTTCCAGATAAGAGTCCCTGCAGTCGCACTATTCCTGTGTGTCCTCGGTGGCTCAGATGGATTGCCGGCATGGTAGCTCAGCGTGTTCAGTCAGAGGGTTTAGCTACCCTCTGTAATAAAAACATTGAGTGAACGGATCAACGAACAACCTGAACGAGCGTCATCGGACATCGGCCACGAACAAATCCAACGAACAATATAGAACAAATGAGATTTAAAAAAAGGATAGAGCGCCTTCCATGTAAGCAGAAGATCCCGGGTTCGAGTCCCGGTCGGAGCACACATTTTCAACTGTCCCCGTTGACTTATATTAACACCTGTATGCGCCAGGGGTATTCATTTCATTGTAATCATCTTCTGGATATTATGTCGACGACGCGGTGATAATGTTACTATGTCGACGGTGTGAGGACGATGGTACAGCAGGATGGTGAGAAGCTGCAAGACATCGGGTTGGAATGGCGGTCGGGGTGATGGTTGGTCAGGTGGTCAGATGCGAAGCAGTGAAGGACTCGAGGCTGGGAACTACTTAAGCCTCACAGCGCCAAGATCGTTCTCGCGACATACAAGGTATAAAAGAATGAGCAAGGATAAAACGGCTAACTACAGTGCCTATGTGAAATAAAACGGATTAGCGTTCAACTGAACCCAACTCGCTCCTGTGTGTAAACAGTTCGTGTTTGTGCATGCATTCCGGAGTGTCCAGCAAGCAATAAAGTCAGTCACAGCACAGTGAAAACAATCTACACTGAGATATCTTCGCAACACCAGATACGCTGTCCAAAGTATCCACAGTTCCATTGAATAATGACACTAGAACTGTTCAGAGAAGATTGGTGCAAACACTCACATGTGTACTAGCGACTGAGCACGATGGATCACTGTCTTTGCATAGTAACAGCACTCTGCCTAACCCCACAAAAACATTATCACTGTCAATCGACAACACTTCCATTTAAGTTTCATTGTCAGATAGGACACAGGCCGAAAACAACTCACAGGGACAAAGTTCACTGTCTGTATATCGCTGAAGGCGATTTCACACAATTCCGAAGAATACTGTCTAGAACAGTCACTAGTTAGCATGATACGCAGTGATCGCAACAAAACACAACACATAATGTTACAGCACAATTACATGTAGAAAACAATATTTTCAAGTTTTACCTTTGCAGTCAAACAGCAACAATGTTCCTGTCTGTGATCTAATTATTTCATGTATATATGCTCATAACCTGAGCAGCACGGAAAAAAATTGTCCAACGGTCTGAAGGTTCAAAAAAACTAGAGCATTAGACTAAAAAAGGACAAAAGAACAGGAAAAGGGATAGGATACCCTATTCAGACGAAAGAATCCACGAAACCCACTTAATGCTAAGGTACAAAATAAGAGACTTGCAGAAAATGGAATAATCTACAGAATCAGAAAAAAAACAGTATGCAGATTATCCTGCAAGTACTAACAACCGACAAAAAAATCAAGCATGGTGTAAGTATCCAAAAATAAATCACATAGATATATCTCTACATCTGAATTGAAAGTTCACTCATTTTAGGGCACCAGTACATGACACACAGTGGTGACGTATTATCAACACATATCACAGGAAACAAATTACGTAACTTAAATAACTAATATTTACAGATCATATAGTTACACAAATCATGACATACATAAAAAGTGCACAGAATTATTTATAGAACATTTTTAAATCCTTATGATTGTACACACCCTTTATTTTCAATGTCTGTGGTTACGCCAACAGGTATGCACCGGGATGTGGCAGTCCATGATACATTCTTTGCCACTTATTGGTTCTCTTCTCCAGAAGTGAAGATCGTGAATGAGATGTCAATAGTACCAAATCCCCAACATTATAATATTGTCTTCTCTTTAATCCCTCCTCGTGTCTCTCCTTTCTGATAAGAGCTTTCTCATTCATGTTGAGGTAAGCATCACGAATCTTTTTCTTCCCATGAGATCCTATTTCGGGTATCTTCGGTAATGCTTGCACCCGCTCATTACTTTCTTCGGTATTTAGTTACTCCTAAACACCGAAGCGGAGCATAACCAGTAGTTGTATGCAGCAGGTTATTTACGATTGTAGTAAAGCCTTGCAACAGATCAATCCACTTGGTTTGCTTCGTTGAGCTGTGGGTTCCCATGAAACGATTTAACCCGTTTGCTGTTAGAATTGTTCTTTGCTTCCCAACAGGTGGAACAAAATCAGAAACCAATTTCTTGATAACGGATTTGCTGGTGTCTGATCGAATTGGGTACATTACATACTTAGAAAACGTATCTAAAAATCGAACTATGTATTTACTACCTGTTCTTTCCCTCGAAACTGGCCCACAGATGTCCACAGAGTTTAGATGTAAGAGCTTATGTGGAATGATGGAGTGCATCTCATCTTGTGTACGTTTGTTACAAGGCTTAGTCAGCTGACAAACTTTGCGTTTCTTCAAAACCTGCTGAATGCTTCTCCTGATATTCTGAAAGTAACAGTAGCTATCTGTCTTGCTTGCATATTTAAGTACGCCAAAATGTCCCCTAACATAGTGAGTGTGCAGTATGAGCTTTCCCACGTAATCTTCTGGTATATATATATATATATATATATATATATATATATATATATATATATATATATATATATATATATATATATATATACACCATTTATCTGAAGTATCGGACCTTCTGTAGAACAAAACATTACCAACTGCTGTGAAAAATCTTCGGAGCTGCCCCTGGTCTGGCTGACTCAGTTTATTCAAAATTATAGACGAATGATCATCTCGTTGCTGCATGACAGACAGTTTACTACACATGTGTAAATAATATCTCCTGGATTCCAAATCTTCCATCAGCAGGATCCTATGTTGCTTCTCCTCATCCTCCACAGTGGTGGTGTTCTCCAGACCTTCAGGTAGTCTAGATAAAGCATCTGGAATCTGGTTATCTTATCCCTTTATGTATCCAAAAATGGTTCAAATGGCTTTAAGCACTATGGGACTTAACATCTGAGGTCATCAGTCCCCTAGACTTACAACTGCTTAAACCTACGAGGGCCGTTCAGAAAGTAACCTCCGGTTGATTTAAAAAAATACACAAAGGTAAATAAAAATATTTTGATATATACATCTTACAACTACATCTTTGCACTATTTTCTACATAGTCTCCATAGCGATTGAGGCACTTATCGTATCTCTTCACAAGCTTTGAAATTCCTTCTGCATAAAAATCACCCGCTTGTGCCTGGAGCCAGCCTGTGACCGCATCTTTGAGCTCTTCGTCGTCATCAAACCGCTGTGACCCGAGCCATTTCTTCAAATGCATGAAGAGGTGATAATCACTTGGCGCCAGGTCTGGGCAATAAGGTGGATGGTTGATAACGTCCCACTTGAAGGACTCAAGAAGGGCCGTTGTTCTGCGAGCAGAGTGAGGACGGGCGTCATCGTGCAAAAATACGATACCGGAAGTCAGCATACCACGGCGTTTGTTCTGTATAGCCCGTCGTAACTTTTTTATTGTTTCACAGTACACGTCTTGATTAATGGTCGTACCACGTTCCATGAATTCAACCAACAACACCCCTTTGGCATCCCAAAACACAGTTGGCATCAGTTTTCTGGCAGAAAAATCTTGCGAGGCTTTTCTTGGTTTGGTAGGCGAATTTGAATGTGCCCACATCTTTGATTGTTCTTTTGTCTCAGGGTTCACGTACTTAATCCAGGTTTCGTCACCGGTCACGATTCTGTTTAACAATGGTTCTCCTTCGTCCTCATAACGTGACAGAAAGTCTAATGCAGAGGCCATTCTTTGAGTTTTGTGGTGGTCGGTAAGAATTTTGGGCACCCATCGTGCACAGAACTTACGGTAACCCAATCTTGCTGTCACTATCTCGTACAAGAGAGTCTTAGAAATCTGTGGAAAACCAGTAGACAACTCCGACATTGAGAAACGTCGATTTTCACGAACTTTTGCATCAACTGTCTGAACGAGTTCGTCAGTCACCAATGATGGTCTACCACTCCTCTCTTCATCATGAACGTTTTCTCGTCCACTTTTAAATAAACGTACCCATTCACAGACAACTCCTTCACTCATAACTCTTGGTCCGTACACGGCACAAAGCTCACGATGAATAGCTGCTGCAGAATATCCTTTGGCTGTAAAAAACCTTATGACAGCACGCACTTCACATTTGGCGGGGTTTTCTATTGCAGCACACATTCCAAACTGCCACAAAAACTAAACTAGCGCAGGTACGACGTTCACTCGACCACGGCTTGATGCCGACTGACCTGTTGAGTGCGTGAACGCACAGATGGCGTCGCTACTCCCCCCACAACCCGCACTGTGACCAATCGGAGGTTACTTTCTGAACCGCCCTCGTAACTAACCTAAGGACATCACATACATCCATGCCCGAGGCAGGATTCTAACATGCGACAGTAGCAGCAGCAGCGCGGTTCCAGACTTAAGCGCCTAGAACCGCTCGGTCACAGTGGCCGGCATTATGTGCACAACTCCCAAATTCTATTCTTGTAAAGCCAAGTCTTCACGCGACAGACGAGCGTGAAGTAGTTTGCATTGTTGCAAGAATGTGAGAGCTTGATGATCGCAGTACAAGGTAGTGCGTGCTCCAAACAAGTGAAGTGGAATTTTCGAAACGTCCACACAACCGCCAAAGCTTTGAATTCTGTGGTTGTGTCGGAGCTCTCACAACACGACAACACGCGACCTGCGTAAGCTATGGGACAGAACGTTGGCTCCAGAATGAGATTTTCACTCTGCAGCGGAGTGTGCACTGATATTAAGCTTCCTGGTAGATTAAAACTGTGTGCCGGACTGAGACTCGAACTTCAGACCCTTGCCTTTCGCTGGGAAGTGCTCTACCAACTGAGCTACCCAAGCACGACTCACGATCCCTCCTCACAGCCTTACTTCCGCCAGTTGGTAGAGCACTTGCCCGTGAAAGGCAAAGGCCCCGAGTTTGAGTGTCGGTCTGGCACACAGTTTTAATCTGCCAGGAAGTTTCAGAATGTTGGCTGATTATTGATGTCCTTGATTTGAAACAAATAGCAACTTAAACCAACGCTCGATGAATCTGTCACCAAACCAAACTCCAAAGTCATATCCAGGTGGAGTAACAATTTTGCATCCGCAAGAGTGTTTTTTTATAAGCTTGAATGCAACCATAGTCATTTGTCCACCTTCACGGTACGTTTTTTCGTACAAGCTGGTGTAAGGGCCCTGAATGCATCACCTGTTTGTTTAAAAGTCGCGTATATAGGGTCGTCATTCCAGTGAAAGATTTTAACTACTTCTTGTTTGATGGTGTGGGAAAATTCTTGATGGCGCCCACCTTTGCTGAAATCGTCATTATTCCCTTATTGCCTATTGTACGCCCGAGTAAACTGATCCGTTAGAGTGAAAAATGAGATTTTTGCAGGTTAACTATCACACTTGCTTTACTAATTGCATTTATGACTCTGGTCAAATGTTAATGTGTCCTTCCCAAGAGGATATAGCAATGAGAATATCATCGACAAAAAGCGTAAGTTGACTATGCAATTCAGGTCCTAAAACAGCATCCAATGCCTGGAGAAACACACCAGAGCTAACATTTAGAACCTTAAAATGATAGTTTCTCCCTGCATAAACAAATGCTGTGTATTCAGGACTTAGCATTATCTGCCAGTAAGAACTTTTAAGGTCACAAGTTGTAAAGAATTTCTTGCTATGAAACTCCTGTATAAGCTCGTCCGTATTCTCTGTATGAGTTGTGGACAGGAACTATAATCTTTATTTATCTGTCTTGCGTCCAAAACTAGTCAAACTTTGCCCTCTGGTTTAGGTACAATCAATAAAGGACTGCAATATGGGCTTGTCGATGGCTCAATCAACTTCCTAACCAGCATTCGTTGCAATTATTCATCGACAGATCGTCGAAGTCGACAAGGTAGTGGATAAAAACTTTGGCAATATTTACTATGTGGGTACACTTCTAAATTACACACATAGCCTTTCACTATACCCGGTTTTTCACTAAAGACATTGATATTCTGCTGCAATAATTCTGCCAATTGTTTACGCTGCCGATCGTCCAATCAGTTAGATTCAGACGTCTTTTGAGATATAACATCAGTTAATGTGCATACTTGATAAACCTGTTCTGCATACTTGATAAACCTGTTCTGCATCTGATCTCCAACTCTTCTTGAAACACTTTACAAGCTTAATTGTTGAACCCCGACAATATCTTCCGTGGCTACAGTCTTCTCTGATCAGGTCCACACACAATTCTCATCACAATCTTAAGAGGCATAACTCACAGAGAAGTCGAATTTTACGTCCTTCTCCCGGATACTCTCAATACCCAAAATACAGGCCTCTTTTAATTTATTTATTACTAGGAACGTGCATAAAGTCGCTACATTTTCTATTCTTAATTCAGCGAAAGTCTGCATCTTTACCTTCTGTGCCCTGATACCGATTGCACCTATAACTTCACAGTTACTCCCAGGAAAGACTGGTAGTTTCAGGTGTCGTGTCAACCTCTCAAACAGTGCTGCAGAGATTGCATTCACATTTGCACCTGTATCAAGAATTACTTTAATGGTATGGCCACATACGTCTGCATATATCACCGTATACGAACGGTCATACGCTTGGCTGTACAATGCTGGACGTCATGCGTAAGTTCATTTTTTGGTCTCTGTCCGTCATCGCATTGGAACATAACAACTCTCTTGCTCTCTCCAGTCATTTATATTCGGAGATTGCTGGTTAATATTTTGTGGTTGCCAGTTCGGATTATTCCCGTGGAATTTCTGATTATTCTGCCTATGTTGTATGTGGTTACTTCGATTCGTGGTTTGCATCGTGTTGAATCTTCGGTCGTTAGGTTTATTTTTCGCCCAGCGAGGTTGGAACTGCACCGCATTGGCATTCGATCGTTGGCCGCCGTTCAGCTGTTGTTTCTTATGCTGAGCTTGGAAGCCTGAGCTCTGCTGCGCTCTACTATTATTATTGCTGCTCGGTCCTGGGTTACATGCAAAGTTCTCGTTTACACTAGTCGACGACCTATTCCCGTGATCTGTAGCTCTTATGTCTTCGTTTAATAGGTCGATGGTGTCGACGACAGAGAGAAAGTCTTCGTCATTGTGTTGGGAACACGCATTAGTTTTTCACATATTTCGGCAGGTAACTTTGCCTTAATAATTTTCAAAATATCTATCTGTGTGACTGGGGTATCCCAATACCTACTTTTACTCAAGTACTTCTCAAAGAACCGAACCAAGTTCCCACTCTTGACTGAAAATGGTTCTGGATTATAAACCTCTTTTTTAAATCGTTGTTGAATTACCTTAGACCAATACCTACTCAAGAAAGCTCACTCAGAATCCTCTTAGGTGCCTCACGTTTCCATAATATCCATGTACCATATACTACCTTCCCCTTGTACGTAGCCAGCGACGAAAGAAATCTTTTGGGCGTCAGCCCATGCACGGGGTGAAACACCTCTGAACACACGAATGAAAACGACTGGGTTAACAGTTTTGTTCTCCGGACAGAAGGCTCGGAACTGCCGGTGCTTTAGGAGCTTCTCCTACACTAACATTTGGGCGTATACATTGTTGGGTGGTATATTGCCATAAATAGGGTCAGTCAGCACATGTACGTTTTTTGTCATAGGCGTGTGGCTACTCATCACTGACGCCGAATTCATCATATTTTGCTTCTGTTCGTCGGAAAATATGACATGTGTGTCAGAACCACTCGCTCTTATTTCCTTTATTGAATTGGAACAATCTTCAGTCGATTTTGTTATATTCTCTTTCCACTCTTCACCAAATTGTTATCTTATTGCATCACTATCAACATGGATCCTTGTGGAATCTGATACATTAGCCAGTTAACCGTTTTGCACAGCTTGTTGCACTTGTTCATTAACACATTGTGTTCTCTTCTATAACTGCTACAAAATCTGATTTAACAAGTTCCTATTTGGACACAAGAGAATTTATGATTACGGTAACATCTTTTACTTCGGTTTGGATTTTAGAGATTTCTTCAGGAACTTTCTCCTGGGACAGCTTAAGATTGTCGCAAGGAATGGTCGTGTGGTTAGAGGATCCACGTCTCTAATAGCGTGGCCACTCCCGCCGGAGGTTCGAGTCATGCCTCGGGCATGGGTGTGTGTGTGTGTGTGTGTGTGTGTGTGTGTGTGTGTGTTGTTCTTAGTATAAGTTAGTTCAAGTAGTGTGTAAGTCTAGGGACCGATGACCTCAGCAGTTTGGTCCCTTAGGAATTCACACATTTGAACATTTTTAGTTAAAAATCTTTACACGACCCACATAGTTTCAAAATACTCACATAAAATCACTACAAGTCTACATAAGATTTTTTTAAATATGTATCTATAACTAATAGAAATAGGAAGACTCTGCAGAAAAGGACACTATTAGATTCCAGACTGGTAAACTTGCTGTTGCTTGCCTGCAGCCTGGACGTTCAGATGACCTGTTGAGATGAACAGCACAGCATCAGTCTACCGGCTCCTCTGTCCCCGGTGTGGTCTCAAACAAAGGCAGGGTACGCAACGCAGAAACGCACGCCACAGTAAATTTCTTAACAATAGCATACGTACACGAAAATGATACAAATCCCAGAAAGTTCCATAACTTTGCAAGCAGTACAGTCAATTGGTCGTCACTCTGAAATGTGAACTGCTACGTCATAAAGGAACAGAAGTAATTAATTACCTAACTTGACCTTTGACTTTGTCGCAGATAAGACAAGTACTGCATTTAATACTCTCGTTTGATTTTTTGCCTAGATGCATACATTTTAAATTTTGTTACCTGTCTAATACAAACAGTGTGTGAAAAAATTTGACTGTAGATGAATGTTTTCTTCGTGGCTGTTGTAAGGAGAGAACGCGTTAGATACAGGATGAGTTGGCGGTCGGAGGTTTATGTTTCTCCGGTTCTCAGAGAAACTCCAGGCAAAGTCGGAGAAAACTGCTACAACTCGTGTAGACGACTCCGTCTCTCGTGGCATTCAAAAATACTCAGTCGCTGTAAGATTTTCTGGAAACACTTTCAGAGTGAGAAGATTGAACAACAGTGGCACTATGATATCTTTTGACTAACAAACTGATCGCTTAGGGAACGTCTTGAACATACAAGCCGACGGCGAAATATTGCGCGTCGTTCGGACTATAACAGTAGCAGATTCTCCCAGTATCGTTAATTTGCGAAGAAATCGCTTTGCACTGTATTGCTAAACACAATAATAGTTTTTATAATGGTCCGAGGATCTAACATCGACAAAAATTCGTATACGATATTTACCTTCCTTTTCATAAGTTAAATTTTTCATTCTAGCTAATTGCAATTAAAAGTTGTATCTCCTTAGCACTTCAAAATTACTTCTACACGCAAACTTATCTGACCTCAAGGAAACACAATGTCCAGTCTGTATTACTTATCTCCAACAATTGCAAAAAAAGGACTAGATGCTTTCTTTTCTCCTACAGCAAAGAGCGTTGTCGTCTCAATTACGGTAACGCATCATGGCTGGTACTCGCAACCGGAATATTACAATAATATTACTTTACGCAGGGACATTACAACAGACTAACATGCACCGTCCCAATACCACGTGACTTGAGCAGTAGGAGATGTTGCGGTCAGATTTCTAGTTCTGCGCATCTGAATGCTCACTCCATAAATATTTGTACTCTATGGGCTACACCACAGGACGCCATTCGCCGCCTACACAAGTCGATACCATCATACATGGAACAAGTTATCAAGGGCTATGCCAGACACTGTGCCTACTAGGCAACGGGACACACACTGAACCGAGGTGATGAAATACACTCCTGGAAATTGAAATAAGAACACCGTGAATTCATTGTCCCAGGAAGGGGAAACTTTATTGACACATTCCTGGGGTCAGATACATCACATGATCACACTGACAGAACCACAGGCACATAGACACAGGCAACAGAGCATGCACAATGGCGGCACTAGTACAGTATATATCCACCTTTCGCAGCAATGCAGGCTGCTATTCTCCCATGGAGACAATCGTAGAGATGCTGGATGTAGTCCTGTGGAACGGCTTGCCATGCCATTTCCACCTGGCGCCTCAGTTGGACCAGCGTTCGTGCTGGACGCGCAGACCGCGTGAGACGACGCTTCATCCAGTCCCAAACATGCTCAATGGGGGACAGATCCGGAGATCTTGCTGGCCAGGGTAGTTGACTTACACCTTCTAGAGCACGTTGGGTGGCACGGGATACATGCGGACGTGCATTGTCCTGTTGGAACAGCAAGTTCCCTTGCCGGTCTAGGAATGGTAGAACGATGGGTTCGATGACGGTTTGGATGTACCGTGCACTATTCAGTGTCCCCTCGACGATCACCAGTGGTGTACGGCCAGTGTAGGAGATCGCTCCCCACACCATGATGCCGGGTGTTGGCCCTGTGTGCCTCGGTCGTATGCAGTCCTGATTGTGGCGCTCACCTGCACGGCGCCAAACACGCATACGACCATCATTGGCACCAAGGCAGAAGCGACTCTCATCGCTGAAGACGACACGTCTCCATTCGTCCCTCCATTCACGCCTGTCGCGACACCACTGGAGGCGGGCTGCACGATGTTGGGGCGTGAGCGGAAGACGGCCTAACGGTGTGCGGGACCGTAGCCCAGCTTCATGGAGACGGTTGCGAATGGTCCTCGCCGATACCCCAGGAGCAACAGTGTCCCTAATTTGCTGGGAAGTGGCGGTGCGGTCCCCTACGGCACTGCGTAGGATCCTACGGTCTTGGCCTGCATCCGTGCGTCGCTGCGGTCCGGTCCCAGGTCGCCGACCACTGGCGACAACATCGATGTACTGTGGAGACCTCACGCCCCACGTGTTGAGCAATTCGGCGGTACGTCCACCCGGCCTCCCGCATGCCCCCTATACGCCCTCGCTCAAAGTCCGTCAACTGCACATACGGTTCACGTCCACGCTGTCGCGGCATGCTACCAGTGTTAAAGACTGCGATGGAGCTCCGTATGCCACGGCAAACTGGCTGACACTGACAACGGCGGTGCACAAATGCTGCGCAGCTAGCGCCATTCGACGGCCAACACCGCGGTTCCTGGTGTGTCCGCTGTGCCGTGCGTGTGATCATTGCTTGTACAGACCTCTCGCAGGGTCCGGAGCAAGTATGGTGGGTCTGACACACCGGTGTCAATGTGTTCTTTTTTCCATTTCCAGGAGTGTACTAATCATTTCTGATTTCTGCAGAAGATACTAACGTACAGTCACGTTCAAAAGTATCCGAACGACCTGAATTGCATTTCGCCTGATTCGCATGCAACCCACATAACGCAGTTGTCTAGCAGGTCCTCTAATCGCTCCTCGGTACAGACGCTTGACTACTGAAAATGGTTCCAACAAGTCACCACTAGAAAACACTGCCCTGTATCGCAATAACTCAAGATGTAAAGTTATACCACGATACTACAAATATCAGGGAACACCTTATCACAGATAAGACTGTCCTTAAGGCTTGTAAGCTCACATTTATTACAATAGATGACATACCTGAAATGTTATAACTCTCATTATTACGTCAGATAGGTAATGCACGTAGTAAGTTGGTCGTATTCATGATTTCCTCTTCAGAGTAACATACCGTGCTTATTATTTAACATAAAACGACATCAAAAATTTAAGTTATTCACGAGCAGCTAGTTCAGAATATGTATGAATTTCAAATGACACGACGAACCGTCTCGTTCTGCATATGGATTCAAACCCAGGTCATGCAGACTAAGCAAAGATTTCGTGACTGACAGAAACTAACAGTCATTCCTGACTATGCATACAGAGAGTGATATACCTCCACTTTAGACAGTGTCAGTTACCAAATATCAACTTTAAATTACATAACATAAACATTTTTAACGGACAGGAATTCCTACCCACCATCTGTTGTCCGTGTTGACGAAGTACGAGAGATGTTAAATATTGCTTCTTCACAAGTAACTTACTTGAAATGCCGTGAGATAAAGCTTTGTGTTGGACAGGGATTCGAACCCAGAACCTAATCAGATTGTTATCGGAGCACAATCAACTGTGACATATCGGATTTTCTCGGCAGTAGCTAGATGTTTTAACTGAAATGATGAGACGAAACATTACTTTTTTCCTTCCCAGGACTCCAACCCGACACCTATCGCTGTTATATTCTACAGAAATCGAACGTTAAATATGGGTTTGTTACACCAGCAGCGAATGTGAGGATGTTTGAACAAGATATAATACGACGAAGAGTTCAGTGCTGACTGGGAATCGAACCCCGCACATATCGTTGTTGACTACACACAAAGAGACGTCAGCTACCGAATTTTTCTCCACCAGCATCCTTGAACTTACAGTTATCTCGAAAATATTTCTGTGTCTCACTGGGAGTCAAAAGGGTCAGATATCGTTAGTGCTGACAACGAATGAAAATACATTAAAAATCGAAATTTTTATCCACCAGCAAATAGGTGTTCTCATGCTAGAGCTTGATAATACATAATGAAGCTTTATTGCCTGGCTAGGAATCGAACCCATTCACGCGCAATGTGTGGAGATGTTGAAGAATCTGCAGTTTTGAACAAACAACAAATTGTAGACGACCTGTATTGTTACGAAGGGATCAAATTCCGCGTTAAGGGCGGTCTGAGTTGCATTCCCAGTTCAGAACGAATTTTATCGACATACAGAAGCTCAAATACAAAATGGAATAAGCGACCTGTGACCCTACATAGCGTTTGTTTCGTCACTAGAAATAAGTAAGCAGTATTAGAAAGGTTACTGTTGATAGAGTTACTACATGTCACCACACCTGACTTTATTGTGGTTCAACCTAACGTCTACTTGGTAGAGAAGGAATATCATGTTTCATGTGAATTTCATACCACAGTGCCATTATACCTTCTTCACTTGGCATAGCCAGAAGAGAATAGAATCTGTCTCTCGCCATCAAAAACCATCAACAGAAGTTGGAATCGAACCCAGATCAACCGACCAGACCACCGAATCCTTTGCTCATAATGGTGTTGCGCCACACCAGATGAGCATTCTGACACACAGACTCCCTGTAATGGTTCAGTACATTCATTTGCTTGGTTGACCGAATCGCCATGAACTAGCTGCCACAGCTACCCAGTGCATACATTCGACTCTATTTTGTAATCACCGAAATAGAATCACCTAACTGCCGCCTACACAGAACTGCCAACAGTGTAGCATGCAGAAATTTAAACAGGAAGTGTTCCTTTCCACTTGAGCTACTCTATTGCGCTGTCTGTTTGTTGAAGATGTCGTGTTGTGCAAAAGAAAAGCTGTACTGTAACTCTCTGTCTCTCAGAAGTCTAGATCCAGCCATATGCATTATCACACAGCACTGTGGAATGCGGAAATCTGTAGGAATTGTTATTGTCTTCTGGAGGTGCTGTAGCCATGTATCAGGTAGTAGCGTAATGGTAACCGTCGCCCACCGTAGATGAGATGTCGCGAGTTCGAGTACATTCACTGCTACATTTTTCAACGCAATTCTGCTGCCTGCTGAAGTTAGCGATCTAATGGGACTTTGAACATAATTCCCTTCACTTCTCAACCCAAAATAGTCGAATGTGGAAAAAGGGCTAACTTCTGCGATATTTTGTTCTTTTTAGGTTTAATAGACGGCCAGGCAGCAGATGCATCTCGAAACTTTTGTATTATGTATGTG
Organism: Schistocerca americana; assembly: GCF_021461395.2. NCBI lineage: Eukaryota > Metazoa > Arthropoda > Insecta > Orthoptera > Acrididae > Schistocerca > Schistocerca americana. The sequence goes on from NC_060122.1 coordinate 613,179,727, forward strand.
GAGAGCGCATCGTTTCAAAATACGTCAGAAAAGTATCTTCTATATTAGGTGTCGTGTGGTAGTGGCATTTTATTCTTCTTCAAACCTTGTTTGACAGCTTTAACTCAAAGCAAGTTTTCTACATGCATGTAATCAATAAAGTGCATTTTCATTGTCAGACTGTTATAGGTAATATCAGAGAATTCGCATATATCGTTGATGATTAATTTCTCTCTCATGTTTACTATTGTTTTAACTACACTAAAAGAAACCTTACGAAAATTGTCACTGTACTATAACAAATGAAATAAAACTACCCATGATAACCTTACGAAGAAAGTCTGTTTTAATAAAACTGAGTATCTGAACACAAGTTTGCCTCTATTGACACGAATTAGTAAAATACTAGTCACTTATATTTCGATTGAGTCTGTGCTTAATTGGTATTCTGTATCATACTCAAGAGGTATGCTAATGTGCCATTTCATAAATAAAGTTATGTATTCCTAGAAACTCAAAATTTGAAACTTCCAGGCAGATTAAAACTGTGTGCCAGACCGAGACTCGAACTCGGGACCTTTGCCTTTCGCGGGCAAGTGCTCTAGAGCACTTGCCCACGAATGGCAAAGGTCGCCAAGTTCGAGACTCGGTCTGGCATACAGTTTTAATCTGCCAGGAAGTGTCATATCAGCGCACACTCCGCTGCAGAGTGAAAATCTCATTCAGGAAACCCAAAACTTGCTTGTCAGCAGCGGAAAGAGGCGTTACATGAAGCGCAGCATTGTAAGTTTTTCACCATTGCATTATGAACCGAAAGTATTTTCTTGCGATTTCCTTATTGATGTTTGATCTGACTGCTTGCAGCTCTTTCACAGAAGGGATAAAAAAACTTGTTGTCAGCGAGACTGGAACTGCGAACCATAACAGACGCTTACTTCACAGGTTACCACAGAACCACAGCGCTAGGGAAAAGGTATGTGTTTTAGTTCCCTCTTACGAGGCCAATAGGGACTAGAGCTTGTAAACAGCTATTTAAAGGACGAGATTAGTTGCGATTTCCACGAGCAACAACTTTCCTGGGCTGAAAACCGTAAATTTACAATAATTTGTTACACTTCAAGCGATAATAACTCACATTATTCAATAGATATGACAGGAAACATCAAGTGAACTTTGAGGCTTAATTACGTGCACACCAGGAAGTAACTCGTCGATCACATAGTTGCCAAATATACCTTGCTGTGTTGCCAAATCGCAGTTACAATACCAGCAGGAAGAATACGAACCGACGTGAGTCTGCAACGGGTTGGGAAGTGACCATAGCTGACGACTCAAACACGCAGCTGCTATGGCCTGGAATACGTAATGCGTCTGATTCGCATTTCTGTAACTAGGTTTAGGGACTAGAGCGTAGTTACTAATAATACTCAGAACTGACTGCAAACTAACCATCATAAATCAGTAACTCTCATAGTTGTTTTTATATTTCTTTCGTAAGTGCACTCAAAACTAAGAAACTCATTCGCTGACGTTTTCGTGGCTCACCAATAGTCGAGCACAACAAACAAATAAAAATGAAAAAAGAATGTGTGTGTGTGAGAGAGAGAGAGAGAGAGAAACAGAAGAGAGAGAGAGAAATAAAAAAGAATGAGACAGAGAGTAAAAAACTGTTGTAAACAAATTGAATCATAGTATTTAAAGAAACCTTTCATTAAAATGACACATTCCACATCATTACAAAATGTCATATTCATGATCTATGGAACAAGTATTAATCTAATCTAATCCAGTCTGATCCAGTCTAATCATATCATATTGCTAATCAGTCATGAACAGTCATGAATTACCGAAATTTTCACCAATATCAGTAACCAAATGTAAACTTGAAAATAAAAAACGTATCTGTGTCACAGAACTTCACATCATGCGCTTCATCTTTAAATGTATACACACTTTGTTACCTCTGAGTGGAGGTATATCAGACATCTTTCGTCGTTAGTTAACAGGGACGAAAGGGTCTTGATTGGAGTCCTGGTTTATTACAAAAACTGTCGTTTTTTATTTTCAAGTTTACATTTGGTTACTGATATTGGTGAAAATTTCGGTAATTCATGACTGTTCATGTCTGGTTAGCAATATGATATGATTAGACTGGATCAGACTGGATTAGATTAGATTAATACTTGTTCCATAGATCATGAATATGACATTTTGTAATGATGTGGAATGTGTCATTTTAATGAAAGGTTTCTTTAAATACCATGATTCAATTTGTTTACAACAGTTTTTTACTCTCTGTCTCATTTTTTTTTATTTCTCTCTCTCTCTTCTGTTTCTTTCTCTCTCTCTCTCACACACACGCATTCTTTTTTCATTTTTATTTGTTGGTTGTGCTCGACTATTGGCGAGGCACGAAAACGTCAGCGAATGAGTTTCTTAGTTTTGAGTGCACTTACAAAACAAATATAAAAACAACTATGAGAGTTACTGATTTATGATGCTTAGTTTGCAGTCAGTTCTGAGTATTATTAGTAACTACGCTCCAGTCCCTAAACCTAGTTACAGAAATGCGAATCAGACGCATTACGTATTCCAGGCCATAGCAGCTGCGACTTTGAGTCGCCATCTATGGTCACTTCCCAGCCCGCTGCATGCCCACATCGGTTCGTATTCTTCCTGCTGGTATTGTAACTGCGATTTGGCAACACAGCAAGCTTTCATTGTGTATTATCAAGCTCTAGCATGAGAACACCTATTAGCTGGTGGATAAAAATTTCGATTTTTAATGTATTTTCATTCGTTGTCAGCACTAACAATATCTGACCCTTTTGACTCCCAGTGAGACACAGAAGTATTTTCGAGATAACTGTAAGTTCAAAGATGCTGGTGGAGAAAAATTCGGTAGCTGACGTCTCTTTGTGTGTAGTCAACAACGATATGTGCGGGGTTCGATTCCCAGTCAGCACTGAACTCTTCGTCGTATTATATCTTGTTCAAACATCCTCACATTCGCTGCTGGTGTAACAAACCCATATTTAACGTTCGATTTCTGTAGAATATAACAGCGATAGGTGTCGGGTTGGAGTCCTGGGAAGGAAAAAAGTAATGTTTCGTCTCATCATTTCAGTTAAAACATCTAGCTACTGCCGAGAAAATCCGATATGTCACAGTTGATTGTGCTCCGATAACAATCTGATTAGGTTCTGGGTTCGAATCCCTGTCCAACACAAAGCTTTATCTCACGGCATTTCAAGTAAGTTACTTGTGAAGAAGCAATATTTAACATCTCTCGTACTTCGTCAACACGGACAACAGATGGTGGGTAGGAATTCCTGTCCGTTAAAAATGTTTATGTTATGTAATTAAAAGTTGATATTTGGTAACTGACACTGTCTAAAGTGGAGGTATATCACTCTCTGTATGCATAGTCAGGAATGACTGTTAGTTTCTGTCAGTCACGAAATCTTTGCTTAGTCTGCATGACCTGGGTTTGAATCCATATGCAGAACGAGACGGTTCGTCGTGTCATTTGAAGTTCATACATATTCTGAACTAGCTGCTCGTGAATAACTTAAATTTTTAATGTCGTTTTATGTTAAATAATAAGCACGGTATGTTACTCTGAAGAGGAAATCATGAATACGACCAACTTACTACGTGCATTACCTATCTGACGTAATAATGAGAGTTATAACATTTCAGGTATGTCATCTATTGTAATAAATGTGAGCTTATAAGCCTTAAGGGCAATCTTATCTGTGATAAGGTGTTCCTTGATATTTGTAGTATCGTGGTATAACTTTACATCTTGAGGTATTGCGATACAGGGCAGTGTTTTCTAGTGGTGACTTGTTGGAACCATTTTCAATAATCAAACGTCTGTACCGAGGAGCGATTACAGGACCTGCTAGACAACTGCGTTATGTGGGTTGCATGCGAATCAGGCGAAATGCAATTCAGGGCGTTCGGATACTTTTGAGCACGACTGTACATGTCATGTGAATATGAAAGTCCTATCTATAGTCGTTCAATGTCTTTCGTTGCTTCTGAATATGAGTGTACCTAATGGAGTGCAATATTATAATATATAAACTCTTATTTAATATACACACATCACAAAAAGTTTTGCAGTACCCCAGTTCCCAGAATTCCTGAATATAGACGTTGTCTGTGGATATTATATCACAGATACAGTCCCTTTGACTGTTCAGAGATGTCACGAAACCCGCCCAAAGATGTAAATAATCATGCATGAGCATCACCAATTAGACGGAGTTGTATCCGACAGCCGGTTAGTTCCAGTCATTCCACCAAGAAGAAGGCACACGGCTCGTGTTGTCTGTAGTTCAACCATGCCTAGACAGTCGATACCCTATCCGCATGGTTACCTTCTGCCAGGAAGGGGTCTCAACAAGGGAAGTGTACAGGCGTCTCGGAGTGAACCAAAGCGATGTTGTTCGGACATGGAGGAGATACAGGGAGACAGGAACTGTCGATGGTATGCCTCGCTCAGGCCGCCCAAGGGCTACTACTGCAGTGGATGACCGCTACCTACGGATTCTGGCTCGGAGGAACCATGAAAGCAACGTCACCATGTTGAATAATGCTTTTCGTGTAGCCACAGGACGTCGTGTTACGACTCAAACTGTGCGCAATACGCTGCATGATGAGCAACTTCACTTCCGACGTCCATGGCGAGGTCCATCTTCATGCAACGCGGTACAGATGGGCCCAAGAACATGCCGAATGGACCGCTCAGCATTGGCATCACCTTCTCTTCCTCGCATTCGGGAGGACGACGGTTCAATCCCGCGTCCGGCCATCCTGATTTAGGTTTTCCGTGATTTCCCTAAATCACTCCAGGCAAATGCCGGGATGGTTCCTCTGAAAGGGCACGGCCGCCTTCCTTCCACATCCTTCCCTAAACCGATGAGACCGATGACCACGCTGTCTGGTCTCCTTCCCCAAACAACCAACCAACCAATCTTCTCTTCACCGATGAGTGCTGCATATGTCTTCAACCAGACAATCGTGGAGACTTGTTTGGAGGCAACGCGGTCAGGCTGAACGCGTTAGACACACTGTCCACCGAGTGCAGCAAAGTGCAGGCAGGCTTCATGCTGTTTTGGGGTGGCATTATGTGGGGCCGACGTACGCCGCTGGTGGTCATGGAAGGCGCTGTACGTGAATGCCATCCTCCGGCAATAGTGCAACCATACTGGCAGCATATTGGTGAGGCATACGTCCTCGCCGGCCGGGGTGGCCGATCGGTTCTAGGCGCTACAGTCTGAAACGGCGCGATCGCTACGGTCGCAGGTTCGAATCCCGCCTCAAGCATGGATGTGTGTGATGTCCTTAGGTTAGTTAGGTTTAAGTAGTTCTAAGTTCTAGGGGACTGATGACCTCAGAAGTTAAGTCCCGTAGTGCTCAGAGCCATTTGAACCATACGTCCTCATGGACGACAATTCGCGCCCCCATCGTGCATATCTTGTGAATGACTTCCTTCGGGATAACGACATCGCTCGACTAGAGTGGCCAGCATGTTCTCCAGACATGAACCTTAACGAACATGCCTAGGATAGATTGAAAAGGGCCTTTTGTGGACGACTTGACCCACCAACCACTCTGAAGGATCTACACCAAGTCGCCGTTGAGGAGTGGGATAATCTGGACCAACAGTGCATTGATGAACTTGTGGATAGTATGACACGACGACTACAGGCATGCATCAATGCAAGAGGACGTGCTTCTGGGTATTAGAGATACCGGTGTGTACAGCAATCTGGACCACCACTCTGATGGTCTCGCTGTATGGTGGGACAAGATGCAATGTGTGATTTTCAAGAGCAATAAAAAGGGCGGAAATGATGTTTACGTTGATCTTTATTCCAATTTTCTGAACAGGTTCCGGAACTCTCGGAACCGAGGTGATGCAAAATTTCTTTTGATGTGTGTATTATGTCTTCAGAGTGCCAAAAATAATTTAATAATACTGAAAATTTGATTTGTTTGTTATCTGTGTTGTTGAGAAATGTGAAACACAGAATCAGATAATATGCAGTGTGCTGCACTGCCATTAATGTTCCCGAGTCCGGCCATCCTAATTTAGGTTTCCCGTGATTTCCCTAAATCGCTCCAGGCAAATGCCGGGATGGTTCCTTCGAAGGGGCATGGCCGACTTCCTTCCCTAATCCGATGAGACCGATGACCTCGCTGTTTGATCTCTTCCCCCAAACAACCCAACCCAACCCATTAATGCGGCGCGTTCACGGTTTCCCTCTCCCCCCCCCCCCTCCTCGTCGCGAGAAAACGTAGCGTGGCGGAGAGGGGAAATGTCAACAGTCGCTGAGCGCTTTGGCAGTCGTTCCCCACGCACCTCCTGATCGCCGAAATCTTGGTCGCCCCTGCTCTAATGGAAGCAATGGTGAGACCAACTCTTACACAGTACCAGTTACATGGAAGAAACAAAATTGGCTACATAGCGTTTCTCCCACAGCTTACCCAGGAAAACGTAGGGAAAGAAACTCTGAGAAAATTATGTGTCCAGTGCAGTTTCCTCGAAACGAGAGACTCAACAGCTGGTTTAAAGCATTCATATTCGGTCATCGGATATTTCCCGGAGGTATGTCTCACACAGGACGCTGAGTAGCTATCTGTTGTCCGCACGACCTAAGTACCAATTGCTACAAGTTACTGCTGCATCTTGTACGTGTAGGCGAATTTGCCTGGAGATCTGCGAACTGCAGCCGTCATCGGTCTGCGCCTATTTGCGGACTCCTAGCCGGCGAGAGACAAAGCTGTGTGCATAACAGCAGCGCAGCGGGTGGCGCAGTAAAGCCCGCGGGACACAAGACAAAGGAGCCTCTGCTCATCTGGCTGATGGCTGCAGTCTGCGTGACGCAACGTCGCGGCGTCCCCAGCCCCCTTCACGGTGTCAGCAGCAGCAGGCGACAAAGCCAGCAGGCCACCAGGGCAGGGGACTGCCGGCGGACTCCTTCTGATCGCCTCTCCATCGTATCCCATCCCGCAGGGTCTGGAAGACTACACATGGCACTAGGTTCGGCAAGTTAGAGAATCAATCACGTCTGTCATAACGTGTGCCCTGAAAAATTGTCGTGGCGACATGGCGAGTCATGACAGTACAGGGTACATCTTTATGAATGCGTGGGGTCTGTTTTTTCAGACATATTCGAAAGAACAGACAGCACACATTCCTATAACTGATATGATCTGTGACATCCATCATAGAGTGTGCCCTGAAAAATTGTCCTGGTGGCATGCTGAGTCGTGACAATACAAGCTACATCTGTATGAATGCGTGGTGTGGTGTCACCGCCAGACACCACACTTGCTAGGTGGTAGCTTTAAATCGGCCGCGGTCCATTAGTACATGTCGGACCCGCGTGTCGCCACTGTCAGTGATCGCAGACCGAGCGCCACCACACGGCAGGTCTCGAGAGACGGACTAGCACTCGCCCCAGTTGTACGGACGACTTTGCTAGCGACTACACTGACGAAGCCTCGCTCCTTTGCCGAGCAGATAGTTAGAACAGCCTTCAGCTAGGTCCATGGCTACGACCTAGCAAGGCGCCATTAGCCTTACATAGCAATTGATACTTATCGTATAAAGCATGTCTCATCAAGAACGATGTATACAACAAGGATGGATTAAAGTTAACTATTCCAAAAGCTACGTACTTTTCTTTATAGCATTCATTACGTATCCTGTTTCAGACCTCACGCCATCCTTCGTGTGTTTATAGCGTGCATTGCGGTCCCCTCAAATCACACTGTGTCGGCACTTCTGTCGACACATCACGTGGTGTCTGTTCTTTCAGACATGTAAGAAAGAACAGACGTCACACATTCATATTGAGCCGTGTATCGACTCGTGCTACACCTTGTGTTTAAATTGCATTGGTTTTCCTTTTCTTCCCCTGACACGTTTGTTTGATATGTTGTCTGTCATTAAGTGGCTGCTTGGTTGTCTTTTCTCTCTGCTATCGATATCTGCGTTTTTGCTTCCGGGAAACTGCTATGGAGGAAGTGAGATCTTCGACCGGTGGTAACTTCGTGTGGTGGCGCGGAAGTAGGGGGTGCTCGCACAGAGAGTGTGGTGGACACGGGAGGGCAGTGTGGCTCTCCAGCGCGAAGCAGGCGTGGTCGGTTGTACCGAGTCGCCACGTGATGTATGTCGGTTGTGTGTAACGAGCGGGGAGTTGACGGAAGAGCTCCCCTCGGGTTGGTTGTAAGCAGAATCGCCCCACGAGTAGTTGCTGTTCATTTCTCCTTTGTGGGATGTTAACAAGCTTCTTTAAGTCCTCCGTTTCAACACTGGAGTTTAAAAAGAAGGCACCTAACATGAAGGAGCGGTCACTACCCGTCCACGTTGCAGAGAAGACGTGAACTCCGGTGACAGAGCGTGTTGTCGCGTGACCGTGGCGTGCTGGGTACACTGGCGACGCGTGTGCGGTCGGATGTGTGGATCCTTGCCATCGGGGGTCGTGTACTGCATGTTCGAGCATAATTGCAAATTACGTTAGTGGAAGGTTTACTCATTAAGTAATAAGTTTGCGTAACCAGTGTCTCTTCGGCCTTGTGGCCTCCGGCGATCGGGTTTCCTGTACCCGGCACCAGTGTAATTGGAGACAGTGATCTTTCCTCCTCCTCCTCTCGTTACTGTCCGATGGGAGGTTTAGTTTTGGCAGTTTAATTGTTTCGCTATTCTGTCGTGTGTTATGAGTAAATTCATGCTTTTTGTTGGTTGATCATGTGGTCGCTCATTCAGGACTGTGTGGTGTAATGTTTCCTTGCACAAGGTTAGCTCCAATTCTGTCAGCAAGTTAAGCCATCTTATAACAAGTTTTCGCTGGCTAAAAGTCGATGCAGTGACCAGCCTGAGAGTGGCAATTGTGTTTACGGGCGTATTTAAATTGGTCAGTTTTCTGTCTAGCCTGAGCATCCCTGAGTGGGTGATTTGTGGGCGCCTTACATGTCCGTCATATCTGTTATGTTCTAATGATATTCCAGGACACCTTTGTTTAAAAACTTTTTAAATTCCTCCATTCCTCTATTGCCAATAATCGTGTGTTTGCTGAGACCTTTGATTTTTTTTTTTAAATGGCGGTGTTGGTAGCTTCACTACCTCACCGTACTTTATTAACAAAGTTCTGTATTTGCTTTATTAGCCTGTTTACTAATGTTCTTTAAATTTCTTTTTAAAACTGTTGTATTGCTATAAATTACTTGATTGCCGTTAGCGGCGTGTTTTGAAAGGATGTTATTGTCGTACTGTTAGCTTCTGTGTTTTTTTTTTTTTTTTAATTTAAGCTGTTGTATTGCTATAAATGACTGGATTGCCGTTTTTTAAAAGAAAATTTTAAACTGTTGCATTGCTGTAAATGACTTGATTGCCGTTAGCGGCGTGTTTTGAAAGGTTGTTGATTGCCATACTGGTGCTTCTATTTTCTTTTTTAAAGGGATTTTTTTTAAATTGTTGTATTGCTATAAATGATTTGATTGCCGTTAGCGGCGTGTTTAAAAGGTTATTTATTGCCGTACTGTTAGTTTCTGTAAGATATGAATAAAACATTTGTGTGTGAAAATCTCAACTCGACAGTAAACTATTAGAAATTTGGCCCCGTTTCCCAACTTGTGGTGTGGCTTGTAGTAACCGTAACCACTGTGTCAGGTCACATATAACTGATACATCTTGATGGGCTGTGCAGATGCACAATTACGTTCGGCCTCCAACGGGAATCTAAAATTAGCGAGAATGGAGATGGATGGAAAATGGGGATAAGCGGCGGCAATGTGGGTCGGCCAGGGAGTGTGCAAACATAGTCCACACATTTGTGGTTAATATTGTCTCCGAGTGGTGCAGTGACTAATGCAATTGCTTAGTAAACAGGAAATCCCACTTTCGAGTTCTAGCCCGGCATACAGTTTCTTTCGTTGCCGCAGTTCCAGCATAAAATCCCAATACAGCTTAATCATCAGTTCCTTCCCTTCCCCTCCCTTTCCTTTCGCTTTCCTTTGCCCCCCCCCCTCCACCCCCACCACCACCACCTCCACTACCTTCAGTTTACATAATACAAGGTACACCGGCAAAGTGGCCAATCCACGTGGGTAGTACTTAACAGATGTACTGGCTCTCTGGTAGTGGTTCAAATGGCTCTAAGCACTATGGGACTTAACATCTGTGGTCATCAGTCCCCTAGAACTACGAACTAATTAAACCTAACTAACCTAAGGACGTCACACACATCCATGCCCGAGGCAGGATTCGAACCTGCGACCGTAGCAGTCGCGCGGTTCCTGACTGAGCGCTTAGAACCGCAAGACCACCGCGGCCGGCTCTGGTGGTAGTATACAGAAGTTCATAATGTATGAATGACCTCGGAAGGAAGTGACGGATGTCCAACAGCTCCCAGTACTGAGAATCAGTCTAAGTAGGATGACCAGCAATAATGTCTCCCGATGACATCAACAATGACCCATCGTGACGCTTTTAGGGCTACGGTCTTTCAGCCTAGAGACCTCCCCACGCATGTAGAACCTAATTTAAGTCTGGAGAAAGATTCTATTACCATTAGACACACCATGCGTTCGTAGGCAGTTACTCCTCCACCAGGTGTTCACAATGCAGTTCGGCATTATCATCTCTCAGATGGAAGTCAGGTATCGAAACATTAGCGCGCGCGCACACACACACACACACACACACACACACACGCACGCACAAAATCACGTAGTCTGCTGCAAGTCAGCGCTGGAGGTCACATACAGGGGCAAATGTGTTCACAATGCGATACTGTCGCAGGCGATAACATATACTTTAGCATGTTCATCCATCCAAAAACGTCACCTGAGTGATAAGATCTCCCAAGGGTGTGTCAGATGTACAGACGGGGGGAAACCAAAATTCGTTCCTAAGCAGAAACAGAGCCTCTGGGGTTCACACATGATGGTGAGCACCAAAATCGTCGAACTTACATAGTGCCTTCGTCTGAACATTTAAATCTAAATCTGTACTCCGCAAGCCAACTTACTGTGTGTGGCGGATGGTGCTTCGTGTACCCACTGTCGCTTTCCCTCTTTCCCGTTCCAGTTGGGAATGGTTCACGGGAAGAACCGAACGTCGGCACTCAATAATCTTTCGTGTTATTTAGTAATGTTGTTGTGCCCGATTGTAATTGTTTTTTCCTATATTTTTTCAGATTTTCGAATGTTCAGAGATGTTCAAATGTGTGTGAGTTCGTAGGCAGTTACTCATCCACCAGGTCTTCACAATGCAGTTCGGCATTATCATCTCTCAGATGGAATTCCTAAGGGACCAAACTGCTGAGGGCATCGGTCCCTAGATTTACACATTACTTAAACTAATTTATGCTAAGAACAACACACACAATGCCCGAGAGATGACTCGAAACTCCGGCGGGAGGGCCGCTCATCCGTGACATAGCGCCTCAAACCCCGTGGCTTTCAGATGTTTCATCATCCCAGGGCAGAGATCACACTGTGAACCAACCGGATTGATTTTTATTCTAATTTTTATTACGGCTGAAATTCTGCATCCCTTGTACCATTAGCTACATTTCCTAAATGTGGATGTGAGTGAAATTGAAAACTCATGCGCATTCGTAAATTAACGTTGACTGTCTCAGTTTGGTCATTTAGCAGGGCCTGACAATGGCAGTTGGGTTTAAGTCTCCGAGGCTGCCAGTTTGTCCTTTTTTTAACACGTAGCCCCGCGGTTGGTTCCTTCAGACTCACGCGTAAGTAAAACAGTTGTTCACATTTTAGACGTAGAGTCGGTGGGAAGCTTTGAAAACAGGAACCAGATGTTGACTGATATCTTCTGAGTGGGGGAAATTCCTGATACGACTGTAGATTCGCTTTGTCGATTGGCCAGTTCGACCCCATCAAGTTTGTTTTTCAGTCTCTGCCCACCGATTTGGGGCAGGTTGAATATTGGTTCAGATTTGGCAATCGCTGTTAGGGGAATACGAAATCCCACTGATAAATGCACTTGGAGTGTGAATTTGGAAGAGGGCTAGTCATTTTTTCATGTTAAGTAGTTTCTAGAATTGTTACATGATTTGCCAGAAGCATTTTTACGGGAATCTCGCGAGTGATAATTTGCCTATTGTTTAGCTAGATTCAGTCAAGGCCGACTTCGTTCTGTATGTGGACTCAATTCACTTCATGCATCCCGAACCCCAATAAGTTTCGTGAGCTCTTTGGGGTGCCTGTGGGCCCCAAGCCAGTGAACTTTGCCTTCCGTCATCTTTGAGTGTTTTCCATTTTCTGTAGCATTTAAGTGTTGCGGTCATCAGTTAACCTAACACTCGCTAAATATTATTGTTTAAGTTTCTGGAAAACATATACCCATTAATGAATCATAGTCATAGGTATTCTCATATATTAAATGTTTGCTGAAGTTGAGGAGCAACGAACAGCTTAATTACAAACCAGAAGTTTATTCAGTAAAAAAATACAGAAAGTGAAGAGTGTTATACACAGATCAAATTACATCTGTAAGTCTCGAACTCCACTATCTTCTGAGAATTTACGTAGCTTTCCAAACAGTAAATGAAAGCATTTCATTAGTTGTAATTTATTATTCAAATGGGACGCTTTGTACATACACTGAGGTGAAAAAATCATGGGATGACGATAAGCACATATACAGATGACGATATACACAAGGCATAAATGGGCAGAGCATTGGCGGAGCTGTCATTGATGCTTAGGTGATGATGGCCACGCCATGGGAATTAAGACTTTGAACGCAGAATAGTAGTGGAAGCTAGGTGTATGGAACATTCCATTTCGGAAACAGAGAATTCAATATTCCGAGGTCCACAGTGTCAAGAGTGTGCCGAGAATACGACATTTCAGCCATTTCTTCTAAAGACGGGCATCGCAGTGGCCGAAGTCCTTCATTTAACGACCGAAGGTGGCGATTGCATAGTGTTGTCAGTGCTAAGCGACAAGCAGCAAAGCATGAAATAACCGCAGGTATCATTGTTGGATGTACGACGAAGCTATCCGTCATGGCCGAGTGGCGAAATTTGACGCTAATGGGTTACAGCAGCAGACTACCGAAGGGAGTGAGTTTGCTAACAGCACGACAACGCCTGCGGAGCCTCTCCTGAGCTCATGACCATAACGGTTGGACCCTGGAAAAATGTGGCCTGCTGAGATGAGTCCCAACTTCAATTGGTAAGAGCTGATGGTAGGTTTCGAGTGTGGCGCAGGTCCAACGAAGCCATGGACCCAAGTTGTCAACAACGTACCGTGAAAGCTGGTTGTGGCTCCAAGACAGTGTGGACTGTGTTTGCATGGAAGAATTGGATCCCGTGGTTCAATTGAACCGATCATTGATGTCAAATGGTTATGTTCGGCTACTTGGGGCCATTCATGTACTTCATGTTCCGAAACAACGATGTAACTTTTCTGGATGACAGTGCGGCTTCTCACTGGGCCACAAGTATTCGCGATTCGTTTGAAGAACATTCTGGATAATTGTAGAGAATGTTTTGGCACCCAGATCGCCCGTCATGAATCCCATCGAATATATATATATATATATATATATATATATATATATATATATATATATATATATATATCCTGGAAATGGAAAAAAGAACACATTGACACCGGTGTGTCAGACCCACCATACTTGCTCCGGACACTGCGAGAGGGCTGTACAAGCAATGATCACACGCACGGCACAGCGGACACACCAGGAACCGCGGTGTTGGCCGTCGAATGGCGCTAGCTGCGCAGCATTTGTGCACCGCCGCCGTCAGTGTCAGCCAGTTTGCCGTGGCATACGGAGCTCCATCGCAGTCTTTAACACTGGTAGCATGCCGCGACAGCGTGGACGTGAACCGTATGTGCAGTTGACGGACTTTGAGCGAGGGCGTATAGTGGGCATGCGGGAGGCCGGGTGGACGTACCGCCGAATTCCTCAACACGTGGGGCGTGAGGTCTCCACAGTACATCGATGTTGTCGCCAGTGGTCGGCGGAAGGTGCACGTGCCCGTCGACCTGGGACCGGACCGCAGCGACGCAAGGATGCACGCCAAGACCGTAGGATCCTACGCAGTCCCGTAGGGGACCGCACCGCCACTTCCCAGCAAATTAGGGACACTGTTGCTCCTGGGGTATCGGCGAGGACCATTCGCAACCGTCTCCATGAAGCTGGGCTACGGTCCCGCACACCGTTAGGCCGTCTTCCGCTCACGCCCCAACATCGTGCAGCCCGCCTCCAGTGGTGTCGCGACAGGCGTGAATGGAGGGACGAATGGAGACGTGTCGTCTTCAGCGATGAGAGTCGCTTCTGCCTTGGTGCCAATGATGGTCGTATGCGTGTTCGGCGCCGTGCAGGTGAGCGCCACAATCAGGACTGCATACGACCGAGGCACACAGGGCCAACACCCGGCATCATGGTGTGGGGAGCGATCTCCTACACTGGCCGTACACCACTGGTGACCGTCGAGGGGACACTGAATAGTGCACGGTACATCCAAACCGTCATCGAACCCATCGTTCTACCATTCCTAGACCGGCACGGGAACTTGCTGTTCCAACAGGACAATGCACGTCCGCATGTATCCCGTGCCACCCAACGTGCTCTAGAAGGTGTAAGTCAACTACCCTAGCCAGCAAGATCTCCGGATCTGTCCCCCATTGAGCATGTTTGGGACTGGATGAAGCGTCGTCTCACGCGGTCTGCACGTCCAGCACGAACGCTGGTCCAACTGAGGCGCCAGGTGGAAATGGCATGGCAAGCCGTTCCACAGGACTACATCCAGCATCTCTACGATCGTCTCCATGGGAGAATAGCAGCCTGCATTGCTGCGAAAGGTGGATATACACTGTACTAGTGCCGACATTGTGCATGCTCTGTTGCCTGTGTCTATGTGCCTGTGGGTCTGTCAGTGTGATCATGTGATGTATCTGACCCCAGGAATGTGTCAATAAAGTTTCCCCTTCCTGGGACAATGAATTCACGGTGTTCTTATTTCAATTTCCAGGAGTGTATATATATAAAGATGTTATATGTCTGAAAGAACAAATACCATCTTAGTATATATATAGTCAAGGCTCACCGGCCACTTGACCATCTTCTTCTTCTGTGCGAATGCACACACTGTGCCCGAACTCTTACGGGAATCGGCAACGCGCCGCGAGTAATGTGGGCGGGGGGCACTACGAATGTAGTGCGGGACAATATGTTGAGAATGTGGGTTTCGCGGGAGGCGTGCCAGAGATAAATCCCTGCATTCGCACTATTCTCTGTGTCCTCGGTAGCTCAGATGGATAGAGCGTCTGCCATGTAAGCAGGAGATCCCGAGTTCGAGTTCCGGTCGGGGCACACATTTTCATCTGTCCCCGTTGACGTATGTCAACGCCTGTAAGCAGCTGAGGGTGTTCATTTAATTGTAATACCATCGAATATTTATAGGACAATAATGGACACTCTCTGTATTTACCTGTCCATTGTTTGAGAAGGGACATTAATCGCTGAAAACAACATTGGAGAAGTTGTAATTCGTGAGGATTTACTGCTGTGCCCACTGGCAGAGCTGTAAATGATTCTGGAAATCATTCCCAGGCGATTTCTGGTGTCAGTGAGCATGATAAGGGTGGAACTGGTGACATGCTGGAATGCCATGTACACTTATAGGAAAACAATCTCCTGTTCGGGGCGTCGTGTACTCAGGTCTGGGTTCATTACAACAGAAACGAGAGCAGTAACTTTGGCGGCTTCGTCTGTGTAAATTCTACGACGACTGTGTCGCCTGAGGTTGAAACTTTCCATTCCCTAAAACACCACAAGACAATAAAATGTCCCTCGGGAAGTAGTTTCTTATCAGGATATCACTTCTGTGGAATTTCTGTCTTAATAGTTTTACGCCTACCTTCAATCACTATAAAAGTAGTGATGATGCAGTTTTTAATCAAGCACTGCCAGTAATGTGTACAACAGATCGCTTTAAGAGTACTACAGTACTGTTCTAAATTATTGTTATTTATTTATTGAGGTTTTGCTCTTTTCAAAGTTTTTTTTCCTCATAACAAATACCCAGACATTATTACATCAGTTGCATAAGATCTTAATTTATCTTCTCAGTACGTCTTCCAGGTGTTTCGATCTTTGGTATCTTCTTCCTCTGCACCAAGGCTTCTCATTCTTAATTCTGCATTTTGGGCCCAGGTGGTCAAAGGGCGTCCTTTTCTCTTCTTTCCCTCTGGTTCCCAATCCAGGATCCCCTTCGGTTTTCTGGCTTCCCCCATTCTTCTCATATGGCCGTACCACTGTAACTTCCTTCTATCCATCACTTCATGTATTTTTTTCTCTTACTTCCATTGTCTTATTATTTCGTCGTTTCTTATTTTCTCTTTTCTAGAAATTCTTACAGACCTTCTCCAGAAGTCCATTTCTACTGCTTGCAATTTTTTATGTGTTTCAGATTTTAGTCCGTGTCTCTACTCCGTGCGTGACTATATTCTCTAGTATCGATTTATATATAATTTTTTGTCTCGGTTTATTACATTTCTACTCCATAAGATTGAGTTGATCACCCCAGTGACCTTCCTTCCATCGGTAATTCTTTTATTAACTTCGACCTTTGACTTTCTCTACATCTCGGAAACTGATTCCAAATTATAGAAAGTACTGAGCTTAATTCTCTTTCCCTCTATGTGTAAGTCATGTGGACCATTAGTAAGATATTCTGTGTTATGATAATTAATCTTCAATGCTCAGTTTCTGTATTCCATTGCTAATTGATTACATGTATAAGTTGTATCCTTCCCTTTCAGTGCTATAACTATTTGATCATCAGTAAATAGTTGGTAATGTAAAAATACTCCATCTAATTTCCAGCCCCCAACCTACAGGATTTACGATACTACGTCTTAAAGTCATTTTAAATAATGTTGGTGACGTGGGGTAGCCTTGTAATAGAACCTTGTTTGTTCTAAATTTCTGTGAAACTGTATTTCCGACTTTCGCTTGACATATGTTATCCTTTTATATTTCTAGTATTACTTTAATTAAAGGACCCTTTATGTTCTCCAAATGTAATGCTCTCCAGCATAGTTCTCTCGGGACAGTACTATATGCTTTTTGTAAATCTACGAAAATTAATCCGATGTTTTCTGATTTTTCCCTATGATTCCCTAAGATCTGTCCCAATGTGAAAATATGGTCTGTGTATGATCTACCAACTGTGAAGCCACATTGTTCTTCCCGGGATTGAAAACTTTTTTCAAGCTTGTTTTTAATTATTTTCCCGAAAATTCTCGTTAATATGTTTATTACACAAATTCCTCGATAGTTCGAACGTTTTGCGGTCCCATTTCTTAAATATGATATTAACATATCCTAGCTTCATTTCCTTGGCAATTAAATCTCCATGTAGCATTTTTTAATAACACTGTTATTACGTTCACAATTTTGTCACCACCAAATTTTAAGAACACCACATTGATACTGGAGTGATTTACCATTCATTCCTGTTCTTAATACCTTACTCATCTCGACTTCTAAAATGTGGATCTCCTTCCCTTACCGTTCCTTTTCTTACACTGTTCTTGCTTCAAGATTTTCTTCTCTATCATCATTTAATAATTTCCGGAAATATCCCTCCCATTCCTTTGGTGTAATCAGTTGAAGATTGGTTTTCGCTTTCATCTCTTATCGATACTCTTTTAATACTGACCAGCGTATTGTAAACAAGGAAATATTATCGCAATTATTTTCCCGCTAACTTACATTGCCCTTTCTATTTTCTCTTCATTGATGTACGTTGTAGTCAGACCTTAAACTGAAGCCGGTTGGATGAACGATTCTGTGCACTTTCCTTGTGTTTCCATTTGTTTACTGTCATCTGCAGCAAGTGGAAAGAGTTACGGTATCCTGAGTACCTTCACTGTGCGCTGGTACATGAGAGTGAAAGTCAGTTTCGTGTTATGTTTTTAATAACGTTCTCTTTACGTAAATGATACACTGTGATCAGTTTTTGAACAGGTCTTCAGGAGAGGAAGTAAATTACCAAGTAAAAAATGTTGGGTGGTATTTAAGAAAGACGTACTGCTGATAATGCCTTAGTCACAACTAAAGATACAAAAAAAGGCAGTTGTGCTACTTAATGTCCATGTAATAGCTAAAAGTTTGCTTGATAAATTTTTATTTTGCTTCTGGACAAAAAGTTATTTGGACTCGTCAAGATTAAAGGGACATCCCGTATATCCTAAGATGTGACCTTATATTCCAGATGGCAGAGATCTGGACATGCCATTGTTGGCTGCGCAGGTGAATCGACCTGCGCAGATGTGGACCAGCAGGCCATGTGACGGACTCCCCATGAACGTCTCCACTGAAGTGTGTAAACTTCCAAACTGATCATATCGTATTCTCCGAGGAGCGGAAAATTTAACAGCGGAATGTAGCCGGGATATTCTTGCAAAGTAATAATGAAAAATAATGAAAATTTTTACAGTCCATCAAACAACAAGTCTGACAATCAACACGCAACATAAATTTTCTATATTTTCTAGTTACAGACTCGATCTTTTCAATAACGTTACCAACGAAAGCGGGATCAGCGACCATTATGCTATTACAGGAACAATGGTTACCAAAGGCAAACAGTTCACCAAGAAAGCTTGGAGAGCATTTGTGTTTGGTCGTAAGATGGATTCAGAACACTTAACTGAGATCGGGTAAACGGAAAACAATCGCAGATAAAATTGAAAGAAGTTATAAACCGCCGTCTGGTTAAGAACGTTCTAACTAAAGTAATAGAAAGACAACAAGTGCGTAGCCTGCTTTAACTGCAATGTTCGCATATTATTATGGAAAAGACTACTTTACTCTCGTCTCTAAAGAGACTGCATGGACACTGACAGAGAAAAGTTAGTAACAAGTCGTGCCATGTGCAAGGGGAGCCATTTATGAAGCCTACAATAAGTTCAGACCATGGTGAAAAATTTATCGCAAAATCCTAGGAAGTTCTGACTATACAATGGGAGGATCTAAACTTTCCATTCATTTTTTCGTTGATCCGTTTGTTGTCGTCACTGGAGACAGCAGATATAAAGTAGAAATGCTAGATATTGCATTTTAAAATTTATTTACGCAAGAAGATACTGTTGTACTAATGTTAACCATCTCACAGATTCAGAAATGAGAGATATCAATATTAGCACCACCGATAATGAAAAACAATCAAGACTACTTAAACAAAACAAGGAGCAAAGCCCTGACACCACTCATGTTAGATTATACATTGAATACGCCAGTGAATTAGCTACTTCCCTTCCTCTTATTTATCGGGAACCTCCTGAAAAGCGAAAGCGCCAAGTGTAACTGGGAAAGAGTGCGAATTCTCCTGTTTTCAAAAAGGGTAAAAGATCAGACGCACAGAATTAGACTCACTACCGTATGCCATTAGGTATTTATGCAACTACACTTCAAAACTTTTTTTATCAGCTACCAGTTTGGAAATAGAAATTCGTCCACAAAATATAAAGGAGAAGTTATTTTAGATCAGATTTAAAACGTGCTTTGTTATGTGTCAGACAATTTATGTTGATGGATAACTGGTAAAAGAAACTTCGGTACTGTATATTGAATTCCTTTCTGAGCCACTGACAGCTTAAATAATGGGATAATGAGTAATAAAGGATATTCTTTCCGCTAGTGTTGTAGGTGTAGACATCACTGTTCTTCTCAAATTGTGAAGGATTGTTTATGATGAATATCATTAGCTGATATATGTATTGTGATGATGCGAGTAAAATGCGTTACTGCTTGAAAAGATAGGTACATGACGACTTCGGGTGACCACCACATATTGTTGTAAATGCTTGCTCTTAGGCAATCGGTACGTTCTTTCTAAGTGATGAGTTGCCCTAGATAATTATTCCATAAGACATTATTGAGCGGAAATATGCAAAATATATCAGGAATTGAATGGTTTGTTTCCAAGACTAGAAATTATACGATGACCAAATTGTATGAGGAGGTCAGGGATACGCTTCTTCCAGTCCACGTTTTATCATTATGCACAGTCAATAATTTGGAGCATTCTAACTACATCAATTTCCGGTATGACTGTTCGTTGTACTGTTGTGCATAATTGAATGTAATGCGTTTTGTTAAAATTTAGGGAGAGTCGTACGATGCTAGAGCAACTTCTGAGCTCAAACATTATGGCACTCATGGAGGAAATATTCTTTGTAAGATCCAGCAAGAATTAAAAAAAAAAAAAGTCTATTGTGGGACACAGCCTGCTTTGTTCACACACGACAGCTTGCAAACAACAGATGCAGTTGAACAGGTAAAATCCACTTTGACAGATTTCCGAAAACACTGCACCACATCGTCGACTGCACTCATACAGAATACCTTCGCAATTATGTGACTGGCTCTGAGAACCCAATACGTTATACTGGACACCGACTAATCCGCAGAAACGGGAGCAACATCTGGTGTGTTCCAATCTATCTTCAAATTTGGATAGATGTCAGCGAACAGTATCTGATTGCAAGTTTAGTCGTGAAAATATTCAGTACGTTGCGTCGTATAAGTATTCACTGGTAATACAGGAAGTGAATGAAATCCGAAGGTCACGTCAAATCAGCATTGGGAAAGGCGAGAGGGATACTTATTTTTGTTAAAGGGTTCTGGCGGAGTGCAATGCCCTTTTAAAAGAACTCACGCTAGTGCCGCCGGTTCTAGAGGGTTGTTGCAGGACTAGGAGTCCTTGTCAAGCAGGCATGACATGATGTCTAACGAATTCAGAGACGCTCTGATAAGGTTACAACAGGTCAACACACGAGGTGTGCGTGAGAAAAGTAATGAGACTAATTTTTTATGTACCAGAGCTTTTATTTTTTCAAACAACAATATTGTCGCCTACAAAGTATTTCCCTGCGGCATCTATACACCGAGGGTGTCGTTGTCCCTGCCCTTGGTAACAGTGCTGGAAGGCTTCAATTGGAACAGCCTTTAACATGTCGGTCATTCTTTTGAGTGTTCACTAGAGTCTCAAAATGTCGTCCTTTTAAGACGTTTTTCAGTTTCAGGAAAAGCACGAAGTCACCAGGACTCAGATCAGGTGAAGAGGGGCGCTGTGGAACAACAGGAATGCTTTTGAGGTCAAAAATTCCGTAATGGAAGTGGCAGCGTGACAGATTTGTAATGATACAGCATCCACTTGACTGCAATGTCCGGTCTCGCTCGATTCATCATATCCCTGACCCTTTCAAAGACATTTCTGTAAAATACTTGACTGACAGTTTGTCCTGGGGGAACAAATTCTTTGTGCTTGATATCCCTACTGGCAAAAAAGCAAATCATTACTCTTTTGATTTTTGAGTTGCTGATTCGAGTTTTTTCGGCTGTGGAGATGTCTAGTGCATCGCTCCTCATTCGTAGATTTGCCTCAGGATCGTACTCAAAAACCCAGGATTCATCACTTGTGATCACATGACTGAACCATTCACGGTCATGACAATCCTCTCCAGAAGATCAACGCACACGTTTTTTTCGATTGTCCTTCGGTTTAGTTGTGAGGCTTCATTTTGGCACAAACCCTTCGCATCTGCAAAACTTCCGTCAAAATTTGACGCACAGTGAAAGTGTTTAACAGTTCATCCATCATCCTTATTGTTAAACCGGTCTGACCATATAAGAGCACGCACACGTTCGACGTCTTCGCCGGTTTTTGAAGTTTGAAGGATTCCATAGCGGAGGTTCTTCATCAACGTGTTGTCGGCCTTCCAAAAATGATTTGTGCCAGCAAAAAACTTGTGCTCTTGATAGGGAATGTTTCCAACAGGCCTGTTTCAACTTTTCGAAGCTCATACTCGTGGATTCTCCAAGTTTAACAGAAAATGTGGTGGCATAACGTTGCTCTAAATTACGCTGTTCCATTTTCTTAACACACAGCAACACAACTTCACAGAGGGCGCTCTCAAAAATCAAGTGATGGCTCTGCGAGGCTGAAACTCGGACTGAGTATCTGGAAGAGAAGAACACACAGGTCTACACAAGTAGAACAAAACAGCGTTGCCAGGTCGCTCGCAGTATTGTCAGTCCCACTACTTTTCTCGCACACCCCATACAGCCCATGCGACAGTGTAACATAAGTCCTCAAGGAACTTGAATGGAAATGCTTGGAAGAAAGGGAGTGAAGTTCCCGCGAAACCCAGTTCGGTATATTAGGAGAACTTGCATTTATAGAGACTGTGGAACCACTAAGCTGCCACAAAGGCATATGGTTGCGGAAGGATTGCGGCAGGAAGATAGAAGAGATTAGGACGCGCACAGAGGCACAAAAAAAAAAAGATTTAAAAAAAGGAAATAATAGTCTTCGGATTCTGGTGCTACCGCAAGATGCTGAAGATTTCCTGGATAGACATCAAACTAGTACTTAAAACTGCTCTGGCCTAATGACCACGTGGAAAAGTAAATGGATAGAACGCCATTACTGTTCTTTGTTTCTGTTGAGTGTGCTTATAAAACATTTCCTATTTTATATTTTTTCATTTGAATTACTTGCACTTTCTTCATCTTTTTTGCGCAAATCTTATTTTTCACTGTGAACGTATATAACAGTTAGTTCCAAGTTCCAGGTTATTTATATGTATAATGTTTTGAAGGTGTAAGTGCAGATATTTCTATTGATGGCTGAGGATAAGCACTAAACAATATTACATCATTGTATGCTTCATTTCCAGACTAATAATTGTACTTATCATGAGTAATATGTTTTTGCACTGGTTAGCACTTCCAAGTACACTTGGCGCAAGGACGTTATAAATGTTTATTTATTTTCCCTTGGGCAGCACGTCAGGTTCTGAAGTTGGAAGCATGGACGCAAAACGAATAGTCTACACAAATATGTGTAGCCAACATCACTGCACAGTTACGACTGTGCAGAACATTACAGTTACTCTACACACAGATCATTCAGTCATATTTACACACACACAAGCAGACAACATATATTACTCTGCATAATAGACCATGCATGGATAGAAGATTGTATTTGATCTTGTAAAAACAACTGGCATTCATGATAAGTACTGCCATAGTATCACGGTGAAATGCGTACGACCGGTTGTTATGTTTTTACCCAGCAGCCACCCAGAGGAAGGTGAGCTAGTAAGCCTACTCGGCCATTACAAGGAAAAACCAGTGTTGATGCGAGGATACGCGTACGACATGCAAGTGTATGGTTGGTTCAAATGGTTCTGAGCACTATGGGACTTAACATCTATGGTCATCAGTCCCTTAGAACTTAGACCTACTTAAACCTAACTAACCTAAGGACAGCACACAACACCCAGTCATCACGAGGCAGAGAAAATCCCTGACCCCACCGGGAATCGAACCCGGGAACCCGGGCGTGGGAAGCGAGAACGCTACCGCACGACCACGAGCAGCGGACAGCAAGTGTATGAACATCTAAGCTGTTGTAAGGTCGCGTATTCTGGGCCATGGTCTCAGGAAGAGCCAATAATGAAGCAGTTAAGAAAATTGCTAGACTGGGGTCCTAAAGCCTTACTTCACAAGAAGCAGAACAAAAAGTGGCACTTATTATATACAGGGCTGCAGCTAGGAAACTACCATCTCCATGCGTAGTCTGTCATGAACACCACAGTACAAACGGCTGCATCTGGAGTGTTGCCGTGATCGGGAAGCATGGAGTGTTGACGAATGGCGTCGAACTCTGTTAGGCGCTGAGTCGCAGTTCTGCGATACCCCAGATATCCATCGAAGGTGAGTATGGCGGCAACCTGGCCGGAGAGGTCTCATACTTACAAAGTTTTGGAGAGGGACAGCGGCGTTATACGCCTGACCTCGTGGTCTCGATAATCATTCAGGTATGATTTCATGTCGCGCCTGGTAGTGGTTAAGGGAACTATGACGGCACAACGGTACGTCCCAGACATCCTGCGTCCTCATGTTTTACCTCTCATGCGAGAGCATCGTCCTGCCAATTTTCATCAAGACAATGCTCCTGCACACACGTACCTGTTTCTATGGACTGTGTACATGATGCTGAGGTACCCCCGTGGCCGACAAGATACCTAGGTCTATCCCCGATTGAACATGTATGGGGACCAGCTCGGACGTCAACTCCCCCAGATAGCCAGGGTATCAAAGACCATTGTGAGTCAGTTTCTCTCATGTGAGGAAACAACGACATTATGACTCTCTCTCCAAACGAATCAGTGCGTGCAACCAGACCAGCCAGGGCGCAACCTCATATTGATAAATGGAGCTCTTTGTAAATGTGACTCCGCGATATTGCAATCGCTGGAACATCACATACGATCTCCACCCGTGAAGTTTCATTTCGTTTCCTCCTCCTCTACTGAGTGTTTCACTTTTTTGTCAGGCAGTGTATAACTGATTTTTTATTTTTTAGAGACGGAAGAAAAAGATCGTAAGGTGTACAGTGTAAGATTCGTGCAGTGTTCTATTATATATAATGGATCTGTCAGTATCTCTGCACACCTATGCGCTCTGTATTACTATTAGAAACTGTGGTCAAAAATTTCGTTCAGCTAAAAATTTTCAAATGTATAACACCTTTTCTTGGCGCAGCAGTAGAGAGAAAAGTGCCACCACTGCTGGGTAAGAAGATTTTTCTACCTCTCTGCCTGTGCCCATGGCACCTCTCTTGTCACTGTGTCCGCCATCTTGCACGGTGACTCTTACATTTTATTTGTTTACATTTTTTTGACGATTGTGTGAATGTGAAAAATTATCGCTTCAGTTGTCGGTGTGATGAAAGCCTATAATGTTTCTGGTAGCTACACAAGTACCTCCCAGCTGCTCCGTCATCGCTTTACTGCTTGTTTGTTCAGGCTACGTGCAGAGCGGTTCAAGTACGGAAAATTCCCCTCCAGAGTAACTTTGTGTTCCGCTGGAGAAACAACCTCCGGCCCTATGAGGCAGCACACCCAACTCTGGTAGTCATAAAACGGTGGAATAAAGAGGCTGAGTCCTGGTTGTCTGTTCTTTCTCTAATATCCTGTATGGTGGCGCTTGCTACAAAGCACTGTATCTACAGGCGACTTAAAAAAAGTTTTAAAAATATGTGAGACCAGCAGTAGCGTACGCTGCAAATGTCACGGTGCCTCTCGACCTTCCTTTATCGCAGATAAACAAGAAGGGGAGAGAGCCGCCGGCAAGTAAATGTGCGTACAGAATTTACATTTTGCACTTCGCTGCTCACAAAGGCAAAGGCAAAGGCGGAGGCACGCTCATAATTACAGCGAAACGTGAAGTCGCGTTCCCCTGAAAGGAACTTACCCCACAAATACTCTCCGCTACTAAAATTCCAGCAGCAACAGTTTCTGCAGTAGCGCTCCGAACGCCAATGAAGGCAAAAACTACGTTAATGAACACCCACTAAAGCTAAAACGTTATGAAGTGTAACAGTGCAAACAAAAAGTCAGAATACACTATAGAATTTACGTTACGTTACGTTGTAATTTTGTTCCATAGTATTGTCTTCCTACTGCTAGTTTTTTCTTAAATTCACAACAAAGATATAAAAATTCGTCCCAGATACACATCACTGACGTGTGTGAAAAATTCCAAATAGAAAACAAAATGGTTCAAATGGCTCTGAGCACTATGGGACTCAACTGCTGAGGTCATTAGTCCCCTAGAACTTAGAACAAGTTAAACCTAACTAACCTAAGGACATCACACACATCCATGCCCGAGGCAGGATTCGAACCTGCGACCGTAGCGGTCTCGCGGTTCCAGACTGCAGCGCCAGAACCGCGCGGCCACTTCGGCCGGCCATAAATAGAAAACAGTTTCTGCTTAAAATTGTAATGCTACAAGTCGTTATTGGCGTTCACAAAATGTTATTGACTTACAGCCAGCTGCATGGTTATGAGTTGTTCGTTACTCTTGACTTGTGCACCTCGATATGTCACACATGTCCTAGAAGGATCATCTAAATACACAGACGGAAAAATAAACTTAGCACCAGGGAGGCCTAATGCGACATTGACGAAAGTTGGTAGACCTGTTCCGACATGTGAAAGTTGCTGTCTATTCAAATTTCGTGCCAGAAAGCAAATCATGTTTGCTTTAAATACGCGCTGTAAACCCCGTGAATGTTATTTACCTTTGAGATTTAACGAGGTGAGTTCATGTCAGTGAAGAAAGCCTTTAAGACGACAAACACGCCATGATCGACATCTCACTGCGTTTGAACGAGGTCATGTAATAAGGCTATGAGGAGCTGGATGTTACCTTTGTGACATTGCAGAAAGGCTTGGTGGAATGTAGCCACTATACATGATTGCTGGCAGCGATGGTTACAAGAACGTATGTTAGCAAGAAGACCAGGATCCTGAAGAACACGTGGCACAGCCAATACTGAAGGCCATCGGTTCGGCGTCTGGCTGTGTCGCGTCGCACTGCAACTGCACCAGTAAAGTTAGCAGCATTTGGCGCCACAGTGACTCTATGAACTACTAGAAATCGGTTCTTCAACTTCAGTTCAGAGCCCGATGCCCTGTAGCACGCATTCCACTGACCCTAAACCACTGTCTTTTGCGACTTCGGTGGTGCCAAGCGAGAGTTCATTGGAGGGCAGAGTGAAGATGTGTTTTCTGATGAAATTGGGTTCTGCCTCGGTGTTAGTGATGGCTGTGTGTGGGTCAGAAGGAGGCCGTTGGATACCTGCACCCAACAAAACTGCATGCTAGACGCACTGGACCTAAACCTGGATTTATGGTCTGGGGTATGACAGCAGGATCACTATCGTGGTTAACACATGCTCCCTGACTGCAGAATTTTGCGTCAGTTTGACGACTCGGCCTGTTGTGCTGCCATTCATGAACAGCATTCCAGGTGATGTTTTCCAACAGTATAACACTCGCCCACATACCGCTGTTGTAACCAGACATGCTCTAAAGAGTGTCGACATGTTGCCTTGGCTTGCTCAGTCACCAGTTCTAGCCCCAGTCGAGCACGTATGGGGCATCATCGGACAACTCCAGTGTCATCTACAAACAGCATTAACCGTCCCTTTATAGATCGATCAGGATCAACAGGTGTGGAACTCAATCCCACAAACTGACATCAGGCACCTCTACAACACATGAACGTCTGCATTCAGCATTATGGCAGTTACATCGCTTATTAATGTAATGGTTTATCTCGAGATTACGTTAACCTATGATCTTGCAGTGTTAATCACTTAAATATGTTACCTAGAACTACGTATTCCCGACATTTCATTACTCTATATTAACTTTTTTTGCTGTTACGAATTTTTCCGTCTTGTATAACATATTGTTAAGGTATCCTTTGGTAGTTAAATTCGGAATACGTATGGGAGTGACTACAGGAAAATACGCTGATTAAAATAACATGCAATTTAGACCCATAAATGTTTATTTAACACTATCTGACTGTGTGTTAAGAAATAATTCACCATACGAAGTCTTACAGTAAGCAACGTTTCGCTCTATGGGCATAAATGAACATTTAAACTCACAATTAGTGATCATATTACTTATAAATAGGTTCATGTCCATGTTTACGAAATGTAGATGCCCCATCTTACAGATAATGACAAGTGTAAGGTGCCTACGTGGCTCACATTGTTATCCTTTAGCTTTTCCGAACAGATCCTGAAATAATAGTACATCAAAGCAAATATAGAATGGATCAATGGATATCGTCGGAATCATGGAAGATCTCGACTCAGTTTACCTTCAGAAACCTGAAAAATTATGCATAAATGCTAGAAATAAACATACTGGTGAACAAACGAATGTTGACTGCGAGCATAGCTTACAAGAATAAATATGCCTCTTGAAGACAACGACAATAGCAAGAACATCTAAAGGTGAGTCCACGAACCAATCGGTTGTTACGTAGAATCATTATATTTCAGGCATAAGTTTATCACTGGCAAGGACGTGTGAATAAATTCGGAGATATTGTATTCAAGTTAATGAATATTTCAAGCGGAAACATAGCACGTAGTGCAAGGAAAAATACTATTATTCACACATAATCCAAATTATCCATCCCAGTACTACATGCAAACTACCAGATTTACTGTATAGAGAAGTTTCTTCATCTCTGCACTCATCTGAACTATCAGTTTTGATACCTGAGTTTCAAATTACTCGAAAAAAGTACGGGAAAAGTCTGTCACGTGACCGATAAATAATTAATGACAGTCAAAGTGAAAGAACAGTCTGGCACCAGCCTGAAGTGTTTCAAACTGTTTGTGGGTCGTTAGACGTTTTTCTGAAAGTATCTCTCCAATTTCTTACAAAAAACTTTTGTGAACTGTTTCAACTCTAAAACCAATAAGTAGCAACAACGACGTAGTCATGTAATATTCCAAGACATAATATTCCAGGACACCCACTGAAGCTGCCTTGTTAGAAAGGCTAATTGCATTTGTGTGCACAAATACAGGGTGGTTCTAAAAGAAAGAACAGATTTCAGGCAAACTATGAGAGGTAGAAACACATTGCGCATGTCACTGCATAGAGAAAGGTTTAAAGTTATATGTACACCATGCGTTGCTCGAGAAACATCGAAACGGTAGTCCATTTCATTCCACACGCACGAATCAACATGTCACTGTCTGTTGAATCGACAGCTTCAGCAATTCGATTTCTCAGCTCTTGAAAAGTGACAAAGACTCTCTCTATTTTATGTAAACCCCCGCCAAACATACACACAGAAGAAATCGCAAGGTGATCTGGGAGCCCAAAATCAGTGAACAATACCTTGTTGTCCACGTCATCCAATTCAAGGTGTGGAATGTTGTTGTCAAGATGACGTCGAACCTCAAGGTGCGAGGCGGGGTGCCGTCATGCATAAAAATTAAATCACTGGAATGTTCGTGAAGTTGAGGAAACAACCAATTTCACAGCATGTCCAGGCATGACATTCCTCTCACAGTTTCCTCCGCAAAAAAGAAAGGTTCATGAACTTTGTGAACAGAAACGGCACAAAACACATTCAGTTTCGGTTAGCCTCTTTCATGTTGCAGTAACTACAACTGGTAAGGCTTCATATGCAGGGGTCGTTTCAGAACACGCCACACCGTTGTTTGAGGAAGTTGAAGTTCGTGGCCTGCCCCCGTCTTGTAGACTTCCGAGGGCTCCGTGTGAATTCATCTCGAATACGATCGACGTGTTCGTGAGACGTGCGTGACTGACCAGTGCTCTTCCTTTTGCATATACAGCCAACTTCCAAAAATTTTATATGCCGGTCATAAATCTGCTACTGCAGAGGCGGCTTCATGCTGAATCGACGGCAGACTTCACGTTGCTCTTGAACAATGGATTGACTTCGCGCAAATTCCAACACAGAAATGACTTCTCTTGTGGTGTAGTCGCCATGTTGCTATATACAGAAAACGGCGCAGCTGTGTCAGAGCTTTCGACCTTCCACACAGGCGCAAATTGTTTCTATCTTTTAAAGTTTGTCTGTAATAAATTACTGAAATTGTTTTTTCTTTTAGGATCACCCAGTATAGTACAAAAAGTTCATGTACAGCTTGTAAAAATGGATTTTTTTCTAAAATACTCGAATTAATTACATTAATCATTGTTAAGCTCGGGATTTAGTGAATTCGTTACATTTCTAATCATTTAAATTACAGGTTGCCTTATATTACTTACTACATGTTTTTATCGTGTTATTGTCATAGTCTAGCTGTACACACGATCAGATAGTTCGCACCTTTTTTCCAGCTTAGTAAAGGAGGGGAAACGAGATCCCGCTATTTCTGGCGCTGTATTTCATCTTACATCTTGCGCACGTCGTAAACCAACAAATTCATTTGTTTTCCCACAGAGTTCTTTGTCCTCTCTGGCAGAATTACAAAATCATATTCTCCCTGAACTTATAGGTCCATTTCTAAATTTCTCCTTCGTTTCCTTAATAGGTTACCTACTGTGCGGACTCAATAACATCGGAGAGAGGCAACAAACCTGTCTAACTTCTTTCTCAACACTGCTGCCCTTTCATGCCTTCGACTCCTATAACTGCAGTCTGGTTTCTGTACAAGCCGTATTATAATCTTTCGCTCCCTACATTTATCCCCCCCTACCTTCAGAATTTCAAAGAGCGCAGTCCAGTCAACATTGTTTTCAAATGCTACTAACGTAAGTTTTCCTGCTTCTAAGATAATTCATTGTGTCGCCTCACGTGTTCCTGTATTTCTTCGGGACCCAAACTAATTTTCAGCAAGGTCAGTTACTTCCATTCTTACGTGTATAATTCGTGACACTATTTTACAATTTGACTTATTAAACAGATAATTCGCTAATTTCCACACTTGTCAACACCTGACGTCTTTGGAAATGGAATTACTACAGTCTCCTCTAAGTCTGAGCGTGTGTCCCCCTTTCATATTTCTTGAACTCCAGGTGGAATAATTTAATCATGGCTAGCTCTCTCCCATGGATCTCATTATTCCGAGAGAATGTCATCTACTTCAGGGGGTCATGTTTCGACTCAGATCTTTCTGTGCTCTGTCAAATTCTTATCGCAGTATCATATCTCCTACCGCATCTTCATTTCTTTCTTCGTCCATTTCTATAACATTTCCTTCATTTACTTCGTATAACCTGCCTATAAGTTCCTTCCATTTTCAGCTTTCCTTCCTTTTTTGGAATTTGCTTGTCATTTGAAAGCTTAATAGCCATATAGCTACTTCTCTTAAAAATTATCTCTAATTTTCCTATAGGGGGCATCTATCTTTCCCCTAATCAAGTGTGTTTCTACAGCCTTGCTTTTGTTGTCCGGCCACAGTTGCTGAGTTACACTTTCACTTTTCAAAAGAATTAGGGGAACACGTGTAAAAACGTGCAGTATGTTAAATCTATTATGATACAGGTGGTCTTCTTGCGTGACTTGAGATCTTCGCTTTCAATGCAAGCATCAATTAAAATCATTCGCCATATATTGGCTGTGTTATGGATTACAGTGTCAGGTGATCTCTCGGGGGAAGGGAGTACCGGTGTCTAATGAAGTACACGTATGGCAGGTGTCATTTGTGGCCCCCGTGTGCAACCAGTCACATGCAATGTGATATCTTCATGCAGTGCAAGTTGCAGGGGCGGTCTGTTTGATCTAACAAGGATAGACTTTCGGTCGTCTTGCTGCAGACGCCAATACCACTCCATGTGTCATCCACAGGTTGTGGACACGCTGAAGGGAGACAGGTCAGTACACAAGGCGAGTTGGACTAGGTCGCCGAAGCATTACAATCCCATGTGAAGACCGATAGACCGATATCTAGCCATCTCTGCATTGCCGCGTCGCACAGATACCGCCAAAACACCGCAAGACGATCTCTGAAGGGGCATTGGAAGCGCTGTGCCCTACCAGATTATAACGAACAGGTTACGAGGAAGGATCTTACGACCCAGAACATCTGTTCGAGTACCACTCTTGACATGACAGCATCCTGCAGCTCGCCTTCAGTTCTGCTGTTCACATGTCAATTGCCAACTTCGTCATTGGTGAAACGTATTGTTCACGGACGAGTCCAGATATCCACTGAAGCAAGGTGATGGCCGTGTGCCTGTACGGAGACCCATGGTGAGCTGTATCTACCAAACGTTGTCCAGAAAATCAACAGATTTCCAGAGTTCTGTGATACTGTGGGGAGGCTTCAGTGCTGACAGCTTGTTGCCCAGGTTGGCCTTACCGCCAGGCAGTACATCGAACAGATCCTTTTGGACCACGTGGTGGATGCTGCATATGGTGGGAGTTCTGAATACTTCTAATCCCAGGGCCGATGCAGCGAGTGTCAGCAGGGATGACCTGTGAAACCTGTACATTGAAGTAATGAAATGACCGGCTGTGAGTACCGAACTAACCCCATCGTGGATATGTGGGACAAGCTTGACAGGCGTAGGAAAATGGACAACTGGTAGATGAGCAGATGAAAGATTTTGGTGGAAAACATGATTCGATGATGCAGAATAATATGTAAGGAACAGCATCCCATATGCACAAAGAGTAGGTTTGAGTCACCAGAAACCAACCGCCAGAAGCCGACAAACGATTCTCATTTTTAGGATTAGACGTCCTGTGACAGTTTAATCGAACACAATCAGGTAATAAACATGTTCTTACGATGTTAAATCATATTACACGATATTTAATAATGGTATCCAATCCAGATCAGAAGGCGAGTACAGTAGCACAGGCAATAAGTAAACAACAAAATTCGGTTTGCCAGAAACCATTATTATGGACCAAAGCAGTAATTTTATATTAGACCTAATGAAACAGCTACGTCGGTTATTAAAAATTGAGGAGTTAGATAACAACCCATTCCATCCTCAAGTGAATGGATGGACAGAACGAGTACACTGTATGTTATCAAAAATGTTAAGCCATTATGTGTATTTACAGCACTCAGATTGGGATATATATTTAAATTTTTGTATCCACGCATATAAATCTAAAGTGCATACCAGAACTGGCGTCTCACCGAACCAGGTAGTGTATGGGTGGAAAATGCCCTCAACATTTGATGTAGTTCAACTTTAACTGAGTCCACGGGATGAACTAGTGAAGAACTTTGCGAGGTGCCGGGCAAGCAGTGTATTTAACACTAAATTCTTCTAGAATCTACATATGTAAATGATGCTCTAAGCCCCCCCTATTCTAACTCTGACTTTTGCTGTTGCACATGGATTAAAAAATATACGCGAACTGACTATAATCAACCGTGCAAGTGGAGTAGAAAAGAGTTTGGCACCTGCAATAATTTAATTTGATAAATAAGTTAAATAAAGGAAGGTTTCATTAACGTAGTGAGAAATGATAGGTTGCTCTACCGATTAACAGAATGAAAGTTCTGTCCAAAATAACAAAATGATTTATTAAGACTAAACACAAAATAATAAACAAAACACATGAAACATTTATAATACACCAAATTGGCTCAAATTGCATACTCAAACAAATGCTGTGAAGGTGAAGATGTCCCTAAACTAGATTGTGAGGTTTAAGGCAAAGTGGTATGTGGAGCCAATTCCTTGCCACTCAAATCTTAAGAGAGACACACAGCTAACCCAACATTAATTGCTGCTACTCAAGACAGAACAAAGTTAGAAAAAGACGAACAGGCGCGCTCTGCTGAGCTCTGATTATCACCTAGGTAAATCCCTATCTGCCGGTGCTGCGGACATACATTACCAAAATGTCTTCTTAACTGCCAGAACACGATCTTGCGTACCGGAGGCGATGGCTGGTTGCTTCGACGTCCTCGACCGAAACGCGAGAGCCAACTACCCCTGAGCACCCGTACAGGCCGAACACAGAACATTCCCGCCCCCACGACAGTGACCGTGGTTAAACGTTCCAATCAGCAACTCGAAAACCGGCGGAAAATTCCACTCCATTGCCGGAGCACTACCATTCCACCAATGGAGATTCTTGGCGCCAATTTCTGCGCTGATTTTGCTACGTCACAGAGCTATGCCCTGAGCAAGCCAATCACAGCTACTATTTTGCAGAAAGCGCGGGAATTTTCCCGCCACAACTGCCTGGGTACACAAGTCATTCCCACGCCTCGCTGGTAGCCTGCCAGAAAGTGTTTTCGCTAAGTTTCTGCGAAGTAACAGAACCTCTAGCCCAGCCGCTACTTCAGGCCCCTCCGGGCGTGTCTTTTGACAATGTCGGAGTCTGGAAAGCATTCACTCGACTCCCTCACACCCGTTGGCTTACCCTTTCAAAATCAGCAGAGCCCGCCTGTCACCGGACCACCCGGGTGATGAGAGACGCTGCGTGGGAAGTCCACATGTGAAGGAATAGCAACTTTCCACCGTATGCAATTAGAGAGGAGAATCGTAAGATAGAAGTATGAGAGGGGGCTCATGCCACCTCTCATTGCCCCTACGCCATTTTAGATTGTAATTGGTGAGCGGTTGGCTCACTTAGGAGCAAGGTAGTGAGTCAATCGCCCAAGAACAATCTTGCAAACTGACTGCACATGCTGCACTCTATAAAGAAAATCACTGCAACTGAAAAATGCAGCTCACAGAGGGAGGATTATTTATGATATAGCCAACTTCACCTTCTTAATATGGAACTCTAACACTCACATCACACATCCATACCCAGGGAGCCCCTTCCAAACACCGATTCACACAGACATTCACACTCTAAATATGGCCAGGGCATGTGAGCCAAATATGGAGCAGTTTATTCTTTACAATCAGAGTTGGAGTGCTCTGCAATTAAATGCCCAAGATGTTACAACAATTTGTATCATTAATCTAACCTGAACTCACTCACACATGATACTATTTAAGTTAACAATCTCTTTGTGAGCTTTCAGAATCTAATTACAACCTCCGATTCACTCTGTCTTCCTGCAGCAAGAATAACCTTTACAAAATGTTCCCTGAACTGATGGTCCATTCACAATGACAGTGGTGGTATCTGCTTCAGTTTATGGGGACTTCAGGCACACTGTGTGCATACACACAACAATAAACACAAAATAAAAAAAAACAACATGGTGTGGAGAACAATATAGTGATTTGTAATTTGTGCGCCCTACTCTATCACTTACATAAGAATTACAGTGTAAAACACAAACACATATAAGGTATAACATACATTACAAAAACAACACTCGAGAAAGAAATTTAAGAAAAAAAACAAGTTTCATGGGGCATAAAGTTGTGCGTGCACATTGCACAATGTTCACGACTGTGCTGAGAATGAGGCACTAAATCACATTGTTAGAAATATTCCAAGCACTTCACAAATTCCACAGTACTGACATCACATAGGGCTAAACGCCAGGTGTTGTTGCTACATTGTTGCAACAGCAATAGGGTGTGCTGGTGCATCTGCAGTACTCTGTTGAGGTTGCAGCAAGACCCACGGATATGATCATGGCAGTACAGTAGGAAGACACAGTGATAGGCTCTCCTCACGTCGATTAATTGTCTCTGAGGTCTACTTGTTGGGATACATCACTAGTCTAGGTCTCTTCTCTCGCTGGACAGTACTTTACGTTTCTCAATATTGCAGTTTGACGAGGGATGATGGCACGTGGAGTCACTTCACAAGTGTGTGAGGTCATCCATACAGGATCGAACTAGTAGCGACGATTGCTACAACTGCTCTCTAATAGAGAGGAGAAGTTAGAAATGAGACAATTCATTTGTTAGAGTTTGTGGCACGATACTGCTTTGTGTATGCAGATCGGCCAATGCTAGTGAGTTGTATAAGCCCAAACAGGTGAGTATATAGCGTCCCTTTCTGCCCTGAGGCACATGAGACGCCAGTTATGACACCATATGTGATCTTCTTCGTGTACTCACGACAACGTGGTCTGCCGCAGGGAGTCCCTCCAAACGGCTGCCGCGTCCGGAGAGCTAGCTGGCTGTCGCGTGTGGGTCGTGTGTCAGAGTCAACGGCCAGCCTCACTTTCGCTTGTGGCCCGGCGAGGGCTGTCTACCGCCTAATCCCTCAGGTATACGGCCCGGTGACTGTCAGCTTGTAGGACCGGATGCTCTCGCGCCCTTCACGTCAGGTGGTGCGTTGACGCTCTCCTTCTTGCAGGTAGCCGATGACCTCTTGTTTTTGCTCCGGCTGGCCTCTGCATTGCCACGATACCCATCATCTGCACAATTCTGACAAAAATCTTATGCCTAATTTTTTCCTATGACCTATATTATAATAAATTTACATAACGACACATTGATGGTCTGTCATTTCAGACACACTTATTTTACTTTTATAGTTATTAATCTATGGCTATCATTATAACAAAATCTTGGTGTATCTAATCTAGACATGGAAATGATTTATCTTGATATTTGTGTAGAGACCGATCTCACTATTGTATATAGTGTGTGACAACTGATGCTATGTATTGGATGAACAACTAAATGTGCGGGCCCACACTAATATTACTATTAATTATATAGATCGACAGTAGACATGCTCAAGAATTAACTACCATTTGCCAACGATCTACATTCTATGTCTTTTAATTAAATTATGTTGTTATGCAGGTCTAAGTTTTACTGTGCTATAAAGAACATGCAACTATTCTACTTTCGCTCGCCCGTCGTCCCTCCATCTCGGGTCTGTGGTTTGGTGACCTGAAAAATAGCATCCCAACAGGCACGCCCAAACACTTGTGGTAGAAAACCGCCACAATATTAAGGATCTAGTTATTGTAAAATCCTAAAGTTTAATTTATCCTAGTATATGGTACTCTCTCTATTTTTTTTTTTTTTACCTTATACAACACTCTTACATAATTCCTGTTACGCTGAGATGTCTCGCTGCTCGCCGCTATTGACGACAGTGATGTGCGCGCCGTACGACATGGCCTCTGAGTTCTCACTACGCCTCACTGAAACTCCAGAGACTGGGTTAGCCATGGCTATACAAGACAATAAATTTATAGTTGCAACTTCTTTTTCTATGTTATGCAGTATTCGCGATCAAAGCACACCTTTCCAGAGGCAATGTAATATGACCAAGCCAGGACTGGTTCCTGTTGAGGATTCCGTCGCCCACCACACACCAGCTACACAGTATGTCACGAATTTCCAAGTATAATTCCTTGGTTATTCATCTGTGACAGTCACAAGCAGCACGCTAAATCCCCAACCAGCACATTGGCATGGTAGGCTTTATGCCCGCATTTCTACCGTCTAGGCCCTAGGGCACCATTGGAGTCAAACGCTCAGAGGTTCACCCCGACTTGCAAGACAACGATGCTGGCGCATCACTGTAAAAACTATACTGCCCATGTTCATCCTCGAAATCACGCAATATACCACAATCTTGCAGTGCACTGACGCGTGCCTGCAAGCATTGGTATGAACGTCTCACGAACTGGTTGTGGCCGCTATGGAGCGTATCACGACTTCTCAGAACGCTTCTAAGAGCACGTTCTTGTATGCGCCCGTTTGTGCGACATCTCCTCACTCATCATTATCCCTCAACATGGACACCAGACAGGAAAGGACTAAAACATTGCTCATGGAAAGATAGTGTCTCCTACTCCACCGACATTGGAAGTCGCGAACAGAAACAAAAAAAGGATAGCAGCAGTAAATTCTTATGCGAGACAACGCAGCGTGTTAATACTTTAGCAATCTTAATCTATTAATGCAACGATTATCGTTCCCCGAAGAAAGGTTCATATATTTGCCTATTCTACTATTACACCACTTACACTACTATTATAGCAAGGTTCATGTATTTGCCCATTCTACTATGTACACCACTTACACTACTACTATTCCACGAACTCCTTTATGTGAGAGATGTGGTGGAGTCCTATGGACTTCTTTCCTTTCAGCGTCTCCAATTCATAAGCATTGTGGTGAGCTGCTCTCCTTATACGGTACGGGCCGTTGTAAACAGAATAGAATTTTTGGCATTTCATTTTTTGTTTCTTCGAAAGTCGGAAAGATCTTTTGTCCAATTTGGAAGTATCGTAGACGAGCTCCCCTGTCGGCACGTCTCTTCCTGACCTCTGCTGCAGCCCGTATCCTCTTGAGAGCCAAATCCACTATGGCTTGGTGCTGCGTTCGCGCCCTTGGTGGGAAGTTTACGACCTCGGTTATCAAGTCCTTAGGAATCCGGTTTTTCAGTACTGTAATGGGTGCCAATTTTGTTATCCCATGGGGTGCCTCATTGATCACCTCCTGGAAGTCTTTAAGGAAAACGTCCCATGTCGTGTGCTGTTTGTTACAGTACAACCGGCACAAGTTTCCGAGTTCCTTAATAACCCGTTCTGCAGCATTCGAGCTCGGATGGTGTGAAGATATAAAAATGGGATCAATTTTACATCCACGCAACGTCTCCTTCCATGTTTTTGACTTAAACTGTGGCCCGTTATCAGAAATAATTTTACTCACATGACCAACCTGTGGTAGGAAATCCCGGATTAGGGCTCGTGATACAGTTCGTCCTGTCGCCCTCTTCAGTGGCGTAAAGGTAACGTATTTGGACGTTAGTTCAACAAACACTAATACATAAGTATATCCTCTTCTTGTTCTTGGCAAAGGTCCCATCAAATCTGTTGCTGCTAATTGTCTTAATTTGGTCGGTACGATTGGGTATAATGGTGCCTGCATGCTCACAGTGGTGTGCTTAGCCTTTTGGCAGTCTTTACACACCGACAGTACCCTCCGAATTCGACGCTCCATGTTTCGAAAATAACACATGGTCCTTAGCTTGAGATTGCACTTGCGTGGTCCGAAGTGTCCATAGCTGAGGTGAGTATGCCACATAACCTTTTTTATTAGGTGTTCAGGGATGCATACCCCCCATTCAGTGTCATTGGCATAATTTCAGTGGAAAATTATGCCTTTCCGCAAGAGGTAGAACTGCCTGATGGTGGCGTGTCTTCTGTCTATCCATTTCTGTTTCAATAACACTAGGGCAGCGTCCGTGTCTTGCTCCTTCTTGATGTCCTGCATATTACAGGTAATAAAATTCTCAAAGGCTACTTTCTGCATATAGAAAAGGCAGTAGTGATTTTCCTCCAGATCTTCTTCCATGTTGTGCTCAAATCCGATCGGTGACCGTGATAAGGCGTCTGCAATAATGTTCTGACTGCCGGGGATACATTCTATCGAAAAGTTGTACTGCTGTATATACGTATGATGCCCACCAAATGAGCCGCCTGTGATTAAGCTTTGCAGTCATCAAGAACTCGAGTGCCTTGTGGTCTGTGTAGACCCTCGTCTTGCGACCAAACAGAAGGTATCTGAATTTTTCAAACGCCCATACAATACTGTCCGTTACTATGCAAAGCTCTTCTGCTAAATTAGGGTGTGATAGGATGGGTGCTTGTAATAATGCGAATTTTAATGCTTTCCATTCGGATTCGGCCGCCTCATCCTATTCCCAAGGAATCTTCTTTCCTGTAAGTTGATGCAACCTAGGACTGCTCTGAGTTTTGACATGTATAAAGCGGTTGTAAAAATTTATGATCCCCAAGAACCCCCTTAACTGCTTCTTTGTCGTAGGAATGGGAAACTTTTCAACCGCTTCGATCTTTTCGGGATTTGGCGCAATGCCCTCACCCGTGATGATATGTCCCAGAAATTTGACAGAGGACGTCCCAAAATTCGATTTTTCGATATTGATAGTCACTTCGTATTCCTTGAATGTCGCAAGGAGTTCACCGAGGACCGCATTGTGCTCTCCCCAAGATGTCTCCGCGATCAGCAAATCTTCCACATAGCTGGTGACATGACGTTTCAAATTATCGCTTAGTATGCCGTCCAGCCCCCGAATGAATGCGGCAGATGAAACGTTCAAACCAAATGGTAGACGACGAAACCGGTAACATCTTCCAAATGCTAAAAAGGCTGTGTACTTTCTGCAATTTGGATGGAGCTCGATCTGCCAGAAACTCGATTTTAGATCAACTGATGAGAAGATTGATATTCCATGGAAGTTTTGTAAGAGTACCTTTAATCGTTCTGGTCTGTCTGTTTCGGGTTCTATTATGGCATTAATTTGTCGCGAGTCCAAGACTAAAAGAATACTACCATCTGCCTTCTCGACTACTCTTAACGGGTTATTATAGGCTGAAGCCGTAGGTTCTATTATTCCATCACTCAGCATTCGCGTAATTTCAGCTGCTACTTTCTGTCGATATGCCAAGGGGATTGGATAGGGTGGCACACGAAACTGGTTGTGCGGACGTCCACGAAATTCATATTGGAAGTTCTTTATTGATCCTGTCTTGGGAAGGAAGACCTCCGCATGTTCTACTAGTAATTTATGAAGTTCTTTGCGGTGGTCGCACCTTATATTCTTTATTGCTTCCACTTTTTCTCCTATTTTCTCGTTTATTTCTCCTATTATTGCGACTTCATTCTCATCCGTGTCCTCTCCCCTACCCGCAACGTCGACCTGTTCTTCCTTTCTGTCTTTCAGACACGCACAGTTTATCCGTACACAGTTAGACGGTAGTTGAGCTGGGATCAGCTGGTCGTCGAACTTAATGTGGACGGGATTCCCTTTCCTCAAAATCACTTCACCTCGTCCTAGATCAACTATCGCTTCATGTTCATTTAGGAAGTCCGTTCCTATTATCATGTCGATCGCCAGATTTGGCACGATCCAGAAGTTAGAGTCTATTTTGTGTCCTTCAAATGGTTCAAATGGCTCTGAGCACTATGGGACTCAACTGCTGAGGTCATTAGTCCCCTAGAACTTAGAACTAGTTAAACCTAACTAACCTAAGCACATCACAAACATCCATGCCCGAGGCAGGATTCGAACCTGCGACCGTAGCGGTCTTGCGGTTCCAGACTGCAGCGCCTTTAACTGCACGGCCACTTCGGCCGGCTTTGTGTCCTTGGCAGGAGAATTCCAGTCTTGTTTGTTGGGTGACCTCCGTACATTTACCCGCTATTGCCCCTTTTATTTTGGTTTTCTTAACCGATAGGACAGGCCAGTCCATCTCCTGAGAGCACCTCTTGTATGCTGCCTCAGATATTGCTGTTATGTAGCTTCCACTATCTATTATCGCATTCATACTCTTTTCAGCTATTGCTACTGTGATAAGAGGCTGCCGAGCTTGTCGAGGAGTTGCTTTATGTTCCTCGAGCAGGATTTCTGATAAATCTTCGTAATGTATCATCCGTAGTTGGCCAGGTCCGAGATTACGTGCGAAATTCCGGCGGCCTGTGTTCGCACTACTCTGGCGTCAATCCCTTGTTAAGCTCCCCCTCCTCTGACGTGCATTAGGATTTGCGGGTCTAGTTTCAATCTCCTGGTTCCACTGTTGTCCTTGGTTTCGCTCTCTCCAATTACGGTCGCTTTGCCATTCGTTATTCCTCCTATCCCAGATTCCTTGTCTAGATTGACCCTGTTCCATGACGTTCTGGTTTCCGTGTCTTTGGTTTCCATAACCTTGAATAGCGTAACCTTGACTTCCGTAACCCTGGTTTCCTAACTGACCAGTGCGATTATGCGATCTGTTGTCGTCTTCCCTCCTGGCCCGTGGTATTTGTTACTTTGCCCCTTCTTCCTGTCCTTTGCGTCTTGTTTATCAAAGACTACTTCGAGTTCGCGCAATAGACTCTTGAATGCTTCTATGTCAGATCACACTTCCCGACAAGTGTCTGTTGGTACCTAACTGGCAATTTGGAAAAGCAAAATTTAATGGTTTCTCCGTTGCTATATGGACTATCTAAAAATTGATTCTTCTTGAGTAAATCATCAAGAAATTTGGTTGCGCTCCTATGCCCGGACACTTCCAGTTCAGGACAAAATATTATTTCCTCTTTAATCCTGTCTTGCGTTTCCTTTGACCAGTAGGTCCGCAGGAATGCACCAACAAATTCCTGATAAGTCCGACACGTCACTGCCACACCCCGCATCTCTTCCGCGGCTTGACCTTCGGTGTGTCCACACATGAATTCTAATTTTGCCTGGGTTGGCCATGATGCCGGTAATGAATTTGTAAACTGCATCACCCAGCTCTTCGGATGCATCGACCCTCCATTTTCTTTGAACTTCTGGAATTTTAGTATCGACAGGAAGTGATTGTGATCAAAATCCTGTCTGATCCTCGCACTGGTGTTGTCACTCGTTTCCGATACTTGCACGTCTGCTGAGTGTTCTGTTCTATCTTGCTGATAACTGTGATGTGCTACCTCTGCATCACAGTGGAAGTGGCACTCAGAATTCACTCTCCTAAGTGGGCTATAATTATTGGAGCTATTACTAGCTGTTTCTGCGTGTGCATTGTTAGTTCCGCACTCGGTCATTGGGCTAGAGCACGGCGGGCTTTTCCTCGGAGGCACAATTCTGTGTATTCCATCATTGGTATCCGAACGCGCAGTGCTCGTGTGCCCGTTTTGCACTAGTTCTGCTATCCGACTCTCTACTTCTTCCATTCGTTTCGTGGTGTTCGCAACCGCGATATTACCTTGAGTTTTTAAGAATGCTAGGGATTTTGAGTGGGATTGTGTTGTACGTCGCAAGCGCCCTGCGAGTTTAGAAGTTGCTTCCGCGACTTTCATTGCCCCTATTGCTGCCGTTTTGGCCAGGCCTGCTACATTTTGTGCAGCCATAGACATTTGTTTTACTTCTCCACGTTCTTTCTTTATTGTTAGTAATTCCCCACAAATTTCCCCTACATGCGAAATTATTGCCTCAGTGTCCTTCTTACGCTGTTCGTCAGCTTCTTCCTTCTCCTTCTTACGTTGTTTCTCATCTTCTTCCTTCTCCTTCTTACGTTGTTCGTCAGCTTCTTCTTTCATTGATCGTAGGAAGCGCAGTATTGGGTTTACGTCATCTTTTTGATCCTCTTCAAACGTGGGAGATGCAACTCTGGACACCTGGGCGCTAGAGCTCTGACGTGGCCGAGCTAGCCCCTGTCTACTCTCGTTCGTTTGATTATAAACTTCTGCTACCGTCTCGACCTGTGTGCCTCTCTCTGTTTCATCCTCTACTTCACTATCATAATCACGGCCGCAACGCTGCTCTGAGATCGCGTCCAAATCACCTTCCTCATCAATGACCCTGGCGTCCTGTCCTGCTAAAAATGTGCCCATCTCATCTCCGAACCTATTCCCGTCAGTAAACTGCCCCTTATCCATTATGCTATCCTCTTTTGTTTTAGCTTCGCTCGATAAAAGTCGTGCCTTACTTCTCGTTATCATTCATGAAAAACAAATTTATCTAAAATGCACAATAAAATTAACCTACTCCATATATTTTTACACATAGACATAAAATTTCAACAACGCCTCTCCAACGCTGTAATTATACGCACGATTTGTTGTGGTACAGAAACCGCACACAAAACCGACAAAGTGTGATGTGATATGGACACACCATCAAAGGAACACAAAAACAATGAACAAAAGAATATATACACTGAAAACAAAAACTGTAATCATGCGCCGCTACTTAAAACTATACGCAGAACTACCAGAAAAAAAAACTTGGATATTAATCAATAAAAAATTAAGCGAAAAAAATTCTGAGTGTCCCTACTACTAATAATACTTGCTTATCAGCGATCCACAGGAAAGATCCGAGGCTAAGGGTCGCCATTTTATGCGAGGTGCCGGGCAAGCAGTGTATTTAACACTAAATTCTTCTAGAATCTACATATGTAAATGATGCTCTAACCCACCCCTATTCTAACTCCGACTTTTGCTG
Organism: Schistocerca americana; assembly: GCF_021461395.2. Classification (NCBI taxonomy): domain Eukaryota; kingdom Metazoa; phylum Arthropoda; class Insecta; order Orthoptera; family Acrididae; genus Schistocerca; species Schistocerca americana. The sequence goes on from NC_060122.1 coordinate 613,222,949, forward strand.
TTGCACATAGATTAAAAAATGTACGCGAACTGACTGTAATCAACCCTGCAAGTGGAGTAGAAAAGAGTTTGGCACCTGCAATAATTTAATTTGATAAATAAGTTAAATAAAGGAAGGTTTCATTAACGTAGTGAGAAATGATAGGTTGCTCTACCGATTAACAGAATGAAAGTTCTGTCCAAAATAACAAAATGATTTATTAAGACTAAACACAAAATAATAAACAAAAACACATGAAACATTTATAATACACCAAATTGGCTCAAATTGCATACTCAAACAAACGCTGTGAAGGTGAAGTTGTCCCTAAACTAGATTGTGAGGTTTAAGGCAAAGTGGTATGTGGAGCCAATTCCTTGCCACTCAAATCTTAAGAGAGACACACAGCTAACCCAACATTAATTGCTGCTACTCAAGACAGAACAAAGTTAGAAAAAGACGAACAGGCGCGCTCTGCTGAGCTCTGATTATCACCTAGGAAAATCCCTATCTGCCGGTGCTGCGGACATACATTACCAAACTGTCTTCTTAACTGCCAGAACACGATCTTGCGTACCGGAGGCGATGGCTGGTTGCTTCGACGACCTCGACCGAAAGGAGAGAGCCGACTACCCCTGAGCACCCGTACAGGCTGAACACAGAACATTCCCGCCCCCACGACAGTGGCCGTGGTTAAACGTTCCAATCAGCAACTCGAAAACCGGCGGAAAATTCCACTCCATTGCCGGAGCACTACCATTCCACCAATGGAGATTCTTGGCGCCAATTTCTGCGCTGATTTTGCTACGTCACAGAGCTATGCCCTGAGCAAGGCAATCACTGTTACTATTTTGCAGAAAGCGCGGGAATTTTCCCGCCACAACTGCCTGGGTACACAAGTCATTCCCACGCCTCGCTGGTAGCCCGCCAGAAAGTGTTTTCGCTAAGTTTCTGCGAAGTAACGGAACCTCTAGCCCAGCCGCTACTTCAGGCCCCTCCGGGCGTGTCTTTTGACAATGTCGGCGTCTGGAAAGCATTCACTCGACTCCCTCACACCCGTCGGCTTAACCCTTTCCAGATCAGCGGTGCCCGCCTGTCACCGGACCACCCATGTGACGAGAGACGCTGCGTGGGAAGTCCGCGTGTGAAGGAATAGCAACTTTCCACCGCATGCAATTAGAGAGGAGAATCATAAGATATATATATGAGAGGGGGCTCATGCCACCTCTCAACTTTACAAAGACGTTGAAAGAAGTTTGGCAAAGGGTAAAGCGTGTCAACATAAAACCTTTAGAGTAGCAAGGACACACTGGGCAATGTGCGAGCAAGCTGCCACAATACAGGATAGGACAGTGGGTATTACTAACTGATCCATACACCCCAAAAGGAAAACTGAACAAAATTTTAAAGAAGTAACGTGGGCCTTACCAAGTCATCGAAATGACTTCGCTAGTCAAATTGCAGTTGCCAACTACATCGTCTATAGCACATGTAATCAGGGTAAAACCATTTGAAGGTGAGATTGATCCATTACCATAAATTCCTTCAAGCACTACGGATAAAGCATAAATACAAAGAAAGCATGTACATCAGAGAAACGCTTCTTATGCACTTAAATCTAGAAGTAAATAGCGTAAGTTCTGGGATACAATGCACATATCGTATTTGTTTGTTACTTAAGTTAGTCGTAATTTGCTTTACTTGTCGTGTTCTTTGTTTATTCGCGTGTATAAAGGGGGGAGAGGATTGACGGTGCGTCCTTTTCTCTCAGGTGCTGACCAGAAAAAGTTTTCTGATCATAGCGCTACTATACTGTTGCAGAGGAGATGTGATACGAAATCCACCGCTATGCAATGGAATTTTATTTGCTAGGTGATCAGATGTTCTACTAACGAGCCACAGTTGGACAGTCGCGTTCATATTTAACATTTGGAAAATAAGGAATCATGTGCGAAAATTGGAAGATAAGTTTACAGCTTTACATATGGAAGTGGAGAAAGGAGGATTATTGGAAGATATGTAGAGCGAGTATCAGGAATTAAAACTCTCGTATAAGAAACTGAGGACTCAGCTGCAGCAGATAACAGAAATTGTACCACAAACGTTGTTTGTTAGACGCCGAACGGAAACTGTTAAAAACTTTGTTTCTAACAGTGGATAACGAGGACATCAAGAATTGAAACAGTGGAATTGGAAATGTACAAGAGTTAGCAGAAGATACAAAAGGCAAATTAGATTGGCACGTATCATATATGCAGAACATGGAGCAAGGAATAGTCAGCTTTACTAAAACAGTATGAAGCTTAACGAGAGAATTGGAGCAAATACACGTAACACCAGGATTGTCTTAAATAGTGATCTAGAAAAAATAGAAACTCAGTTAAGCAGTCTAGATGAAAAAGTGTTACTAGCTACATCTTTACGAACTTCAGCAGACAGATTAGACGACGCAAGAACCCAGGTCGAAACTTTGTATGAAACAATAGATCATGCTACTCATGGGCAATTGCGTTCGATATCATTAATTCCACATTAAGTGCTGATGACATTACGGAAAGCACAAACAGACTTTCCAGAGGAACTACAACACGTCGTGCCTATAACAAGCAAGAATATAGCTTTATTTCATCGTATATCTGACGTAAGAGCAGACATTGATCAGGCTAGACTGCACATCAAGATTTTATTTCCAGCAGTAGGAATAAATGAGTAGTGCCAGTGTTACAGGGTACACCCAGACCCAATTCAATGGAGTGCAGCTGGGAAATGGATGGAGGTACAAACTCATGAAGCATTATTAGTTTCTACACGGAGAGATGCTCATGTCACCACGCCTGCAGGAGACTTCAAAGACTGCATTGGAAAAAATGTTATTATCTGTCCAATAAGGGTGATACAAACAAAAAATCATGCGAAATACAGTTGTGTACAGGTAAAATGGAAGCGGGAGAGGGCGAGGAAAAGTCTTAACGCCACAGACAAAATTTCAGAAATTGGAGATGACTGACTTTACTCCATATCGCACCAGAAACAGTAATTATGACTTGCTATAGAAACGGTAAACCAGCTTGGATAATGAAACTAGAATTACAACGCAATGGATTATTAATTAATGGAACTAGGTGTGAGATAGCATCAAGACAGTTTCACCTTCCAGCTACCATGACGAGTACAACAAGGCTAACGTGTCTCTACCAACGCTTTATTGGCTGGAGGAACCACCACATATCTTAACTAAACCAAACCTATCTTTTATTAACGATACCTTAGATTCAGGTATGCTACAATCAATAGACTAATTAATAACTTAGGAAAAATACACACTTCTGTCAATCAAATATTGCAACACGTGAAACAATGTGACGAGAAATGTAGACAAAATACAATGTAGACAAAACACAGTCATTTACAGTTTATCAAAGACAAGCATAAACGGGGGCCTGCAGGGGTGGCCGAGCGGTTCTAGACGCTCCAGTCTGGACCCGCGCGACCGCTCCGGTCGCAGGTTCGAATCCTACCTCCGGCATGGATGTGTGTGATATCCTTAGGTTAGTTACGTTTAAGTAGTTCTAAGTTCTAGGGGACTGATGACCTCAGAAGTTAAGTCCCATAGTGCTCAGAGCCATTTGAACCATAATCTTGGTTCTAGTATTTATCTGTGCATCTCACTTTTCTATAAAGCGTAAGATGTCTCATTCAAATGAGTCAGCTAGTGGGCAGATACATGTAGAGTGGCTGCATACCAGTAATAAGTAATAGAAGAAGAAAATGTAAATAACTTAGTTAACCAGGGCAATATGACAAAGTAGACTAATTAAGCTAATTACGATTCAAGACTGGTTGCGAAGCAGCATAGGAAACAGTTGTAAACTAATTTTTAAAACATAAGGCAGATATCAACCAAGTAGTAATAAGTGAAACAGAGATAATTCGGGACGAATTTTGTGAAAGAGGAGGAATGTGTTATGGCACACAATAGTGAGGGGTTGAAAACTAGAAATTTTATTAAAACTGATTCACCTTGCAACAAGCAAAGTGTGGCCACAGCAAAGGCATAGACAGAACCAGGAAATAAGTTTATGTCGTAAACGCGCCAGGCCGCAGCACGTCACAACACCGCGACGAGAGAGAGGACGAGCGCAGCAGAAAACAGCACGGAACGGGAAACCAAAAGCCAACGGGACACACTGATTAGCTTGTAAGAGATGTCGGAAGAACCAGTCACAAAAACCAGTATCAGAGAACCTACACAGCAGTTAAGAGCCTGTTAAGCGAATATAGCAGAATAAGGAGGACAGATGCAGACATTGCAGACCGAGCATCACGTCATAGTCCCGCGTTGGCCCCTTTTAAATACTCGAACTCTCTAGCTCTCAAGGAGTTAATCATTGCGATGAATGGTGTTCACAGTAACAGCACTTGATTCCATGAATACAATACTGTAGCGAATCTATGTCCTAGATACTCCAGAACCAACCGAAGATGTATCTGAGATGACGGTTTTCGCCTGATGAACTTCATACTGTTCGCCACCTACCGTTACTGATGGACAAACTGACTTTTTATTTATTTATTTATTTATTTTTTATGCGGCCCGCCACGAATTCCTTTCCTGTGTTAACCTCTTCATCTCAGAGTAGCACTTGCAACCTACGTCCTCAATTATTTGCTTGACGTATTCCAATCTCTGTCTTCCTCTACAGTTTTTGCCTCTACAGCTCCCTCTAGTACCATGGAAGTCATTCCCTCATGTCTTAGCAGATGACCTATCATCCTGTCCCTTCTCCTTATCAGTGTTTTCCACATATTCCTTTCCTCTCCGATTCTGCGTTGAACCTCCTCATTCCTTACCTTATCAGTCCACCTAATTTTCAACATTCGTCTATGGCACCACATCTCAAATGCTTCGATTCTCTTCTGTTCCGGTTTTCCCACAGTCCATGTTTCACTACCATACAATGCTGTACTCCAGACGTACATCCTCAGAAATTTCTTCCTCAAATTAAGGCCGGTATTTGATACTAGTAGACTTCTCTTGGCCAGAAATGCCTTTTTTGCCATAGCGAGTCTGCTTTTGATGTCCTCCTTGCTCCGTCCGTCAGTGGTTATTTCACTGCCTAGGTAGCAGAATTCCTTAACTTCATTGACTTCGTGACCACCAATCCTGATGTTCAGTTCCTTGCTGTTCTCATTTCTACTACTTCTCATTACCTTCGTCTTTCTCCGATTTACTCTCAAACCATACTGTGTACTCATTAGACTGTTCATTCCCTTCAGCAGATCATTTAATTCTTCTTCACTTTCACTCAGGATAGCAATGTCATCAGCGAATCGTATCATTGATATCCTTTCACCTTGTATTTTAATTCCACTCCTGAACCTTTCTTTTATTTCCATCATTGCTTCCTCGATGTACAGATTGAAGAGTAGGGGTGAAAGGCTACAGCCTTGTCTTACTTCGTTCTTGATCGTCCACTCTTATTATTCCCTCTTGGTTGTTGTACATATTGTATATGACCCGTCTCAACCTACTATCTTCCGACAACATCGAACTTCAGCAAGAAAACCGGCAGCAGGGCCACATGAGGTCCACGTTCCTGTTCGACACTTAGGCACCTCTGGGTGCTGAAACCTACTTCGCGGATAGGAAGGAACGAAATCGACCGGGCACGCGACTCTCGACAACGCCACCTCGCGCATGGGTCATCAAGGGTCAACCTAGAATTCGGAATGGGATGGAGCACACTCCAGCAGCTAGTACGAGACCATTCGTGCTGGACCATAGCCGCGCCGGCAGCGCACCGGAGCGTGACGTCACTCGCTCTTCGCCTGGGCCTGCAGGCTAGGAGCTGACTCAACAGCCGTCAGCGAGAATCCAACACGCAGCTTAATAAGGCAGGTACAAGGCTTGCGTGAAACAAGAGGACTGCAAACGTGGTTAATAAGTAATTGAAGTCTGACACCGTTTTACTAGCATCAGAGACGCTTCCAGGTACCCAAATGCTATTCTGACTTCATGCAAAGTAGTCTCCGCTCAGCTCCTCTGTAATACTACCATTCTAATTTGAGCAGTGACGTCACCACCAACGTTCATGGCTACAGACTGAGCCGCAGCGTAACACGAGGTGTAGGTTACGTTGGAAACTCATAGTTTGACTGACAGCTGGCGAAGCCGACGAATGTGACACGACAAAAATGTAATGTTTTATGTGCTGCGCGTACTGTTCTTACATTTACGTTCCCCTTGTTTGTCCACTCTTGCCTGATATTCCAATATGTCTGAAGGAATTTGTAACAAGAAGGTTTCCGCCTAACACACTGATAGTTAAAATACGCGTGATTTTACGACGCCATAGCGGTTATTTTGTGCTGACGAATAGTAGCCTTGTTGAGGGAGTCATTATAGCAGCCAGACGCATCGTATTCTTCTCTAGTTTCGTAGAGAATACTAGAGAGAATTTAAGGATCACAGTTACGAGTAACTTAAATTGGAGCGATTACATAGATAATGTTCTGGGGGAAAGCTAATCAAAGACTGCGATTTATTGGCAGAGCACTTAAAAAATGCAGCAGGTCTGCTAAGAGACTGCTTACACCACGCTTTTCCGCCCTCATCTGGCTTATTAGTGTGAGTGGGCGTTTTTCGTTGCGGCCGGATCTCCTCGTAAAATTTCGATCACTAACTTCCTCCTGTTATTGCGAAAATATTCTGTTGGCACCTACCTGCATAGTGATAAATGATCCTCATGGATAAATAAGAGAAACCAGCGCTCACACACAAAGATTTAAGTGCTCTTTTTTCCCTCCCGCCCTTAGAGAGAGGAACGATAGAGAAATTGCTTGAAGGTGGTTCGATAAACCTTTTGGCAGGCACTTAACTGTGAATTGCGGAGCAGTTATGTAGATGTAGATGTAAAAGTTGCAAAGAATAAATAAGACGCGGAGAATACTATGAAGAAGAGTGCTTCTAGTAAATGGAATAAGAAAGCAAGAATTCTGGAAGACTAATTGAAATCCGACGATGCCCCCATAACCAAATGCTAGAGGAAAACCAAAAGATAAAGCATGAAACAATCCAGCATACAGATGAAAAAATAAACAAGTGAGCGCAAAAGATGCACGAGAAAACAGAAATATAGGTCGCTCCTAAATGAAGTCAGCATGAGCTGCAAAGGAGCGAAATAAGAATGTATCAGAGATATAGCTGAATAAATTGATCATTTTGATTTGCAGCTCCTTGTGTTGGCCGTGTTTGCAGTTAAAATTGTTGGATGTGATGTGCGCCAGTTATGCAAAACACCGTTTTTTCTCAGTACCCAAACATGTTTCGGCACCACTGTGCCATCATCAGTGGGTTTTCGTTTTTATTTATTCTGTAATGTGAACGTTTTTGTTAAATTATTATAAAATTATGTGCATCTTTAGTTCAAACAATAGATCGTTTCTTTTTGTAAATACATTTACGTTTGGTGTGCATGAATTTTCTGGACCACTTGTGTGTTAATTACTACAGGTAGCTTGTCATCTGCAACCAAACGTAAGTAAAAACGAATATAGGCGCGGAAACATCGCGACAAATTAAATTACATTCTAGAAGATAAGTTAACTTTCTCATCAACATCGTTTCGTTGCAGATGACAAGCTACCTGTAGTAATTAACACACAAGCGGTCCAGAAAATTCGTGCACATCAGATGTAAAGGTATTTACAAAAAGAAACGATCTATTGTTTGAACTAAAGATGCACATAATTTTATAATCATTTAAAAAATTGTTCACAGTACAGAATAAATAAAAACGAAAACCCATTGATGATAGCACAGTGGTAGAGAAACATGTTTTGGTACTGAGAAAAAACGGTGTTTTGCATAACTGGCGGACCTCACATCCAAAAATTAGAATAAATTGAATTTAGAAAAAACTACTATTAGAAAATGATATTTGTCTTCCACAACAGATTGTTTATAAAACGAAGGTCGTGGATTCTGGTCCCATGTCGAAAACGAATACGTGTTTTTTGCAAATATTAAATACGAGTGAATTAATAATTCGACACTGAAAAGTGTGCGAAAAAGGTGAAGGTATCAACGCACGCGTCTTCCTCTATGGGTGAGTACAATTAATTAATTGGCTGGCTCTGAGCACTATGGGACTTAACAGCTATGGTCATCAGTCCCCTAGAACTTAGAACTACTTAAACCTAACTAACCTAAGGACATCACACAACACCCAGTCATCACAAGGCAGAGAAAATCCCTGACCCCGCCGGGAATCGAACCCGGGAACCCGGGCGTGAATTAATTAATTAAATGCTATTTGTTTACTAAGCAGGTAAGCCTATTAAATTATCTCTTTCGTAGAAGTTTGGAGATATTAACTCGCCGAATACCGGAAACTGCAGTTTGTCTACATGCAGAAAGCATGACTTGCTATTGTGGGCGGTTTACGGAAAGGTTTCAATACTGGAACGCTTCTACGTTGTACGAACATTTCCTTAATTCTGGCCGAGCGAGGTGGCGCAGTGGCTAGCACACTGGACTCGCATTCGGGATGACGACGGTTCAATCCCGCGTCCGGCCATCCTGATTTAGGTTTACCGTGGCTTCCCTAAATCACTCCAGGCAAATGCTGGGATGGTTCCTTTGAAAGGGCACGGCCGACTTCCTTCTCCGTCCTTCCCTAACCCGATGAGACCGATGACCTCGCTGTTTGGTCTCTTCCCCCAAACCAACCAACCAACCAACCAACCAACCAACCAACCTTAATTCTGGCTAGCTGTATTTCCTTCAGCTGAACAACGAGTTGTGGTCTTCGGTCATGTGACACAGCGCCTGCCAATAGAAAGAGGGCCTACGTACCACACTGTTACGCCTTGCCTTATTCCACACAGTGCTGAGGTTACTCGCCGCTGTTACGACCGAGCGTTCGCTGTGACGATACGTATGGCTGTCATGGAAGGTGATGTAATAAAGCGTGGATTGCGTAGTAATACTTCATTATATTCCTGATGCTTTCGTTGTAGATAATTTCATTGTCTCTTGGTGACAGAAACGCTATTTCATGAGGAGGTCGTCATTGTAAGTACGTAAATTTTCTCCGTAAAAACGGCGTTGCGTTAATGTCTCTCTCTTACGAAAAATTACTGCGACTGTGTCAACAGGCAGACACTAAGTAATGCATATGTATGAGGAGTTAAAGGAAATACCTAAGCAATGAATCCTGCATACACTGGTGATAACGCTACTTAAACTGCACAGCATCACTGAACTAAAAAAAATTACTACTCACCCATGACGTTATTGCACTTGGCCGTTACCGGTAATGTGCAGTGACGTCATAGCAAATAAGTTCAGTGGTGACTAAGGAAAACTTACCCCACTGTCACTGATTTGAAGTCAGTTGTGCCCATACTATCAACCCCGATTACACGCAAATTCGCAATCAGCCGACCAAAGCATCCTGACTCCCAGGTGCTAATAAAAACCATCAGCAGCAAAAGGGGTAGTTTGAAGTAATTTTCTTGCGTGTCTTTACAGCCATATTGTGTATAAGTTGTCGATTAGGCATGTTTATAGCTTTTTCTTCTAAAACACGCCTCCATTCCTTAGATAGTAAGCGTTCATGTTACTTGATCTTATACATAGATCTCGTCACGAGTGGTGCTCGTGTTTCTAGACATTTTTGTTTCGTTACGCTTTAACGTACTAGTGTGCTGGTACGATGACTAAACCTGCAGTGTGTTGCAGTTAAACCTCATCTATGATTGTACGGTATTTTACCCTTCGAGGGCAATACAGTATATTTGTATTTTCTGTTCTCTAACGCGAACTAGGTCGAATGGCGGAACGCATACAGATTGAGCCCCTACATTGTTTTCGTATCGATACTTTGTCTGAGCATCTTTTTACTATGATGCAGAGAGTGTGTGTGTGTGTGTGTGTGTGTGTGTGTGTGTGTGTGTGTAGACCCCACACAACGAAAACCCCTCTTACATAGAGGAGTGACTATGGGGAGAGGATATTCTAAGAGGTAACACCATTACATGTAGAAATTACACACACAACGAAAACCCCTCTTACATAGAGGAGTGACTATGGGGAGAGGATATTCTAAGAGGTAACACCATTACATGTAGAAATTTTCGTATTGCTATATAAGGTCATGATACGCTGACAAATCGTAATATAAAGCCATTTCCGTGTAGTGTGGCTGGGCAGAGTTGGTTTTGTCAGTGCACAGTGGAATGAAATTGGGTTAATTGCTTGTAAAATAGTTTCAAATATCAGTCACTCAGAAAAAAAATTACTCTTGCAGGAAATGTAACCCAACTATTGGTCAGAGCGTAGGAGTGTAATAGAAGACATAACTATGCTTTTAGTAGGAGTGTATATTTCGCAAAAGCACACCACTTCTTCAGCGAAGCTGAAGACTACATACAGGTTGACATGTTGTTTATGTAGCGAACGCAGATTTGGATTAGTACATCACCAGTAGTGTTCCGTTATATCTGCCAGCTTTGCAGTTACATTTTGTCTTGGTTTCGGAACTTTCTCCGTCGCAATTTCCCAGTACTTAATATTGTAGCAACTGATGCGTATTGGCTGCTTCCTACTTTTATGCGTGTCCGTGGTCATTAAAATCGAACAAATCACTGAATTTGTTGCAAAAGTTCACGCATAAAAATTAGTGAAAAAATTAAACCAGTGCTGCTGTAACGGATCAGTTTTTGATTGTATAGATGTAAAACTTACTTAACTGACACGCAACACTCGCGGTATATATACTTACTAAATAGTGAAACTTTATCTACTTAATCTTCATTCTCGTGATAATTTTGTTCGTTAACCAGATCTCTGCGTGCCTAATGAATCTAAAATACTCTGGAGTGGCCTGAGATTTGTTTTGTGCAGCGCTCATTAACGAAGTTTTTTTTCCAACAGGTGCATCATACGCAGTGGATTCCACTCCCATGCAGTACACAGCACCGACCGTGGTAAGATAAGTGTGGTTCCTGTGATCATCGGATGTAGTCTCCAGCACTAAGACTTGTTAGATATAGCTCTCCACGATACTTCATTCTGTACCAGACTTATCCTGGAATAACTGTAGAAACCAAAGAGGTGACTATTATTGAACTGTATCAAAAAAACGTAAATTAGTTAGAAACGATGGTGTGTGTGCACACACTCTATTGAACATGTAAACGTCACTACAGGTATTCGAATGTAGATTGACATGTTTGATATGCCTGTCATCATTGGCGAAGATGTGGGGCGGACGAAGAGCGAAATTCTGCATGATCCCTGAAGTGTCAAAACATAGATGCTGTTGATGACCTCTTGAACGGCTGTTTTCAGCTCAGCAATGATTTTGGGGTTGTTGATGTAGACCTTGTTTTTAACATAGCCCCACAACCAGGAGACAGTGTTGGCCAACAGAAGCCCATGCTAGAAGCCTCTAGGTCCCCAGAGCCAGAATGCGGTTCCCAAGGTGTTTCTTCAAGAAATCACTCTCCTGCTTCGATGGCGTCGAGCTCCGTCTTGCATGAACCACATATTGTCGAAATCAGGGTCACTTTGGATAACGGGGATGAAATAATCTTCCCGAACCTTCACGCACCGTTTGGTAGTCACCGTGCCATCAAGTAATATCGCACCGATTATTCCGTGACTGAACATTGCACGCCAGTCACCCGTTGAGGGTTAAGAGACGTCTCGATCGCGAAATGTGGATTCTCAGTCCCCCAAATGTGCCATTACAGCGTAATGAATGCTGTGATTCCAGATCCCAACAACGCATGCAATGGATCAAGGAAACCTAATGGGATAGCAGCCATTGGATTCTCGATTCGGAAGAACGGCCGCTCACTCTCGCCTGGCCATATACTTGGTTTTCTCTTTTCCTCTATCTCTAAATGAAAATGCCGTGGCGGTTTCTTTGAAAGGGACATGACCAGGTTCGGTTCCCCCAGAATGAATTGGATTCAGACTTCTCGTAGACTGGCCGTTAAACTCTAATCTTGCTTTTTTTACAACCATCTCTGGATCCTCAAGTTTGTTTTATAATTATCTATCTCTTCTAACTTCACGAATTTAATCGTGTCAATAACAAAAATTAATGTACTGAACGTAACTGGAATGACCAGTTAAAATATCAGTAACAAAATTTCCTTCCCGTAAAACACGGCAGTTTAAAAGCCGTAAACACAATAAAGATCATGCTAAACGGGAAGGATAGAATTAGATAGTTCGAATCCATAAACCTTTTTGTATGAAGCATCAACTAAAGTTTGAAAGTATTAGGTTGTACTGTTGTCACACATTTAGATATACAGCTGTAATTGCCAGGAAGTGGTTTGCAAAATATGTGTAGTCCTTGTGTGATGAATATCTACATTGTACAAAAATAAAAATCTTTCTTTCATATAAGTACGGCTTGAGGCCATGAAGACAAATTTTGTTTGCCGAAGTAGAAAGATTTCTTTTACTTTTAGACGCCTGGACCCAGCACCGGCTTTTCATCGACAACGGTCGTTCTGTACGGGCATGGTGACTTCGATAAAGTCGCAGTGAGTACTTTTGACAGATCTTACTTTCTTCACATCTTCTATAATTCTGATGACTCGCATGTAAGGGTATATTATAACCTAGTAGTTTAGTCCTAATAGCTACGCGTTGAGGAACATCCGAGGTAAAACAGCAATTCCTCGACGTACACGGTACAGGTTATTGTCGGACAGGGTGCAGTTTTTTTGTTACTGCACTCCTTAGTTCCATTCATCGTTTTCGAAAGTGGGAATGATTTACTCGCAGTCGCACATATCCTTATTTCGTTATTAGCTTGTACATATACGCTTGCTGAACATAAATATTTTCAACATTTCGCGGCCCTGTCAGCAACTGTATAAATATTAATTTTAATAACCAACAGCCTCAGTTGCACTGTTTATCTAGAATTTACCTAGGTTTCAGACTGGATAACCCAATAATCAGAATAAAAGTAATTGCAGTTTGTCCATAGTGGACAGTGCAACTTAGGCTGTTGGTTATTAAAATTGCTGAACATTGGTATGGTATCTTTATGCACAGCTCTTCAGTTTCTCACTGTTGTAAATTTGACTTGCATGCAGTTTGAATTATTGCCGTGTTACTCCACCGCTGTCAGTACAGATTTTCTTACGACTAACTAATTTTCACGGGCCGATGCCGCTCTATCCACTCACAAATCCAGCTTCTTACACCGGATTGGCGAAATATTTTCCTATGCGGTTCTGAATAAATTCGGTTACCACGTTGCACTTCTTAGAGAAACCTAAGAGCCCCATAGATTGTGTCCCTATAGCTTTCTTTTTAGAGCAATGGCACCATTGTTCAGGTTTTGAGGAATTGTCCTTCCCTGCACACTGGGTGGTGGTCGTAACGAAATATCTTATTCCTTCATGTGTTGATCTTAGGATATGTCATTGTGTTAACTTTCCCCAAGCATGATTTTTGTCCGTTGTAGACGTAATACGATCCGAATGAAATAACACGGACAATTTTAACTGGTTGCGTGTCAGAACTCGAAATTCCAATTTTTTCCATATTCGTCTTCAAACAAATGGCGAATTGGAACAATTTTATTTTGGAACTCTTCCATTGGTCCTTGTTTGCATACTAAACAATAATTTGGGAAATGTGGGCCCGCCTTGATGCAGAACACTTTATTTATTTATTTATTTATTTATTTTATTTATTTATTTACTTATTTATTTCTCAAACTAGGTTCAGCAACAATATCGCCATCAGTGGTTTCTTTACTATGTCACAGCAAAGTTTTAAGATCTTTGTTGCTGTTTGCGGCAAACAGTGATAAAAATTTTAAAACTGTTGTGACTTACAGCAAATAAGAATTAAAAGAGCCCACTGATGATGGCGGTATTTTTTGCTGAAACTAGTCTGGGAAAAAATAACAAAAGTGCTTTGTATTAGGGTGGACCCTCAATTCCCGTGTTGCCGCATATTGGAGGCAATTCAGGAACTGGCCGTGTATTTCCGTTGCACTTTCCCATCTGAAGCCTTAGAAAATTACTTCCATGGCTCCAATTCATTAACTGTAAAAATTTTGACTGCTAGTTTCCATGGATTGTGTCGGACATGAAATGTACCGGGTGATCAAAGTCAGTATAAATTTGAAAACTGAATAAATCACGGAATAATGTAGATAGAGGGTACAAATTGACACACATGCTTGGAATGACATGGGGTTTTATTAGAACCAAAAAATACAAAAGTTAAAAAAATGTCCGACAGATGGCGCTTCATCTGATCAGAATAGCAATAATTAGCATAACAAAGTAAGACAAAGCAAAGATGATTTTTTTTACAGGAAATGCTCAATATGTCAGTCATTCCTCAACAATAGCTGTAGTCGAGGAATAATGTTGTGAACAGCACTGCAAAGCATGTCCGGAGTTATGGTGAGGCATTGGCGTCAGAAGTTCTTTCAGCATCCCTAGACATGTCTGTCGATAACGATACACTTGCGACTTCAGGTAACCCCAAAGCCAATAATCGCACGGACTGAGGTTTGGGGACCTGGGAGGCCAAGTATGACGAAAGTGGCGGCTGAGCACACGATCATCACCAAACGACGCGCGCAAGAGATCTTTCACGCGCCTTCCGTCGGACATTCTGTGAACTTTGTTTTTTTTTTGGTTCTAATAAAACCCCATGTCATTCCAAGCATGTGTCAATTTTTATCTCTCTATCTACATTGTTCCGTAGTTTATTAAGTTTTCAAATGTATACTGACTTTTTGATCACCCTGTATGTCATTCTAACGTGTCGTCCATTTAGGCTGTAGACGTCACGTACATTTTGACTACTATAGTTCCAGATACTAGCGTCAATATCATTAATAACCAGGTTGATATGTGCAAATAACTTGTCATTCACAAATCATTAAGTCTTAATGTGCTTCCAGGTTGAGGACACTCCAGCGCCTACAAAGCTTGAGGACGACCACATCGAATTAGCAGCTTTTTACCATGGACTGAATTTCACGGATAATTATTTACGTTTGGGCATAATTAGAAACAAAGACTTTCCCGTTATTATGGGAAGCGAATGTACTGGTATTATTGCGCGTATAGGAGCCAACGTCCATGATCTGCAGGTAGGAAACGAAGTGATCCCTGTGTTTGGAAAATAAAAGCATTGACAGAAGTGAAGAGTGATGCGTTCTTTCGTTCCAGGAGGGAGACAGGGTTCTTTGCTTGCGAATGCATGCTGGCCTCTTCCGGCGCAGCCTCCACATACCGCGGAAATACTGTTACAGGCTGGACGACCACGTCAGCCTACGCAATGGCATCGCCTTAGGCCTGAACTTCGTGGTAGCTCACACTTGTCTGTTCGAACTGGGCCGACTGAAGCCGGGCCAGGTAGTCTTCATGACCTCCGTCGGAGGTAAGTTCACGTAAGGCCCCTACAAATGCACAAATTTATAGGCCGACCGACCAATCTCGTGGTAATCTACTCATTCATTACAGCGCCGCCTTATTGTGATTAATCTTAATTATGTTGTTTTTTCCGCTTGGTTTTACACAGCAGTAAAAAGGAGGGCTTGTCTCGGCTGTTTTAGAGGCAATAAGGCCAAAAAAGCAGAGTAAAAGCTATGAGCAAAGAAGTGGCTAAAGCAACCAAAAAAATTAACCCACTTTTGTTACTCAAGCAGCTGGGATCCGGTTTTCGTACTTCTTGAAGAAAGTATCATGCATTGCGGAACTCCTGAAAATCGTCAAACAGTTCATAAGGCAAAAGAATAGTCAGAAGTATCTCTAATCTGAGAGGAAAGGGTGCTAGCTACTTTGATTTCTAGCGACTGGCAGAAGGTAAGAGGACCTCAAATTCATTGCAGTTGTATCCCCACAATAGCTAGAATGAGTCCTGAAACCTGTGTTCGGACTCCATGAGCAGCCTGCAGGCTATCGACCGTGCTACTGTCGTCACTCTTCTGGCTCTGCTACCCATGACCTTCTCTCTGCCCATGAGTGTGCCGTCTGTTCAGTCGGCTTTCTCTAGGTCCCAAGTCATGTGGGCATCCCAAGGAATGAACTGGCTGACCGTTTGGCTAAAGAAGCAGATAATTGCCTCCCATTTCCTTTCATGATTCCAGCTGCGGATATGCGGATCTACGTCAAATCTCTTTGCCTGAAAGTGGAATGCCATCTCGAGCGCTACTGCTCATAGTAATAAACTCCGCACAATCAAGCCCTTCGGCTCCTCTCTATAGGAGTCCACTGTTTTATGCCCTTTGCGCATTAGTCATACCCAGCTCGCCCATTGCTCCCTCCTACGTAACGACCCACCGCCACAATGTGATTGTGGAGCCAGACTGACGATACCTCACATTGGTAGAATGTCCTTTCGGCTCTTAGTGTCAAGTATGGTCTTCCCACTTCCTTAAGCTTAGTATTAGCAGACGATCCACGGATGGTTGAACTGGTCCTCAGTTTCCTCCGTGAAAGTGGCTATTATTTCCAGATATAAGGTTCTACTTCAGTCTTGAAGCAGGGCAGGGTGGTTATGTTTCCGACTTCTCTTAGTATTCAGTCTGTGACCCCAAGACTGCCCCCAATTTTTCCAGTTTCTAGCTTTGGTCTCACCTTTTATGCCTTTATTGTGTGTTTAATGATCATTATTTTGTAATTTCACTCCCCTGACTGGATCCATCCACTTTTAGCAGACCATCTTTCTTCTGTGACTCACTTCGGAAAAGCGGGACTGATAACCTCACAGTTTGGTCCCATAACCCCTCTCAGTTAATTAGTTAGTAGATTCCTGAAACCTGCAGCATGATTTATAGTTGACTCAAGAAATACCTCACGCTAAAGAAACATTAATAAAACAAAAATTTTTCATGTGAACCTTACTCATGCAAGTTCAAGAAACTCAATCCAAACTCGAACAAGAAAGACTACACATGGTGGTGGCGCACATCATCTAATAAGTACAACTGACATGTAAAAAATGAAGCCTTTGGCAATTGCCATGGCTGTAAATAAAAAAACATTGGTGTTCATAGCATGAGGCTTGGACATACGCTGGACATCAACACTAATAACAATGATGCAAGTATACTTTACGAATTAACGTCCATTGAATGTCGATATTTCGATTATTACATTTCATTTGCGATAAATACACGAAATAAAATCTGAAAACAGAAGTAGGACGTCGTGCTTTTATCCTCTAAGTGCCACACGAAACCACTATGGATTCAATAAAAAATGAAAGTGCTTCGCTCCTTGCTATACTCCTCGCATGATGTGTCGTACAAATATCTGCAGTCTTTATTCATCCGCTTCACACTCTTCCATGTATATTGGAACAACATTGAAGCCCTTCAACTTTCGTCGGGAGGTTGGTGTGACAGCGCGAAGCAGGACATAAGTCATTGGGCATAATGGTGATGGAACCAGCTGTCGGGTGATCCTAGTCGTCTGACATCCCGACAAAGAATGTTTCTAAGTCAAAACGGTTAAACACTCAAGTTGTCATCGGTTGGTCAGTTAGTCGGTATTTGCAGGGCCCTGTAACGTTGATGTATCCGATTTTAATCTAATAGATGGTATTAAGACGTATGTAGCCTATTTTACAACACAATTCTAATCCGTAATGTTCTGAACACACTGTATCGCGTTGAGGTAATGCAATAGCGAGGCGACTCCAGGTGCTAAGGCGCTCTATATTTGGTCCGCGCCCCCTAATAGTTGCGTTTACGAGAGATGGTGTACCCTCATAAGGTCAGCGTAGTCGGTTCAAAAAATGGCTCTGAGCACTATGGGACTTAACATCTGAGGTCATCAGTCCCCTAGAACATAGTACTACTTAAACCTAACTAACCTAAGGACATAACGTACATGCAAGCCCGAGGCAAGATTCGAACCTACGACCGTAGCGGTCACGCGGTTCCAGACTGAAGCACTTGCAACCGCTCGGCCACCCCGGCCTGTAGCGTAGTCGGTTGTGACTGTGAAGTCATTAGAAATTATATTTTTTATAATTGAGCTGTGATGAACGGAAATTACATTCGTCAAAATTGCAGTAAAATGAAGTTAAAAAATTTTTGAAGTATCAGAGTATCTTTATAGCCAGTTGGTAATTAGCTCTCACTTACAAGTTGTTGTTGTTGTTGTTGTTGTTGTTGTGGTCTTCAGTCCTAAGACTGGTTTGATGCAGCTCTCCATGCTACTATACCCTGTGCAAGCTTCATCTCCCAGTACCTACTGCAACATACATCCTTCTGAATCTGCTTAGTATATTCCTCTCTTGGTCTCCCTCTACGATTTTTACCCTCCACGCAGCCCTCCAATACTAAATTGGAGGTCCCTTGATGCCTGAGAACATGTCCTACCAACCTATCCCTTCTTCTAGTAAAGGTGTGCCACAAACTTCTCTTCTCCTCAATCCTATTCAATACCTCCTCATTAGTTATGTGATCTACCCATCTAATTTTCAGCATTCTTCTGTAGCACCACATTTCGAAAGCTTCTATTCTCTTCTTGTCCAAACTATTTATCGTCCATGTTTCACTTCCATACATGGCTACACTCCATACAAATACTTTCAGAAACGACTTCCTGACATATCTATACTCGATGTTAACAAATTTCTCTTCTTCAAAAACTCTTTCCTTGCCATTGCCAGTTTACATTTTATATCCTCTCTACTTCAACCATCATCAGTTATTTTGCTCCCCAAATAGCAAAACTCCTTTACTACTTTGTCTCATTTCCTAATCTAATTCCCTCAGCATCACCCGACTTACTTTGACTACATTCCATTATCCTCGTTTAGCTTTTGTTGATGTTCATCTTATACCCTACTTTCAAGACACTGTCCATTCCATTCAACTGCTCTTCCAAGTCCTTTGCTGTCTCTGACAGAAATACAATATCATCGGCGAACCTCAAAGTTTTTATTTCTTCTCCATGGATTTTAATACCTACTCCAATTTTTTTGTTTCCTTTACTGCTTGTTCAATATACAGATTGAATAACATCGGGGAGAGGCTACAACCCTGTCTCACTCCCATCCCAACTACTGCTTCCCTTTCGTGCCCCTGCCAAATTATGGTTTCTGTGCAAATTGTGAATAGGCTTTCGCTCCCTGTGTTTCACCCCTGCCACCTTCAGAATTTGAGAGTATTCCACTCAACATTGTCAAAAGCTTTCTCTAAGTCTACAAATGCTAGAAACGTAGGTTTGCCTTTCCTTAATCTAGCTTCTAAGATAAGTCGTAGGGTCAGTATTGCCTCACGTGTTCCGATATTTCTACGGAATCCAAACTGATTTTCCCCGAGGTTGACTTCTACCAGTTTTTCCATTCGTCTGTAAAGAATTCGCGTTAGTATTTTGCAGCCATGACTTACTATAGTTCGATAATTTTCACATCTGTCAACACCTGCTTTCTTTGGGATTGGGATTGTTATATTCTTCTTGGAGTCTGAGAGTATTTCGCCTGTCTCATACATTTTGCTCACCAGACGGTAGTTTTGTCAGGACAGGCTCTCCCAAGGCTGTCAGTAGTTCTAATGGAATGTTGTCTACTCCTGGGGCCTTGTTTCGACTCAGGTCTTTCAGTGCTCTGTCACTCTCTTCAAGCAGTATCATATCTCCCATTCCATCTTCATCCTCTTCCATTTCCACAATATTGTCCTCAAGTACATCACCCTTGTATAGACCATCTATAAACTCCGTCCACCTGTCTGCTTTCCCTTCTTTGCTTAGAACTGGGTTTCCATCTGATCTCCTGATATTCATACATGTACTCTTTTCTCCATAGGTATCTTTAGTTTTCCTGTAGGCAGTATCTATCTTACCCCTAGTGAGACAAGGCTCTACATCCTTACATACGTCCTCTAGCCATCCCTGCTTAGCCATTTTGCACTTCCTGTCGATCTCATTTTTGAGACATTTGTATTCCTTTTTGCCTGCTTCATTTACTGCGTTTTTATATTTTCTCCTTTCATCAATTAAATTCAATATTTCTTCTGTTACCCAAGGGTTTCTACTAGCCCTCATCTTTTTTCCTATTTGATCCTCTGCTGCCTTCACTATTTCATCCCTCAAAGATACCCATCCTCCTTCTACTGTATTTCTTTCCCCCATTCCTGTGAATGGTTCCCTTATGGTCTCCCTGAACCTCTGTACAACCTCTGGTTTAGTCAGTTTAGTCAGTTTATCCAGGTCCCATCTCCTTAAATTGCCACCTTTTTGCAGTTTTTGCTGTTTCTTCAGTTTTAATCTATAGTTCATAACCAATAGATTGTGGTCAGTCCACATCTGCCCCTGGAAATGTCTCACAATTTAAAACCTGGTTCCTAAATCTGTCTTACCATTATATAATCTATCTGAAACCTGTCAGTATCTCCAGGCTTCTTCCATGCATACAATCTTCTTTTATGATTCTTGAACCAAGTGTTAGCTATGATTATGTTATGCTCTGCGCAAAATTCTACCTGGCGGCTTCCTCTTTAATTTCTTCCCCCAATCCATATTCACCTACTAAGTTTCCTTCTCCCCCTTTTCCTGCTGCCGAATTCGTCACCCATGACTATTAAATTTTCGTCTTCCTTGACTATCTGAATACTTTCTTTTATTTCATCATACATTTCTTCAATTTCTTCGTCATCTACAGTTGGCATATAAACTTGTACTGCTGTAGTAGGCATGGGCTTCGTGTCTATCTTGGCCACAATAATGCTTTCACTATGTTGTTTGTAGTAGCTTACCCGCACTCCTATTTTTTATTCATTATTATACCTACTCCTGCATTACACCTATTTGATAACCCTGTACTCGCCTGACCAAAAATCTTGTTCCTCCTGCCACCGAACTTCACTAATTCCCACTATATCTAACTTTAACCTATCCATTTCCCTTTTTAAATTTTCTAACCTACCTGCCCGAATAGGGGGTCTGACATTCCACGCTCCGATCCGTAGAACGCCAGTTTTCTTTTTCTTAATAACGACGTCCTCCTGAGTAGTCCCCGCCCGGAGATCCGAATGGGGGACTATTTTTACCTCCGGAATATTTTACCCAAGAGGATGCCATCATTTGACCATACAGTAAAGCTGCATGCCCTCGGAAAAAATTACGGCTGTAGTTTCCCCTTTCAGCCGTTCGCAGTAAGAGGACAGCTAGGCCGTTTTGGTTAGTCTTAAAAGGCCAGATCAATCATCCAGACTATTGCTCCTGCAACTACTGAAAAGGCTGCTGCCCCTCTTCAGAAACCACACGTTTGTCTGGCCTCTCAACAGATTTGGTATGAACATGTAATCTGATCAATAAATAAGCGTCCGTTCATGAGGGGAGTGGTCCAGGGTAGAAATTTTTGAGCGTAATTTTTTATTGACCTAAAAAGTTCCTTAGGGAATCTCTCTTCAAGATTCATCCATATAAAGTGACATAAATATTAAAATAGTCAAAACCGCGATTTTCTGCATGGAGGTGTGGCGCATCTGTGCTCTCGAATACAACCGATGTAATAATGTTACCGATTGAATCACAGGCATGCTGTTAGTTTCTGACATCATCAGAGGGCATTAGTATCAACTAAAATACTATCCTCAACAAGACTTCCCTTCGGAAAATGATTCGATTACGCTGAACAGTCTGAAAGAACGTGCTTGTCCCGGGTCTTTCTCATTTTGGTTGCCTTTTATACGAACTAAAACGTGCTTGAAAGTGACAAAAATGTTTATGTGGATAGAAAAAGTTTCGGAAGTAATCTCAATCTTGCAACAAACGCTTATATTGGTAAGTGGAAGCCACTTAATCGATATAATTTCGTCAAAATGAATGTTCAGGCATCTGGGAAAAGGCCAAGTGTTCGGTGTTGGCATTGCCGTTTAAAGGTTCGTTCAGTTTCACTATTTTAAACAGAAGTTTAAACTTTAAAAGCTTGTTTTTTCAAAACGTTTTTAAAGGTGGCGGGAACCATAATTCGTAAAATACGAGTATACAAGCAATTACATTTTACCTTTTTATGACTTGAGTCGCAGTTTGTCCTAGAGCAGTGCGAAGGATTTCTGCGATATACTTTAATTTCCAGTTTTGGTGGGCGTTTTTATAACTTTTTGTCGAAAAAGTTTTCTTTCAGAGTGCCGCCATTTTTAAATATTTTTATGTACTAACATATTGTCAGTTTCAAATCAGTTTCTGAAATTTTGTTCTCAGTTGAAAATCGTGGCACTCCGTGAGGCCTTTAGTCAGTGTAGTGTAGTGTCCTCTGAGTGCAAGTTTGCTACTTGCAAAAATTCGTAATACAGTCGTAAGGGCCTAGAATAAAGGTCTAGTCAGTTTTGTAGTTTAACTGAAAAAAAAAAGTTATGAACATCGGTTGCGAAAACGTCGCCCTGGTCCACCCCATGAAGTTTTCTCTCCCCTGTATACAATCTGGAATGAAAAATTGGGTAATCGGTAATATGTAGATTTATTGACGTAGAATCTGTGTTAACTATCCTTCGATTTAGACTTTATTTTGCCATTAAAAGGTTGTAATCAAAAGTTTATTGTGTAGTATTTGACTATTTTAAGCTGCAGTCCATGCCTGAAGGGATCTTTGAGCGCACTGGTTTCCGTGCCGTATCTTTAGGACATTGTCAGTTCTATCTCGCTAGAAAAAGTGATACTCTTTACTTCTGTTCTCCAAGAAAAATATACCCTTCCACTAAATTCAGTTTACTCAAGAGTATCAGAAGGGAACACAACGACAAATTAACCCAGTCAGAAGTGCTATCATAAATAGATTCACAACCGCAAAAAGCTGTAAGGAGCAGCGTGCACAAAATCGTCCCCTGTTGAACTCTAGAGAAAGTCAGGCCTGTAAGTCCATATAGTCTCTCTACGCACACTCCTGTAAGTGTTAAGTCTGCCAAATTTTCGAGCAGTAGGAGACCTGCATTCTCGGAAATATGTAGTGACAGTCAAGTGAATCGGTGTGTACTTTTCATTGCCTGTCTTCCTCAAGGACGTCCTTTTTAAATATTGTTGGAGGATGGAGTGCTGCGCTTTTGGTAAACAGAATTGGGATAGTATAACTGATACACAAAATTCACTTAGTGCCAGCGAGTGTAAGTAATAATTCCGACGGGAGCTACTGGTAACTTTTGTTTTCGTAAAAAGTTGTTTGCAAGTCTTGAAAGACTATGGAAAGAACTACATTATCGCAGTTTTAAAACAGTAAAGAGGACTTGGTCGGAGCAGAATCAACAAACAGTTCAAGAATACAATAAAGTTGTTTTGGAGAAGTGTGTTTACAATAGTGCTTGCCTTCCTCGTATGAATTTGTATTTCAAACCTGCTATGATGCAAAAATTGGGCTTTTCGAGCAAGAAATCTGGGAGGAGCCTAGTTGGAAAGTAGCATACGTATTTTCTCGTGTAGTTTCCAGATACCACAACCGTAAGTGCCGTTACTGTAGCGCCCAACCACGTGTAACTGTCGTAGCTGGATTATTAAGTAGTTGCGAACAATACTCGCCAGGGCAAAGATTTCTTCTGTAGAGCAACAATCTGCTCGAAAAAAGTATTAAGTTTTCCATACTCTTGAGACATCGTGTCGGGGGAAAAGATGCTCCTTGGTTCACTACGTTTATACTAAAGAGAGACTGAACAGACATGTCAAGGCAACGAGAAAATAATTCTCATTACCTTCGGAAAGCACTATTAATTTTAACAGCACAATAAGAGATCAGTTAAATACATACCATTGCTACAAAGAAAGCAGCCACTAACTTTTGCAACATGTCACCTTTAGGTGTTGCGGGCCTACTTCCCCCAACGTCCCAGCTATTTTTAACCCCCTCCAAAAATAGGAATTCTCTAGATTTCCAAAATAAGCCTGTCTCTCCACGATGGTTTCCTGACGTGAGAAGTTCTTCCTGCGAGCAATTTCTTATTTTTGAACAAGGAAGCCAGATCAGGCGCTGGTTGGCGTGGGAAGCAGTTCGTAAAGCAGATGATGCAGTTTTCCGGTGACTGCTTCATATGAATGTGCTGGCAAGTTGGGGCTGAAAGTTTTCTCCTCCAAATGGAGCAGTGCCCCCTCAGATTTCTTGTCGGAACTGTCCAGTACCCCCACTGGATTATAGTCCATTGATCGTTTTTCCTTTCTCTGAGGATTTTAAATAGGAAGCCCTTTCTGTCCGAAACGTATCCATAACCTTCACTGGCCGATGGCAGACAGCTTTGTTTACCAGATTCACTGGAAGCAGCTCATGGTTCAGATTTTTGCTCGGTTCTCTGGCTGTAATTAGAACTCAGGTCTCCAGTCCTTAGATCTAACTGAAATTGCTCTGAACAAGCATCTCAAGCTGAAAGCCAGAACCGCTTGCTGTCCGTCGTCAGTCAACGGGACACCAATGGGACTGCTATTTTCTGTCGCCAACTAATAATATAAAGTACTAGTTACGAATCGCTTCGAGGCGTTTGGCGACCTCTCCTACTGCACGCTCTTTCGTTCTGCGGAAAACGAATCATACTGTGAACACCTTTAGCGATTTCTTTGGTAAGCATATTTGTTGAGAGTCCTGTGCTATCTTCATCATAAAGTAACGTTCGACAATGTTTAAGTTCGTTGAATCAAAATTTCTTATCGACAACAAAGGATCACCATAAACACTAAATTTTACTTCTCATCAGGTATTTCCTTATGTTCACTGGTCATCGGGGCTCAGTTCGAAGCGGGACTCATCACTGAAGACAATTCTGCTCCAGTCAGTGAGATTCCGGGCCGATGAAGTGCCTGAAGACGCTTCGAACGTCTATGGAACACCAAGGGGATTGCCGTTCTCCATAGTGCCCGACAACTAGGAGTGATGGTCTGGGATGCCAATTCCTTTCATAGGACCGTTTTGGTTGTTATTCGCGGCACCGTTACAGCATAGTGGTAGTCAAACGTATCCTATCCCCCCTTTAGTTGTCCTTCATGGCCAGTCACCCTGAACTTACATTTCAGCAGGATAATGGCCGCCCGCACACGGCGAGAGTTTCTAGTGCTTATATTCGTGCTTGCCATACCCTAACTTGATGGCAGCGTCGCCGGAGCTCTCGCCAATTGAAAACTTTCGGAGCGTTGTGGGCAGCGCCCTCCAATCAGCTCGGGAATGGTGACGATCTAACCCACCATTTGGACAGAATTGGGCAAGGTATTCCGTAGGAAGACATCTAACAAGTGTATCAATCAATACGGAGCCGAATAACTACTTGCATAAGGGCCAAATGTGGGCCAACGCGTTACTGGCTTTGCTCAATTGAAATTCTTTGTCTTGAATAAATCGTCCTGTTCTTCAGAAACATCATTTGTTTGTACATGAACATCACATCGACCTATTTCCGACGCATTTGTATAATTATTAGGATAATTCCTTCGTGGTGTCATTTTTTTGTTTTGTCTCACTGTGCATGATAGACTAAGGAATTTCTAAACGATAGAAATAAACTTCGACTCGTACTTTCTTGTACGAACAGTTCTCTTGTTTCTCGTTCCAGGTGGTGTTGGCACGTCCGTCGTCCAGCTCGCTCGTACAGTCCCAAACGTGACTGTTATGGGGACCGCTTCAGAGTCAAAGCATGAAAGTCTGCTGTCTCTGGGTATCAACCACGTCTTCCGCTTCGGCCAGAGTTGCATGGTGAAGATACTCTTCCCGAGAGGCGCCGATATTGTCATAAACAGCAAAGGTGGCTCAGATATCGAAGAGTGCCTCTATTTGCTTAAACCTTTTGGAAAACTGATAAACATTGGTGGGTGGCCAACATTATTTCTACCTTGGTAAATGATGAACCTATAACAGAAGGTAAAGGTCAGACGCACAAGGGTAGTTTGTCTGGTAGAAGGCAAGAAAAAATTGCTTCGTAAACAACTAACTTCTCGATATATTCTCCTTAAAGGTATATGCACATCTTCCAGCGATCCTCCAACTTTTTCTTCCCATCGGAAAAATAGTCTGTCAAACTGCAAAATACTCGTTGACTGAAACTATAAAGTCGTCATTAGATCCCAAAGTATCAAGTTAGGGAACAGAAAGCAGCCACTTGGAGTTCAGTCTGGTGAACCAATTCAAAGCCCAATTCGTGCACTCCTGCCATTGCTATCACCGATGCATGGGATGGTGCATTATCCTAGTGAAAGAGCACTTCTTTACATGCCAACCTTAGTCTCTTTCAACCAACACACGTTTCAAACGATCCAGAAATGAAGCACAATAGTCCAGTTATGGTTCTGCCTTTTTCCAAGTAATCTATGAAGATTATTCTTTCGGATTCCCGAAAAAGTGGCACATCCCCTTATCAACTGACAAAATGGTCTTCGCCTCCTTCGGTGTATTTTCACGGGACTTTAATTGTATTGAGTGCCGTTGTTTTGAGTGCTGTTTTGAGTCTGGTGTGTGTAACGGATCCAAATTTCATAAAGTCACAAATTGGCCCTAAAAGTCTTGTAGATGCTATTAGACAACGCCAGACTATTACCTCTTAGACTGACACTGCATCCCAGGATGGCGTGGATGATTTTCCGCCCTTCCTCTCTGGACTTCGCTATAGACGTCCAGTTACAGCAACCACCTCGGACATCGCCAGACATTTTGTTGAAATTTTATACCGGATGCGTTTCTGGTTTACTGTGAGCAATCGTGGTGCCAACCATGCACACAACTTCTTCATAGCCACTACTCCGCGCAGGATTTACGCACTCGCTCATTTCAAATGTTTAGTCTCAGCAATCTCATGAATTTTCATTCGGCGGTTTTGCACCATCATGGATTATGACCGTGGTTACCTTTACAGTGACCTCAATTAAACGGCCAAAGCACGGTGCTTGTCCGACCACGTTTCAATTCATTAATCCAAAAGTAAATATTCTTCCATGATGATGCAGAGTCGGCGTAAGCTCCATCCAATTTGGTTTGATTTGTGCGGTAGTGCAACCCTTCAAATGAGAATGTATGACAGAATTTTCAATCGCCGTCGACACACAGATCAATACAGACAGCTGTCGATGAACCGTACTCTGTGCATTCTTGAAATTCTTTATATTACGATAATTCAAATAATCAAGCTGCCTATAAAGAAAGCGCAAGAAAAATGGTCCATTTTTTCATGGAAATTTACCGCTCATCAAACTACCCAAGCAGGCATTTCTCACTGTAAAACCGGTTAGAACCTAATTTTCCTCTTTTCAGTAGCGGAAGTCATGTTCTAAATGTGGTAATAGATTGAAAAATGTTCCAAAACAGGCCGCCATTCTTTAGGGAAAGCTACTTTTGTCATCTCGTACTGCTTATTGTTCCTGTAACTTACTCAAGCCCCTCCAGAAAATTTATCAAAATCTGCAAAAACAGAAGTACTCTTAGAACACAATCCCCTCAGTAGAACTGACTATCATGTCATTGAGCCTTTAATACAAATTTTGAAATCTAATCTAGCGTTCGTACTTCAATTCTAAATAGGAAATGTGAAGTAAAAGCTAAGTTACTCGGCATCAGCTACAATACGTCCTTAATGTTCGCTAACTGGTAATAATTGTTAAATATCAAGGAAATGTTTCCACCTCTTTTGTTATGTTCTGCCAAACATCAACAGGAACTTCTGTTTTCATTCAGTTGTTAAAACCACGCTAATTGTGGTAATGTGTCAACGTTTCCAACTGCTACTGTTGTCTTCAAAACCTGAACACCTCTGTGATTCACTAGGCATGGTCGTATTGCATTTCTCAGACCTGTAAATTGACAGTCAGTTCAGCATAGACTAAGAACGACGGTACAACGCATCTTTCACGATAAATTATCACGAGTGGAAGAGTCAATAACAGACAGAAAGTCACTTCGACATTCTGCGGATGGAGAGACACTGAATTTGTACCCATTTACTCTCTAAGTCAACTTAAGAGTGTTTTCCTTTTGGGAACGCAAAGGGAACAATCATCCTTTATCTAACGTTGCCTTTGAAGTAATGTATCTGCTTCATGACGAACCACCTGCAACGGCACTATCGACTGGGGTGTTAAACATCTCGAGAAATTGAGTCGTATTTGTTCATGCCAAAAACCAGCTGAGAAACACTTACGCAATATCTTTACATCGCTATCTTCCTCAGCGGCTATTAAAATCAATTATTGCAGAAAGCTTAGGCCGGAGAAACCAATAATTCACTTGTAAAACTATTTGCTAAGAATATTTTTCAGTACTGAACATCCTTTCCGACATATTTCCACGCAGTTACGGTCGTGGAATGTCCATGAATGACCTAAAATGTTTGGTCATAGTTATCTGAAGGATTCTCACTCCTTACTCATCCCTTGCTACTGTACGGATGAGCTTGTTGTTTAGAAAGACAAATAAGGTAAACTATTTTAAAGTTAAATCTAATGAAGCTTTGCACACTATACTGCCTAATTTAGCTTCAGTACAGCCACACTTGTTAAATTATTTGAGGATAATGTGTGTTCATAATACCTCAAATTTATTAAAAATATTGAAGTATTGCAATTGTTTCAGGCTCAAACAACTCTGTGAAAAGTTCAATAAATATTCCATTGCCGCTACAGAAACCTAAATGGGATAGCAAAAACATAAGGTCTGCGAGTATAGTTGGTAAGAATTGCCTAATGAGTGGGCTGGATATTGGATACCACCTAGAAAATAATCGGTCCAAAGTGCAAGCTATATTGAGTCACGTATTTGATCTAGTAGGCCGTCAGGAAATGAAGCCCATTATTCACACCATTTTATCTATGGAAATGGTGAGCTTCCTTCAATTTTTTACCCGTGAAAATATGTGTGCTGAATATTCCCATAAACCTCTGCTATCGTTACAGGCTGCAGAAGGCTTGAAACTACTGTGCAAGAGAGAGAACTTCGGGAAGGTAATCTTACATAAAATTTAAGTGTGAACAGTTACGTGCAGCGGAGGAATGGCTCAAGATCAGTTCTTCACTCTCTAGAGGGACACAACTAGTAAATCCTAGACAAGAGGAAGCAGCGCGGAAAACAACGAAACTGACTGTGCTCTACAATAATAACACTGAAGTTTGTGTTTTAATTACGTCGTTGTTTTAAAATTTTCATAGCGACTTCGCTAAAATTTTATTGTAGACTGTGACATACCATTCAAAGGATTTTATTACTTAAGAAACTATGTTCTAAAGCATGCAATAAATTTCGCGCAATCCCTTGCCTTGTATATTATTTATTCCTTCATCTGAAAATAGGAACACTATTTTTGTGATATTCTTCAATCGAATAACGGATGTAATACTAAATAAGAATGAAATTAATTGAAACTGCTAAAGAATCTGAGTTCCACTTTGAACTATTGATTATGATATGACAAATGTTAGCTTATCACATTCTTCATTTACAGGATTGGTTGGATACGGCAGAGCAACGAAATGGCCACGCTCGACGTGGTTACACAGTGTGTCCACAAGCAGGCATGGACAAGTAAAATAAGGGGGGGGGGGGGCGGCGGGGCAGAAATGCATACCAGCGGTACCAGAGATGCTTTCCAGCCACTGAATGAAACTTGGAAATAGGTGAAAAAAACTAAAATTGAAACCAATTTAACCTCAAAGAATTCGAGCATCGGATTGTGCGTCTTAATTTCAAGAGTTCGTCGCAGCATAGTACTTCGCCGTATGACCTCCACTTTTAGAGAAACTCAGTCCTCAGCTGTGCCAGGACGCTGCCCCCGCAACACTGGAAGTGAGAAAAGAAGAGATTTAGGCGCTTACCGAGGCTGCCCACGAGCGACGCGGAATCAGTGCCCTCTGAATACAAAATACGGGTTTTTAAGGAATAATGGGGGCGTACTATTTCTCCCTTCATATAGTCGACTCATCAATCCACTGGCATTTAACAGGTTTCGACCAATCTGACTAGTTGCTCTGCACCTGCAGGTCGCCTCCGGCCGACAAAGATGAGACCCCTCCTCTTCTCCTACTCGGTAGGTGGGGATGCTTCTGGACTTGGCGTTAAACAACTTAAGCTTTGGTAGCAACAGCGCTCAGCTGAAAGCTAAACGTCACTGCCACTCCTATTACAACAGTGTTTTACGTCGCATGGCTCCTCAGTCCTTTCGTGAATGGGGACTGCTGTAGTAGTACTCTCTCTGTGTAAACCCGCAGACGTTGCAGTTCTCAGGAGCTAGTTTGTCTTGCTGCCTCTGCTAAGACGCGGCTTTTCGTGGCCATTTTGTGGTGTGCGACTTTAAGCCCTTCTTGGCAACGTGTCTCCTACAGACTGATTCCAGGGCAGCCCTCAGGCTCGATGGAGATCTGCCCACCATCCTCGCAGATATTGATTCCAGTGTTGAGTGTCAGGCTTCAGCCCCAAATTGGTGGGGAAGGGAGGCAAGCTTTAATACATTATGAACTGCTCCGCATGTGGGGACAGCCATCGTCCCCACCCATGAGACTGACGTTCTGCTTTCCTTCAGTGCTGACGACCATGATGTTGAGCGCCCCTCACCTAAAATCACCACCACCGTCGTGGCCATTTTCTACTGTGATTCCTTAAAACAGCATCTAGGCGATGAACAGAGTTACCAGGAAATTTTCTGAAGCGAAGCTTTTCCTCTGTCACAGCTGCCCAGAGCGTCTGCAATTTGCAGGGCTCCAGTGTTAATTCCGGTACCATAAACGCTGCCCCCTTTTATCTGCTCTCTCATTCTCTCTGATTTACTATCTTGGAGTACCCTTGATGGCTACCAATATTTTTAAACGTAGTAACGTCATTGCGTCAATAGATGTAACGTCATTGCGTCAATAGATGACAAATCCGCTACCCCAGCCTTGGTGTATCGCCTTCAGTTTCACGACCTTCGCATGGAGCTTAGCGGAAGTACCTTTGTATACATTGATGACTCTCGGGCTGACTGTGGGATCGGGTGTGCCTTCATCATTGGCACCCGTGACGTTCGATCTCGGCTTCCGGCACACTCCTCAGTATTTACAGCCGAGCTATTCGCCTTGTATCAGGCCACAGAGAACATCCGGCGACACAGCCTTCCCAATTGTCATCTGCTCACTCACACAGCGCCGTCCCCCCACCCCCCCCCCCCTTCGGATCTGGGGACTAGAATAGGCCCGAGGTCTTCCTGCCTGTCGTAAGAGGCGACTAAAAGGAGTCCATCCCCCTCAAGGGGGTAGTTAGCGCCTGCGTCCAGAGACGGACGGTCCCACGACCTTTATTTGTGGTCCTTTTGGTTTTTCACTTCTCGTTTCTTCCTTCTTTGGTTGGTTCCTTTCTTTGTTCTTCTCCATCTCACTGTCTTCCTTACTCTTTCCCTCGCCTTCTTCTTCTCCTCGCCTTCTTCTTCTCCTCGCCTTCTTCTTCTCCTCGCCTTCTTCTTCTCCTCGCCTTCTTCTTCTCCTCGCCTTCTTCTTCTCCTCGCCTTCTTCTTCTCCTCGCCTTCTTCTTCTCCTCGCCTTCTTCTTCTCCTCGCCTTCTTCTTCTCCTCGCCTTCTTCTTCTCCTCGCCTTCTTCTTCTCCTCGCCTTCTTCTTCTCCTCGCCTTCTTCTTCTCCTCGCCTTCTTCTTCTCCTCGCCTTCTTCTTCTCCTCGCCTTCTTCTTCTCCTCGCCTTCTTCTTCTCCTCGCCTTCTTCTTCTCCTCGCCTTCTTCTTCTCCTCGCCTTCTTCTTCTCCTCGCCTTCTTCTTCTCCTCGCCTTCTTCTTCTCCTCGCCTTCTTCTTCTCCTCGCCTTCTTCTTCTCCTCGCCTTCTTCTTCTCCTCGCCTTCTTCTTCTCCTCGCCTTCTTCTTCTCCTCGCCTTCTTCTTCTCCTCGCCTTCTTCTTCTCCTCGCCTTCTTCTTCTCCTCGCCTTCTTCTTCTCCTCGCCTTCTTCTTCTCCTCGCCTTCTTCTTCTCCTCGCCTTCTCCTCCTCCTCGCCTTCTCCTCCTCCTCGCCTTCTTCTTCTCCTCCTCCTCGCCTTCTTCTTCTCCTCCTCCTCGCCTTCTTCTTCTCCTCCTCCTCGCCTTCTTCTTCTCCTCCTCCTCGCCTTCTTCTTCTCCTCCTCCTCGCCTTCTTCTTCTCCTCCTCCTCGCCTTCTTCTTCTCCTCCTCCTCGCCTTCTTCTTCTCCTCCTCCTCGCCTTCTTCTTCTCCTCCTCCTCGCCTTCTTCTTCTCCTCCTCCTCGCCTTCTTCTTCTCCTCCTCCTCGCCTTCTTCTTCTCCTCCTCCTCGCCTTCTTCTCCTCCTCCTCGCCTTCTTCTCCTCCTCCTCGCCTTCTTCTCCTCCTCCTCGCCTTCTTCTCCTCCTCCTCGCCTTCTTCTCCTCCTCCTCGCCTTCTTCTCCTCCTCCTCGCCTTCTTCTCCTCCTCCTCGCCTTCTTCTCCTCCTCCTCCTCGCCTTCTTCTCCTCCTCCTCCTCGCCTTCTTCTCCTCCTCCTCCTCGCCTTCTTCTCCTCCTCCTCCTCGCCTTCTTCTCCTCCTCCTCCTCGCCTTCTTCTCCTCCTCCTCCTCGCCTTCTTCTCCTCCTCCTCCTCGCCTTCTTCTTCTTCTCCTCCTCCTCCTCCTCGCCTTCTTCTTCTTCTCCTCCTCCTCCTCCTCCGCCTTCTTCTTCTTCTCCTCCTCCTCCTCCTCCGCCTTCTTCTTCTTCTCCTCCTCCTCCTCCTCCGCCTTCTTCTTCTTCTCCTCCTCCTCCTCCTCCGCCTTCTTCTTCTTCTCCTCCTCCTCCTCCTCCGCCTTCTTCTCCTCCTCCTCCTCCTCCTCCGCCGCCCCCCCAGGGGGTCCACAACTCTTTCGTGGATACGTGCGTGGCGAGCACGGGGCCCCGAGCCATTGCAGCCTTCTTTCTCTCCCGGGCTGCATTTCCTTTCCCTTCCCCTCCTTTCCCCTCCATACCCCTTTCCCCTCGCCCTCTCCTCTCCCTCTATTGGTGTCCTTGCTTATGTTGGCCCCCGCTATCCTCCTGGTTCTGTTGGTTTTACACTCTGGCTTTGTTGCGTAATCATCTCCTCCTTTTGGCATTCCTTGGTCCCCCTCTGGGGTTTGACCTCCATTCCAAAATTTCTCTTCCGTAGTGTGAGCCATTTGGGGAAGAGCACCTTACCTAGTGTCTCCGACGTGTGCCCTCATAGTATATTCCACCTTTTCTTCTACGTCGTTGTCTGATGCTAGGGTGCATAGCCAGCACGGTAGCCAGCCCGTGTGGTGGGGTCGCTATGTACCCTTTTGGTTGAGCCCCCTGAACACACAGGGATCACACTTCTGATACCTGAGCTGTGACCTCCTCATGCATGCCTTGGAGTGGTTGCTCGTCATCCTGGAGCATCGGAACTCCCGGCAATGGCCGCCGTGCCAGACGGCCCTTGCTGTGGCTGGGTGGCGCCCGTGAGGAGAGCCCCTGATCGGAGTGGGTGGTATCAGGGCGGACGCTATGCAGATGAAACGCATAAGGGTCCAAACCTCTGGCCGCTCTTCTGCGGCCGTCTCTCTGCGTGGTACTGATTCCTCAAGTGCTGCTTCTCTTGCCCCTTCGGCCTTCCCTTCCGTGGCTACCCCCTGGGAGGAGGGTCAGGCCCGTCGTCTAGGGGCAAAACCTTTCCCCCGTTATCTAGTTTGCACCAGGACTGATGGAGATACTTTCACCAGTGTCAAACCTTTATTCTTTGTGGAACACATTGAAGACCAGTTTGGCGAAGTGGACTCCCTGAGCAAGATGCGGTCGGGTTCGTTGCTGATAAAAACTGCTTCAGCTGCCCAATCTGCGGCCCTTCGTGCCTGTACCCATCTTGGCACAATTCCCGTGTCCATTACCCCTCACCAGTCTCTAAATATGGTACAAGGTGTGATTTTTCACAGAGACCTCATCCTTCAAACTGATGAGGAACTTCGGGACAATCTCGGACGGCGGGGTGTTCACTTTGTTCGGCGTGTTCAGAAGGGTCCTAAAGATAATCGTATTGATACTGGTGCCTTTATCCTGGCCTTTGAAGGGGATACCCTTCCTGAGAAAGTTAAGATTATGGTCTATCGCTGTGATGTGAAGCCGTACATCCCACCTCCTATGCGGTGTTTTAAGTGCTTGCGTTTTGGCCACATGTCTTCTCGCTGTACCCAGGACCCTCTCTGTGGTGACTGTGGACGTCCACTCCATGAGGGGAGTCCCTGTGTTCCCCCTCCTGTATGTGTAAATTGTCATGGTAGTCATTCTCCACGTTCAGCAGATTGCCCAGTCTATAAGAAAGAAAAAAAGATACAGGAGTATAAGTCTCTTGATCGTTTAAGCTACACAGAGGCCCGTAAGAAATATGCACGATTGCACCCTGTGTCCATGACATCTAGTTACGCCTTGGTTACATCTTCATCCCTTCCTCCCCCTTCCTTACCCCCGTCCCGGATCCCTCTCCTTCCCCCCTCCCCTGCGGCTCCCACACCTTCTCCTCTGGGCGCCGCTCCCCCTCCCCAGCCGGAGAAGTGTCCCACTCCTTCGGCGTCTGCCGGTCAAGGGCGCCTCTCCCGGGATGCCCCTTCCCGGCACCTTCCAGGTCAAAGGTCTGCTGCAGCGCGGCGACCGCGAGAGCCGCGGTCTATCGGCCCCCAGGTCGCCCGGTCTCTTTCTGTTCCTGATCTTGCTGCAGCTGGCTCCATTATGCCACACAGCCCTCCTCGATCTCAGCCTGAAAAGAAGAAGAAACATAAGTCCCGGGACAAAGAGCCTCTGGTGTCACCGGAGGTCCCTTCCTCGGCTTCACAACCGGATTCTGACCTGTCGTTTATGGATGTCGCCCCCTCCTTGTCGGTGACGGGTGGGGACCCGGCGGTATGACTGGATTTAGCGTGTTCAGCCCTCATTTAAACCATCGTTCTGTGGTTCTCCAATGGAATTGTAATGGCTACTATCGTCACCTTCCGGAATTGAAATCCCTTCTTTCGTCCTACTCAGCAGCTTGTGTGGTTCTCCAGGAATCTCATTTTACTGATGCTCACTCACCGACCCTCCGTGGGTTCCGTGTTTTCTGTCGAAATCGGGTCGGACCCTTGCGGGCTTCTGGTGGCGTTTGTACGTTGGTCCGTACAGACATTGCTAGCACGTGGATTCCTCTCCAAACTACATTGGAAGCAGTTGCTGTTAGGGTCCACTTAGACTCTGCAGTCACAGTATGCAATCTTTATCTCCCTCCTGACAGGACTCTTACACCTGCTGCCTTAACCACCCTTCTTCAGCAACTTCCTCCTCCCTTCCTCCTCCTTGGGGA
This sequence comes from Schistocerca americana, assembly GCF_021461395.2. NCBI lineage: Eukaryota > Metazoa > Arthropoda > Insecta > Orthoptera > Acrididae > Schistocerca > Schistocerca americana. Next base: position 613,258,164 of record NC_060122.1, read on the forward strand.
TTTTAATGCTCATCATCCTTTGTGGGGCAGTGCCTTTCCATCTAGACGAGGTCTTCTTATCGACCAATTTATTGCAGACCACGACCTGTGCCTTCTTAATGATGGCTCCCCTACTCATTTCAGTGCTGGTCATGGTACCTTTTCTGCCATTGATCTCTCTCTTTCTTCTCCCTCTCTCCTCCCTTCATTACACTGGTCGCCACACGACGACCTTTGTGATAGTGACCATTTCCCGTTGATTATCACGCTCCCTTCCCGCTCCCCGATGGAGAGGTTACCTCGTTGGTCTTTCCACCGCGCCGATTGGCCTCTATATACTGCACAGGTCGAGTTTTCTCCCTCTTTGTCGGGTTGTATTGATGACGTCCTACGTGACGTGTCTGACGCGATTGTTCGCGCTGCTAACCTTGCTGTCCCGCGCTCATCTGGACAATTTCGTCGTCGGCAAGTCCCGTGGTGGAGTACGGCCATTGCCATTGCCATCCGTGATCGCCGTCGAGCTTTGCAACAGTTTAAGAGGCACCCATCTGTAGCCAGCCTTTCTACCTTTAAGCGCCTTCGCGCTAAAGCCCGTTATTTAATCAAACAGAGCAAGCGGATATGTTGGGAACGATTCGTTTCTTCCCTTGGTTCCACTGTCCCTCTGTCACGGGTATGGGCTACACTTCGCTCTCTCCAAGGTTGCCATCGGCAGTCCACCCTCCCAGGCCTTCACCTCCCAGATGGCATTTGTACGGACCCATTAGTTCTCGCAGAACATCTTGCGACCCATTTTGCAGTGGCATCAGCGTCGGCCTCCTATCCAGCTGCTTTCCTTCATCAAAAACAGCAGGCTGAAGCTGTCACCTTATGTTTCACCAGTTGTGAGTCAGAATCTTACAACGAACCTTTCACTGAATGGGAATTTCTTTCTGCTCTATCTGCTTCTCATGATACAGCTCCTGGCCCAGATTCCATTCATAACCAGCTGCTTCAACATCTCAGTGCTCCACAACGGCACCATCTTCTTCGGGTGTTTAACCGTATCTGGCTCCAGGGTGACTTCCCTTCTCAGTGGAGGGATAGCATTGTGGTTCCTGTCCTTAAGCCTGGTCAGAACCCCCTATCTGTTGACAGCTATCGGCCAATTAGTTTGACCAATGTTGGTTGTAAGTTACTTGAACGGCTGGTAGCCCGTCGGCTCACTTGGGTCCTCGAATCTCGGGATCTATTGTCCCCTTACCAGTGTGGCTTTCGAGAGGGACGATCTCCAATCGATCATTTGCTTCGCTTGGAATCCGCAGTTCGGCAGGCTTTTTCCCAGCGCCGCCATTTGGTTGCAGTGTTTTTTGACCTTCGCAAGGCCTATGACACGGCCTGGCGCCATCACATCTTACTAACCCTTCATCAGTGGGGTCTTCGGGGCCCACTCCCGATTTTTATCCGCCAGTTCCTGATCCATCGGTCATTCAGAGTTCGAGTTGGTACTGCTTTTAGTTCTCCACGGACCCAGGAGACGGGCATCCCACAGGGTTCTGTCTTGAGTGTCCTTCTTTTCCTCATTGCTATCGATGGACTTGTGGCCTCTGTCGGTCCCTTGGTCGCCCCTGCCCTGTATGTGGATGATTTCTGCATTTGGGTTAGTTCCTCCTCGATGCCATCTGCAGAACGGCAGCTCCAGGTGGCTATACGGCGTGCCTCTGCATGGACCCTCTCCCACGGGTTTCAATTCTCTCCTTTAAAATCGCGGGTGGTCCACTTCTGTCGCCGTACTACGGTCCACCCTGATCCAGAGCTCTATCTCGCTGCACAAAGATTGCCTGTGGTTCCACAGTTTCGTTTCCTAGGTCTTCTTTTCGACAACAAGCTCACTTGGCTGCCCCATATCAGACTCCTGAAGGTAGGATGTTTCCGTAAACTCAATGTCCTTCGCTTCCTTGCCCACTCCTCCTGGGGTGCGGACCGTTCCCCCCTCCTCCGTCTTTATCGTGCTCTAGTTCTGTCACGTTTGGACTATGGTTGTCAAGTTTATGGTTCAGCTGCTCCTTCCACGCTGCACGTGCTGGATCCAGTCCACCATCGTGGTATCCGTTTGGCCACCGGTGCCTTCCCTACTAGCCCTGTTGATAGTCTCCTGGTTGAAGCTGGGATCCCCCCCCTTTCTGTTCGGCGGTCCCAGCTTCTGGTGTCTTATGCCCTTACTATCCGTTCTTCTCCCGCTCATCCTTCCTATTCTATCCTATTCCCAGACCATGGACGTCGCCCGCCTGACTCCCGCCCTCGGGCGGGTTTACCGGTTGGGCTGCGCCTTGCGTCTCTTACCCGTGATTTTCGGCTTCCTTCTTTGTCCTGTCTTCCTCGCTCCCTCCCCTCCACCCCTCCTTGGTTAGTTCCTCGGCCTCGAATTCGGATGGATCTCCGCCGCGGTCCGAAAGATTCCATCCCCCCGGTGGTGTTCCGTTCCTTTTTCCGCCAAATTTTATGGGAGTTTCGGGATGCTGTTGTTTTTTACACTGATGGCTCTAAATCTGCTGATCATGTTGGGTATGCCTTCACGTCCTTTGTTGGAACGGAAAATCATCTACTGCCACCCTCATGTGGGGTGTTTACTGCGGAATTGATGGCAATTTCCCGGGCCCTTACCTTTATTAAACAATCCCAACACAACCGCGTTTTGTTATGTACGGACTCGATGAGTGGCCTTCTTGCTATTGACCGGTGTTTTTCGCGCCATCCCTTGGTCTCTGCCATCCATGACCATCTCGCTGATCTTCACCGTGCTGCTTGTTCCATTGACTTCCTATGGGTCCCGGGCCATGTGGGTATCCCGGGTAATGAGCTCGCTGATCGTTTGGCTGGGGGAGCAGTTACTTACCCCCCGTTTTCTGTAACCCCTCCTGCAGCGGATTTACGGCTTCACATCAAATCCCACTTTGCACAGTCATGGGCCAATTCTTGGGAGGCTACTCCACTGTCTAATAAACTTCGTGCCATTAAGGTGAATACAGGCCCATGGCGTTCTTCCTTTAGCCTCTCCCGCAAGGACTCGACCACACTGTGTCGTCTCCGGATTGGCCATACCAGGCTGACCCATGGTTTCCTTTTGCGTGATGAGCCACCCCCGCTATGTGGTTGTGGAGCCTTCCAGTCAGTGGCCCACATTTTGGTTGAATGCCCCCTTCTTTTGGCTCTGCGTGCTAAGTACAGACTCCCCCGCACTTTACCTTTGATGTTGGCTGACGATTCCCGGATGGTCTCTCTGGTTCTAGGTTTCCTCCGGGAGAGTGGTTTTTATTCTCAGTTTTAAAGTTTTTAATCTCCCTCTGGTGTTGGGGCAGGGCGGTGAGTGTCTGGGTGTCTCCCACTGTAGGCAGTGTTCAGAGATTCCCGATTCACCTCCCTGACCGGAATCCTCTTTTCTTTCCCTTTTACTCTGTTTTTACCCCTTCTTTTTAAGGCTTGGTTAGTTTTTCTATTCCCATACGTACTTTCTGCATTATAGCAGTTGTACCTTTTAAGTCACAGGTGGTCTTGCCTATGCTGTTTCAGCATAGTGTTGGGTTCGTTCTCTTGCCAACTTCCCTCATTTGTTTTTACTAATGACAACGTGACTGCCCTTTTACGTTTCCCCTTTATCCGTTTTATTTTTCTGACTATACTGAGATGTCCCGTTAGCAGAATGGAGTCTATTTGAAACAAGGGACTGATGACCTTGCTGTTTGGTCCCTTTAACCTCAAACAACCAACCAACCAACCATCCTCCGCCGCCTTCTTCTCCTCCTCCTCCTCCTCCTCCTCCTCCTCCTCCTCCTCCGCCTTCTTCTTCTCCTCCTCCTCCTCCTCCGCCTTCTTCTTCTCCTCCTCCTCCTCCTCCGCCTTCTTCTTCTTCTCCTCCTCCTCCGCCTTCTTCTTCTCCTCCTTCTCCTCCTCCTCCTCCTCCTCCTCCTCCTCCTCCTCCTCCTCCTCCGCCTTCTTCTTCTCCTCCTCCTCCTCCTCCTCCTCTGCCTTCTTCTTCTTCTCCTCCTCCTCCTCCTCCTCCTCCTCCTCCGCCTTCTTCTCCTCCTCCTCCTCCTCCTCCTCCTCCTCCTCCTCCTCCTCCTCCGCCTTCTTCTTCTCCTCCTCCGCCTTCTTCTTCTCCTCCTCCGCCTTCTTCTTCTCCTCCTCCGCCTTCTTCTTCTCCTCCTCCTCCTCCTCCTCCTCCTCCTCCTCCTCCGCCTTCTTCTTCTCCTCCTCCTCCTCCTCCTCCTCCTCCTCCTCCTCCACCTTCTTCTTCTCCTCCTCCTCCTCCTCCGCCTTCTTCTTCTCCTCCTCCTCCTCCTCCTCCTCCTCCTCCTCCTCCTCCTCCTCCTCCTTCTTCTTCTCCTCCTCCTCCTCCTCCTCCTCCTCCTCCTCCTCCTTCTTCTTCTCCTCCTCCTCCTCCTCCTCCTCCTCCTCCGCCTTCTTCTTCTCCTCCTCCTCCTCCTCCTCCTCCTCCTCCGCCTTCTTCTTCTCCTCCTCCTCCTCCTCTGCCTTCTTCTCCCCGCTTCAGCGTTTGAGTCGGTCTGTCCTCTCTCTTCCTTCCTCCCTGTGCGCGCCTGAGGCCGACCCACGCGTTCGCATGTGTAGCCGGTGATGGGGTAACGCGTAATTCCCCGCCCTGGGTAGACAAGTAAGGCACGTACGTAACCCCTGGTAAAGACCAGGCCCAGGGAGAGGTGATTGCCTGAGCTGGTACCTTCTGACCATGCCGATTGGTCCTTCCGTCTGTTTCTCAGGAGGTGTGACCTAAGGTGTAAACATTCATCTAAGGCGGGAGTGCCCTCTGAGAGGGTCCCCATAAGGAAGGAGTGTGCCATCGGAGACGCTGGCAATCATGGGGATTCCTCCGCAATGGATTTCTCTTCTCTCTAGACTACCGCCCACAAACGGAAACATGACCAGCCCCCAGTGACAAAAGTACTACCGCCTACCCCACAGCTCCTCGTCATTTCTCGATCTGAGGACGGAATGGATTTTTCCTCTGTCAACCCTTTCGTTATCCAGAAGGGCGTAGATGCCATAGCCGGTACTGTTAAGTCTTGTACGAGGTTGCGTAATGGTACCTTGTTACTAGAAACTGAGAGCGCCTTTCAGGCACAGAAACTGCTTCGACCCACACTCCTGTACACGTTCCCTGTCCGGGTGGAGGCTCACTGAACTTTGAATTCGTCTCGTGGTGTGGTCTATACTAGATCCCTCGACGGATTGACTGACGAGGAGATTGTCCTTCCTCGCTGAGCAGGGCGTGATGGCTGTCCATAGGGTCATGAAAAAGGTCAGCAATGACCTTGTACCGACCCAGACACTTTTCTTGACCTTTGATAGTGTTAAGCTGCCATCGCGCATCAATGCGGGCTACGAGGTTATTTCTGTTCGCCCCTATGTTCCGACACCTACGCGCTGCTACCAGTGTCAGCGTTTCAATCACGCTCGACAGTCTTGTTCCAATGCGGCTAAATGTGTCACTTGTGGCAGGGATGCCCACGAGGGTGACTGTCCACCTCCGTCTCCTCGTTGTGTGAACTGTCAGGGTGACCAAGCAGCATCCTCCCGCGACTGTCCCGTCTATAAGGAAGAACGCTGTATCCAAGAAATTCGGGTCAAAGAGAAAGTGTCCACCTCGGCTGCTCGCAAGCTATTGGCTAGTAGGAAGCCCACGCTGCTCCCAGCGGGGAAATACAGTACTGTCCTCGCCTCTCCTCGGACTACCAGAGACGTGGCAACCCAGACATGCGATCTGACCTTCAGCACCACGGTCGTCCGTTCGGCCAGTGCTAAGATCGCGCGGTCGACGTCTCCTCTTCCTCCCATCACCCCACAGACACCAGCCCCTTCATCAGCTTCTGCTAAGACGAAGACCCAGAAGTCAGATGTACGGGCCTTCAAGAAGGAACTGTCCTGTGCAGACTTCCTACGTACCTCGACCTCCCAGCCATCGACCGGTACTTCCACCAAACGACCTTCCAAGAAGGCTCATAGGAAGCACAGTTCTCCTCCTCCGCCACGGCGCATTTCTTCTCCTGCGCCCCCCAGCGATTGCCGCCCCTGGCCGTCATCCGTTTCGCCTGGCCGCACCACTGGTAACCGAACATCTGGCCGTTCACCGGCGGAGGAAGCTCCCCCTCCCGGCCATCTTACCAAGATGGCCGATGAACCTATAGAACCAATGGACGATGACTGTCCGCCTACTGATAGCGGCCTCAGTGCTCGCTCGAAGCCAGGCCCTCAGCGGCCTTTTGGGTGACCCCTTCTTTCATCTTCCTTTTCTTCTTACGATGGCACTTATTCACTGGAATATTCGCAGCATTCGCTCCAACCGAGAGGACTTGAAGTTGCTGCTCCGCTTGCAGCCCTCCAGGAAACGAAGCTACGCCCATGCGATCAAATTGCCTTGGCACACTACACCTTTGTGCGTTTTGACCTACCTGCTGTGGTAGGTATCCCAGCACATGGAGGGGTAATGTTGCTGGTCCGGGATGATATTTACTACGATCCCATCACGTTGCACACAGGCCTGCAGGCAGTTGCCATCCGAATTACTCTCCCCACTTTTACATTTTCCATTTGTACCGTTTACACTCCATCGTCGTCTGCCGTTACCAGGGCAGACATGATGCAAATTATTGCTCAGCTACCTGCACCATTTTTGTTAACTGGAGACTTCAATGCCCACCATCCCTTTTTGGGCTCTCCAGCATCCTGCCCAAGGGGCTCCCTGTTAGCAGACCTTTTCAACCAGCTCAATCTTGTCTGCCTCAATACTGCCGCCCCTACTTTTCTTTCAGACACATCTCACACCTACTCCCATTTAGACCTCTCTATATGCACTACCCAACTTGCACGCCGGTTTGAGTGGTATGCACTTCCTGATACATATTCGAGCGACCACTTCCCGTGTGTTATCCATCTCCTGCAGCATACCCCCTTTCCGTGCTCATGTAGTTGGACCATCTCCAAAGCAGACTGGGGGCTCTTCTCTTCCAGGGCGACCTTTCAGGATCAAACCTTCACAAGCTGCGATCGTCAGGTCGCACACCTCACTCACTGCTGCTGAATATTCCATCCCTCACCCTACTTCTCCACGTCGCGTACCGGTCCCCTGGTGGACCGCAGCATGTAGAGGCGCTTTACGTGCTCGTCGACGTGCTTTACGCACCTTTAAACGCCACCCTACAGTGGCGTATTGTATCAATTATAAACGATTACGTGCACAGTGTCGTCGTATTATTAAAGAAAGCAAGAAAGCCACCTGGGCTGCTTTCACAAGCACCTTCAACAGTTTTACTCCTTCTGTTGTCTGGGGCAGCCTGCGCCGGCTATCTGGCGCTAAGGTCCACTCACCAGTTTCTGGCTTGACGGTCGCGAATGACGTCCTTGTGGCCCCTGAGGATGTCTCCAATGCCTTCGGCCGCTTTTTCGCAGAGGTTTCGAGCTCCGCTCATTACCACCCTGCCTTCCTCCCCCGCAAACAGGCAGAGGAGGCTAGGCCACCTAACTTCCGCTCCTCGAATCGTGAAAGTTATTATGCCCCATTCACCATGCGGGAACTCGAAAACGCACTTGGCCGATCACGGTCCTCCGCTCCAGGGCCTGATTCTATTCATATTCAGATGCTGAAGAACCTTTCTCCTGCGGGTAAAGGTTTTCTTCTTCGTACTTAATCGCATCTGGATTGAGGGACATGTTCCCGCATGCTGGCGCGAGGCTATTGTCCCAATCCCTAAGCCGGGGAAGGACAAGCACTTGCCTTCCAGTTATCGACCCATCTCGCTTACCAGCTGTGTCTGTAAAGTGATGGAGCGAATGGTTAACTCTCGTTTGGTTTGGCTGCTCGAGTCTCGACGCCTACTTATCAATGTACAATGTGGATTTCATAGGCGCCGCTCTGCCGTTGACCATCTGGTTACCTTGTCGACCTTCATTATGAATAACTTCTTGCGGAAGCGCCCGACCGCGGCTGTATTCTTTGATTTGGAGAAGGCTTACGACACCTGTTGGAGGGCGGGCATTCTCCGCACCATGCACACATGGGGCCTTCGTGGTCGCCTCCCTCTTTTTATTCGTTCCTTTTTAATGGATCGACAGTTTAGGGTACATGTGGGTTCTGTCCTGTCAGACACCTTACGCCTGGAGAATGGGGTGCCACAGGGCTCAGTTTTGAGCGTCGCTCTCTTCGCCATCGCGATCAATCCAATAATGGATTGCCTCCCAGCTGATGTATCAGGCTCCCTTTTCGTGGACGATTTTACCATCTATTGCAGCGCGCAGCGTACATGTTTCCTGGAGCGCTGTCTTCAGCGTTCTCTTGACCGTCTTTACTCCTGGAGTGTCGCCAATGGCTTCCATTTTTCTGCCGAGAAGACGGTCTGTATTAACTTCTGGCGCTATAAAGTTTCTCCCACCGTCCTTACGACTCGGTCCCGTTGCTCTCCCATTCGTGGAGACAACAAAATTTTTAGGTCTCACATTTGACAGGAAACTTAGCTGGTATCCACATGTCATATTTGGCTGCCCGTTGTACCCGTTCTCTAAATGTCCTCTGTGTTCTCAGTGGTATGTCGTGGGGAGCGGATCGAACCGTCCTGCTTCGCCTATATTGGTCGATCGTCCGCTCCAAGCTGGATTATGGGAGCTTCATATACTCCTCTGCACAGCCATCCATCTTACGCTGCCTCAACTCCATACAACATCGGGGTTTACGACTTGCGATCGGAGCGTTTTATACTAGTCCCGTAGAGTCTTCATGCTGACACTGGTGAATTGCCACTCACCTACTGGCGCGATATACTGCTTTGTCGGTATGCCCGTCGGCTACTGGCAATGCCCGACCACCCGTCTTATTGTTCCTTTTTTGACGACTCTCTCGACCGTCAATACGGGTTGTATGTCTCTGCCCTGCTACCCCATGGAGTCCGCTTTCGTCGCCTCCTTCAACACCTTAATTTTTCACTCCCTGCAACCTTTCTAGTGGGCGAGAGCCACACGCCACCTTGGCTCCAGGCTCAGGTTCGCGTTCACTTTGACCTCAGCTTGCTCCCAAAGGTGGTTACCCCCGGTTCGGTCTACCACTCCCGTTTTGTCGAACTTCGTTCGAAGATAATTAATATGACCTTCATTTATACAGATGGCTCTAAGACCAATGACAGGGTCGGGTGTTCTTTTATTGTCGGGGCACAAAGTTTCAAATACCGGCTCCATGGCCATTGTTCGGTCTTCACAGCTGAGCTCTTTGCCCCCTACCAGGCTGTTCTTTACATCTGCCGCCACCGACATTCTGCTTATGTCATCTGCTCCAATTCCCTGAGCGCCATCCAGAGCCTCAGTGATCCGTACCTGGTTCACCCTTTCGTGCACCGGATCCAACGCTCTCTTCAGCAGCTGGTGGACGTCGGTTCTTCGGTTAGCTTTATGTGGGTTCCTGGCCATGTCGGTATCCCTGGGAACGAAGCTGCAGATGCCGCGGCCAAGGCTGCGGTCCTCCAGCCTCGAACAGCTTCTTGTTGTGTCCCTTTGTCAGATTGTAGCAGGGCCATTTGTCGGCGCATTTTATCGCTGTGGCATGCCAATTGGGCTGCACTTACAGACAACAAGCTTCGGGCCTTGAAACCTCTTCCCGCGGCTTGGACGTCTTCCTCACGCCCTTCTCGGCGGGAGGAGGTAGTTTTGGCCCGGTTACGAATTGGACACTGCTGGTTCAGCCACCGCCATCTGCTGACGGCTGCGCCGGCGCCGTTCTGCCCATGTGGGCAATTGCTAACGGTCCGCCACATTTTAACGTCCTGTCCGCATTTTAACACACTGCGTCTTGATCTTGGCCTGCCATGTACTCTAGATGCCATTTTAGCGGATGACCCACGAGCAGCTGCTCGCGTTCTTCATTTTATCAACTTGACAACCCCTCTAAGGACATTTGATTATGCTGTTTTTTTAATCCTATGCCTGTCAGTCTGTCTTTTATCGTGTTTCCCGTTTCGTTGCTGTTTTAAACTTGTGACTCGCGGTGCATTCCTAACGTAGTCTGGGCGCTAATGACCGTTGAAGTTGTGCGCCCTAAAACCATAATAAAAAAAAAAAGGCGCCGTCCAAAGTCTCTGTGCGCTGCACACTGCTCATCCCTTAGTGCAGTGAGTCCAGGAAAACTGTCACTTTCTCAGTCTTGATGGAGCCAATGTTTCTGTGGGTCCCTGGTCATGTCAGTCTGCCAGGAAACGAGGCTTCTGACGCTGCTGCCAAGGCTGCAGTCCTTGTACCTCTGCCCGCGAGTACCTCTATTCCCTCATATGATCTCTGCGTTGCTGTCTGCCAGGAGGTGGTGACCATTTGGCATCGCCAATGGCCCTCCCTTCAAGGGAATAAGCTTCGTCTTAAGCCTCTCCCGGCGCCTTGGACAACCTTCTCTCGGCACTCCCACTGGGAGGAGATTATTTTAACTCGTCTGCAAATTGGGCACTGCCTCTTCAACCATCGTCATTTCTTCTTGCGTTTCGGTCTCTCTCTCTTCTTCTTGCGTTTCGGTCTCTCTCTCTCTTCTTCTTGCGTTTCGGTCTCTCTCTCTCTTCTTCTTGCGTTTCGGTCTCTCTCTCTCTTCTTCTTGCGTTTCGGTCTCTCTCTCTCTTCTTCTTGCGTTTCGGTCTCTCTCTCTCTTCTTCTTGCGTTTCGGTCTCTCTCTCTCTTCTTCTTGCGTTTCGGTCTCTCTCTCTCTTCTTCTTGCGTTTCGGTCTCTCTCTCTCTTCTTCTTGCGTTTCGGTCTCTCTCTCTCTTCTTCTTGCGTTTCGGTCTCTCTCTCTCTTCTTCTTGCGTTTCGGTCTCTCTCTCTCTTCTTCTTGCGTTTCGGTCTCTCTCACTCTTCTTCTTGCGTTTCGGTCTCTCTCTCTCTCTTCTTCTTGCGTTTCGGTCTCTCTCTCTCTCTTCTTCTTGCGTTTCGGTCTCTCTCTCTCTTCTTCTTCTTCTAGCGTTTCGGTCTCTCTCTCTCTTCTTCTTCTTCTAGCGTTTCGGTCTCTCTCTCTTCTTCTTCTTCTAGCGTTTCGGTCTCTCTCTCTTCTTCTTCTTCTTCTAGCGTTTCGGTCTCTCTCTCTTCTTCTTCTTCTTCTTCTAGCGTTTCGGTCTCTCTCTCTTCTTCTTCTTCTTCTAGCGTTTCGGTCTCTCTCTCTTCTTCTTCTTCTTCTAGCGTTTCGGTCTCTCTCTCTTCTTCTTCTTCTTCTAGCGTTTCGGTCTCTCTCTCTTCTTCTTCTTCTTCTTCTAGCGTTTCGGTCTCTCTCTTCTTCTTCTTCTTCTAGCGTTTCGGTCTCTCTCTCTTCTTCTTCTTCTAGCGTTTCGGTCTCTCTCTCTTCTTCTTCTTCTTCTAGCGTTTCGGTCTCTCTCTCTTCTTCTTCTTCTTCTAGCGTTTCGGTCTCTCTCTCTTCTTCTTCTTCTTCTAGCGTTTCGGTCTCTCTCTCTTCTTCTTCTTCTTCTAGCGTTTCGGTCTCTCTCTCTTCTTCTTCTTCTTCTAGCGTTTCGGTCTCTCTCTCTTCTTCTTCTTCTTCTAGCGTTTCGGTCTCTCTCTCTTCTTCTTCTTCTTCTAGCGTTTCGGTCTCTCTCTCTTCTTCTTCTTCTTCTTCTTCTTCTTCTTGCGTTTCGGTCTCTCTCTCTTCTTCTTCTTCTTCTTCTTCTTCTTCTTGCGTTTCGGTCTCTCTCTCTTCTTCTTCTTGCCTTTTGGTCTCTCTCTTCTTGGGTTTTTTCTTTAATAGTTCCTGTATAAGGGAGAAGAAGAATGCCACTAACTGTTTAATGAAATTTACTAAAAATAACTACTGTATTCTGTTACAATGTAGCAAAAACTTATCGATGACCAGCGATATTGAAATGGCCTGTTTCTGAAACTGAATGGAGCAGCGAAAAATTTTACTTTCTTTTCCTCTGATAGTCTGTCACAGCGAACAGTTTCATTGTGTAAGTGTGTTGAAATTATACATGTTTGCTGGCTTCATGTAATTAAATGTGATATCTGAGAGCTATTGAAGTTATTGTAAATCTTCCTACTCCGTGAGGTAATGTTTCTGTATTTTTTTTTTCATTAAATAATTTGTTACAGACAGGATCCACCGGAGTAGGGAGATATTGTGAAGAGATACAATGACCAAAGGTGTATTGCGTTGGGTGATTAACTTGTATTTGTGATTCTGGGACCGAAGATCGACCATTTTAGGGCATCTCCCGTGCAAGAAATGTGCCGATGATTCGGGCATTCGTTTCTGAACAATTATGTAGTCAGTCTTCGCCTGTGTCAGACACAGGCCCTGTTTAATAATTAGATGGTCCACCATCCTACAACGACGTGTTGTTCTTCTGTGAAATTATACAGGTAAAGTAAAGCAGAGAGATGTAACGCATCACTATACAACCTACACAGAATCTGCACCTTAACATCTTCACTAGTTTAACATATTCCAAATTAGTTTTTTTTTTCGTTACTCGTGGGAAGCTGGGCACATTTTCTTGCGTTTTGCTGCTATGAAATACAGAATGTTGTGTGTTATAGGTGTTTACAGAGAATTAAACAACATTTACGTAGTCCACGTGCCAAAAACGGGTTAAGTTTATAATGCAAAACACAGATGCAGAAAGAATTCGTTGCACGGGAACGTCACACACGTAAGTTTCTGCCACATTCCATGTTTTAATGACTTAAAAATGTCATGAATGACCTTTCGTTTGCTAGTGCTTCACACCCGTAATAGACACAATATGAGATGCCAGCTGGAAAGAAAGCTTTGAGGCATCTGAAGCTGGATTTGTAATGATTTCAAAACCGGTAATGGTTTGAGTTAAGTAACTTTATTTGAACCAAACTTTCGGATGGCGTAGTCTTAAGATATGAACTTCATCATTGTACTCAAGCTACGTTTCTCAACATACCAACTTTCGACAAACAAGCGTACCTAGGACTTTTGGATCCATAGCACGCAGAGTTGCTACTGTGTTTCGCTCCAAAGTTAGATCAAGAAGCTATTAACCAGGCGGTCATAATGTTTCGTCTCATCAGTGTATACAATCCGGCGAATAATGTATTGATCCCTTTCAGCCTACTTACAAACAACGCAACTACAATATACAGGGATGAAACAGCTTTACACATTAGATTCGAAATTCAGATGGTCGGCATATGATAAAGATTCAGAAAATTGTAAACACAGATAAATGTAATTTAATGCACATGAGATTTCAAGGCCGTCATCCACTGGAATCAGTTACAACAGAGAAGCATTTCAAAATTTCTGTTCCGGGTAATTTAAGGTGAAAGATCCCAGAGATCTAGCGTTGTGAATGGAAGATGCCATTCACTTTTGTTGGGATATCCCAAGAAAATGTTACAAATATTTGTTTGACAAGATTTTTTCTTTGTTTCGATATCCTTGCCACGCTACTGGAATAGATAGAAAATCTTCAAAGAACCACCACATGTTCCGGCGTGTCTATTGTCTAGAGGCTGCCCTGGATGACATTACACGGAGAACGTGCAGTGCGAAGAGCCTTATTCACTAAATTTCGAGAGCCCTTAATGACAGTCTTTCATAAATTCCAAGACGTTGAAATACTGTCAAGGAATGAGAAGTGGTTGTAGACGATGTAACCCACACTTCAGCCGCATACCGCACGTTGGCTTGCACCGTACAGCTCCTGGACGCTGGACATTAGCTAAACCCAGCTGATGAAGACAATAAGTTGCACGCCGCCCACACAGAGACGGGGACAAAACAATAGCGGAAGCATCACCTGGGTGATTACAATAGCGAGACAAAGCTTCCCAGCTGATATGTTTTATTTGCCGGGCGCCAGAGGCGCGGCTCGCTTTGTAGTCGGCCACCAGCTATATGGGGGCAGTGAGGCTGGGTTCATGCTGCGTTTGTTTCTGTCCACACGTGACGTTGAGGGCTGATGAATACAGCCGCGGGCGCGCGGCTAATTCGAATGGAAACGTTATTCGTTCGCAGAGTTACGCTTTGTCAATTAACAGGATAATTGCAAGAGTATTCATAAACCACGTGCAGAGACTTTCTGTGCAGTCGTTAATTACACAGAGATGATACACAAAGCAATGTGTTCGTGACTGCTTTCTACTTAGTGGGAACCAGTTTAATGGGAAACTGATCATTCTTTTAGGTTCAACGTTTTTACGGACCTTCTTAGGTAGCCGATTAAGCCTTTCTGCACTAACGGTTATACAACTTGTATGAAGAAAGCTACAAACTACCGAACAGAACTTTGTACAACATGTTAAGTACGTACACAATGTGTCTTGTACCATGAAGGAGGCTAACAAGTGACCAAACGAAAGTTTGTACCATTTGTTAGGTAAGTAATAATAGTGTCAACGCCATTGGTATAGCTATCCCTGTAGAAAACAACTATATGTAACAGTAGCCTCTAGATTATAGATATCTACGTCTATTCTCTGCAGCCACCTTGCGGTGTGTGGTGGAGGGTACTTAAGGTACCACTACCATCCTAGACCCCACACCCCTCCCGACCCTTCTTCCACGCTGCTTTGTCTTCCATTCGCAAATGGTGCTTGGGAAAAACCAGTATCACATTTTCTCGTGGTCAGTTCGCAAGTCATATGTACAAGCAAAGGCACAGACTCCATGGGGTCTGAGGGGGCCCCAGCCCCCTCACAGTTTCGGTAGGGGGGCAGAGCTCACCCCCCAATAACTTAAGAAAATTATATTATGCTTTGTAAAATTACAGAATTTTTGGAATTTTTTATTTTGCTTGTTTGAATAGTTACCTTTTAAAACGCATTCAGTAATCAGTTAAAACAAATTATTTTACGCTAGTAAGGTTAACTGGAAAAGAGTGGTGTGAATGATGACAACGTTACGGTGCTACCGGCACACTTAGAATTTGTCCCGGTGCACGAACCTTTGGGTAAAGTCTGGCGCCAGCGCTACGGCCGCGGTGGCATCAAAAGGACTGGAGCAGAAGCGCCTGGAACCCTCTGCCTCGCGTCGCCTTGAGACATTATAACGCTGCATCTATATAAGGCCCACCCTGCTGCCGCAGTCATTCAGTGTGGATAGTTCCGTTCAATGCATGCTGCAGACGTGTTTAGTGTTTAGACTTTAGTGTCTAGTGGACTATTTTATGACTACATTTTATTCGTATACTTTAGTCGCTTACTGTATTGTGAATTAATTTCGCAATGGATAAATGTATCAAAAAAAAGTCGCGCTTCGAAGCTGATACTGCAAGTCAACCACCAACAATTGTCAATTTCTTCGTCGTCTTCAGGCGATAATCATTCACAGCCAAAACCTGGACAATCCCGTAAGGGCAGATCATTTCAGAAGACTTGGTTGATCATCTATACATGGCTAGAATATGAAGCATCTACCACAATTTTTTTTTATTTTTTTTTTGCAAAACCTACAAAGAGGCATATGGTGAATACCTATTACAATTTTCTTCAAAAAAAAAAGGATGCATTTACTTCTGTAGGGTTTTCTATCTGGAAAAAGGCTATGGAAAAATTGTCGGCATGAAAATAGATACGCATGAAGATGTGATTCTTGAGTTTCTCCCGGCGTATTTGATAATCAAAATATCCACGGGTATGCTGCCGGTCTATAGTGTCCAACGGGCACAATATTTCGGCGATCAAACATGTCGCCATCATCAGGTGAATTGACGGACTGAGCTCCTGTGAACGTGCCGGCACGGAGATCCGTACGCTATGGCTGCTCAGAGGGAACTGAGCAGAGGGAACTGAGCAGCCATAGCGTACGGATCTCCGTGCCGGCACGTTCACAGGAGCTCAGTCCGTCAGTTCACCTGATGATGGCGACATGTTTGATCGCCGAAATATTGTGCCCGTTGGACACTATAGACCGGCAGCATACCAGTGGATATTTTGATTAACGCATGAAGATGTTCTGAAACTAAATTCTATCACTAACCGAAATGTGGCCGCCTCATTGAATGAAGTTAGTGATATGAAGAAAGGTCGTTCAGCTCTTGAGACAATTTTTACTGCCGTGCAATTTCTATACCGACAAGGACTAGCAATTACAGGGCACAAAGATGTAAACTCAAATTTTTTTTCAATTGTTGGAACTCGGAAAGAATGACGTACAAGGGTTTCGATTGGGTAGGGCGTTCAGGGTATAAGTGGACGTCCGACGAGATCACTGATGTATTAGGAAAGTGTATGTTGAGAAAGGTACTGCTTCAGTCAAGACGACTGAACATTTTTTTTTTCTTTTATGGTTGACGAAACAAGTGATCCTTCTATTCACGAACAAGTGTTATTTTGTATTTGTATTGTCGATTCCTTAATCATCAACAGAGACTTCATTGGATTATAAGAGTCCCCCAACACTGAATCACAAACTCTGTTTAGTCTTTTAAGACTTTTTTGCTCGTCTTGATTTGTCAACGGATAACTTAAGACGACAGTGCTGTGATGGTACCTCGAATATGAGAGGTAAGTTCAAAGGACGAAAAATGTTAGTTTCCGATGTACAAACAAAAGCACATTATGTGCACTGAACTGCTCACAGTTTGGACTTGGAAGTTGTAGACCGTCTCTGCCATCTTACGTCTATGAGGGATATTGTAGCTTTAGCCAAGGACTTAATAAACACCGTAAGGAATCCAACAAAAGGATGGGACTTTCCGGAAGCGTAAGCTGTGAGAGCGCCAACGACCAAGCTGGACTATGAGCTTCTACTATCTTGAGAATATCGAAAAACTTTGAAGAACTTCCAGAGCTTTTGAAACATTTTCTGCAGAGGACAAAACAGAGGCAGGTTACAAATGTGCAGGCTACATTGGCTCGATGTTACAATTCAAGACTTATTAATTTTTGTCTTTATTTCCGTGCAATGAACCAGTAGGTGACAATGAAAAATTAAATGTCCTCATCTAAGTGTTGCAGATCTCGAAAAAATGAGGGCTTGATTTGTTTACTGAAGGGAGGGAGTGATACTTTTGAACACGTGTTTAAAAGAAAAACCTTAAAGTTAATGAGCCTTCTGTAGCGGCACCACCGTTTAGGACAGGGAAAGATAGTTTTGTGCAATATTCTGAGCACAAGTTACAACCAGGTGTGGGCCAGATAGTGAGTTACGCATACCAACGGTTGTGAAGTAGAATCGAGGCCACAGGGCCATCGAACCACTGAAAAGCGTAAACGCAAGTTTGCATGGCGCAAGCTACAGGCAGAAGGGGTCCACTGGCGCAACCTAGGTGTGGTGAGTACATGATTCGGAGCAGCGCGTTAGCAAAACAGGAGCGCACAGCAGAGTAAAATAGAGGCAGTTTTCCAACGAGTGGCTTTCAATTGTGGCAGCTCTCCTGGACAGCAGGGCGTGTCACACCACCAGCTACAGGCAGCAGCAGATGGGGTGCCAGCGTTCCAGTCCAAGGCGGGTCGCAGGTTCGAACTTCTGAGGCCGACGTGAGGTCTGTAGCCTGACTGACTGACTGACTGACTGACTGACTGCTTGCTTGCGGCTCGCTACTGCGGGTAGTTGTCTTGATCCCGAACGCATGCCAGAGGCATCGTGAGGTGAGGGCCACAGATTCGGACGCTGGATCACGGTCACTTGAGGTCGCCACAATCTCAGCTATGCCGTCGAGGACGGATGCAGGGGGCCACTTGGCGGCTTCCAGCAGAGCAGCGCTGAGTCAATGGGGAAGAAGACCTCTGAGCCAGCTGCTGGCGCAGCCCTGACGACGTGGTCCTACAAATCTGACACACAGCAACACGTTGCACTGGGTTGCTGGGGCGGTGGCCTCGGCATTGCAGGACGCTGTGATGTGGACTGAGGTGAACGGGGCACTGTAGTGGAAACAAATCATTTGGAAAGCTCAAACAAGCTAAATACGGTGCCTTCATCATCATTTCGCTACATTTGGTCATCCTGATACATTTGGTGGTAGACGTCACCACTACACTTCGCTTCCTCGGAATCGAAGTATACCAAAGAAGTATGAAAACAATAAAGCCAGCCCATCAGTCTCTCAAAACCCCAAGGAATACTACAAAGCTATTTACATTGAAGTTTGTGAAATGGTGCAATCTTGCATTACTGAGCTCACTGGACTCACACTGGTCATTGCAGTTAAACAAGGGTGCTTGCTTTTAATAAAAAGGAGTGAAACAAATTTGGAAAAATCAATGGTGTTTTCCAAAAATGACCTCGACATTGAGAGACTGCGCCTACACTTCAGTATGTTAGTTGATGTTGCTTTTGTTGGAGAAATTTTATGTGAATTAGTGAAGTGCATTAAGCTTCTCAAAGTACTTCCAATGACAACAGCAACAGCAGAACGGTCATTTAGTGCCCTTAGACATCTGAAGTCGCATCTCTGATCAACAATGGGACAGAAGCGATTGATCAACTTGTCAGATTGTAACCTCCCCCTCACTTATCGACCTTAATGACAGTGAACAATTAAACCGCGTGTACCTAATGGAAATTTGGGAAAGCAATCGTCACCGAAGTTAGTCTGTCGGTAAAGAGGGAGGAAAGGGTTACATCTAAATGAAAGGAAAAATGCAAATGAAACTGGTGGAAATTAATTTCGAAAAGGGGTAAAGTTAATAAAGAAAGTAAATGTGCGGCCGTTACGTTAACAATTAACTAGCGGTAATTAGATATTTGAGATTTGGGGGAAATCACGGTCGCCAGTCCTAAGGACAATTACTATAGTAACTGAAAAAGAAAGGTTATTACACATATAATTAGCACTAGAAGCGTGGCAACTGAAGGTTTGTCAGAAGTAATAAATTTCGCTACACTCTGACTTAATTTAGCAAAAGAATTAATAAAACCGGAAAATCGAAAGTTAATTTAGTGGCTGAAGTTAATAGTGAGCTTTCTTTCTGAAGCACATCGAAATCCAGTAAAATACGGTTAGTCTTGGACTACCTCAACAACTTGACTCTACGCAATTTAGAAACAAGAGATTTAACTTTGAACTTGAATTAAATGATTCTGAACAATTAACAATAGTAAAATTTAGTACGTACCAAGCTGAGCTGCAGTCACAGGTAAGCTAAAATACGGTAACAAAACTCGCACTCTCAATTTGTGCTTGCGTAATCTAAATATTGTAGCCAGCTATGAATACTTTAACTGAACTTTGAAATTAAGGCAGTGAAATTGAATGATGCTGGCGTTTGAATTTCAACGACACTCGGGTTCATTCCGGAAAAGGAAGGGACCCTGCTTGGTAATGCAATTGGGACAATGAGCAACAAAAGCTCACGCTAAGTTGCTGTAATTTTGCGAGGCAAATGGAACAGTTTGAAAAGCTGAGGTCTACCATACAGTTCTGAAACTTTACGTGCTTTTAGTCTTCTTTGTTGGTTGATTGAAGGTTTGAAGTCATCGATCGAGGAGGTGGCGACACTCACTCATTGTCGGCCGTCGGTGTTGCAGAAGCTGGATGTTGGCGCGCCTTCTTCTCAACACGGTCACCAGACGAAACGGGCTCTTGATGTGCGCCAGCTAATGCTTCCCGTCCGCGACACCATGTCAGAAACTATCATCGCAAGTCGAGCGCAATTACATGCTGCCAAACCCCGAAAGCGCGGCAACTCGCGGGAGCCACACAACACACCTGCTCCACTCGCTACTCCAGCCAGACTCCCCCTCTCTGCCCGCGCTCCACGCGGCAGAGTTAACACTACCAAAGATCCTACAAACTTTGATTCTTCACACGACCCATCGATGTAATCGTTAGATAGCAGTTTTCCCTAGGCAAGACCCAGCGTAAAAATACAAATAATATTTACGAAACAAACCAATTATACATCGACATAAGTGCATAAATATATATATATATATATATATATACAAACAGTAAAACAATTACAATATATAAAGAGACAGAAATGTCATATCCTGAGGTAACAAAACAAGGAAAAAAATAATAGTACAATAGATGGAAATAGGATATGCATTTCTGGCGTTACAAGATCTTCATGCCCACCGAGATGTTTTGGATGATTTGGATATACGACCAGTCATCGACTTCATATTCACTAATCAAGTCAAATGATCGACATTTGCACCTTTCTAAAGACACTCTAGCCATAATAATGGCATTTAGAGCAATATTAAAAATCTTTATAGAATAGAGAATTAAATACATATATAATTTTAAATTTTCAGTTTAGAATTATTAGTACCAGTTTAGTACTGTATTAGTTATTTTCAAATACTTAAATATTTTTAGGTTGTAAGACACAATCACAACCCACTGTTCACATACTTTTTGACTGAAATGATTAGGCATACTGCATTAACTTCATTAACTGTATTAAAGCATAAAATTCGAGATATTGCTTTTAGCTGACAAACCGCGAGCCTTACTAAAAGTAAGCTTAAATTAGTTCTTTCCTTATTAAAGAGCTATTACTGTGTGACAGCAATATATTTGCTTTTAGTGATAAAATTTAGGATTCATTTAAATAGGATTTCAGTCTTTTCAGAGTTATATATTCACTGCTCTGTAATTGTCTACAAGCATGATTACTACTATAAATTAAATTAGCCTTTTACAAAAATACCATGTGTTTCAAAAAAGAAACAAAACAGAGCCAAAAAAAGTGTCAGGCTTGTCGAGTTTCCTGGAGTGTCGAGTTATCAAGAGTCCAGTTTTTTGGGGTTCTAATGTTCATCATATGATACTAAAATGCTTAAAAAATCTTCAAAACTCAATATTTTTCATATAAAATTTCCGGGGCAAGATCCACAGCATGGGCCTCCCCAATATTTTTTATAAGTCAGAGCCCCAGTGTACAAGAAAGTAATATGTTGTCAGCCTGTAATTGTACCACCTCCTCCTCCTCCTCCTCCTCCTCCTCCTCCTCCTCACACATACATCTTCTGCAGTGACTGTGTGAGTTGATCTACTTTCGCATCGAGAAATGATTAGGTAAAGTTGACGAAATACGGTTTTAACTCACAGTATTTATTAATGGAGAATGCAACTTCCATTATTCTGTAACTAAAAAACGTCCTGACAATTACACAGAAATTATGAAAGTGAAGAGAATCTTCATTACATCGTAATCGGGCCGTGCCTCACACCAAGTGGCGAATATTTTTTTTTTTCCTTCCCCCTTCCCCCTTCCCCTTCCCCTCCCCTTCCCCTTTACTGTCTGAAAGCTATTGTCTGCATCAGTGCCAGACTTCATACTGTTGTCGGTGTCGCTCGTGTAATGCAGCTATCCATGATAATCTATCCTGTGCAAGTTTCTTCATATCCCAGTACCTACTGCAACCTACATCCCTCTGAATCTGCTTAATGCATCCATCTCTTGGCCCCTCTCTACGATTTTTTACACTCCACGCTGCCCTTCAATATTAAAATGGTGATCCCTTGATACCTCAGAACATGTCCTACCAACTGATCCCGTCTTCTAGTCAAGTTGTGCCACAAACTCCTCCCCAATTCTATTCAATACCTCCTCATTGGTGATGTGATCTACCCATCGAACTTCAGCATTCTTCTGTAGCACCACAGTTCGAAAGCTTCTATTCTCTTCTTGTCCAAACTATTTATCGTCCATGTTTCACTTCCATACATGGCTACGCTCCATACAAATACTTTCAGAAACAACTTCCTGACACTTAAATCTATACTTGATGTTAACAAATTTCTCTTCTTCAGAAACGCTTTCCTTGCCATTGCCAGTTTACATTTTATATCCTCTTTACTTCAACCATCATCAGTTATTTTGCTCCCCAAATAGCAAAACTCCTTTACTACTTTAAGTGTCTCATTTCCTAATTTAATTCCCTCAGCATCACCCAATTTAATTCGACTACATTCCATTATCTTAGTTTTGCTTTTGTTGATGTTCATCTTATATCCTCCTTTCAAGACACTATCCACTCCGTTCAGCTGCTCTTCCAAGTCCTTTGCTGTCTCTGACAGAATTACAATGTCATCGGCAAACCTTAAAGTTTTTATTTCTTCTCCATGGATTTTAATACCTACTCCGAATTTTTCTTTTGTTTCCTTCACTGCTTGCTCTATATACAGATTGAATGACATCGGGGTGAGGCTACAACCCTGTCTCACTCCCTTCCCAACTACTGCTTCCCTTTCATGTCCCCCGACTCTTATAACTGCCATCTGGTTTCTGTACAAATTGTAAATAGCTTTTCGCTCCCTGTATTTTACCCTTGCCACCATCAGAATCTGAAAGAGAGTATTCCAGTCAACATTGTCAAAAGCTTTCTCTAAGCCTACTAATGCTAAAAATGTAGGTTTGCCTTTCCTTAATCTAGCCTCTAAGATAAGTCGTAGGGTCACTATTGCCTCACATGTTCCAACATTTCTACGGAATCCAAACTGATCTTCCTCGAGATCGGCTTCTACCGGTTTTTCCATTCGTCAGTAAAGAATTCGCGTTAGAATTTTGCAGCCGTGACTCATTAAACTGATAGTTCGGTAATTTTCACATCAGTCAACACCAGCTTTCTTTGGGATTGTAATTATTATATTCTTCTTGAAGTCTGACGGTATTTCGCCTGTCTCATACATCTTTCTCACCAGACGTAGAATTTTGTCAGGACTGGCTCTCCCAAGGCTGTCAGTAGTTCTAATGGAATGTTGTCTACCCCTGAGGCCTTGTTTCGACTTAGATCTTTCAGTGCTCTGTCGAACTCTTCACGCAGTATCATATCTCCCATTTCATCTTCATCTTCATCTACATCCTTTTCCATTTCCATAATATTGTCCTCAAGTACATCGCCCTTGTACAGACCCTCTATATACTCCTTCCACCTTTCTGCTTTCCCTTCTTTGCATAGAACTGGGTTTCCATCTGAGCTCTTGATATTCATACAAGTGGTTCTCTTTTCCCCAAAGGTCTCTCTAATTTTCCTGTAGGCGGTCTCTATCTTACCCCTAGTGAGATAAGCCTCTATATCCTTACATTTGTCCTCCAGGCATACCTGCTTAGCCATTTTGCACTTCCTGTCACTCTCATTTTTGAGACGTTTGTACTCTTTTTTTTTTTTTCCTGCTTCATTTACTGCATTTTTATATTTTCTCCTTTCATCAATTAAATTTAATATTTCTTCCGTTACTCAAGGGTTTTCAACTAGCCCTCGTCGTTTTACCTATTTGATCCTCTGCTGCCTTCACTACTTCATCTCTCAAAGCTACCCATTCTTCTTCTACTGTACTTCTTTCGCCCATTCCTGTCAATTGTTCCCTTATGCTCTCCCTGAAACTCTGTACAACCTCTGGTTCTTTCAGTTTATCCAAGTCCCATCTCCTTAAATTGCCACCTTTTTGCAGTTTCTTCAGTTTTAATCTACAGTTCATAACCAATAGATTGTGGTCAGAGTCCACATCTGCCCCTGGAAATGTCTTACAATTTAAAACCTGGTTCCTAAATCTGTCTTACCATTATATAATCTATCTGAAACCTGTCAGTATCTCCAGGCCTCTTCCATGAATACAGCCTTCTTTTATGATTCTTGAACCAAGTTTTAGCTATGATTAAGTTGTGCTCTGTGCAAAATTCTACCAGGTGGCTTCCTATTTCATTTCTTACCCCCAGTCCATATTCACCTAGTAAGTTTCCTTCTCTCCCTTTTCCTACTACCGAATTCCAGTCACCCATGACTATTAATTTTTCGTCTCCCTTCACTACCTGAATAATTTCTTTTATTTCATCATACATTTCTTCAATTTCTTCGTCATCTGCAGTGCTAGTTGGCATATAAACTTGTACTACTGTAGTAGGCATAGGCTTCGTGTCTATCTTGGCCACAATAATGCGTTCACTATGCTGTTTCTGTTGCTTACCCGCACTACTATTTTTTATTCATTATTAAATCTACTCCTGCATTACCCCTATTTGATTTTGTATTTATAACCCTGTATTCGCCTGACCAAAAGTCTTGTTCCTCCTGCCACCGAACTTCACTAATTCCCACTATATCTAACTTTAACCTATCCATTTCCCTTAAATTTTCTAACCTACCTGCCCGATGAAGGGATCTGACATTCCACGCTCCGATCCGTAGAATGCCAGTTTTCTTTCTCCTGATAACGACGTCCTCTTGAGTGGTCCCCGCCCGGAGATCCGAATGGGGGACTATTTTGCTTTCGGAATATTTTACCCATGAGGACGCCATCATTTAACCATACAGTAAAGCTGCATACCCTTGGGAAAAATTACGGCTGTAGTTTCCCCTTGCTTTCAGCCGTTCGCAGTACCAGCACAGCAAGGCCGTCTTGGTTAGTGTTGCAAGGCCAGATCAATCATCCAGACTGTTGCCCCTGCAACTATTGAAAAGGCTGGTGCCTCTCTTCAGGAACCACACGTTTGTCTGGTCTCTCAGCATATACCCCTCTGTTGTGGTTGGACCTACGGCATGGCTATCTGCATCTCTGAGGCACGCAAGCCTCCCCACCAATGGCAAGGTCCATGGTTCATGGGGGGGAGGGGGGGGAACTTCATACTAAAGGATGTATTGTATTCATATCCTGTACACCAGTCATTATATATGAGGGTACTGTACCTTTACACGATGCACCTGGTGGGTGTTCCATAATGACACGCAATAGCGAAGAATCGATCTTACAAGACTTTCATAAACCACCTCTTGTTGTGGATGTATTACATTACCTCAAGGTTCTTCCTATGAATCTGTCTGGCATTTGCTTCTCCTATAATTTATTTCACTTGGTCATCCTCTGGCGGGGCGGGGTCGGTCGGTCGTCCTTTGTGTAGTCTCCTTACCCACACTGTCACATCAATCGAACAGTGCACCCACCTCTTTATTTCTTCCTTCCGACGTCTCTTCACTCTGAAGTAGTAGTTACACGGTAGGCAGTGTAAAGCAGCATTGATGAAACCACTACCTAATACCTACCACATAGAGGCCGTGTAACTCAAGTTGCAAATCAGTTCCGGTAAGTTCATTTCCACAAACTTCGGGCGGTAGGAGAATGCAGTTTAATTGCAGTAAGCATTTGAAAATTCTATTAACGTCTTTTTATTCATAAGAAAGCACATGAAATGGCTATCAAGTCCGTATTTACTATGGTAATACTTTATTACTGAAAGTTCACTGTCTGTTCAACATATTTCACACGTAAAAGCAGCCAGAATTCCTACAAGTCTGAACAGTTAAATTTGCGATGTAACAGTCGCTGACCCGCCACTATTAGCGAGATGAACATTCGGTCGTTTCAGTGGTTTTCTATGTCAGAAGTGCTCGTTACGCGGAATTCTCTACGACCAATACGTCACACGCTTATAAAACTTGAACTTATTAATTCTGAATCATCACACTTTCCTCAAAATGTTTGTAAGTTAAACCTCTTTAGTCACGACACGTTCTATCTGAAATGATCCCACTAGCTGATCATTTTACATACTATTTTCACGGAGACATCTAGCATGGTGTAACTCAGAAGCGGCTTAGCGAGGGACTCTCTCCACGCTCCGCTCCTCTCCTCTCCTCTCTGTCTATCTAGCTTTGCGCGGGAACCGCTTAATCCTGATTGGTTATTGATCTGAATGACCAATCAGAATGATCCTTCCAGATCATTCTCGCGGCAAAACTTGCCTTAGCCATCCACTAATTAGATAATCATTTAAGTCATTACAATTTCAATTTATAATACATTGTTTAATAAAATAGAACGAAATGCAAAATATTCTTTAAATTAATATAGAAACTTTTTTCGCTTCAGACTTTTATCTGGGTGCTCTCTTACAAAAGCAAGCACACATCGACATACGCCATCAGCATCGTGGTTGCAACACAATTTTCCCACGGTTCAATTTTAATAGGTTTTACATAAGTTTTAACATACGTCCCGCATACACTCTCTCATTCATTCCCATGTATTCACACAACAAAATAACAAGCAAATAATAATTTTTTATGCTACATAATACAGACTAAACAAAGTTTTGAAAAGAAAATTCCAATTAAGTGATTTTATATACTGTGAGTTTTGTTATGACTTCAGATGATAATAAGACATTTGGTTATTGTTCCTAACTGAGTTTTGAAACACAGGTGTCGGTTTTAGGATATTTAAGTAATTTTCTCAATCTCTGTGACTATAATAGATAAAAATCTGAAATTTTGACAGGAGCCCTTCGTTAATAACAAAAGTTTGAGTACAAAGTTTGAACAAAATCGGATGATAATTACTATGGTTTATTTAGATTCGTGGGTGGTATAAATTTGCGTACCGATTGAATGTTACTTGAGACCGTTCTCAGGGCTAGTAGCGTCAGCTGCACTGTGAGTCAGAGTGAATAAAAAACGTAGCCATCCTAAAGCCACCGTGCTACATGGCTGCATGTATTACTGCAATGAATGTTGTTTCGTAATAACTTGCTGCGTTACAATTCCACTTTAGGGCGCTTCAGAACATTAAATCCAGGTATACTATAGTTGTTACTATTCCCATGATTTATGGTCAATAACTTACATGTCTTTAGTCATTTATTCACGTTCAGTCAATTGCCAGTGCATGTACCGTCCATAATCGTCTGTAACTTCTTTAAAATGTATGTATGTTTGTTTGTCAATGAATATAAAATGTATAATGTTTGTGTTACACAAATTTGCTGTGCGACGTGTTGTTGAGCGAATGGTGTGATTATCAGTTCTACTGTAATCCAAAAAAATTAAACAACTGAATCTGGATAACCAATATGCAGTGCCCATAATCAATCCCTATCAAATTTACTCAGCCTTGTGAGCATCGAGCTCTATGGCCCTGTACAATAAACTGACAAAATTTCCTGTGCAAATAAACAATGTAATAGATTTTCCTTGGTCTAGAGTCGCAACAGATGTAATCTTGGTGTTCTGTTCTCTCCACAGTATGCATAGAAAATATTCAATCTCAGCACAGCGAAGTGCAATGCCAGCCATAAAATACATTCATACAAATGATATCAGTAGATTGGCTGATAAATGAAATGTCCAGTGAAAACGCTGGTAATTGGCTCAGCACTGTGCGAAGCTGCCGCATTGAAACTGTTGCAAACATTCATATTTTTCTGATTCGAGCACAATCATATTTTTCTGATTCTGATTGAAAAAGATTTCTTTTAGAAAAATATTCATTGGATTTAAATAAACGCGACATGGAATAAGATAAGGTATTGATAAGGGGATATGCTAAGACCGAATGTTCCAGCTTGAAAACTGTATTCAAAATAAAGTTTCACCTTCACAAAATCTGATACGAAACTCTTTACATTAACTTCAAAATCAGTGAACTTCTCTACTGTTCTACAATCCTCACTTACTGTCTTAATTAAAAACAATTCGTTTGTTCATGAGAAAAAGTCTAACAATGTTTGACAAAATAAATTCCAAAATACAACTTCTCTGTATCAGGATTACAAGACACACAGAACATTACAAATCAGATATGCCTGATCGACCTATATGTTAAATCTGATGGAAGATACTTGGTTCCTACATTCAAGGGTCAGTATTGGAAAATTCAGTCAAATCCACATATCGCGTTGCTGCATACTTAACACTAAATACACAAAATTAGTTCCAGTTGCTTTCCCTTTGAGTTACAGTATAGATTCATTACTCTTCTATAAATGCCATGGACATTGGTCAATATTTGTTATCTATCAGTTCAATACTTGATAATCTTATAGCCTCAAAAATTAATAATACACACTTTACACTTTTATAGAAATAACTACGACCCGACATTTACTGGGTCTGTGTGAACATAAACAATATAATTCATCACTAAATTTTATAAAAACTGTATCATGCTGCTTCCATAGACCAATTACTAAATTCTCCCAGCTAGCCACTAGCTTTAAGTCTTATACCCTACCTACGACGGAGTGCAACAGCATCTGCAACTGCGCTCCTCGCGCTCCTATTTACAATTGATTCTGCGACTCAAGCAACATCTTTGGTTCAGTGGTGTCAAAGATACAATATCTCCTACATACGAGAATTGTTTCAGGTCATTTTCCATGAATTATATTACAAAATCGGGCTCCACGTACAAGTGGACCCCTCACACCTACATAACTCCATAGGTCGTCTTACATTTTATCACAGAGCTCTGACGTTGGCACCTTCCTATAGACAACAGCGTAGCCTGCCAACAGTCTCATTGACCTTCCACCATTACCCGCAGGACCGTTTATATGCATATTGCAGACAGTAATAGCTCTTTTTTCAAACAACGTACGGGAATTCATCCAGGTAAAATTTACAGCGACCGCCAATATTTCGGCAGGATACATCCTGCCATTTTGAAGGCACAAACTGCAAGGGACAGGCGATGTACAAGCAAATTTAAAACCTCGGTTCTTGGAGTAATTCAGGAAAGATAACTCTCTCTCTCTCTCTCCCTCTCTCTCTCTCTCTCTCTCTCTCTCTCTCTCTCTCTCTCTCTCTCTCTCTCTCTCTCTCTCACACACACACACACACACACACACACTGAACACTAGTGCCACGAAAGATGACCAAAGACAGAGGTAGCGATAGTGAAAGACTACGACCTAGCAGGTGAGTTAACTTTGACTCTTCACCTGTTTTTCGACAAGGAAGAGAGCAGGACTCCAAGCAGAGTATAAACAAAAACCTCCATCCCAGTTTATAAGGTTGCTTGCTAATTTAATCTCAACAGCTTCCTTAATAACACTGTCCCAATAGCTGGACATACATGCCAATATCTCGGTATTGTTATATAACATAGAGTGATCTGTATCCAAATGTTCGGTAATAGCAGGTCTACTTGGCTGCTGTAAACGTGTGTGCCGTTTATGCTCAGTACATCCTCCACGATCCTGATAGTCTGACCAATGTATGCCATGCCACAGCTACAAGGAATGCGATATACGCCAGCCTTACGCAAACCAAGATCATCCTTAACAGAACCCAAAAGCTCTCAAATTTTAGATGAAGGTCAGAAAACACATTTTCCATCGTATTTCCGTAAAATACGACCGATATTGTTAGAAGTGCTTCCTGCGTAAGGCAGGAAGGGAGTAGACTTACGTATCGACTCAGTATTATCATTAGTCACCCGATGCACCGTTAGTCGATAGCGCAACGCACGTTCAATCTGTCTTTCACTATAACCATTCTGACGAAATGTAGCTTCAAGATGGCCTGCTCAGATGGCAAAGTCGCAGTGTCGGAAATGTCATGTTCCCTGTGTACCCATTCATGTTGAGCCGGATGGTCACAATTATCAGCCTGTAAATACAAGTCAGCGTGAAATATCGGCAGGTGCTGTACATACTATCTGGCTGAATTCCCGTAAGTTGTTCGAAAATTGTATATGCGAGGAGAAACTCAGGTCTTAGTAATGGCCCTATAACACTACGTGGGCGTACTCCCTAAATTACCTTGCACTAGGGTTCTGTCTTATAGAAAGACTTGATTCCATTCACAACTGTGGTCGTAAACTCAGTAAGATCGTATTTTGTTCAATAAACTACAGTGTGGAACCATATCGAATTCCTACTGGAAGTCAAGGAACGCCGCATCAACCTCAGAGCTTTCGTCTAGAGCGCTCTAAACTTCATGGATATACTTTCACAAGACCTCAGTTTGCAGAATCCGTGTTCATTATTTATAGGCAAATTTTTCGTTCCCCAAATATGTCATAAGTAGTAAGCATAACTCATTTTCCACAACTCCATAACAGATTAACTTCAGCGATATAGACTTACGATTACACTATTTCTTGAAAAGTATACAGACACATGTTAATAGACATTAGTATGGAGTGTGTCCACCCTTTGACTTTGTGATGGATAGGGGTCTGATGCAGACGTTTTCAGCTAGGTGTATGAATTTTTGCCGAGGAAAGGCAGACTACCTTCATCAAGAGCGAAACCAGAGGAGACAGTGATGCTGGACGATATGGTCCGATGCGAGGTCGATCTTCTAGCTCAACCCAATGGCGTTCAGTTCATTTCAGGTCGACTCTGCACAGGCCAAGCCGTTTCGGGAATGGCTTTGTCCTGAAACCTACTTTATGGCCTGTACTGCTTCAGGGCATGGTATACATACATTAACCCGTCTTCCATAGATCATGAATACGACATTTCGTAATGAGGTGGGACGTGTCACTAAAGGTAAGTTTTCTTTACCCAATATAATTAATAATTTTTTTTTTTGCATATACTACTTTATATCCAAGAATTCATCTATTGAGTTGAAGGAGTTGTCATTCAGAATTCTTTTAATGTTCTTTTAAATGTTGGTTAACTATCTGTCAGACTTTTAATACTATTTGGCAAATGACCGAAGATTTTTGTGACAGCATAATTCGCCCCTTTCTGTGCCAAAGTGACATTTAATCCAGAATAGTGAATATCATCCTTTCTTTTAGTGATGTAGCTATGCATTTCGCTGTTATTTTTGAATTGGGACAGGTTATTAATGACAAATTTCATAAGTGAATATATGTATTGCGAAGGTACTGTGAATATCCCGAGTTCCTTAAATAAATGTCTGCAGGGTGATCTTGGTGGGTTCCAGTTATTATTCTGATTACACGCTTTTGTGCAATGAATACTTTCTCTCTTAAAGACAAATTGCCCCAAAATATGATATCATATGACAGCAGTGAATGAAAATAGACATAGTAGGCTAAATTACTGATATGTTTATCACCAAAATTTGCAATAACCCTAATAGCATAAGTATTTGAACCTAACCGTTTCAGCAGATTGTCAATGTGTTTCTTCCAATTCAATTTCTCATCAATGCACACACCCAGAAATTTTGAGTATTCTGCCTTAGCAACAGACTTCTCTTCATAGTCTATATTTATCAATGGTGTTATGCCATTTACTGTACAGAATCGTATAAACTGTGTTTTCTCAAAATTTAGTGAGAATCCATTTGCAGAGAACCACTTAATGATTTTCTGAAAGACATTATTTGCAATATCCTCAGATGATTCTTCCTATGTGGATGTAACTACTATACCTGTATCACCATAAAAAAAGTACTAGCTTTGCATCTTCATGAATATAAAGTGGTGTATATATATATATATATATATATATAAAGAACAATAAGCAACCCAAGACTAAACCATGTGGGACACTATACTTGATACCTTCCCAGCTACAGGACTCTGCTGGTTTTTGCAGACCCTGTGTACTGTTAATTTTAACGTTTTTCATTCTTCGAGTTAAGTATGAATTAAACCATTTGTGCACTATCCCACTCATCCCACAATACTTAAGCTTATCTAGAAGAATTTCATGATTCACACAATCAAAATATCCCAATGGGTAGTGTTCAGTTATTCTGTGCTTTTAATATTTGATCAGTAAAAGCATATATAGCATTTTTTGCTGAAAAGCCTTTCTGAAAACCAAACTGACATTTTGTTAGTACTCCATTTTTACAACTATGTGATGCTACTCTTGAATACATTACTTTTTCAAGAATTTTGGATAATGCTTTCAGAAGTGAGATTGGGAGGTAGTTGTTAGCAACAAATCTGTCCCCTTTCTTATGCAATGGTTTAACAATAACGTATTTCAGTCTATCTGGAAAAATGCCCTGTTTCGATGAGTTACTACATACGTGGTTGAGAATCTTGCTTATTTGTTGGGAACAAGCTTTCAGTACTCTGGTAGAAATGCCATCAATTCCATGTGAGTCCTTACTTTTGAGTGATATATTATTTTCCTAATTCAGTAGGTGAGGTGGGTTGAATTTCAGTTTTATGAAATTGCATCGGTACTGCCTCTTCCATATACTGCCTTGCATTTTCTAATGAATAGCTGGATCCTATTTTCTCTACAACACTTAAAAATGATAATTAAAAATGTTTTCTACTTCTCACTTCTTGTTAACAACTTTTCATTGTGTTTGATACAAATACAGTCTCCTGTGCTCTCAGTTGCCCTGTTTCCCTTTTCACAATATTCCAAAATGTTTTAATTTTATTATCAGATGTGCTAATCTCAGACAAAATGCACATACTTCTGGATTTTTAATAACTTTTCTTAATACTGTACAGTAGTTTTTATAATACTTCACTGTTTCAGGATCATTACTCCTCCTAGCTATAAAATACATTTCCCTTTTCTGTTTACAAGATATTGTTATCCCTTTAGCAAGCCATGGCTTTTTACATGGTTTCTTACAATTATATTTCACTGTTTTCTTAGCGAAATTATTTTCGAATATACTCACAAAGGTATCATGAGATAGGTTAAATTTCAAATTAGCATCATGTTCCCTGTACACCTCATCCCAGTCTAACTGTTGCAAGCTTTCCCTAAAATTTTGGAATCGTTAAATCGTTAATGGACTGCACTATTTTGGAGGACTGCTTTGTATTACTGTATGGAGCTATATCATAT
The DNA here is from genome assembly GCF_021461395.2 of Schistocerca americana. Taxonomy (NCBI): domain Eukaryota; kingdom Metazoa; phylum Arthropoda; class Insecta; order Orthoptera; family Acrididae; genus Schistocerca; species Schistocerca americana. The sequence goes on from NC_060122.1 coordinate 613,290,535, forward strand.
ACTGTAACTAGCTGTGCATCATGATCAGACAGACCTTTCTTAACAGGCAAAGTTTTTATTTGATTAAATATGTCTTGGTCTATGAAAATGTTATCTAACAGTGTGCTGCTTTCCTGTACCATCCGAGTAGGAGAATCAATAACTGATGTCAAAGTGAAAGAACCAAGTAATACTTCAAGGTCAAGCTTTCTATCGGTCTCTTTCAGAAAATCTATGTTGCAATCCCAAGGAACAATAATTTGCTTTCCTTTGTCTGACAGGTAGCATAACAAAGAATCCAAGTTTTATCAAAAATAGTTGAAAATTTCCCAAAGGGGACCTATACATGGCTACAATTATAAAAGTGCCATTATTTAGTTTAAGCTCACATGCACATGCTTCTATATGTTGCTCTACACAAAAATTTTTAGTTTACAAATTTTTACACTATGACTGATTTTAACATATATGGCAACTCCTCCTTACATGTGCTGAAAGATTATATCCACCTACATTTACCATTTCCATACCTGTGACTATATGATTTTCAGACAGGCATAGTACATCTATTCCACTCTGAGTTTCTAAATCTTCTAAACAAACATGAAGCTCATCTGCTTTGTTTTTTAATCCACTGATATTGTGATGCAATATATCAACATTATTTTCTCTGTGCTTTTACTTGAATCTTGTGACATACTAACATTAGGGCCTATGTCTCCCTGCACTGTTATGAGAATCTTGCGGTATTTTCACATCTCTAGTATCCGCCTGTCTGAACTTTTCATTAAGCTTAATTTCAATCAATGTAGGGTGATTGGACACTGATCTTAGCCTAAAAAAGTACTCCCATAAGTTTCAGTGCCCCCCCCCCTTAAAGATTTTGCTTTCATCCCAGTCCATCAAGAGGAACCAAACCTATGCCTGACAAAGAAGCCGCCTGAAGCAGCCGATCAAGCTCCATATTGAGCCTCCTGATGGAGCTGTTCATTTGGGGCTGGTCATACTGCATGAAAGCAGGAACGAAGCCAACATTTGTATGATTCGTTGCAGATGCTATTTTTACCATGTCACACTCAATATTGTTGCCCTGATCCCTATCAATTCTATTTACGGCTCACCCACGACCACAACATGATCTTGCTTTGTAAAACACTTGCACAATGATCATACATACTCTATCCCTTGGCTAAGACACGTACGGGGCTCGAAAATACTTGTGACCTGGTACCTGTCACCTAATTTTTCCTCCAAAATAAGGTCCACACCTCTTCCATGGCTACTACCTAACAACAGAACTTTCTTCCTACTTTGTACTTTTTTGGCAACAATTGGTTTCCTAGTGAAAGTCTGTTGAGTGCTAACTAACACTTGGTGCATTTTCTGCTGATACAGTCATACGCTATGGACTGTTCCTTTACTGTAATTAGTACGCAATGCTCTAAAATGTGTTCATTTCCTTCCACATCTAGCTTTTTCTTAATCGCAAGAAGGGAACACACCTTAGTCACAAGAAACACCAACTCCTCCGTACTTTACTCTTGACACTAAATAAGAAGCCAAGTAACATTCTCCCAAATATTTCCATTTGGTTCCCACGGGGTACAGTGTGATTCCCTCCAGTCTGGTTGCAACAGGGTATATCACGGTCCATCTCTCCAAAACATTCGTTTCCAGACATCCACTGTCCACAAGCATCACTTCGCATTGACTATAGAAATCTGTGGCTATTGTACTACATTCATTTTAACTGCCTACACATACTCACTGAGCTAGGCGGACTGCTGGTAGCACTTCTGGAATTCACGAGTGATTCTTTCTGCTGATTTTGTGCGTTATTTTACTACCACCTTCTTCATTGCTCGACGATCCCTGTCCGTCAGAGCGTGAGATCTGTCTGGTTTTGTTTAACCTTGTTTGGGCCCTTCGTGTTTCCAATTCATAATCACATCAACTTCTGAAAGCTTTAAATGTGCTTGGTGGATTTGTGACATCCAACGAGTAGCCAACGTTCGAGGTCACTAAACACTCCTGACGAACTCAGTCTGTTGCTGCCGCTTCTCTACTGACAGTACTCCCTGCCTCCTTTTATGCTGGCGGGACCGCTTCTCGTAACATCTAGAAGTTAATTTGTCCTACATTTGGCTGTTGGGCTACTATCAGATGATGTATGTGCGTCCGGCGACCGCTCTTGAGGACCGAAATTATGTGTGCTTTCTTCCATTTACTTGGCATCATTCGTTGTTTCATCGACATGTTGCATACTCTGCTAGAAGGGGACAAGTTGTTTCGCATCGTCTCTGTAGAATCTCACAGCTCTCTCATCTGGTCCAGTTGCCATCCCACTGTTGAGCGATTTTAGTCTATATCCCTTGCCGCAATCACTTATCCCAATATGTGTCTTCCAGCGTTCGTACTATTAGTGTACGGAAGAACTGCATTACGATCTTCCACGGTTTAACACTCGCGTAAGAGCGAGTCCCGACATTTCAGCCATCTCTTCGTCATCTTTCGTTTCTCTGCTACTGTGATCATTGAGTGAGTGAATAGATTATTTCGATCCCCTTACAGATTATACATACAAACAGACCTTCTTAGGATTTTTAATCAGATCGGTTGGTAAAATATTACTTTCAAATTCGTTGAACGCTTTTGGCGCAGAAGTCCCCATCTTGGTGAGATCCATTCAAACTCGAGAGACAAATAAGAAACTGCTTGACCAATGAAGCTGCGAAATCGGCACAGTATTCACTCAAGTAGTGTCAAATACAAGGTGCATTCAAGTTCTAAGGCCTCCGATTTTTTTTCTAATTAACTACTCACCCGAAATCGGTGAAACTGGCGTTACTTCTCGACGTAATCGCCCTGCAGACGTACACATTTTTCACAACGCTGACGCCATGATTCCATGACAGCGGCGAAGGCTTCTTTAGGAGTCTGTTTTGACCACTGGAAAATCGCTGAGGCAATAGCAGCACGACTGGTGAATGTGCGGCCACGGAGAGTGTCTTTCATTGTTGGAAAAAGCCAAAAGTCACTAGGAGCCAGGTCAGGTGAGTAGGGAGCATGAGGAATCACTTCAAAGTTGTTATCACGAAGAAACTGTTGCGTAACGTTAGCTCGATGTGCGGGTGCGTTGTCTTGGTGAAACAGCACACGCGCAGCCCTTCCCAGACGTTTTTGTTGCAGTGCAGGAAGGAATTTGTTCTTCAAAACATTTTCGTAGGATGCACCTGTTACCGTAGTGCCCTTTGGAACGCAATGGGTAAGGATTACGCCCTCGCTGCCCCAGAACATGGACACCATCATTTTTTCAGCACTGGCAGTTACCCGAAATTTTTTTTGGTGGCGGTGAATCTGTGTGCTTCCATTGAGCTGACTGGCGCTTTGTTTCTGGATTGAAAAATGGCATCCACGTCTCATCCATTGTCACAACCGACGAAAAGAAAGTCCCATTCATGCTGTTGTTGCACATCAACATTGCTTGGCAACATGCCATGTGGTCATCCGTCAGCATTTGTGGCACCCACCTGGATGACAGTTTTCACATTTTCACGTCGTCATGCAGGATTGTGTGCACAGAACCCACAGAAATGCCAACTCTGTGGGCAATCTGTTCAACAGTCATTCTGCGATCCCCCAAAACAATTCTCTCCACTTTCTCGAGCATGTCGTCAGACCGGCTTGAGCGAGCCCGAGGTTGTTTCAGTTTGTTGTCACACGATGTTCTGCCTTCATTAAACTGTCACACCCATGAACACACTTTCGACACATCCGTAACTCCATCACCACATGTCTCCTTCAACTGTCGATGAATTTCAATTGGTTTCACACCACGCAAATTCAGAAAACGAATGATTGCACGCTGTTCAAGTAAGGAAAACGTTGCCATTTTAAGTATTTAAAACAGTTCTCATTCTCACCGCTGGTGGCAAAATTCCATCTTCCGTACGGTGCTGCCATCTCTGGGACATATTGACAATGAACGCGGCCTCATTTTAAAACAATGCGCATGTTTCTATCTCTTTCCAGTCCGGAGAAAAAAAATCGGAGGCCTTAGAACTTGAATGCACCTTGTAAAAAGGTTTTCGTCAGGCTGGCAAGCACGCAATATTTATTTCAGTTAAATTATTGAATGCTAGGTCTTAAATAATAAAGATTTTTTATTTGCTTACTACGATCTGTTATGATCATATCCCCATTAGTAGGCATTATCAAAATAGTATAAGATACATAAAATTTTCAGTCAAGAATAACAGCATCAAAAAACATAAAACAAGAACTTTGAAAAATAAACAATTCTTATACGTGACACGTATTCTGCGTAGATAACGTCGGCATACCGACCACCTGAATATAAATATGACTAGTAGAAACTAATTATGATTAGTAGAAACTAATAATCGTCTGATAGAAATTCTACAAATGTAAATGCAAATACTGGATCGTAGTACACTTCATTACGACATGGTCACATTTCAACAATTGTCTCCGTTATTACATCGTCACTGCTGGAATACAGTACGAGAGAATTCACGCGGAGTTGTCGGAAAATTCGGGAACGAAGCGGAAACAGGGAGTATCCATGATGACAACAAACTGTCTCCACATTCGTTATCTCCCGCTCGGCGCGCTTAGAGGCGTATGCGAGAACTAAATCGCAGTATTTCGTGAGCTTGTGAATCTCGTTCAGTTGTTGGAATGGGGAGGGGTGGGGGCAGGTAACGCCATCTTGATTTATGGTCTACACAGCGCGCGCTGCAGCTGCAGCTGCCGCTGTTGGGCGAGAGAGCGTGTTTGGCCGTGTAGTTCTAGATCGTCAAACTGCGGCCTGCGGTTCTCAGACATGTTTTATAAAAATATGCATCGAGCAACTAACAGCTGTACCTAAAAGGTCAACTAGCTTTGAGAGCTTCTTAAGAGTGTAATTTTAATGCTCAGTAACAAACAAAAATACAAACGGAGACAATAATATTTTAATATTTGGTTAATTTGTATTGGAATTAGTTCATTCGGCGTTCAGCTGAGTGAGTAAAGTTACTTGGTTATCTCAGGGGCATGAGGGTAAGTAGCACTGCTACTGCGGGTTTAGAGGTCACAATAGGAGTTTCGTTGGTTGCCTTCCAGTGTTCACAACTCATGAGCATGAGCGAAAGTATCAGGCAGCTGCTGTGATATAAATTTTGACACGGAAGTGATATGGATCAGTGAATGCGCATTAGAGACAATCATATTTAAGCAAGTAACGTATTTATAGCAAGGAATATGAAATTAACGCTGTTGTTATACAATGCAATGGCGTTAAAACATTTAGCAGACATATGAGGTCGTGTCTCATATTGGATAATGCGTTTAAATATAGTACAGTTGTTATTAATCAGTTAATCATTCGCTCACGCTGACAACACTCTTCATGAGTCAATTACGGTGTTGCAACTTTGGGGTGATCGAAGGTAGCAGTCGACTAGAGGTGTTCCAGGTGGAGCCGAATTTCAACGATCAGTAGCGGTCCCCCCCCCCCCCTTCATTTCCCCCGTTGGGGCCAGCACCCACTTGTCGCTCGCTTTCTGTAGTTAGTCTGACAGGGGCTCATGACATACTAATTTATTTGGGTTGTCAATTAATAATAAGATACTTACTTATGAGTCCCTGGGCAAAAAAGTTTATCGACCGCTGGTCAGGAAGATCGGAATCCATTTCACAGGACCACGACGCCCAGACCAAATTGATTCCACGCACCGGAAACGCCCGAATGGCTGGACTCTTTGTTGCTGAGATGTTTTAACAGCGACGGATGCAGCAAAACTGAGAAACACAGTGTGTGATGCTAAACGTTTTAAAAATGTGTTCAAATGATGCCCCGCATAATTCAGTCTTATACTACCAAGAGTTTAGTAATAGGAAAAAATAAGATAGTACGACACTCTTAAAGCAGGTGGTGACAGCTTCCTTTGTATATTCGGGTACAGACTTGGACCTTGCCGTTGGTGGGGAGGCTTGCGTGCCTCAGCGATACAGATAGCCGTACCATAGGTGCGACCACAACGGAGGGGTACCTGTTGAGAGGCCAGACAAACGGGTGGTTCCTGAAGAGGGGCAGCAGCCTTTTCAGTAGTTTCAGGGGCAACAGTCTGGATGATTGACTGATCTGGCCTTGTAACACTAACCAAAACGGCCTTGCTGTGCTGGTACTGCGAACAGCTGAAAGCATGCAGCTTTACTGTATGGTTAAATGATGATGGCGTCCTCTTGGAAAAAATATTCTGGAGGTAAAATAGTCCCCCATTCGGATCTGCGGGCAGGGGCTACTCAGGAGGACGTCGTTATCAGGAGAAAGAGAACTAACGTTCTACGGATCGGAGCGTGGAAAGTCAGATCCCTTAATCGAGCAGGTAGGTTAGAAAATTTAAAAAGGGAAATGGATAGGTTAAAGTTAGATATAGTAAGAATTAGTGAAGTTCGGTGGCAGGAGGAATAAGACTTTTGGTCAGGCGAATACAGGGTTATAAATACAAAAGCCAATAGGGGTAATGCAGGAGTCAGTTTAATAATGAATAAAAAAGTAGGAGTGCGGGTAAGTTACTGCAAACAGCATATTGAACGCATTATTGTGGTCAAGATAGACACGAAGACTATGACTACTACAGTAGTACAAGTTTATATGCCAACTAGCACTGCAGATGACGAAGAAATTGAAGAAATGTATGATGAAATAAAAGAAATTATTCAGGTAGTGAAGGGAGACAATTTAATAGTCATGGGTGACTAGAATTCGGTAGAAGGAAAAGGGATAGAAGGAAACATAGTAGGTGAATATGGATTGGGGGAGAGAAATGAAAGAGGAAGCCGTCTGGTAGAATTTTGCACAGAGCACAACTTAATCATAGCTAACACTTGGTTCAAGAATCATAAAAGATGGTTGTATACATGGAAGAAGCCTGGAGATACTGACAGATTTCAGATAGATTACATAATGGTAAGACAGAGATTTAGGAACCAGGTTTTAAATTGTAAGACATTTCCAGGGGCAGAGGTGGACTCTGATCACAATCGATTGGTTGTGAACTGTAGATTAAAACTGAAGAAACTGCAAAAAGGTGGGAATTTAAGGAGATGGGACCTGGATAAGCTGAAAGAACCAGAGGTTCTACAGAGTTTCAGGGAGAGCATAAGGGAACAATTGACAGGAATGGGGGAAAGAAATACAGTAGAAGAAGAATGGGTAGCTTTGAGAGATGAAGTAGTGAAGGCAGCAGAGGACCTAGTAGGTAAAAAGACGAGGGCTAGTAGAAATCATTGGGTAGCAGAAGAAATATTGAATTTAATTGATGAAAGGAGAAAATATAAAAATGCAGTAAATGAAGCAGGCAAAAAGGAATACAAACGTCTCAAAAATGAGATCTACAGGAAGTGCAAAATGGCTAAGCAGGGATGGCTAGAGGACAAATGTAAGGATGTAGAGGCTTATCTCACTAGGGGTAAGATAGATACTGCCTACAGGAAAATTAAAGAGACCTTTGGAGAAAAGAGAAACACTTGTATGAATATCAAGAGCTCAGATGGAAACCCAGTTCTTAGCAAAGAAGGGAAAGCAGAAAGGTGGATGGAGTATATAGAGGGTCTATACAAGGGCAATGTACTTGAGGACAATATTATGGAAATGTAAGAGTATGTAGATGAAGATGAAATGGCAGATACGATACTGCATGAAGAGTTTGACAGAGCACTGAAAGACCTGAGTCGAAACAAGGCCCCGGGAGTAGACAACATTCCATTAGAACTACTGACGGTCTTGGGAGAGCCAGTCCTGACAAAACTCTACCATCTGGTGAGCAAGATGTATGAGATAGGCGAAATACCCTCAGACTTCAAGAAGAATATAATAATTCCAATCCCAAAGAAAGCAGGTGCTGACGATGTGAAAATTACCGAACTATCAGTTTAATAAGTCACGTATGCAGAATTCTAACGCGTATTCTCTACAGACGAATGGAAAAACTTGTAGAAGCTGACTTCGGGAAAGATCAGTTTGGTTTCCGTAGAAATGTAGTAACACGTGAGGCAATACTGACCCTACGACTTATCTTAGAAACTAGATTAAGGAAAGGCAAACCTACGTTTCTAGCATTTGTAGACTTAGAGAAAACTTTTGACAATGTTGATTGGAATACTCGCTTTCAAATACAGGGGTAAAATACAGGGGGCGAATGGCTATTTACAATTTGTACAGAAACCAGATGGCAGTTATAAGAGTCGAGGGGCATGAAAGAGAAGCAGTGGTTGGGAAGGGAGTGAGACAGGGTTGTAGCCTATCCCCGATGTTATTCAATCCGTATATTGAGCAAGCAGTGAAGGAAACAAAAGAAACATTCGGAGTAGGTATTAAAATCCATGGGGAAGAAATAAAAACTTTGAGGTTCGGCGATGACATTGTAATTCTGTCAGAGATAGCAAAGGACTTAGAAGAGCATTTGAATGGAATGGACAGTGTCATGAAAGGAGGGTATAAGACGAACATCAACAAAAGAAAACGAGTATAATGGAATGTAGTCGAATTAAGTCGGGTGATGCTGAGGGAATTAGATTACGAAATGAGACACTTAAAGTAGTGAAGGAGTTTTGCTATTGGAGGGGGGGGGGGGCAAAATAACTGATGATGGTCGAAGCAGAGAGGATATAAAATGTAGACTGGCAATGGCAAGGAAAGCGTTTCTGAGTAAGTGAAATTTGTTAACATCGATTATAGATATATGTGTCAGGAAGTCGTTTCTGAAAGTATTTGTACGGAGTGTAGCCATGTATGGAAGTGAAACATGGGCGATAAATAGCTTAGACAAGAAGAGAATATAAGCTTTCGAAATGTGGTGCTCCAGAAGAATGCTGGAGATTAGATGGGTAGATCATAACTAATGAGGAGTATTGTATAGAATTGGGTAGAAGAGGAGTTTGTGGCACAAATTGACTAGAGGAAGGGATCGGTTGGTAGGACATGTTCTGAGGCATCAAGGGATCACCAGTCTAGTATTGGAGGGCAGCGTGGAGGGTAAAAATCTTAGAGGGAGACCAAGAGATGAATACACTAAACGGATTCAGAAGGATGTAGGTTGCAGTAGGTACTGGGAGATGAAGAAGCTTGCACAGGATAGAGTAGCATGGAGAGCTGCATCAAACCAGTCTCAGGACTGAAGACCACAACAACTTCCTGGCAGAAGTAAAGCTGTGAGTACCGGGCGTGAATCGTGCTTCGGTAGCTCAGTTGGTAGAGCACTTGCCCGCGAAAGGCAAAGGTCCCGAGTTCGAGTCTCGGTCGGGCACACAGTTTTAATCTGCCAGGAAGTTTCGTATTTGGAATACTTTAACCAGGAAGGTCTTTTTTAGCATCTGAGTTAATGTGTGCAATTATAAGTAATGTCCAGTAAGAAGGATTGTTTTCTGTTATTTCGGGAAACTTATCTTATAGCCTTCTGTCTAAAACGAAGCTTTTTTGCGAAAAGTGAAACCACAGATAATGACTTTAGTTCACAAGCAGTTATCTAATAATTAAACCGACATAACTGATACATTATTTGCATTACTCAGACTCTGTCATTCTTACTTAACAGAGATATGAACGAGTCCTTTTCCAAACTTCAGACGAACTTTTAAATCATCTAAACTTACCAGACTTGCATTAGATCAATCATTCTTTTGTGTCTGCTTCTCACGAGGGGAAGGCCTCAGACACGGCCAACCGACTCTGCTCAAATTTGGTAGGTCGCTTGTGTACAGCCTAAAACGAAGGACTCTATTTTGACTCAACAACCCCCTTCCCCCTCCTTTTTGTGAAAATCACCCATAAAGGTTATGTACGATGAGCAGTCGACTCAAAATTGGGGGATCGGTAGATAATTGTAAATAGAGCAGTTTTCATCATGAGGTATGGGCTCCGCAAAAGCATACATTTCAAGAAATCGAGGAAAGAAACTTGTACAACTGCCCCTTATGTACCCACATAGTAAATGCTTTTTGGTGAAGGTGCCGATAATGCCGGCAAGGTAGCTCATCGTGTTCGGTCAGTGCGTAAGCTGCCCTCTGTAATAAAATACTGAGTGAATGGACCAACGCTGAACTTCAAACGGTGTCGCGGGACGTCCACCCCGAACGAAAGCAACAAACAATACAGAACGAAATGAGATAAAAAAGGTAACGGCCAAGGTAACTGGCCGGGAAGCGGAGAACCCGGGTTCGAATCTCGAGGAAACTGTACGGTTTTCATTATAGTATTTCGTATCAGAATTCGTAGGGATAAGAGGGTTAATAAGGTACGCAACGCAACACGGAATAATAACAGTAATAAGGTAGGCATAGTAATTTCCCAAACGACGTTAATTAGTAAAGAATTAAGCTTTTAAGCCTTGTCTCATGAAAACAACTCCGAGTAAGAGTGCTGCTGATTCCTCACGAGGAATCAGCAGCTTGTTTACAGCGAAGCACAGGACAGAATGCACGCGGGGAGAGTTACACTCCTGGAAATGGAAAAAAGAACACATTGACACCGGTGTCTCGGACCCACCATACTTGCTCCGGACACTGCGAGAGGGCTGTACAAGCAATGACCACAAGCACGGCACAGCGGACACACCAGGAACCGCGTTGTTGGCCGTCGAATGGCGCTAGCTGCGCAGCATTTGTGCACCGCCGCCGTCAGTGTCAGCCAGTTTGCCGTGGCATACGGAGCTCCATCGCAGTCTTTAACACTGGTAGCATGCCGCGACAGCGTGGACGTGAACCGTATGTGCAGTTGACGGACTTTGAGCGAGGGCGTATAGTGGGCATGCGGGAGGGCGGGTGGACGTACCGCCGAATTGCTCAACACGTGGGGCGTGAGGTCTCCACAGTACATCGATGTTGTCGCCAGTGGTCGGCGGAAGGTGCACGTGCCCGTCGACCTGGGACCGGACCGCAGCGACGCACGGATGCACGCCAAGACCGTAGGATCCTACGCAGTGCCGTAGGGGACCGCACCGCCACTTCCCAGCAAATTAGGGACACTGTTGCTCCTGGGGTATCGGCGAGGACCATTCGCAACCGTCTCCATGAAGCTGGGCTACGGTCCCGCACACCGTTAGGCCGTCTTCCGCTCACGCCCCAACATCGTGCAGCCCGCCTCCAGTGGTGTCGCGACAGGCGTGAATGGAGGGACGAATGGAGACGTGTCGTCTTCAGCGATGAGAGTCGCTTCTGCCTTGGTGCCAATGATGGTCGTATGCGTGTTTGGTGCCGTGCAGGTGAGCGCCACAATCGGGACTGCATACGACCGAGGCACACAGGGCCAACACCCGGCATCATGGTGTGGGGAGCGATCTCCTACACTGGCCGTACACCACTGGTGATCGTCGAGGGGACACTGAGTAGTGCACGGTACATCCAAACCGTCATCGAACCCATCGTTCTACCATTCCTAGACCGGCAAGGGAACTTGCTGTTCCAACAGGACAATGCACGTCCGCATGTATCCCGTGCCACCCAACGTGCTCTAGAAGGTGTAAGTCAACTACCCTGGCCAGCAAGATCTCCGGATCTGTCCCCCATTGAGCATGTTTGGGACTGGATGAAGCGTCGTCTCACGCGGTCTGCACGTCCAGCACGAACGCTGGTCCAACTGAGGCGCCAGGTGGAAATGGCATGACAAGCCGTTCCACAGGACTACATCCAGCATCTCTACGATCGTCTCCATGGGAGTATAGCAGCCTGCATTGCTGCGATAGGTGGATATACACTGTACTAGTGCCGACATTGTGCATGCTCTGTTGCCTGTGTCTATGTGCCTGTGGTTCTGTCAGTGTGATCATGTGATGTAACTGACCCCAGGAATGTGTCAATAAAGTTTCCCCTTCCTGGGACAATGAATTCACGGTGTTCTTATTTCAATTTCCAGGAGTGTATGTTGTCGCGGTTGCCTGTTTATCATATCATGGTTGTGAACCTCGAAGAGTGAGGGTGTCCAGCACGAACCTTATAGAAGTCAATGGGAAGGAGCTGTTTTCCGTCATTCGGCTGCCGTGAATTTCGAGGATACAGGTAATGATTTTTCATTGTTAATCAGCCGAATAAAATATGTTTTGTGAAAGAATACAGTGATCTTCCGAAGAATACAACAATAACACGGCAGTCTACCCTTTCTTAGAACAGGAGGTGGCTGCCCAAATAAAATTACTAAAGAGGGGTTAAGCTCCCGGGCCAGACGGCATTGTAACGGAGGTGGTGCAATTCCTAGCTCCCCAGCTAACTGCACCACTCACTCACCTGTATAACGAATGCCTTAGACAACGGAAGTTCCCGAAGATCTGGAAGACAGCGAATGTTGTGATCAACAGAAAAGGACCCGATAAAGACCCTACAGAAACAAAATCATATAAATCCATGTGTTTGCTGGGCATACTTGGGAAGATGTTAGAAAAACTACTAGCTGACAGACTGGCTGCACACCGCGTGCTGTGTGGGATGAGCAGCAGGCACTTCAGCTTCTGGCGTGGGTGATCGGCATCTGATGCAATTGCCCTGGCGGCCGATGTCTGTGGCTCTACCCCACATAAGTACGCAGTGGGCATCATGGTAGACATCAGTGGCGCCTTCGACAACCTGTGGTGGCCTTCGCTCTTCTCCTGTTTGCGAGAGAAAGAGTGTCCAGGGTCGCTATATGGCTGCCTGAGGATCTATTGTGAAGATCGGGAGGTCTGGCTATCATCCCATTGCGGGAGACTTAGAAAATCAATAACAAAGGGATACCCCTCGGTTCCGTTTTAGGACCTCTGTTTTGGGACATCCACATGGATCCACTATGGGACACTTTACAACAAAGTGAAGAAGTGATAGAGGTGATAGCCTACGCAGATGACGTCCTCCTGTTGGTTAGCGGCCGCAGTCGCGAGGACATACAGAAAGAGCCATGAATAAACTGCAACTATGGTGCCAAAACACCAAAATGAGAATATCGCCAAGTAAGTCAACTTACCTATTACTAAAAGGACAATTAATTAGAAATCCAACTGTGAGAGTTGAGGGCTCACCAGTACTTCGGTGACGTGAGACACGGTACTTGGGAATCATCATTGATGAAAGGTGGAACTTCGGGAAACACATTGACACCGTAACCCAGAAAGCCCTCCAAAGACTAAACAATCTCATCTCCATCGGACACAAAAGATTTCATGTTCCCCTCATCTCATAAAACTATATCATAGTTGGTTACGGCTCGGGAGTCTGGGCACACAGGCTCACGAGGGTTGTGCCCGCCATGACAGTGAGAAGGGTTCAGAGAAATATTGTACTGAGATCTGTAGGGGCCTATAGAACATCTCCGGGGGAGCCCTATTAGTCATAATGGGGCTCTGCCCCCTGGAGATCAAAATTCGAGAACAGGCTGCTTGGTTCTGGGTTAAGAAAGGCAAGACAGAAGAGATATTAGGCATTGGGGTTGAGGAAAAGGGTGAGGTAAGGCAAAGAGGTGATCAATTGTGGCATGTTTACTGATTGAAAAATAACAATCAGCATATTCACTCAATACTTTCACATAAAATATAAAATACCGATGCGGAACGCTGCAAGTCAGCGTTCGCCTTTCATGGAATACAAACAGTAAAAGGTGAGGCGCGCAATGTCTCATTTGACTTGAAACAACAGAATTCTTTATATATCATTAATCGATACATGTACATAGAGATTTACAGGCACCGCCCAAGAACGGCAAAGATAAAGAATAGTAGATTTTGACGCTGCCATGCGATGGTTCATTTCTTTTACTTTACAATTGTTCAATAACTTTAGGCCATCGGGCGTTTACTATTGAGCGTATATTAATGTTTGTGACGTGAAGCCTCTGATTACAGGTGATCAGCAGAGACATGTCCACCCTTCATAAAATCTGGAAATAACCTTGCACTATTTTGATTCGGAAACTACCGATCACCGCAGAATGTCCTAGTTATTTCAGAACCGTCATCGGAATAAAGAAAAAGCAAGACTAGAAACTCCGAAGAAAAACATCAATGTTAAGCAGTTTCTTTCAGCTTGGTCGACAAATTACACGACGTGAGAGCGTCTGTCGAGTTCAGGTCAGTGTCCGTAAATAAACTGTCATGTACGTGTGTGTTACAAACGTTTCAGATTCGTGAAATAACGTTAGAGAATACAATCTTTCACGTCATTTGCTCACATGTCTGAAAAAACACCATCATTTTACGTACAACAACATGAAGCTCTAATTCAAGAGAACGCAGCTGTTTTGCACTCTATGGCAAGTCCCATTTTACCAATGCAACGATATATCATACTAGCGTTTACGAAACAACTCGTGACGGCCAGTTTTGTGATAGAACCTCCTATAACATTTTATCAATTGTCTCTCCCTTCCGTTACATTGAAACCAGTTACCGTCTGCGTGCTTACATTTGACATTTTTGATGAATAACTCACCTTTATTGACATATCTGAAATGGTCCTATCATACAGCAGCGGTTTCTCGCGTTCTAGTTCTGTAATCAATAGCATGTTTCACTCAATCTACTCACATGTCTGGAGAAAATCCACTATCATTTCTAAGTTGCACAACGAGCTATAATTCAAGATATACGTGCTTTATAATTAGAAGTTACAAAATATGAAATAACACCTATTCTTAAACGCATCATCACTATGATAATAATAAAACAAAACAGTCATGATTCCTGGAGAATAGATAGAACCGATTCCTGTTAGTTTTGTGAGCAAAATCAGTGTAGTTTTGACAGAAATATCTGAGTCCAAACTTGAACCAGTTATATCACTTCTTGTAATAGAACCTCATATAAGATATTACCGTGTCTCTCTCTTCTGATATATCGAAAGACAACGGCCGTCTGGGTGTTGTCATTGAGTGTATTACTTATACACATATCGCTCCATTGGAGCTGGAGGCCTGTGCTCGAAGTCGTTTGCGTAGATCTGCACGAAGCATTGTCGTCTGTCTTGGAGAAAGAACTTATCCAGCAGACTAACAATCACACGAGAGGGCTCTTGTACTATTCCTTCATGACAAGTATAAACAGAAGATAAGAAAAAAGCTTTCATTCCCCTTACCGCTATCGCAGTTTTCCACGTCAAATTCATACCTTCCCGTACGGCAGGACATATTTTCATTGCACATGTCGGAACACACAAATACTTTACAATCCTGCTGCTCCTGGCGAATCTATCGCTCATCCTCTGCTTCTAAGTACACTACTGGCCATTAAAATTGCTATACCAAGAAGAAATGCAGATGATAAACGGGTATTCATTGGACAAATATACCATACTAGAACTGACATGTGATTACATTTTCACGCAATTTGGGTGCATAGATCCTAAGAATCAGTACCCAGGGCAACCACCTCTGGCCGTATTAACGGCCTTGATACACCTGGGCATTGAGTCAAACAGAGCTTGGATGGCGTGTACAGGTACAGCTGCCCATGCAGCTTCAACACAATACCACAGTTCATCAAGAGTAGTGACTGGCGTATTGTGACGAGCCAGTTGCTCGGCCACCATTGACCAGACGTTTTCAATTGGTGAGAGATGTGGAGAATGTGCTGGCAAAGGCAGCAGTCGAACATTTTCTGTATCCAGAAAGCCCCGTACAGGACCTGCAACATGCGGTCGTGCATTGTCCTGCTGAAATGTAGGGTTTCGCAGGAATCGAATGAAGGGTAGAGCCACGGGTCGTAACACATCTGAAATGTAACGTTCACTGCTCAAAGTGACGTCAGTGCGAACAAGAAGTGACCGAGACGTAGAACCAATGGCACCCCATACCATCACGCCGCGTCATACACCAGTATGGCGATGATGAATACACGCTTCCAATGTGCGTTCACCGCGATGTCGCCACACATGGATGCGACCATCATGATGCTGTAAACAGACCCCGGATTCATCCGAAAAAATTACGTTTTGCCATTCGTGCACCCAGGTTCGTCGTTGAGTAAACCATCGCAGGCGCTCCTGTCTGTGATGCGGCGTCAACGGTAACCGCAGCCATGGTCTCCGAGCTTATAGTCCATGCTGCTGCAAACGTCGTCGACTGTTTGTGCAGATGGTTGTTGTCTTGCAAACGTCGCCACCTGTTGACTCAGGGATCGAGACGTGGCTATACGATCCGTTACAGCCATGCGGATAAGATGCCTGTCATCTCGACTGCTAGTGATACGAGGCCGTTGGGTTCCAGCATGGCGTTCCGTATTACCCTCCTGAACCCACCGATTCCATATTCTGCTAACAGTCATTGGATCTCGACCAACGCGGGCAGCAATGTCGCGATACGATAAACCGCAATCGCCATAGGCTACAATCCGACCTTTACTTAAGTCGGAAACGTGATGGTACGCATTTCTCCTCCTTACACGAGGCATCACAACGTTTCACCAGGCAGCGCCGGTCAACTGCTGTTTGTGTATGAGAAATCGGTTGGAAACTTTCTCATGTCAAAACGTTGTAGGTGTCGCCACCGGTGCCAACCTTGTGTGAATGCTCTGAAAAGCTAATCATTTGCATATCACAGCATCTTTTTCCTGTCGGTTAAATTTCTCGTCTGTAGCACGTCATCTCCGTGGTGTAGCAATTTTGATGGCCAGTAGTGTATAATACTTCACCAATAACTGAATGCTGACGATACAAAACAATACTGAGCAAAACCCAGTGATGGGTGGACATGTCTCATAAGTTTTTTTTTCCTGCGATTGGTACCACTGTGACTCACAAAGAGAGGAGGAACACTCTTACAAGCACCCAGATGTTAAAAACACTATCTTAATGGCTATGCTACTATCACAGACGGTCTTTGTGCTCACAAATATCGCTAATGACATCCATGTTAAAAACTATACAAGCCTTCTAAATCGAGGTATGGCATTACCTATGCATGAAGGGGTTTTTCAACACAAATACCGCAAGACTGAATATAGACGGTGATAGCCAGTGCGTGTATTAACAAACCGACACTGTTGTTACACGTCGCTGACGGTGTAAGCTCGTAATAAAATCACCGAATTTAGAAAGTGATTCGGCTAAAGAACGTGGTATGTTGCTGATATTTGCAACTCCCTCATGCCGCCACTAGATATTTCTCTAGTATTTTTAATTCATTCTGTCTTAATACCACGTCAGAGGTTCTGCGATGGTTGATCGAGAATGATCACATACAGTAGGCGGTGTGCTGATTGAGGTCATAACAAATGTACACTGGCTTTTCAGATCGCTACTGTTACGTTTTCCGATAGAAATGCTGTCTGCGATTTGGAATCAAAGCTTTCCATTCAACCACATACCTGCGTTGGATCATATGGAAAGTCTTTTAATGATTACAGCCACTAGTAAATCACATAGTTGGCACTATCATATCTCGAAACGACTCATATGTTTCGAACCTGTCTGTCACAGTAAAATTCCAACATGGTTTTAGATAGTCCTTATGCATCTTGTAACTGCTGCTCAGACCCTGGCCCGCCATCGCTGCAGCGTTGCGCATGTGACTGTTCCAATTTAGTTTGGAACTGAGCAGAAGTCAGAGAGAGCTATGTCGACCACATTCTGCAACCCATGTGGAAACAGAGTGAGCTGAGTTAACATGACAGGACCGTGTACTGACCGCTCAGTGGAAATGGGAACATGCTGCCATAGCTCTGCCAACCGCATACGATGTGTAAGGTCAGTTCCAAACGAAGCCTGATCCTTAATCATGAGGTAGTAAAAAGACAGTACGAGCAGTTACTGTGGTGTTTCTTATCAGTAAAATTAGGAAGACTCAGCATCATTCAGGTACTGCAGTCCGAAGCAGATCTCCGTCCTTTAGGAGATGTCTGTCACCCACACATTCCATCATCGTTACTCTGTACCATCCGAAAGAGAAAAATTACGAACGACAAAAGCACCACTAACTTCATCCAATAGAGAACTCGCTAGGATTTTTATCGCAGCTCTCTCTTCTCATATATCAAAAACGAACACCATTTTCACGCTCGCATCGATCATACGCCGTGTTCCTATTAAACATATAGGTATTGATCCACTGGAGCAGGCGGCCAGCGATCAGTATCACTTGCACAGACCAGTGTAAAGTTTCATCGCCTGTGCTGTACGAGGACCATATCCCACAGACGATCAGTTGCAAGAGAGGGTCCCTGTTTTGTTGTTTAATACACTGTCTTTTCTGCTGTAACACGCTTTGTACACTGTGACGTATTTTGTTTCTTCCGCCGTGACTTCGAGGTCTGTGTCAGGTTTTAAAATGACATTAATACATTTTGATCCATTACCTCACATAGAGAACTAGATGTTGCACTGGACGATTTTAAATAGAAGACAATCACAACACATGGTAACTAGAAGACTTTTCTGGCATTGTGGGGCGTCTCCAAACTGCTGTCCAAAGGTGACTTATCGCCTCTACATTTAAACTCATCTTTCACAATGAAAGAACTGCTGATGGCTCAGTGCTCCATTTTGATTGATTCCTCATATTGTAGTCATGCACGTGATCACTGTTTCTGTGCTAGCCATCCCCAGAAAGTGTTGCCCCTCCACCAAGACTCCTTCTCCATCTCAAACAAGCGATCTCAGTCAGTTGTTATGTGGTAAACAACTGCATATCGGTGAATGGATGGAAAGGAAAAGACACTACCGACGTATTGTAATAATAAGCATCGCAGTTGATAGTGCGAACAATTTTAGCAATTTTACCGTACTTTCCGCACTGACCAATGACCCAGCAGCATGCTTCACAATCTCAGTATCGTCGCTAAACCGCCACTCCTATACTTTGCGAGTACCATTGTGAATGTAGATAGATGTTCGTGCAGTACGTGAATTCATTGCTAATTCTCGAACATATAAACTACTGGCCATTAAAATTGCTACACCACGAAGATGACGTGCTATAGACGCGAAATTTAACCGACAGGAAGAAGATGCTGTGATATGCAAATGATTAGCTATTCAGAGCAGTCACACAAGGTTGGCGCTGACATGAGGAAAGTTTCCAACCGATTTATTATACACAAACAACAGTTGACGGCGTTGCCTGGTGAAACGTTGTTGTGATGCCTCGTGTAAGGAGGAGAAATGCGTACCATCACGTTTCCGACATCGATAAAGTTTGTAGCCTACCGCGATTGCGGTTTATCGTATCGCGACATTTCTGCTCGCGTTGGTTGCGATCCAATGACTGTTAGCATAATATGAAATCGGTGGGTTCAGGAGGGTAATGCGGAACGCTGTGCTGGAACCCAACGGCCTCGTATCACTAGCAGTCGAGATGACAGGCATCTTATCCGCATGGCTGTAATGCATCTTGTAACCACGTCTCGATCCCTGAGTCAACAGGTGGGGACGTTTGCAAGACAACAACCATCTGCACGAACAGTTCGACGACGTTTGCAGCAGCATGGACTATCAGCTCGGAGACCATGGCTGCGGTTACCCTTGACGCTGCATCACAGACAGGAGCGCCTGCGTTGGTGAACTCAACGACGAACCTGGGTGCACGAATGGCAAAACGTCATTTTTTCGGATGAATCCGCGGTCTGTTTACAGCATCATGATGGTCGCATCCATGTTTGGCGACATCGCGGTGAACGCACATTGGAAGCGTGTATTCATCATCGCCATACTGGCGTATGACCCGGCGTGATGGTATGGAGTGCCATTGGTTATACGTCTCGGTCACTTCTTGTTCGCATTGACGTCACTTTGAGCAGTGGACGTTTCATTTCAGATGTGTTACGACCCGTGGCTCTACCCTTCATTCGATTCCTGCGAAACCCTAGATTTCAGCAGGATAATGCACGACCGCATGTTGCACGTCCTGTACGGGCCTTTCTGGATCCAGAAAATGTTCGACTGCTGCCCTGGGCAGCACATTCTCCAGATCTCTCACCAACTGAAAACGCCTGGTCAATGGTGGCCGAGCAACTGGCTCGTCACAATACGCCAGTCACTACTCTTGATGAACTGTGGTATTGTGTTGAAGCCGCATGGGCAGCTGTACCTGTACACGCCATCCAAGCTCTGTTTGACTCAATGCCCAGGTGTATCAAGGCCGTTATTACGGTCAGAGGTGGTTGTTCTAGGTACTGATTTCTCAGGATCTATGCACCCAAATTGCGTGAAAATGTAATCACATGTCAGTTCTAGTATAATATATTTGTCCAATGAATATCCGGTTATCATCTGCATTTCTTCTTGGTGTAGCAATTTTAATGGCCATTAGTGTATATCAAAATATATCAGACAGCGATCTACATATTTGTAGCACTTCGAGCATAGCGCGTGATTTACGATCTTATTCTAAGCAGATGGGAGTCACAAGGCATTCTCGCATTCTTAGGATGTTACAGACTAAAAGATCTCCTCCCATTGTCTTCGACCAACCCGTCCGGCAGCACTGTCACCGATTTAATCTGCAGCTGACCAGAAGTGGACCTGCGAAGGAATAGAGCATGCCAAGTCCGTAACTGCTGTTTCGCACCCCTCCAAGAAAACAAGATTTCTCCAGATGCGCGCATGTCGAGGAGGTTAGCAACCTTTATCGGTGTATAGTAGCAGATATGAAAGTGTTGTGATGTAGTAGCAGACGGTTAAAAAGAAGACGAAGAAGAAGAAGAAGGACACGGGTGGTTTTTATGCAAGACGGAGCTCCAGGCGGACGGAGTTTGAATCATTTTATGTAAATCGACTGTGCTATCAATTCTAAAGTATTGTTCTAGCGTCTAGGATCAGTACCAAAAACGTACTGGTGAGACATAACATAAACACAAGCATTCCTAAGGCTACACGCTTCTGCACATAAAACAGGCTATAATGTTTCCAACCTATTAGTCGTGCGGAATGCAACGCTGTTAATATTCCAATGTAAGAAATATATTTCCAGGGCATGACATGCATTCTCCTTGCAGGTTTCTTTACTATAAATTATGGTGACAAACAGTAAAATGAAAAAACTACTTCCCTAAAACACCGATTCTGTGTGATACATGCACAATATAGGTTCCCAGAGGTTTATAGCGCCCACTGTTCACATCTGTTCACGGTTCAGAAATTATACTATGCCCGCATGATCGTTATTAATGGAGAATACCTCTTACAAAGAAAGAGACAAACCCATAGCAGTGGCGTTTGACATGTGAAATTACTCGTCATGCCACCACTAACTCCGTAAACAGGACACCTGTCAAGCAGATGTATAGGTACATGGGGATTGCAGTACCTCAAAACACCTGCCGCTAAATTAGAATCGCCGTACATATGAAGCGAAAGATTCAATTTTATGCCCAAGATGCGGCAGGGGAATAGAGTACGTCTTATAAATCTTCGTTCGTATAGAGGGATGTGTCGAAACAGGATGGTCATGTTTCATCACACATGTGATGGAAGTCCTCTGATACCAAGAGGTTTGCTGTTAGCAATCGCAAGTGTACAGTCCTCTAAGTCAGGCACGGAACACGAGGTTGTATACGAGTCAAACGCAGGCTTTATAACATATCCTGACAGAACAACGGAAAAAATTGTCAAATGACATGCAGCAATATGTCTGTCACTCTCTAGGATGTATCATCAGTCCACCATTAAATCGTACCTCATTACAACTCCATCTTAACCGAACACTCCACCCAATCTCTGTCATCCTTTGAAGCAGATGCAAGTAAGTTTAGAGGCAGATGGTTCTCTGTTTTCCCAGGATAGCAGTCAACTCGTGTGTATCACTATTACCTCAATAGACATACAGTAGAATGCTACCTTGACGAAAAAAATGACTGTTTCTCTGGTTCCCGGCACTTCCAGGTTAATGTTTTCCCATATTCTTCTTGCTGTCGCATACACGTTCCCACGAACAAGAATTGTTCTACAGAAACTAGAAGACATGCAAGTACTTCCTCAATGTCCGCGCATTTCAGTGTATTTTCCTTCGTAGTTCGTAATTTTATCGATTTTATGTCACTTCTAACCGTCCAATCATGACATCACTTGTTCTTTGTTCTAAAATTGCTTGTAAATGTAGTATAGCTGCCAACACCTAGTGTATATGCACTGCTTTTCTGGGCAGGCAGCATAGTATAGCACTGTACTCTAACGCATCCAGTCACCTCCATCAACATATCCTACAGTTGCAGTGCGTTTGCTCTGTTTTCTGTATGTCTGTGCCTGTGCATGTGTCACAGATGGCTCCCAGGACCCACAGTAGATCTGAGTTAGTGTTTCAGTGTGGACCTGCCACGCATTATATCCAGAGCAATGATGGGATGCGGATCGACAGTATGCCACGTCCAGGATAGGGTTTGAAGGTGGATCCACCAAGTAAAATATTCAGAGTGATGTTTGGATGCAGATCCACAATATACCACATCCATGTTAATGTTCGAGTGTGGGTCTGCCGTGCATTATATCCAGAGCGATGTTCAGAATCGCATCCACCAGATGTCACATCTGGGGTAGGGCTCCAAGGTGGATCAATCACGCATTACATCCAAAGATGTGTGCTACGTTCAAAGTTGGCTCCGCCAGTCGGAAGACCGCGTCATGGGGGCCGTCCGTGACACACGCACAGACACACACAGGAAACAGGACAAACGCATTGCAACTGTAGAATACGTGAGTGAAGGTGAATAGATGCATTCGAGTACAGTGCTATACTGTGTCACCTGACCTGATAAACAGTGCATTTGCGCCAAGCGTTTGTAGCTGTACCACATTTACAAGCAGCACACCAGCAACTGTATGTGATTATTCTCAATTAGACATCGCCTGTAACCCATTGGATATATTGCAGAATCTCTGACGTAGTATCGAGACAGAATGCCTTTCAAATACTGGAGAAGTATCTAGCGGCAGCATGAGGAAGCTGCAAATACCAGCTTCATACCACATTTCTTAGTCAAATCACTTTCTAAATTTGGTGATTTTATTACGAGCTTACACCGTCAGCGACGTGTTACCGCACTGTTGGTCTGCTAATGCACACTGGCGATAACCGTCTATATTCCGTGTTGATGTATTTGTGTTGAAAAACCACTTCATTTAGAGGTAATGCCATACCTCAGTTTATAAGACTTGTATAGTTATTAACATAGATATCGTTGGCAATACTTGTGAGCACCTGTAGAGCCAAGACCGCTTGTGATAGTAACATAGCCGTTGCGATCGTGTTTCTAACGTCGGGCGACTTGTAAGATGATTGCATCTCTCATTGTAAGACGCAGTGGTACTACTCGCAGAAAGGAAACTTATGAGACATGTCCACCCATCGCTGATTTTCGCTCAGTTTTGTTTTTCATCGCCAGCATTCAGTTATTGGTGAAGTATTATACACTCCTGGAAATTGAAATAAGAACACCGTGAATTCATTGTCCCAGGAAGGGGAAACTTTATTGACACATTCCTGGGGTCAGATACATCACATGATCACACTGACAGAACCACAGGCACATAGACACAGGCAACAGAGCATGCACAATGTCGGCACTAGTACAGTGTATGTCCACCTTTCGCAGCAATGCAGGCTGCTATTCTCCCATGGAGACGATCGTAGAGATGCTGGATGTAGTCCTGTGGAACGGCTTGTCATGCCATTTCCACCTGGCGCCTCAGTTGGACCAGCGTTCGTGCTGGACGTGCAGACCGCGTGAGACGACGCTTCATCCAGTCCCAAACATGCTCAATGGGGGACAGATCCGGAGATCTTGCTCGCCAGGCTAGTTGACTTACACCTTCTAGAGCACGTTGGGTGGCACGGGATACATGCGGACGTGCATTGTCCTGTTGGAACAGCAAGTTCCCTTGCCGGTCTAGGAATGGTAGAACGATGGGTTCGATGACGGTTTGGATGTACCGTGCACTATTCAGTGTCCCCTCGACGATAACCAGTGGTGTACGGCCAGTGTACGAGATCGCTCCCCACACCATGATGCCGGGTGTTGGCCCTGTGTGCCTCGGTCGTATGCAGTCCTGATTGTGGCGCTCACCTGCACGGCGCCAAACACGCATACGACCATCATTGGCACCAAGGCAGAAGCGACTCTCATCGCTGAAGACGACGCGTCTCCATTCGTCCCTCCATTCACGCCTGTCGCGACACCACTGGAGGCGGGCTGCACGATGTTGGGGCGTGAGCGGAAGACGGCCTAACGGTGTGCGGGACCGTAGCCCAGCTTCATGGAGACGGTTGCGAATGGTCCTCGCCGATACCCCAGGAGCAACAGTGTCCCTAATTTGCTGGGAAGTGGCGGTGCGGTCCCCTACGGCACTGCGTAGGATCCTACGGTCTTGGCGTGCATCCGTGCGTCGCTGCGGTCCGGTCCCAGGTCGACGGGCACGTGCACCTTCCGCCGACCACTGGCGACAACATCGATGTACTGTGGAGACCTCACGCCCCACGTGTTGAGCAATTCGGCGGTTCGTCCACCCGGCCTCCCGCATGCCCACTATACGCCCTCGCTCAAAGTCCGTCAACTGCACATACGGTTCACGTCCACGCTGTCGCGGCATGCTACCAGTGTTAAAGACTGCGATGGAGCTCCGTATGCCACGGCAAACTGGCTGACACTGACGGCGGCGGTGCACAAATGCTGCGCAGCTAGCGCCATTCGACGGCCAACACCGCGGTTCCTGGTGTGTCCGCTGTGCCGTGCGTGTGATCATTGCTTGTACAGCCCTCTCGCAGTGTCCGGAGCAAGTATGGTGGGTCTGACACACCGGTGTCAATGTGTTCTTTTTTCCATTTCCAGGAGTGTACTTAGTAGTAGAGGATACGTGATAGATTCGCCAGGAGCAGCACGCTTATTAAGTATGTGTGTGTTCCCTGTGCAGATCTACGCAAACGATTTCGAGAACTGCCCTCCAGTTCCAACGGAGCGATATGTGTATATGCAATATGCTCAATGACTACACCTAGATGGTAATTCTTTTTCGATATATAAGAAGAGAGAGACACGGTAAAATCTTATAGGAGATTCTATTACAAGGTGTGCTATAACTGGTTAAAATTTGGATGCAGATAGTTCTCTCAAAACTACACTGATTTTGCTCACAAAACTAATAGGAATCGGCTGTATCTACTCTCGTGGAATCATCATTGTTTTTTTATTATTATTATAGTCACGATTGCGTGTTTAAAAAAAGGTGTTATTTCATATTTCATAATCTCTAATTATGAAGTAGACATCGCTTGAATTATAGCTCGTTGTGGACCCTAGAAATTATAGTAGTTTTTTTTTCAGGCGTGAGTAGATTGTGTGAAACATGCGAGAATCCGCTGCTGTATGATAGAACCTTAACAGACATGTCGGTAGAGGTGAGTTATGCATCAAAAATGTCAAATGTAAGCACGCAGACGGTAATTGGTTTCAATGTAACGGAAGAGAGAGACACATGATAAAATCTTGTAGAATGTTCTGTTACAAAACAGGCTCTCACGATTTGTTTCGTAAACACTGGTATGATATAGCATTGCACTGATAAAATGGGACTCTTCATGGAGTACAAAACAGCTGCGATCTATTGAATTATAGCTTGTTGTTGTCGAAAGTAAAATGATGGTGTTTTTTCCGACATGTGAGCCAATGGCGTGAAAGATTGTATTCTCTGATGTTATTTCACATATCTGAAATGTTTGTAACACATACGTGCATGACACTTTATTTACAGACACTGATCTGAACATGAGAGACGCTCTCACCAAGTGTAATTTGTCCACCAAGCTGAAAGAAATTGCTTCAGATAGATGTTTTTCTTTGGAGTTTAAATCCTCGCTTTTTCTTTACCCTGATGACGGTTTTGAAACAATGAGGACAATCTGTGGTGATAGGTAGTTTTCGCATCAAAATAGTGCAAGTCTTTTTTCCTATTTTATGCGGGTTGGAAATGTCTCTGCTGATCATCTGTAATCAGAGGCGGTGCACTTCGCTGCACGTCGCAAAGTAATGAGGTGCGCATTGTATCCTGCAGTTGAACGTAAAAACTACACCGATTTTGCTCATAAAATTGAAAGAAAATGGACTGCGCATATATCCGTGGGAAGATGAGATTTATTATCGTCTTGATGGCGTTTTTCTCCTTTTTTTAAATAGAGGCTTGACTATAGGACACGCGCCGATGTTAAATACAAATGTTACAGTCCAGTGCTCAGAATGGCGTGGTGGCCGAGTTCCGTAAGAGGCCGCGGCTGTCCTTTTAGACAAACAACCCGCGGTCAGGATAGCCTTCGGTTTTGTTCTGAGGAATGCAGGCATCGTGGTCCATTGTATGTGGAGCTTTTGTCAGCATCGATAACGCTGACAGCCCAATCACGTGCTCGCGGTGATGTATTGTAGCGAGGACACTGTGGACCATCTGGACCGTTCTCCCGAATTTCATTGTTGTTCCAGAGGGGTCCAGTCTTTCCGAGAAATACGTTTTACGTATTGCAAGAAAGAGTTGTGTTGACGTTGTATAAAAGTGTTTCCCACCCCAGAATGGCGGACTGCTGGAGGCAAGAGAGGGAGGGGGTGTGTCTACTGTGAGTGGCCGCCGGACGCAGCCGCACTCTGACTAGGGTGCGGCGTGTGATGTGTCGCTATATTTTAGAGGAACAAGTTGCACTTGGGGCTGCCGTCCTTTTATCTCCTATTGTTTAGTTAACTATACCTGCTTTTGTGTCGGCGAAGGACCGTTGCCTCAAAGTGGACAGTGGCCGCGGTCAGCTCATGCCACGAGGCCCTTGGCCGCAGCAGTTGATCATTTGAAAAAGCCTATGTCCTCATTAGAGGTGGATGCATGGAGAGAAGGAGGGACGTCAAACAACCATAGATACTGTTCTCAGCTCTTTTTGAACTGTACTGCGATTTTAGGCAGTCCTTGTGTAGCCACTATGCATATACCAGGTGTACCGGTGTTAAATGAGCGTTAAGATACAAATGTGTTGATAGGGAACATTTGTTGTGAAGGAGCCTTAATTTTTTTTTTGTTTGGTCGGTATGACATCTGTCAAAGATATTTAGTATACATAAAGTCATGGAACAAACAACATCATATGTTTTCATCGTGTTAACAGCGTCGAATTTTGTACCAGAAAGTGATGATTTGCGGAAAGCATTAATTTTTTGTTTTCATTTGAAAACAAGTGCTGCAGAGTCGCATCGAATGCTTGTCGAGGCATATGGTGATCATGCTCCATCAGAAGCAACATGTAAAAGATGGTTTCAACTGTTCATAAATAATGATTTTGATGTAAGAAATGAAGAACGTGGAAGACCAAAAAAGTTCGAAGACGCCGAATTGCAAGCAATATTGGATGAAGATGATACTTTGAGTCAGAAGCAAATGGCAGCAATGCTAAATGTTGCACAACAAACAATTTCTGACCGTTTGAAAGCTATTGGAAAGATCCAAAAGTGTGGAAAATGGGTGCCACATGAATTGAATGAAAGACAGATGGAAACCGAAAAACCATTTGTCAAATTTTGCTTCAAAGACATGAAAGACATGAAGACATGAAAGAAAATCAATTTTGCATCGAATTGTTACTGGCGATGAAAAATGGATTTATTTTAAGAATCCTAAACGGGAAAAATCATGCGTTAACCCGGGACAACCATCAACATCGACTGCAAAACCAGATCTATTCGACAAGAAGACAATGCTCTGTGTTTGGTGGTATCAGAAAGGTGTGGTGTATCATCAGCTTCTAAAACCCGGTGAAACTGTGAATACTAATCGCTACAGACAACAAATGATCAATTTGAACTATGCATTGATCCAAAAAAGACCAGAATAGGCCAGAAGAAGTGGCAAAGTAATTTTTTTACACGACAATGCACCTGCACATAAAGCAAAACTGGTTCAGGATACAATCAAAACACTTGGCTGGGAACTGTTACCCCACCCGCCGTATTCACCAGACTTGGCCCCTTCCGACTACCATTTGTTTTTATCAATGGGACACGCATTGGCTGAGGAACACTCCGATTCCTACGAAGAAGATGAAAATTTGGTGTCTGATTAGTTGCCGGCCGCGGTGGTCTAGCGGTTAAGGCGCTCAGTCCGGAACCGCGCGACTGCTACGGTCGCAGGTTCGAATCCTGCCTCGGGCATGGATGTGAGTGATGTCCTTAGGTTAGTTAGGTTTAAGTAGTTCTAAGTTCTAGGGGACTGATGACCACAGATGTTAAGTCCCATAGTGCTCAGAGCCATTTTTCTGATTAGTTTGCTTCTAAAGACGGGCATTTCTATTGGCGTGGTGTCCAAAAACTGCCAGAAAAGTGGTCAAAATGTATAGGAAGCATTGGTCAGTACTTTGAGTAAAATGTTTTTAATTTTCATTTCAAAATTAATTGTTCATTTTCACAAAAAACGCTCATTTCATACCGGTACACCTGGTAGTTGTGTAATTACGGCCAATCTTTATGATTAATTACGTAATTAGGGTCGGTATTTACGTAGGTTTCCTGACCAAAATAAATAAAGTACACTAACCAAAGTAATTTTTTTACACGTCAATGCACCTGCACATAAAGCAAAACTGGTTCAGGATACAATCAAAACACTTGGCTGGGAACTGTTACCCCACCCGCCGTATTCACCAGACTTGGCCCCTTCCGACTACCATTTGTTTTTATCAATGGGACACGCATTGGCTGAGGAACACTCCGATTCCTACGAAGAAGATGAAAATTTGGTGTCTGATTAGTTGCCGGCCGCGGTGGTCTAGCGGTTAAGGCGCTCAGTCCGGAACCGCGCGACTGCTACGGTCGCAGGTTCGAATCCTGCCTCGGGCATGGATGTGAGTGATGTCCTTAGGTTAGTTAGGTTTAAGTAGTTCTAAGTTCTAGGGGACTGATGACCACAGATGTTAAGTCCCATAGTGCTCAGAGCCATTTTTCTGATTAGTTTGCTTCTAAAGACGGGCATTTCTATTGGCGTGGTGTCCAAAAACTGCCAGAAAAGTGGTCAAAATGTATAGGAAGCATTGGTCAGTACTTTGAGTAAAATGTTTTTAATTTTCATTTCAAAATTAATTGTTCATTTTCACAAAAAACGCTCATTTCATACCGGTACACCTGGTAGTTGTGTAATTACGGCCAATCTTTATGATTAATTACGTAATTAGGGTCGGTATTTACGTAGGTTTCCTGACCAAAATAAATAAAGTACACTAACCAAAGTAATTTTTTTACACGTCAATGCACCTGCACATAAAGCAAAACTGGTTCAGGATACAATCAAAACACTTGGCTGGGAACTGTTACCCCACCCGCCGTATTCA
Source organism: Schistocerca americana (assembly GCF_021461395.2). Classification (NCBI taxonomy): domain Eukaryota; kingdom Metazoa; phylum Arthropoda; class Insecta; order Orthoptera; family Acrididae; genus Schistocerca; species Schistocerca americana. The sequence goes on from NC_060122.1 coordinate 613,319,801, forward strand.
CCAGACTTGGCCCCTTCCGACTACCATTTGTTGTTATCAATGGGACACGCATTGGCTGAGGAACACTTCGATTCCTACGAAGAAGATGAAAATTTGGTGTCTGATTAGTTGCCGGCCGCGGTGGTCTAGCGGTTAAGGCGCTCAGTCCGGAACCGCGCGACTGCTACGGTCGCAGGTTCGAATCCTGCCTCGGGCATGGATGTGTGTGATGTCCTTAGGTTAGTTAGGTTTAAGTAGTTCTAAGTTCTAGGGGACTGATGACCACAGATGTTAAGTCCCATAGTGCTCAGAGCCATTTTTCTGATTAGTTTGCTTCTAAAGACGGGCATTTCTATTGGCGTGGTGTCCAAAAACTGCCAGAAAAGTGGTCAAAATGTATAGGAAGCATTGGTCAGTACTTTGAGTAAAATGTTTTTAATTTTCATTTCAAAATTAGTTGTTCATTTTCACAAAAAACGCTCATTTCATACCGGTACACCTGGTAGTTGTGTAATTACGGCCAATCTTTATGATTAATTACGTAATTAGGGTCGGTATTTACGTAGGTTTCCTGACCAAAATAAATAAAGTACACTAACCAAAACTTCCTATCCTGCTTCCGGGCAGTTTCCATGTGTTGGGGTGCACTTGGGCTTCCATCCAGAAGGAGCAGGTTTCGAGTCCCAGAAAGGGCACCATCAATTTTAAATTCCCTCCAGTTCCTGTGTGGGCGTGGGGTGGGACGTCAGCACAGTCCTGGGACAAAGAAATTCTCATCAAAATTCGAAATTCCCTCCAAATTCGCAATTTCCACCAAAATTACTGCCAACAGGGTGCATGGGGGAGGGGATGGAGAGGGGAGGGTGGGGAGGGGGGATGGTGCTGGAACCCAATAGCAGGGAGAGGAAAACACTCGACATCATCCAGGGCCGGGGGTGGGCACAGTTGTGGTGGAAGGGCGTGGTTGGAGGGGGGGGGGGGGGGAAATCCATTGAGCAGCCTCTTCATTTGCATGTCAATTTGATATCAAAAGTGTCCTCATGCCGCCCTCTCCCTACTACTTCCTTATCATTAATATCAATTTGCAGTAGGATTTTGGAGCATATAGTATGTTCGAACATTATGAATTACCTAGAAGAAAACGATTTACTAACAGACAACCAACACGGATTCAGAAAATGTCATTCTTGTGAAACACAACTAGTTCTTTATTCCCACAAAGTAATGAGTGCTTTCAACAGAGGATGTGGAGTTGAATTTATATTTTCAGACTTGCAGAAGGCTTTTGACATCGTTCCTTAGAAGCGAATTTAGTCAAATCCCTTGCCTAGGGAACAGCGTCTCGGTTGTGCGACTGGATTTGTGATTTCCTGTCAGAAAGATCATAGTTCGTAGTAATTGATGGAAAGGCATTAATTAAAAGAGAAATAATATATGGAATTCCAAAAACGAAGCGTTATAGGCCACCTGCTATTCATGATCTATGTAAGCGGTTTAGGAGACAATCTGAGTAGCTCTCTTAGATTATTTACAAATGGTGTTGTCCTTTACACCGTCTTGCAGAGTCTTCAGATAGTCGAAAACTAATTAAAAATCATGTGGACGAGATGGTTGCGTGATACTTCGTAAGAAAGTCGCCGATGCTGATTTCCCATTTCAGCAGTATTACGTTCGGAGTCAGAGAAGGTTATCGATAAGGAAAACACAGGGTTCTACAACTGTATGTTGATCATCTAAAAGGTCATTATTGTAGTCAGTTGCTGGACAAGACACTATACCCTACAAGCGACCGCTTCCGAAGCTGAGTTATAGAAAACATCGCTTATGACTATTTCGGGTTCTGTCGAGAAGTCTGCTATGTGACAGTTACAAATGACAGTGTTTCTATCAGTGATCAAAAGAAGATAGTTGAAATAGACGAATAACACATGGCCATTCGGAAATACAACGAAGGACGACCACTAAAATAACACCACTAAATTGAACACATCAGTATCTTCGGAGGCACTGAAAAGGAATACCGAAAGGTATTCATAGTTAGATTGTACTCGAGGGGCCAGGAAACTTTAGTGTCTCTCGTAAAGGACTTCGTCTTGCGAGGGACGAAAGTTATAGAAGATGACTTTAAATCCTACAGAACGTTGAAGAAAGAAGTATTCTAACAATAATTCGTAAATCATTCTGTGGAATTTGTCTCTTCGGACGATCCATCTCTTCACACACAGAACAAAGAGAGCTTGTAGAAATCTGTCAAATTGTCGGTTAAAAGAGAGGGTCAGCCGGGATACAGGGACGAACTGTACCTATTCCAGTACCTGTACTTCGACAGTTTGTGGTTACATGGGAAAATTCACCCTTCTGAGACTCTCTCCATACTCCTCAGCAACGTATCTAGAGTGTATCAGAGTTACGGTAAACAAGGATTACTTCCGGTGGCGTATGCAATCCTCGGTATAGTCCACGAAGAAGATGAGACTGATGATTAAAGTAAGTGAAATTATTAGGTTTCTTTGTAATTACTGTTAACTTAGTAATCGTTCGTCTTTTTCGTCCCTCTGCTCACCACAGTAAACAGTATCCATATTTACCACCACGAGACGCACAGTCTATGTATTGTTCGGAGCCCGCGCGTTCGATAGGCAACGCTTGCTGGAAATTACCAATAAGAGATATGAGATCTCGCATGAAAAGGTATTGGCATTCGCTTTTCGCATGCGCTGTTCGTGAATGGAACGGTAGAGAAATAGATTTAAGGTGATTCGACGAACCCTCTGCCAGGCACTTAATTGTGAATTGCAAGAGTAATCATGTAGGTGCAGACATAGACTTCTATGCAAGTGTTCTGTTGGGGAACGCTGGAAGCTCCTTGAGGCTATTCGGAGCAGCAGTATAAAACCGTAATGAAATGCAGGAAGACCTGCAGAGGGTCTATGACTGACATAGGAGCTGTTAGTTCAATCTCAGCGCAAATAAATATAACGTACTGCGCATAAATAGGCAGAAATACGATTTACTATTGTGTTATGCTGTTGCCGACAAATTACTAGAAACAGTAAGAACAGTAAAAAATTCTGCACCATCCATGCAGAGCGACCAAGCATGGAATGACCACATAAATGCACTCGTAGAAAATGTCAGTTAGTGGCTGAGATCCGTTGGAAGTAAATATAATTCATCCAGGGAAAGGGTGAATTACAAAAGGCTTGCTTGACATTCTCTTGGGTTTTATTTCCTTGCCAGGTTAGATTAAGAGAGGAAACGGAGAAGATGGCGAGAAGAACAGCAGATTTCGCCAGTCTTTGGTTCAGTAAACGCGGGAATTTTATGTAAATAACCGTCAAACTTGTGGCAGACGGTACACCAGGGTGACAAAGCTCAGACGATACCTCTCAATATCGTGTCGGACTTCCTTTCGCCCTGCGCACTGCAACAACTCAATATGGCATGGCCTCAACAACTCGTTGAAAGTTCTCTGCAGAAACAATGAGTCATGCTGCGGCTATAGCCGTCCATAATTGCGGAAGTGTTGCCAGTGCAAGATTTTGTGCACGAGCTGACTTCTCAACTATGTCCAATAAATGTTCAGTGGCATTCATACTGGGCGATCTGTGTGGCCAAATCACTCGCTAGAATTTGTCCTGAATGTTCTTCAAACCAATCGCGAACAATTACGGCCCGGTGACATGGCGCATTGTCATCCATAAAAATTCCATCCTTGTTTGGGAACGTGAACACTATGGGACTTAACTTCTGAGGTCCCCTAGAACTACTTAAACCTAACTAACCTAAGGATTTCACACACATCCATGACCGAGGCAGGATTCGAACCTGCGACCGCAGCGGTCGCGCGGTTCCTGACTGTAGCGCCTAGAACCGCTCAGCGAATCCGGCCGGCCGAGTTATAGTCTGGGGTGCAATTTCGTAAGGCGGCAGGAGCACTGTCGTGGTTGTTCCACGCACTCTAATTGCAAATTTGTACGTCAGTCCGGTGATTCGACCTGTTGTGCTGCTATTGATGACCAACTTTCCAGTGGGTGTTTTCTTGTAGGATAAAATTCAAATGGCTCTGAGCACTATGGGACTCAACTGCTGAGGTCATTAGTCCCTTAGAACTTAGAACTAGTTAAACCTAACTAACCCAAGGACATCACACACATCCACGCCCGAGGCAGGATTCGAACCTGCGACCGTAGCGGTCCCGCGGTTCCAGACTGCAGCGCCAGAACCGCGCGGCCACTTCGGCCGGCTCTTGCAGGATAACTGTCGCCCACATACCGCTGCTGTAACCTAACATGCTCTACATGTTACCTTGGCAGGCTCGATTACCAGATCCGTCTCCAATAGAGGACATACGGAACACCATCAGCGTCGTCCACAAACAGCATTAACCGTCCCTGTATTGACAGACCAAGTGCAACGGGCACGGAACTCCATCCCACAAACTCACATCTGGCATCTGTACAACATTACGCATGCTCATTTGCATGCTTGCATTCAACAATCTGATGGTTACACCAGTTATTAATGTACCAGCATTTCACATTTGCAGTGGCTTATCTCTGACTTACATTAATCTGTGATCTTGTTATCTTAATCACTTAAATATGCTTCTTAGACAAAAGTATTCCCGAAATTTCGCTGCTCTACATTGTTTTTTATTGCTACGATTTTTTCCATCAATGTGTACGAGGACGTGCTGTAAAGTAAGGCCTCCGAATTTTTAACGGAAACGTCTTAAAGCTTTTTAAATAAAACAAACATTATTATCATTCTACATATTTATTTTTCGTGTCTACATATTTATTTCTCAACATAGTCACCCTGGCGGCTAACACATTTCTCCCAATGAGAGACCAGTTTGTTGACACCGTCGCAGTAGCGAGTTTGACTTTATTGACGTAGCCATAACATTACTGCTAGCCGCTGTGACCGAGCGGTTCTAGGCGCTTCAGTCTGGAACCGCGCTGTTGCTGTTGTCGCAGGTTCGAATCCTGCCTCGGGCATGGGTGTGTGTGATGTCCTTAGGTTAGTTAGGTTTAAGTAGTTCTAAGTTCTAGGGGACTGATGACCTCAAATGTTAAGTCCCATAGTGCTCTGAGCCATTTGAACCATAACATCACTTCTGCTTGCACTGCTTCATCACTACCGAAGTGAAGTCATCGAAGGTGTACTTTGTTTGGAAACAGATGAAAACCGGATGGGGCCAAGTCGGGACTGTACGGAAGATTATCGATGACAATGAACCCAAGCTGTCGGATTGTTGCAGATGTCGCAGCGCTCGTGCGCTATCTAGCATTTTCGTACAGAAGGAGACGATGCTCCGTGTAGGGCCAAACTCTTCGAATTCGAAACTCGACTACTGCACGCTGTTTCTCGCGCAGCGACATACACTGATAAGCCAAAGCATCATGACCACTGCCCATCCCGACGATGGATGCCACCTGGTGGCGTTGCGGGCACTTGGCGGGATAACAAAAGTACGTAAGACACGGTCGGGGGTTCACCATAGCGAAGATATGAGCTGCAAATGGAGAAATCCATTGAGATAAGCTACTTTGACAAAGGCAGATAACCATTACACAGAGGCTGTGAACGTCTATATCGAAAACGGCGAAGCTGGTCGAATGTTCACATGCTACTGTAGTCACCATCTACGGAAAGAGGTAGAAGGACAGTGAAATTACCACCAGGCGCTAAATGGTTGGACGCCCACGACTCTTCACAGAACGTGGGGTTCGAAGCCTTGTCTGCTATGTGAAGTAGAACACATGGTTATCTGTGACGCCTCTGCCGAAAGAGCACAATGCTGGTGTACACGCTAGTGTTTCGGAGCACACCTTCATCGTACATTGGTGAACATGGAACTCTACAGCAGATCAGCCCCACGAGTTCATATGCTGACCGAACGACATCGTCAGTTACGATTGCGGTGGGCATGGGACCATCTGGATTCGACCGTCTATCAATGGAAACGTGTCGGCACTTCGGGTGAATAACATTTTCGCTACACTAGGTCGATGCTCGTCCCCTCAAACGTAGTCATCGAAGTGAACGGCGGCTTGAAACTTGCAGCACACCATGGACCCTGGCTGGTGGGAGCAGTTTTATTCTATGGAAGTCATTGTCCTGCGGTTGCATGTGACACGCCGAAAGCTGCGAATCACCTGCATCCCTTCACGCTTGATGACTTCCTCGACGGCGATGTCACCTCCAACAGTATAATTGTCCGTGTCTCGGAGCCAGAACCGTACTACAGTCGTTTGACAAACGTTATAGTGAACTTACGTTGATGTCCTGGCGACCAGATTCGCAGAATCCTATGGGCCACATCTGGGTCGCTGTCGGGTGCCATCACCGCGTACCCAAATCAGCGCCCCATTACTCACGCGAATTACACGACTGGCCATTAAAACTGCTACACCAAGAATAAATGCAGACGATAAACGGGTATTCATTGGACAAATATATTATACTAGAACGACATGTGATTGCATTTTCAAGCAATTTGGGTGCATAGATCCTGAGAAATCAGTACCCAGAACAACCACCTCTGGCCGTAATAACGACCTTGATGCGCCCGGGCATTGAATCAAACAGAGCTTGGATGCCGTGTACAGGTACAGCTGCCCATGCAGCTTCAACACGATACCACAATTTATCAAGAGTAATGATTGGCGTATTGCGACGAGCCAGTTGCTAGGCCACCATTGACCAGACGTTTTCAATTGGTGGGAGATGTGGAGAATGTGCTGGCAAGGGCAGCAGTCGAACATTTTCTGTATCCAGAAAGGCCCGTACAAGACCTGCAACATGCGGTCATGCATCATCCTGTTGAAATGTAGGGTTTTGCAGGGATTGAATGAAGGGTAGAGCCACGGGTCGTAACACATCCGAAATGTAACGTCCACTGTTCAAAGTGACGTCAATGCGAACAGGAGGTGACCGAGACGTGTAACCAACGGCACCCCATACCATCACGCCGGGTGATACGCCAGTATGGCGATGACGAATACACGCTTCCAATGTGCGTTCACCGCGATGTCGCCAAACACGGATGCGACCATCACGATGCTGTAAACAGAACCTGGATTCATCCGAAAAAATGACGTTTCGCCATTCGTGGACCCAGGTTCGTCGTTGAGTAAACCATCGCAGGCGCTCCTGTCTGTGATGCAGCGTCAAGGGTAACCGCAGCCATGGTCTCAAAGCTGATAGTCCATGCTGCTGCAAACGTCGTCGAACTGTTCGTGCAGATGGTTGTTGTCTTGCAAAAGGGATCGAGAAGTGGCTGCACGATCCGTTACAGACATGCGGATAAGATGCCTGTCATCTCGATATGACGCCGTTGGGATCCATCACGTATTACCCTCCTGAACCCACCGATTTCATATTCTGCTAACAGTCATTGGATCTCGTCCAACGCGAGCAGCAATGTCGCGATACGATAAACCGCAATCGCGATAGGCTACAGTCCGACCTTTATCAAAATCGGAAACGTGATGGTACGCATTTTTCCTCCTTACAAGAGGCATCACAACAACGTTCACCAGGCAACGCCGGTCAACTGCTGTTTGTGTATGAGAAATCGGTTGGAAACTTTAGTCATGTCAGCTCGTTGTAGGTGTCGACACCGGCGCCAACCTTGTGTGAATGCTCTGAAAAGCTAATCATTTGCATATCACAGCATCTTCTTCCTTTCGGTTAAATTTCGTGTCTGTGCCACGTCATCTTCGTGGTGTAGCAATTTTAATGGCCAGTAGTGTATATCCTAAAGAACAGACACCATCCATTTATAACATATAGATGCCGGGCTACATTATGGTATTCCAGTGCGGATGCACAACAATATGTGAATTCTTGTGGGAATGCAGTTAAGTCAACCGATCGCATAAAGCGGGAGATGCTGGCTTTATTCCCGGTCCAGCACAAAATTTTCATCTGTCGCCATTGGGTTCGCTCAGTGCACCAGTGCAGCTAAATGACGGATGTTTCTTTCGTCATGTATCGAATATAGCTGCTGATCGAATCAATGGTGTCCGTTCTTTGGGAAATACAGGTATGGACGGTGTCTGTTCTTTCGGACATGTCCGTCGCAAGGAAGAGATATCATTCATATAAAATAGGGACGAAATACAAGTGAAGGAACGGAATTTCTACAGCTACATGCCCGAAATGTAATGGAATAGTTTAAAAGTAATTTCCTCACATGAATAGAAAAAAATTCTAGTGGTCGAGGATTTTATTTACCCTAAGAACAGCCATGTTTTTGCACTGTCGCAGTTAAACCCATAAAGCGTGTATTTTGATTTGTTGAAACTCTTTCTTTCTGTATTCTTCGTTTTTGTTCTCTTGCCTGTGCAAGATTGCAGGCGGAAGTCACGTCGTACAGAGAGATAGCACGGCACTGTTCGGCGAAAGCTAAGTCACACTTCCGTTAAGAGGTAGCCAAGATCCGGCAAGATCCCCCGCTTAACGACTTCAACTCTAGGCGGATAATGAGCAAAAGGCGAGGCACGAGAAAAGCGAGGGGGCGGGATGCTCTTAATTAGCAGCGCACGAGGCAGCTCCAGCCACTGACGTCCGGCTCAAGGGGCAACAAGAAAGGACAGCTGGAAGGGCGGGCACTCGTGAGGTGGAGAGGATTCAATTATCCCGTCTCTGAGTTCTTTACAGGCGTCAGAAGTGTATCTAGCACCGTTTCCTGGAGGAAAAACTGGAATGGAGTCCTTCTACCAAGGGGTCTAGTACTACAAGCGCTGTTGCTAACTGTTCTTGATGATTATTAATGGCCGTTATAAAACTCACAAAAGAGCTTTCAGCATGAAATCAGATGAGTGGATGCTTCCTTGATAGCTTGATAGGACCTATCATGAGTAGTTAGTGGTTACATTGAGTGCACTTGGCATGTTAACATCGCACACCCTTTTCTGACAACTTAAATAAATTAATTTTATTTTAATATTTAATGCAATTTATTTTATTTCTTAATTAATTTTATGTGCGAATTTTTTCGCTAAAAAATTCATAAATCAGGTTACTTCAAACATTAAATACCAAAATAAATTAATTTAACTAATTTTCATTGAAATAAAATCAATTTAATTAATTCATATAAAAATAAAATTAATTTAATTACATCATCCAACAAGGGTGTGCAACAAAAATATGCCAACTGCCCTAAACCCACCCACTTATGTGCTCCTATATAAAAACCCACATCACTTTGAATCCAGTAGAACCAGGTTTTAATCATAATTTGAAACCCAAAATTAAACCAGAGGTAAAAAAATCACTTTAGTCTACTCTCAGCTTCAATTAAATTTAATGAATTTTTATCACCTCTAATTCTAACTACTAAGTAGTTCTGTTTAGTGCATTTGGGTGCAAAGTCACTAACATTCTTCTCAAGTTCCCACAAACTAAAAAACACATCACAAAATATGTATATAAAAATCTGAAAATAGTTTAAAGCAAAAATTCTAGATCATGAAATTTATTATCACTATATTTAAGTATCTTAATTCCTTTATATCTCAGTTTAATATTACCTCCTGCAAAAAATAAAAATCCCAAACCACTAATTAATTTTGTAGAGTTATGAAAATGATCTCATTTTACTTTCCATTATCCCAGTTTCAATTTCTTCTTGAAAACAACTAAACTTTGTGAATTTTTGTGTCATTCAGTAATAAGTTTGCATCTCTAGTTCTAACTACTTTTATGTAAAACTAATTAAAATTTTTCAGTATAAGTGGAAGTTGAAAATAAATTGAACACTGCAAACAAAAAAATTCTATAATAGACCTACTTGCAAATAAAACAAAACCACCTAATGAAAGATTTGTATTATGGTTACTTACAGCAAATTTGAAGAACAATAAATATAGGAGACATTTTCTTCACAAAAGGAGAAAAAAATTAGAAGAGTTTATAGCAATTACAGAACTATTCTGTGAGAATATTGTGGTCTTTAAAATAACAGATACTATGCATTGTGAGAGAGAAGTGAAAATCGGAAATTTTTTTGCAAAAAAATAAACTTGTGGAACGTTTAATGGTTTTTTCAGGATCTATATTTTCTAAATTTAATATTGCTGGACATGGAGTTACAGCAAAACATCTGTCTTTATTAGAATCAAATACACAAATAATTAAAGGCATAAAACAAATTATTAGCTGAGAGATAAAACTATAAAGCAAAACTGTAAGAATCCTGTTGTAATTCCTTACTAAATTGATTTAGTAAATGGATTGATTGAGTTTGCAGTGCTCATTGTGTTTTCAACTTCCACTTATACCAAAAAATGTTAATTACATTTATATAAAAGTAGTAAGAATTAGAGATGTAAAATTATTATTGAAAAACATTAAAATACATAAAATTTAATTGTTTTCAAGAAGTAGTTGAAACTGGTGTGGTTGATAATAGGGTGACCTGATTTTCAAACCCATATTCAACATACAATAAATGTACAACTAAATAAGTAGAGCTGTAAATACTAACCATGTGATCAACTAAGCAATTTGAAAGAATTCTCATTTTAGTATTTAAAAGAATAGTTCGTAATAATTATGTTACAGTACCACATGTATTGATTTTTATTCTATATGAATGGAACCCATACTGAAAATGCTCACCAGTGGTAACAGTGGTAACTTGTTTCAAAAATATCTTTGGAACTGAATAACAAATTTAAAATTATTTTGCCAGCTAGATATTTGGAATCAATTAGTGGTTTGCCATTTCAACTATTTTTAAAGAGGAATATTAAGCTGAGATATAAAGGAATGAAGAAACCTAAAAATAATGATAATGAATTTCACGATTCAGTACTCTTGCTTCAAATGTTTGGTAAAAATTCATAAAATTTTACTGTAGTTGAGAGTTAATTACAGTGTTTCTTTTTATTTTTAGTTTAATTTTAGATCTCAGATTATTTTTTAAAAATTAATTCTAGTTCACTCAAAATTGATGTGAGTTTTTGTATAGTAGTGGTAAGTTTGTATATTGAACACAGTTGGGATATTTTTATTGCACACTCTAAATTAAATTAAATGTATTTTAACACAAATTAATTAAGTTAATTACAAATTAAAATAAAATTTAACTGATAATTTGTATTACAACAAAATTAATTTAATTAATTCATCAAAAATTATGTGTAATAAAAGGCCTCACTCTACACACTTACTACTACCATGAGTACAGCCTCATTGAAATCTAACACCATTGCAATGAAAACATGGGCATGCCTGACCTACCTAAGTGGCACTGGAGTTACATTCCAGAGGTCTGGGGTTTGAATCCCCATGTGGTGACCTACATCCTGATTTCTCACGTGCTTTCCATAAATCGCTTGAGGCAAATCCAAGATGGTACCTTTCCAAAGGATATAGCTGATTACCTTCCTTGTCCCTATCATTCCAAGCTTGTGCTCCACATATATGACCTCTCTTCAGTGTGACATGATAAACTCAGCCTTCCTTCCATGCTTTAAATTACAGTCCGCACTTGCAACAGGTATCACATGTGAACACAGAAAAGCATTTCCTCCCATAGTAATGAATGGTACCGCTCTTGAAATGCGCATAAATGGAAGATAAATCCCACATAGTAGAGAACTTCAGTAGTAAACTTATTTTTTTTATAAATAGCTTGTGGTAATATTGTCACACGATATGAACTGGAAAAAACTAATGTAATCACTAAAAGGGACGGCGAATGGAAGGTTTAGATATATTGGGAGAACTTCATGCGAGTGCAGCACATTTGTAAAAGAAACAGGACATGTTAGTGTGACATACTGTAGAGTACTGCTCCAGGCTTTACAGTCCTTATTTAACAGGTATGACACTAAACATTGAAGGACATTATAAACACACACACACACACATATATATATATTTGTGTGTGTGTGTGTGTGTGTGTGTGTGTGTGTGTGTGTGTGTGGCTACATGACAGACATTTAAAGGTTTCTAATTGACAGATTATTTCTATCCAATACCTCCTCAACCGTATAGGATATGTTAACGAGGAAAAACTTTGACCTAAATTTGGAAACGCTTGTGCTGTTCATAAGACATTTTATTCCAAAGGCCACATTATCAAACACTTTTGCAGACGACTGTGGCACTCCAAAATATGTTAGCTCACTGATTTCTGTGTACTCAAAGTTGGTAATTATTCTCATGGAAAATTTAGCTGGACCTGTAGGTTACAGCAGATCTGCTATGTGGTTTTTCCAGTTATGTTTTTATCGTACTTCAGATTCAAAAATTTAGAAATTTCTGGATTTGTTGGCGGTAAACTACATTTGTAGATGGTGGAGAAGTTTTACAGTCCAAAATTGACTGTGCTGTCTTTTTTCAGAGTTTAAAGCTAGCCTAGTTGCACAAAACTAGTCAATAACTTTAACAAATATTTCTTTTTACCCTTCCTTTTGTGGTTTCATAATAAATCTTGTATTTTTTTGCAAAAAAAAAAATAATTTTGTTTCCTGACACAAAGAAAACGGCTGATCCATAGCATAGAACAAGAACAGTAATGGGTTTAATCACTCTTATCATGGGACCATGATCGAATCTTCTGGAACTTCAACAGTAATTTCTCCCTGCAAATATGGTAGGGGATTCCTGATTTTATTCCTCAAACACCCTAGTGTAACTTTCTGTATGCTGCTTTTTAGAATAGGAAATAAAACAGACACGTTCTGATTCATGTATCCAATAAAATCATAATTTCTCTGATACAATATTATGACTGACACAATGAGATACGTATGGCAAGGAACTGGAGATCCCAAATAGTAGTATTTAAAACTTTTATTATGCGCTTAGTGAAGATACAATCAGTTTCCTCAGTGGAGTGGCCGTTTTGAAATCCCGGTTCTCAGAAACTTTGGCCGGTAGTTCAAGACAATTGTGGAGTCACCTTTCTTACAAATAACTCATGTAGTGACATATTTTAGCCAGTCCGGCAAAATAGTCTTTTTAGTTTCTTATGGGAGATTTCATCCACTGCATGTGTGCGCAAAATAGATAGCTCCTGCTAGACCGGGAAATATTTTCAATATTAAATATGATGGCGCTCGATGCTGACTAATAGGATTCAGTCACTCATTATCCTTATTAGCTCAATCTAAGATCCACAAAAACTGATTTTTGCATGAGTCTGACACATTATAATACTTTCAGTCATTCTGACGGTAACGGAAACTGCCTGAATAGTCGCATGCGTTAAAATGCCGCTTCGGGGATTGGGGCCGTCCACAGCCCCGCTCGGCGATTTAGCGACGAGGGCCGGTGTCACAAACAGCCTTTATGTGGTTTTTAGCCGGTTTCCCACATCCGAGTGGGCGAATTCCGAGCTGGTGCCCACGTTATGCTTCAGTTAAATGACACGTAAACGTTCGAACATTTTTGCAAGGGATAGTACTAGACGCAGACAGATGGGTTACACGAATCCAGAGAGTAAGAAAGGGCAACAGGAAGGACGTACAGCCACCTTCTGCCTCTAGTATTGTCAATCCAACAATGAACGTGCCAGCCCAGTGTAGATACGGGATAAAGGCAAGGAAATAGGAGCAGATCCTTTCAGTGGCACATTTTGCTCGGAAAATTCTCTGTTGAGGGAGAAAACTTAGGAGTGTGAATCTAGTCACAATAAACTGTTTTGGAAACGGCTGTTGTTCTACTAGGCTCGCAGGCTAGCTGCTCTTCGTCTATTATAAACCCTTTAATAATTACATGAATATCATGCTTGTTGCATATTTTGCTACAAATAGTTACCCAACTGTTTGTATTTCAAGATAAAGCTCACCCTATAGTTTCAAGAAACTGAATTTATGTTTCTTTATGCAGTAGTCACGCGTCAGAGAGACTATATTGATAGTGACCATCGATGGGGCGACTTGTGTGGCTCAACGATACAGATATCAGCAGTGCAGGTGCAGCACGCCTCGGTGTCTGTTCAGGGGCCAGACTAACGCACAGTTCCTGAAGAGGGGCAGCAGCCTTTTCAGTATTCGCAGGAGCATCAGTCTGGATGATTGACTGATCTGCCTTGTAACAATAAGCAGGACGTCCTTGTTGTGCTGGTACAGCGAACAGCTGAAAGAAAGGGAAATCTACAGCCATTATTTTTCCTGGTGGTTAAATGGTGAAGGCATCCTCCTGGGTAAAACACTCCGGACGAAAATTCGTCCCCCATTCTACTTTTCCGGGCATGGATTGCTCGGGAGGATGTCGTCATCAGGAAAGACAAAACCAGCAGTCTATGGGGAATGTTGCGGCCCTTAATCGGACAGAGGTGGATTAGAAATTTTAAAAAGGGAAATGGATACGATGACGCTAGATGGGGATTAGTGAAATTTGGTGGCAGGATGAACAGGACTTCTAATCAGGTGAATACAGGATTACAAATATCAAATCAAATGGAGATAATGTAGGATTAAATAAAATGATGAATAAGAAAATAGGAATTCTGTGAGGTATTACGAGCAGTATAGTGAACTTATTATCGTAGCCAAGACAGACACAAAGCCCACACCCACCACACTAGTACAAGCTTAAACGCCAATTACTTCCACAGTTGATGGAGAGATGGAAAAATTAATAATGAGATAAAATAAATTATTCAGATAGTTAACGGAGAGGAAAATTTGATTGTGGTGCAGCACTGGAAATCGACAGTACGAAAAGGAAGGGAGGGAAAAATAGTAGGTGACTATGGACTGCGGGGGAGAGGGGAGGAAGAAATCAAAGAGAAATTGCCTCGTAGGATTTTCCACAAGGCACAAATTAATCATGAAAGAAGTTTGTACAGGTAGAACAGACCCGGAGACACGAGAAGGTTACAGAGATTTCGGAGCCAAATTTTTAACTCAAATACATTTCCAGGGACATTGACCACAATTTATTGGTTATGAACTGTACATTAAAACTGAAATAATCGCAAAAAAAGTAGGAAATTGAGAAGCTGCGACCTATACAAGCTGAAAAACCAAAGCCTATTCACAGTTTCAGAGGGAGCATTAGGCAACGATTGCATACGACATGGGAAAGGAATATAGTAGAAGCTTTGATAGCTGAAATAGTGAAGGCAGCACGGGATCAAATACGATACTTAAAAAGACAAGGTCTAGCAGAAATCCTTGGATATGACAAGAGATATTGAATTTAATAATGATAAAAGGAGAAAATATAAAAATGCAGCAAATGAAGCAGGAGAAAGAGAATACAAATATTTTAAAAATGAGACTGATAGGAAATTCAAAATAGCTAATCACGAATGTGTAATAGACAGATGTAATGATATAGAAGCTTGTACACTTTAACTAGCGGAAAGAGAGATACCGCTTGAAGGAAAATTAAATAGACATTTGCAAGAAAGAAAAGCGACTGTGTGAATATCAAGAGCGCAGGTGGAAAACCAGTATTAAGCGAAGACGGGAAAGCTGGTAGGCGAAAGGTGTATATAGTACGGCTATACAAGGGAACTGTACTTGAAGGCCATATTATAAAAACAGAAGTGGACGTAGGTAAAGACGAGACGGAAGATACGATATCGTGGGAAAAATTTGACAGAGCACTGAAAGACCTAAGTCGTAACAAGGTCCCTGGCATACACGACTTACAATCACAACTGCTGATGTCCTTGGGTGAGGCAGCCATGACAAAACTGTGCCACCTGGTATGCAAGATGTGTGGGACATGTGAAATATCCTCAGACTTCAAGAAGAATGTAATAATTCCAATTCCAAGGAAAACAGGTGCTTATAGATATGAATATTACCGAACTATAAGTTCAATAAGTCATGTTTGCTAAATACTTGCATGACTTAATCACAGAAGAATGGAGAAATTGATAGAAGCCGACATCGGTGAAGATCAGTCTGGATTCCAGAGAAATGTAGGAAAACATGAAGCAATACACGCCTGACGACTTAGAAGATAGGTCCAGGAAAGCCAAATCTACGCTTTTAGCTTTAGTAGGTTTTGAGAACGCTTGTGACAATGTTAACTGCAGTACACTCTTTTAAATTCTAAAGGCAGTAGAGTGAACTACAGGGGGTGAAATTTCATTTACAGCTTGTACAGAAACCAAACAGCAATTATAAGAGTCGAAGGACACGAAAGGCAAACAGTTCTTGTAGTCCACCCTCAACGTTATTCAGTCTGTACATCGAACAAGCAGTAAGGGAAACCAAAATAAAATTTGGAATAAGAATTAAAGTTCAGGGAGAATAAATAAAAATTTTGAGATTTGCCGATGACACTGCAATTCTGTGTGAGATAGCAAAGTCTTGGAAGAGGAGTTAAAAAGAAGGCACTAAAACTACTAAATGAGTTTTGCTATTAGATCAATAAAACAACAGATGATGGCAGAAGCATAGAGGATATAAAATGTGGAATCACAATATCAGGAATAACGTTTCTCAAGAAGATAAATTTAACACAGAATATAGGTGTAATTGTTAGGAAGTTTTTTCTGGTGATATTTGGAGTGAAACTTGGACGAGAAACAATTCGAACAAGAACAGAATAGTATCTTTGGAAATGTTGTGTTACAGAAGAATGCTGAAGATTAGATGGGGAGATTATTTATCTAATGAGAACATACTGAATAGAATCGGGGAGAAAAAAAATTGAGACGTAGTATGACTAAAAGGATGAACTGGTTGACATCAACGAATCATCAATTTAGTACTGCAAGGAAGTGTGAGAGGGGAGGGGATAAAAATTGTAGACGGAGACAAAGAGATGAATGCATAAGGAGGTTGAAAACGATGTAGAGTGCAGTAGTTATTTCGAGATGAATAGGCTTGCACCGGATAGTGGGGAAAGGTGCATCATACCCATCTTCCGACTGAAGACCGCTACAGAAACACATCTGTGTTGCCTTTGTGACATTTATTGGTTACTCAGGACTAATGTAACAGCTTGTTGTGTTAGTGGAAGGCTTGTTGGCGTTGTTGTTCAAATTTTATTTATACAGCGTTTTATGAAGCAGCAAAAACATGTTTATTGTATATTTTACTCTAAATAGTCACTGTTTGCATTTCAGAACAAAAGTTTGCTCTATATCTTTCAGAAATTAAATTTAACCTTCTTATGAAATAGTCATGCCGGAGGAAGATTTTGTAGACAAATAATCTCAATGCAAAAGAAACTACAGGAAACTACAAATTTACTGGCGTCTCTTGCTTACTTTGAAAGACATTCATTTTATGCAAATCTTGCTACACAAATACTACTGGTATATTATAAAAAATAGACTTCTGTTAAAGGTTTTACCCTTTTTTGCAAACATGGTGAATGATGTGCACTATAAATTAACTGAAACAATGAAGATTTTGATGGTAAATGATTTTATAGATTTGGCTCAAATCCATTTTAAAAAGGGTACTAAGTAATGTGGTTATGCACGTTTGGGCAATATGACTTTGCTCGTTGGGTTGTCTACATGCTAAGGGCACGCACATAACATCACAGCCCACGCAACTCCTTCATCTGTCATGTGGCAAGACACATCTCCTTTATCTATAATGTCACAAACCAAGATGGCAGCATGCCACTCCCATCTCCTTCAATCACAGTGCAATATTTTACCACAAAACTGTCGATTACAATCCATTACTTTATGGACCTTTAAAATGAAACAAATCAAGTAGTGTGTAGCTGCCGTGTTCAAATGTTCTGAACGATCTGCTTTAGCTATTAAAAATATGAAAAATAAATGTTTTTATAATATAACTTCATATGTCAAATGAAGTTTCCCAGTGCTATTTCCACATTTAAATTGTTACAAAATACATGTGGAACAACAATAACATCCTAAGCAGGTAGCTGACATTCAGTTTTTAGGCCTAAGTGTGGTGATACACAAATACGAACGTGACCAAGCCTACAACTGTACAAAAGACATGTTGGTTAAAATACTATGCTACGCAGGCAACCACACAAACAAACAGACAGTCTGAATTACTGTTTGTCTCCTACCTTTTTCAGTCTATACTTAGAAAATATGATTGATCACTGTACACTAGATGGCAACAGGGAAAAATTTGAGGAGGAAGAATATGGCGTTTGAGATCTGCAGACGACTTGGTCCTCCTAGAACAGGTCAAAAAGAATTACAAGATATAGTGAATACCATCGAGGCCAAAGGAAAAATTTATGGAATGAAAATCAAAAAAAAAAAAAAAAAAGTAATGGCATTGGGAGGGAATCGAAAAATATACAGGGTGTCTCATTTATCTTGGCCACCCTAAATAACTGTTTGTCCAGGTGCAAATTACAAAATGTTTCAAGCAAATGTTCTTTAGCCGTCAGGGGGACATCAATCAGCATGATTGCCTTCGTTGTAGCTTTGTTTTTTACAAAGATATGAATAGCGATATGACTTTATTAAATGGCACCCTGTATTTTTTATCCGGTAATTCATTTCCTCTCCTAAAGGCCTATTCAGAAATGTATCACAGTGTACCATTCACTGAAACACAACGTTATTAATTACATAGCACAACAATGACGTTGACGCTCCCAGCGCTTAGAGCAGGTACTCGGGGTAATGGAAAACATACACGTGCTGACGTTGACAGAGGACAAATGTAAACATAAGCAGAATGCACACCCGTCGTTCCGTCAACCATCGTCAGTTGGAGAGTTGTGTGAGTAGAATGTACACCAACGAAGAGAAGGTAGAAGTGCTACTCGTCTATGGCTAATGTATGTTAGCAGAACAGTAACTGCAATACTGTTTTCTTATGTACGGGTACATTTAGTACAGTAGTTTACTAATTCTAAATATTGTTGTGTAGAGTAGGCATACAATAAAGGCTGTCCTTCCTACAAACTGCATCGACATAACGTTTCTTTTATTGTTGTTGTTGTTGTTGAAGGTAGGTGAAATGCTGCGCAGGCAGCGGAACTGCACAGACAGCGATATCCTGACAAGAACCTGCCTTCCCGACGGATGGTTTCTCGTCTTGTTGCAACGTTTCAGGAAACGGGAAGTTTCAACCCACGACAACGCAATCGTCGTAACACTCGCACAGACGAAGCCGCCGAGGTTACTGTTGCACATGTGAGCACACGACTGCTTGAACACGAGATTGGCATTCCTAAAACAAGTGTACATTGTATTCTTACACGTCACCGGTTCCCCCCTTATCGTGTACACTTACGTCAAGAATTGCATGGGAACGATTTCCAGAATCGTGTACAGTTCTGTCAGTGGGCACAGAAGCAAATCCTAGCCAACCCGAACTTCTTCTCCAATGTTCTATTTACCGATGAATGTTCCTACTCAAACAAAGAACAGGTAAAAACAAGGAGCATGTATTATTGGCCCTGCGACAACCCACAATGGCGTAGACAGGTGGAACATCAGCGTCAATGGAGAGTTAATGTCTAGTGTGGTACGACTGGTACTTCAATTATTGTCCCTTCTTTCATCAATGGTAGTCCAAACAGCACAGTGTATGCCAACTTCCTCAGACGAATTCTTCCTCCTCTTCTGGAAGAACCAGAATGCTTATGTGGTATCAACACGAAGGATGTTCAGCACATAATGCCTTGCGTGCACGCAGAACCGAACGTATCCTTCCAGCTGGATTGGTCGAAGAGGAACAGTTACTTGGCCTGCTAGGTCTCCTGATTTAAATCCTATGGACTTTTCTCTTTGGGGATACATTAAAGACGTTGTCTATCGCGATATTCTAACAACTCCAGAGGGCATACAGGAACGTGCTTGCTTGTAATTCTCTTCAGCAGGCAACACTGGAAGCAGTAAATAATTCTTCCATTCAACGAGTGCACCAATGTATCGGTGTCCAGGGTCACCACTTTGAGCACCTTTGAACGTTCTACGCCTGGTCAATGGTAGAGGAGAGTCAAAGTCAATGTTTTTATGTTTTTACATGGTTTTCATTACTTTTCTGACAACTTCAGCAAGTTTACGAGTTTGTGACCCTGGGCTTAAAGTCAATGTTGTGTTATGTAATTAATAACTTTGTGTTTCAGTGAATGGTACAGTGTCATATATTTTTGAATAGGTCTTCAGAAGAGGAAATGAATTACCGAATAAAAAATACAGGGTGCCATTTAAAAAAAAGTCATACGGTTGTTCATATCTTTGTAAGACAAAAAGCTACAACGAAGACAATCATGCTGGTTGATGTCCCCTTAATGGCTAAAGAACATTTGCTTGAAACATTTTGTAATTTACATCTGGACAAACAGTTATTTAGGGTGGTCAAGATAAATAGGACAAACTGTATAATGCTGACTAGAGAATTATTAGGACATGTGCAAAGATTTAAATACTTTGGAAACAGGACAGAAACGGATTGGAAGAGCAGCACAGAAATTAAAACCAGAATAACAATGGCGAAAGAGGCGATTTACTAGAGAAAGAGAATTTTCTGCAGCATTATGAAAAAAAATTTGAGGAGAAGCCTAATAAAATGTTTTGTATGCTGTGTCCCCTTTTATGATGCTAAATCGTTGACACTGAGGAAACAGGATAGAACACGGATGGAAGGTTCTGAACATGGCAGAGGATGGAAAGAATAGTTTGGATGGATATATTGAGAAATGAAGTGGTACTGAGAAGAGTGGTATAACAAAGACAATTACTGATTTAGTGTAAGGAAGGAAACTACTCTGGATTGGACGTATGAAGGAATGGCTTATAAAATCAGTTTTTGAGGTGTATGTGGAAGGACATATGAGTCGAGAGAGTAAGAGATTTTTAAGAAGGAACCAATGGATCACAGGAAATGGAGACCCAGAGGATCTGCTGATATAGCAGAAAACCAATGATGATGACTGAAAGAATGCAGTTAATGCTATCCTAGATCTAAATGAGAGTATGAACAAGAACAAAATTGAACAAGCACCATTTTAAGGTGGAAGAAAAAAAACACACACAATATGTACGTCAAGGGTCACAATGTTATTGTCACGTTTAAAACGTCCGTCAGACATGATAATTTTACGTTTTATTAAATTTAATCTAAGCCTACTTAAGGAAGACTGCAACATTCGCCAACTGAAACTATGATTCCAGAGCTCTCTTGAAACTTTACAGGTTGTATTTCCATAACTAGCTACTGAATAATACCACGATTTGATAGCAATGCTCTGAAATGCACACTGAAAAAAATCCCAAGACAAACGAACCAACCAAGACCTGATTTACGACGGAAGGCATTTTGATGGGATTTTTTCTGCGTTATATCGCTAAAACTACATATTTTCGTAATATACAAGTATAATTTCATAATTCTCTGAATAAGAGACGTAAAAATGACCAAAGGCAATGATGCACAAGCTTCCACACAGATATGAATCTTCGATATCTCTTTGCATCAGCCCGCATCTCGTGGTCGTGCGGTAGCGTTCTCGCTTCCCACGCCCGGGTTCCCGGGTTCGATTCCCGGCGGGGTCAGGGATTTTCTCTGCCTCGTGATGGCTGGGTGTTGTGTGCTGTCCTTAGGTTAGTTAGGTTTAATTAGTTCTAAGTTCTAGGGGACTGATGACCATGGATGTTAAGTCCCATAGTGCTCAGAGCCATTTGAACCATTTCTTTGCATCACACACGTCCAGTGATAAATGAAAATTTGTCTTTGCACGAAAATGAAAACAATTTGTCAAAATAATTACGATTTTCAGTACAAAAACCCACACACAGGTTGCTTACTGTAATACTTAAGGCTCAGTACAGGTCTCTGACTCTGAATGAAAACTCGAACTTTCCACCAAAATAAAATTACTTCTCAGAATATGCAAGACTTCGAGTACAAAGCACATGTGTCACTACTATCGAAACGCAATTATTCTTAACATTAAAACATTGCGCATGTCTTGTATACCAGCACTAGTAACTAAACTTACAAGTTAAGCAGCTCTTGTTGACAACCAAAGTTCTATATATGTTGCTCTTTGCGAAGATAGTGGATTTCCACATCTAAATTGTATTACTTTTTGGTATATACACTGGTCTACTGAAATAAATTTCATGTCAATCAATAATCTTAATTCGATCGTTGTACCACGCATTGAATTCATCAGAACACATAAAATTTGTTTTATAACATTATAGAACAAACATTGGCATTACTACTGGTCTGATTTACAGCTTGAAGTGTATTTATCAACGAAAATTATGAAAGTAAACAATATTTTTCCCACTACATTCACATTGAGAACATTTTATACTCATGAAAGGTGGTGTCAGCAACTTCACCATCCATTCATCATCTTCCTTTGTTTGCGATGAACAGTATGCCTGTCACCTCAAGATGATTTTATTGAACATCAAATGGCGATTATCCAGACAAGTAACAAAAACCATTTGGTTGATAGTGCATCGCCACAAAATCATGTTTCCCAACATCGTCATCATACCCAGTCTCGGTCCAGTTGTCAACTTTACCAATATCTGACCCTATAGAGTAGATTCATCATTTTTTATCTAAGCACTTCATTTCTTTAAGTAAGCCTTCATATCAAATTATAGCATAAATAGGTGAGGCTGAACTGCCTTGATGAGTAATTTTGCTGTCGCTAAATGCAAAAGTTTTATTCATAAACACATCTCAGCTTGGGAAAAACTGAAATCAGAGTCAACCAAAGATTATAGTGAACCATTACTAATGTATTAAATTCATCTTGCAGTACAATATGTTTTGTCATCTTTTGCTGTCACACTCCGGAAACTGTGTAACACTTCGCTCCATATATTTTCGTGTTAGTCAAAATTGTAACAAACTGTCCCACATTACAGGGAGTGTAACTTCTGCAGTTACTGCAAAAAGTAACAAATCCCCCGTCCATCGTCATGTTGCTTCAAAGCTATAACAATCTGCTGTATATGTAACATGTAAAATGTTTAAAAAAGAAAAAAAAGAAAAAATTAACAAATCCTCTTATGACAATGTTGTAATAAAGTACCCCACATGATGCAGGACAACTGTAACAAAAGCCCCCTCATGTTCAGGCAAAATAGTGACAAATGGTCCCGCACACTGCCAAGTTATAGCAAGATTTTCACACCTTACCCTCTATACTATTAGCTTACATGGTGTGCAGTGGTGATCAGTTTACAGTGTAGGACAATGATGGTCAGTTTAGTGTGTGGGGCAATTGTGATCAGTTTACAGGGTGGGCCAATGAGGATCTTAACAGTGTATAGTAACTCCAGTACCTGAGATGTGTATGTGTAGTGCGTGTCAGTGACTGAATCGTAAACAGCATTCTAACGCCAGTAGCTGACAGCATGTGTGTACAATGGGTGTCAGTGATGTAACCCACTGTGGGTGTCAGTTACTGGGGTAGGTCAACTACTGGGTGTGTCAGCTAGTGGGAAAGGGATGTCAGTCACAGATAAAGCAACAAACAACATTTTAACAAACTGTCCCATACATTATTTTATTACTGCAAAATTTAAATAAATTGCTTCATACACAGGTATGTTACAGCAAAATTGTAACTAATCATCCCATATATCTTACAGAAAAATTACCCCTGTTACAGTTAAACTGTAAAAAATTGTCTTATACATAGCCATTGTCGCACCAAATTGAAAGGAATTGTACCTGTTACAGCAAAAATTCTATCAAATTACCCCAATACATTGCTATGTTACAGCAAAAAATTGTGTCTTACATCAGCATTGCTGGTTAAAAGTGAAACAAATTGCCCCATACATCACTGACTAAGCACTTTGAGACCTGTTCAAGCAAACTGTGACTTGGTCCAACAAGCAAGAGTAATCAGTCAGTACATTGTGATTTTCCAGTTCCAGGCTGCCAAGGCTTGTTCCCAAAACCAAAAAGCTTAGTCACTCTGATCAGTGCCCTTACACAAGTCGGAATCCTTGTCATCACAGTGGGATTACACAAGACGCGTAAACTAAACAGCTGACTGAGGCAGTATATTTTACTGGCCTTAAAACCAACACCACTGAGATGTCACTGATTGTGTAGTCTTGTATCGAGACATCATGTGGTCATAGTCAGTGAACTATGCATTTTCTCACAGTACAGGAAGCTTGACTTGTGACGTTATGGACATGGTACTGGCCTGAGAAATTGATGTTACGTATCTGACTTAGCTTTTTGCTTCATGAAACACATCTCGACCTCCTGGCATTGATAAATCTAAGTGTGCTGACTAATCACTCATGCCTACTGGAGTAACTATTTGACGTACTACTTTTTTCTGAAAAATGCTGCGTAATATTGTTGAAGGATACAAAGATTGAAGCTTTCAAGTTATTGGCACAGCAGACAAAGGGGTAGTGGGGTGGGTGTCCCTCAGATCAGACAAGAAGCCTGTCAGTGGTGGAAAACCTGAGAGGCTAAACTTTTCATATTAGTCCATAAACTCTAATACTATTATATTTATTACTAAAAAGTGTAATGTTTTATTGTAGACTGAGAAAATAACTACTACCATTTTGTATTATTCTGGACCGTGCAAATATCTAACTTACAAGTATTAAATAAAAAAGGTGTAGGACGAGTAACGAGATTGTTTCTGGTGGGACCCGCTATGTGGCTAAGCAGACACAAGAGTGGGTCCTTTGTGACCCCAGATTTGGGGGGTTCGTGACTGTGTATGGGGGAAATACAGGATGGGGGCTGTGGCCAGTGGGCAGTCTTTGGCGCAGTCCAGCAAAGAAGGATGTAGCGCCCAGCTCCACTCAGAATTGGCATCATAGGCGGACCATTCGCTACCGTTTTAGGGACTTCATTCAGAATTTCAGAATTTTGGGCAAATTCAGCTAATAACTCATGGACTGAATGTGTAATAGCCTCTGAATTGCGACTCGTAAAAGAAGTGACGGTCACCATATTGTAAAACGACTCCAGTAGCTTCAAAGACGCGCGGGAATGGCATTTGATGAACTGATTTCAACGCTGTAGCGATGGTTCAGAACTGCGTTTACATATCTTACAATACATCATTCACAAAAGACAGTTGAACCAGTGATTTATTATGACCCAAAGTCATTGTAACCAGCTGTCTCTGGTCTCATTGCAGACATTTCTCCGAAAACTGTGATGGGGAACGATATCAGAGAAGGTAGGGAAAAGGCTGGCGTCATCTCGTCCAAATCAATGCTATGAAGACACTGCAAGTGAGTGAACTTCCCAACAATGTAGAACCAGCATTATTTTCAGCAATAGACTTATCTGCCTCAGTTGCTTGATTAACTCTGTCATTGTTGTGTCTTGTTTCTGGAATGTTTAACATTATGGAGTGCCAGGGCGGCAATAAGCTCACACCGGAATCAGCAAGTCCCAATCAGCCTCCCACTTGCTGAGTGGACCACCACCTCTTCCATGTCCCAGTTTTCTGTGTGATGAAACTGAGTGAGTCACCAGCCAGTCATTGCCTGTATTGCAGATAATTCCGCATGATACACAAACGCCGCCACGGCTGCAAAGTTCGCTAGGTGCAGCAGCATTTAAGCCAACCTGAATCATCCCATCAGGACTCTAACAGCTGGGCAGTTACGTGACATCCAGCCTGTGCTGCTCAGTGCCTTACTGGTGATGCAGAGGCATCTACTATCGCCAGGATTTGAACCACAGCCTGCTGCCTAAGTATCTGGATGTCTGAGAAGCACTGCGCTTTCCACTATCTTGGGAGTATGAAGCGAGGATCCAGCCATCCCTGCTCCCTCTGGGGTATCAGCAGAAGACCTCTACACTCTGGGCACTGGAGCATAACGCGGCCAAAAGTTCTCACAGTGGCGACATCTTTGCCAACCGGGAAATCCAAGATTCTAAAGACGCAGCAGCAGTAGAATGGAGCGTGCTCAGCAGTCAGGGGCTGATATTTACCTCACTCTTCATCATTTCTTGAAGTTCCAAGCCCATGTATGGGAACAAGCTGGAATAAAGAAGTTACTGTAGCCATAGACGGACCTTCTCTCTCTGCACCAATTATGAGTAGTGTCAGAGGTACTGCTGAAGATGAAGATAAAGGACAAAAAGAAGACGCCAGCCAGAACCATTGATCTTATGGGGCATCTGATAATCAAGTGGCTCTGTTACAGAAAGAATGGGGGCATTTAATGGAACAGAAAACTAAGACTGCTGGATGGGTTACTCCATTTTCAGGAAAGTCAGAGGAGGATGTCCCTGTATTCTTAGATAGTTTAGAGCCAGCTGCTAGATTAGGTAATTGGAATGAGGAGCAGTTATTGAGTATCGCCAAGCTGAAACCAACAGGAGATGCCGGGATTGCTTTGTGTCAAGGTAAATTGAGGGAAGCAGAGTCATTTACGAATTACAGGAAGGGTTAGTGAAGACTTATCACAGAAAATATACATCGAGATATTACCATAACCAACTTAATGGATTGTTCGAAAAGCATAGAGAATCAACAGAAGGTTTTGTAAACCTCATTTGCAAAATAAATGCCAATACATATGAGTTCGTGAAGGATGAAAATGAAAACAAAGCCGTTTTGCAGGCCGATGAACAAAGGACACTAAATTCTTTTTTATGTGTATTACTCACAGATATGACACACAGAATTATAATGGATTTTCTAAAGACTTTTAGTGAGGAAGTAAAAGCCGAGACAGCATTCGCAGAGACATACGTGGTCACCAAGCCACAGGATAAGAAAGTGAAATTTGATACTGAAATATGGCAATGTGCTATGCACGAATGACCATGCTTCAGATAAGCAATAATTTTAAGAATTTCATTCGGCAGCTAAGAATATGAGGTGACTTCAGAAAGAAACCCGGTTCTTTTACGAGCAATGAAACTAAAGTTATAGCCTTTTTAATTAAGCGAGCACCGATTAAAATGCAGCGGGATAGCAGACAGACGGACGGCCCGAGCTGAGGTAGCATGCCGAAGGGTTAAGATAACAGCCGAGTCGTGCGCTGTAGACCAGCACAGTGATTTGCAAGTACGTGAAGGCGGAAGGATTCAGAAAAGCCACGGGTAGCTTAGAAATAAGACGCAGTATCCACAGGCGGACACAGCTTGGGGATGGAGAAGGTGGACTGGTCCGACCAGAGGCTGACAAAGGGTAAAAAGGTAGTTCGTTTGAAAAAACTTAAATGACAGCAAAGGGCCAGAGCATAATTGGCTGAAGAGTGCAAATCAGAAGTGTATATGTGTAGAAAGCAACAGGGAAAGTATAAGGTAAAATGTGTCTGTTTTAAGGGAAAAGATGGTGGTTGATGTCACAAGTGGTTTAGTGGGGTAGAAGGGCGGACAACACGCCATTGTTGATGATTAGCAGTTCGACCGGGGAGTAATACGGATGGCCGGCAGTTGGCTCCAGCAAGAATACAAACTAAGCTTTGCTGTTTGGCTAAATCTGAATATGGCCGTGACAAAGTAACGTTCGCGTAGGTCGTGAAGATATTTTGCCTGTGAATGAATGTTTATCTTAATATGTGACAATTACTGAGGCACAGACGCAAATAGTTAATTGAGCAAAGCTTATTGCGTGCAACAACACGACAGCCATTGAACACGCAAAGTCAGATACTGTGCTCGCTCCTGCTGTTGCAATTCTGTTTTTGTGTTCTGCCATTGATCATTATGACCAATTGGTTATGATCAGACTTATTTTTATGTAGGGTGTCAAGTGTAAGTAAAAACTGAGTTCCTTGGCATCCGGTAATACAAGATCTTCGCCTGGTGCATTATGAGATCTGCGTGGCAGCTGAGTGAATTATATTAATACGATCACAGTCTGGATTAGCCTGATTGGACAAAAACCAAATGCAATCGGTATCCGACTGTGGTCTTGAACCCACTTAGAGGGGCATATCCGTCTGACCACTATCTGGCTGGATTCTGGCGTGTAAACTACGATTTTGCAATTTGTTTCTAATAAAATGTATCAAAGGGTTGAGGCCAACGTGCCTCTAGAACATAATAGTTTTTATCAGAGCTGCATTGCATTATTTAGTATTCCTCTCCAAAACCTTAGTTCTACGTATTTACTAAGTCCAGAATCCACAGGGTGCCGAATAACGTACGAGCGGCTGCACTGCAGGTAAGAGCAGGTAAGATTACAGATCGAGAAACTGCGGAGGCTGACTATGCTGCCACCGTGCAGGTAAGTCACAAAGCGGACCTGCCACGCACCCCCGTAAATCTACCGCTTACCGTACCAGACAGTTCAAAGGGTCCAGTACATTCCGCAGAGGGGATGTTAAAAAGTCGTACATCGAACTATGGAATACTACGATACTAGTGTCAAATTTTTAGATGTGGTCATACAGAACATATGAAACGTAATTGCAGAGAACAGTAGAGTCAGATGTGCAAGTGTTTTGGGCATTCCAAGCGGAGCTATAATAGCAGGAGGTCACAAAGACCGGGGAAAACGTCTGAGGTTGGATCGTATGCCCCACCGTTACAAGGGGCAGAGGTCAATGTGTCCACCACACAATGCTCCCAGCAAGAATGAAAATACTTAGGCTCTTTGCAGAATCCGGAAGACTTTCTTCTGACCAGTAACATGAAATAGACATTGTGTAAATTATTATTAGATACTGGATCTGGCGTAAATGTAGCAAATATGGGACACTTGGTAAAGCACACACATCAAAAAAAGGTTTGCATCGCCCCAGTTCCCAGAAATCCTGAAGATAGCCGTTGACTGTGGATATCGTATCACAGACACTGTTCAGAGATGTCACTAAACCCGCCCAACGATGTAAACAACCACACATGAGCAGCGCCTATTAGGCGAAGGGGGTCTGACAGCCGATAAGTTCGAATCATTCCACCAGGAAGGAGTTACACAGCTTGTGTTGTCTGTAGTTCAGCCTTCCTCAGCCGGTCGATGCCGCGATTCGATCGCGTCTGCATTGCTACTTTCTCCCAGGAAGGGCTCTCAACAAGGGAAGTGTCCAAGCGTCTCGGAGTGAACGAAAATGATGTTGTTCGGCCATGGAGGACATACAGAGAGACAGGAATTGTCGATGACAGGCCTCACTCAGGCCGCCCAACGGCTGCTACTACAGTGGATGGCCGCTACCTACGGATTATGGCTCGGAGGAACCCTGACAGCAACGCCACCATGTTGAATAATGCTTTTCGTGCACCCACAGGACGTCGTGTTACGACTCAAACTGTGCGCAATACGCTGCATGATGCGCAACTTCAGTCCCGACGTCCATAGCGAGGTCTTTCTTTGTAACCACGACACCATGCAGCGCGGTACAGAGGGGCCCGAAAACATGGCGAATGGACCGCTCAGGATTGGCATCACGTCCTCTTCACCGATGATTGTCGCATATGCCTTCAACCAGACAATCGTCGTAGACGTGTTTGGAGGCAACCCGGTAAGGCTGAAAGCCTTAGACACACTGTCCAGTGAGTGTAGCAAGGTGGAGATTCCCTGCTGTTTTGGGGTGGCATTATGTGGGGCCGGCGTAGTGGTGGTTATGGAAGGCGCCGTAACGGCTGTAGGATACGTGAATGCCATTCTCCGACAGACACCGCCACCATATCGGCAGTATATTGGATGACAATTCGCGCCCCCATCGTGCACATCTTGTGAATGACTTCCTTCAGGATAACGACATCGCTCGACTAGAGTGGCCAGCATGTTCTCCAGACATGAATACTATCTAACATGCCTGGGATAGACTGAAAAGGGCTGTTTATAGACGACGTGACCCACCAACCACTCTGAGGGGTCTACGCCGTATCACCGTTGAGGAGTGGGACAATCTGGACCAACAGTGCCTTGATCAACGTGTGGATAGTATGCCACGACGAATACAGGCATGCATCAATGCAAGAGGATGTGCTACTGGGTATTATAGGTACCGGTGCATACAGCAATGCGGACCACCACCTCTGAAGGTCTCGCTGTATAGTGGTACAACATGCAATGTGTGGTTTTCATGGGCAATAAAAAGGGCGGAAATGATGTTTATGTTGATGTATATTCCAGTTTTCTGCACAGGTTCCGGAACTCTGGGAACCGAGGTGACGCAAAACTTATTTTGATGTGTATAGAATTAAATCCACAACGCTGAGCATTAAGCAGTGAAGGTAGGGGCGATGTAGATCCGTTTGGCCCAATGCTAATGAGTCTCCAAGTGACGGGAGTAGCCTTCAGGTTAATGTATAACTCATTCCCATCGTCGGCAGTGGTACAAAATCGTTCCCGAGTTAGATTTCCTGGTTGCACACAATGCCAATGTTGAGCTGAAACGGCATATAGTGGAATTAGGAGGTGATCGATCTGCTGGTGAAGTTTTTGTCTCTTGTTGAACCTTTCTCTGCAAATGAAGAACTGAGTAGGGTGCAATGTTTTGCACTGTGTTGTTTATCCTACTTAAAGGCAAATGAAGAAAATGAAGTAGTGCCTGTCATACTGATAATTCTACCATGAAGAAAAGGTAGCTATCACGTGGTACCCTGGTAGCAATTTAGAAATATCAGATGAGGACCAATTTGACACTGATTTCACATCAAACTAGACAACAGCGGAATGCTCTCTCAGTGTCACTGCTCTAAGCGGAAAAGTAGCTCATCTAGAGGTACTGGGCAAAAGGGGTATGCAGAAGCTGTTAGAAGAATATGTATGGCTATTTGACTCCTTGCCACTAAATTAACCGCCTGTCTATAAAAAAACCATATAGAATCCCACAGCAACTACAGCCTGTCAAGGAAGAATTTATAAGACAGTAATTTCAAAATGGAACCATAGCCCCTTATCAGCCCCTATTGTCATCGCCCCCAAAAAATTACTCCATGGCAGTAAAGCATGTAGGTTTTATGCAGCTACCGCTATTTAAACCAGTAGACAACATAAGATGCCTATCCCATTCCACATACGATGATCCATGCCACTAAACTCAACATGATATTCCCACTCTAAATTAACTAACTGTCTACAAAAAAACCATATAGAATCCCACAGAAGCTACAGCCTATCAAGGAAGAATTTATAATGCTGTAATTTCAGAATGGAATCATAGCCCCTGATCAGCCCTTATTATCATTGTCCCAAAATAATTACGTAGTTAATATGGATCAGTGTTGTTATTTTACACCCGCCAGGTTAGCCGAGAGCGCTAATGCGCTGCTTCCTGGACTCGGGTAGGCGCACTGGCCCCGGATCGAATCCGCCCAGCGGATTACCGTCGTCGGTCGGTGTGCTGGCCAGACTGGATGTGGTTTTTAGGCGGTTTTCCACATCCTGCTAGGTGAATACCAGGTTGGTCCCCACGTTCCGCCTCAGTTATATGACTCGCCGACATCTGAACACGCTTGCACTATTCCATTAATTACACTCGACGCAGACAGCAGGGGTACACTACTTCCGTCTGGAGTAAGGGGTGGCGGCAGGAAGGGCATCCGGACACCCCTTTCCACTAACCTTGCCAAATCCGTTCCTAACAATACCGACCCTGAGTCAGCGAGGGACATGGCACCAGTGAAAGAAAGAAAGGAAGTGTTGTTATTTTACAACTGTAGACTTACAACATAGATACCATTAATTAGAGGTAGTGCCTGAAGGTCGTCCAAAAACAGAATCCTCAAAGCTCTCCTGCAGTTATCAATTTTGTAGCATTCCTTTTGAGCTGAAAAATGTCCCAGCTGCTCTGCAGCAACTATTAGATGGTGTACTGCAAGGATTAAAGCTGGAGCAATGTAAATCTACTTGGATGATACAATTGTGTTTACCAAAGACAGGCAGGAGAGTATATAGTGTGTTTACATGAAGTTTTTGATCGATTATGTGCAGCAAGAAGATTTGCAATAAGTCCGTTCATTATGCCATATAGTCGGCCAAAAAGGTGTATGCATACAAAATTTTCTGATCCTCCAAAAAATTTTTTCGAATACTCGCTCCAAAATCCTCTGAAATTACCAGACCCCTCACCTAGTTATCGTAAAAGGGAATAATGTTTCATTGGTTGTCTGATTGAGACGCAGTATTTCTGAAACTAACAGATTCATTAATATTGTAAGACGTGTATATTTCTATTGTCTATTGTCAAACCATAATTTATGAAAGATGTTTATATTTTATTAATAGGATTAAGTAGGAATAATTACTATTTGTCATGTTGGAAATAATTGTGGTAGCTGGGAATGTCTGCACCAAGGTATTGTTAGCAGGAGAGACCGCACATTGATATAATTTTAAAAAGGGCGGGAGAGACCGCGTATGGATACATTTAAGAAAAGAGCGGGAAAGACCGCGCACTGATATATTTTGTAATGGTAGCAGGGATTATCTGCACCAGAAAGCATTGTTGGCGGGAGAGACCGGACTTTAGCGTTCGTAGGAAGTCAGTAGTAAGCGAGATGTGAAGTAAGTCGGTAGCAGCTCTGAAGAGAGAGGTTGAGAGGAGCGGTGTGCCTGCCAGCCACCAGCTATAATTTACAAGAGACTATAAACGGATGTACAGAGACATCAGCTAACTATTATCATAAGAGGAACTAATATTAATGAATTATTTTTTTGGAGAAACTCAAGACTACTGAAGATATGGTTGCGCAATGCTAGTTGTAAGATTATTGTAAAAAGTAAGTCCCATTTTAAAGTTTGTAAAATCATTTCATTCAGAATATAATTAATTTTTGCCAGCAATTTTCATTACTGATTATAATCCGTCCCAAAAACCATCAACGTAAAACTTTGCAAATTTTTATTGTTGTCAAGAAGAAGTTTAACTATGAATTACGTAACTTCAGTTAAATTAATTAAAGAATAACGTCAGCTTTGCTATTAAAGAATAACGTCAGCTTTGGTAATAAATACAGCCACTTATTATGACAGCCAACGAGTAGCTAATAGGGTATAGTAAAACAGAGTAAGTATATTCATGTCGCAGTTCGATGTAGCAGTCAGATGGCGATCCAGTAACAGTAAAAAAGGTAAGGAACAGTTTTGGGTTATTGCAGGTAACGACTGAGGGCCACGACGACGACACATTCTATGTTTCGTCGAAATAATCAGAAAATCACTTTTTATAAGTGGCATTTAAATTTGTATGCGAAGATTGCAATTATTATTATTGAGAACTTGAATTAATTTCAAAGGGAAGATTTCATTTGTTATTATTAAGCAAAAGATAGAAATCCTAAGGGAAGGTTTCATAGGTTATTGTAGAAGGGAAGGTTGCGTAACAAAAGAGATATAGGGGAGACGGGAAGGTTTCAACGTCTATCCCAATTCTTGCGTTTCACGATTACAAGAAACAATTTATGCTGTTGTATGACACTATTAATTTTGTCTTAGGATACATTTTAAGTCAGGAAACCACCCAGTGACATACGCATCCAAACAACTTAGTAGAGCAGGAAAGAATTATTTGACAACTGAGAGAGAAATGCTTGAATTGAAATACAGCATAACTTATTTCTAGTGTTATTTGTACAGACAATGTTTTAAAGTAGAGCTCTCCATTGGTTATTAGGACTTAATGATCCAACTAGTATGTTAATTAGATTGACGTTGCGTCTCAGTGAGTTCGATTTCAAAGTAATGCAGCAGCCAGGGAAATCAAACTCAAATTTTAGCCACAAAATACGTGCTAGGAATGCACTGGCATGAACAAGATGAATGGTAGTCAGCATTTCACCAGACAGCTTCAATTCAGCATGGAAAATGTACAGAAAGATGAGATGCGGATTACACAAAGTGGTCTCAGCAAAACTAAGAAACAATGTATTGAGGCAGGCCCATGACTCTGTTTTAGCCAAACGCAATGGGAAATGTAGCATAACGTTACTGATGGATAACACGTACACTGGACATCGAGCGTTACCTCAAAAATTGTATTCCGCGTGCACAAAGGTTGGTGTCACCAAAGGTTGCCAAAGTCAGATAAGTCGTTTCAGATGATTGAAATCGATATCCACAGGCCATTTGCAGAAACACAAGTATAAAAATACTATGTACTGACAATAAGTGATCATTTTTCATGTTTCGTTTCTATGATAGCTATACCAAACTAGCAGGCAGAAACAGTACCACATGTGATGCAGAGCCAGTGGATGCTAAAATTCCCAACACGCACAGCAGTAACAGCTGATCAAGAAAGAAATTTTACATCTTATTTAACGAACATTGCACATTAAGAGACTTCGGACCAGTACTCTACACCACAAGCATAGGACTGAACGGAGAGACTCCATCATATGGCTGCAAAAATGCCAGGCTGCTACATTAACTCCCGTCATAATGACAGGGACTGTCTACATCCATACATCACAACGGCATACAATTTGAAAATCCACGAAAGCACAGTGCTACCCCCTAATGTGATGGTTGGTTTTTTCCCAGAAGATTCCGTCCCCCTGTGAATTTTGTAAGCCTCCAATAGGAAATGATACTTCATTAGTGAAATATTCCTTTAAAAGGTTAAAGACTATTTGGCGACAGGTGAGAAATATGAGCACCAAAGCTAAGGAACGACAAGAGGGAACCCATAATAAGAAAGCAGTGTTACATAGTACCTATTATGGTAATAGCGTATGATGACCAACCTGTATGAATCAAATGGAAAGACAGAAAAGTTAGTGACACGTTATAAGCATCCCTTTCAGCTAATAAAAATGAGGTCGTCTCTTAAGGCCATTCACAACTTCCAAGTCATCCCACGGTGGTTTACATTAGCCATTTTCGTCCTTTTAAGTGAACCATAAAGATGGTCCTCAACTGGTGGCTACATTTTCTGAATAGGAGAGGAGAATATCTGGCTAAAGGGGTAAGAAGGAAAAGCTCAGGCAAGGAAAACAAGAAAATTTTGCAGTCATCCTGACACATCGCCACGCACGAAGGCCACGAGCAGGTGTAATAAAATAACAGGCTCATAGTTCTAACCCAGGACGAGAAGAAACCATTCCATCGCCAGGAATCTGGCAGTCGACTACAACTACTATGAACATGTAACACTTCGTCATAAGAAACACTCAAGAAATGTCCTGCGACAGTTGGTGTCTTGTTTACATTTCAATATTTGGGTACTGAAGAACGAAACTACAGCACATGATAAATAACAGACAGGGTTCAGTAATATACAGGCATACTATGAATTGTGCAGTTATATTGCGTGACTACAGAGACAGCTACTTCACATTATGGAATTAGTCCCATGAGTGCAACAAAAAAGAAGCTGGCTAGATGGAGGTGGTCGAACCTTGAAAGCTGTTTCCGGAACAGCTGACACGGAAGACCTAGATAACATTAACAAGGCATTATAACAAGTACAAGTGAATATAGACAGTAAGCAGGAAACAGTGAACTTACATATTACTAAGTGCACCAGTCTGCGGAAACATGTAGTAAACAATATCAGACAGCTGTGCGCCTCAGGCAAAACGCTGAAGTCCCACATTCAGGCAACAACAGATACTACGAACCACGCAATTAGTATACTAGGGGACCATCTGGATAACACAGACATCTAGCGAGAACTTGCAAAATCAATGTGCAGTCTTGCTGATAGCATTACTGATGCACACATCGAGACCATCGGAATACAGGAAATCTTGTTACATGCTGTTAGCGGGCATTTAACACCAATACTGTCGCCGCCAGATCAGTTCCTGGAAGGATTACAGAAAGTCCAAACCAAAGTACCTACTCCATCAGAACTACTAACAGCAACAGGGAAGAGTTTTTATCATTATCTTATCCACCATGCGTCCACAGTTAATAGTACACATGTGATACACACTTGAAAATTCTTATTCAAATACATGTAACTTATAAGGGTTGTATACAGGGTGTCCCAGCTATCTTGTCCACCCAAACTATCTCTGGAACAATAACAGCTATTGGAAAACGACTTTCACCGGTATCAATGTAGGGCTGGGGCCCATGAATGTACATATTTGGAAACATTCTAAAACGAAAGCATATATGTTTTTTAACACAAACTTATGTTTTTTTAAATGGACCTCCTATATTTTTTCTTCAGCAATCCATAGCATGACAAAGCACATACACAATGGCGTTCATTGCATCGCAATATTCCCATTACATACCGAGATATTAAGACGCGAAGTTGACGCTTGAAACACCCGACATGCGCTGCTAGCGCACGTCCTGAGGCTCAGGCGTGAACCCCATGCTGCCCGTAATCGCGATGTGATTGACATGCGTAATCACACTTCCATACTTATCAAGAGGTCCGAAACGAATAATACGGTCTGCTGCCATCAACTCTCATAAGCACATAATGGTTTCCCTCTTACACGTTTTACGTATCTACGTACACAATATGAACCAGTACCGATCGGTGTACGCCCGTCAGGTTGTTTTATTTATCCTGCACACCCGAATTAAGGTTTATCTAATGCGTTATATGACCCATTGTGCCTGTCACGCAGGGCCTGGCTCTACCTAGTCAAGTGTCCAACGTAGTTCCCACTACTGCCACAGTTACCACTTCGCCTTGCTTATGATTTGCGACCCATGCAAGCTCCTGTACTCCACCACCCTCCGAGCATCCCATTTGTTGTTGCTTTGGCGTGCGGTACACCGCTTGCCAGTGTAGTCGTACATCAGAGTAATCTAGTGACGGCACGGAGGTAGTACACATTGTGAATAAACTTTGTGTTGTGGAACTTATACTGTACAGTATAATGTACACACATGAAGATATGGTAGAAATGCTGCTGATCTATGGAGAATGTACGTTGACGGGGAATACGTTATGAGATTGCTTGTTTGTTGATAGTACTGTTAGCGAACATTATTATTGTATACAATAGGCTGTATGATGCGCAACTTTACTCCCGACCTCCATGGCGAGGTCCATCTTTGCAACTACGACAGCATGCAGCGAGGTCAGATGGGCCCAACAACATGCCGAATGGACCGCTCAGGATTAGCATCACGTTCTCTTCACCGATGAGTGTCGCATATGCCTTCAACTAGACAATCGTCAAAGACGTGTTTGGTGGCAACCCGGTCAGGCTGAAAGCCTTAGACACGCTGCCCAGTGAGTGCAGCAAGGTGGAGTTTCCCTGCTGTTTTGGGATGGCTTTATGTGGGGCCGACGTACGCCTCTGGTGGTCATGGAAGGCGCTGTAACGGCTGTACGATTCGTGATTGCCATCTTCCGTCCCACAGTGCAACCATATCGGCAGCATATAGGCGAGGCATTCGTCTTCATGGACGACAATTCGTGCCCCTATCGTGCACAATTGTGAATGACTTCCTTCAGGGTAACGACATCGCCCGACTAGAGTGGCCAACATGTTCTCCAGACAGAACCCTATCGAACATGTCTGGGATAGATAGAAAGGTGCTGTTTATGGACGACGTGACCCACCAACCACTCTGAAGAATCTACACCGAATTGCCGTTAAGGAGTGGGACAATCTGGACCAGCAGTGCCTTCATGAACTTGTGGATAGTATGCGACGACGAATACAGGTATGCATCAATGCAAGAGGACGTGCTACTGTATTAGAGGTACTAGTGTGTACAGCAGTCTGGACCACCACCTCAGAAGGTGTAGCTGTATAGTGGTACAACATGCAATGTGTTGTTTTCATGAGCAATAAAAAGAGCGGAAATGATGTTTATGTTGATCTCTATTCCAATTTTCTGTACAGGTTCCGGATCTCTCTGAACCGAGGTGATGCTAAACATTTTATGATGTGTGTAATTACAGGCAAAACAATTTTTTCCGAAGAGTAGATCGACATTGGTCGTGTGACGAGGGCCTCCCGCCGGGTAGACCGCTCCCCTGGTGCAAGTCGTTCGGTTTTGACGCCACTGCTACGACTTGCGCGTCGATGGGGAGGAAATGATGACGATTAGGACAACACAACACCCAGTCCCTGAGCGGAGAAAATCTCCGACCCAGCCGGGAATCGAACCCGGGCCCTTAGGATTGACAGTCTGTCACGCTGACCAGTTTTATTTTTTTCGTTTCATCTGCTCGGGGTCGTAAGACATCCGTTCAAGTTCGTTGTTGATCGATTGACTCCGTTTGTTTTTATTACAGAGGGCTCCTAACCCTGTCATCGAACGCGCTGAGCTACCGTGCCGGCTGACCACTCACCTACCGGGGGAGCACATCTACACTGGTTACACTCTATAACAAACCAAACAGTCTTTATTTGTACTTGTTACGAGCAAGATCGACATAGTGACACACAGTGAATAGAGCTACCACGTCAGTGGTTGTTAAGGAGTACCACCTTATGGGATATATGTGTACCGACCTTCCAACTACCAGCCACTATAAAGGACGCATCGGCTTATGTACCCAAGCTGCTCCTCGAAATTCTGCTAGTAGAAAATCTAACTTAATCTAAATCACGTATTAGATCCTACTCTACTTGCCTCCCTAGGCCAAATGTTAGCTGTGACAAATGGGCACGTATCGATGGATGACATTTGGACCATGTACAAAAGTACTGTACTAAACATCATAAACAACTGGTAACCGTACAAGCCCCAACCTCAACTGCCTGTATGATTTTAGCAGTAATAGGAATCGTAAACTACCAGTTCAAGCGAAAAGCAGCCTAAATCCCATTCTTGACAACTTTCAGCCTACCTGTGTAAGGGCACCAGTAAGAGGCGATTTGACGAAGGGCGGCGTGAGCCTTGAACAAAGTCTTCTTTGTTGAATCAAGTGCTCGTGAAGTCGAGGAAGAAGTATAAATAGAGCAAAGAACAATGCGACACCGCAAGTGAAGGTGAAAATGTGAACAATATATAATTATTAATAAACCAGTATCTATGTTTCACCAAAATCCTAGAGTCGATATTTCTTGTGAAGGGGAGGAATTGTAAAGGGAAAAAGAGCTGGAGCGCCAGGACGGTCATAAGGCACAGTGGAATCTGCCAGATTCAATCAGCAACTATGTGCTGAATGGACCTCTCCCGCGGCACAGCCTTCCACGAGATGAAACGCGGCCAGTCACCAGGATTGACTACACCCGGTTACGACAATCGGTCATAGCCTCTGTTCTAGACATTTTGGCTTGACAAACAAACTTTGCAACCACCACAAAGTCAGTGGGGAACAGCAGCTTTAAGTCCACTCGAGTCAACCTGTTAGGTCTCGAACAATTGAGCAGTTCTGTGACGTTCAGTGTTTAGTGCTCAGAGCGGTGTCAATGACGCAGAAGCATTTGACACTGCCGCTATATGAACCGCTGCCTGCCGCCTAAGCATCGAGGTGCCTAAGCAACCCGGCACTTTGCTACCATCTTGGAAGTATGACATGAGGATCCAACCATCCCTACCCTCAGTGAGCTATCAAAGGAAGCCCTCTACACTCTAGGTATCGTTACTTGCAGTTCCAAGCCAACAATTGTAAACAAGCTGCAGTAAAGACGTTATTGTAATTTTAACCGGATCTTCTTAGGCTGCTCACCTCTTTCTTCTTCAACAGAAAATCTCTACCCTCAACTAGACATCCTAGAGATCACATCGTAGCCAACCACATACAGCACCGTTATACAGGGGAAGGACTGATTTCAAATTTGTGTGTGTGTGTGTGTGTGTGTGTGTGTGTGTCTGTGTGTAGAGATTTATTCTATTTCCTTACTTGGAATTGTAAACTGATGCAATCCCATGTGTACGCTGCTGACACGAGTAAATAAATGTGATTAACAACATGGAACTCCGTATTCAGTCATGTGAATTGTATAACGGTCTTCCCTTCTGCGTAAACGTTTTGATGCCTTTAGAGTACCATATAGAAGTGGAGAGGTCTGGTAGATAGCTGCACTAAAGAGTATTCGGTTTTATAAAGTCAGAACAGCTTTTTTAAAAGCTCCTTTCCTTCCAAGTAACTCACTAACCATTACCTTAACACGTTATTCCTGGCATCAGAACAAAGAGGCCATCACGCTCAAGTGTATCACTGGGACTGTACCTGTAATGTCTTCCTTATATAGTAATATGCGAAATAATTCAAGCCAGCAGACACAGTGAAGCTCACTCGGTAACGTAACGTCAACGTCATACAGGCAGGCTGCCATAAGTGAAAGCTGGCGCTAGAAAAATCGTATTAACTGCCTTGTCCGTGCCAGTTAAATAGACGCAGTGACGAACTGCGTCAATGCCTGGAGGCTTTGCATGAAGAAACTAAATTACAAACGATCTTTAGAAAAGGCTTGATAGTTTTTGTGGCAGCATGAATTCATAAAATTTTCTAGATCTTCAAGCCACGTCACTTTCGAGTTAAAATTCGAGGTTCGAAGATATTCGTATTCTTCGTCAGGGGCTGACTGACTGCTGTTATTTCTCCTTTACTGTTATTTCACTGCCAGCAATACATTGCCGCTCTTCAGTAGAGAGTATTTCGACTGTATACATAGTTATTTGATGTTCATGATGAGAAAATGTATACATACACTTTTATGTCATTAAAAAGAATATTTGTACATGATGTCAAGTAGCAGATTCTTTTGGTTTAAGTGATGGTATTCTTTACTATCACAACGAAACCATTCATGCAGTGCTCGTCGGCACCTGATTATCTCACAAACGTTGCCTGGAATCGTAGGAAATCAGCCTTGTCTGACAGACTCTAAATCCTCACTGATGTTAGAGCTGCCAGTGACTCCTGATAGCCTTGATTATTCGCAGGATCCCCCCGAAGAGTAACTCACGTCCTGGTCTACAACTTCAGAACCATTTAATACATAATAAGGTTTTTGCGTGACTAGAACGGTCAACTTTTCTTCGTTTGCGTGTATATCCAGCAGGTCACAACAATATTAAACGTGGTTAACTTCCTCTTGGTTATGAAATTAATACGGTTTAGCAATTTGATGTTAACTAGAATAAAATCTGTAACACACAAACATTCACAGATAAATTTTTCCAGCATTGTACATACATCGGTTTACATCAAGAGCAAGAACCAGCTAAAAATTCACTTCTGCAACGTGATGTCGAACAACATGCCTGGGTTGGTAGGCGGTGGTTTAAAAAAGGTGTGAATCCTAGCTCCACATGCCTACCTGCCCTTATCTGTGATGCAGTTGGTCTTACGGTGCTTTCCACTATGTGAACCTGATTGAACTTTGCCTAGAGACAGAAGTGCTTTGAAAAGAGTCAGTACACCATTAAAGAGATAACAAACTAATCTGTCAAAATCAGACATATTATTAAGGCCGTTTGTGTTCTATTTCAGTTGGAGTACAAATTTTAAAACTGCTTCGCAAAGTTTACAATTCTATTCATCACAATTCAAGGAGCTTTCTAGTCTGAAACTGTTTCCTATTGAGAAGACAATGCCGCCCTGCTGAATTATCCACACACACAAACCATTACAATCGATTTTTAGTTCTCCCATTCGAGACTTAGACACTCACTGCCGGGATAATTTTGGATGTGCCGGCAATAAGTCACATGATTCCTCGAAGACACAAAATACATCAACCCCCCCCAGTCGTGATCAGTCGGCATTCATAACACAGAGCCAGTACACAACTAGATAATCAGCATCATCCAGTTTACTGACATCCAATGGAGTAATGATGTATGACTTACCATAAACTTTGTGCAATTTACCTATGTTCGTTTAAGTCTGTAGATAATGTCACCATCAAAAATATACTTTTAAGCGCCAATTAAAATAGGCCTACATGACTGTACATATTCAGGCTTAATACACTCCTGGAAATTGAAATACGCCGGCCGCGGTGGTCTAGCGGTTCTGGCGCTGCAGTCCGGAACCGCGGGACTGCTACGGTCGCAGGTTCGAATCCTGCCTCGGGCATGGGTGTGTGTGATGTCCTTAGGTTAGTTAGGTTTAAGTAGTTCTAAGTTCTAGGGGACTTATGACCTAAGATGTTGAGTCCCATAGTGCTCAGAGCCATTTGAACCATTTTTGAAATTGAAATAAGAACACCGTGAATTCATTGTCCCAGGAAGGGGAAACTTTATTGACACATTCCTGGGGTCAGATACATCACATGATCACACTGACAGAACCACAGGCACATAGACACAGGCAACAGAGCATGCACAATGTCGGCACTAGTACAGTGTATATCCACCTTCCGCAGCAATGCAGGCTGCTATTCTCCCATGGAGACGATCGTAGAGATGCTGGATGTAGTCCTGTGGAACGGCTTGCCATGCCATTTCCACCTGGCGCCTCAGTTGGACCAGCGTTCGTGCTGGACGTGCAGACCGCGTGAGACGACGCTTAATCCAGTCCCAAACATGCTCAATGGGGGACAGATCCGGAGGTCTTGCTGGCCAGGGTAGTTGACTTACACCTTCTAGAGCACGTTGGGTGGCACGGGATACATGCGGACGTGCATTGTCCTGTTGGAACAGCAAGTTCCCTTGCCGGTCTAGGAATGGTAGAACGATGGGTTCGATGACGGTTTGGATGTACCGTGCACTATTCAGTGTCCCCTCGACGATCACCAGTGGTGTACGGCCAGTGTAGGAGATCGCTCCCCACACCATGATGCCGGGTGTTGGCCCTGTGTGCCTCGGTCGTATGCAGTCCTGACTGTGGCGCTCACCTGCACGGCGCCAAACACGCATACGACCATCATTGGCACCAAGGCAGAAGCGACTCTCATCGCTGAAGACGACACGTCTCCATTCGTCCCTCCATTCACGCCTGTCGCGACACCACTGGAGGCGGGCTGCACGATGTTGGGGCGTGAGCGGAAGACGGCCTAACGGTGTGCGGGACCGTAGCCCAGCTTCATGGAGACGGTTGCGAATGGTCCTCGCCGATACCCCAGGAGCAACAGTGTCCCTAATTTGCTGGGAAGTGGCGGTGCGGTCCCCTACGCCACTGCGTAGGATCCTACGGTCTTGGCGTGCATCCGTGCGTCGCTGCGGTCCGGTCCCAGGTCGACGGGCACGTGCACCTTCCGCCGACCACTGGCGACAACATCGATGTACTGTGGAGACCTCACGCCCCACGTGTTGAGCAATTCGGCGGTACGTCCACCCGGCCTCCCGCATGCCCACTATACGCCCTCGCTCAAAGTCCGTCAACTGCGCATACGGTTCACGTCCACGCTGTCGCGGCATGCTACCAGTGTTAAAGACTGCGATGGAGCTCCGTATGCCACGGCAAACTGGCTGACACTGACGGCGGCGGTGCACAAATGCTGCGCAGGTAGCGCCATTCGACGGCCAACACCGCGGTTCCTGGTGTGTCCGCTGTGCCGTGTGTGTGATCATTGCTTGTACAGCCCTCTCGCAGTGTCCGGAGCAAGTATGGTGGGTCTGACACACCGGTGTCAATGTGTTCTTTTTTCCATTTCCAGGAGTGTATAGTACGCTTCCCGCACAGGGAGAGACATTGTTTTGCTCCTCAGATTGCCTTACTCCGGCAGAAAATACAGCAGGGCAGTGTGTGTATTTTACAGTGTCTGTATAGTTCGATGGAATGTTCCTTTGGACATGCATGCATGTCGACCACTTGCAGCTCACGCTGTGTGTTGACTATAGTGCGAAAATTAGCCGAAGCATAAACGCCAGCAGCCTCCAACGCCGGCTCAGCTCGCCTCTGTCACCCTCAATACTGTGGCTGCCAAATGGCGCCACAGATTCAATGGCTCCGACACGCAGTTCCTGATGGTTACTCGCTGAGTCATCTGTGGAGCGCTGCCGCCTGTCACCGTCGGCAATCTCATAGCGATCCATGATGCGATATCCGTTCCACTCTGGATCCCCACCTCACATGGTGTCATCATGTCCAGGACGATAATAACAAAGCCATGGACGTCTCTTCTCGTTGGACCCCTCGTTGGACCCTGCTTCCAACATAACACTTCAACTGGGTGGCAAGCTGTACAAGGTGTTGCTCTGCCCTGCCGCCGTTGTCTGGCGTCAGGCTGCAAAAATGTACCTGAAGTCGTTGCAAACGGTGCAAAACTGTGCGGTCCGTTTAGCTCTGTACTTACCTTGAGATTTTTCTACTGGTCCACTGCATGATATAGTTCGTTTCCGGTTGACTGCACGCTCCTTCTACGTCGAGACGAGGCAGTCGCG
The DNA here is from genome assembly GCF_021461395.2 of Schistocerca americana. Lineage (NCBI taxonomy): Eukaryota > Metazoa > Arthropoda > Insecta > Orthoptera > Acrididae > Schistocerca > Schistocerca americana. The sequence goes on from NC_060122.1 coordinate 613,363,763, forward strand.
CAACAGAAAATTTCAGTCGCTGTGTCAGGAAATAGAGCGTTGCATTGCCGCAAGGTGGTCGCTACTATTGGCTCCGTAGGCAGCTCCTCTTAAACAGCACTCTCACGGATACCCGAGATGACAACCGCAAGCAAAGTGCATTGTCATGAAAGAACGGACTGGAGGCAAAACATGTACGTGTTGAGAACTCCACCACCGTCAGAGATTTAACGTCTCTGTTACGATCCGCGAGTCCGAGGTACCTTCCTTGCTTCAGTTGCGTTCGGGTTCTGAAAAGGCAGTGCTGGAGACAGACTGTATGCGGCATGTGAGCCACCCCAGTATGAAGCAGTGAACTAAATCAGTTTTAAATTAATTTTTCGCGAACTGCTAGCGCTGATGATAGGCATAATATGTGTCATTGGGCACTTTTCTTACCGAATTTCAATTATTGCGGAATTAATGAAAGAACTGTAACTTCAGATTTTCATAAAGTGAAGGCGCTTTCGGATCCTGAAAGTGAGCCCCCAACTATGACTGATGCTTGGAGTATAGTTCGCTTCGTTCACATTCAATGTACTGCTAGCTCTACTGTACACACATATAAACCTTGCTGCCGAATTGTTCTAAACAAATATCACTTTTTATTTCTTTTATTCTGAGGCCACCATCCCTGAGTAATTCGTTTCTAGGTTATAAAATAAAATTTGAACAATCTCAGTCTTATAGACTTGTCCACTTCAGTTACGAAACTATCCTACATCATTAATTTTATTTGCAAACGTTGTCATATTTTTATAGTTTTGATCAATTGCTAGGAAACTCTGTAAAAATCTAAAGATTCTACGGTCAAGTCGACCGAAAGGTGATAAATGTAGTGGTGTGTAGCCACCCCTTAGACCCGTGCTCGATCTGAAATTTCTATTAGGTTGCACAAGCAAACGACCTTCTCTTATTTCGAAAGCAATTTTCAACACTAATTTTACTAGACCAAAGAAATACGGCAGCTTTCACCATCTAGTGTTTCACATGGCTTCACTCGATGAGACGTTGTGGACAGGTTCTATAATGGTAACTGAATACCACAATTCACTGCAACGTGTGGAATAAAATGATACATAACGCATAGGAATCAAACCCTATTCCCGTAATCCAGAACGAATTTTCGTTCTGTAACGGGACTCGAACTTATAGCCTGTTCCTTTCAAAGGCAAGTGTTCCACTGACTGAGCTACCGAAAGCACGACAAACGACCCGTGCTTACAGTTGGCGGAAATGAAGTTCTGAGGGAGCATCGTGAACAGTGCTAGGGTAAGTCAGTCGGAACAGCACGTTCTCACGAAACCCAAAGGTCCCTTGTTCTTGTCCCGGTACGTCACACAGTTTTAATCTTCCATGAAGTACCTACGAGTAATAACAGTAGTAGTAGTAGTAGTAACAGTTCTATTCATCCAAAGATCTCTTTTATAAGGATATTGAGCATGGCTTGCTATTACAATTTAAGAAAAACGAAAATGAAATAATTCATGTATACAGACATTTGCAGACTTACGGTTCTAGTAAGGTGAGCATGGGACAGGGAGTCAGCTGTGGTCTTGTAGTAGGGAACATCCCAGCGCTTGTTTGAAGCAATTTAGGGAAATCACACAAAATTTTAGTCAGGATAGCTGGATGAAAACTGAAGCCTCCAAACTCCGAATACAAGGCCAGCATGTTTAGAACAGAGCTGCCTCGTTTGGTTTGTTCCTACTGTACAATACTGGTTTTCATGTAAGTCATTTAATTACGAAAGAGGCTAATGGTACACTGTTAATTCATTCCTCATACCCAGTCACTGCACACACTACACACACATTGTTTCATAACACCACACAAACTACCAGCTTATGTCAGGTGAATTTTGGGTACCACAGCATCCTTCGCTAACCTGAACGGCATCCCCTTATAACGAGTTACATGTTGTGCTCAGAAACAGGATGTTTATTTACTTATTTATTTAATCTGGCAAGATTAGGGCCATCAGGCCTTCTCTTACGTCTAACCAGGCACTCTACTTATTTTATTTTCAAATGTTTTAGTAGGTATGTTAAGGTACATATAGTACAAAAAGTCGAATAGACAATTACAAAGGTACACTTGGAAAATTACATACATACACAGTATGTATTCGCTGATGATAAGTACAGCTATAATTAGACATTATGACAGAGACAGATTTTAGATAGGAGTGCTGGCAGCAGGGGGATATGAAGGAGACTGATGGTGAAGGGAGGAGAATAATAGGGACATGATGAAACATAATTAAGAAAATATCAAGGAAAAGAAGATTGAGTGGCTAATGAAGATAGATGAAGAGGAAGAAGAGAAAGGAGCAAGATAGGAGACACTAGCTTTGCTGTTTGACAGAGAGAAGGATTCGCCTAGTACATTAATTTTGTGGAAAACGTTTTGAGGATGATAGCAGGAAATGCTTTGGGAGTAAGTTTCTCCAGAGGAGGAAAACTGAATATAAATATATTATGAAACAGCTATGTGGCATCTTATATGTTTAATTATCGTTATTATTATTATTTATTTGTTTTACAGCTGTTACCAAATCTGTACATCTTGTTTCCATTTCGGAAAAAAAGTAATTTAGAGTACAAGTAGATGCACAAATTAATTTGCAATATGGATGTAAAATGACTCGTTCCACATCAAGACGATTTATCGTAGAAAATGATCCATGGAACATGAAAGTAACTAACTAAATAACCAACCAAGTAGCCATGTTCTGTGTTACTTAAGTAATCCTTCAATGTATAGCATATATTGCTCAACAAGTACTATTTACTGATTTTTTTAAACAAGTTTACTTTAGCAATGTCTTTAATACCCTTTGGTGATTTATTGTACAGTTCTATTCCTTGTTAGAAAATGCCATTTTGAGGTTTAAGTGTATTCTTTCTTGGTAAACGAAAGTTCATTCTAGCCTTGTTCCATGATCATGGAAAGAGTTGTTCGTACAGTAATTATCAACATTATTTTTGATGTGTACAACTGATCGGTAAATATACTCACGCGATGCAGTTAAAGTCCCCATTGTTTTGAATGGATTTTTACAATAACCTCCACTACTAGTTTTCCTTATTATTGTTATGGTCCTTTTCTGCAGTTTGTAAATTGTGTTCACATTTCGAGCATTTGTTTCCCGCTAAAGAATGTCATAGCTAAGAATTGAGTGCACACACGAAGAGTGAGTAACTAAAAGATGAAGACTGCTACAGATGACAGGACTCTAAGGACATAATATGCTGACGACATTCTGTTTGCAAATGTATTTGTGTGTTTACACCATTTCAAATGAGAATCACTATTCATTTCTAGCAATTTTGCATCTATTACACAGCCTATAGAAGTGCCATCTACGTTTAATTTAACAGTGTCATTGTCTCTCTTCAAACCTGAATTCACGGCATTTGTTTTCAATATGTTTACATTTATAAGATTCTAATATTCGACTAAAACTAATTAATATATAAACCCCAGCAGCAACAAGAGTAGAAGCATGAACTAAAACAGATAAATGTTACTTTATTACTTATTGAGCAATTGTAACTTCCTCGAGGGTTCCACTTGCTTTCTCAAAAGGGAGTTCTCTTTTTCTCTCAGTGTCTATAACATTTCTGCCACAGCAAAGACAATTTTTCCCTGTGACTAACACTACTGGGAGAGTCGTTGATGTATATCACGAACAGTATTGGTCTTAAAGGATACCTTGAGGTATTCTTAGGTTAGTGTATTTTGGGTCTAATAACTGTGTGAGTAAAAGTTACTATTAGCAGATAATGAACAGATCGAAAGATGGTGGGTAGCTTTCTCTAAGCGCTCAAATTTTTCTAAATTTTCCGCCGTGCTGATTACACGAGATATATAAGGGCTATCCAGAAAGTAACAGTTGATTTGGTCTATCATAACAGTGGGCGGGGCTACAGTTGCCATCTTGGTGTCATAATCATCCTACACTCAGTACACATCCAGCAGTGGTCGCATGAAGTCTACGTTTCTTCTATTTTGACATGTTAAAATGTGCGCTGCGATAGAAAATCACACCACTTGTGAGGCAAACAACTATAAACCATCTGAAATTAATCACGACTGAGCTGTGGCCAGCTCGTGTTCATGTCATTTGTTCTTTGGCATTTTGTTACAATCGAGTGGCGTCTTATTTCTCCCTGAGTTACTACCATTACAAGTTGCTGACTTGCCTCCATCAGTGGCAGCTGCAGCGCTTATCGATACTAGTACTGCTGTACCATCTTTGGTGTGACGGCAAGGAAGTTTCCGCAGCGCGGGATCAGGCCGGGACTGCTGATGGCACGCACCCACAGTCGGATTGTGAGGTGCTAGCTGCGAGATCTGCAAAGATCGTTGCCCACCGAACCTGGACATTGAAGTTGAGTGATCAGTTAACCTGTTATGGAACCTCAACTGCTGTGACATCTCTTTCTTCATTTCTGGTTGTTGCTTCCTGGGCTGTTCTGGCTAGTAGTAACGTATGGTGTGTTGGAGTCGGCGAAATTTTGCAGCCGTCTTCCTGTATGGCCTTTAACTATTGAACTGGCTGTTACTTATCAGCGAAGTTCACAAGCGGTATTTTCTGCCTTGTGACCGTTAACACCCCAGTTACCTGCCCTGGTCGAAATGTAGTTTTCCGGCAGTGTGTTTTCCTCGCCGAGTTGATGCTGTCCGGCACAGCATGTAGTTTGACAGCCTTTTACTTGTTTGTTCATATTGTTGTTGGTTATTGTGCCTTGGCTGTTTTTAGATGCCAATTTTGAAGACGTAGTGCCACTAGTATCTTCGTCCTCAGTTGATATTTTCCGTTGTTGTACCGTTGGTCGGGTGGAAGGGAATTGATTAAGTTGTTGGTCGGTCTTTCAGCTGTCCCTGGGTCGGGTTGCCATCCAATTATTTAATCTTACTCTTCGCTGCCTCTGTCATCTCACTTTGCGGTAGAGCTTCCTCCTCAGGGCGACCCTTGGAACACTTCTGAGCACCACTGTTCTGTTGGTTTTAGATAGTGATTTTCATTTTAGTCTGATGTACTGTGTGAGGTCTTCAGCTGTCTATTAATTTAGTTTGTTTTAATTTTAAAATAAGGCCTTCAGCCAACTTAAATTAAAATTTGAAGATTGATTTGTTTAAAAACTAAATTTTGAAAGTTTGTTCTATTTGAAATTCTTGTTATCCAGGCCCTAAGTCTTGAGTTGTTCAAAGTCCGGTGTGTGACCTTAAGCTGAGCTTTTACGTGAAATATTTTTTAATATAAGGCCTTCATCCGTCTTAAATTAAAATTTTGAAAATCGATTTGTTTAAAAAATTTTTTAAATTTTCTCTATCTGAAATTCTTGTTGTCCAGGCCCTAAGCCCGGAGTTGTTCAGTTTCTTGTGTGTAGCCTTCAGCAGAATATTTACATGATTTTTTTTAGGTAAGGCCTTCAGTCGGGTGTATTCTTTAAAGTAATTTTTATAACTTGTATTCAGGCCTTCAGCCGTTTTTGTTTCAGTGTGGTTTTGAGCCTTTAGCCCAGGAGGTATTGCAAGTTTTCTTGACTAGGCCCTCAGCCGTATTGTTTTAATTTGATCCTTTTAAGGCAATGTGCAATTAAGTGGTTCTTAGGAAAATAAAGTTTGTGTGTTTTGTGCAAGTAACAGTAGCTGATTACGGCCCCCTCCACAACCATAACCTGATCCGCTCTGTCCTGCAAAGCCAGATTTCAACGACCTTTGTGATGTGCACGGGAAAGGAATAAGGAGTGAAAGCCGAGTGAGGCACTAGTGCACAGATTTTTAAAAAAGGCTGTACGAATGTTCACGATTAGGACCGCAGTGGTAGGCCTAGCCTTCTGACTGACGAACTGGTGACGAAAATCAACGACAAAATTCGCAAAAAATCGTCGTTACACGATCACGGAGCTTCCGTAACATTTTCCCCACATTTCACAGTGTTTGGCCCATGAAATTGTGGTGGAGAAGCTTGGTTACCACAAATTTTGTGGTAGGTGGGTTCCCAAAATCCTAACGGAAGACCACAAAAAACAGAGACTGGGTGCAGCACCAACCTTTCTCGAAAAGATTACGAGAAAAATGGTGTCTGAGTTATCGATCGTATCGTAACCGGGGACGAGATTTGGGTGAAGCATCTCAATTGTGAAAAAAAAAGGCAGTCGATGGAATGGGGACACACAAAGAAACCTAGTACGTTTTCAAACGCTGTCAGCACGAAAGATCGTGCCTGCTGTGTTTTGGGACTCTTAGGGAATGATTTAGGTTTGCTCCCTTGAACGAAGCACAATAGTTACCGCAGAGAGACATTGTTAAACATTGAAAAAGTTATGGCGGGCGATACAAAACAAGCCTCGGGGCAAAATCACCGCAACAATTTTGGTTCTTCGCAACAACGAAAGTCCACACGCGGCAATCGTACCTGAGAGCTCCTATAGGGCCGTGGATGGGACGTGTTTGGTTACCCAACATACAGCCCGGATATGGGCACCTCATTCCAGCAATGAAGACATGGTTTGCTACACAACGCTCTGATAATAACGCCGAATTGCACGCAGGTATAAACCAGTGACTGCAATCGCATATCCAGTAATTGCAGGCCGCCGATTCCGACAGAGACGGTGCCGAAAAACTTGTGTCACGGTATGGTAAGTTCCTCAGTCTGAATGGCGATTACGTAGAAAAATAGCTCAAGAGTGTACCTTTGAAATGTACGTAATAAAATTTGGTTTTTCCATATTGTTAATTTTTTATTTCAAATAGCCTGTTCCTTTCCGGATAGTCCTCGTAAGTTAGAAGATGTCATTTGTTTTTTGACTCATATCAAACAAGGTGTCGAAATTACGAGGCTAAGATATTGCAAATTGCTTTTTGCTTTCGTCTTCTTTTGGAGGCTGTTCGGCACTTCTTTGTTGACTAAAAAAGCTGAGACACAGAATGCAGTTTTTATGTGAATCTTTTCTGTTCTGTTAATGATGTAATCCTGGTGACAAAACTGTAGCAGTCCTGTCACGTTTCCTTGTGGTACATCCGAAACTGTCAAACAGCACTCAATTATTGATCCATCGAGAATTTCTTGATCATCATCAATTACATTTCTTTAAGATACTTCCTGTGAATCTGACTGATATTTTTCTTTTTGAAGAAGAAGTTCATAACTTTCTGAACAGCATGGCGGCGAGCTGGTATGACATGGGCATACAAAAACTGCCACAGCGCCTACAAAAGTGCATCGACAGAAATGGTGATTACGTCGAAAAACAGCTAAATGTTAAAGCTGTAAACTGATGTAAACCATTGTAGAAATAAACAGGTCTATGTACTTATTAAAAAAAATTGGAAATCTTACGTTTGGGATTACCCTCGCACTTTGTGGTTGTGAATGATTTCATTGACTGATCACTGATTATATACACAAACCTAATCGAAATTTTCTTGTATTTATGTTCAGTACCTCACATTTATTTACATTAGGGTCAAGAAAGAAGTAGAGTTATTCTGTAAATTTACTAACGCTCTTGTTGTTGCGTCCAGCCAAGCACAGGAGGAATATATACAACTTCGGCGGTACGACAACAATAATATTTTGATAACGTTTCCGCTCTTTTTCACTACCAGCTGTCAGCATCAAACAACGACAATGGCCCACAAGCGGGAACCTGGGAAATGTTACCCAGTAGTTCCATTTCTTCGAAAATTCGCGCGAAAACCTCATTTTATAAGCGAACACGACACTGGTTTTCGAAAGTTTTCAACCGTACAGGCGCACGAAAATACTACTGAGAAGATCGTAACAGAGGAGACAGAACATAGACTTTGGAGAAGAAATTGAGAAGGAATATGACGCAGTGTAGTCAGATGGTATTTTGCTTCAGTATTAACAACAGTCGCTGTAACACTCTCGCGTATCGGTATACTTTCACATTCGGGTTTCATCTCCCACAGAACAGCATAAAAAAATAAATACGAGGGCGTACTGAAGAATAACACCTCCGAATTTTTTATCTGTTCTCAATATCGGTTGAGGTACTACATGTCATGCATATTGCACGGTCGAGCTTCCACTTCGCTGACTCAGTTTGCAATCCTCTGCTTCTAGAGTGCTCCAAAATTGTAGCCTCTAACGAGGCGGACTGTTATGTAAGTGCGTCTGCGCGTGAGAGACCCTCAGAAAACTGAAAGCACAAATTCGAAGAGTTCGTCCACTCGTGTAGCTCTCTCTACTTCAGCTTCAAAATGGCAGACCACTCGAGAGCTGCGACGTCTGCAACAGTCCGACGCCTTGGGTTCGCTGTCATCGATTATCCTCCATACAGTCCCGACTCTTCCCCATCCGGTTTTTAGCTACTCTCAAAACTTAAAGTACACCTTCGAGGACTTCACTCTCAGCGATGAAGCTACGCAAGTAGAGGTGAAGTTGTGACTCCGTCAACAAAGTCAAACATTCTATAGTGAGGGTATCAACTAACTTCTCCGTCGTTGGGAGGAATGTGTTTGCCGCCAGAGTAACTGTCGAAAAATAAATATGTAGACGTCAGGAAAAACGGTTTGTAATGTCAATAAAGTTTATTTTTTTTAAAAAAAAAGGCTTGAAGGTTTCTCACATAAAAAATCGGAGACATTACTTTTCAAAATGGCTCTGAGCACTATGGGACTTAACATCTATGGTCATCAGTCCCCTAGAACTTAGAACTACATAAACCTAACTAACCTAAGGACATCACACACATCCATGCCCGAGGCAGGATTCGAACCTGCGACCGTAGCAGTCGCGCGGCTCCGGACTGAGCGCCTAGAACCGCTAGACCACCGCGGCCGGCATTACTTTTCAGCACACCCTCGTAATATTATCAAGGGGATATCGTTTTACTGATTCCTTTCCGCTCACGAGATAATAATATGTCATTCTCAAACGAATGACTATCGAATTAATTGCAGAGTAATTTAAGGGGAATAAGAGCTCTAAATACTCTGACTATTACTGAAAAACAATCCGGTTTCTATCTACTTGGTGGAGAATGTCAAAGAAAATTTGTGACAAAAGAGAATCTGTGACAAAAGCGATCAATATGCAGAAAACAACTGCGACTGCTTCAGTTAAATTTTTGTAATCGTTGTAGGAGAAATAACATAGTGATCGGTAGAGGTGGACAGTGTTCCGTATGATTTCGGGAAAAGTTATGAGTATTTGTCACTTAACTGGCAATATATTCTGTTACAGAGTCATTATGCCATCTTGTCATGTAAAAGTACACTGAGATCCTGTACAAAAGCCGCAGTCAGTGAATGCATAGACCACGCACATGTAGCTGCGCCGTGCTGAACATTGCTAGGTTGCTCGATGGAGTCTAATAAAACAATTTTGGTCTACACATCTAAACTTTAGGATTTCATCAATCAGAGAAAGCACGACTGCCAGAAAACCTCATCACTCGGAATGGTTGTTCCTAGTTGTAATCCTGTAGAGTGATAGTGATTTCGTCGATATGTAGATCAGTATCTATATCACTTTGACGGGAAAGACGCAATTGAATAAAACAGAAGTGATAAAAACGCACCACAGTCCGAAAAGGATGCAACAGTGATCTCCAGCTTTGTCAAATCGAAAAAAGTCACTGAATTCCAAAAAAATACATATTACAAAATATTTCTATAATAACTTATTTAAAAATAGTTTTGGTTAGTTACTGCTACAAGTAAGAGGATTGCGCAAATATATGTCAGGCTTTTATTGTCACTGCAGTTCACATGTTAGCATAAGCGCTATTTACATATATACAACGGGAATGATAATACTTTTTTGCATGCTTTCAGGCATCTGGTTTAGAGAACAAAATCATAAATTAATTTCCTTCACTAACTTTAATGGCTACAATTAATTCTTATTAACATCTGTCTCTCCTTTTGATACACCTCAAGACATATTCTGTTACTTACGGCGCGTACAGAAGTAGTTGCTAAACAGGAAAATCGATTCAATCGTCTCAAAGTGAGTCAAGATATTTGCAATAATAGTACCGAACACTTTGTAATACAAAACTACACGGCAAGTGGTGTAGATACAAAGAATGTCACATTACTTTCTCCAGTTCCGTATTCTGATATCGCCAGTAGAAAGGGAAATAAACCGTTACTGCGACGTGGCCTCCGTATTTTTCGACATAGCGAACAGTAGACCCAGGCCAAGAGTGACTTAATTCGTCACCTGTCTAGGTACAGCCATATTCCAGTTCAAAGCTGGGCAAGCACAGAAAGTGGTAGCAGAAAATGCCACGACTGGTTGATGTTAACGTCATTAAATTTCTTGTCGATGAGAGGATAAAGAGCTGAGGGGAAAGGTGACGAAATGTTCAAACAGAATGTTGGAGCTGAGTAAGTCGATAGGTGCAAATGATGGCAATAGGGACTCAACAATAATATGAACGTGACTCGAGTATCTGCCCCAAAAAGAAGGAACATGATGCACACAGTAAACATCACACTGACAGTGTACGTATCTGGGTTATTAGGTAGGAATTTCTGCGATGCTATCAACGATACAAATAAACACGAAGGGGTACCCAAAAAAAAAAAAACGGAATAACATTGCCGTGGGCGGAGCTTGTGTGCCGCTAGGTGTGTACAGCGCAACTCATTGCCAGTTCAGTGCCTCGTGTGTTGTCGACCTGGCTTGTTCTGTTCATCTGCAGAGATTGTTTTTTCAAGCACTGTTTTGTTCTTATTTCGCTTTTTTACTATGGCAAATTTAAGTGAACAATCTGCAGCTGTGAAATTTTGTTTTCTACTCGGTAAAAATGCCGCTGAAACAGTTTTAATGTGGAAAACAACTTACCAAAGTGACGCTATGGCAAAAACTAAAGTGTACGAGTGATTTGCTCGATTTAAAAATGTCGATTGATGACAAACCACCTTCTGGACATCCATCAACTATCCAAACTGACGAAATTCTTGAAAAAATTCGAGAGCTTGTGCTCACAGACTGTCAACAGACAACTGATCAACTGTCAGAGATTAGTGGGTTATCTTGGAGCTCGGTTCAACCAGTTTTAACAGAAGATTTGGGAATGAAAAGGATTGCTCCCAAGTTTGTTTCTCGGGTTCTGATTGACAATCAAAAGGAACGTCGAGTTGATACGTATCGTGCTTTGAAACAACAGCTTGAAACTGATCCAGATTTCCTGTCAAAGCAACCGGTGTTGGGTCATGGTGCTATGTTTACAACCCGGAACAAAGCAACAGTCAAGCCAAAGGAAGACGTCATCGTCGACCCGTCCAAAAAAATGTCGGCAAATCAATTCAGACATCAAAACAACGCTGACTTGTTTTTTTTTTTATGCCAAGGGTGTAGGTCATTCAGAGTTTGTTCCCCCAGGTCGGACCGTCAGTCAAACATTTTATTTAGAAGTTTTAAGGAGATTGCGCAACAGTGTTAGCCAAAAAGGCCCGATTTGTGGCAGGCAGGAGGCTGATTCTTCTATCACGACAACGCACCTGCACACCCAGCCATCTATGTTAGTGAGTTTTTGGCTAAAAATGGCATGTTTCCGCTGCCCCATGCACCTTATTCGTCTGACCTCTTATTTTCACGCATGAAAAGAACCATGAAAGGACACCGATTTGATAACACCGACGAAGTCAAGAAAAAACGAGGGCGGAGCTGTCAGCTATTTCTTAGGATGACTACAAAAAATGTTTCGAAAAGTGGAAGCTCCGATGGGACAAAAGTACTAGTTGTAATGGAGATTATTTTGAAGAGGATGTTTTGTAAACAATTTGAAAATATATAGATTTTAAAAAATAATTCGTGTTTTTTTGGGTGTCCCTTGTTCAGACTGTACGAAAACGTCACAGGTTATGTCGCACATAACTGGATGGTAAAGCTAGCAAGGAAATTCTGATAAAATTTGTTATTTCTATAGGATTTTGTCTGCAAAGACGCCAGAATAAAACGAATAAGCATGCGCCAGTGAGACAGTATAGCTTCAAATGGGCGTATTACATAATGTTGTTACGTAAATATGAAGTATTACAGTTAGAGTGACATTGGGTTATTCAAAATAAATATGGGTTCATACAAATCACACAGTGACTAAATGTTGCTACATTGATAGTGTCCAATGAAAAATGTCTAATGAAAGTGCCGGACAATGTCTGGTTGTGATGCTACGCTAAGAACTGCCACATATGCGGCATGGCTCTATCCGTAAGAACACAGAGGTATGCGCTGTCACTGTCTCCCCTTCCCGTTTCTCGGGTGTAGCCGCGACGGTGCAGCTACCCTGGCCCGACTACAGTTCGCTTTGTCGGATAATACGCAGTGCTTATTTTTTAACTCGTGTATGACATATTTTATAAACAATTTGTAAGCAATTCTTTTTTTTTTAAATCATTTAGCACTTGATGTACCATAATGGCACTTCTATCATTGTTGCAGGAACGCAAGTGTAGTACGTGCTCCAGGACGTAATAATGCTTGTAAAACGCAAATCAGTTACAGAATGAAACCAAACTTAACAGTTTCTTCAACCTATCTCACAATTAGTAATTAACTGACAGTTGAAAACTATATAAACGTCTGACATCCATAGAGAATGTCTCGTAGATACATGCCTTCAACTTATACAGCTTATGGGCAGATAACTATACGTCAAATACAAACATCTGTATGTAGTTTGTCGTGCACGGCTAAACCAGAGTGGCATTGTGTTTTTTTCTTCTGTCACTCGTAAAATTGCATTATAAATAACATACCTTCACAGTGGCATAACTGTCCACTTCGAATTGATACGCTACCAGGTAAAGTGTCATTTGAAAAGTTCTTGTAGAAACAGTAAATAATATTCTGACAAGCTGCGACATTGTCGCAAATAAAACAGTGACCCGTATATACAATAAATTTCCTTTAATTTACGTCTATGGTCACAAATGACCATCATCAGATAGATCTGTTCTATAAAAACAAAGTCCTAATGTACTGCAGCCATAGTGGAATCTTCAAATGAATATAATGCATTTGATGTGATTTATATATATTTGACGATGCTGATTTTGCATTGAACATTTGATGATGCCACTATGGCTGCAGTACATTAGGACTTTGTTTTTATAACACAGATCTGATGATGGTCATTACAGACCGAAACTGGTAATCTGTTAACAAAACGTTTGTGACCATAGACGTAAATTAAAGGAAACTTATTGTAAATAATATTGTTAAATACATCAATCCATACCTTTAATTACAACTGTTTTTAAAAGAGGCTAGAGAAACTAAAATAGCTACGTATCAATCACAGAGAAGTCTACGTCTCAACTACAGTAATACGTGGAATAATTTTCACATCCCATTGGTGGAGTTTTGACTGTGTTCTACAGATAGTATAAACTTTGCATACCTGAGTAACACACACTTTTGGACCACGACTCACGCCCTAAAGAACAGGCCGAAGCGAAGCAGAAGGTAACACGGCGTGTGTCTGTATCTATTGTCAAGAAAAGAGATACTGATGTGAAGAAAGCAGACAGTTAACGAATTCACAGGCTACCAATAAACTGCTTTAGATGGGACAATCACAAACAGTGTTTCAAACTACGGAAGCCCATATTTATCAAATGAAAAGGAGACCACCCTCTTACCGTATGTGACATACAAGACACCATGACGAATATAATTAGGAGAATGTATGGCTGCCAGTTTCACAATTCTACTAAAAATCCGTATGTGGGTCAGAGGATCGAATAGTAAGAGTATGAGTCATTTTACATAATGGGTGTGAGCAAGCTTCATTCACCACTAATTAATAGAATCTCTACAGCAACATACAGCATGCTCAAAAAATGAGGGACTCTCATGAAAGAACGTTTCTTTCTCGTTGTCAGTATGATCCTTGTATTATCGAGAAAAGAAAGGGTTACGCATTAAAGCAGACAGCATTCGTTGACTTGTACCGATTATACTGACATCAATAATTCCTTCACAGAAATGTGTAGCAACAAGGACACGATGAAGAGGCTGTAAAACAAGTTACAGGAGACAGGAAATGCTGCAAACTTAGCCGACAGTGGTCGACCGAAATTGGTAGCACCTGAACGGTTGATTGAAGTTCAAGCTGCGTGTACTTTGAGTCCAGTGAAGCCTTTGCGACACCTCTCTAGCCGAGGCTCATAGTATATGTAACGCCAGACGGGGAAGAAATTCACTCCGTCATCAGGCCACGAGTGGCCCATCGGAAGCATCCGACCGCCGTGTCATCCTCAGATGAGGATGCGGATAGGAGGGGCGTGTGGTCAGCACACCGCTCTCCCGGTCGTTATGATGGTTTTCTTTGACCGGAGCCGCTACAATTCGCTCGAGTAGCTCCTCAATAGGCATCACGAGGCTGAGTGCACCTCGAAAAATGGCAACAGCACATGGCGGCCCGGATGGTCACCCATCCAAATGCCGGCCACAACCGACACCACTTAACTTCGGTGATCTGACGGGAACCGGTGTATTCACTGCGGCAAGGCCGTTGCCGGGGAATAAATTAATGATTGGTTTTTGTCAGACGAGGCATCGCTCCACCTTGATGGATCCGTGAACGCTCATAATTCATGCATTTAGGGTACTGGAAAATCACATCAAGGACACGCAGATTTTGGGTGTCTGTCCCGCAGTGTCAATCTTCATCACGTTCTTCCGTAGCAGACTGAAGAGAGAGCACTAGGTACAGTTTGTAAACACAGTTTGTAAACAGATACCTGAAAAACATTTACAGTAAAATGTCTTTAGGAGGACAACGCTACGGCTCATACAAGCAACAATACCATGACTTCCTCGGATGAGAATTTTCGTGGAGAATCGACTTCGAACTAAGTTGTTCGCCACTTCGACCTCTTCGCTTATCCCCACCTGGCTTTTTCTATGGGGATCCCTTGAGAATGCCGGCTAAAGTCTCGTTGCTGCGATCCCTCAACTAACATTAGAACATGTAGCTACGAACAACCTCAGCATTACTTTTTGTTACTTTTTGTAATAAAACAATATTCCTATAGATATGCACTCTTGAATTTTCCTTATAAAATAACTCTGTCCCAAATTGAGAACCACACTATCCGGAACTGCGCATGCTTTTAGTACTCGCTCCAAAATGCACTATTTTCTTTGACAAAAATTATGAAATTTAATCCGTTGGCTTTCGCTATAAAAAGTTACATACAAGCAAAATTTATTATGTTTTACATATGTCAATCAGTTTCGGAAGCTTTCAGCTGATTTTTAACCAACCATATCCTTAGATTTCCCTAGCTATCCGAAAATGGGGCGTCTCATCCTACACGCGAACATGTTGATCACATTCCAAGAAAGTGTTGATCATGTCGTTTTACGGATGCGACATATCGTCGACGTCTCCGTTGCTCATACTGAACAAATTGTGTCAGCGGTGGTTAATAATAAAATCAACATTATGCCTTTCTCACTTGTTTGACCTTTTATTCCAACGTCCCGTCCCTAATCCATTACATAGGGAAACATTACTGTACGTCTCTGTTGCGTTCTCAGTGGCAGATTTACACCCAGTGGCCAAAATTGGAACGATTTTTTTTTCCCCAAACGAGAATCAGTTCCTCATTAATATATTAGTATACCTATCAAGTTTTGTTGCCATATGACAATCACAGCGCGAACTGGGCTTTTGTGAGTAGCTGAACATTAAGTACAGTCACCCATTAATTAAGATTTATTCATAATAATAAATGTACATAAGCGTTCTTACAAGCTTTCTCTGTTTTAGCAGCTGCTTGAAATCACTACATCTTCGCGTTCACCTTTAGTTAATTCCATTCCATTCTTGTTTTCGTAACTCCATTTCACAACGATTTTACTGTTGACAGCAGTCATGCAGGAGATATTTTATTTTATATGACAGCAAAGCAGGACATTTGCCATGTCTGATATAAAAAAGATCTGATACTATAAGCGATCATGCTTTGGACACTGGTAGTTAATGATAAATTATTTTATCTGCGTGTCTTCACTGTTCTGAAATATGACTTTTGTTTTTTTATTTCATAAAAACCTATAAAAGAGTCTTTCGTGTCTTTTTGGACACTTCAGAGTACTTGTGGCGTAACGGTAAAGTGCAGGCTGCGGCACTCTGAAGAGTGACGAGCGCTGTAGTGAAGACATAAGGGCGGCGCGACGCTCTGCCAGTGTGACGTATTCTGCCAAAGTGACGGTGGACCGGGGGGTGAGGCGCCGCCGCGATGTCCCCGCGCAGACGCAGCCCGCTAGCCGCCACGAGAGGGCCCGGAGTCGCTCTGGCAGAGCCCCAGGGAGGGGACGCAGCTGTGCGCCGGCGGGCACTGGCTGCAAGCCCGGCCCTCCAGGTACAGGGGGCGCGCGAAGCGGTTGCCGGACGGCCCGTAGTTGCAGGCGTACATGGACGTCACCGGCTGCGCCTCCCCCTCCCGCCACGCGGCGTACCCGCAACCCAGCGTCCGCGTCACAGCCGCCACCATCTGCGTGTAGTGGCTCGTCTTCCCCAGCGACCTGCAAACACCACAGCCTTCGGTTCAGTTTCTCCACAACGTGGGTGCGAGAGACATTGAGGTGACAAAACTCGTGGCATACCTCCCAGTATGGTGAAGGACCTCTTTTACCCGGACGTTGTGCAGTAATTTGACGCGGCATGGCCTCGAAAAGTTGCACGTCGCCTGCAGAAACGCTAAGCCACGGTGCCTCTGTAGCGGCCCAGAATTGCGACGAAGTTGCCGCTGCAGCTTTTTGTGCACGAACTCGCCTCTCCATTGCGGGCTTCCCAAATAATAAATGATGAAGTGTGGTGTGGCCCTCAACTACGTACCCTCAGACTCAAAGTTGAAATATTAACAGTTTTGGCTGGTTTCGTTGTCTAGGGGCTGGGATACGTAGTTGCCGCTTTACTGGACAAATACTGCTGAGTCTACAATATACAATTGGAATATACACATGAATCTAATGGTCGAAGGTTCCTATCACTCGGCAACTGCGAATTTTAAATGAGTAGACATTTAACTGAAAGATTGCAATTAAATAAAATCTGCAGGTGCTATTCTTAACGACTTTAAATTGTGGTACGATAGTAGACGAACCTATAAGAATGCTGTTTATTACAACAAAACACGTATTGGTGTCGATGATCCAGCGATTAAATAAAATATAAGTTGTATAACAGGGAAACAATAAATTCCAACTTTACGTACACTACTGGCCATTAAAATTGCTACACCACGAAGATGCTGTGATATGTAAATGATTAGCTTTTCAGAGCATTCACACAAGGCTGGCTCCGGTGGCGACACCTACTACGTGATGACATGAGGAAAGTTTCTAACCGATTTCTTATACACAAACAACAGTTGACCGGCGTTGCCTGGTGAAACATTGTTGTGATGCCTCGTGTACGGAGGAGAAATCCGTACGACATTGCTGCTCGCGTTGGTCGAGATCCAATGACTGTTAGTGGAATATGGAATCGGTGGGTTCAGGAGGGTGATAAGGGACGCGTGCTGGATCCCAACGGCCTCGTATCAGTAGCAGTCGAGATGACGGGCATCTTACCCACATGGCTGTAACGGATCGTGTAGCCACGTCTCGATCCCTGAGTCAGCAGATGGGGACGTATGCAAGACAACAACCATCTGCACGAACAGTTCGTCGACGTTTGCAGCAGCATGGACTATCAGCTCTGAGACCGTGGCTGTGGTTACCCTTGACGCTGCATCACAGACAGGAGCACCTGCGATCGTGTACTCAGCGACAAAGTTGGGTGCACGAATGGCAAAACGTCATTTTTTCGGATGAATCCAGGTTCTGTTTACAGCATCATGATGGTCACATCCGTGTTTAGCGACATCGTGGTGAACGCACATTGGAAGCGTGTATTCGTCATCACCATACTGGCGTATCACGCTGCGTGATGGTATGGGGTGTCATTGGTTACACGTCTCGGTCACCTCTTGTTTGCATTGACGGCCCTTTCAACAGTGGACGTTACATTTCAGATGTGTTACGACCCGTGGCTCTACCCTTCATTCGATCCCTGTGAAACCCTACATTTCAGCAGGATAATGCACGACCGCATGTTCCAGGTCCTGTACGGGCCTTTCTGGATACACAAAATGTTCGACTGCTGCCCTGGCCTGCACATTCTCTAGATCTCTCACCAACTGAAAACGTCTGGTGAATGGTGGCCGAGCAACTGGCTCGTCACAATACGCCAGTCACTACTCTTGATGAACTGTGGTATTGTGTTGAAGCTGCATGGGCAACTGTACCTGTACACGCCATCCAAGCTATGTTTGACTCAATGCCTAGGTGTTTCATGGCCGTTAGTACGGCCAGAGGTGGTTGTCCTGGGTACTGATTCTTAGGATCTATGCACCCAAATTGCGTGAAAATATAATCACATGTCAGTTCTAGTGTAACATATTTGTCCAATGAATACCCGTTTATTATCTGCATTTCTTCTTGGTGTAGCAATTTTAATGGCCAGTAGTGTAATTAGTTATGAGCAACAACACAGCTTGCGAAATATTCACTTCTAAACGTCTTCACTGCAGAAACCAGGGAAATCTCACAAGTTTACAGGTCAGCACTACGAAAAATTTCTATCTCTCGCGACCATGCGCAAACTGCTCCACTCTGTAAGTCTTTCCCGCGACCGCCCGTCGCGCCTCCTCGTCCACCACCCTCTCCCGTACTCTCCTGTACTTTCCTGTAGTGTGATCCATGCTCCTCCCCCGCTTCGGTAGTCGCCTGCTGTAGTAACGAGCGCTGTGATTGGCTAGAGCACTCCTGCTACGTCTTCAAGCCCACGCACTCTCACAAACATATTGAAACACATACTAAATCCTGGATTTACATTTAAATAATTTGAAATTAAATAAATATTCCTATGGCTTGACCATAAACACGCTCTAACACACATTGTTAGATACATAAGCAAATATAATAAACATATATTAAAGGAATAGAAACAAAAGGTAGGCCAGTAGCCTAACGTCTCTGTGATTTCTAAAACACAGTAAATATTTAACCAATTGCTTCATCAATAGGATATATCGGCTATAAATAAAGATCTAGATGAACAAATATATTTATAAGCATGCTGCTACCGTTTTTTCGTGTAGCTGTGAAGTACTTATGCCCTGACGCGATCGATAGTAATCAACCACTTTGACCACCAATAACTCATGTATTCAAGTTACATTCCTGTAATTTATACCAATTTAGGTTTACACTAACAGCTTTCTAAAGACAAGTCGATCGACAAAATCGGATGAACCGTTTAGATTTTGTAAATTCGTTGCTGAGTGTTACTTGTATAATTTACAGTCAGATACTAAACCTTAAACTAATAAAGATATTGAAAATCTGATTACACCATCAGAATCGTCGTGCAAATAATGGTAATGTACAAGTTTCTTTTTAAGGTATCATGATTAATCTGGCTGCTATTAATTTCTATACGAACTGTGAAATGTCTGCCATGAAGGTTTCACAAAGTCCGCCATCTTTGGCACTCCTGGCATGTCTCCTTCATCGACACAGTGGCAGCATGGAATTCCCAGCCATGTGGGGGCTGGACCACGCACTGGGGCTACCCCTCTTGTCTGGCGCCGCGTAGTCGGCCTGCCGAGCATCCCGCATGTCCATGCCAAATTCGAACTTAGAATATTTTCAGGGCACCACAACTGGCCCGCTACCTCACACCATTGTGTCCCATCAATGTTCAGTGGGATTATGTCAGGCGATCTGGGAGGCTAAATTATTCTTTCGAATTGTCCAGAATGTTCTTCAAACCAATCACGAGCAACTGTGGCCCAGTGACATGGTGCATTGTCTTCCATAAAAATTCCATCGTCGTTTGGGAACATGAAGTCCATGAATGGCTGCAAATGCTCTCCAATTAGCTGAACATAATCATTCCCAGTCGATGATCGGTTTAGCTGGACCAGATGTAAACACAGCCGACATCATGACGGAACGACCACCAGCTTGCGCAGTGCCTTGTTGACTACTTGGATCCGTGGCAAAGCGGAGTCTGCACCACACTCAAACCCTATCATTAGCTCTTACCAACTAAACTCGGGACTCATTGTGCCAGGCCATGGTTTTCCAGTAGTCTAGGTTCCAACTGATGAGGTCATCCTGCTGGCGATGTTGTCCTTTTAGCAAAGGCACTCGCGTCGGCCATCTGCTGTCGTAGCCAATTGTTACATACCAACCCTGTATCAGGCAGCTTGCCGCAGAATTTCATAATTGCGAGGCCTCTTCACTTTGTGTTCCTTGAGGGAGTGTCAACAAGCGCAGCACGAAACGACAGCGTTTCATCACGTTAGCAGGTCAGGCGGAGAGCAGGACATCAGCGCTTTGCACGAACTGGGTAGCCAGCACCAGCAGAAGCTTAGTAAAGCAATAATACTGAGAAGTATCACGTCACCTTGTCACGTGAAGTAAGAAGCCGCCTCGCTAACGCAAGAAGTCGTACTGAATATTGTTACGGACCAGTCTGTTGGTATAAAAATTATGTTAAGCAAATAGGGTACGATATGGATCGCTGACACATTCGTACTAGGAAAGTCTATGTGGTCATTACAAGTGACGTTCGGTCAACACCAGCCGATATTTCACACTATAAATACTCCAGCATTTCAGTTCAGAAGGGAATTGGTCAGAAGGATGGATGGTGTACAGGATTCGCGTACTCGATTCCCTGACACAGTATTAACGCTGGGTATAAGTCTGTTAGTCATGGACTGTGCTGTTGGTCCTGGCGGAGGTTCGAGTCCTCCCTCGGGCATGGGTGTGTGTGTGTGTGTGTGTTTGTCCTTAGGATAATTTAGGTTAAGTAGTGTGTAAGCTTAGGGACTGACAACCTTAGCAGTTAGGTCCCATAAGATTTGAACATTTGAACATTTTTATAAGTCTGCTGTAGATTTCCTGCTCATACTAAACACTGCTGACAGCCGATGGAGAGATGTCTTCCTCTCCTTAAGCACCAGTCAAGAGTTCGGCGCTGCTGACAGCTTCCAAGGCAGATGGAGAGACCTGGGGGTCTTCCGTGTCGACTTGGAACAGGACTCCAGTGTTCCTGACACTTCAGTAGAGCCACGGGCCTACCTGCACGGCAGGCCAGGGTCGGCGCTCTTTTCGACCACACGACAATCGTCGTCATGGTTCAGAGAGCAGAGGTGAGCCACAGTTACGTGAGAGGATAGAGAACCTCCTAGGCCGGCGTGTGTAGGCCACATACGCACGTGCCACCTTCTTCGACTGCAGAGGATGGAGACGCAGCATCCACTTCCGAATAGCTGCCGGGCGCTCGCGAAACAACAGGACAAGCAGCGGCAGAGGACCGTCGTAACATCGCTAAAGGAGAGATGTATCTGCAGAAATAAATGGTTAAAAGTCACTCTTCTTTTACTGCGCCCACTGGCGTACTCAGGTCACAACCAGGAACTGGGAAGTGGCGAACTGGGACGGTGCCTCCTGACACACCATCCATCTGCCACGCCTCCCAATCGTCGTCACCTGCACCATTAACGCCACATTTCGCCGCACTGTCCTAAGCGATATGTTTTTCATATGTCCCACTTCACGCTGTGTTGTTTGTCTGTTAGCACTGACCCCTCTACGCAAACGCCGCTGCTCTCGGTCGTTAAGTTAAGGCCGTCAATTCCTGTGCTGTCTGTAGTGATTGATAATGCTTAAGGTTTGGTGTTCTCAGTGCTTATATGTTAATATGTTATATGGTGCCGGCCGCGGTGGCCAAGCGGTTCTAGGCGCTTCAGTCCGGAACCGCGCGACTGCTACGGTCGCAGGTTCGAATCCTGCCTCGGGCATGGATGTGTGTGATGTCCTTAGGTTATTCAGGTTTAAGTAGTTCTAAGTTCTAGGGGAATTCCCTCCTCTGGAAGCCGGGAAACAAAGCCGAAACTACACCTACAACGGCAATGGCATCCTGTGGCTCTAGCAACTCTCAGGGACAATAATGCAAACGAACAACCAATACAAGAAAATATAGTGACGAGCTCAAGTACGAGCCCCACCACACAATGCACACCAATAGTTAGACTACCACCGGTCGATCCGGTTAGGGTGTACCCCAACTTGGAGTACACCATGCAACTATCCAGATTGGAGCAGCCGCCTACCCTGACCACTGCCTTACGACATGTGGTCCGTGTAGGACATGAAGACGGCAGGAAGATAACTTTTTCGGTGATGGAGGCTGTTGACAGAATCCAGCTAAAATCAGTGAATCTTCCCACCGACTTTGGAGCCTTGCGAGACTTGCTCAAGAAAGTATTCGAAAGACGAGGAGAGAAATTTGATCTTGACGACATTTACCAACAATCAGTAATAGCGCATGGACGAATTGCATTTGACTGGAGTAAGACCTGGCCACATGACCGATTTCACACATACTCCCCATAATGACAAAAATAACTATAGGACAGCTTAACACACACAACAGCAGACTTGTAATGCAGGAGCTCCGAAAGGAGATGGAGGAGAGGAGACTAGATGTACTCTGTCTACAGGAGCCATACTCCCTGGCTGGGAAAATAGCTTTTGCTGCTGCAAGCTGGCAAATAGTCAGCAGAGGGGATGACCCGAAGACAGCAATTATAATAACAAATAAACTCTTGAGAGTTACCATACTCTCACAGTTCACAACTAGCCACTGCAACGTCGTGGAGCTTCAATCCCCTAGGGGAATTATAACTCTCATAAACATGTACTTTCAGTATGGGGACAACATAGAACTTTACATAGACCACCTAGCGAGAGTTACCACGGCGTTGCGGGGAAGAAAAGTCGTAATAACTGCCGACATTAACGCAAAATCCCCCCTGTGGTACAGTGGCACAAGAGATGCTAATGGCGAAAATGTTGAAGAACTTACTATGGCATCACAACTTGTGGTGGCTAACAGACCCGGCAATCCTCCCACCTACGCTGCAGGTGGAGGACAGGGCACAAACATCGATGTTACCCTAGTAACTCCGAACACAGCTAACAATCTTCAAAACTGGAGAGTCCCAGAGAATGCCACCACAAGCGACCACAATCTGATAACTTTCACCATAGGAGAAAGACAGTGCCGCTGGGCCACGGGGTGGGAAGTACAACTAAATTATAGAAGAGCCGACTGGGAACGCTTAGCGATGGAGTGTGACATTCCTCCATCACCGGAAGATGACATGCACTTGGACATGGACGTAGACCAGAGAGCAGAGGAACTGGTGACTGCAGTGACAAGAGCGGTGAGGGCAGCCGTACCTACTAGGAGGAGGGCCATGGCGGCCTCCCCGTCGCCATGGTCTGTCGAACTAGGGGAACTGCGTCAGTCTGTCAGAAGGCTAATGAGGTATTATCAGCGCAGTGTCGTCTGGCAGGAACGACAAAGGTGGCAGTTGCTGTACAGGGAGGAAAAGCGGAAATTCCAAAAGGAACTGCGGGAAGTTAGAATGAGAAGTTGGGAAAACTTTGTGCTCAACCAGCTAGTCACGGACCCGTGGGGGCTCCCATATAAGTTGGTGAGAGAAAAAATCCGCTCTCCTCTGGAGCTATCAACAGTCAGGTACGGGGATAGGACGACGGAGTCCTGGCAGGAGACTGCGGGGGTCCTCCTCCACTCCCTGCTGCCTGACAACAATGCTGATGGGGAGACAGAGGGGCAGCAGCAACTCAGAGATCAAGACCAAGAAATATACACCAATGAGACGGCTGTCTACCCCTTCTCAGAGGAGGAGGTAGCAACCCATATAAGATCTCTGCAAAGAGGAAAAGCACCTGGGCCAGACGGCATTGTGGCTGAGGTGGTGCAGTTTCTGGCGCCTCAGCTGACTGAGCCACTAACACATCTGTACAATGAATGCCTCAGACAGAGAAAATTCCCAAAGAAATGGAAAATGGCAAATGTAGTTATCATAAAGAAAGGACCAGATAAGGATCCTGCAGAAGTGAAATCTTACAGGCCGATTTGTCTGCTGGATATATTTGGCAAAATATTGGAGAAATTGCTGGCTGACAGATTGACAGCACACCGAGTGTTGTGCGGGATGAGTGACAGGCAGTTCGGGTTCAGGCCGGGGCGGTCGGCATCTGATGCAATCGCCCTGGCGGCCGAGGTCTGTGGCTCGACCCCTCACAAATACGTGGTTGGCATCATGGTTGACATCAGCGGCGCCTTCGACAACCTGTGGTGGCCTTCGCTCTTCTCCTGCCTGCGGGAGAAAGAGTGTCCAGGGCCGCTATATGGTTGCCTGAGGAGCTATTGCGAGGATCGGGAGGTCTGGTTATCATCCTCTAGCGAAAGAGTTGGAAAGACAATTACTAAAGGAGTCCCCAAGGTTCTGTCTTAGGACCCCTCTTCTGGGACATCCATATGGAGCCTTTGTTAGATAGTTTACAACAGAGTGAAGAGGTGCTAGAGGTGATAGCCTACGCGGATGACCTCCTCCTGTTGGTTGGCGGCCGCAGCCGCGAAGACATCGAACCGAAAACAGAGACTGCATTAGATAAACCCCAACAGTGGTGCCACGCGACTAAAATGACGATATCGCCCAGCAAATCTACTTACCTCCTGCTAAAAGGACATCTCATTAGAAATCCGACTGTCAGAATAGACGGTTCACCTGTTCTCAGACGACGTGAGACACGCTACCTAGGAGTCATCATTGACGAGAGGTGGAGTTTCGGAAACACATTGATACCGTCACCCAGAGAGCCCTTCAGATAATACTAAACAACCTCATCTCAATAGGCCATAAAAGATTCCATCTTCCTCCACACCCAATTAGACTTTATCATAAGAGTATCCTAAACTCAGTTGTGGGCTACGGCTCGAGAGTCTGGGCGCACAGGCTCACGAGGGTGGTGCCCGCCATGGCAGTGAGAAGGGTCCAGAGAAGCATGATACTAAGAGCTGTGGGTGCCTACAGAACATCTCCAGGGGGGGCCCTATTAGTCATAATGGGGTCTACCCTCTGGACATAAAGATAAGGGAACAGGCGACCTGGTATTGGGCCAAAAAGGGTAATTACGAGAAGATTGTAGATATTGTGGGTGTTAGGGTGGGGGATAAAAGAGAAATAAGGAAAAGAGGGGAGGAGCTCTGGCAGGAGACTTGGGTGATAGAAGAGGCTGGACGACGAACCTTCCAGTTTCTACCTGATGTGAGGGAACGCCTGGGAATGAAGTACTTCGAGCCTACACGAGGTCTGATTCACTTTCTCACTGGCCACGGACCCTACCCGACGTACTTATGTCGATTTGGGAAAAGGGCAACACCAGCGTGTGACTGTGGCGATCCGGAGGGTACACCCGAGCATGTTGTTTACGAATGTCCCCTCTTCAATGATGTCGCAAACACACTACGAGACAGACTTCCCAACCATGACACGTATCAACTGCTCAGACGAGAGGAAACATTTCAGACCCTAAACACCTTGGCAAACGAGGTATCTCTAAAAGTTCTAATTGAATATCTAAGAGAGATACGGTAAATAACAAGGACATAATCACCGATTTCGACCAAGAGCCCTATTCCCATGCCGCCTGTGCGTGGACTGGCCGACTTCATCCGAGTTGGAATCCGCCATGTGCAGGACTAGGGGGAGTAGGGATCAACCACCGATTATGACACACACCAGACATGACGTAGGATAAGTTAGTTTGTAGGACTTAGATATAGGAAATTAGGATAGGTACTGCAGCGAATTATAACTTCGAGGCCTCCCCAGTGCCAGGGGCATGTTCTTCGGGATTAGCTCGAAGAACAAGGCATATTATAGTAGGTTTATATTCTTACTGGCACACATGTGACGCTGCAGAATATATATATAAATTCAATTAGCTATAGGAATTAGGTATAAACAGTAGATGTAGATATTAAATGCCCATTGTTGTTAATAACTGTAGCTCACTATAAAACTAAAAAACTAGCTGCACAATTTAATATAAATGTATAACTGTTAGGACCCACTAATGAGCTAAGGAAGTGGGTTAACTTGTATAAATTATAATGGTTATCTTAATAAAGAATTTAAAAAAAAAAGTTCTAGGGGACTGATGACCACAGATGTTAAGTCCCATAGTGCTCAGAGCCATTTGAACCATATTTTCTTATATGGTATTTTCAGGAGTTACATTGCTTTTAAATTCTCATATTCCTGTATTTCATTCTTATAGCAGTTCTTATATTATTTCTTATGTTTTATTCTTGAGGAAGTTTTGGTGCATTCCTTTGGGTGATACCAACCGCTAAAAATTCGAAACAAAGAAATTCCGAAGACTGGTTTGCCACAGTGATATCTCACTCGAGAAAGAAACGTCACCGCGCGGGGTAGCCGCGCGGTCTCAGACGTCTTGTCACGGCCCGCGCGGCTCCCCCCATCGGAGGTTCGAGTCCTCCCTCGGGCATGGATGTGTGTGTTTTCCATAGCGTAAGTTAGTTTAAGTTTGATTAAGTAGGTCTAGTGTGTAAGCTTAGGGACCGATGACCTAAGCAGTTTGGTCCCCTAAGCTCTTACCCCAAATTAATTAAAGAATCGTCGTTAACATTACTTAAGATCTCACGTATCGGTAATAATTTCGCGGCAACGCACGCATAACGGAACACTAGCAAAAACTGGCGCTGTGGTTGATTATGAATCAAAATATACTATAGGAATTTCACCGAAAGCAATTTAAAATAATTTTCTCACTCATATATTTTTTTTTTTACTTTTATTTTGATTCATTCACCAGACATACAATTAGTAGACGAATAACGACACCCGTTATTTCAGTATACATTGGAAAACATTCATGCAATAATCTTATACGGATATGGATAAATAAATGGAAATCAAAAAAAATAATAATCGGGTTTCGAACACTGGGCGCAAAAATGTAGGCTGAGAGGCTACTCACCGCTTAGGTTCAAATATTTACTCGATAAAAGGCACATAAAGAACCTCGGAAACTTTTACCGTCTTTTATTCAGAAACGGTCGTGTATGTACGGACAAGCCGCGATACGTGTTCGCCTGTTTTCAGCCCTCTTCCACTGAGCGAAGTTTCTGGGGAATCGGGTTATGACACTTGCCGCGATCTCCTCGTGAGATCGACTGACAAGGATCTGACTTTCGTATCGCAACGTGCCCTCGATTGCTCGTTCTAGTTGTTTGGGTCAATCGCCCTGGCTGCATTTGTGCTTTCCTTCGTGCCACTCGCTACACGGTGTTTGGACACTAGACCATAGACTCATACTAGCACATTGTGCTTTCCCTCTTCCGCGGTCTTGTTGCCTGGCTTCTATGTCAAGCATCCAAGGTCGGCTAGGGAAAGAACAATTTTGCCGACAGGATTATTTCACAGCATTGCAGATACAAAATCTTCATATTCACAAAACTATTGCTCTGGAGCTCAGCTTAAAAACAGCAGGGCAAGGATTAAATGAAACCTGCATAAAATCCTGTCAATTAGAACGTGTCAGTGTTAGTGAACTCGTGCCTTATTCCACTCTCTTACTGACTGAAAGAAAAGTGAATGTGCATACGCCTCTTTGATCACCATAATCTCACTCATTTTGTTTCCATGGTCTGTACGTGAAATGTACAAATGTGGCAGCCGAAGTGTGGCACAATCTTTATCGTAAGTACCAAACAGGGAAGCAGACTGCGCAACGAAGGATGCCTATTTAGAAACCCGTATTGTCTCCCATTCTGACGCATAAGTTCGAAATTTGGCTTCCTCTATAATGGTGCAAAACCCTGGCGCCTTGCGAAGTCAAAAAGGAAAGTGTCGACAAATGCGAAAAAGAGGCCACAGCTCTGACGTTTATATGAGCTTGAATGTCGGTTAATGATGTCAAATTGACACCAATTTTCACCACAATTCTGCCCAACGACAACGTGGATGTGTTACACGAAGAGAGGGTCGTCACATCCACTCTTACCCATATATCACCCCTCCTTTTGCCGCCTCTGTGACGGATATCACAACCACGACACTCGGTATTGAAATCGTGCGGATTTTTATGGGTGGCACCCACAGACACACTCCCCCTCAGAATCGACACAAAAACGCCTCAGGGCGTTGGCATAAAGGGTGTCAATAAAACCGCCCCTTCCCTTGGGGCACTGATTCCCATACAGTCGAAAAGAATAATCTAATCTGCGGCAACAGAAAGACGTCCGTAAGGACGTTCAGACTGCTGCAATGACATTGTGGAGCTACAGCCCCACTGAGCGTGAACTTCGAAGTATAGAGCGACCACAATGTTTTGCTCTGCTATAGAGGGTGGAACCACTAGGGACCGTTCAAAACCACCCTATGAAATTTGAACGTGATCTGGAGCAGCAGAGGGGTATTATACTTTTTCAGCGCTTCTGGTTTGCGCCCTCTTCTGGCCTGATCACGTAGTTGTGCTACATAGTCATGGGTGTGAATATAACAGAAAACGCTCCCTCTAAGACCCCCTCCTCCTCCTTCCCCCCCTCCGCAGTTCACCAATACCATCGGTGCCAACTATGCACCTTTGCTGAGCACTTTAAAACTGTACCTGTCAGAAATATCGAGGCTGCCCTAGCACCTGAAGGTAGGCAACCCGCATGTAATAGGTGCCGAAAGATTTGCCCCTCATGCATTAGAGGTGCCACGATGCTGAACCAGTGTCAAAGCGATTTGTAACAACAGTCCCTTTTGCTGTATAGGTCAAACTGGCACCGCTATCAGAGTAAGGTACTGAAGGACATTTACTGGGAAAGAAATATGGTAAAGTGGACCTCTTTACATTTGCTGAATATTTACTCCTTACTGATCATTCCGCTAAAGATGTGGGAGAAACAGTAATTTTGTCTAAGCAGGTTCAAAGGCGCAAAATTCGACTTACGTGTAGAACTGGAAATTTTTAAACACTACCGTTTGCCTCGGCGTCGGTAGTTTCCAATGGCAGTGGCGTTAACTTCCGTTCGACACACCATTCTAACGGCCGCAACAGTACCCATGTTCTGTGTTTCTTTTTAACTCTGCAGTTCTTTAGGATGCCCATTACAGAGTTGTGTCACTCCATTTGCCTCATAAATATCTACTGCTCTGGCCCAAAAGGAAACCACATCTCGATTTTTAAAAAGGTTGATACATTTACCCTAGTAGCTAATTAAGTTTGCATAAAAGCGTTGCTATTTTTCAATGAAATCCTGACCACTGTTCGTCTAGCTGACAATGTTTTAGGCAGAAACGTTTGATGCCTCTCAGTGTGTTTTCTCCTTTTATCTGCGAGTACACGGTAGCTGTGTCTGACTCACCTGAATTGTTTCACGTTGCTGGCGTCAAATATTTCCACCTCGTTGTACCAGCTGAAGACGGTTGAGCTCCAGTTTGCTTTGATGTCGTGCTCGGTGCCGTAAATAACGAACAGGTTCTGTCCCACTTGGAAAGCCGCTGAAACAGGAGCACCGGGAATATTCTGAGGGGAAACGAAAGTGGCTAAATGCTGAGGATCTCCACCACACAGTTGGTCGCGTCCTTCAGCTGAGAGGACAAGTGTTATAATCAGTTCTAGTGGAAGAACCCCAACGCATGAAAAATATTAGGTAACATTATTTTCTAAAATTTCCACAACCTTACTTAATATTAAAAACGTGCAGATTATTTACGTTTTCTGTTAGTAATAGAGTATTCACGTTAACATAATATTCATTTTGAATACATAATGTTTGAGGCTGTTTTAATCAATATCTCAGCACGATTTGTTACGAAACTCTTTTCATTAATGATGGTCGATTCGCCCATAATCTAATTGCAGTGTAAAGCCCGTCCCTTGGATAGGGTGGCAAAGCGACAGCCAATAGGAAGCAACCTAAAAGAAGTGGTTGTGAAGATAATGCACACAGTAAGCTGGTCTTGGGTGTCGAGACTGGAAGATATCTTGCTTGCAGGCTCGAAAGAAAGAGGAACGGACGCGAATTTGTAATGTTTATGTGATTTGACATTTGGTCAGCAAGTGACCGTGTGGTGCAAATTTTGCGTCCGTTTCTTTCGTGAGCCCAGTTCACATCGTGAATTACAATATTTACGTTAGTGAGATCATGGAGAAAATTTAAAGTATTCGTAGTGCAGTGCATTGATACACAGTTGTAGAATTAACACTTTTGTCAATTATTCGTCTCTCATGAGACCACTTTAAGCCGTTTTTTTGTGAATATGAGTGCCTGCTACAGTTGCTGAAGTAACTAGTGGCACCACGACTGAATTGAGTTTTAATGAAGAAACAATTTAAATTCGAAGGTACAGTGCGCGCAAAATGCAGTGGCCGCTAGATGCGCAGTTGGCTGGGGAAGCGAGGGGAGGCCGGCAGTGGTGGGGAGCCGCTCAGAGCTCAGAGGGGAAATGCCGGCGCTGGAGGGGAAGTGCCGTTCTAAACTGAAGTCTACGCTCAAAGTTGTTTTTTAACTATTAAGCGTGGCCCCTTCACACCTACACTTGCATGATGAACATTCAAAAAGATCTACTCTCACCTCTGCTTTCGTTAGTATCTAAAAAGAATCCTGCCGGAAACGCAACGATTCATTTTCTCCTGGATTGATAACCACTTGTAACTTTCAGAGAAGAGTCATGAGTAGCGAATTTTGAGTAAAACCCACACATTTCTCTAGTTTCCATGACAAAATTTGCGTCCTTTGCCAAAACACAGCGGAGTTTACACTGTATCACCTCATTAATACACTCCTGGAAATGGAAAAAAGAACACATTGACACCGGTGTGTCAGACCCACCATACTTGCTCCGGACACTGCGAGAGGGCTGTAAAAGCAATGATCACACGCACGGCACAGCGGACACACCAGGAACCGCGGTGTTGGCCGTCGAATGGCGCTAGCTGCGCAGCATTTGTGCACCGCCGCCGTCAGTGTCAGCCAGTTTGCCGTGGCATACGGAGCTCCATCGCAGTCTTTAACACTGGTAGCATGCCGCGACAGCGTGGACGTGAACCGTATGTGCAGTTGACGGACTTTGAGCGAGGGCGTATAGTGGGCATGCGGGAGGCCGGGTGGACGTACCGCCGAATTGCTCAACACGTGGGGCGTGAGGTCTCCACAGTACATCGATGTTGTCGCCAGTGGTCGGCGGAAGGTGCACGTGCCCGTCGACCTGGGACCGGACCGCAGCGACGCACGGATGCACGCCAAGACCGTAGGATCCTACTCAGTGCCGTAGGGGACCGCACCGCCACTTCCCAGAAAATTAGGGACACTGTTGCTCCTGGGGTATCGGCGAGGACCATTCGCAACCGTCTCCATGAAGCTGGGCTACGGTCCCGCACACCGTTAGGCCGTCTTCCGCTCACGCCCCAACATCGTGCAGCCCGCCTCCAGTGGTGTCGCGACAGGCGTGAATGGAGGGACGAATGGAGACGTGTCGTCTTCAGCGATGAGAGTCGCTTCTGCCTTGGTGCCAATGATGGTCGTATGCGTGTTTGGCGCCGTGCAGGTGAGCGCCACAATCAGGACTGCATACGACCGAGGCACACAGGGCCAACACCCAGCATCATGGTGTGGGGAGCGATCTCCTACACTGGCCGTACACCACTGGTGATCGTCGAGGGGACACTGAATAGTGCACGGTACATCCAAACCGTCATCGAACCCATCGTTCTACCATTCCTAGACCGGCAAGGGAACTTGCTGTTCCAACAGGACAATGCACGTCCGCATGTATCCCGTGCCACCCAACGTGCTCTAGAAGGTGTAAGTCAACTACCCTGGCCAGCAAGATCTCCGGATCTGTCCCCCATTGAGCATGTTTGGGACTGGATGAAGCGTCGTCTCACGCGGTCTGCACGTCCAGCACGAACGCTGGTCCAACTGAGGCGCCAGGTGGAAATGGCATGGCAAGCCGTTCCACAGGACTACATCCAGCATCTCTACGATCGTCTCCATGGGAGAATAGCAGCCTGCATTGCTGCGAAATGTGGATATACACTGTACCAGTGCCGACATTGTGCATGCTCTGTTGCCTGTGTCTATGTGCCTGTGGTTCTGTCAGTGTGATCATGTGATGTATCTGACCCCAGGAATGTGTCAATAAAGTTTCCCCTTCCTGGGACAATGAATTCACGGTGTTCTTATTTCAATTTCCAGGAGTGTATGTTGTGCAGACAAAATTGCGACGGAATTCTGAAACAGTGGTTTATTAAGTTTCTTAAATCAAGAACTCAGGAAAATTAAAGTCAGTAGTTTATGAAAAAGCACATCCATTGTACAAAAAAAACCTATAATGTCTCCAAATATGTTGTTCCAAAACCCATAGCGTTTCTCGTTTCATCAGCTATCGATGACCCTTAAAAATTACATTCTTTCACCAAAAAAATCTGTAGTTATTGGAATAACACAATAGGCAATAAGTTGCATATAATAACGATATGGTAAAATAGTCTCCTCTTTGCGTGCTATCGTTTGCCAAAATCTCATTTCGATATCTGAAACCGTTTATGAAATATGAGGACTGTTGTGAATATTTCACTCTGGCTTTACCGCTGGCGCGGCGCGATCGCGAATGAGAGTGCTACATCTGATTAATTTTCTTGAGATTCGTGACAGACAGATTCCTCTATCCAAGTTTAAAGAAAAATTGAATATGTTAGCTAAACTTCACACTTAACAGCATATTATGTATTATGTACCAAACACAAAATCATAGCGGCCCCTATTTTTCATTTTTCCGAATTTCGCTCAGCGTCTTACTTTCGCGTAAATACCACAATACCTATGACCATTAACGAAATGATGGGCGCATCATCATGAACCTGACATATAAAGCTATCAACAAAGCAAAAATTAATTTTTTTTTCGAATAGTTTCTGTAAAATCGTTTGAGAAAGATTGTAGTGTGCGCGCCTCCATTCTGTAACAAACGAATGAACTCGCCCAGCGCTTTGGACGAAAACTGGTCATTGCCCATCGGCCACTGTATCCTGCGCGAGGTATACTCCTTGTGTTGCCTACCTCATCTGATGTAATAAACTCGAGCTACGTTCATTTATTTTATTGCAGTCAACAAGTATTCCAAGAACTCACAAATTCGTGATTTTTTAAATTAGGAATTGTTTTGCAGTGGTGTGCTATCGATCTCTACACTATAACAAAAAGAAAGAGCTTCTCGTCCAAGCCGTGAGATCACAGGGATGTCTCCTACCGCCGCGTTGTCCTCTACCTTGCGACGTCATGTGGATGCGGTATTCAGAGGCATGTGTTCAGCACATCCCTCTCCCGGCCGTTTTGCAGACTTTCCAGACTGCAGAGCCGCTACCGCTAGTTCCAGTAGCTCCTCAGCTGGCATCACGAGGCAGAGTGCAGCCCGTATCAGGCCTCCCACCAAGGAAAAGCCCTTACCAGTGCCCAGAATAAAACCCGGCATGGCAACCATCAAAGCAGACCACTCAGCTACGAAGCTGGACTAGACGACACATAATGGGCCAAAATCAACTCGGATGAATCTGATCAGGCATTTACGTTCCCCATCTAAAGTTGGATTACTGATTCCCCCACTCCTCCATGTTGCACTGTTGTAAAAAGGGAGAGTCTGTGCTGAGAGTTGTACGAGCGGCTAAAATATAGTTAAACAGACATTAGCAACTGGTCCTTGTAACTTATGTATATACAGTGTTTTTCTTTCGAAAATAAATTTTTTTGTCAAACAAACAAAAATTGAAATACAGCTCCAGGCCTCAACTGGGGTGTTGCAATTCCTCGCCCCCCACTTGATCACGCCTCTGACTAAGTTGTACAATGTGTGTTTGAGGCTCAGTATGGAGGAAGGCAAACGAGGTCATAATAAAGCAGCTCCAGATCAAGACCCGAAAGCTGTGCGGGATTAGCCGAGCGGTCTAGGGCGCTTCAGTCATGGACTGTGCGGCTGGCTCCGGTGGAGGTTCGAGTCCTCCCTCGGGCATGTTTGTCCTTAGGATAATTTAGGTTAAGTAGTGTATAAGCTTAGGGACTGATGACCTTAGTAGTTAAGTCCCATAAGATTTCACACACATTTGAACAAGACCCGAAAGAGGTAAAGTTGTATAGAAGTTCTACAGGTCCGTCTGTTTATTGGACCTGCTGGGAAAACTTCTTGAGAAGCAGCTAGCAGGTAAACTGACAGCACACGGTGTGCTGTGCGGGATGAGTGATAAACAGTTCAACTTTCGGTTGGGGCGATCGGCATCTGACGCAGTCGCCATGGCGGCTGAGGACTGTAGCTCAGTCCCGTACAAGTACATGGCATCATGGTGGACATCAGTGGCGCTTTTGATAACCTGTGGTGGCCTTCACACTTATCCTGCCTGTGGGAGAATGAGTGCCTAGGGCCGCTATGTGGCTGTCTTAGGAGCTATTGTGAAGAAAGGGAGGTCTCGCTATTATCCCTAGCGAGAAAATCAGTAAAAAGGTAACAAAGGAGTGACCACAGGGTTCTGTCCTGGGCCACTCTCTTGGGACGTTAATATGGAGCCTCTTCTAGAGAACTTGAAGAATATTGCGGATGTACTGGAGGTCATGGCCTACGCAGGTGACCTCCTCCTGCTGGTGGTTGGCGGTGGTAGCAGTGAGAACCTTGAACCGAAAGCGGAAAAGGCTATGTCGGTATTGGCAGAGTGGTGTCATAAAGCAAAGATGGCAGTAGCACCTAGCAAGTCTACCTACTTCATCCTGAAATGACGACTTATTAGGAATCCGACAGTAAGAATAGACGGCTCACCAATTCTTCGACGCCACAACTACCTGGGAGTAGTCATCGATGAGAAATGGAGTTACACGACGCATATCGACACTGTCACCCAGAGATCGCTGGAAATACTTAATAACCTGATTGGAATTAGAGACAAGCCTTTCCACCTACCAGCAGACCTGATTCAGCTGTAGCACAACATCCATTGTAGGGTACGGTTCGGCAGTCTGGCACACAGGCTCGCGAGCATCATGCCTACCACGGCCGTGAGAAGGGTGCAGCGGAACATGCTCCTGCACTTAGTAAGGGCATACAGAACGACACCTGGGGGGCATTATCAATGTTAATGGGACTTGTCCTCTTGACAGTAAGATTAGAGAACAAGCAGCATGGTACTGGTTAAAGAAAGATAACAGGTAGAAAATAGTTGAAATAGAGAGGGCTCAGGCAGGAGACAAAGTCGAAATCAAAAGAAGGGGTGAGGAAGTACGGCAGGAGCAGTGGGATGGGGATGAAAGTGGGTGCAGAACTCATGAGTTGTTACCAGACATCAAGGAGCGCCTGCAGCTTAAGTACTTCAAACCTACCAGATGACTGCTGCACTTTATCACCGGATATGGACCTTACCCGGCATATCTGCGCCGATTAGGAAAGCAGGCTACACCATCGAGTGATTGTGGCACTGTACATGGCACTCCAAACCATGTGGTGTTCGAGTGCCCCCTTTTCGACGATGTAGCATGTCGGCTTCGACAATAGTACATCCAGCTCAGGCCACACAACACATTTGAGATCCTCAGTGAACATGCCAACGAGGTATCAACCAAAGTTCTAAAAGAATTTCTAAGGAACACCCACGATTAGAATAATACACCGACTAAGACGCAATGCACCTCTCCTGTTCCGCCTGAGTTTGAACTTTGCCAGCCGCCTAATGGCTGTGATCCGCCACGTCTCGGATTTAGGAAAGAGTGCATCAATCACGGACTGGACAACGCACCGATTATGACTGCAGTATTAATAATTTTAGGTTGCATGTAGGTTTAAAATAGGATAAACTAACACTAGGCAAAATGCAGCAAATTCAAGATCTTGAGCCGGCCTGGTGCCAGGGACATGCCCACTAGGATTAGGTCGACGGACACGACCACCAGTGTAGGTTTATATAGCACTGAGACACCTGGAACGTTGCAGGACGTGTAGATTAGTTTCTTAAGTATCATGTTATGCAGAACTTAGCATAGAATTAGACAATAGATACTATCATAGTAACCAAGTAGATAACAGTTAATGTTACATGTAGAACAAATAATAATAGTTAAAACAAGAAATGCCCATATTGGAAATACGAATACACCTCATGTAGTAATAACAATTAGCTGCAGTAATTGTGAACATTAGATGTAGAATTGGGACCCACTAATGAGTGAGGAAGTGGGTTCTTATGCATCGTACTGTTTATATTGAAATAAAGATTAAGAAAAACTGCACTTTGCAGCACCAGACCTTAATATGATCTGCAGCGCAGGCTGAAACCGGTTGTCTGTGATAAAAGAAACTGAGATCTAGGCGACTGTTGTTTATTTAGTATAGTTATGATAGTAGAAAACAAATTCCGCTACGGGATTGGTTTCATAAGTTTTGCTGGTGTTACGTATGTACTGAAAAAAATCGAAAGCTTTCTCAGTAAAAACCCAGTTTTTCCTCTTAGACCGTCTTTTCTGTACTACACTGGTATGTCTGAGTCCACACGCAACGAGCAGAAAACGGAGCGACAGCAGCGGCACAGGAATGGGAAGCAGCGAAACACTTACGGAGATCCCTACAGGCGTCGTGGGCGTACGTGCACTGGTCCACCCAACGCTGCGCTATCGTCGCCAGCTCGGAGTCCCACACCTGCAACCAGCAAACAGAGCAACCACGCACAGGTGTAAAAGTCCGTATTTAGCGCACGCACGTGCCTTGTATGCATGAATGGGAAGAAGGTTAGGGTATAATCTCCCATCGAGGACAGAGTTGAGGTGGTTATGTGTTAGGGTGTATAAATCGGCGCGGCTTTGATCGCTATACTCCAGTATTCTTTCCCCTGTGCTGTGCTGTCAGCGTGCTTGCCTCATAACTTCCCTGTCATCGCTGAGACATAGAGTAGTACATTTGGGGGTTTGTTCTGTCTGGGAGGCGTGCACCGATAGCCGAAGTTGTTACGGCGATTGCTTGCGTAAAGCGGGAAACCCGTACAAATGTTCATACTTCACCAGTTAATTCCGGAGATATGTCCTGTACAAATTTTCATACTTCGCCAGTTAATTGTGGAGATTGGTCCTCTACAAATTTTCATACTTCACCAGTTCATTGTGGAAATGAAATCTAATCGTACTCGCAATTGCGAGGAAGTTGCATAGTACACCGTAAGAAACAGATACTGGAAAATACCATTTCAATCGCTTACTGACACCCAAACCTCCAGATGTCAGACATTCAGATCGGTTCCAAATGTTGTATGTAGACAGCTATCAACCAAAACACCGAAGTACTTCGTACTATGTGCTGTCGTCCAGTAGAACATGCGTAAACGGTAATTAAAAGTAACACCAGAACTACGGAGCATAGGAAATGAGTGTCTATAGGTCTTCCGTGGGTAAGCTGGTAGAGCATATAGTTGTCATGCCACAGGTTCCACGTTCAAACTCTCCTGATGACTATTGTTTTTAAATGTTTACAAGTGAAACTGTTATAAGGAAGAATATTTTCCTAGCACGTAAAAGGACTTTTCGGAGTTTGCAGCAATGATCTTTTGTAAGTAAGCTTTCGCTTCGTTAGTTGAAAGTAGCAAACCCATAGAGTACATTATTATAGATAGGTGTGGTGTTGTGTCGGACATGTGCGCCAGAACAGACACCAATCGCATTTGTATTTTCACAGAATAAACATAAACAATCGGAACAGTAGAATAAAGAAACAGTAGCATCACACGTACGGAAATATTAATAGTGCCATATAACACATTCACCCATAACACTAAAACTAAAAATTGGCATCATTATGGTGTGAACCCAGGACCCTTGATACAGAGATCTAACGCGCTACTAACTTCCCCTCGGTAGCTATGCATGTTAGCTACAGTTATGCTTTTCCTGTTCTCCGTGGTTCTGATGTTACTTTTAATCAACGTTTACGCTTGTTCTGCTGAACGACAGGACAAAGTACGAACTAAATCGCAATTTTGGTTGATACCCTATCGATACACAGCGTTTGGTACCGATCTGAGTGTCTGACATCTGGAGGTTTAGCTGTGAGTGAATGTTTTGAAGGGAACTGCAGTGGGATACACCATAAAAAGTCTTCTTCACAGCGGAGCATAAAGCTGCAGGGGCCAAACAGCACGAGAAGTGAACGCAGCGGACTGGAGACGTATGGTTTGGCCCGATTAGGCACAATTTTATCTCTTTATAAGACATCAGGCGCACCAACGATGCGTTCAATCTGCAGTGTCGGAAGGTGTGAGGGTACACAAACTTAGAATTTTTAGTTTTAGAAGATTCCAATGAAAATCTTGTTTGATTTCAAATTTTTGTACTCTCAGCACTGAATATGGATGAGTAAACGTTATGGATTCTAACTTCGAATTACCATTACGTAAGGTTACGATTCTGATAATCAGTGATTCATTTTGTAATATGTACTAGATCAAGTTTCTGCTCGAACTTCGTGATATCTGTTTGAGGTATTCATTGGGCTACGCGCGGTGTTGCGCACACCGCGGAAGTTACTCTGACGTCAACACAAATGCAACGGACAGAGCCCAACGCCGTACGTCGTCCCACGGAATACTTCAAGCACAGACCTTCCTTTGAAAACTTTTAACATTGAAACAACAAAAAGAAAGCATTTTTTGGCTAGGAGAGAAAGTGAGTCGTATGAAATGCCCAAGTAAATGCGGCAAAAAACGTGTCCGTGATACGGAATTCCTCGGATACTCGCTTGTAACAAACTGAAGTAGTATCAGTACGTTTGTATTTGGATGAATAAAGTGTACGAGTATCCTGCAGGACCAAAAGCCATATAATTT
This sequence comes from Schistocerca americana, assembly GCF_021461395.2. Lineage (NCBI taxonomy): Eukaryota > Metazoa > Arthropoda > Insecta > Orthoptera > Acrididae > Schistocerca > Schistocerca americana. The sequence continues at coordinate 613,402,593 of NC_060122.1, forward strand.
TATCCTCCTGTACCCTCGCACATGGTTAAGTTCAGGTGGTGTTTCATGTAACGTGTCCTGGACTGAATAACTCACGTTACCATGAAAGTGAGCATCGGTGTTTATTTCAACTTTCTCTGTGACAAAGTATTGTCCTTTCGACTTCATCTTCGTCATGAATACACAGTAGACACTTCCACATTCCAAGAAGACTACTGCCGTATTCATAAGATTACACGCTCACATTCCTGTTTAACGAACACTCAGGCACCTATCACAACTCGACTGGTCCACAAAATCAGCCGAACTTATCCCTAGAAATACCAACGCATTTTCCAAAACGCTTACTACCAAGGAGGAATACTTTATGCCCTCTAAAAGAAAAATTTCAAAAAATACTTTAATTTCTAAACCTGTTGTTAACTTTTATTAAAAACACCCTATCTATACAGGTACTGATCTATAAGTAGGACCCAGAACCTGAAAATATCTTTCAACACAAGTTGAGCAATATCAAAGCATTTTCCGTAACATGTACATTGAGAGGAGGGATACTTTAAGGGCCCCCGAAAAAAAAAATTGCAGATTTCGTTAACTGTCATTGCCTTTTATTCACAAAATACTTTTTGAAGATATATTCATGTTTAACAATAAATATGAATATGACATTTGATGCAAAAAGTCAAATTCACCACTGCGGCATAAAATTTTGGGTTGCGTTTTACTGAAAAATTTAAAATAGTTAAGGATTCTAGTGTCACAAATCATTAAAAACAATAAATAATTTTTTCATAATTTTAAAACATAAAATATACGACTAGTTTACAATATTTTCAAAAGGTAGGCATAAAGAACCCCCCCTCCCTCCTCCTTGGTACTGCGGGGGTTAATCGAATATAACGAGCCAGGGTCTATCCTATACCCCCCCCCCCCCCCCAAGGGGTAAGCTGAAATTTTCTGAGGGGTAGAAAGAAAAGTCTTTGACTACAGCTTGCGAAGTGAATGTATGAACATCTTCTTTGGTTGGTTGGTTGTTTTGGGGAAGGAGACCAGACATCGAGGTCATCGGTCTCATCGGATTAGGGAAGGAGGGGGAAAGAAGTCGGCCGTGCCATTTGAAAGGAACCATCCCGGCATTTGCCTGGAGCGATTTAGGGAAATCACGGAAAACCTAAATCAGGATGGCCGGACGCGGGGTTGAACCTTCGTCCTCCCGAATGCGAGTCCAGTGTCTAACCACTGCGCCACCTCGCTCGGCCAACAACATCTTCTTTCTCACACAGTCCACCCACTACATACATATTTTCTACATTGTGTTACGAATCTATGGCAGAAAACTTGAGACTTATACCTTACATATTCTTAAACACCTTATGAAAATGTCTTCTATCGCAGTGGATTAGTAAATGCTTCATTATTCACTGCGCAATGTATAAATAAATTAACTGAGAGCATAACGAAACACTAACTAAGTAATCGCTACTACATTGCTGTATTATTATTATTATTATTATTAGTGCCAGTGCTCACACACAAAGCGTCAGGTGTCTGAGTCTTACAAGTTCTGCCAGTCCAAAAAGTATAAATGAAGCAAGTGTCGCTACGGAAAAAGAATGGTGCAGAGGAAGCATGTTTTGTAACAAAGGTCTTCACTCAATGTGGATCGTTAACTTCCTTCCCAGAGAAAGAGATGTAGATAGCAGTTGCGATTCACTGAGAATAGCTTTATCATTCTATAAAAAAGTTGTTAGAAGTAAGAAGAACCAATTGTCTCTCTGACATATTAGTTCGTGATTCAATAAGATAACTACAAAACTAAATTTCATCTATCTTTCGTCACTTTAAAAATAAAAGTCTTCAAACAAAGTTCATTCCCAGCGTAATTTGTAGTTAAGCGCTAATGACGACGGTGGTGGGAGGGAGGAGGGGGATACTAGCTAATATTTGCTTGCACTCCCGGGTGATATCAGAAACGTTGGAAACCACTGCTATAAAGAGTAATGCTGTCGGCAGTGGTGTGACATTACGAGCCGTAGCCTTACGCGTCGCTGATTCTTGGTAACATTCAGAGCTGCAGGCACCGTTTCCGGCAGGAGATACTGTTCTACAATGCCCAAGCGCACTGCTCACACGCCTTTATGACAGACGAGAACAATCGTTCTTCAGCTATTGGTGGAACTGTCAGATGCAGTCAAGTCCCATCCTAAATGTTGGTATGCTGCATAAGCTGTCTGCGTTTTTCCGTAAGTTTAGTAAACACTGTCATCAACGATATATTCCCCTTCACTATTTACAACAGTCTGTCGACGCTGGGGTAACTTTTCGATTCCGCAACTGTATAAATCATGTGGTTTTCAGGCGAACAACTCGTCGAGCCATGTTCTGAGCACATTTTCATCGGGGAAAGAAGTTTCTTGAAGAGTGTTCTATAGAGAGCAGAAGATCAGGTGAATAAAATGGGTGCGGAATGACTTCCCAACGCAATTTCTGTACAGTGTTTCTTGCCAGTCCAGCAGAATGCGGGCGGGCGTTGTCGTGGAGTAGAACCACTTCACGCAGCCTTGCTGGTCGTTGTTCGTGGACTGCGTCTGCAAGACATCTTAATTCGTTGTCAATAAGTGTCAGCAGTGATGGTTACACCTCGGGGAAGCAAGTCGTAGTACGCCACACCGTCAGTGTTTCACCAGATGCATAACATTATCAATTGTGCATGCGTCCACGTCTTTGTACGGGGAGTCCCTGCTTTGTTTGGGTCCAACCATTTTTTTCTTTTCCTTACGTTAGCAGAAACAAACCATTTCACGTTACAAGTAACAATACAAGATAGGATTAGTCGGTCTTTTCGCGAGCTAGTCAACGACGAGCAAGCAGAGATGCACATTTGGCCAACTGTTGATGTTTGTGATTTTTGGCTTAGAGCATGCGATTCTCATACACCCGATTTTTGAACCTTTCCTATTGCATGCAAATGTCTCAGGATGATGGAGTGGTCACAGTTCATCACATTTTCCAGGTCTCGAGTACACTGACGTGGATCAGTGTGGATTAATGCGTTTACACGATCCTCATCAAACCCCGAATGTCTTCCTGAACGTGGAAAGACTTATGTCAAAACGATCCTCCTTAAAACGACAAAACCATTTCTTGCCGTGCTCTGTCTCATGGCATTGTTCTCATACATTGCGCAAACGTTTCTGGCAGCCTCCGCTACTGCCACCCCTCTATTGAACTAAGACACAAGAATATGTCGAAAATGTTCCGGTTTCTCCACTTGGCATTCCATTTTTTAGCGTCCACTAAATCTATTCACTATCTCCGATTGATAAACTGAAAATATGTAAACTGAAATAGCAAAATGGTTCAAATGGCTCTGAGCACTATGGGACTCAACTTCTGAGGTCATTAGTCCCCTAGAACGTACAACTAGTTAAACCCACCTAACCTAAGGACATCACACACATCCATGCCCGAGGCAGGATTCGAACCTGCGACCGTAGCGGTCTCGCGGTTCCAGACTGCAGCCCCTAGAACCGCACGGCCACTTCGACCGGCGACTGAAATAGCAACTGTAAACTACAAATAAAATCGGTAAACAAACCCATAGCAACCTGAATACCAAAATACAAAACAAAAACGCTACAAAGTCATCCACTAGCCTAATATGAAGACTACCTGGCAGATTAAAACCGTGTGCCGGACCGTGACTCGAACGCGGGATCTTTGCCTTTCACAGGCAAGTGCTCTACCATCTGAGCTACCCAAGCACGACTCACGCCCCGTCCTCACAACTTTACTTCCGCCAGTACCTCGTCTCCTACGTTTCAAACATCACAGAAGCTCTCCAGCGAACCTTGCAGAACTAGTACTCCTGGAAGAAAGGATATTGAGGAGACATGGCTTAGCCATAGCCTGGCGGATGTTTCCAGAGTGAGATTTTTACTCTGCAGCGGAGTGTGCGCTTATATGAAACTTCCTGGCAGATTAAAACCGTGTGCCGGACCGAGACTCGAACTCGGGACCTTCGCCATTCGCGGGCAAGTGCTCTACCATCTGAGCTACCCAAGCACGACTCACGCCCTGTCCTCATTCTGCAAACATCCCCCAGACTGTAGCTAAGCGATGTCTCCGCAATATCCTTTCTTCTAGGAGTGCTAGTTCTGTAAGGTTCGCAGGAGAGCTTCTGTGGATTGTGGAAAGTAGAAGACAAGGTACTGTCGGAAGCAAAGCTGTGAGGACGGGGCGTGAGTCGTACTTTTGTATTTGAAATTCAAAACATATCTACAACCAAAATCCTCCTGTCGAAGCACAGAAAAGGCTAGAATGTTCCTCTTTAACAGACTCTGAGAGGAAGTGGGGAACCAGTTGCTTCAGTCCTCATTCAGCTTTCCTAAAAAAAAATTTAGCACTGTTGAAGTTCGCCGTTTTCGGACCTTCCAGATGCTCCAAGCCTATGTATGTTCTCCACTCGTCTGTGTTTTTCATTTCCACTGCCTTCTCTCTCTTTTGCTCCAACTACTCCCGTACCCATCCGTCTCTCTTTCTCTTTCACTATCATTTTCTCTCCCCAATCATCGCTGTCTCTTCTCTCTCTCTCTCTCTCTCTCTCTCTCTCTCTCTCTCTCTCGCACTCACACAGTTTTTTTCCCACCTTCACTGTCTCTCCGTTACTCTCTTTCAGCACGAAAAGCGCGTCTATATTCACAGGACGTCGGAATGAGGACTGAAGCAGTTGGTTCCCGACTTTTCTGTCAGAGTCTTTTAAACAGGAACACAGTCGCCTTTTTTGTGTATCGACAGGGGCATTTTTCCGCTTTTTCTCTTCTTTTCCCTGCTACAGGAGAGTGTGCTGTTTATTCGATGGATCAGTAAGTTTGGAAAGTTTATTTATATACTTTGTCACATATACACTCATGTTCAGAAAAAAACAGAACATCTTGAACGACTGAAGATAGGACATTCATATTCACAGGACATGTACATTATATGTTCTGCAGAAATGATTAGAATTTTAAACATGTCGGCCGGCGGGTTCAAGGTCAACATTGATATCGCGGTGCTACATCACCTACAGGCAAAATGTGCCTGCTGCTCTCGTTGTCCCCATACCCCGAAGGCAATAGGTCAGTCTAACTTTAGCAGACGTGCAGGATGCCTCACAGACGTATGCGCGAACCGTACCAACAAATCAGTGAGTTTGAAAGAGAGCGCATTACTGGCATGAGAGAATGTGATGCATCCATCCGGGAAATTGCTTCTCGTGCGGGACGAAGTGTTTCAGCAGTGCAACGGGTGTGTGCAGAGTGGTTCACGGAAGACCGTAGAACACCACGAGATGGGTCATGTCACACCACCCAGACCACACCCGTGACACCTCATCCGAATGGTTCTGGCACAATAGTGGAACAATGGAACACGTTGTACACTATCAGGGCTGACAGTCCGTCGCCGTTTATTACAGCATGGGTTACGTGTGCGTCGTCCACTTCTTCGCCTATCTTTGACGTATGTGCAGAAACATGCTAGACAGCAGTGGTGTATGGAACGACGTCGCTGAGAACAGAATAGCGTTTTGGGCTGAATCCAGGTTCGGTTTGATTGAAAATGATGGCCGCATTTTGGTTCGCGTAAACAGGGCGTTCGGGATCACAGTGATTGCATCCGCACAAGACATATAGCTCGAAGTCATGGCCTTGTGGTGCTGGGTGCTATTGGGTACATCCACAAATCACAGCAGCTGCGTGTTGAGGGCGTTGTGACCAGTGTGACCTAACTGAATGACATCCTGCAACCAGTAGCCACACACTCCAGACGCCATTGTTCAGCAAGACAATGCACGACCACATGTTGCTGTACGACCACGTGCCTTCTTGGTGGCACATCAGATCACTAGACTTGTCGCCAATCGAAAATTTGTGGAATATGGTGAAACGACGGGAACAGCGATGCGACCCAATGCCAACCACCACAGATGAACTTTGAAACCAGGTGAATGCAGCATGGATGGCTACACCACAGGACGTCATTCGCGCCGCCTTATACGCGTCGATGCCACCACACATGGAACAAGTTATCGGGGACCATGGCGGACCATGGCGGACCGTGTGCCCACTAGGCAATAGGTCACATGCTGAACCGAGGTGACTGAAATGCTAATCATTTCTGCAGAATATACTAATGTACGTGACCTGTGAATATGAGCGTCCTATCTGTAGTCGTTCACGGTGTGCTGTTTTTTTTCTGAGTATGAGTGAATATACTTTGATACATATAAGCAACAAGTAAGTACGCATACATAAGTGTAACACAAAATCGTTTTCCCTAGGTGCTTAGTTTAACGATCACAATTCATCGAAAACGCCTGGCTTGTGATTTTTATCTTAAAAAAGTGTAAACATAATTGAAAACATTTTACTGTATTTTTAATATTTCTAGTTTTATGTAATTTTTGGCAGTCATTTTAAGCTGTTCGTAGACATGTTAAGACTGTCTTTAATCTATTTTCTGTCACTGCAGTACCACCTTGGGCATATTTGTAAAGGCGTGAAGTGCCTGTCATACAGAGATTGCGAGTCTTACAGTTTTATTGCTGAGAACGTGCTCACTAAAGACATCGTTCGATGACCTCAGAAACTTTGCGATGACCCTAGAACCTTTGCCATGCGTTCACTATATCAGTTAAAACTACATTTACGCCTAATACTACTATTACTTGCGTATTTTATGTGCACAAGCACGGCAAATTTGAACCACTGGATCTCGGTAACGGATAATGGTATCAAAAAAATTTTCAACGTTCCCCGAGGACATAATCTTAAGAAGATACAGTAAACATTTCGACAATTTGCCATGAATAGAAATTACAGAAGTGGGCATCCCCACAACTGGCTCTTTTGGTACACTAAAATCAATGTTTGTCTGGTGTATCTTGATAACGAATATAGATTTTCGAAAACGGGAAATTAGTGTTTCCAGATGAATGTCTAAAGGATGTACGGATAATATTTAAACCAATTTCTCCAAATGTTTGTATAGATAATTGCGGGTCACTGTGCGAAAACCGGTTTTTGCTGTTTTCTGCATAAATACAGTAACTTTGATCTCTGGATATCGGTAACGGATAATGATATCAAAAAAAGTTTAAGATTTCCCCAGAACGTCATCTTAGGAAAATATGGTAAAAATTTCGACAATCTGACATGAATAGAAATTATAGAAGTGGCCATCCCCTAAATTAATATTTTTCGTACCCAAAATTCATGGTTTCAGCGTTCTCTCAGAAAACACTTATGAACAAATGATGCTTTTTATAAGCCGCTTGACGTCCACTCTAGACCACACCTAATGCGAAAGGATCAACCGATATGCCTGGTTTGAAGGAAGTGTGTAATGTTGAAATTTTAACCCTGAGCTGCTCGATAGTTAAACCATGCCCGCTCTTCAGAATGGTGTACAAATGGTCGCCAGGCTAAGGACTATTTTTACTTGACCTCTTACCTCTGTGATCAATGATTTGCACTGCGTCACTCCAGCTCACAGTATTTTCAAAACCTTCCACGTCTGGTAGGGTATTTGGAAATCGGCAGCGGGCTCTTCCTATAGGTTTTGGTTATTATTTCCATTTGTCTTGTTTCGCCACACTTTTATTCGACGAGCGGAAGGTGATGATGTAATTGCTTCAGTTGTTTGAAGGAAGCTATTTCTCGACTTCAGCCTAGGACATAATGTTTAGCTTCCGAACATGGCATATCTTCAGTCATACACCTTAAGTATGGTTTGTATGCTGTGCAAAATTCATCGAACAATCTCTCTTACTTCTGAAGAAAAGTGTACCTATAGCAACAAATGTAGCAAATAGTAAGCGAAAAAATGATGAAATTTCACATGTAAAAAAGTTTGTTTTGTAGTGTTTTTGAACTTTCACTGCTATGAGTGTGAGTCCTGAATCCTTCCTGGCCACGCTGACAAAGCTTTATGGATTTATTTGTAAAAGTATCTTTTCTTTCTTTCTTTTGCTTGTACCGTTTGTCCCGCAGATACGCAGGGTCAGCATGATTAATCAGATGTGGCAATTTTAGTGGAAGAGGTTGCTTTAGTCGTCTTTTTACGCGTGACCTTGATTCGGACTTAGTCTCTGGCGCTCGAGCAACGCAACACGGGTCCTAGTATTACCAGACCCGTGTTGCTGGAAAATTCACTTCCGGTTGCGCAATCGCGCGGTAAGGAACTGATAACGGATGCCGTTCCTGCCGCCACCCCGTACCCCCCAGGTAGCAATTATTGGACCCCAACTGTCTGCGACTAGTGTAATCCATGGAATAGTGCGAAAGTGTTCCGATGTCTGCGAGCCGTGTAATTGAGGCGGGATGTGGGGACGAGCCCAGTATTCACCTAGGGGGATGTGGAAAACCGCCTAAAAACCACATCCAGGCTGGCCGACACACCAGCCCTTGTCGTTAATCCGCCAGGCGGATTCGATCCGGGGCCGGTGCGCCTACCCGAGTCTAGGAAGCAGCGCGTTAGCGCGCTCGGCTAACCTGGCGGGTAATTTATTTGTAAAAGTATAGACAGTGGAAATTAAAATGTACTGTGGTGCCTCTCATGCTCCAAGTCGGCCCGTTTGACGTCCTACCCTCCCTTAAGTGAGCTGGCCCTCAACTCTTGCAACTGGTCTTTAATGCACTGGATACTGTGCTGGGGTGAAGTTATCATTCGAGCTGGTCGCACACATACTCTACTGGCGACAGATCTGGCGACCTTCCTGACCACAGTAGTACCTCGCATTAATCAGTCAATTCATAGACACATGTGAAACATGTGGACGGGCATTGCCATGTTGAAAAATGGCACCAAAATTCTGCCGCATGAGTGGTAACACATGCACGAGGACTCACGATGTTAGTGATGTACTACCGTGCTGTCAGTTGCTTTAGTCACTTCCAGCCGTGACTTCCTGTCATGCCTGATAGTTCCTCTCACTATGACTCTAGGAGTAACACGGCTGTGCCTCTCCAAACCCTGGGAAGAACGAGATGTGTCCCCAGACTGCCGCCCTGCTAGCCAACAGTTGTCATCCAGGGTAGACCAGAACCGCGATTCATCGCTCAACACAATGCAACCCCCTTCATCAGCAATCCATTTTTCCCAGTCATGACTACACTCTCTGAATGCAGTCTGTTGTGCTTTGGTGTTAACGGCAGCCTTCACATGTTCGGCTGCTGCTCGTCCCCGACCTATGTTACGGGATGACACTGAATATTGCAGGCAGTTCATAACTTGTTCTCTGATGGCAGGCACAGATGTGCAAGGGATACGATGTACTTGGTGTGCAGTATGGCTATCTACGTAGACGGTTATATTCTGCAAGCCACCCTGCTCTTTGTGGCTGACGGTATTTTGTGTACTACTGTCACTTCCCTGCCCTCTCCATTTTCTTGTTCTAGTCGCGAATGGTACGCGACAAGAACGGTCGTCGGTAAGTTTTGGGCTCTAATTCCCTTTATTTTATCTTGATGTTGTTCTCGCGAGATATACTTAGCAGGAGGCAATATATTTGGTGGCTCTTCTAGGGACGTATGCTCACGGAAGTTTAACAGTGAACGAAAACATGACGCACAACGCCTCTCTTGCAGCGTTTGTCGCTGGAGTTGGTTTATAATCTCCATAAACATCCGTGCTTACTAAATCAACCTGTAGTAGTCAGACTTGATTGACAACAACCTTGATTATGAGTAGGCATGTCCTCACGTTGCCATACAGTCCAACATCAGCCCATCATCATAACCGAATACTCCAAAAATCTGGATATTGTACAATTGGACCAGCTGGTTTAATGGAGAACCACAATCAGGCCCCTTTCAAACTCTGTGATGTGCTGATTTTCTGTAGATAATACTTCCTCTAGCTTATTTAAACATAGGCCTAAGGCTAGTGAACATAACATGTGGAACAACATGAAGAGTACGCTCATATACATAAATCAAATGTAGCCAAAATGATTATTTTACGAGGCCATGGAGGTTAGCTTCCCAGATAATGTAAGAATGTGCATATCATGGTTTTAGCATGTAAGGATTAATCACGTATTCCATATTACATAAAAGAAGAAATGTTAGAAGGCGTCAGATATTAAATGCAATAAAATAATATAAGGAAATATAGTTTTTCATATGACAATAAAGAAAGGGAGTGTTTGGAAGTACTGAACATTCCATTTTAGACAAAAATCAAAGTGTATCATTAACTACCAATAATTTCACATAAGGAAAAAGATAGAGAGGATGCTAAGACGTTGTTATCCATGTCCGGAAAAAAGAATGATGTAACAAAGTACAAAATGTTCCTCATGAGTAAGAAAACAATGAATCTTTATTGTTTCGACTTGTTGTTGTCAAACATTTCACCTTCATCCTAGTGATGACAATTTAATTTTTATTTTTGTAAGCGGTTACTGGCTTTACTGTTAAGGATATGGGACGTTTTTATATTTGCGTAAATTGTTTACTTATTATTTATTTAGTTGTTTTTATTAACTTGGATTATCGTGTAATGTTTTACAAGTGTCAGTTGGAAACTAACAATTTCTGGATAGGCGCTCATGATTAAGACATTCTCAACGATATGACGCTTATAAAAGATGTCTGACTTTTTTATCGTACTTGTCTAATACAATAAGAAATTAGAAAAATATGAGACATTATAAACAGTATATCTGTTAATGGGACACCAAGTTTAGAGTGGGAAGTATGTGTTATGTTATCATTAAGCCTGACTGGTCAAGAAATAACGCGTTCTTGGAAGTACTTTAGGATCTTAGTTTGTTCAGTTAATAGTACAAGAGTAGTAACATTAATACGCAAAGCTAAAACAAGTAAACTAACATACTTCTATTAGAAGGAAAACAATCATTTGACAGAAGCAATGTACTCTAAATGTGCAGGTCGAGAATATAACTCTGGCCGCTTTCGGTATTAACCCAATAAAAGTTAACATTGACAGGAATTTTTCTGTGCATTTGGAAGTTCTGTATACTAAAATGGTTGGGTTTTATATGATTAATAATTGTGAATAGTTTAACTTTAGTACTAGTAGCCGATAGTGCTCAGCCAAACATTCAGCTAGAGCTTAAAATCTCTACTAATTATCATTGACTGCATAATGTTAATTAAGAGAGATTCTCACAGATAGATTATGCTTTTGTAGCCAACAATTATCTATGCAGTGGGGAACCAAAGCGTATAATTTTCTCTACGGTGGAATGAATCGAAGCCCACCATCGTTATTAAGACTGAGTGTGGTTCAAGGCAAATAGTTGTTGACTTTATGGCGGTATATGTTAATAAAGGTAATTCAATCAAAGTAAATCTCCTTTCCGGAGAGAGAACTGTAGTGTGTGATGGTATACTTTTTAGGTGAATATGCACAGAACACAGGTATATAATCCAATATTGAGGAGTACATTTCTTAAACGACAATTACGTAAACAAATGCAATAAGAAGAGGAAAGAATAAATACAGCAGGTGGTATAGAACAAAGAGTATTTTTGGCTATTACGTGCTTAGATGACCTTCACTGGGTGGTAAAGGACAGGTAACAGATGTCATTGTATGTAACTTTGTAGTTCAAAGATGGAACGTAAAATTGAGCGTGAAAGAGAGAGTGTAGTACTTACCAGTCTTAACTAACGTGCTATGAAGAAGGACATTTAACAGTACTGGAAGACGGTCAATTTATGGTGCAGGAATTTTTACCAAAGAGTTAGTTGCAAGTAAAAGATGTTTTATCAAGATACATTATAATAATGAATGCAGTTACGGTGTAGAACAACGGTGTTAATGTTAAATGAACTTTGACTGTGTGAGTCAGTTGTTCAAAGTATGTAGTATGGAAAAATCCACAATTTATTATCCTTTTTCTCAGGAATGGTAAACGTGTTACTTTCAGATTTGTGTCACATATTGAAGTGTATGGTCACGTGGCGGTGCAAAAATTTTGAGCTTCTAACTCGATGCAATCAAAAGATACGGCCATTTATGTCACATGTTTTGATAATCGAGAACCTGATCTAAACCTGTAGGGTACTTCCCGTTGACCTAGAATAATGAAATTTGGCAAGAAGCAACGTTTCACAATACAAGTAAAGGAAAAAATCCGAAAATAGTTAATTTGTACTTATATAACACGGAAAAGATTTATTTTCATTTTTTATCCATCTATTTGTCCATCTGCTAAGAACTCTTTTTCCCGTGATCAGGTTGGCTTATCAAATTCAAATTTATGTCACATACTAAGGTCTGTGGCCTCTTGGAGGTGTATGACATTTAAGCTTCTAAGTCATTTCAGTCAAAAGATTCGACCATATATCTCATGTATTTTGAAACTTGCAAACCCATCCATCAAAACCTACAGGCTACTTCCCATTGACTTATAATCATAAAATTTGCCAAGAAGCATGGATTCACAGGAAAAGTAAAGGAGAAGTCAGAAAATGTTAATTTGTAATTAGACAGCACGAAAAAACATTTTTGTAGTTTTTCATCCGTCTGCCTGTCCATCAGTTCGTTACGACTGCCTTTTCTCTTGAACAGATTGGCGTACCAAATTGAAACTTATATCTCACACTAAGGTCTGTGGTTTCTCGGCGGTGTAAAAATTTCGAGCTTCTAAAGTCAATGCAATCAAAAGATGTGGCCATTCAAGTCACATAATTTGATACTTGAAAACTCACTCACCAAAACGTTAAGGATACTTCCCGTTGACGCAGAAACATGACATTTGGCAAGAAACAATGTTTCACAATGCAACTAAAAAAAATTTGAAAGTTGTTTAATTGTAACTATGTTTCATAAAAAATACGTTTTCGCTTTTAGAACATACACTCCATTCATTACCCATCAAAAGTGTGATAGACGAACATTACTGCAAGCAAACATAAAATGTAAGGTGTACTCTTGTTTTAGTAAAAATAAGTAACTATTATTTTATGAAAAACGTCTGTATCTACATATATAAACTGAAATCTCCTGCTAGCCTGTTTTTGTATGTCCGGGTTAGTCTGAGGAACTATTGTAGAAATTTTGATACGGGCTTGGAATTCCCGCGACTGATATCTTCTCAGGATCTATATCGAAACAAGTTGTTGATATTCTCGATTCTAAAGCTGGGATGCCTAACTATATTAATTACGTGCTCAACACGGAGTCCTGACGTAACCGGATGGATCTTTTGAAGTGGTAGGCAGGTTTACAGGTGTCGCACAAAGTTATTTCCGACCAGACAGCCACTCGCAAGCAGATGAGTTCCGCTGTATTAAGAATGCTGCTGATAATTACTGTAATTCCAAAAAAGAAATATGATTGCTTATGTAATTGTGTATCAGATTGCTTTCAGCCACATATGTTTGCACATATTTGTTAAGAAACATGACATTTTTAATACGTGGCTGTAGCCTGTGTATAGTGAATTTGCAATAAATAATTATGAAGTTTTCACCTCGAGGCTGAATCACTTATACCCAAGTTCGCTTACAAATAAATTTGTTTTTGGATGGGATCCGCCTTGAGCTACCACAGTTTTTTTCTCCTTTCTCTCTGAGTAGTTTCGCTGAAGTTACACAATAATCACTGTATTTTTCATTATCTTTCTTTTAAATATCCGGAAAATTGGTCTTTGCTAAATGTACATAAATAAGTTTAAGTTTTTTTAAAAAAGTATTCACAAATCTGAAAATCAGATTACAATTTTTATATACCTTGTCACCGTATGCTGTGATTTTTATGATATTCTGTGTTTTGCGTTATAGATGTTTTCCTTTTACAGCTCGTTATCTGCAACCATCTTGGTGAGTGAACACCCTGACATACTGTAGTCCAATCTAGAGTTAGTTTTTCATGGTTACCGAAATCGCTTAACGGGAATGGTTCTTACGGTGACGTAACAGCCTGTTTCTTTGGCCTTCATTTTTGTATCCTGGCTTCTGACCCATTCACAAAGACCCTGCCGTCGACAGGATGTTAAATCTTCCTCGTTTACGCAGTTGCGATGGGTACAATCGTGTTGGGAACATTTCAGTGCGTCAAAAATTCAAGACCTGACAATCAATATGTGCATCCCTGGTTACTTCGGTTCCACGGCCAATAATCAAGCTGTAAAGTACACACATCAAAAAAAGTTTTGCATCACCCCAGTTCCCAGAACTTCTGCAGATAGACGTTGACTGTGGATATTGTATCACAAACACAGTCCGTTTGACTGTTCAGTGATGAAACTAAACCCGCCCACAACCAAGCATGAGCAGCCCTATTAGGCGGAGGGGGTCCGACAGTCGATCAGTTCCACTCATTCCATCAGGAAGGAGGTACACGACTCGTGTTGTCTGTAGTTCAACCATGCCTACACAGTCAATACCGCTGTTGATCACGTCCGAATTGTTACTTTGTGCCAGGAAGGGCTCTCAACAAGAGAAATGTCCAGGCGTCTCGGAGTGAACCAAAGCGATGTTGATCGGACATGGAGGAGATACAGAGAGACAGGAACTGTCGATGATGACATGTCCCGCTCAGGCCGCCCAAGGGCTACTACTGCAGTGGATGACCGCTACCTACGGATTATGGCTCGGAGGAACCCTGACTGCAAGGCAACCATGTTTAATAATGCTTTTCGTGCAGACACAGGACGTCGTCTTACGACTCAAACTGCAGTAGGCTGCATGATGCGCAACTTCACTCCCGACGTCCATGGCGAGGTCCATCTTTGCAACCACGATACTATGCAGCGCTGTACAGATGGGCCCAACAACATGCCGAATGGACCGCTCAGGATTGGCGTCACGTTCTCTTCACCGATGAGTGTCGCAAATGCCTTCAAGCAGACAATCGTCGGAGACGTGTTTGAAGGCAACCCGGTTGGGCTGTACGCCTTAGACACTCTGTCCAGTGAGTGCAGCAGGTGGAGGTTCCCTGCTTTTTGGGGGTGGCATTATTTGGAGCCGCCGTGGGGGTGGTCATGGAAAGCACTGTAACGGCTGTACGTTACGTGAGTGTCATCCTCCGACCGATAATGCAACCATATCAGCAGTATATAGGCGAGGCATTCGTCTTCATGGACGACAATTCGCGCCCCCATCGTGCACATTTTGTGAATGACTTTCTTCAGGCTAACGACATAGCTCTACTTTGGAGTGGCCAGTATGTTCTCCAAACATGGACCCAATCGATAATGGCTGGTATAGAATCAAAAGGGCTGTTTATGTACGACGTGACCCACCAACCAATCTGAGGGATCCACGCCGAGTCGTCATTGAGGAATGGGACAATCTGGACCAACAGTGCCTTGATGAACTTGTGGATAGTATGCCACGAGGAATACAGGCAAGTATCAATGCATGAGTACGTGCTACTGGGTATTAGAGGTACCGGTGTGTACAGCAGTCTGGATCACCACCTCTGAAGGTCTCGCTGTATGGTGGTACAAGATGCAATGTGTAGTTTTCATGAGCAAAAAAAAGGGCGTAAATGATGTATATGTAGATTTCCATTCCAATTTTCTGTAAAGGTTCCGGAACTCTCGGAACCTAGGTGATGCAATACTTTTTTGATGTATGTATATTCCCGTACGCAACGTTTCGTCCCCTCTTGTGAGAGAAATTCTCAGAGGCTGTAAAGATGGACGTTGATATGCAAAGTAACTTTCGGATAGTGTGTCGTTGACACGTAAAAGAGCTCAATGAAAACTGGACCACGCGCAGAAAGAACTGTTATGGTACTATGCAGAAGATAACTGAAAGAAATATGCAAAGAGACGTACAGAAATGCCACTTTCATTTTAAGACAATAATTACATTGAAGTCCTGTAATGGTCTGCTGGAGATTACAAAAGGTTCTTAATAGGCTGTGTGACCACCACTCTGCATCGTGCTCCCATGGTGGCGACAAGGTTTTAGAGCTCCTCCGCCTGTACTATGTGGTGCGGTCGCGCATTGCCATCTGTAAAAATAAAGTTATTGCCGATTTCATCCCTGCAAAGATGCACATGGCTAAGGGGCACAGTGCCACAGTAGCGTTGACTGGAAAGGTGCTGTGTTGAAAGATTTACCCTCAGCATGACCAGGTAAAATTATGCCTCCTCACACCATAACATCTGGACCAAAAAAACAATCATGTTCGACAATACTGGACGTATCCTATATGTCAAGACGTGGGAATACTCATTGCACCCAGGTACATTGTCAACTGTGATCGTTTTGGCTGTCGAGGTTTAAAGTGTGGGAAGGCAAAACGTTGCATGTGTGACTAACCTCCAAATCTTTTAACGCAGTACACTCACCGGTCACATTATTGTGACACTGTACCAGTTCCCCACGTGCGTCTCTTGAGGGGTGCTGTCGGCTCTAATTTCGTTTTTGTGCGTGACGATGTGCTAGGGCAAATGAACTGGCCTGTCCGTTCCCCCGGCTTAAATAGCATAGAACACGTGTGAAAGGCATTGGAGAGACGTGGTTGCAGCGCGTCCATATGCACCAACGATCATCCAGCAATTGCCAACCTCGCTGGTGGACGAATAGAACGCTCTACCACAAGAACTCCTTACCAACCTTGTCGCCACCATGGGAGCACCTTGCAGATCACGCGTTGCCATTTATGGTGATCGCACACTTTATTACGAACCATGCCCTGTCCATTCTTATTTACAGAAGACAGGGTGAATTGCATTGAGTTCAGTGTATATAGCGTCTTTGAATAAAATCTTCATTTCCATTCCTCTCACTACGCGTTTCTTTCCGCTACCTTAAGTACCATATTGCAGCAATTGTTTCTATGTATGGCCCAAGTGCCATCAAATTATGTTACTTGAAAGTGAGCAAACTACGTTGGTCTTTAAAGTTTGCACAACCAGTCTAGTTGCTACACTTTGAAACGTAAACTTGTTTATTCACTGAGGATTGAAATACCGTGCGATTAAAAGGCTTTATGAGGGGAAGATGCCCAAAAACAAACTTTTACAAGGAACTCAAAAGAGAAGCTCTTACCTACCACAAAACAGTTTGTCAGTTTCGTCTGAAAATTAACTTGCTACGTCATTATAGCCTCTGATAAAAGGACATAACAGAAAGAATAAAGCAAATAATCGACGAACACCTCCCCGGAAGCCAAATAGGATTCAGAACGGGAAGATAAACTCTGACAGAAATAGAACTCCTGCTAAAGAGCGTATGGGAAGCCCTTGAAGACAAAGAAAAGTTCTATGTAGTATTTATAGATTCTACAAAAGCCATTGACTTTATAAACAGAAAATTAATGCCAAAAAACTAAAGGAAACCCTGGCAAAAAACAACATCTCGACACGAATTATAAGCGCAATACTGCAATGGAACGAAGTAAGAATATCAGACAATCTCTCCCTATCGGAGCCGATACTCCAATCAAACGGAGTACTACAGGGAGACCCACTGAGTCCTCTGTTATTTATCCTTGCAGCGGAAGAAATTGTCAGAATACCCCAAAGGGAGGGTGTAGTCTCATATGCATATGCAGACGATATTGTAATAGGTGCAAAAATATTGCAAAGTTACAAGAAGCGATAAACGATATGGAAGATTGGTGTGTCGAACACGGCTTCGAAATAAATGTGGCGAAAACAGAAATGATGGTACTCAGAAATGGAAGTAGAATACCTGCATCAGCTGACATCTTTATACGAGAGAGAAAACTGAAGATTGTACCGTACTACAAGTACCTAGGGGTCCCAATACAAACAACTGCAAAATGTTTCACAAAACATGTAACAGAGAAAGCAATGCAAGCAATAATGGCAATACATGAAATACAATACATCAGATCCCTTAGCCTAAAGACTGCAATGGCACTATTCAGAGCCAAAATCTTCCCAGTACTGACGTACGGCATAGAAATTATTGGACCACACCTTACAGTGAACAACCTAACAACACTAGAAAGAGTGAAGGGGACCTATATAAAGAAAGCAATAGGAGTGTCGAAAACAACACGTTCGAGACTTGTATACCTGCTGGCGAGGGAACCCTTCCTCATTGAAGACCTTCGGACAATTCTGATGCTACCCAATAGCAGCGCCTTGGAAAGTCTACTTAAAACATTGAAGAAAATAAGGGAAGACATACCTCCAGAATTTTATAGCACAGGTGCCATGATTGACCGAACATGGACAAAGGGAAACTTCGAAACGAGACACGTGATCACCAGATTGGCAGTCCATGTTTTCCACCACCTTATTTGCAACAACACGTCATATCTTGAACCAAACGAAATGTGTGAGTGTAAACTGTGTCACCAAATTTGCAAACGTTACCATATAGAGCTCTGTACCAAAAGGATACGAACAATAAGTGACTATGCAAATCACAATATGTGAAGTTTCTAATTTATCTTATTGATCACTGTACATTGAATTTGTATGGCTATTTGGCTGCAATAAACTTATTATTATTATAAAAGGACATAGGAAATGTACTGTTACGTTTTCATTGTGCTGTTATCATAATTTAGGGAAGAAGATAGCTGAGAGTCATCTTCCATGAGCCAGAAAGGAAACTCCAGAATTCTTTCCCACCTAATAATAATTAACTCAGTCTAAAATGTCAGCTCTAATTGTTTCATCACGATATTCAAAGACTAATAAGTAAAGTTAGTGAATTACTCGTTTACACTGATGAATTAGGCATTCAACCCAGTTGGCATAGTCTCATCACTGGGAGCGCTGGTGTGACAGAGAGTGTGAGGAGAGAGCTGGAGGGTGAAGTCACCAGCTTGTGCATGTGAGCACTAGCGTCAGAGAGAGTGACAAAAGAGAGGTGTGGGGTGACGTCAACATGCATGTGAGCACTAGTGAGAGACAGAGTGAGAGGAGAGAGGTGGGAGTGACGTCACCAGCTTGTTCATGTGAGCACTAGTGTCAGAGAGAGCGGCAAGAGAGAGGTGCGGGGTGGAGTCACCAACTTGTTCATGTGAGCACTAGCGTCAGAGAGAGTGGCAAGAGAGAGGTGTGGGGTGACGTCACCAGCTTGCGCATGTCGGCGGCGGGCGGCTGGTTGCCGCGGAACTCACGGCCGAGCGCGACCCTGGAGCGCAGCTGGTTGTGCAGGTACAGGATCAGCTGGATGTCGCCCTTCCGCAGGCCGCGGCTCAGCATGCGGGACTTGCACGACTGGCTCATGCCCTGCAACAGCGCACAGCCTGCTCAGCTGGAGCGGTCTCTGGGGCCAAGGCAAGAGGGGCAGCCGAGAAATCTCTGAGGAAGCGCTATGTGAGTGTCTAGTAACAGAGCTCTCTTTCTCTCCGAACGTTTATCAACCTTAATGCAGACTACCCACTTCCCTGTCCTACTTTACCAACTGTAGATGGCGCAACCTGTACCACCCATTCCTCTCGATTCCAAATGAAAGTCCCGGCACGCTGTTGCCTTGCCCAGATGAAATACCGATCATCTCATCTAACACTTCTGGTAAGTTCCCTCCCAGGTAGACATTCCATATCATTTTCCGCCTGACATCCCCTCCAACACTCTCCACAGACCAGCCCCTACCATATGCACCATATTCCTCTCGATTCCAAATGAAGGTCCCAGCACTCTCTTACCTTGCCCAGATGAAATACCGATCGTCTCATCTCCTAACACTTCCGATAAGTTCCCTCCCAGGTAGACATTCCATATCATTTTCTGCCTGTCGTCCCCTCCAACACTCTCCACAGACCAGTCCCTTCCAACAATTACCAGGAGGTTCCATAACATCATCCTTATAATAAAGACCATGTACTCGTATATCCACATCAGCAACTTCTTGTAGTAAACATTGTCAACTATTTTCAAGTTAGGAAGGTTTCATACAGAGTACATCATGGTAAAACAGAGATTTAGAAACTAGATTTTAAACTGCAAAACATTTGCACGGGCAGACTTCCATCACAATTTACTGGTTAGAACTGCTGATTAAAATTGAAGAAACTAAGCAGATGGTACCTGGATAAATTGAAAGAACCAGAGGTTCTTGCGCGTTTTAAAACCAGCGTTCAGCAACGATTCTCTGACACAGGGAAAAGGGGTACAACAGAAGATGAATGATTAGTTTCGACAGATGAAATAGTGGAGGTAGCAGAGGATCAAATGGGCAAAAGGACAAGGCCTAGTAGTTACCCGGGTATAACGTGAGAGAGACTGAATTTAACTAATGAAAGTAGAAAATGTAAAATGTAGCAAATAAAGCAAACAAAAGGAAATGCAGACAAATCAAATATTAACATGACAGG
Organism: Schistocerca americana; assembly: GCF_021461395.2. Lineage (NCBI taxonomy): Eukaryota > Metazoa > Arthropoda > Insecta > Orthoptera > Acrididae > Schistocerca > Schistocerca americana. Next base: position 613,422,849 of record NC_060122.1, read on the forward strand.
AGGTGTAAAACGGCAAAGCAAAAATAGCTAGAGGAGAAATGGAAGGCTTTACAAGCATATATGACTATGGGGAAAATTTATGCTTACTGTAGGAAAATTAAAGAAAACTTTGGAGAAAGGAGAAGCACCTTTATGACTATTATTATCATTTCAAATGGCAAGTCTCTTCCAAGCAATACAGAGAAGGAATACATAGAGCGTCTGTACAAGTAAAACAATCTTGAAGACAATAGTACAGAATTTTAACACGACTTTCACGAAGATAAGGTGGGATATATGATACTGTGAGAAGAATTTGACAGAGCACTGTAAGACCTAAGTCGAAACAAGGCTCCAGGAGTACGCCACATTCTCTCAGAATTATTCAGACCCCCTGCGAAAGCTAGCCATTATAAAACTATTCCACGAAGTATAAGGTATATTAAACAGGCAAAATACTGTCATACTTCAAAAAGACTGTAATAACTGCAATTCCAAATATGTAAATTGTTGACAGGTGTGAATATTGTCGAACCATCAATGTAATAAATCATGGTAAAATTCTGAGTCGTATGAAGAGTGGCCTTCAAAAAGTATGCCACATACTATCATGGAAGGCCAAGTAACGGTTCATGAATGCTACACTACACTTAAAAAGTGACACAGCTGCATACATTATTTTTCAGCAATATCACTAAGTCTTTGTATGCCGCTATCGGAGCGTGCTACCAGTCGCTCGTTTCTTTCACGAAAGCAATACGTTCTTTGGCCATGGAGTCATTCGAGTACCATAGTGTGAACGTCTTCTTTGTGGGCAAATCGGCTTCCAAGGCCGTCTGTGGTCGATGTCGATGGCCTTCCTTCCTGATCAGCATCATCCAAGTCAGTGTGGTCTTGGTCAAATTGGTACCATTATCCTACGGCTGGACACGACATTTCATTTGGTCAACGGTCAGAATTTCACAGTGAATCTGTATGCAGCTTAAACGTTTTACCCACATACGTCTGCACTATCCCGAGCACTTCAACTCTGGAGTACATTTCCAACTGTCACGCTATTTCACTCCCTATCCGTACCACAGCAGCACTGTGTCCACAGAATATCCAGAACATGTGTTTTTTATGACAATGAGCCACTTTTGTCGCACAATGGTCTTAGGGTGCGACGCCTTGTATAACTCACTTTTTCAAGCTACGTTGTATTGAGAGAAGAATGGGAAAAGTGGTAGAATTCGGTCACTGTGAAGATCAGTTTGAGAACCACAGAAACGTAGGGACATGTGGGGCGATATTGACCAAACGACTTATCTTAGGAGACAGACTGAAGAAAGTTAAAGATACATTTATAATACTGGTAGATTTACTGATGATTTTGACAACTTGGACTGTTGATAGGAATTACTCTTTGAAATACTGAAAGTGGCAAAGATAAAATCAAGAAATTAAACAGTTATTTACAACTTATACGGAAACCAGACTACTGTTATAAGAATCGAACGATATGGAAGGGAAATAGTGGTTGAGAAGGGAGTAAGAGAGGACTGTAGCCTCTTCCCAACTTTACCCAACCTGTACATTGAGCAGGCAGTAAAAGAAACAAAGGAGAAATTTGTAAAAACGAAAGCTGAGAGGTTTGCTGATAACACTGTAGTTGTGTCAGAGGTGTCTAAGGCCTTAGAAGATCAATTGAGTGGAATGGACTTGTCTCGAAAAGCGCTATAAGATGAACGTTACCAAAAGTAAAACAAGGATAATAGCACGTGGCCAAATTACTATTTTAGCTATAAAATAACTAACAACGGTCAAGACAGAGAGCAAGAAAAGCATTTCTTAAAATGAGAAGTCAGTTAACATTTGACATAAATTTAGGTGTTATGGAGTCTATTTGGAAGCATTTCTCCGAAATGTAGCTTCAGACGGAAGTGAAACCTGGACAAATTAAGTACCGAATCGAATTGGGGAAAAAGAAATCTGGGCCATAACATGACGGTTGATAGGACACATCCTGAACGATCAAGGAATCGTTGGTTTAGTAATGGTAGAGTGAGTGGCGAAAATGGATTCGGAATAACAGGCCGGTTAAAATGGATGTTTTGTGCAGTAGTTTTACAGAGATGAAGAGGCTTGCGCAGGACGGAGAAGCGTTGATAGCTGCATCAAACAGAGTTTAGGGCTGGAGACCAAAACCACAATGTATGAACCTAGAATGTTTATATAATCCAAAGGCTGTAGACTGCCACCTAGGCTGATGCCAACCTGTTGGCAGTAGGGGGAGTGTATTATCATTTATTATTTAGCACATGACTGATACACAAAATTGCCAACATACAAATGAGAAATGATGAGCTTGACATGTTTACATATGTATCATAACAGAAAGTCCAGTTCTTTGATCCAGAGCACAGTCTCTGGTGTTGCTAGCAGGAAATCTTCGTCACTATTGTGATTTGTTCGAATCCGACAATCGTTGGCAACGTGATGTACAATGAGATGTCGAAACTCATGAGATACCTCCTAATTGCGAAATTGTTGCCAGTGCAGGATTTTGTGCACGCACTGATCTGTCGATTATGTCCCATATATGTTCTATGGGATTCATGTCAGGTGGTCTGGGAGGCCAAATCATTCGCTTTAATTATCTAGAATGTTCTTCGATAACTGTGGCTTGGTGACAAGGCGCATTGTCATCCATAAAAATGCTATCGCTGTTTGGGAACATGAAGTTCATGAATGGCTGCAAACGGTCTAGCGTAACAGTCAATACGAAGATTCATACCCTCTACGAATCTAAATAATCCATGTTAGTTATTATCCGATTTTGTTCAAATTTGCTACACAGCCTCTTATTATTAATGGAATGACGCTGTTAAAATTTAAAATTTTTGTTTATTATAGTGCCCGAGCTAAAGAAAATTACCTAAAAGTCCTAAAAACAACGCTTGTTTTTTTTTTTTTTTTTTAAACCAAGTTAGGAATAAATACAGATTGACTTTCATCATCATTAGAAGCCACTACAAATTTATCAGTGCATAAAATCAATCAGTCAGAATTTTCTTTTCAAAACTATAGTCACTGAGCGTTACGTAATACAAAAATCAGTCAAAATTATTATTTGATTATATTTTGTTATGAGTGCATGAGAATGATTGAGAGAGTGTATGTGGGACATATGTTAAAACTTAATACGTCATTTTTATAAAACTTTGTACAAATAGACCGTTGGAAAGTTATGGTGCAACCATGATTCAGATGACGTATGTCGGTGTGAGCTTGCTTTTGTATAAAAGCAGCCAGAATGAAAGTTAGAGACGGAATAAGTTTATTTATCGATTTGGAGAACATATTAGAAATTGAAGTTTTAATGATGTTAATTACTATCAGACTATTGATTGGATAAGCAAGCTCTGCCGCGAGAATGATCTGTAAGGAACATTCTGATTGGTCGTTTAGATCAACAGCCAATCAGAATTAAGCTGTTCCCTCGGGAATATAGTGGAGTGGGCAGTCAGTAAATACAGTTCGAGGTAGTCGCTTGCTAACCAGCCTACCATGTTAGATAGCTCCGTAAAAATACTCTGAAAAATGAAGAAATAGTGAGTTAATTGCGGTTCGAATACCCCGTGACTTAAGCGACTAGAGCTACGAACATTTTAATGAAAGTTTGGTGTTCCTAAATTATATAGTTCGAGAGTTATGAGCGTGTGAACTTCCTGGTCGTAGTAACAATACCGCGTGGCATGTTTCGTGCTCTGTACGGAATACTTTGGCGAGCAGTTCTTTCGAAGAAGAACACTGAAACGACCGAATGTTTAACTCGCGAATAGTTGTGGGTCGGTACCTGGTAGAAAGTGAAAATTAGTCGGATCGGACTTGCAAAAATTCTGACTGCTTTTCGAGTGAAACTATGTTGTACAGACAGTGAAGTTTGGATGATAGAGTATTACCATAGTGAATACGAACTTGATAGCCATTTCATGTGTTTCCATATGAATAAAAAGCAGATTCAGTCTAATTTTAAATTCTTTCTGCAAGTAGAATGCATCCTCCGAATGCCCGATTTTTTAATTATGAACATTTAGGAACTGACTTTCAACTTGAGTTACTCGGCCTCTGTGTGGTAGGTATTAGGTATTGGTTTCACCAACGGTGCTTTACACTGCCTAGCACGTATCTGTTACTACAGAGTGAAGGGGCGTCGGAAAGAATCACATCGAGGTGGGTGGACTTTCGGTAAGTGAAAGAGAGAATGCGGACTGCCGACCCCGCTCCGCCGAACACGGTTTCTCAGCCGTCTAGGGTCCAACCGGTATGGTCACTGGCCCAGGAGAGGCGCTGCAGGCGGTGTAATGCTGTTAGGAAAGGCACTCGCGTCAGTCTTCTGTTGGCAGAGCCCCTTAACGCCAAATTTCTCCGTACTGTTCTAATGGATACGTTCGTCGTATGTTCCACATTGATTTCTGCGATTATTTCACGAACTGTTGCTTGTCTGTTAGCACTGACACACTATACAAGCACTGCTGCTCTCATTCGTCAAGTGAACGCAGCCAGCCACTGCGTTGTGTGTGGATCTCGGCGCACTGAATTCTCTGACGATTTCCGAAACAGATTACCCCATGGGTCTAGCTACAAGTACCATTCCGCGTTCAGAGTCTGTTAATTCTCCGCCATGCGGCCACTATCCCGTCGGAAACCTTTTCACATTGATCACCTGATCTCAAATGACAGCTCCGCCAATGTAGTGTCTGATATTAAACCTTATGGACGGGATACGGCCGCCATTTTCATATGTGCATATCGCTATCCCCTTGTTCCATTTGTAAAGTGCATAATTGCGCCAGGCATTGCCCATACGGATTCGATTAAAAGCAGTCCAGGTCGTTTGTGGTAGATGATAACCAATTGGAAGCTTAGCATCTCAGTAGACATTACGCAGCCTCACATCTGTTACCTCTTCCCTCCAATCTTTCCATTCTTCAAGAGACTTAAAGTCTCTGGCAGTGTTGTGAGAAGCATCACTTAGAGTTGGACGTCGCAATTGTAGCCTTTTAAGATTTAAAGGTGGCAGACCGCTATGCATTAGTAGATCCGGATTTCTGAAGACCTCGTGGAATTCTCTCTTAAGAGCAGTAGATCTGCGAAAGTCGGGTGGCATAATACAACGGAAGCCGATGAACTGAGGTAGATCTATATATGACGGTAGTATCTGTTCCCGAAAGAACAGTTACCGTAGATGACCATGCAGCTTTGCTAGAAATGAAATGATAATTAAATGGACACCCTAGCTGCAAACAGGCATTGATGTACTTCGTTGGGGACATGTTGAAAATGTGTACCCCGAATGGGACTCGAACCCGGGATCTCCTGCTTACATGGCAGACGCTCTATCCATCTGAGCCACCGATGGCACAGAGGATAGTGCGCCTTCAGTGTGCCCTTGCACACTCCCCGTGAGACATGTTGGGAATGTGGGTTCACAAAATTCAGCGCTTGAGTATTGTTTTCGTGAATCCTCTGGTAGTTTCACATAATGTATGGAGGTTATTATTTTAGTGTTATTATTATTTTTCTAGGTGTCTGTGGGACATATAAAGTTGGAATGGTAACAAGTTTTCCGGGGGGGCGGGGGGGGGGGGGGGCGCGAGACAGAAACTGCGATCCCTGCGAACCCTGGTTCCGTACCTGTGTTGAAAGTGGAATACTGCTCGGGCAGCATCACACTGCGTCCACACTTTCATTAAGTTCTAATTGAGGCGTGACGATTCTACCAACTTTAAGCTTTTGATCGTTCGTTGGTTTATTTAGTAGCCACTGGTACTTAAAATCTGCTACCAACATGTCTTGCCTCCCAATCACTCTTTTTGTACATATTCTGTAGAAGCCTATTAACAACATCGATTATATTTTTCTAGTGTACAACATGATGAATTATCTTCGTCCCTCATAAAATAGTTCTTGCTAAGTTGAAGCATTACTGAAAAACTTGTAAAACCGCTAGGTGACGTCAGTACATTCTACTGACCACCAGTAACGTATCCTCAGGGTAAAATGTCAACACCCTTTACATATTTCAGACGTGGAGGTAATATTGTAACACTGGAAAAGCATTAAAGATCTAAATTCAGATGTGGAAATATTTAATTTGAGTATACATCATGTGCAGGCCGAGAAAGTACTTGTTTATTATTTTATAGTTTTACAACTATTTTGGCGTGAAATCCGCATAATGGCACTTAATTTGAGACTTTATAATCATGTTTTGGGTAGCAATTTAAAGGATGTGTGTGTGTGTGTGTGTGTGTGTGTGTGTGTGTGTGTGTGAAGGATAGAAGGGCAGCGTGTAGGGGTATAAAATAACGCAACATTGTAAGATTGAAGAAATTATGGCATATTCTTTCACTGGCTTATTTTTACAGACATTTTACATATGAAATTAACACTGATTCTTGACAATCATAAAACATCAATTATATGCGAGGGTTTATTGTGTCTTACACCACCTGCAGGTCGAAAAATTACCTGCATAGGATGTTATTTTTCAGTCATATGTGTTTTATAACTATTTAGATATGGAAACAACGTTGGGCCATTTAATTTGAGAGTTCATAATCATTTTTAAGCAGCAATTTTGATGAATATTTGTATGTGTGTGTGTGTGTGTGTGTGTGTGTGTGTGTGTGTGTTATGCTGAAGTATTTTAGATGTGGAAATATTGCTAGATACATCCTATATGTATTTTTTATAACTACTTTTGAACATGGTGCAAAACAATTCATCTCGTTTAGAAACCCCCGAGCATAGCCAAGATGGTGACTGTAAGCCTACATTGTGATTAGATGCTTCGTTTTAACAGACTGTACCGTACTGAGTGTGACTGGAGGAGTGGGAACAGGAGATGGTGAGTGGGAGGCGTAGCAAATCACCAACAACACTGGCTCAGACAGTTTGGATTTTTTGCTTTTCACCTGAATTCTTTTACGTGTCTATTTTCTTACGTTTCCCAGAACTCTAAAATTTTGAGTCCCCCCCCCCAGTTCCATTTTATATTTTTAAATTTATCACTAGCACCATCTAGGATGTTTTAATTTCCTGCCATCTGCCATCTTGTATTTTAGCATTTTGGTAACGCAGCTAGTGACTGATGTGTCGCAACAGCAGTGCCGACCAGCGGCATAAACTTGAACTATTTGCCAAGTTCTCCAGATATATACTGCCATGGATTAATACGTATATTGCTCCAAGACATTCCACTTACAAACAAGCCCTTTACAAAGTTTAACTAGCAGCACATTGCACCTATCGAAATTGAAATGATATGAAAGTTGCTTAGTGGAGCACAAAGAATCGAAAGCTATTAGCAGGTATATTCAGTGTTTACTTGCCTACTGTAAAGTTGATATTTTGTTCTAAGAAATGTCCACTTGACAGGCGGTATACTATAAAACACACAAAGTTCCTCTAATTTGATGGACAGTTAACTGAAATCACTCCACACTTCCATAACATTGTTAAACAAAAATAGTCAGTTAATATGTTCCTTGGTATGTGACAGAATACTTTTTTTTGCGATACTACTCTGTTCTACTCCTTTACTTTTCAAAAAGTTCATACGAAATACATCATACCAGTCCGAAATGCACAGGCACCTCCAAGAGCCTGGTTATGTAAAAGAGATTGCAACGGCTGACAGGTATATGTGGGAGTAGACAGCATGTGGGTACCTCTCTAACCTGAGTAAAACCTTGAATGAAGTTTTCACTTTGCAACGGAGTGCGCTGATATGAAACTTCCTGGCAGATTAACACCGTGTGCAAGACCGAGACTCGAACTAGAGACTTTTGCCTTTCGTGGGCAAGTGCTCTACCGTCTGAGCTACCCAAGCACGACTCACGACCCGGCCTCACAGCTTTACTTCCGCCAGTAAAACCTTGACCATGGTGCATGAGCCCTCTAGTTCTGTAGTTAATCACTTATAACTTTCTCAGTTTGGATTTTGTTAAAGGAAATATTCTATTTATGATGCAGGGACATTTCAGAATGAATCTGGAAAAGTACAATCCCTCTGCTTCAGTAACATTGCTAATATGAAATAAAGACGGTGCTGGTTCATACAAATTGTTTAAAATTCATTATCCTCAAAAATATTATAACTACAATTATGAAATTTGATACAGCTCTGATAATTCTTTAACAAAAAATGATTGTGAAATTTCTAAATTGTATACTAGTTTCACTGGCTGGATAATGTACCGTACTTTATACCATACTATCACATTTTCAACAACAACTTACAAAGTAATGAAAGTTTCTTAAATTGTTTGTGAGATGATTTACTTTGAAACACACATCTATAAATAACAAGTTTGCTACTTTTGTTTAAAGTCGACTAAAATTCATGAAAGTAAGTGAAATTCCTCGAAAAATTAGATAATGAGTTTCTAAAAGCAGCACAATCGCCAACAGAAAAGTTCAACAAAGTTTTTTTCGACTTCACCTCCTCTAACAGTGCGAAAATACCAAACACCTACACAACATGTAAAAAAGTCTGTAAATCGGACGACAAATTTAAAAAGAATACCTGTTTTCAACCAATGATAGCAAAATGTAGAAAAGTCTTGTGTATACCATATTTACTGAATGAACCCCTAATGATGGTCCATAAATAGAAGTGCAACACATTTGGTATAAAACACGCTTAAACTGCAGTACACCTAGAACGGAAAAACAAATAATATACTCTGTTTCAGATGAAACCTTAAGTTCCCAGAAACTGAGGAGGGAAAGAAATGTGATTAAAAAGTTGAGTCAAATTTATACAGAACTTGGCCGTATGAACCCATTTATCAGTACAATGTTGCACCCCGTCTGACGTGGATGTATGCACTGATGTGGATGGGAAGGGCGTCATAAACCTGTTGCGCCCTTTCCTCAGGAAAGCTGGTCCGCAACTGTTTTAATTGGGGCTTGATATCCTGGAGACTGGGACTGAGTATGTCTGAGCTGGTCACACCCATGTCCTGTTGGAGACAGATCTGGGGACTTTTCTGGCCACAGGAGGACCGCAGCATCACACAGTTAGTTCCTAAAGACATGTGCTGTTTGTAGACAAGGACTGTCCGGTTAAAGAATGGTATCACAATACTGTCACATGAGAGGTAACACACACAACACAGGATGTCCATCATGTAGTATTGTGCTGTACAAGTTCCCTCAATCACTACCAACTTTAACCTGAAGTTATAAGGTGGTCGGTTTGCATTGACCAATTTTAGTCCAAAACGCTGGGCAAGTTTATACGTTTGTTGGGAGGGGAAGCTGACATTGGCTGCTTTCAACTGGCTGCGATGACAGAATCGAGGTGCACACCCTGCAATCTTTCTCAAACGATTTCACAGAAACAAATCAGTAAAAGAATTTAATTTTTGTGTTTCTTATAGCCTTGTACGTCAGTTTCATGATGGAGTGCCCGTCATTTCGTTAATGGTTGTAGTTATTGTGATATTTGCATCTGTGTAAAACACTGCGCGAAACTCGAAAAAGTTTGTAGTGAAAAATAGGGCTCGCTATGATTTTGCGTTTGGTGCATATTACTCGTTGCTGTGTGTGAAATTTTGCCAACATATTGAATTTTTCTTTAGACGTCGTTGGAGGTCTCTATTTGACACCAGTCTTGAGAAAATCTATCTTATGTAGCACATGCATTTGCGACCGCGATAAAGGCAGAATGAAATATCCATAACATTTCTCGTATCTCACATCCAGTTTGAGATATCGAAATGAGATTTTGGGAAATGATAGCATACAGATGAGAGTTTGTTGCCATATGGTTACTATGCAAAACTTCATTATCTCCTCTATTATTCCTCTAACTGCGAACTTCTTTGATGAAAGAATATAAATTTTAAAGGCCAGCGACAGTTGGTGAAATGAGAAATGCTGTGGCTTTAGGAACAACATAAGAGAAGACATTACATGCCTTTTTTGTACCGAGTATTTGGCTCTTCACAAGGTATTGATCTTACTTCCACTCAGTTCACAACTTAATAACACTCGTTCAAAATTCCCCCGCAACTGCAACTGCAGTCATTGCTAACAGACAAGCAGCGCTGCATAAAATAACTTCATAAATCAGTAGGGCAAACGTTTCCGTTAGCACAGTGCAGAGAAATACGACATTAATGGGCTATGGCAGCAGATGACCGACGCGAGTGCCGTTGCTAACAACAAGACATCGCCAGCAGTGCCCGGTAGATCCTAGACAACTGGAAAATCGAGGCCTGGTCAGATGAGCCCCGATTTCAGTTGGTAAGAGCTGAACGTAGGGCTAGAGTATGGAGCAGACCCTTTGAAACCATGGATCCAAGTTATCAACAAAGCACCTTGCAAGCTGGTGGTAGGTCCATAATGATGTGGGGTGTGTTCACATGGAATCGACTGGGTTTTGGTTATGTTCAGCTTCTTGGAGACCATTCATGGACTTCATATTCCCAAACAGCAATGGAATTTTTACGGATGGCAATGTGCAATGTCCCCAGGCCACAAATTGTTCTCGATATGTTTCAAGAACATTCTGGACAGTTCGAGCGAATGATTTGGCCACCCAGATGAGCTGACATGAATCCCGTCGAACATTTTTGGGACATAATCGAGAGGTGGGTTTGTGCACAAAATCCTGCCCCGACAACACTTTTGCGGTTATGGACAGCTACAGGGGCAGCATGTCTCAATATTTCAGCCGTAAAAAGAGGGGCCGACACTTTATTAGGAGCTTTCCCATTACTTTGGTCACCTCAGTGTATAGCGATAGAAATGACGCACTGACACCATCACAGAGATTTTGAATAGCTTCATACACCAACTGACATCACAATGAACTGGGTCAGTGGCCAAATATCCAAATGGCATGTGTCATGCAGTGAGCCTATTAGTGTGTACCGGGGAAGTTGTGAACAGCTTCATATGGCAAGTGACACGGCAGCTAACTGGCCCTACTCAAGGTATCCAGCAGACGGAGTGTGTTGCATATCGTACCTTGAAGCGGCACATGGTGTGGTCCTGGCAGACTCTGCAGTAGTCTATGGTCTTTGCCAGTGTCACTCCCACAGCCGCAGCCACCAGCGCAGTCCTGATGGCCGCCAACGCCCACAGCCTGCGCACCTGCAACAACTGGAAACACTACCTCAGGAAAGCCCTAGTCAAGTACAGCTTGGATATTTTTTAGATGGCATTGACACAGCTATCATTCTGGCACTGTTGACAAGTTTCAGGCGAAATACACCTTGGAGTATGGTTAAACGTGCTCAGGCTAAGAAACGAGTAGTAGCGTTTCAATGAGACACTACTTGTAACCGGACAAACTACAGAGTCCACAAGGTGTGCGACCTTTTACAAAGGTCTCCTCTGCTGGCAGAGAAACAGCCTCGACTGTCACGTGCCTCTGCATAAGAGGGTTTACAACATTATTCAGGGTGCTCAAAAAAAGTGACGAATACTTTGAGAGGCGGTAATACTCACTCAAACAAGAAAAATAAGTCCAACCAACATGGGTCCAGAAACGCATACTTTTCGAGTTAAACACGTTTATAGGAAGGGTTGCGCAACACTTGGTAGTGAATATTAGCACAGTCGTTGCATTACCGCTCCGTCAAATGTGTTGGTAGTGTATTATGATGTGTTACTCACAGTGCTCTTCTGTGAATGCTACATTCGGTGGAAGGAACCTCTGGGATCAGTGTGCGATTATTAGCAGCAGCAGAAGGCGTGTCTCACTCTCTCATCTGGGGAGCGGGTGGGGTGGGGTGGGGGGTGGGGGGTGGGGGGTGGGGGGGGAGGGTGTTCCATGAACAGTTGCTGCACCATATCATCACTAGCACGTTCAGGCATTAAGAACACAGGCTCATCATAGCAGACGGCGGTTCTGTTAATGGCTGTTGCAAATTTTCATAACCAGCATGTAAGGCAAATATAAATCCCCAAGCAGTTCAGAAAATGGAGCATCAACACCGATTCTCAGACTACGTTTTCGCAGGTGTACTTGGTGACAAATTAATAGGGTCATATGTGGTACCACAAAGGTTAAGTGGGGTACATTATTTGGACTTTCTCATTAATGTATTGCCTATCTTGTTGTAGGCATGCCATTCTGGTTCATACTTGATGGCGCACCAGCACACTTACGCCACAATATGTGTCAACATCTGATGCGACATTTCAGGACCACTGGATGGTCGGTGTGGTCCCATATCTTGGCCTGCTCGTTCCCCGAGACCTCGATCCCCTTGAGTTTTGACTATGGGGACACTTGAAGGAATTGGTCTACGCCACGCCAATCAACGATGTGGGGACACTACATGGTCGCGTCTTCAATGCGTGTCTGTAGGCACAACAACAACTGGGTACACTTCAAAGGGTGCATTTTTTTTTTTTTTTTTTTTGGATTGTCGTGAATGGACGCCACGTTGACCACCTCCTGTAAACATGTGTTTATCGCTTAAATTATGTATTTCTGGATTCATGCTTATTGGACTTATCTCAAAGAGTATGCATTTCCGGACCCATGTATATTGGACACATATGAAGTCTTTTTCAGAGACTGAATTAAAAAAGCATTTTACAGTATTGGAGCACTGTTTGTATATGCGATTATGTCGCAGTTGAAGGCACTTATTTTTCTTGTTTCGATGAGCACTACCACCTCTCACAATATTCGATACATTTTTTTGAGCACCCTATATATGTTAGCCGTGAAATGTACATATGCATCATGCATGAAAATACCAAAGCATATAAAAAATAAACTAACTACATACTGTTGTAATAATATGTGAATGCCTGTCTTGTTTTATTAGTGAAACTCTTAATGTCATGAAAAACAAAGTAAAGTGTTGAGGCCAAAGAATTCTGCTACTAGTCCAAAATCATAAAAGTGGGAAGAATTCCTGCCAGCTTTTTTGTTAGAAACAAGTGAAACACCGTACTTCACTTTTTCCCGCCATACTTAGGCGCCTTTTTTCCTCCTGCTCTTATAACGTGAGAATCTATATTTCTATGTAAATTTGTTTTGGCTTAAATGAAATAGATTGTAATTACTATGTGGAATTCATTTTGTAATATATTACCTGATTAATTCTCATCCTGACAAAAATAATTTTGTATTTTTTCATAGGCCATGAGGAAACCGTTGGTGGCTTGATGGTGTAACAATCGAAAGCATTACGTGTTAATTTCATTATTTGTACACTATCGCTAAGGAGAACCTGCCTGAAATCAATTTGCAGATCAATTCGTTCAGTCCGTTGCGTGTATTTTTTATGTAAGAATTTTGTTTGGTTGATTGGTTAAGTGCCATCGAACAATGACGTAGACAGCTACTTCAGTCGCTTGATGTCTCCAGCTGCACAGATTACATTAGATTTGATTAATACTTGTTCCATAGATCATGAATACGACACTTCGTAATTATGAGGAATGTGTCAGGTTAATAAAAGGTGCCTATACAAGATATTACATTACACAAAATATTACATGCCACTTAATATTTTTAATTTTATTTTTTGGTGGGGGGTGGGGAAATTACCCACTTACCATATCCAAAAATTCATCTAATGATTAGAAGGAGTTGCCATTCAGAAATTCTTTTAATTTCCTTTTAAATGCTATATGGCTATGTGTCAGACTTTTGATGCTATTAGGTAAGTGACCAAAGACTTTTGTGGCAGAATAATTTACCCCCTTCTGAGCCAAAGTTAGATTTAACCTTGAATAGTGAAGATCATCCTTTCTCCTAGTGTTGTAGCCATGTACACTGCTATTACTTTTGAATTCGTTCGGATTTTTAATAACAAATATATATACTGTGAGGCTACAGTGAAGATCGCCAGCTCTTTAAATAATTGTCTGCAGGATGATCTTGGATGAGCTCCAGCAATTATTCTGATTACACGCTTTTGTGCAATGAACACTTTTTTACTCAATGATGAGTTATCCCAGTATATGATGCCATACGAAAGCAGAGAATGAAAATAGGTGTGGTAAGCCAATTTACTGAGATGTATATCACCAAAATTTGCAATGACCCTAATAGCATAAGTAGCTGAACTCAAACGTTTCAGCAGATCTTCAGTGTGTTTTTTCCAGTTCAACCGCTCATCAATGCATACACCTAGAAATTTTGAATATTCTATCTTAGCTACCGATTTCTGATCGAAGTCTATATTTATTAATGGTGTCATTCCATTTACTGTGTGGAACTGTATATACTGTGTTTTGTCAAAGTTTAATGAGAACCCATTTGCAGAGAACCACTTATTGATTTTCTGAAAAACATTGTTTACAATTTCATCAGTTAATTCTTGTCTGTTGGGTGTGATAGCTATACTTGTATCATCAGCAAAAAGTACCAGCTTTGCATCTTCATGAATATAGATTGGCAAGTCATTAACATATATAAAGAACAACAGAGGACCCAAGACCAAACCTTGTGGCACCCCATTCTTGATTGTTCCTCAGTTTGAGAAATCACCAGTTTCTTGCATATTACACGAACTGCTTATTTCAACTTTCTGCACTCTTCCAGTTAGGTATGATTTAAACCATTTGACCGCTGTCCCATTCATACCACAGTACTTGAGCTTATCTAGAAGTATTCCATGATTTACACAATCAAAAGCCTTTGAGAGATCACAAAAAATTCTAACAGGTGACTTCTGGTTACTCAGAGCATTTAATATTTCACTAGTGAAAGTATATATAGCATTTTCCATTGAAAAACCTTTCTGGAAACCAATCTGATTTTTTTAAAAACTTTATTTTTAAAATGGTGTCAAGCTACTGTACACTACATTACTTTTTCAAGAATTTTGGGTAAGGCAGTGAGAAGAGAGATTGGGCAGTAGTTGTTGACATCAGATGTATCTCCTTTTTATGCAGTGGATTAACAATGGCATACTTCAGTCTATCTGGGAAAATACCCTGCTTCAGGCAGATATTACATATGTGGCTAAGAATCCCACTCATCTCTTGGGAACAAGCTTTTACTATTCTGCTGGAAATGCCACCAATTCCATGTGAGCTTTTATTCTTGAGAGAGTTCATTATCTTCCTAACAGAAGGAGAGGTGGGTGGAATTTCAATTGCATCAAATTGTGTGGGTAAGGCCTCTTCCATTAACTGCCTTGCTTCTCCTAATGAACATTTAGATCCTATTTCCTCCACAACATTTAAAAAATGATTATTCAAAATATTTTCGACTTCCAGCTTGTTATTTGTCAAGTTTCCATTCGCTTTGATGGTAATGCCATCATCCTGTACTCTTGGTTGCCCTGTCTCCCTTGTAACAATATTCCAAATTGTTTTGATTTTGTTATCAGAGGTATTAATCTCAGACATGATGCACGAGCTTCTGGACTTTTTAATAACCTTTCTTAATGTAGCACAGTAGTTTTCTAATATTTGGCTGTTTCTGGGTCATTACTATTTCTTGTTGTTAGATACAGTTCCCTTTTGTGGTTACAAGATATTTTTATTCCCTTAGTAAGCCAAAGTTTTTAGCATGGCTTCTTATAACTAGATTTAACTACTTTCTTGGGGAAACAGTTTTCAAATTCTGTTTAAAGTGCATCATGAAATAAGTTATATTTTAAATTATCATCAGCTTCCTTGTACACCTCATCCCAGCCTAACTGTTGACGATTTTCCCTAAAATTTCTAATTGTTGAATCATTAATCGAATGCACAACATCTGAGGGTAGTTTTAAATTACTGAATGGAGCTATGTCATATACTGTAACTAGCTGAGCACCATGATCAGAAAGGCCATTCTCAACAAGACAAGAATTTATGTTTTTAAACTTATCTTGGTCTATAAAAGTGTTATCTATCAATGTGCTGCTGCCTTTACTAGCCGAGTAGGAAAATCAATGACAGATGTCAAATTGAAAGAACCGAGCAAGACTTCCAGGTCATTCTTCCTGTTACACTCTTTCAGTGAATCAACATTGAAGTCCCCACAAATAATAATTTGCTTTCCCCTATCTGGCAGATAGCACAACAAGGGATCCAAGTTCTCAAGGAATAAATGAAAGTTTCCTGAAGAGGACCCATATACTGTTACAGTTATAAAAGAGCACTCCTTCAATTTAAGTTGACAGGCACATGCTTCTATATGTTGCTCTAGACAAAACTTTTTTGTATCTAAGCTTTTTACACAGTGATAACTTTTGACATATATGGCAACTCCTCCTCTCTCTACTCATATGTGCAGCTAGTTTATAACAACTGATATTAACTTTTCCATATCAGACACAATGTGATGGTCAGACAGGCATAGTATATCTATTACATTATCAGATTCAATGTCATCTAAACAAACCAGGAGCTCATCTACTTTATTGTTCAATCCCGGAATATTATTTTTTTACTTTACTTTTGTGAGAATCTACTTTTTCTTTAATCCACCAATATTTTGGTTAAATATGGTAACATTATTATTTACTTTACTGTTGTGAGAATCTTGTGAGCTTTGGACCTCTTTATCCATGAGTAGTAGTGTCCCCCCTTATGGATTTCGCTAACAACCCTGCCAGTTTACCCTTCCCTTTCCTATTGAGGTGTAGGCCATGCCTTGTGAAATCCCCCCTATCAATAGCCTTGACAGGAAATCAACCCAATGTCTGACAGAGTGGCCACCCTACGCAACTGATCCAACTCCATATTTACCCTCCTGACAGAGCGGTTCAACTGGGGCTGATCATGCCACATGAAAGCAGGCACCAGCCCAACGTTGGCATGGGTCATTGCAGGGGCTATTTTCACCAGATCACACTCAATACTGTAGCCCTGATCCCTATCAATACTGTTTCCCACTCCACCCACTATCACCACATGATCCTGCTTTGAGAAACCCTTGCACAAGGAACCTATATCCTCTACCACCTGGCTAAGACATGCACTTGGCTTGAAAACGTTTGTGACCTGGCATGTGTCACCTAATTTTTTCTGCAAAATCTGGCCACACCTCTTCCATGGCTGCTACCTAGCAACAGAACTTTCCTCTTACTTTCTACTTTTTTTGAAACAGTTGATTTCCTAGTGAGATTCTGTTACATCTTAACTTCATCTACTGCTACTGGAGCCTCTTCCTTTCTTAACTGTGGTAGTAAGGCAAATCTATTGGTTGTGCCAATTGGGAAACTGTCAGACACTATTCTCTTTCTGTGGCCCCTTTTCTCAGCTACCACTTCACAAATAGAAACAGATGGTGAACTGAAATATTACGCTAATGCGAAATTCTCCAATTTTTTCGGCCATTATTACTTGCTTCTGTCCAAAATTTGGATCAGATTCACCATTATTAGGGGTTTCTGTCTCTCGTCGCGGTATTACGAGGTGCTTTGGTAATCATATGCTTTTACTGTCGATACTTAATGAGTAAACTTCTATCTAAAACATCTCAACTTTTAAAACATAGAAAGAAAGAGAGAGAGAGAGAGAGAGAGAAATGCTTCAGGTCCCAACCAGTAGCGGAGAGGGGGAGTATGCAGATGTCCATATCAAAGAATCGATGTTCAATCTGTATCAAAATTTGCTGGAAGCTCCTTACACAACTAACTCCGTTCCATAGACTTGTTATAAATGATGAGTTAGATGGAACGTGTCTCGCCAGATTCTCTGTAAGGTTAATCATGACGACTACTAGGATCCAACGAATTTAATTTTGAAAAGTACTGAAACCTACAGAATATATTAGAGTAGTTACTAACTCCTAGTTATCGTTTTGAAAAAGGTTATTTAATTTATGGGTTTTTTTTGTAAGCACATGACTGCAGTTCTAAAACAAGTGGAAAGTCCCAAAAGAAAATGGTGCAGCTCATTAATAAGTGGAGTGCGGTGTGGTGTCTCGGTTTCCGCATTTGAATGAGAACAACACTGCAACAATCCATGCTAAGTTGGTGGTAGTGTTTGATACGGATGGCGGTTATCACTGAAACAACTGGTTTTCGGTTATTTCTTTTGTTTTTCACATCAGTTAACCTGACTGTTAAAACCGTTGAAAACAACGAGTTTCTCAAATAACCGATTTTCGGTTTTTTACTCCTATTACTTCCTGTACTAAATACAGAAATCTAAAAAATACTGAAAAACTTTGACCCTCTTAGTATCAAGATACCTAGAATCAAGATGTTTAATAAAGTTGGCAAATAAAAGAAAACATAGTTTTTTTCTGAAAAGTGATAAGTCGTCGAATACTACAAAATAATCACAGGATACTACTATTGATTCTAATTTTTTGAAACTATGCTCGAAATTCATAGTGAGTGCTACAGCGTGAAAACTAAGAAATCAGAACTCTGTTTTTCGTATTGATTTGTTCCTTTTCAAGGGCTACAAGCAAATAAAGACATATTACGTAGACGCAAGTAGCAGATCAGCTACTTTCTATTTTTATCGTATACTATGAATGAACTGTTGTTTAGTTTCTAATTTATTACTGTTACGGTAATTTCCTTTCTCTTATATTATTTTAGAAACAGCAGACAAATCTGTACCCTTTAAAACAAATGATGCATTGTAATTCCAGACTATGGTTTGCGCCATTCTGCAGTACAATGAATGTGTGGCGACGACAGGGAGAAACCATCGTATACACCTGGTGGTTCGTTGGTTGGTTGATTTGAGTGGGGGGACCAATCAGCGAGGTCATGGTCCTTCGGTTTTGGGAAGGATAGAGAGGGAAGTCGGCCGTGCCCCTTCAAAGGAACCATCTCCGTATTTATCTGAAGTAATTTAGGGAAATAACGGGAAACCTAAATCAGGACGACTGGACGTGGGTTTGAGCCGTCGACCTCCCGAATGCGAATCCAGTGTGATAACCACCGCGCCACGTCGCTCGGTGGACCACATGGGGCAGGTCTCGCATTCTGCACGTACACGCGTATCTTAAACCATGACAACAGGCATATAATTGCCTCGGTAACGCTGTAACAGTTCTTAAGCCATGTGCTTGTTGTTCGTTTTTGTCAGCATTGTTATAAAATAGCACTGATCGCTTTTCTCGTTTTCGATAATGACGCAATATTTCAAACCAATTCAAATTTTCCGAATAAAAATTACTCCTTTTTTGAAGAAAAGGTTTATTCAAAAAATGAAAAATTTTAGCACTGCTGCTATGGCTAATTGACATTTCGATTTCCTTACCGAAATACACGGATTATTCAAAAATAAAATACCGGCATCGGTTTTAAGCGGTCGGTTTCTCCCATCCCTAGTGCATGGCCACAATGCTCCATCATATTATTCATTGGTCAGGTGTCACAAACGCTTTCGCAGTGGGTAAACTGTCCTGAATGGGGAATACCGAAGTAGCAAGCCATATATTTCAGAAGAACGGGGAATCGTATGAGAAATGCAGGACCTGGTGTTCGAAAACCGACGTATCTCAATCACGGCGATAGTTAAATAAGTGAAAATCAATCATGGATCCATTTTTAACGTCTAGCATGACATTTTAAATATCACAAAAGTCGGCACCAACTTGATCTACATCTACATCTACATCCATATTCCGCAAGCCACCTGACGGTGTGTGGAGGAGGGTACTGTAGTGGGACGCGAAATTGAAGCGTCACCCATCCACCAGTGTCAGCTCAGTTTGCAGGTGAATATAAGTTTAATTTAGTTTTGTTTATGTATTTTTTGTAATATTTGTAATCGTTGTGAATTGTCTAAAGTTTGTATTTATTTTTTATATTTCATGTACGGAGAGGGCGGCGCAACGAACGGAGACAGCATCTTCGCTGCCGGGACCAGAGAGAAAATTGCTGGCCACTATACGTCGCGGGTCGACAGCCAAAGAACAACGGAAGATCCTGAAACCGAGTTGTTGCGTCGTGCTTCTAAAAATCGAAAAAATTAGAATTTGTAATGTTTCTACAACAATGACGTCATAGAAAGTTTAATCATGTTGTAAATGTTCAGTCCTATCTCGTCAAGACTCAGGTTCACATCTATATGTAGGAAGATAATAAACTACTGGATGCTACTTAAGTCTCAATACGTGTTCCGAGAATTTATTTATGAAGAATTATGTTACGTAATTTGTTTGACAAGATTATTAATTTCTGAGAACGTTCATCGCGAGTTTGAGTCTTGAAAGTTTATTCAATGTGGTTCTAATATCTATTAAAGCAGATAACCTCCATTAATATAATTTCTGAGGAGAAACAAACGACATCTAAATTGAAAAAGTTTACGCAAACCAATTAGACTGAGTGACGTAATTCTGCGCATACGACTCAAATGATGATGTTTTACAGTTTCGTTCAAGAACCATTCTGAGACAATTGAAAAAGAATTTAAATAGTTCTGAAGTGTGTTGTAACTGACGTAGGTGACGAAGTCTGCACATGGTCATATGTCAAAAAGAAAATCATTCATACGAAACTTGCGTCGTTACACTACACCGTGGCGACCTTAAAAACAGGACTTGTGTGCAACTAAGGCACACAGGTACGAAACAATTAAAACATCAAGAGTCCTTCGGAAGTCAACGCGAGTTTTCGTGGAGCCTTCACCAGCCAGCGGCGACTTCGCGGGTGTGGGCATCTGACGGAGCGCAACCAAGCAGTACGGTCACGCAGTTATTCCACGAGAAGGCGCATCTGTTGGGCAGCAGCTGAACGCTGCAAATCCCGACAACCTTTTTCTCCCTAAACTAACAGGTCCAGTACTTCAGCTGGGGGGCGGTCCTCCGGTTGGTATTAGAGGTGTTGCTGAGGGCTTCGCCTGTCTACGGTGCGGCCGGGCGTGGTTGCAGCCAGTGACGTCTCCGGTGTTCGACTCAGCGTCCTGCCGGTTGCGGAAGCGGGGTCGCAGCATCTCAGCGGCTGCATCGACGGCTGTTACTTCTGCAGCCCATAGCAGCACACTGATCACCGAGAACTGAAAACTACAATATTAGTGTCCGGTGAGTCTGTTTTAAGTTGGAAGTGGAGTGTTGTACGTAGGGAGTGTGCATTTATAGGATTGTTGATTACAAGTCTGCGTGTGTAACTAGTTAAAATCTTACAATAATGTCGGGAAGTGGAATGTCAGACGAAGAGCAATCTGTGTCCGATAGGAACAATCTAACGAAGAATCTACTGCTAGATTAAAAGAGGAATTAAAACAATCTGACGAAGAATCTACGGCTAGATTAAAAGAGGAACTAAAACAGGAATTAAAACAGTCTAACGAAGAATCTACTGCTAGATTAAAAGAGGAACTAAAACAGGAATTAAAACAGTCTACCGAAGAATCTACTGCAAGATAAAAAGGGGAGTTAATAAAATCTACAGACAGGTCACAGGAACATCTTAATGAAACCAGTCGTGAATTAAGTGATAAAATAGAGGCTTCTAAAGTTGAAATGCAGGAAAAACTAGTGGGACTTAGTAATAAGATTGCTGATAATTGTAAGAGGTTAGAAGAACATATCCAGGAATCACGTGAGGAAAAAGCTCGCATGCGAAATGATATTACTGACTTAACCAAGAGACTAGATAATGACAATGTTTTAGTTGTAAATGAAATAGAGAAAAATAACGATAAGTTACGAGGTGAATTTTCTATGCAAACAGAAGCTGTTCGTAGAGAATTATTAGAATCTATTAAAGAGGTTTCTACCAAACCTGTAGAGATTTCTTCAATAGATAATGTAGAATTAGAGATATTAACTCATCGAGCAGAAAAAGATCATACTGAAATAGAAACCATGAAATTTTTAATTACCGAAATATGCAGTAACCTTCAGACTTCCAAAGATAATAACATTGACGAAGGTACAGAGCGTTCACATCGTGAACACAGTGAAGAATCGATATTAGCTAATCGCGTATCCAACACAGAAATGCGAATACAGGAAATTGCTAAACGGTTATCGGAATTAGATAATAATGAAAACATTTCAAGTAGTAGAAGTAATAACGTAATCAGAGACAACAGTCACATCGTGTTTGCCAGCTCGGACGACAACAATACAAATAAATAAATCACGGCAAGCAAATCCGACGCAACTCCGTCTCTGCAACCTAAACAAAATCCAACTATGTCTCTCGCAGAATCTTGGGATGATATAACGACAAATTCGAGTGTAGCAAGTCGATTTCCTGTATTCAAACCAGGAGGCGAACTTCACCCTATAATCTTTATAAAAGCTTTTGAAATTTCATTATCTCCTAAATGGAGTAATGAAAAATGGATTCAATTTGTAATAGGACATTTAGAAGCAGAAGCTACGGAATGGGCAGTACTGCATAGAACTGAATTTAGGGACTGGGATGATTTTGTTAAGCAGTTTAAACAAAATTATTGGTCAAGAGGAAAACAACAACACTTAACGTTAGAGTTGTTAGACCCTCCTCCATATTCTAAACGGTGCGGAGGTTATAGGAATTATTTCGAATGGCATTTAAACCATGCTAAATTAATTGAAGAACCAATTATTGAAAGTCATCTAATACGAGTCCTAATTAGTAGGCTACCGTATTATGTAAAGGAAAGAATGATAGAAAGGGAATGGTCACAACCTTGTGAATTATTAGGATATTTAGAACAGTTAAATATACTTAATAGAGAACGGGAAGACGAGAATTTAGATTTGGTAGAAATGACAATCCTCGAAATAAAAATAATTCAGAACCATGAACATTTAACAACAACAATCATATCCGGTTTTGTTATATAAAACGGCAATCTAAAGATAAAGAGAGCCGACAAAATCGTGGTAATAACTCTAAAATGCGGAAATTACACAATAACGATAATGAGATAAATCATCCTCAAGTAATTAATAAAGGTCAAGTTGTAGGTGACGTTATCATAGAAAGTTCGGAAAACTACGTAGTAGAGCCCTTTAGTATGGGTCGACTAAAGGCAACTGTTAGTCAAAATTACACAAGACCCAATTGCAATTTAATCAACATGCTATGGAACCCTCATCTCAGGTAGGAGATCTTGTATTAGTACGATCTCATCCTGAAAGTTCGAAGATCAATAAAGAATTCTTCTTTATCTTTGAAGGTCCATATGTTGTACATAATATTGTACATCCCAAAGCGTTACTTCTCATGGAACCTTCATCAGGTGTAATTAAAGGATTATATAGTGTCGATCAAATGAAACCCTTCATTCCTAAATAAGTTAATATGTAATATATGTTACATACGGAAGAGCGTTCATAGTTTATTCATGTGAAGTTTTTCGTGATAGTTACGTGTTATTTTTAAAGAAATGACAGGAAGTTTAAACAAGTGTTCTACAATAATCTACCGGTACTTCAAAAAGGGAAAGATAACTAAAAGGGGATTTATATGGAAGAAAGTTTTGTTATTAGGTCAGAAGGAATTTTGTATATTTTATATTTACTCGGATAGTAGGAACCAAAGGGGATGGTTAATAATTTTAGGGACCATGGGCGTCCAGAGCTATATGGCTCACGAGAACATAGCAGAGTGCCTTTAATAGAGATTTGTAATAGTGTTAATATAGAACACACCAAACGGGGCTCTCTCGCTTGTTTCTCCTAAATAAATTGCCGTTACCCAACAAAGTGTCCAAAGGTAAAGAAAGCCGTGCCGAGATTCTAAAGAAAGTTTTGCTTGATTTCTTCTTGACCTCAGGCATAAATAAAGCATTAGGGAAAAGAACGACGTAAAGTAAATAGTACTATTAGTTATTGTGAGAAACTTGTTAGTAATATACATTTTTGGAAAGAATAACTCTAGTAAATGAATAAAACTGAAACAAATCTATCACATTTTGAACGCTTTGTCCTAATGTAACAACGTTAAAGAACGTACTAAACTATTATTTACTAGCAACTATTAAATGAAAAGGAGTAATCTCAATATATTCGGTTCTGAATTATCATAATAGCACAATTAAAAGTAAATGACAAATAGTCACAACAATATCGTCATAAAAGGATTGAATCTATCTAAGAGCAAGGACTTTAGATTACTGAAAATGTGAGAAAAATTGTATATCATTAACAGTTAAATATTGTATATAGAAGAAGTTTTATTTTCGGTTAAAACCTGACAAACTGAGCTTGTGGGTGGGGTATGTAGTGGGACGCGAAATTGAAGCGTCACCCATCCACCAGTGTCAGCTCAGTTTGCAGGTGAATATAAGTTTAATTTAGTTTTGTTTATGTATTTTTTGTAATATTTGTAATCGTTGTGAATTGTCTAAAGTTTGTATTTATTTTTTATATTTCATGTACGGAGAGGGCGGCGCAACGAACGGAGACAGCATCTTCGCTGCCGGGACCAGAGAGAAAATTGCTGGCCACTATACGTCGCGGGTCGACAGCCAAAGAACAACAGAAGATCCTGAAACCGAGTTGTTGCGTCGTGCTTCTAAAAATCGAAAAAATTAGAATTTGTAATGTTTCTACAACAATGACGTCATAGAAAGTTTAATCATGTTGTAAATGTTCAGTCCTATCTCGTCAAGACTCAGGTTCACATCTATATGTAGGAAGATAATAAACTACTGGATGCTACTTAAGTCTAAATACGTGTTCCGAGAATTTATTTATGAAGAATTATGTTACGTAATTTATTTGACAAGATTATTAATTTCTGAGAACGTTCATCGCGAGTTTGAGTCTTGAAAGTTTATTCAATGTGGTTCTAATATCTATTAAATTAGATAACCTCCATTAATATAATTTCTGAGGAGAAACAAACGACATCTAAATTGAAAAAGTTTACGCAAACCAATTAGACTGAGTGACGTAATTCTGCGCATACGACTCAAATGATGATGTTTTACAGTTTCGTTCAAGAACCGTTCTGAGACAATTGAAAAAGAATTTAAATAGTTCTGAAGTGTGTTGTAAGTGACGTAGGTGACGAAGTCTGCACATGGTCATATGTCAAAAAGAAAATCATTCATACGAAACTTGCGTCGTTACACTACAGTACTTTGAGTACCTCTATCGGTTCTCCCTTCCGCGACTGCTCTCACCCATTACAAAAAACGTCAGACGTTCCTTCTCTTCTGCCCTCTCTGAGGTTCCGAAGCTTCGGGCTGAGTCCCACTGGTGGCCGCAACCATAGGCCAAGTCTTCTTGTTTGGTATTTTTTAATTTTATCACAAGCGACTTCTAATCAAGCTGCGGGCCTATGGGGTATCGTCTCAGTTGTGCGACTGGATTCGTGATTTCCTGTCAGGAAGGTCGCAGTTCGTAGTAATAGAGGGCAAATCATCGAGTAAAACTGAAGTGATATCAGGTGTTCCCCATGGAAGCGTCTTGGGACCTCTGCTGTTCCTGATCTATATAAATGACCTGGGTGACAATCTGAGCAGTTCTCTTAGGTTGTTCGCAGATGATGCTGTAATTTACCGTCTAGTAAGGGCGTCCGAAGACCAGTATCAGTTGCAAAGCGATTTAGAAAAGATTGCTGTACGGTGTGGCAGGTGGCAGTTGACGCTAAATAACGAAAAGTGTGAGGTGATCCACATGAGTTCCAAAAGAAATCCGTTGGAATTCGATTACTCGATAAATAGTACAATTCTCATGGCTGTCAATTCAGCTAAGTACCTGGGTGTTAAAATTACGAACAACTTCAGTTGGAAAGACCACATAGATAACATTGTGGGGAAGGCAAGCCAAAGGTTGCGTTTCATTGGCAGGACACTTAGAAGATGCAACAAGTCCACTAAAGAGACAGCTTACACTACACTCGTTCGTCTTCTGTTAGAATATTGCTGCGCGGTGTGGGATCTTTACCACGTGGGATTGACGGAGGACATCGAAAGGGTGCAAAAAAGGGCAGCTCGTTTTGTATTATCACGTAATAGGGGAGAGAGTGTGGCAGATATGATACGCGAGTTGGGATGGAAGTCATTAAAGCAAAGACGTTTTTAGTCGCGGCGAGATCTATTTACGAAATTTCAGTCACCAACTTTCTCTTCCGAATGCGAAAATATTTTGTTGAGGCCAACCTGCATAGGTAGGAATGATCATCAAAATAAAATAAGAGAAATCAGAGCTCGAACAGAAAGGTTTAGGTGTTCGTTTTTCCCGCGCGCTGTTCGGGAGGGGAATGGTAGAGAGACAGTATGATTGTGGTTCGATGAACCCTCTGCCAAGCACTTAAATGTGAGTTGCAGAGTAATCATGTAGATGTAGATGAACAGTGGAATGTCATTTCTGACGATACTCACGTAACAGTAAAACAAGTCAGTCGCCGAGCAGAGAAAATCTTCGCTGCAGCCGGGAATCAAACGCACCCCTGCGGTTACCAGTCCACCGAGCAGCTACCGAGGCGGACGAGGCTCTCGTAGTGGCGCGCGTTGCCAAAGACCAGTCGCGAGGCGTGTTGCTCTCTAAACTTCCTCTGAAACATTTCTTGGCGTCGCCGAAACATTTCTATGCACTGCTGCGCAAACGAGTATACTAATATGCTAAACAATGGTCGCGAGTCTTGCTTTGACCTGCGCGACGGGATTTAATAGTTATTTCTTCTATCCCACTCCCTGTAGCAATCCATCTCCTTTCAAACAGCTTTCACATCCGACCACTGGATTGGGAAACTACAACTGCACACAGTCACTACCTCGTCTCTAACTGGTTTATAGTATCTCGTCCATAAACAAAAGTGCATAACAAAGTTAAAGACCGATAGACACACAAAACCACCACCATTTTCACTGGAACAGAGTGGAATTATTGTCTTCTATAAACCGCGCCATATCTGCCTCGTTGTTATCAAACACTAACAGGTGTAGAAGTATGAAACCGAAATTTCCATATAGGTGGTGCTAGTCGTCAGTGTAGGGCCCGTGAGACAGCGTCTGCAGCACCATTTGCTTCCCGTAACGGCTGACGACGAATGTCAATACACAGTAACACAAGTTCCATACATCGGTTTCTGTTTCAAACCTGTAAACATGTCGAGTTTCGTGCCTACGAACAACGATTTACGGACAGCATTGGTTTCCTGTTATCATTTGTAGAAAAATGTTGCACAATCGCGTCGAAAGCTTGTTGAAGCTTTTGGTGAACATGCTCTTGGGAAAACACAGTGTTTCGAGTTGTTCAAAACATTCTAAAGTGGTGACTTTGACGTGAGAAACGACGAGTGCGAGAAACCACTGAAAAAGTTCGGACAACGAATTGCAGGCCTAATTGGATGAAGATGATACTCAAACTCAACAGGAACTCGCGGTACAATTGAATGTGATGCAGAAAGCCGTTCCTCTTAGGTTGAAAGCTATGGGGAAGGTGCAGAAAGTGGGAAAATGGGTTCCGCATGAACTGAATGAACGACAGCAAGCAAATCGAAAGACCACTTGCGAAATGCTGCTCGCCAGATACAAAAGAAAGTCTTTTATCCGTCGAATAGTGACGGGTGATGAAAAATGGATGTAATTTGAGAATCCTAAGCGTCCTAAATCATTGGTGCATCCAGGCAAACCATCAACATCCACTGCAAGACCAAAT
This sequence comes from Schistocerca americana, assembly GCF_021461395.2. NCBI lineage: Eukaryota > Metazoa > Arthropoda > Insecta > Orthoptera > Acrididae > Schistocerca > Schistocerca americana. The sequence goes on from NC_060122.1 coordinate 613,450,315, forward strand.
CGCTTTGGAAAGAAGACAATGCTTTCTGTTTGGTGGGATCAGATGGGTGTCCTCTATTATGAGCTGCTAAAACCTGGCGAAACCGTTAACATTGATCGGTACCATCAGAAAAGGATCGATTTAAATCGAGCAATACGTGAAAAACGACCGGAATATGGAAAAAAGCAACACAAAGTCATATTGCTTCATTATAACGCCCCATCACACGCAGCACACTAGCTGAAAATTAGCCCCTGCCCCTCTGGAAACTATAAAATTGGCGTGGGTGTTCATAATGGGGACCTCCACTAGCTGACAAGCAGAGCACAGAACCGAAACGTAACAAACCCGCCTAACCGAGCAGCATCAGATATGTTACAGCCATGTTAGGCCAATGCAGATGTCTTCCTTACCCTTGTAATCAACATCGGCACATCAGTGTGTATAGCAATGACTCTGCCACAAAGGAGCCCTGCAACCAATGAGGACATTGACCATTGCCAAAATAAGGGGCAGAACCATTGTTGGAAAAAGTGACGGTGAGCCATTTTGGGACTAATATGGTACAGCTGTAATAGAAAACACTAGCAAGCGATAAACCAGTATAGGGGCATACTACCGAAATCTCCTGACGAGATTACATTACGTCACGATGAAGAATCGCAGGTAGTAGTCCTGCTCATTCTACACAGGACACAGTCAAATATTCTGCTTCTTTGAGGTGCCAAATGTTACCTCTCCTCTGCATTCTCTTTATGACGCTCCAGAGAGGAGAAAGAAGTCAGCAGTAGTGTATAATTGTCGATTCAGGTGCAGCATACATTGTGGCCGGATTTCTGATGACCTATTTTCGTCTATGATGCCGTGGAATGTTGCCAGATATTCTCCCTCACCCACCAACCACCCCTCTCACGTCGCTATCCAAAATGGAAAAACTAGCGTATTTGTCCTAAGTCAAAATTGTGGGAAACTCAAAGTACTAACTTGCACTAGTGCGAAATGCAAAACACCCCACCAAATTTCGCCGAACCTCATAGTTGTTGTTGTTGTGGTCTTCAGTCCTGAGACTGGTTTGATGCAGCTCTGTGCAAGCTTCTTCATCTCCCAGTACCTACTGCAGCCTACATCCTTCTGAATCTGCTTAGTGTATTCATCTCTTGGTCTACGATTTTTACCCTCCACACTGCCCTCTAGTACTAAATTGGTGATCCCTTGATGCCTCAGAACATGTCCTACCAACCGATCCCTTCTTCTGGTCAAGTTGTGCCACAAACGTCTCTTCTCCCCAATCCTATTCAATACTTTTTCATTAGTTATGCGATCTACCCATCTAATCTTCAGCATTCTTCTGTAGCACCACATTTCGAAAGCTTATATTCTCTTCTTGTCTAAACTATTTATCGTCCATGTTTCACTTCCATACATGGCTACACTCCATACAAATACTTTCAGAAACGACTTCCTGACACTTAAATCAATACTCGATGTTAACAAATTTCTCTTCTTCAGAAACGCTTTCCTTGCCATTGCCAGTCTACATTTTATATCATCTCTACTTCTACCATCATCAGTTATTTTGCTCCCCAAATAGCAAAACTCCTTCACTACTTTAAGTGTCTCATTTCCTAATCTAATTCCCTCATCATCACCCGACTTAATTCGACTACATTCCATTATCCTCGTTTCGCTTTTGTTGATGTTCATCTTATACCCTCCTTTCAAGACACTGTCCATTCCGTTCAACTGCTCTTCCAAGTCCTTTGCTGTCTCTGACAGAATTACAATGTCATCGGCGAACCTCAAGGTTTTTATTTCTTCTAACCTCATAGTCCTAAGTTTAAAATGACAAAATAGGCAATTTATGTTTGTTTTAATAGCACTGCGTCATTTTCATTTAAACAGTTACATTGTTTAAACAATTACCACCATGTCTGTTCTAGAATGGAATGAGCGGGAATGCTGTTGGGGCGTCTAAAGATCACAGTAGCTCAGGTGCCAGACATCTTATTGATGTGGTCAGTAGGTGCATGTGTAGTGAATGTTTTTATTTATTTAGATAATTGGCAGCGGTATCTGCACAACACTAAGACACTTCAACGCAAATAGTCAGTGGCTTGCCACACCATGCCGCTGCTGGTCGCCATAACACTCGCACAATTCTGGAGACCTGGTGTGAGTGCCGTTGTCTGATGGGCCACCGCCCATACACCGTGTGACGTCTCACAGCTACTCCTAGAGGCCACGGATCCAATAGACAAGATCACATGATTAGTGAGTCATAATGCATCCATACCGAATGCAGTGGTTTGAAGCTATTTCCTACTGCCAGGAATATGATGACGTTTCTGCAACACGGAAATGCGCTGAAGGTATTACCAGCACATAAACATTCCAATGGGAATGATTTAGCACTCAGCTAAGGTCTGTATTCAGCTACATATGGCGGCAATAAAACTGTGCTGTATCTAGCAGTAAACAGCGCCAAACTGCTGCTGGAATGTGTCGTAGCTGTATATGACTATTAGTCACACCTGATTGTGGCTATTTTCTCTCGTCAGAAATGCGATATTGTCTCTGCACCACGGAAGAGCAATGATGTGATGCGATTTCTAGCAGACAATTATTCATATAGAAAGCATTCTCCTCTCAGACACAGATGCTACTAAACGTTCTACCAATATATAGTATCAGACTGAAAGTAAAACGTGCAAAGAGCCCAAGACAATCGATTTACCTTTCCAAATAACCAGATGTGGTAATGCAATCTTCCCCCATACTCTAGTGGAATTTACAATCATTGTTGGAGTATGGATTAACGCTTTCCACATACGTAAATAATGTAAACTACACTGAAGCGCAAAAGAAACTGGTACAGGCAAGCGTATTCGAATAAAGAGATATCTAAACAGGCAGTATACGGTGCTGCGATCAGCAACGCCCACATAAGACAACAAATGTCTGGCGCAGTTTTTAGATCGGTTACTGCTGCTACAATGGCAGGTTACCAAGGATTAAGTGAGTTTGACCCTAGTATTATAGTCGGCGAAAGAGGAATTGGATACAGCATCTCCGAGGTAGCGATGAAATGGTGTTTTCCTGTACGACCATTTCACGTGTGCACCGCGAATATTAGGAATCCGGTAACACATCAAATCTCCGACATCGCTGCGGCCAGAAAAAGATTCTGCGAGAACGGGAACAACGACGACTGAAGAGAATCGTTCAGCATGACAGAAGTGCAACCCTTTCGCAAATTTCTGCAGATTTCAATGCCGGGCTATCAACAACTGTCAGCGTGAGAACCATTCAACCATCATCGACATGGGCTTTCGGAGAAGACAGCCCATTCGTTTACCCTTGATGACTGCACGATACAAAGCTTTAGGCCTCGCCTGGGCCCATCAACATCGACATTGCACTGTCGATGACTGGAAACATGTTGCCAAGTCGGATGAGTCTCGTTTCAAATTCTATCGAGCCGATGAACTTGTATGGGTATGGAGACAACCTCATGAATCAAATGGTTCAAATGGCGGTTCCAGTCTGAAGCGCCTAGAATCTCATGAATCCGTGGACCCTGCATGTCAGCAGGCGACTGTTCAAGCTGGTGGAGGTTTTGTAATGGTGTGGGATGTGTGTAGCTGGAGTAATATGGGACACCTAATACGTCTAGATACGACTCTGACAGGTGACACGTACGTAAGCATCCTGTCTGATCACCTGCATCCATGCATGTCCATTGTGCATTCCGATGGACTTGGACAGTTCCAGCAGGCAATGCAACACCCCAAACGTCCAGAATTTCTACACAGTGGCTCCATCAACACTCTTCTGAGTTTAAACGCTTCCGCTGGACATCAAACTCCCCAGGCATGAACATTATTGAACATATCTGGTATGGCGTCCAACGTGCTGTTCAGAAGAGATCTCCACCCCCTCGTACTCTTGCGGATTTATGGACAGCCCTACAGGTTTCATGGTGTCAATTTCCTCCAGCACTACTTCAGACATTAGTCGAGCCCATGCCACGTCGTGTTACGGCACTTCTGTGTGCTCGCGGGGCCCTAGACGGTATTAGGCAGGTGTACGGTTTCTTTGGCTCTTTAGTGTATAACCAGAATGACCCTTATTTTTGCGGAATTCGTAATCTTTGTAGGAGTCTGAGTTAACAATCTCCACATATTTCGCAAGCAGAACCGCAGTTAGGTACATGATTGTCCTTTTAATTTGTAGAATAATTCTTCAAATTCCCGCGCAACTGCTACGGTCGCATGTTCGAATCCTGCCTCGGGCATGGATGTGTGTGATGTCCTTCGGTTAGTTAGGTTTAAGTAGTTCTAAGTTCTAGGGGACTGATGACCACAGATGTTAAGTCCCGTAGTGCTCAGAGCCATTTGAACCATTTTTTGAATCTTCAAATTCAGTAGGAGAAAAACAGTAAACATCTTTCACAGATTAGGCCTTGCATCTCTTCTGACTGCTGCCTGTAAGACAGTATGACGAGCAGTCTACGATCGCGGGACACTTCATCAGCATTGCGCCAATCCCTCCAATTGTTATTGCTGATAGATGAATCCTGATGATGCCACAAGGGATGGGTGTACCCTGTACCATACTTCCCTACGTCAGAAAAAAATCTGTAGAGGCACCAGATTCTTCCACACCAAAGGCAGCAATGCTAACCATGGAGCTGTGGAGAGAATCTTCAAAATTTAATTGTCGACCATTTAAAATGGTCGAAAGCTATTTTCTTTGAACACGTGTTGAAAATTAAATATGGCTAGTTAAATTCTACGTTATAACATGTTTCTCACTACAGTACGAAAAAAAAGTGAATTACTACAAAGAAATATGCGACATTCACAAACACTGCGACTGCACTGATTGCACGAATATGTGCTTAAGACTTTATACTAAATTCTGCAACAGCATGGAGGAGGAGATTTAGTAATGTACACACAAGACGATGTGGAAAGCCTTGACAATAGCGTAATACAGGAAATAAAAGACAAAGAAAAATTTCTGAATGCTATACGGTAGAAGAATTGCAAAAATGTGCAGAGTTAGTTAATTATTAATTCCATACAAGAGATGTTTTAAAGGAAAAGAATTAGATGTGTATTATAATTCGAGAACATACCTTCTTTGTATTTACAGAAGTACCGGTTGAAGAAGTAATTAGATCATTCAGATGTAGATTTAAATTATGAGTTAAGAATTAATCTGGCTGCTGTTAAAACTGTAGCAAACAAACACACAGAAAGAGTTGCCTTCTGTGTGTAATGCGTATGGAAAAATTAATAACGTTATTTTTCAACAATATTTTGTTTTCCTCTACATTACCCTATTAAAAGTTCTCAAAAAAGTAGTATTTATAATAATTTATGTGTGTCTTTTGGATGGTGATCTTTAAAGTAGTTGAAAGTGTATAGATATATGACCTTGAAAAGTATTTGGCAGTTGGTCGCTGAAAGCATAGCAAACCTTGTTTCTTACCTCTTTCTTGGATAAAGATCATGGTACTGCGAGACTGGAAGCTATGATTTATGACTAGAAGATCAATGTTGACGTCGTGGAAGGCTATCAAATTGTATTAAACACTAACAAACTGTATTTACAATTTGCTCCAGTGCACTTTGCACCTATCGCTGTTTGGTCCCTTTCCCCAACATCAACGAACCAACGTATCGTTTCTGTGTGGTGCGTATTCGTGAATAGCTTACAGAACAGTTGCTGTATTATGTTTAACATTGCTTTGCAATTTGTCTGCTGGGGCATAAAGACCTCATGAAATCTGACTGGTGTACAAGGAAAGCTTGCAGATAATCAAGAGCTAGAGAAGATTATAAACTATGTTCTGTGTGTCTATAGTTTTAATTATTTACCTGTAAACTATATAGAAATAGTTAAGACAATAAACTGTTAATACAGACTCCACCAAAGATGACATAAGTATTACATTAAATATGGAGAATCATTATTTTCTAATCTAGGACGTTAGTCTCCACAAAACTTTCATATGCAGATATTGCCATTTTAGGACTGGTTCCCATAAATAACGTTATCCACAGGCCTCAAGCAAATGACTAATGTACTGACCAGTCTCCGTCGTTCCTTATTAAATAGATTACTCCTTTAAACGCACTTAATGTGTTGTGCTTATGAAAAAGAAAACCAGAAATGGAAGAGTGTGAAGTCAAAAAACAAAAACTTAACTATTTGGTGAAATCAGTTACTACAGAGAAAGAATAGTAACTGCTGCTGGGAAAAATTAGCCATTGTGCACATGCAAGCAAGGCTTGCAAATTACTTTAAATATGGTATATGGGAAGACCAGGATATTACTGAGGGATCAAGTATTTTAGCATTTATTGTAAATAGCAATAGAAAATAGTCATATGTTGGTGTACTCAGAGAAAGTGATGCATTCAAGGGTATTTACTACATTAAAACATATACGAAAAATCTGTTTATAAATCTCCAGTCCCATTTGGATATACATATTGTGTCTAAATATGTTGGACTTGATGTTGTGCGTCTAACTACTGAAAATCTGTTTGGAGAATCCAAAACCAGCAGACAGTGATCCATTATGTAATTGAAGTGCCACACTCACCTCTTTCAAATTCAACGAACTATTGTCTCACGTTGTGAAGTGATCGCTCTCCTTAGCTTCCATGCATGGAAGCCATGGAGTATGTATGTGTCTAGACCCATCAGACAGTCCCACCACAAAGCGGCTTGGTTTGGTCATTCAGCAGATGTCCAAACATCTTAGTTGTTTAAACGTTTAAATCCCAATCCAAAAGCTCCAACTCTTCCAATAAAGTGGCAGAGACTACAACTGGTGTTCATAATATCTAAGATTACATGTATATATGTGTGTGAAACAAACCTACCATAATATGTACCAAACTAGTTTAAGTTCTAGATCTGCTGTGTTGTGAGGTATATAGGATAGGAATTTTCTTGTATTTGTGTGTGTGGAAACTGCTAAGGCATGTTGCATAACTGTGGATAATGCACCCAAGTGTCAAGATTTAATATCCAAATTTCATTATTCCAGTATTCCTGGGTTGAGTGCTGTTAAAATATCACAGCAGGATTTATTTTGATCGAAGCTGTGTAATGTTAATACGTGGTCCATTGATAGTGAACGGGCCTAATAGCTGACGAAATAAGCATCAAATGAAAAAACTGCAAAGAACGAAACTCGTCTAGCTTGAAGGGGGAAACCAGATGGTGCTATGGCTGGCCCGCTATATGGCGCTGCCATAGGTCAAGCGGATGTCAACTGCGTTTTTTAAAATACGAACCCCCATTTTTTGTACATATTCGTGTAGTACGTAAAGAAATATTAATGTTTTAGTTGGACCACTTTTTTCGCTTTGTGATAGAAGGCGCTGTAATAGTCACAAACGTATAACTACGTGGTATCGCGTAACATTCCGCCAGTACGGACGGTATTTGCTTCGTGATACATTACCCGTGTTAAAATGTACCGTTAACCAATTGCGGAAAAGGTCGATATCGTTTTGATGTATGGCAATTGTGATAAAAATGCCCAACGGTCGTGTGCTATGTATGCTGCTTGGTATCCTGGATGACATCATCCAAGTGTCTGGACCGTTCGCCGGATAGTTACGTTATTTAAGGAAACAGGAAGTGATCAGCCACATGTGAAGCGTCAACCACGACCTGCAACAAATGATGATGCCCAAGTAGGTGTTTTAGCGGCTGTCGCGGCTAATCCGGACATCAGTAGCAGACAAACTGCGCGAGAATCGCGAATCTCAAAAACGTCGGTGTTGAGAATGCTAAATCAACATCGATTGCACCCGTAGCATATTTCTGTGCACCAGGAATTGCATGGCGACGACTTTAAACGTCGTGTACAGTTCCGCTACAGGGTACAAGAGAAATTACGGGACGATAACACATTTGTTGCAAGCGTTCTATTTAGCGACGATGCGTTATTCACCAACAGCGGTAACGTAAGCCGGCATAATATGCACTATTGGGCAAAGGAAAATCCACGATGGCTGCGACAAGTGGAACATCAGCGATCTTGGCGGGTTAATGTATGGTGCGGCATTAAGGGAGAAATCTAAATGGCAGTCTAAATGGTGCAATGTATGCTGATTTCCTACGTAATGTTCTACCGATGTTACTACAAGATGTTTCACTGCATGACAGAATGGCGATGTACTTCCAACATGGTGGATGTCCGGCACATACCACGCGTGCGGATGAAGCGGCATTGAATAGCATATTTCATGACAGGGGGATTGGTCGTCGAAGCACCATACCATGGCCCGCACGTTCACCGGATCTGACGTCCCCGGCTTTCTTTCTGTGGGGAAAGTTGAAGGATATTTGCTATCGTGACCCACCGACAACGCCTGACAACATGCGTCAGCGCCTTGTCAATGCATGTGCGAACATTGCGGAAGGCGAACTACTCGCTGTTGAGAGGAATGTCGTTACACGTATTGCCAAATGCATTGAGGTTGACGGACATCATTTTGAGCATTTATTGCATTAATGCTGTATTTACAGGTAATCACGCTGTAACAGCATGCTTTCTCACAAATGATAATTTCACTAAAAACCTACCTTTTACCAACTGTTCGTCTAAAATTTTGAACCATATGTTTGTGACTATTACAGCGCCATCTATCACAAAGCGAAGAATGTGGTCCATTCATATTTCTTTACGTAGTACACGAATATGTAATAAAAATGGGGTTTCCTATTTTAAAAAAAACTCAGTTGATATCCGTTTGACCTTTGGCAGTGCCGTCTAGCGGGCCAGCCATAGCGTCAGCTGGTTTCCCCCTTCATGCTAGACAAGTTTCGTTCTTTGTAGTTTTTTCATTTTACACGCATTTCGTGAGATATTTGGCCTGGTCACGATCGATGGACCTCCTTGTACATATTGGGTGAACATCAATAAAGCAGACAAACTGCAGGGACAGATTCCTGACTGGAAATGGAGGAAAAAAGTTCCTATGAACGTGTGTCTAGAAATGCAGATATGCAGATGGCCCTCTCAAATGGCAGTTCCTCTGACCATGTGCATGTGTCGTGTGTTCCTTGTTTGTTGCATGCTGTGTGACTGAAGCAGCGTACTCTAAGCAGCAGAACGGTCCAGCATCCATGTCGGGAACAAGCCGACATGGGTTTTGTGTACGGCCAAGCAGATGGAAACAGTCAAGAGGCAACACCGCTATACCAAAACAAGTACCCTCCCAGACACCAACCGAATCACACATTTCAAGCCCTTTTGGGGCATTTGTGTGATCATGGGTCCTTTCAGACAGATGAACATGCAGGGAGGCGGTGGACTGTGCCTACTTATGATGGAGGAACGGATTCTGCCCCCCCCCCCCCCCCACCGTACCCTGCATGGCCATACACAAACGCCATCTCGGCTTGTTCCCGACATGGTAGTTGAAACTGTGCTTGTAAGTACACCCACTACAGTTCTTACGTTAGTTCTGAAAAAAGTGAGTATTCATCATAGTGAGTGCGTGTTTCTCTTTCGGGTTCTGGCTAATTGATAAATGAGAAATAAATAAAAAGCTGTATCATCTATTGTAAAAGATGATTAACAAAAGCTTTTATTGTTGTCAAGAAATTATTTATATTGATATGTAGACATGCAAAAATGTTGAGATTTCATGTAGTTTGGAGGAAGCTTGCTTAAATTGTAATTTTAATTGCAATAGTAGTAGATTTTTGATTGAGTAGGGTAAGAAGGGACATTTTTTGGTATGTCTTGACTTGAATCATGGTACATAGGCCTACAAGGTGTGATCGAAAGGTAATGAGTAATTTTGTTTTTCTTTTAGTATCTTTAGTTACTCATCAACATCAACTTTGTCCACTTCAACTTAATCCTCCACACATATAACACACTTGCCCAGTACTTCTTCCTACCAGGTAAGCGCCTCTGAAACTCATTATGGTCTTCAGCGAGTTCAGTGGTTCTCTTTCCAACTCATCAATGATGTTATGCAGAAACATCAAAATTTTCCAAACTTTCTAAAACAACAGCAGTCCAATATATACCTTAAGTAATACATCGGGTTGCCTTAACTTATCTTATTCTGTTCAACCCTCGTTGTACGGGATTTTTTGACTTGCTTATGAAGGAAACTGGAAAAACTCACCCATCTGACTCAAAACTAATATTTCTAAAATTGTGGCCATCTTTTATGCCTATAGCCGTAGGTTGAAATGCAATGAGCCCTTCCAAATCATCATTTTCAACGAACCCCATTCTACCCTGTATTTTAGAGGTGGTCTCTTTTTGTTTTCCACCACTCCCCTGCATTGCTCCTTATCCCATTCGAAAAACTGACAACAGTTAATTTTAATCTCGTCTTTACCCTGCCTACATTCTTTCATATGGTCTTCAGTAACTTTATCCAAGTCTTCCTTTTGTCTGTCTATTCTCATATCTAATTTTTTGTTGCTCTGGATATTCTCTGTACCTTTTGAAATTATTTCCCCTCATTTTATTTTTAAATATGACTATATTTTTTAATTCTTTCAGTGTTTCTTGTATCTTATCTTCGGACTCTTCCTTTGTCTGTAATTTAAATATTCCCCATTGGTTTTTGTGCCCTATTCTTTGAGTGCTTAATTCCTTCATAGATTTTTCTTGGGCATCCATTCCACGTTTTACTTTATCTTTAACTTCACGAATTTAGATTCAACACCGCTGGTTTTAGATTCAGCACCACTAATTTATATTCAGGTGCTTATCTTACAAGAAAATCGTTTAAAAGCCGGCACTGGGCAAGTTTTAAGAGGGTTGTAACTGGAACTTTTTATGGCTACTTGCAAGTCGCCATTCGTCTCCCAGAATATTGAAAACAGTCCATTCCACCAGGTACAGCCCCACTCCACTCCACCCCCTCCCCAACCCTACAAATTATCGTATGGGCGCCTTTGCATGTATTGTTTCACCAGTGACGCCCTCCCCCCAATCAGACTGGAGTTCGTTGCACAAGTGTAATCTGTAATCTGTTTTCATTCATCCATGCCTAAAATTAGAGTGACAATTCAGAGTTTACTCAATATAAATAACTGCTTCTCTGCAGTTCACTTGACGCAGTGTACATACAGATTTAAATGTGTTATCCGTGTCTATACGAGCCACACGACAGATCAACAGAGACCTCGTTTCTCGCCGCAGCACCACTCGATTGTTGAGTTCTGACAATCGAAATTAGGTTTTCTCATATAGCAAAGATAAAAAAATAGTTTGAAACACTTATGTCCTTATAATATTTGAATGTATTGATGTTTAATGCTAAACATAATGAATAAAACAAAATAATAAAGGAAATAATCATTTACAAAGTTCCTGAAACTATACCTTTACAGTCAATACATATTACGTTTTCCTTTATCAATATAGATTAATTTAAATGCGCCTACAGACTGTTATTGACCTACCTATGAGAGGTACCTGTGATAGGCTCCTGGCCTGAATCTTAAATTTTGCCTTTGTGTTATAATTGCAATGAAAAATTGTCATTCTTCACAACAAGACTGCCAGAGATTATGTTACCTTGAAAAAAATTTACTGAGTCTAGCTAGGTGGCATAGCTAGTTACTTGCGCATAGTAGAAGTAGATTTTGAACTGCATGAAAGAAGAATAATTAATATTTAAGAAAGATTCACAATACTTGATTAATCTACGTTTAGTGTATCATTGTTTGCAAAGTGTTGCAAGTGTATAACAGCTTAAGTATGTTTGTGCTAGTGGGATATTTACGTACAGCTTGAGATGAATTTTTTCGGTTACTTTAGATGTCGCTTTATCTCAAATTCATCAATATGAGGGAATAATTTTCTGGTTAATTAGTGCCTCACATTAAAGTGTTTGATCAATATTACAGATAAAAGTAGATTTAATAGTTTCCTTATGAAACAGATAATGAAGGCAGTTAAACAGTCATTGAATTTTTAGGTTTAAATATAAAACTACCCTCACTTGCTCACATGGAAGTATGCTTGAATTCAAGTGGCGACCACAATTTTATCTTGGTATGGCTACTAACTTCTGTTGTGTGTGACCTAACAGAAACGACTTCCAATCTGCATTGTTTTGTTTCTGGATAAAATGTATAACTTTGAGTCCGATGGCTTCAACTAACCCTTGGTAATATGTTCACAGTCAATATATAGTAAAAATGACAGTACTAAAATTTACATACACTATGTGATCAAAAGTATCCGGACACCCCCAAAAAATACCTTTTTCATATTAGGCGCATTGTGCTGCCACCTAGTGTCAGGTACTCCATATCAGCGACCTCAGTAGTCATTTGACATCGTGAGAGAGCAGATTGGTGCGGTCCACGTAACTCACGGACTTCGAACGTGGTAAGGTGATAGGATGTCACTTGTGTCATACGTCTGTACGTGAGATTTCCATACTCCTAAACATCCCTAGGTCCACTGTTTCCGATGTGATAGTGAAGTGGGAATGTGAAGGGACACGTACAGCACAAAAGAGTACAGGCCGACCTTGTCTGTTGACTGACAGAGATCGCCGACAGTTGAAGAGAGTCGTAATGTGTAATAGGCAGACATCTCTCCAGACCATCACACAGGAATTCCAAACTGCATCAGGATCCACTGCAAGTACTATGACTGTTAGGTAGGACGTGAGAAAACTTTGATTTGATGCTAGAGCAACTGCTCATATCCCACATATCACGCCGGTAAATACCAAACGATGTCTCGGTTCGTGTAAGGAGCGTAAATATTGGACGACTCAACAGTGGAGAAACATGTGGGGTGATGAACCACCGTAAACAATGTGGCGATCCGATGGCAGGATGTGGGTATGGCGAATGCACGCTGAACGTCATCTGCCAGCGTGTGTATTGCCAACAGTAAAATTCGGAGGCCGTGGTGTTATGATTTGGTTGTGTTTTTCGTGGAGGGGGCTTGCACCCCTTGTTGTTTTGCGTGGCACTATCACAGCACAGGCCTGCATTGATGTTTTAAGCACCTTATTGCTTCCAACTGTTGAAGAGCAATTCGGGGATGGCGATTGCATCTTTCAACATGATCTAGCACCTGTTCATAATGCACGACCTTTGCCAGAGTGATTCCACGACAATAAAATCCCTGTAATGGACTGTCCTGCACAGAGTCCTCACCTGAATCCTACAGAACACCTTTGGGATGTTTTGAAACGCCGACTCCGTGCCAGGCCTCATCGACCGACATCGATACCTCTCCTCAGTGCAGCACTCCGTGACGAATGGGCTGCCATTCCCCAGGAAACCTTCCAGCATCTGATTGAACGTATGTCTGCGAGAGTGGAAACTGTCGTCAAAGCTTAGGGTGGGTCAACACCATACTGTATTGCAGATTTACCAACGGAGGGCGCCACGAACTTGTGAGTCATTTTCAGCCAGCTGTCCGGATACTTTTGATCACATATTGTATGTAGTTGTGAGAAGGAGTGTTACAGTGACGAAACAGGACACGGATGGGGAAATCCACAATCATAAGTCAATCTGACAAAGAGCACATTGCTATGCCCCAGCACCAGCGTACGAGCATCTCGGATAAGGCGAAGCTCGTCGGCTGTTTGGGTGCTTCGTCGTGACCAGCAATGGCAAATGGTTTAAGGACGGTGAAATGACGAGTAGGCGGCAAGATGTCGTATATCCACGCCTCATCACAGAACTTGGAGGTCGAAGGGGTGCCCGTCCTGTAATGGAGGGTAGGCAGCGATTTGTGGCAAATATGACGACGGATTACCATTCTGGTGCAGGGAAAAGTGCCTATGAGCACAATATTTAGGGTGCATCCTCGAACAGAGGGTTCCGTGACATACGATACCTGCGTGTATCCATGCTGACCCAACGACGTCATAGCAATGCGCACGGAATCTTGGAAACTGGAACGTGCTCCAGTGGAAACGTCTCTCCTGGTCGGATGAATCATGTCTCACATTACATCAAGACGATAGTCGTGCCCGGATATGCCATTATCCAGGTAAAAGACCTGCTCGAACATGCATCACCCTCCAGCCGGAGGTTCGAGTCCTCCCTCAGGCATGAGTGTATGTGTTGTTCTTAGCATAAGTGAGTTTAAGTAGTGTGTAAGTCTAGGGACCGATGACCTTAGCAGTTTGGTCCCTTAGGAATTCACACACATACATCTGAACATGCTCCGCGCCACGGGCGCAGACCGATGGGGCCAATATTATGCTTCGTAGGATGCTCATCTGGGCTTCCGTGGCAGCCGTGGTAGTAAACGAAAGCGTCATGGCAGCTGTAAACTATGTGAAGATTATTGTGGACCACCTGCATAACTCCATGCTTTACATCTGCGTCATAGGACCAGACTCGTGCTAGAGGGCAATTCAAAGGGCTATAATTTGTGGCAGTTGTGTAGCCTGTACGTAGTCGTCTGGTGCTACATAACTCCAGAAACCTACCAAGGACCTGTCAAATCCATTCCACGTAGAATCGCTGGTGTTTTGTGTCCGAAAATTAGACCAACTCGTTATTAAGTAGGTGGTCACAATGGTTTGGCTCATAGTGTAGATTTGCAAAGAATTTCTTGGCGGGAACAGTCGATGATTGGTTAATAAACGAGTAACTTGTTTCTCCTTGTTTTGCAGAGCCGTACTCTCCACGTTGCTAGATGATATCCCATAAGATCTTCGTGCAAGTATGTTGTCTCAGGACGTTGGAAATTTAGCTCATTTTTCAGTCCTTCCTCCAGAACTCTTGCATCGGGTGTTCACTTACAGATGGATAGGAAGTGAATTTGCGCAAAGCCATAATTAAGGAAACGTATGTTGCTACACTAATCGAGAGAAGCCTCACTTGTTTTCGTCTTGTGGTTGTCCAAAGCTGTGCTAATTTTAAATGTTTGATGCTAATCTGCGTGTTGCAGAAACGAACATAGTAAAGGGAATTTTCTTACAAGTGGTAGAATTTGTCAGTAACTTCCATTCCTCTTGCATTACACGCCCCTTTACCATTTAAAAAGAAACGCAAAGTCACCAAAAATATTCATTCCAAAAGCATGTCATTCGTTAGTAATGCTTAGGTTGTCTATATCTACCTGGGAATCTGCACACGCCGCATGTTGTTGAATTATAAATCTCGTCATTATCCTTTGAGTGACTCCTTATTTGGCCTTATCAAGTATGATCTGCACACCGAATGTGCGACGGATTCAGTTCATTAGGTCAGGTAGTAAGAGGTGAACCTAGGAAGTATTGCACATTCCTGCTGGGTTTTTTGACATCAGATCTCTGTCCAACGTCTCCGTGCTGTGAAAATGCCACTCTGCACAAATCGTTTTTAGATATTCTGTGATTGCGTAACATAACTATGAGGTTAAAGGTGTTCTTTGGTTTTTGAAACAAGTTTAAGCAAGCAGAAATTTTGCGCCAATTAAAGGAAGTGAATGGTGATAGAGTAATGAACAAACGAAATGTAAGAAAGTAGAATAAAACTCTCAATGTGGACGAAGAAACGTGTACGCTGAATCTCGGTGTCCGTTATTACAAATGATCTGCAGAATCCAGTGGCGATCGACATCTTTGATGACATAGTTTCATGAAGCTCAAAGAGTTCTTGGGCTGGAAATGTCTTGAAAGTGATTTAGAGGTGGAGATTACAGCAAATAAAAGGGTTATTCGACAGACGGCAGATGATAATGGCATAAAATTGTATAGCCCGAGGACAGATAGGAGATATAAACGGATTGAGTGCCAAATAGGAGGAACAAAGTTAGAACAGGTGGACGGTTTCAAGTACTTAGGATGCATATTCTCACAGGATGGCAACATAGTGAAAGAACTGGAAGCGAGGTGTAGCAGAGCTAATGCAGTGAGTGCTCAGCTACGATCTACTCTCTTCTGCAAGAAGGAAGTCAGTACCAAGACTAAGTTATCTGTGCACCGTTCAATTTTTCGACCAACTTTGTTGTATGGGAGCGAAAGCTGGGTGGATTCAGGTTACCTTATCAACAAGGTTGAGGTTACGGATATGAAAGTAGCTAGGATGATTGCAGGTACTAGTAGATAGGAACAATGGCAGGAGGGTGTCCACAATGAGGAAATCAAAGAAAAACTGGGAATGAACTCTTTAGATGTAGCAGTCAGGGCGAACAGGCTTAGATGGTGGGGTCATGTTACACGCATGGGAGAAGCAAGGTTACCCAAGAGACTCATGGATTCAGCAGTAGAGGGTAGGAGGAGTCGGGGAAGACCAAGGAGAAAGTACCTGGATTCGGTAAAGAATGATTTTGAAGTAATAGGCCTAACATCAGAAGAGGCACCAATGTTAGCACTGAACAGGGGATCATGGAGGAATTTTATAAGGGGGACTATGCTCCAGACTGAACGCTGAAAGGCATAATCAGTCTTAAATGATGATGATGATGATGATGATGATGATGATGATGACGAGGACAGAAAAGCTCACTGTATCAGTTATCACCTAAAAACAGCCCACTGGTCGTTTTGGAGCTGGTTCGAGGGGGACATGTATCTCCACCTCTGACGTAAGCTGTGGCAGTCAGATGCTATGGCATGTGCCAATCAGTTGCATAGAATCAGCAAAGTGAGATGGATCGACGTGGAGAATTCACAGGTTTGCAGAAAAAAGTTATCGTGTTCTGATATGTTCATGACCACGCAGTGAGTGAAGTTGCCCGATTTTTAGATGTATCAACGCGGACTGCCCAACGCGTCTGTGAGGAATGGTGCACTACTAGACACCATATATCACGGTGTAACAACAATGACCTGTGCGCTGTTTCTATATCTAATTGACAGAGCGAAATGACCACTTCGCATGTAGCTAAGCAACGTCCCGCTTAGCGTCTCGCCAGGGTGCATGAGCGCACTCTGCCGCGCTGACTTCAGGGGATCTGGACGTCATGGGCTGTAGTTTTTTCTAGTATTTTGAAATTTAATAACTAAAAAAGTTTAACAGGTATTGGAATAAAACTTTAACCAAATAATTATTATATTGTGACCTCTACTTCAAAAAAAATTTAAAAATTGTGGAACGCGTAGTGGAGTGAATATTGGTTTTTATCTTACGTACCGAATTACGTGTAATTTCTATTTTAGGTGCACTTTACTTCCATACCCTTCAAAATAAAGGGTCCAAAAATTCCAGTGCCCAGTCTTGTTAGTTCTGAATGGCCTTTTCATTTTCTTTAGTTTTCTTTCTTTTCTTCATTATTCTGGCCTCCTTCGTCATGCTTTCACCAGCTTTTTCAGCTTCAGCGACTCGTTGTCTGACCACTCATAGCAGCTCACTTGTCATGTTGTCCCGATGGTTCAAATGGCTCTGAGCACTATGGGACTTAACAGCTGTGGTCATCAGTCCCCTAGAACTTAGAACTACTTAAACCTAACTGACCTAAGGATATCACACACATCCATGCCCGAGGCAGGATTCGAACCTGCGACCGTAGCAGTCGCGCGGTTCCGGACTGCGCGCCTAGAACCACGAGACCACCGCGACCGGCTGTTGTCCCGAGTTTTGATGCCTACCCTGCTCATGATTTTCAATCTGCTCGTTACTCCATCGTTAAAATTGATTATGGCGTCCATCAGAACACCGTGAAAAGCTGAAGTGACAAGAAAATGGGTTTTTGGCAAGCGTCCCAAAAGGCAGCTACAGAAACTCTCAATCGGATTTTGTATTTGGCCATGTAAACTTTCTTCCAGGAGTTTTAGAATCTGATAGATCTCGTGGTATTGGGTTCAGTTCAACAGCTCAACCGTAACAGTTCCTGGCACGGGTTGTGCATGTGTATGTTTTTGTCCATTTGCTCACACGTATTTTACGTGCACCATGAATTATTTCCTTTTGGTCAGAGGCCATGCTGTAGATGCTAATCAGTGGATATTCTGTGAAACAGAGTTGCCCAAACAGCTTTTCCCATCTCACTGACATTTTCTCTGTTTCTCCTAATGGCTAGACCATAATATTCTATGAGGTTTTCTGTTCTGATTTGGTGAGCCTGCCTTGCCCACCAATTTCTTTGCCATCAGAGAGTTTCTTTTTTTCGCCTGTCATGTCCTAGCAGAGTTTCGTAAGTCTTATCCCATTCTTTCTGCGCATGTCCTATACATTCTACTTCTTTTTTTTTTTAATTTCAGTTTCATCATGTGGTTTAGCAGTCACAACACTACTGAAGTCTTTAGTCACTGTGTCGCACACTACGTCTAGCAACTGACCTACTTGAAGCAGAGACTGCCCCTTGCTTTCAGTACCACCACTAAAAACATCAAAGTGTTTGCCACATTTGTTTTCATTTACATTATTAGCACAACCTTGCCAGTGTTTTTTCAGACATTTGCAGTCCAGCACGCTGCCTGTATCTACGGAAGTAACCGTGAGAACTGCATTCAGCGATGCACGGCCTCTCTTCTGGCAGAAATCGTCCAGTGCGGCAACAATTCAGTAAATCATCAATTATCTACAGTTTCTTTCTCGGCCCTCTTCATAGATGTTTCGCTGACTTCCGTTAGGGCATTATGCAAACGTTTGTAATACATCTCAGATTTCGCAGGTGGCGAGAGACGGTCCGTCATAGCATAGAATATCTGCGCTGCTTTTCTTCCTTTCCCAATATACCTGATAGAATATGTGAGGGGAATATTCACTTCACTATATTTTGTGCATGTTTACAGGAGCTGTTATCGTACGTTTTGTTACTTTATACTTTTGACATTCCACTACAATTTTGCTGTATAGGCCTCTTCTCTTACTTATGTCCTCACGAAGCGTAAGGAATTTTTCACTAATACGGTATTTGTATTTAGCAACAGACAAAAGCAATTCTGAAACTTGCAGTTCATAATTAAAATGTATACAGCAACAACATCTTGTTCATTTTCGTCAAGATGCTTCAGTTTGCGTTTTGAAGCTCTGCCTGTCAAACTTTTACCCCTAACCTCATTTCGCTGCGGAGTAACAATTTCTTCACTTTTACTAGTTACAAAAACGCGTTCGTGTTGATTACCATAAATTTTACGACTGCAGTTAAACTTCTTCGTTTTTGGAAATTTAGTATGTAAAATGGTTGAAGTATGCAGTCACAACAACAAGTTTACACACGCGAAAAATGTAAGTGTAATCAAGTAGTCTATTAGGTATCGACAGGAGGATCCATTACAATAAATCCCCACTCATAGTATAGTCGATATATTCTTCAAGGATTATACACAAAAGGGCTGCAATGAAAGTAGCTGCGCCAAAGTTAAAAAACGAGACACTGTGCGCAAGTCAATGATAAGCGAATTTTATCATTTACAGTGAATAACAGCTGTGAATTTCCCATCAAGAGAAATTATTGTAAGCAAGGTTTTGTGTTTGATAATAGTGTGACAGCTAGGTATTCACGCACCGTATCTGCTTTAGAAAGGCATTTGGCATTTAAACACGAAAATGACGAGGTTCCACACATAAAGTTTATATTTTTAGAATCAGGAAGAATCACAGAATTTTATTAAATAAAAAGTTTCCAATTTTGGACACTCTTGATGTTCAGGTCCCCCTAACGGCGGCCCGCATCACATCACTCTCACACGTTTACCACCGGCGGCCAGAGGATGGCCATCCGAGGGCGGGTGCTGGCAGTCTTGTGGGCTATTGACGCTGGCGATTCAATATTGTCTCGAGCGAGCAGGTGGCGCTATTCTGTCAACTTATACGCCCGAGAAGGACGTCGCTCAAATTTTGTGACTGACGGCCCTGGAACTTAATTTCCTGTTTACGGCCACAGAATGCAGAGGCGAGGTGGAATTATTGAATCATAGTCATCGGCACCGGTTGTACTGCCTTGGAAAGGGCAATAGTGTGCGTTCCCTGCACTTCAGGGATTAATGTATTAAGTGTCTCAAGTATGAGTTTGGTTTATCTTTACCGGTGGCTTTCATACATCGCTACATCTTTCTGTATGTCAATGTCACAGTCAATCTTGTTTAGTGGCTTTGACGTTTTTTTTTAATTTGCGGATGTTTGTGCTGCCTTTGTGTCATTTAATTTAATACTCAGGACTAGTGTAATTCGTCGTTATCGTTGTGGAAGCCTTGTCGGCATTGCTGTTTAAATATTATTTATACACCATTGGCCATTAAAATTGCTACACCAAGAAGAAATGCAGATGATAAACGGGTATTCATTGGACAAATATATTATACTAGAACTGACATGTGAATACATTTTCACTCAGTTTGGGTGCATAGATCCTGAGAAATCAGTACCCAGAACAACCACCTCTGGCCGTAATAACGGCCTTGATACGCCTAGACATTGAGTCAAACAGACCTTGGATGGCGTGTACAGGTACAGCTGCCCATGCAGCTTCGACACGAGACCACAGTTCATCAAGAGTAGTGACTGGCGTGCTGTGACGAGCCAGTTGCTCGGCCACTATTGACCAGATGTTTTCAATTGGTGAGAGATCTGGAGAATGTGTTGGCCAGGGCAGCAGTCGAACATTTTCTGTATCCAGAAAGGCCCGTACAGGACCTGCAACATCCGGTCGTGCATTATCCTGCTGAAATGTAGGGTTTCGCAGGGATCGAATAAAGGGTAGAGCCACGGGTCGTAACACATCTAAAATGTAACGTCCACTGTTCAAAGAGCCGTCAATGCGAACAAGAGGTGACCGAGATGTGTAACCAATGGCACCCCGTACCATCACGCCTGGTGATACGCCAGTATGGCGATGACGAATACACGCTTCCAATGTGCGTTCACCGCGATGTCGCCAAACACGGATGCGACCATCATGATGCTGTAAACAGAACCTGGATTCATCCGAAAAAATGACGATTTGTCATTCGTGCACCCAGGTTCGTCGTTGAGTACACCATCGCAGGCGCTCCTGTCTGTGATGCAGCGTCAAGGGTAACCGCAGCCATTGTCTCCGAGCTGATAGTCCATGCTGGTGCAAACGTCGTCCAATTGTTCGTGCAGATGGTTGTTGTCTTGCGAACATCCCCATCTGTTGACTCAGGGATCGAGACGTGGCTGCACGATCCGTTACAGCCATGCGGATAAGATGCCTGTCATCTCGACTGCTAGTGATACGAGGCCGTTGGGATTCAGCACGGCGTTCCGTATTACCCTCTTGAACTCACCGATTCCATATTCTGCTAACAGTTATTGGATCTCGACCAACGCGAGCAGCAATGTCGCGATACGATAAACCGCAATCGTGATAAGCTACAATCCGACCTTTATCAAAGTCGGATACGTGATGGTATGCATTTCTCCTCCTTACATGAGGCATCACAACAACGTTTCACCAGGCAACGCCGATCAACTGTTGTTTGTGTATGAGAAATTGGTTGGAAACTTTCCTCATCTCAGCACATTGTAGGTGTCGCCACCGGCGCCAACCTTGTGTTAATGCTCTGAAAAGCTAATCATTTGCATATGACTGCATCTCCTTCCTGTTGGTTAAATTTCGCGTCTGTAGCATGTCATCTTCGTGGTGTAGCAATTTTAATGGCCAGTTGTGTAAATTATTTCATGCTGTTAACTTGAATTATCTAAAGAGTTCAAGTCATATTTTTTCAGTTCAACTTGAGTCTTCATGAAATGGGTGCCCATTCACTGTTTGTTTTCGTGGGCTTACAGGTCTCACTTGTGTTGACCGCTAATGTGTTTTTCTTCGGAACATGCGTTAACTGAAAATTTCCTGTACATTATAGTAATGGCTGACATTTCTGAAAGTTTCTCGTTGAAATTATTTCGACAGAAGTTCGACGCAACGCCACGCTTTCAAACGGTAACTGAAAACTTTTTAAATTTCAGCTGTTAATGATTCACTGGTGACTTTCTTCCAGGTAATAGAATTTGCCCAGTTTCACCTCTCAAAAAGAAATTCACAAGATCTTCGCGGAAAATTCTTAATAAATTATCTTTTCTAGATGGAGTGTTATGTTTTGGCGACCCAGCAACTTATCAATCCCACGTCGTCACTATCTATATCATTTAAAGCAGTAGTCATAAAAAGATCATAACCGACGTCAGTGGCAATCGGTTTCAAGTGGCGATGCATATGAGCCAATTTCTGAACAAAACCTGCGAAAAGAATTCCATACAATGGACTTTTGGAGTCGGCTACCTCGTGTAGAGACACATGAAGCTGCACATCCCCAATGGGCCAAACGACACAAACACGGAACAGTAGCTGGCTGGAGGCGTGTGATGAATCGCGATCTTGCCTCTTTTCAGATGGTGCAAGGCACTGAGCACAACGACTGTCCAATGAGGCTTTTGACGCGTGGTGTGTGGCGGGTGTAGTTCCAGCCAAAGGAGGTTTTGTGGTGTGTTGGTGGTGTCCCGCACCATGTCTTGGACAGTCCTGGACATACTTGTTCCAGTGACCGTGAGCACGTACCGGAAGTTAATTTCAATGCTCTTGATGACCATGAGTTGCTCATTCTTCTAGAATGTCCAATCGCATTAATGTGACTACATGTCACAAACTTAAATCACCACCTTCCGCAGTGCGGACTGCTACAATACGTGCAGGAAGAGAGCCAAATAGGTTCTGAAACGTATCGAAATAGATGAGGAGCCATCCCGACTCCACTGCCGAGGCCCGCTGTGCTGGGTTTCTCAGCTGACGATCCATGGCGCGCCGGCCGGAGTGGCCGAGCGGTTAAAGGCGCTACAGTCTGGAACCGCACGACCGCTACGGTCGCAGGTTCGAATCCTGCCTCGGGCATGGATGGGTGTGATGTCCTTAGGTTAGTTAGGTTTAAGTAGTTCTAAGTTCTAGGGGACTTATGACCACAGCTGTTGAGTCCCATAGTGCTCAGAGCCATTTTTGATCCATGGCGCGAACGACCTTACTGAGACGCTCCCACAGATTCTAGACTGGCTTTAGATCCAGGGAGTCCAGTGGCCAAGGGAGTACGTTAATATCTTGCTCCTCTTCAACTCATGCATTTACACTGTGAACTGTGTAACACATTGCATTGTCCTGCTACTAGATGCCATCTTTCCGAGAAAAAACAAAATGCATGTGGGGACTATTTCGAACAGTCGGTGAAAGTATCAATCTGACTCTGCGATTTGGTACTGGCAGAATTGAAACTGTGAGGACGGGTCGTGAGTCGTGCTTGAGTAGCTCAGTTGGTAGAGCACTTGCCCGCGAAAGGCAAAGGTCCCGAGGTCGAGTCTCGGTCCTCCACACAGTTTTAATCAGTCAGGAAGTTTCAGCTCTACAGAAACTGATCATCAGTGAGTGCCTTCAGCTGGACAGGGCATATCTGAAGAAACTTTCCTTGTGAAGTTTAGGCCACTATGAAGGCTTTAGACGGAGTTACAAGGATTTATAAAGATATCTCCTGGAGGGTGGCTGATTTTTTGTCTGGCGTGCTTGTGGCAAATTTTTAAGTGAGCTGATTATGTGTGGAGAAATATAGCTGGAATTTTTATTATTTTTTGATGATATAATTTTCTGTTTTAATTCCGGATACATTTGTATTCAGATGCTTCTTGTAGACCTTTTGTAGACCATTTTGCTTTGTCTGGGGTGCACCTGCTGATTTGTCTACTCAATCATATCAAACGGCTAAAATATAAAGATTCATGTAACAATAATAGCAGACAGCTGAAAACATAAATTAGCTTCATCCAAAACATAGAAAACAGAACGTCACAGTGTCAACTGCCGATAATTGATGCTGAAAAATTTATTTTACCATTTCTCTCCAATTCCGTTTCCTCAACTGCAACACCAACTGGACGTAATGCATAATTGTTAAAAAAGTGAAACAAATTAATAAACACAGCTACACCACACACCACTGTAAACACCAAATCCGAGATTTCATGAAGATCAGTGCCTCGGCAACACACAGATGGTTCATTAATGGAAAAAGAAAGAAACGTCGGAGTAGCAATATACAGCAAAATTTTCTGTTTCTATTAAACTTTAGCACGACACCACTCAAATTCTGAGAGTGAAGTTGAAGCCATCAGAACTGTAACAAATCGGTTAAACAATTATTCACTCGTATTCGACAAAGAAATTATATTCAGTGATTCCACAGCAGAAATATCGGCAGTTAGCAATACGCAATATCCAAAAATCGTTCAACTTAGAAGAGTCCAAGAATTAATCAAATGTCTAAGAGAAAAAGAACTCTGCGTGAAATATCCGCATAAATCAATATAGACGAATGACGAATGTACCCGTTGGGACAGTGCGGCGAAATTTGACTGTTAATGGGCTATGTCAGCGTGCCTTTGCTAAGATCACGACGTCGCCTACAGCGCCTTTCCTGGGCTCGTGGCCGTATCTGTAGGACCCTAGACGAACGGAAAATCGTGGCCTGATCAGGTAAGTCCCGATTTTAGTTGGTGAGAGCTGATGGTAGGGTTCGAGTGTGGCGCAGACCCCACGAAAAAATGGACCAAAGTTTTCAAGAAGGCTCTATGGAAGCTGGTTGTTGTTCCATAACGGTGTGGACTATGTTTACTTGGAATGGACTGAATCCTGTGGTCCAACTGAACCGATCACCGACAGGAAATGGTTATCTTCGACTACATGGAGACAATTTGCAACCATTCATGCTCCCAAACAGAGATGCAATTTTTATGGATGACAATGGCTCATGTCTTCGAGCCACAATCGTTTGTGATTGGTTTGAAGAATATTCTGGACAACTCTTGCGAATGATGGCCACCCAGGTCGCCCAACATGGGCCATAATCGAGAGTCAAATGAATGTCACTCCATCTTCTGGTGGAGTATAGGACTACAACTGTTGAATGTTCAATATAAATAATACCAATCGCCGTTATATAGGTTTATTTCTAGGCAACCATTCATGACGTAGTGTAACGTCGATACTGGTTTCCTAGAAATAAACCTATATAATGGCGATTGGTATTGTTTTTATTGGATAATCGAGAGTCATTTCGCGCACAAAATCCTGCACCGCCAACATTTTTTGCAGTTAGAGGCAATATTTATACTTCAGTCGATTTGTGGACTCCATGCCAAGTAGAGTTTCTGCATTACGACGGAGGTCCAACACGATATCAGGAGGTACCCCATGACTTCTGCCACCTCAGTATATTAACAATCCGATTCAAGGAGAGTTAAAACGATCTAATAAAATTTCATGTGAGGGAAAGATCTGAAAAACCTCAAGGACAACTCGATAGTCGTATTCCGCTTGACTAACGGACAAAACTGTTTGGCTGCCGGTCTGCATACGCTCTCCCTCCCGCCGTCTCCAGAATGTGTTCTGTGTTCCAAGATTGTTTCGATTATAAACAAAGAATACTTATTAGTCGACCTTGTTATTATTGCACTTGAGGGTGAAGGCACTTCGGTAGGCTTGTCGTGAGTTTTTGTTGCGAGGACACGCTGAAACACTTGATAGTGTATACATAACTGTCGCAGTGCGATGCGTCATCACTGGAAGCAAGAAGGCCAACGACAGTGTCTCAAGTGCCAGAACATCATAATGATGACAATAATACAGCTTTCTTAAAACATTATTAACAAACTTTGCTGTCTGCGGTGCTTATTGCTCTCCCCCCCCCCCCCCCCCCCCCCCTCTCCTGTTCCCATCCTCGCGTCCCTGGGACACTCCAGGTCGCATAGATACGCTACAGCTTTACTCTTACCTTTGAATATATTACGTAAATTTCTCTCATGCTTAGAGTATCGAGCCACTCACCCTCCGATGATTCATTGTGTCATTTAGATACCAGGACCGCCACGTTTTCCCTTAATATGAGACAGATCTTCTGCAGCTAATCCTGAAATGAACAACAGCATCAATGTTTTGGTAGTTTCACGTTATAACTTTGCACTAGGCCTACATAATGCACCAAAAATCGCTTACTTTGTACATAACAACAACATAAGCTAGTGGATTAGACGAAATATACTTGCGACAAAAGGCGTGAAAGAAAAGCTTTTATTCATATCATTACTCTGCCTTTTCCAAGAAAAACTGACAAAAGCACAACTGTACATCAGTCAGTAAGCAGGTCATCAGTACATGAAAGTCATAAGCCGAGTCTACCATCATGTAAGCAATAGATGTCGATGTAGCTATTTTTCTACAAAGAGTAACGTAAATCATAGATTAAAATTTTGTTCGCTGTTGCTTCATCTATATTTTATTTAGAAATAGTCGGTTTAACTTAGCACGATAAACAGTCTGTTTCAAAATATTCACAGTATTCTAATTCGTACTGACAGATTTAGAAAAATATTGCTGCTTGTGATTTGGTTGTGTGTAGATTATTTTCAGTAACGTCAGTGTCCTCTTCTTCTGTTACACGAGACTGGATAGAAATCATTTCGGAAACAAATGAAACTAATTATCTTGCCTTTGTTTAGTTCACATGTCGGCTATCATCGGAATGTTAATGACTGGGTGTTCTGTGATGTCCTTAGGTTAGTTAGGTTTAAGTAGTTCTAAGTTCTAGGGGATTGATGACCATAGATGTTAAGTCCCATAGTGCTCAGAGCCATTTGAACCATTGGGATGCTAAAAAAATTACCTTGCGAAAACAATTCGTTACAGGTCTTGCATTACAGATTTCAGAGTCGTAGCGAAAGCTAGAAAAGAGTCGTTGCTTCCGCTACGTAGCTCTGTACACCATCAGCCATATTACACAAAGATGGTATCCGTTCTTTCGAACATGCAGCGCTCTAGAATGAAATGATAATTAAATCAAGTCCCTACACTGCCGACAGACATTGATATACATCAACTGGAACAGTTGAAAATGTGTGCCCCGACCGGGACTCGAACCCGGGATCTTCTGCTTACATGGCAAACGCTCTATCCATCCTTTTTTTCCTTTCATTTTGTTCGATATTTTTCGTTGCGTGTGGTCTGGGCGGACGTCACATGACATCCGTTCGAGTTGACCGTTGATTCCTTTACTCAGTTTTTTTTTATTATTATTATTACAGAGAGCTACCGGCTCGATAACACACTGAGCTATCGTGCCGACATCCATCTGAGCCACCGAGGGCACAGAGGACAATGCGACTGCAGGGATTTATCTCTGGCACGCACCCTGTGAGACCCACATTCCCGATTTACTGTCCACACACTACATTCGTAGTGCCCCTGCCCACTATACTCATTACTCGCGACAGTCAATCTTCCGATTCCCGTAAGCCATGTGAATGCATCCGCACTGAAGAAGATCATTGGCCGGTAAGCCTTATCTATATGAAAATGGTATCTGTTCTTTCGTGCAGGAGATCCCGGGCTCGAGTCCCGGTCGGGGCACACGTTTTCAACTGCCCCCGTTGATATTTATCAACGCCTGCAAGCAGCTAATGGTCTGGATTTAATCGTAATTTCATTCTAAGAGAGCTGCAAGATCACCAAGGGTGTCTGTATTTTTAGGACATGTCCGAAAGAACAGATTTATATTTTATGCCAGATGTCTTCGGCCACCATGGCCGGTGATTTTTATTCAAATTTAAGCATTGGCAATGGTCGAACCCGGGACTCATGTCGTTTTGATAATTAGTCAAAGACTTTACCCCTAGACCACGGGTACCAAGTACCGACAGTTATCCTACTTGAAAGTTCCAATGCTGTCGGAGAAGAAATCAAACATGAAGGGATGCCGGTGGTCCATAATAATCTTCATGTAGTCCACAACTGTCGTAGTACCACCGATTATTAATTATCACTGGACCCATTGAAGCCCAGGCAAATCTACACATGGGAATATGCTGCCTTCACCACCTTGTGCCACTGACGTTTCATATGTGTGTAGCAGCCGTTCGCCTGGATGATGGCATATCCGGACGTGACCGTCATTTGAGTGCAACAAAAAAACATGATTCATCCGACTACAAACGTAAATGATTATGTCGGTGAGTGAACGTGGGTACGTGAATGGATCGTGTGCTGTGGAGCCCCTGTTCAACAATGTGCAATAAACTTCTGCTCTGAAACACTTGTTCCTGCACCAGGTTTACACTCTGTCATCAGATCTGCCATAGATCACAGTCAGTGTCAGCTTTACAGTATGGACAATCATCAGACTTCCACGAGGCGTGGACGTCCAACATCTTGTCGTCTACTCGCGGTTTCACCGTCCTTCAGCCATCTTCCACAGATGATCATGAAAGCAGCACGCTACCACCCAACCAGCTTTGCCGTTTCTGAGAAACTCATTCTCAGGTATTGTGCCACAACAATCTGCCATTTGTCAAAGTCGCTTCAGTCAGTGGATTTCCCACTTGCAGTTCTTTTCCTTGCTAGAATGGCTCCTCATTCCTCCGTGTTCCTTCTACATACTTCCCTTGCCGTGGCTCACGCCCACAAAACTAACAGACAGCCAATCTCGTGGTGGACAGTATTCAGAGCGTTATGGCTCATCAATCGCACATTAAATTTTGAATAATCAGTCTGATAGTCCCCACTTCCAAATGCTACATGTGTTCTAATTTTATCACAGATCCACATGCCAAAGAGGACAGATATTGGAATTTGTGATGTACATAGTAAATGCTTCCTTCATAGTATTTTAAGGACAAGATATCCGTACGGTGCGAAAACTGGAATTTGGCTATAAATAATGAAAAGTGTCAAGTCATCCAAATGAGCATCAAAAGGAATCAGCTAAATTTCGGTTACACGATAAATCACACAAACCTGAAGGCTGTAAATTCAGCTAAATACTTTGGAATTACAGCTACGAGTAATTTAGGTTGGAGCTATCACATAGATAATACTGTGGGTAAAGCAAACCAAAGACTATGATTTATTGGCTGAACATTAAGAAAATGCATCAGGTCTATTAAAGATACGGTCTACACGACGCTTGTGCGTCCATCTTATGGAGTATTGCTGTGCGATGTGGGATCCGCATCAGATAGGATTGATGAGGGACATCGAAAAAGTTCAAAGGAGGGCAGATCGTTTTGTATTATCGCGAAATAGGGAAGTGAGAGCCAAGGATATAATACACGAGTTGGGGTGTCAATCATTAAAACAAAGGCGTTTTTCGTTGCGGAAGGTTGGGTGTTTGTTCCTCCCGCGCGCCGTGCGAGAGTGAAACGGTAGAGAAATAGTTATAAGGATGTTCGATGAACCCTCTTCCAGGCACTTAATATTGAATCGTAGAGTAATTACGCAGATGCTGATGTAGAAGGCAATTTGTAAAAATAAACCTACAAGAGAGATTGCAAAATACTTAGCTTGTATGAAGTAAGCTATTATTGTAGTTATCTTGCGGTCACCTGAAACTATACTGATCTCTTAGTGCTGATCTGATAGTTTTCAGACCCTGCTGCAGTCAGTGACACAAAGTTTATTGAAAAGTTTTTACCTGTAATATGACGGGCAGACGATAGGAAAAAGCAGACCTGTGAAGCTTTCATACTCCGAGACTAGAGTTCTCCATCCAAGCAGTACGGAGATCAGTGCTTCGAGGTCGATTTCCCCGAAGTGTCTTTTGTGCATTCATAAAGTTAATTGCATTTCTGGGTTCAATCTTCTGAGTTTGCATGCAAATACTATGTAAACAAGATAATTGGTAGAATCTACTTGCCAAGTAACATGAATGTCTAATAGCTTCTCTAATGGAAGGATACGCATTAAACACATCTTAATACATCAGCCTAGAACAGCAAGTTCACATCATTTACTTAATTATCGTTACGTTCCTCACTGACGTTCTGGAAACGGGGTTTGTCTGCAGAGCTTGAAAGGAATTCCCCAATATCACACTTTACTGTCCTGAGAGTTGCCTATACCATTATATTTTTCTCTACTGCAGGATCAATTGGCCTTGGTCTCACGCTTGCGGTCAAATGTGAATAAAATATACAGGAGGAAACAGCACAGCTCTACATAAATAAGGGGCGGCGACAGACTGAATTTAAAGAGATATATTGTTTGATAGCGACCTATGGTTACATTACATGAAGGGTCACCCATTTTACATATTATGTATAAAACACTGAAATAAGTGTAAATATGCTGTCACTATGGAGAATCATTAAGAAGACAGGAGATGGCACTTGGTGGATAAAGAAAAACTACACACAAGAAGACGTGGAATATACTCGACTATGAAAATCAAACATGAAAAGCCGAAGATGAGAGAGAGAGAGGTTCTACCTAGCGACGTTACACGATAGTAGAACGCAGAAAATTACCTTATCAGCGGCAAAGAAGCCTCTGTGTTCCGTATGCAGTTGTAGTTATCAGTTGTCATCGTAAGTCCGATGTATCTATTTGTCGGGAATAGCGAGCAGCAGGACTGCAAACTGCTTTACTTGACAAAAGCGACGTAGGAAGGCAACCAACTTTCTGGAGCGAATGCACACTCTGACTGTTCCTCAGACTGTGTCAGATGGAGGCTCAGACAATGGTGGGTGGGGGCCATCTCTCTCTCTCTCTCTCTCTCTCTCTCTCTCTCTCTCTCTCTATCTGGCATCACAGACCATGACAGCAGTAAGTCACGCTGTTCGCTTCTAATCACAGTCCAGTGTTTTACCTGCCATTGAAGTGGAACAGCCAATCACATCCAAGTATATTACCAGTCAGTGAATCGAAACAGCCAATCTCAACCCAGCATTTTTACTAGCCCTTAAACCGAAACAGCCAATCACATTCCAGTATTTTATGGGCCATGAAAATGAAACATTAACTCAAAATGCAGCCACAGAGTCGCCATCTTGAATCATGTTCAGAAGTATCTGAATTATCCAAAATTTTACCGCCATGTACGAAAGTATTTATCCAAATAATTGAGTAAAGGTTGTAACTTGCAGTAATTATACATTTAGGAAAGTAAGCTTCGTCAACCAACACACACACACACAAAATGAATGCAATGCTTATGGCTTGAACTTACAAGTTGCGCAGCACTTGTAGATGTCCATAGTTAGATCTCTACATATACAACACTTGGTGTAACATACAATGAACACTGAATCAAATATTTTTTTGTGTCTAAATTACTGTTGAGCGATTCTTCTCAGGAGTCGCAAAGTTCATCCAATGTCTAAAATCTCCTCAACATTTGGTCAGAAACACAAAATACAGTGTCTATACCAAGTGTAACAATGTTATTTCAGCAAATAGACACATATTCTGCAAAATGTAACTTAAAACATGACTATGGACTTTCAAATCAAGTGCCGCCGTGCTGTTTCCATGTCTAAATCGTTACAAGATACCAGTGGCTGAAAAATAACGTTCCAAGTAGGTAGAAAGCATTTAATTTTTAGGCACAATGGACCCTCGAATTAAATATTTCCTCTTCTAAACTGTTCTGTGATGTTTGTAAAGTGTCAAGTTGTTAATTCATTGTCTAAAATGATGGCAAAAATCTGCAAACTTCATTCGTAACACAATGTTTATGGCAGAGTTATTTCCACATTTTCTCAAAAACACGTCGGCAACACACACACACACACAGTCTTTATGTCCAGTTAGTTGAGCTGGCCTAATTGTATCCCTGACAGTTGCATTGGGCTGGGCGACTTTGCGGGTCTACCTCAACCAATAATGTAACACGATTTTGTAAACGGTTCTATGACAGTGGTTCACTGTCAGAGTTTCACGTAAGTCTGTCACAATGTTATTGCACCTGGGAATTTGGGCACATAGGTCGGCTTATCCTGAGAGGGCTCGTAGTCGTGGCTGATAGTACATGCACAACTGACAAGGAAGCATGACAGTGTGATATGAGTTCCTTAAACACCGCTGTAGTTGTTTACTATAACGTCGCCGCCTGTTCCAGGTAACGGTCAAGTGTAATAATATTGTGGCTGAGTAGTAGACGGCTATCGTTTTCATCTGCTAACGTTAGCGCTTCGCAATTGAAAGCTGGTAACAGTGCTGTGAACTTCTGAGACTCTCCACACTATAAATGCAGAAGAAGGTTTGCATGTAACACAACAAACCAGCAAACGTAGATCGACCGCTAACTTTACATGCTGTTTCAGACTTCGACACTACGAAGACTGTCCAGAGAGGTACTACCTTTTACTACCAACCTAACTGAGTTCGTTTTCACAGCTTTGGGAAGGCTGCTCAGAGGCGTTAAGTTGGCGGGTTTTGACATCTCACAACGGTTGAAACTGCCTCTTTAGGGAATCCGTGCATTACGGAAGGCGAACTACTCGCTATTGAGAGGAATGTCGTTACACGTATTGCGAAATGCAGTGAGGTTGACGGACATCATTTTGAGCATTTACTACATTAATGTGGTATTTAAAGGTAATCGCGCTGCAACAGCATGCGTTCTCAGAAATGATAATTTCACAAAGGTACATGTATCACATTGTAACAACCGAAATAAAATGTTCAAACGTACCTACGTTCTGTATTTTAATTTAAAAAACCTACCTGTTACCAACAGTTCGTCTAAAATTGTGAGCCATATGTTTGCGACTATTACAGCGCCATCTATCACAAAGCGAAAAAAGTGGTCCAACTAAAACATTCATATTTCTTTACGTACTACACGAATAATATGTAATTAAAAAATGGGGGTTCCTATTTTAAAAAACGCAGTTGATATCCGTTTGACCTATGGCAGCGCCATCTAGCGGGCCAACCATAGCGCCATCTGGTTTCTCCCTTCAAGCTAGACGAGTTTCGTTCTTTGTAGGTTTATCGTTTGATGCTTATTTCATGAGATATTTGGCATGGTCACTATCGATGGATCACTCTGTATTGTGAAGTTTTGTCGTACGGAAGAAAACTAACACCAATAATAAATGGTTATTATAAATTGGAAACCTCGTGTAAGCTACATAATTCAATTTTCCGATTCCTAACACATCCCACGTAAAGAGAAGAAAGAGCTCTACAGATTGCAAGTAAAGAGAGTACAACTCCAGTTACTTTATGAAGAAGACAGCTAAGACGAAACTTACATACTCCTTGTCTTACTTAACACGGCACTGAGTGCTCGAAGTGCTTGTTAATAGACACATCTAAAAATCTTTTGCATCGTCTCGATTGCGAGAGTTCCAGAACTTGTACAGAAAATTGGAATAGAAATCAACATAAACATCATTTCCGCACTTTTCTTTGCTCATGAAAACCACGCATTGCATCTTGTACCGCCATACAGCGGGACCTTCAGAGGTGGTGGTCCAGACTGCTGTACATACCCAGTAGCACGTCCTCTTACATTGATGGAGGCATATATTCGTCGTGGTATACAATCCACAAGTTCATCAAGGTACTGTTGGTCTAGATTGTCCCACTCCTCAACGGCGATTCGGCCTAGACCCCTCAGAGTTGTTGATGGGTCACATCGTCCATAAACAACCCTTTTCAATCCATCCCAGGCATGTTAGATAGGGTTCATGTCTGGAGAAAATGGTTGCCACTCTAGTCGAGCGATGTCGTTATCCTGAAGGAAGTCATTCACAAGATGTGCACGATGGGGGCGCGAATTGCCGCCAATGAAGACGAGTGCCTCGCCAATATGCTGCTGATATCGTTGCACTATCGGTCGGAGGATCGCATTCAAGTATCGTACAGCCATTACGCTGCCTTCCATGACCACCAGCGGCGTACGTCGGCCCCACATAATGCCATTCCAAAACAGCAGGGAAGCTCTACCTTGCTGCACTCCTTGGACAGTGTGTCTAAGGCGTTCAGCCTGACCGGGTTGCCTCCAAACATGTCTCCGAGGATTATCTGGTTGAAGGCATATGCGACACTCATAGGTGAAGAGAACGTGATGCCAATCCTGAGCGGTCCATTCAGCATGTTGTTGGGCCCACCTGTACCGTGTTGCATGGTTTCGTGGTTGCAAAGATGGACCTCACCATGGACGTCGCGAGTGAAGTTGCGCATCATGCAGTCTATTGCGCATAGTTTGACGTCCTGTGGTTGCACGAAAAGCAATATTCAACATCGTTGCGTTGCAGTCAGTGTTCCTCCGAGGCATAATCCATAGGTAGCGCTCATCCACTGCAGTAGTAGCCCTTGGGCGGAGTAAACGGGCCATGTCATCGACAGTTCCTGTCCGAAGAATATCGCTTTGGTTCACTGCGAGACGTCTGGACACTTCTCTTGTTGAAAGTCCTACCTGGCACAAAGTAACAATTAGGACGAGATCAAACCGCGGTAGCCGGCCGAAGTGACCGAGCCGTTCTAGGCGCTACAGCCTGGAGCCGCGCGACCGCTACGGTCGCAGGTTCGAATCCTGCCTCGGGCTTGGATGTGTGTGATGCCCTTAGGTTAGTTAGGTTTAAGTAGTTCTAAGTTCTGGGGGACTGATGACCTTAGCAGTAAGTCCCATAGTGCTCAGAGCCATTTGAACCATTTTTTGAAACCGCGGTACTGACTGTCTAGGCATGGTTGAACTACAGGCACCACGAGCCGTGTGCCTCGTTAGTGGTGGAATGACTGGAACTAATCGGCTGTCGGGCCCCCTCCGTCTAATAGGCGCTCCTCATGCTGGGTTGTTCACTTTTTTGGACGGGTTTAGTGACATCTCTGAACAATCAAAGGGACTGTGTCTGTAATACAATATCCACAGTCTACATCTATGTTCTGGAGTTCTGGGACCTGGAGTGATGCACAACTTTTTTTCATGTATGTACTTTACATTACGTTTCAATGTGCTACTTGTGATGTACGAAAATATATGTCCTCTAACATGATAGCTGGCTGATCATTGATGTATAGCAACATTGACAGTATTCAAAGAAAAGTCCGCTGAGGACCTTCCCCCCCGCCCCCCCCCCCCCATCCACACCCAGTCTTATTCAGTCAAATTCAAATTTATTCTCTCTTACCTGATGCCGTTAATTAATTAGTTAGTGATACATTATTAGGGTGGACATCAATGAACACAAAATCATTGTATTTCTACTCATACAAATACACTTTTTTTTACTGACTACCGATTTTTAAGTCGAAATTCGTCAATGAAATACAAGGAGTTCCCAAGAAAAATTATTTTAAATTAGATTTAAAACTTGTTTCGCTACCTGTCAGACATTTTATGTTATTGGACAAACGATCAAAAACTTTTTATCGCTGCGTACTGGACTGCTTTCTGAGCCACTGACAGCTTTAACAATGTGTAATAAAAGCTATTTTTCCCTCTAGTGTTGTAGGTACGTACATCACTGTTCTCAAATTGTGATGGGTTATTTACGACGAATTTCACTAGCGAAAATATGTATTGTGATGGCGCAGTTAAAATACCTAGCTCCTTGACAAGGTGCCTACGTGACGTCCGTGGGTGAACAGTAGATATTATTCTTACTGCTTGCTTTTGGGCAATCAATACTTTCTTCCTAAGTGATGAATTTCCCCAGAAAATTATTTCGTACGTACTTGGTGGAATTACGCAAAATATGTCTGAAGATGCTTCTTTTGATTCCGAGATTAGCAATTATACAAAGCGTAAAAGTAGTTGAACTTAACAGTTTTAGAAGTTCAGTAATGTGCGTCTTCCAGGTCCAATTTTTTCATCACTATGTATCCCCAAAACTTTGGAGCATCGTACCTAAATACAGACTCCTGCTCATGTGCTACATCAATTGTTGGTATGACTCTGTTGTACCGAACTGAATGTAGTGTTGTTTTCTTTTTTTTTTTTTTTTTTTTTGAAAATTTAGAGAAAGTCCATTTTCAGAGAACCACTTAATACTTCTCTGGAAAATATCGTTTATTAAATCTTCTGATTCTTTTTCTATGTTAGTATTTATTAAAACACTAGTATCATCTGCAAAATGAACCAACTTTTCTTCTTGAATGCTAAGTGTAAGATGATCCACATATATGGGGAATAGGAGTGGACTCAAAATTGAATCCTGTGGGTCTTCCTTTGTGGTATTACTCCAGCCGCAAAAATTTTCTACCTTTCCAACATTGTCTGATTTATTCAGCACAATCTTTTCATTCTGTTTGTTAAATGTGATTCAAATCAGCTGTGTGTAAAGCCATAAATTCCGTAAAACTTGAGTTTTCTAAGACAGTATCATGATCTACACAATAGAAGGCCTTAAGGAGATCACAAAAAATTCCATCAGGCAATATATTATTATATAAACCTTGTACTATTTGACGAGTGAATGTGTCAATAGCATTCTCAGTCAAGCAACCTTTCTGTATTCAGAATTGTGATGTGCTAAGTTGTTTCCACTTAAGTCTGCAACTGCTCTTGAGTAGAGAACTTTTTCGAATATCCTGCAAAAAGATGTCAGTAAGAAAACCGTAGGATAATCGTTTAAGACTGTCTTGTAACCTTTCTCATGAAGTGATTTAATAATTGCGTATTTTAACCTCTTTGGAAAAATAACCAGTGTCAGTGATGCATTACATGTATCACTAAGAAGATTACTTATTAAGTTGGATGAACTTTTCAGAATTCTGTCTGAAATACCTTCAAACCCACAAAACTTTTGTTTTTTAGTGTTTTTAGAATTCTATTAATTTCAGTAGAGGATGTTTGTGCTACTTCTAACTGTTTAAGGTTTTGTGGAAAGACATTTTTAATATATTCTCCTGCTTCTTCAGCTGAACCATTTTATCCTATATATGCTGCTACGTTTTGAAAGTGATTGTTAAAATTACATACAACTTGTGAATTATCGGTCACTACATTGTCTTTAGTTGTATTGTTATTGAATCTTGTATACTGACTAGCTGTCATGCCACCTATTTGAGAAGCCCCATAGGATTTTAATCTTATTATCTGCATTACTTATTTCTGGCAGGACATATATACTTCTGGACACTTTAATGACTTCCCTTAAAATAGTACAATATCTTTTGTAGTATGTGAGTAATGTCAGACCTTGACCTCCTGTGGCCTTTACATAACTTTCCCTCTTCCTCTTACATGAGATTTTAATTTCCTTAGTTATCTGTAGCTTACTTGCTTTTTTTATTGGATCTTTTGGATAATTTTTTAGGAAAGCAGCTTTCAAATATTGACACAAATTTACTATGGAATAAATTTAATTTTACATTAACATCTCTTTCTACATATAGGTCATTCCGTGCCACCCCTTATAGCTTGATTTTAAAGCATTGTATTCTGTTTTCACTTAAGCCTCACTGATCTGTGTGAACCTGCCTCTAGGTTGTAAGGTGCCATACTGTTTATCTATGTTAACTGTGCTTCATTATCAGACAATCCGTTAGCAATTGGGTATACATTAATTGTTTCAGCCTGAGCACTGCCTATAAAAATGTTAGCAGTCAGTGTCCTACTGTTTTGCTCCACACAAGCTGGAAAACTGACTATTGAAATTAAACTGAAACACCCAATAACTATTGTACTTCATTTTTCCTGACTATATCTTCTAAGAAATCGACATTCATATCTTTCTGTGGGAAAGCCTTCCTGCAATTCGTTATCGTTGAACTTCTGTTGTGTGGTTTCGTGATTGACCTCACTAAATTTTGAGGCACATACACAAAGAGCTCTTTAAATAAAAAGATATGCTTATGGAAGCGGTATATAGAGAACCAGAGAAAAGAAAAATGTGAGTTTTTGCATCGACCCATCCTTCCGTACTTGCTGGGCACATTTGTGTAATCTGGACAGAGGCCGACTTTTTGACTGACTCAACGATATAACGAGCGATAAAACGACCAGTAAAACTGTTGATAGACCTGCTTTACAGCCGCACCATTGTGACGGCTGCATTCAAGACGCAGTAATGCAGGGCGCAATGTCTCATGTGTTCTAATATCAATACTGAAGTCTTTGAAACATCTATGTTAAGGACAAAATTTCGATCTTCGACTTTGACAGAATAAGAAGGCTATTTGTTATCACAGTCAATAATTTTTTAAGCATTTGGAAGGTTTTCTCAGAAGGTGTTTCATGACGATGTCAGTAAGTAAGTCAATAAATTGTATGACTGGTAGCGGTCTCCGAACAGACACAAATCTGCACAGAAGTTTTCTGGAAATTGCTGTTCATTATTTTAGTGACAATTAAATGGAAACTTCTACTGTTGGTATCTATTAGGTATCATGATGATACACAGGTTATTGTATTTCGTTCACGTTATCACAGACTTGTAACGAATAGGTAATAAACACCAGCAAAATACTAGCAGTGGTGACTGATTCAGGAGTAAGTATGGTTAAATAAGTATAAATAGCATTAGGAAGAACTCATATGTAACGTTTTGCTCACATACTGAACTTGGTTGCAAAAAAATTTACTGGAATGGTTTACAAACTGCCTCAGTTCATTACTACTGTGAAAGTATTGTAATGAGTTCTAAACAACGTTTAGTTGCAACTGTCGACCTAAGAAACGAATCACACCTTAAAGCAATTGAAGAAGTGTACACAAGATGGACTTTGACGTTTCATATGATTGAAAGATTTTCACAGCTGTGTACAATGATATCATTGCCATGCTAGTGCATTACCCATCCTAACAGTCGCAGATACTGCAGATATAGTACATCTTTGTAATATTCTATAGCCTATAGAAATGGTTACACGTGAAATTTGCGCAGGAAAGTATAACGAAAGCAGTAACGCAATGCCAGTAACTACTGTGATTAATATCAAAATATCTAGCACATAATCAATACAGGCCCCCTGACTGAATTTTAGGAGTGTTATCACAACAGAAATCAAAAAGCGCTTACTAATAAGTGAATATGTTAATATAATAGCCATATAATCTTGGCGTGATTCTAGTTTTAAGAAAAAATGCTTTAGCATGTTTAAAGGAAATCAAAACCACTGAGGATTTGCTTGCAGGTGTTTAAACTACTGTCAGTGAAGATAGGCAACACGTTGTTAATCTACGCTTTTACAGAGACACCAAATTTGATTTAGGGGTGAAAATTATAAAACAGCGCAAGAAAAGAATAATTTGCAAACTAGAACAGAAAAAAACCCTATCGCAGTTCAGTTATTATATGACAGATCGGATTCTAGAATTGAAACAACGGCCATCAGAAGTATGAACACACATCTGAGGTACTATCAACTCAAAATTACAACAGCACTCAAATATTTCAGTAGTATAGCCACATCGTCAGCTTCCGAAAGACTGTTCTCAATATCATGAGATACTCTCTATCAATATCTCAACAGAATGAGAGGACAACGCCTCTCAGAAATCATTTTCTTCAGTTTCTAGACAAAAACTGATGGGGGTTGTGTTATTTGTGGCTGCATTCATTGATTAATTAATAGTAGATGTATTTGTATGCTCCTTTTAGCTTCATTCTATAAATTCATCATTTAACATCCATGTTTTGGGGTCGATTACTACTGGCCATCGGTAGTTAGTCATCGGTGATGAAATCGAAATCAGCATCGCAGATCTGGAAACACTGTATTATTTAACATGAAGTACTACAGTAGTATCTCTACAGCAGGCAGCAAAATTATGCAGGATGTGTCACATCTTTAGAACCAAAATAATACGTAAGTCGCAGATATTAAACTGGGTACCCTATGATAATTAAAACAAAGGTCTCAAATGAATATTTCATGCATTACGAGGTAGTGAATGAGCAAGATGAGAGTGGCTTATATTTGTATATGGTTTACGTTTCATACTAAACAACTGCCTGTCGTATCGACGCAACACGTTGAAAAGCATTACACAGTCGCCTGTGATTCATCAACGGTGGAAGTTACCATTGCTTACAGTGCATGACTGGTAGTCAGGGATGGGACATTGCTAGTTACGAGTACTTGCAAAAAAAATATCTGCATCGATGGTTTTCCCGGAAGCAATGCTAATCTCCTGAACTTCCATCTCATCATGTAGAAGGCCACCGAAATGCACCGTCAATTACAAAAAATATTGCTGAGTTATATTAGTAGTCTCCTAAACATTTTTATGAGTAAAATCTCTAGCATCTGCATAATTTTTGACCTCAGTATTTCGGACACACTTGTATGTGATTCAAAACAAATGTTAAGAATTTTTTTCGAAAAATTTAAATATTCACCTTCAATTGATATCATATTTTCTTTGTTGTTGTCCAAAAGGACTTCGAAAGAAATAGTACAATGGCTGATCAAGCTACTTATAAACACTTTCCTGTAATATTTGCATGGGATGGCAGGCTGTGCAAGACAACAGTTTGTGTTCCATTAGACCATATCAGCAACTTTCCCGTGAAGACAGCATTTTTCACCACCTGTTAACAGCACTTTGCAGAAGATTACTGTTGGTGGCAGCAGCAGAAACGGACCTCAAGAATGTTTGGACTTTGTTCTTGAGACCCGAATCTTAAAATAATTTTGTGGAGTGTCTGAGAACTCGTGAAAGTGGGAGTCGACCTGCAGTCCTCTTTGGTGTAGCAAGCAACTCATGTGCTGTCTGTGGTGAGCTGGTGTGTTACAATATTTCACAGTTTTGCTGTCGGTAATCAATTATCCTCTCGATCAACAGAGCTATGCCTCTGAATTTTTTACGCGAAAGCTGTTCAGGTTTTTAAAATAAAATAAACGTTAATCTTCTACATCTTTATTCTTCATGTCTACACGTTTATTTCCCTACATAGTCACCTTGGCAACGAGCACATTTCTCCCAATGAGAGAACAGTTAGCTAATATCATCGCTTTACAATGCCTGAGTTTGTTGTCGGAGCCACAACCTCACCTCTGCTTGTAGCGCTTCATCACCATCAATCTGAAGTCCTCGAAGGTGTTCTTTAAGTTTTGGAGACATAGAAAGTTCGGCTGGGGCGAGGTCAAGGCTGTATGGAGGATGACAATGGCTACAGTGAACCCAAGGGATCAGATTGTTGCAGATGTCACAGCGCTCGTGAGTCATCTGTCAGTTTTGTCGTGCTGAAGCATAGGGTGCTCCATGTGTGGACGAATTCTTAGAATTCGAAACGGGATTACAGCACGTTATTTCTCACGCACCGATGTAGTTGTGTTACATACCGCTATGTTACACGCTACAGTACTGAGCCCTCTAGCGGCAGAAGGCTGCAGATATGTAGACATCAGCAATAAATATGTAGAACGTTAATAACATTCGTTTTATGTCAAATGCTGAAACAGTCTTCACATAAAAGATTCGGAGGCATTACTTTTAACAATGCCATCGCACTTTTACAACATGGAAGCCTTCAAGAATTCCAAATGTATGTATTTAAGTGTATGGGGGTGGAATCCAACTGTATCATTTTCCTATTTTTTGCGTAAGTTGTGTTTCAGTGAACGTGTACTTAATCGGTACTTTCTTTAGTTTATTCCTGATTTTTATCTGTCATAAAATGTGCCATATCTAAGCAAATGATGTTAACTTTGCTTCTAGAGGTATCTACATTGATTACAACATTTGCTTTGTGCATTACGTCCTACTTAAAACTACGTGGTTTTTCATGAAAACGTACGTGTAGGTAAAGCATAAGTGAAATATTCTAAAATCAACTTTCTAATCAGTCTGTCAATGTCCGGATCGTACTAAAACTGAGTATCACTTTCACAAAAGTCAATATCTTCAAAAAACAAAATTTTCAGGAAACATACATCATTGAATTACTTCAACCGCTTATGTTGCTAATGTCTTACAAAATTTTATTTCACAAATAATCTCTAGGTACATACAACAACGGCGGAAAAACATTATCAGCTTTCAGTTGGAAAGAAAAAATGTGTAAAAATTATGAATTTTTTTCAAAACTGATGTGCAGATTATTTTATAGCAGTAATATTCTAGTTTATTTTAAGCTACTGAATAAATAATTATGTAATTAATTTGTTCATTAAGGTACTGAACTTCATTATGTTTATTGTCATATTCAACGCAATATTCTAGGGCTTTCTCGTAGAACTCTCGCCATTCTTCTGATGGAGTATCAAAAATCGGCTTTCTTTTCTTTGCATAGTCAGCTTTTTTGACTCTCGTAAGGCTTCTAGGTTTTACTACAGCTGATTGATCAATGTCTTTGAAATTATCTATGTTAGTTTTCTTCACTTCAACAATTATTGGAGAGGAAATGTTCGTTCTTTCGACTTTTCAGATGACACTACCGTTCAGAATGAGATTTTCACTCTGCAGCGAATTGTGCGCTGAAGTGAAACTTCCTGGTAGATAAATCTGTGTGCCGGACTGAGACTCGAACTCGGGACCTTTACCTTTCGTGGGCACGTGCTCTAGCGACTGAGCTTCCCATCCTCACAGTTTTTAATTCTACCACCACTTATCAATGGTCTTAAAATTGTACACATGTCAGTCCTTGCCAGAACATACAGGTACATGAAAGTGTGATGGTAAGGATATGATTTCAAGTGTTTTCGAATTCTTCTAATGGAATCATCCCTGCTTGAGAAGTAGTGAGCCACTTTGACGAAAATGAGAATAAACCTCTACCAACAGCAGCAGATGTTCACATTTGGCAAAACTGTTTTTTTTGTAGATGTCGAGTTCAGAAAAATTTCACAGTTTTGTGAACAAGACTAAACAGGAAAATGGTAAGGTTTCATAAATTCCGTGTACTGCAAAGGATTCGTCTCATTTAGAAGCGCACGAATACATATACAACGCGTTTTTACAAATTTTGTAGTTTGTAGTTTCTAAATAATACAACAGAACTGCTGCCGTTTTCTGCACAAGTTTGGAAACAGTTCATTTTGTTCTTCCGATAAAAGTAGAATGTCCGATATAATAGACTCGTGTGGGCACTCAATCGGAAGTTAATGAACTTCATGCTGGCGCGCTGTTGTAAGGCAGGAAACGAAGTAAGAGCATCTTTGGCTGTCATGTGCAGACATCTGTAGTGTGACAGCAGATAGCATCACCTGAAACTCAGCTCGAACTCTTCACACATGGTATCCACAGTGATATGGACCGAGTAAGCCAAGCAGATATTGTATTTGTACAGTAGGAAGGCAACAGGCATTCTGGACAAAATTTGATCTTTGGCCATGCGGTTGCTTACATGCCTGGGGCAGGAAAAAAAAAAAAAAAAACATGTCATTATACTCCACCCTCAATGCAAGCTATGGTTCTTTCCTAAGCTGTGCTCTTCACCGCCCTCTTCTCCCCTCCCCTCTCTTCTATCGCCTCATATTACTCCTCTCCACATTTTGTGTTTAATTTCTTCGAAAGAGTATAGTTAGGGAGCTCCCAAGCCAATTGCACTGCACATGTTTAGCCCAGTCACTGCACAGTATTTTACTTCTGTCTCAGTTTGGGACAATCGCATTTCTAATCTAATTCTTAAGTCATGCTACTTCCACCCTTTACTATTCTATTTCGTGGGAACAGGCTGAAGGACAGACGGGGCACGATATCATTATCGTCCACTTCTGATGGCCATTGTGTAGCATATGCATGTGATTGTCTGCCGAGCAAATACATTGGTTGTCTCCACACAGCGGAGACATTACATAAGTACTCTCTGAAAGCTATCACATGATATAATTTACTCATTTGCAGTGCTTATTTGTGACAGTACATACCAGTACTGGTATATCTGAGGAAAAAAATCGGAACGGCAATTTTGATATGTGGTACAACAGAACTATATTCTTTATCAGTACAGATTTTGTATTCACACTTTTAAACTGCTCAGAAAAATACATTTTTAAGAAGCATAAAATTCTAAAACACCCCCAAAAAGTAACAGTACAGGAACCTCATATTTTACAAATCAGGCACTGGGGTTCTGTATATATGTATTAGATAGATGGAATATTTAGTCTGTCACTCAGCTTCAGACAGGTATGACACGCGCAGATCACGAGGAATATACTACGTTGCTTAATATTTTATGGGAATCTTTTGTTACATACTGATGAAAGTTCTCAAACACTGCATCAGAATTTCAGTTTCGCAGTACATCTACAAATGTAGGTCATAGTTAGGGTTCCATAATACATCTGTGACATACAGGCTATAATCTCAGTTTACATTCTTTCTATATCTATAACATTAGCTTACAAATTCAGTACATTACATCTGCAATCAGTAGGATACA
Organism: Schistocerca americana; assembly: GCF_021461395.2. Taxonomy (NCBI): domain Eukaryota; kingdom Metazoa; phylum Arthropoda; class Insecta; order Orthoptera; family Acrididae; genus Schistocerca; species Schistocerca americana. The sequence continues at coordinate 613,494,265 of NC_060122.1, forward strand.
ATTTTAGTACAGTACTTTCATAAACAGAATTTGATCGCCAAATCACTTTTAAGTCACCTTCTGTTGAGCACATAACTGATGACTAGCTATGTGACACTACGCTATAATGCTCACTGTATCATTGAGTATGGAGCGTTTATGTTCTTTCACTAATAACGCCAATTTACATTGTTTTATAGAAGAAACTATATGTAACTGGTTTAGAAATGTATACTGAAACATGGTTCATCGATATTCTTTAATACACATTCTCAGTAATCATTAATACTTAATTACTTAACTGATGAGTGTTTCATACCTTTGAGTTTTGTTAGTGTACATTTTTACTCTTGGTCCAATGAATTCTGTCGCCACATAATTCATCTTTCATCAAACCCACGTTCTTTTTATTGATGTTATAAAAGTTATTATCGAGGAACTACTCCATGTGTCAAACCACCTATGTTCACCACCTTTAATAGCATCACAAATATACGATATATTAAGGTATTGGTGCACATGTAACTTTCCGTCTCAAATTTGTTCAGCATATATCCGTAATTCAAACATATAAGAAGAATGTTAGAAATATATAAAATAGCCATTCCTACAGCTATAGGTTTCTCAAAAATAGTGTCGAGCCTTCTTAATTCAACTGCAACCACATTTCCTTAAATTCGACACTGCACTTGAAATTCAGTGTTGCAATCTGAACAGCAGCCCTGTATCTACATTCACGACTTGTTGCCAGCTTCACATCACTCACTTTTAGCGCATTGTGTCTAGATTTTGCTAAAGCAGTTGTATACATGCGTTTTAAAATGTTTCTTACAATTTGCTTTGTCTGTTCATACGTTTCTCATCGTTAATATTGATATACAGTTTGATCCAGGTAGTTTTATGGAATCATAACATCAGTTGAATTTTACTTAGAATGAGATTATTGTTCAGATACTGCTTTAAATTTTTGTAGTGAATCACAAATTTAATCGTATAATTTCGAAATCAGTTTCTTTGAAATACTGGCTTGATGATACTTGGTAGCAATACCACTTTCTCCGAGCGTAATGGTAGATCTGAGGGAAGTTCACGGATATTTTTTGTATACTCAAGATCTAATTTTAAATGTAAGCTTCGTCTGAATCATCTGGTATGTCCATTACTCAAAACTGGCTACAGGCAGCCATGCAAAGTCAGAGATGGGTCAGCATTGCACCACTGCCTCGCCATAAAGACCGTTAACACCAGTGTACATAAAATTAATCGTTATGTCCATTACAGTCAGGGTAACAACTTGTCCACGCTAATCGTGGGCAGTATCACTGCTGTTACCATGCTCAACAAACTGTGATTCTTGTATGCATTAGTAAGTTACCATTTTAAATTTGTAGACTCCAGCAAAGCAACCAACATTAAATCAGATGAATTCACATAATGGGCTGGGTCCAGTTCGTATGTTTTCAAAATATGCGAAAATTTCATAAGAGATCAGGCAATAGTAAGATACCGGTTTGCAAGTATAAGTCGGAGTAATCTCCTAATGCCTTGCATTCAGATAAACAGCACACCTTGAAAGTTATGTAGAGTTCATAGTCTTTGCTACTCCTTTCACCAGTCAGGAAGCTTTTGTAAGTTTCAAATGACGGAAACTGTGCATCCATGAAAACGGATTCCTCAGTGGCACACTCATATGGAAACATACCTTTCTTATTAAACAAATTAAACTGTTCCATATCGGTAAAATACTTCCTTGTTGTTTTCAACTTGTCATTTTTTTTCTAGAGAACACGCCGGAAAGCTGAAAGGATCTATAAACCGAATTCTTGTGTTGCAATGATATTTCACAGTGACAGTTTTGGTAAATGTTTTATACTTGCTCACGTCTGTCGCCATCACAGAAACAAGGCATGGATTTATGTGCACCATTTTGTTTGCTCAGTTTTTTCACTTGATCACATAGGCTCCAAATTGTGAAATAAGCATTGTATTCGTAATATTGTGAAACACTGTTGCCACTGCAATATTAGATCAATAATTTAAATTATAGCCAGAGAGTGCAGGTCATCAAAATCTGCCAATAAAATTACAGTGATGCCTTTTCTCATATCAGTTTGCTTGAAGCGTTCCTTGCAGATCTGGAAAATTTCTAACGAATGCTTCTTCTTTACTGAGGCTAATATTAATCTGCTAGTTTAGCAACAAATAATTGCAACAAGTTTCTGTAAATAGGCTTAACCGCTGTAATAACAGCAGCAGGAAGAGAATGTCGGTGAGAATAAGATACTCCAATTGCCTGTGCCCTATTGTATTTGCACCATGAATTTTCTCCTGATGGACACAATCCATGACATGGCTTATCATCAGTAGAAGACTTATGGAAGAATATGACGCAAACATCTCTCTTCATTGCCTTCATATTTTCTTTATTTCTCCTAATTGCCTGCCGATAGTATACCTGCAAGTTTTCTGTAACAACTACTCGCAATCACACTTGAACAAAACTAACCGCGTGTCTGAAAGCATGTTGTTTACAAACAGCAGAAACAAAAGAATACCGACCGTTGCATTCCAAGGATAGCTAACACACTCGAGAGTAAAAAAAAATCCCTAACGTGTAATGTAGGGGATATAAAGATCTAAAATATATGCAGAAAAGTGGGTGACAGAAAAGTGGGCGTGGCACATAAACACACGTGGTAGGAAAATGCTCTTTAAATGCTCGAAAAATTATTTTTCAGTATAATTCTTTTCAGAGTACTTAAATATAACAATAACCTATCGAAATATGACGAAAACCGAAAATCGATTTTTTAACCTGAACCACGGTGTGGTCCCCTTCATACTAACACACATGAACACTATTGCTTGAAGTGCACTTTTCAGTGGAAATTATAAAAGTAAATAAATTATTCTCACATCTAGATTTGTCAAAACCCGATCTCTAAAGTCGATATCAAAGTCAGCGAGACATTATTGTTATCCCCACGTTAGGGTATTAACTTCATTCTGTAGCTCGAAACATTTGTCATGTTCTGCTGGTAATGTTAAATCTTTGCTGTCACACATTGGGAACTACATGACATTTATAAAGGTAAGAAAAGAGGGCTGCTGTTCTTTCAACTACTCAGTTTCGAGATCAGTCATATATTGTAGTCATCTAATGCTAGGGTATTAACTTTATCCTGCAGTACAAAAATTTTGTCCGCTTCTGGTATCTCACAGTGGAGACTATGTGACACTTTGCCCTATTCGTTGCCATTTTGTTGCCAAATTATAACAGATTATTCCATGTTAGAGCAAAAAGGTAACAACTACTACAAAATCCCCCAATATCACCATTTTACGGAAAAAGGGTAAGAAAATGCTCCATACATCACTATGTTTACAAAAACATGTGAGTTCTATACACCGCATTTAAGGTAATTTGTAAGTCTAATCTATTCTTTTCCCAATAGGTGAAATCAAAAACGGATAAAAGAAGCATGCTTTGTTGTAAAAATGGGTTACTGATTTATGGCTATACGAGTACACAAATAAAAGAACAACGGTATTTATTTTTTAGCAATTTTCGTACATTCTGTACCTTTTACCAAACGGACTTGCACCAGTAGTAATATATCCACGTTTCTTCGTGATTCCCTTTGTAAGCTCTTGATGTCACAACATAATATACATTCTCCTTATGTGGCCTTTTGTCAGTAACACCTCATGTTGATGGGGTCACTTCCTCTGAAATGTTTTTGTAAAGTCTGGGTGCCTTTTCAAAATAATTCTATCTACTTCTTGCCAGGTTTCCCATCTGTGAGTGGAGTATCAATCTTCCATTCCGCAACTAGTCTGTGTACATCTTCTCTTAGCTGACTTCTACTAACAATAAATCGATTCTATTGACACTCCAAGATCTGCTTAACTAACAAGCTTCACATTCCTCAAGCAGTATACATGAGGATCCAGTCTGTCTTTGAACTGTGTGTTTTATACGTAACAGCTATTCTGGAAATTTAATACAGTTTTTTAGCACTTTCTATGGGCATCCCATTTTTTGCAGATTCCAAAGAAACATTTGATATTTTTTATATATGAGAATCTTCTTTCCCTTTTATTTCCCCATCTCCAGTTAAATCGGAAAACTGAAACAAAATAGTATACTAAGCAGGCAAATCAGTGACAGCTGACACGAAAAATAGGTCTTCAGAACTGAAATAATATTCTAAAACCATAACCTGACAGACGCAGAAGGTTCATGTATACTGCTTACTGATTCTTAAAACTGTATTCTGACCACTAGTTGACATCTTTTACGTGTCTAGTTGATTTTATTGTGATGAATGAAGTCATCTTGCAGAGTGGGGACAGTGATGGTCATTTTACAGGGTGATTACCATTACACCAGACAAGCATATACACAAATCTAGCACAGCCTACCTTCCATCACTCAACAAGTTCTGAATATTTAAGGCTAGTTCCATATAGTACTGAATAGTTCTGAAAACTCACATCATATGTTACAGCAACAATTTAACGAATTGTCTCTGTTACAGCATAAATGAAAAAGAAAACCATACATCGTCATGGTACAGCAAAATTGTAACAAATTGCCTCATAAATCACCTTTGTTTAAACAAAATTGTAATAAACTGCGGCCATGCAACAACAAAAATGTAACAAACTGCCTCACACATTGGCAGCTTACAGCAATAATGCAAAATTTAGTCTCATCAAAATTGTAACACCTTGAATGTGCACATGCAGATAGCAATAAGTCTTGACTTGTCTGAGAGAGTGCACATGCATCTATGTCAACATGGCAAAATATGACATATTTGGAGATTGGATTGATGTGCATATGAGGATGCCAGTACTATGAATGGATTCGTGTGTGTGTGTGTGTGTGTGTGTGTGGAAATAACAGCGTGGCACTTGACACTAAAACTGCATTTTCTATCTTTTCTGGACATTTTAGAAGCTGAATTAACATTGTTACACATTATAAGCATCATAGAACGACTTACATTTGGAAGTATTTAATTTGAGGGTCCGTTGTGCGTTATGCCACATATTTTATGAGGGTGTGCACAAACGCAATGTCTCTGAATTTTTTATTCTCTTCACAGTATCATTTGTGGTATTACATTTTATGCATATCACTTGGTTGACTTTCACAGTTCGCTGATGCAAACTGTAACCCTCTACCACTGAGGGCTCTGAATTGTAGCGTGGAACATGGCGGTATGTAATGGAACTCTGGCGGTACATGAGAAACAGCATGAATCGAATTCATAACTGCTGAAAACGTGCCTCCAACCGAAATCTCTCTTCTTCAGCATGACAATGCCATATGACAAACAAGCACTGTGACACTTGCAACAATCCGACCCCTTGGGTTCGCTGTCATTGATCATCCTCCATACAGTCCCCACTAGGACCAACTTATTTTCATCTGTCTCCAAAACTTAAACAAGGACTTCACTTTGATAGTGTTGAGGCCCTGCAAGCATAGGTAAGTTTATAGCTCCGTTAACGAAGTCAAACTTTTTACAGTGATGGTGCCAACAAACTGGTCTCACCTTGGGAGAAATGTGTCCATCTCAGAGTGATTATGTTACAAAATAAATATGTATACAGATGCAGAACGTTAACAAAATAATCTAAGAAGGTTGAAGAGTTTTCACATAACAAATTCAGAGGCATTACTTTTCGGCATTTCTTCGTACATAATGTCAACTGCGGTCATTCAAAAGTGCTACTTAACCTATAAAGTATTGTACTTATGTACCTTTGATAAATAATCAAATGCTTTTGAACCTGGTGCCAATTAATGGAAAATTCGAGTGGAGCTTATGAACTTTTGTCGTGGAAATACTGCAGTACTGTGAATATCTTTACATTTTTTAACATAATGCAAATTTCAGATTATTGGGATATTTCTGATCATGGGATCGGTGGGCTATACCACAAGCGAGGTATTTCTAGTGTCTGAGTGTTTTTCATTTTACGCTTTTTTTTTTAGAATTTTGTTCCACTCGCATTTTCTTTAAGTTCCTGGCAGTACCATCTTGTATTTTTTAATTTCCCTGGCAGTATTTTTTGAACTGCATGCCTTATACAGTCTTGGTTTTGTTGATTTCTTACCGCCACCGCCAATGTCCAAGTTGTTCCAGAATACCCGTTGCCATTACACCATTGTCCAGAATGACTGTCGCCCTCCTATTTTCTAGACTATCACGAGCCTTCTTATTAAGTATCTTCTAAAGAAAATATGTCCCTATGACAAATGTAGCCAAATTTGTGAGTACTTCGAAGTTTTTTTTGACAGATTCGGTCCGGTCCAGAGAAGCATTCTAGATGGACAGTCACATACAGAAACTAACATAAAGTTTGCTGTGCCCCAAGGAGTGTAATGGGGAGGTTGCTGATAGTAGTGATTACAACCTGAGACTGTGATGAAATTCTTTCTGTTGACTGTCTTATACGATTATAACTCGACGAAACATGAGCCTCGTGAAAAGACTAGCAACTAGCTCTTGATGCGAAGAAAATGCAGTTGTGCTCTACCCTAAATCTAAGAAGGAGGATACGTTTGACTATATGATTAATGGATAACGACTAGAATAGATAGTTTCATACAAATATTTGTAAAGGTAGAAAATGGAAGACGAAGAACGAAGTTCTTGGATTAAAAACCGTGTTAGACAGCGATTCAGTCTTTCACCCCTACTGTTTAGCCTATATTTAGATGTAGCAATGGCAGAAATAATAAAAAGGTTCGAAAGAGAGCATAAAGGGTGCAGTGATTTCAGCAATAAGGTTCGCTGATGACACTGGTATCCTTACCTTGTGAAAACTCTAAATGGTTAAAACCAGTTACGAACACTTCTGCGGGTTACGTCTGCAACACCCTCCTGTTTGATCATAACAGTGCTCCATATGTCTGGTAATGTTAGCCGGGACCAAACGAGTTAGGTGACTGCTTACGCCGTCTACATCATCGACTGCTCATGGTGTAGGTATCACAGACCAAGTACCTGTCTTCTCATTATAATCGTAGCACAGTGTGCCACTGTTAGGTCCCTCTTTATGAAAGATAGTAGGGCAAATGTAAGGGGCAATCAAAAAGTTTTCGTTAGAAGGCTGTCCAGTCCAGAATCGGTAAGCCAATTAGGCAAAATCGCCATGAGCATTCAGGCAGTCATCCCACCGACGCACGAGGTTGACGTTCCCCGTTTTATAAAACACCGTGTCCTGCTGCGTGAAGAAGTCCGTTACTGCCTGCTGCACATTCTCGTACGACAGAAATCGTTGACCGTCCAAGGTCTTTTTTTAAGAAACCGCCGGCGTGATAACAGCATGGGGCAGAGATCAGGACCATTGAGCGGGTGCTCGAGTGTGTCCCGCATGAGTAAACGTAACTAAAAAAAATGTTCAAATGTGTGTGAAATCTTATGGGACTTGACTGCTAAGGTCATCAGTCCCTTACACGCTACTTAACCTAAATTATCCTAAGGACGAACACAAACACCTATGCCCGAGGGAGGACTCGAACCTCCGCCGGGACCAGCCACACAGTCCATGACTGCAGCGCCCAAGACCGCTCGGCTAATCCCGCACGGCAAACGTAATGAAAGCAATGCGACATTTGGATATGGGAACGTGTGTTATCGTGAAGCAACAGCGTCCCCTGCCGCGCATCATTCCACAACGGACATTTTAGACAAAATCCTTCCCCTTACACTTTGTTCATTCACCCGTGTACGTCTACCGGTGCTTGTCCTTCGGCAAGCATGAAAAGAATAACAGCACGTCGGTCCTGTTTGGATGCATTTGGTAATAACGTCACCATAGTTCACGTTTCTCTATTTACCCCATCCACGTTGGAAATACACAAGTGCCACACTCATGCCTTGCATACATGTCGGTGCTCATATACCCGCATCGGAGTAGCGCTACGTTGCATGTACACTGTAGGATCGCCCTCAAACGAAAACTTCTTGATCGCCCCTGAAATTAATAATAAAAACTATCAACCTGTTTCAATATTAACTTCGTTCCCAAAGGTTTCATAAAAGATAACGCATTTAAGAATGGTTGAGGACATCTAAAAGTACAAAAATTTCTGTGCGTGCAATTCAGATCCACGCCATAGATATTTAATGGAGACGTCAGGATAAAATCGTGACAAGTGTTTCGTATTAATATATAATTTAATTATCAATCTCTTTAATACAATGGTTACAACGAGTACTATAATGATTGCAGAATAGATAAATCACAAGTTCGAACTGTCGCTGGCCGCTGGATGCTCCATGGTTCAGTTACGTTATCACTTTGCGCTATCGTAGCTGTCTCGTAACCTCGGCGCTGGACTTTTAGCCATTTTGGATTCCTTTCGACACTACTTTTTCTCTGACACTACATTTTATGTAATTCCAAACATATTTACGAGTTATATGATACGATGCCTTTCATCATTTTGTAGTTTTCGATTTAATACCGATTTCCTCTTATACGTCGACGAATATTTTTATTGTTTCACTTTGGATTCTAGAAGTGCTCTCCAAACTCTTCACAATGACGCTCGAATTAATGTCCGAATTAAACACGTTTTCATGCTACACCAAATCGCAGCTTTACACAATGCTAATTCGTAACAATAAAGTGCATGCACCAGTACTGGAACGGTGACTTCAGAGGCAACACAAACACTGTGACACAGAGACGTACAGACATGATCTATCCGTTGTGTGATCAATCATTGTTTGCACATTATTAGTCTCGTAGTTATTAACAATTCCAATCCGACGGTATTTTGTCACACAAGAAAGTTTGACTAACGGACGAGTATACGTTTTTAAGTCAAAATCATGAATCAGTTACAATATTGATTCCAGAAGGGCCTGTACACACAGTGAGTCACCTACCATTTCACTGACGGTGTATCTGAATAAGCAGATTTTACCTGCTAGGAATTCTTGTGGTCCGGTTGAGGTATTTCAGTGACTAAATTGTATTCAGTTTTCCTAGTGGAAGTCTATGATTTAATCAATGAAAGGCCTTCACAACATCACAGAAGATACTAATACATTAATTTTTTTTGTTTGGTTCCACTACATCATATATTACTTTCTCAGTAGAGAAGGCTGCACAGAAAGGAAATTTATTAGTTAAAAAATTAATGTCAGCAAAGTGGTTCAATAGTCCACTGTAAATTTTCTTCTTAAAGATTTTTTAGAGAACAGGAAGGAGGGAGATGGGTCTATAACTAAAGGTCATTTTCTTATGTCGACATTTATGAGTGGGTATCACTCCCGGATACTTCAGTCCTTCAGGAACCGCGCCTTGACTCACTGGTGGGACACAAACATAACTCAAGCAGGAGGAGGACGCTGCCAAGTCAGCGCAAGATTTTTAGAACTTTCACTGGGATTCCATCATATCCAGAAGAGTTACTTCTTTTTAGAGAGACCAAATGCTTTTTGTTATCTCTTATACAGACATCTAGAGAATGCTGTTGTCTGGTGACTGAGCATGCAGTGCCTGTTCACGTAAATTTAATGGATCTGCCTTTGATGTACCATTTATGATACTTGTTTTTGCAGCTTCCATTAGGAGAAATTTATTGAATTTTGTCTAGAAACACCAAGGTATTTTAGGTTTCACGGAGCACCAACCAGGGGCAAATTTTGCCCGTGTTACAATAAGTTGTAAATCTTGTAATTTGTTGTAATATGTATTTATTTTATGTAATTATGTTTCCATTGATATATTAGTTTAACAGGAACTAGTGACAACATAATTGAAAGCTTAGTTTTTTAACACTCATAGGGTGAATCTAACAACCTAAAATGGTCAAATCTTTGTTAATGAAAGTTTGTGTAAACCAGATAAGAAGGTTTTTAATTGAATACAAAAGCTGTCTAAAGTTTCTATGCACTCTTTGATCTATTAACTGAATAATACAGCTTTGGCATTGAGAGGAGTATCAAAAACAGAAGTGAAAACACTTGCTAATGCACATGTTACTGTACATTGAAAACCCTCGGAAAACACTTTTCACTTGGAGAGAATATTTTCGCTTACAGATGACATTTACCTCCTGCGCACAAAATGGTTGATTCTGAATGAGTCTTACACAGATGGCGTCCACAGCTTCCACATGTTAACTTGGTTTTTGTGATGTTGTCTCTTGCTCTCTGGTTACTTGCATTCTTCAAGCATAAGTAGCACCTTGCTTTCCTAGTTGGTTCTTCATCTGCAGCAATTTTGTCTACCTCTAGTTTCTTTCCTAGGATCTCTCCCATCACAAAAATAATAGGCAACTGGAGTCCTTTCAAATCCATGGCTCGCTCTTCTACGTATGGTTTCAAAAGTTCGTGCCCTAATTCATGGAGGTACAGTTTTCTGACGTTTGGTTTCTCTTCAGTCCATTTAGGAGCATTCATTTTGAACAGTGTGAATGAGTTAATTGCAGCTACATCAAGTAGGCTGTAAAACATTGACAGTGGCCATCTTCTCCTTTTTGTAGAGTATGTCCTTACCATTTGATCTACAGCATCCACTCCTCCCTTAGTGGAATTATAGTACAGGTTTATGTGTGTTTTCTTTTTTGGTGTATCAACATCTATTCCTACATTACGATGTTGTGTAGACGACATCAACTGACTTTTCTTTGGTTTTTCCTTTGTGATGTAAGAGACAATTGTTACTGGCGGCTTCTTAGAAGATGGCTCTGTGAATGCGAATTTGGAGGAATACAGCTCTCTGCCTGCTGTCGTCTTAAGTTCCTGCGGTACATGTTTTCTATTTGATTTGAGTGTTCCAACCAATGTAAGTTTGTAGTCTTGATAGAGAATGTCCGCTAACTCCACAGAAATGTAGAAGCGGTCAGTTGTGACTTTGTAGCCTGTATTCTTTATTGACTTCACCAGTCTCTTCACAATCACAAGAGGCCCTCGTTCACTGGCAGATCTAGTGTCTTTTCCAGCATACACTTCCATTTTTATTATGTATCGTTCCGTTGCACTACAAAGTATTCTGACTAGTATTCCATATTTTCCAGGTTTGTCTTTGAGGAAAACTTTGAAAGGACACAACATTTCATCAATTGTATTGTCCGGTCCACTTCTGAAGTACCGTGGGAATATTCCATTCAATACTTCAAATACTTCACGCAGTGGCGAAAATTTGTCACGTACACGTCTTTCTGACCTGGTGCCTCTTATCATCAAAGCAAAGAATTTTCAGTAGCTGATATGCTCTTGTCTTACCCACAGCTCCTCTATAAATCGCTCTTCCCAATAAATTTGACCATAAATCAGATAAAGAAATATTGGTATCCTGGTAAACTCCCATTATGATTAAAACTCCCATCAATGCATATATTTCAGAATCGTTAATGGGAGATAAGTTTTCTCTTTTAGCTTCTTCATTTGTATGGTCAAGTATTTCCCGTACTAATTCAGGAGTGAAATTTTTTTTAATGATTCACATATGCTTGTTACTTTTGCAGTACTGGTTATTCCTTGACGTTCACAGACTACGTTACCAAAATCCCTTTTACTGTGTCTCCGAGCTTCTGCAAGATACACTCTGCCAGAACTTGTAACATATTTATTTGGAGCGTTACCTGCATGGTTTGTTTCTTCTTCATTGTCCTCCGCTTCTTCACTGTAATCCTTTCCTACTTCTGTATGCTCTGACTCAAAATCACTTAAATCTGATAATTCGTCGTCGAGTAACAGTTCTGCAAGAATTTCTGCGTCGTTCAAGCCTCTATAACTCATCTTACAAAATCTACTTTACAATAAAGGCGTCGCTCTACTGTGACAAACTGCTAATGGTAATAATGGAAAGTCTAAAATCAACAATGAAAGTGAAACTCAACAATTAGATGCTCAGTAAACCACTGTAAAACTCATGTTCGAAGTTGCCAACCGAATAAAAGAAAGAAAAACGTACGGGCAAATTCTGCCCATGCTTGGTGGTTGTAGGGAAGATAATAATAATTATGGTCGTGTGGAGTACCAAACCCAGGCAAAATGTGCCTTTGGGCGTAAAATTTCTATTTTGTACTTGCAATTATAAAAATTTAATCATAGAAACGTACAGGATAGTGTATTATATGGTAACAGACAAATAGAAAAAGACCCAAAAACAGAAGGATATTTGCCATGACATTTTTAAAAAATAAAAATGTACGGGCAATTTTTGCCCGTGCTTGGTGTTTCTAGGGTTAGGAGAAATTCATTGAATTTTGTGCACGCGATTTGATTTTAATGTCGTTTGTTTCTCTGCTACTACTGTCATCTATGCAATTCCCAATAATTCTACAAATTGTTATTGCCTTCTTCCTGGAATTTTTGCACACTGTGTGTGCCTTTTTGATGACACACTCAGTTATCTTCCAGTACAAGATACTTGGAGCCCTGATGGAAGTCACTCTCTTTTTTTCAGCTTCCACCTTAATTGTTCCTGACTTACCGTCAGTCAAAACTGAATTCATAATGTTATAAGAAAATCTTTAGAAAACAATTAAATTTCGCTTCTGCTTTGTGTCTTTGGTAAACTTTGTCCCATTTTTCATCCCAAAAATTTTATCTGAGAAATGTAACTGAGTCAGTATTTACAGTTTCGTGAAAATTTATCTTTCCTTTCCTAGTTAAACTTGATGTGTGGCTACGCTCAGTTGCTGCCATTTGACCAACATGGTCAGATAAACCATTTATTATGGAACTCACATATATTTCATGAAAGACAGTAAGGTTTAGAAATAAATTATCAACCGCTTTTGCACAATGTTCTTTTATTCTTGTTAGGGATGTTACTGTGAGTATTAAACCAAAGCTGTACATCACTAATTATTGAAGGTGTTATCGATCAGAAGCATCCAAGACGATATATGTATTGAAATTTCCAGATACAATAATTTTTCAGTTATTTCTAGTAAGTCTCCTTAGTTCCCCATCTAATTGCTTGATGAAATTTTAAACATATGTTGATGAGGTACTACAGACTGTCGTGACTGTTATCTCGTATATTTCCGGGTCTCTTACTCTAGTACAGTTCTCACAGAGCTGTTCAGTACAGTATTTACTGACGTCTTGTGCTGATATTCCTGAGTGAATATCGCACATTTCTTGCCGATCAGCACTACCTTCCTTAAAGAACGGTGTTGAAAGTAGCAAACCTATACCGTACATTTGTATGAAAATGGTTCAAATGGCTCTGAGCACTATGAAACTTAACTTCCGTGGTCATCAGTCCCCTAGAACTTAGAACTACTTAAACCTAACTAACCTAAGGACATCACACACATCCATGCCCCAGGCGGGATTCGAACCTGCGACCGTAGCAGTCGCGCGGTTCCAGACCGAAGCGCCTGGAACCGCTCGGCCACCGCGGCCGACGTACATTTGTAAAGATAGGTGTGGTAGATAACGCCACAACTATCTATACAAATGTACGGTATAGGTTTTCTACTTTCAGCTAACGGAGCGGAAGCAGACTGCCAAAAGAACATTATAACAAACTCCGAAACGTCCTTTTACCGGCAGAAAATGTTCTTCCATACACAATTTCAATCGTAATCTGTTAAACAAAAATTACCGGCAGTTGGTTTCGAACTTGGGACCTTTAGCACGACAAGCTGACGCTCCACCAACTCACCTACAAAACTTCTTCGTATGAACTGCTCACAGATACGATCTCTGTGGTGCCGTTGTTACTTTTAATTACCGTTTCTGCATCTTTTACAGGACGACAGCACACAGCACGAACTAAATCGGTATTTTAGTTGATACTCGTCGACACAAAATGTTTGGTATCGATATGAGCGCCTGACATCTGGAGGTTTGGGTTTCAACTATGGTAACAGTAACTACTTCAACAATTTGTGGCGCTATTAGCCATTGGTATCTCCTGGGAGCACCTCCCAAATAGCCAGTTAATTCAAACTTCCAAATCATGTTCTTCGACCCTGGTGCGGGAAGAGAAACTCTCCGTATTCCTTTAGTGCGTGAGTACTCACGAAGAACAGCAGCACTACTGTTATTAACCATTTCATTGCTCTAGACGTAAATATACGCTAATCGTTTCAGTGCTCCAGACGTATATATACTATTTGCTATAAAAAATACTTACAGCGGTTCCCTGCTACAGTCGTATAGTTAGGCATAACGCCGACAATCGGGCCAGCGAGTCGGAGGTAATTGTTGCGCAAGTATGCAGTTTAATTGTTGGAATACTAGGAAATACCTGAACGACTATTAAATGCTGAATTCTCTTTCTGCCGAGTTCATTCGTATCGCTATATTACCTAGTTTGTGTGCGACCGTTTCCGCGTTACCGAATAAAACGACGCGACGTTCCGTCCGTTTACAGACGATGAGCTGCTGAGTATTCTAAACCAAAGTGACAACGAGGACATCATCATGCCCAATCCAGCTGATTATGGGTGGACAGATAATGACGACGACGAGCTGGCAGATAAATCTGTCACCACAAATATAGAAAATATTTGTGAACCAACCAACGTTGAACCAGTAAATGCAGATCCAGATTTTGATGTTACCGTCGATTCTTTCTCCGATTACGAAGAAGAGCCTGAGCGTATGCCTGAAAAATCTCCTAAGAGACACAAAACAGTTGATTTTAGATGGAAAGACTCTAATTTGGACCCTAAAGTGTATAATTTCGATAACAGTGGTTCCGGTTGCAAAATCGTCAATTTATTTGATTTATGTACTGTATACGACTGCTTCCAAGTTTTTTTTAGCCAAAAAATTGTGAGCTACATAGCTGAGCAATGTAATTTATATTATGAACACCTTTGCAATGATGCCAGTGAAAAATCAAGACTGTGACGTTGGAAAAACACAAACAGTGACGAAGTTTACTGTTTCCTTGCTGTAAATTTTCTGATGGCTCAAGTGAGAAGAAATGAAATAAACAGTTATTGGACCAATGATCATTTACTGTCTACCCCAATGTTTGCGCAAATCATGCCGAGAGATAGATATCTTCTGTTACTTAGAATGTTACATTTTGCTGATAATAGTAAGGACCCTGGAGATGACAAAATCTGGAAATTACGTCGAATTGTGGATCACTTAAGAAAACTATTTCCAGGTGCTTTTTATCTTTTTAAAAATTTGTGAGTTGACGAAAGTTTAGTTCTCTTCAAAGGTCGTGTCTTCTTCAAGCGGTACATTCCTTCCAAACGCCACAGATTTTGTGTAAAAATTTTTGTTATGTGATTGTGAAACTGGTTATATTCTTGACTTTATTATTTATGTGAGTGCAGCAACAGACGTAAAAAAAAAGAAACTGACTTTGGTGTAAATGTTAGAATACCTGGAAGCATTGTTCTCACTTTACTTGAACGTTACCTTCGTAAAGATCACACTTTATATGTTGATAATTGGAACACTAGCCCAATGTTACTTTCATATTTGCATGACAGAGTAATTAATGCCTGTGGAACTGTGAGAACAAACCGCAAAGGCATGCCTCCTTTATCAAAAAAAATTAGAAAAGGCGAGATCGAGTTTATGTCAACAGAAAAACTTCTTGCTCTGAAGTGGCAGGACAAGCGTGAAGTGAGGATGCTTTCAACTCTTCATACACGCGAAATTACAGCGACTGACAAAATTGACAGATCCACGAATGAACCAAAAACAAAAGCAGCTTGCATCGTAAGCTACACTGAAAATATGGGGGCCGTCGACAGGAGCGATATGATGCTAAGTTCCGTAGAATGTGTACGAAAAACTGTAAAATGGTATAAAAAGTATTTTTTCATTTGGTGAATCTGTCTCTGCTCAATGCGCATGCATTATATAAAACTCAAACGGGACGAAATACTTCAGTATCTGATTTTCAACAGAAACTTATCAAGGAGATCCTAGAGTTCGCCACCAACCGCAAAGAGAGGGACGTCGTGGAAGGAGATCGGCTGATGGTGACAATCCCTTACGCCTAACCAAGCGCCACTTTATCTCGCTAATCCCAGGAACTTCAAAGAAGAAAGCCTCCCAGAGAAGGTGTATTGTATGTACAAAACATGATAAACGAAGTGACACAAGATACATATGTGTAAAATGTAATGTGCCTTTATGTTTGAATTTTTGTTTCGAGAGATATCACACTTTGAAGTATTACTAATGTAATATGTTTTGTAGTTTTTCTCCTAATGAAGTACCTGTTTTGAACAAAATAAGACTTTCTGAACAAATATTTTAAAAAAAGGAAACGATTTACACAGACAATACTGGAATTTGCGTCTCATTTTTATTTCAGTAATAACGGTTCAAAAATGGTTCAAATGGCTCTGAGCACTATGTGGTCATCAGTCCCCTAGAACTTCGAACTACTTAAACCTAACTAACCTATGGACATCACACATATCCATGCCCCAGGCAGGATTCGAACCTGCGACCGTAGCAGTCGCGCGGTTCCGGACTGCGCGCCTAGGGCCGCTAGACCACCGCGGCCGGCGTAATAACGGTAGACTGCTACAGTCGGATATATACGCACCAGGTGAAAATAACGCGCACAGGGCGGGAGCCGCTGAGAGAAAATGCGCAGTGAAAGGGTTAAGATAAAACAGCTTTACTATAGCCCTGCTCACCTTCTACAGACTCACGCTGACTGCAACTGTAGTGCGCAATGACGCTTGTGCTTCAACCCTACGTCACTGTACCAGTACCGACGCCCAACGGCCAGCCACGACACTAACACTAACAGCGCAAATACTTAAGCGCAATCTGAACTTCCTATAAAGTTTGTACCCATAGGGTAAATAGTTTTACGTCTACACTGGCTTAAGCAGTGAAAGTTTAACTATAAGCATGCTTTATGCCAGTGTGTCCACCTCTCGTGTCACGAACTGGCCAGTTCCATATTAGGGACGAGAAATACCGACCAGTTAAGGGCGATACCGGTATTTTAGTTCTGAATAACCGGTATTTTTCGGTATTTGTTAGGTCTCGCTTATAAGAGGTGTTGTTTTTTCTTTTTAATTTTTTACTAATAACGGAGTAAAAAACCGAAATATGTATTAACCATAGCAGCAGTGCTAAAATTTTTCGTTTTAAAATAAGCTTTTTTTTTTAAAAAAAAAAAAAAAGAAGTGGTAATTTCTATTCGTAAAATTCGCAGTGGGTCGAAATATTACGTCAGTACAGAAAATCGCGAAAGCGATCGGTGCTATCTGAATAACAATACCGACAGAAAAGAGCAACAGACACAGAACTGGTACAGCATTGCTGAGACAATAATGTCCTTGTTGCCATGTGTCGTGGCTTAAGGTACGTGTGTACGTGCAATGTGCAATACTTGCACCAACCTGTCTATACTGTAGTTTCTCGCTGTTGTCGCCGGACATCCGTTGTATTGCTGAATAGAACCAACCATAATCTAGAAATATTTTTGCGAAGTGACGTAGCAACGAAGTACGACGCTTCATTTGCTTTAAAAGATTAAATATTTGTTTCCCCATTGTTATGAAATAATAAAAGACTAAAAAAACCATGGTAACAGTACTACATTAAAAACTTAACACAATTAATTTATAGTATAGAATAATAATAGAAAGTAGCTGATCTGCTGCCTGTGTCTACATGATATGCCGTTATCTGCTTGTAGCCCTCGAAAACGGACAGATTAACATAAAAGAAAACAAAGTTCTTCAATCTTAGTTTTCACACTTTAGCACTGACTACTCACAAAGCTCCAATATTGATATGATTTCCGATTACAACACGATTTTTGACCAGAGTTTCAAAACTTAGAATCAATAGGAGAGGTTATCTTTTGTGGTATTTAACCACTTATCACTTTTCAGGAAAGCAGTGAATGGTGGAACTGGTATAGACATGCGTATTCAAATACAGATATATGTAAAAAGGCAGCTTACGGCGCTGCGGTCGGCAACGTCTATACAAGACAAGTGACTGGCGCCGTTGCTAGATTAGGTTACTGCTGCCCAAGTGAGTTTGAACGTGGTGTTATAGTCGCCGCACGAGCGTTGGGACATGGTAGCGATGAAGTAGGGATTTTCCCGTACGACTATTCACTAGTGTACGGTGAATATCATGAATCTGGCAAAACATCAAGTCTCCGACATCGCTGCGGCCGGAAAAAGATCCTGCAAGAACGGGACCAAAGACGACTGAAGAGAATCGTTCAACGTGACAGAAGCGCAACCCTTCCGCAAAGTGCTGCAGATTTCAATGCTGGGCATCAACAAGTGTCAGCGTGACAACCATTCAACGAAACATCATCGATATCGGCTTTCAGAGCCGAAAGCTCGCGTACACTTGATAACTGGATGACACAAAGCTTTACGCCTCGCCTGGGCCCGTCAACACCGACATTTGTCTGTTAATGACTGGAAACAGGTTGCCTGGTCGAACGAGTCTCGTTTCAAATTGTATTGAGTGGATGGACGTGTACGAGCATGGAGACAGTCTCATGAATCCGTGGACCCTGCATGTCAGCAGCGGACTGTTCAAGCCGGTGGAGGCTCTGTAATGCCGTGGGGCTTGTGCAGTTAGAGTGATATGGGACCCTTGATACGTCTAGATACGACTCTGACAGGTGATACGTACGTAAGCGTCCCGTCTGATCACCTGCATCCATTCATGTCCATTGTGTATTCCGAAGAACTAGGGCAATTCCAGCAGGACAATGCGACATCCACGGGTCCAGAATTCCTACAGAGTGGCTCCAGGAACACTTCCGAATTTATACACTTCCGCTGGCCGCCAAACTCCCCAGACATGAACATTATTGAGCATATCTGGGATGCCTTGCAACATGCTGTTCAGAAGAGATCTCCACCCCCTAGTACTCTTACGGATTTATGGACAGCCCTGCAGGATTCATGGTGTCATTTCCCTCCAGCATTATTCAAACAGTAGTTGAATCCATCCCACGTCGTGTTGCGGCACTTCTGCGTGCTTGCGGGGGCCCCACACGATATTAGGCAGGTGCGCCAGTTTCCTTGGCTCTTCAATACATAATTTCTTTTAATATTTTTCATTTCTTTAATATTTTGATTCCATGTATCTTGAAAATAAGAGACTCAAAATTTCTCAATCTTTGCTCGATTTCTGCCTTTATTACAGAAAATAATAGGAATAAAAAGCCGAAAATCGATTATTTTAGGAACTGATTAACTTGAGCAATTTTAACAGTTAAGTTAACCTGGCGTGGAAAAAAAACGAAATGACCAGATACCGGTTGTTTCAGAGATAGCCGCCATCCCTATTCCACATTAGACAGGGGTGTCCACATACCTCAACGCATCACAGCGCGACTGCCACGCCACAAGAACAAAGCGAGTGACCGTTAGAAAACATTGTCATGCAAACATCAGTCCATCTGCCAAAGTGACATCGCCTCTTACTAAGTTTTCTCTTCTTCCACAGGATAACCACAGCATTTATAAAAAAAAAGACTATGTAACGTCAGTATTACCTTATTGAAAAATTGTTTTTGTAATGCCATTTAGCCTGAAAATGAGGTATTCCCTCCAAACATGTCGCTAAAAATAAGTAATACAATAGTTAACTAAGTCGGTGACTGGTAGCAGCAATTTAAAAAACCTTTACATATTTCTTGAGACAGTCACGGTGGAAAAATAATCAAAATGGCTTCACAATATTACTTTCTACCACGTACGAGTCGCGAAATGACCACTGCGAGAAAATCGGAGCTCTTACCAACGTTTATCACCAGTCGTTCTTGCCATGCATCATTCGAGAATGGGACAAAGATGGAGGAAATCGCGGTGCTACCATTTAAGCACCCTCCGCCATACATTGTAACACATCTTATGTAGGTGGAGATGCAAATTTAGGTGCAGCTGTACATGACTGCAGGTGCTTGGCTGTCGCGCGATTGAAGTGCTGTTCGTTTACTCACCAGCTGCCAGCAGGCGGTGTCGTTCCCGTTGGCCATTGAGCCGACATCGGTGGCGCGAATCCCGCGGCGCCAGAACTGTCGACTAACAGTATGCCCCGGCGTGCCATTGGCTGCCGACGCGTTGCCGAAGCCGATGGTACTTTACGGCCAGAACCTTTCGCCGAGTTAATCCTTATCGCCTATGGGCACTCCAGAGTACCCATAAATGAAGCCACCTCTGCTTTCCATAAATGTCGGCTGGCACTGTACTTTCTCCGCCGCACCTTGCGTCTGCGTCCGTACCCTCATGCGCAGCGACTCGCATTCTGGAGGTTCAGACCCAGCCCAGTCACCGGTATATAGGTTTTCTGCGGTAACCCTACATTGCAAATTCCGGTATGGATCCCTTCAGAAGGGCATAGGCGATTGGCCGATGTCCTACGCCAGCCCGAGCTTGTGCTTCATCCTCCATACTCTCCTCGTCGAATCTACATCTACATCCATACTCCACAAGCCACCTGACGGTGTGTGGCAGAGGGTACCTTGAGTACCTCTATCGGTTCTCCCTTCTGTTCCAGTCTCGTATTGTTCGCGGAAAGAAGGATTGCCGGTAGGCCTCTGTGTGGGCTCTAATCTCTCTGATTTTATCCTCATAGTCTCTTCGCCAGATATGCGTAGGAGGGAGCAATATACTGCTTGACTCCTCGGTGAAGGTATGTTCTCGAAACTTCAACAAAAGCCCGTACCGAGCTACTGAGCGTCTCTCCTGCAAAGTCTTCCACTGGAGTTTATCTATCATCTTTGTAACGCTTTCGTGATTACTAAATAATCCTGTAACTAAGCGCGCTGTTCTCCGTTGGATCTTCTCGATCTCTTCTATCAACCCTATCTGGTACGGATTCCACACTGCTGAGCAGTATTCAAGCACTGGGCGAACAAGTGTACTGTAACCTACTTCCTTTTTTTTCGGATTGCATTTCCTTAGGATTCTTCCAATGAATCTCAGTCTGGCATCTGCTCTACCGACGATTCATTTTATATGGGTATTCCATTTTAAATCACTCCTAATGCGTACTCCCAGATAATTTATGGAATTAACTGCTTCCAGTTGCTGACCTGCTATATTGTAGCAAAATGATAAGGGATCTTTCTTTCTATGTATTCGCAGCACATTACACTTGACTACATTGAGATTCAATTGCCATTCCCTGCACCATGCGTCAATTCGCTGTAGATCCTCCTGCATTTCAGTACAATTTCCATTGTTACAACCTCTCGATATACCACAGCACCATCCGCAAAAAGCCTCAGTGAACTTCCGATGTTATCCACAAGGTCATTTCTGTACATTGTGAATAGCAACGGTCCTACGACACTCCCTGCGGCACACCTGAAATCACTCTTACTTCGGAAAACTTCTCTCCATAGAGAATGACATGCTGCGTTCTGTTATCTAGAAACTCTTCAATCCAATCACACAATTGGTCTGATAGTCCATATGCTCTTACTTTGTTCATTAAACGACTGTGGGGAACTGTATCGAACGCCTTGCGGAATTCAAGAAACACGGCATCTATCTGGGAACCCGTGTCTATGGCCCTCTGAGTCTCGTGGACGAATAGCGTGAGCTGGGTTTCACACGATCGTCTTTTTCGAAACCCATGCTGATTCCTACAGAGTAGATTTCTAGTATCCAGAAAAGACATTATACTCGAACATAATACGCGTTCCGAAATTCTACAACTGATCGACGTTAGAGATATAGGTCTATAGTTCTGCATATCTGTTCGACGTCCCTTCTTGAAAACGGGGATGACCTGTGCCCTTTTCCAATCCTTTGGAATGCTACGCTCTTCTAGAGACCTACGGTACACCGCTGCAAGAAGGGGGGCAAGTCAACTCATCCAAATACGTCTACATCTACATCTATACTCGGCAAGCAACCTCGCGTTGTGTGGAGGAGCATATTTTGTGTACCAATGTCACTTTTCCTCTCTCCTTTTCCAGTCGCTAATGGTCCATAGGAAGAACGATTGCTGGTAAGCCTCAGTCTGGGTTCGAATCTCTCTGATTTTATCTTAACCATCTTTCCGCGAGATATATGTAGGAGAAAGCAATATACTGGTTGATTCTTCGAGGAATGTACGCTCTAATCACTTTAACAGCAGACCAAAACGTGATGCAGAACGCCTCCTTTGCAGCGTCTGCCACTGCAGTTGACTGTACATCTCCGCCTTTCGCGTTTACTTCAATGAACCTGTAACGAATATTGCTGCTCTTCTTTGGAACGTCTCTACTTCCTCTATTATTCCCGTCTGATACAAATCCTATACTGATGAGCAATATTTGGGTATTGATCCAACGAGTGTTTGGTAAGGTACTGCCTTTGTTGAATGCATACATTCCCTAAGGATCCATTCAATGAATCTGTCTAGCATCTGCCTTACGCCCGATTAATTTTATGTTGTCATTACACTTCAAATCGCACTGCACTCCAATGCTTCCAGCATATCTTCTCCAATTTTTTAATCATTCAGCAGAGAGTCTTTCTGATTATACCTGAGTGTAAGAGTTTGTAGGGATATCAATAGAAAGATCACATACGTTTAATGCTAAGTAAAATAGGAGAAAGACTTCGGATCGGTGGGATAGTGGGAAAATGAAGTAATTTACAAAGCAAATTGCTTACAGGACACTTCTGAAATCCAACGTAGCATACTACTCAAGTATGTACGACATATACTAAAAAGTATTAACAGGCGATATTGAACGCAAACAAATAAGGACAGCAAATGTCCTCACAGGTTTGTTTGACCCATGGAAGAGCATCACAGAGCTAATGCAAAAGCTTTACTGGCAGACGATTGAAGATACGCGCCAACTATTCCTTCAAAGCCTTCTTACAAAGCCTCAAGAACCAGTAATTATTAAGCGAAGAATCTAGGAGTATACTACAACACATTACATGCCGTTCCCGTAGATACTACGAAGATGACATGGGAAAACTTAAATGCGAAATGATTCACCGCCGACAGCTGCCTATGAAACTTCATCTTAACAACCAGTTTCGGTTCACAGACCATCATCTGGTATCCTGTATACCAATGGAAGGAACACGTGAAAAGCGTTACAAATTTAACTGCTAGTAGTCCACAGACTGTTGCACTTGTTGACGAAAAATTCTCGTAATAAGATGTCACATACTTACACAAAATATTGCATCTTACAAGGAACTATAAATTCTACGAAACCCTTGATTTGTCCCTAGAAATAGAAGTGCGACACAGAAAGCAATACGACAGACTGTGTCAATACATATCACGAAATAATTAGATATATTTCATTTATACAGCGTTACCTACTGTCAAATAGTAATATAGACTACATAGTCATTTTTAAAAATGTACCAGACATATCTCCCCTCCATGTAACATTTAACAGTCAGCTTATAACGGTATGAGACGAGGCACTCTACATAATGCCGACTGCCCAGCTGACTACTGTTTACAAGTTGAACCAAAGGTGACCCAGAGATCTGTATATGACGATAACTACAGTACAATGGAAGTGAGAAGTATTTTGATAATTGTACATGTTGTGTGTTATACGTTAGTGGGAGCATATGTGACAGTCATAAGAGTTTAAAGTCCTATACGTTATATGAAATAGCACATGATGTTTATTAAAAGTACATTAGCGATGACATTAAAAAATGCAAATGAGTGCCGGCCGCGGTCGTCTAGTGGTTCTAGGCGCGCAGTCCGGAACCGCGGGACTGCCACGGTCGCAGGTTCGAATCCTGCCTCGGGCATGGATGTGTGTGATGTCCTTAGGTTAGTTAGGTTTAAGTAGTTCTAAGTTCTAGGGGACTGATGACCACAGAAGTTAAGTCCCATAGTGCTCAGAGCCATTTGAACCATTTTGCAAATGAGTACCGACTTATATTAATACATTTACGTCTGTGTGAAATAAGCTATACCTACTTTTATTGTACACTTTGTTTTTGTTTTATATCGATTTTAGCCGGCCGGTGTGGCCGAGAGGTTCTAGGCGCTACAGTCTGGAACCGCGCTACCGCTACGGTCGCAGGTTCGAATCCTGCCTCGGGCATGGATGTGTGTGATGTCCTTTGGTTGGTTAGCTTTAAGTAGTTCTAAGTTCTAGGGGACTGATGACCTAAGTCCCATAGTGCTCAGAGCCATTTGAACCATTTGAACATCGATCCTAGATGGATATAATAAACTTCAGTTCAAAATAAGTGGGTTACATGAAAGTAAATTTATGTCCTTGGCACCATGCCATATGAACTACGACAAATATAGGTTCTAAGGTAAATAATAGAATAGAAAATACAAAATATGAAACTGGACAGTAGTTATTTATATAATTACATTCAAGTATGTTATTAATGGTAAAAGGCACAACGAGAGAAACTATTATACTAAGTGGTAGCTCAAAGGCATCGTATACTGATTAAAGTAACATCTGCATACAGGGTGCAACTAATGTCAGTTGGCAGAATATTTAACAGTATGACAGATGCACTCACTGATTAAAACAAGAGTTACGTACAAAGTACACTTCATATGAATTGCCCGAATGTATTGCGATATAACACATGCTAAATGCTTACTTTTGTGAATGGATAGCTCAGATCATCTCTTACATAGCTGGTCAGGACTAATGGGTATTATCTCAATAATTTTAAAATGTAACAGATACGCTCGCTGATTAAAAGCAGTGTTGCATACAGTGTGTCAGTATTATTGTTCTTATGGCTTACATATTCATTTTACTTTCTTATATAAATGGTTAAATATATGTAAAAACACAAACTATAAAAACAAACGTAACACAAAAAAAAAACATTCGAAAATTTTATAACTGAATATCTAGATCTCTGAACTAGTCCACAGATATTGGTGTCACCAAATGCAGCTCATTGCATCAGCCAGGAAATTTTCATAATAAACGCTCTTGAGTCTGGTGCTGTGTATTTTGCACAGCCGCCCCACAATCGCATGCCATGGCATCCTTGAAACCCAGTCATACAAACAGGCACCACACCTTCCATGCCCTGTATGGTAACGATTCAGAGCTGTTCATGGTTTTCAGGAAAGACTAAATCCATTTGTAAGATGAGTAATAAGGCGAGCATTTGCTGGAGGGAAATAATGGTTCCAACTTGGGCTGTAACACAGCAAGCATAGTCACTGCACAGTGTGTGACTATAGTGAATTCACTCAAATTTTACACAATAACAGATGTAATTTGCTTGTTCATACAGACAGAGTACTAAAATGAACTATATCAGTAGAAAATCAGATTAAAAGATTACCCTAGTCTGCATGGTATCAGATGACTGAAAACTAATATGTGATCCTACCGTGATTTTTTACGCTGATTCCAAATCTGTTTTCAGTTTTTTTGTTATCATGTATTTGACTTCAAAGATATATTTCTGTGTCACTACGTTATGCATATTGTTGGAGGGAAATTTCTCAATACGGCGCTGTATACCTTTAGGTTGTTACACTTGATGATGCTAGTTGTTATTGCGTGACGCTGAAAGTCTTGTCTCACAGG
The DNA here is from genome assembly GCF_021461395.2 of Schistocerca americana. Classification (NCBI taxonomy): domain Eukaryota; kingdom Metazoa; phylum Arthropoda; class Insecta; order Orthoptera; family Acrididae; genus Schistocerca; species Schistocerca americana. Next base: position 613,519,732 of record NC_060122.1, read on the forward strand.
CTTGGATTACCATCGCTATATTGTGATTATTCTGTATGCTAAGACAGTATTAATAAAACACTTCGCCTACTGTTGATGGTTACAACAATGTCAACACGAAAGTGTATGAGAAATCTAAATATTTTCTGTTACATTTTTGGGAATTATGCAGTGGCTAAGCAGACTTTGTGTAAAAAGCTTACTGTGCTTATTTTGAAGTGAAACCTGGTGACAAGAACAAGGGCGCCAGAGGTAGTTTGGCGTTATTGTGTGGAAAGGTTAAGATTGTGGGCAAAGGGAAAGAAACCATGCATCCCACGAGTGATTCCAACGGTGTGGAGGGAGCCTGAAAACCATATTAATGACTGTTACTTCTGTATAGTTTATGTTCAGGGGTGCCGTTTGAAAAACAAGAGACAAATTGTGCATCCAAGCATTGATTTAGCCATTAGGACAGTTTGCACATGGAGAAGATCTGACTTCTCGTCTTCCTCCAACTGTTGTAGAGAATGTGGCAGAAGTTGATGAAGAAAATGAAGTTGATGCAATTACCAAAGACGATAGCGATGTCCTCCAGCCTGAATGCGACTTTACTCCATAACTGTTCCCTCCGAGTGAACTTAATGCTCTTGTACGAGATTTGTAGTTACATAAGGAATCTGTGGAACTACTTGGGTCCCAGTTAAAAGTAGGAATCTTCTGGAACCAGGAACACATTTCTCAGGGTACAGACATATAAAATTAGTTAACTTATTCCCACAGAATGAGTCCTTGGTTTACTGCAATAACATAAACGACTTAATGCACTTTTATGGCATTGAACATGATCCTGCATGGTGACTTTTCTAGACTCCTGAACGAAGAGCCTGAAAGGCGTGTTGGATGCATAATGGAAACGTCTATGGGTCCATTTTCAAGGTCCATTCAGTTCAAATGGAAGCGACGTACGAGAACATGAAGATACTCTTAACAAGTATCCAGTGTGAGGAACGCACTGGGATTATCTGTGGTAATTTCGAAGTTATCTGAATATAAATGGAACAACAAGCCAGGTTCACAAAAATGCCTTGATATCTATGCGAATGGGACAGTCAGTTAAGGCAAAGATATTGGAGTGTGGAGTTTGGTCAGACTGGAGAAATTTGTGCCTGTAACTAAAAATATCCTACACGAATCGCTTGTAGAATAAAAAAAAAAGCAAGTCTTCCACCTCTGTAGGTAGAACTGAGCTTGATGAAGTACCTTGGAAAGGCTCTACCACAGGATGGACCCTCCATCAAGTACCTTTCCAAGAAATTTCCCTTCACCACACGACAAATTGAAAGCTACAAATTTTTTTCAGTTCTCAAAGAATTTATGAAGGATGAAGATTCTGAGAAGACAATGAAGAAAAGAGAAAAAGGTAAATGACTGCCTTCCCATCAGTTAGTGAGACTTTTCTATGGAATAACAAAGATCCTAATTACAAGGCTACAGTTGAAAAAGTTACAAAATTTCAAGAATATGGATTGTAGCATGAGTGTGAAAGTCCACATTCTACACTCACTTATCGACTACTTTCCGGAAAATTTGGCACATAAAATTGAAGAGCAGAATGAACGTTTCCACCGAGATATTAAGGAGATGGAGAGGAGGTATCAGCGGCACTGGACAGCAGCTGTGATGACCGACTATTGTTGGATGTTTAAGAGGGACAGTCATCATATAGAAGGATCTACAAGGAGGTCAAAGATGAGAAATTTTAAAAATTTATGGAACACTGTTGACTTCTTGTTGACAAGGCAGTCATGAAACAAATTAGGGGAGTTTTGAGGAATATTTTTTAAATGTATTTCATTTTTTAAATGTGTTTTGATTAAAACTCACCTTGGTTAGAATGTATGTGTGAGCTTAGAAGTGAAAATCGTCAAAATATTTCTTCTTATTTCGTGTAAAAACCTGACGTGATAGACAAAAACGGTATTTATTTCTAGATCGGCATAAAAAATTGGTTCAAGAACATCTGCTTCCAACAAATCAGCCAAATAATTTTTTTTTAAAAATGCATACCAGTGTTATGCAATCCTAGCTATGAGCAATGTATTTAAATGTAAACTAAAATGGAGATATGCACATGGCAGTTACTTTAACAAACGTTTAAAATTGGCATTTCAAACTATTAATAGATCATTGAATTTGTATACTGTGTGGAAGCATTAGTATGGATACCTCCAGTGGAACTATTATACTGTTTCGAGTATGTCGTACATGCTTGATAGGTTCCCGGGAATTACGCTGGATAATATTGTAGAAACCGCACAATGTTTCTGCGAGACAACTGCCCGCCATCTTCAGGTGCTACTGTCTCGTCACTTTTTTTTTTTCTTTGTTGTGGTTCCATTCCCCTGCCCCATATGGGCAGGGCAGGGCTGTCAGTGGCACAATCCGCCGGTCTTCAGCGGAGTGACACGGCAACTAAAATGATGTTGTTGTTGTTGTCTTCATTCCTGAGACTGGTTTGATGCAGCTCTCCATGCTACTCTATCCTGTGCAAGCTTCTTCATCTCCCTGTACTTACTGCAACCTACATCCTTCTGAATCTGCTTAGTGTATTCATCTCTTGGTCTCCCTCTACGATTTTTACCCTCCCCGCTGCCCTCCAATACTAAATTGGTGATCCCTTGATGCCTCAGAATATGTCCTACCAACCGGTCCCTTCTTCTTGTCAAGTTGTGCCACAAGCTCCTCTTTTCCCCAATTCTATTCAATACCTCCTCATTAGTTATGTGATCTACCCATCTAATCTTCAGCATTCTTCTGTAGCACCACATTTCGAAAGCTTCTATTCTCTTCTTGTCCAAGCTATTTATCGTTCATGTTTCACTTCCATACATGGCTACACTCCATACAAATACTTTCAGAAATGACTTCCTGACACTTAAATCTATACTCGATGTTAACAAATATCTCTTCTTCAGAAACGCTTTCCTTGCCATTGCCAGTCTACATTTTATATCCTCTCTACTTTGACCATCATCAGTTATTTTGCTCCCCAAATAGCAAAACTCCTTTACTACTTTAAGTGCCTCATTTCCTAATCTAATTCCCTCAGCATCACCCAACTTAATTCGACTACATTCCATAATCCTCGTTTTGCTTTTGTTGATGTTCATATTGTATCCTCCTTTCAAGACACTGTCCATTCCGTTCAACTGCTCTTCCAAGTCTTTCGCTGTCTCTGACAGAATTACAATAACGTCGGCGAACATCAACGTTTTTATTTCTTCTCCATGGACTTTAATACCTATTCCGAATATTTCTTTTGTTTCCTTTACTGCTTGCTCAATATACTGATTGAATAACATCGGGGACAGGCTACAACCCTGTCTCACTCCCTTCCCAACCGCTGCTTCCCTTTCATGCCCCTCGACTCTTATAACTGCCATCTGGTTTCTGTACAAATTGTAAATAGCCTTTCACTCCCTGTATTTTGCCCCTGCCACGTTCAGAATTTGAAAGAGAGTATTCCAGTCAACATTGTCAAAAGCTTTCTCTACGTCTACAAATGCTAGAAATGTAGGTTTGCCTTTCCTTAATCTATTTTCTAAGATAAGTCGTAGGGTCAGTATTGCCTCACGTGTTCCTACATTTCTGCGGAATCCAAACTGATCTTCGCTGAGGTCGGCTTCTACCAGTTTTTCCATTCGTCTGTAAAGAATTCGTGTTAGTATTTTGCAGCTGTGACTTATTAAACTGATTGTTCGGTAATTTTCACATCTGTCAACACCTGCTTTCTTTGGGATTGGAATTATTATATTGTTCTTGAAGTCTGAGGGTATTTCGCCTGTCTCATATATCTTGCTCACCAGATGGTAGAGTTTCATCAGGACTGGCTCTCCCAAGGCCGTCAGTATTTCCAAGGGAATGTTGTCTCCTCCCGGGGCCTTGTTTTGACTCAGGTCTTTCAGTGCTCTGTCAAACTCTTCACGCAGTATCATATCTCCCATTTCATCTCCATCTACATCCTCTTCCATTTCCATAACATTGTCCTCAAGTACATCGCCCTTGTATAGACCATCTATATACTCCTTCCACCTTTCTGCTTTCCCTTCTTTGCTTAGAACTGGGTTTCCATCTGAGCTCTTGATATTCATACAAGTGGCTCCCTTTTCTCCAAAGGTCTCTTTAATTTTCCTGTAGGCAGTATCTATCTTACCCCTAGTGAGATAGGCCTCTACATCCTTACATTTGTCCTCTAGCCATCCCTGCTTAGCCATTTTGCACTTCCTGTCAATCTCATTTTTGAGACGTTTGTATTCCTTTTGCCTGCTTCATTTACTGCGTTTTTATATTTTCTCCTTTCATCAATTAAATTCAATATTTCTTCTGTTACCCAAGGATTTCTACCAGCCCTCGTCTTTTTACCTACTTGATCCTCCGCTGCCTTCACTACTTCATCCCTCAGAGCTACCCATTCTTCTTCTACTGTATTTCTTCCCCCCATTCCTGTCAATTGTTTCCTTATGCTCTCCATGAAACTCTGTACAACCTCTGGTTCTTTCAGTTTATCCAGGTCCCATCTCCTTAAATTCCCACCTTTTTGCAGTTTCTTCAGTTTTAATCTACAGTTCATAACCAATAGATTGTGGTCAGAGTCCACATCTGCCCCTGGAAATGTCTTACAATTTAAAACCTGGTTCCTAAATCTCTGTCTTACGATTATATAATCTATCTGATACCTTCCAGTATCTCCAGGATTCTTCCATGTATACAACCTTGAACCAAGTGTTAGCTATGATTAAGTTGTGCTCTGTGCAAAATTCTACCAGACGGCTTCCTCTTTCATTTCTCTCCCCCAATCCATATTCACCTACTATGTTTCCTTCTCTCCCATTTCCTACTACCGAATTCCAGTCGCCCATGACTATTAAATTTTCGTCTCCCTACACTACCTGAATAATTTCTTTTATCTCATCATACATTTCATCAATTTCTTCATCATCTGCAGAGCTAGTTGGCATATAAACTTGTACTACTGTAGTAGGCATGGGCTTCGTGTCTCTCTTGGCCTCAATAATTCGTTCACTATGCTGTTGGTAGTAGCTTACCCGCACTCGTATTTTCCTATTCATTATTAAAGCTACTCTTGCATTACCCCTATTTGATTTTGTATTTATAACCCTGTATTCACCTGACCAAAAGTCTTGTTCCTCCTGCCACCGAACTTCACTAATTTCCACTATATCTAACTTCAGCCTATCCATTTCCCTTTTTAAATTTTCTAACCTACCTGCCCGATTAAGGGATCTGACATTCCACACTCCGATCCATAGAACGCCAGTTTTCTTTCTCCTGATAACGACGTCCTCTTGAGTAGTCCCCGCCCGGAGATTCGAATGGGGGACTATTTTACCTCCGGAATATTTTACCCAAGAGGATGCCATCATCATTTAACCATACAGTAAAGCTGCATGCCCTCGGGAAAAATTACAGCTGTAGTTTCCCCTTGCTTTCAGCAGTTCGCAGTACCAGCACAGCAAGGCCGTTTTGGTTAGTGTTGCAAGGCCAGATCAGTCAATCATCCAGACTGTTGCCCCTGCAACTACTGAAAAGGCTGCTGCCCCTCTTCAGGAACCACATGCTTGTCTGGCCTCTCAACAGATACCCCTCCGTTGTGGTTACACCTACGGTACGGCTATCTGTATTGCTGAGGCACGCAAGCCTCCCCACCAACGGCAAGGTCCATGGTTCATGGGGGTCGCGCAACTAAAATAATAATAAAATTTTACATACATAAGGCGATAAAAAAGGGGAACATATAACAGAATAACGGGAGAAAATGGAGGTAAAAATAGACTGACATGGAGACGTTCATGGGGGACAGTAAAAAAAGTCACCAGAAAGTTAAAAAAACACAGTTGCCGATTCTTAAAACACAGAGAAGACACTGAATGGACATGCACAGGTTAAAAGTCGGCCACAATATTAAAAACACTCCAGAACAACACACTTAAAATCCACTTGTAGCACACACGACAAAGAATAAAACTGCCAGGTGGGACCTGCCGAGAGAAAGGTCAGAGAGGATGTAAAAGGACGGGAGAGCAAAGGGCAGCAGGGGAAGCGGCAGGATGAAGAGAATAGCGGCGTCAGCGGGAATATGAAGAGGCAGGAGACACGTGGGGTGGGAGATGAAGAGGGAAGACAGGGCAGGAGGGAGTGCAGAGACACTGAAAGTGGGCACAAGAGAGGGAGGGGGAGTAGGAGGGGGAAGCCGCTCAGGAGGAGAGAGGTGGAGGAGAGGGAGCCTTGAGGAGGAGGCGGGAAGATGGGGTTAGAGTTGGTAGGAAGGGTACATGTCAGGGCGAAGCTCATCATCCGGGAGGGGTAGAGGGTGGAAGTTGCGTTGGGAAGGAGATGGAGGGTGTGGAGATGGAGAGAGGGTGGGACACAACGGTAAAGGCACGGCAACTGGTTGGGGGTGGAGAGGAAGGGAGACACCATGGGGTGAGGGGAATCATGGCGGCAGACAATATATAGTGTGCAGATTTGTGTTCAAGGAAAAGAAGAAGGTGGGGGAAGGGGATGAGGTCGTAGAGGTTGCGCATGTGAGATGAAAGGCAGATGCGGAAGGCGAGGTGGAGCACGTGGTGTTTGAGGATATGGAGGGCTTTATAGAACAGGGGAGGGGCGGAAATCCAAGCTACGCCGGCATAACAGACGATGGGGCAAATCAAGGATTTGTAGGTGTGAAGGATGGTGGAAGGATGCAGACCCCACATCCGGCCAGACAAGAGTTTCGGGAGGCGGAGGCGATTGTGAGCTTTGTTTTGGATGGTAAGGAGATGGGGAGTCCAGGTGAGGGGGCAGTCGAGTGTGAGGCCAAGGTATTTGAGGGTAGGAGTGAGGTGGATAGGACGGCCATAAATGGTGAGGTAGAAATCATGGAGGCGGAAGGAGCGTGTGGTGTGACCTATGATGATCGCCTGGGTCTTGGAGGGATTGATACGGAGGAACCACTGGTTGCACCAAGTGGTGAATTGGTCAAGGTTGGTTTGGAGGGTACGTTGGGACCGTTGAAGGGTAGGATAAAGGGCTAGGAAGGCGGTGTCATCAGCAAACTGGAGAAGATGAACAGGTGGGGGAGGTTTGGGCATATCAGCAGTGTACAGGAGATACAGGAGGACAGAACCTTGGGGTACGCCGGCAGAGGGATAGAAAGTACAGGAGTTGGAATTGTGGATTGTCACATAGGAGGGACGATGGGAGAGGAAGGAAGCAACAAGATGGACGAAGTTGATGGAGAGAGCATAGGTCTGGAGTTTGAAGAGGAGCCCGGGATGCCAGAACCGGTCATAGGTGTTCTGGAGATCAAGGGAAATGAAGATAGCGGAGTGACGGGAGTTAAGTTGGGCGGAAAGAACACTGGTAAGGTTAAGGAGCTGGTCGTCGGCAGAGAAGGAAGGCTGGAAGCCACATTGGGTAAGGGGAAGGAGGTGGTGCTGGTTAAGGTGGCAGTGAATACAGTGAGAGAGAATGGCCTTGAAGACCTTACTGAACATGGAGGTGAGGCAGATGGGACAATAGGAAGAAGTATCAGAGTGGGGTTTGTTAGGTTTAGGGAACAGCAGGACGCAGGAAGTCTTCCACAGGTCGGGGTAAAATCCAGTGGAGAGGAGGACATTGTACAGGGTAGCAAGGACAGACAGGAAGGATGGGGGGGGGGATTCCTTGATGTGGCGGAAGGTGATGCCATCATGACCAGGGGCGGTGTTGAGTTTGGAGCGGAGGAGGAGTGTGATGTCTTGTGCGGTGATGGGAGTGTTGATGTCTGAGGGGGGCAACCGATCGAAGTACTGGAAGCTAGGGGTGAGTGGGGGGACAGAGGTGTCAGTGCAGTCAAGGACAGTGGGGAAGAGGGAGTAATCAAAATGGGGATCGTCAGGAATGGAGGAGACCTCGGATAGGTGGGAAGCAAAATGGTTAGCCTTACTGAGGTTGTCAGGAAAGGGTTGATCATCATGGAGGGTGGGGTGATGTGGGGTGGGAATGGCTGCCAGTAAGGTGGTGGAAGGGTGCCCAGTACTTGGAGGAGTTTACAGGGAGGGTGGAGCTGAGGCACGTGCATGTCTGGCGCCAGTCCCGGCGTTTCTTTGCTGTACGGAGGTTCCAGATATGTCGCTGTAATTGCCGGTGGCAGGTGAGAGTATCCCGGTCACGGGTGTGGAGGAAGGAGCGGTAGAGCCTGCGGGATTCACGCAGAAGAAGGACGGCCTGTGGAGGAAGCGTAGGGCGGTGAGGGTGGATGAGTTTGGTAGGGACATGAGCGTCCACAGCGTCAGTTATTGTCTTCTGAAGGAAGGAAGAGGCATGGGTGATGTCATCAGGGTGGTGAAAGGAGAGGGGGCGGCTTTCGACCTGTAAGGCAATGGATTCCCAGTAGGCATCCCAATTGACATGGTGGTAGTCATGGACAGACTTTGGAGGGGCAGCTGGGCGGGTGGCTGCAGGGGCGGGACGGGCAGAGGAGATGATGAGAAGGACAGGTAGATGGTCACTACCGAAGGGATCGAGGGCATCAACGGCGATGCGATCAAGGTGGTTGTGGGAAGTGAGGATAACATCGGGGGTGGAGTTACTTTCAGGATGGGTGTGCTGTGGGAGAGGAACAAGGTCACCATGGAGGGTGGCAAGGAATTGATACCACCGCCGAAGGGTGGCAGGGTCACGGCTGTGGAAGTTGAGGTCAGCGGCGATCACATAGGTGGAGAAGGCATGGTCAACATGGGAAATGAAGTCAAAGGGGAGAGGAGCTGCGGTGCGGATATAGATAGTGGCACGGGTGATGGTGAGGGAGGGAAAAAATAGGCTTAGGAGAGGATGTTCAGTCGGGTCATTGAGCAGGGGATGTGGCCGGACAGGGAGATGCCTGAGGTGGCCTACAGCGACCCTGCCTCAGGCTAGGGGAAGGGGATTGTCAGTGAGGTGAAGGACATAGGGGGAGGTGCGGACAACATGGTGGGGTTGGAGGAAGGTTTCATTAAGGATGAAGGAGTCAACCTGGTGCTGGGAGAGGGTATGCATGAAGAGGTATTTGTTTGCAGGGATGGAGCAAATGTTGACGATACTGTTGACGCGTCAGGAGGTTGGAGGTGGGAAGGATGCGGGAAGGGGAGAGAGGGGCTTAAACGAGGGTGTCGAGGCGGTGAAGGTAAAGTGGGCCTGGTTATGGGAGTAGGTGGCGTAGGTGTTTAAGTGGAAAACAGAGCGGGCAGCAAGGGAAATCTGCTGGAGTGTGTGGGGGCACTGGAAGGGGTAAATGTTCTGCAGGACGATATTGAGGAACCGGATGATGTCTTCTGCTGTAGGGGGAGGGCGAAGGGAATTGTTAGGGTGGACGGGTGGGTTGATGGGGCGAAAGGGGACAGTGAGTTCAGGGTTGGTGGGAGGGGGCCTGGCTTTGCATTTGGAGGAATAGGTGGGGTGAGGTTCATTGCAGGTGTTGCAGGAAGGGAGGGGGGGGGGGGGAGGCGAGGTTGGGACACTGTTTAAGGAAGTGGGAGGCTTTACAATGGGGGCAGGTGGGTGGGTTCTAGCAGTTTTGGGTAAGGTGGTCGTTGTACAGCTGGCTCCCAGGATTTGCTCAGGTGAAACTCGGTGTCTATGTTTATGAGGTCACTGCTTGTATGTATTTCGACCGCCTCTTTGATGATGGAATCCCAGTATGTGGAGGCATGCGAGAGGAGCTTGGTTTCTTCATAATTCATGCCGTGTCCCATGTCAAGGCAATGTTCAGCAACCGCAGATTTCTCTGGCTGACCCAACTTCGTGTGACGTGTATGTTCAACGCATCTGTCTTTGACCGTATAACACGCCTGGTGAACGGGGTCCATCGCTCCCAGTCGCATTTTCCCGCGCCGTGGCGCGCTTCCACAGATCGCGACCCGTTTCTCCAGCACAGGGCTCTGGTATTCGACGCTGTCTATGATAGGTCTTAGATGACGTTATGCCCCGCCGGCACCTGTGCTGTTCTAGAAAGCCAGCATATAAATTGGCGAGCTTCTCAGCGACGCGTCCCCCAGTAAACCCGTCCCGAATCCAACTCCACTCCCGATGTTATCCTTTCCTCCCCCAACCTCCTTTGCCGCATAATGGTGGATGTCCTGGAGCCTACTGGTAGCGACCATCTCAGTGTCCTCCTCACCGTTTCAGACGGTCGTCGCCCCCGCCCTGACCCTTGTCATGACCCTCCCCCTAAGTACATCCATGACTATTCCCGTGCCAACTGGAATGTCTACCGGGATACCCTTTCCACCCAGGTCGATAGCCACCCCTTCACCTACCACCACCCTGACGATGTAACCCATGCCGCCTTCTTTCTCCAGCAGACCTTGTCTGAGGCCGTGGAGGCCCACGTCCCTTCTGTCACTGTCCACCCCCACCGTCCTACCTTACCCCCACAGGCCGTCCTCCTCCTCCGTGAATCCCGCCGTCTCTACCGTGCCTTCCTCCAAACGCGTGACCCGGACACTCTACGATGCCACCGGCAGCTCCAGCGACACATTCGTAATTTGCTCGCGGCTAAGAAACGCCGGGACTGGCGACAGACATGCACCCGTTTAAATGCTACCCTACCTATCAACTCGTCCAAGTACTGGTCAGCCGTCCTACACCTTTTTCCCCTCCGCCGGTGTGCCCCAAGGCTCCATCCTCTCCCCCCTTCTGTACCTTTTGTATACGGCGGACATGCCGCCGTCGTCACCCCCCGTCCACCTCCTCCAGTTTGCCGATGACACTGCCTTCCTTGTCATTGCCCCCACCCTGCAGCGCTCCCAACACCTTCTCCAATCCCATCTTGACCGGTTCACCGCTTGGTGCAACCAGTGATTGCTCAAGGTCAGTCCCTCCAAAACCCAGGCGATCATTGTAGTCAAAACCATGCCTTCCTTCCGCCTCCTTGATTTCTATCTCACCATCTATGGCCGTCCTATCGTCCTCACTCCCACCCTTAAGTACCTTGGCGTCACCCTCGACCGTCGCCTCTCCTGGACTCCCCATCTCCGGTCAATCCAAGCCAAGGCACGCTCCCGACTCCGTCTCCTCAAGCTCCTTCCCGGCTGTACGTGGGGTCTGGACCCCTCCACCATCCTCCACACCTATAAATCCCTCATCCGCCCTATCCTTTGTTACGTCCATCTATCCTGGATCTCCGCCCCCCCTTCCTTTTATAAACCCCTCCAAATCCTTGAACACCATGCTCTCTGCCTCGCCTGTCGCATCCGTCTCCCCTCCCCCACGCGGCTCCTGTATGATCTCATCCCCTTCCCCCACCTCCTCCTCTTCCTTGAAAGGATACGGATCCTGTACACCTCCCGCAAACTCGATCCTCCTCATCTGCTTGTCTCACCAATCCTCTCCCACCCCCGCCCGCTGCCGCGCCTGTATTCCCACGTCCCACCCGGTCTCCATCTCTCCACCCTCCTTACCCTCTCCCAAGGTGGCTTCCGCCAGCTTCCCCTCCCTGATGATGCCCACCTCCCCTCCATCTACCCCTCCTATCAACTTTGAACCACCCCCCCCCCCACTTCCTGTGTCCTTTCCTTTAGGCACCCTCCCTCCCTTCTCTTCTGTTCCCTTCTCTTTCCTTTTCCCCCAGTCCCCTCCCTCCTCCCCTCTTCCCCCGGGCTTCCCCTCCCCCTTCCTCCCTTCCCCCTATCTCCCCTGCCCATGGCATCTCTGCTCTCCCCTCTCCCTCTCCCATTCCCCTTCCTCCTCCTCCTCTTTTGGCAGGTCCCAGGACTCGCACACGCTCAGTGGACATTCGCACACCAGAGATCATCGCCATCAGTGTTTCGTGTGTGTGCCTTCGTTTGTGTGTAGTGTTGTTCGCTGTCACGCCACCACCGTTCGTGTGCCATCGCCATCACCCATGTTATGTGCACCGTGTCACCTAGTGTTAGTGATGTTTCTCGTCCAGCATGAACGGCTCCATGTTTTTTCGATTTTTTAGTGTCTACATTTTTTGCCCACCGTTTTGAATGTCTTCTCTGTGCCACCTTTATGTACTACTTGTTGTCAAACTCAAGGCTGAAGAGCGGCGTATTGTGCTGTTGACAGCCCGCCTTTGTATAAGGTGTTTAAAATCACAATAAAGAAAAAATAATCAGCGACGCGACAGTAGCACCTGAAGATAACGGGCAGTTGTTTTGCTGAAATATTGTGCGGTTTCTACAGTATTATCCGGTGTAATTCCCGGGAACCTAACAAGAAGATGCAGCACCGGGAAAGCCCAAACAGCACATATGTCGTTCATGTTATTGATAAAACTCCTCTTTTTTACATCAGTATCTTTCAGTGTTTCCTAACGAAATTTGTTTTTGTCTTGTGTTTTCATTAGCCTCCAATTTTTCATTACATAATCAATGTACAATGTAAGAGTTATACCCATTACACACTAGTATATACCATGGTGTTTTTGTCAAAAAGATGGTGTTTAATTAATTGTTCAATCAGTCCATTAAAATATGTGTTTATCCCTGTGGATGGCAAGAAGACTGGTTATGATGCCATCAGTGGTCATTACTTTTTGGAATGTAAACACTGAATTCATATTTCCTATTATCATTCAACAGTCTCATATCTAAAATGTTAATTCTGTGATTTTCTTCGCTTTCAGTGATACACTTTAAGCTCATGCAAATTATTAGAAGTTTTATGAAGATCACTAATCTCATTCATATTGCCATTCGTGAGGGCTATGGTATATGTACATAACTCCTGTAGTATACAAAATTTTTTGCAAGAAATTTATTTTTCGAACCATCTAAAAATTGCCCAGTGTCCCCGCTGGAAAACAGCTTATTGCTAGACCTTTAATTTGTTCACAAATCCTGTTATCAAAAGAAAAGTAATTGTAAGATCATACAAGTTTTAGTAGGTGCATAAGTTCTACAGTTTCTGCTTGTCCCAGTTTTTTATATCTTAACAGGCTATATTAATGAAGTCAGTTGTCTTAACTACAGGTACATTTGTCTAGAAGTTAATTATATCCAAGGATATATATTTGGCTTCTCCCACTATGTTAATATTTCTGGTTAGATTCATTAATTCATCCACATCTTTTATAGACTAACTGTTAATGAGAGTGTAAAACTTGTTAACTATGCTATTTAGTTTTTTTCTACATGAAAAGCTCCAGGATTGCTTATGTAGTTAATGTATTATGATTATTAAATGGCTCTGGGCACTATTGGACTTAACTTCTGAGGTCATCAGTCCCCTAGAACTTAGAACTACTTAAACCTAACTAACCTAAGGACATCACATACATCCATGCCCGAGGCAGGATTCGAACCTGTGACCATAGGGGTCACGCAGTTCCAGACTGTAGCGCCTAGAACTGTTTGGCCATCCCGGCCAACCTATGATTATTACTATATGAGAATTTTCAGGTTCAATTTGGTCATTAATTACCTTTGATACTTTTCTAGTTTTAAATTACATTCTATAGCAATTGTTTTAAAGCAATCAAGTGCTGCTTTAGTGTGTGTATTAGTTTTTGTATTTGTTGCATTTACCTTTGGTGGACATTATGTTTAAATTCTTTATCTAGCAGTTCTACGTTGTCTGCTTATGATGAAATATCTGTAAGATTAACTACTTCTTCATGAAATGCAGAAGTGGACTTGGTTTCAACTGCCTTGCCAGCCATTTGTTTTGCAGTTGTATTAACCTTTTTATGGCAACTTTGATGATAATATCTGCTTTGTCATCAATAAAGTCGTTTATAACCACATCAGTACAGTGAAAGACACATCTCTGAAGCAATTTGCTTAAATTTATGTGCCAATATGCAACCGAATTTCTTTTAAACATCACCAATACCATGCACTGTCTCAAATCATGTGAGGTTGTTAGTTCACTAACATAAACACAATTCTTTAGATATTACCACAAAATGAAATTTTCTGGATTTAATTCTGGCGGCCATGCAGAACATTCCTGAGGTTATAACCCCAGTTGGCTTCAAACAGTGCACTGAGGAAGCTTACAGCTTCGTGACACCAGCAGCTTTACATCTCGCCCAGAGGTCATTTACAAGACACTCAAAATTGTACATTCAGGAACATGGGCACTTGTTTTAAAACCTCATTTAAATGAACATTCTGCTCCACAACATCCATCTAAACACAGCCCCAAAACACTACATTTTTGTAGTTCCCTAGCCATAATAGTTGAAATCTGACTACATTTGTAGGCATTTAGTTTAAATGCATCGCCGCATGATACAACAAAAAATGCTGTACTTAAAATTTGTAGTTCAGTGGTGTAAAACTCTAGAAAATAACTAAATAAACTGCTCATAACTCCACAGAAATAGTAACCTTTCTTACATTCACCTATCTAAATAAATACTCCTTTCACTAATTGGTTAGCAAGCTACAGCGAAAACACTTTATCTGAAATACACTTTGGCACCCTAGAATTTGTAATTTAAGAATAACATGAGGTATTCTGTTTGGTAGAAACTCTTCAGTCCAGTCAAATAGCCAGTCTGATACAGAATATGTTCATTTTTTGTCCATTAGATGACAGTCTGGAGCTGTATCAAACACCTTTTTACTCTCTCAGATAGCTGGTTCTTGTAGGCTTCATGGTTTTTGCAAAGATAATAAAGCATGCCATGGTGCCATCCTCCCCCCGTGAACCATGGACCTTGCCGTTGGTGGAGAGGCTTGCGTGCCTCAGCGATACAGATAGCCGTACCGTAGGTGCAGCCACAACGGAGGGGTATCTGTTGAGAGGCCAGACAAACGTGTGGTTCCTGAAGAGGGGCAGCAGCCTTTTCAGTAGTTGCAGGGGCAACAGTCTGGATGATTGACTGATCTGGCCATGTAACACTAACCAAATTGGCCTTGCTGTGCTGGTACTGCGAACGGCTGGAAGCAAGGGGAAACTACAGCCGTAACTTTTCCCGAGGGCATGCGGCTTTACTGTATGGTTAAATGATGATGGCGTCCTCTTGGGTAAAATATTCTGGAGGTAAAATAGTCCCCCATTTGGATCTCCGGGCGGGGACTACTCAAGAGGACGTCGTTACAGGAGGAAGAAAACTGGCGTTCTATGGATCGGAGCGTGGAATGTCAGATCCCTTAATCGGGCAGGTAGGTTAGAAAATTTAAAAAGGGAAATGGATAGGTTAAAGTTAGATGTACTGGGAATTAGTGAAGTTTGGTGGCAGGAGGAACAAGACTTTTGGTCAGGCGAATACAGGATCATAAATACAAAATCAAATAGAGGTAATGCAGGAGTAACTTTAATAATGAATAGGAAAATACGAGTGCGGGTAAGCTACTACAATCAGCATAGTGAACGCATTATTGTGGCCAAGGTAGACATGAAGCCAACGCCTACTACAGCAGAATAAGTTTATATGCCAACTAGCTCTGCAGATGATGAAGAAATTGAAGAAATTTATGATGAAATCAAAGAAATTATTCAGATAGTGAAGGGAGACGAAAATTTAATAGTCATGGGTGACTGGAATTCAAGAGTAGGAAAAGGGAGAGAAGGAAACGTAGTAGGTGAATATGGATTGGGGCTAAGAAATGAAAGAGGACGACGCTTGGTAGAATTTTGCACAACTTAACCATAGCTAACACTTGGTTCAAGAATCATGAAAGGAGGTTCTATACATGGAAGAACCCTGGAGATACTGACAGGTTTCAGATAGATTATATAATCGTAAGACAGAGATTTAGGAACCAGGTTTTAAATTGTAAGACATTTCCAGGGGCAGATGTGGACTCTGACCACAATCTATTGGTTATGAACTGTAGATTAACACAGAAGAAACTGCAAAAAGGTGGGAATTTAAGGAGATGGGACCTGGATAAACTGAAAGAACCAGAGGTTGTACAGAGTTTCAGGGAGAGCATAAGGGAACAATTGACAGGAATGGGGGAAAGAAATACAGTAGAAGAAGAATGGGTAGCTTTGAGGGATGAAGTAGTGAAGGCAGCAGAGGATGAAGTAGATAAAAAGACAAGGGCTAGTAGAACTCCTTGGGTAACAGAAGAAATATTGAATTTAATTGATGAAAGGAGAAAATATAAAAATGCAGTAAATGAAGCAGGCAAAAAGGAATACAAACATCTCAAAAATGAGATCGACAGGAAGTGCAAAATGGCTAAGCAGGGATGGCTAGAGGACAAATGTAAGGATGAAGAGGCTTATCTCACTAGGGGTAAGATAGTTACTGCCTACAGGACAATTAAAGAGATCTTTGGAGAAAAGAGAGCCACTTGTACGAATATCAAGAGCTCAGATGGAAACTAAGTTCTAAGCAAAGAAGGGAAAGCAGAAAGGTGGAAGGAGTATATAGAGGGTCTACACAAGGGCGATGTACTTGAGGACAATATTATGGAAATGGAAGAGGATGTAGATGAAGATGAAATGGGAGATATGATACCGCATGATGAGTTTGACAGAGCACTGAGTCGAAACAAGGCCCTGGGAGTAGACAATATTCCATTAGAACTACTGACGGCCTTGGGAGAGCCAGTCCTGATGAAACTCTACCATCTGGTGAGCAAGATGTATGAGACAGGCTAAATACCCTCAGACTTCAAGAAGAATATAATAATTCCAATCCCAAAGAAAGCAGGTGTTGACAGATGTGAAAATTACCGAACAATCAGTTTAATAAGCCACAGCTGTAAAATACTAACACGAATTCTTTACAGACGAATGGAAAAACTAGTAGAAGCTGACCTTGGGGAAGATCAGTTTGGATTCTGTAGAAATACTGGAACACGTGAGGCAATACTGACCCTACGACTTATCTTAGAAGCTAGATTAAGGAAAGGCAAACCTACGTTTCTAGCATTTGCAGACTTAGAGAAAGCATTTGACAATGTTGACTGGAATACTCTCTTTCAAATTCTGAAGATGGCAGGGGTAAAATACAGGGAGCGAAAAGCTATTTATAATTTGTACAGAAACCAGATGGCAGTTATAAGAGTCGAGGGGCATGAAAGGGAAGCAGTGGTTGGGAAGAGAGTGAGACAGGGTTGTAGCCTATCCCCGATGTTATTCAATCTTTATATTGAGCAAACAGTGAAGGAAACAAAAGAAAAATTCAGAGTGGGTATTAAAATCCATGGAGAAGTAATAAAAACTTTGTGGTTTGCCAATGACATTGTAATTCTGTCAGAGACAGCTAAGGACTTGAAGAGCAGTTGAACTCAATGGATAGTGTTTTGAAAGGAGGATATAAGATGAACATCAACAGAAGCAAAATGAGGATAACGGAATGTAATCGAATTAAGTCTGGTGATGCTGAGGGAATTAGATTAGGATATGAGACACTTAAGGTAATAAAGGAGTTTTGCTATTTGGGGAACAAAATAACAGATGATGCTCAAAGTAGAGAGGATATAAAATGTAGACTGGTTATGGCAAGGAAAGCGTTTCTGAAGAAGAGAAATTTGTGAACATCAAGTATAAGTCATTTCTGAAAGTATTTGTATGAAGTGTGGCCATGTATGGAAGTGAAACAGGGATGATAAATAGTTTGGACAAGAAGAGAATAGAAGCTTTCGAAATGTGGTGCTACAGAAGAATGCTGAAGATTACATGGGTAGATCACATAACTAATGAGGAGGTATTGAATAGGATTGGGGAGAAGTTTGTGGCACAACTTGACTAGAAGAAGGGATCGGTTGGTAGGACATGTTCTGAGGCACCAAGGGATCACCAATTTAGTATTGGAGGGCAGCGTGAAAGGAAAAAATCGTAGAGGGAGACCAAGAGATGAATACACTAAGCAGATTCAAAAGGATGTAGGTTGCAGTAGGTACTGGGAGATGAAGAAGCTTGCACAGGATAGAGTAGCATGGAGAGCTGCATCAAACCAGTCTCAGGACTGAAGACCACAACAACAATATGGTGCCATCTTGATGTGAGAAATGCATGCTCCAAGAATTCTGTTTGATGATGAGATCGACATGCCTGAACAGCAGGGAAGCTGGTCTGGATCATCTCTCTACACTCTGCAGTCTACTTGGAGACAGAATCCTGCCCACTCATTCTGACAAATCAGGGACTCTAGGGTGTGCGTCTCTATCTGCTTGGCCAGCCAATAAGGAGCATGCATTTGATTGTGGATGGTAGTTGACCATGTCGGTAAGATCAGTTCCACTCTGAAGTCTATACTTCCCGTGGTACAAATGACACACTTGCTCAGTACTTGTAATACCAATGAATAGTGCTGGCAGTGGAATAATGACCCCCTGTGGGCTGAGCAGTGTCAGATGAGAGATATGACTAGGCCTCACTTCTTGCATGACACTTGGATAGTTTGAACAGTTCTCTGGGGAGTTCCCAAGCTCTTATTAACACTGCATCACAGAGAATCCAACACATGCACAACTGTTTGACTACTGCACAGACTCCCATATTGAGGATGTAGAAAGAGGCATCATTGCTGTAAAGAAGCAACTGAAAGTGCTGAAATATGTCGCCAGGTCTGGAATTCTTTTCGGCAATAGCCCCTTACTTAGCTTGAATTTATTGCATATCTCTTACCCAAAGCAGTGTCCCAATCAATAGGAAAAAGTGCAGGTGATGCCTGTATATAAGAAGGGAGAAGTGGCACAGTACAATTACACTTTTGTATTTACATAAAAGTATAAAATATACAACTTTTTCATATTTGTAAAAGAGATTAAGAGTTTACACCATACGAATAAAATTACACCTATCAGACAAAGTTAGAAAGAATATCTACAATTGTGCTTACATACACTGACAGAAAGATGTCTTTATATTATTTGCATGGAGTTTGCAGAAGAATTTCCTATTTAAGAATTTTGCATACTTGCATCTAAGAAATTACTTTACACTGTTACAGTTGCAACTAAGAATGCCTTTACATTATAACAACAAGGTGAGACCAGATGATCTTCCACGTTTTGTTTGAAAGTAGACATTATTTTCAAGTGCTTGATACTGTTTGGAAATTTGTTATATAATCTACATCCAGTTATTTTATGTTCTGTATCACTTATCTTAAGTTTGTTTGAATATGGAATACATGTGATAATTATCTTTACACTTAATAGTATACCGGTAGATATGTATATTTTTGTTCATCAAAGTTGTATATTTTATTTTTAGGTACAAAATGCTTCAAATGGCTCTGAGCACTATGGGATTCAACATCTGAGGCCATCAATCCCCTAGAACTTAGAACTACTTAAAGCTAACTAACCTAAGGACATCACACACATCCATGCCCAAGGCAGGATTCGAACCTGCGACCGTAGCAGTTGCGCGGTTCCAGACTGAAGTGCCTAGAACCGCTCGGCCACCCAGGTGGGCTTTTAGGTGCATAATTGTTTCATACATGTACAGAGTGGGCACTATCAGTATTTGCAATTTTCTGAATTTATTTCTACAGGACTGTCTTGGTGACAGGTTTACAATGCACCTGTCATTTTCTTTTATATATTAGCTGCACTACTCTACACAGGTAGACAATAAGAGATACATCAATAAATTAGAGCATAATACATTTTTAGCAAAGTGTCATGATCAACAGTTGTGACATTTTACTCATGAGAAATATATTTGTGCTTATTTCTGAGCATATTTTATGTATATGAGTCTCCCATGCCAAGAGACTGTCCACCATCAATCCCAGAAACTTTGAAATGCTGGAGTCCTAAAGTTTGATATCAAGAACATCCACTTTGACTGCCCTATTTACTTGTATTCTCATGCAAGTTGTTTTATTTCCATTTAGGAAAAAATTGCATCACCCAATATATTTGTGTGCCCTATCTATCTCTAAACATGTCCTGGTTTCAAGGTCCTTTGCAAATTTACTTGTGATTAGTAGAGATGTGTCATCAGCATACATGATCACTGTTTCATTTATAGCTTCTGGCAATCCTTTCATGCAACGACATGGGTGTGCCAGGGCTTGAGCATCCACATACATGATCTTTAATTGGTAAAAGCAAAAATCTAAATATTTCCCACATGCCATTATTAAAATGTAATGAACTGTTAAAACACCCAGGTCAAAGTTAAAATAACTGGCCTCTAAAACATATCTGTTTGTTTCAGATTTCTGTGTGCAAAGGCAACCAAGAGACTCACTCCCCCATTGGTTGCCTATCTCTGGCCAAGTCAAATGCACTCTCCAGAATAACTATACTGTGAATGGAATCCAATCTTTTTGACTTGCTTTCATGTTTCCTTACAAGTGACATGCTACAATATGCCCATTCCATTCGTCAACGTTGTTTTAAAATATCTGCTTGCCAATACTGTGCAATAACAAAGAATAATCAGAGGTACAAGGAAGCCGATTGTTACAGACTACCTCAGCAATTATTTTTTTTAAATATAACAACAGTATGGTTTAAGATGGTTGTTTTCATGTAATTTCGATTGTTATCATTTTGTTTGTTGAGACAATGGCTTTGAAGAACATGGGAGTTCTGCCATTGATATGCACCCACAGAAATTTTGGAAATTCAGTGCCCTTGGTGTCATTTACAAATAGGCTGAAAAGTAATGGTCCCTATACCAAACCTTGCAGTACACAATGTTTTACCTCTCCGAATGCTGAGGACACATTTTCCAACCTGTTGCCCTTTCTATATTTTACCTCTACACATTGTTGCCTAGTTTCAGTAAACATTTTGATAAAATTGTTTGCTCTGCCTCTTATGCCATACTGGATCAGTTTTTGTGACAGGAGTCTGTGACATACACAATCGAAAGCTTTTGATAGGTCGAGAAATAAACTACAAATTTTTTCATGTTTTTCCAATGCCCTGACTATATAAGCTGTTTTTGTAGATTGTCCATTTTTGAAACCATGCTGTGCACTATTTACAATGTTCTGTTTCTCTGTGGAACCTATTATCTTATCCTTTATGGCTATTTCTACAATTTTAGACAGTGCAGATGTGATTGTAATAAGTCTGTAGTTTCTGTGATTCCCTCTGTCTCCCCCTTTATAGATGGGAGTTACTTTTCTTTTCTTTAGGCAATTTGAAAATGTTTTTTCCTGTAGAATTTGATTTATAACAAATGTGAGAGTCTTACTTGTGTGTTTAGAGATACCGTAGGACTTCCACATGAAGTTAAATAGATGCAAGAACTTGAACTGTAACATTGTTGGATTACTGTACTGATGAGAATAAGTCAACTTAAGATGAATTGTTATCAGTACTGATTAATTTATAGAGATATTAAGCTCTTAACTAAAAATATGCGAAATATGATGTAAACAAAAACCCAATTTATCATTTGTGGAATTTACACAAAGAAAAGTGATAATAATTATGATACAGCCAGCTGTAAAGACACAGAATTTATGTTAGAAAAGTAATTAACAGAAACAATTGAGACATTGTTATCAACAAATACTCCACATCGTTTTAACATAAAAACTTTAATATTTTGACATGCTAATTGTATCTGAAACATTGTAATGATTTCTATAGGCAAATTCCATAACTACTTTTGTGAAGACATTGAAATCTTAATTGTAAATTAATTTAAACAATGCATAATACAACTTTGTAATTGTTAGAATCCATAGAAGCAGTAGCAGTGATAGCCAAGTTGAGTTAGTATTGTTTCAGTTTTAGCATCAGCCTTGCAAGAAATTTTATGGACATAATCCATGCCATTTTATCTGTGCTGTGATGCAACAAACATATTTAAGAAGTATTATGAGTGTATCGGCTATGTTATTCTTGACATAAATAGCCTAAATTACATACAACTGGACCCTGATATTGTTTCAGATGCAGAAACTGCAACAAAACTGAGTTATGCTCCTCAAATTGTTGATAATCAGCAAGTTAAGTAATTAGAATGTAGCCACAAAAGATGGATATGTTCTAAGGCCAGTTCATCAATGCATCTGGTGACGGACACTTACTTACTTACATTTATCTTCTTTGATAGTCCATCACTAGGTAAGTAAAAGGCCAGTTTTTCACTTTTTTTCAGAAGATATTTTTGTCATATCCTAGTATATACTTATCATTTTACAGTTCCATAAAAAATTAAAAATAACTTTAGATTGAAAAACTAGAGTAATTTAACCAAGATTATTTGATTTGGAGGGGGAAAAGAAGATAGAGTAGAATGTGTGGGTTCCCCCCACCAGCACCATTCCAATACCTCAGAAGCACAATCCAAGCCACCCACCTCCAAGTGGAATACTGATTTCTATAGTGTACAGTTGTTATTTCTTGGTTTCTCTTGGTTTGGGAGCTATTGTCCATCAGCCTATTGTCCCATTTTGCTTCCACTGCATTGCTTATTAATTATAGATAACAATTTTCATAGTCAGTGTTTTTGTTCTGTTCTGTGTTGGATGTTTCCCATGGGTTAGATTGATCTCAGTCTGTCTGTTTCATCTACATGGTTTTATTTCTATGCATTCAGCATGAAACTTATGTGATGTTAATGTCACTGATTCTGTTTGGTTCATTTGTCTGAGTCCCTTATGGTTTCACAGATGTGATCATGTGTGAAATTAGTTTGTCAGGACTGTGTGTATAGTATGCAGTGTAGAAGTATATGGCCAGGTTCCCCACAGGATCACACTATCCATTGACTGAGATGCATTTGATGAAGGTGCATTTGATAGGAGCCATTTTCTGTTAAAAAGTGCTCCATGCCTTGATTGGGTCTGCTTGGTGCATTTTCAACTGTTCCCACATGTTGGGGCTGGGGTGTGGTGGGGTGAGGGGGGGGGGGGGGGGGGGAGGGGGGGGGAAGGAATAAACTCTACTGCCTTTGAGGTAGGTTGTCGAGTCACACTGTTTTAGTTGACACTTATCCCTTAAATCTTCCCCCATGGTTTCCATTACTTGCTGATGGATTTTACGTCTATTGGATATATTACAAGCACCAAGCACAGTGCTTCCACTGACTTGCTGCTTAGCCCCCATAATTTCAGCAGAATATTTCTTTGACCTCACCTAACAGTGGTTTTAATCATTGTAGGACAGACTCTGTGCACCCATGTGCTTGATGTGGAACGTCCTGTTAATTCAAACAATGCACAGTGATACATTCATAAGCTTATAGTGGCACTCTGTAAGTGAATGTATCAATGTGTGCAAGTGTATGTGAAGTTTTTCAGCTTTATCAATTGTTTGTTTTATGTATTGTTTAAATGTCATTTGATAGCCAATCTGTATGCCTAAGCATCTGGTTACATTTTTTTTGTGAAAATTTGCACTGCGCAGTCTTATAATAGAGTTTCTGTATAGTATTCCTTTCAGTAATATGTAGACTCTCTTGTCTGGAGCCACAGTGAGCTTGTTTTTCAGGCACCACCTGCCCATCATGCATAGGATATCTCTAGTTTTGGTTCCCAGTTCTCTTAAGTTTGCTAGTACCACAACCAGCAAATCATGAGCATATGCAACGTGACCAGGACGACATACCTGATCGTCAAAATATTGTGCCAACTGGACCCTATGAAGCAGCAATACAGTTATGGACTGTTCAATCAGTATACACCAGGATAAACTAAAGCATCGCACAACAAAAATTTAGCTTACAAAATACATTTTGTTCAATTTGATCTATGCCTGACAAAAATTATAAAGCAGGAAAGTAATGACGTAAATATATTAAGGTGATCACATGTGAAGTTTTATAAGCAAACAAAGTTTTGCAGATAACATCACAGCTAAATAAGCCTCTTTTATGTTTATTTCCTTCCTCTCCACATTGAGAAGAATTAAAATTGCTTTTCTGAGTTGTATTGATTTTTCCCCCTATTTTCCGTTTTTTATTTTGAGTTAAAACCCAACATTATGGGAATGCGAATAAATTTTTGTGAATATTTTCCAGCTTTATTCCATACAGATCTGGATTTAATCATATGAGGATGTAATTCCAGATCACTGAATCAAAGAGGCTGCACCAAATTTGTATTAATAACATAAAATATGTATTTTCCATATCCTATTGAAATATGAATATGGTTTAGGTATCAAAGTAGTCAATCTTAAAAATACTCAGTAAATAATTATTGATCTCTTGAGGTGCAATATATTTTGGATATTCCTTGTCAAATTTTGGTTTTGAGACATATCACATTTTCAAACTTGCTGGATCAGTTATATTAAAGCTGGCAGTTTGTCCCCTCGGAAAAGTTCCTGTGAACACCCACAATAGATAAAGAGATGCCAAATGAAAAGTATTTGGCTGTCAAAGGGGAATACAGAAACCCTTCACTGACAACCACAGCAGAATCGTATCAAAATATCTCTCACAAAAGTCAAAGAAAATGTCATAGTATGTAAAGACTGTTAGTGGCCCCTAAATAAGTGTTTGGACACTTATGGATGAAACAGGGACAGAAATTCAGGGTAGCAGAACAAAAAGAAATATAAGAAATGCAGAAATCTGTTTTCAAATGTTCCTCTGCTAAGGAAGATACAGGAGTACTTCCCCAGTTTATTTTGCATATCACTGCAGTGATGAGTGGTATAGTATAAACTGTAGCCTCAATGACTTTGAGAAACAGGTAACATTGCTAAAATGAAGCAAGACTCCAGGGTCTGAAACAGTTTGTGTCAGATTTTATAAGGAATTTGCAACTCAGTTAGCTCCCACATCAGCCATAATATGATCCCTTGAACAAAAATTATGCACAGTGACAGCAGAGGCAACACCAATCCACA
The DNA here is from genome assembly GCF_021461395.2 of Schistocerca americana. Classification (NCBI taxonomy): domain Eukaryota; kingdom Metazoa; phylum Arthropoda; class Insecta; order Orthoptera; family Acrididae; genus Schistocerca; species Schistocerca americana. The sequence goes on from NC_060122.1 coordinate 613,544,427, forward strand.
GGAAGTGTAGCAGAAGTGATCCATAAAACTACCATACAATATCATTAACATTCATTTCTCATAGAATCTTAGAACATATTCTGAACACAAACATAATTAGGTATCTCAACAAGAATGACCCCCTCCACACTAATCAGTATAGATTTAGAAAACTTTAATCATATAGAACCCAACTAGTATTTTCCTCACAAGGTATCCTACAAACGACAGATCAAAGAAATTAGGTGGATGTAGCATTTCTTGATTGCCAGAAAAAATTTAGCTCATTAACACACCAGTATTAATTAACAAAAGTACATTTACATGGCATGAATGGATTGAGAATTACTTGGTATGGATAATGGAGTATATTGTCTTGAATGGATAGTCTTCAATCAAAATGGAAGTAACTTCAGGCATGCTCCAGGCAAGTTGATTGGGAATTTTTGGGAACAGTGTGCATGGCAAAAACAGTGATAGTTATATTAAAATTATTTCAATAAAACAGGCTTGATCAAAAGTATGTTTATGTTTCATTTGGCGACCAGTGTTAGTCTTTTACAAGACCATTGTCAGACCATTTTTTACGCCTTGGAGACACCAGGAGCCAGTGACATGGAGCAGGCCACTCTGAAGATGTGTAGAAGACTGCATTGTACATTTAAAGCAAATTGGTAGGCACAGCAACACTTTGAAATGTTATCCATACCTGACTAGATATTTTTGCAGCTTCTTTCACATAGTACTTTTTTATAGATAACTGCTTCAGCTGCAAAAAGTCTCAGATTGTAGAATTACTTATATTTTCTGCCAGGTCATTAGTTTCCACTACGAACAACAATAATTTCAACAATCTTTATTAAAATTATTTCCCATCTTAATCACATGCATGTATGTGCAGAGCAGACTGCTCCATGCCACTGGCTCCTGCTGCTACCAAAATAATGATCTGATGACGGTCTGACAAAAGACTGATGCTGATCACCAAATGAAACATACAACATGCATGTGATCTAGACAGTTTTATTGAAATAATTTTAATAAAGTTTGTTGGGTGTTGGGATTCTTATTCATGTTGTAAATTAATGACATGGCAGACAATTTTAGTAGTATTGTAATCTGAGACTTTTTGCAGGTGAAGTAGTTAACGATAAAGAAGTATCATGTGCAAAAAGCCACAAAAATATCAAGCCAGGTGTCCATATTATTTCAAAGAGTTGCTGAGACTGATGACTTGCTTTAAATGTACAGCAGTGTAAAACAAAATGCAGAAAAAGAGTATCCTGTGACAGCTACATTAATGAATCACAACTGGAATGAGTTAACTCATACAAATACCTGGGTGTAACAGTTTGTTGTAATGTGAAGTGGAATGATCACAAATGTTCAGCTGTAAGTAGGGCAGGTGACAGACATCAGTTAATTGGCAGGATACTGGGAAAAGGCAGTCCTTCTAGAAAGAAGACCACTTAGAAATCCCTTGTGCATCCCACCATAGAAAGTTGTGCAAGTGTGTAGGACTCGTATCAGACAGTACCAAAAGCTGATATTTGACATATACAAAGAAGGGTGGCACAAATTATGACAGGTTTGCTTGACTCACAGAAGAATATCACATAAATACTGCAAACTGACAGACACTTCAAGACAGATGTCAGTCATCTCTGAAAAGCCTCTATACAAAATTTTTTGAACCAGTATCAAGTAAAAAATTGAGAGATTTTACCTAGTCCCCTAAATGCCCCTGTAAAGACCATGATGACAAGATTAGATGAATTATAGCATTTACTGGGGCATTTTAGTCATCATTTGCTTCACACACTCCATACCCAACTGGAATGGGAAGAAACCCAAACATGTGGCATTATGCTAAGTATTCTGTGCCATGTGCTTCACAGTAGTTTGTAAAGTTCATCTATAGATGCTGATGCAGATGAGGACTTGTTCAATTTGGAAGAGATGTCGTCCTTTCTTCATATGCTATTTTGCATACTGTTTTTCTCTCCTAGGGTGTCACACAGGGAAGTGCAAAAAGTCATGTTTTTCTGACTGCAAATAAAACATTTATTGAACTATTCATATTGACAAATATGTATCCCTTCTATTACAGAATGAATTACAAAAAGCAACATGTATTTAATAATCGTCAACACCTGCATGAGCAAATGGTAACTAATTTTTGCTGTATAACTGGAAGAGAAGAGCTAAGCACAAAGTGAGTTGTAAGTAGTATGACATCGGGATGTATGAGCAGAGTAGTTTGTAGCTTTGCTGTAGACTAGCTGGCCACAGTAGTTTCCAGATGGGCCATAGGTACAGTCATAAAATTGATAATTCCTGTCATTTTTCCTGATAGCAGTGTAGCCACACCCAGTATATTGTGTGTTACACCATAGTACTTCGCTGTAATGGGCATACTTTGCAACAAATCTGGAATTAAATGGGATATTATTATACCAATTAGATGTACTGCACAAAACACACACACACACACACACACACACACACACACACAACAGAGAGAGAGAGAGAGAGAGAGAGAGAGAGAGAGAGAGAGAGAGAGAGAGGGGGGGGGGGGGGGGGCTTTCTGTAGATCTTGATGTAAACATATTTCCCACTGACTTCATGTATCCATGTATCATTAACTAAATCAAACTACTGAAGCTAATACTGCTTCAATAAATAAATACACCTTTATATTTTTCCTAAGTGTAGTAATAAATAAGCATCTCATCCAATGCACAGTAAATTTACTATCATTAAGCAAGCTGTTGGTGATCAAATTATACTACCATTTCTTCTATCAAATGGAAAATTCATTTGAGAAATCTTCAAAATTGAACAGAATTTCTGGCCAGTACTTACCTGTGCTCTAGTCTCCGACAGTGATAGTCGTTGCCTCACACCTTGCTAGCTGTGAGGGAACATTAGTCATTGTATATAGTTGTGATATGAACACAGACAAGATTCAAGAATTAGTACATATTATTTGATTGCTGTTAACCACAGAGCTTCAGATTGGACATCTTTGAAGTTAAGTACTCAGTTGGTTCCTGTAATACAGTGTATTTTAACCATGTGTGCATTTTGTGTTGTATTGAGAGGAAACCATCCACCCACCTATTATACCACCGTCTCCTCATCCAGCCAGGAACCACAAAATATTACAGGAGGCCCAGCCCCAACAAGTGGCAGTGAGTCTGATCAACAAGTTTTGTTTGCTTTCCATGTGTTCTAGGTTGTGGCAGGGGAGCTGTTGTTACAGAGATTCTCTTTGCTAATTTGTTCTTGTTGTTGCATGTATTACAGGAGGGGAGCTGCAGAACTAATCTGTTTCTCTTCTCAGAGGCTTTGCACATCTCTTCTCTATTTGTTTTTTCATACTTTGCAGTAGTTTATTAGTGTTAGAATGGATACACCTGCCCCCTCCACCGTCTACCCCTGCATCTCAGCCACATACTGCTCCTGCTCTGGAATTAAATCAGATTTTTCGGTTTCAGAACCAGCAAATTGCCACATGGTGATCCTTTGTTGAGCCCTATGCTCATAAAGAGTTAAAGGAAATAACAATAAAATTTAATAATAATAAAGTGTCACATTGCTGTCTACTGTACAGCAATTGCTTGTTGCACAAGCTGTGTCAGCTGCCAAACCGAGCAACCAACTGAATCAACAAGTGTCACCAAACAACATTCTCATCCAGTTCCAGGCCCACTGTCAAGTCCATCAAATTCAAGGTACTGTGAAGTCTCATTATTCTCTGTCTGTCGTGAGAACCCCTGGGTTTCAATAATTCAGGAACTCTTTCCTACGTCATCTCCCGATGCACTCTCCTATGATGAAGTAGTAGGTGCATTAAGTCAGTATCACAAACAGCATTTTCAGGTTGCAGCAGCTGGATTTCATTTCTTTCGCCTAAAGAAAAAGCTGGAACAGACACACCGTCAGTGGTATACCGACTTACAGGAAGTGTAAATTCAAGTGTAGTTGTGGCAACTTTTATAGTGACACGATGATCTGTGTTGCAATCAAATACAACGTCCCTGATAGCAGAATTAGAGAACAAATTCTCCATCAGTTGTTACAGATATTAGAACACTGGTACCATAGCTGCCAATAAATTTGATGAGCTCCTGATTTGTCGGGTCAAGTCACCTCGTGCCCATGACTGCTCCACACAGCTGCCATCACAAGCACACACACAGATGTGCAGACAGCCTAATAAACAAGTAGCCAGACCTGTAAACCTAGTGAAGTGTTGCCCCTGCTGTTTTGCTCGCCATAAGCAGCAAGATTGCCTGTCACGCAATGCTACATGTTACTGGTGTGGAAAGAAAGGACATGTCCAGGAAGTTTGCTTGCAATTGCAAAAGAACACCAATTCTGCCTGCTTTTGCAACAACAGGTCTCATGCACATTCCGTGAATGCAGTGTTTTCAAAACTGACTACAGGTTCTAGTAGTAATTCAAGTAATGTTGTGCTCTCTTCTCACCCCAGTGCAGTGCGACGCCATTCCAGTATACATTACAAATTGCTGTCCATCATGTTGACTTTCAATTGGACACAGGTGCTTCGGTAACTTTGTTTAATCATGCTACGTGTGAACAGTTAGGCTCACTATGCCTGTCAAAATCTAGCACGCACCCCACTGCTTACAATGGAAAGGAAATCCCAGTGCTTGCCTGTCACTTATAAATCTCACACTAGGATAGTGAAATTCACTGTGTTGCAATCAAGAGAAAGTGAAAATATTTTTGGCTTAGATTCATTCATCTTGTTTCGCCTTAGCATCCAAGACAATGTACTTTCAATCCAATAGACAGTGTTGCTCATTTGTGTAAGGAATTTCCTTAACTCTTTTCTGATGGACTTGGAAGAGCTATAATTTTGTAGGGCACATTACCCTGAAAGATAATGCACAGCCTAGGTCTTTCCTGTCTCAGCTGATTCCCATTGTTTACAGGATAAAGTAGCCAGTGAATTAAAAGAATTGCAAGACAACAGTCTGATTGATCCAATACAAGCTAGTCATTAGTCATGTCCATTGCTTCTGATGCCCAAGCTTCTGGTCGCATTTGCATTTGTGTTGACTTCAAAACTACAATCAATCCACAGACAATAATTGACACTTATCCATTACCTCACCCTGAGTAACTTATGAACAGGCTTGGCACAGGCCATTACTTTTGTAACAGCTGACTGCTCAAGTGCCATTCTGTTTGAACTACCTTGATGATATTGTTGTCTCAGGTCATATGCCGGAGGAACACATTGCCAGTCTGTGTACTCTTTTTCGAGTGTTGTCAGAAGCAAGATCTGAGTGCCATCTCGAAAAGTGTGACTTTTTTCAGATAGAACTACAGTATTTAGGCCATGTGATAAACAGTCAGGGTGTGCACCCTCTCCAGTCTCATTTGCTTGCAATCCATGACCTGCCTGTTCCTTGTAATGTATCTGAACTGCAGTCAGTGCTAGACAAGATGTCGTGTTACATTCGTTTCATTCTGAACGTTTCTCAGATCATGGCACCATTGCATCACTTGCATCAGAAAAATGTGCCTTTCGTGTGGTTCAATGAGTGTCACAATGAATTTCAGAAATTCAAAAGTGCCTTTCTCAGTGACAAGATTATTTAGTACATTTCTGCCAAATCAGTGACTTAGCAACCAGACACTTTCTCTTATGGAATTGCTGCTGTGCTTTCCCACAGAATTTGTGCATAAGACAGACCTATTGCTTTTGCCTCAGAGTTGTTAACTCAAACTCAGAGAAATTATTCACAAATTGAAAAGAAAGCTCTCGCCATTTTGTATTGCATGACAAAAATCCATCACTATCTGTTTGGTTGCAAATTTTATTTAGTGCCAGATCACAAGCCTTCGCAGCTCTTGTTTCATCTGTCAAAGCTGGTTTCTACATGCAATGCTCAAAAAGTTGCAATGTTGGGCTTTGCATCTATCTCAGTATCAGTACGAAATTGTGTACAGACCTACAGTAAAGCATGGCAATGCCGATGCCCTTTGTCACCTTCCAATCAGTCTGAATCTGATTTTGATTCCTCTGATACATCTTGTTGCCAGATCACTGCACAGGACTCTGAATTGCTGCAATCTTTTCCATTGAATTACATAAAAATTGCACAGGCCACAGAAGCAGGCCCTGATCTGAATATTTTGTTGCATTACTTTCATATGTCTTGGCCTTGATCATTGAACATATTCAAAACTCAGTAGTGCACCAAGACTTTGCTCATCAGCATAATCTTTCAGTACAACAAGATGTGATCTTACTACAATCTGACAGTGGACAATCATGTGTGCTCATTCCAACAGTGTTGCAAAAGGATGTGTTACAACTGCTTCATCAAGGACATCGGGGAATTGTTCGCACTGAACAGTTAGCACACCGACACTGTACTTGGCAGAGCATGGATGCCCACATTGAACAGATGATGTCATAGTGTCACACATGCACAGACAACCAATCAGCTCCACCAGCTTGGCCTAAGAGTCAATCGCCATGGCAATGAGTGCACATTGACTTTGCAGAACCATTTTGGAACACTCTTTTGCTCTTAGTGGTAGACTCTTTTAGCAAGTTCTGATTTGTGATGCCTACAAACTCTACCATGTCATGTAGCACCATTCAAATGTTATCCTCAATTTTTTGCATTGAAGGATTGTCTGAAGTTACTATTACAGAGAACAGATCTCAGTTCATGTCACATAACTTTGCTGTTAACCACAGAACTTAAAACTGGACATCACTGAAGTTCTCAATTGGTTCCTATAATAAAGTGAATTTTAACCTCATGTGCATTTTGTGCTGTAGTGAGAGGAAACCGGGCACCCACCTATCTTACCACCCTCTCCTCATCCAGCCAGGAACCACAAAATATTACAAGAGGGCAAAATGTACATTGGTGGCAGTAGAATTGTTGTGCAGTGAGATACAAATGTCAGTTCTCTAAATTTTCTCAGTCAGGTTTCTTGAAAAGAACACCGTCTCCCCTCCAGGGATCTCATTTAGTTCACGAAGCATCTCCATAATACTTAGATGTTGATCAGACCTAATGGTAACAAATCTAGCAGCAAGCCTCTGAATTGGTTTGATGTCTTTCTTTAATTTGAGCTGGTGGAAATCCCAAACACTCATCCATTACTCAAGAAAGCGTCACACTAGCACACTATTTTATAGATGAGATATACTTTTCTAAAACTCTTCCAATAAGCCTAAGCCAAAGTTGTACCTATCTTATTACTGACAATATGTGTTCTTTCCATTTTACATCAGTTTGCCGTATAATGCTTCAACATACACTGAGATACCAAAGAAACTGGTATACGCATGCATATTGAAATACAGAGATATGTAAACAGGCAGAATACGGTGCCACAGTTGGTGATGCCTATATAACACAAGTGTCTGGTGCAGTTCTTAGATCAGTTACTGTTGCTACAATGGTGTATTATCAAGATTTAAGTGAGTTTGAATGTGGTGTTATAGCCGGAACACCAGCAATGTGTCACAGCATCTCTGAGGTAGCAATAAAGTGTGGATTTTCCCATACCACCATTTCAGGAGTGTACCATGAATATCAGAAATCCAGTAAAACATCAAATCTCAAACATCACTGTGTCTGGAAAAAGATCCTGCAAGAACAGGACCAAAAATGACTGAAGAGAATCATTCAGTATGACAAAAGAGCAACCCTTCTGCAAAATGCTGCAGATTTCAATGTTCAGCCATTAACAAGTCTCAGCATGCGAACCATTCAATGAATTATCATCAGTATGGGCTTTCGGAGCCAAAGACCCACTCATGTATCCTTGATGACTGCATGACACAAAGCTTTATGCTCACCTGGGCCTGTCAACACCAACATTGGATTATTGTTTATGAGTGGACACATTTTGCCTGGTAGGAAGTGTCTCCTTTCAAATTGTATTGAGTGGATGGACATGTACGGGTATGGAGACAACCTCATGAATCCATGGACCCTGCATGTCAGCAGAGGACTGTTCAAGCTGTTGGAGGCTCTGTAATGGTGTGGGGCGTGTGCAGTTGGAGTGATATGGGACCTTGATACATCTAGATATGACTCTGACAGGTGACACACAGGTAAGCACCCTGTCTGATCACCTGCATCCATTCATGTCCATTGTGCATTCTGATGGACTTAGGCAATTCCAGCAGGACAATGCGACATCCCACACATCCAGAATTTCTACAGAGTGGCTCCAGCATCACTCTCCTGAGTTTAAATGCTTCTGCTGGCTACCAAACTCCCCAGGCATGAACATTACTGGACATATCTGGGATGCCTTGCAACGTGCTGTTCAGAAGAGGTATCCTCCAGCAATACTTCATACATTGGGCAAGTCCATGCCATATCATGTTGTGGCACTTCTCATGGGGGCCCTAAATGATATTAGGTAGGTGTAACAGTTTCTTTGGCTCTTCAGTGTACAATTGAAACTGATGTGATTATGTCAACCAACACACCACTAACATTGTATCTGAACATTACATACTGCTTTTTCATCTCTGTTTTTGTACATTTAGAGCAAGCTTCCATTCATCACATCAAAAATTCTCTGTCATCCTGTGTCTTCCTACAGTCACTCAAGGTTGACACTTTGCCACACACTACAGTGTCATCAGTGAACAATAGTAAGGTGCTGTCTGTCCATCAGATCTTTTATGTGCATAGAGAACAAGAGTGATACTATTGTAATGGTGCAGTGTTACTTCACTCTGCCCATAGCGTGCATTAAAAATATGATTTGATTTATTTATGAATAATTAATTGTGATCATATTCAGAGATACGTAATCAACACTTTGTAAAGCTATAAGATGATATGATATATATTTTTCTAGCCTGAAGTATATAAATCAACACAAGATGTAGTCTGTAGGGAGAAGGGGGGGGGGGGGTAGTGTTGCGGTGGGGGGGGGGGTCTTAGACCTGGGGGTATGGTGTATTTTTAATATTTTAGAAGATGAATGGTGACTTGTATGTAGCCACAATAAATTTTCAGTGTCTGTTGATCCTTAATGGAGAGGGGACATTGGCTGATTCAGTAATTGTCAACATCAATGAAATGTCTCCAACAGCCGTGTAACTGAGGTGTTATTTTTATTTTGTTTTGAAGTCTTTAAAAGAAGCATTAGTGAAATTATTGAATTCACGATGTCCAGGGATTTATGGCACTATATGACATTATCGTTTATTTGGAAAGAAGCATACGGGGTCTGAAGATGGCATAGTGGAATGCATCCTAAGGTTGTGTAAAATAATTATTATGCAATGCATAGTATCCTGCAAAAGTACTGGGGCAGCCATTAGGCCTGAGGATGGTCAAGGCTTTCTGATCAAAGTTCCATTGTTTTAAACACCTTTTCTAGAAGACAGAAGGGGAAGTGCATAATAGGCTGACCCAGTGGACAGCATGGAGAAAGGTGACAGAAGTACCTTGTTATTTTCTATTTTCGGAATGCCTTCCTCCAGTAAGAGGTATGTCACTGACAAATTGGACTGTGGAGAGTATCCTGCAGGCAGTGATGTGGGAGTTCATGTTGTTGTGCACTCTGCAGTGATATGCTAATTCTGGTATGATTGATTGCAGTAACTAATAACTACCTCTACTGCAAATGACAATCATCTCTATTGTATTGTTGCCATAGATGCAAGAGTTTTTCCAGCAGTATTAGATGTTGTAAATATCACATCTTACCATTTCAAGTGTACAGCTCAAGGATATACATATAGTACTTCAGTCTACCCATTTTATTAGAGACATGAAGAATATGCAGGAGTATCTTAGCACCACACACTCATCTGCATTACATAATCAAGGCATGCTACAGGCATTTTATTCTTTAATGTTGTAAAGGCAATCCAGACTCATGTTAATTCCAATTGTGTGAAAGGTGGTTTATGTTTAATACATAGTCAGTGACCTATAACAAGTGTTACCACGTCATTTTGAGCACTGGTTTCATTTGGTTCAAAGCCTGCCTTAACATTAAGAATATCTAGCTGGAAAGTTGCATCATTTAAAGTAGGGTATTGTTGTGTATTAACATAAGGAAAATAGTCTCACAACTCTGATGGATTGCATTGTGTCAATCTTTGCTTGGCTTTCATTGGCTTAAATCCATTCACTCAAAGTTTGAGGTTAAAGTAACTGATGCCTAAAGACCAGTATTAAGTTCCGTTTTGTTTCAAGAGGTGGTAAGTTCCTGTGGGACCAAACTGCTGAGGTCATCAGTCCCTAGGCTGACTCACGACTTAATCTAACTTAAAATAACTTACGCTAAGGACAACAAACACACCTTTGCCTGAGGGAGAACTTGAAACTCCAATGGGGGGAGCTATGCAAACCATGGCAAGGCACCTCTGTCTGCATGGCAACCCTGTGCAGCTCAAGTTTTGAAAAGCTGTACTTGAATATGAAGGGATTCAAAGTCTGTAGATTTCATTCTCATTTAATAAACGTCAATCATGTCCATGAAACAACAAATCCTGTAACTTTTCTAAGGTGAACAAACAAGATGACTTTTCCAAAATTTGTCCCTTCAAGACTTGATGACCATTTATAACAAGTGGTAAGTTATTTTTCAGAAGGAGAGTTCACAAGGTGAGTCGGTAGTGATTCTGACCTAGTGGTGTATGCTGTCACTGTGCTTTAATGGAAAGCTTCAACTATCAAAATAAAAGATAAAAGTAAGAAGTGGCTGCAATGATTTGCAGGTATGACCAAAAACTAGTAACCTAAGACTATTGTAGGAGCATATATTTATAGGAAAGAGAGTGATAGGGTCATTACACTGTCTTGCTTCCCTGATGATATCCTTATGTCTGATGAACACTTGTTGTCCAGGTCAACATATTGAGTTCTGTTACTTAATAACATTTCTAACTACTCACATATCTGGGAATCCATTCCATATGCTTGGGCTTTGTTCTGTTCTGCAGTAGGGCACTGTGTCAAACACTTAATAAATACAGGAATATATAATCTGCCTGTTGCCCTTCATCCATGGTTTGCATAATATGATGTGAGAAAAGGGCAAGTTAAGTTTCACATGAATGGTGCTGTCTAAATTCATGCTGACAGAAACTTTTATGTTCCAAGGCAATTTATTACTTTTAAACATACCATATGTTCAAGAATTCTGCAGTGAGCCAATGTAAAGGATATTGGTCTGTAATTTTTTAGGACAGTTCTTTTACACTTCTTATACACAGAAATCACCTGCACTTTTTCCAGTCGCTTCGTACTTTGCACCGGGTGAGAGATTCATGATAAATGCAAGCTAAGTAAGAGGCCAATGCTGAAGAGTAATCTCTATAAAATTAAAAATTGGATTCCATCCAGACCTGGTGACTTATTTTTTCTCAAATCTTTCACATGCTTGCCAACACCAGGGAGGCCTATCTCTCTTTTCTCCATACAGGAGTCTGTGCAATTATCAGATGGTGGTAAGTCTGTAAGAGCTATATGATCCTCCGATGTGAGTGATTTTTTTTTTTTTTTTTTTTTTTTTTTTTTTTTTTTTTTTTTTTTTGTGAAAAATTAAAAAATCCAGGTTTCTTTTTCTGTCTTCTATTGTTGCACAAAACTGGTCGACAACTGCATGGATAGAAACCTTTGACCCCCTCAGTGATTTTATGTAGGAACATAATTTTCTTGAGTTCTCAGTAAGAGCTTTTGCTGAGGGGTGATGGTGGAAGTTCTTACATGCTTCATGTATTGATCTTTTTGTAGACACATAAATTTCTACAACTTTTGCCAGTCAGTATTTCCATGTTCTTTTTGTAACAAGAATGCAAGATTCTTTTTTTCCTCAGCATTTTCTGAATTTCATTATTAAACTACCATTGGTCTTTCTCATCCTTAATCTACTTTCTCCTGACACACTTCTCTAGAGTGTGATTTTAATCTCTGCCCATAGTCCATCTATGTCCATCATATTGGAACTAAATGATATCATTGCCTAAGTGGGATGCCAACAGCTACTAATAAGCCCTTTCCAGCATAAAAACTCTCCTGACCTTTATGATCGATTTATTAACTATAGTGACTGCCATTGCTTTGACACTTTCTATGCTGACACTATCACTATTGTCAGGGCTATCTGTAAGTACAAGGTCTAAAATAATTCCACTGTGTGTGGGTTGTTGAACTAGTTGCTCAAGAAGTTTTCAGAAAACATGTTCAGAACCGCTTCAAAAGACTGTCTGTCTGTACCACCTGCAATGAATCCATAGATGCCCAAGTCTATACTCAATACATTGGAGTCACCTCCAACTAATATTACGTTGTTGAGGTACTTCCACACTAGTGAGTGCAGACTTTATTTAAATGATTCTACAACTGTTATGGCAGAATCGGGTGGCCAGTCAAAACATCCAATGATTAACTTGAGTTGAGATGAGGTCTAACTTGAGTTGAGATGAGGTCAGTTACCCACATCCAGATAACTTTGCAGTCAGACTCAATTTCAACCACAGTAGATACAATATTTTTTTCAATTGCAATGAAAAGCCTCCGTTCCTATGTTGAGTAACCTGTCTTTTTGAAATATGTTCCATGCCTTAATAAATATTTTGGGGCTTTCTACTTTGGGTTTCATCCAGCTCTCAGTTCTGAGTATAATTTGAGCACAACAGCTTTCCTGGATAGTCACAGTTCAATCACTGCAAAAAGTGAATGTGGTAAATGTTCACAACTAGGATTACCAGATAATGTGAAACAAAATATTGAGAGCTTTCATGTAAACCTACATTAATGTAGGCAGGAAATAGAATGAACCTTCAAGAACAGGACAAGGGAATAGAATAATTTGAGCACAACAGCTTTCCTGGATAGTCATAGTTCAATCACTTCAAAAAGTGAATGTGGTAAATGTTCACAATTAGGATTACGAGATAATGTGAAACAAAATATTGAGAGCTTTCATGTAAACCTACATTAATGTAGGCAGGAAATAGAATGAACCTTCAAGAACAGGACAAGGAATAGAACTGTACTAACCAGCTTTTGAATCCTTGCTGATTTGACTCTTCTAATCTCACTGTCAATCATCCTCTAAGAAATACATATACCAAACATATTTTATCAATCTAAATAATGAAACAGCACAAATTAATAGCATTATGCATAACTGTTACACAACTTTGTTAAAGTCCTTAACTTCATTGTGCCTTAACCATGTGGCTGTTGATTCTGATATGCATTTTGGCCTACAGCAGAAAATCATGCTGAAACAATGCAAAAAGAAATTATTGTAGGAGTCATATGGTCCAAAACACACACAAATATTGAAACAAGAAAATAGTTAGTTACTGTGTGTCATAAGAAACAGGATTAATTACATGATTTTATTACTGTGAGTTAGGAGAAAAATGACAGTTATTAACCAACAGTCAGAGTTTCTAATTTATTTTAAATTATCATCTTTTACTTTCCCCTAATTCATTCTTAGAAGCTTTAACTATAAGTTTATATTTTTGTTCACTGTGTGTAGACAGACTGGCTGTTTGAGCAATATAGTGTGTTGCTAAATGCTGTGTGTTGATAACTTTATTGTCAATTGTTGTCTTATCTTTCAGTGTTCTTATTGCTTAATTCCTATTTCAGAAATGTAATTAACAAGCAAAATTTTACAGCAAACATTTAAAATATTGAAGGTGAGGGACAAAGGTTAAATGAGTTTATTCATTCACACCTCAACAAGGAGAAAATTTATCTTACAACACAGATAATGTAACAAACATGTCTCACAGTTACAGAGATGCAGACATCCTTTGGAAATATCAATGGGAAGAAGGGAGAGTATGGAGAGATGAGCTTGGCATACAGGACTAACTAGGTTTATATCAATTGGAACCCAAGATGATAACACTGTAGCAAAATGCCAGTATGTATGTTGTATTATTGTTTTCATCTTGAAAAGATTGCGTTGTAATTACACATCTTTTAGTGAAAGGACTGTTTCACTTAAAAAACCAATAAAATACAATAATTGGTGCAGGAAACAATTAAAAGACAGTTCCATTTCCCACTTTTGTTCTTATGTGGAAAATGAAGCTGTTTTGGTAACCAATTTGGGAATATGGCACCTGACATTAAAAAACTTGCAAAAATTGATCCTGCAATTTCAACTCTAAAATTGTAGCTTTCCTTATAAAATATCCATTTGAAAAATACACTGGCCAACAATGAAAATATTTTGGGCTCAAAAATAATTAATTCTTATGTACTTCCAACTGCTGGATTAAAAAATCACCATAAAAATGACAGATTAGCTCTTGCTTTGGATATAAAGTGACAGTTCACTTTTATAGTCAACATTTTCAGTTCAGGGGACATTTTGTTTTTGAGTTGGCACACACCTGTAAAATAACAAAACACAAATTCTTTTCTTGAGAAGCCTTCAAGGCAGTTGTTAATGGACTTTTAGGCAGCAAAAGAGATGATAACTACACTCAGTTGGTGACAGTGCTCCTACAAAAATACAGTAACCTTGGGTGCAACATGTCCCTTAAAATCCATTTTCTCCACTACCACCTAGACTTTATCCCTTTTAATTGCAGAACTGTCATTGATGAATGAATTCTATCTGGACATTTCTGTTACTGAGCAAAGATATCAGAGACATTGGAATAAAGCAATGCTTGCAGTTTACTGTTGATCTTTGCATAAGGATGCTCTGGAACTTTGTTACAAGAGGGAAGCTAAAAGATGAACATATTATGAAGCCACCACATGATTCTCTTCAGAACCATCCATCTGCGAGGCATTTTTCCAGCTATTTAGAACTCTTAAAATGTAACTACCATTAAAAAAATTCAAATACACTTTCAATGTTATTAGCATATGTAATTAAAGATGTATCTTTTTCTCTTCATTCATTAATATCAAATACTTCCACCTCATGTGTATCTCAAAAACAAGAGCTAAGGAAAATTTTTCATTGTCATATTTGTTTTTCTCAGCCCAGAATTAGTGACAACTGATTCATGAAACGCAGGAAACAATCAAAAATTGTTTTTCATTGGCCAGTGACATCTTTGTAACTAACATTACTGCAGTGTACTGGATTGCTGTTGGTACAAGCTACTGTATAATAAACTGTCTGACAAAGTTACTTTATTTTGCCTTTGCTGCTTCCTTCCTAACATAATATATAACCAGACAAACATCAGGCATGAAACTGGATATCCCCAAGTTATCCAAACATGAAGTGTAAGAGTACCTTATGAGTCACTCCTACATTTTTCCAAAGTGTTTGGATTCCATGATGAGAATTTTTTTAACATTTCTGTTCTAATTATAGGCCTAAAGGTTTTTAATTTTTCTTTTGTGTAAACTGGTGACAGCTTCCATATAATCAATTAAGTGCTGTAAATACTTAGTATGAGGTTCTAGATAAAACAGGAGCTAATAGTGTAGGTACACACAACTATGGCTGTGTGCATCTATTTTTCCACCCATTACTTCCAGGCACACAACACATTTATTCATAAATTGTGTTTCTAGTTTTTAGTATTTGTGAAACATATATAGTAATTGTCTTATACCTTTATATCACAACCAGACATACTCATATATTGACTACAATGTTTTTGAACATACCGCACAAATTATTTCATTCTTTGTTTTGTTAATTTGTAAGCCATAAGATACCTGCAGTTAATAATAATAAATTAAATTAAATATATACCCTCCAATGGCTCAGTTAATAAAACTGCTACACTTATACATACATCTGCATATACCACAGCTAGAGGTACATTGATTAGCCCACTGCTGAGTGACAGTTACAAAATCAGTGTCCCACACTTGCAAGTAAGATTTTCAATCATGCTATTAAACAATATCCAGGACAGAATGTAGCAATATTATGAAAAGGAAAGTGGTATACCAGAGATGCTGTGTCAAAGATAGGCACAACAAAAAGACTGTCACAAGTAAAGAAATCAGCCATTAAGGCCTTTGTCAACAATAGACAACAAATGTAAACTTACACACACACACTCACACAAATGCAATTCACACACGACTGCAGTCTCAGGCAACTGAAACCACACTGCAAGCAGCAGCATCAGTGCACAATGGGAGTGGTGACTGTGTGGGGGTAAAGAGGAGGCTGGGGCAGGGAGGGGGAGGGATAGTGTGGTGGGGGTGGTGGACAGTGATGTGCTGCAGGTTAGACGGAGGGCAGGGGAGAGGGGGGAGGCGGGGGGGGGGGGGGGTTAGTAGTGGAAAAGGAGAAAAGTAAAAAGACTGGTTGTGATGGTGGAATGATGGCTGTGTAGAGCTGGAATGGGAACAGGGAAGGGGCTGGATGGGTGAGGACGCTGACTAAGGAAGATTGAGGATGTATGGGACAGGTCTTGCATCTAGGTCTGTTACAGGAGTATGAGCCGTGAGGTAAGGGACTGGGAGCAGGGGTAAGGTTCGGTGGACAGCAGAATACCACTGTGGGAGGGGTGGGAAGGATAGTGGGCAGGACATTTCTCTTTTCAGGGCACGATGAGAGGTAGTGGAAACCCTGGCAAAGAATGTAATTCAGTTGCTCCAGTCTTCTGTGATACTGAGCTACGAGCGGAATGCTCCTCTGTGGCTGGACGGTTGGACTTTGAGAGGTGGTGGGAGACTGGAAAGATATGGCATGGGAGATTTGTTTTTGTACGAGGTTTCGAGGATAATTACGGTCTGTAAGGGCTTCAGTAGGACCCTTGATGTTTCGAGGACCGCTCATCACTGCCGATGCAATGACCACAGATGGCTAGACTGTACAGCAGGGACTTCTTGGTATGGAACGGTTAGCAGCTGTTGAATTGAAAGTACTACTGGTGGTTAGTAGGTCAGATATGAATGGAGGTACTGATGTAGTCATCTTTGAGGTGGAAGTTAACATCTAGGAAGGTGGCATCTTGAGCTGAGTAGGACCAGGTGAAGCAAATGGGGGAGAAATTGTTGAGGTTCTGGAGGAATATGAATAGGGTGTGCTCACCCACAATTCAAATCACTAAGATATCATCAATGAATCTGAACCAGGTATGGGGTTTAGGAGCCTAGGTTTTTAGGAAGGATTCCTCTAGCTGGCCCATAAATAGGTTGGCATAGGATGATGCCATGTGGGTGCCCAGAGCTGTACCCTGGATTTGTTTGTAGATAATCCCTTCAAAGGAGAATTAATTGTGGGTGAGGATGTAGTTGGTCATGGCGACTAGGAAGGAGGTTATTGGTTTGGAATCCGTTGGGCGTTGGAAAGGTAGTGTTCAATAGTGGTAAGGCCATGTTCATTAGGAATGTTAATGTAAAGGGAGGTAGCAACAGTAGTGACGAGCAAGACACACTAGTTCACCGCCAGTCTCCTGATGTCGTCAAACTACATTGGAAGGTAGTATGGCACACTGTCAATGCAGTAATGCTAGATTCAGACGTACGTTCGACCTGGTACTTGGTGGCTAACAGAAAACAAATTACTCGAAAGAGAATCCACAGGATTCATCTTGCAGATTCGTCTTTATGTGTGAACTGCAACGTCCATGATACAAACGAACACAGGCTACATTGTAAGACGAACACTTGCTACATTGTGGGCCAGCGGAAGAGATCTGGTATTTTGTGCGTCAAACTTTGGTTCTTTTTTTACGGGCATCGCCCGCTTATGTTGATTCCCGCGATCTCCTCTGCCCCGACGCTGTTTATTACCCGAGGACAAAACACAACATTGTCATGTGGATCAGAGGTCACGCAATTCGGAGTGGTGTCTTGGAACTCGTGGATTTTTGGAAATATTCAAACGATCGTCATTGTGCTATTGTGAAGAACCCTAAGTACAGCGAATACTTTTCGAACTTCTTGCGGAGCATCTTCCCCGATCCACCCCGTAGCAGAATTATTCATCGCGGGAGGTAAATTTGATACATTCACATGTAGAAGATTGGTCAAATACCGATACCTACACAACTTTGCGAGAAGATATTCCATGAAGTTGGGGCGGCAGTGTCCGTGGAGTACCGACGCCGTATGTGCGTGTTACAGAAGTGTAACTTTGTGGTTTGTTTTCTTTTCTTTTCGGGATCAAGTCATTGAAAAGGCGGATTTATTTTTTATCAATAAATAAATGAATATCCTCCTTTGGCCATTTACCCCTTCCAAATTCCTTTTTTTTTTAATTTTTATTTTTTTTTACGACAGCATCGTGACTAGGCCTTGCAAAATTACGCCTGCTCACTTTGCCCCCCCCCCCCTCCTCCCCCCCCCTCGAGACCATTCCTTCTGTTCCTTTACCCCCCTCCCCATTTAAAAAAAGTGGTCACGTTGTTAGACTGCCAAGCGGGCAAGCCATCTTCAGACCTCTCTCGACCCAATTTTCTTCTTCTCTATTGGCAGTATTCAGATTTGTGTCTTTGCCTTGGTGTAGTGTCCATTGGCAACAGCGAGGTGTAAGGTAGGGGGACCTATAATGACAGTTGACTCTGCACAGCTACTCTATTAGCAGCCGAAAGGAAGTGGCTTTCGAATGAGAACTGCAAATGTTTGATGACAAGGCTACAAGTCAACCATATCCTCCACTGAAAAACACGTCGCGTGTGTGATACACGACATTAGTGATAGTATGTGTGTCATACGATAGGAATATCTTATCGACCACCTTATTTGTACGTCTGGTGAGTGAGATGTGCCTCCTTGCCCGATTTAAGTATTCGTACATATGTGAATGTGATCACTCTGAAGGAAATGATGAATACACAATGGTTTGTCACATAAGCTGCAAAAAATGAACAAGTTTCGCAATCAAGCAGGTTCCTTGTACTCTGCTGAAACATGTGGTTTTAACGTTTTTGAAGTTGCGTTCCGTTTTGGAAGTTTTGACTCTTGAATTCCTTTGCTGTAATGTAGTTCACAACCGTTTCTTTGTTGTTTTCATTTCTGTGAGACGTCTATGTGTTATCTAGCCTACTTTCGCTATTCATCACATTTACAGTGAAGCGCCAAAGAAATTGGTGTAGGCATGCATATTGAAATACAGAGATATGTCAACAGGCAGAATATGGCTCTTCGGTCGCCAACGTCTGTATAAGATAAGTGTCTGGCGCAGTTCTTGGATCCGTTACTGCTGTTACAATGGTAGGTTGCCAAGGTTTAAGTACGTGGTGTTACAGTCGGCGCATGGGCGATGGGACACAGCATCTCCGAGGTAGCGATGAAGTGCGGATTTTTCTGTACGACCAATTCAGGAGTGTACCGTGAATATCAGGAATCCGGTAAAACATCAAATCTCAAACATCGATACGGCCGGAAAAAGATCCTTCAAGAATGGGAGCAACGACGACTGAAGAGAATAGTTCAACGTGACAGTGCAATCATTCCGCAAATTGCTGCAGATTTCAGTGCTGGGCTATGAACAAGTGTCAACGTGCGAACCATTCAACGAAACATCATCGGTGTGGGGTTTTGGAGCAGAAGGTTCACTCGTGTATCCTGCGTGACGGTGTGACTGCACGACACAAAGCTTTACGCATGTTTCCTGGTCCACTACTTCAGACACTAGTCGAGTCTATGCCACGTCGTGTTTTGGCACTTCTGCGTGCTCGTGGCGGCCAACACGAAATTAGGCAGGTGTACCAGTTTCTTTGGCTCTTCAGTGTATACGAGGTGCATTCAAGTTCTAAGGCCTCCGATTTTTTTTCTGCGGACTGGAGAGAGATAGAAACATGTGCATTGTTTTAAAATGAGGCCGCGTTCATTGTCAATACATCCCAGAGATGGCAGCACCGTACGGCAGATGGAATTTTACCGCCAGCAGCGAGAATGAGAACTGTTTTAAATACTTAAAATGGCGACGTTTTCCTTACTTGAACAGCATGCAATCATTTGTTTTCTGAATTTGTGTGGTGTGAAACCAATCGAAATTTATCGACAGTTGAAGGAGACATGTGGTGATGGAGTTATGGATGTGTCGAAAGTACGTTCGTGGGTGCGACAGTTTAATGAAGGCAGAACATCATGTGACAACAAACCGAAACAACCTCGGGCTCGCACAAGCCGGTCTGATGACATGATCGAGAAAGTGGAGAGAATTGTTTTGGGGGATCGCCGAATGACTGTGAACAGATTGCCTCCAGAGTTGGCATTTCTGTGGGTTCTGTGCACACAATCCTGCATGACGACCTGAAAATGCGAAAAGTGTCATCCAGGTGGGTGCCACGAATGCTGACGGACGACCACATGGCTGCCCGTGTGGCATGTTGCCAAGTATTGTTGACGCGCAACGACAGCTTGAATGGGACTTTCTTTTCGTCGGTTGTGGCAATGGATGAGACGTGGATGCCATTTTTCAATCCAGAAACAAAGCGCCAGTCAGCTCAATGGAAGCACACAGATTCACCGCCACCAAAAAAATTTTGGGTAACCGCCAGTGCTGAAAAAATGATGGTGTCCATGTTCTGGGACAGCGAGGGCGTAATCCTTACCCATTGCGTTCCAAAGGGCACTACGGTAACAGGTGCGTTCTACGAAAATGTTTTGAAGAATAAATCCCTTCCTGCACTGCAACAAAAACGTCCGGGAAAGGCTGCGCGTGTGCTGTTTCACCAAGACAACGCACCCGCACATCGAGATAACGTTACGCAACAGTTTCTTCGTGATAACAACTTTGAAGTGATTCCTCATGCTCCCTACTCACCTGACCTGGCTCCTAGTGACTTTTGGCTTTTTCCAACAATGAAAGACACTCTCCGTGGTCGCACATTCACCAGCTGTGCTGCTATTGCCTCAGCGATTTTCCAGTGGTCAAAACAGACTCCTAAAGAAGCCTTCGGCGCTGCCATGGAATCATGGCGTCAGCGTTGTGAAAAATGTGTACGTCTGCAGGGCGATTATGTCGAGACGTAACGCCAGTTTCATCGATTTCGGGTGAGTAGTTAATTAGAAAAAAAGTCGGAGGCCTTAGAACTTGAATGCACCTCGTATTACAGCTGTTGTTATGCAACACAATGAGCAGAAGGAAAATGACCTTCAAAACTGTCTCGAACTGCATAATGTGTTTAGGTGTCTTGCATAATGTATTTTGATGTATTGCATAGTGCTTATAGATACAAGTACTATTACTGTTATTAATCAGTTAATAATCAGACAGCAGTGTCACAACCATGTAGTTGCTTACGGTGGCAGCAATGAGAAACAGAGAACAGTCGACATGAAGTGTTCCGAATGGTGCCGACTTTCAACGATCAATGCCTGGGGGCTGGCGGCCAACTTATGGCGCCCTTACTGTAGTTAGTCTATTGGAGGCTCATAACAAATTGATTTACGTAGGTTACCAATTAGTAATAAAGTCGTAACGTATGCCGCCCGATGTGTTTGCCCCACAATACCAGTAGTGGCTCTTGAGCAAGAAAGTTTGACGACTGATGATTTAGTACATCGTTTGTCGCTTCAAACTGGCGAACGCTATCTACAGTTCTATAAATAGCATGATAGTATCCTCTTTTTTTCTTTCACTTGTTAGTAAGTGTATTGATGTAAGCGCTTTTTTTGTGCAACCTTATCGTTAAACGTAGGTAAACAATTCTCGTCTATTATCCACCAGGAACGTTTTATTCAGTGTTCTTTTCGGGACTAGTGTAGCAGGGGATACAACCCGTCGGCTTTGGACAATGACGTCACAAGTGGCCAATCGAGAAGCGATTCTTCTTAGTGTTGTAGCTCCCTTCAGTGGCTGATAAGTGTTTTTTGGCTTTTTAAAAAAAAATCTCACGAGATAGAATAAGCAGATCCACTTTATTAAGCAATCAGTAAAAAAACGAAACTGAAACATAACAGCAAAAGCGAAAATTGTAAACTGCTCTCTGGCGACTTGTGACGTCATTGTCCAAAGTCGACGGGTTGTATCCCCTGCTACACTAGACCCTTCTTTTCTTTCTTCAAGAAGTTTTTTTAATTTTAGTAAATCGCAGTCTTTACTCTAAATTTGCCCTATTAATGTGTAAATGCGACCTTTTTTATGGTTCTCTTTCACATTTTCAATAGTGCTTCAAAACTGTGCTATTTTTTTCGCAGGACACAATTCTAAACAAGCTCAGAAAATTTGCACAGCCTCAATTTAGTTCTGATTGTGTATCTGCAGTTCAAAGCGATGCAATGAATTACCGTCGAAATTAACCAGATGCTCCAATTAGACACAAGGTAAAAAAAAAAGTAGAATATATTTCTGTATGCTGGTGATTTCGTTTTGTTTCTGTTTTTATGATTCCAGAGATAATGACGGAGATGTACGAGATACGTTCCGCTGAGTAGGAGTTGCACTTTTAACGAAGAACGTCTACTTTGTGCCGTCAGAGAAAGCAGCCGGCTCGAAGGTTGCTAGAGTCTGCACCTTCTGAAGAGGCGTGACGGTTTTTGCCAAATGGACAGCTGTCGCTGCTGTACGATCAAAAACAAGATTTCGCAAACCGCGCGCTAATGAATTTTTTCGCGCAGTGCTATGCTCGCCAGATACGTACCGCAGCTCTAGTAAGCTGAATGATCCAATTATTATCTCTGTTAGACTTCGTAAGTACTCCTTACGAACCTGTTTACGATAATCGTACATTAGTAGCACGAGGTAGAACTTTTTCGTGTATAACTGCAGCTAGGAAAAAAGAACCGGAATCGTCCGTCGTGCAGGGGGTCAAACACATAGATTACATGAGTTTGTTTACGAATAATGAGGAATATTAGATTAAATTTAGCAATAATTTCTGTGCCTTAGAAGGACTATAGACAATGAATAATGATGCAATAAAGGTGCAGCAACAGATGTCGCACGTAACAAGAAAGCAAAGAGAAAAGTTGAAATGGAGGAACGCAACTATCAAAGATTTAGGCGGTAGTTTTAAACAAACGGGAACATAAGAGAAAGTGTTAAATTAAAACTATTCGAAAACCGGAAACCTCTCCGAGATGATTTCCGAAGATGCAATGAAATTTTGATCAGAGAAAAAATTGAAAACAACGAGAATAGGAAACAAATACCAGAAACTTATATCATGTAGATTTCACTTTTCATCAGAACAAAGAGAAAAAAATGTATATGAATTCTTTAAATTGTTGTATAGTTCAAGAAATGAATTAGGAAAACAGAAAGAAAATAGATAGGATGCCTTAAGAAATTACAGAAGAGGAGCACAAAGTCATTCGAAGTATGAAAATAGGAGAGGCAACTGGAAACGATATCAACAGAAATGATCAAAGCTGGATGAATTTTCAAAATTATTTAAAGTGTGTCCGAGAATGAAGATAAATTCCTGCAACTGAGAGATTGCTGCAGTGACTAATTCGCAACAAAGCAGACAGACCCCAACAGCACAGAAAAAAAGACTTCAATGAAGCTGGCTAATGAAGTAGATAAATCACTACGGAACACTTGAAAATCGGGAATTACATCATGGGACGGAGGAGTGAAAATGAATTATCGTTTTGTCTGAGATTCGTACACTGAGTTCTATTTTGATACACATTCAAAATAATGTGAACTCTAATAGCGCGTGAGAAATAAAACGTTGATCTAACCCATCTTAGCGTACTAAAGACATATTCACAAATATCTCACTTTTTCCTTATATTTTGAAAAGGAAAGGTCCAGACTAGCTGCAGTAAATTTAATATTCCTTAAAACAGCTGTTTCGGCTTTATTGCCTGTCTCAGGTAGCCTGCGAATACAAACATTGGTGAGACCATCTACATATACGGTGGTTGCCCATGTAACTAATTATACATTGGCATTTGCGTCAAATCAAACTAGACTATGTGCCAATGTATCATTCCAATGCATAATTATTCACATGGGCAACCACCATATGTAAATAGTCTCACCAATGTTATATTCGCATAAGTTACTTGAGACCGGCAATAAAGCCGAATTAGGTGTCGTAAAGAATGTTAAACATATTGTAGCTAGTCTGGATCTTTCCTTTTCAAAATGTAATGTTTATGACAATGACTATGCCGCGGGCCCAATCGAACGAAAAAAAGTTTCGTAATATATTCTTCTTCTTTTGCTGACTTTTCGGTGGCTGCTCATTGTCTTTTTCGTTTGCTTTTCTGTGCGAACACTAACCTGTGTTTATTTACGAGACGAACATATAACTCATCGTGTGTCATTGCACTGATATCTGATTTATTTATTAATACGTACAGAGAATGGTTAAATAGCTATGCTAAATAACGTAGACGATTCCAAACTTTTGCATTAACCTACATTTATTGACTTCTCACTTAGTTCCGTGTTCCGTAGATCATAATCGCAATAAATGTCGTGATGTGGAACGTGTCAATGGAACAAACATAGAACACATATTTACATCAAAAATTACGAAAAAATATTTTTTCGTTACATGGTAGCCATTTATAGGTTCTTCTGTAAAAATAACTAATTTTTTCTATTCAATAGTTTTTCTTGGTATAAACTGACTTGTTAAAGAGAAACGTCTTTTATCTGCATTTGAGATCATGTTCGCCATGTTGTCAGATATTTCTATGGGTACATTATCAAAAAGTTTTGTAGCTGCATTTTTCAGCCCTTTATCTGCCAAAGTTAGATACGTAAAGGATAATGCAGATTTTTTTTCATTTTAGTACTTGTGAATATCTCTTTTTCTCATACTCAGATGGATTGTTGATAGAAATTTCATAAGTGAATAAATGTACTGCGAGGCTGTGATTAATATTCCCAGCTGCTTAAAGAGACGCCTGCAAGATATATGTGCAGGTTGGTTATAATTGAAGTGCAGTTACTCATGGAGGTCCAGTGTGGGCTGTAATTATTATATGGCAGCGAAACTTGTTAGACACTGTAATGCATTAATGCGGAACCGATTTACTCTGGGAAAAAATTAGTTCCAATTCTGGCCACAAGGAGCAAATCTGGCTCTGTACAGCATCTCGTTGACGTCTTCGGTTCTCATATTGAACAAATTGTGTAATTATGTTTGACTTTTTCACCCATGTCCTGTTCCTAATTCATTACACATGGAAACATTTCTGTACGTCTTTCTTGCTTTCACGGCGCCAGATTTGTACCTGGTGGCCAAAATTTGAACTAATTTTTCTTCAGCGTAAGTCGGTTCCGCATTAACGCATTAGAATATCTATAAAGTTTCGCTGTCATAGGATAATTGCAGCCCACAGTGGACCTGTGTGAGTAGCTGCATTTTGATTATAACCACCTGATACATGAACCCCATATACGATTCTAATTACTTTTTTTTGTGCACTGACTACTTTTCACCTAAGCGAGGAGTTACCCAACAATATCACCTCATGAGACGTCAATGAATGAAATTAGACCTATGGAAAATATGTTAGTTTACATACTTCTACATCCCCAAAGTTTGCAATTATTCTCCTTGCTAAAAATAGCCTAACCTAAACATTTTAGCAGGTCTGCTGCACAGATCTTCCAGTTTAACCCTTTCGTTCATCGTGTTGTCAATTGACACCATCACGTTTTACCGACTGCAGAGCGGAAAAACGGAATGTCTGCGTTTCGTCATGCTGGAGGCAGATGGAAACAATCTAGTACAGGAGTGTGTCATATGGAGCGCTTTCGTCTCCCCTGAATAGAGCAGTCAACGGTCGAATGTTTGTCATGCTGTGTTACGTGTGCTATAATGTGTGGAACGTGCTTCACACTTTTTTTTGCCTTTCTGTTTGAGCCTGTTTAAGATTTACAGAAGACAAAGGTGTTAAAAGTTTCTTAAAGGGTAATGTTATTGTGTCTGTTATTTTGGTGAATGTTTTTTTGTTACATTGTAAGCTACATTTTTTTTCAAACCTGTTTGTTGTCATTTGACACCATTCTGACGACGTACGTTCATGTGGCATGGACATTCTCGTTTTTGTAGGTAATATTATTGATGTTCAGTTGAAATAGTTTTGAAAGCTAATCATTCTTAAAATATTTAAGGGATCTTTCGATTATTTTCACACATCACATAGTTCATTTCAGTAAATACTTTAGTTTTTCAGACATTTATATGGCGATACTTTCAGACAAGGAAATTGAGCAGATTCTACTAGAGCTCAATGTCAGTGAGCTTTCAGAGCTCTCAGACAGTAATAATAACAATAATAGTAATTTTATTGTCATTCGGCCATTACAGCAATAGACAACGTCATATACATACTAAAATACAATTAATAGTTTGAAAGAAACAACAGGTTTCTTGTTAACATTATAGTATTATATTACAGTTGATAAATTCTCTTATGTCATAGAATGGGTGGAGGACTAGCCAGTCATGAATTGTTTGTTTGAATAATTGTTCAGGTAATTCTTGAACAGATTGAGGAAGTTTATTAAATAATTTGTACCCCATGATTTCGTAGCTGACAACCTGTGGTAAGGAATATAGAGGCACCTATTCCTTCTTGTATTGTGGCTGTGTACGTTTTCTCTGGTTTTTGTTTCTGGTAATTTCTTCTTCGTATAAATTAGAACATAGTATATGTACAAGTTTATAACAGTCATGATTTTCTGTTCACAGAACAATAGTTTACAGTGTGCCTTATATGCAGAACCAGTAATTATCCTAATAGCTTTTTTTTGCAGTATTAATATGTCATGTACACAGCTAGAGTTCCCCCACAAAATAATTCCATATGTTATTATACTCTGAAAGAATGAAAAATAGGATGTTCTAACATATTTTTCAGGAACACAATCCATAAGTCGCCTTAACAGGTAAATAACTCTAGACAATTTACCACTAATATATTGTACATGTTGACCCCAAGATAATTTATCATCAATGTATACCCCCAAAAATTTGACATAACTTGGATCGTCTGACAGAAGCTTGTCTCTAAGACTACAGACCATCTGCTGTGTTTTGTTTTCATTCAGCAGTTAGGTTTAAGTAGTTCTAAGTTCTAGGGGACTTATGACCTCAGCAGTTGAGTCCCATAGTGCTCAGAGCCATTTTTTTGAATTTCTTGCTACATCAAGTGACACTTTGCTCATCGTTTCTTCCCAGAAGCTACTTTCGAATACAAATTTCTTTACAAACGAGGTAATTAATGACTTTTTAAATGACTATTATGTTACAGCTTGGTCGTCTGAGTTTGTGCGGGATACAGCACGTAGTTAACTAGTTAGCTGTTGATATATGCATCCATCTGTTAGTGAGTAAAGTGCCACATACAGCGACATTCGTATCCCACAGTCTTGACATTTCCTGGGGCCTGCAGTTCGTCGCCATTGCTTTAATCATCACCGTCATTGACCATAAGTCCTCCATTGCAAGATAAAACATCTTCTACACGTTTACGGGCATCGTAGTCGTCGGTTATGCGCATTTCTGGTAGTCCCTGCGTTTTTAAATGCTATCTGCTCATCTTAGCTTACGCCATCATCTCTGTCTTTTCTTATATATTATTATCCAGTAAAGAAATTCCTGGGAATTCTCCCGGATACACATCTCTTCCATATCCTTTGTGGCAGTCGCTTTATTAAAGAGGTTAAGTTTTCATTGAAAACATATGTCAGAACACGCCTGGTTTAGTTCTTATTTAATAAATAGAATGCAAAACGTTACCCTACGTTGCTGGAGTAATACAGAAATTACAATGGAAGGCCATTAGGTTTCAATCATTGGCTCACTGCTGTTCTTGCTTTATGTTAATCGTCTGCCGTTTTATATGAATCAAGTGGCAGAACTAGTCCTGGTTATATGTGATACAAGAACTATTGTGAAACCAAGGAAAGAAGCGTCAACAGAGAAAATAGTAAATGGTTTGTTGATTTGGGGGGGGAGGGGAGCAAACTGTAGGTCATCAGTCCCATTGGATTAGGGAAGGAAGTCAGACATGCTTTTGTATTCCGCCTGGAAGGCGGCGCGTGGGTAGGAGCAGCAGCAGGAAAATTACGTCGGTACTGCAGTGAGTAAGAGTGGTTTACTGGAGCAAGAAGAATACATAACTTTGTACAGATGCGAAGTCTTAGACCCGTCGTATGTAGAGCAAAGCTGAAGCGAAGTTTCCTGGCTGGCTGCACCTGATGAAATGGGCAGAATCTGTAGCGTAGCGATGCTCGTACGGCTCTCCAGCGCCGGCTAGAGGC
This sequence comes from Schistocerca americana, assembly GCF_021461395.2. Lineage (NCBI taxonomy): Eukaryota > Metazoa > Arthropoda > Insecta > Orthoptera > Acrididae > Schistocerca > Schistocerca americana. The sequence goes on from NC_060122.1 coordinate 613,572,540, forward strand.
CGCTGTCATCGGTGTCGGTGTCGTAGTGCCAACTTAACTGGTACCTAAGCCGTGGCATCGTAACTATCGATACCACACACGCCCTTTCAAAGGAACCATCCCAACATATGCCTGAAGCGATTTAGGAAAATCACGGAAAACCTAAGTCGTGATGGCCGGACGAGGGTTTGAATGCGAATCCACTGCCAGCCACTGCGTCACCTCGCCCGGTTTCCGAAAGTTACTGACTGCTTTTGCACAAATGGGATAGCTTTAAACTTTGAAGAAACATGGTAAACCCAGTTTTGTGCAGTTAAAAACCCATCTCCTATTAACTACTATACCAACAAGAAATAATTATAGGTTCTTATACGTGCATATTGACGCAAACTTAACCCTTCCAGTCGCTATTTTTTCTTCGCCAGCGAAAGAATTTATTTTTGCGTTTTTCTTGATCAAGTGATTTATGTCAACATGTTTTCTGAAAAGAAAAAGAAATTTCGTAAATGATTTTTGAAAATTATGATGTTGTCATTTGACACCATTGTGTCACTAATGGTACTTATAACTAAACAATGCGATCAACAACTTCTTGGTACAGAAATAATTAGTAAACTATTCAAGTGACAAAATTTATTGCAACAAATTATTTAGTATGAAATTTAACAAAACAATCGTAATTTTTTTCAAGGAAAGTGTTCCACGGCATTTGGAATATTGAACTGGGCTTCTGTCGGTGCATTTTTCTAATTTGCACCTTTGCTCCCTCCCTTCAATGCAATGAGGTCAATGAGAAAACCCTTCATATCTGGCATCTGATACTGGCCTCACCTTTCTTGCGATGTTTTTACCGCATCCGATATGGGTTCTCCATCTTCAAACTCATCCTCAGTCAGTCGCGGACGTCCTCTTTCCTCGAAGTGGAGCTGTTTTCCTTCTCCATTAGAATTAAACCTTCAGCTACCTGGCTTCTGAACTTCAGTAGATCCATTTTCTCTTTACGTCCTCTTCATTTGGCATACAGATCACCCAGGTATTGTAGCCATAAGTTGCATATGGAGAGATAAACCATGTAAAAAATTACTTTTACAGGCCACTTCCTAGTTTTCGTGCGTATTCCGTAATCCTTTACAATGGCTGGTCTTGTGACCTTCAGATGTTGCTCCTGTGCTGCCTTCCACCTCTTTACTTTATCGATAATGTCTGCATCCACGTATGAGGAAGTGAGAGTGACAGCACTATTATCGAGCCCAACCATCGACAAGTCCTCTTCCTTTTTTCTTCAGTTCAGATTCGGATTTCAGTGGGCACTTTTGTAGCCGGTTAGCCCTGATGGTCCAATGGAAAAAAACCTTCTTTTTCAACGGTCCCCGCACCAGTGACATAGATGTAAAGTAATTATCGAAATATAGTCTGTACCCACAGACCTGTGGAATATGTTCACTCAGTCAAATCATAAAGGTACCACCAAGGCCCAGGTGCTTGTGCTCATTTCGAATTCCCGTACTTTTGCCCTGCTATATTTCAAAATCATACACTATTCCGGAAACTTCACAACGAACAATTTTTTTTAGGCCAACAGGGTCTGGTTTACCACAAACCAATTGCACCATTACAGTCCTTCCTTTGAAAGGGATCATTTGCTCGTCAAACATTGCCTTTCTTCTTGTGTCAGACTGAGACAAATTTCCCTGATTCTATTTAGCATTGGTCTCACCTCCCAAAGATTGTCTTCCGGAGAGCCGCCTTCCATATTGTCATCTAAATGAAGATAATTCTTCTGTCTGAATATTCTGTTTACAGAAAATATGTCTGCAATCAATGGTATTCTTGTGTGAGGCTCCCAATACATATGAAATCTGGCAAACCCTAGTGTACCTATCAAACTATGTACTCCAGTTTCGTATTTAAGAGCGGGTGCATTTCACTGGCACTCCATTTTTCTGCACTGAATACAAATTTGTTTGTTCCGAAAGCAATTCCAGAAAATCATTGGTGAAGTATTCTGAAAAATATTCAGCAGGATTTCTTACTTCTTCATCAGCTGTAATATCTGGAACACTGAACTTAGTGCCAAGGCATATGAAGGGCATTTTTTCCATTTGAACTTATCTTGCGGCTATTCATTTTCTGCTTGCGAAACTTCTTTTTCAGGTTATAGAGTGTCTCTTTCATTTGGTGAGGTCCGGCACTCCCATTGTGCTTCTTCATTCCTCGTACCTGCTGTATCTCCAAAAGTTTCAGGTCCAGTAGTTAATAGGAGATGGGTTTTTAACTGCACAAAACTGGGTTTACCATGTTTCTTCAAAGTTTAAAGCTATCCCATTTGTGCAAAAGCAGTCAGTAACTTTCGGAAACCGGGCGAGGTGACGCAGTGGCTGGCAGTGGATTCGCATTCAAACCCTCGTCCGGCCATCACGACTTAGGTTTTCCGTGATTTTCCTAAATCGCTTCAGGCATATGTTGGGATGGTTCCTTTGAAAGGGCGTGTGTGGTATCGATAGTTACGATGCCACGGCTTAGGTACCAGTTAAGTTGGCACTACGACACCGACACCGATGACAGCGGCCTCTAGCCGGCGCTGGAGAGCCGTACGAGCATCGCTACGCTACAGATTCTGCCCATTTCATCAGGTGCAGCCAGCCAGGAAACTTCGCTTCAGCTTTGCTCTACATACGACGGGTCTAAGACTTCGCATCTGTACAAAGTTATGTATTCTTCTTGCTCCAGTAAACCACTCTTACTCACTGCAGTACCGACGTAATTTTCCTGCTGCTGCTCCTACCCACGCGCCGCCTTCCAGGCGGAATACAAAAGCATGTCTGACTTCCTTCCCTAATCCAATGGGACTGATGACCTACAGTTTGCTCCCCTCCCCCCAAATCAACAAACCATTTACTATTTTCTCTGTTGACGCTTCTTTCCTTGGTTTCACAATAGTTCTTGTATCATATACACTCCTGGAAATTGAAATAAGAACACCGTGAATTCATTGTCCCAGGAAGGGGAAACTTTATTGACACATTCTTGGGGTCAGATACATCACATAATCACACTGACAGAACCACAGGCACATAGACACAGGCAACAGAGCATGCACAATGTCGGCACTAGTACAGTGTATAACCACCTTTCACAGCAATGCAGGCTGCTATTCTCCCATGGAGACGATCGTAGAGATGCTGGATGTAGTCCTGTGGAACGGCTTGCCATGCCATTTCCACCTGGCGCCTCAGTTGGACCAGCGTTCGTGCTGGACGTGCGGACCGCGTGAGACGACGCTTCATCCAGTCCCAAACATGCTCAATAGGGGACAGATCCGGAGATCTTGCTGGCCAGGGTAGTTGACTTACCCCTTCTAGAGCACGTTGGGTGGCACGGGATACATGCGGACGTGCATTGTCCTGTTGGAACAGCAAGTTCCCTTGCCGGTCTAGGAATGGTAGAACGATGGGTTCGATGACGGTTTGGATGTACCGTGCACTATTCAGTGTCCCCTCGACGATCACCAGTGGTGTACGGCCAGTGTAGGAGATCGCTCCCCACACCACGATGCCGGGTGTTGGCCCTGTGTGCCTCGGTCGTATGCAGTCCTGATTGTGGCGCTCACCTGCACGGCGCCAAACACGCATACGACCATCATTGGCACCAAGGCAGAAGCGACTCTCATCGCTGAAGACGACACGTCTCCATTCGTCCCTCCATTCACGCCTGTCGCGACACCACTGGAGGCGGGCTGCACGATGTTGGGGCGTGAGCGGAAGACGGCCTAACGGTGTGCGGGACCGTAGCCCAGCTTCATGGAGACGGTTGCGAATGGTCCTCGCCGATACCCCAGGAGCAACAGTGTCCCTAATTTGCTGGGAAGTGGCGGTGCGGTCCCCTACGGCACTGCGTAGTATCCTACGGTCTTGGCGTGCATCCGTGCGTCGCTGCGGTCCGGTCCCAGGTCGACGGGCACGTGCACCTTCCGCCGACCACTGGCGACAACATCGATGTACTGTGGAGACCTCACGCCCCACGTGTTGAGCAATTCGGCGGTACGTCCACCCGGCCTCCCGCATGCCCACTATACGCCCTCGCTCAAAGTCCGTCAACTGCACATACGGTTCACGTCCACGCTGTCGCGGCATGCTACCAGTGTTAAAGACTGCGATGGAGCTCCGTATGCCACGGCAAACTGGCTGACAGTGATGGCAGCGGTGCACAAATGCTGCGCAGTAGCGCCATTCGACGGCCAACACCGCGGTTCCTGGTGTGTCCGCTGTGCCGTGCGTGTGATCATTGCTTGTACAGCCCTCTCGCAGTGTCCGGAGCAAGTATGGTGGGTCTGACACACCGGTGTCAATGTGTTCTTTTTTCCATTTCCAGGAGTGTATAACCAGGACTAGTTCTGCCACTTGATTCATATAAAACGGCAGACGATTAACATAAAGCAAGAACAGCAGTGAGCCAATGATTGAAACCTAATGGCCTTCCATTGTAATTTCTGTATTACTCCAGCAACGTAGGGTAATGTTTTGCATTCTATTTATTAAATAAGAACTAAACCAGGCGTGTTCTGAGATATGTTTTCAATGAAAACTTAACCTCTTTAATAAAGCGACTGCCACAAAGGATATGGAAGAGATGTGTATCCGGGAGAATTCCCAGGAATTTCTTTACTGGATAATAATATATAAGAAAAGACAGAGATGACGGCGTAAGCTAAGATGAGCAGATAGCATTTAAAAACGCAGGGACTACCAGAAATGCGTATAACCGACGACTACGATGCCCGTGAACGTGTAGAAGAGGTTTTATCTTGCAATGGAGGACTTATGGTCAATGACAGTGATGATTAAAGCAATGGCGACGAACTGCAGGCCCCAGGAAATGTCAAGACTGTGGGATACGAATGTCGCTGTATGTGACACTTGACTCACTAACAGATGGATGCATATATCAAGAGCTAACTAGTTAACTACGTGCTGTATCCCGCACAAACTCAGACGACCAAGCTGTAACATAATAGTCATTTAAAAAGTCATTAATTACCTCGTTTGTAAAGAAATTTGTATTCGAAAGTAGCTTCTGGGAAGAAACGATGAGCAAAGTGTCACTTGATGTAGCAAGAAATTCAAAAAAATGGCTCTGAGCACTATGGGACTCAACCGCTGAGGTCATAAGTCCCCTAGAACTTAGAACTACTTAAACCTAACTAACCTAAGGACATCACAAACATCCATGCCCGAGGCAGGATTCGAACCTGCGACCGTAGCGGTCGCGCAGTTCCAGACTGTAGCGCCTAGAACCGCTCGGCCACACCGGCCGGCTAGCAAGAAATTGTTTGGTATGCTCTGAGAAAGGAATAATAGAACGCTGTATATTATGTTATATTTCTTTCAATATTAGCGTTCCGTCTACAAATTGAAATAAGATGACATTAGATTACTGTAATTTTCGAAGTAAGGGACAGAGTTTGAACCTCCAGTTCGTCATTGTACACTGAAGTACCATGGTAAATTAGTTTGCACAATGTCCTAAGCATTAACTGTCTGTCACGAGAAGACTTGACATAAATCAGTGAGATTTCAGTGCCGACCATGAGAGAACTACTCAACTAACAGTCACCATGTTGTTCATTCACGACAGTACAGATAAATAAAAAATGCTATATTTTTATGTAATAGCCTGGTTTCTCCACTGTTCACTCATTACTGTACAGTACACGCCTTGACAAGAGTCTGGAATCCAAACAGACAGACAGATCTATAAGATCACAATGATATTAGTAACGATAATAAGTCTGTTGAAGTCTCAGGAAGAGGATATTCCCTGTAGATGATATGCTCTTTCTGGAAAACTGACGCTGCATATGAAATAACTGATGATCGCACAAGCGTCGTATATGTGTTTGCATTTATAAGTGGTCTGCACCTTCCCAGAACTATTGCAGTAAATTATAGTTTGCATTTTACTTTCTTTATAGTTGGTATTACGTGCTGGTTCCATTTCAAGTCATATCGTACTGTTACACCTAGATATTTGGTCGATGTGACAGCATAGCTTCTCTCAAAGTAGGCCTATCAGCACGAATTCAGGAAAACAATTGAAGAAAAGCGGTCCAATGTTCTATGAAATGATTTGTCTAGAATTAAGAAAGAAACATGTTAGGGACACATTTCACGCGGCTATTAATGATGCTCGAAAACATTTGCAGCAATGTGGTGCCAATTGAGAATTTAGAGTTCAGCATTTAACTTAGAATCTTCGAATTTCAAAAAGTAGATTTATCTGGTGGATTATGTTGACTAGACAAATAGCCTCTAGTTCTCTTTAAAATTCTAAGTTAAAAACTGAACTTTAAATACTCAATTTGCCACTCATTTGCTGTAATGATCTCTAGCATCATTAAAAGACGCGTCAAATATTTCTCTAACCTGTTTTGTTTCTTACATTTAGAAAAATCATTTCACGTAATATCTGACCTTTTTATCATTTTTTATTTATTTTTATGTTTTGTTCAGAAAACATGAAATATAATATATCCAAACATCGAGCAGTATTCTATTATTATTAAGAGTATATAGCTGTAATGTGTGATATCTGGAGATTCATGCCAGCTGCTGTGGCCGAGCGGTTCTAAGCGCTTCAGTCCGGAACCGCGATGCTGCAACGGTTGCAGGTTCGAATCCTGCCTCGGGCATGGATGTGTGTGATGTCCTTAGGTTAGTTTGGTATAAGTAGTTCTAAGTCTAGGGGACTGATGACCTCAAATGTCAAGTCCCATAGTGCTTAGAGCTATTTGAACCATTTGGAGACTCATGTTTTCGCTTTCTTCAAATATTTGTGAACAGTTAACGAAGTGGCACACTAGTGTAACTTTTTCAAACAATGGAAAAACCAGGATGGAATGTAACAATACCAGAGCAAGAAAGTTGCTACTCACCATATAGCGGAGATGCTGAGTCGCTGAGTCGCGATAGGCACAATAAAAAGATTCACACACTCATAGCTTTCGGCCATTAAGCCTTTGTCAGCAGTAGACACACATACACACACACACACACACACACTCACGCAAACGCAACTTGCACACACGTCTGCAGTCTCAGAGAGCAGAGTGTAGTTTCAGCTCTCTGAGACTGCAGACGTGGTTGCAAGTTGCGTTTGTGTGAGTGTGTGTATGTGTGTCTACTGCTGGCAAAGGCTTAATGGCCGAAAGCTATGAGTGTGTGAATCTTTTTATTGTACCTATCGCGACTCAGCATCTCCTCTATATGGTGAGTAGCAACTTTCCTTCTCTGGTATTGTTAGTGTAACTTTTTAGTGCACAAAATAGCTAGGCACTGAAGACATGACAGAATATTTATATAGCTAGTTGTTCGTGAAATATTTCAAAAATTTCCCTTTAATCACTAATTAAGTTTTTCTCAGTTATCGTGACTACTTTCCAGCACCTCCTTTTCTTTCTTTTTTTTTTTTAACTATATCTCCTCACGCTGGTCAATTTGACAATTTGATACCTCATTTCCTCATTTGTGTGTTTCCCACTCTTCACTTAACTATGAAATTTAGGATAAAAACCCATTGTGTAATTTCCAGAGAGTATAGTTTGCACTCCTCTCAAACATTTGAACAAAAACCACTCGTGTGGAAACACAGCTCGCTTTATTCATGTACGGCATCTCAAAACACTAGATGCAGGTGAACGGGTAGATTCTCGCTTCCTAGATTTCTAGCATTGTATCATACCATAGACTGCTAATCAAGATAAGGTCATCTAGAGTGCCTTCGCAAATATGCGATTAGTTCGATGAAGTTCGACCAGTCGGACGCAGTACGTTGTACTAGACGACAGAAACGAATTAAAGATCGAGTGTGACGCAAAGAAATGAAATAGAACATCTAATGTTCCCAAAGGGGAAGGTGGGGCAAAGTGGCCACTCTGAGGGAAATTGAATTTTGAGCAAACCATGACTATTGATCGATGTTTTCCGCTTAGACATTACTACACTGTCCAGTCACATTAATGTTACAGTCAAAAGCCAGAATAACCACCTTTTGCAGTGCGGACCGCTGCGAGATGTGCAGGAAGGGAGTGAGTGAGGTTCTGGAAGGTACGGACAGGGATGCGGAACCTTGTCGGCTCCATTGCCGTGGCCTGCTGCGCTAGGTTCAAATGGTTCAAATGGCTCTGAGCAACTATGGGACTTAACTTCTGAGGTCATCAGTCCCCTAGACTTAGAACTACTTAAACCCAACTAACCTAAGGACATCACACACATCCATGCCCGCGGCAGGATTCGAACCTGCGATCGTAGCGGCCACGCGGTTCCAGACTGAAGCGCCTAGAACCGCTTGGCCACAGCGGCCGGCTGCTGCGTTAGGGTTCTCGGTTGAGCATCTCGAGGTTCTCCCACAGATTCTCGACTGAGTTTTAGTTCGGGGAGTTTGGTGGCCGGGGAAGTAGGGTAAATTCATCCTGGTGCTCTTTGAACCACGCACGTGCACTGCGAGCTGTGTGAAGCGTTGCATTGTCCTGCTGGTAGATACCACTAATACCGAGGAGAATTTAACTGCATGGAGTGATGGCCACTATCCCCAAGGATAGATACACACTTGTGTTGATCCATTGTGCCTTCCAGATTGACGAAATCACTCAGGGAATGCCACGAAAACGATCCCCAGAGCACAACGCTCCTTCCTCCGCCTTGACCCTTCCGACGATAGGTGCAGCGTGTTTGCTTTCACACGTTTCACGCAGTATACGCCAACGGCCATCTGTCCGATGGAGCATGAAACGTGATTCATCTGAGTAGGACGCCTGTGACCATTCAGTGGAAGCCCAGCGTGCAAATTCCAGCCTTCGTCGCTGATGAGCATGGCTGCACGAACGGACGCCTGCTGCAGAGGCCAACACGCAGCAACGTTCGCTTCACGATGGTTGAGTAGACCCTGTTGTTAGTCCCTTGTGTCATCTGGGCGGTCAATTTCTCAGCAATTGTCCGTCTGCGCTCGTACCTGCCTCCGCTGCCATCGTTCATCGCTGTCGTCTATGACCCGTCCGCATCCGTAGCCAGCGGTAGCGTTACCGCCTACCGAGCAACGGGGCCTGGGTTCGATTCCTGGCAAGGGACTGGGTGTTGTGTGTCCATCATCATTGACAAGCAAGACACCGAAGTGCCAAGTGGTTCAAATGGCTCTGAGCACTATGGGACATAGCATCTGAGGTCATCATTCACTACTTAAACCTAACTAACCAAAGGACATCACACACATCTATGCCCGAGGCAGGATTCGAACCTGCGACCGTAGCAGTCGCACGACCGAAGTGGCATCATCTAAAAAGACTTGCAATACGGCGGCCGAATCCGAAGGGGATATCCCGGCCAATAAATGCCATACGATCATTCCATTTCATCTATGGCCCATGGTGCAACAGAGTTGCCTCGGCGCCGATTTTGGATAGCAGCATTTTGCGATGCACGATATACCGGGTGATCAAAAAGTCAGTATAATTTTGAAAACTGTATAAATCACGGAATAATGTAGATAGAGAGGTACAAATTGACGTAGATGCTTGGAACGACATGAGGTTTTATCAAAACCAAAAAAATACAAAAATTAAAAAAAAAAAAGATGGCGCTTCATCTGATCAGAATAGCAATAATTGGCATAACAATGTAAGACAAAGCAAATATGATGTTCTTTACAGGAAATACTCAATATGTCCACCATCATTCCTCAACAATAGCTGTAGTCGAGGAATAATGTTGTGAACAGCACAGTAAAGCATGTCCAGAGTTATGGTGAGGCATTGGAGTCGGATGTTGTCTTTCAGCATCCCCAGAGATGTCGGTCGATCACGATACACTTGCAACTTCAGGTAACCCCAAAGCCATTAATCGCACGGACTGACGTCTGGGGACCTGGGAGGCCAAGCATGACGAAAGTGACGGCTGAGCACACGATCATCACCAAACGACACGCGCAAGAGATCTTTCACGCGTCTAGCAACATGGGGTGGAGCGCCATCCTACATAAACATCGTACGTTCCAGCAGGTGTTTATCAGCCAGCCTGGGGATGATGGGATTCTGTAACATATAGGCGTACCTCTCACCCGTCACGGTAGCAGATACAAAATCAGAATCACGCATTTCCTCGAAGAAAAAAGGCCCGATAACGGTAGATGTGGTAAATCCAACCCATACCGTGACTTTCTCGTCGTGCAATGGAGTTTCCACGACAGTTCTAGGATTTTTGGTAGCCGAAACTCAGCAGTTGTGGGCGTTGACAGACCTTCGAAGCGTGAAATGAGCTTCGTCGGTCCACAACACGTTACTCAACCAATCGTCATCTTCCGACATCTTTTGAAACGCCCACACCGCAAATGCCCTCCGCTTCACTAAATCGCCAGGTAACAGTTCTTGATGCCGAATTTGTACGGATAGCATCGGAGGGTAAGCCTCAGTGCCAACCAAACAGTAGTGTATGGAATGCTGACTTCCCCGTGCATAGACGAACCCGCTACAGTCTCCATTTCTTCCTGAACTGTCTCAGCAGCATTACGCCTTGTGCTCGGTCGGCCACTACGGGGTCTATCGTCTAAACAACCCATGGCTTCGAACTTCGAAATGATTCTCGCCACAGCTGCATTTGTCAACGGATCTTTACCCGTTCAAATCCCCTTCCTATGGCGATAGGATCGTAACGCTGAACTAGCACATTCCCCAATCTGATAATACAGCTTCACTAAAAGCGCCTTTTCAGGTAACGTCAACATGCTGCGACTGCTGGCGCATCTGATTCTCTCTGCACTGCACTGCACTGCAAATCTCTGGTTACATCTACCAGGAGTGAGACAGGCTAAGCAGCGAAGCTGCTGTTCCTGTGTGGACCTCAAGAACTATTTTTTTGGCCTCACAGTTAGGATTGGCCTATGTGAGCGGCCGCGTGGGGGCGGACGCTTCGTCAAAAGCGTCATAGGTGCTGCGGAAGAAACTACTCCCGCAGCAGATCAGGCCAACGCGTCGTCGGCCTTCTGATTCTCTCTCTCATTACAGTTCCTTTTATACACGACTGTCATGCGCGGTCACTGACGTTTTGCTGTCCAGCGCCATCTGTCGGACATTTTGTGAACGTTTTTTTTTTTTTTTTTAATAAAGCCCCATGTCATTCCAAGGATATGTGTCAATTTTTACCTCTCTGTCTATATTATTCCGGGGTTTATTAAGTTTTCAAATTTATACTGACTTTTTGATCACGCGGTACTTTAACCACGGCGGCACGCGAACTGTTTACAAACTAAGGCGTTTCGGGAATGTTTCCACCCTTGGCTCCAAAGCCAGTAATCGTGCTCTTGTGGACGTCGGATAAATCGCTCAGTTTCCGCATTACGACAACGATAGCACTGTTTCCGCGTCCCCTTGACACTTTTAATATATCCTCCATTGCTAGTAATGCCACCTGCAATCTGTGACTGATTATTGCACATCGACGTCGAACATAGGCGGTTACATTAATATGACTGGACTGTGTGCATAGGAACTACATGCATTTTTATAAAGGCTCCCACTTTTCCTCATATAAGGTGATACTGTGGCCAGTGCCATCGGAACGGCATCGCATGTTTGCTGTTCTGATTTCCGGACATATTTTCTACGCATCTTGATGCCCTAGTATCTAACGCAGTAGCAACCGGCTGTAGCATAGAAGTAGATATCCTCGGTGTAACAAAGCAGCTTAAATCACTTAATAAAGGCAAGGCCTCCGGTCCAGATTGTATACCAGTCAGGTTCCTCTCAGAGTATGCTGATAAAATAGCTTCATATTTAGCAATTAATTGCAACCACTCGCTCACAGAAAGATACGTACCTAAAGACTGGAAAATTGCCCAAGTCACACCAATACCCAAAAAGGGAAGTAGGAGTAATCCGCTGAATTACAGGCCTATATCACTAACGTCGATTTGCAGTAGGGTTTTAGACCATATACTGTATTCGAACATTATGAAGTACCTCGAAGAAAACGATGTACTGACATATAGTCAGCACGGATTCAGAAAATATCGTTCTTGTGAAACACAACTAGCTCTTTATACTCATGAAGTAATAAGTGCTATCGACAGGGGATGTCAAATTGATTCCATATTTTTAGATTTCCAGAAGGCTTTCTACACCGTCCCTCACGAGCGTCTTCTAATCAAACTGCGTGCCTGCGGAGTATCGCCACAGTTGTGCGACTGGATTCGTGATTTCCTGTCAGGTAGGTCACAATTCCTAATAATACACGGAAAGTCATCGAGTAAAACAGACGTAATATCCAGCGTTCCCCAAGGAAGTGTTATAGGCCCTCTATTACTCCTGATCTATATTAACGACATAGGAGGCAACCTAAGTAGCTGTCTTAGATTATTTGCAGATGATGCTGTCATTTACCGTCTAGTATAGTCATCAGATGATCAAAACGACTTGCAAAACGATTCAGATAAGATATCTGTACGGTGCGAAAAGTGGCAATTGATCCCGAATAAATAAAAGTGCGAAGTTATTCGCATGAGTGCTAAAAGAAATCAGCTAAATTTCGATTACGCGATAAGTCACACAAATCGGAGGCCTGCAAATTCAACTAAATACTTAGGGATTAGAATTACAAATAACCTACATTGGGACGATCACATAGACAATACTGTGGGTAGATCAAACCAAAGACTGCGATTCATTGGCAGAACACTGAAGGTGCAACAGGTCTATTAAAGAGACTGCATACACCACGCTTGTTCGCCCTATCCTGGAGTACTGCTATGCGGTGTGGGATCGGCATCAGATGGGACTGACGGATGACATCGAAAAAGTACAAAGAAGGGCAGCTCGTTTTGTATTATCGCGAAGTAGGGGCGATAGTGTTACAAACATGATATGTGAATTGGAGTGGCAATCATTAAAACAAAGGCGTTTTTCGTTGCGACGGGATCTTCTCATGAAATTTCAATCACCAGTTTTCTCCTCCGATTGCGAAAACATTCCGTTGGCACCCACCTACATAGGGAGAAATGATCATCACGATAAAATAAGAGAAATCAGGGCTCGCACGGAAAAATTTAAGTGCTCGTTTTTCCCGCGTGCCGTTCGAGAGTGGAACGGTAGAGAGACAGCATGAAGTTGGTTCATTGAACTCTCTGCCAGGCACTTTATTGTGAATAGCAGAGTAATCACGTAGATGTCGATGTAGATGCATCAGATGGTTCCAATGGGATTTTTCTATTAAGTCACATATAACAGAGCAGAGTCAGTTTTAAGAAAATGACGGGTGATAGCTTTGGATATAAAAATGTTTAAAACTCAGACCGATATGTAGCGTTATGCCTGGTACATGGAAGTAGCTAACTCTTATTCGGATAAAAATTTCGGTCACTTTTCCATGTCAGCAATAGTGCTTACAAATGGGTGTATCAGGCCGAAACAGACAACAAGCAGCTATACGTTTACGCCTAAGAACGTTGTTTAAATGCTGATATTGTCAAAAGTGTTATTCTACAAATTAGTAAGATATCAAGTATAATTCAAATCACTTACCTTACACCAGAGTACTGTAAACTGGAAAAGTATTGACTTAAAAATAATGGAACAACCTCCCTCTGTCAAATTCACTACCTCTCCGCTGGCAGCAGCACTGTTCATAGCAAAAAATCTGCAATGGACTGACAGTTTTTCCGCCACGGGCACTTTACCTCACCTTCCCCTACATAACTGGTTTATCAAATAAGGAAAAAAATACCGTTAGTTTATTCGCTTATGATGCTGTTGTGAACGGGAATATTTCGATACTAAACGAAGAAAATGAAGAGAGCCTTAGATGAAATTTCTATTTGGTGGACTGAATCGTATCTCCCTTTCAAGTGTAGTGTCCATAACAAAGAGAAAGAACTCAGTAGTATCCGACTACAAGGTTAGTCCTGAACATCTGTAGCATGTCACATCGCATAATTATGTAGGCGTAGTACTAAGCAGCTGTATCGAAGGCGTGACCACGTGAAATCAGAAGTAGCAGAAGTGAATCGAAGACTTAGATTTTCTGGAAGAATTCTGGGTAAGTGCGGTGCATTTTTAAACGAAATGGCATGCGACATGCTAGTGCTCATAATTCTATAACATTGTTCCATTGTTTGGACTCTTAATCAATTAAGCGTGACAACAACCATCGAATGAATACAGAGAAGCGCTGTTAGGATGGTAACAGATCATTGCAGTGCGTACGAAAACGTAACGAGATGCTCGGATGATTTAAATTGGAATCTTTGGAAACACTGTTCTCGCGAAACGCTGTTGGGCAAATTTAGGGAACAAGTCCTCGAGAATGGCCGTGAGACCATTCTGCTATAACCATCGTACTTCCCGCGTAGGAATCGTGGGAATTAGGTAAGAGAAATAAGGACACGTACAGTAAACGCACCGCCTGTCATTTTCTCCTCGCTAAAAATACGAATGAAGTAGGAGAAAGAGATCTGGAAGAAATAGGAATACACTAAACACAAATTTGGATAGGATGACTTTCCGTCTGTCATAGTTTCGAGGACTGAATTAGGAGGCCGGCCGGAGTGGCCGAGCGGTTCTAGGCGCTACAGTCAGGAGCCGCGTGACCGCTACGGTCGCAGGTTCGAATCCTGCCTCGGGCATGGATGTGTGTGATGTCCTTAGATTAGTTAGGTTTAAGTAGTTCTAAATTCTAGGGGACTGATGACCTCAGATGTTAAGTCCCATAGTGCTCAGAGCCATTTGAACCAATTTGAACTGAATTAGGCATGGGACAAAACCATCATGGACAGAAGAGCAAAGAAGTCTGCAAAGTATGAGAATGAAACAATAATGAACAAGGACAAATACCAGGAGTTTATGTGAATTAACGTGGTCCTCATCTGCCCAAAACGAAGTAAAAAGAAAAGGAGAGAAATATGAGAGAAAATTGCTAACATTTTTGTACAAAATACCCTCTGCCAGGCATTGTAAAGAGACTTGGGGAATATAGATGTATATAGATTTAGACTCGCACGTAGGCGTAAAAGCAGTTATTCTCTGTTTCACAATTTGGCAATGTCGCTATGGCTCCAGTATATTAGGACATGTTTTTATAAAACAGATCTGAAGATGGTCATTATAAAATGGTTCAAATGGCTCTGTGCACTATGGGACTTAACTTCTGAGGTCATCAGTCCCCTAGAACTTAGAACTACTTAAACCTAACTAACCTAAGGACATCATACACATCCATGCCCCAGGCAGGATTCGAACCTGCGACCGTAGTGGTCGCGCGGTTCCAGACTGTAGCGCCTAGAACCGCTCGGCCACCCCAGCCATGGTCATTATAGACCTAAATCGGTGGTCTGATGACAAAAGAAAATTGTGACCATAGACGTGAAGTGAAGGAAATTCATGTTATTCTCTGTGCCTTCCATCCGCGACTGCCATTCAAGAAAACATTGGTACGCTAAAGAGTAGCCTCTACCGAGCATTTTGGAGTGCATTACAACGACGGCAAAAAAACAGCTCAAGGTAGAAGTATAATAAATAACCTGAAGAGTCTTGAAGCTCTTTACTATTCTTCCCATCGTTAACAAAATAATTATCACGTGTCTACCAGTCTGGTGCAAGTCTGTCCGTCATAGAAAATTATGAGACGCTCCCTGGGAATCGAATCTGAGGCCTCCGTTTTAGCGACCAGCGAAGCTGACAATTGGATAACAGGCAATAAAAAGTTGTAACTTGTAATGGTACTTGACTTACGCAACCATTACGGCACCTCACCTGAACCTCTCGATACCAGCTATATTCTACTGTGTTTCTGCAAAGTAGTTGACATATTTCTGAGACAACATTCAGATTTGATTTCATTTGTGATACATCGATATGTTTATATTGCAATGATATTATTCCTATGTGTATTCTTTCTTTTGTCACTATGATCTTTGACGTACTTGTAACTCTAATTTTTGGGCGCGTAAGCGATTGTTAGTTGGTTGTTAACTTGTTAGGGAGTCGGACCTTGAGAAAGATCAAGTCTTGGACGTCATGTTGGAAAGACGCATAACGTAGTCAGCTTATAAAATGTGAACTTTAACAGTGACTATAAGGAAGATGTTTTCAAGTATGTTTTGAATTGTGAAGTGATGTTTGTGTGTTACGTGATATTGCAATAAAAGCAATTAAAAGGCAGTGTAACTGAAATTCGAAGTGCTGATTGCTTTTTTTTACATCACCATTCTCCTGTAAAAGTGTAATCTTCAAGAATGATTTGTGAAGCGCATCTACAAAACTTTTGAATATAGCAGAATAAAACCTAGGCCTCTTTGTGTCCGAGCTTGGAATCATAATCACCTAGATTTTCAACGATTGAGCCATGATAATACGAGACCAGCGTGGGAAACACAAAAAGATGAGTGCCTAGTTTTTTCATTATTACATGAAATGACATTATTAACTGTGCTCTAATAACACCTGCCACATAATAACTTAGTTGTTGCCCGAAAATGCAGTATTTAGCAGCGTGAGCAACACCACAATCGTTATTAAATTCTGACCTTTGTTGTGGTAGGGTTGTTAGAAACTAACTGTCATATAGTGCTGCTAGTCCATTCACTCGGAACGTGCTGAACCGCAGCAGGACACTGTTGTGTGCGACTATGCGCAAACAAGTGTCACATTTGTAAATAGAGACGCACAGACTGTTGCCAAGAGTTGACCTTACCTGCTGAAGCTACAAACATTTCTACCATTCCGAAAGCAAAAGGCGACGGCTTCTGTCGGGCACGTCGGATGCGAAGTATATAAAATGACAGCGTCGCGGTGACGAAGAGAAACCTATGCCCGTCACCAGAAGAACTTCGCCGTCGCTGTCGCCGACGACGTCCGGATAACAATGTGAGTGAAAACACTGGCTGGCTGTGGATGCATAGTAGCACACAACTCTCTAAAAACTGTGTATGTTTTCCGTCCGATATACCTTTCTTCACATCATACAATGGCCTCGGTTTAGCCTTGAATCAGATTGTGTGTCAAATGCAGTTCTGCGAGCTTACTGGAGAATGCCATATGGGTGCTTTTATCGAAATTCTAAATCAACGATAAAAACAAGGCGGTGCAGGAGTAACAGATACGGTGAAAAGTTAACAGTTCGGAAAATGCTGGCAGTGGCGTGACGCAGTTTTCACGTGCACGTGCCACAGGAACAGATGATATTTCATTTTCAACAAAGGAAAAGTTTTTTAGTTGTTATAATTTGCAGCCATTCTTCCTGAAATTGTTTTTATGTTGCGATAAGAGTATTTGCCTTTTGCAACTGAATTTTTGTTTTCAAGCAAACGTATTCTGCCTACAGAGTAAATTAAAACATTGACCGCTGAACTAAGTTCATTGTGTTTTGTCTGACATAGCGTTTCACTGTAACATATTTCTTAATATTCACTACGAAACAAAAACATTTATCTAAAAAGAAATAAACACACACACATCGCAGGAGAAACATATATCTAAAAAACGTAAACACACACACATTACAAGAGTACACATATTATATATGCAGTTTAGTCAAAACTTTTATCGAGAAAGTTTGAGTGCCTACGGAAGAGCCAATGGACATATGAAATCCTCAGCTGTAGACAATGGTAAGAGATAAATTAGACTTTTTGAGAAATTTTGCAGTATAGTTTCAAATAAATCTAATAAATAAGATATTTCAAGTAAATGCAATGGGATTTTTTTAAAAATTCAGATAAATCATTCTTTTCTAATACGTTTACGGTAGCGACATGTTTTTAAAACTGTCAATTCCACCCCGCATTTCATTCTTAATAATTCGTCAGTGAGTGCTTAACATTGTTTACTTGCAAACTGAGTGCACTTGACATGGTTTAGCAATCTTATCACTGTTTATTTGCTGTACGAATTAGCGAAATTACTGCGAAACCGTTCAAAGTACAAATTAAAACTCCCTAATTGTTTCAGTTTTTAATACTAAGATTTGCACTAACAGTGTTTGTGATGATAAAATATAACAACCTCAAAAATTTATCTATGATTCCGCTCTTTGTATAATCAGTTTTAGCAAGCAATTTACTAAGACACGTACACAATGTCAAGGATTGGCCTTAACATTCCTATCACCACTCCGCCAGATAAATTCACGTAAGCATGGAAAGAAACATCAAAATGTTTAATTGATAAATAAATAATCACGTTTACCTGATTAGCAGCAGTTTCTGAAGCGCATTTGCGACCAGGAACATATTCAGGATCTTTATCTGAGTCGTAGGTATTTACTTAATCCTCAGATTTGCACAAATAGTCCCTGAAAAGCATTTTCCTGGACGACCACTGCACGCATTACTACACTATATGATCAAAAGCATCCGGACACCTGGCTGAAAATGACTTAAAAGTTCGTGGCGCCCTCCATCGGTAATGCTAGAATTCAAAATGGTATTGGCCTTGATGACAGCTTCCACTCTCGCAGGCATAGTTCAATCATGTGCTGCAAGGTTTCTTGGGGAATGGCAGCCTATTCTTCACGGAGTGCTGCACTGAGGATAGGTATCGATGTCGGTCGGTGAGATCTGACACGAAATCGGCGTTCCAAAACATTCCGAAGGTGTTCTATAGGACTCAGGTCAGGACTCTGTGCAGGCCAGTACATTGCAGGGACGTTATTGTCGTGTAACCACTCCGCCACAGGCTTTTCATTATGAACAGGTGCTCGATTGTGTTGAAAGATGCAATCGCCATCCCCGAATTGCTCTTCAACAGTGGGAAGCAGGAAGGGGCGTAAAACGGCAATGGAGGCCTGTGCTGAGATAGTGCCACGCAAAACAACAGGGGGTGCAAGCCCCCTCCATGAAAAACACGACCACACCATAACATCACCGCCTCCCAATTTTACTGTCGGCACTATACACGCTGGCAGATGTTCACCGGGCACTCGCCATATCCACAGCCTGTCATCAGATCGCCACATTGTGTACCGTGATTCACTCCACACAACATTTTACCAATGTTCAATCGTCCGATGTTTACGCTCCTTACACCAAGCGAGGCGTCGTTTGGCATTTGCGTGATGTGTGGCTTAAGAGAGGCCATGAAATACAAGTTTTCTCACCTTCTTCCTAACTGTCACAGTACTTGCCGTGGACCCTGATGCAGTTTGGTATTCCTGATTGATGGTCTGGATAGATGTCTGCCCATTACACATTACGACCCTCTTCAACTGTCGGCGGTCTCTGTCAGTCAACAGACGAGGTTAGCCTGCACGTGTCCCTTCACGTTTCCACTTCACTATCACATCGGAAACAGTGGACCTAGGGATGTTTAGGAGTGTGGAAATCTCGCGTACAGAGGTATGACACAAGTGACACTCAGTCACCTGACCACGTTTGAAGTCCGTGAGTTCCGCGGAGCACCACATTCCGCTCTTTTACGATGTATAAAGACTACTGAGGCCGCTGATATGGAGTACCTAGCAATAGGTGGCAGTACAATGCACATAATATGAAAAACGTGTTTTTTGGGGGTGTCCGGATACTCCTGATACCATAGTGTACATCTACATCTACAGCTACGTCTACAAACACTCCACAAGGCGGAGAGTGCGTGACGGAGTGCGTGCCGGAGGGTACCTTGTATCACTCACTACTTGTCATTTCCTTTCGTATTCCACTCGCAAACAGGGCGAGAGGAAAGTACTATCTATAGGCACCCGTATGTGCTCGTATGTTTCATATAGTATGTTCGTGGTCCATGCGGAAAAGGTATGTTGACAGCAGTAGGACCGTTCTCCAGTCACCTTCAAACGCGTGTTCTCTAAATTTTCTCAGTATAAGAGGGTAACCCCAAAAGTAAGATCTCCTATTTTTTCATTAGTGCAGAACTCTGTGTGGCAGTTGGTCACACTGTTATGAAGAGTGCTTCACGCGCTGTGTGTAAACACGCGCACGCCGTGCTGAGGCGTTGTCTTGGCTTGGCAGCCATTGAGAATGGAGCTCCCGTTAGATGTTACCGCCAAGTGCGAATTGCTCGCAGTTATTCGGTTTTTGAACGCAAAGGGAACTGCGCCGATTGAAATCCATCGCCAATTGACGGAAGTGCATGGTGAGTCGTGCATGGATGTCAAAAATGTTCGTAAGTGGTGTAGAGAGTTTGCAGCTGGTCGGACCGAAATTCACGACGAACAAAGGAGCGGGAGACGGTCAATTTCTGAGGAGTCAGTGTTGAAGGTCGAGTAAAGCATGCGTGAAGATCGGCGGATCACCCTGGATGATCTCTGCACGTTGGTTCCTGAGGTTTCCCGAAGCACCGTTCACAGAATTTTAACGGAAACATTGAACTACCGGAAGGGGTGCGCGAGGTGGGTGCCACGAATGCTGTCTGAGGACCACATGCGGCAACGAGTTGATGCTTTCCGCGCATTTCTTCACCGCCTTGCAGCCGAACAGGACAACTTTCTGGGCTCAACTGTCACGGGTGACGAAACCTGGGCATTCCACTTTACACCTGAGACCAAGCAATAATCACGCCAGTTCATAACTACCTGAACAGCATGGCGGTGAGCTGTTATGACATGGGCATACAAAAACTGACACAGCGTCTACAAAAATGCATCGACAGAAATGGTGATTATGTCGAAAAAATAGCTAAATGATCAAGCTGTAAACTGATGTAAACCATTGCAGAAATAAACAGGTCTATGTGCTTACAAGAAAATAGGAGACCTTACTTTTGGGGTTAGCCTCGCAGTTCCTCTTCCCTCATGGGATCCCATTTGTGTTTATTTACGTGTCGTTCGAACCTACGGGTAACAAACCTAGGAGCCCGCTTCTGAATGGGTTCGATGTCTTCCTTCAGTCCGACTAGTTAGGAGTCCCAAACACTAGATCAGTTCCCGAGAATATGTCGCACTAGCGTTCTATATGCTATCTTCTTTACAGATGAACCACACATTTCGAAAAATTCGCCCTGTAAACTGAAGATTCCCCATTCGCCTTTCTCTACAATCCTCATATGCTCGTTCCATGTCATATCGCTTCGCAACGTTACGCCCAGATATTTAAACGGCGTGACTGTGCCAAGCAGGACACCGCTAATGCTAATCCGAAAGTTACGGGAACGTTGTTTATACTCAGCCGCACTGACTTACATTTTTGCTACTATTAACAGCCGTGTTTTTGGCGCTTACTACTGTTTATGTACACACAATCTGGCAAAGTTGCCATTAGTGAGAATTTGAAATTAGGGATAGGTCTGCCGTTTCTCACTTTATCGTGCAACTATCAACTAATATGAATAAAGGACATCACTTACTATGTTTTCCACACAGTTACTCTGTTTCTCGTCGACTATTCCTTACTACTGTTTACAGTTGAGGTCTTCATGTATGAAACCTAAGGCACAATATTAAGTGGGTAGACAGCATCCTTTACTTGTAAATAATTTGAGTATTACGTTAAACTAAAAGTGCTAGTGTGAGACACTACGTATCTCAAAGCAAGATGTTTACAGTTAAAAATAATCTGTTTCCTATGTTTCCTTTGTAGACCACTGTAAGATGCCTAACCCAGCTGGGTGACACGTATCTGGCTAAAAGCAAAAATAAAATTCAGATGTGAAAGATGAGTTATAGTTACTCGTAGCTACAATACAAGCAGTAAAAATGTTTAGTGCCGGAATAGTTGTATTTGGTAATGATCCTGGAATCAAAGATATTTCCTAAAATAAAAGGTAATCCATCCGGTGTCTCCGTAAACTTCTGGACTGATGATGCGCAGTCTCCACATTATGGAAATAAGAAAGGAAATTGTGTGAGTTGGACTACATCAGTATACCGAGCGTGGTGGCGCAGTGGTTAGCACACTGGACTCGCGTTCGAGAGGACGACGGTTCGTACCCGCGTCCGGCCATCCTGATTTAGTTTTTCCGTGATTTCCCTAAATGGCTTCAGACAAATGCCGGGATGGTTCCTTTGAAAGGGCACAGCCCACTTCCTTCCCTAATCCGATGAGACCGATGGCCTTGCTGTTTGCTCCCCCCCCCCCCCCCCCAAAAAAAACAACAACCAACCAGCATCAGTATACAAACTAACGACTGAACTGACACGCTAAAAGTCGGTAAAATATATATGAGTGCGTGCTGAAAAGTTATGCCTCCAAAATTTTTATGTGAAAAGTCTTAAAGCTTTTTAGATAAAACAAGCTTTATTAACATTCCACATCTTTACTCTCCATGCCTATATATTTATTTCTCAACATACTCACCCTGGCGACCAACGTATTTCTCCCGATGAGAGACCAGCTTGTTGATATCGTCACTGTAGAACGTTTGATTTTGTTCAGGGAGCCACAACCTCACCCCCCCCCCCCCCCCCCCCCCCGTGCACCGCTTCATTACTGTCAAAGTGAAGGCCTCGAAGGAGTCCTTTAAGTTTTGGAAACAGGTGGAAATCGTATGGGGCTAGGTGGGGACTTTGTGGAAGATGATCGATCACAGTGAGCACAAAAAACCCAGCATCGGATATTACTGATGTCTAAAAAGCCATCTCCGTACAAAGCTTTAATTATTCTATGGATTTAAATGGGTGGTTCGCTCTCTACGCTTAGAAACTCGATTACAGCACGCTGTTTCTCACGCATTAACATGGTTATGCTACGCACCGCCATGAGGTGTAAGGAAGGCACCTCCAGACGTACGTACGTCCTATTTGTTCTTCACAAGTACCACATGTTATGACTCTTGCGATCAGTTTTGGAAATTTTGATCGTTGAATTCCTCTGTTGTAACATAATTCACACCCTTTTATCTGTTGTTTTCATTTTTGTGAGAGGTCTATGCCACGTCTCGCCTGCTCTCACTGTTCGTCACATTTACTTGCGACGGTAGCGTATTCTCACTATATGACTCACATTCTATAACGAATGTACAGTATGACAGCTGCTAAAATTAAAGAAGAAGAAGAACGGATACGTCAACGGCTGAACGGAGAATTCATAATTTCGTGAAAAAAATGGGGCAGGAGAGAGGTTCGTGGACGGATCTCCCGTGTACCAGGCCAACACCGTGACCACACAACCACGACGCCAAGATTCTTACAATTTGCTCGGAGTTGCACATTTGGAGCTTGGTCCTTTCATTGTTTCTATTTTTTCTTTTTCTTCACAGTTCAGTACACCTTCTTCCTGTTTCAATTCTTGATCTGTGTTCAGTTTTTGAAGAGCTATCCACTGAGTTGTCTTACCACTAAAGCTGAGGGGGATGCAGTAGGGAGCTTCCCTTGTAAAAAGCACTCGCTTTCCACGTTTCGTCAAAGTGCTTACCTATAGATCGTGTCGAAAGACTATTATCCTTTCAATTATACGTGGGGGAGTTGGAAAATAAGTTTTCCCTGTCGACTGTGGTCAGAGTTGTGTATGAAAGGAAAAAAAAAGAGAATGAGACATTAAAGACAAGACATGTCTTTATTTTTCTACATAATTTCCAAGTACTTTGAGACATTTGTCATACCGATTTATAAGCTTCAAAAAGCCTTCCAGGAAAAAATCATGGCGTTGCATATGGAAGAAGCGTTGAACGGTTTGTTTGACGCCAGCACTGCTGCCAAAGCGCCTTCCGCCGAGAGTCTTCTTCAAAGCACGAAACAGATGGAAGTCACTTGGTGCGAGATCCGGACTGTAAGATGGATGGTGTAGGCGGTCCCAACCAAGAGTTGCCGTCGCCATGTGTGGTCTCGCATTGTTATCCAACAGCAGAACGCCAGATCTGAGAAGGCCAGGCCGCTTTTTCCGAATCACCTCTTTCAATTTCGACAGAGTGGCACAGTACCGCGCAGCATTTATGGTTGCATCCTCCAGAAAGTCCATCAGCAAAACTCCTTTGGCGTCCCAGAAAACGATGAGTAGCACTTTGCTTGTGGACGGAAGGCTTTTGAACTTCTTTCGGACAGGTGGTGACGGATGTTTCCTCTCCATGGATGTGCCCTTCGATTCGGGCGTGTAATGGTGGACCCACAATTCATCCCCCGTCACGATCCGAAACAGAAGGTCACTGCCGGATTCATGATAACGCACGAGCTGTTCCAGGCTGAACGCCATGCGTTGTTCCTTGTGTGCCGGGGTCAGTTGGCGGGGCACCCATCGTGCTGACACCTTCCTGTATCGAAGAATGTTGTGGATGATCTTGTGAGATCCCTCATGTCCGTTTCCAAGTTCTGCCGCTACTCCATCGATGGTGATACGCTGGTTAATCATGTCATCCACCTTCCTGACATTTGCACCTGTAGTGGCCGTGCGCTTCCGTCCAGTCTCGGCATGTCCTGCACTTGCTGATGTCCATCACTGATTTGCTGGCACCATGTCCGCACCATTTGCCTCGACATACACCTCAACAAGGCGGTTATGAATTTCTGTGCCCGATACTCCACGTGCCCATTCATAGCGGATAACAGCTCTCACTTCTGCCTTTGACGACGACTCCAAAACGTACCTTCTCTCCATAGCTCCGGGAAAAGACCGAGCGACTGGCCTCCACTTTGCACAGGCACTGCGACAGCGCCACCTGCTTGATGGCGGTCGACCTCTACCCAGTGGTGTATCCAGGGGCGGATCAAAGGGGGGGGGGCAATGGGGGCAATTGCCCCCCCCCCTGGTGCTTGACCGATCTATTTTTCCGACTGCTTTAGGGGCTGATTACGACGGCCTATCTAGTATGTTTTACTTGAAGTCGAAGATGTAAACAATGGCACTCAGTTTGATGCAACAATTCAGAAAGAGACCTTGAAGCCTCTTCCATTTAGCGAATAAACTACAGAAGAAACAACTATACTTGCGAATAAAATGATAATATTCGCTGAGGCATGAGCAATGTGTGTCCCTGTTTAGCACTTTCCCTGTAGTGCGTGTGTAGGATTTTGTTTCTAGTGTCAATTTGCAAAGAGATGGTGTTGATAATTAGGCAATGAGCACCGAAGGAATGCTTGAAAATATTCTCATTAGTTGCAAATAGTGAGAACCTTAAGACAGTCCCTTTTATTCTGCAATTGCACGTTTCGATCTGGATGAACGCTTCTCCCCCATTTTGGCTTTCTTCTCACTTTTGATGCGGAATGTGAACAAACATTAATTAGCCAAATGTAATAATGTACACGAAAATAACGTCTGTGGATTCATTTACAATCCATTCTCTCATCTTATTTTTTATTTTGTCCAGTAAGAATATAAATATACGGTCAGCAGATTCAAACAGATACTGAAATCTAGAAAACTCAGATTCATTTCTCTTTCTCCAGAGTGCAGAGGACAACTCTGCCAAAGACTGAGGAAGATGCGTTTTCCTCATCAATATAATTTATTCTGAGGTACTAAGCGTATGCTTCTGCCGCAATCTGAAAAAGGCATGAATTTCATAACAGTGTTAGAACTTAGAGCTGTGGCTTTGTTCTAAACTGTTTGCTTATTTCGGAAGCCAAATCTTGAAGAAGCGAACTGGTGTTAGCAAATAGCCAAGGAAACTGCCGGAGAGGAAGCAAGAATCTGCTCTCGAGCTTGCTAAACTGTCATAACTGTATTTAAAGAAAAAATGAGCTCCTGTTGCTAGTTCATCAATTTTTATTGTTTACGTCCTGTTTCTGAATCCTATAATGCCATCATTCCCCACCTGCTTTCCTCCCACATGATTTTATTGATAATATATGTTTCGCCACCAGTTCATAAGTATTTCACAGGGCTCTGAAAACCCAATGGTACTCGGTCGCTTTAGCGGAACAGCTTTAGGCGTTGTCATGAGCCGCGCGTACGCGAAGACTGCGCTCGTGTCCCCCCTTGGGTATCGGTGTTAGTGATGTCTGTAGATTAAGCTACAATAAGTTAGCACTAAGCTGTCTCAAATGACCACATTGTCAACAGGAGGTAAAACAACAACGTAAAGAAAACGTAGGCTTCGCATTTTTTGCTTCTCAAATTCAGCGAAACACGATAGTGATAATGTAAGTCACCACTGTAGTAGGCCTAGAAGCGTGATTTGACCGAAAAAAATATCATATATTAGAAACTATTGCGAACCGCTGAAGTGAAGAAGGTTGTGTTGAGGTGCGGTTTGACTGTTAAGAAACTGACAGCGTGCGAACACTTTGGGTGCCCACCGGCATCGAGCTCAATATCCCTCGCATACCTCGCCACGGTCGACGCGAGTTTATCGTGACAACCCTCAAACAAATTCCGCAGAAGACTATTACAGAGTAACAGTCTATGCTCCCCTACTGGACTTCATTATAACTGATTTACGAGAAAGATTCTCTGCAGAAACTTTGGATGTGTTCAACCTTTCTGTTTCCAGTCCAGAAAGTATTGTGAAGATCTCTGCAGGTGAAACTGAAAAAAAATGCAGAGTCCCTCACCAACCGCTTCGGTTTGTTGCTTAACGTGGACAAAGGCATTGCTTCTATTATGTTACGGGATGAAATGATGATGTGGCGAGACAAATGGAATCAAGAAATGAAACGACAAAAACAGCTTCCAACCATCGCCCTTGATATATTGGCTAGATGTGATAAGGATGCATATCCTACAATACGTAAGCTTTTATTGGTCCTGGCAACGCTTCCAGTGACAACTGCATCTGCTGAAAGATCGTTTTCGTCGTTGCGGCGCCTGAAAACTTATTTAAGAACATCGATGAATGAAAACCGCCTCCTTGGTCTTGCACTTATGCATATTCATTACCAGATTCCTGTAGATGTAGAAAAAGTAATTACAAGATTTTAAAATGTGGGTGTAGAAGGAGATTAGAATTTAATATTTAAGACCAGTATTTTGAATATACATATTTAATATTAAATTTCATTTTATTTATAATTTTGCATTTTTATTTTATTTCTTATTTTTTTTTACAAGAAGAAAGAAATTTCTTATTATTATTTACATTCATGAGGAAAAACAGCTTATTATGAGCATAAAATGACGTAATTAACAATATAAGATGATTTCCTGAACACAGTTAAATATCCTATTATAACTTTTCTGCAGTCGTATCGTCATTGCTGCGTATAAACACATTCGCGAATTCGATGGCAACATTATGTCAAATGAAAGAAATTGGTGAACTAATTTCGAAGACTTAAGAATGGAAACAAATGAACATTAGCATTTTTATAGATTATTTTACATTAGCAGACAAACACAGAGTTTTTCAAGTGCACGTGTCGTATTTGAAGAATGTTTTTTAGGTAATCCAGTAAGTTATTACATTAAACACACTTAACACATAGCGATACACAATTAAACTAAAAACAGAACTATATATATATATATATATATATATGTGTGTGTGTGTGTGTGTGTGTGTGTGTGTGTGTGTGTGTGTGTGTGTGCGTGCGTGCGTGCATGCGCGCGCTTATAGAGTATTAATGGTTTTATTTGGAATTAATTTTTTGGAAGGCAGGTACCAAAAAATTTGCCCCTCCCCCACCCCCCTGATCGAGATCCTGGATCCGCCCCTGGGTGTATGGGTGTCTTGCACCTGCGCGTTCACCTGCCGTGTCGTATTTCGCCCATATCACACAACTCGGCCCACAGTCGACAGGGGAAACTTACTTTCCAACTCCCCCTCGTATATCTTTAAAGAGCGTCTGTGATTTAAGAACACGCGAGAGAGATTTACTATCGGAAGCTGTGAATGTGGGAGGCAACTATCAGTGTGCTTCATTCGTGTTACAGGAAGTGCGCCATTCCTACTGCGGCAGTGCTCCTTGTGGCGCTAGTCTCAAGAACCGCAAGCCAGGACGAATACTGCCGCATATGCAGCGACCACACGCTCTGCAGCTACTCGGTGAGATTATTTTTTTCCCTTAATTCAATTCCTCTTTGATTACATCAGTTTGTTTTTTTTTTTTTTTTTTTTTGAGTCGTCAGACTTCCGATTGGTTTGACGTGCCCCGCCACGAATTCCTCTGCTGTGCCAACCTTTTCGTCTCAGAGTGGCATTCACAACCTAGGTCCTCAATTATTTGCTGAATGTATTATAATCTCTGTCTTCCTCTACTGCTTTTACCCTCTGCAGCTGCTTCTAGTACTATGGAAGTCATTCCCTTATGTCTTAACAGATGTCTATCATCCTGTCCCTTCTCCTTGTCAGTGTTTTCCATGTATTCCTTTCCCCGCCAATTCCACGGCGCGGAGAACCTAATCATTCCTTACCTTACAGTCCATAATTCACTAGTTTACAATACTGTGCTCCAAACGTACATTCTCCAAAAGTTCTTCCACAAGTTAAGGCCCACGTTTGATACCAGTAGATGTCTGTTGTCCAGGAATCCCCTTTTTGCCAGTGCTAGTCTGCTTCTGATATTCTCCTTGCTCCGTCCATCATTGGTTATTTTGCTGCCTAGGTAGCAGAATTCGTTAACTTCGTCTACTTCGTCACCATCAATTCTGATATTAAGTTTCTCGCTGCTGCTTTCATTCCTTTCGTTCTTTCTTTGATTTATTCCCAATCCATATTCCGTAACCATCAGACTGTTCGTACCATTCAACAGACCCTGCAATTATTCTTCAGTTTCATTGTGGATATAAATGTGATCAGCCAATCTGAAACTTCCCCTTTGAACAATTTATACATGACTGTGCTTAAACTGACATAAAATATTTTTAGCGCAACGCAATCTGACTATCAAAGATCCCTGCAAAAGAATGGCCCTGACTAACATTAACCTATACCTTTCACAAATCACTTACCTCACAAAAATCTTCGCTACTCAAGCTACTGCAATACAGCGAGCGTCACTACTGCCAGCTAAATAAAAGATTCAAACTACTGAAGGCACTAACTACTGATAGGGATAGTTAGCAAATGAAAGATATTAATAGAGAACAAACAATGTATTTACCTTAATATCATCACAAGTCATAATATATATATCAGTTCATGACAAATTACAAACCTCCGCCATCTCTCTCCCCACATCCACCACTGCTGGCGGCTCACCTCCAACTGCGCAACGCTACGCGCTGTTAACATCCAGCTGCCCCTCTACAATGGCAGACAACAATGCAAACTAGCCACAGACTGCACACAGCACAGCCAGTGATTTCATTTTCATACAGAGAGCGCTACGTGGCGGCGGCGTTACCAATATAAGTACCTAAACAGCCTACTTACATAAAGAAAACATAAACAGCCTACTTACATAGCCCCCATGCTCCCCACAAAAAATTTTTACAAATGGTGTTGGGCACTGGCCAATACAGATTTGACAAAAATTTTTCACAATTACAGTAACAAAGATATAAAATGCACACACTTATTGATACAATGTTGGTCAAAAGCTAAAATTTTCTCACAGTCCATAAAGATAGTCCTGATCATTCATCATAATAGTAATTACAGTTTCTCATTAGTAAAAGAAATTGCACACAGAAGTAGTGGATTTCCATACAGTCTTGAAGAAGTAGTGTTGTCCTTCCAACGGAAAGACAGTGCTGACTCTTGACATGCTGACAGGTAATGGGCCACAATGGAGCAAACCCACAGCAGAGTCAGTCGAAGTTTTGAAGAATATTGGTAGGTAAGTCGTCACAGAGCATACCCATTGTAGTCCTGGTAGAGATTACGGTATTGGTGGGCCACCAGAGGTGCAGACCCACTGCAGTCATTGTAGAAATAATGGTATTGATGGATCATCAAAGATGTAGACCCACTGTAGTCCTTGTAGAGATAATGGTACTGGTGAGTCATCAAAGATGCAGACCCACTGTAGTCCTTGTAGAGATAGCCAGCAGCCATCTGTTGTGACTGTGCAGGTGCACAATCACCATTGAAGAGTCTTGCGGATAATATAGCAAGTCCATAACCACCACTTGTGCACTCACAAAGTTTTTGGAATTGTCCTTAGAACCAGCAATGCTGTTATCCAGTCCCTTGCTGAATTATTAACACACGTGCAAACACTAACAGTCCCAACTTCTCACATATTGTCCATATACTATGACCAACAGAAACGTGTGCAGTGAAATGTAACTAACAAGTTAATAATATCATGAACTGGTGACAATTACAATTTTATAACATAAGAATACAATAAAGGTACAAAATACATCATTAAAAACATAACAATATAGATAACATTTGTAGTACAGGCTTTACAAAAGAATAGAAATAGACATATACGTCAGTGTTACAGGAATTATGACATGAGTACATACATAGAAGATCAGAATAACTTGCGAAACATCAACTTCACACATGAGCATTTAAACAGAATGAATAATGTCTAACATCTTTACAAAGTAAATAACATATTATTAATGCCAATTATATTTGAGGATAACAGTATTCCTCATCATAGTGAATGTAGCTTAATATTAAAAGAGGAAAAAATTCTATGAAACTACACAGAGACAGGAAGAAAACAACTACACAAGGGTACACAAACACATAGTGGGATAACACCAATAGGAAAGGATAGGGTTCGTTTTCAGTGTAACATTTGGTACTGCAGTCCAACCCAAAACTTCATATATCAACATGCCCTCATTAAGCATAGATTGTATTTCTGTTCTAACACGGTCCCTATAATGCGCCGGAATTACGTATGGTCTAACACAAAATTTAGTATGCTCACGAACACGAAATTGGTATTGAAATCCCGTGATTGTTCCTGTTTTGTGAGTAAAAACTGTGGAATGTGCTTGTAAAATCTCAAAAAGGTCCTGCCTATCAGTGTCATTACAATTCTCAATTGTTTGAATTTTATTCTGAATTAACTCATTAATTTCAAATATGCCGTCGATGTCATCCCTGTCAGTACTTGCAGAGTGATTGTTAGTGTCTAGTTCCGTAGAAAATTCCGAACTCTTATCTAACAGAAGGTAAAGCCGATTAATTTCCTCATCATGGTTTGAGAGCCAGTCTTCAAATTTCAAAGCTATTGACTTACCTTCTTTCTCTAAACTTATTTCAGCATCGTGAAAGCTTAAGATTGCTTTGTATTCATTCAAAAAGACTACTCCCAGTATAATTTCCGTCGACAATAATGGAACAATAAGAAAGTTCATAGAGAAGCTGTGGCTTTGACAAAAGAATTCTAAGTTGGTTTGTTGGCGTACATCTACACTTTTTCCAAAGATTGCATCTTGTAATTTAATCTTACGTAACGGAAGTGTGGGACAATCATTCGATTTGTTGCATTTGCTAAAGGCTGTTTCACTAATTACTGAAATGGGACTGCCAGAGTCAAGTACTGCCGTAAATTTTACGTCATTTACTGTAATGTGAATCACATGATATGCAATGTTATTATGTTTTACGTCGTGTTCCTGGAGTAAGATGTCCCTAATGTCTTCCATTTTTACGTAATTACTAGCTACGGCAGCTGCGTCGTCAGTTTCATAAGTACGTATTGTGGCTGCCAGCGGAGTAAGTCATTGCCTATTGTCTCTTTGTTGGCGCGCGTCGTTATTGGGATTTGGAGACCTAACTTCTACAAATTCATCGTGACGAGACTGCTCTGCTCTGTTTAAATCTCGCCAGTTCTGATGCAATTCAGGTCTGTCGTTACGATCATATCGTCTGTCGTCATGTCGGTAGATTCCATAGTTTCTTTCTTGTCGGTCACGTGGTGGAGAATTTCTCCCTGAATCGTAACTACGCGCTGGACCGTTGCGTCTAAAGTTATTCTGTCTCCCTTGATAATAATTATTTTGGTTCCCATATTGTCTGTTTCTCTGATTGTCTCTGTGATAGTCATTACTGCGGAGAGGTGATCTTTCCCTGTAATTATGACTACTCTGCCAACGGTTGTCATACGGGTGGTGTCTATTTTGGTCACGATTTGTGTGGTGAGAATAGCCTTGTCGCGTCCAGTTATCATTTCTGTCGTCACGGAATTGTGACGGATGTGACCTGTAGTGATTGTTTTCCTGTTTTCGCATCCCGCGACTGTCTGTGTCAATTTCTAATTCTTGTAACAGTCCCTGAAAAGCTTCAATGTCGTCTTTGCAACGTCCTGCTAAAATAATATGTCGTAAATGTTCAGGCAGTTTGATTAAGCAAATGCTTAATGCTGAGAGGAAGGCATGATAAAAATCTCCTTCACTGTGACAATCGTGAATGACCGATCGCATTCTTACACCTGGTTCATTCTCTAAGTAGCCACACATAAATTCTAACCTGTGTTCCGATGACCAGTTGGGAGGGAAACAATGAGAGAATTGATGGAGACACGCTTGTGGATGAATGTCGTTGGCAGAATTCTTAAACGTTTTGAATTTACGTGTAGTAATGAACAGCTTATAGTCAAAATCATCGTGTCGGCGAGTAGCATATCGGTCATTGTTACGTCGTGTCGGCGGTTCCATCTCAAAATTCGGTGTACCTTGCCAATTTCTTTCATAATTACCGAAATGCCCTGTGTTATTATTTTGTGGCTTTTCCGTATTTCTAAGTTCCTCTTCCCGTGTTGGAGCGCGAGTGTCCTCTGAAATATGTAATTCTTGTATTACCTGTGTCAGCTGATCTTGTACTTCCCGGATTTCTCTTTGGTGTTGCGTATTAATTTGATTCAGATTTTGTTTCAGTTTCCTAATTTGTTCGCACTCTTCTGTGTCATTAAAGACTACCGGTTTTGTGTCATTCAGATTATCATCTACCTTCGCAGATAAATTATTTAGCTGATCCGAAAGTTCAACTACTTTCTCTGATAATGAACCAATTTCCTCCATGTGTCTTTCTGAACCAATTTTCAGAGTATCTACTGTGTCCTTTAAGTTTTCCTGAGTTTTTGCAAGTTGCGTAACCGAATCGGTAGATGCAACTGAGTCCATTTTAGCTTGCAAGGTCTCATGATTTTCATGAACAATAGTTTGCAGTTCTTTTATGGCTGCTTCGTGATTCTGTAATGCATTTTCATGCCGCGAAAAAATAGGCTGAAAATGCTCAGAAATTTGTGTTTTTACGTCATTACAGACTTTTTGACATTTCGATTCAATGTTATGTAACTCAGTAGTTAAATCTTCACGTGTTTGTTCAAGTGTGGTGTCTAATTTCCGAAGATTTTGTTCCATTGTGTCTAACTTTTGCAGCTTTTGCTGTGTTTGTCTCTGATTTTGTTCCATTGTGTCTAACTTTTGCAGCTTTTGCTGTGTTTGTCTCTGATTTTGTTCCATTTGTTGCATTAGTTGTAATAACAATGCATTAGTGTCTGGAATCTGTTCCTCTACTCTTTTCGGCAGTGCATTTGCACCGGCAACATTCACATTTTGGTTCAAATGGTTCAAATGGCTCTGAGCACTATGGGACTCAACCGCTGAGGTCATTAGTCCCCTAGAACTTAGAACTAGTTAAACCTAACTAACCTAAGGACATCACAAACATCCATGCCCGAGGTAGGATTCGAACCTGCGACCGTAGCGGTCTTGCGGTTCCAGACTGCAGCGCCTTTAACCGCACGGCCACTTCGGCCGGCTTCACATTTTGACAAGGTGAAAATGTGTCTTGACTTATTTGAGAAAACGGTGAGGACGCAAAACCTGAATCTACAGTATTTGTAAAATTGTGTCCTGTCATTTCGGATTCCTGAGGCGAGCTGTTGCCGACCGATCGATCGATAATGCTTCCCTGTTCACTACCTGTTTCACTGTCTACACCATTATTTACCGCCCGCTCCATTTCCCTATGCACAGTTACCAAATTACTACTTGGAACGTCTGTTAATTCACTACACAGTGGTGCTGATAAGCTACGCTCGTTGTCACTATTATTTCTCAGTTTACTTTGGAGCCTAGTGTTACGTTTTTCACACGCCATTATTGTGACAATATTTTACACGATAACACAGAAAAACACAATTTGAAGAGCAAAAATAAGAGAACACATTAATATAGCACTGAAAATAATAACTAGTTAATTGCAGCTGCGAAATACTTGGTGCAAATCTACATGCATGCCACAACTGTTTTACAGTACAACAATGAAAAACCACAACTACCAAGGAAATTCTCTCTATAATTACGCGCTAGCAATAAACAAAAGCTACACTAAATACACAAACTACAAGAAAAAATCAGAAGATTCCAGTGAGGTATCCTCGGCTAAGGGTCGCCATATGAAACTTCACCTTTGAACAATTTATACATGACTGTGCTTAAACTGACATAAAATATTTTTAGCGCAACGCAATCTGACTATCAAAGATCCCTGCAAAAGAATGGCCCTGACTAACATTAACCTATACCTTTCACAAATCACTTACCTCACAAAAATCTTCGCTACTCAAGCTACTGCAATACAGCGAGCGCCACTACTGCCAGCTAAATAAAAGATTCAAACTACTGAAGGCACTAACTACTGATAGGGATAGTTAGCAAATGAAAGATATTAATAGAGAACAAACAATGTATTTACCTTAATATCATCACAAGTCATAATATATATATCAGTTCATGACAAATTACAAACCTCCGCCATCTCTCTCCCCACATCCACCACTGCTGGCGGCTCACCTCCAAGCTACGCGCTGTTAACATCCAGCTGCCCCTCTACAATGGCAGACAACAATGCAAACTAGCCACAGACTGCACACAGCACAGCCAGTGATTTCATTTTCATACAGAGAGCGCTACGTGGCGGCGGCGTTACCAATATAAGAACCTAAACAGCCTACTTACATAAAGAAAACATAAACAGCCTACTTACAAATCTTATAACTCATATCTTTTCACCCTGAATTTTAATCTCGCGATTAAATCTGTCTTCTGTTTCCGTCATTGTTTCTTCGTTGCATTGACTGAACAGTAGGAGCGGAATACTCCATCCCTGTCTCACAACATTTTTAATCGGAGCATTTCATTCTTGTCTCTCATTCGTTTCGTTCCCTCGTTGTTCTTGCACAGATTATATATTACCCCTCTTCCACTGTAGTTTACCCCTACTTTCCTCAGAATTTCAAACATTTTGCACCATTTTATACTATAGAAAGCTTTTTCCAGGTCGACAAATCCTATTAACGTGTCTTGATTTTTCTTCAGTCTTGCTTTCTTTCTCAACAGCAATGTCGGAACCGCCTCTTTGATACCTTTAACTTTCGTAAAACTGATCGTCATCTGACAATCCTCAATTTTCTTATCCATTCTTTTGTACTCGTATATTAATCTTGTCAGCAACTTGGGTGCATGAACTGTTAAGCTGATAGTATGACAATTCTCGCACTTGTCGACTCTTCCTATCTTCGGAATCAAGTGGATAATGTTTTTCCCAAAGTCTAACGGTATATCGTTTGATAGTATATCATACATTCTACACACAAACGTGAATAGTCGTTTATTTACCACTTTCCCAATGATTTTAGAAATTCCGATGGACTGTTATCTATCTCTTCTCCCTTATTTGACCTCCAGTCTTCCAAAGCTCTATTTAAATTATGTTCTAATACTGCGTCCCCTACCTCTCACCTATCGACTCTTGTTTCTTCTTCTATAACTCCATCAGGCCTTCGATGCAATGTCCCCACTTATCTGCTCTCTCTTATGCATTTAACAGAGGAATTTCCACTGTACTCTTAATTTTACAGTCCTTGCTTGTTTTGACATTTCTGTATGCTGACTCAGTCCTTCAGACAATCATTTCTTTTTCTATCTATTCTCAATTTTCATGCAACCTTTTCCTCTTAGTTCCCATGTTCTTCCTTTTTTTTTAAGCACTATGGGACCTAACTTCTGAGGTCATCAGTCCCCTAGAACTTAGAATTACTTAAACCTAACTAACCTAAGGACATCACACACATCCATGCCCGAGGCAGGATTCGAACATGCGACCGTAGCAGCAGTGCGGTTCCGGACTGAAGCGCCTAGAACGGCTCGGACACAACGGACGGCTCTTCCTGTTTACTTCATTCCTAAGCTGGCTCAAATGGCTCTGAGCACTATGGGACTTAACATCTGTGGTCATCAGTCCCCTAGAACTTAGAACTACTTAAACCTAACTAACCTAAGGACATCACACACATCCATGCCCGAGGCAGGATTCGAACCTGCGACCGTAGCAGCCGCGCGGTTCCGGACTGCGCGCCTAGAACCGCTAGACCACCGCGGTCGGCCATTCCTAAGTGACTTGTATCTCTGTATTCCTGAATTTCTCTGAACATGTTTGTACTTCCTTCTTATGTCGATCAACTGAAGTACGAAGCCTATTCGGAAAGCAAACTCCGATCGGTCGCAAAATGGTAACCATCGTGAAAATCAAAAATGTTTTATTTGCAACAGTTAGCTACACCTTCCAGATACTTCTCTACATAGTTGCCGCTCCGATTTAGGCATTTTTCGTAGCGATGTAACAACTTTCCAGATACCCTCGTCTTAGAAAGAAGTCGCATGTGCTTCCTGCCAAATCTCTAAGCTAGTCGTTGTCTGTGCCAGAACGTTGTCTTCATAGCTAGCGGTTCCTGTGAGCAGATATGAAACTCAGGGAGAGTCAATTACGGGCTCTATTGTGGGTGATCACTTACCATCGAAAACGCTGCAGGAGCATCTTCATTGTCCCTTCAGAGTGGGCCGAGAATTGTCATACTTAGTGGGAGACACTATTGTTCTAAACACCTTTACATGCTCATTGTGCGCTCATAACTGAAAAGAGCGGCATGACGCGGTCGACGGGTGTACTAGAGACACTGTCCAACATATCTGTGCAAAGCTTCATCGGATTTCCTCTGTGGTTTCCATTTCGCACCCCATCGGACCTTACTTTCCGAATAGCCCGCCTATTTCTTCTATTACTCATAGTTCCTTCACAGTTATCTTACTTTTACCTATGTTTTTCTTTGTAGCATCTGTGATTGCCCTTTTTAGAAATGTCCATTTCTCTTCAACCGAACTTCCCACTGAACTACTCGTTATTCCAGTATCTATAGTCTCAGAGAAATTCAAGCGTATCTCTTCATGTCTTAGTATTTCCGTATCCCACTTCTTTGCACATTGTTTCCTTCTGACTATTCTCTTGAACTTCAACCTACACTTCATCATCACTAAATTGTGATCTGAGTCTACGTATGCTCCTGGATATGCCTTACAGTCCAATATTTGACTTCAGAATATCTGCTTGTCCATGATGTAATCTAACTGAAATCTTTCCGTATCTACCCGCATTTTCCAGGTATACTTCCTCTTCTTGTGAATCTGAACTGATTATTCGCTATTACTTGCTGAATTTATGGCAGAACTCGATTAGTCTTTCTCCTCTCTCATTTCTGGTATCAAGCCCACATTCTCCCGTAACTATTTCTACGAACCCCTCTCCTGCTACAGCGTAGCAATACCCCGTAAATGTTAGCTTTTCATCTCAATTTACATCCTGATTTACCCGTTAAATATCCTGAAATATTTTCTGTATCACTTCATCCCCTGTTTGCGGCGTGGGCATTTATACTACTGGCCATTAAAATTGCTACACCAAGAAGAAATGCAGATGATAAACGGGTATTCATTGGACAAATATGTTACACTAGAACTGATATGTGATTACTTTTTCACGCAGTTTGGGTGTATAGGTCCTGACGAATCAGTACCCATAACAACCACCTCTGGCCGTAATAACGACCTTGATACACCTGGGCATTGAGTCAACCAGAGCTTGGATGGTATGTACAGGTACAGCTGCCCATGTAGCTTCAACACGATACCACAGTTCATGAAGAGTAGTGACTGGAGTATTGTGACGAGCCAGTTGCTCGGCCACCATTGACCAGACGTTTTCAATTGGTGATACATCTGGAGAATGTGCTGGCCAGGGCAGCAGTCGAACATTTTCTGTATCCAGAAAGGCCCGTACAGGACCTGCAACATGCGGTCGTGCATTATCCTGCTGAAATGTAGGGTTTCGCAGGAATCGAATGAAGGGTAGAGCCACGGGTCGTAACACATCTGAAATGTAACATCCACTGTTCAAAGTGCCGTCAATGCGAACAAGAGGTGACCGAGACGTGTAACCAATGGCACCCCATACCATCACGCCCGGTGATACGTCAGTATGGCGATGACGAATACACGCTTCCAATGTGCGTTGACCGCGATGTCGTCAAACACGGATGCGACATCATGATGCTGTAAACGGAACCTGGGTTCATACGAAAAAATGACGTTTTGCCATTCGTGTACCCAGGTTCGTCGTTGAGTACAACGTCGCAGGCGCTCCTGTCTGTGATGCAGCGTCAAGGGTAACCTCACCCATGGTCTCCGAGCTGATAGTCCATGGTGCTGCAAACGTCGAACTGTTCGTGCAGATGGTTGTTGTCATGTAAACGTCCCCATCTGTTGACTCAGGGATCGAGACGTGGCTGCACGATCCGTTACAGCCATGCGGATAAGATGCCTGTCATCTCGACTGCTAGTGACACGAGGCCGTTGGGATCCAGCATGGCGTTCCGTATTACCCTCCCGAACCCACCGATTCCATATTCTGCTAACAGTCGTTGGATATCAACCAACGCGAGCAGCAATGTCCCGATACGATAAACCGCAATCGCGATAGGCTACAATCCGACCTTTATCAAAGTCGGAAACGTGATGGTACGCATTTCTCCTCCTTACACGAGGTATCACAACAACGTTTCACCAGAGAACGCCGGTCAACTGCTGTTTGTGTATGAGAAATCGGTTGGAAACTTTCCTCATGTCAGCACGTTGTAGGTGGCGCCACCGGCGCCAACCTTGTGTGAATGCTCTGAAAATCTAATCATTTGCTTAGCACAGCATCTTCTTCCTGTCGGTTAAATTTCAATCTGTAGCACGTCATCTTCGTGGTGTAGCAATTTTAATGGCCAGTAGTGTAATAGTCACAAATCTTGCCGCTCTTCTTTGGACCTTCTCAATCTCTTGAGTCAGACCCAACTAGTAAGGGTCCCATAAAGACGAACAATACTCTAAGACTTGATGAACGAACGTATTGTAAGCAATTTGCTTTATTGAAGGACTGCATCGCTTCAGGATTCTACCAATAAACCGCAATCTAGAGTTCACCTTACCCGTTACTAGCGTAATCTGATCAT
The DNA here is from genome assembly GCF_021461395.2 of Schistocerca americana. Taxonomy (NCBI): domain Eukaryota; kingdom Metazoa; phylum Arthropoda; class Insecta; order Orthoptera; family Acrididae; genus Schistocerca; species Schistocerca americana. The sequence goes on from NC_060122.1 coordinate 613,611,560, forward strand.
TCCATTTGAGATCATTTCGAATAGTCACACCTAGATATTTGACGGATGTTACCGCTTCCAAACTCTGGGCATTTATTTTTTACTCGTACATTAATGGGGATTTTCGCCTTGTTATACGCAGTAGGTTGCACTTACTAATATTGAGAGATAACTGCCAATTATTACACTACGTATTTATTTTCTGCAAATCCTCATTGATTTGTTCACAACTTTTGTGTGATACTACTTGCCTGTAGACTACAGCTACATCGGCAAACGGTCTAATGATGCTGTCAATACCATCAACCAGATCGTTTATACAGGGTGAGTCACCTAACGTTACCGCTGGATATATTTCGTAAACCACATCAAATACTGACGAACCGATTCCACAGACCGAACGTGAGGAGAGGGGCTAGTGTAACTGTTTAATACAAACCATACAAAAATGCACGGAAGTATGTTTCTTAACACAAACCTACGTTTTTTTAAACGGAACCACGTTAGTTTTGTTAGCACATCTGAACATATAAACAAATACGTAATCAGTGCCGTTTGTTGCATTGTAAAATGTTAATTACATCCGGAGATATTGTAACCTAAAGTTGACGCTTGAAACCTCCGACGTTCAGTTGCGTGTTGTAACAAACACGGGCCACGGTCGGCGAGCAGCATCTGCAGGGACATGTTTACGATGGCGACCGTGTTTACGAGTGTGGCTGTAGTGCACTGTTGTGGTTTGGTCATGCTGTCGCAGTGTCCGCATGTAGCGCTTGCTGCTATTGTTATTCTGCATTCGTCTCCGCACGCAGACCAACTGTAGTACACCGTGTTACCAGACGTCTGTGATAGTGTAGTGTTGTAGGAACTGTGACCATGGTGTATTCGAACTCTGAAAAGGCGGAGATGATACTCATTTATGGCGAGTGTCGACGAAATGCAACTGAAGCCTGCAGGGTGTATGCAGAACGGTACCCGGACAGAGAGCATCCAACGTGCCGCACATTGCAAAACATCTACCGCCAACTGTATGCAACAGGTATGGTCGTAACACGCAAACGGGTCCGCAACAGGCCCGTCACAGGAGAAGCCGGTGCAGTTGGTGTGTTAGCTGCTGTTGCCATGAACCCACACATGAGTACACGGGACATTGCGAGAGCCGATGGATTGAGTCAAAGTAGTGTCATGCGCTTACTGCATCGTCGCCGCTTTCACCCGTTTCATGTGTCGCTACATCAGAAATTACATGGTGATGACTTTAATCATCGAGTGCAATTCTGTCAATGGGCATTAACAGAGAATGCGTTGCAGTTCTACCTGTTTACCGATGAAGCGGGTTTCACAGACCACGGGGCAGTGAATCTACGGAACATGCATTACTGGTCCGTGGACAATCCTCGCTGGCTCAGACAGGTAGAGCGACAGCGACCGTGGACTTGTAAATGTATGGTGCGGAATCATTGGCGACCACCTCATTGGTCCTCACTTCATTGCAGGGGCCCAAACAGCTGCAACATACATCGCGTTTCTACAGAATGATCTGCCAACGTTGCTCGAAAATGTCCCACTGGAAACGCGTCGACGTATGTGGTATCAGCATGATGGTGCAACTGCACATTCCGCAATTAACACTAGGCTGACCCTTGACAGGATGTTCGACGGGCGTTTCATAGGACGTGGAGGACGCATAAATTGGCCAGCCCGTTCTCTTGATCTTACACATCTGGACTTCTTTCTGTGGGGTACGTTAAAGGAGAATGTGTACCGTGATGTGCCTACAACCCCAGAGGATATGAAACAACGTATTGTGGCAGCCTGCGGCGACATTACACGAGATGTACTGTGGCGTGTACGACATTCATTACGCCAGAGATTGCAATTGTGTGCAGAAAATGATGGCCACCACATTGAACATCTATGGGCCTGACATGTCGGGACACACTCTATTCCACTCCGTAATTGAAAACGGAAACCACGCGTGTGCGTGTACCTCACCCTTCATGGTAATGTACATGTGCGTCAGTGAAAAAGACCCATAAAATGTGGACGTAATGTGCTGTTCCAGTCTCTTCTGTACCTAAGGTCCATCACCGTTCCCTTTGGATCCCTACGTAATTCGGTGCTCTCCGATACACACGATCGAACAGCGGAGGAGTGGTACTCAAGCGTCAACTTTAGTTTACGATATCTCCAGATGTAATTAACATTTTACAATGCAACAAACGGCACTGATTACGTATTTGTTTATATGTTCAGATGTGCTAACAATACTAACGGGGTTCCATTTAAAAAAACGTAGGTTTGTGTTAAAAAACATACTTCCGTGCATTTTTTTATGGTTTGTATTAACCAGTTACACTAGCCCCTCTCCTCACGTTCGGTCTGTGGAATCGATTCGTCAGTATTTAATGTGGTTTACGAAATATATCCAGCGGTAATGTTATGTGACTCAACCCTCTATAAATCGTAAAAAGCAGCGGACCTATTACGCTGCCATGGGGCACACCTGAAGTTAAGCTTGTTGCTGTTGAAGTCAGCCGCCCAGAGTGGCCGAGCGCTTCTAGGCGCTACAGTCTGGAACCGCGCGACCTCTACGGTCGCAGGTTCGAATCCTGCCCCGGGCATGGATGTGTGTGATGCCCTTAGGTTAGTTAGGTTTAAGTAGTTCTAAGTTCTAGGGGACTGATGACCTCAGAAGTTAAGTCTCATAGTGCTCAGAGCCATTTTTTTTTTTTTTTTTTGTTGTTGATGTCACCCCATTCAGGACGACATACTGCTCTCTGTCTGTGAGAAAACTTTCTATCCAACCGCGTATGTCATCGGATAGACCGTAAGCGCGCACTTTTTGGAGCAGTCGACAGTGCGGAACTGAGTCGAACGCCTTTCGAAAGTCGAGAAATATGGCATCAACCTGGGAGCTGGTATCTAGAGCCTGATGTGTATCATGCACAAAGAGGGCCAACTGTGTCTCGCATGACCGCTGTTTCCTGAAACCATGCTGGATTCTGCAGATCTTCTCAGAGTCTAGAAAGGTCATTATGTCTGAACACAAAATATGTTCCATGATTCTACAACAAATCGATGTCAGTGAAATTGGCCGGTAAGTATGTGCATCCGATTTTCTCCCCTTTTTATAAGGTTCTATGACCTGGGCCTTCTTCCAGTTCCGTGGAACTTTCTGCTATTCCCATGATCTCTGATAGATGATGGATAAGAATGATGCTATATTTGTAGCACAGTCAACATATAATCTTACGGGGATATCGTCTGGGCCAGATTCCTTCCTGGCGTCTAAGGATCTTAACCGTTTTACAATCCCAGATACACTAAACACTATGTCAGCCGTCCTTGCGTTTGTTCGATAAATGAAAGGGGCTATGGCGCTGCAGCCCTCTACCGTAAACGAGTTTTGGAAAGCTAGGTTTAGAATTTCGGCCTTCTGTTTATCATCATCCATTACATTACCCGAACTGTCAGCTAGAGAAGGTACTGAATTATTTGTAGCGTTCATAGATTTTACATACGGCCAAAATTTTTTGGGGTTATCTCTAAAATCTGCAGATAGGATATTGCTTTCAAATTCTTTAAAAGAATCTCTCATTGACCTTTTGACAGCTGCTTTCATTTCGCATAATTTCTGTTTGTCAGCGGCGCAGTGACTACGTTTAAAACGACTGTGCAAAATTGTCTGCTTTATCAGCAACTTCCTAATATGTTTGTTGTACCAAGGTGGATCCATTCCCTCCCCTATATTTTTGCTAGGCACATACTTCTCTTGCACTTGGTGGACAATACCTTTAAATTCCGACCAAAGATGCTCAATATCTTTGTGTCCCGCAGTGAATGCTTGGAGCTGACTATGAAGATATTCATTAATGACACTTTTATTTGCTTTCCCAAACAAGGAAACTCTACGCTGTTTCTTTGGTTTTTTTGCAGCTTCCACCGACATAGAAGCCACAACGACATTATAATCTCTAATACCTTCTTCTAGATTAACTTCATCAAAAAGATCAGGTCTGTTTGTCGCCAAGATATCTAATTTGTTCCCATCTCGAGTTGGTTTTCTAACCATTTTCTCAAGGTTGTATGAAGGCATGTTGTTGAGGTTCCGTGAGACCACATCTGACCAGCACAGGGGTGGATCGTCGTACTGTGTACCAAGCACACTGTAACCCCTCCAAATCTCTGCCTGCCATCTAAGAATAAGTAATAGACCACCTCCAACATACTGTGCAGTCCTGCTTTAGTCGGGACTAGCAGCAGCTGGAGTAGGAAGTATACCATCCCACGTTACGTGGCCATTAATGTCACAAGACAAACGGCTACGGTTGAAGTGGGGCTGTGACAGGGAAGCATGAACTGCTGATGAATAGCGTCGCATTGTATTCAGCGCTGAATCGCGGTTCTTTTTGACGCCTGATGACAATTCTCGGCGAATATGGCAGCGGCGTGGGGAGACGTCCCGTTCTTACAATGTTTTGAGCAGACACAGCAGTGTTATTCCCGGCGTCATGGTACACGTAGCCATCGGGTATGACTCCGTGTCACGGCTGGCAGTGATTCAAGGAATTCTGACAGCAGAACGGTACGTCAGGGACATTCTGCATACTCATGTGTTGCCTTCCACGTGACAACAAGACAATGCTCGACCATACATGACACGTGTCTATGCGAACTGTCTGCATGGTGTTAGGTACTCCCATGGCCAGCAAGAAATCTGTCTCCGACAAAACATGTGTGGGACCAGCTCGGATATAACACCGTCCGGATCATCAGGGATCAGTTACAACAGTTGTGGGCCACTTGCCCCAACAGAGGATACATCCGAAATAACACCCTTCCCAACCGAATCAGTTCGTGCATCCAGTCCAGACGGGGTGCACTATCGTACTGATAAGTGGGCTGATACTGTCAAGTTCCTTGTAAATTTGACTTGATACTGTAAGCAATGAAATAACATCACATGCTCTCTCAAACTGTGAAGATTCACTTCGTTTCTTCCTCCCCTTCTGAGCGTCTCATTTCTTTTGTAAGAGAGTTTGTGTATCCTAGTTGTACCACAGTATCCTCCTGTGTTATCCACGATACAAATACCGTCGACCACAGTCCACATATCAGGGTCCTTTGATCTCGCAGCCCCCAAAACCAGCATTTAGTGGCGGCATTCTGTTGACTGGGAAATTCCTGACTCGCTTCCTGTCCTTCTCAAGAGGCCACTCCCCGATTGTATGTGTGAACCAACGTCTCAAAACATACAGATGGGAGTTTGCATCTCCCCTCAGAATACAGTGCGGCTAACGCTGGAGACAAAGGAAGAGCTAATGTAATTTCGATATCACAAACAGAGTGAAATAACCCATTTGCACTGCCCTTTCCAATCAATTTTTTAACAATTTACAGGACTCAAATAGATCACTTAAAACACTCATCTCCAACTTACAATTGTCCTTCTTCGTAATAATACATATTTTCAATATTTGAATATCGCACACAAACATTATGAAAATCAAGTAATGAAATTTCCTTCACAAATAAATCGTAGCACTAAATATATCTGAGGTCTTGCACGCACCAACGTTAGAGACCACAAACGCGCTCCTCTTCCAAAACGTTCCACTAAACAAATCTTATAAAAAAAAAATATACGGAGATCAGCGTGGAGGATAAAAATCGTAGAGGGAGACCAAGAGATGAATACACTAAACAGATTCAGAAGGATGTAGGTTGCAGTAGGTACTGGGAGATGAAGAGGCTTGCACAGGATAGAGTAGCATGGAGAGCTGCATCACACCAGTCTCTGGACTGAAGACCACACCAACAACACACAAACTAGCGATCGCGAGGCGCGGGCCGTTTGCCGTCTACAGCGTAGCCCCTGTCCGCACTGGCAGGGAGAGAGACCTAGACCCAAAAGCTTGCATGCACACAATACAGGCAGGTAGGTTAGAAAATTTAAAAAGGGAAATGGATAGGTTAAAGTTAGATATAGTGGAAATTAGTGAAGTTCGGTGGCAGGAGGAACAAGACTTTTGGTAGGTGAATACAGGATTATAAATACAAAATCAAAGAGGGGTAATGTAGTAGTAGGTTCAATAATGAATAAAAAAATAGGAGTGTGGGTAAGCTACTACAAACAGCTTAGTGAACGCATTATTGTGGCCAAGATAGACACGAAGCCCACGCCTACTACAGTGGTACAAGATTATATGCCTACTAGCTCTGCAGATGATGAAGAAATTGATGAAATGTATGATGAGATAAAAGAAATTATTCAGATAATGAAGGGAGATGAAAATTTAATAGTCATGGGTGACTGGAATTCGAGAGTAGGAAAAGGGAGAGAAGGAAACGTAATAGGTGAATATGGATTGGGGCTAAGAAATGAAAGAGGAAGCCGTCTGGTAGAATTTTACGCAGAGCATACCTTAATCATAGCTAACACTTGGTTGAAGAATCATGAAAGAAGATTGTATACATGGAAGAACCCTGGAGATACTAAAAGGTATCAGATAGATTATATAATGGTAAGACGGAGGTTTAGGAACCAGGTTTTAAATTGTAAAACATTTCCAGGGGCAGATGTGGACTCTGACCACAATCTATTGGTTATGAACTGTAGATTAAAACTGAAGAAACTGCAAAAATGTGGGAATTTAAGGAGATGGGACCTGGATAAACTGAAAGAACCAGAGGTTGTACAGAGTTTCAGGGAGAGCATAAGGGAACAATTGACAGGAATGGGGGAAAGAAGTACGGTAGAAGAAGAATGGGTAACTTTGAGGGATGAAATAGTGAAGGCAGGAGAGGATCAAATAGGTAAAAAGACGAGGGCTAGTAGAAACCCTTGGGTAACAGAAGAAATATTGAATTTAATTGATGAAAGGAGAAAATATAAAAATGCAGTAAATAAAGCAGGCAAAAAGGAATATAAACGTCTCAAAAATGAGATCGACAGGAAGTGCAAAATGGCTAAGCAGGGGTGGCTAGAGGACAAATGTAAGGATGTAGAGGCTTATCTCACTAGGGGTAGGATAGATACTGCCTACAGGAAAATTAAAGAGACCTTTGGAGAAAGGAGAACCACTTGCATGAATATCAAGAGCTTTGATGGAAACCCAGTTCTAAGCAAAGAAGGGAAAGCAGAAAGGTGGAAGGAGTATATAGAGGGTCTATACAAGGGCGATGTACTTGAGGACAATATTATGGAAATGGAAGAGGATGTAGATGAAGATGAAATGGGAGATATGATGCTGCGTGAAGAGTTTGACAGAGCACTGAAAGACCTAAGTCGAAACAAGGCCCCGGGAGTAGACAACATTCCATTAGAATACTGACAGCCTTGGGAGAGCCAGTCCTGACAAAACTCTACCATCTGGTGAACAAGATGTATGAGACAGGGGAAATACCCTCAGACTTCAAGAAGAATATAATAATCCCAATCCCAAAGAAAGCAGGTGTTGACAGATGTGAAAATTACCGAACTATCAGTTTAATAAGTCACAGCTGCAAAATACTAACGCGAATTCTTTACAGACGAATGTAAAAACTGATAGAAGCCGACCCCGGGGGACATCAGTTTGGATTCCGTAGAAATTTTGGAACACGCGAGGCAATACTGACCCTACGACTTATCTTAGAAGAAAGATTAAGAAAAGGCAAACCTACGTTTCTAGCATTTGTAGACTTAGAGAAAGCTTTTGACAATGTTGATTGGAATACTCTCTTTCAAATTCTGAAGGTGGCAGGGGTAAAATATAGGGAGCGAAAGGCTATTTATAATTTGTACAGAAAGCACTATGGGACTTAACATCTGAGGTCATCAATCCCCTATAACTTAGAACTACTTAAACCTAACTAACCGAAGGACATCATACACATCCATCCCCGAGGCAGGATTCGAACCTGCGACCGTAGCAGTCGCGCGGTTCCGGACTGAAGCGCGTAGAACCACTCGGCCACCGCGGCCGGCAGCACTTCTGAAAACATCGCAGTGGACTCTGTCTTCCAGAGATATTTGCTGTTTTTATTCTGTCATCCAGTAGAACCTTCCTTCCTTCAACCGTATATAGTGGAGAGATCCAATTTAGTAATTCTACAGTACTTTTAAAAACCCACTCGGGACATCAAATTGCCGATTGGTCATTTTATTGTTTCCTTAGTTGCCCTGTGTCCACGCATACCTTCAGGTGTGCGTCCCTCTCAGCCGGTGCGGATCGAGGCAATGCTGCAGACAGCAAACGGCGAGCATCTCACAATCACTAGTCTGTGTGATCTGCAGATTTTTTTTTTTCATGATTAGTGGAACGTTGTGGAGGAGGAGGGTGTTTGTGCTCTCAAAAGTTGGTGCACACAAGACCTCAGATATATTTAGCGCTATGACCTATTTGTGGTGGAAATTTCATTACTTGATTTGCATAATGTTTGTGTGCGATACTCAAACGTTGAAAATACGTACACTACTGGCCATTAAAATTGCTCACCAAGAAGAAATGCAGATGATAAACGGGTATTCACTGGAGAAATATATTATACTAGAACTGACATTGTGAGCGGCGGGGGTTTGCTATTCTGTCATTCTGCGCAACGGATTAATCTGAGATGTATCCTTTACCCTGTGGCTCCTGCAAGATGCAATTTCCACCCCCCACACTATTACAGAAGTCAGACAGACGCTGCTACCGAGCGAGGTGGCGCAGTGGTTAGCACACTGGACTCGCATTCGGGAGGACGACGGTTCAATCCCGTCTCCGGCCATCCTGATTTAGGTTTTCCGTGATTTCCCTAAATCGTTTCAGGCAAATGCCGGGATGGTTCCTTTGAAAGGGCACGGCCGATTTCCTTCCCAATCCTTCCCTAACCCGAGCTTGCGCTCCGTCTTTAATTACCTCGCTGTCGACGGGACGTTAAACACTAACCACCACCACCACCAGACGCTCCTAACGTTCTAAAGAAAAATGCCTGAAAAACTTTCAGCAATAAATATCGTCTGGAGTCGTTCACTGTAAGGAAATGGCACAAAAATTCACAAAATTTCTTACATAACTAGTGGGATACTTGGATACTGGAGTAGTGCTAGTTAGTGTAAGAAAAACATGAAACTAACGAAAATTATTATTTATTTTGCAAAAATTCTGAGAAATCACAATGGCACTTTTAGTGATGATTTGAACAAGTTATATCCTGGTTCTTTTCGGAATGTGAAGTTACCTCTCAAGGACAGGATTCGTTAATGAAATTTCTATACAAAGTTTAAGATTGTTATTGACTTGGCAGAATGGCTGAGAGCAGCGCCTACTCAACTTGAATAATTATCCATTAGAATGTTGCTAGGTACGGTCGAGGCTGTCGTGTGTGAAATGCAGTGAAGGGTACTGTTGTGTAGGGAATATGGGGCTCGCAATAGCTGTAGCGCACGATACCGTAAGCTGGGATGACTGCTGTCTGTGCCGCCCACTGCTGACAAATAAGATAACTCTCGTTCTATATGGATTGACCTTAGTCAATCAAACTCTCCCTACACCTTGATGAAGTCAAGGACTCCTAGCGTAACTATTGGCGTGGTACACCGGTCAGATAACAAGTCCACCGCGATGCCACTTAAAAATTCGCTCGCAGGCGTTTAACTATAACTCTGTCCATTCACACCCCACAATAAGTGTGTCGGCCAACTCAGTGAACAACGCTTAATCGCAAGGACTCAATATAGAGTCGCACTTTGATTCGCTCTCGACAGAGGTGCTCTCCCAGTGAAGTACTGAGGAGAGACTTGTTCCTCGCTCTTTGAGTACACGTACGAGTGTGCACGCTCTTGTTACGTATTCTCGCTCCAAGAGCGACAACGGAGCAGCCCCTCTCCACGCCAGATGTGAAGGGGTATATCTTTGGGTCTCTTCCATTACCCCTTCAGCACAAGGCGTCAGAAATATCGTCTGCCAATCAGCATTGCTCTTCTAAAACTGGAGAATGACGTTTCGTTTAAGGCGAACAACCCGGAAACCTGTAGCATTGGTGTTTGGTGTTTGCTGTCTCCCTCTGAAAATCTCTGAAACAGCGTGCTATGTATAAAGAATGTGTAGGCTGGCCGCTCCCACACAATATAGCGGAATTTGCTTTTAAGCCAAACATGGGGTCGTTCCTCCTTTCACTCAGGCAACCACTGTCTTCTCTATGGGCGGTCACTGGTCAACATAGATAGGCTGGGTCGTCCTCTGAACGGATCGGCCCCCTGGCATGCGGTCTGCCTCTCTCAAACTAAACGCTCCTGTGACCGTCGTGTCTGGAATGTATGTGTGTACGTCAGCGTCAAGTATTGCAACCACGGTGCGCTTACTTTTTATTTGCATATCGTTTACATGAATTCATACAACACTGACTTTATCTTATCGAGTTTGGATTCGAATGAAGCGTCTTGATGTGCGGAATATTATTGTGAGGGTGGAATATGTAAGTAATGAAGGTCAGGAGACCACGACATCTTACATACAAATATATTACACTAGAACTGACATGTGATTACATTTTCAAGCAATTTGGGTGTGTAGATGCTGAGAAATCAGTACCCAGAACAGGCACCTGTGGCCGTAATAACGGCCTTGATACGCCTAGGCATTGAGTCAAATAGAGTTTGGATGGCGTATACAGGTACAGCTGCCTATGCAGCTTCAACGCCATACCACAGTTCATCAAGAATAGTGACTGGCATATTGTGAAGAGCCAGTTATTCGGCCACCATTGACCAGACGTTTTCAGTTGGTGAGAGATCTGGAGAATGTGCTGGCCAGGGCAGCAGTCGAACATTTTCTGTATCCAGAGAGGCCCGTACGGGACCTGCAACATGCGGTCGTGCATTATCCTGCTGAAAAGTAGGGTTTCACAGGGATCGAATGAAGGTTAGAGCCACGGGTCATAACACATCTGAAATTTAACGTACACTGTTCAAAGTGCCATCAGTTCGAACAAGAGGTGACCGAGACATGTAACTAACTCACCCCATACCATCACGCGGGGTGATACGCCAGTATGGCGATGACAAATACACGCTTCCAATGTGCGTTTACCGCGATGTCGCCAAACACGGATGCGACCATCATGATGCTGTAAACAGAACCTGGATTCATCCGAGAAAATAAGGTTTCCCCATTCGTGCACCCAGGTTCGTCGTTGAGTACACCATCACAGGCGCTCCTGTCTGCGATGCACCGTCAAAAATGGTTCAAATGGCTCTGAGCACTATGGGACTCAACATCTGAGGTCATCAGTCCCCTAAAACTTAGAACTAATTAAACCTAACTAACCTAAGGACATCACACACATCCATGCCCGAGGCAGGATTCGAACCTGCGATCGTAGCAGTCACGCGGTTCCGGACTGACGTGCCTAGAACCGCACGGCCACCGCGGGCGGCGATGCAGCGTCAAGGGTAATCGCAGCCAAGGTCTCCGAGCTGATAGTCCATGCTGCTGTAAACGTCGTCGAACTGTTCGTGCAGATGGTTGTTGTCTTGCGAACGTCCCCATCTGTTGACTCAGGGATCGTGACGTGGCTGCACGATCCGTTACAGACATGGCGATAAGATGCCTGTCATCTCGACTGCTAGTGATACGAGGCCGTTGGGATCCAGCACGTCGGTCCGTATTACCCTCCTGAACCCACCGATTCCATATTCTGCTAAAAGTCATTGGATCTCAACCAACGCGAGAAAGCAATGTCGCGATACGATAAATCGCAGTCGCGATAGTCTACAATCCGACCTTTATCAAAGTCGGAAACGTGACGGTACGCATTTCTTCTCCTTACACGAGGCATCACAACAACGTTTCACCAGGCAACGCTGGTCAACTGCTGTTTGTGTATGAGAAATCGGGTGGAAACTTTCCTCATGTCAGCACGTTGTAGGTGTCGCCACCGGCTCCAACCTTGTGTGAATGCTCTGAAAAGCTAATCATTTGCATATCAGAGCATCTTCTTCCTGTCGGTTAAATTTCGCGTCTGTAGCACGTCATCATCGTGGTTTAGCAATTTTAATGGCCAGTAGTGTATTATTACAAAGAAGGACAATTGTAAGGTGGAGGTGAGTGTTTTAAGGGATCTATTTGAGTCCTGTAAATTGTTGAACAATTAATTGGAAAGGGTAGTGCAAAAGGCTTATTTCACTCTATTTTTGATATCAGAATCGCATCAGCTCTTTCTTTGCCTCTAGTATTATCAGTGGTCTCTTGAGAAAGGCAGGGTGAGGAACGAGTCTGGAATTTCCCAATCAACAGAATGCCGCCACTTGATGCTTTGTTTGGGAGCTGCGAGATCGAAGGAGGCCGATATGTGGTCCGTGGTTAGTGGTATTTAGTAATGTGGTCTGCAATTATGACATTGGACGATTTTGACCTTCGTTGTGGTGCCCTGACGATAGAGAGAGACACGGGAGAACCCAAACCGTGGCTACTACACCGCACTTCATTCCATTCATGCTATGTAGACCACTTTTGCAGGGTTTAACCGTCAGTGCAATATTACTGCTGTATGTTTCTCGATCTGTACAAATTAGTTTGCTACTGAGATTCCATTTGCAGAAAATGACGCTGGGTTTCGAAATATGTCATGAACTTTTCGATATGTAATGTTTCTGATTTTTCCAACTGTGTTCAGACACCTGAGTACTTCAGAACGTGAGGAAAATAGATAATAAGAGCCATAAACACCTGACTCTGGCAGCAAATATAATCTAAGTTGCAGTTGTTTATATATTCTGTAGTGCGATCGATTTCCTGACAAATTCTTTAACTAAATAAGTAAACTATATGCCACACACCGCCTTGAATCCAGAAAATTGTTTAAATAAACAATATTTCACACACTGTCTAAACTGTGTTAACAATATTCCACACACTGCAATTGCTTTCCCTCCAAATGACCGATCAACTGAGTCTTTTTCACACCAGAGTTGGGAAGTTTCCTGATGGGTTGTGGGAGGAGGGGGAGTGGGAGGGGGAGGGTTGGAGGAACAATAGGATAAGGACCTATAGATCAAAATGAAGGACTATCCCCAGAGGATCATAATTCACTTAGCAGAACAATAGGTTAAAGACCTGTCAATAAAAAGAGAACAATAGGTTTGCCTCTGAATGTATGCTTGCCCCTGAATGTAGGCAACCCACACTAACAAATTGTCCTGAAATCGCCTGGGTGCCTATTACTTACAATTTCTTTAACTTTAATTCTTTTCAGAATTTTCTCTATACTTTCCTTCCCAGCTTACTCTAAGTATGGGTTTAATAACAGTGGAAAGGCTATAAACTAACTCATTCCCTTCTCAACCATTGTCTGTTTTATGACCTAGACTCTTAAAGCCGCAGTCTACTTTCTGAACAATTTGTATATATTTTTCATGATGAATAAATCCTCTCCAGATGTACTTGACATATCCTTAATTTGGATAACATCGTACACACGTTCCGGGTTTCAGGATGCAAATCACATCTTTGGGCTCCACAAAAACATGGGAAGCTAAGAGGGATATTGTATACGATAAATCAACACTAAAAGGGTCCATACAGTTGAACATCAGGTCATACCTTAATTGCATACGAGAAAATCGTCGCACTCATGTAAAACATTCAACAAATTTATCATGTTGCATGTGAGATGCTACGTGGGTGTGGCATGAAAAGATTCTTTGAATCTACTAGTACCACACCGAGTAAATGGGGCATAGCTGAAAAAACCAGGAATGAATTATCAAATGAAACACTCCTTGCCAGACTCAATAACGTACAAACCAACTGCGAATGGTCCGATATGCGGCATAGCCTCAAGAAAGTAAAATGACGGCATAAATGCCGTAAATGCCAATTTGTGAACCTCAAAAGTAGCTTATTATCTAAGTGCCCAGCTCGCCACATGTCATGGATGCTCATTAAGACCGGTCAGACGACTGCCGTGCTAATTGCAATGAGATTTGTGTGTCAAATATAGGTCACAGGGTGGCCGCCGCCAGAACTAACATGGAAGGCAGGAAGGACAACCGCAAAAATCATAACTAACGACACGGTTGCACCCCCACATTTTCTCACAAATGCCACTAGCTAATAACGCTAAAATCAGATTACTGTAGGAATAGCAGTAACTGTGATGGGCCATATTAATAACAGGTTGGCGTTTGAGAGAAAACGCTAGATATGCGAGTGGAAGAGGAAAGGAAATGGCCAGTAGTGGCACAAGCGACCCTCCACCATGCACCATACGGTGGCATGCGGTGTGTGTATACCGATGTGGATGTAGATGTGGCTACTGGAAAGCTGTCAGGAACGATCATGATCCTTCGACTTGTATCGACTCAGTTATCCCCATCTTCGAAAGCGAATATTTTCATCTTTTCTGCAAATATGGTAAGATTATGTTTCATATGCCTCAGAAGTGAATCAGAAACTCGAACAGCCTGTTCCATAAGTACCATCATAATGTATATCTCCGCTTGATCGCATCAGTGTGTGCTATCAGTGCATGTTAAAAAACGTGATGTGCACGTGAGATCAGGCTGTTCGGATTCAAGTGCCAGGGTAAGCCACTCTATAATTTAAGACGAAACATTCGTGACTGCTCCTAGAAAAGCAAGCAATGTTATACAAAGTGTATCAACGTCATATTTCGTATAACTCGAAATATGAAAATTTTGGGAAAATAACAAATGGGCCACGTATTTATTCTGCCGTATTTAATTTGATTTTCGTTTCAATTCTGATTATTTCTAAATAAGAAATTATTTTCACCGGCGAGCACAATATCAATAAAAATGTTTAATAAGATGATAAGCAGTTCGTCCTGTAATTGTAATTCAGCCATCCGATGTGACTGTTCGAAACTGTTAATGGCAGGAAACGATAAAACTTTTAACAGTGCGTCTTCAGTGAGGTGGCTTGCAGCTGTTGTGGAACGTATTTAACGAGATGCTAACAATGTGAAAAGAGGGAGTGACGAACACATACTGCCGACGACATGTCACACGCTTCGTTACGCATAAAAACTTCCATTATTTTCTGTACGTGCCTCGTTTGCGATCGCTGTTAGATCACCTACTGTGGCAGACAGAAACAAATGCTGCACTGTGTGGACAAGAAGAATGACCAGAGCCGGTTTAAGGCCCAAACGACACAAGGTGCGTTTGGGGAGCCAGGCTGAGAGGGGCGCCCTTTGAGCAGAAACTGTAAGATTTCTATATAGCACGTACCACAATTAGAAGCGGTCGCTTTGGGTGCCAATGTGAGAGAGGTGCCCAAGTGCAAGATTTGTATAGAGCGCGTTACACAATTAGTAGCGAAGAGTGACACGGATGGAAATGTACGATGGAAAAGTGGGGAGGGGGAGGGTGCAAAATGGTGAGTCCTCGTGTGGAAAATTGTTCTCGATCCTGCCCCCAGCATGGTGCAAAATTCTTGCTGAAAAATCTCATGAGTTCTATAGACTGTACTCGTATATCCACATGTTGATAAGCTAACGTTGCCCAGCTAACTGCTTACCTCAATTTTATACTCGATAGGAAAAGGGCATTAAATCTGCTTGTAACTTAAAAATGTTTTTTTTTAAGTACAAGTACAGTATATTATTTAAATTCTTTTCAAATTCATTGTAGTATAGGGTAACATGAAACTTGATAGTTACAAAATTTTAGTTTGCCCTCTCGATGTAAGAAAACCTGACAGTGGGTGAAACATGGCAACTTCCATTCACTTCACCATAGTTAAAGGACTACCCTTGCGATTTTTGGTTGATCATAATGCTCATTCCAGAAATATGACTTACATGTCACTCGTTCCTACCTCCACCCTCACCCCTAGGTTTTCAATGTCGACAAGACTCTCACCAATCTACCTAAAGACCACGAAGACTATGTTTTAGACACTACCGTTGTTCGTTTTCCACTCATTTTTCTAGTCATGCCACCAAACATGCATCTAACGCCTAAAGGCGTTAGGTTCCTGTTCCTCCAAAACTTTTATCTGGACAGTAGGTCACATACTTACCAAGTTGAGTTGAAATTGCCGAAGTTGTTGTTGAGGAACCCACATCCATTACCGAAAACACTATTGCCTGAGGTGTCGCACTCTATCTGTATATTTTCCTAGATACGTGTTCTAAGTTTGGTACTGACTTGTCTCCATGCCCTAGAGTTGTTTTATTTTTTCTGTATTTCACGTCGCCAACCACCCTACCCTACCACAAACCCCTTTCCCAGCAATGACAGGTGTGTCCTAACCTTTTACCTTTTTTGGTACCGGTACTAATTAATATGTGCATCAAGTTCAGCTGAAATTATTGCTAGAGTTACACAGTTATTGCCATATGTCATTACCCCGCCTGGACAAGTGGGGTTGCCTTACAGTGCATATCAGATATACAGTGATGAAGACTGTGTTAATCTCAATTAGTTAGTTAGTTAGTTAGTTAGTTGCGCGTTCCGTGGATCAATCGCATTGTACGGTAGCCGTTATGACGTGGAACGTGTCAAGTGCACAAGAAATACACATATGAAACAAGATTTTTTAATATACACTCCTGGAAATTGAAATAAGAACACCGTGAATTCATTGTCCCAGGAAGGGGAAACTTTATTGACACATTCCTGGGGTCAGATACATCACATGATCACACTGACAGAACCACAGGCACATAGACACAGGCAACAGAGCATGCACAATGTCGGCACTAGTACAGTGTATATCCACCTTTCGCAGCAATGCAGGCTGCTATTCTCCCATGGAGACGATCGTAGAGATGCTGGATGTAGTCCTGTGGAACGGCTTGCCATGCCATTTCCACCTGGCGCCTCAGTTGGACCAGCGTTCGTGCTGGACGTGCAGACCGCGTGAGACGACGCTTCATCCAGTCCCAAACATGCTCAATGGGGGACAGATCCGGAGATCTTGCTGGCCAGGGTAGTTGACTTACACCTTCTAGAGCACGTTGGGTGGCACGGGATACATGCGGACGTGCATTGTCCTGTTGGAACAGCAAGTTCCCTTGCCGGTCTAGGAATGGTAGAACGATGGGTTCGATGACGGTTTGGATGTACCGTGCACTATTCAGTGTCCCCTCGACGATCACCAGTGGTGTACGGCCAGTGTAGGAGATCGCTCCCCACACCATGATGCCGGGTGTTGGCCCTGTGTGCCTCGGTCGTATGCAGTCCTGATTGTGGCGCTCACCTGCACGGCACCAAACACGCATACGACCATCATTGGCACCAAGGCAGAAGCGAATCTCATCGCTGAAGACGACACGTCTCCATTCGTCCCTCCATTCACGCCTGTCGCGACACCACTGGAGGCGGGCTGCACGATGTTGGGGCGTGAGCGGAAGACGGCCTAACGGTGTGCGGGAACGTAGACCAGCTTCATGGAGACGGTTGCGAATGGTCCTCGCCGATACCCCAGGAGCAACAGTGTCCCTAATTTGCTGGGAAGTGGCGGTGCGGTCCCCTACGGCACTGCGTAGGATCCTACGGTCTTGGCGTGCATCCGTGCGTCGCTGCGGTCCGGTCCCAGGTCGACGGGCACGTGCACCTTCCGCCGACCACTGGCGACAACATCGATGTACTGTGGAGACCTCACGCCCCACGTGTTGAGCAATTCGGCGGTACGTCCACCCGGCCTCCCGCATGCCCACTATACGCCCTCGCTCAAAGTCCGTCAATTGCACATACGGTTCACGTCCACGCTGTCGCGGCATGCTACCAGTGTTAAAGACTGCGATGGAGCTCCGTATGCCACGGCAAACTGGCTGATACTGACGGCGGCGGTGCACAAATGCTGCGCAGCTAGCGCCATTCGACGGCCAACACCGCGGTTCCTGGTGTGTCCGCTGTGCCGTGCGTGTGATCATTGCTTGTACAGCCCTCTCGCAGTGTCCGGAGCAAGTATGGTGGGTCTGACACACCGGTGTCAATGTGTTCTTTTTTCCATTTCCAGGAGTGTATATTACAATACAGAGTTAAGGATTAATATTTCTATTTGACTGGAATGCTCTCTTTCAAATTCTGAAGGTGGCAGGGGTAAAATACAGGGAGCGAAAGGTTATTTACAATTTGTACAGAAATCAGATGAGAGTTATAAGAGTCGAGGTGCATGTAAGGTAAGCAGTGGTTGGGAAGGGAGTGAGACAGGGTTGTAGCCCGTCCCCGATGTTATTCAATCTGTATATTGAGAAAGCAATAAAGGAAACAAAAGAATAATTCGGAGTAGGTATTAAAATCCATGGAGAAGAAATAAAAACTTTGAGATTCGCTGATGACATTGTAATTGTGTCAGGAGACAGCAAAGGACTTGGAAGAGCAGCTGAACGGAATGAACAGTGTCTTGAAAGGAGGATATAAAATGAACAGCGACAAAAGCAAAAGGGGGATAATGTGTTCAGTTACTTGTATTTGCTCAGTAACCATGTGCGCATGTGTAGGGTAGGGATGAGGTCACGAGTGTCATGTTACAGGGAGTCGGAAGCAGATGCGGCGGTCTGAGAGGCAACGGCACAACACGGGCGGACGAGAACGCCATCGTAGCTGCCCACAACGAACTCCGTAACAGGGTGGCCTCTGGCGCCGAGGGCCGTGGCAGTCCTGGGCCCCAGCCGTCGGCATCCAACATGAACGCTCTGGTGAGTCAACCACTTTCTTCATATGGCGTACCACAGCCGTATCTTTGTTGAAGGACACTTTAATGCCTCCGCCTCGCCGGCCGGTGTGGCCGTGCGGTTCTAGGTGCTTCAGTCTGGAACCGCGTGACCGCTACGGTCGCAGGTTCGAATCCTGCCTCGGGCGTGGATGTGTGTGATGTCCTTAGGTTAGTTAGGTTTAAGTAGTTCTCAGTTCTAGGGGACTGATGACCACAGATGTTAAGTCCCATAGTGCTCAGAGCTATTTGAACCATTTGAAACTGGTAGCGAAAATAGAATAACATCTCAATTGCACGGATGTTTGGGGAATGTCATTGTTAAATAAGCTACAACAGTTGTTGGCCAGTTTGCTGCAGAAGAGCATACAACCGAATCAGTGCATGCATCCAGGCAACATCATATCGACCAGTGGGCTCATATTGTTAAGTTGTTAGTAAATTTCACTCGATTTTGTTATCACGGAAATAATAATATCACGTACCCTCTCAAGCCGTGAACTTTCATTCTCTTCGTTTCCTCTTCCTTTCATGAGTGCTCTTTTTCTTTCAGGTCTTGTACTCTGTAATGAGCAACTCGAAACCGCACCATAATACTCAGAAAATATCCCAGAAAGTCCTTACCCGCTGAGGGCGGCTAGAGGGGCAGCAAACGAAGTAACCAAAAAAGTATAAATGGCGGCGAGAAATTTGGTGTACCGAATAGACCACTGGTAACTACGTTTCCTATGTTTATCAAAAGGAAACTTCACAGTTAGTATGTATTACCAGTTTAAACTTGAGGCAGTGGGGCGTGGACTATTGTTGTGAAAATCATTCTAAAGAACTCACACCTATGATTAGAGAGATATAGCTGGGAAATCCTAGAAAAGAAGGAAAATGAAGCAAATAGATAAGTAAGTCGGATTGAATATTACAATTATTAGTGCTACGAAAATGAAACGATCGTGTTTAGGACATTTGGATAGGAGCAGGATGACAGATGACCAAGAAAGCTCTTTGTTGGATCTACAATATATATATATATATATATATATATATATATATATATATATATATATATATATTTTACTCGATGATAGTTCATAGTAATAGACGGAAAGTCATCGAGTGCGGTTCTAGGTGCTTCAGTCTGGAACCGCGCGACCGCTACGGTCGCAGGTTCGAATCCTGCCTCGGGCATGGATGTGTGTGATGTCCTTAGGTTAGTTAGGTTTAATTAGTTCTAAGTTCTAGGCGACTAATGACCTCAGAAGTTGAGTCGCATAGTGCTCAGAGCCATTTGAACCATTTGGTCAGAGTCAGGCTGACAATGATATACTGTTTCAGGTCTGCAGATATCAAAAGTAATTCTAGGAAACTTCGACCTCTGGAACAACAGAGAAATAAATGAAAATTCGTCACAGAGTGGCCAACAGCATGCCACGGCCCTCGGCTACGTCTCGTGGTTGGAAGAGGCAGCACTAGCAATAGGAGTGGGTGCCGCGACCTTTGACGATTACCATCCCAACAAACGAATCATATCACTCTACCCTCTATTTCGAAACGAGATGCCCCGTTATTGAACCTATTGTCTAATGATCCTCACTCTGGACGGTCTCTCTCTACGCATCTTGTGACTCTTCCTCTGTCTTTAACCAACCCTTCCTGCAACATTGTCTCTGATTTAATTTGAAACTGACCAGAAGTAGGAGATTACTATCCCCACTACATCTGATGTCTCGTGAAGGAACATATCATGCTGAGTTCCATGTAATCAATACAGTTTGATATTTTGCTTTCGGAAAAGTATAACATGGGTTCCAAACCTGCACAACTGACTAATGCTAGTGATACAGACCAATATTCTCATTCCATTACTGTAACTGCTATTCTGCGAAGAGTGTAGACAGGAGCCTGATACATTGAGATTGTTGTAGTGGTATAACAGATGGTCAAGAAGAAGAAACGTATCGTTTATTCATGATGGAGATCCAGAAGGAAATCACTTGTGCTATCAATTCTGGGGCATTGTTCTAATGTTTGGGGTCCCTATGAAAAAGATATTGGAAAGAGAGCAATGATCATAGAACATAAACACACAGTCCTAAGCTACACACTTCTGCACTTAAGTATGCTGTAATGTTAAAGCAGAGTGGTTTCTGATATATTAGTTGTGGAATGCAACTCTGTTAACAACCTAATGCAGGAAATATATTTCCAACACCTGATGTACATTCACCCTGCAAGTTTTCTATCCCACTCGCTGTGGCGATGACTTTAAGATGATTACATTCTACACCAAAGAAAAAGAAAAACATTGATTCTTTGTGATACGTGCACTATATAGGTTTCCAGAGGTGTATAGTGCCCATTGTTGACGGCAGATTAGGATTCGAAAATTACGCTATGCTCGCATCATTCCTATAAAATGTTCGTCAGCAACGGAAAATGCATGAAACAACGACATCTTGTGAGGAAATAGACAAATGCATAGCAGCGGTATTTGACATGTGGAATTACACTCTATGCTGCTGCACTAACTCTGTGAACAGAAAGTAGTCTCTTGCACACATAACAACTATCAAGCAAATGTATACATAGGGATTGAACTACCTTACGAACTCCTGTCACTGACTTAGAATCACTGCAGTTATGGAACTGAAGAATCTATTTATGTCCAAGCTGTGACAGATAAATGGTGCACTTCGCATGTATCTTCATTCTTCTAGAGGAGGGGGCTAAAATTGCTTTCCCATCGGTTTCGTGGATATGATTTCTCACATATGCGTTCTAAGTTCTCTACTGAATGTGGTATGGAGAGGTTTGCTGTGCGAATAATGACCTGCCGCAACATACCCCGCACACTAGAATGTGACATCAGTCTACCTCGCTATAACCACTTTCAACAGATTACACCATCTACTTTCTATCATTCTTTAATGTAGATCTATGTCACTTTAGAAAGCATCCAAGACAGCAGTCAACTTACTGTATTCCTGTCACCGCAGTCTAGATACGGCAAAACGTTGTTACTAACCGTGCAGCAACTGTTCTGTAAGGTGTTTGTTAGCTGGCACTGCATGGTTGTGATTCGTAGAGAGTACAGAGAAGCACATTGTAAATGCCGTTTGTTACAGTTGAAAACTCTTAAACAGTCTTGCACGGGAACAAACACGCGTTCCATTCTGTGGTTGTATATAGCAGTCCACAAGATGGTAATACAATGCTCTGTAACTAAGGAGGACATACAGTTTATCATAGTCACACGGTAGAACACTTTAACAAAATCTATAACGTGGTTGTCAATAACTTTGGAGTCAGACCAGAGCTTGTTATCCAAAGTATATAAATTTCAAATGTAACTGAAGGGGATCACTGGTGTCACCTGCAGGACATTTCGCAGAATCAGCAGCAATGAGTGAAAATGTGAACCGGCCTGGATTCGAACCCTGAGTCTCCTCTTTACTAGCTGGTATTTTAACCATTGCGCCATCCAGGACACGGCATTGTCGTAGACGCGCAGACTGTCTCGGCATGCCTCACAGTCGATCCACATTCCCACCGAGCGCCACGTATCCACAGTCCCTGTCCATTGATTCCATGTTCGCTACTCTGAGATTCCCACAAGAGATCGGGCATATTTGTGCATCCGCTAGGCATATCAGTTATATGAGTGCAATGTGTCTGTTCTTTCGGACATTTCCAGAAGAACAGAATTCATACAAATACATAAATTTATTACTCTACATTTGATACTTTAAACATAGCTGCATTACAGCAACGGTTTCACGTAATACAATTTTAAACAGCCGACCAGTTGCATTGGATAAAGGAATTCTTTACCTAGGTTTCGACAAATATAAATTTGTCTTCTTCAGAAGGTAGCAATTTTACATTAGTAAGGATTAATGTACCATCGGTACATTAGTCCTTACTAATGTAAAATTGCTACCTTCTGAAGAAGACAAATTTATATTTGTCGAAACCTAGGTAAAGAATTTCTTTATCCATTGCAACTGGTCGACTGTTTAAAATTTTATTACTCTACATTTGGTGGTTATCCACGTTAATCAGGCTATTCCAGTAATCTTATCGCTGCCCACCTTTTCCCTGGATCCCAATGCTTCCATGTCGACTTTCTCTCATATTTCTCTTGCTGCCTCACACTAGTTCTCATGTATAAGAATTTTCCTGCTCGAAGCAGACATGTCACTTCTCTCTCATTCACTCTTAATTTTCGCACATTTTGTCGCATTTTCCCTCAATTTTTCCCTCAATTTTTGAGATTTTACCGATGTTATGTCTTTTTTCCACATATTTTCGATATGTTTATACTCATGTTGCTAACGTAAACAGGTTTCATACAGATTTCATACAGATAATATTCGTCAACTTACATAAAATCCTAAGAATTTCCCTCTTACTGATGATCTATGTGTAAGCGTTTCAAATGGGACAAGTAGAAAGGTAATCGAACTACATAGTTAAAAGTATAGTAACCGTCGTATAGTAGCTATATGAGACTCGATGAGTGCTGCAAGCGAAGGATGTAGTAGATACATGAAGTCTGGAAACAGTTCAATGTTCTAAGCCGGTGTACCAGAGAGTGTGTCTGCAGACTCATGTAGTGGTGCAGTGGATGGATACTCAAAGTCTGGAAACAGTCCTGCATGTTGACTTGATTGTCACTGTAAAGTGTAGGAAACTGCAACAGAGAGCTGATCTGTGTGCAGACTGATTTCTCCTTCTGCAGCTTCCTCGATTTTCCATAAGTGTATGCTCTTATTGCTTACCAGGTGTAGTCTGCTAGTTCTGCATACACCATCCAACTCTGAAAAATACTATCAACCCAGCCAGGGTGTCTACAGTGTTTGTGTATCAGCAGGGACAGTATAGTACAGGCCTGGAAAGTCAGTATTCTTACCTTCAGAGGGAAGGAGGAGAGAATGTAAGAGGGGAAGTAAGACTAAGCTGCTTAGGCTCTATCCACACATTGAGGTACAGACACACGCATTGTTTTGGAAAGAGGGTGTTTTTCGATAATTTGTGATGTTATCACAGCGTTTTGTCTTCCTGTAGAACCACAGCTGGGATGCACAAGTAGTGTAACATAGTCCTCGTTATTATTGTCGTTGCTTTTTTTTTTTAGGTAGTTGGTCGCTTATAAGAGGATTACATACACTATGTGATCAAAGGTATCCGGACACCCCCAACAACATACGTTTTTCATATTAGGTGCATTGTGCTGCCACCTAATGCCATGTACACCATATCAGCGACCTCAGTAGTCATTAGATATCATGAGAGAACAGAATGGGGAGCTCCGCGGGACTCACGGACTTCGAACGTGGTCAGGTGATTGGGTGTCACTTGTGTCATACGTCTGTACGCGTGATTTCCACTCTCTTAAACATCCCTAGGTCCACTGTTTCCGATGAGATAGTGAAGTGGAAACGTGAAGGGTCACGTACAGCACAAAAGCGTACAGGCCGACCTCGTCTGTTGATTGACAGAGACCGCCAACAGTTGAAGATGGTCGCAATGTGTAATAGCCAAACATCTATCCAGACCATCACACAGGAATTCCAAATTGCATCAGGATCCACTGCAAGTGCTATGACAGTTAGACAGGAGGTAAGAAAACTTGGATTTCATGATAGTGGCTGCTCATAAGCCACACATCACGCCAGTAAATGCCAAACGACACCTCGCTTGGTGTAAGGAGCGTAAACAATGGTCGACTGAACGGTGGGAAAACGTTGTGTGGAGTGACGAATCACGGTAAACATTGTGGCGATCCGATGGCAGTGTGTGGGTATGGCGAATACTCGGCTAACGTCATCTGTCAGCGGGTGCAGTGCCAACACTAAAATTCGGAGGCGGTGGTGTTATGGTGTGGTTGTGTTTTCCATGGAGGGAGCTAGCACCCCTTGTTGTTTTGCGTGCACTATCACAGCACAGGCCTACATTGATGTTTTAAGCGCCTTCTTGCTTTCCACTGTTGAAATTCATTTCAGAGATAGCGATTGCATCTTTCAACATGATAGAGCACCTGTTCATAATACACGACCTGTGGCGGAGTGGTTACACGACAATAACATCCCTGTAATGGACTGACCTGCACAGAGTCCTGACCTGAATCGTAGAGCACACCTTTGGGATGTTTTTTCAACGCCAACTTCGTGCCACGCCTCACCGACCGACATCGATGTCTCTCCTCAGTGCAGCACTCCGTGAAGAACGGGCTGCCATTCCCCAAGAAACCTTCCAGCGCCTGATTGAACGTATGCCTGCGAGAGTGGAAGCTGTCATCAAGGCTAAGGTTGGGCCAACACCATGTTGAATTCCAGCACTACCGATGGAGGGCGCCACAAACTTGTAAGTCATTTTCAGCCAGGTGTCCGGATACGTTTGATCACATAGTATACCTTTCCTCCTAAGATACAGTGGTACCACTCGTAAAAAATCATGTCTATCCATCCAATGTTTGCTCAATATCTGTTATCATGTTGCTGTCTGGTCCTACCAGCGTTATATTATTGGTGAAGTATTCTGCTCACCATATTGTGTGGAACATGCTAGGTGGATGTATATTTAAGGATTGTTGGATGGTGTTAAGTGCTTATTTTGTATTATATTCAATGCAAGCTTCAATGTTCTCAGATCAATATTCATTCTAGCAAGCGTAAGATCATATCCCGAGTATGAGTTTACACTTATTTAGCTGGCCATTTCATTGATTTTAGTATTGTATTCACTATTTGCACCGTCACAGTATTTGTTTTTTTATAAGTGTGAGACTACACCCTTTACACAATGTGAGGTGAACTCTGTCAGAACAACATTCCTTGTAACAAGCATGATAAGCACTCTTCGAGTATACACGACAGTAATACTTCATGCAGCAAATGCACGTTCATACCTATTCAGTCAATTTTTTAAATAAATGAGCTGACATTATAGCAGTTGAGCTGCTAAGAATAGCAACACATTAGGCAGACATGCAGTGTGCTATTCCACAAGGAACAAGTGATTTCTCCACTGTCTGTTTCTCCGCCGTCTGCACAGCAGGAATCTCATCTTTCCACAGTGTATAGTACACATACACACACACGCACGCACACGCACGCACACACACACACACACACACACACACACACACACACAAAGCTTTTACTCGGTACAGTGGTTCGCCTGAAACCTCTACCAGATAGCCTTCAGACAGTTTACCTGAAGAAGTAGAATAAACGCGAGCGAAGACGGATTATAATGACATGTAGCGGCGGAGGCTAGCGACTGCAGGGCGCTACTCCCCATCTGTTGGGGGCAGAGCGGGTAGATTGGCACACTGTGAAACAACTAGTATAAAGATCCCTGCGTATCTTATTTACGTAGAACGTATTATTTCAGTTTTTTCGTACATGAGACTGATTTTACTTAGCTGGAGATCACTTTCAGACAGTGCCGGCACGTCCAGAACGTTTGAAAACATACTGATGTTGACCATTCGGTTCTTCACACTTGGCGAATAGTCAGGTATTTCGCTATTGTCACAGGGGGCAGTCTTTCCTAGAAATTGTTCCAGGGGGCCAGTAATTCCGAGAAATACGGTTAACGGCTTGCTGAACCGTCTTGTTTGTGAGTCTTTTGTCCATCTGTGACTAATTTCTGCAGACTGGAACCATTATATCACTGCCAACAGGTGGATCTCATCAGGGACAGGATAGGACAGGGCTCCAAAATTGGTATTCATACCTATGGAAGGAGAAGAGGAAGGGGAGGTACGAGAGTATGTAAGACCGGCTCTTAGCTGTTTCACCTGTATCCACACACCGTGGTGAATACACACGTAGGGCTCTGAGCACTATGCGACTTAACATCTGAGGTCATCAGTCGCCTAGAACTTAGAACTACTTATACCTAACTAACCTAAAGACATCACACACATCCATGCCCGAGGCAGGATTCGAACCTACGACCGTAGCGGTCGCTCGGTTCCAGACTGTAGCGTCTAGAACCGCACGGCCACACCGGCCGGCATACGTAGCTGTTGCCACTCTCTCCACGCGAGATCTTCTGGGGTCGGGTTTTGCTGTAGTTGTGTTATTACAATGATCTTTCTCAATTCCCAGTGCTTGTGTTGCATTATGATCCGTTGTTGACAAGTGGTGATTTTCTCACGACAATTTCTATGTGTAATTAGAGTAGTGAAACATTTTCTGTCAATTGTGCTAGCGAGTATTGTCCGTCCTACATTTCAGTGATATTTCGCTGTACTATCCCTTCTTACCATGTATCTGTTTACCAATTACTTAGCAGCCTTTTCACCTGTAGCTCGATAGGAGGAAACTTTTCCTACACTTCACTGATAGTTTGTTGTCCTATCCCTTCTTACCATATATCTGTGTACAATTCCTCAGCAGCTATTTCACTTGTAGATCGGTAGGAGGCAGTTCTTCTGGCAGTGGCCTTAGGACAGTTCTCCACCAATTTCGAGTGGTATTGTGGAGTAGAGCACACAGCAAGGTGAGCATGTACACACGCCTTTCAGGATGGGGAACAAAACCCGTTTCAAGCGTCCTCAGTTGAGTCCCATACACCAAGGCGAGCACCTCTGTTCATTCAGTCTCGGGATAGTGGAGTAGAACGAAAAAAAAAATGGTTCAAATGGCTCTGAGCACTATGGGACTTAACATCTGGGGTCATGAGTCCCCTAGAACTTAGAACTACTTAAACCTAACTAACCTAAGGACATCACACACATCCATGCCCGAGGCAGGATTCGAACCGGCGGTGAAGCGGTCACGCGGTTCCAGATTGAAGGGCCTAGAACCGCACGGCCACACCGGCCGGCTAGTAGAACGAAATTGCCTCCTGCACTGTGAACTGACCAACCATTTCAACAAATACAAACAGCTCCAGCACAGGCAGGAGTCTCTATGAGTTGCAAAATGCATCCTTGTCCATCCTGCTACATCAGCATATTCGTTGAAAATTACTGTTTTTACACTCATCCATTACCACTTTCTTCCATTCCTTCTGTAGGAGGCTACAGACGCAGTCCTCACATATAGTTAGAGGTAATGCACTTATTAAACATCAACATCGCATCAATTGACACATTTCCCAGCAATTTAATTAATATTTAAATAAATAAACAATATGTTGCTCTAATCATCGCCCATTTCATGTCATGAGATCCGTTTCTTTTTTTTTTCAGGAGAGCGTTTTTCTGCCATCTGCCCTAATTTTAACCAGTTATGTTTATTTGTATTTCAGGCGGTACGGCTGTAGGGTAATTACTTTTTTCGGTTTCCCTGCCATAATTTAGGAAACTCACCCAGCAGAATAACAGCTTCAAAAATAAATAAAGTAAATATATAAAGACAGTACCTTATGTCTTCCCTCTCCAGCAGCCCAGTGCAGACAGTCATTTTCTCACCAATTCACAAATAGTTGCAGGGAGGGGAAGTGGGGGAGGGGATAGAGGTAGAGGAAGGGAGGGAAAGTTGGGAGGGGAGAACATCAGCAATGCAACGTTGTCACATTCATCCCCCATGGAGAGGAGGTGGAGGGCCACCCAGGAAGAGCCGCCATCTTGAATAACTTGGGTAACAATACAGACTGTCATCAGTTTGTCTTCCTTCCACTACCTGCCACTCAATCACAATCAGACCCAACTCATTTCAAAACGCGATTCCACACCCGAGATCATCTGTTCATTTGTCGACAACATAATTCAGATTCTCAGCAATCCTTTCATTCTACAAATTCCGTTGGCTCATAACGAACTCGAGATCAAGTGATTACGCTCTGCCAAATTTAGTCAAATAATCAATTGCAGGAAACGAGCGGACGGTGGGCGTCAAAAGCACAAAACCGTTTTAGCTTTTAATCTTCTACCGAACTCCAAGCTACCGAACTGCGATCACGCCTTGGGAAACCAAACAGACTACCAGGCGTACGGCAAACGCCATACTCAACACCAACACCACGGGGCCTCTAGACGATGCCGTTATCGCAATGACCGACAACAAACACTGAGAGCCTCACCAGAGGTATTTAATGCCTCGTAACCCCTCCAGAGGTCGATAACGCCACTAGATAGCAGCGCACGGAACATCACTGACGAAATAGTTCAAATGGCTCTGAGCACTATGGGACTTAACATCTGAGGTCATCAGTCCCCTAGATTTATAACTAACCTAAGGACATCACACATCAATGCTCGAGGCAGGATTCGAACCTGCGACCGCAGCAGCAGCGCGGTTCCGGACTGATGGGCTTAGAACCGCTCGACCACAGCGGCCGGCACATCACTGACGAACGGATGGCAAAACAGGCAGGGGAACTATGCACTCGGTGGTTACGGCGGGAATTCAAAAGTGCCGGAGAGGAAATCAACCTGCACAACGGGAAAAGTGGGAAGCAATGAAGAGCGGTGGCAGGGAAAACAGGACTTCTGGCAAAGAGAGAAGAGGGTTACAAACACAAAATGAAATAGGGGTAATGCAGGAGTAAATCTAATAATGAGTGAGAAAACAGGATTGCGGTAATTTACTACGGACAGCATTGTGAACGTATCACCGTATCTAAGAAAGACACGAAGCCAACTCCAACCACATTAGTGCAAGTTTATATGCTTACTAGATCCGCATTTAATGAAGAGGCTGAGAGAGAGTATGATGAGATGTACGAAATTATTCAGAGAGTTAAGGGAGAGAAAATTTTAATTGTGATGGGGACTGGAATCCGAAATAGGAAAATTAAGAGAAGGGAACATTGTAGGAGAATATGGACTGTAAAAACGGAATAAAAAAGGAACCCACCAGATAAGTTTCTGCAAACAGCATAATTTAAACATTAATAACACTTGTTTTAAGAATCGCGTAAAAATGGTGTTTACGTGGAAGACACCTGGTAACTCTGGAAGGTTTTGGACATTATGTAATGATAAGGTAAAGATTTCGAAAATAGATTTTAAGCTGTAAGGCAATTCCACTGGCAGATGTAGACACTGACCATAATATATTTGTTACGAAATGTAAGTTAAAGCTTAAGGAACTGCAAATAAGTAGGACATTGGATCTTGATAGGTTGAAAGAACCAGATATTATTGCGCGTGTCAGAGGGGGCATTAGGCAACGTTTGGCTGAAACAGAGCAAGAGAATTCAGTAGAGGACAAATAGATAGCTGTGAAAGATGAAGTAGTGCATGCACCAGATAAACACATAAGTAAATAGACGACGTCTAGCAGAAACCTTTGGATTACAAACAAGATATTTAAGTTAACTGACGAAAGAAGAAAATATGAAAATGCAGCAAAAGAAGCAGGCGAAAGGGAATAAGACGCCTAAAAAGCGAGACTACCAGGAAATGCAAAATGGCTGAGCATGAATGACTAGAGTACAAATGCGAGGCTACAGAAGTGCGTATAACTGAGGGATAGGTAGTACCGCCTATAGGAAGATGAAAGAGACCATTGGAGAAGAGAGGAGCAACTGTATGAATATTAAGAGCTCAGATGGCAAACCATTACTAAGTAAAGAAGGGAAGTTAAGGTGGAAGGAATACGTAGAGTGGCTCTACAAGGGAGATGAACTTGAACACAATATTATAGACAGGGAAGAGGAATAAGATGGAGATGTGATGGGAGATACGATACTCCGAGAATAATTTGAAGGAGCAGTGAAAGATTAAGTGGTAGCAAGGTCCCTGGAGTAGACGACATGCTCTCTGAACTATTGAGATCCTTGGGCGAACCAGTCACAATAAAACTACTACTCCCGGTGCGAAAGATATATGGGACAGGCGAAATACCCTCAGACGAATGTAATAATTCCAGTATCAAAGAAAGCGGGTGCTGACAAGTGTGAATATTACCGAACTATAAGTTTCATAAGTCACCGTTACAAAATAGTGACACAAATTATTTACAGAAGAATGGCAAAACTAGCAGAATTCGATTTCGAAAACGATCAATTTTGGTTCCGGAGAAGTGGAGGAAGACGCGGGGCAATAGTGACCCCATCACTTATCTTAGAATATAAGTTAAAGGGAGGTAAATCTACGTTTATATCATTTGTAGACTTAGAGAAAGCTTTTGACATTTTGGACCAGAGTACACTACTAGAAAATCTCTGGATATGGGGGATAAAATACAGGGGACGGAATGATTGTATACAACTCGTACAGAAAGCGGATGGCTGGAAGGACATGAAAGGGAAGCAGTAGTTGGTAAGACAGTGAAATAGGTTTGCAGCCTATCCCCAATGTTATTCGATATGTACATTGCACCTGCGGTAAAGGAAACTAAAGAAAAATTTGGGAAGAAAATTAAAATTCAGGGAGTAGAAATAAAAATTTTGTTGTTTGCCGATGACACTGTAATTCTCTCAGAGTCAGTAGAGGACTTGGAAGACCACCTGAACGAAATGATAGTGTCTTGAAAAGAGGATATAAGGTGAGCATCAACAAAAGTAAAGCAGGGATAATGAATTGTAGTCGAATTAAGTGAGACAATGTTAAGAGAATTGGACTTGGAAATGATGCAATGAAAGTAGGAGATGAGTTTTGTTATTTGAGCAGTAATATAGCCGATGATGGTAAAGTAGAGTGGTTATGAAATGCAGATTGGCTGTAGCAAGAAAAGCATATCTGAAAAAGAGAAATCTGTTAAAATTTAACGTAAATTTAATTGTTAGGAAGTCTTTCGTGTAGTTATTTTTCTAGAGTGTAGCCTTATATGGAAGTGAAGCGAGGACGATAAGCATTTCAGACAAGAAGAAAAGATAGAGCTTTTGAACACGGTGCTATACAAGAATGCCGAAGATTAGATGGGTATATCACGAAACTAATAAGGAGATACTCAATCGAATTAGCGAGAAAAGAGATTTAAGGCACAACTTGAGTAAAAGAAGGTTGGGGTTGTTTTGGGGAAGGAGACCGGACAGTGAGGTCATCGGTCTCATCGGATTGGGGAAGGATCGGGAAGGAAGTCGGCCGTGCCCTGTCAGAGGAACCATCCCGGCATTTGCCTGGAGTGATTTAGGGAAATCACGGAAAACCTAAATCAGGATGGCCGGACGCGGGATTGAATCGTCGTCCTCCCGAATGCGAGTCCATGTCCAACCACTGCACCACCTCGCTCGGTGGTAAAAGAAGGGATTGGGTTGATAGGACACATTCTGTGGTATCAAGGAATCGTCAGTTTGGCACTGGAAGGAAATATGGAAGGTAAAGATTATAGAAGGAAACCAAGGTATGAATACAGCAAGCAGGTTGGAGTAGTTAGTCGGAGATGAAGCGGCTATTCAGATTTTAATTTTCCGTAATTTCCCTAAACTGCTGTAGGAAAAAGCCGGGATGGCTCCTTTGAAATAGAACGGCTGATTTCCTTTTCCATCCTTCCTTATTCCCATCTATGTGGCTTGGAAACTAATACCCTCTTCGTATTGGATCACAGGGCGCAGGTGTAGTGCTATGGTAGATTAAGGAAAGAAGGCTGTAGCGCCACTCTACTGAAATCGTAGACAACTACAGAATATTTTAAACACGCATAATTTGAGAAGGAAAGACCACAATTACAGCAATAAAGTAAAGAAAGGCTTTGAAATCTGTGGCAAAATGCCTGGATGCAAGATAGTGATTATAGGACCGGGAGAAAACTCTCAGTCAGGCAAGAAAAACTGCACACACAAATTATTACAGAACACTTACGAAAGGAAGGAATAAAATATGTAAGTAAGGGCGAGCGAGAGAGGTACAGTCTACTGGTGGCACACGAAAGTAGGAGGAGGCAGATTTCCTCATCGGTGGTCTAAATATCCAGTGGTTCTGCTGCGTACGCAATTATGAATGCCATCGTAATTTCAGATGGTCAGATTATCGCAACTAGTACTGCATACAGACCTTCTTCTCTCCTCTGGGTGGGTTCGGCCGGGTGGCCGAGCGGTTCTAGGCGCTTCAGTCCGGGACCGCGCGACCGCTACGGTCGCAGGTTCGAATCCTGCTTCGGGCATGGATGTGTGTGATGTCCTTAGGTTAATTAGGTTTAAGTAGTTCTAAGTTCTAGGGGACTGATGACCTCAGATGTTAAGCACCATAGTGCTCAGAGCCAATTGAACCATTTCTCCCCTGGTTGTTGCCGAGTTTCAGCAGGCTTGCTATTCCTCCTGTCCGGTCTCGTAAACTGACATACGGCCGGGAGAGCGGCGTGCTGACCACACGCCTCTCCATATCCCCATCCCGAGACACCTGTGGGCTGAGGATGACACGGCGGCCGGTCGGTACCGTTGGGCCTTCCAAGGCCTGTTCGGTCGGAGTTTAGTTTTTTAGTTTTGCTATTCCTCCTGTATCTTCTCTGGTTGTGTTGTTATCTTCACGTTTCTTGTTGTCGACATGTTGCGCGTCTCTAGTTGATTGTCTGTTCCTTGCGAGCAATGCCAGCAAGGTGTGTTGTCTTTACTGATCCCCGGCGCGAACGTCAGAGGGAGAAACAGCTGTGGTAGCTAGCGTGGCTGCCTGAGCAGCCGGCGTCACCGTCTCGACGACTCGCTGAAGCATCTCGGCGAGGTGTGCGACTCGTTCTACAGCCACAGTGAGAGTCGAGACAAGTGCAGCCAGGTGGCTAGTAGCGACAGTGACTGCCTATGCGCCATCACGAGCAGCACCCACTGTTTGACGACCGACGGTCTTCACTAAGTAATCTGCTGTTGTTCACAGTTACACACGAGCCAGGAAAACACCCTAATCGTCTTTGGTTTCAAGTACGATTGGCAGTGGTTTCAGGTCAGTTAGCTTAGTTGTAGGTGGTACTTGGGAACTGGCCACCTCTTCGTTTGCATCAAAATTTGCCTGCTGTTTCTGCGGATGTTCCAGCGTGGGATCGTTATCTTTCGTCGCTATGAAGCGTTTGGCAGTTGTCTTTATCGGAGCACAGGCTTTCTTGGCTGGTGCGTAACGAACCGCACGCATCTTCTTCACCTTGGTCCAACCATCTTTTCCACCTGCGGCTGACTAGTGGAAGGAGGCGCGCTTGGTCGCCACACACGTCCACGCTCATCCCACCACTATCGTGTCAGCCACAGCCCTCTTCTTCCTGGCAGTTGTGGGCACCGCAATTGGTCGCGGGTCGGCCGCAATGGTCGAGCGGTTCTAGGCGCTTCAGTCCGGAACCGCGCTGCTGCTACGGTCGCAGGTTCGAATCCTGCCTCGGGCATGTATGTGTGTGATGTCTTAAGGTTGGTTAGATTTAAGTATTTCTAAGTCTAGGGGGGGGGGGGGGGCGGGTATGAATTATTGCCGTGGTCTAGGGGTAGCGTCTTTGATTCATAATCGAAACGTTTCCGGTCCCGGGTTCGATCCCCGCCACTGCCTAAATTTTGATAAATAATCAGCATTGGCGGCCGAAGACTTCCGGCATAAGAAGTCAGCCTCATTGTCAAGGGCGGAGGAGCGGATAGAGGTTCAGGGCACTCTCTTGTCCTAGGGGTGGGAAATTGCCCCTAAAGGCGGAAGAATCAGCAATGATCAACGACATGAGGATGCAGAAGGCAATGGAAACCACTGCATTAAAGACACGTAACGTGTATCCACAGGACATGTGGCCTGTAATTGAAGAAGTGTCATGATGATCTCTCCATTGGCAAAAGATTCCGGAATAGTCCCCCATTCGGATCTCCGGGAGGGGACTGCCAAGGGTGAGGTTACCATGAGAAAAAGATTGAATAATCAACGAAAGGATAACGTTCTACGATTCGGGGCGTGGAATGTCAGAAGCTTGAACGTGGTAGGGAAACTAGAAAATCTAAAAAGGGAAATGCAATGGCTCAATCTAGATATAGTAGGGGTCAGTGAAGTGAAGTGGAAGGAAGACAAGGATTTCTGGTCAGATGAGTATCGGGTAAAATCAACAGCAGCAGAAAATGGTATAGCACGTGTAGGATTCGTTATGAATAGGAAGGTAGGGCAGAGGGTGTGTTACTGTGAACAGTTCAGTGACCGGGTTGTTCTAATCAGAATCGACAGCAGACCAACACCGACAACGATAGTTCAGGTATACATGCCGACGTCGCAAGCTGAAGATGAACAGATAGAGAAAGTGTATGAGGATGTTGAAAGGGTAATGCAGTATGTAAAGGGGGACGAAAATCTAATAGTCATGGGCGACTGGAATGCAGTTGTAGGGGAAGGAGTAGAAGAAAAGGTTACAGGAGAACATGGGCTTGTGACAAGGAATGAAAGAGGAGAAAGACTAATTGAGTTCTGTAACACGTTTCAGCTAGTAATAGCGAATACCCTGTTCAAGAATCACAAGAGGAGGAGGTATATTTGGAAAAGGCCGGGAGATACGGGAAGTTTTCAATTAGATTACATCATGGTCAGACAGAGATTCCGAAATCAGATACTGGACTGTAAGGCGTACCCAGGAGCAGATATAGACTCAGATCACAATATAGTAGTGATGAAGAGTAGGCTGAAGTTCAAGACATTAGTCAGGAAGAATCAATACGTAAAGAAGTGGGATACGGAAGTACTAAGGAATGACGAGATACGTTTGAAGTTCTCTAACGCTATAGATACAGCAATAAGGAGTAGCGCCGTAGGCAGTACAGTTGAAGAGGAATGGACATCTCTAAAAAGGGCCATCACAGAAGTTGGGAAGGAAAACATAGGTACAAAGAAGGTAGCTGCGAAGAAACCATGGGTAACAGAAGAAATACTTCAGTTGATTGATGAAAGGAGGAAGTACAAACATGTTCCGGGAAAATCAGGAATACAGAAATACAAGTCGCTGAGGAATGAAATAAATAGGAAGTGCAGGGAAGCTAAGACGAAATGGCTGCAGGAAAAATGTGAAGACACCGAAAAAGATATGATTGTCGGAAGGACAGACTCAGCATACAGGAAGGTCAAAACAACCTTTGGTGACATTAAAAGCAACGGTGGTAACATTAAGAGTGCAACGGGAATTCCACCGTTAAATGCAGAGGAGAGAGCAGATAGGTGGAAAGAATACACTGAAAGACTCTATGAGGGTGAAGATTTGTCTGATGTGATAGAAGAAGAAACAGGAGTCGATTTAGAAGAGATAGGGGATCCAGTATTAGAATCGGAATTTAAAAGGGCTTTGGAGGACTTACGGTCAAATAAGGCAGAAGGGATAGATAACATTCAATCAGAATTTCTAAAATAATTGGGGGAAGTGGCAACAAAACGACTATTCACGTTGGTGTGTAGAATATATGAGTCTGGCGACATACCATCTGACTTTCGGAAAAGCATCATCCACACAATCCCGAAGACGGCAAGAGCTGACAAGTGCGAGAATTATCGCACAATCAGCTTAACAGTTCGTGCATCGAAGCTGCTTACAAAAATAATATACAGAAGAATGGAAAAGAAAATTGAGAATGCGCTAGGTGAAGATCAGTTTGGCTTTAGGAAAAATAAAGGGACGAGAGAGGCAATTCTGACGTTACGGCTAATAATGGAAGCAAGGCTAAAGAAAAATCAAGACACTTTCATAGGATTTGTCGACCTGGAAAAAGCGTTCGACAATATAAAATGGTGCAAGCTGTTCGAGATTCTGAAAAAAGTAGGGGTAAGCTATAGGGAGAGACGGGTCATATACAATATGTACAACAACCAAGAGGGAATAATAAGAGTGGACGATCAAGAACGAAGTGCTCGTATTAAGAAGGGTGTAAGACAAGGCTGTAGCCTTTCGCCCCTACTCTTCAATCTGTACATCGAGGAAGCAATGATGGAAATAAAAGAAAGGTTCAGGAGTGGAATTAAAATACAAGGTGAAAGGACATCAATGATACGATTCGCTGATGACATTGCTATCCTGAGTGAAAGTGAAGAAGAATTAAATGATCTGCTGAACGGAATGAACAGTCTAATGAGTACACAGTATGGTTTGAGAGTAAATCGGAGAAAGACGAAGGTAATGAGAAGTAGTAGAAACGAGAACAGCGAGGAACTTAACATCAGGATTGATGGTCACGAAGTCAGTGAAGTTAAGGAATTCTGCTACCTAGGCAGTAAAATAACCAATGACGGACGGAGCAAGGAGGACGTCAAAAGCAGACTCGCTGTGGAAAAGAAGGCATTTCTGGCCAAGAGAAGTCTACTAATATCAAATACCGGCCTTAATTTGAGGAAGAAATTTCTGAGGATGTACGTCTGGAGTACAGCATTGTATGGTAGTGAAACATGGACTGTGGGAAAACCGGAACAGAAGAGAATCGAAGCATTTGAGATATGGTGCTATAGACGAATGTTGAAAATTAGGTGGACTGATAAGGTAAGGAATGAGGAGGTTCTATGCAGAATCGGAGAGGAAAGAATATGTGGAAAACACTGATAAGGAGAAGGGACAGGATGATAGGACATCTGCTAAGACATGAGGGAATGACTTCCATGGTACTAGAGGGAGCTGTAGAGGGCAGAAACTGTAGAGGAAGACAGAGATTGGAATACGTCAAGCAAATAATTGAGGACGTAGGTTGCAAGTGCTACTCTGAGATGAAGAGGTTAGCACAGGAAAGGAATTCGTGGCGGGCCGCATCAAACCAGTCAGTAGACTGATGATAAAAAAAAAAATAAAAAAGTCTAGGGGACTGATGACCTCTGATGTTAAGTCCCATAGTGCTTAGAGCCATTTGAATTAGAATTGATCGCGGTTTCTTGCTCGCGGTGGGTACTTCCGACTAGGAGCGACCTAGTTCTTCTTTATCTAGGCGGAAGAGTGCCGACGCCGTCTCTCTTCTTATTCACACCTTCTTTGAAACGCTGGAGTTGCGGGTACGTCGCAGGACGAGTGCTCTCTACGTCGCTGCTCTTCTGTGGAGAGACGTCTACGTCCAAGTGCGTTATAACGGGCCGTTTCACCTCTTCGATAGGCGGTCTGCCACACCCTTCAGTTGGTTCAGCGCCTCATTTAAACAGCGGGTGCTCCACATATGAAAGTACAATATAGAAGGAACAGGTATATTAAGTTATGTTACTTAGTTGCAAGAGTGTACACAGCATCTGAGTTGGGGAAGTAGTGGGGACAGGGGAGGAGGCGGTAGAGCAATTCATATTAATTTCATGGTGAGTGGTAAAGTAGTTTTGAAGGTTCACGACAAATGGTTCTGGGTACATATTATTCATTACATGTACCGCATTTCTTTAAAATGACACTAAAGTCTATGTGGTGGGTCATGGTGCGAATTCAGCTTGTGATAAGAAAAACGGAAAAAAAGACCTCATCCCCACATGCTGGCTCTAATGGGCCAATTGGGACCGACCACTGTGTCATCCTTCGCCGATGACATCATTGGGTGAGGTCTGGAGTGCCATAGAGTAGGCACGCTTCACTCCTGGCCGTTATCAGCTCCTTTGACACCGGAGACAATACTTCTTACTCAAGTAGCTACACCTCAACTGGCATCACAGAACTGACAAGGGGACTGCCTGTTCGTCCACATTGACGGAATATGCAGAACTTGGCTAAAAGCGAAAGTGACAGAAGCGGGAGCTGCAGTTGGCCAAATGGTTAGAAAAAAAGTACGATTTCTGGCGCGGGTCGGGCGAGGCATGATCCATTTATGTCAACAGTTCCCAGGCAGCGGTTTGCGCAGCGGAAAGAGTACCGAACAGTCATCCGAGGGTCGTGGGGCCGAGTCCCTACGCGGAAAAGTTTTTATTTTAAATTTCTACGTTACCTACATCTACATCTACATGATTACTCTGCTATTCACAATACAGTGCCTGGCAGAGGGTTCAATGAACCACCTTCAAGCTGTCTCTCTACCGTTCCACTCTCGAACGGCCTCGGCCGGTGTGGCCGAGCGGTTCTAGGCGTTTCAGTCTGTAACCGCGCGGCCGCTACGGTCGCAGGTTCGAATCCTGCCTCGGGCATGGATGTGTGTGATGTCCTTAGGTTAGTTCGGTTTAAGTAGTTCTAAGTTCTAGGGGGCTGATGACCTCAGAAGTCCCATAGTGCTCAGAACCATTTTAACCATTTCTGGATCGGCACGCGGGATAAACGAGCACTTAAATTTTTCTGTGCGACCCCTGATTTCTCTTATTTTAACTACACTGCAAATAAATCGAAATTCTCAGTGTAGTGTATTTCTTAATATTTTCATAAAAAGCATGAAAACGAAAGGCAAATGAAAGATTTGGGATAGTAAATAAATTTCCACGAATGGATTGCACTTACAGCGTCCATGAGGGTTCTGCAAATAGCTTTCCAAGAAGGGTTGTAATTAAAGCGACAGCACTTCGCGTTCCATTACTTTAATTTTGACCTACGAGCAGCGTTACGCTTTGTTTGCTGCAAACTGTGAGATGAAAGCGAACCTTTGGTCAATGCAAGCAAAACTCGTTTTTCTATAGAAACAACTGCGTAATTATAAAAAGCAGCGTTTATATCATGTGCAAGATACCGAGAAAATTACTGCTCGCCCTGTTTTACGATGGGTATAATCCCAGGACGTGTAATTCATCAACAGTAGAATAACAAAAGGATTTAATTTCATAGGCCAACTTGTCGTGTACGCCTTACAATCTTTTACTGGAAATTTATTTCTGAAGTCCTCGTGGTAACGGACAGCGCACTCCCTTCTGGGAAATTTATTTGCTACCCCAAATTTTCCTTTGCCTTATCTTTGCATGCCTTTTATGAAAACATTAAGAAATACAGTATGTCGAACATTTCGGTTTATGTGTAGTGCAAGTAACTTAAGTTTAAAAGAAAAAGAAAAACTGTCTACTTAGGGACTTGACCCAACGAACCTCGGATTATCGTTCTGCTCTCTTCCCGCTGCTTGGGAACCACGGTAACATAAATGGCTCATACCTCGCCCGATTCGCATAAAAAACTATGTTTTTGATACCGTACCTTCAGCGGTAAAAACGAAATCCTTGTATGATCACTTCGTAGTACGTCTGTCTGTCCATCTGTCCGACTGGTAAACACTTCTTCTTAGGACCGGGTGGGCGTTCCAATTTGAAATTTATGTCACATACTCAGGCCTACGGTCCCTAGGCGATGTAAAAAACTTAAGCGTGCAAGTCAGTTCAGTCAAAAGATATGACCATTTAGGTCACATATTACGATATCGCAAACTCACCCATCGAAAGTTATAATGTACTTTCCGTTAACCTAGAATCATGAGATTTGGCAAAAAGAAAGGTTTCACAATACAAGTAAAGGGAAAAATCCGAAAAGTGTCAGTATGTTCGTGGAGGTACGTAACGTCTATGCAACCAAATGACGGTAGTTTGTTTACTGCCATGCGCGTTTCGCTTCTTTTATTTGGGAAGCA
Source organism: Schistocerca americana (assembly GCF_021461395.2). Taxonomy (NCBI): domain Eukaryota; kingdom Metazoa; phylum Arthropoda; class Insecta; order Orthoptera; family Acrididae; genus Schistocerca; species Schistocerca americana. The sequence continues at coordinate 613,651,504 of NC_060122.1, forward strand.
TCATCTTTCGCCTGAAATTAATATTCATATAAATAGGGCTGCGCGCTGACCATCTGCAGACGAATTCACCGAAAGACAAAAGGTGATTTTGTTTAATACCAGACTTACGCACTAGACAACCAAGAAATTTCTATATAAAAATTCTCGCGTGGAAAGATCCAATTATAAGTTTTTGCCCATGCTTATTACTGAGTTTTACCCAAACAATATCGAACTCTGGAAACATCCCCCAGGCTGTGGCAAAGCCATGTCTCCGCAATATCCTTTCTTTCAGGAGTGCTAGTTCTGCAAGTTTCGAAGGAGAGCTTAGTTTGGAAAGTAGGAGACAAGGTACCGGCGGAAGTAAAACTGTGGGAACGGGTCGTGAATCGTGCTTGAGTAGCTCAGATGGTAGAGTGCTTGCCCGCGGAAGGCAAAGGTCCCGTGTCCGAGTCTCGGTCCAGCACACAGTTTTAATCTGCCAGGAAGTTTCAATATCGGATGCAGCTTCAGTTTCTGTCTCGGTAGATCTGCGTTTCTTGCCTGCTACCACGAGTACACTACCTCTATTATCCATTGCATGTACTTTCGTTATGTTGTTGTTGATATGGTCAGGAGCCCGAAGACTGGTCTGACGCAGCTCTACACTAGTCTATCACGTGAACAGTGCACAAGTAGTGACTTTGAGGGATTCATATTAAATGTGTTAACAACTTTAAAAGAACCAACAAACCGATACAACCATGATATGTACATACGTCAGAAGATGACTGCGAGGTTAGAGGCGCCATGTCACGGATCGCACGGCCCCTCCCGCCGGAGGTTCGAGTCCTCTATCGGGCATGGGTGTGTGTGTGTTGTTCGCAGCATAAGTTAGTTTAAGTAGTGTTTAAGTCTAGGAACCACTGACCTCAACAGTATGGTATCTTAGGAATTCACACACATTTGAACATCAGAGGATGCTTAGATTTTGACAGGTGATGAAGTGTAGTTATACCACGGTACGACGGCCATAAGTACGAAATTTCAATAGTGCAAAGAAATGACTCTTGCAGTCAAAGGCGACTGTGACGTCTTTTACATAATATTACGTGAATGTGAACCCCAACCAAGAGAAGTACTTCCCACGTTGTTTCTTCGACGAACAAGTTAAACGGCGGCGATTACACTCTTCGTAACACGACTGGTATATCTTGCATTTTTATTACTCTCATTTCGATTTGGTATATGTTGTAGATTATTCGTCTGTCTCTGCATTTCAGCCTCATATTCTTATTTCACGTTACTTTGCCGAAGCCTTTCTCTAGAATTACAAAATTTTAGGAAGTTATTTATCTTCAAATTTCCTTCTCTTATTAAATGGAGAATTTAATCATTTTATTTAACTAATCATTACAACTTGTATACATACAGGTCAGCTAAAAGAAAATAAAACAGTCTGTAACTTTCTATAGTGTATAATAACTTACACAATATAATTTCGTTTGGTAGCTGTTTCCAGAAGGATAACAACTTCCTGCCAGTTCATTAATTATTAAGACAATAACGCAACAGTAACAGTTTAATTAAAGTTATTGCTCTTGTCATTTCAGAGTTGTCTTCCTATCTTTGATACTAAATGCAAGTATGCCGCCAGGTGGTATTTCATTCACAGATTTTAGGATTCCGTACCTCAATCGGTAAAGACGGAACCCGTATAAGATCTCTTTGTTGTCCGTCCGCTTGTCTGTCCGACTATCAAGAACCCCTTTTTCTCGGAAACGGGTGGGCGTATTAAGTTGAAGTTTATGTCGTATGCTGAAGTTTACGGTTCCTTCGCGGTGTAAAACATTGAAGCTTCTAAGTTAGTGCAATCAAAAGGTACGGCCATTTATGTCACATACGTTGACACTCGCAAAGGCACTCATGAAAACCTACAGGGTAATTCCTGTTGACCTAGAATAATGAAATTTGGCAAGAAGCAAGGTTTCACAATATACGTAAATGAAAAAAAGTAAATTGTTAATTTGTAGTTCTTTCTTTTTTCTTTCGTTTCACCCTCTTTGGGGTACGCTGGATCAATCATTTCTTTGTGCATTGTTCTTTCCTTAGGGCCCAGTATTTCTCCGTTCTTTCTTATCTTCATTTGCTCTCTTCTTCCGAGATGAAGGTTTTGAACTTTTGTGTAGATTTGTCTTGGAACCTTATGTTTTCATCTTTAGTAATTAATTTAGCTGTTCGATCGATAAGTGAATTTTCTGAAATCTTTAATTCTACTAGGTCTTTCTCGGTTCCTTTAAACCAGATGGGTTTCGTTTTGCGGTTATGGAAAATGTCAAACATTTGTGTGGTTAATCTGTTGGAATTCATTCTGAGAAGATGACCATAAAAATTTATCCTCCTTTTTCGCATAGTATCTGAAAGTTTTTCCGTTTTCTTGTAGAGAGTTTCATTTTTGATGTATTATTGTCTTGAAATTTTGGTCCTATGACTTTTCTTAAAATTTTTCTTTCCTTTAGCTCAAGTTGCTCCATTTGGCATTTCAAATTCATGTTTAGTGTTTCTGCTGCATACAGTGCTCCTGGCTTAATCACTCTCTTGTAATGTGTAATTTTTTGTTAGTTGGAAGGCCAGTTCAAGTATATTTTTTCTGGATACCATTGCTTTGCTCTCCCCAGCATTCCATCTAATCCATTCTCCGAGATATTTGAATTCTTTTACTATTTCAATCTTTTGTTCTTGAACTTTGAAGTATTTACGTGAGTGCTTAATGCTTGTCAATATATTAGTTATTTCGAAGGAGATGCGAAGACCTATTTTAGCTGCTTGTTTCTTTAGTTCAAGCATTTGCTCCCGTGCTTCTTCCATTGTTTCAGCAAACATGGCCATATCATCTGCAAAAGCAATTCAATTTACCTTAAGGTTCTTCTTTTTGCAACCCAGTCTTGTACCACTCTTAATATTTGTGTTCCATTCTCTGACTACTTTCTCAAGCGCACAACTGAACAGCAACGGTGAGAGCCCATCCCCCTGTCGGACTCCCGTTTTTATTTCAAAGGGTTCCGATAATTCGCCCATAAATTTATTTGTAAGGGTCTCTTTTATAATATTAGTTGTTTTCTTATCCAAACCCATTTCTTCCAGGACTGATAACAGAGATTCTCTATCAATCGAATCATATGCTGTTTTGAAACCAATGAAGGAGATTACGTATGTCTTTGCCCTTGATTTTTGGTATGCCATGATGTTTTCGAGGTTTAGTATTTGTTCCGAGCATTATCTACCCTTTCTAAAACGTCCCTGGTATTCCGCGATTTGCGGGTACAATTGCGGCTCTGCCCCGTTCAAAAGGACTTTAGAAAGAATATTGTATGTTATATCCTCCATACTTCGGCCACTATTTGGTTTTCTCCCGACGCTTTGTTGTTTTTAAGTTCTGAAATGACCTTCTGTAGTTCTTCAGTCGTAGTTATATTATGATATATATATATATATATATATATATATATATATATATATATATATAGAGAGAGAGAGAGAGAGAGAGAGAGAGAGAGTCATTTGTTATCTGGTATCAAACGTCAAATTAAAACAACCAGTAATTCTGCATTCAGGCTGACTGGGTCGCAAGTGAAAGAGTGAAACATCAGGCAAGGAATTACTTTATTGTTTATATGGCGCGCCTCGGGATTTATCCATCACCAGATATCCAGGAGCGCAATCTGAGTGGAGAACTACTGATTATTATAATAATGATCGCCTGCCTCCCGCATGACTTTTATGTCACATTTATATTATTGAAATTAACATTCTCAAAAATCTTGGAATCCATGAAACCGGTATCTTGCTAGTATCAACGTCGATAACAGGCAAAAATGGTCAAGATTCACGATTCTCGAAATGTATGAACTGCCTGTATACATAATTAAGTTTTTACTGAACGCCCAGTGCGAGAATCCTATTCGCACCTGCCCAATTTTTGTATTATCTTCATCTTTTCCCTCCCCCTCTCCTCTACCCACGCCTCCTTTAACCACGTTTTAATATTACACGATCCCATTTTTAAAACTCACAAAGAGTGGGCACAGTTAACGACTGAGAACATTCTGTTGCAGGTGTGGGACAGTGAGTTGGCGCGTGTAGCTCAGCGGTGGGCCGAGCAATGCCGCTTCGGCCATGATTCGTGCAGGGATGTAGGTAAGTAGTCAGCTGAATATTATTTATGTCTCTTGTAATATTCTGTTCCTTGATGCGCTAAATCATAAAGCTGTATCCTCAGCATTAGTCTAGTACAGCGTTTTTGAACATATTCAAAAATGAAATATAAAGAGTTTCCTACAGAGAAAGGTTCCGTAAACGAATCAGCATCGATTTAGAAACCATCCCTCGTGTGAAACACAGCTCGCCCTTTTCATACATGATAACGTGTTAACTATGGAAGCACTCCAACAGGCAGATTATGTGCGCCTAGATTTTCGCAGTGTGTTCAACGCTGTAGCAAACTGTAGGCCGACAACGAAGGACCGTGCATAGGAAATCGGAGGTTGTTCATCGCGAGAGGTTCTAGGCGCTTCAATCCGAAACCGCGCCGCTGCTACGGTCGCAGGTTCGAATCCTGCCCCGTGCATGGATGTGTGTGATGTCCTTAGTTTACTTAAGTTTAAGTAGTTCTAAGTCTAGGGGGCTGATGACCTCAGATGGTAAGTCCCACAGTGTTTGGAGCCACTTTTTTTATGTTCATCGAAGACAAAAGTACCGTCAGTAGTGCCCAGGGAAGTGTGGTAGAAGTGCTCCTGCTCTCCATGCACAAACCATCGCTGAGATAGAGTGGTCAACAATCTCTGAGTGTTTGCTGATGACGCTGATGTGTAAAGGAAGGCGTCATCGTTGACAGATTGTGGGAAGATCCTCGGTAACGTGGAAGTGATGAATGGCAGCCTGCTTTAAATGTGGATAGATGTAAGTTAATGCGGATGGGTCAAACATTTGTCTAATGTTGGAACACAGTATTAATGAAATTACAATGAAATGAACACCCTTAGCTACTTACCGGCGTTGACATACGTCAACGGGGACAGATGAAAATGTGTGTCCCGACTGGGACTCGAACCCGGGATCTCCTGCTTACATGGCAGACACTCTATCCATCTGAGCCACCGAGGTCACAGAGGATAACGCAACTGCAGGGGTTTATCTCTGGCACGCTCCCCGCGAAACCCACATTCTCATCGTATTGTCCCGCACTACATTCGTAGTGCCCCCGCCCATTATACTCATTACTCGCGGCGCGTTGCCGATTCCCGTAAGAGTTCGGGCACTGTTTGTGCATTCGCACGGAAGAAGAAGATGGTCAAGTGGCCGGTGAGCCTTAACTATATATTTACTAAGATGGTATCTGTTCTTTCGGACATGTCAAAACCGGTTTTTTAAAATAAAGAAATATTGGTGCAATCTTATCTTTGGAAAGTTTTTAGCAACTAGTAAACCAGATCGTTCTTTCTGTTTTCCCAAAATGAGGAAATTTAGTAAAAGATGATTCATCTGAAAAGCCCACCTGTCACAACTCAGTGGACATCACACTGCAGTATTGGAGTGCAAACTCCAGCCTTCGTCGCTGATGAACTGCAGTCAGAATGGGCGCTTGAACCAGGTGCCTGCTGTGGAAGCCCATACACAGGAGACACTGGTGGCAGCCCCTTGGTTCATCTGGTTGGTTAATTGCTCAATAGCTGCACGTCAGTTCGCCCGTAGACACCTTCGGAGCCGACGTTCACCCCTGTCATCTGCAGCCTGTGGTGACTCCACAGTTGCCTCGGCGCTCGTTCTGGATAGCTCCATTTTGCCATCTACGGAATACTTAAACCACGGCGTCACGCGGTTTATAAACTTACCCGTTCCGAAAATGCTTCCACCCTTGGCCCTAAAGCCAATTATCATGCCCCTTTGGACATCAGATAAATCGCATCGCTTCCGTATCACGACAACGAGTGAACTGTTGTCCACGGCCCCCGAGACACTTTATGGGGCCGGCCGGAGTGGCCGAGCGGTTCTAGGCGCTACAGACTGGAACCGCGCTACCGCTACGGTCGCTGGTTCGAATCCTGTCTCGGGCATGGATGTGTGTGATGTCCTTAGATTAGTTAGGTTTAAGTAGTTCTAACTTCTAGGGGACTGGTGACCTCAGAAGTTAAGTCCCATAGTGCTCAGAGCCATTTGAACCATTTTGAACACTTTATGGATCTTCCACTGGTAGATCTACCACCAGACGTCTGTGAGTGGTTATTGCATGTTAACATCGAACGTAGGTGGCGGTCCATTTAATGTGTCTGGAACTTGTATATCTATTGTCAAGGACAGAGGCGATGTTAGGGGGTATTAGCGTGATGTGTTGGTTCAAATGGCTCTGAGCACTATGGGACTTAACTTCTGAGGTCATCAGTCCCCTAGAACTAAGAACTACTTAAACCTAACTAACCTAAGGACATCACGCACAACCATGCCCGAGGCAGGATTCGAACCAGCGACGGTAGCAGTCGCACGGTTCCGGATTGAAGCGTGATGTGTCATGGGGGTTAATATCGTTTTCCGGTGTACTTCCATATAGTTCATAAAAAGTCTTGACTGAGATTTTACTGGCACAACGTCCACGCTTATCTGTCTCGAATTTGTATGCATTATTTAAAATTGTTCTGTTAAATTTTCAACAAATGTGTCAAATATCTGCGCTCTGTCTAATCTGCTATGACTCTCGAAAGAGTCCTTGCGCTCTTGTGTCCTCGATGCGGCTATAAAGCCACCAGTAAGCAACGAAATTACATCGTGCTCGCAAGTCGATGTCTCGCATTCGGTAGCAGGTACAGGTTCTAGAGAGGCGAGGATTCTGTGGACCGCTTATGAAACCTTGTATTATGGAAAACGCGCGACGATCAAAATTTTAACAGTATCTTTCCCGTGTGCCCATATTTAGTTCTATATAAAAAGTTGTTTAATTTCATTAATTCTGATTCTTTTTATGAGTGTAAAGACTCTGAATCTGTTAACAGCACGGTTTAGCGTCGGACAGAACGTCTTCCAGTCCAGTACTACCGGGACGCCGCCAGGTCCGCAGTGGCGCAGAGCCGTCCAGGCCTGGTATGACGAGGTCGCATCCTTCAGCAGGAACAACGTCAACAATTACCGGTGAGTCTCGACAGCCTGCCTTGTCGCCCAGTTTGTCAATGTTTTCAGACTTGTGAATCGCCTAAAGGTGGCAGATTCTACAAAACACTTTCATTGCCGAGTAATAATTGATAGAAAAGAGAATATTCGTTGGTAACTTTAAAATTATGAAGTACGCGGAACATATATACCGGAATTTCCGTGATTACGATATCGACTTGCAAATGGCAGATAGGGAAACTTGGTACGAAAATTCCTGGGTCGAAAGTGAAAAATGAGAATATTTCAAATTCTGCTTTGGTCTGTTGGCGACAATGAAATACCTAGTAGAAACATTTTCCTAACCATTTTTTTCATCTGCGCAAGTGGCACAAGGCTTACCTCCACCATGGTTGTTCAGATTCTTGCATTAATTGCTCTTCATCGTTGACAGGTGTCTGCGCACTAGATGTTTCACATGTCCCTACACGACAAATCAAATGGAGCCAGGTTAAGTTGAACGCAGAGGTCGCAAAAGTTGCTGTCCTGCTTTCAGGGAACATTCAACATATCAAAATGACATCAATAATTCCAGCGTTGTACAGGTGAAGACTGAAGAAGATTGGGATCTCAGTTATAACACCAATGCTTTGACTTGCTTCACTAAAACACGGCTCATGACCCTGAAAATGTCTAGCACGATATATTCCGTTCACGGGCAAAATATCGACATTCCTTTGGGAAATATAGCCATAGAATTTTTTTCCATATTTCACAGATAAGTAAGATTTAATAACGTAATGTACCTGTAGCCTAAGTATTTGTCAAGAATATCAGTGCTAGGAATATTTTTTATTTTTCTTTGGGGCAAATATTTTTGGTAATAACGATGTGATAGAAAAGTTAGCAAATACAATGGAAACTTTAGCAACTCTAGAAATTAACACGTAACAAGGGCTGTTATCAACATTTTGTATTTAAATAAGATCTAAACGAAGCAGATTTCGTCAACATTATGATGTAAGCTTCGAGAAAATTCTCATGTTCTTTGTTGAATGCGTCTGGTGAAAAGAAACACACAAAATTGTTAAACTATAAGATTGTGTGATAACAAGGCTTGTCATCACTGTTATTATTGCTCTGTGTTTTAGTTTCGATTGCGTGCCGTATTCATTCTTCAAAGGACTGTTGGGCGTGGCCAGTGCTTGACCGTGAACAAAATAGAGGAGGAGACGTGGGAAAGTGTAACGCTGCAGTCAGTGCTGAACACTACAAAGGCTGAGGAAGCTGGAGTGCTGACTACCTGCTGACTGAACTGTTCGCTCACCATTCAGAGCCCACCGCCCGAAGTAGTCTACCTTTCCTCTCTACGTACCTTGACATTAACGATATTATTGTCTTTACGGAACTGCGGAACGCCTATCTTTCTCACTCAGCCTATGTTCTCCATTCAGAAGAATACCTGGTGACTCTACACAATTTGCGTTGAATCTTTTTCACAAATATGAATAACATTTAACTGCCACGCTTTGCGCAAATACCAAGATCTACTGGTAATACGAGAACTGAGAAGGGCGTAAGACAATCTATCTCCGCTATTTTGCAACCTGTACATTGAGGAAACGAAGCCGGAAGAAAGGAAACTTCGGGAGTGGAACTGAAATTCAGAATCATAGGATTCAAATTAAACGATTCGTTGATGGTTACGCTGAGTGAAAATAAAGAATGAATTATAAGACCTGTTGAGTGAAATGAATAGCTAGTGGACAAAGAATACAGATAGAGAGCAAGCCAAACGAAGACGAAAGTACTGTATTGCCGCGCGGGGTGGCCGCGCGGTTGGAGGCGCCACGTCACAGATGGCGCGGCCCCTCCCGCCGGAGGTTCGAGTCCTCCCTCGGACATGGGTATGTGTGTGCTGTTCTTATCATAAGTTAGTTTAAGTAGTGTGTAAGTCTACGGACCGATGACCTCAGTAGTTTGGTCCCCTACGAATTCACACACATTTGAACATTTTTCACCCTGTATTATGGGGCAGAAGATAAATTTAGCATTAAAGTTGAGGACAATGTGCTAGGCAAAGTGAAATAACGCATGGTGGACGAAGCAAGGCCGAGCGGTTCTAGGCGCTTCAGTCTGGAACCGCACGACTGCTACGGTCGCAGGTTCGAATCCTGCCTCGGGGATGGAAGTGTATGATGTCCTTCGGTTAGTTAGGTTTAAGTAGTTCTAAGTTATAGGGGATTGATGACCTCAGATGTTAAGTCCCATAGTGCTCGGGGCCATTCGAACGAAGCAAAGAGAGAGGATGAAGCACACTTCCACAGGACAACAGAGCTTTCCTCGCTAAAAATAATCGTATACTATCAAACACAGGCCCCTTCAGCGACTTTATGTCGCAAGTTAAATTAACGACCCCCCCTCCCCCCCCCCCCCCCACACACACACAGAAACAGACACAGAAAACATAAAGGTGGTCCTACACAAGACAAACTTTGTGAACGGTGACACTGGATGGATTAAAATATCCTTTGTTTTTCCTTCTTACCATTCACTTACGGCAGTGTATCGACTTAAAAATATTCTCTGCTATACAGCAATTCAGAATTAGTACACTGATTACAAACGGTTGTAAGTACACTACTGGCCATTAAAATTTCTACACCACGAAGATAACGAGTTACAAACGCGAAATTTAACCGACAGGAAGAAGATGTTGTGATATGCAAATGATTAGCTTTTCAGAGCATTCACACAAGGTTGGCGCCGGTGGCGACACCTACAACGTGCTCACATGAGGAAAGTTTCCAACCGATTTCTCAAAGACAAACAGCAGTTAACCGGCGTTGCCTGGTGAAACGTTGTTGTGAAGCCTCGTGTAAGGAAGAGAAATGCGTACCATCACGTTTCCGACTTTGATAAAGGTCGGATTGTAGCCTACCGCGATTGCGGTTTATCGTATCGCGACATTGCTGCTCGCGTTGGTCGAGATCCAAAGATTGTTAGCAGAATATTGGAATCGGTGGGTTCAGGAACACTGTGCTGGATCCCAACAGCCTCGTATCACTAGCAGTCGAGTCTGCGGCTCGTGGTCTTGCGGTAGCGTTCTCGCTTCCCGGGTTCGGTTCCCGGCGGGGTCAGGGATTTTCTCTGCCTCGAGATGACTGGGTGTTGTGTGTCTTTCATCATCATTTCATCCTCATTCACTCGCAAGTCGCCATAGTGGCGTTAAAGAACTTGTGGAGCGCGGCCGAACCGCCCAGCGAGGGGTCTCCCGGCCATCAATGCCATAAGCTTATTATTATTATTATTATTATTATTATTATTATTATTACTAGCAGTCGAGATGACGGGCATCTTATCCGCATGGCTGTAACGGATCGTGCAGCCACGTCTCGATCCCTGAGTCAACAGATGGGGACGTTTGCATGACAACAACCATCTGCACGAACAGTTCGACGACGTTTGCAGCAGCGTAGACTATCAGCTCGGAGACCATGGCTGCGGTTACCCTTGACGCTGCATCACAGACAGGAGCGCCTGCGATGGTGTACTCAACGACGAACCTGGGTGCACGAATGGCAAAACGTCATTTTTGCGGATGAATCCGGGTTCTGTTTACAGCATCATGATGGTCGCATCCGTGTTTGGTGACATCGCGGTAAACGCACATTGGAAGCGTGTATTCGTCATCGCCATACTGGCGTGTCACCTGGCGTGATGGAATGGGGTGCCATTGGTTACACGTCTCGGTCACCTCTTGTTCGCATTGACGGCACTATGAACAGTGGACGTTACATTTCAGATGTGTTACGATCCGTGGCTCTAGCCTTCATTCGATCCCTGCGAAACCCTACATTTCAGCAGGATAATGCACGACCGCATCTTGCAGGTTCTGTATGGGCTTTTCTGGATACAGAAAATGTTCGACTGCTGCCCTGGCCAGCACATTCTCCGGATCTCTCACCAATTTAAAAGGTCTGGTCAGTGGTGGCCGAGCAACTGGCTCGTCACAATACGCCAGTCACTACTCTTGATGAATGGTGTTATCGTGTTGAAGCTGCATGGGTCGCTGTACCTGTACACGCAATCCAAGCTCTGTTTGTCTCAATGTCCAGGCGTCTCAAGACCATTATTACGGCCAGGGGTGGTTGTTCTGGGTACTGATTTCTCAGGATCTATGCACCCAAATTGCGTGAAAATGTAATCACATGTCAGTTCTAGTATAATATATTTGTCCAATGAATCCCCGTTTGTCATCTGTATTTCTTCTTGGTGTAGCAATTTTAATGGCCAGTAGTGTGTTTCATGCATAGCGATGCATCGATAATAATTATAGAGAAAATAAAAGAAAGTTCAATTGTTTTTTACATCCTTTGTCGGTGTTCTACTCCGTTACCCCAAAAAGTTTTGGGATTAGGTTAATAAAAAATAGATAAAACGTTAAGATGGTGGTTTTAATACACCAGGTTTTCTACATAGTTTCCCTTCACTTGAGTGCAACACGCAGAACGTTCATATGATCACGTGTGACTGTCAGAAAAGCCCTTCTTTGCCATGTTGTTTAACTCGCGCGTTACATTGACTTGAATGTCAGTTACGTGGTCGAAGCATTGACACCGTATATGAATTTATTCTCTTAGTCGTTTCGCGGTATAGCTCGCGCAGGATACGCAGTGACCAGTTTCCGTTCATAGCGCAGGGCGAGTTCTTTTGTTTGTTCGAAAGGGGAGGCCAATAAGTGTTTTCCACCTTTCGCCTGGTCAGCGGTGACAGAATTGAGGTATGCACCCTGCAATCTTTCTCAACCGAATTTACAGAAGCTATTCGGTAAAAAAAAAAATCATTTTTGCGTTACTTGTAGCATTATATGTCAGGTTCTAGTTGATGTGACGATCATTTCGTTAATGGTCATAGTTATTGTGATATTCACGTGGGTGTAAGACACTCCGCGGAATTCCAGAAAGTTTGCAGTGAAAAATAGGGGTCACTATGATTTTGCGTTTGATGTATATTGCATAATATGTTGCTGTGTATGAAATTTAGCTAACATACTGAATTTTTCTTTAGACTTAGGTCGAAGTCTTGTAACCTCCCCACCGAAATTTAAAAGAAATGACAATATTATATAGAAATGCTAATGGACATTGCGCTAAGTGTAACCTCTCCACTGAAATTTTAAAGACAGAAATAATAAATGAATAGGAGCCAAACGTAACCTCCCTAGCAAATAAATTTAATGACAATTAAACAAAAATTAGCAATCTGACTCAAATATAAGTTCTTCACAAAAATAATGAAAAACAATTCAGTGCTAAAGAAACTTCAGTGACAATGAAAATTCAATTACACCGAAATATCGGTCTTTGGCCCTGTGCAAAAATCAGAATTAAATTCTTACCTCATTGCAACAGCTAGTCAAATTTCTGCTCTTATTCTTGCGCACGGCTCGGAGGAACTGCATTGCAAATAATAATATGCCTTTTTTTGTGATTTTACTGAAATTTGTCTTTAAAAGAAGTGGAATGAAATGGGAAGTGCAACGAAATCGTTAGTTCAATAAAAAATAAAATTTTTTGTAAAATGCTTTTGAAATAAAAATTATTATTGGGACACTTGTTGGAGATTAATTACAATAAATAAACTTTACATTATCTGATCATTACCTTAATTAAAAGTATACCTCATTCAGCCTCTTGACCAGAATGCCGACAGACTACATCACTCAACCGCACTGGGCTGCTACTACTGACCGACCGCTCTGCATGACGACTACTAGCGTACTGCACGCCACTGAACAGAGCTACTGACTCGCAACAACTACTGACAGAGTACTCGACTGCATAGCGACAACTAGCGAACTGCTCGCAACACTCGCGCGGTCAAGCGCATACTCTCTGGTCAGAAGCTCTGCAATGCCTCGCCATCGCTGCTATGTTACATACGTGTTTCATAACCCTCCACTGGGGGGGCAAAATTTTGGCAGTGATGGTGAGTCATTTGGACTTGCCAAGCGCGGCAAAATTTTTCTTTAATTAATAAACTTCTACAATTTACAGAATATTTAGATGTAGTACATGAATTAAATGTTGTGCACACGCACTAAGTACAAAATATATCAGACAAAGACAAAATGTGAGTACAAAACATAGTAACAAATCAGAAAAATGTATATACAAATTATTTGATAGATAACAAAGTGCACACGCACTGAAAAAATTCTTTAGCATTTTCAGAACAAAAAAACAGACTGGCAAAAAATATTGTGTTGACAAGTGACATGAGTGCACATGCACTGCAGTTGAGAACATATCAGTAAATGATGAAATGTATATACAATTAGTAACAAATGACATAAGTGCATACGCATTGAAGTATTGAATATACAGAATAGTACAAATCATATTGAAAAATGAGAAAAGTGCACAGGCACTGAAGTTCAGTAGAACACATATTAACACCTAATATAAGTGCACATGCACTGTAGTTCAGAACATATCATTAAAATAAAAATGTATATACAATATAAAAGACAAGAGTGTACATATACTGTACTTCAGAACAAATCGAAAAAAATGTCTTTAGCATTTTCGCAATAAATAAACATAATGGTAAAAAATCATGTCGACCAGTGACATAAGTGTACTCGCACTGGAGTTCAGCAAATCTAAAAAAAATGTATAACCCATGAACATAAATGATGTTAACCAAAAAATGATTTTCACTATGTGACAAGAATTAGGATAGGAAAGGGAAGGATTGCATCATGGTTGTAGCACTTTAGATTGCACATAGCTGCTCTGAAAGTCCATATCTTTCCACAGAAGTACAACACCAAGTGACACAACTTGAAGTTCTTTTCCCATCAGAATTTATCAGCGTAGCCAAGACACTGAATTGTCGTAGTAATATTCCATGTTTTCATTTTGGCAGTACATTAGGTACACCAAACAGTGGGACCATAATAACGTCTTCATCGCTCACAGTGGTGGACAGCATGTCGTGTCAACACCACGCTCTTACAAGGCACACCAACGTAGAATTAGTGCAAAACCAAATATAGTGCTCCATGATCATGAGGATGGACAGGACAAATGGACATTGCAGTAATTCAGGATAGTTAGCTCATGAGGTGAAGGACATTAAGTCACATAATATTGACAATTACAGTCTTCATTAGTAGTTTGTGGCATTCATAGCCCAGTTATTGAACATTTCTGTACCAAGTATGTAGTATTACAGAAAAATGTTCATTAATTGTTTTACATAGAATCAGTAGCCTTCTTTTCCTAGTTACAAAGCATTATGAAATAATCGCATTCTTTTCCAGTTACAAAGTATAGCATAGTTAATTAATCATTTGTCATTCCAATATAGTAAGAATCATTAGCCTTCTCCTAATTACAAAGCATTATGAAACAATCGCATTCTTTTCCAGTTACAAAGTATGGCATAGTTAATTAATTATTTGTCAGTTAATTAATCATTTGTCATTCCAATATAGTAAGAATCATTAGCCTTCCCCTAATTACAAAGCATTATTAAACAATCACATTCTTTCCCAATTATAAAGCATATCATAATTAATTAATCATTTGTCTTCCAATAGTAATAATCATTAGCCTTTTCCTAATTACAAAGCATTATTAAACAGTAATTAAGATTCATTAACCTTCTAATTACAAAGCATAGCATCATTTGTCATTTCAATATAGTAAGAATCATATTCTTTTCCGGTTACAAAGTATAGCATTGAAAACAAGAGTTAATTAATGGCATAATTAATAACATATTCATGGAGTGACATTAATTATTGGCACTCAGTGGCCAGCAAGTATTGAATGGAATAAAACATAGTTCATCATTCAGTATTACTCAGATCATTACGAAGTCATTATTAAAAATCAGTTAATTACAGTCATAGCATTAATAATCATGGGCATTATAAGTAGTCTCATTACAATAAACAGTGCCAGTTATTAGCTAGTGACAAAGCATTATTTTAAATACATACTTTTTTTTTGTCTCATTAAGAAGTCATTACTTAAGTGACATACTATTCAGAGTTGATCAGTATTATTCAGAATTATCATAAACTAGTGACATTATGTGGGACTGGCAATACCTCTTTTAGCAATGCATTGCGTTGGGATCGATAATTAATTGCTGAGGCATAACAGTATTTGCTTTTGACCTATTGCTGCAAATGAGGATAGGTAACGTCATTCATCATGAGTCAGCTGTAGCAAGGTTATGTAACAAGGCAGTATATGTGATCACATTTATAAATGATAAACACAAATGGGTAGAAAATAAAAATGCAAGTACTAGAACAGGTATAATAAGTAACAGGTTTAGTAATTATCATGAAAAGCTTCTCCTGGAAAAAATACAAAATGGATTATTGACCTGAAAGAAGAAACGCACACTATGCTGAAAAGTAGTGAACTTCGAATTAACAGGTAGTGAAATGTGTATAAAAAATGTGTTCCATAGCTGTCCTTTCCAAAACTTTCCGTCATCCTACTATGCAATATAACACCTGCTGTCAAAACAAACTGCAACAAATACTTAAATAACTACATAGCATAAATACATAACTTCAACATTATCCTCATCTGTAAAGAAAACTTCATTATCCATATCATCATAACTTCACTATTATCATCACCTGTAAATAAAAACTTCATTATTCATAATACCATTTCCTTCATCATTATTCATCAGTATTCATTATCATCTGCAAAAAATCACTTCATTACTCATTATACAACTATTCCTTATCTCTAACATATTTCATCACTAAAACTAAGATGTGTAGTTCTGTCTGACAGCCTGCATCAATCACCTTGTATTCTGAAAGAAAAAATTAGTTAAGACTGCTATTCTACGATGAGTATAGTATATTCTTGTTAATGCTTGTTAATCCTGATCCATTTACTCTTCCTCATAAAGTTATTGCATCCTCTTTCGTTTATTCCGTAGGTGAAATTCCCATTTCTGTTGAATTTATTTCTTACACGCATCATTTCTTTCTGAAATTGATGGACAGAGATTAATGTCTTGCATTTAAATCATATACCCACTAAATAATGACTGGTTTATGGTGACATAATTAATCGTACAGCATAACATGACAGAAAACGTAATGTGTCAAAGACATTGACAGTGTTCAGATGCAAAAATGTACACAGAATAATACAATGCAGCAGCAAAAAATGTAAAACAGTCACGATGTTGAGATGTCATAAGGCAAAAAAAAAAAAATGTCAAAGTCGACTGGTGTGTGTTATATCTTAGCTATTTCACAATGCATACAAACAAAACTGGAGTACAATCATATACACAAAAAAATGGAAAATGTGCACGGTCTGATGTGTAACGACAAGAAAAGCGACCTGCTAACCTTACCTTGCCGGGCACTTGCCAAGAAAAATACAATAATCATCAGTAATTAGTCAGGTGAATATAATTGCATTAGTAAATGGCATCATAGTGTGTTGAATCATAAAGTGTCTTCATTCAATAAACGGTTTAATGTTTGAGATATGGTGATTGCCTTTCGATTTTCTGGTTCTCAAAGTTTCGACGTGTACAACATTGGGGTGAGGGATGCTGCGAATCCGATATGGACCTGCGTATAGAAGTTCAAATTTACTGCACTTACCTTTTAATTTACTGGATAAATAGTGTGTACGTACTAATATCTTCTGTCCAACGTGAAAGTCGCGGCGTGTACAAACCTGTTTTTGCTGTCTTCTCCGGCGCTCTGCGGCACGTTTGATGTTGTTCAGCGCAATGTCAATTATTTCGTGGTGTCTTAGTCGACGACATTTGGGGAAGTTTACTAATTCTTTAATTTTGTTTGGTGGTTCAACGTTTTTCAGTATAACAGATGGAGATAGCATAGTGGATTCATTTGGAATGGAATTAATTACATCTTGGAATGAGAGTATGTGTGTATCCCAATCAATATGTCTTTTGTGGCAGTATATTCGGCACAGCTTACCAATTTCTTTCATTAATGTTTCACAGGGGTTCGAAGAAGCATGGTACTTGGATATATAGATCGGAGAAATGTTTCTGGCTCGTAACATGCGTATCCATATGGCACTATGAAATTGAGATCCATTGTCAGAAATTACTTTCATCACATGCCCTACATGAAATAGAAAATGTTTTACAAATGCTTTCGAAACAGTTTTAGCAGTAGCTTTGCGTAATGGAGTGAAAGTAACAAATTTTGAAGTGAGCTCAACAGCGACAAAGATGTAGCAAAAACCTCTGTTAGTTCTGGGAATCGGACCAAAAATATCTACTGCGGCCATATGTCTTAATTTAACAGGTATAATGGGATATAAAGGAGGAATATGTGAAATGGTGTCTGATTTAGCTTTCTGGCAAATTTTACAAGACGCTAAAACTCGTCGTATACGTTTCTTCATGTTGGTAAAATAACAGTTCTGTCTCAGTATAAGAAAACATTTTCTTGCTCCGTAATGTGCGTAACTTAAATGAGTGTACCAAATTAATTTGTTAACCAGTTCGTCAGGAATGCATAATAACCAATTGTTGCTGTCAGGATGAGAGCGGCGAAACAGAATGTCATTGCGTACAGTGTAGTGGTTCCTAATCGTAACATTTTTCCTATCTTGCCAAAGGTGTTTAATTTCTTTCCACACGTTGTCTTTATTTTGCTCCTTTGCTATGTCCTGTAATGACGATGAAATAAAGTTTTCAAATGCAACTTGCTGAATGTACATGACACTGAAATTTGTTTTGCAGAAGTTGGTTGCTACGTCTTGCTGATTGTTGCCGAGAGAACGCGACAGTGCGTCTGCTACAACATTCCGTGCCGGGAATGTGGACAATCGTAAAATTAAATTCTTGTAAATAAAGTTTCCATCTACTTAACCTGTCGTGAGTAAATTTAGCTGAAAGCAAAAATTGTATCGCTCAGTGGTCTGTGTAGACGGTGGTATGTCTGCCATAAACGAAGTGCCGAAATCTCGTAAAAGCCCATACAACACATAATGTTTCAAGTTCTGTAACGGAGTAATTTCGCTCAGCAGGTGACAGAATGCGGCTTGCAAATGCGATGTTTTTGATTACTGTAGAACCATCTTCTACAATTTCCTGGAAAATGTGTACGCCTAAAGCCGTGTTAGAACTGTCGGTGGCAATGGAGAAATTTCTAGTAAGGTCTGGGTGCGATAAAAGTGGAGCATTCAACAAAGCATGCTTCAAATAACATTCTCGTGGACAAAATTCTGCGTGTCAAAAGTAATGTTTGCGTTACTGTAATATGCAATCTGTGCTGTATCTGGTTAAAATCTATCGTATGTGTTATTATTTACGGGAGAATGTTGTGGCATATCCACTATATGAACTGTTCTGTTATTTCTTACTGACGTGTTACGCTATCGATGACACCTATTGTCTGTTTCATTCATGATTATTTGTTGTTGCTGATGTTGTTGCTGCTAATATGATCGACTGTTATTAAATGTACGCTGAAAATTGTGCTCGTTATTTTTACGTCTGTCATGATAGTAATTTCTATACGGCGCATTGCGATAGGAATTGAAATGGTGTGTTGTCTGTACGTAGTTATTTCTTTGCTGCCATGCGTTACTATTTGTTGGAGCTGGGACTATACGTGCACGCGGCGAAACATTAAAGTTTAGTTGACCTTGTAGACTGCATTGTTGGTTACGTATGCTAAGCGGCTGACTTTCATGCTATTGCGGTGAAAAACGTCTATTGTTACCAAAATGTGGTTCCTGTTACTAATAATTTTACACATACTGATGATTACGATTTTATCTGTTATTAAAATTACGCTGGTTCTGGAGTGCCTAAAGAATGTTGTCACTTTCAGTAAAAATTTGTCACATCGGGTTTTCTTTAGTCATTTTTCTTAATTCTAGGTAGAGCAATAGTTAAAGAGCAGTTTTGATAGATATAAAGGATAGTAGAAGAAAAGGCAGCAGTGCAGAAAACTAAAGATGAAACAGCACTACTACAGCTCGGGGCCCTATGCTCGCTACGGCACATATTCATTAAAGCGTAATGAATCCCCTGAGGTCATTTACGCACTGCAAATAAATTTTAGTTTTTGCGTTACAGGCAATAGCGGTAAAAATTCAAAAGCAAATAGTTGTATCCATGTTAATTCTAGTTTCTGCATTATAGGCAATGCTGTTGTAAATACAATAGCAAATTGTCGCATCTGGTTCAAAGCTAGTTTCTGCATTACAGGTAGTAGCGGTGAATGTACAAAGATAAATTGTCGTATACAGTGCAAAGCGTGTACCTGTGTTCTGTCATTATTAAATTCTTTACATTTTCTGGCTGATAAAAATTGCTCGTAATCTACGTTCTCGTCATTGAATTTGAAAACACGTTCGGGTTTGTGTGTGAATCTGTTTGTCTGTGTCGTTTCGTACTTCAAGTTGCGTAGCTTTTCAGATTTTAAGTCGCGTGGCTTTTCGGATTTTACGTCTCGTAGTCTCTGTAAATTGCTCACATGATACGCGCTGCGTGAGTCTGACAAATGCTCGTAACGTGGCGGATTCTGTGACGTATTGGTGACTGAAATAGTTTTTAATTCTGTTACTTGAAAACTTTCGACATTTTGGTTGTTCTGTCGTTCACTTTTATTATTGACTTCCGTATTCGGAGTGTGTGAAACTTCCACTGACTCTAAATTAACTTCGTCGCGAATCTGTACTGCGTTTTTAGGGCATTGTTCAGTGATTGCATTAATTTCGTGTATCTGTGTTTCGTTTGCTGAACATTGTTCGGTGACTGCAATAATCCCGTCTTTATGTGATTCTGTTGTGTCTACACGTGTGCTACTTAATTCTTGTGCAACAGTGCCAACTTCTTCATTACTGTTATTAGCACAAGTCTTAGTATCTACACGTAATTGTATTTTAGTGTCCTGACATTGTATGGTAACAGCTGTAATCTGTTCGCTAGCTTGTTTGTTCTGTTCATTAAGGTTATCGTGTTTTTCTCTCGGCTGTTTAATACCTTCAGAAAATTGTTTGTTCCGTTCTCTAAATTGTTTGTTCTCTTCTTCCAGTCGTTTGTTCTGCTCATCAAGTTTTTCATTAAGTTGTTTGTAATCTTCCCTAAGTTGTTTGAACTGTTCATTAAGTTGTTTGAAATTTTGTACCAAAAATGCCATAAATTGACCCCTAGTAACATTACTTACTCCATTATCAGTGCTGTTTGATTGTGTACCTGCAATTGTCGCGTTAAATGAATCCGTCGAATTTTCAGTACACTGACCATTTTCGTTCGAAAAATTTGTCTGTACGTTATTTGAATTTTCTAAATCGGGTGTGTTAAGCTCGGCAGCGCTCATTACAATAGGGCGCTCCGCATCATCGATTGTCGTCAAATCAACACAAGACACAATCGAGTTCGTTTGTTCATCATTAAGGTCTACATCATTATTAATGGTTGGAACGCACTGATTGTTAGTAAACGCAGGATTGACATCATTACACTGCGTGTCACAATTACTATCGGTCACGTTGTTTAAGTCGGTAATTTCGTTCATAATACCTCGCGATACACTATTCACAGTCTTTCGCGGCATTTTTGCAATAGTCACAATTATTCACAAAACAAATAAGCACAATGCAAAAGCAACACATAAATACAACAGAGCAACGAATTGCCGTTGACCTGTAGAAAGAAAGTCACAAGATTAGTAAAAGCGTAGCGCCAAATCCTAATTATACTTAAGCAAATAAGAGCAGATATCTGACTGTCTTTCAAAAGACTCTCAACGAAATACGATCCTGGACTGGGTGTCGCCAAGTGTAACCTCCCCACAAAAATAATTTAAATGTAATGACAATATTATTTAAGAATACTAATGGACATTGCGCTAAGTATAACCTCCCTAGCAAAATTTAAATTTAATGACAATAAAAGTGAGAATCGCGATCTGACTCAAATATAAATTCTTCACACAAAAAAAATTAAAGTCTATTCAGTGATAAGAAAATCTCAGTGATAATGATAACTCAATTAAACCGAAATGTCGGTCTTTGGCCCTGTGCAAAAAAATCTGAATTAAATTCTTACCTCATTGTAACTGCTAGTCAAATTTCTGCTCTTATTCTTGCGCACGGCTTGGAGGAACTGCATTGCAAATAATAATATGCCTTTTTTTTGTAATCTAATTGAAAACTGAAACTTTTCTTTAAGGGAAGTGGAACGAAATTAAATAAATTTGTTTTTGTAAAAATTGCTTTGAAACCAAAATTATTATTGGGGGCACTTGTTGGAGATTAATTACAATAAATAAACTTTACATTATCTGATCATTACCTTAATTAAAAGTATACCTCATTCAGCCTCTTGACCAGAATGCCGACAGACTACATCACTCAACCGCACTGGGCTGCTACTACTGACCGACCGCTCTGCATGACGACTACTAGCGTACTGCACGCCACTGAACAGAGCTACTGACTCGCAACAACTACTGACAGAGTACTCGACTGCATAGCGACAACTAGCGAACTGCTCGCAACACTCGCGCGGTCAAGCGCATACTCTCTGGTCAGAGGCTCTGCAATGCCTCGCCATCGCTGCTATGTTACATACGTGTTTCAGTCTCTATCTGCCACCAATCTCAAGAAAACTGATCTCATATAGCATACTCATCTGCGCACCGCGCCAGCAAAAAAGCCGGAGTGAAATACCCACAACATTCCCAGGCTGTGGCTAAGCCATGTCTCCGCAATATCCTTTCTTTCAGGAGTGCTAGTTCTGCAAGGTACGCAGGAGAGCTTCTGTAAAATTTGGAAGGAGACGAGGTACTGGCAGAAGTAAAGCTGTAAGGACCGGGCGTGAGTCATGCTTGGGTATCTCAGTTGCCGGCACGATAGCTCAGCGTGTTCGGTCAGAGGGTTCGCAGCCCTCTGTAATAAAAAAAAAACTGAGTTAATCGATCAACAACGAACTTAAAGGATGTGTTACAACGTCCGCCCCTAGCAGATGCAACGAACGAAAGCGAACAAAATGAGAGCCGGCACGGTAGCTCAGCGTGTTCGGTCAGAGGGCTTCGTGCTCTCTGTAAAAAAAAATAAAATAAAATAAAATAAAATAAAATAAAAAATAAAAAAATGACAAGGCAACAACGAACTACTTGAACGGATGTCTTGTGACGTCCGCCCAGACCCAACGCAACGAACAATACCGAACAAAAAGGAAAAAAAAGAAAAAAAAGTTGGTAGAGCACTTGCCCGCGAAAGGTAAAAGTCCCGAGTTCGAGTCTCGGTCCGGGACACAGTTTTAATCTGCCAGGAAGTTTCATCCACAACGTTCTTTATATTTCATAAACGGTTTGAGATATCGAAATGAGATTTTGGCAAATGATAGCACACAAAGAGGAGCATATTTTGCCATATCGTTATTATGTAAAACTTCATTTTCTACTTTGTTATTCCAATAACTACAGACTTTTTCGGTGGAATAATATAGTTTTTAAGGGCCATTGCTAGCTTGTGAAACGAGAAATGCTATGGGTTTTGGAACAATGTATGTTTAGACATTACACTTTTTTTGTATCGAGGATATGCTTTTCCATAAGCTACTGACTTTAGTTTTCTTCAGTTCCTCACCTAATAAACCACTGTTTAAGAATTCTCTCGCAACTGTGTCTGCACAAGATGTTACTGAGGTGAGACTAAACTCTGCTGTGTTTTGGCAAGCCGGCCGCGGTGGCCGTGCGGTTCTAGGCACTTCAGTTTGGAACCGCGTGACTGCTACGTTCGCGGGTTTGAATCCTGCCTCGGGCATGGATGTGTGTGATGTCCTTAGGTTAGTTAGGTTTAAGTAGTTCTAAGTTCTAGGGGACTGATGACCACAGATGTTAAATCCCATAGTGCTCAGAGCCATTTGAACTATTTGTTTTGGCAAAAGAAGCAAATTTTGACACAGCAATCAGAGAAATGTGTAGGTTTAACTCAAAATTGTCACTCATGGCGCTTCTCTGAATATTACAAATGGTTAACAAGCCAAGCGGAAATAAATCGCTGCATTTTCGGCGGAACGAAAGCAGCGATGACAGTAGAATTTTCTGATTGGTCACCGGGCAAGTGTTGGCGTGAAGGAGCCCCACTTAATATTTACAAAAAATGTGAGCATAGGCTTCATTTTAGAGCGACACTTTCCCTGCAGCACTTGGCATTTTCCCTACAGTGCTCTGAGCGACCCTCCGCTACTGTCGCTCTCCCATCGCTTCCTCCGCTGACTGCGCATGTAGCGGCCATGGTATTTTGCACGAACTATTCGTGTTGATAACGCCACCTCTCATCGCCTACGATGATTTTTTCCAGAAAAGAATTGTTTACATTTTGCATTTCAATAATTCGCAGCAGGCGTCCACGCGTCGTTTATTTTCTGGAGTCAAGGCGGGCAGGATAAACTTTGCAGACACTTTTCCCTTCTACAAAATGTTCTGGACAATGTCTTGAATACTTGATTCAGAGACGTTACTCCAGAGCAGTTTTTGAGAGAAAGACATTGACACATAACAGTTACAGATCCATTACTTTATAGTGACTGGTCACGACTGTTTGGTCGAATGTACATCTGTTCTTTGCAGTTGTCACTTCAAGCTGACACTGTAGTTACTGCGCTGACGACGCTTATACGCCAGGAATAAAATCAGTCTCGGAACGTTTTGGATTGACTGTGTTTACAACTCCCCTTCGTCAGAAGGACAACATCGAAGCAATAATCCATTTCCCGCTATATGTTCCGAAGGACTGAGAGCTTAGCAACGCAGACGCATCACCACATCAGAAATGTGCATTTTGAGTTCTGGAATTGTTTTTAGCAAAGGAGGCACATAGACGAGGTGTTTCGTATAACGTCATAAAAAGAAATTCGTGGGTGTCAGGTTCCGGGATCTTGGTGGACAAGAGCAAAACACAATGACGTCATGTTTGGAAGATTAACAGAAAATGACATTTTCCACTTTCGCTTTAGTGGACAAAAATGGTTTGGAATATTGATTATTAACGGGGGAATCACGATCGTAACGCAGTGTTTGGTTGCTCTATTCTGTTGCAAGGTAAAACCTGTGGAAACTGTATCAAGCTATGACATTACCCATTGTACAACAACATCTAGGTAAATGTTTGTTGAAATACTTAGCTCCCTGAAGAAAACTGGACAGTACTATTTTTCTGTTTTGTAATGGTTTTACCGGCCACTTGATACCGTTGTGACCGTTTTACAGACATTCAAAGAAAATCTACTGTGTGCAGCGTGGAAATATACAGTTCATGCCATATTGGTTGGAGGCAACTTTAACCTACAGATTATAGACTGGGACGCCTTTGGATTCGCTGCAGGTGGCACGAATGGACAAACAGTCTAGTGAAGTGCTTCGAACACTTTTTCCGAAAATTGCCTTGAACAACTAGTTGGACAACCCATATGCAACTGAAATATTTTGGATCTTGTAGCTGCAAACAGCCCTGACCTTATCGACAGTGTCAATACATAGACAGAGATATGATGCCATCATAGCGATAGTGGTTACTAAAGTTAATAACTGTCAGAAACGCAAGGAGAGTGTTTATGCTAGAAAAAGCAGATAAGCAGTTGTCAGCATCGCGCTCTAGAGACGTAAGTGCCAAGTGGGTGGATTAAGAATGGAAAGAACACGCTGTGGTTTAATAATAAAATTTGGAAAATGCTGAGGAAACACAGACCGCTGCACTTTCGGCTCAAAAAAAGAGCGCGCAAATGTTGACAGGCAAAAGTTAGAAGAAATTCGTGCGTCTGTAAGGAGATAAATGCGCGAGGCGAACAACTTCCACCGTCATACCTTAGCGAAAGGTCTTGTCGAGAACCCGAGAAAATTCTGGTCATATGTTAAATTACTAAGAGAGTCGAAGGATTTGGTCTAGTCACTCGCCGACCACTCTGGGGTGGCAACAGAAGACAGCAAAAGGAAAGCTGAAGTTTTAAATTACATGGTTAAGAAATCATTCGTGCACGAAGATCGTATAAACATACAGTCGTTTGACTGTTGTACAGACTCCTGCATAGAGGGCAGAGAAACTGGCGTGGCACAGACAAGCAAACGAAAGAATTGAAAACAAATAAATCATCTGGTCCGCATGGAGTCCCAATTCGGTTTTACATTGCATCATTGGACATCTTACTTGGCCTACATTTATCGTGAATCTCTCTCCCAGTGGAAAGTCCCAAGCGCCTGTGAAAAAGCGCAAGTGTCTACAGTATATACACTACTGCTCATTAATTTCAATGTACCCTGGTATTTCAGATTTACAACATAAATCAAACGTTATTTCTCACAAAATACAATTGTATTAACTTCTACATATATAATACAATCACAACTTTCATCAAAGTATCCTCCTTTGGATGTAATGACTGCCTCACAAACTCGAGGCACGCGGTCAATCAGCTTTTGTAGGTACCGTGAATCTATATGATTCCACACATCCTTAACAATATTCCAGGGATGTTCCTTGCTGGATATATTAACTTCCCTGATTCGTCTGTCCACTTCTTCCCAGATCATTTCAATGGGATTACAATCGGGGCTTTGGGACGGCCATACCATATCATTCGGTACTTTCTGTTTTTCCTTTGAGGCAATGTAGTTCGTACAGTATGCCGACCGATGTTTTGGGTCATTATCCTGTTGTAACGTGAAAACTTTCCCTATTAAGCGCAGCCCACTTCGTATTGCATGATACTGGAGTATGCGGTGGTTCTGCTTCTGATCCATACATCCTTCTATTTTCACAATGTCGCCAAAATATCCCCAAACCATAATAGAACCTTCACATTGTTTAACTGTGGGTATAGCACACTGCTGGGCTACCCTTTCCCCTACAATTCGGCGAACAAATATTCTCCTTCTGGTTTCAAAACTCTCGAACTTCGATTCATCGGTGAATAACACCTTCGTCCACTCTTCCGATGTCCAATTACAATGTTTTCTAGCCCATTCAAGTCTCTTCTATTTATTTATGGGCCTTAGAAGGGGTTTTCTTGCTGTGGCACATCCTTACAAGCCGGCTTCAGTCAGTCTCCTTTTTACTGTTGCAACAGATATTGTCGTCATATGTTTACGAGGTAGTCCTGATCGTGGTATGCCCTTATTGCTACCTGTTGTCTTCTGGCGGTGAAGGATGTATTGCAATCCCCCTATAGAGACGCTACACTGTTTCGCAATTTGGCGAATAGGTAAACCTGCTTGGCTAAGTGCTACAATTGCAGCACGTTTCTCTATGGATATCTTCACTCGTGGAGCCATACTAGCGATGTGCACACTTCATTGTCACGAAGGAACTGACGTGCAGGAACCACATGTTATGTATCGTAGCAGTGCTTGTCGTTCGCTGTGGACATCACAATACTACAGGGAACAACACAGGTGCACCAAATGCGGCGTCCGTCGGCAAATAGGTAAACAAACATATCAGAAGGTACATATCGTTTACGGACACAACATTGTTTGTTCGATACTATTGTACCTCGATTACCACGCACAAAAATCATGACATGTGGGCAACTGTTGTACTATTCCCTTACTTCCTCAACCGTGCCCACGGTATTAGAACTTATCTACAGAGAACTAGATGTCAGTTACTGAGTATATTGAAATTAATGAGCGGCAGTGCAAGAGAGATAAAAGAAATGAACCGCATACAAACCAATATCCTTAACATCGGTTTGCTGCAGAGTTCTTGAACACATTCTGAGTTCGAATACACTAAATTTCCTTGAGACAGAAAAGCTCCTGTCCACAAATCAGCAACGATTTGTTCATCGCTAGTGTGCAACTCGGTTGGCCCTTTTCTCACGTGGTATCCTACAAACCGTGAATGGAGCGCAACAAGTAGACTCCATATTCCTAGATTTCCGGAAATCATTTGACACGATGCCCCATAACAGAGTGTTCACAAAGGTCCGAGCGTTCGGTTTAGATTCCCAGGTATTTGAGTGACTCGAGGACTTTTAAACTAATAGAACCTAGTACGTTGTCCTCGACGGCGAGCGATAATCTCAGGAAAGGGTGTCGTCAGGAATGCAATCGTGATAGGACCGCTACTATTTTCGATGTACATAAATTATTAGGCGGACAGGGTGGGCAGCAATCTATGGTTGGCTGCTGACGGTGTACGGAAAGGAGTCGTCGTTGAGCTACTCAAAGAGGGTAAAGATGAGTAAGACAAAATGTCTAGTTGATGTGAAGAATCGCAGCTAGCTCTAAATACTAGAAAATATGAGTTAATGCAGATGAGAAGGAAAAACAAAACCACAATGTTCGAATAGAACATTGGTAGTGTGCTGCTTGACACAGTCACATCCATCAAGTATCAAGGCAAAATGATATGAAATGGAACGAGCACGTCGGGTTAGTAGTAGGGAACGCGAATGCTCGACATCGCGTTTTTGGGAGAATGTTGGGAACCTGTAACTCATTCATAAAGGATAAGGTGTATAAGAAGATCGACCCATTTTTGAGTACTGTTCGAGTTCTGGTATCCCCACCAGCTTCTTGATTAAAGGAAGACATCAAAGCAATTCAGAGGCGTGCCACTACGTTTGTTAGCAATAGGTTCGATCAACATGCAAATATTAAGTAGATGCTTCGCGAACTCAAATGGGAATCCCTGGAGGGAACACGATGCCCTATTGGGGAAATTTGGATAACTGGCATTTGAGGCCGACTTCAGAATGATTCTACTGTCACCAACGTGCACCCTAAGACAAGAAAAGACGCACCACAAAGGAATTATCTGAATGGGACGCAAAAATTCGGTAGATATGACATACATGTAGAGACAAGCAAATTATTACAGTTTCAGGAGAATTGGATGGTTTATTCAAGAGAAGGGGCTTCATAAATTGTGCAATAATGCATTGCTCCATCTCTGGCCATTATGCAAGCATTTATTCGGCTTGCTATTGACTGACATGGTTGTTGGATGTCCTCCTAAGAGATACTGAAACGTCCCCTTAGAAAAATTAATGAATGACTGTGCTGATAAACCTATTACATTATTTGATTTTCAAACAGCTGAGTAGAACTGAACGTACTCAGACATTTCGGTCTTTGCCTATTCTGATTAACATTAAACTGACACACAATATTTTTAGCGCAACGCAATCTGACTTTCAATAATCCCTACAAAAGAATGGCCCTGACTAACATTAACCTATACCTTTCACAAATCACTTACCTCACAAAAATCTTCGTTACTCGAACTACTGCAATACAATGAGCACCACTACTGCCGGCTAAATAAAAGATTCAAACTACTGAAGGCACTAACTACTGATAGGCATACTAAGCGAATGAAAGATTTTGATAGAGAACAAACAATGTATTTACCTCAATAGTGTTCAAAACTCATTATATATATATTATCAGTTCATGACATCCAGTCTTACAAATTTACTGTCTATGATGGACACACGTCCAGATCATCCACTCTCAAAACTCCGCCATCTCTCTCCCCACATCCATCACTGCTGGCGGCTCACCTCCAACTGCGCAGCGCTACGCGCTGTTCACATCCAGCTGCCCAACACTACAATAGCAAATTCCAACAATGCCACCCAGCCACAGACTGCACACGGCACAGCCAGTGATTTTCATACAGAGCGCTACATGGCGGTGACGTTACCAATATAAGAACCTAAACAGCCTACTTACATAGCCCCCCCTCCCCCTATGAACCATGGAGCTTGACGTTGGTGGGGAGGCTTGCGTGCCTCAGTGATACAGATAGCCGTAACGTAGGTGCAACCACAATGGAGGGGTATCTGTTGAGAGGCCAGGCAAACGTGTGGTTCATGAAGAGGGGCAGCAGTCTTTTCAGTAGTTGCAGGGGCAACAGTCTGGATGATTGACTGATCTGGCCTTGTAACACTAACCAAAACAGCCTTGCTGTGCTGGTACTGCGAACGGTTGAAATCAAGGGGAAACTACAGCCGTAATTTTTCCCGAGGGCATGCAGCTCTACTGTATGGTTAGAGATGATGGCATCCCCTTGGGTAAAATTTTCCTGAGGTAAAATAGTGCCCCATTCAGATCTCCGGGCGGGGACTACTCAAGAGGACGTCGTTATCAGGAGAAAGAAAACTGGTATTCTATGGATCGGAGCGTGGAATGTCAGATCCCTTAATCGGGCAGGTAGGTTAGAAAATTTAAAAAGGGAAATGGATAGGTTAAAGTTAGATATAGTGGGAATTAGTGAAGTTCGTTGGCAGGAGGAACAAGACTTTTGGTCAGGCGAATACAGGGTTATAAGCACAAAATCAAATAGGGGTAATGCAGGAGTCGGTTTAATAATGAAGTAAAAAATTGGGAATTCGGGTAAGCTACTACAAACAGCATAGTGAACGCATTATTGTGGCCAAGATAGACACGAAGCCCACGCCTACTACAGTAGGAAAAGTTTATATGCCAACTAGCTCTGCAGATGATGAAGAAATTGATGAAATGTATGATGAGATAAAAGAAATTATTCAGGTAGTGAAGGGAGACGAAAATTTAATAGTCATGGGTGACTGGAATTCGAGAGTAGGAACAGGGAGGGAGGGAAATGTAGTAGGTGAATATGGATAGGGGGTAAGAAATGAAAGAGGAAGCCGCCTGGTAGAATTTTGCTCAGAGCACAACTTAATCATAGCTAACAGTTGGTTCAAGAATCATAAAAGAAGGTTGTATACATGGAAGAAGCCGGGAGATACTAACAGGTTCCAGATAGATTATATAATGTTAAGACAGAGATTTAAGAACCAGGTTTTAAATTGTAAGACATCCCCAGGAGCAGATGTGGACTCTGATCACAATCTATTGGTTATGAACTGTAGATTAAAACTGAAAAAACTGCAAAAAGGTGGGAATTTAAGGAGATGGGACCTGGATAACCTGGCTAAACCAGAGGTTGTACAGAGTTTCAGGGAGAGCATAAGGGAACAATTGACAGGAATGGGGGAAAGAAATACAGTAGAAGAAGAATGGGTAGCTTTGAGGGATGAAGTAGTGAAGGCAGCAGAGGATCAAGTAGGTAAAAAGACGAGGGCTAGTAGAAATCCTTGGGTAACAGAAGAAATATTGAATTTAATTGATGAAAGGAGAAAATATAAAAATGCAGTAAATGAAGCAGGCAAAAAGGAATACAGACGTCTCAAAAATGAGATAGACAGGAAGTGCAAAATGGCTAAGCAGGGATGGCTAGAGGACAAATGTAAGGATGTAGAGTCTTATCTCACTAGGGGTAAGGTAGATACTGCC
Source organism: Schistocerca americana (assembly GCF_021461395.2). Classification (NCBI taxonomy): domain Eukaryota; kingdom Metazoa; phylum Arthropoda; class Insecta; order Orthoptera; family Acrididae; genus Schistocerca; species Schistocerca americana. The sequence continues at coordinate 613,681,928 of NC_060122.1, forward strand.
TACAGGAAAATTAAAGAGACCTTTGGAGAAAAGAGAACCACTTGTATGAATATCAAGAGCTCAACTGGAAACCCAGTTCTAAGCAAAGGAAGGAAAGCAGAAAGGTGGAAGGACTATATAGAGGGTCTATACAAGGGCGATGTATTTGAGGACAATATTACGGAAATGGAAGAGGATGTGGATGAAGATGAAATGGGAGATATGATACTGCGTGAAGAGTTTGACAGAGCACTGAAAGACCTGAGTCGAAACAATGCCCCAGGAGTAGATAACATCCCATTAGAACTACTGACAGCCTTGGGAGAGCCAGTCCTGATGAAACTCTACCATCTGGTGAGCAAGATGTATGAGACAGGTGAAATACCCTCAGACTTCAAGAAGAATATAATAATTCAAATCCCAAAGAAAGCAGGTGTTGACAGATGTGAAAATTACCAAACGAACAGTTTAATAAGTCACAGCTGCAAAATACTAACGCGAATTCTTTACAGACGAATGGAAAAACTAGTAGAAGCCGACCTCGGGGAAGATCAGTTTGGATTCCGTAGAAATATTGGAACACGTGAGGCAATACTGATCCTACGACTTATCTTGGAAGCTAGACTAAGGAAAGGCAAACCTACGTTTCTAGCATTTGTAGACTTAGAGAAAGCTTTTGACAATGTTGACTGGAATACTCTCTTTCAAATTCTGAAGGTGGCAGGGGTAAAATACAGGGAACGAAAGGCTGTTTACAATTTGTACAGAAACCAAATGGCAGTTATAAGAGTTGAGGGGCATGAAAGGGAAGCAGTGGTTGGGAAGGGAGTGAGACAGGGTTGTAGCCTCTCCCCGATGTTATTCAATCCGTATATTGAGCAAGCAGTGAAGGAAACAAAAGAAAAATTCGGAGTAGGTATTAAAATCCATGGAGAAGAAATAAAAACTTTGAGGTTCGCCGATGACATTGTAATTCTGTCAAAGACAGCAAAGGACTTGGAAGAGCAGTTGAACGGAATGGATAGCGTCTTGAAAGGAGGATATAAGATGAACATCAACAGAAGCAAAACGAGGGTAATGGAATGTAGTCGAATTAAGTCGGGAGATGCTGAGGGTATTAGATTAGGAAATGAGACACTTAAAGTAGTAAAAGAGTTTTGCTATTTGGAGAGCAAAATAACTGATGATGGTCGAAGTAGCGAGGATATAAAATGTAGACTGGCAATGGCAAGGAAAGCGTTTCTGAAAAAGAGAAATTTGTTAACATCGAGTATCGATTTAAGTGTCAGGAAGTCATTTCTGAAAGTATTTGTATGGAGTGTAGCCACGTATGGAAGTGAAACATGGACGATAAATAGTTTGGACAAGAAGAGAATAGAAGCTTTCGAAATGTGGTGCTGCAGAAGAATGCTGAAGATTAGATGGGTAGATCACATAACTAATGAGGAAGTATTGAATAGGATTGGAGAGAATAGAAGTTTGTGGCACAACTTGACTAGAAGAAGGGATTGATTGGTAGGACATGTTCTGAGGCATCAAGGGATCACCAATTTAGCATTGGAGGGCATCGTGCAGGGTAAAAATCGTAGAGGGTGACCAAGCAGATTCAAAAGGATGAAGGTTGCAGTAGGTACTGGAAGATGAAGAAGCTAGCACAGGATAGAGTAGCATGGAGAGCTGCACCAAACCAGTCTCAGGACTGAAGACCACAACAAACAACATAGCCCCCATGCTCCCCACAAAACATTTTACAAATTGTTTTGGGCATTGGCCAATACATTTTGTTAAAATTTTTCACAATTACAATAACAAAGAAGTCAAATGCACACACTTATTGATGGAATCTTGGTCAAAAGCTAAAATTTTCTCACAGTCCATAAAGACAGTCCCTCATTCATCACAGTATTAATTACAATTTCATGCACAAAGTCTGAGCAGTAAAAGGAAATGCACACGGACGTAGTGTATTTCCATGCAGTCTTGAAGTAGTGTTGTCCTTCCAACAGAAGGCATGCAGACATGCAGACGGGTAATGGGCCACAACAGAGCAAACCCACAGCAGAGTCAGTCTGTGATTTTCATACAGAGCGCTACGTGCCGATGGCGTTACCAATATAAGAACCTAAACAGTCTACTTACAATATCAAGCCAAATTCTGTCCAAAAGGCGCCTTAGATCTCTTGCTACTTGGAGGGCCCTGTCCATAATGCTTGAAACGTTCCCAACTGGGAAGAGATCTGGGGGCCTTGCTAGCCACGGTAGGCATTGACAAGCACGGAGACAAGCAGCAGAAGCACTCGACGCGTGCGGGCAGGGGTTATCATGTAATTTCTTGGACTTTCCCGGCGATTTCGTGGTATCTCGTTAAATGGGGCGTACTGCCGGTGGTCTGCGTTTTTCTAACACAATATTTCGACGTCGTACCTCGGCGTCTTCATCAGGTGCTTCCTGTGACTGTGAAAATTCTTAAAACAAAGGTACAGTCGTACACCGTGGGGAAGCCGTCTTGATTGCTACGAACTACTTACTCTGCAACATGGGAATCAGTGTCCAAATTGTGTATTAATTCTGATATAAGTACAGAAATTAATCTCGCAAAATAGAGCATAAACGACTGTGATGTAGGCTATACTGATTTCCAAGGATACAAAGTTCCCTACGAGTTACGACACACCAAATAATGTTCTGAGCCACAGACAAGGGAGAAGATAAAATTACCAAATAATTAAACATACCTTTTCCATTCATGTAATTACATTTTTCCATAAATGATGATCATAGCTACACTTCCGCGTACATCATCCGCTTGTAAGAGATGAAATGTTACCATTCCGTATCCAAAATGACAGTTTCCAACAACGCCGCTAATTACAGTTCACCGGCGATCATACCATCCGATTCCTCTCCGCAATTTCTAAATCAGAAGTAAGTAGTTCATAGCACATTTAACGTTCCACATTATATCCACAGTTTTTATACCACGAGCCACAGATATTATGCGGACGGTATATCATGGCAGTCGGCCGCAACCGTAAGCAAACGAGAACTAGGATTGCCCGAGAGATGAGAATCAGCGCGGGCGAATAAGTCCCGCCTCCCTCTGGAAGGGCTGCCATCCAAAGTCCGCGTTCTGGGCTTCCATGAAAGCAGAACTGACGTTACGGTCGCACGGATCGCCGATTCCCGATTCTTTTTGTTGTGGTGAGAGTCGCATTCAAATCCGTTTATGCATCAGGACTGGTCTCTTCACTCATTTCAAAAGAAAATAAGCAGTCCACAACGCAAAGGAACTTGTAGTACACAAAGCCTTTGGTAATGGCTACAGCGCAATTGTTCGCTGCTGTTGGCTATGGTAGTTCAGCGCCGACCTATGCCGGTATCTTACGCAACCATAGTTCAAAACTCTCTCTCTCTCTCTCTCTCTCTCTCTCTCTCTCTCAGCCGTAATGAGTGTTTGACCCATACAGACCACTTGAAATACTTGCTCTTAACAGACAAAGTGACAGGAAGAAGTGTTGATATTACACAGTGTGTCACTGGACCTAAACCTGGCGTTTTGGTCTGGGGTGCGATTTTCTGTGACAGCAGGAGAATCTCGTTATCCCACGTACATTGACTGCGAATTGATACATCAGTCTTTTGATTCGACCTGTTGCGGTGTCATTCCAGGGGTGCTTTCCAATTGGAAGAAGATCGTCTACATGCTTAACATCTGAGGTCATCAGTCCCCTAGAACTTAGAACTACTTAAACCTAACTAACCTAGGGACATCACACACATCCATGCCCGAGGCAGGATTCGAACATATGGCCATAGCGGTCGGGCGGTTCCAAACTGAAGCGCCTAGAACCTCGCGGTCACACCAGCCGGCCATGCTCCACAGGGTGTCGATATGTTGCCGTGGTCTCTCACCAATATGGAACATCATCGGACGGCAGCTCCGGCGTCATTCACAAACACTCTTAACAGTCTCTTTATAGACCGACCAAGTGCAACAGGCGTGGAACCCCGTCCCGCAATGTGGAATCCGGCACCTGTATGACACAGCGCATACACCTTTGCATTCAACATTATGGTGGTTACGCCGGTTATCAGTGTACCAGCATTTCACACTTGCAAGACTTATCTCGCGCTTACATTAACCTACGATCTTGCTATGTTACTCAGCCGGCCGTTGTGACCGAGCGGTTCTAGGCGCTTCAGTCTGGAACCGCGCGACCGCTACGGTCGCAGGCTCGAATCCTGCCACGGGCATGGATGGGTGTGATGTCCTTAGGTTAGTTAGGTTTAAGTAGTTCTAAGTTCTAGGGGACTGATGACCTCAGATGTTAAGTTCCATAGTGCTCAGAGCCATTTGAACCACTTGTAATCACTCAGAGACGTTACCTAGACAAATGCCTCCCAGCAATTTCTCTAGTCTACAATAATTATTTTTTGTTTTTGCGACCCTTTTTCCGTCAGTGTATTTAATGCACAACGATTCATCGATAACCATCACAGAGAAAGTAAAGGAAAGTTAAAAATTTCGTTCGTTGCTCAAGCGCAGTGAATGCAAAACCGGCACATGCTGGAAGCCACAGAAAAAGAAACGTTTGCTGCACATCTCGTTTTAAGCGATGAGCCAACCTTCCACATAAGTGCCGAGATTGACGGGTACAACATACGAATATTGGGTACAGAAAAGCACTCGTGTAAAACTGTGTAGTATCACCCTTTTCCTGGCACTTATTCTGTGTAAGAGCAAGCACGCAGACGGGTTGGTTGCAGGTCCTCAACAGGCCTCCTCCTAACCAACAAACAGCGATCACCGGGACCGAGGCAGAACCAGATTTCATCAGGAAACAAACAGACCTCCACCCTGGGCCCTCCAATGAGCTGACGCTTGATACCACTGAAGTCGCAAATGGCTGTCCTACGGGTTTAGTGGAATGCAAGCTACAGGGCGTCTTGCTCGGAGCTATCCTTGAAGTAGCAGTAGTGCCAGCTGCTCCTTAAATTGCTGCAGCAGATGCAGTATGATGCGCCAGAACAAGATGGTCTTCCCTATCGGTAGCGCCACGTTACCGTCTGAAGTCTCGTCTTCTTGCGATCGTACATTCCTGTAACCACCGCTGCCCGCAGCCTTGCACATTGACTACATTCCCGCCACGTCTTTCCGCAGTATCGCAGAAGGAACATCCAGATTCTCGTAGCCCTATCAAACGACCTCCTTCAAACTCAATAAGGTCTTGATAATGGTGTCTTTCTCGTCTTAAAGCCACTGGCGCAATATTTAAAAAGACTCCATCGTGGTGTCGCGATTTTTTTCCACCAATGAAGTTATAGACTCTTGCAATCCCTATACTCATTTTAAATTCCACTGCATAAGCCATCAGATTAACAGCCTTTGGTTACATTCAGTCACTCATCAAATCAAATAACTATTTAAAAAAGTTAGGGGTTGCTTGAGTGTGGTGTCCATTTGATGGTTTATGCTGTACAATCGCTTGTAAATGGCTTCATAGCTGAAACTACCCACTAATGGAAGTAGAATAGAAAAACATTTTAATCCATACAACAGCAGCCACTATGGCAGGATGCGAACATTCAGTGAGCTTACTACACTTTCGGAACGAACTGCAACCTGATACATCTGGGCAGAAAGTCTGAGAAAACTGCCAGGCTAGCCGCGCTGCGTTATATTTAGCACAAACAAAGGACTGTCGAAGCTGACTTATGACGTCTGGGTGAAAACCACCAGCACTGGCCTCGGTCCTCTCGCTGTGGCCACCGTCGTCCGCCGACAAGCTCGCGGGCTGCCAACAAGGGAGAGGAACGACGACTCCTCCCAGCACGCTGAAAATATACACTACTGGCCATTAAAATTGCTACACCAAGAAGAAATGCAGATAATAAACGGGTATTCATTGTACAAATATATTATACCAGAGCTGACATGTGGTAACACTTTCACGCAATTTGGGTGCATAGATCCTGAGAAATCAGTACCCAGAACAACCACATCTGGCCGTAATAACGGCCTTGATACGCCTGGGCATTGAGTTAAACAGAGCTTGGATGGCGTCTACAGGTACAGCTGCCCATGCAGCTTCAACACGATACCACAGTTCATCAAGAGTAGTGACTGGCGTATTTTGACGAGCCAGTTGCTCGGCCACTATTGACCAGACGTTTTCAGTTGGTGAGAGATCTGGAGAATGTGCTGGCCAGGGCAGCAGTCGAACATTTTCTGTATCCAGAAAGATCCGTACAGGACCTGCAGCATGCGGTCGTGCATTAGCCTGCTGAAATGTAGGGTTTCGCAGGGATCGAATGAAGGATAGAGCCACGGATCGTAACACATCTGAAATGTAACGCCCACTGTTCAAAGTGCCGTCAATGCGAACAAGAGGTGACTGAGACTTGTAATCAATGGCACCCCATACCATCACGCCGGGTGGTAAGCCAGTGTGGTGATGGCGAATACACGCTTCCAATGTGCGTTCACCGCGATGTCGCCAAACACTGATGCGATCATCATGATGCTGTAAGCAGAACCTGGATTAATCGGAAAAAAATGACGTTTTGCCATTCGTGCACCCAGGTTCGTCGTTGAGTACACCATCACAGGCGCTCCTGTCTGTGATGCAGTGTCAAGGGTAACCGCAGCCATGGCCTCCGAGCTGATAGTCCATGCTGCTGCAAACATCGTCGAACTGTTCGTGCAGATGGTGGTTGTCTTGCAAGCGACCCCATCTGTTGACTCGGGGATCGAGACGTGGCTGCACGATCCGTTACAGCCATGCGGATAAGATGCCTGTCATCTCGACTGCTAGTGATACGAGGCCGTTGGGATCCAGCACGGCGTTCCGTATTACCCTCCTGAACCCACCGATTCCATATTCTGCTAACAGTCATTGGATCTCGACCAACGCGAGCAGAAATCTCGCGATACGATAAACCGCAATCGCGATAGGCTACAATCCGACCTTTATCAAAGTTGGAAACGTGATGGTAGGCATTTCTCCTCCTTACACGAGGCATCACAACAACGTGTCACCAGGCAACGCTGGTCAACTGCTGTTTGTGTATGAGGAATCAGTTGGAAACTTTCCTCATGTCAGCACGTTGTAGGTGTCGCCACCGGCGCCAATCTTGTGTGAATGCTCTGGAAAGCTAATCATTTGCATATCACAGCATCTTCTTCCTGTCGGTTAAATTTCGCGCCTGTAGCACGTCATCTTCGTGGTGTAGCAATTTTAATGGCCAGTAGTGTAGTTCCTTTTTAGCAGTCATACAAAACCCATCGGTCGGTGAAAGACGGAGAAGTTGCGTAGGTCACACTTGTACGCAAGAAAGTAAATAGAAGTAATCCGTTAAACTATAGACCCATATCACTGACATCGATTTGTAGACTGGTGCTGTAATATACATTGTGTTTCAACATTCTTTAATGCCCCACAGAAAACAGTCTACTAAAACATAACACGCACGGATTCAGAAAATATCGTTCTTGTGAAATACAGCTGGTTCTTTATTCACACAAGATAATGATTTCCAGAAGGCTTTTGGCACTGTTTTTCACAAGGGACTTCTAAACAAATTACTTACTTATGGAGCATCGTGTTACTTTACGACTGGATTATTGATTTCCCGTCAGAATGGTCACAGTGCGTGGTAACTGATATGAAGTCATCCAGTGAAACTGAAAGGATATCTGGGGTTCCCCAAGCAAATGTTATAGGCCCTCTGCTGTTCTTATTCTACGTAAACGATTTAGGAACCAATCTCAGCAACCTTCGTACATTGTCTGCAAATTATACTGTCTGTTACCGTCTATCAAAGCCATCAGAAAATCAAAACAAATTGCAAAATTATTTAGACAAGATATCTGCATGTTGCGAAAAGTGTAAATTTACCCTAAAAACAAAAAGTGTGAGCTTCTGCACATGAGAACTAAGAAAATTTGTTAAGTTTTGATTAAACGATAAATAAAACAAAATTAAAATCTGTAAATCCAACTAAATACCTAAGGATTACAATTACGAACAAGCTGAACTGAAACTATCACACAGAAAATGGTATAGGGGAGGCGAACCAAAGATTGCATTTTATTGACAGATCACACCGTACACTATGATTGTGCGCCTCTTTCTTGAGAACTGCAGCTTAGTATAGGACCTTTACCAGATACTATTTGCGGAAGACATCTAAAAACCTCAGAAAACCGCAGTTCGTTTTGTATTATTGCGAAATGGTGGAAATAATGTCACGGATATGATAACCGAGTTGAGGTAGCAATCATTGAAACAAAGACATGTTTCGTTACGACGAGATCTTTTCACGAAATTTCCATCACCAATGTGAACATATTTTTTGGCATCCACCTGCATATGGAGAAAAGATCATCGTATTTAAGTAATTAAATAAGAGATATCGGAGATCTCATGAAGATTTAGATCTTCATTTTTTCCAACACGCTGTTCTAGAGTGGAATGATCGAGAAATAGTTTAAAAGTAATATGTGATCCGAGGCTTTACCGGCGTATATGCTGTTTGAACGGTTCTCGGTGTCCAGCCGGATACGATCGTTGAATGCCCACGATATTTCGGTGAATAACCGTTCCGCCATGGTACTGATGCATCGGCAAATAAACGTTCCGCCATCATCAGGTGATGCATTCCATCAGCATTCGTGGGTATTCGACGATCATATCCGGCTGGACACCCGATAACCCTTCAAACAGTTAAAAAATTGTTCCACGAATCATCTGCCAAAAACTAATTGTGAATTGCGGGGTAATCATGAACATGTTTCCAAGGAATGTGTGTGTCTTGTCGATGTACTAAGAGGCCGTTGCGGTCAAAACAGAGGCCTATGTAACAGATCGAGATGGAGGAAAAAAGATGCTGAACTAATCACCCAGGATAATGGCAGCCAGACCCTTCTGATTCTCTGAAACTGCCCCTCTGCAGCGACTCGTCCACTTATTGAAAGCGAGGTTACTTTGGCATCTGTTTGTCCACCTGTGCACAGCGAAGTCACCTCAGTGCTCAGTCTTAATACAGCAGCTTGCGCATCTGGTTATTTTTTTCGCCGTCATCTAATGACCAAAGGGCTCTTTTTTAACACCTTTTTTTCTTTGCAGTTCGTAATTTTAGAAGTATATGTTTGTATCTCTTACTGCGCAACAGTCGTATATCTTCATCTCTTGTTGCGATGTGATCGTAGTTTCTCAGATGATCTCCAACTGTGGGTTAATACATTCTTTCATGTTGTTACACAGTTATGCATCAGCGTAATGAGTATTCCACGAGATAGTGGTATGCTGATGATGTTTACTCCCTATCTCGTAACGAATTTTTATGGCTACAGTGCGTAACGATATGTTTACACCAAAAACAGGAGTGATGGTGCAGCGCATAGGTCCACTTCACGACAGACGTGAAAAAGTTGGCAGTCTACCATTCCTAGACTTTTAGTCAGACAAAAAGTAGACGAGTCTTTAAGGAATTTCGCTAACGATGAACACACACATACAAGTCTCTACTTGAAGACGCCTAGCTGTCATCAGTATGAGCGTCTTTCGACCGCTGGAGCACCAGCCACACCTTGTGTTTGTTGGGATACTCAACGGAACAAAGATTCCTGTCGAGAGATTTGCACAGTCGTAGGTGGCAGATTTCAGTTCGTTGGTAGAAAAATGCGGAAATACGATTATCTGCAAAGGAGATTGCATATCTATACTACAATATTGTTCAAGTGCGTTGGGCCCATACAAGTAGGACGAACAGCATTTACTGAATGTATACAGAGAAGGGCAGCGTGAATGGCCACAGGTTAGTTTGAGCCGTAGGAGATTGTCACAGAGATGATGCAGAAACTGAACCGGTAGTCAGCAGATACACGAAAACTGTCCCAAGGAAGTCTACTTACAAAGTTTCAAGAAACGGCTTTAAATGATGACTCTAGGAATATACTACAACCATACGTATCGCTCCCATAAGGATCGTGAGGACAAGATTAGATTACTTACTGCGCTTACAGAGCTATTTGAACAATTATTTTTCTCGTGTCCTGTATCTGAATGGAACGCGAACAAGCCCTGATAACTGGCACATTTAAAGGCACATTTTTAGCCATAGCATGTGAATCTATTTTTTTAATCAGAGAACCCTGTTTAATAAAGCATGAAAGCCAATGCAAGTTATCTTGTGCGCGGTCGCGTGTGATCGCTGGTGAGACACAGGATGTCTAGTCTTTTGTTCTGTTATCTGTTCTGGAATGGAGTCGAGGGAGAGGCTCGCGCGTTAGACTGGCCGCTCTAACTTAAACTCTTTAATTTTATAAAAAGTCACTGCGAACTGCAGGTCGCATACTCGCGCATACTAGTAATTACATAAGGAAATTTCCTTTGCGCCCGGACGAGATACCGACGTGCGGATAATCAACATATCACTAATGATTTATATTGTATTCTCAATGTAAGTAGCACAGTGCACTACAGTAATTATAGTTATGATTAACGCTATTGTGATTTCATTATTTGTTTAATCCATAATCCTAAAATTTCAACATTATATGTAAACTGTATTTTCAGTATTTATCTCATTTTAGCTCAGAAATAACGTGGGCCACGAACCTCCTTCTTACGGCGACGAAATTCTCGAAGTATATGTCCGATGCCACCTTATCATGGTTTAAATATATTCACTGATTTTTAAATATTTCCATCCATCTCAATTCAGTTCAACAAAAATTATAGAAAAAAACAAAATAATATAAATAATCATATATATATATATATATATATATATATATATGTATATATTTACACACATTAGGAAATACTCACTGCCATGCAGTTCGCAGTGGGTTGCGGAATATGAATGTATAAAATAGATGTAGATGTATAGCGAGGAATAAACTTGTCCAGTCACGAGATAAAGAGGAAAAGGAAATTCAAGATGTTCTTCCCAAGTATTGGCGACATTTCATTAAAATTAGACAGAAAACTAAAGGAAGCACCAAGTTAAAGTATTCTTCTCACTACATAAAAAGACTTTGGCTCTTCTCGACTCGGTAAAAGATGATTTGGGTCACAGGAAAGTTGTACTCTATAGGAAACGGTGCGAATATGGTAAGGCCTGCCTTGGCTACACTGCACGCACAACACATGAAAGATGCGTTGACTGTTTATAGCCCGAGCGGCTCTAGGCGCTACAGTCTGGAACCGCGCGACCACTACGGTCGCAGATTCGAATCCTGCCTCGGGCATGGATGTGTGTGGTGTCCTTAGGTTAGTCTGATGACCTCAGAAGTTTGGTCCCATAGTGCTCAGAGCCATTTTTTTTATTTTTTTTGTTTATAGCTAGTAGCCTAAATGAATGTCAGCGGCGGCTTGGAAAACGAGAACGCTTGACTTGCATAGCAGTCCAGAGAGGCTGCTGACCTCAGGTACGTAGGTGTCTGCGCAGCACTACTACAGAGCGACGGTACTACAGAGCGACGGCTGAGCGGCGAAACACGCTGTAGGTAGTGTACCTGTACTGTGTACTGTACGTACATTGAAACTGCCACTATGTCTGGAAGACTGGGTAGTACGGTACACATATTTATAAAGCCGGGTTACAAACGTAACGAAAGTGGCGGCACAGCTCGTAGCATTCTGCAGTGAACCGTGAGCTACCGTTGACACAGGACGTCAGGAACTGCACGTAGTTGCACAATATTCAGTGCGGCGTCGGGTGTTAATCTAGTAAATACAAAGGAAAGAAAACATACATGTTGGATTCGCACAGGAAATAAAATTGGGGGCTACAAAACGCTTACAAAGGAATTCACACTCGAAGACGAAAATTCTACCTGCTATGGCAAACAAACCGAAAGCTGTCGTATAAATATCATCTGCAGACGCACCGCTATTCCAAGATTTTAGAACTTTATTCTAATCGTAAATGTAGGCATTCGTAAATGTAGGCGTTTTTAGTTTCGCAGCAGTCAATCACACTCGGGAGACATTTCCCGCATAAAATCCATAATTTCTACAGCGCTTGGTCGTTCAAACCACGAGGTTTATTATATGACTTGCTTTTTTGGTTGCAGATTAAATGTAGGTATTCCTTCATCCAAAAATCTTTCAAGATTGTAGGATACATCATTCGACTGCAAATATTGTGTCTGCCGACCTCTGTTTTGACTTCTTTTTCAGTAAGAAAATGGAAACACGCTGCCATTGAACAGAGTACAGCAGCAATTATTCCACGATAACTACGACATAATGCTGGTGTTTCGAAATACAGCTACCAGGGAGCAGTCGAATGATATTTGGTGGTGGGTGACGTCAGTGAAAACTGGATGTTCGACATGTTGCATATCACATGCAACTCCTATGCCACGTGCGAGATTTCGGTCAACATGTGTGTTAATGATAAACTGTACATCTGCTCTAAAGTACTCGTCGAACTTCTCAAACCCCGCGCCAGTGGCTGTTAATCAGTGTTCCGACAACTTGGTGTTACAATCGGAATTTATTATACATCGAGTGTATTGCACATCAAACAAGAGATTAGTCATTAGCATTTTTTCTTTATGTTAGGCTCTCTTTCAGTTCAGACTCTGACATTCAACCACCTAAAGAAAATGCTGCTATAAAAAGATTCACTATACATTGACGTTAACTGGAGCTGATACAGTGCAACAGTTTCTTTACAGCATTTGTGATGACGCCAATAGCAATGCTACATTTCTCATCGCTGCATGAAGTCCATAAGGAATACCTCAGGCAAATGAATAGAACAACCACCACAAAACGCCCTGTGTGATAAACCTTCATACAAAAGAAAGATAGTTCTAACCACTGAAATGACCTTTCTGCTCAAGTTCTCCAAAACGCACAACTATATACGCTTGTTTATTTATGCATCAAGCTAGAATGGTATTTTCCTATTAATTAAATAGTTCCAATTTTTTGCGGTTCTTAGCAATAAAACAGCGGAAAATCTCGTACCCTCTCACTTGCCGCCCGGCTAGTTTGTCCCACGAAATGTGGCAATTCCATATAATGTTTGATAAAACTCTATTCGAATTCAACTTTGGGAGGTTTAGAATGGTTGTTAAGGTATTTGTCATCAATCACAAAATGTTTGCATTGAAAACTAGTACAATAAATCAATATATATCTTGCCAATCTTTTTATGGTACCAACTCATACACAATGTAGATATCGATTAAAAGTTACGCAGCTAATGCTGGAAAACTTCTAGGGCAGCACTGTATTAGAGAGTCTTGTTATAACAAGTTGTGTAGAACGAACATAAGGAAGGGTTTGCGTGCTGGGGCTACTGCAAATGGACAGAAGCAGGACAGAATTTTTGTCCCGATAGGGGAAAAAGGAAAAGACAAGAAAGAACTAGGATTGTAAGGGCCTAAGGAAGCCAGAAGATAGAGCAGTCTAAGGCGCTGCAGTCATGGACTGTGCAGCTGGTCCCAGCAGAGGTTCGAGTCCTCCCTTGTGTGCGTTTGCCCTTAGGATAATTTAGGTTAAGTAAAGTGTAAGCTTAGGGACTGATGACCTTAGCAGTTAAGTCCCATAAGATTTCACACACACATTTGAACATTTTTTTGAAGCCAGAATGACTGGTACCATTCCCACCCTGTCCCTAGACTACTCTCCTTGGAGGGGTCTTCATTGGTGGGGCAGAGACTGGTGATAGAATGGACACCTCCAGCTTCACCACACCCAGGCCCCAAAAAGTGGCCCCTAACCCCTACTATGGAATTCCAATGGAAAGTGTAATGCAGTTGATTTAAAGAAGGGAAACAGAAGAAACAGAAACTTAAGACAATGGCACTAAGCTCATACACCTGATTATTCAAAGGGTTCAGATATAATTGCTACTTTCTGTAGAATGTGAATGATTTCTATTAAACAACTAAGTACACCTAACCCTCCCCTAAAATAAATTATATAACCTATGCCCATTCCATTCTCACATACCAAAAAGATATAGTGACTTTCCCTACAAAACTTATTTCAACTACAGCTACCATCCCATAGAAAATATAGAAACCCTCACCTGGTGTGATCAGGAAAGGAAAGAAAAAAAAAAGTTCCCTGTAAAACTTAGCATCATAATGTGAAAATCACCCTCCCCCCCCCCCCCCCCCCCCCCCGCAAAAAAAGTGTTTCTTACTCTTTACACCTACCATCAGTAGGTTATCATAGTCTTTATGATTTCATTATCATTGGGCCATTCAGTGTTATTGCTCACCACAGCTCCAATAATTCCTTCAACCAGGGCATGTACTATTAAAACAGACATCTCACATAATAAACAGAACCTTAGGAATTCCTCAGGTAATGAAACCAGGTACAGAACCTACAACACTATGAACAGTCTCTCTTTTCCTGGAGCTGTTATTTCAGTCCACACTTAAAACACAACCTGCTAATCACCATTAGGGTAGAAAAAACCATTTTAGAACACTTTAAAATAAAGTAAGTTACTCAGTACCCAACCTAATATTGCACGTTAAGATTCCTTATGAATCTAAACATCAATGTACACAATACAACAAGCATATAGGCCTACTACATTCCACCCCTTTGCCATGGCACCAATTAATAAAATACTTCATTACTACTGTGCTATAGTTGTAGCAACCTTAGGCTGTCGCTCAACTATGATTAATTGTTTCTTTATACACCAATACAGAATAATATTTCAATAATTACAATCCCTCTTTTTTTGATTAGTTAAATAACTCTTTCTCCAAGAGCCCAATAAATGTCAGAAGTCTTGCAATATGCTTCTTAGACCAAGAGTTATGAAGGATGTGATTTCTATTACTTATTAGTCCCTCATTCAGTTAATAATGGTCTTAGATCCTGAATGTTATACATGCCTTTCTCTCTGCCCATCCCTTGGTCAGTTTATACTACTGCTTTTGAGTGTGTCATCATAACTGCCAAAAATGATCTCTCCCATATAGTGAATAGATTTTGCTTGTGGCTTTATCACTTTTAAAGCTTTTCGTATGGTTTTTGTCTAAAACTAAATCTCCTGTCTTGTATTGTACTGAGGTAACTTCCATTTCTTCTTATTTTTCTCTGCCTTCCTTGATGGCAGTTCCTTAATACACTCCTGGAAATTGAAATAAGAACACCGTGAATTCATTGTCCCAGGAAGGGGAAACTTTATTGACACATTCCTGGGGTCAGATACATCACATGATCACACTGACAGAACCACAGGCACATAGACACAGGCAACAGAGCATGCACAATGTCGGCACTAGTACAGTGTATATCCACCTTTCGCAGCAATGCAGGCTGCTATTCTCCCATGGAGACGATCGTAGAGATGCTGGATGTAGTCCTGTGGAACGGCTTGCCATGCCATTTCCACCTGGCGCCTCAGTTGGACCAGCGTTCGTGCTGGACGTGCAGACCGCGTGAGACGACCCTTCATCCAGTCCCAAACATGCTCAATGGGAGACAGATCCGGAGATCTTGCTGGCCAGGGTAGTTGACTTACACCTTCTAGAGCACGTTGGGTGGCACGGGATACATGCGGACGTGCATTGTCCTGTTGGAACAGCAAGTTCCCTTGCCGGTCTAGGAATGATAGAACGATGGGTTCGATGACGGTTTGGATGTACCGTGCACTATTCAGTGTCCCCTCGACGATCACCAGTGGTGTACGGCCAGTGCAGGAGATCGCTCCCCACACCATGATGCCGGGTGTTGGCCCTGTGTGCCTCGGTCGTACGCAGTCTTGATTGTGGCGCTCACCTGCACGGCGCCAAACACGCATACGACCATCATTGGCACCAAGGCAGAAGCAACTCTCATGGCTGAAGACGACACGTCTCCATTCGTCCCTCCATTCACGCCTGTCGCGACACCACTGGAGGCGGGCTGCACGATGTTGGGGCGTGAGCGGAAGATGACCTAATGGTGTGCGGGACCGTAGCCCAGCTTCATGGAGACGGTTGCGAATGGTCCTCGCCGATACCCCAGGAGCAACAGTGTCCCTAATTTGCTGGGAAGTGGCGGTGCGGTCCCCTACGGCACTGCGTAGGATCCTACGGTCTTGGCGTGCATCCGTGCGTCGCTGCGGTCCGGTCCCAGGTCGATGGGCACGTGCACCTTCCGCCGACCACTGGCGACAACATCGATGTACTGTGGAGACCTCACGGCCCACGTGTTGAGCAATTCGGCGGTACGTCCACCCGGCCTCCCGCATGCCCACTATACGCCCTCACTCAAAGTCCGTCAACTGCACATACGGTTCACGTCCACACTGTCGCGGCATGCTACCAGTGTTAAAGACTGCGATGAAGCTCCGTATGCGACGGCAAACTGGCTGACACTGACGGCGGCGGTGCACAAATGCTGCGCAGCTAGCGCCATTCGACGGCCAACACCGCGGTTCCTGGTGTGTCCGCTGTGCCGTGCGTGTGATCATTGCTTGTGCAGCCCTCTCGCAGTGTCCGGAGCAAGTATGGTGGGTCTGACACACCGGTGTCAATGTGTTCTTTTTTCCATTTCCAGGAGTGTATTATTATAATTATGTTACTTGTTGAATATTAGCAGTCTCTTCTGCCTATTTAACCCATCCCAGAATTTGTTCTTCTCATATTTGCCCTCCCATTATTTCCACTTCAGAGACTTTTGTGACAAAGTATGGTAGCTCATTCAATACCGTTTCTAATTCTGCTACTGGTTCTGTCCACGTAGAATGTCTGTTCACACAATAGGTTTTGCATAACTTGCCGAGCTCGCACATGACTCTTCAGGGGCATTATATGCGGATACTATTTAGAAATTAAAACACACTAAAGCACCAGAAAAAGTGGTATAGACATGCGTATTCAAGTACAGAGATTTGTAAAGAGACAGAATATGGCACTGCAGACAAAAAGCACTGCTAGATAAAAAGTGGCTGGTGCAGTTATAAGATTGGTTACTGCTACTGCAATGGCAGGTTATCAAGATTTAAGTGAGTTTCGATGTGGCATTATAGTCGGTGGATCAGCGATGGGACACAGCATCTCTGAGTTAGTGATGAAGTGGGGATTTTCCCATACGAGCATTCCATAAGTGTGCCATGAATATCATGAATCCAGTAAAACATCAAATCCCTGATGCTGCAGAGGCCAGAAAAAGATCCTGCCAGAATGGGACCAATGAAAACTGAAGAGAGTCGTTCAACATCACGGATGTGCAACCGTTCCACAAATTGCTTCAGATCTTAATGATGGGCCATCAACAAGTATCAGTGTGTGAACCATTCAACAAAACATCATCGATATGGGCTTTCAGAGCCAAAGGCCCACTGGGAGCCCTGATATGTCTAGATATGACTCTGACAAGTGACGAGCACGTAAGCATCCTGTCTGATCTCCTGCATCCATTCATGTCCATTGTACATTCCAACAGACTTGGGCAGTTCCAACAGGACAATGCAACACCCCACACGTCCAGGATTGCTGCAGAGTGGCTCCAGGAATACTCTTCTGAGTTTAAACACTTCCGCTCACCACAAAACTCCCCAGACATGGCCATTATTGAGCATATCTGGGATGCCTTGCAATATGCTGTTCAGAAGAGATCTCCACCCCCATTCTCTTAGGGATTTATGGACAACCCTGCAGGATTGTGGTCTCAGTTCCCTCCAGACTAATTCAGATATTAGTTGAGTTGATGCCCCGTCATGTTGTGGCACTTTTGCATGCTCACAGGGTTCTACGCAATATTAGGCAGGTGTACCAGTTTCTTTGGCTCTTCAGTGTATGATTTACTTTTTTTTCCCATGCTAGAAATTCTTCAACTTTTTGACAGATCTCACAAGATTTTACTAATTAGTTTACTTGACAACTCATGTTTCCAGCCTTGTACAAAAACAAATCTACTGTGTCTTATCTTGCCAGTCTCTAACCACCTCCCAAAGTCCCACCGTCCGGTCACAGAGGAGTATTCCCCTCACAACTCAGGATCATCCAGGACTGGAGCCACCAAATTACATTCTCCGTCAGGGTTTTGACTACCTCTCATCATGCCCTGAAATGAGAAATGTCCTGCTCACTATTCTTTCCACCCCTCCCACAGTGGTATTCCGCCATCCACCAAACCTACACAATATACTTGTCCATACCCACACAACCCCTGCTCCCAGCCCCTTACCTCATGGCTCCTACCCCTGTAATAGACCTAGGTGCAAGATCTGTCCAATACGTCTCCCACCACCAACTACTCCAGTCTGTCACAAACATCACCTATCTCCTCAAAGGCAGGGCTACCTGTGAAACCAGTCATGTGATCTACAAGCCAAGCTACAACCACTGTACTGCATTCTATGTGGGCTTGGCAACCAACAAGCTGCCTGTCTACATGAATGGCCACCAAGAAACTGCGGCCAAGAAACAAGTGGACCAGCCAGTTCCTGAGCACACTGACAAACATGACATTCCTCATTTCAATGACTGCTTCACAGCTTCTGCCATATAGATCCTTCCCACCAACACTAGGTTTTCTGAATTGCACATGTGGGAACTTTTGCTGCAATATATTCTATGATCAAATAACCTTCATTAGTCATTGTCTTCACCCATCCAGCCTTCCTGTTCCCACTCCAGCACTATACAGTCCTCACTCCACCATTGCACACAGTCTTTTTACATCTCTCTCCTTTTCTGCTACCTTTGTCTGATCTCCTTACTGCCCCACCCTCTCTCCACCTTGTCTGCGTACACTCCGCAGCATTACTGTGTTGTCCCCCACCGCTACCCTACTATCCCTCCCCCTCCCTGCCCCAGCCTCCTCCTTACTCCCACCCAGTCACCATTCCCATCACACACTTGTGCTGCTGCTCACTCATTTCGTCTGCAAAATTCTCCTGCTATGCAATCCCAAATTTCTGGAACCCATAACACCCATTGAAACTTTTGCCCTCCAGGAACTAGAGCAACATGCACAACGCCACCTCAAAAAGCTCTCCATCCTGCTCAATCCCTACTCTCGCCTTGGAGTACCACTGTCCACCACTTCTACAATAACCTCCAAGCTTCCTCCATCTCCACTTATAGCTGAGAAACCGTGTCTTGCAGACCTACTACATTTACCCCACCCTCCAAAACTCCCTCCCACCTCCACACAGAATCCAGAACCTAAACAGACATGAAATACTGCTCATGAACCTTTCCTCCAGAAGCCTTAGCCCCATAGAAATATCAGTTCTTTCCAAAGGCCTCACCTTTTGCCCCACTGCCAAATTCAATCATGAAGGATTTGTTACGACCTTCTCTGTTCCTACTGGTCCCTACAGTGGAAAAACTTTTTCACCACCAACTTTACCAATCAGACTCAAGCAAAGACCAATGTTGAACCCTGCCTAACTCAGTTCACTCCTCCATCCAATTGTGATCCACTCCCACTGCCCCCAAATCATCCCCTGTTAAATTTCCAGAATTCATTAGCATCGAACTTTGCCTCACCACCATTCCCCAAATCCCTCAACATGCAAACTAACCATACATCTGCAGAAAGAACCGCAGTTCACCATCTAAAAACTGATCATGACCTTAAAATCCTCCCTGCAGACAAAGGCTCCACCACTGCTGTTTTTAACCATAAAGATTACCTGGCAGCAGGACTCCGCCAGCTGTCAGATACATCCACCTACAAACCTTGCCACAGTGACTCCATTGCTGAAATCCAGCTGGATCTCCACTCACTCCTCAAATCCTTAGGCCCATCCCAGAAACTCCCCCCCAGATTCCATCTCTCTGCTCACCCCTACCACCTTCCTAAAGTCCATAAACCCAACCACTCATGATGCACCATCGTGCTGGTTGCTGTGCCTCCACTGAGAGAATCTCTGCTCTCATAGACCAACACTTTCAACCTATTACCTGGAACCTAACCTCCTATATAAATGATACCAACCATTTCCTCCACCGACTCTCCACAGTTCTGTTCCGTTTACCACATGGTGCACTGCCACCACTACTGATGCCACCTCCTTTTACAGTAACATCTCTAATGCCCATGGCCTTGCCGCTGTTGAACACTACCTTTCACAATGCCTGACAGATTCCAAACCAACAACCTATTTCATAGTCACCATGACTAACTACATCCTACATTCTCCTTTGAAGGCATTACCTACAAACAAATTCAAAGTACGGGTATGAGCACCCACATGGCACCATCCTATGCCAACCTATTCACGGGTCATCAAGAGGAATTCTTCCTCCCAAATCCCTCACCTGGTTCAGATTCACTGATGACATCTTTGTGATCTGAATCGAGGGTGAGGACACACTACACACATTTCTCCAGAACCTCAACACATTCTCCCCCATTCGTTTCACCTGGTCCTACTCAGACCAACAAGTCACCTTACTTGATGTTGGCCTCCACCTCAAAGATGGCTACATCAGTACCTCTGTCCATATCAAAGTTACTAACCAGAGCAATACCTCCACTTCGACAGTTGCCACCCATTCCATACCAAAAAGTCTCTTCCATTCAGCATAGCCACCCATGGTCATTGCATCTGCAGTGGCGTGTGGTCCCTCTCGATATATACTGAAGGTCTCACTGAAGCCATCACACACCTTAATTATCCTCCCATACTTGTACAAAAACAAATCTCCTGTGCCTTATCTTTCCAGTCTCTCAAAGTCCCACCGTTCAGCCAGAGAGGAGTATTCCTCTCATAACTCAGTACCACCCAGGACTGGAGCAACTGAATTATGTTCTCTGTGAGAGTTGCAGCTACCTCTCATCATGCCCTGAAATGAGAAATGTCCAGCCCACAATCCATCCCACTGCCCCCCTTCCACATTGTTATTCTCGCGGTCACCAGACCTACGCAATATACTCTTCCCCCCTACACAACCGCTGCTCCCATGGCTTAACTCATGGTTCATACCACTGTAATAGACCTAGATGCAAGAACTGTCCCATACAATCTCTCACCACCACCTATTCCAGTGTGATCACAAACATCACCTATCCCATCAAAGGCAGGGCTATCTGTGAAAACAATCATGTGATCTAGAAGCTAAGCTGCAACATTCATATCTAGTTACTAATTTTATACTGTCTTCTGGCATACACAGTAACCACTTCTCTGCATTGTCCTTACTGTAGAATAAGATCCCTTTGTACAGTTTCCACTGGTGACTAATCTTTGTATTGTTTTGTTGTAAGTTAACAAAACGAATCCTGAAATGTGCATCTTGCCTTTGTTCTTTTTCTAAATTGCTACCAAAAATTCTAATGCCTTTCTCGTATTTATTACCGTTTAAAAAAATGAAGTTTCCTCTTTCCTTCACATCCTGGTTTGACTGAAGGTCCACAGGTTGTCTAGACAGTGTATACGGCACTATGTTATCTTGTACTGTTACGTGTGT
The DNA here is from genome assembly GCF_021461395.2 of Schistocerca americana. Classification (NCBI taxonomy): domain Eukaryota; kingdom Metazoa; phylum Arthropoda; class Insecta; order Orthoptera; family Acrididae; genus Schistocerca; species Schistocerca americana. The sequence continues at coordinate 613,703,313 of NC_060122.1, forward strand.
AATAGAAAATACAAACTTGTGTAGAAAAAGAGCCCATCTTGTAAGTGTATTATACTGAATAGTTAGTTTTTAGCGGAAACGTTAATGCTCTTTGATCACTGTGCGTAATTTTTTTCATTCCTCGTAATAGGTACTTCAATTTCCTAAACACCCATGCTACAGATACAGTTTCTTTTTCTGTTATAGTGTAATTCTGTTCATGTTGTGCTAGCACTCTACTAGCAGAACCTACTGGCCTGTGTTCTGTTGTATTGAATGTATCACATTCCTGAAATAAGTGACACCCGAAACTGTAAGACTGATGCAGCTACTGCTAGATGGATAGATAGAACGAAACTTGGGTCACCTAGTAGTGGCAAGTTTGTTGAAATTTCTTTTATATTGTTGCAGTCCTCTTTGCAATGTATGTTCCAGTTCCATGTTGTGTTTTGTTTCAGTAATTTCATTCAATTAGGTGCATTAAGCACTGCATTTGCAGGAATTTTCTTTTAAAATTCTACCATTCCTCAATAAGATTGAAGTTTGTATTATTAGAAGATTCTGGACAGAGTTTAATTGCATCTGGTCTGTGTGTATCAGGCCTAATTCCTAATGTATCTTTAATTTGTCCCAACAGCATAACTTCATTTCTTCTGAATGGTGATTTACACCGTATAATTGTAACACCTTGGGATCTTAATCTAAGGAAAAATTCAGCCAAAGATTTCCTTCCATTTTTTGAATATCATTACTGTATCACTCATGTATAAGAACGTACTAGCCCTTAATTCGTCACCTATTGACTTTTCCAACACTCTTATGAATACTGATATGAAAATACGTAAACCAAAGACCAGGACTTGAAATTGATATGATCGTCCTTCATATAAAAATATTGTACATTTTTTTATCATTATACAGTGCAATTTGCCAGTAACATACTGTTAAATCCATTGTACTTATGTACTTCGCCTCTGCAAACTTTGTTAACGTTTCCTCTATTATAGGTGGCCTATTACATTCTAGCTGAATTATTTTGACAGTACATGCATCTGATACCAATCACATGGTTCTGTCTTGATTTTGTTTAACAATGACTAAAGGATTGTTCTACTGTATCAATAGCTTTGTAGATACCAATGTAGAATATGGTCTTACACTGTGTGATCAAAAGTATCCAGCACCCCCAAAAACATACCTTTTTCATATTAGGTGCATTGTGCTGGCACCTACTGCTCGGTACTCCATATCACCGACCTCAGTAGTCATTAAACACCATGAGAAAGCAGAATGGGGCACTCCACGAAACTCATGGACTTTGAACGTGTTCAGGTGATTGGGTGTCACTTGTGTCACGCATCCGTATGTGAGATTTCCACACTCCTAAACATCCCTAGGTCCACTATTTCTGATACAGCACAAAAGCATACAGTCCGATCTCATCTGTTGACTGACAGAGACTGCTGACAGTTGAAGAGGGTCGTAACGTGTAAAAGGCAGACATCAATCCAGACCATCACACAGGAATTCCAAAATGCATCAGGATCCACTGCAGGTACTATGACAGTTAGGGGGGAGGTGAGAAAATTTGGATTTCATGGTCGAGCGTTTGCTCATAAGCCACACATCACGCCGGTAAATGCAAATGATGCCTCGCTTGGTGTAAGGAGCATAAACATTAGACGATTGAACAGTGGGAAAACGTTGTGTGGAGTAAGAAATCACGGTACACAATGTGGCGATCCGATGGCAGGGTGTGGGGATGGTGAATGCCCAGTGAACATCATCTGCCAGTGTGTGTAGTGCCAATAGTAAAATTCGGAGGTGGTGGTGTTATGGTGTGGTAGTGTTTTTCATGGAGGGGGCTTGCACCCCTTGTTGTTTTGTGTGGCACTATCACAGCACAGGCCTACATTGATGTTTTAAGCACCTTCTTGCTTCCCACTGTTGAAGAGCAGTTCGGGGATGGCGATTGCATCTTTCAATACGATCGAGCACCTGTTCATAATGCACGGCCTATGGCAGAGTAGTTACATGACAATAACGTGCCTGTAGTGGACTGGCCTACATAGAGCCCTGACCTGAATCCTATACAACACCTTTGGGATATTTTGGAATGCTGACTTCGTGCCAGGCCTCACTGACCGACATCGATACCTCTCCTCAACGCAGCACTTCCAGAAAATGGACTGCAATTCTCCAATAAACCTTCCAGCACCTAACTGAATGGATGCCTGCAAAAGCAGAAGCCATCATTAAGGCTAAGGGTGGGCCAACACCATATTGAATTCCACCATTACAATGGAGGGCACCACGAACTTATAAGCCATTTTCAGCCAGATGCCTGGATACTTTTGATAATATAGTGTATGTAGACTGGGCTGTGAGGTATAGTCTTTAAAGTACAAACAAAATCTTTAATAATTCCTGGTCTCATAGAAAAGATATTTATGTGTTTGTATAACAAAGTAATGATATCTTCTTTTTCATTTTTATTAAGGTTTTTTCTGACTTAGTTATGATTTTGATTATATCATTTTTGTCTACCTGTCAATCATAATTGCATAATTAGTGTTTGGAATTTTGGCCTAGTACATCTTCCATCATAAGAGTTAAATATACATGTATTTATTTTTTCAAAGTATATTCTAACTACTTCTTCTTGTCTAGGATTATGGGTACAAGTACATTTTAACTTGCAACAATGAATATTGGTTGTTAAAATGTTGTATCATTATAACTTGACATGTACTGGTTTACCCTTTATCTCTGTTATCTTTACTCGTGTTACTGGTAGTCTAGGGAATACGTTCAATAAGTTATTTCATTCCAAGAAATAATGAACTGTTACCAAAACATCACTCCCAGAATCTAAAGTTATTCATACTTTTACATTTCCTAGTACACCTTTCAGTTTTGGTTTTATGTGTACTTTTATTGATCGTATATTCTCATTTCATAATTCTTCTGTTAATTTATTGTCATGACCACATCTAACCAAACTTGAGGCAGTTTCTTGTGGCTCATTTTGCATTGCTTCAGAAGTGTATTATTTTTTCCTTCCCAAGTTCATATTATTGTTGAACATACTATTCGAATACTTTCTTTTCTTATTTCCCTTTCTGTATCTATTTCAGGACCAAATATGATCCTGACTGTTGTGTCCCCTGCATCCTGCATTTGTAGGGTCTTCGCTAGATACAAGGGAGCCTCATTATTGTTATGTTGGTTAGTGTAGCTGCTAAAGTTATCTGCTTGCCATCTTTCTGACTGCCTTTTCACTACATCTACATCTCCTAAGTATTATAATAAAATGTTAACTTTTATCCAATCCTTTCTTACTAGCTTGTCTCTTACTCTCCATGATAACTGACAAATGTTTAAGTGTTCTTCTCTTATTGGATCATCTAAATACTTCGCCTTGTTAATATGCCACTCTATGAAATCCCTACAACCATTCCAGAAACTACTATTATACGATTTTTAAGCAAAAAAATTGTATTCATAATTTCTTTTCTGTACCTTCACTCCAGCATTTAGCTTTGAAATCAGTTTAGAAATCATGATAAGTTGTAACATCTTCTAATTGTAGCATACCCCATTGTGCTGCGTCACTTGTCATATGACTTACTATTGTTAATTGTCAAAGATTCTGGTAACATACACTGAAAAGATTTAAGAAAGAGTACAGGATTAATTTCTTCTGAAGGTGTAAATCTTGGGAATTTTTGATTCAATACTTCACTTAGTATCACAGTACTTACTTACTACTACACTCCTTTTTGACAATCTTCTACTGGATTCCTTGATTCTCTTTATGTTTCTTCTAAACTTAAAGCATTACTGTGTGACCCTTTTTTGTAATAGTAATAAAATTCCTGCTGCTATTTGTTGCTGAAGCTCCCTCACAACTGCAGTTGGTGGGAACATTGACCTGCTTTCAAAAAATCTTTGGGCTTCATGTGCACTTCTTTACTCTCTAACTCCATTTCTAGTTCACATTTTCGCAATTTAGGTTCTAATTCATTAATAATGAAGTACAAAACATGTATATTCTACTTCCATATTTACTTAAAAGTGTTTTAGTGCCTGATAATTCACTTCCTAAAGCATCAGTTCTTCGCAACATTTTGTCCTGTTCTGTCTTTATATTATGTACTTGTTTAAGTTTACCATCTATGATTTCCTATTGATTATTTATTTCTGAAACATGATCAAATCCTAAGATAAACCACGTTTCTAATCTGTCCATTCTTCCGTTCGAAACTTGGTGGTACCTTCCGGGCAGGCCACTGCCATGATAATACCCGTCAGGCACTTCCCCTTTCACTATATTTCGGTGATTATCATACAGTTTCATTCGTCTTAGGTGTATCTAAATTTTCCCTGATTGACAGTAATCTGGGGTACTATTAGGGTTAGGTAAACCACTGATTGATCTCATATTACTAGCATGACTTGAGCAGCAGTAGTATAAATAAACATGGCTATAGAGACAGATTTTTGGATGCTGGAGGTGACCATTGCATTAGGGACAACTTTACCCAAGCAGCAAGCGAGTTTGCAGAGCCTTCTCATTGCTAACCTGACTTTGTAGTCACCGAAACTGCAGTGGTTTATGGGCCGCCATTCTGGTGGCCGGCCTTGTTCCGCTAGAGGCCAAGCAAGAGGTTGGGAATGCTGTTGCTGATTGCAAAATGACACTTCTCTAGAAACTGGCGGCACTGGGCATCCTGACGCCGGCCTAACTGCTTTATTAGTGAGTGGACATGGTGTAGGAACCTGATCTCCTTATGCCGTGTGCGAGTCCAGGTAGAGTGGCATTGGGCAGGCACCCAGCTAATGTGATTATTACAAGAATAGCATACCTTGTGAGACAGGACAATGAATTTCTCTGGATGTCACATTTGTTGGGCCATGGTAGGTACGAGAACATTGGGGGAGGGGGGAGGGGGGCAGCAGCAGGAGAGGCAGGAACTTGCTTCTCGACTGTCGTGGAGTACAGTTACTAGAGCTCTTCCATTTCTATGGGAGAGCAGTTAATTGTAAAGACATCCGGACACCTGGTCAAAACTTTATATTTTCACGTATGTGAGACAATCACCAGCAGACGTAGGGTCATCTCCAACAGTACGGCGTTTCAGCAGCGCCCGCACGCTGACAACAGCATCTCGTCTTTCACCGGCTATACTGGTTTTGTTGCGCAGCTTCGGCAAACTCAGAAGCCTATCAATCGTTTTCACAACCATCTTTTTTCATAGCAGCCTTGTAATCACAGTAGTCACTCCCAGTGTCCATTGTATGCTTAATTATATTTTGGTGTGAGAGAACAATCAGTGAAACGTTACATCAGAGTGTGTTTGCCTAGATTGACATCTTTCCACTCACAATAGCCAGTCTCATTTACACATAAGTTCCAATTAGGTTCCCCAAGTCTATTGCTAACCAACCTGAGTTCGTGTTGATGATATGTTATACAGCTGAAGTTTATGTTTATATGTTTTTTCTCTCTTGACCTTGATATTAATTAACAAATCTCTTTGTGATACAGCAGTTTGCTTGTTGTTAATTTTTCAACAACACCCATTCTCATTCCCTACGATGTCATTTATTTTGTTGTGGGTTTCAAGGAATTAAATTAAAGTATGTCAAGTTATCCAACTCGGGGGTGATCCACACTGGGGCCACTAGTCAGATTTCCTTGCGCTATTGAGAAATGTGGAACCTCTTGGGTGTGGTGGTTACAACTTTTTAGTCATTTGCAGATGGAGAACTGCCACCACCACAGGCTAGCTTGTGTGTTGGTGACCCTGCCAGGATCGATTTTCCCCTCGGTTCCCTCTGATAACAGTAATCATTATGTAATTACATTTGTGTTTTTCTTTTTGCATTTCAGTCCCATTTTTTTAGTTCCGAGGTAGTACTTAGAGCTGGCACAGATGAGAAAAAAATTTTTTCTTTTGTTATGTAACATATTTATTTTTGTTCATGTTTTGGTTTTGTGGATTCTGTAGCACATTAACAAATTTGACAGTTCAGTGTTGCTACCTGTGGTGCAAAAACTCTTCTTTTTGTGGGGTAATTGTGTGTTTTTGTTTAGTGTATTTGAGAGTCAGATACTATTAGGTGTGCTTACATATGCATAGTTTTTGTTTTTTGTTTGGTTTTTTTGTTGTTCTCTTTTCGGGTCATGCAAAATAATTTCTTTTTTATTCCCCATTGCTGTGAATGTTGACAAGGAGAAAAGCGAAGTTACTTCATGGCCAAAGTCTAGTAGACTCAGGAAATATGATGGAACATGCTAATAACGGTGACGTCAACCCTTCTGGTGACTTGTTGGAAGGGCTTCCCATGGAACAGTCAGGCCCAAACACGTATGATAGGCATTCAGTCCTCGGTGCTGATAGATTATGCACAATCAGAACAGGGAATTAACAGTCGTGACGAGTCTGATGGTGGAAATGACCATGGTAATTTAGACATATTAGTCACGAGTAGAAATTCAGAAAGGGAGATAGAAGGCAGACACACAGTGCGACACCAGTGCAGCTGCGCTCAACAATCACGGGTTGCTTCGCCAATGGCTGGTACGCATTATGAACTGGAACCTTATCCAGTCTTCGCTCTCCTAGGTGAGCTTAAGAAGCAGATAGATTCAGAAAGAAAATGGAGGGAGGAGGCGATCACATTAAAGGAGCAGATTAGTGAATGAATGATGAGTTTGGGGCAAAACTTTCTGATGTACACAAACTCAGGACAGAGGCAAAGAAAGTTGCTCTCCTTGCCCAAAAAGAGGCAGCAGGTGTGAAAAAGATCGCTATTGCTGCTGACAACAGAGCAAAATGAGAGAGCTCCGTCGCAGACAAAAGTTCAAAAGTCTTGGCACAGGGAAATTTGGCAGTGATGACCAACACAGAGAATATTGCTAAAGTAAACGATCAACTAGCCCAACTAGGGGAAAAGTTGCAGACAAAGACTTAGAGACCTTGGGCGGTGGAACAATTACGTAGCTGTGAAGCTTCAATGACATGAGCAATGCCACTGGGTGGTTCACGGAGCAGTGTGATGCAAGCCACGTCTTCTGCTGAGTGTTGTGCTCACTCATACGATACCTCTCACCCGACGGGTAGGAATACGCTGGACATGTTTCCAGAGAATTCTGGTAGATGTGTCGGCCACAGAGGACACAAAGTGCCCCACCATCTGGATCCAATCCCCGTGACGGAAGCTGACAGATTCTCAAGTGCGAGGGTCTAACCTACATTCGACCAGAAGCATTTTCTGTCTAGCATAATATTTCTAAATTTTAGGAAAAATGGTAGCGGGTTACATCCTAAAATTTGGATTGGACGATTCATCTGGTCGTTGCCACTTCATGGCCCCTCAATGCAAAGCTGGAATTCATCTGCATGCATATTGAGGGAACGGCCACCAGAATAGTGCGAGATGTTGCGCCAAAGTGCACCACATTCGAAGAGTTCAAGGGAGCATTTCTCGCTACCTATTGGTCACAAGAAATGCAGGATGGAGTAAAACAGGAGATTATGATGTGATCTGAACTCGAATCTTTGAGATACAAAGGAATGGTAAAAATGTTCGAGGTGTTATTAAAGAAGAACCAATTCTTGGATGCACCCTGCAGCCTGTTGGAAATTATTCGTTTCTGTTTCTCGAAGCTCCCCATGCAGTACTAACAGGCACTAATTAGTAGGTGCAGAGACAACATTGAAACTTTCAAATGTTTACTCAGTAAGTTGGGATTGGTATACGAGAGGCAGAATCCAAGGATAAATGCAGACACAATGACAGCGACAACCTGCAACTGCCTAAGAACAAGGATTGGCGCATGAGTGCCACGGTCCACAGGGAGGGACTGAGGAAAGAGCACCTCAACCCGACCACAGAAATTACGGGTACCGGAGCCAAGCAGGGGATAATGTGCAGCACTATGATCGCAACTGGCAGGAGCGGGAACAGAACCAGTAAGCTTTTGGAGGTTGGCATGGTCCAAACAGGAGTCAGCACTGTAGGAGAGGCGTTTGAGATTCGTCCACCTAATCCCTCACACAACACACATAACCGTAGCCCTCCACAAAATTGATGATAGGGGGACACGAAAAGGTTCGCAGTCTGTGAGTGCACAGAATCGCTCACAAAAACGCCCTGGAATTGGAATCATTGAAGACAAAAAGGTCGATCGGCCTTCACCACGTTTGTCATGTGAAGCACTTCATAGAAGATCGTCTTCGTACTGTATCACACAACTGTTAAGTAGTAGAAGTTTTTGGTATTGTTTTTTATGTTTTGTAAATGTAATTGGGTAAACATCAGGTGTTATATAGGGTTTATTTTTGGTTATATGGCTTGAGTGAAAACAAGGTTGTAAAGGGCATTGGTGTCTGACTACTGCATTTCATCTTTGTCATTTTTCAGTGTCACATCCATCTCAAACTTGTGTGGTTTTTTTTTTTTTTGTTTTTTTTTTCTTTTTGTTCTGTAACTGCTTTTTCTCATGAAGCTCTGATCTGGAATGTGAACGCCATAATTATAAGTGGTACTTATTGGTGTTTGGGCGAATGCATTCTCTTTCTGGAGTCATGACTGTTACATGTATGATTTTGGCCTTTGCATCCTTGATGGGGGAATCGTCATCTGGCATGTGTGAAAGCTGGGCCAGTCTTGTGTCTCTGGTGGTTCTGTAGGGTGCTTACCACTCTTACGAGTGCTTATGACAGGCAAACTCTCATAGCATTCCACCTATCTCCTGATAAGTTTATAGTGCATATGGGCACACCCTTGGTCAATGTGACAGTTTTCTGTGGTGTCTTTTTCAAGTGTGCTTAGCAGCGCCTGAGTTGTGTGAGCTGAATTTGGATTCGTGAAATGCTAAGGAGGCCACCGAGCCCAACCTCACCGCTGTGCATTGGGTCATACTTTTGTGTTGTGAGAGGTTGGTGTCACCTCCACGTTTAAATATGTGTGTGTGTGTGTGTGTGTGTGTGTGTGTGTGTGTGTGTGTGTGTGTGTGTGTGTGTGCAACTTCTTTGTGGAGAAAAGATAGTGAGGAATAGTGAGTCACACCCCGACAACAAAACCGAGACACAGGACTGGACTGCATATTTCTCATGCATATCAGTTACGTCCCATCGAAGCAGTAGTTCTGTTTTATTGCTTGTGTTTCTTGGCTCTTGGTATAACTGAACATGTCTGGACGTTTGTCCGGCTTTCCTTGTGGAGTTTCAGAGTCAGCATTTCGTCCTCGAGGTTACAGGAATACCTAAAGTGGTTAGGCCAGCGCCAGGATGCCCAGCGCCACCAGTTCCTAGAAAAGTGTTATTTTGCATTAAGCCATGGCATTCCCACCCTCTTGCTTGGCCGCATAGTGGAACAAGGCCGGCCCTCAGAATGGCGGTCCATAAACCACTACCCTGCCAGGCACATGGCCAGTTTTGGTGACTACGAAGTCAGGCTAGCAAAGAGAAGGGTCAGCGAACTCGCATGCTGCTCGGGGAAAGTTCTAAAGCTGCCCCTAATGCAATGGTCACATCCAGCGTCCAAAAATCTGTCTCTTTAGCCGTATTTACTTCTACTACTGCTATTCAAGTCTGCAAGTAATTTGAGCTCAATCAGTGGTTTACCCTAACCCTAATAGTCCATCAGATTACTGACTACCAGAGAAAATTTAGATACACCAAAGGCGTATGAAACTGTGTGATAATTGCTGAAACAAAATGAAAGGGGAAGTCCTGACGAGTATTACAATGACAGTGGCCTGCCCCGAAGGCACCTTTCCTTTCATTGCGCACCACTCACAGAAGATCATTTTTTGCCGTTTGTGGCTCACTTATGGTAAGGGATAGTGTGACACAACATAAGGAAAATGTCTCAATTAAAACATCATAACAGTCACTAGTCACGGTGAAGCAAGAATGAAAGAGGGAGCCTGGTCTCCTTATCCCACGTGCGGCTCCAGGTAAAGTGGCATCGGGCTGGCACCCAGCTAATGTGTTTACCTACCGTGTGAGATGGGATGATCAACTTCTCTGCATGCCATGTTCCTTAAATGCCACCACGCCTCACCAAATCAGTGCCCACTAAATTGTTTTATGGACTAGATGGAGATTTTTCTCACTAGGAAGCTGCCCTCATCTTGTGAAATGCACCAGGGGTTTGGCTACAGGACCTCCAGGCATTCAGAGAACAAAATATGTACTGCACTGCAGTGATTGGTTGAGGAAGATCGGGTCTCCTTGCTAGAAAACATGATTGGCATTGTAACAATGATGGGCCATGATAGGCTTATTTGAGAACATTTGGGGGTGGATGGGGGGGGGGGGGGGGGGAATGGCTGTTTATCGCAGGGTTTTGCACAGTGCAAGAGGCAGGGACTTGCTTCTTGACAGTTGCAAAGTACAGTTGCTAGAGTTTTTCCATATTTAGTTTCATCATCTTGATTTTTAATATTAAGAATAAAATACATATCTGCTCTACAGCAGTCATTGAACCCCTGACTATATGAAAAAATTTCTCAAGTCTTGGTTTAATGACAGTGTCTGCTAAATCAGTATTCTGATAACTTGGAATTACAATTGGAATTTATGAAATGCAATGATCTAACGACATCACTGGCCAGTACCCCTCTTCTAGGGTTATTTAGCCACGTAGTGCAAGTCTTTTATCCAATACCATTTTGGTGACATTGTTGATGATGATGACAACACAGCACCCACTCCCCAAGAAAATAAAATCTTTGTCCCAGCCAGGAATTGAACCTGGACCCCAGCATTGCAGTTAGACAGGGTAACCACCTTTTTTCCCCACAAAAACAGTGACAAAAATGACTAGCTTACAAAGGAGTGATATGAATAAGGTGACAGCTTATTGCCATAATCATTTACAGCATTCATAGAATGAGGAATGATATTCAATATTTAACAATAGCAGCCTGAGGTTCCTCTTTATCAATTACCAGACCCAATTTAATCAATCAATTAATCCTTGATGTATACAGCTTAGTCTCCTCCAGGCAAAATTATTTCGACAGAAGGGCAGTCCCGAACAGCAACACCACAAAGTACTTCACTGCCTTGTCATTTTTGTCAGTTTCAGACTTCTAACAGCACCCTTAGGGAGTTCAACATCTTCCTTTGTAACAGACACCAAATGTTTGCCATCATATTCTTGTATCTGCTGTAATATTGATTAATTTTTCATACGTGAGTTGTGGGGAAGGTTAGGGTCGGGAACACCTTGCAGGAGCAGTGGGGCCTTTCCATGGCACTGCTAGTGCTTTGTGGTCTAACCCATCCACTCTCGATAAGAAATCCACATGTCCCTAAAATCTACCCATTCTGTTGCAGACAATTCATATCATGTTACCATATTTCGTATTGTGGTTTGGGTACTTAAGCGTTTTTTGGAATTCAGGTTCCATATAGATTTTGTACTCAAGACATTCATTGCTTCCGATATTGTTAAAAATGTAGCTGGTATACGTCACTGTGTTATTTTTTCGCCTGAGGGTGGTAACTTGCTTCTGGTCTGTAGAAAATGTTACTTGGTACATTGTTTGTGGAAGTCCTTGTTATCTGAGCAGTTTTCTCCTGGTCAGCCTCCAGTTGATAATTCTATCTCCACATGTGTACCGATGAGGCACAGTAACAACAAGGTTGCATTTACTGCAGAGGTTATGTCAGCTACTGAAGTGGATCTTGGAGTTTATTAAACATTGCCTATACATAAAATAGGGTATTAGTCATTAGCGTGTGCCTTTATGTTAGGCTGACTTCCAGTTCAGACTGTGAAATTTATCCAGTTAAACAACTAGCTATTAAAACAAGATATAACAGATCTTCACAATATACAATATATTATGTTCAAGTCATTTACATTCCTTGGAGTTACGTACAGTGCACCAGTCTCTTTGTTGCACTTGGAATGACATCAAGTGCAGTGCGACAGTTCTCGTCACCATATGGAGACCATAAGTAATACCTCAGGTAAACAAGTAGAACAACCACCATGGAACGTGCTCCATAATAAACTCTCATATGTAGTATAGATAGTTCTAATCCTCAAAATTACCTTTCTACTCAACTTTACCAATCTGATGATTTAGTGCCTTTACTTACACTTATGTCTTTAAGAAATCATGTTTGTGTCCACATCAGATACTTCCTGCAACCACAAAATCAGGTGGAAGGACCCCTTGCAGCCCGAACATTGGTCATAGGTAGGAATCCCTGAAGTCCTCCTAATGGACTTTTAAGACAATAATATTCTATAAATCATTTTCAATATATTTTCTATCTGTATACATAGGTTAATTGAAAAATATTAAGTTTTTGTGAAATGGTGATGTGTTGAAACAAATTTAATTTTATGTATCAAGAATGAAGCAATGAGTGAAAATATGTACCAACACTGGAAATCAAACACGGGTTTCCTGCTTACAAGGCATGTGCATTAGACACTACGGCCCCCTTGGCACAGCGATTCACACAACCGCATGGGTTACCCTGGCATGCCTCCATTCTCAGCCCAAACACTCACTGCTGCCCCAGGCTACTTTCAATTTCCATGGCTACTTTCAATTTCCACTCACATATGAACATAATTGCTGAGGCACTCCATGTTCTGGAACAGCACCTCAGCATCGAATGTAAACGGTGGATCCAGCTTGAAACCCAGATGCAGGTACTTATACAAATTATTTGTCAAATTTATGCAATACTTGTAATGATTACAATGTGTTATCTGCTAGTTGGTTGATTGCCACAGAGAGTTGCAGGGAGTTGCAAAAGGCAGCCCAGCCCCAACGGTGTGAGGAGCCATTTGGGGGAAACTTCTGTGAAAGCAAAAGTCATGCAAGGAGGTAAAAAAGACTTCAGGGTTTTTTGTAATTGAAAGCAAAATCTTCTCATATAATGATATATTTAATAAAGATCCTAACTGCAACAGTTACATAAACTTGAGAAGGAAAGAGTACGAAACAGGCAGAAGTGAAAAACAGTAACACTGCTTATGACAATGGCTACCTCATAACGTGTTGTCAAGTTGGTAATGTTGGCTGCAGCTAAAAACAAATGACTACCAGCTGAAACCTTCAGACTTCTACCTATCCAGGACTATGGAGCTGAATGGCCAGCTTACCATTAACATACGTAAACAAATAAACAAGCTACGAAATTGACCAAAGCAATGGCATGCCTTCATCTGGGATGATACTTGAATTTAGCAGTTATTAATAAATAGACTTGGACTCAAAATCTTGACCAGTTATATCATTCACTGCTTGATAGTGAACACTGAAATGAAACATAGTGGGATTGCAGAAGAGTGCTTTGGAAATGTGGGTAGTGATTAGTCAGTGATTCCTGCTTTAAATGCACAGAAATATAAAACTGTGCACTTCATAAACCTCAGAAAAGTAGTATTTTGTGACAACAATATCACCGAGTCACAATTAAAATCAGAGTCAGCTCATACAATTACTTGGGTCTAACAATTCATGAATATCTGAGGTGTAATGACACCGTGGGCCCAATCGTAGATAAAGTGTCCATCCAAAAGTAGGGTGCTGGGAAAATGTTTTCAGTCTACAAAGGAAATTGCTTAAATGCACTTATGCAGCCATCCTTGAATGTTGCTTAATTGTATGGAACTCATACGAACTAGGACTAAAAAATGATACTGCACGAATACAAAGAACAGTAGTATGAATGATGACAGGTCTGTTTGGCTCACTAACTGAATAATCTGATTTTTCAGACATTTTAAGACAGTCGCCAACTGCTGGGGGAGAGCCTACTTACAAAGTATTAAGTGGAGAATCAGGGAATACACAGAACTGACAATGTGCATATATAAAGGTGGCAGTAGTATCGCATACACAGAGTATAAAAAGGCAGTGCATTGGCAGAGCTGTCATTTGTACGCAGGTGATTCATGTGAAAGGGTTGCAATTATGGCCACACGATGGGAATTAACTCACTCCGAACGTCGAATGGTAGTTGGAACTAGATGCATGAGACATTCCATTTCGGAAATTGTTAGAGAATCCTATATTCCAAGATACACAGTGTCAAGCGTGTGCAAAGAATATCAAATTTCAGGCATCACTTCTCACCACGGACAGTGCAGTGGCTGACAGCCTTCACTTAATGACTGAGAGTTGCGGTGTTTGCACAGAGTTGTTAGTGCTAACAGACAAGCAACCCTATGTGAAGTAAATGCAGGAATCAATGTGGGATGCACGACAAATGTAGTATTTTGAACCATGCTGCAGAGGACTATGGCAGCAGTAGGCCGCAGCAGTGTCTTTGCCAACAGTACGACTTCGCATGCAGCTCCTCTCCTGGGCTCACGGCCTTACCGGTTGGACCCTAAATGACTGGAAAGCAATGGCTTGGTCAGATGAATGCTGATTTCAGTTGATCAGAGCTGGTGGCAGGGTTTGAGTGTGGCACAGACCCCATGAAGCCATGGGCCCAAGTTGTCAGCAAGGTACTGTGCAACCTGGTGGTGGCTCCATAATTGTGTGGGCTTTGTTTACATGGAATGGACTGGGTCCTCTGGTTCAACTGTACCGATCATTGACTGGAAATGGTTATGTTTGGTTACATGGAGACCATTTGCAGCCATTCATGGACTTCATTTTCCCAAACAACTATTAACTTTTATGGATGACAATGTGTCATGTCATCATGCCACAATTGTATGCAATTGGTTTGAAGAACATTCTTGACAATTTGAGTGAATCATTTGACCATCCATGTTGCCTAACATGAATCCCCTGGAACATTCATGAGACATAACTGAGAGGTCAGTTTGTGTACAAAACCCTGTACCAACAACACTTTTGCAATTATGGACAGCTATAGAGGCAGCATGACTGAATATTTCTGCAGGGGCTTCCAATGACTTGTTGAGTCCATGTACCACCAAGTTGTTGCACTACACCAGGCAAAGGGGGTCTGACATGTTATTAGGAGGCAACCTATGACTTTTATCACCTCAGTGTAATCCGCATCACCGCAAGTGTCGCTCAGGTAGCGACTGTGCTGACAAGATTGAACTAACTGCAGTGTTCACAGTCATTTAAACAGTCTTTCTTCACACGGTCGATGGATGAATGGAAGAGGGAATAATGCAATATACTTCAATCATTTGCAGAATATTTATGTAGATGTAAACAACAGGAAGAGATGGTGAGCAGCCTCAAATCATTCCAGACAGTGCCACTTCTTTGCTAATTGTTTGTATTACTATGGATTTTAATTTCTTATTCATTTGGTTCATTGTGCATGAGTAGGGAGGGTATTTGAACATGTGCAGCAATTTTTTTCTCACAGTATCCCTTCATCCGTTTCCTACTCTAATTCATCCATTCTTCCATTCAACATGTGGAGAACAATGTCTCCTCCTAATTGTGTCTACTTTTAATGTGTTGCAGATTCAGTGCAGCAACTGGCCATTATTCACAAGTTGTATGGGCTGTCACACGCTACATTGGATGTGGCTACACAGCATTTACTGAACCAGGTGGCTGGACTTCACAGCTGTATGTGTGCAACTATGGACCAGCGGGGAATTTCATTGGCCAATCTGTGTACATCACTGGACAAAGCTGCTCCAGATGTGCCAATGGCTGTCATAGCAATTATACTTCACTTTGTGCTTAGTGGTTATAGTTTGTTCAAGCCTAACTACAATGTATCTGTGTTATAATAGTACTCTGTCTGGCACACCCAACTACTGTCAGCTGACAGTGGATGTCAAATAACAAGTGATGGTGGTGGTGAATGTCACAAAACAATTCAAATTTGTTTGTGAAATTGTCAGTTATTATTCTTGTATTGTTACTGGTATTACTGATTTGTATTCTAATCAGCATTTGTGCTCTACATACCTTAAACTGTTAACACCTAAAATTAATAGACACCTCAATTGTTTTTAATCTTCTTATAAAAATTAAAATGCTGGAAATAACTAGTAATTTTCTGTATTTATTGGATCAGATAACAGTAGCCATTTAAATTATCCTTGTTTTATGTTGCAAGAAAAATGCTTCCAAACCAAACTGGCTCACCTTTATTCATCTGTATTTGTGTGGACTCAAAACATGTAATTATATTGATTGAAAATCATTTGACATATAACATGTAATGTTCACTAATGAATGAGTTATCTAAATTGCAACAGTATAATGCACTAAGGGCAAGATGTCACTGAACCTGCCTTTTTATACAGATTGCAGCAATTCATCGTTTTATCAAAACAAGACATGATTGTCTTACTAGGATAGCCACAATTGTTCTTTGAATAAAAATATGGCATTTCAGTCTTTGATCACTATTTTTTTATTTTCAGTAACTGGTTTCAGGCTAGCTGCCCGTCTTCAGATCTGATAGATAAAGTTAAAAATATAATTAACAAGAGAGATTATATAGTTACTGATAGAATTATCTTAGTTTACAGAAAATTATTTCAGTTCATGGTGCACTCAAAAAAGATTATGTAAATGTTATTTCTTTACAAATTGTCTTATTATTAAAAAGTATATCCGCCATTAATATGTATGGTGATAAAACAACCTCTTAGGACATATGCACAATTTCTACAGATATAAGATTTTAACAGATTAAAAATTACTTTAGTTATGACAGTGAACCAGTAGTTCTGTACTGAAAGGTTACTCTGTAACTGCAATATATGATACATTTGCATTTTAATTCATTCTGAAAAAAAATTTTGTAAATTAAGATAGTCTATCAGTAACTATATAATCTCTCTTGTTAATTATATTTTTAACTTTATCTAACAGATCTGAAGATGGGTAGCTAGCTTTAAACCAGTTATTGAAAATTAAAAAAATAGCAATCAAAGACTGAAATGCCATATTTTTATTTTTCGTTTGGTTATGGTACTGAGACACATTCAATAACATGATATCTGCATGGAAGAAAGCAAACATTATTGATGACCGCATTGAAAGTTATACCTTGACAACTGGTACTCTTAGTTTGCAACATTTCAACTATTTACAAAGTTTTTAGAGGTTTTTACAAGTTAAGTGAAAGGTACAAAGACTGCATCTTTATACACTCCTGGAAATTGAAATAAGAACACCGTGAATTCATTGTCCCAGGAAGGGGAAACTTTATTGACACATTCCTGGCGTCAGATACATCACATGATCACACTGACAGAACCACAGGCACATAGACACAGGCAACAGACCATGCACAATGTCGGCACTAGTACAGTGTATATCCACCTTTCGCAGCAATGCAGGCTGCTATTCTCCCATGGAGATGATCGTAGAGATGCTGGATGTAGTCCTGTGGAACAGCTTGCCATGCCATTTCCACCTGGCGCCTCAGTTGGACCAGCGTTCGTGCTGGACGTGCAGACCGCGTGAGACGACGCTTCATCCAGTCCCAAACATGCTCAATGGGGAACAGATCCGGAGATCTTGCTGGCCAGGGTAGTTGACTTACACCTTCTAGAGCACGTTGGGTGGCACGGGATACATGCGGACGTGCATTGTCCTGTTGGAACAGCAAGTTCCCTTGCCGGTCTAGGAATGGTAGAACGATGGGTTCGATGACGGTTTGGATGTACCGTGCACTATTCAGTGTCCCCTCGACGATCACCAGTGGTGTACGGCCAGTGGAGGAGATCGCTCCCCACACCATGATGCCGGGTGTTGGCCCTGTGTGCCTCGGTCGTATGCAGTCCTGATTGTGGCGCTCACCTGCACGGCGCCAAACACGCATACGACCATCATTGGCACCAAGGCAGAAGCGACTCTCATCGCTGAAGACGACACGTCTCCATTCGTCCCTCCATTCACGCCTGTCGCGACACCACTGGAGGCGGGCTGCACGATGTTGGGGCGTGAGCGGAAGACGGCCTAACGGTGTGCGGGACCGTAGCCCAGCTTCATGGAGACGGTTGCGAATGGTCCTCGCCGATACCCCAGGAGCAACAGTGTCCCTAATTTGCTGGGAAGTGGCGGTGCGGTCCCCTACGGCACTGCGTAGGATCCTACGGTCTTGGCGTGGATCCGTGCGTCGCTGCGGTCCGGTCCCAGGTCGACGGGCACGTGCACCTTCCGCCGACCACTGGCGACAACATCGAAGTACTGTAGAGACCTCACACCCCACGTGTTGAGCAATTCGGCGGTACATCCACCCGGCCTCCCGCATGCCCACTATACGCCCTCGCTCAAAGTCCGTCAACTGCACATACGGTTCACGTCCACGCTGTCGCGGCATGCTACCAGTGTTAAAGACTGCGATGGAGCTCCGTATGCCACGGCAAACTGGCTGACACTGACGGTGGCGGTGCACAAATGCTGCGCAGCTAGCGCCATTCGACGGCCAACACCGCGGTTCCTGGTGTGTCCGCTGTGCCGTGCGTGTGATCATTGCTTGTACAGCCCTCTCGCAGTGTCCGGAGCATGTATGGTGGGTCTGACGCACCGGTGTCAATGTGTTCTTTTTTCCATTTCCAGGAGTGTATAAAAGGGCTCCCTGCAGTGGGAGTTACACTAGAGGTCAGTAACAAAGTGAATACGAGTCCAATGTTGCAGGTTGCACAAGTCAGAAATCAAGGCATCACTTTTACTCTGGTGTTCCCATCATTCTCACTATCATTCCGGGAGTATGACAAATCTGAGAAAAGTGGCACTACAGTTCCTTTAGACTGATGAATTGTTATCTCTGTGACAAAAAAAAGTACTATTGTGTATTCTTTTCACAATGTCAACTTGCGTTTATAGGCTAATAGCTAGTTGTATACTTTATCATTCATTTGTGTAACTTCTTTGAAGACTATTGTACATTTATTTTAATAACTGATCAGCATTTAGAGAAAACACTTCATCCTCATCTCCTGCTTTCTTGTACTGTCATCACACACTCAGTAACATGCCAGAAGTGTGTACATGTCGACGTAATTGTTCTACTCTCCGAATAGAAAATAAATACCCCCATTAAAAGAAATTTCAACAATCTTTGAAAAATGTTTATATATACATACAAAAATATATACATATAAAGAGAGATATGTGTGCACACACACACAGACACACACACACAGACACACACACAGACACACACACACACACACACACACACAGATATAAAGGGTATTACAAAGCTATATCAACAAAGTTTGATGAGTTGTAGAGTTGGTCTTGACAAACAAACTGAGGGTATGAACCTGTGCCCAGAAACATCATCCAACAATGTTACAGAGTGTTGAAGTTAATTGGTGCCAGCACCTGCTGCAAGGCTACCCCTTCAGCAGAAAATGTGACTTTGTATGCTGATGGACTATAGGTGGTATGCCTTGGAGTGTTGTTTCTTATTCAGTGATCATGACTGATTGATGAATGCCAGTGGAGAAAACAGAGCTAGCTGCTGCATAGATAGACTTTGTCTCTTATGAGTGTGATGCTTTGTTGCCTTGGTGAATGATGGTTTCAGACATGGGTTTCCATCCGCCATTTATTTTTCTCTTGCATACTGAAAAACATTGGAGGTTTCAGAGCATTCCAGGAGAGAAATAAACTGCATATGGAAACCTGTGTCTGAAACTATTAGGTTAAGCCCATCAGAGGCCTAGGTCAGCATAACTAAATGAGGCACCTGGTCTGCTTAGTGTACATTTTGTAAAAAAAAAAAAAAAAGAATATTATGAATGTAATGGCCAACAAAAAAATCAACTATTTATAATATGTATAGTCTAAGCTCTAGTAATTTTAATATATATACTTAAAGCTATAGGTGAGAAGCAATATGAATCATCATCTAGCACAGCAGTCATGAGTTAAGGTGCAGAGAAATAATAAAGAATAGAATAAGTAAATTACCTTTCATTTTAAATGTCTGTAAACATAGCTTCTACAGTTATAATTTCAGTTACTTTCATAACTTAAGTATGAGGGAGTAGTTGTTATTCATATTGTTATAGGACATATTTTTATGCTTTTATTTTACCGAAATTATGAATAATGTTGTTGAAGTATATTTCATTTGAAACTTGCCTTTCAATTGATAAAATGGACAAATTGACCAGTCATTATTGTTCATATGGCTTAGACAAGTATGTTCCAAGCAAGGTCTTGAAGTGGGAATGTGTGGAATTGCTGCTTACAAGTTAGTGGTGCAGTGGGCCCATTTTCTTGCCACACCCACACACTGTGCTCTGGGTGTAGGATGTGGTGATGGTAATTGCCAGAAAACATGACTGCACAATGGTATATTTATTTGTGGCAAAGGACTACAAAATAAATTAACAATATTTTCTAATAATGAAAGTCTGTGCTCTTGCGATCGCATGGACAGTAATGGGCATTGCACAATAGATGTGCTTGAATGCTGTTCATGGAGGGTGAATACTCCTCAGTGATTGAGCTTGTGGTCTGATAGTGTAACTGTGGGAGAACCAATGGACATACATGCACTTGGAGCTGATAACCATCTTCTTATCCTCGAGCCGTTGTGTACTTTGCAGTTGCAATTTAACAAGACAGACTGCATATTCTAATCCCATCCAACGGCTGATGCACATGTGGGCTGTGTCATGTGGTGTGACTTCATTCTTCCACAGCACAGGTGGTTGAAGCAGATACAAAGTCCAGCACTTGTGACATAGTCTGCCAGCAACTGGCACGGGGGTGCTCGGTTTTGCCTGTAGTGGGCGTGGTCCAGGCGACTGCGACGGCTGCTTAAGCAAGGTGGGTGGAGACTGAGGCACACATGGCAGTGCAGTGGCAGCTGTCAGAAGCTGGTGCAGTTGCAGGTGTTGCTGGAGGGCCTTCCTGTTAGTAGTGGTGCAAGCGGCTTGCTGTTGTACTCAATGTAGAATCCTTTTTCACTGCAGGTGATCACGTGGTGTGGCCCCAAAGTAGGGCAGCCAAAGTGGTGGCTGTACCACGTTAGTGCACAACATGACGTGTTCAGTGCATCACATCAGTGTGTACAAATACTTTACTAGTGCCATGATGTGTCAGTGAGGATGGTTGGATGTTGGCCATAAGGATGCTCAGACATTCTACCAATAGAAGCGTCAAAGCATTGTGGTGCTTCCCCCATGAAATCTCCAGGAATAGTGAGTTGTTTTCAATAGATGAGTTTGGCAGATGAAGCACCAATCTCTTTCTTCAGTGATACTGGTAACCTGAGGAATACCAGTGAAAGTGCTCGCATCCAGATGGTGTCATGGCAAGTGAGAGCAGCTTTCAACTTCCTATGGAGCTGCTCCACCATGCCATTAGACACCTAGTGGTAGCTAGTGGTTCTGTGTAACTGCACACTACACCGTCAGGCGATGTGAGCGACCAGCGCACAGTCAAATTGGCATCCTCGATCTGGCGCATCCAAAATGTGGCACCAAGGTGTCAATTAAGTTCATAAGTCATGGTCTCAGCGGTGATGTCAGCTATGGGCATTGCCTCTGGCCAACGAATCAAATGGTCGATGATTGTTAGCAGATACTGGCTCCCATTGGACAGAGGAAGTAGGCCCACGATGACCATATGGACTTGCACAAAGCAGCATGTCATGTCAGGAAAGGCGCTGACAGGTGCAAGGGTGTGCTTCCCGGCTTTGACATATTAGTATGTGGTGCAGGTGTGTGCCCATTGACGGCAGTCTTTCTGGCTTTGTGGTCAGACAAAACAAAAGGGGATTAGTGATACAATAGTGTTGACACCGGGGTGTGATAGTCCATGGACATGATCAAAAGCTTTGTGCTGGAATTTCTCCAGGAGAAATGGGCAGAATGTGCCTACAGACACATTCCACCAAATCTTATGGGTGGAGCCAGGAATGGGCTCTAGATCGTGTCATAGGCTGCTGGAGACACTGTGACAGAGGCTGTCCAGTTGAGCATTGCTCTCCTGTTCTAGGGCAACGTCCTCAAAGCTCACAGAGGAGAGACAACGGCACCAACTTAGGACGTACAGTCAGTGAATATATTTCATTAAATTTCATGTATACAGCCATGCAAACATTACTTCTTCCACTGGTATTTCTGCCACATACCATCCCACCATCTTCAGACTGAGTTGCAAGACTGACGGTAAGGTGCCAAGCATCGCGTTATATACTCCACTGTGATGGTACTTTGCATGCTGGTTGGCAAGCACACCAAGTCCTTTCATCCATACATGTATTTTTTCATCATTTGAAACTTTTCTACAGGAACAGATATACAGAGTAAAAGACATATTACTATAAACAAAACTAGGTCTACTTTGAGTCTTCTGGTCGATTCCACAATACCATGTCTTCTAGGCAATGACATCTCGGTCGGCAAAAGATTCTAGTCCATGTAGTGATGCGTTCTCACAGCGGACAATTGCGAGTGTAAACCACCCACTGCCAGCTGCTCCAGTTGCAACATCGAGTGAAAAATTAACTCGACATCCACGAAAAAATAGGTCCATTAAGAATAACAGATTCACTTATTGATGTATGTTTGGTGGTGGTAATACCTTGATGACTTTTTTGCAATTTAATTATACCGAGAGCCAGATTCCATGCCTTATCCAAATTAAAACCATTATCTCTATTTATCATGTTGTTGGTTAATCTAATTTCTATTGTTTCCTTGAAAATAGAATCCTAAAAGGAAGAGGTGGATGTTAAAATCTTCATGTCACTGTAGTTCATCAAATGGCCCATATCTACACAATGTTTAGCCACAGCCGAGTGGTCTGACTGTAGTGTGTGTATCTTCGATGTTCCATGCAGCTTTCATAATGGTGTTTGTGTCTGACCTATATAAAAAAAAAACTAAACTCCGCCCGAACAGGCCATGAAGGCCCAACGGTACCAACTGGCCACTATGTCATCCTCAGCCCACAGGCATCACTGAATGTGAATATGGAGAGGCATATGGTCAGCACACCACTCTCTCTGTCGTATGTCAGTTTATGAGACTGGAGCCACTACTTCTCAAAAATGGTTCAAATGGCTCTGAGCACTATGGGACTTAACATCTGTGGTCATCACTCCCCTAGAACTTAGAACTACTTAAACCTAACTAACCTAAGAACATCACACACATCCACGCCCGAGGCAGGATTCGAACCTGCGACCGTAGCAGTCGCGCGGTTCCGGACTGAGCGCCTAGAACTGCTAGACCACCGCGGCTGGCGCTACTTCTCAGTCAAGTAGCTCCTCAGTTTGCCCCACAAGGGTTAAGTGCACCCCACTTACCGACAGCGCTTGGCAGACCGGATGGTCACCCATCCAAGTGCTAGCCAAGCCCAACAGTGCTTAACTTTAGTGATCTGATGGGAACCAGTGTTACCACTGTGGAAAGGCCATTGGCCTGACCTATATATGACATATCACAATTACTGCAAGGAATCTGATACATAACTGCCTTGTGAAACAATCAATTATCCTACGGTGCACCCTGTGCAGTAATATCTTAAGGACACTTACGGTTTGTGAAAGCTGATGGCAGCTACTGGCACGTAAGTGGAGATTAGTATGGGTTGGTTTACTATATGTAGCATGTCCTAATGTGTTATCTACTTTACAACAAACGAAAACAAAAAAAGGGGGGGGGGCATCTACTAATACTAGTGTGGATAGAAATACCACCTTGGTGGAGTATGTAAGGCCACACTTGGCACATTGCTGTCATTCTTGCGACTCACTCTGAGGATGGACAGATGGTCCATATCTGAAACATCAGTAGAAGTTGAAGTATGTGTCATAGTTCTCCACAGACATTTGTCATGTTTCTGGGATAGACAATATCTTTGCCTTTTTAACTTCTCACTGCATTACATTTCAGGGGTGCAGCTGTGGGGAAAAAAAAAAAAAAAAAAAAAAAAAAAAAAAAAAAAAAAAAAAAAAAAAAAAAAAAAACGAGCCTACCAAGTGTCAGATCAGATTTGCAACTGGATTCAAGACTTTTTTGCAGATAGAACTCGCAAGTCTCCCCTCACATAATAAAATCAACTGATGTAAAGGTAATTTCCATAATATTCCAAGGAAGTGTGATAGGTCCATTACTGTTTACAACGTATATAAAAGATTTTGTAGAAAGTGTAAGAAGCTCTTTAAGACTTTTCACGGATGATGTGGTTGACTACAAGAAAGTAGCAATGCCAGAGGACACTACTGATCTGCAGAATGATCTACAGAGAACTGAAGGATGGTGCAGTATCTGGTAGTTAACCCTTCATGTCAATAAATGTCACAAACTGCATGTACATAGCACAAAAAAGCCACTACTGTAAAACTACATTATTGGTGACAAATTGCTGGAAACAGTGTCTACCATAAAATAAGTAGGCGTAGCTACACAAAGCAACCTTAAGTGGAATGATCCATGTAAGAAAAACAACATGGAAAGCAGATGTCAGGCTGGGGTTCATAGGAATAATCTTAACAATATGTAGCTCATCCATGAAATAAGTGGCTTGCAAGGCGCTTATTTGACCAATACTTGAGTGTTGGTCACCAGTCTGGTACCCTTACTAGGTGGGACTGACAGAAGAGGTAGAGAAGATCCAACACAGAGCAGTGTGTTTCGTCATGTAATCGTTCGGTCAGCACAAGAGCGTTATGGAGATGCTCAACAAACTCCAGTGGCAGACACTACAAGGGAGGAGCTGTGTGCTGTCCATCACAGAGATGTTTACTACTGAAATTTTCAGAGAGTAGGCCTACTTTCCGGAAACAGTCTGACATATTACTTCCTCCCACCCGTCTCGTAAAATGACCACAATAAGAAAATCCGAACTAAACAGAGGCTTACTAACATTCATTCTTCCCACACACCATTCGCAAGTGGAACAGGGGAGGGGCAGGGGTATCAGTTAGTGGTACCGCACGTACCCTCCACCACACACTGTCAGATGGCTTGCACATTAGTGATGTAGACGTAGAACGAAGATAATTTTTATTAGTTTCAGTATAGAAAAACTTCTCTGGGGCAAAGATTCACTCAAGTCCAATGTACTTGTAAACGGAAGGATTTCTTGAGCTGTCCGTCTATAACTCGCTTCACTTAAGAAGGTGCTTCCGTGCAGTGCATAGAGGCGGAGCGGTTGGGAGGGGTAGAGGGGATGAGGTTTGCACGTGCGTGGCGGCAGAGAGCGGGCAAACGAAATCCGTGTTGCCAAACTGTGCTGCTGCGGACAACAATCATGTTTCGTCGATGAAGAAACAATACCACGTAACTGACAAATTGCCGATTTTTCGTTTTTCAGTCAGATGACGTCGTTGACCGTACGCGCATCTGCTCTTAACGCCATAATGCCGAATTTTAATTATTTACCATGAAAAAATTATCTAAAACAATACCGCGTATGTGACACAGCAAATAAATAGATAGCAATACCGCGGAACTGTAGATAATTAAATACCGCGTATCTACAATCTATGGGTACTGTAAACAATACCGCGTAGATACAAAGGCCCGCGCAGCCACAGCACATTGTTACTGCCTCATTACGTATTTAACAGTGCTCGAAAGTGGTTCCATGCTTGTAGCTTCATTTGTGATAATGGACAGCTATATAGATTACGATCTTTTTACTGAAGAAGAAATTGTTTCTCAGCTGAAATCAGCTTGTGAAAGCGGAGAATCGTTCCTGAGAGTGACTGACAGCTGTAAGAAAATTGTTTTATTATTCACCTTTGAATGTTAGTAGCACCGCAAGTGTCTTATTGTGATAAAAATCAGAACGCCCCCACTTCACTCGTTCTGTGCTTTATTCATTTCTGCCAAAGATTTCTAGAAGGCATACTATGAAATATCAACAAAGTTAATTAAGGCATGTTCTTGTGAGTTTAGTACAATTCTAAGTTACTTGTGTAACCAGTCAATTATAACTGGGACATTTCCTGACTGGCTAAAATATGCAGATGTTAAGCCTCTATTCAAGAAAGGGGATAAAGAGATACCATCAAACTACAGACCGATTTCACTTTTGCCAGCATTCTCAAAATTTTTTGAAAAAGTAATGTACATGCAGCTTCTCAACCATCTGACCACAAATAACATATTATCAAGAACACAGTTTGGATTTCTGAAGGGTTCTGATATCGAGAAGGCTATTTACACCTACAGTGAAAAATGTACTTAATTCGTTAAATAACAAGTTACAAGCAGCAGATATTTTCTGTGATTTGTCAAAGGCATTCGATTGTGTGACCCACAACATCCTTTTAAATAAATTAGAATTCTATGGTGTCACGGGCAGTGCTGCAAAATGATTCGAGTCATACCTCGCTAACAGGAAACAAAGGGTGTCAGTGCAAGGGACTAGTGAATTAAGTCATCAGCCATCATCAGAATGTCAAGAAATTACATGTGGTGTCCCACAAGGATCCATCTTAGGGCCATTGCTTTTTCTTGTGTGCATTAATAATCTCTCATCAGTTACACTGCCGGGAGCAGAGTTCATTTTGTTTGCAGATGACACAAGTATTGCAATAAATAGTATGTCGAGTGTAGTTCTAGAAAGCTCTGCTAATGATATTTTCATGGATATTAATAAATGGTTTAAAGCCACCTCACTGACACTAAACTTCGAAAAGACTCACTATATGCAATTCAGAACCTGTAAGAGGTTTCCACCCAGCATATGCATAAAGTATGTAGAAGAGCAGATATAAGAGGTTGATAGTCTTAAATTCCTGGGATTACAATTTAATAATAAATTCAGTTGGGAGGAGCACACCACAGAACTGCAGAAACGCCTTAACAAATCTGTATTTGCAATTCGAGTGTTAGCAAACATAGGCGACATAAAAATGAAAAAGCTTGCATACTTTGCCTACTTTCATTCCATAATGTCATATGGTATAATATTTTGGGGTAACTCTTCAAGTCAAACAAAAGTTTTCAGATTCCAAAAGCGTGTAATACGTATTATTTGTGGAGTAAATTCACGGATGTCCTGTAGAAACCTCTTCAAAGAACTGGGTATACTAACTACTGCCTCTCAGTATATTTACTCCTTAATGAAATTTGTCCTAAATAATATATCTCTTTTTCCAGCAAACAGCTCAGTTCATACATACAATACCAGGAACAAAAATGATCTTCACAAGGCTTAAAAGCACTTACTTTAGTTCAAAAAGGGGTCCACTACTCAGGAACACTCATCTTCAATCATTTGTCAGCAAACATAAAAAATTTAGTTATAAATAAAGATCAGTTTAAAAGGAGCCTGAAATACTTACTAGTGGCCAACTCCTTCTACTCCATTGACGAATTTTTTAATAGAAACAAATGATGTATTGTATATATTCATAATATTAGTATTGTTATTTCAGCTTTTAAAAAAATGACATGTTCCACATCCACGAGGATCTCCTCAGCACGGATCTATGGAACGAAAAACTAATCTAATCTAGACTGTCCACTTTCTTGTAGGATCTCGCGTAAATGCAGAACAAACAACAGGCGAGAAAAATCGTAACGCTGAAGTTACATTTACCGAAGAAGAATTAATTTCGTCTAAGGGGTTCTCAGTTACTGTTCCTGCAACATCTAATGACGCAGGTAAATTTTCTTGGGATTATTGTTAATAGTATTACTGATGCCGTCATTCTCATAAATACATGAATTTGAGCTTCATCTTTGTCTGCTTAAATTAATTTATATATATTTTTCCATCTAGAAACTTCAGTGGATGTATCCAACAATGCTCAAAATGAAACCACAGTCAGGGTTTCCACTAAAGACGACAGTACTTTACATTCATTGCTATGCGATGGTGCTCATTGTTTGCCAAACACTCTGGATAAATTATCAGAAGATCACGGGAACAATAATGATGCAGACAGTGAAGGCCAAGAATTTTATGGTGACGTAACCAGTGACAGGAGAAGCAAGTCTAAACAACATCCTGAAGATTGGAAGAAAAATGCGAATAAAATTCTGAGAGTGCGTGGATAGGCGTATATCGGATACAAAAGAAGTCGAATTGGTAAAATCACTCATCATACTCCAAGAGAGGCACGAACATTAGGTCCAACATGTACTTCGAAGATGTACCAGAAATCCGTTCAAAGGAAGTGTCATCAGTTTTCTGATTTTATTTAACACATTTTGGGAAACGAAGTCATGGGATCAGAGGAAGGTTTACATTATCAACCTTGTGGACGTAATTCCAGCCTAACGTTCAGGTAAGAACACTGGCGAATCCAGGAGAAAAGGGACGCTCATTTAACATTTGAAAAATGAGCTATGGAAACATTAAGTACGCAAAAAGATGTTTCTCAATACTCTTGGGATTAACGAATGGACTGTCCAATAGTGACTGGGTAATTCCACACATGGGATGAGTCCTGATACAGAATCGTCACGACCTCGGATCAAACTGACGAACAAGAAAGATGAGAGAACCTTCATGAAAGAATTCCTGGACTCTCTTCCGAAACTTCCGTCGCATTACTGCAGGAAATCCTCTTGGAAGTTGCGTGGAAAATATGTCATGTGGAGAAGGTTTCACCACTAAGTCGGGCTACCTTTAACTTGATTTTATATGATGGTAATAAAAGCTTATTCCCCCCCAAGAAAGACCAGTGCGACTTGTGTTGTAGTTACAGGCTTGGTAACTTGACTGAAGACGTGTGGAAGCAACACACAGAGCGGAAAGAGCAGGCAAGGATGCAACAAGATGCTGACAAGAAAGAAGCTCTGCTCAGTGTACACCATGGACTTACAGGCCGTGAAATTAGTTCCATTTTTAAGTGCAAGTGCAGTTCATTATAAAACAAAGTTGGCTGTTCATAATTTTACAATGTATAATTTATAAAGTCGTGATGCAGTATGTTACTGGTTCGATGAAACGCAAGGTGATTTGGTTGCATCATGTTTTGCCTCATGCGTCGTGGATACCCTATGCAGAACGATTAAGGAAAATCCTGTTCAAGTCATTCTGTATTCTGACGGCTGCACATATCAGAACAGAAATGTGATATTATCAAATGCTCTTTTAAGATTAGCAATTGATACTGGAGTATTGATTTCACAAAAGTTTTTGGAGAAAGGCCATACTTTCATGGAATGTGACTCAGTTCACAGTTCCATTGACTGTAAGCTTAAAGGACGTGAAGTTACACTTCCTAGCCAATACGCTATGATATCTAAAGAAGCGAGAAAAAAGCCACATCCATACGAAGTCCATTACCAAGATTATTCCTTTTTCACCAGCTACGCAGAGAAAAGTTTGTGGCTGTACGACTCATTTAGGCCTGGAAGAGCTGTAAAAAATGAGCCTACAGTTACCGATCTGAGGGTGCTACAGTACCGCCCAAATGGTATTACTTACTACAAGTGCTCTTTCAACGAGGTGTGGCAAAAATTATCGAGGCATCCGAGGAAAATTCTTGGGTATGTTTGCTTCCCGAAAAAGACTGGAAAACAAGAAATCCAAATGGGATAATTTACAACAACTTAAATCTATTCTTCCTAAACATTGTCATAGCTATAATGACAACATTCATTATGAATGAAAATTATCGCTCAGGTAACTGTTTGACGAGTATCAGTACAGTGTAATTCTCTGTTGTTGCTTTGAGTGACGTTTAGGATTTTCAATGATGAAATGTGCAGACATTATAGGAACTATGTAAATAGTATATTTATTTAAACCGTTTCTTTAAAATATTTCAATAAAAATGATTAATGCTCCAGAACGTGTTCTTACTGGCTTTCTTAGCACCAAATACCAATGTAAATGTGTCAACTCGTGCTGGGAGACTGACAAACAAATACCGCGTAAGTGACAGATCATGGCGTAAATACCGAGACAATTCACGTATGTGCCGTAATTAAGCTTTCTAAAGCGTATTTTTTGTTTCACATTTTTATTTGACCTAATATTTCCTTGTAGTGCTACGATGCAAATTTAGCGCCGCTGTGAAATGTATTAGGCATTTTAGACATTTTTTTGTCTCTCGTGTAAAATTCTTATTTTGCTACTTCCGCGGTATTCTTTCTTCACCGACGTTATGTACATCGTATTATACATTCAAATCTATGAGGGAATAACACATTTTAAAACTGATTTCTATCATTCGTCTACATGAGAGAAATCTTACTTTTGAGTCTTTAGGTTGTATCCACTGCTTAGCTGTTTGACGTCGGAAGGTGAGAACAGCTGATACAGATTTGTGAAGACGTCAAGAACAATTCTTCTCAAAACGACAATTGTCTAACGACAAGCTCATCGAAAATAATTGCCATTTATTGCGATTTGGACTGTATTATGAGTAAAAATGCAATACGTAACAAAACAAACTTCAAACTCAAACCAATATAATATTTATTTGACAATTGCTTCTACTCCATATATTTTTTTAAATGTGTATAATGCGCATATGTGGGTATGTTTCATTGCTGTTCACTGTAAATCACTACGTGTAGAAAAGAATTACTGGTAGCAAACACTAGTGCAAAAGCTTACCGTAAAAATTGTCAGTACATTATCATATTTTTCGGTGTCAACAGGCATTATGAGTTTAAACTAACTAGTTCGACATTACAGTGGGAGAACACATTTATGATCCATTGAACAAGCTAACAATTAACGATCTTCGGTGTGTAACTCAACAGAATGCTGACCGATAACGTCAAAAACCGCCGATATACCGGTATCGACAGGTAACCGTCCTTTTCATTTCAAGACTTTTTTCCAATTCGTGCCATGAAAATGACAAGGGTTTACGTGTCGAAATACTGGAGTTTCTGAGGAATTTATCCTGCTGCATTCTCGCAAGTAATACAACAGCTGGGAAAAACTCAACTTCTCCTTGGGCAATGAGTTGCACATTATAGTCTGAATATTTCACAGGCTACATATTCCTAATCAAGCAAAGCTAGGAAGTTCTCCTGTATAGTGTTGCAATTGATGTGTCGACAAAAACGTTTTTAAACCATGGGTCTTTAAAACCAAGAAAGATCATTACTTTGAAACAAAGTCTACATCGTAATACCATTGACTATCTGAGTCTCTGTTCGAACCATCTGACTGTAAATTTAGGATGATATGTCCAGGGCTTTTATCCATCTTCACCTCCCTGTGAAAGTCTTATTTTAGAACATTTTCTGCGTGACACACGCAGTGTGCCGACGCTGAAGGCGGTGCTATCTATTGCTTCAAGCACAAGCCTTTCAATTTCTGTTGTCTTGAATGTTTTATTTTTTTCCCCCACATAGCTTGTATTATACTGACAGTAATATGTGGGTAAATACAAAACTGTGTGACCACACGCACATGCAAGGAAGTCAAATTTGTTCATTCTGTCACATGACTTTTATAAATTAACGAGCTGTGAGAGTTCAGCACGAGTCTGACTTATATTGTCAGGAATACTTTTATTTTTCAGCCAGACCACAATATCCATTCCTGGTGCTCGTACTTGGTCATTTCTCTGTTAACAGCTGAATGGTAACTGGCACGGTAATTAAAATGACGACTTCGAAAGTAGGTATAGTAAAAATTGTTCAGCGTATCGCTTCTTGAAAGTGACAGTGTTCATTTCTGAATGGTAGTCACTACTGTCTTTCTGAAATCTAAATAAAAGTTTACTCTCAGGAACCAAATCAGAAGAAGAGCCAGCATGCAGAATAAGAATCCGAGAACGTTTTCCTAAGGGAACTTTAAAACCGCCAGTACCATCACTCATTTTCCAGCAGGTGTTCGTGAAATGATTCTGAATCATCCATATTTCATCAAGGTATTACACTGTAGGACTACCTCCTCCTCTTGTGTCGTGCATCTTTGTAACGGACGTGCTTTGTGCTGCTTCTAGACTCAGAATTACAATCAGAATTTTTATTATCCCATAACATACAAAGTCAAATCACAGATCTGATATACTGGAGACTCATCAACAGTACATTTACATTACATTTACAATTTGTATATACAGTATTACAAAAACAATATATCAACACTCCAGCTTACATATATTACAAAGTAATATATAACAACAGCATTTATGTAGTCAACATATTTTACAATAATTTATTTGACACAAAACTGCTAAGCTCAATACACAGGTGATCTTTCCTTGCTCAGACTTCCACATCGTCATTCATAAATTCTTCTATGGAGTAATAACATTTCTCCACTAATAACTTCTACAGCTTTGGTTTCAGTTGCCCTAGCTCCATGCTGTTTATTCGTTTCTTTTTTAGCGTGTTGTAGATTTTCATGCCCATATATTCTGGGGTTTGTGCATGAAGCATGAAGTTTGTCTTATTCCTATTGTTGTATTGATGCATAAATTGTTGTCTGTGAATAACATACGGTTACTGTATACAAAAATAACCAGTTTATAGATGTACAAACAGAGGGCACTTAATACTTTTAGATCTCTCAACAGTGGGCGACAAGATTCTTTTGGTCTTGTGTTACACATATTTCCAACAAATGATTTTTGTAATTTTAGTATTATAACGATTTTGCTTGTATTACCCAAAAAGATAAAGCCACACAGTTTCAAAATAGCTGTGATAAACTACTTTTCTTATCTCCATGCTAGTTGAATATGACAAAATCTTCATAGCAAAGGTCAGGCTTTGCTAAGTATTCTATATGTGAAGACCAGGATAAGCTTTGGTCCAAATGTATTCCTAAAAATTTAACACAATCTGATTCTTTCAGTTTTTGGTTTCTGCAGGCAATATGAATTTCATTTATCTTAGAGTTTTTAGTTTTAAACAGTAGTAAATGTGTTTTTCCAATACTCAGTTGTAACCAGTTAGACTGTCTTGTAGATTTGAGACAGTTGAGGGAATTTGTTCTGAGTGATTGCTTTCAATGAGGGCAGACATATCATCAGTGAATAAAACTGAGTGTGAATTTATGTTTAGTGGCAGGTCATTTATGTAAAGTAAGAATAAAATTGGACCCAGAACTGGGCCTTGTGGAATGCCTTGTGAAATAATCATCCATTCAGAGAAGAAATTTCCCTTGCTTGATGATATAACTACTCTTTGTTTTCTCTTTGTGAGGTATGACCTGAACCACTCTAAAACACGACCTCCAATTCCGTATTTTTCCATTTTATACAGGAGCAACTGATGGTTTACACAATCAAATGCTTTTGTGAGGTCACAGAAGAATCCTGCAACTTTGCTAGACTTGTCTAAGGCAGAACAAATTTTTCTCAGAAACTCATTTTTGGCGTCTATTATGTTTTTGCCTTTCTGAAAGCCATATTGATTATCTGACATCATATTTGATTTTTCTATAAATTTTTTGATTTGCATTACTACCACTGTTTCAAATATTTTTGAGAAAATTGGGAGAATAGAGATTGGGCGGTAGTTCCCCATATCTTCTCTTGAGCCTTTTTTGAACAAAGGTTTTACATTTACATGCTTCAGGGCATCTGGAAAGTGGCCTTCTTTGAGTGATTGATTGATTATTGAGCAAAAGTTGTGAGCTATTATCCTGGCAGCTGATTTAACTACTTTCGTAGGTATGCCATCCCACCCTGCAGAATTTTTGTTTTTGAGCTGTAATATATTTTTTAAATTTGTTAAAGCGTTCTCCCACCTTCTGACCTAATTGTACTTTTTCGGCATAACCATCTACATCTGCAACTGATTTTGATACAATTATAAAAAAAAGTTGTTAAAAGATTCTGAAATCAGTGGAGGATTTGTCATAGTTTTATTTCCCACCCTAATTTTGGAGATAATTTTGCTGTTACTTCTCACCTGCAGTTCTGATTTTACGACTGACCAGACTACCTTTGGTTCGTTTTCATGAGCCAAGATGTATTTATTATTCACCATTTCTTTTGCAGCTTTCACTACCCTTTTAAATAAGCCTTTATACCGTTTGACATAATTTATGAAAACAGGGTCTTTGTTGTATTTCAACTCCTTGTGCAGTTTTCTTTTCTTCCACCTGGATATTTTTATTCCAGCGGTGATCCAATTTAGCTTATTTGACACCTTTTTGTGGAATGCTCTAAGTGGAAATAATTCATTAAA
The DNA here is from genome assembly GCF_021461395.2 of Schistocerca americana. NCBI lineage: Eukaryota > Metazoa > Arthropoda > Insecta > Orthoptera > Acrididae > Schistocerca > Schistocerca americana. Next base: position 613,737,300 of record NC_060122.1, read on the forward strand.
TATATGTAAGAAACTTTCTAGAAACCTGCTGAATTGTACAGAGACTGGAGTATCATCTTCAACTTGCCACTCCACCTCTTCTAATTTAGAACAGAACTGTTTTAAATTTTCAGCAGTAAAATGTCTTTTGCTATAAGTATTTTTAGTGCTTGGTTCATTTGCATTTGCTATTTCAATGAACAGAGCAGAGTGGTCTGAAAGTCCTAATTTGACACATAACTTCTTTGCAACATCAAATTTATAACTTGTTAAAATGTTATCAATGCAGCTTCCTGTATATTCTTTTTCTCTTGTGATTTCCATGAAGCTTACCTTGAAACAAAATTTTGGATATTGAAATCAGCTGCTATTGATACTTTTTTTCTTTTTCTCAATGATGACTTTCTGTAAAAGATTTTTTAATTTTGGTATAAGTAATTTTGTTATGTCTACACCTGGGATTCTATATATAGAAACAATAATATTATTTTGTCTTTCTAATACAATTGAGCAGCTTTCAAATACTCCTTCATTTAGAAAATTGAAATCATCTTTTACTTTATACGCAACAGAGTTATTTACAAGTATGCACAAGCCCCCATGAGTACTATTTGTTCTACAAAAGCTTGAGACCACATTGAAATTTTTTAACTTATTTAAAATTATGATACTATCTTTTGTAAGCCAATGCTCGTGTATAAACAAACAATTTTAATATTTTTACATTCTGAGAGTAAAATTTGTAGTTCATCAGTTTTATTCACTCTTTCATTTTGATGGGTTGTAACCATGCCATTTATGTTCAATTGCATTAAAAGGTGCTGTTTTTTGCCTAAGGTTTCAAGAATAGCATTCTTTATAGGATTTTTACACTTCCTATACTCTTTTTCCTTATTTACAGTTGTTGTTGGGAATGTTTGGGAACCAGTACAATCATGAATAAAAACGTTTCTTATCTTTGTATGTGCCTTAGGCTCACTAGCACTAAAAAGTCCTTTAAGTGCAGCGGTTGTTTGATTTTTCTATTTGGGAGTCGAGTGGTTGATGCTGTTGTACTGGCTGTTGGTGGTGGATTGATTTCTGTTGCTGGGCTGGCTGTTGATGGTGGGATGGTTTCTCCTGCTGGGAGTCGAGTGGTTGTTGCTGTCATACTGGCTGTTGGTGGTGGATTGGTTTCTGCTGCTGGGCTGGCTGTTGATGGTGGGATGGTTTCTCCTGCTGCATCAGTACGTAATATGTCTTCAAGTTGGTGAGAGTTATTGCTTCTGCTAACAAGATTGCAGTTTTTGGTTTAAACCAATCCGTAATTCGCGTTTTTCTGGCGATTTTTAAGCTTGGTGTTTGTCCCCTCATGACACTGGTACTCGTAAATAGTTTTTCTGCTAAAAGTTATTTTCCTAATTTATTTAAATGGAGTCCATGAACTGTGAAAAACCTTCGACCTAAGCCATGTACGTCAATAACTTCTAAAGTCTTAAAGTTAGAATATATTTCAGAGATTTGTTTGTTAGCAGCACAAATTTCACGGTTTACACACGACCAGATGGGCAACTCATAACGAGGTGGTATGTTTACAACGCGAAAAGCGGTTCGTTCAAATGGTTCAAATGGCTCTGAGCACTATGGGACTCAACTTATGAGGTCATTAGTCCCCTAGAACTTAGAACTAGTTAAACCTAACTAACCTAAGTACATCACACACAACCATGCCCGAGGCAGGATTCGAACCTGCGACCGTAGCGGTCTCGCGGTTCCAGACTGCAGCGCCTAAAACCGCACGGCCACTGCGGCCGGCCAAAAGCGGTTCGTATTAATTTGTTTAAACAGTTCTTCAGATCTCCTATTAACTTGTACGTTTCATTCCGATAAACATCGCTTGAGCCACCTACAATTACGGCAAAAGCATCTTTATTTAAGTTGGATATCTGAGCATAATTTGTTTGTGCTGCTATCTCACGAAACGGCGCTCCTGGTTTGACAAAGCCTGATACCTTTAAATTACATTTTTCTGTCAACAGTGCAGAATTTTCACGTCCGTGGCTGTCACCTAGCACACAAAGATCGTTCTTTACTTTTTTTTGCACTCGATGTTATGGAAACAAGTATTTATGAAGATAGTAACTGTTTCCGAAAGAACAGATACATTTGATGACCGTGCAGCTCCTCTAGAGTAAATGATGATTATTTGAAACCCTCAGCTGCCGACAGGTGTTATTGATATACCTCGATGGGGACAGCTGAAAATGTGAGCTCCGACCGGTGAAGTCCCTGCAGTCGCGCTATCTATCTGTGACCTCGGTGGCTGGGATGGATACCGGCACGGTAACTCACCGTGTTGTGTGCTCTTTGTAATAAAAAAAAAACTGAGTCAAGGAATCAACGATCAACTTGAATGGATGTGTTGTGACGTCCGCCCAGACCAAACACAACGAACTGTATCGAACAAAATGAAAAGGGGAAAAAAAAAGATGGATAGAGCGTCTGCAATGCAAGCAGGAGATCCCGGCTTCGTGTCACGGTTGGGGCACACATTTTCAGCTGTCCCCCATCGAGGTATATCAACAACACCTGTCGGCAGCTGAGGGTTTTCAATTATTTATCATTTAAACAAGTATTTGCCCAGAAGCCATGTTATGTTTCTGCACATTTCCTACAGGTAATATCTTCCCTACTTAAGACTCCGTGTTAGATATTATTACACACGTCACTTCTTTCAATTAAAAACTCTCTTCTTAACATGTTTAAAACCAATGTATTTTAAAATTCTTTACATTGACGAAGCGCTACCTTTGAAGCCAATTTGCTCAGGCATAATTGCAACAAGTTTTTTTGATGTTGGGTATTCCCTTCTGGTATACATTTCAAACACGAGCGCTTCAAAACATCGTTGTCAAAACCATGCATTTGTGTCACAGGTTTATCGCGATTTCTGTGATTTTTCAGGCGACTGAAAACAAAATTTCCTGCGTTTCCTACAGTTCCGACGCTTTCGTTTACTATTCTCTCTACAGCTCCGACACTTTTATTCACTATACTCTGTACAGTTCTCTTACCGAAACGTGCTTCTGCAGTTCGTTCTTGAGTCTTGAAAACGTCGAAAATAAAAGTATCGCTTTCAGATTAAAATTTGAAAATGTTGTAAATTATGTACATAAATCTCCTCGGCTGCTTGTGAAGCATTTACATCGACATGATTACTCTGCAATTTATAATTAAGTGCCTTGGAGAGCGTTCAAGCTATGCCTCCATCGTCCCCCTCTCGAACAGCGCGCAGAAAGACGAACGCATTTATCTTTCCTCTTATTTCATTATGAATTATGATGAACATTCCTCCCTAATAGGCCCTATGTAGGTGGGCGCCAACAAAGTATTTTCACACACTGAGGAGAAAGTTGGCGACTGAAATTTCATGAGAAAATCCTGCCACAACGAAAAGCAACATTGTTTTGATGATTGCCACCCTAACGCGCGTATCATATCCATGGCAATCACTCCCTTATCTCGCGCAAATACAAAACGAGCTGCCCTTTTTTGAACTTTTTCGATCAATTCTATCTGCTGTGGATCGTACACCTGACAGCAATAATCCAGAAGTAGGCGGAAAAGCATAGTGTAAGTAGTCTCTTTAGAGGACCTGTTGCAATTTCTAAATGCTCTACCAATAAATCGCAGTCTTTCATTTGCCTTCCACACAATGTTACCCATGTGACAGTTGCATTTTAAGTTACTCATAATTGTAATCCCTAAGTGTTTAGTTGAATTTACAGCCTTTAGAATCGTGTGTTTTATCCTGTAAACCAAATTTAGCGGATTCCTTTTAGTAATAATGCAGATGACTTTAAGCTTTTCATTAATCAGAATCAATTGCCACTTTTCTCACCATGCAGATATCATGTCTAAGTCGTTTTCTAGTCTGTTTTAGTCTCCGATGACTTTATAAGACAGCAAATCACAGCATCATCTGAAAACAGTCTAAGAAGGCTGCTCAGATTGTCGCTTAAATCTTTTACTCGATGATTTTCCGTAGATTACCTATCTGACAGGATGTCACGAAACCAGTCACACAACTAATACGATACTCCATAGACACACAATTCAATTAAAGTTGCTTGTGAGCAAGTTCACTTTTATTGCCGTCACCTGACATATTCATTTGGAAACCACATTAAAATGTTTACACATACACATTCACAGCTATACTGCTACAATAAAGTAACATCAACATCTGAATGAGTAATTCGGTCACTCTGTGAGTGAAACTGCACTGTCACAAAATACGGCGACAGCGCATGTGGGAGAGAGATTCTAGCAGTTCAGTTTGTAACTCGTGGCTAGCTGCTCAGAAAGAGAATGAATCGTATTGGCTATCAGCAGTTAATGGTGGGGATGAGCGAACGGCTGAAAATAGGGCCGCCTTCCAACATGATGTGGGCTATAGCAGCAACATCCACACTCATATCGGATTCAAATAGATGCCTATGATACCTTTTTATTTCTTGCAGTATCTGTGTCTAATCACACATATCATAAATTTCTACAAGAGTCTCCAGTGCTGCTGCCAGACAACAACAGTGGAAGCTTCAATCATAAATTTTGATTCAACAATTTGGGGAGTTTTGGTGATTCCTTCATGGTTGTATATTGTTGTGACAGTTCTTGTATAAATCACTCTATGCACTCAAACACTAATCGATGAACTTCGAGAATAAAAAATCCAGCATCAAGAGCTAGTTCATCTGGCATTGTTTTATTTACCCTATTTCCTCCTCATCAGTCAATGTTAATTCATATCACTGCATTTTTAGTGCCAAAAGCAACACCATTGTCTATGGCTGTGGTTCATTCCATCATTAAAAACTAATTCAGGGCTTTTAATTTGGCTAGTCCTTCATCCAAAGTTAAGTTTGGAGACTGTAGATATTGTTGGACTAAATTTATTTCTTCCAGCACCACTTGCCAAAAGTTGATGTAGGTCAAACAGGTAGAATCCCATAACTGGAAGGAGCAAGCTGGCTGCAGATCTACTATCAAAGATTCACTTACATGGATATATGTATCATCCAAAGTATTCACAATTGGTTTCACATTTTCTTTCATGACTTTCAATGAATTAATGAGCACTCCAGTGAGTATCAAACAATCATTTCAAACTTCCCACTTCCATTTTCTTTACAAGTAATATCCATTTATACTTTTGTACAAGAAGAGAAGAATGAATATAACTTCTCTACAGCTCCAAAGCAGTTGATGCTAAAAGGAACACATGAGAATACACGAACTCCACAAAGATTTATGCAATGTTTTACACAGTGACAGAACACAGCTTTGGTATTGACCTCTCATATTTTTCATTGTACTCTCCTATGTACACCTGACACTGGCGCAGCATTGCCACATCCTAGAGCTCTGCATACGCAATACCCAGCCCAACTGTGGGTGAATATCTTTTGACATATCCTCTGCAGCCCTTATTGACATAAACAAAGTTGCAAATGGTTTGATGACTCTAGCGTTGATCTTGATGTCTACAGTTGATGAAAACCGTTGCTTAAATCTAGATGACTATTCTAGTTCATCTACTAGGATTTTTATATCCAGAATACAAATTATACAAGAATTTTGTATAATCTTTGAAAAAGTAATTTTCAGAATATAATACTTTAGTTATAAAACTGATCAACCACTAGAAGCTCTCCACTGCATTCGTGCACATATTTTTGAACTGTTCTTATAATACACCTGTACAGATGGCATAGATATCAAGACACATTTCACGTACAATAACTGCATCTAGCTGACAACTAGTTATCAATCTACAGTTTTAAGTTTAAAGCAATGTCTTAAATGTCTTACAAAAATTCCGAACACACCCGTTGACAATCGCCAAGGCATGATAGCGGTTAAGTTGGTGCCAATTTTTACAGTTTGCAAACATATTGTGCCTAGAACTCCATGCTGCCTCTTATTTACTGAATATGTTTTAGCCTTGTTTGAGATTTGATTAAAAGTGGTCTGGCCCTGAGGTGGCCTCCAAATATCAGGATGACCAGATGCCCAGGACGGGTCACATCCTCTTGGTCTACACCTACCTGCCTGGGATGTTGTGGGAAACAAAAGAAAACTTGTTATAAGCTCACTCAATTGGAATCTGTCGAATAAGACAAGGCTGTTTTTGGACTTAGTCCTTATCAATGTAATAATGATGTCCCAAATACTGAAGAAACCTCATAATGCATTATCAATGTAAACAAGAGTACAATATACAATACATTGTTTAGGAGAAGCATCACATTTATTTCAAGAACTAGATGATGGATTTGTACTTTAACTTCCTGCAGTAACTGCAACACTTTGAGAAACGAAGTTTGATTAGATGATGATGGTGAGCATGAGGAAATAATAAGGTAAGCAAGATTAAGTAATAGAAAGTGGTAGCTTCAGATCAGAAGTTTGGTTGGTTGATATGGGGAGGGGACCAAACAGTGGTGTCATCATCCCCTTCAAATTAGGGAAGGATGGGGTAGGAAGTTGGCCATGCCCTTTCAAAGGAACAATCTCGGTATTTGCCTGAAGCGATTTAGGGAAACATGGAAAAGCTACATCAGGCTGACCAGACGTGAGTTTGAGCCGTTGTCCTCCCGAATACAAGTCCAGTGTGCTAACCACTGTGCCACCTTGCTTGGTTTAAAATAAGGGAAAGGCAACTATTAATCTATAGCAGACTGATATGTGGGCACACTGATACTTGTAACAGAAAACAGTGTTCACTAGGTTTTAAGCTCTGGCTTTGTTTCTAGTAGAAACTCACAATCACACACACAAACAAATACACACTACTGCAGTCATGGACAGTCTGATTACTGAGAACAGTTGCCTTGTGTGATGGATGGGAGGAAGAGGTAGAAAATGACAAACGATGAAAGAAAGGGATAGCAGAGTAGTGTGAGGTCTGAGGGAGAAAGATAGTTGACTTGGAGGCTGCACAACAAGACAGCAAGACTTCTGACAGTGTAAAGCATACAAGATAGATAGAAAGAGGGAAGGGGAAATAGGAGGAGTGTGGAGATGGAAAGGAAGAGCCATTCTCTGCTTGCAAAGATCTGCTGTCACATGGATTGTCAGCCACACAATGCACTCCATCTACCACCTGCAACACAATGAGAAATTACTATTTCTAACTTATCATGGGCCCAACATGAGAAAACAAGGAAAATACCAAAATATGAAGAAATTTTTTTGATATTTCAATCATTGTATTAGACATAGCCTTAAAATGAATCGTGTTGATTGTCAGTGACCAGGCTGGTCAACAACTATTCAACAATAGCAAACTGGCAGGTGCCTATCAACATCAAGATGCAGCAACAGCCAGAGGACATGGAGTCGATCAACCAGTAACACCTAGCCACACTGAACTGTATTAAGTGTCAAATAATTTCCCATTTACTATGTAAGTTTGTAAGATAATGTAAAAAATTTCTATATATGAAAGAGAGAGGGAGGAAGAGTGGCAAGAGAAGGCAGTACATGATTTGGACAAGGAAGGTGTGGCATGGGTAATGACAGAATGGAAAAGGGAAAGTAAAAGGTGAGGCAGTGGGAATCAGGTTCTATATATGAAAGAGAGAGGGAGGAAGAGTGGCAAGAGAAGGCAGTACATGATTTGGACAAGGAAGGTGTGGCATGGGTAATGACAGAATGGAAAAGGGAAAGTAAAAGGTGAGGCAGTGGGAATCAGGTTAGCGGGGGTTTAGGCCAGGATCATAGCAAGAATTCAGGATATGCTGAAGAGAGAATTCCTACCACCATAGTTAAGAGAAACTTGTGCTGGAATGGAGTATCCAAATAGGATGCATAGTGAAGCAGCTGTGTTGTGGTGTGCAGCAACCGGATGGTCAACAATGGGGATGGCCACAGTTTCATGGCGGACATTCATGTGAGTAGAGAGTTGGTTACTTGTTAGGCCCGCATAAAATGCTGCACAGCAATTGCAACACAGCTGCCATATAATATGGCTCCTTTCCCACATGACCCTATCTTTACCAGGCAGAAAATGCCTTTGACTGGACTACTGTAGGAGGTGGTGTATGGTTGTATGTGACAGGCCTTGCAGCTGGGTCATCCACAAGGGAATGACCCATGTGGTGCAAGATTGGAATAGGGATGGACAAGGATATTTTATAGGTTGGGTGGACAGCAGAACATTACTTTGGATGATGTGGGTGGAATTATGGGTAAGATATCCCTCATCTCAGAGCATGACGGGTGTTAGTCGAAGCCTTGGTGAAGGATATAGTTCAGCTTTTCAAAATCAGGGCAGTACTGGATGACCAGAGAAGTGCTAGTCATTGGCCTGTCAACAGGTTTACTGGTGTCAGAGAGGGAAATGGCACAAGAGAGATGTTTATGGATGAGTGGTTAAGACACTGTCTGTCAATAAAGACTCTGGTAAGATTACGGATATACACTATGTGTATCCGGACACCCCCAAAAAATATGTTTTTCATATTAGGTGCATTTTACTGCTGCCAACTGCCGGGTACTCCATATCTGCGATCTCAGTAGTCATGACATCATGAGAGAGCACAATGGGGCACTCCGCAGAACTCACGGACTTCGAATGTGGTCAGGTGATTGGGTGTATGACTGTACACAAGATTTCCACACACCTAAACATCCTTAGGTCCACTGTTTCTGATGTGACAGTGAAGTGGAAGCATGAAGGCACATGTAGAGCCCAAAAGCATACAGGCCGATCTCATCTGTTGACTGACAGACTGCTGACAGTTGAAAAGGGTCATAATGTGTAATAGGCCGACATCTATCCAGACCATCACACAGGAATTCCAAAATGCATCAGGATCCATTGCAAGTACTAAGACAGTTATGCAGGAGGTAAGAAAACTTGGATTTCATGATAGTGGCTGCTCATAAGCCACACATCATGCCGGTAAATGCCAAACGATGCCTTGCTTGGTGTAAGGAGTGTAAACATTGGACGACTGAACAGTGGGAAAATGTTGTGTGGAGTAACGAATCACGGTACACAATGTGGCGATCCGATGGCACAGTGTGGGGATGGCGAATGTCCAGTGAACGTCATCTGTCAGCGTGTGTAGTGCCAACAGTAAAATTTAGAGGCAGGTAGGGTTATGGTGTGGTCATGTTTTTCATGGAGGGGGCTTGCTACCCCTTGTTTTGGATGGCACTATCACAGCACAGGCCTACATTGATGTTTAAAGCACCCTCCTGCTTCCCACTGCTGAAGAGCAATTTGGGGATGGCGATTGCATCTTTCAACACGATCGAGCACCTGTTCATAATGCACGACCTGTGGCGGAGAGGTTCCTCGACAGTAACATCCCTCTATGGACTGGCCTGCACAAAGTCCTGACCTGAATCCAATAGAACACCTGTGGCATGTTTTGGAATGCCGACTTTGTGCCAGGCCTCACTGACCGACACCAATACCTCTCCTCAGTGCAGCATTCCATGACGAATGGACTGCCATTCCCCAAGAAACCTTCCAGCACCTGATTGAATGTATGCCTGTGAGAGTGGAAGCTGTTATCAAGGCTAAGGGTGGGCCAACAACGTACTGAATTCCAGCATTACTGATGGAGGGCACCACGAACTTTTAAGTCATTTTCAGCTGGGTGTCCGAATACTTTTGATCACATAGTGTATTTTGACAACTCCTACTTTCCGCTACAGATGCTTCAATGGGTGGTGAGGCTGTTATGCCAAAGTGCAGTTGTTGTTGATGGTTGGTGTGCTTCACATGAAGAAAGATATCTGTGGAATCATCTGGATGGTGGCTAGTTGAGTTGAGGAGAACCAGGTGAAGTGGATTTGGAAGTAGGTGTTGAGATTATGGAGGAAATAGCAAAGGTTGTCCTTGCAACGAGTCCAGGTTATAAAAATGTTGTCAATGAATCTGATCCAGACAAGGAGGTTTGAGTTGTTGCTTGGATAGGAATGATTCCTCCAGATGGTCCATAAATAAGTTTGAATAGGATGGTGCCATGTGAGTACCCATAGCATTGCTTATACATTTGGCCCTCAAAAGTGAAATAATTGTGGGTTAGGTTGTGGTTGGTTCGGAGGATTAGGAAGAAGTTGGCATGTTTGGTATCAGGAGGACACTGAACAAGTAGTGTTCAGTGGCCAAAAGGCCATGGGCATTAAGGATGTTGATGTACAAGGATGTCACACCTACAGTGACTAGTAAGGAGTTTAGTGATCACTGAACAGGAATTGTAGGAAGACAGTGAAGAATGTAAGCAGTGTTTTGTATCTAGAATTGGAGGTTATGGACAATAGTTTGGTGGTGCTGGTCAAAAGGGGCACAGCTTCATTCTGTGGGAACATTGTAATCAGACACAACTGAATGACTTGTAAGACTGGGTTTATAGACTAGGTAAAAAGACAGAGTGTTTGGGGAGGGGGGCAGTGTTGTTACTGGTGAGAGAAGAAAGATGGGTTTGGGTATCAGGTTTTGGGATGGACTTAAGGCTTTGTGGAGCAACCAGTTCTCTTCCTCCTCTCTTCCCCCCTCACCCATGTTTGCATATTCTCCCCCCCCCCCCTCCCTTTTCCATCCTTCTCTCTTCACTTCCTCTCTCTGCCCCTCTTACATGCACTAGCCCTTGTAAATCCTTCACTGATTACATAAATTTTCTCACTGACTAGCAAAGTAACATGATTATTAAGACTTCATTCAGATTCAGATGCTAGATTCCAACCAGCATTTGGATACACATTTCCCATGTTACCCCAAGTCACTGCATGTGACTGCGAGTGCCACAATGGTATGGTAACTTAACCCTGTGGCGCACAGCATTCACTACAGTGGACAGCTGTTAATGGTCGCATTTTCAATTAGTCCTGAGGCTGCAAATGCACACAGTTCACTGCAGTGGGCACTCCCTACAGGTGTTGTGTCCTGCATGCATTTGCAGCCTCATGACTGAATGAAAACACCAGCGAATTGACCATTAAAAGTTGTCCACTGCAGTGAAATTCATGTGCCACAGGGTTAAAGCAGGCCTTGTGAGATTATCCAGTTTTTCATGAGCTATGATTCTGGCTGTTGTGGTCACAGTGGAACATTACTCTCTAAGCACCCTACTAATATGCTTCACTGTATACTGTGGCCGAGACACATATTGTTAATCTTTCACGTTAGGCACACTGATCAAGCTAATGCACTTCAAAATTTTTGTCAACAATCAACAGAAATGATGCCTTCTTGGTAGTAGCTTCCTGCCTCAGAACAACTTTCATTGTTGAGCACTCTACTGTCAGAGCGACTGCTCAACCTGATGCACCGTGCTTGTTCCAGTTTAAGTGGTACATTTATTTGGCCATCAATAGTACTTCATGTAGTATCCTTGACTAGTAATTAAAACCTCCTGTGTCCCAGTTATAACTCAGCCACTGTTTGACACTTTGAGTATCAGTGGTTTCTGCCTGAGTCCATCATTTTATTAATAATATTTTTTCAATACCTGTGCATTCAGTGTGAAACCAACGATGCTGTTGTAAGAGAGAAATAAGTAGTGGTACTCGAAGTAACATTTGGCATGGAGATAGTGCTTGTTTTTATTGGCTGTACTGACATCATTGACAGTGAAAGTAAATATATCTAAATTTGTTGTAACATAAATTTGAGTGTTTGCTGTTCTTGTTATGAGTGATTTTGAAACCACTGTGGTAGTATGTACTTTTGATACAATATTTATTAAATTTTAGGCCCATTTGTGCTTTTTATTTGGGACTGTAATTTGTTTTAGATGTTATAAACAGATGAAAGTTTCGAGATGTGGGATTATATCTAGGAAAAATGCAAATTTGCTTTAAAATATATCACAAGAAACAAAGGGTGGTTTGAAAGTGAAACCACCTCTTTAACAAAACTGATTGTTTACTTTTTGCCAATTTCTTTTTTATTCATTGCTTACTATGATAATAAAGGTTAATTTTGTGAAAAATTTTAAAATTGTGTTTGTTTTCATATTTTTGCAACTCAAAGGGTTAAATTTTTAATAAAAATCATCATCAGCAAAGCAGTTAAAGACTTCAGGTATAATGAGTAAATCTCATTCTGGCAATGTCCTTGTCGAAGAGAGCAGAGAAGTGGACAGAATTTCAGGACAATCTCTTGCCCCTGGAAATGGAAAACTGCCCATGGAAGGCATAAGAATTAGCAATGATGAATGGCATGATGTTGCAAAAGGCAGTGGAAACTAATGCATTAAAGACACATGTCATGATGATCTCCCCATTGGCAGAAGATTGAATAACCAATTAAAAGGTAACATTCTATGAATTAGAGCATGGAATGCCATAATTCTGAAGATGGTAGGGAAGCTATAAAATCTGAAAAGTGAAATGCTAAGGCTCAGTCGAGATATAGTGGAGGGTCAGTGAAATGAAATGGAAAGAAGATAATGATATATGGTCAGATGAATACAGGATAATAACAGCAGCAGCAGGAAATAGTATAATGTGAGTAGGATTCATTATGAGCAAGAATGTAGAGCAGAGAAAGTGTTACTGTGAACAGTTAAGTGATAGGATTGTTGTCACCCGAATCAACTGCAAACCAATGCCAATAACAATAGTTCAGGTATAAGTTCCAACTTCAGAATTAGAAGATGAAGAGAACAAAATAATACACAACAAAATTGAATGAGTAATTCAGTATTTTCACAATTATGGCCGACTGGAATGTGACAGGAGTGAATCAATAAAAGACTTATAGACTTGGTAGGACGTACAAGAGAGGAGAAAGATGAACTGCATTCCACGGTAAACTCAAGTTAATAATAGCAAATACACTGTTCCAGAACCACAAGAGGGGGAATTATATTTGGAAACAGCCTGGAGGTACAGGGAGTTTTCAGGTGGATTATATCATGGTCAGACAGAGATTCTGAAATCGGATATTAAATTTACAGGCGTAACCAGTAGCAGAAAGATACTTAGATCACAAGTTAGTAATGACAAAGAGTAGTCAGAAGTTTAAGAGAATCGTCTGAAGAATCAATGAGGAATGAAGAGGGATACTGAAGTACTGGGAAATGATGAGATGTGTTTGAAGTTATTTAATGCTATAGATATTATAATGAATGCCCACTAGGGAATTCAGCTGAAGAGCTATGGACATTTCAAAAAACAGTCACATAAGCTGAACAGAGAAACAGAGGTACAAGGAAGGTAACTGCGAAGGAATCTTGGGTATTGGGGAAACACTTTAATTGATCAGAGGAAGAAGGCAGTATAAAAATGTTCAGAAACAGAAGGGAATACAGCAACCTAAATCAGTTAGGATGTGATGATGATGGTTGGTTTGTGGGGCGCTCAACTGCACAGTCAACAGTGCCCGTACATTGTCCCAATTTTTACACAGTCCACAAGTCACTGTCACGAATGATGATGATAATGACGAAGACAACACAAATACCCACTCCCCAGGCACAGAAAAGCCCAAACCCGGCTGGGAATTGAACCCGGGGCCCAGTGATCCAGAAGCAGCTAAATCACTTAGGAACGGACGCTAAGGTGAAATGGGTGCAGGAAAAATGTGGACCACTGATTCAGCTTATAGAAAGGTCAAAACAACCTTCAGTGAAATTAAACAAAGGTGTCAACATTAAGAATTCAACAGAAGTTGTACTGTTAAATACTGAGGAGATATTAGATAGGTGGAAATAGCACACTGAAGGCCTCTGCAAGGGAGAACCTGTCTGATGATCTAAAGAAGAATGGCAGTAACAGAAGACATACAGTATTAATGGCTGAAATTGATAAGGCCTTAGAAGACTTGCAGTCAAATAAGACAGAGGGGATGTATAACATCCCTTCGGGATTCCTAAGATCACTGGAGGAAGTGGCAGTCAAACAACTATTCAAGTTTGTATGTAGTACCTACAAGACTGGAGACATACCATCAGAATTTCACAGAAATGCCACCCACACAATCCTTAAGATAGCAAGGGCAGATACATCAAAGAATTATCTTCACTCTCAGCTTAATGTCTCAGGCATTCAAGTTACTAACACAAACAATTAATGGAAGAGTGGGAAAGAAAATCTAAGAGCTGTTAGATAACAATCTGTTAGGCTTTCAGAAAGACAGAGGAATGAGACAGGCAATCCTGAAGCTGAACTTGATAATAGAAGCAAGACACATGTCACTGGATTTGTTGACTTAGAAGAAATATTTTATGATGTAAAATGGTGCAAAATGTTTGAAATTCTGAGAAAAATAGCAGTAAATTATAGGGAAAGTTGGGTAATACACGTTATGTACCTGAATCAATGGGGAACAATAAGAATGGAAGACCAAGAGCTAAGTGCTCAGGTAAAAGATGAGTAAGACAAGGATGTAGTCTTTCACCATTATTGTTTAATCTATACATCAAAGGAACAATGATGTAAATAAAAGAATGGTTTATAGAATGGGATCAAAATCCATAATGAAATGATAGCAATAAGATTGGCTGATTACATTGCTGTCTTAAGTGAAGGTAAAGATAAATCACATGACCTTTTGCACAGAGCATACAATCTAATGAGCACAGAATACAGATTGAGAGTGAACATTTATTTCATTCATCTTGTCAGTTCTACGAAGATTACAGTGAGGCAATTGTCCTGGGTTTTCATTTGTACAAGAGAACTTGAAAATAGAGTTAACCATTTCAACTTTTGCATTGCTACCCTTAATTTCAGTTCCTGCCTCATTCACCTGAAACTGGACACTAACTGTGGTGCCACGAACAGCCTTTACATGCGACCCGAATTTCTTTGGGTTCTGTGAAAGATCACTTGACAATATTCTGCTACGGTAGTGACTGAAGACATCATGCATTGTTCTCTTCAGCTCCAAATGAGTTTCATTTAGCATCTCTCTATCTATAGTCCCATGGTTTATTTTACACCTACTACACAGTAATCTCTGTTACTTTAGAAGTTTCTTTACAGTGACTGTATACCATGGAGGTTCCCTCCCATTATGAACTGTTCTACTGGGTACATGTCTATCCACTGTGTGGTCAACTATCCTTTAATAAATTTGAGTCATAGTTCCTCTACATACTCCCGATCTGTGCTGAAAGTTTGAAGTTCCTCACTGAGATATAACATGACTGATTTTTATCTAGTTTACTGAATGTATATGTCTTTCTGATTGTTTTAGTTTTACTTTGGTTATCATTGTTGCCACAATAGCATCATGGTCACTGATGCTAGGTTTGACGTGTACATCCTCAAAGACGTCAGGTCCATTGGTTGCCATTAGATCCAATATATTTCCATCATGAGTGGGGTTCCTAACTATCTGTTCTAGGTAGTTTTCAGAGAAGGTGTTTAATAAAGTTTCACCTGATGCCTTGTCACTCCCATCACTAACAAAATTGTTATTTTCCCAATTATTTGTTGCATGATTAAAGTCTCCACCAATGATTACAGTATGACTGGACGAACTTACATACAAGTGAACTGAGGTTTTCTCTGAAGTTTTCAGATATGTCAGAAAATGAGTGTGGTGGGCAATATAAGGATCCAATCATCATTTTGTGCCCACCCCTGACACTGAATTTTGCCCAAACAATCTCACATACAACTTCAGTTTCTATCCCAGTGGATTTGAGTTTTTTGTCTACTGCAACAAATGCACGACCTCCATTTCCCATTTGCCTATCCTTTCAATATACACTTAAATTTTACCCAAAAATCTCTCTACTATCAATTTCAGGTTTCAACCAGCTTTCTGTGTCTAATATTATGTGAGCTTCACTGCTTTCATGAGTGCTTCAAGCTCTTCACACTTTGTTGTGAATGCTTCAGCAGTTTACTATATGACAGCCTCTGATCCTTATCTTTATGCATCCTAATCACAAAGTTTCTCCATAGCATATTGACTATCTGGTTACTCCACATGTATGTTTTCTGATTCCTCCTTTTGCACCTTTTTACCTATACTCCTTCTACTGTTTTAACTTACATTATTCTATTACATCATCTAATAATGAATCTTCTCTCATGTTATTCCATCTATATGTTCATTTTGCCATGAGTTACTCATAACATTCATGCACATGGCTCCACGGAGTCTTTACATTCCAATAAATATTTGTTGTCAATGACTGTTCATAAAGTACCTATTCACTAAGGGTCTACTCATTGTTTCTAGATTATAAAGTTTATCTTTATCCTTTACGATTAAAAGAGCCACACCATAAACAGTTACAAAAATGCAGTTCAAGTACTTTTTCCTTCGTTTCATTACACAAATGCTCATTATATACAGAGTGATTATAATTAAAGTTAAAATCTCAAAACACTGTAGAAATAACACCACTGGTCAGAATATGACGTCCAATTACAATGGAATATTATCAGAGAAGGGGAAAACGTATGGCAGAAGAAAAAAAAGTGTGAAAATTGATCAGTAGACGGTGCTGTATGTGTCAGAATACATAAATGAAAAAACCTATCATGCGCACGACCCACCGAGGTTGGTATAAACATACCGGGTACACAGCTTATCCTCCTTTCGTGTCTGTGACATTCGCCATGACCATCTCAATGAAGGATTGCACTCTGCTTGTCCAGCTGTTTTACAAGAATGATGACTGTGCACAAGCAGTTCTGCAGAAGTTCCGGACACTGAAGGGTTTGAAAAAAGGTGTTGGTCTGATGACTGCTGTGGGTCTGGAGAAAATGGTTTGGAAATTCGAAAAGACAGGCTCTTTTGGTGTGCAACCTGGTGTAAGAAGAAAACGAATAGATTCGATGTCAGTGGAAGCAGTGACCACAGCAATGCATGAGGAGATGAGTGGTGGTGCGCAAACGCGTAGTGCACAGAGAACCGCCCGAACATTGGACATACCTGTGAGCACCGTGCGTAAAATCCTACGAAACATCCTTCTTTGCTATCCATTTAAAATTATCCATGTGCATGAGTTGCTTCCTGTTGACCTGCCAGCAAGAGAGGCCCTTGCTTTAGAATTTCATGCCCGTATGGAAATAGACAATGATTGGCCTTGGACGATTTTGTGGACAGATGAAGCCCACTTCCACCTGACAGGATATGTCAAATATGCAGAATTGTCGAATATGAGCAACGGAAAATCCACATACAAATCACTTCATCCTCAAAAGGTCACTGTGTGGTGCAAGTTTATGGCATCATTTACCACAGGGCCAGATTTTTTTTGTAAAGACAGGTGCTTCCAGTCCTGTTACCTGTACCATTACTGGTAAGCGCTACAAGTGTCTTTTGCGCAACCATGTCATTCCAGCTCTCCAACAGCGTGGATGGGAACATTTTTACGCATGACAACGCACCTCCACACACTGCAGTTAAGCAGCTGCTGAAGCACCATTTCGGAAATGCTATAAGTATCAGCCACCATTTCCTTACAGTCTGGCCGTCTGTATCGCCTGCTTTCAATCCATGTGACTTCTGGCTGTGGGGCTATCTGAAACATGTTGGGTTCAGTGTTCTGATAACTTAGTTGTATTGAAGGCAAGGATTGCGCAACACATTCTGAACATGATCCCAGAAACACTTCGATCGGTTGTGGAACATGGCGTTTCTCGTTCTTGTTGCAGAAAACGGTGGACAGCATATTGAACAAGTTTTGTGCCAGTCACACAGAAATTAATAATCTGATTTGATTGTGGTTGATGCTTTTCATGCAGGTTTTGGCCTCAGGACAATTAAAAACCAATTTTTCCCATCTGATGTGATATGACCTTGCTGTAGTGGATGGGCTTACGTAACTAACAGTATCACACCTGTACACTCCTGCACACTGAGTAGTACAGTTCGTTTAACATCAAACGTACACCTTAGGCATTATTGTATGATTCATTTGTCATTTGTAATCGACCACTATTAAATTATGATGCTTACAGTACCATCTATTGCTACATTTTGTAAATATTTATTTTTCTTCTGCCATATGTTTTCCCATTTCTCCGATAATATTCCGTTGTAGTCTGACGTCATTCTGACCAATAATGTTATTTCTACAGTGGTTTGAAAGTTTAATTTTAATTATAACCACCCTTTATATTAAAAACTAGGTTCTTGAGTAGAGAATAATTCTAAGTTTGCCATTAATCTCTATTTTATTTTTTCTGTTTTTATTAACTAAGACACATCTACTTAGTAACTCATCAATCCCTCATTTTGTGTGTGTCAGTGTAATGTATTAATAACTGTAGCCTTTCTATTTCATTTACTTAAGTCATTTATTCATTAGGGTTCTCTCATCAGAGATAACTTTACCCTTTTATTATTTTCGCGCATCAGCAGTTAAGCACTTCATTAGCGCTCCTTCATCAGAGTTAACAACTCTTAGCTCCTACAGCTTTTTTTTCAACAGAAGCAGAATTTGTTTCACTTGCAACTTGTTTTAGTAAATTTGTGGTTTGAGGAAATATTTCAAGACGTAAAAATTTTTAAAAATTAATAACTCATAATTTATGAAGAAAATCGGTTTTGTACTGCCTCTCTTTGTAAATGAGAACACAAAAGACTATAACACACAGACGTGAAGTATGAGTTTGCTACAAACTTATGTTTGAAAAGGAAAATAGATGTCAAGTGTATTGCTACAGAAAATCAGTTAGCTGATACTTTTACAAAATGCTTATATAAACAAAAATTAGAAAAACTGTCAGAAGGATTGTGAATACATAGTTTTAGACTACCATTATATACAACTGAGGTAGAGTGAAGGAATGGCAATTCTATATCATGGTCCTTACGATCTCTTCAATATATTAGTCTCTGGTTATGAAGAGTCTTTGATTTTCCACTTCTTTCTTGCACAGTATGCTTGTAAATAAATTGCTGTTACGCATGTCAGACATTGTGTTAAAAGATATTCTTACAGTGAAAAATCAGCTCAACTTACACGTTTCTTGCTTGCAGCTATGCTTTGCAAACAGTCTTCTCAACAAGCACATCATATTCCACATACCGAAAGGTTTTCTTTCCCTTCCTTTTCCCTCTGTTCACGTGACACTTTTAACATGTCGTACAATAAAATAAATGCCAGGATTGCGTTTCTTCTATTTAATATTTATTTAAAACATGCAATCCAAATTAAGGCACAATCATATATATTAAACAATGGAAAATCCAGGATAGAATGTAACGATATTATGAGAAGGGTAGTTGCTACTCACCATATAGTGGAGAAGCTGAGTCACAAATAGGCACAACAAAAAGAATGTCAGAAAATAAGCTTTCGGCCAACAAGGCCTTCACTGAAAAACACACACACACACACACACACACACACACACACACACACACACACAGGCTGCTGAGGCCAGATTACAAGCAGTAATGCATGAGGGCAGAGGCAGCCAGGTGATGGGGGTATGAAGGTTACAGTGGGGAGGGGGAGGGATGGCAGGGTAGGGGTGGGGGACAGTAGAGCGCTGCTTGTGACAGTTGAGAGATTAGATGGAGGGCAGGAGAGAGATGGGGGGTGGGGAGTAGCTGGAAAGGAGAGAAGTATAAAGTCTGTGGGTGTGTTAGTAGAGTAGAGGACTGTGTAGTGCTGGAATGGGAACATGATAGGGGCTAAGTGGGTAGGGACAATTACTAACGAAGGTAGAGGCCAGGAGGGTTACGGAAATGTGGGCTATATTGCAGGGATAGTCACCATTTGCAGAATTCAGAAAACCTAGTGTTGGTGGGATGGATCCAATGGCGCAGTCTGTAAAGCAGTCAATAAAATGAATCATGTCATGGTGAGTGGTGTTCTCAGCAGCAGGGTGGTCCAGATGTTTTTTGACCACAATTTATCAGTGGCCATTCATGCTGACAGGCAGCTTGTTGGTTGTCATGCCCAAGTAGAATGCAGCGTAGTGGTTGCAGCTTAGCTTTTAGACTACATGATTGGTTTCACAGGTAGCCCTACCTTTGATGAGACAGGTGATGCTTTTGCTTATCTCTCCAGTCACCCACCATCTCTCAAAGTCCCCCCATACGGCCACAGAGGAGCACTCCCCTCATGACCCAGTACCACCCAGGACTGGAGCAACTGAATCGCATTCTCCTCCTGGGTTTCGACTACTTCTTGTCATGCCCTGAAATGAGGAATGTCCTCCCCACTATTGTTCCCACCCCTCCCACAGTGGTATTCCACTGCCCACTGAACCTACAAAACACCTTTGTCCATTCCTACAAGACCACTGCTCCCAACCCCTTGCCTGATGGCTCATATCCCTGTAATAGACCTAGAGGGAAGACCTGTCCCATACATCCTCCCACTGCCGCCTACTTCTGCCTGGTCACAGGCATCACTTATCCATCAAAGGCAGAGCTACCTGTGAAAACAGTCGTGTCATTTACAAGCTAAGCTGTGCAACAGATATACTGCATTCTGCTTGGGCATGAGGACCAACAAGCTGGCTGTCAGCATGAATAGTCACCGACAAACTGTGGCCAAGAAACAGCTGGACCACCCTATTGCTGAGCACACCGCCCAGTACAACATCCTTCATTTCAATGACTGCTTCACAGCCTTTGCCATCTGGACCCTTCCCACCAACACCAGGTTTTCTGAATTTCACAAGTGGAAACTCTCCCTGCAATAAATCCTATATTCCTGTAACCCTCATGGCCCCAACCTTTGTTAGCCATTGTCCTTATTCACCCAGCCCCCTCCCTGTTCCCATTCCAGCACTACACAGTTCGTTCCAACAATGCCCGCACAGTCTTTTTATTTCTCTCTTCCCATTAACACTCCCTCCTCTTCTCCATCCCCACCCTCTGTCTTGTGACTCAGCATCTCTGCTATGTTGTGTGTAGCAACTATCCTTTTTGTAAAATTGTTACATTCCATCTGGGATTTTCTGTTGTCTGACTTTGCCTAATGACTTTTCTTTCATCCCATAATCCATGTGCTGTTTTCTTTTCTTACTATTTTCTAATCCATTACTATACTCATTGTACATACTTCTGTCTCTTCTTTCCTGTGTTTCTCTGGTCGCCTGACAAACCTCACTGCACACTCTACTTATGAACTACACTTTATCAACCATCTCGGCCATGCACAACAGACAGCTATGAGACTGTGCTGCTTGTTGGTGCAGCATCTCATGTCCCACATTAGTCCCACCAATATCATTAATGCTATGTACCTTCAAACTGATCATTCTTTCTGCAGCACTCTCATGTATTTTCATATGTTATTTCTCATACCTTCCTGTGCTACACGCACTTGTATCTCACCCTACCAACCCCTCCTCTCCTCTATTTCAGTTAGCTTGTACTGCTTCACCTAATCGAGTCACATCTGCCATGCCCCTACTTCGTATTTATCCACCCACACATCTGCAATCCATATTTCAATCTTTTTATTAATTTTTTCCTTGATCTCATTGTGTCTTCATGCCAATTTCAGTTGTTTTTTGCCTTAGACTATTGGTCTACTCCCTCAGATTTAATCTTGTTTCCTCTACTTAACCCATTTCATCCTGTTCATGGTTTTCCCCACATATTTGGGTGTATTTTTGCGAATTTTTTCAGGTGTATTTCTCTGCTATTTATGTATTTTTAGGGTTTTTGTCCACCACAATGGATTCTTGTTCCTCCCATCTGCATCAATACCAAAAAGTTTCCTTATCCCTAGCCAAAACACAGTCCCACAACTGTTCCTGCATTTATGTTTGGGTCATGAAATACCCCAACCAAAAGGCCTTACCATCAAATAATCAACCTCCGGCTGCCACCCTTCCTTACACAATTCCAGATCCCACCAAACCTTAACCCTCACCAACATAGGCCTGCAAAACCATATCAATCAAGCCCCAACTTCCTTGCAATACCTCCTCTCCATCCGCAAAATTCTCCTACTACCTGCTACACAATCCCAAATTCCTGGATCCCGTATCACATGTTGAAACTCTGCCCTCCGGGAACTAGAGCAACATGTACAACGCCACCTCACAATATTCTCCACCCTGTTCACTTCCTACTCCCGCCTTGGACTACCAATATCCAGCACCTCCATAACAACCCCCAAACCTCCTCTACAGCCCTTCATAGCTGACAAACCCTATCTTGCACATATTTACTACATGCACCCCACCATCCAAAACTCTCTCCCACAACCATACAGAATCCAGGGTCTAAACAGTCCCTCCAAAAGCGTTAGCCCCACAGAAGTATCAGTCCTTATTTTTTAGGCCTCACTCCCAAATTCAATCACGTATGACTTGTTAAAGACCTCTCTCCTTCTCCCAGTCCCAACAATGGAAACACTTTTTCACCATCAACCCTACCAATCAGACTCAACCAAAGACCAATGCTGAACCCTGCCTGACTCAGCTCACCCCTCCACCCAACTGTGATTCACCCCCACTGCCCTCAAATCACTCCCTGTTAATTTCCCAGAATTTATTAATCTTGAACCTTTCCTCACCATCATTCACCAAATCCCTCAACAAACCGACAAACCTTACATCCGCAGAAAGAAAAACAACCCACCACCCAAAAACAGATCCCGACCTTATAATCCTACCTGCTGACAAAGGCTCCAGCACTGTTGTTTTGAACTGCAAGGATTACCTGGCAGAAGGACTCTGCCAGCTGCGAGATTCACCCACCTATAAACCTTGCCACAGTGACCCCATTCCAGAAATCCACCTCTCTCCTCACCCCTACCACTCCCCGCACTCCTACCTTCTACACGCTTCCTAAAATCCATAAACCTAACCACCCAGGAGACCGCATTGTGGCCAGTTACTGTGCCCCCAATGAGAGAATCTCTGCTCTCGTAGACCAACAGCTTCAGCCTATTAACCCACAACCAACCTTCCTATATAAAAGACACTAACCATTTCCTCCAGTGACTCTCCACAGTTCCTGCTCTTTTACCACATGGTGCTGTGCTCGTCACTATTGATGCCACCTCCCTTTACACTAACATCCCTAATGCCCATGGCCTTACTACTATTTAACACTACCTTTCCCAGCACCTGACAGATTCCAAACCTACAACCTCCTTCCTAGTCACCATGACCAACTATATCCTCACCTACAATTACTTGTCCTTTGAAGGAATTACCCAAAAATAAACCCAGGGTATGGCTATGGGTACCTGCATGGTACCATTCTATCCCAACCAATTCACAAGCCATCTAGAGGAATCCCACCTATTCACCAGAATCCCAAATCCCTCATCTGGTTTAGATTCACTGATGACATGTTTTCAATCTGGATCGAGGGTGAAGACACCCCAAACACATCATTCCTCCAGAACCTCAACACCTTCTCCCCCATTTGTTTCACTTGGTCCTACTCAGCCCAACAAGTCACCTCCCATGATGTTGATCTCCACCTCAAAGATGGCCACATTACTACTTCTGTCCATATCAAACCTACCAACCACCGGCAATACCTCCATTTCGACAGCTGACACCCATTCTACACCAAGAAGTCCCTTCCATTCGGCCTAGCCACCCATGGCCATTGTATCTGCACTGATGAATGGTTCCTTTTGAAATATACCAAGTGTCTCACCAAGGTCTTCACAGACCGTAATTACCCTGCAAACCTTATACAAAAATAGATCTCCCATGCCAGACCTCTCCAGTCACCCACTACCTCTCAAAGTCCCTCCAACCCACCACAGAGCAGCATTCCCCTCATGACTCAGTACCGCCCAGGACTGGAGCAACTGAATCACATTATTTACCAGGGTTTCAACTACCTTTTGTCATGCCCTGAAATGAGGAATGTGCTTCCCACCCCTCCCACAGTGGTATTCACCACCCACCAAACCTACACAATACCTTCGTCCATCCCTACACAATCCCTGCTCCCAACCCATTGCCTTATGGCTCATATCCCTGTAACAGACCTAGAGGGAATACCTGTCCCATACATCCTCCCACCACCACCTACTGCCGTCCAGTCACAAACATCACCTATCCATCAAAGGGAGAGCTACCTGTGAAATCAGTCACATGATCTACAAGCTACTCCGTGCTGCATTCTATGTGGGCATGAGAAACAACAAGCTGTCTATCCATATGAATAGCCACCAATAAACTGTGGGCAGGAAACAGCTGTGATGAGCACACCGCCTAACACAACACACATCTCAATGACTGCTTCACAGCCCGTACTGTCTGGACTCTTCCCACCAACACCAGGTTTTCTGAATTGCACAGATAGGAACTCTCTCTGCAATATATCCTACATTCCTATAACCCTCCTGGCATCAATCTTCATTTGTCATTATCCTTACCCACCTAGCCCCTTCCTTGTTTTCATTCCAGCATTACACATACTTCTATTCCACGAACGCACCCAGTCTTTTTACTTCCCTCCTTTTCCACTGATCCCCCTCCCCCGTCTAGCCTCTTGACTGCAGCTAAATGAGCTGTCCTCTCTCCACCTTGTTCCTGTACGCAACCACAAGCTCTTTACCGTCCCCCACCCCTACCTTGATATCCCTCTCCCTCCCCACCCCAGCCTTCTCCTCACCCCCACCACTCGATTACCTCCCATCATGCACTGTTTTTCGCAATCTGGCCTCAGCACCCAGATTGTGGCCACGTGTATATGAGTTGCAAGTGTGTGTTGTCTATTTCTGATGAAAGACTTGTTGGCCAAAATCTCACTTTCTGTCAGTCTTTTTGTTGTACCTATCTGCAGCTCAGCATCCCCACTATATGGTGAGTACAACTATCCTATTCATAATAATGATATATATTACACAGTTGGGCAATTTCACCTGTGAGAACTTCATACGACTTTAAGCATATGATCTGCTGTGCAAAGCCAACAAATTTGACAATTAATCTTTCTACTTAGAAGAATAAATAAATTTATAGGCAAGGTTATCTTTGCCTCAGTTACATTATAATAATAAAATTCAACCTACAGCTTTAAAATAATCCCTAGGCCTTTCTTCAGCTCGACAACTGTTGAACTTGAGACACATTGCATCCATAACAATTTTTAGGTTCCTTTAACACAATAGCCTTCTCCTGTATTAGGAGTGTAAATCCATGGAAGTCTACTTTTTATCTTTATTTTAAATATTGCACTTCTCATTAGCAAATACAGTGCACCTATATACAGAAGGATGCTCGATACATTGCAGACTCCACTATTAATAAGCCTTGCTCTTTCAATAACATATAAATACAACTTCATACTCCATTCATATATTTGTACATATTCTTATACTTACCACAATAAAACTTAAAACCAGTGCATATTTTTAGTGTCTCGGCTTGTAGTCCAACTTCCCTGACACACTGCATTCAAAAACGAAACCTTCATCTGAACATTCATTACAGATAATACATTTTTCACAGATACAGTTACGATCATTGTATACTCGCTAGGAGACACAATTTCTTTTTGGTTTTCGGCCATACTGCCCACAGAATTAGATGCAGTGCTAGCAGACTCAACCTTCTCTCATATTTCTGTTCAGCTAGTTTTTGTAGATGTTCCTCCAAACTGGTCGAAGTGTTGGGGCACTGATTACTTCATGAAAATCTCTGCTTTCTTCTAATGCTTCTACTCGTTGCCACGTGACTGAGATTAGAGTTTACACTTTCATGTTCATGGGTTGACAATTCCTCTATTAGTTGCACCTTATCGTTTACCTTTCTACACCGTTTTTTGAATACCATTTCTAACTACTTCACATTGTTTAATTACTTCCATTTGAAACTCCTTAGGTAACTTTAATAAGGTCACTTCTACATTTATAAAAATTCATGTTGGTTCTGTTTACAGCTCACCTAATCAGGCATCCCGCTAGCTGTACGGCACTGCTTATACATTATGCGGGGGAAATGGACATGGCAGTGAGCTGATTAGTTGCTGCAGTGCAAAATGGAGCTGCTCTGTTGTAGAACTGGACGGCCACCAAAGGGATGCCATCGGAGATTGCTGCTGCAATTGTATTCTTGAAATCACAACACAGAATTCTTCTATGTTGATGAAATTCTTCTTCATTCATGTGCCAAAGATTACTTAAGAATTGTTGACCTCACTGCTTAGGTCAGTTAACATCCTGCCTCCAACTCGTTATTATTTATTAATTATTAACACTTCTTAGGCTGTAAACAAATTAAAATTATTTCTTATTGAGTATTCAAATTAATTCAGGCAGCACCAATGCATGTGCCCACTTACATTTTCTCAGTTACTTAGTTGAGTTGCTTTGGGCAATTACTTATTAAGGCTCTTCTTTTGTCACTTCCGATTGATATCTTGTACTAGAGTGCCAAATGGAGTGTGACAAAACTGGGGTTTTGGTATGATGTGTTCCATTGCATTCATATCTGTTACCTGTATGTGCAAACGTTTACCTTACAAATATCTTGTGGTCACCATTCTTGAAGTTATTCATTGTAGTGGATCAACTATGTCGTGCCACTACACCTTGTTGTGAGACTTCATCTTTTGCAGGTGCTGAAAGAGCGCTCCCATCTATTTCAGCTACTATATTGATGTACTCAGTTTTATAGTAACCCTTCTGTATTAACAACTTCTTTTACAGTTGTGGGTGAACAGATCATTCATAACTTGTAGCTCACTATAGATAACAACATTTATTGATATGACATCACAGAATGACAGTTTACATCTATTCTACAGTTGTTATAGCACTGATATTATCACCAGCATACTCTGTTCCAGGAGTTCCAAGACAGTGCCAAGCTGCGACACCAAAGCCTGAGCAGCCCTCCACAGCAGGTGGAGAAGCTCACTCACCATCCTCCCTAATTGATAGTTTGAGCTGACGTCTTTTACAACCCTTGTGCACATATTGCAAACCAGAGTGTGGATATTCCACACTTAACAACTACCTAAAAGATTTTCCCGGTTTCCAAGACTGTCTTTCATAGGCCTGACTGGTTAGAAGTGGAACATGTTATTCTGTAGAATCAACTTGTAACACCAAGTGCTGGAGGGTATTGTAGTCTGTTTTGGTGGATTTGAGTTTCTTGTCCACTGCGACAAACACACCACCTCTATCACCCATTTGCCTATCCTTTTGATACACTTATATTTTCTCCATATCAATTTCGGGTCTCAACCAGCTTTCTGTACTAATTATTATGTAAGCTTCACTGCTTTTCATGAGCACTTCGAACTCTGGCACTTTTTTTGCGAATGCTTCGGCAGTTTACAATTAGGCTTTTAATACTCAGCTGTGGGAGGCATTTCTTTCAATCTCACACTTATGCTTCTGGGTTTCCTACAGTTATCATTATTACAGTTATCATTATCTGGATTGGATGAAGAATCACCTAATCTAAAAAAAACCTTCTATACACTACACACACAGTCAGCTACCTGAGCAGCATCCTCTGATGTGTAGTGCACACCTGACTTATTTAGGGAGATCCACAGTTCTCAATCCTATGGCTCAAGTTCAAGAAGTAGCAGCCTAGTTTGTCACAGAACCTTCAAAGTCTTTGATTCAGTCCTTCCACTCAACTCAGAACAAAAGGACCATGATCAGTTCTTGGAGCAATGCTGCAAATTGTGAGCTTCATTGAAATCCACACACAAGGCTGGTCTTCTCTAAATTCTCTGCCAGCCACTGGAATGACCCTGAAGCCAAGGAGACAGGCATCATTTGTTCCAATTTGCATCACAATCTGCAGTTGGTTGCACCCTGTTCCCTCAATGGCTGACGGAATAGCCTCTTCTACATGTTGAATGAGGCTCCCAGGCCTGCACACTCAGTGCACCTGGTGTTCTATCACATCCCTTGCTGCCATTTCCCTGAGGGGTACCAATGATTAATAGACCCCTACCCTGACACCAGAAAAAATAGGTTTCCCCAAAACAAGTGAAGTGAATCCCACTGACTCAGTTTCAGTCTCAGTGAAAGTCAGCACCTCAGACTTGTTGGCTAGGGGGATCAGTACAACACCCTGAGCTCTCCCCGGTCCCCGTCCACCCTGTACAAGACGCCTAGATCTACCACTGACATGCCACTCGCAGTCAAGTGGACAGATAATGATACAACATCAAGTGCTTTGGTTTAGAATGAGGTCTCCACAATTACATTAACAAAGCAGCATACGAAGGCCTGAAAAGGAGAGAAAATAAAGGTAGGGTTTAACATCGCATCTAAGACAAGCTCTTGTTACGTACTTTTCCCAATGGGACCTTATCAACATTTGCCATAACCCGCTGATTGTCTAAAGGCTGCCAGCAACCACAGCAAAGCCTGAAGACAAAGTGTGCCTGCTGGCAGCCACAGCAGAACCTCATGCCTTACGGTTACAGCAGAGCCTCACACCTAATGATGTGTGCCTGTCAGTGAAACATCCATCACTGTGTGCAGCAGTCAAAGTGTTAATTGATTTAAGGAGACCATGAAAACCTGAATGCCAATGTCTGGGCAAGCTTTTAAATCCTGTTTCTTCTATGTCTTAACCACTGTATAAAGTTGTTCAGTCTGTAAAAAAGTATTCATCCTCTGAGGATGGCAG
The DNA here is from genome assembly GCF_021461395.2 of Schistocerca americana. Classification (NCBI taxonomy): domain Eukaryota; kingdom Metazoa; phylum Arthropoda; class Insecta; order Orthoptera; family Acrididae; genus Schistocerca; species Schistocerca americana. The sequence continues at coordinate 613,765,800 of NC_060122.1, forward strand.
AATGATGAAAACTTATTCTAAAACTTCCAATTATATGTTTATAGTGTGCCTGTACGAAAGAGGAGGAAACGAGAGGTGGAAGGAAGGGGAAGGAGTGAAAGTTGGAATATGGAGCACGAAAGAGTGTTTTTACTACCACTTGCATACATATTCCTTACATTTAAAGCCAAGTATAGCTTGTGAACTATACACAGCTACTAAATGCATTCATGTTCGAAATTCTTAATAGGCTATAGCAGTGGTTGTCAAACTGCAGCCTGAATCAAGTATTTGTGCATCCTGCAGCTCTCTGCCATATTTTATAACAATATGTATCAAGCAACTAACAGTGGAATCCAAAAACTCAACTAACATTAAGAGCTTCTTAAGAATGTAATTTTCCTGCCTTGTAATAAACAAAAATACTTACACAGATAGGAATATTTGAAAATGTGCTTAGTTTTAATTGGTGAATTTGGCCTTGAGCTAAGTGCATTTTGTCCACTTGCCTTCGAGACAGAGTAAGTAGGGCGACTTCTGCAGGGTTACATGATGTGAGGGGGTGGGGGGAATGTTTTATTGTGTGTCCTCCAGTGCTGACAACACACGCACGTGCATGACATGTTTCGATCAGCTGCCACAGTATAAATTTTGACACAAAAGTAATATGGATTCGTAACTGTGCATTATAGAGATAGTCATCTTCAAATGTGGCAGATATTTGTAGGAAGGTATATGAAATTAAATTAAGGCTGTTGTAATAATTTGCAATGAATAGCACAACAATAGCATTCAAAATATCTAGTAAACAACAGATATAGCTTCTAGAGAAGATTGCATAAAAATTCCACCAATCATACACCATCAGTTGTCTGCACCAATTTCAGGTGATATACTTTGGTACGCAAAGTATGCCACGAAACTGTGGTAACCAAGAACAGTTTATGAATATAGCCCAAGTTTGTTTAGCATTACTCATACTGAAAAAACCATGTACATGAAAACATTCGGCATTCATCGCGCGCACGCGTAGAAACCATGATGTAAACAACATTACTATACTGATTTATGTTCTCATGTATCTTTTTACTTTAAATCTCCACCCAACATTTTTTTCATTTTTTAGGATAAAGATTATGAAAATAATAAATGATTCATTAGATATTGAATAACTGCATAATCATAATAAATCTCTTTCTGAAACTATGTGGGAAAAAAAAGGGTACCAGCAGTCAGATTCAATCCAGAGACTTATGAAGTTATGCATTTAGTCACTCAGCCGTGGAAGACTTCAATAATAGCAACCAAACAAAGTATATTAGCACACCTAAAAATTTCAAATTCATTTTTTTCGAAAACGGTTGAGAGTTGCGTCTTCCTGTTTACATATGTTTAAGTCCTAGTGGTGCCATACATATCTGGGCAATATGTATAAAAAGGTCAAGGGAAATTCGTTCAGTCCCCTTGTAAGGATGGCAGCAATTTGGAACAGAAAACAATTGGCATGAAGTTTTCCACATAGCGCAGGCTTAACAATTAATACTTACCACACCCTTATTTTAGCTTGTCTATTGGGGTACATAACACACAAATTTATGTAGGTTACTGTACCACTTAATAATACGATCAGGACGTATGTGGCCCAAGAAGCTATCAATGTCAGTATTGGCTCTTGAAGAAAAAAAGTCTGATTACTGGGCTTACATCAATATCACCATGCGGTGTGATTATTTATTTATTGGGCACCAAATGGTACTTGACAGTGCACAATCAAACTAAACTGAAAATAATATTTCTAATTTCGGTGTCACTTAAACAACTGCACAATTCTTTCAAGTGAATGCTTTCAGTAAAGTAGAGATTGTAATCTTTTCATTAAAATGAATACGAATAATTTTATTGATCTTTCTGCATGAAACAATTGTAGCTATATGTCAACTTGTTCATAATGCAGACAACTGAAAAAGTTTTACACTGTTGATGTAAAAATTGCCTCTTCATGCCCAGTCCATTAACACACATGTGAAAATATTAAACAATGAAAAGTGCTATGGAAAATGAATTTGTGTGTGTTTTCTATTTCCAAAGAAGGACTTTTCTCCCAAAAGCTTAAATGGCTAGCAGTCTTTTCATTGTGCCTGTCTGCAATTAAGTGCCTCCTGTAAGTGGTGACCAGCAGTCTATCTTTTACATAACAGTGATTATTCCTTGTGGTAATATGTCTCTTGCTCTACATTAAGGCCAAATTAAAAAAGTGAACAGTCTCTAACGAGAGCAGCACACTTTTGTGGGTTACAATGTTTATACCACTGATATTATTTAACCTCTAATACTGTTTATTGGTTTTATTCTGATTAGGTGTAGATATAATTTGCATTATACAATGTTGAACTTCTAGGTGTTTGACTGAAGGTGGAAATACTGTTACAAAAAAAGACTTTGCAGTGATTAACGTTCACATTTGCATTTCACAAGAATATAACGAAACAAAATCGATACTGCACATGCAGTTTAAATGAAACATTACTGTGTAACACGATTATTCACGGCACACAAGACGTATTGTTGCAAACATATGTTTTGCATGACTGACCATGACACTGTCACTTTACTTTATCTTTAGGTTTTCATAAAACTCTCGGTATTTTTCAGGAATATATATACATATGTTTAGCAGATTAGCTTTCTTTTCCGCAGAGACATGCAATGGCACACCATAAAGTCTAAGTAGGTCATTCAAGCTAAACACCACCGGCAGAACTTAAATACTATTTTTACCCCTGGAGTGTTTTGATAAGTTTGCTGAGTACCAAGGCTGCAAGTAGTTATGACTCTTGCGGCACTGAAGTACTGTCGAGGAGTCTGAAGATATTTTCATCCAAATATAATCCGTTATTTTGCATTTTGGATCTTTGCGGACGTGCTTTTCAATACCGCTTAAATACATCGTCCTGCTCCATGTAACAAACCAGAAATGAGTTGTTTGGTTGTGCAGTAGCTGTTACCTGAACCCATTCAAATGGTTCATACACAGTAGTAGTTCTTATTTCTCTCAATGTGAAATCCCTGTCACAAGGCAAACAGCTGTGTTCTGTGATAAGAAACTTTTGCTCCACAGAGGTGAAATACTTCATCTTCAGAAGATATTGATACAAAACAATAGTTTTCCAGTTATTGTTCTGTCCTGTACATCGATCTGACCACACCACTAAAGTACTTTCTTCACACGGGTTTAGTATTGAAAATGTAGATGTTACGTACTTCAGAAGGCACGAAGTTATTTCCCCTGATCCCCGCTTAGCAACAATTTCAGGCCAAACACACATCCACACCTTATGGTCACCAACGTTATGTATTGCCTGATTGTAGGTTGACAGCTGATATTGATAGAAAACCACAGAATGGTTAATGGTAGGACAATACAGCACCTGTTGGAGGTCTGTGCATATCACAACATAGGTTTCGTTTGCTTTAGCTTTTGCTGTATCCTTCTCCAGCATTGAATATGCTGCTTGCGCACGTAAGTGGTACAGTTTGTTTTCTTCGTCGATTTTCTTTCTCTTTGTTTCATTTTTACTGTTAACTAACTGCTGGAACAATCTGTCACAACACCCACATGAATCCGAACATGGTACTCCACAGCGAAAATTATATTGTCCCCTGAAAATATCTGTATAAGCTCTTTCACTGCACTGTACTGTTGGATTATCTTCTTTAAAGAGTCGACAAAGTTTAGAAATATTCAAATCGGATCTCAGGCAGTGCTTTTCATTCTTATGTCTTGAGTAGTGGCTTTCTTCTTTTGGTAGCTTCTCAACATGGTTTCTTATCACGTCCTTCAAGCTGTCCTGCAGCTTATTTGGATGATTCACATGCTTACCTCCTGTCTTCTAACGGCATGCCACATTTCATCTTCCCTTGGAGCATTTGTACATGTCTACCTGTAATCCTATATACCATGCACAGCATTTTTTGACATACCTGAACTTTTTCTGCTCCTCTTCTTAAAAAGTACTTGAATGTGCAGTGTCTGCTCAAAAAGGTCTCCTCAGTCTCCCTACATTTGATGTCTACTATTTCAATGCACGACGAAGCCAAATGTCTGGTTTGTGGATTATAGTCTAAAGTGTAGAATTCTTGAAACAGCTCTCTGTTGTCCTCCATTTTTAGTGTTTTACACTGGTATCTACATTTGCAGGTAGCAATCAATAAAGGGAGCACGATGTAATGATAAGTATAGTTAAACACATTAACATCAAACGCAAAGGCTATGACAGCGCATTACAATATGATGTTTGTGAATAGTGTATGGAATCTCCCATTTCACAGAAGTATAGTGTTAGATTGGCATCGACATTTATGCACGCACCTGTTCAGCAGGGATTTTACCAGGTACTGGTTTGCTATTGTGGGCCAAATGTGGTTGCCCCGAATTCGGTTTGTGTTTCTTCACATTCCTCTTCCATTCACTATACTTAATTTTCTGTTTCCGGCCCCTATTTATATCTTCGCACATGCTCTGACTTAACGTCACACAATGTTCCTGCTCCATGTTTACAACGTTTCTGCATCCGAGCACCTCGCGGCGAATAGGAAACGAATGAGAAATGGTGCTTAATGTACATGTTTGCCAACATAACTTCATACACTGCTTATTCTTGGCACATACAACGTTTATGTGTGACAAACTGGTTTCTTAGAAAAGTGAGGGTTACAACATTTTTGCCGGCAGGTATTCATATATGTACAAGTTTTGTTTCACAATGGCTTGAAAGCAAGTTCACATTTTTTTTTTTTTTTTTAAGGGGGAGGGGGGCATAAATTTTACAGCCCCAATGGATTCATGGTTTTAATTAACAACAAACCGAACTATTATCAACAACAGGGTAACTACTGATCAGGAGGGGATTTACAACAGGGATTACCCTTAAATGAAAGCTATTGGACCAAACAAATTACATTTTGTAACATGCAATTACTGTGTTTTTATTATTGGTAACACCTCATTCTACAACTACTCCAGTATTACGTGAAAGTGCAGTCAAACCACCAGTTTATTACTTAACCTGCATACACACAGTGTGCAACAATGAAATTTGCTGATTTGAATGGGACACCATGAAAGGATGTGTGGTAAGACTACATTAGGGATAGCCTCATTTGAAACGTTACATAGTTAAGTTGTTTACCAACAGTCTCAGTAGTGGACAAAGGAGCAGTGTGTGTTTGTCATTGAAGTCTGCTTTTCTAAAGACCAGTCAACTGTCACCACACCGCGTAGATTTCAAGCAGATTTTAATATTCCATCAAATGTGGGTCCTGTAGTGGGTAACTCAATTTTTTCAGGGCACCTGGAAATGTGCAAAAAAAGAACGGGTTTATCAAGGACCACTTCACTACAAAACATCAAGACAATGAGATTCTTTCTTGAGATCTCTTCAGCAATCAGTCCTAGCACACAGCTGGTCTTTGACTTTCGGATCATTCTGTGTGACAAGTACTTCATTTCGATCTCCATTACCAGCCATACAAGTTCACTGTGGTGCAACCACTCAATGAATGTGAATTTGTTGTTCAGTAAAAAAGTAGCCTGGTGTCCTTTAGTGGTGAGTCACATTTTCATGTGGCTATGTGCACGAATAAATGAAACCTGTGTTACTGAAGTGTTAACAACCACAGAACTTCATGTTAGCTTACAGTAACATAGAACCATGGCAGAGATAGCGCAAACTGCAATGTGTGTTTTGTGCAAAAAAATTCCCCAGTCACTGGTCACTAGATGTCCTTGAGAAATAATCTTGAGGCTGGCACGCTCGCCAGATTTAGCACCCTTGCAACTTTTTTTTTTTTTTTTTTAAATCTATTATATAATGTTTATATTTATATAATGTTTATATTGGCTATCCGTGGATGCTTCCACACTTGAAGAAGAATATTCATGAAGCAATAGTCGACATTCTCATCCTCTATCATTTTTAGAAATGTGTAATTTTAAATTTCCAATTATGCAGAAACACAAAACATAAAATGCTAAGACATTTATTTTTCTTTTATAAACCTTTCAAATCAGCAGTTTTTATTGTTGCACTATTTATGATAAAAGCAACCACTGCTCAACAATACAATAACCTTTTCTTTCAGACAAACACACTTGCAAAGCAATGCTGCATTCTATCAAGATCTATGAATCACGGGCCAAATATTGACTGAAATATGAAAAACTTTAAATTACATAATACGTAAAGATGTCTTAGTTAATGTAGCTTTCACTTTAAATAAATAACAACAGTAATGCTTCTGTGTTTGTGAAAATTTATGTGAGCATCTACGTGCGAGTCATAGAAAATATGATTTTTTCTTTATGCTTTTGCTGAAACACTGTAGAACATTTGCAATGCCCACTAAGTACAACATGAAGGTTTATATCTGTTTATTGACTTTTCAATCAAGAGTTTTACAGAGAAAAAGGTTTGTGATGACAGGTATTCTACAAGGTTTTTTAACAAATTATAAAAAATTATGTTTGGCCATTTCTACTACATGGAAGTGGAGATTTTTACACCCAGTACAATTTTCTGCTTCAGTCTCTCCATGTAATTTCATTTATGTATTGGATATACGATGTCTTTGGCTACACAAAAATGTGGGTCTCTGCTTACAGTAAAAGAATTTTCACACTTACACTGGATTTCCATTAACACACACATAGTATCAGTGTCAAGTCAGAATGGAGCAGTACTGCTCAAAGAATACTGTGCCTTTAACTTTGATCAGTGGGTTTCTTCCTCAAATGGTGATGATACTGCAGTGGTTCACCAAATAGAAATCACTTTGTTCATTGCACTGTAGTATATCACATCAAGCACAGTATATCACATCAAGTAAATGCAACAAGGAAAAAACAAAATAATTGTCCTAATGTCCTTATACAAAATTGACAAAGAACTGTCTTCTATACACTGACTCAATTACTGTGCTGACGCAAAAACGTCTTCATACACCAGGGAACTCAATACCATTGGTCATTGCCCTGCTGAGTGTATGACTGGCTGTACACCTGCGTCTGTTGCTGCCCATACGTTGCTGTAGGCTGTTGCTGCCCATATGCTGCAGTCGTCTGTTGCTGTCCATATGCCGCTGTTGGCTGTTGCTGCCCATATGTCGCTGTCGTCTGTTGCTGCCCATATGCTGCTCTCGTCTGTTGCTGCTCCTGCCCAAATGACTGTGTCTGCTGCTGCTGCTGCTGCTGCTGCTGCTCTTGCCCATATGTGTGTGTTGGCTGCTGCTCATATGTCTGTTTTTCTCCATAAGTCTGCTGTTCATAAGCCTGTTGTCCGTAAGGCTGCTGCCGATTGTACGTTTGTTGTTGGCCATATGACTGTTGGCCATATGATTGTTGTTGGCCATATGGCTGTTGTTGGCCATATGATTGTTGCTGTCCATACTGCTGTTGTGACCCATATGACTTTTGTTGTCCATATGACTGTTGGCCATATGGCTTCTGGCCATATGGCCTTTGCCCAAACTGCTTTTGCCCATATGGCCTTTGACCATATTGCTTTTGTCCATACGGCCTTTGGCCATACGATTGTTGCCTGTAAGGCCTATTGTACTGGCGCTGGGTTTGTTCATCATCTTCGTCATCGTCATCATCATCATCATCATAGTCGTCTTCAGAATCTTCATAATTCTGTAACATACCTTCTGTTAGTAACACTTTTAGACTAGAATTCCCATGCTGTCTACAAATTTTTCCCACCAATTGCAGTAACTTCTGTCACAGTCTTTGTCACTACAGGATTTAACAGAAATAATTCTCTGATTTTGAGAGATCACTCCACTCTGAAGTGCAATTAGAAAAAATTTGAACACACACGCACACACACACACACACACACACACACACACACACACACACACACACGAGAGAGAGAGAGAGAGAGAGAGAGAGAGAGAGAGAGAGAGAGGTTACATTTAGAGAAAGTACCCATGTTGCAACCCATTAAATCACATTAACAGTTAATATCACTCAAGTGGTGATCATTATCAATTACACACTGTTGCTGTTTAGCAATGAGGTACAATTTCAACTGTAAGACATTGTAAACAAGTATTCAAGGCCAATAACTGACCCACTGAATGAATGTCCATTTCATAGACCCCATGATCTATGCGGTTCATTATCACTAAATCTAGCACGTGTTGTCTGCATGATATTGAGGCAATGACAGGAACCATGGCATTTGACAGATGTTTCGACATTTTAAGGAACTTTCTGTGGACACAGCATGAAACTGAAAATAATGCACAGTTCCATAATGACAGAGGCACAGCTCATATCTTTATTTTTCATTGGCCTGTTCAGTTCCTTGGTCCCCATCAGTTTAGCATTTTTTCTAACTTCTAATCCTCTGTAAAGATATGTAAAATAAAGTCTGTATGAAAATAACAATTAAAGGGCGTCAATACAACAAGAAAATTTACCTGTCTGCAATTACTTGCAAGGTCACAGATAATTTGCATGAACTGTTATCAGTGTGTGGTTGATAAATGTCACCTATTGGTAGCTTTTCTCTTAAAAATTAAAAAATCTTACAAATAAAAGAATTTTGAACATTCCTTACTTCATTTGTTTTTATTGCCCTTAAAAAAATAGACTGAAAATTAGTTTCATGTACATATTATAGACTGATAATGATAATGCATCATGAAAGGAAGACGAAGCTTAAAATGTTGTATTCAACTGACTGCAAGGACAGGAGGAGTGCATTCGGCAAAAAACACTGAACATCTTATCAAGAGGTCAGAGGACTGTAATATTGGAAAGTTGGGAGATGAAATTTCTGTCAGCTAAAGCTATTCCCTCTAAGTACATTTATCGGGTGTCTCTGCTAAGAATTGCAACATGCATTTTCTCTGATGTTTGTGCAGATATTTTCAATTTTATTTACGCAATGTATGGATGGAGTCAGCCCTAAACAAATAAGGCACATTACGTGTTTCACACAATGTCCAGTATCAACAGAAAACTGTATTTCTCATTACATACATTTTTTTAATGTAAAATTATGTGACCATTCAATTGAACCGACATAGCAAGGGCTGCAAAACACAAATATTAACCAGTAATCTAGCAAGCAACAATGCAGTAGCATTGTTGTATGGCAGTGAAAAGACAGGCAATGCATTAAGAGTCTGCACAAGAGCCGGGCAGGCCATGCAGTGAAGACATGTAAAACAAAAATTTACTGATATGACAAATGTTGAGAGAACATCAGAACTAATTGCTTTTTACTTCAGATAAAGATCTGTATATGTATGTTCACATCTTCTGTGCACGACTTGCCCTGTGCCATACTGTCTGTCCACTACTGTCATGCAGCAGCAGTACTGAGATGTAACTGGACTACTGGCCATTTCTTATGTTTTTCTGTTTCTTGTGTTGTTAAACTAAATACCACAGCAGTTTAAACTTGGACAACTTTGTCACAAGTACACACAAAATTACACTTATCCCCCCTCCCGTGAGATTGACACCAATGTCTTCTACTGACACTGGGTACTGTATGAAACACATGACGAGCAGTATTTGTTTGGACTCACTGCATCTACACATTACAAAATCAGAATTACAAATATCTGATGTAAGATCAGACCAAAACCCACCTGAAAACCCTCAGAAGACACACATGGAATAGTGGAGAAGTGTTGCTACCATAAGCAGGGGAAACAGTTGTGACTGAATACATATAAAACAAATAATAGATTGTTAAGTGCAGCAGCAACCCACCAAATGAAAATCTTCTACAGAATGTCAAAACGGATCTAAGTCAATCACACTGAAGACAGAAATCAAACAGAGCCACAGCCAGTGAAACCAAGATATTACTACCTCAAAATTTTCTGCAATTCATTAAAACTTAATGCTATCTACCAACTGGCATAATAATTCTGCACTGATTTTTAACACATTTACATGCTTTATTTGAGTGAAAATTAGTATTTTTAATGTTTAATGAACAAATGTGATTTCTGAATGTATCACAGCAAGATACTTCAGGATCACTTTGCAACTGAATGGGATGTGAAAATAGAAGAACTTGATGACAATCATAAATTATTAACTTTACCTAGTAAAATTGTCCACAATAAATTTATACAAGTACTTAACTACACACACCAACATGCAGCAACCTTTTAAAACAATACGAACTGATGGGTCCAGGAAAAGGAATAGCTAAGTCCATTTTTACAATTTTGAGTTTTCAGCAGTATATGAATGTGTGGAACAGACCCAGTATTTCCTACTATAGTAAGTATGGAAAAACCACTAAGTCATACTGTAAATGAGGTTCAAAAAGTCTCTGTCCAGAGGAAAAGGGGGGGGGGGGGGGAGAGGGTGCAGGGGGAGTCTTAGTGTGGTGTCACCGCCAGACACCACACTTGCTAGGTGGTAGCTTAAATTGGCCGCGGTCCATTTAGTACATGTCGGACCCGCGTGTCGCCACTGTGTGATCACAGACCGAGCGCCACCACAAGGCAGGTCTCGAGATACGATATAGCACTCGCCCCAAATGTACGACGACTTTGCTAGCGACTACACTGACGAAGCCTTTCTCTCATTTGCCGAGAGACAGTTAGAATAGCCTTCAGTTAAGTCCATGGCTACGACCTAGCAAGGCACCATTAACCGTATCTGAAGATAGTCTTATTTGTATTATCAAGAGCGATGTACCACAAGGATGGAATAAAGATAAGTATTCGAGGAGCTGCATACTTTTCTTATTAGAATTCACTACTTATCCTGTTCCAGAATTCACGCCCGTCTGCGTTAGATTTCGGCCTCCTCTATCTACAAGGTGTTGGCACATTTAACAACACATCATTGGCGACGATTTAACGGAAAGGGTCTTGTTCTTTCTAATTGCTTACATTTACTTGTGTCATGGCTTCGCCAGATGTACTGTCCGAATTTTATCGCTTGCAGACTCAGCAGACGCAGGCGTTATTGGATGCCCTTGGCCAGCTCGTCCAGGGTCAACGTGCCATTCAAACCGATGCGGCAGCCGCCGCTTCACCGCTACCACAGCCACAACATGCAGTTGCACTGCCTTTTCGGCCCTACGACCCGGACGTGGAAGCGTGGACCGAGTGGTCCCGCCAGTTTGGATTTCATCTCGCCGCCTACAGAATTCAAGGTACCGAGCGGCAGCCTCATTTATTGGCGTGTGTAGGGGTGCAAACGTACCGAGTGATAGTGAAATTGTTTCCCCGACACGACGTAGCAACTCTGTCCTACGATGAAATTTTGTCGGCATTGGACGCCTATTTCAAAGAAACAGTTAATGTAGTTGCAAAAAGGTATACGTTCTTTCGTACAAAACGTACGGCTGGTCAAACTAATCAGGAGTGGGTTGCAACTTTGCAAGGCCTTACTAGGGATTGTGCGTTTGAATGAGACTGTGGCCTTCCTTATTCAGATACTATGGTGCGTGATGCAATTGCACAGAACGTTTCTGATGTTCGCATACGGGAGCAAATTTTGAAACTAGTTAATCCCTCCCTTCAACAAGTGATAGACATATTGGATAGGCAAGACACACTTGACTGTGCTCAGGACTCATTTGCAACTTCGCCAGCCGTGTGTAACATTAACCGGCCTGCCAGGCGCGCTGCGCGGCCCGGTCAACTGCCCTCGCGCACACCAACGCAGCTGCCGCCACGCTATACACCAGGTGTGCCGCGCCAGCACACAACTGCAGTGAAATCATGCCCGCGGTGTGCAACTAGACATTCGCGTGAACATTGCCCGTCACGCCAAGCTATTTGCTTTTTCTGTAATAAGGAAGGACATTGTAACGGAACTGAAATGATGGTGGGCTGACAGTAATTTGGAGCCCGCGCGTCGGAAACGGGCGCGCTGTTGTGAGACTGCCAGGGAGTGCACCCTGATGCCATCTATTGGCGAAACTGGGAATTAGCGCTGCCTCTCAGACAATGCACTAAGCTCTCGGAGTCAAATGTATTCTTTTTCTTGGTAATTATAAGTTATTACTGTATGATTTAATGTTATAAAGCGCTAGTAGTAAATTATTATGACTGGTATGAACTCCAGGGTAATAAATATAAATATTCTTAAATGCTAAATGATTTCGGTGAAAAGGTGGTAGGGGAACGCCCCCACTCTTGGTGATACGAGCGTAGCTAGAGGTAGCTGGAGACACAGGGACTGAACAATGGAATGGCCTGGGGAGTGTTGACGTGACCAGACGTACGTAACTGTGCTCACGCAAAAGTGATTGTGCAACAGCGAAGAGGCGAATATCGTCGCCGTTTGTGGAGTAGAACGCGACGAATGGTTGTCGAAGCCGTCTCGACGCCACTGGGGCTGATTGTAAGAGTTCCTGCGCCCAGATTTTATGGCGGACGTGCAGTAGCTTATACGAGTGCTACAGCTCGTAGTTCCAGCCGCCATTGAGGGCATGAGGCGTGAAGAGCTGCGTTAGCCACACGCATCTCACCACCAGCACCGACACGTCTACCCAAGGCAAGACTGCTTGCAATTGTTAAGTCGAACTTTGTATACATGTAAAAGGAGAATACCAGTTTTCTTTTGTGCAAGTGCAGAGGACAGAATATAGTAATGAGTAAAATTACGACGCATGTTGTTCATTGTAAAGTGTAGTAACCTGAAACATAGTGTAGTGAAATCAGACTGAGGCCACCATCGCCTCTTTCGTTTACAATTCTTTTGGGTGTAGAATACTTTAGCGTGTAAGAATGTCGAAAAGAGCATTGGTCACACCAGAATGAGTCGCCTATTTATAGTTACTTAAATTTTTCTGAGTAACCTTTCAAGTAAAGTCACTTAACTAATTCTATATCAATTGTCCAAAGAGTAATATCCAAAATCATTAAATAAGTTGAAGGATAGAATTTTGTTAACCTAAGTTGCATAAGTTGTCTTGGTGGTAATTACCAAGCCAACTCACAGAAATTGAGAGAGTATTTGCTTTGTAGAATCACCTAGAATGATCAGAAATAGTAATATTCAGAATTAAGTTTAAATTCAACTCAAGCCGTTTCACTTTGAAACGAGCCAAAAAATTGATTTATTCTTTTGCTCCTTCAGAGCTGGCGACCGTAGTTATAAGTATTTTCAGGAGGATTCGACGGTAAGTCTGCTGCTCTCGTCGTGCTGATAGGATTATCCACTGCTGCTAGCACTGGTGATTGGATACATAAGCTCACTACCAAGTTAAGTGGGTCAGGTAGGCAGTGTTACCGTGTGAACTGTAGGGCACTGTAGGCCGTGGATCGAACCCGTTCAATCATCACAGCTCTTTGGGAAATAGTCCGGTTAGGAGTGTGCTAATCATTAGGTAAATACTGGCGAGTAACGGTCAAAATGTATACGCAGGTGAATTTAGCAAGGTCCATGTAGCACCTAGTTAATGTGGTGCAATGGCGAGGGTAGGAGTGGAGTAAAAGTGAGCTGAGCTTGTGGCAGCTGTTCTGTATTCAAAGATTAATAACGTGAATTCACTACTACCTCTTACCATTAGGACTGAGCTATTTACGGTTAAAATACGTAGCAGTAAGCGCAAAGGCGTGACAGCTACAAGTCCGTATTGGCTTTATACGTACGGAAGTAGGAAGCGGGTCATTCCGTCAGTGGAGGGTGTTAAAACAACCGAGTCAGTTGAGAACATACCCCATTTACTGATGGAAAGATTCGGCGGTTCGGTCGCAACATGTTCGACGTGTTTGCCAGAAAAAGCTCAGATCAGACAATCACAACAATTCCAGGCCTTTTGCTTCGCGCCGGAATCGAACCATGGACACTCAGGCTCGTGGACCTTCGCCCATGGACATTCATGTAGTTACTTCCACCCCGTCCAGTGCCACTTTCTCTAACAGTGACTGTGTTCGTCCCACAAAAAGTGTGCGTCGACGTCGCCGGAAATCACGTCAATTAGCGAGTGATGCTGTACCTGTATCAGTTCAAATTGCACGAGACAGTCGCTCTTGTCGTCAGCAGGACAATAAACTTTTAGTAGATTTGGACTTTAATGGCAAGGTCATACCATTCCAGCTCGATACCGGAGCTGCAGTTTCACTGCTCAATCACGACACGTACAAACAACTGGGCAAACCTCCGTTGCGTGCCGCAAATGTTCAGTTAAAAAGTTATTCAGGACAACCGAAATTTTTCAGAGCGCGCACTGTTCCTCACGCATTGCGTGTTGAGGTCGCAAGAACATTACACGCTTTAGCATCACAAGGTGTGAGTGAATGTGCGCAATGCCTCTTCCATTTCAGCTCCGCTTCATAGCTTACGCCGTAAGGGTGTTCCGTTCGTCTGGACGACGGAATGCGAACGCGCCTTTCGCCAGTTGAAATCGGCGTTGCTTTCTAATACTTGCCTTATGCCATTCGATCCCCAGAAACCCCTTTTGTTGATGGTAGATGCAACGGATTTCGGGATCGGTGCTGTGCTTGCGCACAAAGTTGGCTCGCATGATCGCCCTATTGCCTTTGCGTCCAAATTGCTCTCATCTGCGCAAAGAAATTATTCACAGATAGAGAAAGAAGCTTTGGCTCTCGTCTTTGGTGTTACTAAGTTTCATGATTTCTTGTATGGTCGTCACTTTACCATCATCACAGACCACAAACCTTTGACATCGCTTTTTCATCCGAACACGCCCGTACCTCCGCGTACAGCGCAGAAATTCATTTGCTGGTCTATTTTCCTCTCGCAGTACCGCTACGATATCTTGTATCGGTCCACTGCTAAGCACGGAAACGCCGATGCGTTGTCCCGTTTGCCTGTTGCTGAGGATAAAGCATTTGATTCTTCCGAACTTGCTTGAGTGTTCATTGATTCGGAAACCGATGAAGTGGTCGAATCGTTTCAGATTGATTTTCGTCGTGTAGCTACAGCCACAGCTGCTGACTCTGTCCTTGCTACCGTTTTGCGTTTTGTTGCTACGCAATGGCCTTTGTCAAAGTCTCGGATCGAGGATCCGTTGGTCCGCCGATTTTTTGCTCATAGGGAGAGACTTTTTGTCCGACGTGGTGTTTTGTTGTTGCGTTCTGATAATGATCAGTCCAGAGTCGTGGTCTCACGTTCGTTACAGTCCTCTGTATTACGACTTCTTCACCAAGGACATTGGGGTATAGTGCGAACGAAACAACTTGCTCGTCAGCACTGTACTTGGTTCGGAATCGATGCTGCGATTACGAATATGTGTTCTTCTTGCATGGCGTGTGCCGAACAACAATCCGCACCGCCGCAGAAAGTCTTTGCATGGCCGAAAGCCACTTCCCCTTGGTAACGCTTGCACATCGATTTTGCTGGTCCATTCTGGAATGCTCGATGGTTGGTTCTGGTAGATGCCTTCAGTAATTTTCTAATGTTGTCCGGATGTCTTCCACGACGTCCTCTGCCACCATCCAAGCGTTGTCTGCTATCTTTTGCATTGAAGGTCTTCCGCAGACTATTGTTTCCGACAATGGCCCACAATTCATGTCCGCAGAATTTCAGTCATACTGCCAGGCCAACGGTATTCAACATCTGACATCCGCGCCGTTTTCACCTCAAACGGTGCCGCGGAACGATTGGTCCGGACTTTCAAGTCACAGATGTTGAAGTTGAAAGAGTCGCATTCTCGGGAGGACACGTTGTTGCTCTTTTTGTCATCGTATCGCTCTCAGCCCCGAGATGGTCGCTCGCCGGCTGAGTTGCTCCACGGTCGTCCTCATCGAACCTTGATGTCTTTGCTGCACCCGCCGCATCAGGTTCCTGTGCAGCGGCAGACTCCTGCTTTTGCTCCAGGCGACGTTGTGTTCTATCGCAATTATCGAGGTTCACGACGTTGGCTCGCAGGGCGCATTCTTCGCTGCCTCGGCCGCGCGATGTATTTGGTTTTGGGGGCCTCTGGTGAGGTGCGTCGGCATCTCAATCAGCTGCGCCTCTGTCGTCGCACGGGTTCTGCCGCTCCCCGTCTGCTTTCAGCGACGGTGCCGTCCGGTCAGCGCCCTGGGGACCCATCTACTGGCTCGCCTCATCCCCAGGTGTTACCGACGATGCCTTCCATTTTGCCCCATGGCGGCGCGCCGCCGCAGCCGCCTGTTCTCCCGCTTCGCTGCAGCCGCCAAGCGCCTCCCTGGGTCACGCGCCGCCGATCGCTTCCCGTGACCAGCTGTCCTCCGCCATGGAACTCTTGCCCGCTCCGGACCACATGACGTCATCGCGTGTCGGATACCCCAACGCAATGGAGGTCGACCCTTCGGCCCCTCCTGTCTCTTTACGGGTGCATACACCGCATGTTGACGTGCACCCTGGACTAGGTTTTCAGGCGTTTCCTAGCTTCCCTCGGACCGAATGGCCGGGTGCGGGTGGCACAGCCTCGCCTGTTGTTAGGCTCCCCATCTCATCGCACACGTCAACATGGGGTCCTCCCCACGGCGGGCGGAAGCCTTATAACACGACCGTTCGCCGATTTGCGGGGGAGGAATGTGGTGTCACCGCCAGACACCACACTTGCTAGGTGGTAATTTAAATCGGCCGCGGTCCATTTAGTACATGTCAGACCCGCGTGTCGCCACTGTGTGATCGCAGACCGAGCGCCACCACAAGGCAGGTCTCGAGATACGATATAGCACTCGCCCCAAATGTACGACGACTTTGCTAGCGACTACACTGACGAAGCCTTTCTCTCATTTGCCGAGAGACAGTTAGAATAGCCTTCAGCTAAGTCCATGGCTACGACCTAGCACGGTGCCATTAACCGTATCTGAAGATAGTCTTATTTGTATTATCAAGAGCGATGTACCACAAGGATGGAATAAAGATAAGTATTCGAGGAGCTGCATACTTTTCTTATTAGGATTCACTATTTATCCTGTTCCAGAATTCACGCCCGTCTGCGTTAGATTTCGGCCTCCTCTATCTACAAGGTGTTGGCACATTTACCAACACATCACTTAGTATGTTAAGTGCTGGTCTGTAAATAACGATATAAGTTGCAGCTCTGACAAACTGTTGTTGTAAGACATTACTGTAATTATGTGCACTGTTGGCACATTAAGCTTACGTGTGATGGTCTGTACACAGTGCACTGAAGTTCTTGCAATTTTGTGAAAATACTGTTATGGATGGTGAGCCATTAAGTCATGACTGTAGTGAAATTATGGGAGGCAGTAACATACTCACGGAAGGAAAAAGAAAATAAAAAAAGGCTACTTATCTGTCCTAAATGAAATTTAATGTTTCATGAGGTAGGAGAAAATTGCCATTGTACTTTACAATGTTTTCACAACATCCCTGAAGGTACCAATAAAATATTTTAAAACAATTCAACATAATGGACTATGTAGATATGCAGAATGCCTATTTATGTCATCTCATTTCTGTACTTCCAATACAGCGCAACGAAAGATGGAAAAGTAGGGGATGGAGTCAAAGAAGTTTCAGTTTGTCATAAGGCATTTAGGGTAATGCATTGTTGAGTTGATTCTTAGAGAGAGAGAGAGAGAGAGAGTGTGAGTGTGTGTGCGGGTGTGTGTGTGTGTGTGTGTGTGTGTGTGTGTGTGTGTGTGTGTGTGTGTGTGTGGGGGGGGGGGGGGGGGGGGGGGGAGCATGTGTGCCCGTGTGAATGACCTAACGCATATGCTTTTCCTGGTTTTTAATTGTTTACATAAGCAAACCTTATATTGAAATTCATTGTCAGTCTTGTACAGTGCTGGTACTTTTTTTCCCTCTTTTCTTTCTGTCTGTACACTTTCTAAAAATGAATGTGTAAGAAAAAGAAATTTGTGCTGTTCAGTGTTAAGTTAGCAGCATTGAAATGACAAAGGAGAAACAATAAAAAAACGTGCTCATATATAATATTGGTGAAGTTACCACTGGTGACTTGCGAAGAAACCGACTTTCATTGGAACACTTTTCTTCATATAAATGCTCTGAAGGATCTCTCAACTAAAAAGCTATGAAGAAGTTAGAGTCTTAAGAAACAAGTGAGGCATTCATTTGGTTTATTCTTTTCAACATCCCCCCCTAACTTTCCATAGTACAAGTTTTCAATATTTCGAGATAGTCCCAGTCCCAGTCCCAGTCCCAGTCCCAGTCCCAGTCCCAGTCCCAGTCCCAGTCCCAGTCCCAGTCCCAGTCCCAGTCCCAGTCACCTAAAACTATCAAGACACTTTTCTACTGGAGATACCCCAGTTGATAAACAAAGAAACATGCCATGGACATTAAGTGCTGAAACAGCTAATACAGTTACACAGCATACTGCCTCCTTTCCAAGTAGTAACAGTAATTAGGCTTATGTGTGCTTCGAAGATCCACTGTTTATCAAATGCAATTTCTACATTTTTCCTTCATCCTGAACTTGTTGCCAAAAAAGATAGTAAGGATATCTGTTCAATGATTCGTACATTTTGTAACAACTATTATTGACATGGCTGTGAAAAACTGGAACATATTTTGTGATTTATATTCTTGCCAAAATGAGGACTAAACATTTATTCAATTTCTGTACAATTTGATTACAGCAAACAGAAGCTCTTTTCCCATAAGAGGACGTTCTATCAAGAATCAGATAAAAACATGGGCCTTATAAACCAGAAAGCTCACACAGAAGTCCCCAAAGATTAAATACAGGAGCTCCTATCAGCTCGGTCAAAGACTTTTCACCATTTAATGTTACTGAAGCGACATCTGAAACTTTTTGCCTATGGACAGCATTCCTTAAGCCCTTCCACAAGCAAAAGTGTCCCTTTCCTATGTGTCCAGTTAGGAACTCATTATAAACAGAACTCACTCAAGGCGTGCCAATACAGGACTTATAATCATCCAGCTGAAGAATTCAATGGACTATAGTGATTTGCGGGGGGTTTCAAGTAGCAGTAAGACTGCATGATAATCCCCAAACCTTACCAATTTATTTATTATGATAAAATTTCATATTCTAAAATGTTCCAAATGTTTCAAATCTACTACCCACATCTCGTGAGAAATACCAGGATCTAGAAGTTTTGAAAAATTTTTGTGGGTCAGCAGCACAAGAATATTATAACAGTCTCCCTATTGCTTGAAGTTCTCAGAACAGGCAATCTTCACTTTTTAAATGTAGTTTGATTCTTATTTCAAGCAATAAAGGAAAAGTCAATGCTTATGTTTCTTTCAATTCACAGACTCATGCCCTCCTTTCTTTGAACAAGGTACTCTTACTTGACTTAATCATCATCATCATCATCATCATCATCATCATCATCATCATCATCATCATCATCCGTTTCCCCTCTATACAACATCTGGTCGGGTTGGGGTATCAATGGTACTTTGTCACTTTACTGTCTTTCCACCATTCTTCTTCCACAATTTGGTTCCATAGCAGGTTTCTCCTCCTTCAACTCATCTTTATTGTATCAATCCATCTTTTTCTCTGTCTTCCTCTTGATCATTTTTCTTGTTATTCTTCCCTCTCCCATCCTCTTTACATGCCCAAACCATTTTAATCTATTCTTTTCAATTTTTTCAGTCAACTTCTCCACCCCAATTTCCTTCCTAACATCTTCATTTTTCACTCTCTCTCTCTCTCTCTCTCTCTCTCTCTCTCCCCCCTCATCTTCCCTAGCATACTTCTCAGAAACTTCATTTCACTGGATTGTATCGTACTCTCCTCTCCTCTAGTCACAGTCCAAGTCCCTGAGCTGTAAATTAGAGTAGGTGTGAAGTAGTTCTTGTATAGCACCAACTTGCACCTCATTGGCACTTCCCTTCCCCACACCAAGTCCCTCACACACTGGTACAATGTACTACTCTGTTGTATTCTTTTGCTAATTTCTGCCTCCAAAAGAGCATTCCCCATTAATACACTTCCCAAATATTTAAAGTTGTCCACTATTTCAATATACCGCCCCTTAATATGAATTCGTCCCTTGCCCTCTCTATCCCCTCTGGTTACCACCATGGTCTTGCTTTCCTCCACACTAAATTTCATTCCATATTTCTCGACCTTATCATTTAGGATGTCTATTTGTTTTTGTATCTCCTTACTGTTTGTTCTTCACACCACAATATCATCTGCAAATAGTAACAGCTTCATCTCCCTTCCTCTATGGGCTTCTTTCGTCTCTCTGACTATTTCATCCATCACCATTATAAATAGTAGTGGTGATATCACATTTCCTTGTTTTAGTGCCGTAACACTCTTAAACCATTCAGTTCTTCCAACTGATGTCTGCACACACAACAAGAGCTTTTTTCATACATTGCCTGGATGACTTCAAGTGTTTTCTTTCTAACTCCCTTTCTCTTCATGGCTGCCCATACCTCTTCTCTGGGAACACTTTCACTAGGTCGAGAAATGTCATCACCAGATCTTTCCCACACTCCCAATGTCTATCCATCAACTGTCTCATACTAAAGATCGAGTCCACTGCTGATCTACCATGACAAAAGCCATACTGCTCCTCTTCTAACTGCCCTTCCACTTTTACTCTCACTCTTCTTTCCAGTATCCTCTCCATTATTTTTGCTACTTGGGATAGGAGTGTGATCCCTTGATAATTGTCACATACATTCCTATCACCATTCTTGAGAACTGGGATTATTATTCCCTTTCTTCATATACACATTTTTGGGTCCAAATGCATCTTATTAGTCTATATAGCCACTGTAGCCCAACTGGTCCAGCTGCCTTATCTCCACAGTATAATTTCATCTACCCCAGGTGTCTTTCCTGTTTTCATTCTTCTCGCAGCTAGTTCCACTTCTAACATTGGTATATCCTCCTCTTCAACCAGACCCCTGGCGCACTTCTATTCCCTTTCCATTGCCGTTCTTCACATTTAGTAATTTATAGAAGTACTCTTTCCATCTTATCTTTTCCTTATCTCTTCTGGTTGGATTAATAGCTCTCCACTTTCCCCCTTCACTAGCTTTGTGTATGTTTTTTCCTTCCTCATACTCTTTGTAATTCCATACATCATCCTCTTACCACAAGTAACATCTTTTTCCAACTAATCATCTGAGGGTTGAAGCTCTTTTTTTCACGTTTGCTTTAACAATACATATGTTTTTGGACAGAATCCGCTTTTAGCAAAACACAGTTTTGTTTTTTAACCCAAACATGTTCAGTTGCAGCATCTTCAGTGGGTTTATTTCATGACTGTTAAAGATCAAGTTCTTTACTGTTTGTATACATGTAACTATTAGTTTTTAAATCATAATGACAGGTATTTGGAAAAAAAACACATAAAATTATGAATTCATACCTTTTTACCAGATGGTGTGGTTTCTCTGATGTGTTGTGTTTCAGCAGTGACTGTTTTGTTTCACAGTTTGTCATCTGCAGCCACTTACACCTCCAACACTTGGTTGAATTTCTCTCAGCTTTTCCTCTTTTCTTCTGCTAACATTTTCTTACACTTATTTTTACTATCCTGGTATTTCCTTTTACTTTCAGTTGTTCAGTCTCTGTTCCATTCATGCCAGATTTTCTTCTTTTCTTTTGCTGCCTCCATCACCCTCTCATTTCACCATGCGTCTCCTTTTCCTTTACCCTTCCGGACACTCTGCCACAGGTCTCAGCAGAGCTTACAAATGCTTCTTTGAACTTACCCCATTCCTCTTCCACACTGCTATACTCGTGTTAGGGATTTTACGCTTAAGTAACTCCTTGAACTTTTCTTGTACCATGCCATCCTTTAGTTTCCACACTTTTATTTTCCTTTCCCTTTCTTCCTTTATGTCTTTCAATTCATTGAATCTCATCTTTTCCACCACCACTCGACGGTTTCCATCAAAAGCCTCTCCCGGGAGTGCATTTACATCCATCAAGTGTCTCCAATTTTTCTTTTCCACCAGAAAGTAATCGATGGCCGTCTTTGTCCGTCTATCACCCCATCCATATCTCATTATCTTCTGGCTATTACTTTTACGGAACCATGTGTTGCCCACAATCAGCCCATTTCTTTCACAGAAATCAACCAGTTTCTCTCCTTCCTCATTTTTCCTCACATATCCATATGGGCCATTTATCTCCCCCATTCCCTTGCCTTTCTTTGCCTACCTGCACATTTAGGTCACCCATTACTATTGCTTCCATACCTGTAATTATACTCTCTAATAAGTCTAGAAAATCGTCTATATTTTCTTCTTTATTTCCTTACTTCACTTATTAACATGTAAAAATGACAGTTAGAATAAATATGTGATAATATTTTTACAGAATATAATGTAAGTTCTGTATTTTTGCAAAATAAGTTTAAATGCTACAGAACAGGAAGATTCAGAAAAGATTCAAACATAAATATTAATGTTCTGTAAAATGTATAAAACTGGGCTTGGCTCATTCTTATGCCTACAACTGCTCTGTACAGAAAGGTCTAGAGAGAGAGAGAGAGAGAGAGAGAGAGAGAGAGAGAGAGAGATCCAGAATATTCTAGAAAGCCCGGCACTATTTCAACTAAACTTATATGAAAAAAGAAAAAAGTGTTATAGGAATACGATTTCTCTAGCACTGCTAGGAATGGAGTAATGATAAATAGGGGAAATGGGGTGACATTTCTTCTAACAGTAAGTGTTGACGAGAACAGACAAACACATATAGAGAACAGGAAAACACAAATATTAAGCAGCAGTCCAGCCAGAAGTGACGCAATAACATTGCTACATGCTACATGGCGGTACCAGACAGCACAAGAGACCAGCATGAGTACACACACACACACACACACACACACACACACACACACACACAAAGCCATTGTATCACTGGGCTGTCCTTATCTTTTCAGGAGGTTTTAAGTGCAAAAAACTCATTTCATTACAAGAACCATACTTGCTTCAATGCCTTGGTTAATACAACTGTTCACAGTGTAACACGAACACAAAATTATATACCCCTCATTCTACTATCGTATGTTGAAAACCTCGTTCGAATATCAAACTGTTCATGAAATAAAAGCGATGCAAGGTTTAGGTAAATCATTTTCTATAATAAGAATTAATATCTGGTACCAGTCACAAAACTGCAGCATGCACGTATTTCTCGTTGGAAATACAACAGCAAAAATATTGTAACAGTATGGCTGGAGAGTAGAAACAATAATTTGTGAGACATATTTTGCACCAGAAGCCAAGGCTACCTCTATCACATCCCACAACCACTGTCTTCCCAGAGTTAGAGATGTTTATTATGTACCAGTTTTCTAACTGAACATTTATTATATATCAGCAAGCACAAGAAACAGGCAAGAAATACAAAACTGTTGACCTGGCAGTCTCCTTTCTGTAATATATAAGATACTCACTGGAATCAGAAACAAATAAATAGAATATATGATAGTTATTACTCAAGGAAAGGAACAACAGGGGAGTGACTCCAAGGGGGGAATGAAATTACAAAATGATGCAATGTGTATGAATTACCACTCTGCCTTTGTCGTTCAGTTTTGGGAAACCTTCTTACTACTATAACAGACCTTGAGACAGTGAATTAACTCGTGTTAGAGAACTGCTTTAGTTTCAACAAATTTCATCACAAAAGTGGGAAATAAATGACATGAAAATATTTCTCAACAGTTAGAGGAAGTTTTCAGATCTTTCCGTAGGTAAAACAAAGAATAAGAGTTAATGAGTCAACCTGAAGCAGATGATATTGCTCTGTTGACATTGAGACTGCAGACAAGCCTCAAAAGGGAATGGAAGAACTAAACAACCGAATTTAATTGAAGATTTGGAAATGAATTATAATGAGTCTAAAATAATCATAGAAGGAGTACAGGTTAATAACTCACCACACAGCTGAGGCACCATTTCCATTTTAAGTCTAAAATAGTGTACAATCAATATATTGACTGAAAAATCGTAAACATTGCCAACAAAGTGATTGAATCTGTTGATTAGCTGTTGTATTTAAGACACCAGAAGGGAAGATGGATACAGAAAGAAATAAACACTACAGCAAAAGTGGTCTGGAGTGCATTTGGTTAGCAAAGCTGTTTTCAAAATAGTTTTAGATGTGTAAGATACAAAGATTACATGTGTTTTGGCAGTAAGACGCGGTCTTCTAATGTGGGAAACTGTAAAACTCAAGTACCTTCTACAAAGAAATGGAGATATGGCTGTTGCAAATTGCTAGGAGTAAGAGGGAAAACAAACAAGTGGATAAGGTAACAGAATGAAATAAAAGACATATTTGTGACTAATGAAAATTAAATGACACTGAATGGGACAAGTAGCCAGATGAGAGAAAGGTAGATGAACCAAGAAAGACTGTTGGATGACAGTGGTACTCCAGTTATGATTATTCCGACTATTGATATGGTAACTCCACTTACCTACCATCAGAAAAATCTAGATGAAGATTGATGCTGAGCGTGAGGCGTTTATCATCAAGCAAGTTCTTAACTTGATTCAAAGAGATTATAAAATTCTGAGGTAATGACCCAACGGAAACACAGCAGGAGGCATTGGGGAATCATCAAGGAGCAACAACCACCACCACCACCACCACCACCACATTCATAGGGTACTCAGCTGTTTGGACCCTTAAACTAAAGTTATCATAAGAAAGTTCATAACCTGCTGAAGCATCCCAAAAAGTAAATGAAGATATCATTTTAACATAACATATAACAGTTGGAAAAACTGCTCCAAATAATGGTACAGGAAAAACAAAAGACCAAATGTGTAATTTGCACATAATTTCTTCTTTACACGTGACGAGACTATTTAGTTTTGGTGATTTCCTGAAAACAACTACATCTACAATCCACAAAACAACTTATGGTGTGTGGCGAAGAGTACTTTGTGTACCATCATACCTCCTCTCCCTTTTCCTATTCCAGCCACAAACTGTGCATGGGAAGAACGATATTTGGTAAGCCTTCATTGTGATCTCTAAATCATTGTAATTTTACCTTAATGGTCTTTTGATGAGATAGTAGAATGAGGAAACAGAATATTCGCAGACTTTTCTAAGAGCATATACTCTTGGTATTTTAACAGTAAAGCATGTCATGGTGCACAAAGCCTCTATTGTCATGTTTGCTACAGAAATCGGTCAAGCATTTCTAACACTTTCATTTACTTAATTAACTCACAAAAAATGCAGAGATCATCTTTGGATCTTCTCTATTTCTTCTATCACTCATACCTAGTAAGGAATCTAGAGTGAAGGGAAATATTCTAGTATTGGATGATCTAGAAATTTGTAAGCTACCTCATTCACGAGCGCACTTCTCTTCTTGATTCTTTCAACGTGTGTCATCTATTTTTTGTTGATTGATTTGAGGAGAGGGGACCAAACAGCAAGGCCATCGGTCCCATCGGATCAGAGAAGGATGTAGCTGTGCCCTTTCAAAGGAACCATCCTGGCATTTGCCTGAAGCGATTTAGGGAAGTCACGGAAAGCTAAATCAGGGTGGCCGGACACTGGTATGACCCGTCAACCTCCCAAATGAGAGTCCAGTACAATAACCACTGCACCACCTCACTTGGTAATCTGTTTTTCCTACAGTTAGTTTTATGTGGTCATTCACCTTTAAGTAACACCATACGGATACTCTCATGTTCAATGGGTGTGACAGTTTCCAGTGATTGTTTGGCAGTCGTGTAATTTTCCCTTATCTGTACACAGTATGTTACATTTGTTTATAATGATAGTCAACTGCCAATCCTTGCAACAGTTTCATGATGTTTTTGATGTTATTCATTAGGTCATTAATGTTCCAGTAACACTCCCTTGGGTGTGCGCCCAACAACTTCAGCCACTGAAAATGACATGTTACACTTTTATAGGGTAGAAAGTCTTGAATACAGTCACAAAGCTGGTCCATTATTGTGTATGCTTGCATTTCATTCATTAGGAGACAGTGCAGTACTGCACTGCATGCCTTCCAAAAGTCAAGTAATCAACATTATTGACAGGGACAATTTCTGCCTGTCGAGGGATTTACTGCACATACCTGAGTGTACAAGACACGGGTTCTCATGGTCTCTGCTGATTATTTCACCACTTTCAAACTTTATCACAAAGCAATCTTTACAATGGTGCTTGACACTTTTTGATATCAAATTTGATAGCTATGGAGTTTCCTTTTCTATTTTAATTTGTTGCGAAAATACTTCTGCCCTTCAATTCAAGAGGAAAAACAAAATCATGAAATTAAGAAAACATTCTCCCAACATAATGACAGTTCGAAGAAGTAACGTCAATTCTTTTCTTTCCTTACTGGATGCACAGACTAGCAGTAAGTATTTCAAGACAGTGGCAGCTTTACAGGCTTGTACATATATTAAATCATTTTCCAGCAGAGAACAATAAGCTTTCTCTTTAAGTCCACCTTCCAGTCCCCACTGCCCTCACACAAACGCATACACTCACATATTGCACATGGAGACTACTACTTCATTTACCAGTAAACATCAGCTGCAACTTTGAAAAAGAGTGGATGTGGAGTGGGAGGGAGGGAGGGAGATGGAGTGGGAGAGGCAGAGAAAAACAAGGGTGGTGGAGGACAAAAGAAGAATACCGGGGGCAAAGGAGAGGTAGGGGAGAGAGAGTACAAAAAGATATGGAGGGGACACACAAAGGGGGCAGTGGAAGGCAAAAGGGAGGGGCAGAAAGGAGGGAGACAGAGGGAACACGAGAGACGGCGGGAGGGGGCAGCCGAGGCGGAGATGGCGGGAGGGGGTGTAGATGGAGTAAGGGAGAGTGCGGGTGAGGGATAGGGAGAGAGATGGTGAGGTTCAGGTAGATGCAATGAGAGGGTGAAGCAGCGGGGACAGGGCGAAGCAGCAGTGAGAGAAGTAAGGGGGTGGGTAAGGGTGATGGGGAAGTTAGAGAAGTAAGGGGTGGGGCAACAGGTGACGCGGCGGGCAATGGTACAGTCGGGGGGCGGGCGAGGGGGGGGGCGAGGGGGCGGGGTGAGGGAGCGAGGAGGGGGGGGGGCGAGGGGAGGCAGCAGAGAGAGAAGTAAGGGGCGCGTAAGGGAGATGGAGAAGTGAGGAAAGGGGTGGGGCAGACGGGGGACGCGACGGGTGGGGCGGCGGGCAGGACGGACGAGGGGGAGGGTGCGGCGAACGGGGTTGGGGCGTGCAGGCGAGGGGGGGGTGGCGGGCGGGGATGAGAAAGAGGCAGAGGATTGAAGAGACGGGAGACAGGTAGGGCTGAGAAGAGACAGGTAGGGCTGAGAAGAGACAGGTAGGGCTGAGAAGAGACAGGTAGGGCTGAGAAGAGACAGGTAGGGCTGAGAAGAGACAGGTAGGGCTGAGAAGAGACAGGTAGGGCTGAGAAGAGACAGGTAGGGCTGAGAAGAGACAGGTAGGGCTGAGAAGAGACAGGTAGGGCTGAGAAGAGACAGGTAGGGCTGAGAAGAGACAGGTAGGGCTGAGAAGAGACAGGTAGGGCTGAGAAGAGACAGGTAGGGCTGAGAAGAGACAGGTAGGGCTGAGAAGAGACAGGTAGGGCTGAGAAGAGACAGGTAGGGCTGAGAAGAGACAGGTAGGGCTGAGAAGAGACAGGTAGGGCTGAGAAGAGACAGGTAGGGCTGAGAAGAGACAGGTAGGGCTGAGAAGAGACAGGTAGGGCTGAGAAGAGACAGGTAGGGCTGAGAAGAGACAGGTAGGGCTGAGAAGAGACAGGTAGGGCTGAGAAGAGACAGGTAGGGCTGAGAAGAGACAGGGAATGGGTAGGTGGTGATGGGTGCGGGAGACTAGAGGGTGATTGCGGATGGAGAGACGGGTCGGCGCGGGTGGAGAGACGGGTCGGCGCGGGTGGAGAGACGGGTCGGCGCGAGTGGAGTGAGGGGACAATATGGAGGGAGTGAGGGGACAATATGGAGGGAGAGAAACTGTTTAATACTTCTAATTGTATCATCATTACAATATTAGATTTGTATTATGATATAACATCACGGTTTAATATTTCGTCAGGAAATGAGGTCATTAGAGGTGGATGGAGTGGACACATTGCCCAAACTGGGACAAGAAAGTAGATCCGCAGTGGCCCTTCGAAGTTAACATTCAACTTTCGCCTTTGTTGATTTAGAAAAGCCATTAAAAATCAAAATCTGAATGGTCAGATAGTGATCTGATCCCAGCTCCTCTAGAAAAAGCACATCATCGCTCAGTATTGATATCATATATATGTACAAGTCTAGGAGGATGAACAAGCTGGGAGAATAGTGGAAACTAAAGGCCAATAAATAAAAGAAAATCATACGGCCTATAGCATGTTTCTATTTTGATAGGTCTGTGAGACATCTCATGCTAAACACCCATGCACGCAAGCACTCCCCTGTCTTCCGGCACGTGCGCACGCACGCACAGAGATAGAGAGAGAGAGAGAGAGAGAGAGAGAGAGAGAGAGACTGGGCTAGTTACAGAACAGTGGTAGGAAAACAGGGCATGCTTGCACACATCACTGTTTACCAATTTGAGTGTTATTGAGTATTTGTATGCAGAAGTTTACACAGCTTTGAAATAAACTACACATGAACACAAATTTTTCTGTGTCAACATCAGTAGCTGTACAAAATATTTATTTGCACAAATGAACATTACATGGTACAAACAAATAGGGTATGTCATACAGGAACCTACTAAAATGCTAAAATTCTGAGTGCATCACACCTCATTTGTCAAAGCAGTACCTATATTAGGATACTGGAAAATATAAATACGGCCTCCTTGATCAAAATTATAGACTCTAGTTTCACTGTACAAAGCTGGAAATTATCTGGAGGATTACACATTTTCACCTTTGTGTAAAAGATAAACAGTTCCTTAGAAATGAATCAGTATTAAATATTCTCCATACCTTCAAAAGAACCAAACAAAAATTCATCGCACTTTATATGATCAAGCAACGAAGTCAAGGGGTCTGTTGAATCCACCCTTGCGGTTCATGTATTGACGATATTTGCGTTTTAAAATTACATGGACTGAACCTACGTCATTTCCTGATACCTTTTTGCCTTTTGTAGTGTCGAATGCACAGAAACCCATTATCTTCATCATTTCTTGTTCATCTGGAGTCTTTCCCTCCAAGTCAGCCTCTAAAATAATAAAAATAATGATGTAAGTTTCACTGCAAATCTTTAACATACAATAATCTAGAAAACTGAATTATCACTAATTACTGCTACAGAGAAACACAAATTTATACTGTTTGGATTGTCCTGTAGAGAACATGCACACACTGAGACTTATTCCAATGCCACAAATGAATACTGTTTTCTTATCTCCATTGTCTTCACATGTTGAATATTGACCTTAATTTCCCAGTAAATTGCTGGGACAGACAGGGATCTTTACTTTGCTAATAGTCCCAGAGCTGGAATATCACAGGAAGAAAAAACTGGGCTACATTTGGTACCACCTTTGTACACACACTCAGTTTTATGATGAACAAATACTAAATGTGTGAGGAAATAATCAATCACCAAAGTCACTAGCAAGCTGCTCTTATTCTTTATCTATGGCAATCATTTAAACATAATAAATTCAGCTTAAGTTCATATAAAACAAGCTGTATTTGTTTCTCCATAACAAAGATACCTATGTCCGTCCATATTAAACTTACTAATTACCAGCAATCCTCTACTTTGATAGCTGTCACCCGTTCCTTACCATGCAGTCACTTCTCATACAGCCCAGCCACCTGTTGTCGTCGCATCTGCCATGACAAGCAGTTCCTCCCGAAATGTACCGAGGGCCTCACTGAAGCCTTCACAAACTGCAATTATTCTCCCAACCTTGCACAAAAACAAATCTCCCATGCCTTATCTCTCCAGTCTCCCACCACCTCACAAACTCCCACCATCTGGCCACAGAGGAGCATTCTCCTCCTAACTCAGTACCACCCAGGACTAGAGCACCTGAATTATATTTTCCACCAGGGTTTGAACTACCTCTAGCTGTACCCTGAAATGGGAAATGTCCTGCCTACTATCCTTCCCACCCCTCCCACAGTGGTATTCCGCTATCCACCAAACCTACACAATATACTCATCCATCCCTACACAACTCCTGATCCCAGCCCTGTACTTCATGGCTCATACCTCTGTAATAGACCTAGATGCAAGACCTGTCCTATACATCCTCCCTCCACCACCACCACCACCACCCACTCCAGTCTGGTCACAAACATCGCCTATCCCATCAACCAGTCACATGATTTGCAAGCTAAGCTGCAACCAATGTAGTGCATTCTATGCGGGCATGACGGCCAACAAGCTGTCTGTCTGCATGAATGGCCAACAACAAACTGTGGCCAACTGCGCAGGTGGGAACTTTCCCTGGAATATATCCTGCATTCCTGTAACTCTCCTGGCCTCAACCTTCGTTGGCCACTGTCTTCTCCCATTCAGCCTGTTCTCTGTTCCTATTCCAGCACTACACAGCCCTCACTCCTCCATCGCACCCAGTCTTTTTACTGCTCTCCTTTTCTGCTACCCCTCCTCCCCACCTCTCCACTGCCCTCCGTCTAACCTCCCGACTGCTCATAGCAGCCCTTACCCTCTTTCCACCTCGTCCCTACGCGCTCCCCAACAGCATGTCATTGTCTGCCACCGCTACCCTGCTACCCTACTATCCTTCCCCTTCCCAGTCCCAGCCTCCTCCTTACCCCCACCCAGTTGCCATTCCCATCATGAACTGGTGCTGCTACTTGCAGAGTGGCCTCAGTTGCCTGAGACTGCAGTTGTGTGTGTGAGTTGCGTTCGTGTGTGTGTGTCTAATTTTGACGAAGGTCTTACTGGCCAAAAGCTATATTTGTGACAGTCTTTTTTCTAAGCCTATCTGCGACTGAGCATATCCGCTATATTAAGAATATGTAGTTTTCACACACACAAATATGTGGACAGAACACTGCTGGCTCCACCTTTGAAACAAAGGATGTCTGTGACATTTGTAATGACAATTCATACTGCCACAGTGACAGCAATCTTTAAGCATACATGGAATGCAGACAAAAACATGTTTGCTTTTAGTGCACCAGTTGTCAGCTGCTTTCAAACCACACAAGTTTCCTTGTAGTCATAAAATTGGTTGTTTTTACCCAAGTGAATCACTCGCACACCATGCAGCTGTACCGCAATCCTAATGTGTGGGCCTGGTTAGCTCAGTTGGTATAGCATTAGGCTTTTAACCTAAGGGTCCAAGGCTCAAGTCCCTGTCTGGCTGGAAATTTTAACACCTTTCTAGTGGCTCATCTGATAGTGATGGAAGCAGGATCCCTCTTTAAGCTAGACATTAAACCAGGGATGATAAAATTTTGCCTGCATGACTTATCAAATTCCCTCACTGAATGACTTGTCTGGTATTAGTTACAATGGATTTTTGTGTACTGATGTTTCACAAACATATGGACATCTGACTGGCAACAGAATTTACACATTTCTCACAAAGACGAAGTCCCAGTTTCTTGGGAGATGTTGGAAGAGAATAACTGGCACTTAATTGTTTTCTCCACACAAACCATAACATCATCACATTCAAACATATTGACCATGGAGGCTGTTTGGGCTAATCAAATCAAATCTGCGTATTTCCAATCATGCAACTGAAGACACTGATTACAGTGGAACTTGAAATCCAGTATAGCGCGCAATACCTATGCCACTAAATGATAAACATGGTTACCTACTATGGTTTCACGGATATCATTTGTTACATTCTCATTCAGTGCCTGACAGAATCCTGCAACGCTCGTAATGTATTCACCCAAACACCTCCACCCCACTTCACCACCACAACAACAAGACAATCTGAATTGGATATTTCCCCCAGCAGACACCACCACACTGTAGACCATATAATTTGAAAGTAGCCTTATTTTACTAAAAACAAATTGTACATATCATTACATCTGAGTGGGTCATATTAGATGTTAAAGCTTGTTCGAATTTCCTTGCAGCACTTAAACCACAACTTTATACAATATTTATCAACAGAAACACTACCAAAAATGTTTCTCTATGCCTCTCCAGACAGTGTTCCTACACAAAAGTGGTGTACAATGGTTGTTTTCTTAATGGTAACAATGTCCTTTAATGCTCTGGTGTCCGTATCTGGAAGTTCCAATTATTTTTCCACTGCTATATACAACAGGTGCAGTTTTCCACCATCAACTATTAAGTGGTTATGCCATTACATACAGCAGCCTGTGATACTCTAAGAGGAAATATGCAACTGTTGCCATGGTTGCATCACCACAGGCACAGACAATTTCCTCACACTGGGAGTTTGTAAGGTATAAACGAAGCTGCACAAAACTCTTCCTGAGATATTAGTTTTTTTTTACACACACACGTATCTACAATTTTTTAATTTGGTTTCCTATCTTGTGCTCCTCCATCGAGTACATCTATTGTCATGTTAATGATTTCTTGATGCCACAGTGTAGGTTGCATTGTACTGTTTCTTCTTTTTGTCCAGTTTTGTCATAGACCTGTTTCCTTCCCTATTCCTTTAAATTTCTTATTTGGTACTGCCCACGTAATTCTTACATACTTTGATAGCACTACGTTTGAAATGCTTCCAATTTCTTCTACACATCTTCCATGCAACATATTTACTTCCAAACAGTTCTGTATTCTCTAAACACACTTTCAGGGACTTCTTCCTCAATAACCTATCGATATTAAAAACAGATAGAGCACTTTTAATGAAGTTAGCTTTCTCCATCTGCAGCAATCTACTTCTATATATCCTATATAAACATAATACATCTCTGCATCACATACACCTTAACAATTTCTCTTAAGCCATCTTCTGTGCTGAATGTGCTGTTTATTCCTCTCACTTGGTTTATGTTGGGGATATAAATTTCTCATCCGTCCTAATTGTCTCAAGGCTCCAAAATCTTATACCAACTTGAGCAGTCAAAGGCTTTCCCTAGATTCACAGTAGCTACACAGAAATCCACATTTTTCCTTCATTAAGGGTGGGTTCAAACACAACAAAAGTAAGACCGTTGCTCATGACATACTGCAATGGCACTGCGAGCTACCATTCAATGTTGTGGAACAGTTTTCAATATGGCACCAGCTGCCATGATTTAGGTGGGTATTAATGTTATAGTGCAGATTATGGCATTAGAACCGAGGCAAATGTTAAATACAATGAAAACTCCAATACTGAAGTCAAAAAACTAATTTCTCACAGGAAGAAATGAAGAGGAGGGTGGGAGACGGAGGTAGCAACACACACACTTGTAAAAGAACTAACACTGACACGAAAATGTTGTATGCTGTCAGACCAACCAATAGTTGGCATCTAAGTGTCAACCTCCCAATGTTGCACTGTTAGCAGTCTTGTCATGCCGCCTCCTGGTCCCTGCACACACTGCCGGACAGCATTGTTCTCTCTATCCACCTGTGCCCTGCTAACCCATCTCCTTCCCCATCCCCTCTAGAGTGCTGCTTACAATGAATGTGACAGTTGCATTCCAGTCCGAGCTGCTGGCGATGGTGGTCATGTGTGCATGAGGTATGGTTGCTTGTGTTAATGAAATGTGTGTGACAATTGCTACTCACCATATAGCGGAGATGCTGAGCTGCAATAGGCACAATAAAAAGGTGCACACAATCATAGCTTTTGGCCATTAAGGCCTTTGTCAGCAGTAGACACACACGCACACACACACTCCTGCAAGCACAACTTGCACACACATCTGCAGTCTCAGAGAGATGAAACTACACTGTGAGCAGCAGCACCAGTGCATGATGGGAGTTTTGACTGGGTGGTGGTAAGGAGGAGGCTGGGGCAGGGAGGGGGAGGGATAGTATGGTGGGGGTGGCAGGCTGTGAAGTGTCGCAGATTAGATGGAGGGTAGGGGAGAAGGTGCCGAGGGGGGAGGGGTAAGTAGCGGAAAAGAGAGAAATAAAAATAAAAGAAATTAAGAGGCTGGGTGTGGTGGTGAAATGACAGCTGTGTAGTGCTGGAATGGGAACAGGGAGGGGGCTGGATGTGTGAGGACAGTGACTAACAAAGGTTGAGGCCAGGAGGGTTACGGGAACGTAGGATGTATTGCAGGGAAAGTTCCCACCTGCGCAATTCAGAAAAGCTGGTGTTGGTGGGAAGAATCCATACGGCACAGGCTATGAAGCAGTCATTGAGATGAGGGGTATCCTGTTTGGTAGCATGTTCAGCTACAGGATGGTCCACTTGTTTTTTGGCCACAGTTTGTCGGTAGCCGTTCATGCGGACAGACAGCTTGTTGGTTGGCATGCCTACATAGAATGCATTCCATCCTGGATTTTCCATTGTTTGGAATGTGTGTGCGTGTATTTCCTTTTCTGAAGAAAGCTTTGGGCAGAAGCTATGTGTGTAACTGTCTTTCGTTGCACCTGTCCGCAAATTACAAGCCACCTTTATGGTGAGTAACAATTCATGTTTTGAATTATGGTGTTTTTATTCCAACCTGGAGTTTCCATTGTTCGATTTTACCTAACAGCTTTTCTTCCATCCCACAACCCTGTGACTTTTTTTTTGTGACTTGTTTAAAGCATTACTCTACACAGTATCTGTTTTTTCTCTTCCTTCCAGTTTTCATTCATCGCCTTCCAAACCCCACATGCTCCAACTTCTGATCCACAATGTCTCAATGATCTTATCCGCGCACATGTGCCTACATGACAGTGTGGATGATTGAGGCAAAATCTGACACCCCAAATTCTTACCATCAATAATTATAATTATTCCTAATGATACCACCTCATCCTCAAGTACTTTCACATTTCATTTTACATACCCACCTGTGCCACACAGACTTATGATCCTAGACATAACCACCCCTTATTCACCTTTCTCTTCCCTTAACCCAATACACACATCTCCCATACCTCAACCATTTATTTTCACTCATGTTTTTAAATTTGTGGACATTTTTACATAACTGTGTGCATTCTTACGAATTTGTGCATGTCTTTGCATATTTTTACATGTATTTCTGTTATCCAGCTCCCCTCAAAACCATCTAACAACTTCATCTGCCATATCCATGTCTTTCCCGTTTCCTCTACGCCTTCCCTGTCACAATGGATCCCAGTTCCATCTTTCTGCACCGGTTTTCAGACAAGCATACCTTATCGACCTAACCACAAAAGTTCCTTTCCCTGGATACCGCCCTTGATCTTTTTAAGATTTCGTCAGTTCCTGGCTGTTACAAACCTGGTACTGAAAAAACACATCTCCATGGCACAGGCATCCCAGTACCACCTCTGCAAGATACTACTACAGGGTGTATACGTGTACAAGGGGGAAAAAAATTCCCTAGATTTTTCCTGGATATCCTGGTTAAAACATGTACTTTTTCCCAGGCTTAAATACGTTTTTTCCCAGCACTTTAAGAGGGGGGGGGGGGGGGGAGTTTTGGAAAAACCTTTAACGAAAAAAAGGAGAGATGTTTCGGAAAGACCTTTGATGTGCAGCAACATATACGCGTTCGTGAAAGAATAAATTCGAATTCCACCAAACAGCACTTTAGTTTCTGGAGTGTTGAAATCAAGATTGTGATGACCTTTTGTAAGCCAACCATACCTCAAAGGCCATGTGATCTCGCCAGCCAATGACAGCAGATATTCAGAGCATAGGCCAATAGCAAGATGACTTATGTAGTGCGAACACAGAGTAAAAGTTAAACACACAAAGAGGAAAAGTTAATAAAAATGGCTCTGAGGACAATGGGACTTAACATCCGAGGTCATCAGTCCCCTAGAACTTAGAACTACTTAAACCTAACTAACCTAAGGACATCACACACACCATGCCCGAGGCAGGATTCGAACCTGAGACCGTAGTAGTCCCACAGTTCCAGACAAGTGCCTAGAACTGCTCGACCACACCGGCTGGCGGAAAAGTTAATAGTTTACATTAATATACATAGTGTAGCTACAAGAAAAGCTAAGCTTTTGCATATAATATTGATCTTTTGAACCATACAATGTAGGCTTTCACAGCCGGTGTTGTCTTCAGTTAAAACTTCCGGGCTGAGAGGCCATGGTCAATGTATAAAATTTCCACCTAACGTTTCGTCTCCATCTGTGGGAGACATCTTCTGAGGTCAGCCCTCGTCTGATTAAGCAAAACTGGGAACAGGCGAGGCGTAACATTGTTGCGACTCATAACCGGCAAGCACGTCGTTATAATCGATATCGCCTCCCCTTTAATGGGAAGCCTGGTGATCAGGTGCACATTAGGAATATGATGGGGAAAGGAAAACGTTCGGGTAGGCTAAGTAAGTTTATTCCCTGTTTTATCGGCCCATGTACTATCTTACGGGTCTTTGGTCCAGACAATCTTTTGGTTCACCATAATGGTTCCGGTAAACAGTACCGAGTGCATCTTAGTCAAGTGAAGAGTGTCGGATTGTCTGTGGGCCCTTCGTTTGGGTTTGAGGGGTGGAGGTTGAGACGTGCTTCTGTCCGTCTCGTTTAAACACACGCCCTTGTTACGCCTCAGCTTCCCACTGGCGCTTTTCCGCGTGGCAGCGCCGTCTGTTCTCGTCTCGTGCCCCACCCTCTAGGTCGGTGGAGTGGAGTGAGTGAGTCGTGAAGCAAGGCAGTATGCCATCAACTCCAGAAGTGCTTGTTTGTCTTACTTGCGGTGGTTTGTGTGGTGTCGGCCGGCTCATTCCACTGTGAGGTTCTACGGCACAGCGTGTCTGACTTGGAGAAGCCATTAGCTCCGATTATGCTTGTTCTTGTCGGAAGAGAATTGAAATAAGAAGCTGTGATGTTGCTGTTCTGGAGAATAGTGGGAGTCGCCGAGGACGGTTGCAGGTTTTCCTCCGGGACTGAAGTTGAGTATATTGCGCTATTGTCGTTGTGCTTTTGACTTGCTATTGCCTTGTATTAGGGTGGTGTTTGCGACTTCCTTTATGTTGCTGCCGCCGACATTGTGTGTTTTCCGTCCACCGGTTTAGCTCGCCGGTTCTGA
This sequence comes from Schistocerca americana, assembly GCF_021461395.2. NCBI lineage: Eukaryota > Metazoa > Arthropoda > Insecta > Orthoptera > Acrididae > Schistocerca > Schistocerca americana. Next base: position 613,802,740 of record NC_060122.1, read on the forward strand.
ACCTATGAAGGAAAAGGTTGAGTGTTTGTTCTGCACCGCGTTTGTGGAGTCTGACTTCGAGTGTGTAGGTTGTTCTTGTACTGCTGGGCTGGTTCCTCGGTGAGGTGTCGACGTGAGTGTGAATTGCTTGGTTAAAATTTGCAGTAGGCACTCCGGGCATGGTCGATGCTGTACAACAAGGATAGTAGAACATGTTGAATCAAAGGCTGTGAATGTGAACTGTTGCTCTGTCATGTCACACCGGGAGACTGTCTAATTAGGTACTGATGTATTGGTGGCTATCTATTGATTCTTGTGACCAATTTGGTAGTCAGTTCCAAGCCTACGTGTTCTATGTATGTGAGAGAAAGAAAAGATATTTGTGAAGTACGTGGCTGTGCACACCTTAAAAGTTGTTGGTGCATGTGTTTATCTTAAAGATTGTTTTAATACCGTGTGTTATTATCAGCCCCTTTTAGACTGAAAATTTTACAGGATTAGAGAATTTTATTTGTATGTTTGCCTATATGAACAGTGTCGATTGAGCTGGTGGCTATTACGCCAGTTTGTGAAATGTGGCAGCTTTACGCTGCAGTTTAATGATTTGTAATTGAAGGGCATCATTTAATTCCTCTTTGGGGCTCGCCTTGTATTTTTCTTGTTTCATACTACCTGAAGATATTGGGGCACGATGACTGATTGGTAGCCTTGCAGCTGCTTGTATTTCATACTCAGCAACTGTGGTTAAACTTTTGTAAATTTGCTGGCCATGTTGGTGTGCGATTGTTTGCATTTTAAATTTAGATTTTATGCAGGTTTACCTTTTAGAAGTATATGCATGTATTGTTGTCCCTAGGTTTTAAGCTGGATAGTATCAATTGATTTATTTAAGGTTGCTAAGTTTTAGGGAATCGCTTTGCTGTGTGATAGCTCTTAATGCTTAATGTGGATTCTAAATGTACTGTGGCCCTTAAGGCTTGATTACTGATAAATTTGTTGATTTGCCTTCTATTTTTGAGAACTTGCCTAACCTTAACCATTGGCCAGCCCTTCAGGCTGAGCTGTTTATTAATTACCTTGATGAATTAGCCCTTCAGGCCCCCCTTTTGGAAGCTCTACAGCCCTTAAGGCTTTGAAATTCAGTTTTAACACTTAACCTCCCTTGTTAGTGTACTGGGGCCCTTAAGGCCGGCTTACAGATAAATTCCTGGCCATTACTTACTTATTGCAGAATTTGTTTGACTAATTTCATTTATTACCTGGCCCTTAAGGTAGAGTTGTTAATAAGCAATTGTTATTTTCCAGTTGACATTTTTAAGTTTTTCTTATCTTGTTAATCTGGCCCTTCAGGTCTCTTATTGTTTCACACTGCCTTGCCTAAACTGTTTGAGAATCTGCTCTTTAACTAAAGTCTAGTTAACTATTTTGGTGGCCCTTCAGGCTCGAACCTTCTGTTCATACGTTTATATTTGAATATTTTCTTTGTCTGTGGTATTGGTCTTTTATATCTTAAATTTTGAAGTGAAGTGAATTTTGGTTTGCAAATTTACTAGCCCTTCAGGCTGAATACATTATATGTATTCTTGCTAAATTGGCCCTTCAGGCTTTCTTTGCGATTGCAACCCTTAAGGCATACGCAGCACTATGTTGCAAGGTACAATGTTAAATTGTTGATGAACTAGTTTCTTAAGGTTTGATTCTCCCTATATTCATTATCTTGGCAGATTGTATATTGTATTTCAGCTAGTTTTAATAAATGCATTAGAAGTAAGGTGTTGTGTTACTTCTACCAGCACTTGGCCCTGCTTCCTCGCCTGATCCTAGTGGCTTCTTAATTCCTTGATTGTTAGAATTTTTGCCCGTTAGCCACTATTATTGGTTCCAAAACTGACAAAAATAACTTCATTGCCCTACAAGGCGATTAATGCTTGTATGCTAAAAACTTGGAAATAAAATCAGAAAACAAACTAATAATATATTTTTGCCTTCCATATTATGTGAATGCATTTTAGTATACTCGATAGCTCTCAGCCACAGAAATTCATTTTGTTTTCATTTGACATGGGACCTGTAAATGAAGAGGAAACAGCGAAATCACTTAACGCATATATGGGTCACATAGAGACTACCCCCGTCACCACTACAACTCAAACAACTCTGCACATGCACTGATCCGGCAGCTAGGGTGCACAAGAAAAATTTTTCTCATTAGCATCTGTCTGTTGTTGCTACTCCTGATACAGCTAATAGCCACACTTCAAGTAACCGGAAGCAGGAGAAGGTACTGCTCATATGTTAGTCAACTGCGTAAGCATATGAGCCCGCTGGTGACTGGTCAAACGAACTTAATGCAAACAGCTGTGACGCTACACTCACAGAAACTAGTTTATTGTTACAAAGTATTACATAGTCTTCACCGTAAGGTCTTTGACATATTTTTGCTGTTTGCAGACCGTTGTGCATGCACTGTGTTTTGATGTTGTAAATGGCACAATTCCTTTGCAACGTAAGTTTTATTTCTCTCTCTCTCTCTCTCTCGTTTATGTTTTATTGCTGCACTCTTGTTCTCCAGTAGCACAATACGGTAACATTCTTTGCTAAAATATCAATTCTTTTCAGTCAAGGTTACAAAAATTAAACTGAAAACTAAAACAATGAAAAATATCTGGAATTCTGAAAAATTCCCTAGTTTTTCCTGGTTTTCTCCCGGATGAAAAAATTCCCAGGTTTCTCCTGGGTCGTACACACCCTGTACTACTGTGTAATCCCTGCTACACACATCACAGACCTGAAATTGATTCCCTTGCTCTCCAGTGCCCAGAGAATCATTCCCGTAAGTTATACAACCTACGACCATCCTACTGCTTTGCCTATTATACCACCATCCATCAATGATCTCCCCCCTGCCCCCCCTACCTTCCAGGAATGACTCACCTTCAATTTCACCATCCTTCCCCAGGTCCCTTCCTAAGAACATCAAACTTTCAGCAGAAGAAAGGACAGCCAAACATAACCACACAAAAAATCCTGACCTAGTCTTCCTACCTGCAAACAAAGGTTCCACCTCTGTCATGAACCAAAGTGACTACCTGCTGGAAGACCTCTGCCGAGCAACAGTCTCTGACACCCCATTTTAGCTAGTTATTGTGGCCCCCACAGAAAGAATTTCGGCTCTCACTGACCAACACTTCCAATCTATTGGCCATAATCTAGCCTCCCACATCAAAGATACCAACAGCTTCCTTCATGAAGTCTACTCCATCCCCACCCCTTTACCTCCTGGATTCCTACTCATCACTGCTGACACCACTTTCCTAAATACCAAAATCCTCACGCCTAAGGTCTTGACGCTATTGGACACTACGTTTTCCAATAGCTATCAAACTCCAAAACCGCTACCCCATTCCTCTTACACCTTCTTAATTTCTTCCTAATTCACAACTACTTCTACTTTAAAAGCAAGATACAGAAACAAATCCATGGCACACTCCTATCTTAACATGTTTATGGACTATCTAGCTGAAGCCTTCCTAGCCTCTGAAAATTTCGAACTCCTTGCCTGGTTCAGGTTCACTGATGACATCTTCATGACTCAGGGTCAAGACAACCTCTCGTCATTCCATCACATCAATGCCTTCTCTCCCATCCACTTCAACTGGTCCTCCTCAAATCAACATCCCACCTTCCTGGACATAACCACCTCCTCTCTGATGGCGCCACCCACACCTCTGTCCACCCATCAATGATCAACAGGACCTGCATTTTGACAGCTGTCATCCCTTTCACACCAAGAAATCCTTCTCATATACCCTGGCTACCTGGGGATGGAGCATCTGCAGTGACAATAACTCCCTTGCTCAGTACGCAGAGGGCCTCACCAAGGCCTTCACACACAGGCACTATCCCCCAGGCCTAGTCTGCTAACAGACCTCCCATTCCATTTCCTCTCACACCCCAGATCCTCCCACCACCCCCAAGAATCAGCCACAAAGGTGTATACCCTTCATCACCCAGTACCACCCCAGATTGAAACAACTGAACCACATCCTTCGCCAGGGCTTTGATTGCCTGCCATTATGCCTTGAAACAAGGGATCCTTCCCACCCCTCCTAAAGCGGGTTCCTGTCATCTACTCAATCTCCACAACATCCTAGTCCATCCCTATGCCATTCCCAACTCCAACCTCTTACCACAGGAATGCTATCCCAGGGAAAGACTTGTCCATCAGGATGAATGACCACTGCCAACCTGTGGACAAGAATGGAACTGCACAAATAGCAGTCCACTCCCGAGATTATCCAGGCCTCAACCTACGGTAACCCATTGTCACCACACCATCCACCCAACAGTTTCTGTCCAGTGTACCCTCACCCTCTGCCAATGTACACGCCTGCCTTTCCCCCTTCCTGCTCCTCCCCCCCCCCCCCCCCTCAGCCTCCCTATGCTGTGCCAGTTGGCAGACGTCATGTGTCTTTCTAGTCCCCACACACCACCAGGCAGCACTCTCTCTCCCCTCTCCCATATCCTACTATCCCTTTCCCTCCCCTGCTCCATCTAGACTGCTTCTTCAGCTAAATGTGACAGAAACGTTTTGTTACGAGCTGCCAGAAATGGCAGTCAAGTGCACATCAGGTGTGTTTGCTCGTGTGAATTAATGTGGATGGGTTTCCTTTTCTGGAAAAGGCTATGGACGAAAACTAAATGTGTAACAGCCTTTATATTGTGTCTGTCTGCAACTCAACGTGTCATCTTAACGGTGAGTACCAATCAATCTTAGTCCTTATATTACTGATATTTCAACCTGGGGTTTGCACCGTTTTACTTTCACAGCTATAACATCAAACTTAGACACTATTTGCCACACACAATTCTACAGCATTTGGTCCCCTCAAGGCACAATCTTTTAACAACTCTTTCTGGTTCAGTATGCATTTCATTCATCCACCAAAAAAATTTTTACAAGAAGAGAGGGGGGCAGGAGAGAGAGAGAGAGAGAGAGAGAGAGAGAGAGAGAGAGAGAGAGAGAGAGAGGGGGGGGGGGAGAGAAGAGAGACAGAGGGGGGGGGAAGAGAGACAGAGGGGGGGGAAGAGAGAGAGGGGGGGGAAGAGAGACAGGGGGGGAGAAGAGAGACAGAGGGGGGGAGAAGAGAGACAGAGGGGGGGGAGAAGAGAGACAGAGGGGGGGGGAGAAGAGAGACAGAGGGGGGGGGAGAAGAGAGACAGAGGGGGGGGAGAAGAGAGACAGAGGGGGGGGAGAAGAGAGACAGAGGGGGGGGGAGAAGAGAGACAGAGGGGGGGGGAGAAGAGAGACAGAGGGGGGGGAGAAGAGAGACAGAGGGGGGGGAGAAGAGAGACAGAGGGGGGGGGAGAAGAGAGACAGAGGGGGGGGAGAAGAGAGACAGAGGGGGGGGAGAAGAGAGACAGAGGGGGGGAGAAGAGAGACAGAGGGGGGGAGAAGAGAGAGAGAGAGGGGGGGAGAGAAGAGAGAGAGAGAGGGGGGGAGAGAAGAGAGAGAGAGAGGGGGGGAGAGAAGAGAGACAGAGGGGGGGAGAGAAGAGAGACAGAGAGGGGGGGAGAGAAGAGAGACAGAGGGGGGGGAGAGAAGAGAGACAGAGGGGGGGGAGAGAAGAGAGACAGAGGGGGGGGAGAGAAGAGAGAGAGAGGGGGGGAGAGAAGAGAGAGAGAGGGGGGGAGAGAAGAGAGAGAGAGGGGGGGAGAGAAGAGAGAGAGAGGGGGGGAGAGAAGAGAGAGAGAGGGGGGGAGAGAAGAGAGAGAGGGGGGGGGGAGAGAAGAGAGAGAGAGGGGGGGAGAAGAGAGAGAGAGGGGGGGAGAAGAGAGAGAGAGGGGGGGGAGAAGAGAGAGAGGGGGGGAGAAGAGAGAGAGGGGGGGGGGAGAAGAGAGAGAGGGGGGGGGAGAAGAGAGAGAGGGGGGGGGGAGAAGAGAGAGAGGGGGGGAGAAGAGAGAGGGGGGGGGAGAAGAGAGAGGGGGGGAGAAGAGAGAGGGGGGAGAAGAGAGAGGGGGGAGAAGAGAGAGGGGGGAGAAGAGAGAGGGGGGAGAAGAGAGAGAGGGGGAGAAGAGAGAGAGGGGGAGAAGAGAGAGAGGGGGAGAAGAGAGAGAGGGGGAGAAGAGAGAGAGGGGGAGAAGAGAGAGAGGGGGAGAAGAGAGAAAGGGGGAGAAGAGAGAAAGGGGGAGAAGAGAGAAAGGGGGGAGAAGAGAGAAAGGGGGAGAAGAGAGAAAGGGGGAGAAGGGAGAAAGGGGGAGAAGGGAGAAAGGGGGAGAAGAGAGAAAGGGGGAGAAGAGAGAAAGGGGGAGAAGAGAGAAAGGGGGAGAAGAGAGAAAGGGGGAGAAGAGAGAAAGGGGGAGAAGAGAGAAAGGGGGAGAAGAGAGAAAGGGGGAGAAGAGAGAAAGGGGGAGAAGAGAGAAAGGGGGAGAAGAGAGAAAGGGGGAGAAGAGAGAAAGGGGGAGAAGAGAGAAAGGGGGAGAAGAGAGAAAGGGGGAGAAGAGAGAAAGGGGGAGAAGAGAGAAAGGGGGAGAAGAGAGAAAGGGGGAGAAGAGAGAAAGGGGGAGAAGAGAGAAAGGGGGAGAAGAGAGAAAGGGGGAGAAGAGAGAAAGGGGGAGAAGAGAGAAAGGGGGAGAAGAGAGAAAGGGGGAGAAGAGAGAAAGGGGGAGAAGAGAGAAAGGGGGAGAAGAGAGAAAGGGGGAGAAGAGAGAAAGGGGGAGAAGAGAGAAAGGGGGAGAAGAGAGAAAGGGGGAGAAGAGAGAAAGGGGGAGAAGAGAGAAAGGGGGAGAAGAGAGGGGGGAGAAGAGAGTGATTCTCAACTTTTTGAATGTACTGGTGCTGCACTTTATTCTGTATTTCAAACAAATTTTAATGCAAATTCTTTGACCCATTATTTTTAAAAGTAAAAATTCCCTGAGCACTCAAATACAAGTATAACCTTTTCAGCTGTTAATAATCAACTGAATATTCATTATACATGAAAATGCACACATACACCACAAACATATGTACCAAGATAAAAATAAATTTTAAAATTGAAAAGATTCCATTATTTTTTATTACCTCATGTTTTGCCAGAGATGCCATTGTGTTCGTGTTTCAAGTATTGAACATCCACCATTTTTTGTTATGGGGGAAATTCAAATTTAATATTGCCCATCTCAGAATTAAGCAGTTTTCCATACATTTAAACCAATGAAAAAAATCTCTTTTCTTACACACAATCAAAATATACGTTTTTAAGAAACTTGGAGAAGTTGGCAAGCACAGTAAGTACAGTTTTACATTTTGAAAGTTCCATTCGTAAGCTTTTGGCACATGTCGATGTATATTAAGTGATTTCTCAATGCTCCCAATACTCACGACGTAACAGTAAGACATTTTTTAATGCCTTAATGTAATTTCATATTCATGAGTACAATTATGTTCCACATTTGAACACGAGCATCTTTATAAGTGGTGGTGGTTGTTGGGATGTTTAAGGGGGACTAAACAGCGAAGGTCATCAGCCCCCCATTCCAAAATCAGGCGAGCCGAAAATCTACGGAGCAGGTAAAAACCAAAGGGGGAGGAGACGTCCCCCCAGGCGCTAAAAGAACACAAATGCAGCAACAAACACTACAGACAAGAACAGGACAGAGGAACACCAGACATCTTTATAAGTGAGCTTATATGAGACCTCATTACTTCCGTAAGAGATTTCTACCACAGCAGATAATTGATACTAATTGCATGTTACACTGCACTCAAGGGGTGAAATTTTTCTGCTGCACCAATCCCCTCCCCAGCTTCATCTGTGTTTCTTCCACTGACCTCCTAGGCCAATGAGAGCAGTGCTCAGTGTGTCTGCAGATGTACATTCGTATTTCACCCTTTGTTTCAGTCTATTTTAGCACCTTTCTCAAGTTCCAGGTATTAGTCTACCATGATGAAGAGTGCTCCCTATAGTTCCAAGTCGAAACGGGAAGAGATTCCTCTTGCTAAGAAAACCTCATGCTGTGCTGCAAGTCAGTGATTTGAGATTGATACAGTAAAGCAAGATGGTGGTGACAGCAAAAGGAACAACATTTAGCTAGTTCCAGCAACAGAAAAACATTTTCTCGGCGACAACGTGAATGCAATTACATGTTTGTTATAAGTTGTCCTGAATGATTTTGTTAGGGAGCAGTGACAAAAGTGCTTACCATGAGTGCAGAAATTATCCAAGTTAAAGCACATGAAGTTGCTCACAAGCAAAAAATAACAAATTTTGAACAAAGCTGTAATTTGGTTGCCAATGTTATGAAACGTCTGGATTCTTTCTGCACAAGCGGATATCAATTGCAAAGAAGCTGCCACAAAACTAAAAGGAAAAACTTGCTGAATGTCAACATTTCATAATCAGGCAGTACACCAAAAATAATTATCTTCTTGGTCAAACCGGTAATGCAGACGAAACTCCACACTATTGTGATATGCCAACAAATTACATGGCAGAAGCAAAAGGGAACAAAGGTGCCAAGATACTGCCGGCATGTGGTGGAGAAGCAGCACGTCTGTCACGCTTGCTCATACTGCCAATGGCCACGAACTACCACCGTTCATTGTTTTTAAATCCAAAACATTACCTATGTCCGGGGTATTTGCAAAAAGCGTTACTGTACATGCTAACAAAAGTAGCATTACAGTGGATTAAACTTGCGTGGTAATGTCATTCTTGTGACCTGCTAAGTTTTCCAAACAAGCTTGTACTAGATTCGTATGCAGGTCATATTACTCCGGTTGTAAAGAGGAAACTAGTAGAGGGTAGAATGAGCTGGCTGTAATTTCAGGAGGAATGACGTAAATTCTACAGCTAATAGATATTTGTTTGAACACATCATTTAAAGAAGAACTTAAAATATGTACACACAATGACTACTGAAAAAATATAGCAAATTAATGCCTACACAATGTGTTAAGTGTGCAAGCAAGCTTATCTCAAGTCTGTCAGTGGATTGACCTGTCTCGGAAATTTATTCCGAATAAAACTGTCAATCACGAACATTCAAATTCTTTGAAGGTGACGAGTGAGAAGCGAGAAACATAGATTAATGGATATGACTGATGTAGTAGTCATCAAATGGGAGCACAGAAACATCTGAATAATTTTACCCAACATTTTTACTATGAAAATACACAAACGGTACTATGACAGTTTTGCAATGTGACACAACAATCAGTCACAGGAGGCTGATTGTTGCTGTGTTCTGAGACTACTTCATACATGCATTGTAGCCACTGTGCCAAGTTTGTGAGCACATTCAATAGCAGGCTTAGTTTGAAGTGCTTGCTATAGCATCGTGGTCAGGAAGTGAGATTCAGGCAGCTCTGCAGTACAACTGCGCGTGTGGTTGAAACACAGACCAGTGCTTTGAAGAAATGACTCTTGCACTTGGTGACATGTGTCCACATCTTACAACATATTCAGGTGGTTCTGAGAATTCCAATACGGAAATTTCACTCTGGAGGATGCCGAGAGGACTGGAACGTCACGATCATCAGTTGCAGAGGAGGATATTGATGCTGTGAGGAAAATGATAGATGAAAACAGGCGAGTAACTTCTATGAAGATAACAGATACCTTAGGACTAAATACACCAGTAATTTGATTCTGCATGATAATTTGAAAGTAAAGAAACTTTTGTTGTCTCTGGGTGCCACATGCACTGACGGAAGATCTGATGACACGACATGCGACTTGGTGCCAGGAGATGTTAAAGAAGTTTTCTAAGAGAGAATCTCAGTATGTGAATAACATCGTCACAGGTGACAGGACTAGTCTGTTCTATTATGACATGCCGACTAAGATTCAAAACAAAGTTTGGGTCCTTGAAGATGATGACACACCTGTAGCTGTCAGAAAATCCCTATCAGTAAAGAAGAAAATCATAGCTTTCTCTTTTTTTTCCAAATCGAGTGGACTTGTGAAGCGTGTTGTTCTAGACACACAGAAAACGGTCGCAGCTAAGTGATACACTGGGCAGTGCCTGCCCAAAGTCATCCAATCGTTGAAGAACATGCGACAGAAGTGAAGAATGGACACTTGGTTCCTCCATCATGACAACACTCCAGCTCAATGTGCGAAAATGTGTATCGAATGTTTGCGCGGTACAGGATTGAAACTTCTTGAGCACATTCCTTAGTCCAGACCTTGCTCCTTGAAAATGAAGTTGAAAGGAGTGCAGTTTTCAACAGATGAGAACCTCCAGAGTGTTTGCGACAACGAGGGTGCCTTAATCCCTACCGAAATTTGGGAGAACTTGTTTAGCGATTGGTTTTGGAGGGTGGAGTAGCGATTGGTTTTGGGGGATGGAGAGGTGTATTCAGGAATAAATTACTTCAACAAATTTAAATAAATGAAGGTGTATTGCAAAACTTACATAGTACCCTTTGTATCTTTGTTTTCAAGGATGAATACACAAGTCTGCAATATGAGCATGCTACCATATCGCTTTTCGGATCGCCAAAGCAATGCACTGTTTCACAGAATAATTCATAAAGACATGTTAGGTATCTGGAACTGTGCATACAACTCCTGAAAAACTTTAAAAGTGTCAAGCAATTAGTCTCTCTCATTCAACCATTTGAGGCAGGATTCAAGAAATAGCCAACAACGTTTCAGGTAAGGTAATGGTTCTTAAAAAAATTTTTTTTTGTCTTTTCTCTGGTGCAGGACAAGTGCACAGGTGTTTCTGATACTGTTCAGTTGGCAATTTACATTTGCAGAATAGATAGTAATTTCACCATCATAGCAAAATTACTGGTCTTGGTTCCAATGGAAGACACAATGTGCACAAGTGTTTGAAAATTGGGATCTGCAATGGAAGACTTTCACTTCTGTGGCTATAGACTGCACAGCAGCTGTGGCTGGCGAAAATATCAAGTTGTGTGTCACTTTTTGTCAGAGATGCTAAAAGTCGATGCCTGTTGCACATGAGATTTTTGAAATACACTGCAGTCTCCTCCAAGAGAATGCGTGTACAAGCGTGAACATGAGAGAATGAAAAATGTATGGACTAGTACAACCAATTTCATCTGCAGCTGTGCTCTCAATCACCAGTTCAATGTCTTTCAAAAGACATGGAAAACACGCTGATGTGCCATATGGCAGTGAAATATAGTGGCTAAATAAACAGAAACTCCTTGAGAGACTTTTTTAGCTTCAGAGTGAAACAGATTTCTTTTGGGCACAAGTGCTTGGTCTGTTGCAAACTTGAAAAATGAATAGTGCATAGTGGATTTGGGCTTTCTATGTGACAGTACATGCCATATATTAACTATAAAACTGTCTCTTGCTGAGAACAGGAAAATTTTGTGGGAACAATAATGTGAGAAGTAACGCGAAATTAGTAGTTTTTAGTGAAATAATAAATCAGCGCAGCGAATTTTACTAGCTATTGAAAAATTTGCCATTTTCTCGTATGAAAATGTGATCAATCTGAGGACAGACGTTGTTTAGTATTCATAATGGACAGTCATTGAATGTTAAAACTGCATTTTGATCTCTTTTCTGATCTTGAAATAATAGTTCTCCTCATGTGTAATGAACATTGATGTGCCCATGAAAATAGCACTGAAATTGGCCAAAAAACACCAAAATCCGCAACAACCCTGGAATATGAGAAAAGAACGACAGAATTTTTTGAGGGAGGGAGGGGGAGGGAGAAGGGGGAGGGAGAGGCGTAGGGGGTAGGGAGGGGGGAGGGGGAGATGGCGACGGAGGGGGAGGGGGAGAGGGAGGGGGAGAGGGAGGGGGAGAGGTAGGGGGAGAGGTAGGGGGAGAGGTAGGGGGAGAGGTAGGGGGAGAGGTAGGGGGAGAGGTAGGGGGAGAGGTAGGGGGAGAGGTAGGGGGAGAGGTAGGGGGAGAGGTAGGGGGAGAGGTAGGGGGAGAGGTAGGGGGAGAGGTAGGGGGAGAGGTAGGGGGAGAGGTAGGGGGAGAGGTAGGGGGAGAGGTAGGGGGAGAGGTAGGGGGAGAGGTAGGGGGAGAGCAAGCAAAAATAAATATATAAATAGAGAGGACAGAACACCAAAAGTGGCAAGAAATAACACCACATTTTACTATAAAATAAAACCATTTTTTTGTGTCTATCTACAGTGAGATTTTTTCCACCGTGTACAAACTCTATGGATTGATCAATGAAGAGTACGGTTGTGCACAATGGTTCTGTATTCAAATTGAGAGCTTGTCAACATGGTGTTTACTTACGGAAAGGCAAGTGGCAATGGGCAGCAAGGTTGTATCAGAAGACCTATCCTCAATGACAACAACCACAGCATTCAATGTCTGCGAAAGTGTTTCGCTGTTTGTCTGAGACAGGGTTGTTTCAGGAAGCAGGAAATCATGAAGGACATACCAGAAATGTACAGACACCAGACTTCGAGGCACACTTGGAAGGCAACCACTGTGTCAGCACCAGACAGTTGGCCCACCAGTACAGGGTAAGCCAGATGACCATGTGGAACATTCTCCATGACAACTGTTACTACCCGTTTATCACTTACACTGTGTGCAGAACTTACTAGCGACAAATTTTCCACATGGGCAGGAGTTTTGTCACTGGTTTCTTCACTAGGCAACCATGATTCCGGGATTTGTGCCATCTGCCCTATTCATAGATGAGGCCATCTGTATGTGGAGCAGTATCTTCGACTTTCATAACAATCATATGTGGGATTAGACTGGAACTATCGGCTTTTCTTGGAGGTGACTTTGCCTCCTCTGCTGGAAGAAGTGCCATTGATGATTTGAAAGGTTATGTGGCTGCTACATAATGGTGCTGCAGACCACTTCATCATTACCATCAGAACAAATCTCAATTGTGTCTTCCCTGGTCAATGGATCGGACGACAGGGTCCAGTTGCATGGCATGATCATTCACCGTATCTCACCCAGTGCGATTTCTGGTTATGGGATCATCTCAAAAGTATTTTGTATACAGAGCCCATTCCAAATGTGGAGACACTGGAGCAGCATATTCAGGCTGCCTCTTGATGCTGTTTGGATACGACGTGGCTGATGTGAACTTGTGAGACTGAACATGCCACGGTGTTTATACGCATGAGTTGAGGCACATGGAAACCATTTTCCACTCATACTTTATGTGTGGCTGCATGGTACAGCGCATATTAGATCACAGTCTCTGTAACAATGTATGACTGAATTGTGTCTAGCATGGAAATTATGCATTTCTGTACATAAGTTCATCACACCTATTTTGTTCCGTATCCTTTCATCGACCAATCTCTAGAGTTTGTACACAGTGGAAAAAAATCACCCTGTGTAGCTGCAAAGAGGTCAGACACTATAATACTATCAATGGCAAATTTCTGAAAATTAATTCTTACCTGTAATAGGGGGCCTTTCGGCCAACTGTGGCTTGTTCCTTGGCGTCCTATCTCTGGAACGAGATCTTGATCGAGATCGTGACATCGAACGACGATGTCGATGATCACGGTCTCCTGACCTGTTGTGTAATAACATAATTTCTCTGTTAACTTAACAATGATTTCTTCTTAGAGGGACTTTGAAATGTGCAGGAAGTAAGATAACGTATACAGTAATGAAAAGCAATCAGTAACGAAAAACAATAAATTTTAACCAGTACTGTGAGATATTTACCATTAAGAACAAACTTATTGTATGAGGAATCAAGTGAAGGTTTGCATTCACACAGAGAATGGACCAAACATCAGCCACAGCACTAATTATTAAAGTGCAATTCCAACAAGCCAACATTTGGGCAACATGTGGCATACAGCTATGACACATGTTACAAGACAATTTGACCAGGACAACATGTCAACACGCCACATGTGGCATTGTAGAATGCTGCATCCACCACCTGTCAACAAGAAACGACATTGCCCCCTGTTGCCACATATTAGACAGTCAGCACATCTGTGTGACATGTTGCATGCAGTATGGAGTGGATAATTGACAAAAGACTTTAGGTTGCCCAGCATTCTTCATTATTTGAAGAACAGTAAGTTTCGCCCTGATAGGGCATCGTCAGGTTACATTAAAAAAGAAATTTTCTGTCAAAAAGCACCCACTGTACCTGTCATTGCCTCCATGAGGCTGCCTTTTAGTACTTTTTTTCGGTATCTTGCCTTCTTGACAGATTTTTTCTGATTTTTTAACATAACCTGATGATGTCCTATCCTGCAAAAACACGTTGTTCTTAAAACAATAAAGAAAATTGTGCACCTTATGGCCTTTTTTATCTAGTAGCAATAGAAGGTTGCTGTATCACCATGCCAAGATGGAATGGAATAATTTTTATGATTTTAGGGTTTTGGAAGCACAGAAGAAAATAAAGAATTTACGGACTCCATTCCATTGTGAACATAAGTAACTGCAACAGTCAAAAAGTAGTAGTAAATCACCTAAACAAGAAGGAAAATGATTTACTGAGTGAGTTACAAGACACTAATGAACCAAGGAAACCCAAATGAAGAGTAGGGATGAGGTAAGTTCATACTAGTGAACCATATGATGATTCAATTACGAACAGCGTGTTAGTAGTTCTCCATGTTGTTGCAGACTTAATACTGAATTAAACACTCAATGTCTTTTAAGACTTCAGTACTACACTATGATCATCAGTGATACGTAATTCTAAGACTTCGTCTTACCACCTACTGTGGTTGCTTTTTATAATACTGATTGTTTATTTCTGCCTCCACCATGTCCTGCTTTCTTCTGTGGTCAGTTGTTTGTAAAATTATACTGTGTCTCTTCCGTGTTTATGTGTTGGTGTCAAATGATCCTTGAGGTGAGTACAGTGGTTCTGAAGTAGAGCTTTTTTTTCTCAGGAAGTTGTGAAGATTAACGGATGTTACTGTAACAATTTCCATGTTTCTCACAGTTCGCAACAGTGATGTCAGCAACCAAAAACTGTTCTTTGCTAACCTGTGAGCATGTGACTGTCTGTAGTTTTAATGTCTTCCACAAGAATTTATTTTGAGAAGGCCCGTAAGGGGTTTCACAATGTGTTCCTGTAATGAAAAACCATCATCAGGCACTAACACATATGGTGACACTTTTCTGTTTCCAGGAAGAGGCCCAGAAGCCAGAAATGCAAACTCACTTTTGTCATTTTTTGCAGAACTAAGTTTCATGCGAAACTGGGTTTGAAATGCGGCCCTGCCAAGGATACTGCATACAAGAAACAGTAGTTAGCATCAACAATGGCCATCAGAACAATGCTTAAACCTTTCAAGGCTATGGGCATATAGTCGCCTGCATGGCGATGTGCGTACATGTGTGCCCCACATGTACAGAATGTCCAGACAGCTACGGTCATTCATTCATGCCAGGCAGGAAGGAAGACCTAACAGCTAAGGGCATTCTTGTACGCCCAACTGCAGGGGAGTAGGTAAGCAAGCACACTGCAACAGCTACTAACTGTTGTCTGCTCCTCTTGGTAATGTCGTAAAACGTTACAGCTTTTACCACCTCCTGGGCCCTTTCTGCTTATGAGTTGTGCACTGAACCAGTCCTGTTTCTGCATTTAATGAAATGACAACATTTGCCTGCATTGCCTTTGCAATGTCGGGACATAATTTACCAGACAAGTAAATATGGAAATCCTCATGATCAATAGTGGCGAAGATTATAAGGATACTTTGTACCTTTCTTTGGGCAAAGATGTGGATATATCTGGACTTACTAATGATTCAACACCATGAGGAACTACTGCAGAAAATCTTCCTCCCGAAGAGGGACAGGACAATGAAACATTAAGCACAAGTTGTCATCAGAAAAATGAATGTACTATTGGTTGGAAAATCATCCTGTAACAAAACATCATCATTTCGTGAACACATTTAGTGGTTCAAGAATAGGATTCGATGATTCAGCAAGTACTTTAGATTTTTTGTTTTACTTTAGGTCTTTTGAATTTGTCTCTGCCATTTGTAAAGAGATAAATAATTATCATATGTCTCTTCCTGGGATAAAAATGATGAGTTTCCACCAGCTTAGCACAATGAAAGCCTATGGAACCTGCAGAATTTTATTGCTTCTTGTTGTGTTTCCTGTTTATACCAGTAACTAAAAAGTTAGAAGTGAATAAATACTGGTCAACAGATTCTTTGATTCAAACACTACTATTTCCACACAGACAATGTCCAAGTACCAGTACAAACTGATTCTTCGTAATTGCACTTTAGTGGCAATTCAGCCATGTCTCATGAATTCTTGTGAAAATGAGGGTCATTGTAGAGCAAACAAGAGAAAAATTCCACGAGGCCACAGCCCCTTTTAAAAATTTAGTAATAGCCTAATGTTTTTCAAAGAAAGGCTCTGAATTAAGAAGTACATTACAAAAAAACGTAGCCGTTTTGATATTAAACTTTTCGTGCTTCATTGCATAGAAAGTTATTATATTCTAGATTATACTGTGTACGGTGTTGCTGCTAAGGAAATAAAATCCAGAAACGCTGATAGGGGGAAATCAGGTAATGTTTTTGTGTTTGTTAATCTTTCAACCACAAACTGATCATATTTTGATGAAACTGAGAAGAAGGAGCATACAACTGGCCAAAATAACTGAAACACATGTGTAGTGAGCCGCAATAGTTCAATGGGTACTGCTGATGTCACAGACTTGATAAAGACAATGATGTGGTACAAAAGGGTATACTTCCGTTTGACTGATGTGTGTGCTGAATGCTAAAACAATTTTTGAAATAAAAAAGCAGCAGAACACCACTGGCAAAATTTCATAGACAAACAAGTAAAACGGAGATCCCATGGACACCATGCAAGAAACGCTATTTTGACTACAAAAAAAGGACTGTATCCAGGACTCCTTGCAGCAAAAGTGAAAAAGGATGTTCACTAGAGTTGCTGTGCAGTATGTATTGCTAATTCACAGAGAAAAATGACATGCATAAGATGCTAAAAGTGTGATGTTGCTCTTTGTATGGTGCCATCTTTTGGAAAATATCATACACTAAGGAAATCTTAGGTGGTTTCCATCAGTATATATGTTACAAGAAAAGGAAAGTCAAAAGAATGAAAATAGAAAATGAAAAGGGAAAAAATTTAAAACAATAGTTTTTAATCTGGCCAGTGGCAGTCCAAAGCCTGGGTCAAAAATGAGGATGGGAAACCACAAAACTAATTCAGACTAACCGTGACAAACGAAAAGAGAAAACAGTGAGCAATAAGCAGGTGAAATCTTACTCTTGCATTCTTTTTAATAAGGAGAACTGAGTTTAGGCTTTAATTACACAAAAGTCAATAGGCTTACCACAAAATGAGTTGTACCAAAATTTTCATTGTTTAGTTCTGTATCAGGCTACATAAGAATTTGCTTTAAAGTTTAATAATTATTATGTATTTATGATTAGAGTAAGAATTGTTTGTCAGAGCTTTGGGCATCTTCTCAAGAAACTGATCACACTTGAAACTTATCTGTCCGATAATAATAAATTTTATTGGATTATAATCTCAAGTTACATAATTTTTCAATAGCAAATACAAATGTTCTTATTTTCTGATGTATCATTCTCTTAGTTCAGGATAAATGTGTAACAGAAGTGTGGGTTAGTTCTGGAGGTTCCTTTCATGTTTATTGGAATCCACTGCAACCTTACAGTATGATACTGATTTTATAAATAGTGTTACTGAAGAGTGATGTTAAGCACGCTGAAATGTGGAATTAATAAGCGGGATGCTCTGCTCTTGCAGCCACAAAAGAATGGAAGTCTCTTTATAACTGAACAATGGTGTTGCCACCGTTCATTGAGTTTTGAATCACTATGTGTTTTCCAACACAAGCCCCAGAACAGTGTAGGTAATTCCAGAAAACTTTAAAATCTGTTGCAGTGTTACTCCATACATCTTCAATGGAGTGGGAGGGGATTTTTAAAAAAAAAAAAAAAAAAAAAAAAATTGAGCACATGGTAGCTTGTGTCACTGTGATGAACAAGTAGCGAATGGTATCATAGTTTCTGTTTTTGCCATTGCAAACACTCATATACTATTCTGGGTGACTGGGTTTGGAGTTAATCCATCCAAAGACCATGAATACGATTACAGTATCCGTAATACTGTCAAAACTGCAAAGCTCCATTCAGATAACAAGTGACACATGGCTTTATTCTGCAGCTTTGACGTATTACAAATGGCTCTGACCACTATGGGACTTAACATCTGAGGTCATCAGTTCCCTAGAACTTAGAACTACTTAAACCTAACCAACCTAAGGACATCACACACATCCATGCCCGAGGCAGGATTCGAACCTGCGACCGTAGCGGTCGCGCAGTTCTAGACTGAAGCGCCTAGAACCGCTCGGCCACATCGGCCGGGCTGATATATTACAATCCGGACTTCAGACCGAACACCACATCAATAATAATAGTGTAATGATATCTATTGTCTGCAGATATGTTATGTCTTAAAGTAGTTGCTCACAATTGTTCATGAGAATTGTGACAGCTATAACCAAATACGAAATTAATTTACTTTGATACATAATTTGTTTTACAGTCTGAAGATGGAATTTCGAATGCTGTAAGTACTTCGAGCACCTTAATGGTGAAATGCTACCAACATCACATGCATCTTCCAGTCATCTTGAAAAGATTGGGCTGTGGAGGTAAAATGCTTCTTTCCCCCAAGAAGGAAGTAAGAAGGTGTACGCATCCTACATCTCCATCAGAATGCAAGGAAGAAGCATATGTTATCTCAAAAGCAGCAGTTGCAAGGGATGTTCAACGTATGGCGAACATGTTGCAAACAAGCTACGGTGTTTGTTGCATAGGTCACGAACTATTTTCATGCATCACATAAATATCATTTTATTCCAAGCAGCTATTGGTACATACGATGCAGAAAATCCGCCCAATAGTCGTGCAGAAATATTTGTTTCTGACAATACATGTGAACAATGTCTTGCTTCACTGATTCACTCTGATGTCTCTGCTCTCACAACAGAAGAATGTCAACAGGTTCCTCCTTTTGGTGTTCTGACTGTAGTTTTTACATTTAAGGTAATAGCACCATGCGCTTAATGAATTCAAATACACAAGAATGTAAGTTGAATAAAATTAGAAGCTATTACAGCATTGCATTTCAAACTAAATACTGTCCGGTTTGTGATGTTTCGATATCTAAAGTGTACTGCATACAATCAACAGTTTGTAATGACACAATTTTCCTGCATACCTGTACAAAATCACACAGGAGATGTACATGTACATGCTTTTTGTACTTGTGGAATTCTTGAAATACCTGGTTCTGAAATGTGGAAAATGTACACCACTGAAGGATAGTTATTACCTGTAACTAAATGTCTCAACGTCATTAACAATTTCACATCAGCTGGTCATGATAGTTGGTGTCCAATGTTCTGATCACTGGCATGAATTAATGCAAAAACTACTAAATATCTTCCAAACTCAATTTACGTAAAATTTTTAAAACATGTTTCACGACCACCCACCAATTTCCTAAAAAGTTCACTGCAAGATTCTTTACCAACAACAAATAATTCTTCCCTCCACCATTTTGATTTTCTTCCTTTTCTTCTGCTTCTCAAGGTTACTACCAGGAAAGCAGCTGCTCCTACAGTTCGCAAAGGCATGGTGCACTGTTCTGATGTTGCTTCAGTGGAACTGATTGAGACACATGCTACAAACACAGGCAACCTGCAGCATGTGACGCTAGGTAACACATTTTCTGGGCAACGACAACTCTGTATCACGATTTCATGTCACAGACTAAAAGCTGGCGACATCAGGTGACATGCAGCAAGTAATTTGAAGCAAGGTACCACCTAGTGTTGCCTTGATGGACTTCGATCTTAATACTATGTGCAGAGAGAGAGAGAGAGAGAGAGAGAGAGAGAGAGATCAGTTCGTTGGGCTGAGGTACAAAAGGACCAAACTACATGGTCATCAGTCCTTTCTCCCTGACATAAGCAAGGGTCAATGTACAAAAGCACCCAACACCACACCTAAAAATAAAACTAACGCAACGAACAAAAAATGTAACCATCAGCCATCAATGTATACCACTTCATGGTCCCAGTACATGTCAAGAATCGAGAGGAAGTGACAGCGGAGAGCTGTGGGTTTACCTGGGTCCTATGCAAGGTCCAGGCGGGGCTTCGGGCTAGGTGTACACCATGGATGTGTACATGAATGGACCTCAAGTATATGTGGTAAAGTCAAGGACTCCAGACAGAAGAGATCGCACGCGAACCACAATCTTAAGCCCTGACCTGGACCTCCGATGCGGGAGATGAACCGCCGTGGATGGAAAAAGGAGACGGTAATTCAGATGCTCAGGAGAACTGTGAATGTGAGCAACGTAACTGGCGAGCAGTTGTGCACATCTAATCTTCAATGGAGGAACTCCGGCCTCCACCAGGACACCAGACTCGTCCTAAAAGCTCCTGTTGTCAGTCGAACGCCACAGTGGTGGACTGGGTCAAGTAAACGGAACACTGAGGGCACCGCTGAACCATAAACCAGACTCCCATAGCCAAGGCGGGATTGAACAAGGGCTCTGTAGAGCTGCAGCAGCGTACAGCGATCTGCACGCCAGTTGGTGTTGCTCAGGAAGTGGAGTGCATTGAGGTGCTGCCAGCACTTCTGCTTCAGCTGACGAACCCATGTTAATCGGGCGTCGAAAACCAGTCCTAAGAATCAATATATCTCCACTACAATGAGTGGATTGTCATTAAGGTAAAGTTCTGGTTCCGGATGAATGGTGCGGCACCGGCAGGAGTGCAAGACACACGACTTTGCGGCTGAAAACTGGAAGCCGTGGGCTAGAGTCCATGACTGCACCTTGTAGATGGCTCCCTGTAGGTGCCAATCGCCAACACCAATACTGGAGGAGCAGTACGAAATGCGTAAGTCATCTGATACAGAGAAGGTGAGACAGAGAGCCCGACAGCTGCTGTTAAGACTGTTAATGGCCACTAAAAACAGAGATACACTCAATACAGACCCCTGCGGGACCCCATTCTCCTGGATATGGGGAGAACTATAGGAGGCACCAACTTGGACATGGAAAGAATGAGATTTTCCCTCTGCAGCGGAGTGTGCGCTGATATGAAACTTCCTGGCAGATTAAAACTGTGTGCCCGACCGAGACTCGAACTCAGGACCTTTGTCTTTCGCGGGCAAGTGCTCTACCAACTGAGCTACCGAAGCACGACTCACGCCCGGTACTCACAGCTTTACTTCTGCCAGTACCTCATCTCCTACCTTCCAAACTTTACAGAAGCTCTCCTGCGAACCTTGCAGAACTAGCACTCCTGAAAGAAAGGATATTGCAGAGACATGGCTTAGCCACAGCCTGGGGGATGTTTCCAGAATGTTTGGAAGGTAGGAGACGAGGTACTGGCAGAAGTAAAGCTGTGAGTACCGGGACTGAGTCGTGCTTCGATAGCTCAGTTGGTAGAGCACTTGCCCGCGAAAGGCAAAGGTCCTGAGTTCGAGTCTCGGTCGGGCACACAGTTTTAATCTGCCAGGAAGTTTTTGGACATGGAAAGTACGGAGTGATAGGAAATTTTGGATAAAAATTGGGAGCGGGCTGCAGAGACCCCACACATTTAATACAATGTTGCCAGATCGTCATAAGTTTTTCGTAAATAAAAAAAGACAGCAATCAGGTGTTGGCGTCCGGAAAAGGCTGTTTGGATGACAGACTCAAGGGAAACTAGATTACCAATGGTAGAGCGACCCTGGCGGAAGCCGCCCTGGCATGGAGCCAGTAGGCCACAAGACTCCAGGACCCAACACAACTGCTGACTTACCACACGTTGTAACAGCTTACAAAGAAAGTTGGTGAGGCTGTTTTCCACATGTAGAATTTATTATATTTGAACTAAGGATATGTTCAAGGATTCTGCAGCAAACAGGGAGTCCCTGTTCTGAGCTCATAGGCAGCACACCGTGCCTGGTACACGCAGCGCTTGGGGACCACAGCACAGCTGCAACACCTGAAGATGGGCTTGTAACAGTCCGAAACTGGCTGTGTGAAAATAAAGGAATTTACAACTGAAGTGGTATTTTCAACCTCTGCTATAATGCTCAGTTGTGAATGTTCTTCCAACATGATTGTTTGTGACATAAAATAACGATGGACAACAGAATACTTTAAGGTCAGGTCATTCATATGCACAAAACCTTCAGAAACTTTTGAAATTTACCATCAATATTTAATCTTTTCATTTTCATTTTCATTCTTGTATGTTCTTCAATCCACATGTAACAATTTTCAAGGGCAGATGAGCCCCTTTTGACAGTCAATGGGGTTATGCCCTAAAAAGATGCTAGTGTCAAAAGAAGTTTCAGGCTTTCAAGCCTGTTACAATTTACTTCACTGTACGACATTTCGACTGAGCTGCCTTCCTAAGGTGAGCCATCAAAGACAGAAGACTTTTCCTTTCCAACAATTCATCAGTGTGTGTATTCCGTACATGCATTATGACCATGGTGACAGACTAATCACATTACCCACCAGTTAGTATCATCATTAGTGGAACTGCAGAACTCTGCTTATACTGTTGCATTCATTTCGAGCAAATAGTGGAAATGATGGGGGTTCCAAGCATTATCACAGTTCATCAATCTTTCAGCTGCATGTACTTCCACCAGTTTTTAACAAAGGAGTCGTAGTAAGTTATCGTGGTCAAAATTATTGTTGTATCATGCACCACTGAATGTCCAGTAGAGATACAATGCCCAGCAATGACAGACTAGACTGCAAACGGATAATATAGCACTGATTTTTGCTGCAGTATTTTCCCCACAATGCACATGATATGGACAGACTGTCTCCATTTTTCTTTAATGGCTCGCATGTGGAAGAGTGGCTGGTGCCAAGACAATCTATTGTGAAGTGAAGTAAATGACAAATGGACGCAAGCCCAAAACTTCTTTGAACATTCTGTTCACCAGAAAATATAAAAATTCACAAGACATTAGTACACTATGTATACAATTCCAGATGAATGAAACATACTGTTCTTATTGCAAATGGGACTTACACTGCTCTGAAACCAGCAAGAAAAGAAATGTATCTGTTAGCTACTTAGTGCATGAATCTTTTTCCCTTGTCGCTACAATACCTAACGACACGTATCAGACTTGAGAACTTACCGACGCCTCCTTTCCCTCTCTCTTGAGCGACGCCGCCTCCTGTCACGATCTCTGTCACCACGGTCCCTCTCCCTTTCCCTCGACTTGCTACGGCGTCGTCGCGAAGGAGAAGGTGATCTGCTGTGCCCCATTAATCTGTGTGCATAAAAAGAATGATATATTTTGTACACTTAAAGAGTTAAACATACCAACTTTACTACCTCACTCAGAGTGACAAAATACAGTCTTCCAGAACACGTGCTTTAAAACACAAACTGTTTAAAGATATCAGTATAATTTTCTATTACTATAGTCTGATTTAAACTAGTTGTCACTAGACAGGTTGTGGGCTGCACGGCTGACTCCTACCACCAATAAACTAATGGAAGCCTGGCATCATCGGCTCCCCATGTTGCCACTTCTGCTGCACTGCCTAAAGCACTGTGCCAGCCAGTCCTCAGTGAGCCATTGTAGTGAGAGATTTTTATTATTTTTAGCTTTGCTTGCCTTACAATGTGCGATGAAAATACTCAAAAGAGGAGTAGACTGAGGCTGCACACTGCATCAACATAGATACTCTGCAAATCGCACTTAAGTGCCTGGCAGAGCAGCTTGAAGTGCTGACTGCCTCCCTACCATCGCCTTTACAACACAACAGAACTATTTGCGCACAGGTTAAACATTACAATGCTACAGAAAATAAATTTACATTTAGTGAAGGGGAATTCCTTTGAAGGAGGCAATTATAAAAGTAACACCAGTAGACAGACAAAAGATAGCACATTATATAAAATGAGTGACATGGGAAGCATGGAATAATAAATGTGTGTTACAACAATGTGTCACTATGAGCTGCAACACCAGTAGGTCCACTGGCTTTGAATTAGGTGTTGTTTTCCCACTGTCCGATTATGTATAGTGTACTTTAACGAACCTTTTACTTCCATTAAATCCTGAGTTTGTGAATTTATTTCAATCACTTTCTCTTCCCTTTTGTAAGAGTACGTAATACTGTTCAGCAAGCTCCCATCATCTCCTTGTGGCACGTTACTTCATGCACAAAGATATGTCATGTGCTATTTATTACACATAAAGTTCCAATGATAAGAAGGAAGCTATCTCAGACCCAAAAATTTCTCCTATTTCAATAACCAACTTAACAACAGTCCTAATAAAAATTAAGAAACCATCCTGAGCTGCTTAGAGATACTACTGAGAGTGATATAGGCAAATTTCAGAATTTTTAATCATTTTTGTAGGACACAGAGACTAACTTCACACTTGTTAAAAGTTAAATATTGACGCCACTGCATAAAAATGCTGTTTTTAGAAGCTTATATATAGAAAATGCAATGCAATATGAAAATTTTAAAGATTTATGGCAAAACAATATATTTTGATAACCGATGAAAAAGTATTCGGTGATTTTTTTTAGATATTACATGATAAGTTTGAAACTGTTTTAAAACTGGAAAATTTAATCTGTTTCAAAATGATTTACACAACTCTTGCCCCCAATTAAAATTAAGAATGGACTTATGATGTGCTGACACTATACAGATCTACACTGTAAGTGAATTACAGATTTTTTAGTTCGCTTTTGTGGAAGATAGGGGCTTTAAAGTGATTTTCTATTGCCACAGAGTGATGCCCTGTGGTGGCCGTCTGCAAACAGTACTTGATGCGACAATGCTGCAGCTTTGGACCTTAAACTTAGTGTTAACCAGTTTAAATAAGAAGGCCACAGTTAATAATAATAATAATAATAATAATAATAATAAATCCCGTGGAGGCCCGGGAAAAGAATAGGCCTCCGGTATGTTCTGCCAGTCATAAAAGGCGACGAAAAGAACGGACCACTGAGAGGGCTAACCCCCCTTTTAGTGTGATTAGTTGGTTCAGGACAAAACTAATGAAGCCTCAGACAAGCGCTGTCATGGTCGGGGACGACGCTTGAACCCTATGCCCGTCCACAATGGTAACAACACTGCTAGCCACACGGAAAATGATTTAAATCCAAATAGAGGTGTTTTGCAGGATATGCTTCCTGCAACCACTCTAGAAGGAAAACAAAGACAGAGGATGAGATGGTCAGATGAAGTTAACCGACACCTCTGCTATTACCAAACAACAAACTTAGGAACCAACACAACCGGATACAGATCACAAGTATACACAACATTTACTACCAGGTACCCAGAATTAAAATTTTTAACAGAACAACAACTAGCTCATCTGATCCGTGTAATGATAAAAAATAACAGGATACCCCAGTCAGAATTAGAAAACATCAAACAACAAGTACAACAAATACTAGAACAAAATAACGTGCAATCAGAAGAAGAAGAAGAAGAAGAAGGAGAAAATACAGTAATGGACTCAAACATCCCAGAGCAAACAAACAAAGAACAACACGCATCAATTAAACAATCAGAGGAAAACAAAATCTTAAGACAGCCACCAGAACAAGCACAAATAGAACACGAAGTGACACACATATTAGATCTAGAAGAAAAATTTCAGCTGACATATATAGAATACAAAGACACAAATACAGACATTAGACCATTCTTGCATAGACCACCAAATAACCCACAAGTCGAAACAACAATAACAACTATCACCACATACACACACAGCAAAATAAATGAAAATACAACTATGGAAGAGTTACAACTACTGGTTTATATAGGAGCACTCACTACACTAAATACGCACACTAGGCATATATCAGAACCAACCAACACACAGAAGAAACCCACAAAACCAGCATGGCAACACAGGCTACAGATCAGAATAGAAAAACTGAGAAAAGACATCGGACAGCTAACACAATTTATAAGAAATGAAATATCAGACAAAAAGCGAAAAAGGTTAGGTAAAATCTCACAACAAAAAGTGATAGAGCAATTAGATGAAAAGAAGCAGAAATTACAAGCATTGGCCAAACAACTTAGAAGATACAAAAAAAAAGTGAAAATAGAAGGAAACAAAACCAAATATTCAACACAAACAAAAAGAAATTTTACCAGACAATAGATAACACACACATTAAAATAGACAATCCACCAAACATAACAGGCATTGAACACTTCTGGAGCAACATATGGTCAAACCCAGTACAACATAACAGACATGCACAGTGGATACAAGCAGAAACAGACACATACGAGATGATACCACAAATTCCTGGAGTGATAATTTTGCAACATAACCCAGTACAACATAACAGACATGCACAGTGGATACAAGCAGAAACAGACACATACGAGATGATACCACAAATTCCTGGAGTGATAATTTTGCAACATGAAGTCACCCGAGCAATTAATTCTACGCACAATTGGAAAGCCCCTGGAAAAGATAAAATAGCAAATTTCTGGTTAAAGAAGTTTACCTCAACACATTCACATCTAACTAAATTATTTAACAGTTACATTGCAGACCCATACACAGTCCCTGATACACTCGCACATGGAATAACTTATCTGAAACCTAAAGATCAAGCAGACACAACAAACCCAGCAAAATATCGCCCCATAACATGCCTACCAACAATATACAAAATCTTAACTTCAGTCATTACACAGAAATTAATGACACACGCAACACAGAACAAAATTATGAATGAAGAACAAAAAGGCTGCTGCAAAGGAGCACGAGCTTGTAAAGAGCAACTCATAATAGATGCAGATGTGACATATCAAGCTAAAACTAAACAAAGGTCACTACACTACGCATACATTGATTACCAAAAAGCTTTTGATAGTGTACCCCACTCATGGTTACTACAAATATTGGAAATATATAACGTAGATCCTAAATTGATACAGTTCCTGAACATAGTAATGAAAAATTGGAAAACCACACTTAATACCCAAACAAATTCAAATAATATCACATCACAGCCAATACAGATTAAGCGTGGAATATACCAAGGAGAAATATTAAGTCTTTTCTGATTATGCCTTGCTCTGAACCCACTATCCAACATGCTAAATAATACAAATTATGGATATAATATTACTGGAACATACCAACACAAAATCACACATTAGCTATACATGGATGATCTAAAACTACTGGCAGCAACAAATCAACAACTTAACCAATTACTAAAAGATAACAGAAGTATTCAGCAATGATATAAATATTGCTTTTGGAAAAGACAAGAAAAAAAAGGCGTAGTCAAGGGAAAACACACTAAACAAGAAGATTACATATTGGATAACCACAGCAACTGCATAGAAGCGATGGAAAAACAGATGCCTATAAATATCTAGGATACAGACAAAAAATAGGAATAGATAATACAAATATTAAAGAAGAACTAAAAAAAATATATAGACAAAGACTAACAAAAATACTGAAAACAGAATGGACAGCAAGAAACAAGACAAAAGCTATAAATACCTATGCTATACCAATATTGACCTACTCATTTGGAGTAGTGAAGTGGAGTAACACAGACCCAGAAGCACTCAATACACTTACACAATCACAATGCCACAAATATAGAATACATCACATACATTCAGCAACGGAAAGATTCATATTAAGCAGAAAGGAAGGAGGAAGGGGATTTATTGACATAAAAAACCTACATTATGGACATATATCTAAAAACAAAGATGATGTGACTTACCAAACGAAAGCGCTGGCACGTCGATAGACACACACACACAAACACAAACATACACACAAAATTCAAGCTTTCGCAACAAACTGTTGCCTCATCAGGAAAGAGGGAAAGACGAAAGGATGTGGGTTTTAGGGGAGAGGGTAAGGAGTCATTCCAATCCTGGGAGCGGAAAGACTTACCTTAGGGGGAAAAAAGGATGGGTATACACTCGCACACACACACATATCCATCCACACATGTACAGACACAAGCAGACATATGTCTGCTTGTGTCCAATCTGAGTTTAGGATTTCATTACTGTTTAAGTCTGGTTTCGGCCAACTTTCTGTCCCTAGTACTATATGGGCATTGTGACCGTTCATTAATGAGAGCAGTTCTGGGACCTTTCTATAGATGCTCCTGCAGTTTACTATTAGCACACTAATACTGTTATTCCCTGTTACATTTTGCCTACTCCTACCTAGCCGTGTCTCGGGAGGTGTCTTGTCGGGCCTAGGGAGGGAATTCTCTAACCTAAAAAACCCACATTTGGACTCCACATGTACTCTGCTACCCTTGTAGCCACTTCCGGCGTGTAGTGCATGCCTGACCTATTCAGGAGGACCCTATATTTCTTCACATGATAGCGGAGGTCGAGAAATTTGCACCCCAGATCTCCGCAGAATCGTCTGAGCCTCTGGTTTAAGCCTCCTACTCGGCTCCAAACCAGAGGACCGCGATCAGTTCTGGGAACAATACTACAAATAGTTAGCTCAGATTCCATCCTGCAAGCAAGGCTTTCTGCCTTCACCAATTCTGCCAACCGCCTGTACGAACTGAGGATGACCTCTGAACCCAGACGGCAGGAGTCATTGATGCCGACATGAGCAACAATTTGCAATCGGGTGCACCCAGTGCTCTCTATTGCTGCCGGCAGGGCCGCCTCCACATCTCGGATGAGACCCCCCCGGCAAGCAGACAGAGTGAACACTGGCCTTCTTCCCAGACCATTCCGCTATCTCCCTAAGGGGGTCCATCAACCGCCTAACATTGGAGCTCCCAATAACTAATAAACCCCTTCCCCCGCGTGCCTGCTCGGACCTTGCCGAAGGAGCAGCCGCATGTCCACTCACAGGCAGAGCGGGCGATGCCACACGGCCAGCTTCCACATTGACCCTCCGCCTCGTGCGCTGCGAACGCTGCTGAACCCCCCACTCCCCTTGGGGAGAGGGTGGCCCAACCGCGCCCGGTACCCGCGAAGATGTCTCGACAGCAGGGACAGTGGGTGAAGCATGTAACACCTGGGGTGTACCATGCAACACACCAGACTCCCTACTGCCGCTACACTCCGAGGCAGCAGCCTGAAGACGGCTGACCACGGCCATCAACTCGTTCAGCTGTTCGCGAACAGTGGCCAGCTCCTCCTGTGTCCATACACAGCAGTCACACATCCTATCCATCCTAAGAAATTAATTTACTGTAGAGAGTTAATCAACTTTTAACTAGACTGCTAATTCATTTAAGGCGGCTGTTAGTTGACTAAACTGTGGTTGATAGACGCTTCTTGTAAAAAACCATGAAAATAGCACTACCTGTCTCTGGACTGTATTGAAAACAAACACTACTGGCACTATGATTGACTACAGGGACTCTCTCTGACTGTATTCAAAACAAACACAAAACCTATGGAACACTGTTACTAGCACTTGACAATTAAAGCTTCCTAAAAGCAAAAACACACAGAAGAAGAAGTGACAAGTAAGAAAAATACAGTTAATACTTCAATTAACGTAGCTCGCTGTGAAGCAGACGGCAGTTACGACGACACTGACACTACTGGTACTATGGCTGACTAAAGGGACATGCACAAGCTGTTTGTTGCGTTAATCAGACTCCAAAATCAATATGCTCCCTACGGGTATCAACCTGCTAAACCCTGTATGTTATCCGAGCACAACTAAAATCCGCAAAAAGTCAAAACGTTTGTAACACTTAACAGAGTCCGTGTCTCCTCACCATTCAGAAAGGACATCAGCAGTCACCAAAATAATCAACCTAAAAACACATTATCAATTAGGAATCACCATACACAGTGCTCTCAAATACCCTGGCTGACACTGTGCCAGACAGGTGAACTGCTATAGCCAAAGACAGCAGGACTGTCCTGTAAGAGTTACTCAACCATCATCAGGATGCCACTGCCCACTCACAATATACAGGACACCTGCAGGGACAAAGTGCAAGCCCTATCAGACCAGACACTTGTCACCTGTAAATACACTCACTCATCTTCAACAGCTGATCATGTCACACTAAAACCAGACCTGCCACCACTGCACTGCTCGACATTGTGACAAACGTGCAATTCTGCACTGCAGGAGACTGCACAGTGTTGGCCACTTTGGGGCCAGTTGCAAAATTCAGGAAGGGAGGGATCGGGGATGGTTATGTTTGGTTAAGTTTGACTATAACAAGGAGACAAACATGTCTGCAAATGGAAGCTGCTCCTCATCAGAGGGCAGAGCAGCACTGGGTGCTGTACAGTCTCCACAACACAGTAGCACACAACTTGCCATTTGGACTACAAGCAGCATATTAGCACAAGCCCAGTGTGGCACTAGCAGTCATTTGTGTTTGGTGGTGAACTACTGCTCTTGACTGTGTACAGGCTAAGGAGGTACTGTGGTTAGTGCTTGGCCGCTTAAAGAGACATACAGTACACAAACCAGAGAATTACTCTGGCTGTGAACCATGATTAGAATGGACCAGGTTTAGCAAGGATCTGTGCTTTGTTTCTAACAACCACACTGTCACAGCTACTCAGCCCTGTGTGTGTGTGTGTGGTGGGGAGGGGCCACTGTGCATATTTTCACCTATCCACCATCCATCACCTAGAAATGGCACAGTCACCGCCTGTCAGCAAATTGTGTTCATTATTACAACTCATGAACCATGGACCTTGCCGTGGGAGGCCGTGGGGAGGCTTGCGTGCCTCAACGATACAGATAGCTGTACCGTAGGTACAACCACAACGGAGGAGTATCTGTTGAGAGGCCAGACAAACGTGTGGTTCCTGAAGAGGGGCAGCAGCCTTTTCAGTAGTTGCAGGGGCAACAGTTTGGATGATTGACTGATCTGGCCTTTTAACACTAACCAAAACGGCCTTGCTGTGCTGGTACAACGAACAGTTGAAAGCAAGGGGAAACTACGGCCGTAATTTTTCCCGAGGGCATGCAGCTTTACTGTATGATTAAATGATGATGGCGTCCCCCATTCGGATCTCCGGGCGGAGACTACTCAAGAGGACGTCTCTATCAGGAGAAAGAAAACTGGCTTTATACGGATCGGAGTGTGGAATGTCAGATCCCTTAATCGGGCATGTAGGTTAGAAAATTTAAAAAGGGAAATGGATAGGTTAAAGTTAGATATAGTGGGAATTAGTGAAGTTCGGTGGCAGGAGGAACAAGACTTTTGGTCAGGTGAGTACAGGGTTATAAATACAAAATCAAATAGGGGTAATGCAGGAGTAGGTTTAATGATGAATAAAAAAACAGGAGTGCGGGTAAGCTACTGCAAACAGCATAGCGAACGCATTATTGTGGCCAAGATAGACACGAAGCCCACGCCTACTACAGTAGTACAAGTTTATATGCCAATTAGCTCTGCAGATGAAGAAATTGATGAAATGTATGATGAGATAAAAGAAATTATTCAGGTAGTGAAGTGAGACTAAAATTTAATAGTCATGGGTGACTGGAATTCAAGAGTAGGAAAAGGGAGAGAAGGAAACATAGTAGGTGAATATGGATCGGGGCTAAGAAATGAAAGAGGAAGCCGCCTGGTAGAATTTTGCGCAGAGCATAACTTAATCATAGCTAATACTTGGATTAAGAATCATGAAAGAAGGTTGTATACATGGAAGAACCCTGGAGATACTAAAAGGTATCGCATAGATTATATAATGGTAAGACAGAGACTTAGGAAGCAGGTTTCAAATTGTAAGACATTTCCAGGGGCAGATATGGACTCTGACCACAATCTATTGGTTATGAAATGTAGATTAAAACTGAAGAAATTGCAAAAATGCGGGAATTTATGGAGATGGGACCTGGATAAACTGAAAGAACCAGGGGTTGTACAGAGTTTCAGGGAGAGCATAAGGGAACAATTGACAGGAATAGGGGAAAGAAATACAGAAGAAGAAGAATGGGTAGCTTTGAGGGATGAAATAGTGAAGGCAGCAGAGGATCAAATAGGTAAAAAGACGAGGGCTAGTAGAAACCCTTGGGTAACAGAAGAAATATTGAATTTGATTGATGAAAGGAGAAAATATAAAAATGCAGTATATGAAGCAGGCCAAAAGGAATACAAACGTCTCAAAAATGTGATCGACAGGAAGTGCAAAATGGCTAAGCAGGGATGGATAGGAGGACAAATGAGAGGATGTAGAGGCTTATCTCACTAGGGGTAAGATAGACACTGCCTACAGGAAAATTAAAGAGACCTTTGGAGAAAGGAGAACCACTTGCATGAATATCAAGAGCTATTATGGAAACCCAGTTCTAATCAAAGAAGGGAAAGCAGAAAGGTGGAAGGAGTATATAGAGGGTCTATACAAGGGCGATGTACTTGAGGACAATATTATGGAAATGGAAGAGGATGTAGATGAAGATGAAATGGGAGATACGATACTGCGTGAAGAGTTTGGCAGAGCACTGAAAGACCTGAGTCGAAACAAGGCCCGCAGAATAGACAACATTCCATTAGAACTATTGACAGCCTTGGGAGAGCCAGTCCTGACAAAACTCTACCATCTGGTGAGCAAGATGTATGAGACAGGTGAATTACCCTCAGACTTCAAGAAGAATATAATAATCCCAATCCCAAAGAAAGCAGGTGTTGACAGATGTGAAAATTACCGAACTATCAGTTTAATAATTCACAGCTGCAAAATACTAACGCGAATTCTTTACAGACAAATGGAAAAACTGGTAGAAGCTGACCTCAGGGAAGATCAGTTTGGATTCCGTAGAAATGTTGGAACACGAGAGGCAATACTGACCTTACGACTTATGTTAGAAGAAAGATTAAGGAAAGGCAAACCTACATTTCTAGCATTTGTAGACTTAGCTTTTGACAATGTTGATTGGAATACTCTCTTTCAAATTCTGAAGGTGGCAGGGGTAAAATACAGGGAGCGAAAGGCTATTTACAATTTGGTACAGAAAGCAGATGGCAGTCATACGATTCCAGGGGTATGAAAGGGAAGCAGTGGTTGGGAAGGGAGTGAGACAGGGTTGTAGCCTCTCCCCAATGTTATTCAATCTGTATATTGAGCAAGCAATAAAGGAAACAAAAGAAAAGTTCGGCGTGGGTATTAAAATCCATGGAGAAGAAATAAAAACTTTGAGGTTCGCCGATGATGATGTATTTCTGTCAGAGACAGCAAAGGACTTTGAAGAGCAGTTGGACGGAATGGACAGTGTCTTGAAAGGAGGGTACAAGATGAACACCAACAAAAGCAAAATGAGGATAATTGAATGAAGTCGGGTGATGCTGAGGGAATTAGATTAGGAAATGAGACACTTAAAGTAGTAAAGGAGTTTTGTTATTTGGGGAGCAAAATAACTGATGATGGTCGAAGTAGAGAGGATATAAAATGTAGACTGGCAATGGCAAGGAAAGCGTTTCTGAAGAAGAAAAATTTGTTAACATCGAGTATAGATTTAAATGTCAGGAAGTCATTTCTGAAAGTATTTGTGTGGAGTGTAGCCATGTATGGAAGTGAAACGTGGACGATAAATAGTTTAGACAAGAAGAGAATAGAAGCTTTTGAAATGTGGTGCTACAGAAGAATGCTGAAGATCAGATGGGTAGATCACATAACTAATGAGGAGGTATTGAATAGAATTGGGGAGAAGAGGAGCTTGTGGCACAACTTGACTAGAAGAAGGGATCGGTTGGTAGGACATGTTCTGAGACATCGAGGGACCACCAATTTAGTACTGGAGGGCAGTGTGGAGGGTACAAATCGTAGAAGGAGACCAAGAGATGAATACACTAAGCAGATTCAGAAGGATGTAGAATGCAGTAGGTACTGGGAGATGAAGAAGCTTGCACAGGATAGAGTAGCATGGAGAGCTGCATCAAACCAGTCTGAAGACTGAAGACATCAACAACAACAATATTACAACTCTGGAGATTCCACTGTTAATCTCAATGGTATTGAAAGTTGCAGAACAACAGAAACAGGATATGCACAATACCAAGTTAAAGCATGCCCCCACTATCTATAACAGTGACATGTGTATGCATACACTGCAAAGAGAACTGGGGCCTTACAAACCCATCTCACTGGAATATTGCTGTTGTGGTCTTCAGCCAAAAAATTGCTATGATTAAGCTCTCCGCACAACTCTACCCTGTAGAAGACTTCATCCCTTGAGTAACTACTGTAACCCACATCTTTCTTAACCTGCTAATGCACTTATCTCTCTGTCTCCCTCTGCAATTTTACCTCCCACACTTCCCTCCAATACTGAACTGAGGATTTGTCGATATCTCAGAATGTGTCCTATCAATCAATCCAATCTTAGAATTTTGCTACACAACAAATTCCCTTTCTGCCCAATTGTATTCAGTATGTCCTCATTAGTAATGCAATCTACCTATCTAATGTTCTTCAGCATTTCTGAGTAGCATCACATTTCAAAAGCTTCTGGTTCACTAGTATTAAGTCTTAGTCATAGGACAGGGGAATTTTGTTAAAAATTCAGTAAAGGCACGGTTGGGCGAAGAAGTCTGGAGCCGCTGGCAGTGTGTGCTAATAGTCGGGCAGCCAGTAGGCCAGGCAGAGTAAACATGGCGCGGAGCTGCAGCAGTGTATTGCATGTACAATTTGTTTGAAGTGAAGCAACGGAGAGGCAGGGAACTGCAGCGTTGCTGTAAGTTATTACGATGTACGATGCAAGGCAGTAGGCCAGAGCCAGGTGTGACCCCTCCCATAGTTTCTGTCTCTCTCTGACACTACGTCATAAGCAAGGGAAAAAGCAGTATAAATAGTCAGGCACTTTTAGCTTGAGGGTGTGCCAGGTCAGTCGAAGAGTCGGGTCAGATCTGTGCTGGTCTACGCATATAGGGGCCAGTCTGGTAGCATAGTTGTAAATATTCTGTGTAAACCTGTACTTTGTTTCTATGTACTTGTTCAGCCTGTCTTCCGCCTCTGGGGATACAACATCGGGGCGGGACGGAACAGCAGCCAGGTACTTGGAGATTGCACGGTCTGCCTGAAGGAGGGCAAAGACAACGGTCTGCAGTGGGTCCAAGACGAGCCACATTTGCTTCCCACCTGGTGTACCGGGGTCTGGGAGAGGGTGCACTGCGGGAGGTGTGGCAGCGCTGCAGGAACGCCAGAGACGGCAGGAAATTGCATCGCGGCATGCCTAAGTCCACCAAGGGACCGGGACAAGTCGTGGAACGTTCTGTGGCAGTAAGGATAACATTTGTAGGATATTCTACATGATCATCACAACTGGGGAAATATTGATTGTCGAAGGTTGCCCAAGAGGAGTGACGCCTCCAGTTGGCCTTACAAAAGCTGCCATTTGGGTGTGCATATAGATGGGTTAGGAGTCAACAAATGGACAGCACAAGGGAAATGGTCGACTGAACATGTGTCAGAGAGCATGGACCACTTGAGACAATGGGCAAGCTGAGCAGTGCAGAAGGAGAGGTCCAAATGGGAACAGGAGTGCATGGAGTCTGAAAGGAATGTGGGTGCTCCCGTGTTGAGATAAATGAGGTTAACTTGGTTGAGAAGGTCAGCTAATAGAGCACCTCTCTGACAGGTTCTGGGAGAAACCCAAAGGGGATGGTGCACATTAAAGTCCCCGAGCAGCAGAAAGGGGTAAAGGAGTTGCCCAAATAAGCTGGAGGAAGTCTGCCATGATGACACCTAGTGACAGAGGGATGTAAACGGTACAAAGGGAAAAAGTGAAATGACTGCAACAGCTTGAAGCCAGTTAGTCACAGAGACAGTTTGACTATGAACGTCATCCTGGATGAACAGCACGACTCCCCCACAAGATGGAAAATGCTGTCCTTGCGCGGGGAGGGGGGGGGGGGGGGGGGGCAAGCAGACCGGACACAAATGTGAGAGGTCAAAGCAATCATGAGAAAGCAATTTTGTTTCGTAGAGGCAGAGAACAAGTGCATGCTGCCATTCTAAGCTGAGCAGTGCAGAAGGAGGGGTCCAAATGGGAACAGGAGTGCATGGAGTCTGAAAGGAATGTGGGTGCTCCCGTGTTGAGATAAATGAGGTTAACTTGGTTGAGAAGGTCAGCTAATAGAGCACCTCTCTGACAGGTTCTGGGAGAAACCCAAAGGGGATGGTGCACATTAAAGTCCCCGAGCAGCAGAAAGGGGTAAAGGATGCTGCCATTCTAAGAACAGCCGTAATTCCTAGCTGTTGAATCTAAGGTCACAAACATTCCATTGGAGGAGTGTCATGACGAAAGCGGAAGAGGGAAAAAATAATGGGGTGTTACCTCAGCAGCTGCCTAGTGCCAGCCTTCAGAGACTCATTGCGACAGGACTCAGAGACTGGAGGATCCTGCTCCACGAGATCTACAGAGATGACGGCATTCTCTCTGTCAGTCTGCACACTGCAAGGCAGAGAAACGGTTGACAGTGCCCAACGGCGACATGGAGGTTGGCTGTGTGATTTCTTGGAGCCTTTCCAGTTGGTGAGGAAGACTCAGACGTTTGTTGGCTGGAGGGATGTAGAAAATCTTTGCAGGACTATTCTTTCTGTCCTGCCAGATGTGTAGCAGGTGATTTCGCCCTGTGAGGCGAAAGTCTGGTGGCTTGTTGCACAGCTGGAGGAGACGGGCATGACATGACACGGGCGATTTTACAACTGCGGTACCGAATCTGAGGTCACATGCCTGCGTGGCCATGTCCTTTGTGGTGCGAGATGTAGCAAGGTCAGTACTGTAAGTGCCAGATGGTAGAAAGCAGGATTTCCAACTAGCCAACAACTTGCGAGCAACAGGGTAATGCCATTTTTCCTTCACCCAGATCTCCTGGACAGCTCGCTCATCAAGATACATGGGACAATCTCGGGAGGAGGCTGCACTCTACTGTTGCTGTTGCAATGGATGAAGCAGCGAGGAGGAGGCAGACAATCACCCTCGTGAGCATCCCTACCACACATGTTTTGAATATACGGTCAGACTGTGATAACTTTATAGCCTGCTTTGACCTTTGATGGAAGCACTACTCTATCTGGGCCTGGCCTGTACCAGGGGGCACATGCGAACCCTATATGTCAACCCAGACTTGGGAATTATGGATTACCCAGCCACCTGTTATGTGCCAGACGTGTGGACCGGCCTTCAGGAGGGCACAGGTAGGAAGAAGAAAAAGGGGAACCTCAAACGCTAAAGTGGAAGAAGGATAAGAGAAGGGGAACAAAGAAAGAGAAACAGGAACATAAAACAGTGGAGAGACTGTTCTGATGTCAGCTACTGAAAATGCAGAACACATTCCCAAAACATCCGAGACATGTTCCCCAAGGGAGGAGAAAAAGAATAGCAAGAAGCTAGATATGCAGCACACTAGGGACAAGATGCTGCAAAGGCTGGGGTACCTGTGGTAGCCAAGCACAAACCCACCAACCAAAGAGTGGCGAGCTCCCTAGGTGGGGGCCGGGAGGAACTTTAACCAGTGATTGTGTGTTTTATTGTAAGGTTGTGTCTACTATTACTTCCTGCTACTTCATGTAAACATAGATGCTTGTTTTTGGATGCGGTCTTGTTGTTAGCAGTGAAGTGATGAAGGAATTGCCATATTAGATTCTGTAACTGTGATATCGTCAACATCGGGTCCAAGTAATAGCAAAATAGCAAAAAAGACTACAATATATTTTTCAAAATAGAATTACAATATTTTAAAACTTAGGTTTGTGTATTCTGAAGAAGAGCCTATGTCTCAGTGTGTGATTTGTTACAAAACACTATCCAATGAATGCATCAAACTATCGAAACTTGAATGGCATCTATCAACTGAATATTCTCAATGTTCATGAAGGTCTCTAAATCCACAGTGGAAAAGCCTTCAAAACAGAACATACTTAGTACCAGAGTTTGTTATGAGCTATCTTATGTGCAAGGAGTGGACAGCCCACACTGTGGAAGAACAACTTAGTACACCCACAGCAAAAGTAATGAGTAATGGTTTGTTTGAAGCAAAATGTAAACAAATGACGTGAATACAGACTTTGCTGAACAAGCTAATTTATTTGCTTTTGGTTGTTGTGAGTTGAATGGCAAAACTAGAGGAAGACTGCTGTTTTGCCAGTCTTTTCCAACAAAAACAGCTGGAAAAGGTATTTTCAAATGTGTTGAAAGTTTATGTAAGAAAATTAAGTAGACTGGTCAGAGTATGTAGGTTTAACAACTAATGGTGCAAGTGCTAAGTCTGGTATTCATACTAGGGTCAATCCATATGAAGTGATCCAATGAGGGTTGCCTGACCATTTGTAAATATACTGATTTTTTTACATGTGGTTACCCTACAATTGAGAAGTTCAAAACAGTTTTAAAAAATTGACCTTGCACCGTTACTGAATAGTCGCCAATTTTATTTGTAAGTGCATGATGGTTTTTCAATTTGGAGATATTAGCGTTAATTTGACTATCTCCGCACCGGATTAAGTTACAACATCGCAATAGACATGAGTGTTTTTAGAAAAGTATCCTCTACAATATTGTTTATTATCCTATTTACAAAAGTAACCATTGAAAATTACCTTTAAAGTTTGTTACTGACAACTTAGAATATCCACTTTTTAGACCCAAAAATAACAGCCAAGGAGTGATTTACCAGAGTGGTCCCCCCCCCTTCCTAGTTAGATATCAAACTACTAGCCTTACGTAGAGCAAGAACACTGGCAAATGTTTCCTTAATCTTTTATATATTTTTTTTGTCTAGTTATATCTGGTGGGACTGAATATAAAATTGATTTTTTTTTTCACATTTTGTACAGCTATATGATGGCATAGTACTGTAAAAATTTCAACATTTATATTTGACTGTGAACAAAGATGTGAATTTTTGAAAACAGGAAATAATTCACATTATTTACACTAAAATTGTTATTATGGCTGTTGCCTATTTAAATGGTTGATTGCTTCATTACAATAAAATTTAGTTGTAACCTACATTTAGTCAACACTACCCTCCTATAGCGGGTTAGTATTATTTATTTTCACAATAAAATATTACACAATAGGAGACTTTGCTTTAGTTCTATGTTAAAAGAGTTGCCCATTTACATCTAGGTTTCTTCTTAATTAAGTAGGACATTATTACAAGTTGAAATTGATAAAAGTAAAATAACAAACATGTGAAATTTCTCTGTTTTCTCTTATTTTGTGCATTCTTACCACCCTGCAGGCCCAAGAACATGATTCAGAAATCTACTAGTGACAATGTTCGGATACCAATGAAAAATGTATTAAGGAAGGTTTCAATGCTTGAACTTACCATAGCAACAACCATGAGGTCTTATTCTGTATTACTAATGCTGTCTGAAATAAAGTATACCTAACAATCAGTACTAGGGTTAGGAAGCACCACACCTCAAAAGTATGTTAATTGAAAATATTTATTTTAAATCTGTCAAGATAATATAAATGTTTGGTTCAATAATGTTATGAAAAGGAAAGTTCCCACTCACCATATAGTGGAGATGCTGAGTCACAGAGAGGCACAACAAAAAGACTGCCACAAATAAAGCTTTCGGTCAGCGAGGCCTTTTTCAAAAATAGAACACACACACACACACACACACACACACACACACACACACACACACACGCGACTGCAGTCTCGGGCAACATTGAGTATGGCATCAGTTCCCCGAGACTGCAGTAATGTCAGCGCGTGCATGCGAGAGAGAGAGAGAGAGAGAGAGAGAGAGAGAGAGAGAGACTGCAATCACAATAGGTACATCACGCAACACTCAACA
The DNA here is from genome assembly GCF_021461395.2 of Schistocerca americana. Lineage (NCBI taxonomy): Eukaryota > Metazoa > Arthropoda > Insecta > Orthoptera > Acrididae > Schistocerca > Schistocerca americana. Next base: position 613,842,502 of record NC_060122.1, read on the forward strand.
ACGTCCCTAAAACCACAGACTAGTCAATCTGATTCTTCCAACATTTCGCAAATATCACCTGTCCTGAGTGCATCAAAGAGAAAAATTAAATTACATATCAACAGTTCTGATAATGATAATGTGTGTGTTTTGGTGGATTTAAATGTAGTGAGTAATCTTATCATGAGTAGTGTCCAATGCAAATACTGTGACAGAATGAACTGTGTAGAAATTTGTGAAGATGCAAATAGGAAAAGAGGTTCTGTGGCTAAGCTGAATTTGAACAGCACACTCAGTAGGACTTCAAAATTCATTCAGGGGTGGAAGGTTTTTGAAATGAATCTTAGGTTCGCATTTGTTATGCGGTGCTTAGGAAAGGGACATACAAGAGTGAGATCATTTGCTGTTTTCATGAATTTGCCAGCATATCCTGCAAAAGTTCTGTAGATATAACAGTATAATCCTAGAGGCACTGAAACATGTTTCTGAAGATTCTATAACAAGCTTCAGAGAAGTGCATTTCTGCTAATAATGGGTGTAAAGACATCATTGGCGCTTCTGATGGAACATAGCAGAAAAAAGGCCATTTGCACTGAATGATGTAGTACCTTCAACATCATTTGATACAGGTAGGGTGATAGATATTGATATACTTACAAAATATTGCCATGATTGCATGAATGGAGCCCATCTCACAAGTGTACTATAAAAATTATGATGGCAATAGAGGAGGCATGGAAGTGAGTGGAGTGGTGAATATATTTACGTAGTGGAAAGAGTCACGTGGGATTCAGTACGCAAAATACCTACTAGAAGATGGGGATAAAAAAAGCTTTTCTGAAAGTTAAGACAGCGTAAATCTTGCTGAATGTGTAGGCTTTCACAAAAGGCTGGAACCTAGACTGCGATAACTACGACAAGAGCCATCAGGAAGGAACTGTCAGACGGGAAAGCCAGCAAAGCAAGGCGAAGGTTAACAGTTGGTGAAATAGAAAAACTTCACACACAGTATGGCATGGCCTTAAGAGCTAACGCTGGAGATCTAAAAATGGCAGAGGAAGCCGTGTGGACCACTTATTTTTGCAAGTTGTATACGGAGGACAACCCAATACACGCATTGTGCCCAAAAGGTTTATATTCTTTGTGTGGATACCAGAGACAGGTTTCCAGAGAAGATGAATATAAACACAAACACTTCTTACTAGTAGCTGTGATGAAAGTAATAAAACTTGTATATAGAGACCTTGCAAGTGAAACATTACTCTGTAAGTGCCTACATGGCTGTACAAAAAACTCTAACAAAAGCTTCAACCAATGTATTTGGGAAAGGCTTCCAAAAACAATGTCTGTGGGTGCAAATACTTTTAAAATTGGTGTGCCTGTGCTGTTACTTGCTTCAACGATGGCACTCAAGCCAGGAAATTTCTTTTAGGTACAATGGGCAAAAAACCAGGAAACAATTGCTTTTTCTGCATTGCTACTCTTTGACCAAAAAGGTGTCATGAAATCTGAAAGAGACCTTCTGCAACTATCAAAATTTTAAAAAAATGTCAAAAAGTTTAAATAAGAAGAGAAAGCAGGACGAGGAGCCAGAACAGTCAAAGGATTATGAGCCTGGGGCATTTTAGCTATATGGGAACATTGCATTTAACTTTAAAGTGATTTTCCTGAAAACTGATTTTTATAACAACTTTAGATACCACAAAAACTTTAGTCCTAAGTTATTGCAATTTTCAGAAGTTGTTATATGTGAGAGGGTGAACCCAAAACTCTAGAATTATTAGTTTTGATGACGTATATTGAGAAATACACATGAAATTAATATTTTCAATGCACAGTAATTTCAAAATGCTGTTACAGACTCATATTTCAATTGAAAAATTTATGGAATTTAAGTCAGATATGTTATGTCTCAACAAAATCCAATGAACAATATTAACGGAATGTGTACTGAGGCACAAAATGGATTTTTTTTTTCATTAGAAATGTGTTAAAAGTTTAATGAATAAAAAATCTTAACTACTGGTAACACGAGATGTTACCATAGATTCTAATAAAAACTCTTGTTACCTGGTTGGTTGTGGTAGATGCTTAAATAACTAACCACCAACCTCACCTTAACTGTAAGTGCTCTTCTTTTGCCGCACTGACTATCGTTCACTCTACAGCAGCAATGTACATTAAGTTGCTGGAACAATAAAGTTTTCCACAAAATTGTGAAAGTGCACAGGACACACTCATTTTATAGAAGAGTCATCTGACATACGCAAATGGCTACAGATCTATGCCACTGATGTTAATTTATGTTTGTGCATTATGGTCTTTTAGGGGACCTAAAAAGCTCCTCTGTATGAATCAACTTGGTTTCCACAAACAGCAATTCTTTGAAACTCTTATCACCTTACTCAAACATGAACTCTGGAAGGTATTAAATATTAACTTCTATGTTGATGCTGTGTTAAAGAGGGCATTTAGAACAAATCTGCACTGACACCAAGTGAAAATATTTTCAACTTACACATACGAGACCTGTTCGCCAAGTGGACTTATGACATCCCAACAAAAAGGGCTCACAATGTTGTTCTTAAAAGTGAATAGTCTGACATTCAAGCAGGGACTAGTATATTGCCCCAAAACAGCTTAAAAGAGGAATGTATTGCACACAAATAAGCAGGAAGACCTTTTACTGTTTGACTGTGCAATTTGTATATATCACTGGGAAATCTTACTACTGTAAAATATTCCTGACTATGCTTTCTGAGTGTCCTAAAGTTTAATGACTCCACAAAACTAGTTTAGGAGATACCAGATAGATTCACAGCAACTAAGTCATCCATGGATGATGTAAACTACAAAACTCCTTCAATGGCGTTACAGAACTCGACACAGAATGGCAGCATGTTTCATATTTTATAGATTTAGAATGTGTGAGAACAGCTCTAAGTGTCCATAGAACTCTAATTAAAGAAGTTACAAAAGAGGCATTATGCTCCAAGGTGAAGTTTACTGACTAAATTCTGAGACTGCATCTTCCAAGAAGAATCAAATCATTAACTCCATGCCTCATCTATCTCAACAAATGACATTAAATGCAAAACTGGAGAATTCGAATTTTAGAGATTTACCAACGATCTTTCTTCTCTTTTACAATTTGCAAATTGCACAGGAGAAGGTGAAAGTAAGAGCTACCTGAAGTAACCTGTGCCACACTTTTGTAAGACGAGTTATGGAGTATAGATATGGATGTTTGATGATGACATGCGTATACTGATTAGGACAGCCTTAAGATATATAGAACAGCTTAGCAGCTGCTAACTTAACTCAATCTCACAGCAGTTCATACAGTGTAAACCCAGACAAGACAATGTTCTGCATCTCAGAATCAGATGTTGATAATTGACCATTTCAAATCATTAGCAAAAATGAGTTCTGTCAAGGTATTTTATTAATTTCATTTTGAACTTTGCAGCTCGCACACTATGTCGACTTGTAGAAGAATAAAAAGCAAGGTGGTTTAGGTTTAATGACTCTCTGATGATGCTGGTCACTGTAAGTACATCACAAGTTCAAATTGTGAAAGAATGGAGCAGCAAAACATGACACTGCTGTTTCAAAGAAACCATCTGTATTTGAATTAAATTATTCAGGGAAGCCATGGAAAAACTGAACTTGGATGTTTTAATGAAGATTTGAAATTGGCCCCTAAAAGTCTACAGAAAAAGGAAGGAGGGAACAAGAGGCTGTTTGAGGAGGACACGTGGCTTTGATTACATCATGTTCAGGTACAAAACAGGCTGTGTGTTATTTAAAGTAACAACTCCAACAGTTGCCGTAACTTAGGTAAACCTCACTACTTCTGAATGCAATCACTGGGCCACTTCTCTCCTACCTGCATAGCAGGAGGCTGATAAACTGCTCCCATTTTTTAAGACAGTAACAGCTAATGAAGTATTCACAGAGCAACAAAATTAAATATGGACACTATATGACAGTAACAATGTAAATCTAGCCAATCTCTTGTAATAACAAATGATTTGCCACATGCAGTTGATTCAAAGAGGCAACTATGAAATCAACTGCATACTGTGGTCATTGACAAAGCTTCAGCATGTCAGAGTTCCCGATGTGGCTTATTGCCACCTGCATTTCTGCTGCTGCATGACAATGATATCTTATTATCTGCTACCTGAAGGGTTTCCATGTGTTTGGCAGTTTTTTTCAGGTGGTTAATTTTCAGACCATGGCCATAAAAAATAGTACAATGCTATGGTCAATGTTTAAAGGTATAAGGAGTGAGATACAAGAAGTTTGGATAGTATCTCTATTAGCTTTGTTGTTATTGAAAACATACTTCATTTTTCTATTAAAAACCTTATAAACAAAAGATAAAATGTGACCTAAGAGATTTAAACAAACAGGCATACCGTCTGTGTTATATAACTGCATACCCTTGTCGAAACAGTAATGAGTCACACACAGAGTAAATGAAGCCTCCAAGTTCTTTAAATACAGTGGTAACAGTTTACCAGCAAGCAAAATAAATAATAATTGATGACAGTACAGAATGCCGCTGTAAATAAACAAAACAAAGTTTTTCTGAAAAGCAGTACAGTTACTCTGATGAATACTTATAGTATTAGTGATTATTTGCTGGTGTGGCAGAGAGACACTGCATAACAATTTCACCTCTTCCACGATTTCCTTACTGTTTTATTTTGAATGGATGAAAATTATTTATAATATGCTCTGCAGTACGCTGTGTATAAACAACAGGGACGAGGGAATTTTTGGAAAAATTGCATTACTGCATTACTTCTACTCATTTTTGAATGAGTCACGTTACATGAAGGCAGCATTTTTGCACTCTGGCTCTATTTACTTAAATCCATTCTCCGATCCACAACTACTTTCACTTTTTTAAGCCATTATTCAGTTGTGGAACAGAAAACAAGTCAAAAAATACTACCTACACGAAAGCAATGCTATGTTGATCACTAGGAAGATGTTACATTACAGCTTACCCCACCTGGCACTTTTTATAGTTTTTGTGATTCCACAGGAATATTTTGAGGCTCTTCTATTACATAAACGACATTACTGATTTTACCTTGAAAACTTAATATACTTTTCATTATAAGTGAATAAGTAGTAAAACAATGGTAACAATGAACCTACACCTTAGATTGCTGTACAGTTTAGTGTTGTATCAAAAGGAAATTAAGATGAGGAATCTATAAAATTTGATAGAATTGCTGTTCATCACTTACACTTCAGGAGGCTTACCAATGTACTATCTTTGACACCTCTCTCTCTCTCTCTCTCTCTCTCTCTCTCTCTCTCTCTCTCTCTCTAATCCTCACAACGAGTGTGTCCCTCTCATCAACATCCAGAGGATAGGGTGAGCTACTCTTCCTTTCTAAACTTCCCTTGACAGGTGTCCAGCGATCAGTCATTTTCAAATTCAACAACTTTTCCAGGTTTTTCAACTTAATTTTTTTTCAGATTACTTTTGTATTAAATTTAACACTAACATATCCTTTTTCAAAGTATATATTGACGATTAGTAAAATATCCATAATTAATTACATGTGTCTTTATAACAATGAAAATAATCAATTTTTGACAGTAAAATGTAATTGGATAGATAAAAAAAATCTATTCACCAAGTGGCAGCAGGTCTTTCCTTCTCATCCCGTCTGGTAAGTCTCCCCGACCTGGGGATCTGCGCGACTTTTCCAAAATCTACCCCTTTCCCTGAAGCGCTCTTATCCTTTACTTTCACTGCGTCTCCTTCCCCTTCAACCCTTCTGCCAGAAGGAGCCAGTGGCTCCGAAACCTTGCATACATAAAACCTTTTCTCATGTGTGTGTTCTCCTGCCACCACTTGATGACTAGGGCTATAGTATAAATACTGGGGGCCCTGTAGTATAAATAATAGATATGAATTAAAATATTGAATGCTATATTTTCAAACTAAGGAAACTCCAGGCAGGAATGTCAACAATGTAGGAAAGGACTGATTGCTACTTACTGTAAAAAAGGCATCTAGTTGCAGACAGGCAAGATTAAAAGACTCACATACACCTTTCAGCCACAGCCTTCATAAGTAAAACACACACACACACACACACACACACACACACACACACAAGCGCGCGCGCACACACTGACACCAACTCCATCATATCGGATTGGAATGCATTATCCTTCACGACCTCAACAACCTCCCTACCACCCACTTCATGTGGTCCTCAACCCAGAGTGCCACCTTCCTAGATTTTGACCTCCTGATGGCTTCGTTTGCACCTCTGTCCATATTAACCCCAATCAACCACCGACAGTACCTGCATTTTGACAACTGTCATCTCTTTCACTCCAAAAAATCCCTCCGATATAGCCAGGCCACTCAGGGACGGCTTATCTGCAGTAACAAAAACACCCTTGCTCAGTACTCTGAGGGGCTCAGGTTCACCAAAGCCTTCATAGACAGTTATATCCCCCAGACCTAGTCCACAAACAGATCTCCAGTGCCTTTTCCCCTTACACCCCCAATCCTCCCACCACCCTCAAGAATCAGCCACAAAGGAGTGTCCCCTTCCTCACCCAGTATCACCCCAGACCGGAACAACTGAACTGCATGCTACACCGTGCTTTGATTACCTATCATCATGCCCTGAAATGGGGGACATCCTACCAGAGATATTTCCCACCCCTACTAAAGTGGTGTTCCATTGGCCACCCAACCTCCAAAACATCCCAGTCCATCCCTATGTCACTCCCAATCCCAACTCCTTGCCACAAGGATCATATCCCAGTGGAAGACGCGGATGCAAAACCTGCCCAATCCACCCATCCAGCACTTCCTACTCCAGTCCTGCCACACGTTTATCCTACCCTCATCAGGAGCCAGACCATCTGTGAAAGCAGCCATGTCATCTATCAGCCCTGCTACAATCACTGCACAGCTTTTTATATTGGTATGACAACCAACCAGCTGTCCATCAGGATGACCGCCCACTGTCAAACTGGGGCCAACAGCAAGGTAGGCCAAGCTGTGCCACAATATGCAGCTGAACTTAACACACTTGATTTGAATGGCTGCCTCACTACCTGAGCCACCTGGATCCTTCCCTCCACCACCCGTTTTTCTGTACAGCGCAGACGGAAGTCGTACTTATAATACATTCTCTGCTTCCATAATTATACCGACCTCAACCTAAGGCAACATATTGTCCCCACACCCCTCCCTGTCCTACCATCTCCTCCACATTCTCATCTCCCATCCTGTTTATCTGCACCCCTCTGCCAATGCATCCTCTTGTCTTTCCTTGCTCCTCTCCTTTTTCCCCCCATCGTCCCTGCCACACAACCTCCTGATGCTGCAACTGTTGGCAGTCTAGTTCCTGCACACTCCACCAGACAGTGCTTGTCTCTCTCTCTCTCTCTCTCTCTCTCTCTCTCTCTCTCTCTCTCTCCACCCACACACTACTATCCCTTCCCTACCCCTCCAGGCTGCTGTGATGTTGCATTCTGACCCGAGATGCTGGAGTTGGCGGTCGTGTGTGTGTGTGTGTGTGTGTGTGTGTGTGTGTGTGTGTGTGTGTGTGTGTTTACTGACAAAGGATGTGGCCGAAAGCTTCATGCGTCAGTCTTCTAACTGTGCCTGTCGGCAACTTGACGTGTCTTCTTTATGGTAAGTACCAGTCTGTATTTTCCTACCTTGTTATACTAAATTTTGTTTTAAAAGCAAAAGAAAATATCAAATAAGGAATTACAAATTCTGTTTACACACACACAATTAAAGGGGAACAAAACCTAGAAATTTGTCATAATGAAAATGAATAAATCATTTCTTTAAATTTTCTATCTCTGCCAAAATCTTTCAGGCTTCACTCAACATATTTGCTCCTTTGTTTCTGATTCTTTGATTTCAGCTTTCCTCCTTTCCCCCATCACCTACCTTGTCCTTATTTTTCATATCACCTTTACAGAAAGAATTTGCGTTGTGAAAACAGTATATATTGTCAACTCCATTAGCATTATATACGTACCTTTGAGCAATATGGCTTGTTTCTGTTTGATTTTCAACTATATTTTCCAAGTTTACAGAAAAGCTCCACTCAGAAGCATTTACATGTGAGATTATCAAAATACTAGCACAAAAATCTCTGAAATTTGGGCATAACTTGAATGTATCAACCCAGAATTTATTTAGACGATTTTCCATTTTCTTGTAAGAGTTCATCTATCTTCAAATCTCTTTTCTCTGCATATTTCCATAAATTCAAGTTTGACACAGTCTGCCCTTCAACCCGAAGTTCTGTTTAATACAAAAATTTTGTGGCATACTGTCAAATTTCTTTGAGTTGCTTCATGGTTAATGTGATATGTTAATTCAAGCAGGAAATTACACATGGTAAGTTGTATCTGAGGGGATCTTTCTCCCAACTTCTCTACAATGCCAATAACACATGTTCACATGGTTTCCTTTAATAACATTTCTTCTTCAGATTCATGCTTAATTTTTCAGTGCACTTCTTGCAGCAAAATCCAGACTGGACTGTCTTGCCATAACCAGATTCTTCACATTAAAGTCAATTTTCATTAAAGATGAAATTTTGTTTTTTAATACACTACTGGCCATTAAAATTGCTACGCCAAGAAGAAATGCAGATGATAAACGGGTATTCATTGGACAAACATATTATACTGGAACTGACATGTGTTTACATTTTCACGCAATTTGGCTGCATAGATCCTGAGAAATCAATACCCAGAACAACCACCTCTGGCCGTAATAACGGCCTTGATACGCCTGGGCATTGAGTCAAACAGAGCTTGGATGGCGTGTACAGGTACAGCTGCCCAAGCAGCTTCAACACGTTATCACAGTTCATCAAGAGTAGTGACTGGCATATTGTGACGAGCCCGTTGCTCAGCCACCACTGACCAGACGTTTTCAATTGGTGAGAGATCTGGAGAATGTGATGGCCAGGGCAGAAGTCGAACATTTTCTGTATCCAGAAAGGCCCGCACAGGGCCTGCAGCATGCGGTCATGCATTACCCTGCTGAAATGTAGGGTTTCGCAGGGATCGAAAGAAGGGTAGAGCCACGGGTCGTAACACATCTGAAATGTAATGTCCACTGTTCAGAGTGCCGTCAATGCGAACAAGAGGTGACCGAGACGTTTAACCAATGGCACCCCATACCATCACGCCAGGTGATAAGCCAGTATGGCGATGATGAATAGAAGCTTCCAATGTGCGTTCACCGCGATGTGGCCAAACATGGATGTGACCATCATGACGCTGTGGCCACTCAGGGATCTGTGGCAATGAACAAGCTGATAGATTGGCTAGGATGAGGGCAACAACTCCATTTATTTGACCGGAACCTGTCTTGACAATCACCAAGGCTATGCTTAAATTAGAATTATGGAACTGGCTTAGGAAACAGCACGTAGGATATTGGACCAAGATACGTAAACAAAAACATGGTAAGGTAATTATGCCAAAGCAATATTTTAAAAGAAGCTCTGTAATTCTGGGATTGAACAGGAAAGAGATCAAACTAATGACTGGACTGATGACCGACCATGGGAACTTCAAAAAACACCTACACACAATGGGTATAATGTAAGAGGACCTTAAATGTAGGATCCGTGATGAGGGTGAAAAAACTGCATCACACCTAATCTTTGAATGCATGGCATTGGAGAGTAAAAGATACAGAATCTTCGGGACAACTAGCCTGAAGACATTGTGTCTAACAAAAAATTGGTAGAGGGACTCCTTGCACTATTTAAGGGCACTGGTTGGCTTTACTAGATATACAGGGAGTGATACCGCACAATAAACCTAGTTACGGTGCGGGCAGTGGCGGGTTAGACATAAGCTGTTTTAGCTCTCCTGCTAAAATCAATCAATCCCGATGCTGTTAACAGAACCTGGATTCACCCGAAAAAATTACGTTTTGCCATTTGTGCACCCATGTTCGCCATTGAGTACGCCATCGCAGGCGCTCCAGTCTGTGATGCAGCGTCAAGGACAACCACAGCCATGGTCTATGAGCTGATAGTCCATGCTGCTGCACACGGCGTTGAACTGTTTGTGCAGATGGTTGTTATCTTGCAAACGTCCCCATCTGCTGACTCAGGGATCGAGACATGGCTGCACGATCCGTTACAGCCATGCAGATAAGATGCCTGTCATTTTGACTGCTAGTGATACGAGGCTGTTGGGATCCAGCACAGCGTTCCGTATTATCCTCCTGAACCCACTGATTTCATATTCTGCTAACAGTCATTGGATCTCGACCAACACGAGCAGCAATGTCGCGATACGATAAACCGCAATTGCGATAGGCTACAATCCGACCTTTATCAAAGTTGGAAACGTGATGGTACGCATTTCTCCTCCTTACACGAGTCATCACAGCAACGTTTCATCAGGCAACGCCGGTCAACTACGGTTTGTGTATGAGAAATCGGTTGGAAACTTTCCTCATGTCAGCATGTTGTAGGTGTTGCCACCGGCGCCAACCTTGTGTGAATGCTCTGAAAAGCTTATCATTTGCATATCACAGCATCTTCTTCCTGTCGGTTAAATTTCACATCTGTAGCATGTCATCTTCGTGGTGTAGCAATTTTAAGGCCAGTAGTGTACATCTAGTTTCACAAGTCACTGCATCAAAATGTTCATAAGGTTATGCAGTTCATCATATAAAAATAGAGCCACCAGGACATCGCTCTGAAAATTAAGTAAAAATCGAATGAAATGTGCTGTTGAACTGAAGAATGTGTTTGGGAGCTGGTAATTTATCACTGACAGCTTCGGAAACTATACTGAAACGTGACGACTGAGGCATGGTTTTCGAATTCTTTGTCTCAGCAACCCACGTTTGAATATGTTCAAGAATTTCCACAGCTTTTTCAGCTGCATTGGCTTCTTCAACCCATCTTGTTCCACAAAATGACATTGAAAAGGACGAAGATCCTGTTATCTCGGTGTACTGTGAGCTCCGTTCAGGAGAATCGTGAAATAAATACTAAATTGCTCTCCGAAATTAGAATTTCCAAGTTAGGTTTGGATGTGCCTGTTTTGAAAGCACCATGTAGTACATGCAAACTGCATGTACCAATTTCTACAAGTTTCAGACCACTAAATGATTCTTTCAGACCACTGAATGATTCTTTTAGTTCCTTGTTAAAGTCATTCAAAAGTTTTACATTAAAGTTGAGCTGCCCACTGAGAGCAGCAATTTTGTCCCCCCCCCCCCCCCCCCCCCCGCCCCCTTTTTTCTTCTTTTCTAAACTCAACAATCTTTTCACTCCTAAGGGGAAATCATCTGGCCTAATATGCTTCACAAAAATGGAATCAAACTAACATGCCATTACTGATTATTTATCATGGTTCCAAAATCGTACATATACAATGGTGTAAAACACCTAGGCATTTGTAAGTTGGGACAAATGGCCAGGGTAAATGCCTGGGCAAAAATTAAGCTCGTATTTTGTATTTGAAAAGGTGTTTGCATGTTTGGGGTAGTTATTAGGGAAATAAATTGGACCATAAACATAAATCTTTGGTGCTTTAATGATGTCCAACAGAAAGGAGCAAAAAAGAAAACTATTATATCTCAATCATGACATCTGACAACAAAGCAGTTTTTTTTCCCCACTGGAAACAGTTTAATAGATTAATAGTACATTTATAATCAAGAACCATATGCTAGCAGTTTAATACATTCAGTAATAGTTTTGTTATCAATAATTACTCTTCAATAACATTTGCAGATATGACACAGATTATAAAGTGTGTTACATTACGAAGTAATGACATAAGGACAATATTATGAAATGGATAGTTGCTTCTAAAGATCTAGGGGAATTGCTAAATTGCAGACAGGCACAACAAAAAGACTGTCAGAAAGTGAGCTTTTTGCCACTAAGGCATTTGTTAAAAATATTCTCTCTCTCTCTCTCTCTCTCTCTCTCTCTCTCTCTCTCTCTCTCTCACACACACACACACACACACACACACACACACACACACACACACACAAAAAACCACAAGCAGTACTTTACTGATCCCCACCCCCTACCCTGCTATTCCTCCCCCTTCCGAAACCAGCCTCCTCCTCACCCCCACCATCTGGTTGCCTCTCCCATAATGTCTGGCTTCAGCAGACAAAGACTGTGGTCACTATGTGTGCGTGGGTGTATTTCCGACCTCACTACACAGCTGTTCGACATAGTGTGTGTGTGAGAGTGAAGAGTAGAACCGACAAAAAGAAAAAGTGCATTATAAATAAGAAGCAGCTGTCAGCAACATGTGCTCTTCCTTGGTGCAGCAAGTGGGATAGAAAAGCCCTTTGACTTTGGCGCACCAGGTGCACATACTCTGTGACCGCAAGCTCGACTCCAGTCCACCACCAGCAATGGAGCTTGGAGCTATGATAATGCCAGCCACTCGTGCTGGCAAAATATCGGAAAAGTCATCAAACAAACTTCGGCAGAAGAACCCGAGACAGAAGTCAACAGGCAGTCTGTCACCAAAAAGCCACAAATGCCTTGACAACTTTGTGCTAATAGTTGTTGCAAAAGGCTTACTATAATTTCAGATATTGCACTAAACTGAACATTAACGTTTCTCTAAAGTGCTTTTACCAAACTTATTACTTGTGTGTGTTATTTCTACAAAAGTATTTGGTGGGTGCTTTGAACTTTACTTTGAAGCAATTCGTTCCTCTATCCATCACACAATGACAAATCAGCTTCCTTTGATCCCTGCCTCATGTGACAGCTCAACACTGATTTTTATTTACGTAGGCTTATTTAAAATATTGCTCACATTTTTAATATCACAAGAGACCAAACTGACATTCTTGCCTGAGTGTATCAGTTTTTCAATACTGTTACATTCCATCCTGGACTTTCCATTGTCATATTAATTTACCTATCCCTGTAACACAGTAAAATATGCAATTTGAAAATATAACATTTCTTTAACTCGAAAATTTTTGAGTTGCCGAAAGGATGAGATTTAGTATTCCCCAGCGAAGTTAAAAATACGCTGGAGACTATTATTGAGGGAATGAAGGTTGCTGCTGTAAGCAAGTTGTAAAATGCTCCAAGAACATTAAAAAATAAAATTCTGACCTACCTCCAGAATAATCACTTTGGCCCACAATGTCTTGGGAGAGAAAAAAACAAAAAAGTTGATCGACATTGTTCTGGACAGTTCCAACAGGGGGTCTCAAGTACTAAGGAAAATATTTGTGTGTTTAAGGATTAAAAACTTTTCAAAAGGCAGATTTGTGATGTTCTAAGGCTGCCTGCAACCTAGCAAAAGTGGTATCAAGGCAGTCTTCAAAAATACTACAGTTTTGTCATAGAAATGTGCCAAATGTTAATGGAGCTAGAGGTTCTTTTATAGTGGAGAAAAACAACAAATTAGTTCCAGGTAGTATCAAATATATGTTAATGACCCCAACAGCTTTTAATATGGATGAAACCCCTCTGGCTTCCAAAGGGGAATTAATTATACACTGTTTCTAGGCCAATTATTACAATGCTTTTTATTAACTGTTTTTCTTTGCAACTCAATTTTTTCAAACGTTAATGTACTATATGCATGTTTGTTTCTTGTGCACTTGCACAAAAATAAATTGCTTTCTAGCAAGCTGATTCTAGAATTACACAGGTCTGCAAAAAAATATTTTCTGAAAGTTGTTTGAAATTTGATAACTGACTTGTGTACTTCTCAGCGCTGATTTCAAAAATGCAATCCATTTTTTTTCTATCATGTCAGGTTTTTTCACAAAAACGGGAGTATTTTAGGGTATAACAAAATTTAAGCAATTTATCACATCTTTTCAAACATTAGAAAATTTTATTCTATTTATAAATCACGTTCTAAACTACATTCACAGTACACTTTCATCTCTCTTTAAGCTCATAAATCCTTATAACAACACTTTTGCTTTCTGTCGAAGCTTCTTTTATTGCTTTTCCGGCTGTGGACTCATTGAGGATCATCTCTTTTCATCATCCAGCAGTAGTCCGCTATCAAGGTGACGTTCCATCTTCCTTGATATCTTCTTTCCACTTCTTTGATATCTTGGTGGAATCTTTCACCCTGCTCTTCACTTCCATCACCACGGTTGCAGGGAAGTAGTCAAGATGTCACTCGATAAAATGAACTTTAATGCTCATGTTACAGCCCAGCTTCTTAAAGTTGTCGAGCATGTCCGCGACGATTGTCTTGTTGTTCGAATCTCTTTTGTTTCCTAGGAAACTGGTAACAACTAATTTAAAGACGTCCATGCTGCCATTTCTTTTGTTTCCATTTTGTCCACAAATCTGCGATCTGTCATAAGTTTTCTAATGTCTGGTCTGATAAAGATTCCTTCCTTTAACTTTGCCTCAGATAAACCAGAAAACTGTCCACAAAAATATCGGACACACACCCCTTCTTTTGGCAATGGCAGAACAAATTGTTTCATCAGCCCCAACTTAATATGAAGTGGTGGAAGAAACACCTTTTTGGGATCCATAAGGCTTTTCCTCTCAACATTTTTAACCCCTTCCTGTAAGGTTTTTCTCAAGAGCCAAGCTTTTTTTTATGTAGTGTTGCTTTCTGTCTCTACTGTCCCATTCACAGAGGAAACAAGGGAACTTTGTATAGCCACTTTGTTGACCAAGCAGCACTGAAATCACTTTTAAATCACCACATAGTGTCCATTTGTGGTCTGAATAGCAGAGTTTGCTTAAAACCAGTTCGAGGTTTTTGTAACATTCTTTTAAGTGAACCGAGTGTCCAAGTGGTATAGAAGCATGCTTATTGCCATTGTGTAGAAGTACTGATTTAAGACTTCTTTTTGAAGAATCAATAAAAAGTCTCCACTCATCATGAGCATCTTCTATTTTGAAACGTGCCACAAGTCCACGAACATCACTGCAAAACACTAGGCCAACTTCTTGAGAGGAGTGAGATACAAACTCCTTTTCCCTCGATTGATACCAAGAAAAGGATGTACCCAGAGCCAACATACATTTATCTTTCAATGTAGATCTTAAAACCTCTGCCAATTATTTAGAAAGGCCTAGGTCTCTTACTAAATTGTTCAGTTCAGATTGTGAGAATGGAATGGGATCTGTTGTGCGAGGATCACACCATAGTCTTCTTCACTATCACCTTGCTGAGCCAATGGCTTGTGATCATCTATATCATCCAAAGAATCTGGAGGAGAAGGTATTGGTTCTTCAGGTCCATGAGGAACAGGGCAAATGGCTGACTGAATATTAGGGTAAGAAATGCACGCACACAAACACTCGCGCAAACGCAACTTGCACACACGTCTGCTGTCTCAAAGAACTAAAACCAAAGTTCTCTGAGACTGCAGAGTGTGTGCAAGTTGCGTTTGTGTGTGTGTGTGTGTGTGTGTGTCCTGCTGACAAAGGCCTTAATGGCCGAAAGCTGTAACTGTGTGAATCATTTTGTTGTGCCTATCGTTATCAGGAGAAAGAAAACTGGCGTTCTACGAATTGGAGCACGGAATGTCAGATCCCTTAATCGGGCACGTAGGTTGGAAAATTTAAAAAGGGAAATGGATAGGTTAAAGTTAGATATAGTGGGAATTAGTGAAGTTCGGTGGCAGGAGGAACAAGACTTTTGGTCAGGCGAATACAGGGTTATAAATACAAAATCAAAGAGGGGTAAATCAGGAGTAGGTTTAATAATGAATAAAAAAAATAGGAATGCGGGTAAGCTACTACAAACAGCATAGTGGAAGCATTATTGCGGCCAAGATAGACATGAAGCCAACGCCTACTACAGCAGTACAAGTTTACATGTCAACTAGCTCTGCAGATGACGAAGAAATTGATGAAGTGTATGATGAGATAAAAGAAATTATTCAGGTAGTGAAGGGAGACGAAAATTTAATAGTCATGGGTGACTGGAATTCGACAGTAGGAAAGGAAGAGAAGGAAACGTAGTAGGTGAATATGGATTGGGGAGAAGAAATGAAAGAGGAAGCCGCCTGGTAGAATTTTGCACAGAGCACAACTTAATCATAGCTAACGCTTGGTTCAAGAATCATAAAAGAAGGTTGTATACATGGAAGAAGCCTGAAGATACTAAAAGGTATCAGATAGATTATATAATGGTAAGACAGAAATTTAGGAACCAGGTTTTAAATTGTAAGACATTTCCAGGGGCAGATGTGGACTCTGACCACAATCTTTTGGTTATGAACTGTAGATTGAAACTGAAGAAACTGCAAAAAGGTGGGAATTTAAGGAGACGGGACCTGGATAAACTGACTAAACCAGAGGTTGTATAGAGTTTCAGGGAGAGCATAAGGGAAAAACTGACAGGAATGGGGGAAAGATGTACAGTAGAAGAAGAATGGGTAGCTTTGAGGGCTGAAGTAGTGAAGGCAGCAGAGGATCAAGTAGGTAAAAAGACGAGGGCTAGTAGAAATCCTTGGGTAACAGAAGAAATATTGAATTTAATTGACGAAAGGAGAAAATATAAAAATACAGTAAACAAAGCAGGCAAAAAGGATTACAAACGTCTCAAAAATGTGATCGACAGGAAGTGCAAAATGGCTAAACAGGGATGGCTAGGAGGACAAATGTAAGGATGTAGAGGCTTTATCTCACTAGGGGTAAGATAGACGCTGCCTACAGGAAAATTAAAGATACCTTTGGAGAAAAGAGAACCACTTGTATGAATACCAAGAGTTCAGATAGAAACCCAGTTCTAAGCAAAGAAGGGAAAGCAGAAAGGTGGAAGGAGTATATAGAGGGTCTATACAAGGGCGATGTACTTGAGGACAATATTATGGAAATGGAAGAGGATGTAGATGAAGATGAAATGGGAGATACGATTCTGCGTGAAGAGTTTGACAGAGCACTGAAAGACCTGAGTCAAAACAAGGCCCCCGGAGTAGACAACATTCCATTAGAGCTACTGACAGCCTTGGGAGAGCCAGTCCTGACAAAACTCTACCTTCTGGTGAACAAGATGTATGAGACATACGAAATACCCTCAGACTTCAAGAAAAATATAATAATTCAAATCCCAAAGAAAGCAGGTGTTGACAAATGCGAAAATTATCAAAATATCAGTCTGATAAGTCACGGCTGCAAAATACTAATGCGAATTCTTTACAGACGAATGGAAAAACTAGTGAAGACCGACCTCGGGGAAGATTAAATTGGATTCCGTAGAAATATTGGAACACGTGAGGCAATACTGACTCTACGAATTATCTTAGAAGCTAGATTAAGGAAAGGAAAACCTATGTTTCTAGCATTTGTAGACTTAGAGAAAGCTTTTGACAATGTTGACTGGAATACTCTCTTTCAAATTCTCAAGGTGGCAGGGGTAAAATACAGGGAGCGAAAGGCTATTTACAATTTGTACAGAAAACAGATGGCAGTTATAAGAGTCGAGGGACATGAAAGGGAAGCAGTAGTTGGGAAGGGAGTGAGACAGGGTTGTAGCCTCTCCCCAATGTTATTCAACCTGTATATTGAGCAAGCAGTGAAGGAAACAAAAGAAAAATTTGGAATAGGTATTAAAATCCACGGAGAAGAAATAAAAACTTTGAGGTTCGCTGATGACATTATAATTCTGTCAGAGACAGCAAAGGACTTGGAAGAGCAGCTGAACAGAATGGACAGTGTCTTGAAAGGAGGATGTAAGATGAACATCAAGAAAAGCAAAATGAGGATAATGGAATGTAGTCAAATTAAATTGTGTGATGCTGAGGGAATTAGATTAGGAAATGAGACAATTAAAGTAGTGAAGGTGTTTTGCTATTTGGGGAGCAACATAACTGATGATGGTCGAAGTAGAGAGGAAATGAAACTTAGACTAGCAATGTCAAGGAAAGCATTTCTGAAGAAGGGAAATTTGTTAACATCGAGTATAGATTTAAGTGTCAGGAAGTCGTTTCTGAAAGTATTTGTATGGAGTGTAGCCATGTATGGAAGTAAAACATGGACGATAAATAGCTTGGAGAAGAAGAGAATAGAAGCTTTTGAAATGTGGTGCTACAGAAGAATGCTGAAGATTAGATGGGTAGATCACATAACTAATGAGGAGGTATTGCATAGAATTGGGGAGAAGAGAAGTTTGTGGCACAACTTGACTAGAAGAAGGGATCGGTTGGTAAGACATGTTCCGAGGCATCAAGGGATCACCAATTTAGTGTTGGAGGGCAGCGTGGAGGGTAAAAAATCATAGAGGGAGACCAAGAGAGGAATACACTAAGCAGATTCAGAAGGATGTAGGTTGCAGTAGTTACTGGGAGATGATGAAGCTTGCACAGGATAGAGTAGATGGGGAGCAGCATCAAACCAGTCGCAAGACTGAAGACCACAACAACAACAACATTTCGACTCAGGGTAAGAAATATCCTTTTTGTTTTTCAAATTGAAGCCTAGTATGTTGCAAGAACAAAAATAGCAGTCATCACTATGATTTTTGGGCTCCCTTCAAACCACTGGTATTCCAAAACGTATGGACTGATTTTTACATTGAAACCATTGCCTCAGTTCTTCAACACACACTAAACAAACTTTGTGTGGGGCACAAGGATTATCTTGTTCGCCTAACTTTATACCAAAATAGGCAAAATATTCTTTATTAACAAAATCAGGAATGTTTCTTTGTTGCTTTTTTAACGGTATAGTTACCATGAATGAAGCAGAAGCAGTGTGGTGAGTTTATACATCCTCTGGTAGCCATTGCCCATTACTCATCTTCACAACACAAGAAAACAGTCACTACTTTAAAGCACTAGTAACAACAACACGTGAACAGCAAAGAGTGAAGAGATACTGTGAACTGAAGAACAGCAGCAGAAGCCCACTGCTTGGTGATGGCGGGGGAAGGCGCAGAGCGACATACAGGCACTGACCTGAAAATACTGCTGGTTTGTCCTGAACAATCTTTATTTTATGTATATCTCCTAAACACTCTTTATTTTACTTATATCTAGTATAAAAACGGCTAAATAACAGTTTATGGAGATCCTAAAAAGCAAAATTTAAACTCACTAGAGTGCTGAAATATCAAAAAAAGCTAAAACGAGACAAGCAGTCTGTGAAATAACTGTACGCGATGGATTTTTTTCACTATTTTTCCCGAAATCAGTGTTGAAAACAATATAAAAATCACTTAATAAATTTGAAACAATTATTACGTCGCAGACCTGTGTTATTTGAATCTCCAGTTTTCTTATAAAATGCAGTGGCCATAAGTGGAGATGGCTGGCCATAGCTAGGGTTAATGTGGCCAAAACTGGGGAAATATGCCTTTTCATATTACGTAACATTTTTCTGCTTTGCTATATAACTCAAAACATATTATTTTTCTACTAGTTAATAGTTAAAATTCCATATAATCTGCTTCAGCCTGAAGGACAGAAATCTCCGCTTCCTGTGCAGAAATTCTCCAGCCTTTTTTTGCAAAACCTAGTCATCCATGGGCAAGCCTCATTCAATTCCCCATTCAGTTGCCCCAGTTAAATTCTTTTCATACCATTCCCTGTCTGACTACCCTACAGCAACATCCATACTTATAACACATTGGAACACAGATAAAACACTTAAAAATAGTACTGAATTACCTAACCCTATACTCCATTTTTGTAATTTATGAGCCACAAAAACAAGTGGAAGACTGACAAAAATTAAAATGAAGTGGTAGTGGGCACTACCTACAGCCTTGTGAGCAGATGGTAAATGGACCAAAGAAATTTTTACTTTAGTCTATGTGATTAAAAAATAAATAAATAAATCTTGGACATGGAATTACTGAATATGGTATTGCAAAACTTGCTGCTGCATCACATGCATGTCCACCTGACAACTAAGTTAATATACTGAAAAATCAGAGGAATGTTTAACTAGCAATGAATGGCCAGTCGCTAACCAACTCAAATTACTACGTCATGCACCTGAAACAATAGAGCAGCTATGAAACTGAAGGAGCAATAAATGACATATTCAGAAGTATTACTGATAGATTGTCGGTAAATGGTCCATCACTCAACTATACCATTCATTCAACAATATAGGGGCTATAAGGTAAAATACAGCCTACTACAAGAAAAACAATGCAGTATGGTGAAGAAAAAAAAAAGTAGAACTAATTGTTCAGAATTCGTGGGTGTGTGTATTGGTCAGAACTTGAAATATCTCTCTCTCTCTCTCTCTCTCTCTCTCTCTCTCTCTCTCTCTCTCTCACACATACACACACACACACACACACACACACACTATACATCTAAGAACATTTTAGCAAAGCAACAATGGCTCTACATGTTACTGCTAATTCTGGTGACAAAAACATTAGAAAAGTGGATTACTTGGCATTCATCCATTGATTGATATAATACAGAATAATTGGGTTAACCGAAGCGTCCGATTCCACCCGTCGACACATCATGACGGTGTGGAGTTTAGTTTGTGAGTCACGTGTCTGTAGGTGTCGTTTTGATACGATCGGTGGTGCTCTCTGGTGGCGTGTTTGTGTGCTGTGTGTTAGGTGATGTTTTTGGTTTAGTTTGCAGGTGGCATATTGTTGTGGTCGGCAGTTCTCTCTGGTGGTGTGTTTATGGTTAGCGTGTTATGGGGCATATGGGGTTCATTTGCTTGGTAGCAATGCACGTGTGTGGTATCAGTGGTGACTGTACTTTCAGCAAAATATTTTGCTGTGAGTTAACGATTTTGGTTTATTTATGTCGACATTATTGTAGTTTTTTTCTGTTCGTCATGTGTGAATATTGGTAAATCGCTTTGTTTATGTCTTTGGTAGGTGTGGATATGACTGACAAGATCAACAGTTTTTGGTTGTCGGCGATGATGGGGGACAGTGCATCGCCTCTAATAAAATTTCTTCAGCTATTCGGCCTGCTGGCTGAAGTTGTGAAGTGTTCAGTTTGTCATAAAGAAATGAGGCTTACTAAAGTTCCAGAGTCTCAGATCAGAGACGGCTATATGTGGAGATATTGTAAGGATAACAGGTCAGGAGAAGTGTTTGATTCCAATTTTGTTGCATTTTTTGAGGTAGTGATGATTGTGAACGTGGCTGTAGTTTTGGGTTTCATGATTTGGTATCAGTAGTTTCTGTTGAACTATATAGGTCAAGGGAAGTGTTCAATTCCAGTGGTTATTGTTTTTAGTTGATTTAGGTAAGGTTGTGGTGGTTTTATTTTATCGTTTGGTTCAGTAATGTGTGTATTTTTAGTTTGTCCCCACCCAAAAACCCCCAATTTCCCTAGCTTGTCCCGTTAGTTTCATTATATTTTTGGAGGAATATGTATTTGACAGTTTTTCGATCTATTTTTGTGTTTGTTGTCTTGTTTAAGTTATGACGTCATAGTCGCGATATGGGAGTAGTTGTCAATGGTCGTTCCCGCCATATTGGTGACGTCATTGGTCAAAGCAGACCGGTGGAATCGGGCGTTTCTGTTAGCCCGAGTAATTTTCTGGCGCAATCCCCCACATATGCATAAAGCATTCATTACACACACAAACATTCTGTGCTGGTATCTGTCCATCCTCAAACTTCATGCACAAAAATGTTAAAAAAATAGGTATACTATAAATACTGTATGAAGAATTAAGCACTATTTGGAGATAACAGTAGCAGTACAGAAATAAAACGTGGGAACAAAAGCAGCTGCCACTATTTACAACGGGTCTGCACTGGCAGGCAATCGCTGTAAATTAAAGATACTAGCAAATAATGAAGGTCTTAAAAATCAATCTAAATAGTTTCTACTTGACTACTGCCGTAAATAATTTACGATTGTTAGTGGGCAAATGGATATACTTAGGTTATATTACTGAAATTTTTATTACATGCAAAGATTTTTAAAATAAACGAGCTCTGTCACCGGCTAGAAGCCGTGTTTTCAAAATGAAATTAATTTAACTTGTAAACATACTGGTAAGTTCCAAATAATGGCGATTGTCAAGAGTGCGATACACAGACCATACAAAACGCTACAGTAAAACTAATACCTAGGTGAAATAAATTAGGAATTAACTTATTTAGAGCAATGTTACAAGTAATACGTCCAAATCAAACAGGCACTCCGACTACACTAATTCATTTGGCGTCATTAAATAATCATGCTTTCGCGCGCCCTATAGCAAACAACTTAATCCTTTTTGATTAATAGCCATACAGACTGTGATTAGCGCTACAATAAGCACGTGAAATTATTACGTCATCCTCTTCCGCGTTACACCTATCAAATAGAATTCAACGAAAAACAATCTACACTATATACCATCTACTAATAATGGCTTTATCAAGTGTCTTGGCCACCCGGCAGAACATGGCTCACCCAAGCAATGAAGGAAAGGACGTATTATGGAATAAATGGAAAAATATTCAGGATATGAATATACTCACGCACTTTTATGCTACTATCCAGAATAATTTCTTAAAAATTAAAAATCATAAACTCACCTACAGGTTACGCAAAACAGGGACGCTACTTAGTACCTACAAGTAGCTTTCAACTAATCTCTGATACAACTACTGACCGAAACAAAATACTATCTGCATGTCATTTCAGTATATATGCCTGATTTTTCTTATAGCTCTAATTATAAAACACTCAGGGGTTATTTTGTTTACAGTAAACAGTCACATTCTACGCTACGAGATAAATCTAACAATGCAGGTTACGTTATAAGTCTGATCTTTTCTATTAAGTATTTTCGACTACAGCACATGTTCTGAATTGTTGGCGTTGCTGTAGGACGCCATACCAGTGATGATCCGATGAATGTTTTTGTGACTGTAAGTATCTCTGGTAGCGGGAGTTCGAGTGGTAAACTGACATTTTGAAAACAAGTGGGTATTACAAAGGTTTACGAAAACACAATGGGTAAGCTATTGTCCTTAATCAAAATTCAGCTATTATGACTGTTGGCGGATTTGTTTTTTACAAGAAGTTATGTGAATACTCACTTTCAGCTTTAATGAAAGCATATATAACTGAAATTAACATGTAGCTAATTTATGGTTTGGTACCAAAGTAAAAAATTTCACCACACAGGTGATGCTCTATTTATTTATTTATTTTATATATATTTATTGCACAAATCATTGACTTGCAGCTTTTGGAAACTTGAGAAGTAATAGCATGCAATAATTATCGGTATACTTCACAAGTATCGTTATACTTGGGGTAAAAGCATTTCGTATAAAATGTACGTTTGTGCAATAACTATGAAGGCGTATGGATTGTGCATAACGCACATATAAGTGAGGCGTGTATGGCAGCGGCTATGAGTAAGTAGTTATCCAAAGTAAAGCAGTCATTAATGTGATGACTGAACACAGCGTTGCTTTGCCTTGTGTGGCCCTGTTGGAGGTGGTATGCTGTTCCCTTCCTCCGACCTTTGAACTGAGTAGTGCAGATGTTTCTTTTAATGATTTTTCCCAGGGACAGTAGCGCTGTATTTTTTTCAGAGGTATTCCCGTATTCAGATTGTGTCATCTCATGTAAGCTGCACCCTACATGTCTGTAATGCAATCTTGATTTCTGCTGATGTTGACACTTATTTCAAACTTTGTTTCTGTCTATCATAGGGCAACTTATCGTGCTTTGAGTGGTTAAGTATGTAACCCTTCTCAAGAACTTTCCATTTACAGCTAGTAATCATGTTTATAAATAAAGTGAACCAAAACCTTTTGCCAGATTAAATTGTGCTGGACAACTAAACCCAGAACCTTGTACATGTATATTTCACAAACCACATGCTGGTGTGTGTGTGTGTGTGTGTGTGTGTGTGTGTGTGTGTGTGGTGCGGTGGCAGAGGGCACTTCTGGAATCATAATAATTTGCCCCCCTGCTGTGTTCCATTTGTGAATGGTGTGAAGAACAAATTGGCAAGCCTTCATGTGAGCTCATATTTCTCCTGCTTTTTTTTAAAGTAGTAGTTTCATGCATTGTAATTGTAAGAGAATAACATACTTTTGAAAGTACATTTCATGAGCTGTACTCTTGCAGTTAGTAAATTGGGCACAACTTATGACCCACCGTCAGTCAATTCTGAACATACCTCTCTTCTACTTTCCACACTTCATAGAAGCTAGTGCTGCTAGGTTGGGATTCATCCTGGAAACAATCATCTAGGTAGGCCATGGCTAAGCCATTTTCATTTGATATCTTTTCTTCCAGGCGTGCTAGCCTCTCAATGTTATCGTAGTTTCTGTGAAATTTGAAAAGCTGGTAAGAGATACAGGAAGAATTGAAGCTGTGAGGAGGGTTCCTGTGTGCCATGCTTGGTAGCTTGGTCAGCAAGAGCATTGTCCACAAATGACAATGCCCTGTGTTTGAGCCCCAGCCCAACACAATTTTTTTTTCTAGTAGGGTATTCCAAAACTGTATGCTCAGATGAAGAGTGAAAGATTGACTCTGGAAATAATCTATACTGTGTCATAACAGTCATAGTTCTCCTGCAATGTTGCAATATAACAAAATAGCATGAAATTAATGATTTATGAAATAATCCTTGACAGTATCATCATTATTAGGTTGGTGCTGAGTTGAGCAGTGTTATCTACTGTTCACGTAACAGTAATTGTTAACATTATAGATGATTCACTAAATGGAAGGTGTAAAGGTAACTCGTCAGGTGAAGATTATGTAATGTCCCCTCGCAACCCTCCTCATTCCTTGCATTTTTTGTGCTTTGTGTGCAATAGGTATGTACATGATACATATCAAAATACTCATCAGAGACATGACCAATATCTAATAGAGGTATTCTGAATTTATTTTGCAGTTTCAATTTTTATGATGAAAATTGCACATTACATGTGGCTAAATGCTCCTTATGTGGTGCGACACAAACATTAGGTTGTGCTAAATGTAATTTTATTACCATAAACTATTTTCTGCATTTTCGTTCATTGGCTTCAGTAACTCGCAATGAGATTATCACCTTCAAACCTTACCTAGACCTTAAGCTATGCTACATATCAGTGTAGTCAAGGTTCTGGGCAGTCAATAGGTACATTAAAAAAAGATAGAGAACCTTCTGATCTTTAGATAGCCTTCTTTTAGAGCTTAAAAGATCTTCAGTTGCATCTCTGAATGGCTGTAAAACTTGTATGCAATGCACACTGTTGTAACAAGATCGACCAGAGCTGTTTTTTTGCTGCTACATTTTGAGCCGAAGTTTGTTCTCAAGCGGTACGTTATAAGATCATAAATGTAATATTTCAAGCATGAAAAAAAATATTGTAAATCATATTTTTCAAATTTTGAAAAATAATGTTTAAGATCTTGTAAAGCACTACCTGAGAACGATCCATCACTTGAAATAGAGTAAACAGGTCTTGTGGATCCTGTTACAACACTATGCATTTAACACAGTTTGTTGAGGTTGCAGAACAGTCCACACAAAAATTACTCAATGCTCCAAAACTTTCCAGAGTTCTCTTTTATTACTACTGTAATTGTTAGTGTTACCATGATGTGTTTCAGTGATGCCCTTCTTCACAATAATTTCATATGTACATGCCCCCCCCCCCTACACACACACACACACACACACACACACACACACACACACACACACGGAGAGAGAGAGAGAGAGAGATACTCTTTGGATCTTACTCGGATAGTACAAAGTGTCTAATCTCTCATCAGTTTTGTTGTTGATGACATGTCCTTTTTTTGAAAGAATCATGTGTATTGACTGACTAAACACAAGCCAACATAAATGTGGAACCTGCTCCTATAGATGATTACTGTGCAGTGTATGTTTCCAGAAAGATTCTACAAGAAACATGGTACGTGTGATTTAGACCCAGTCTACCAAAAATCGTAGTAAATATCACATTATCATGGTGCAGGTAGTATTTAAGATATTTTCTCTGTTATACAATCCTGAGTAGGTTGTGTAGTGTTTGGCACTACGAACCTGCATCTTGGTGGTTTGTGGTTCAAATCCTCATTCTGCCATTCTAGATTTCCCATGTGACTTCGGAGGCTGTCCTAGTGAAGCATCTTGTGATACTATTCTTTGGTTAGCAGCTGGGGTCCCAAGTCAACTTGACACAATATTTTAATGCCCCAACTTACACTCATCATGATATCAGATGCTGCCACTGCTGAGTCGACTTGAAGACCCAGCTGCAATCGTAAAATGAATTTCTTTAGATGAATGTTGTTTTCTTTTATCTCACATCAGTAGACGGTCTACAGATTCAATGATTGAATGGATAATTAACTCTAAGGATCTTTCCTTCTCTCAGTTATTTAGTAGCAGATAATTTCAGGTGCATTTTGTGAATGCTGTTCCTGACACTCTGACCAGCATGGAATAAGTTAACACTGATCTTGGAACACTAGGGGGAAAGCTATAAGAAGGGATTTTCAGTTTTTTCACTAGATCTAGTGTAGATGATACCTAGAGCTAGAGTAAATACAGTCACTTTTCAAACAGTAACCATACAAGGACAGTAAGACACTTCAGTTTGGACTGAATCACATTTATGAAAGAGGATCGTCACTGTAACTACAGTAAAACCCCTATTCCATCTTTTTGTGCAGTCCAGACATAAAATTGCAAAATTGAGGAAAATGCAGAATTGAGGATACCAAAATATGAACAAAAACACATGTAATTGGCATATGTGGTTAAAAACTTGCAGACCTCTCCAATACTTTGTATAAAATCTGCTAAGTGAAGGAAATGAAACATACACTATAATGTTTATACAATAATTTGCGGTAATGAATTTCATCAGTTTTTAAAAAATCACAGATGTATGACAGCAAGTAAAAACGAATAAAAAATTGGAATTGGTATCAGTGTACAAGGTAATTGAGCTGTTTTCCGACGTGATACAAATACATATAGGTTCGAAACATGCATTTTTGAGAGATTATTCTTTGTGCTCACTCAGAAAAAAGCAAAAATTGATGAAAACATCAGAGCAGCAAAGTGGTTAAACCATAAGTATAAATGCTGACATTCACTTAATGACATACTTTGTCACCATTGCTGTTATTGTTTAATGTTTCTCTTATGAGCCACACTTCATATGTTCACCACTATTAAAGTGTTATTTTAGGCTTGATGAGAGAAACATAGACATGAAAAAATGAGTTTACTTCCCAACTGACATTACAAGCTTATTAGAAGATGGCTTAGTGAATTTCTCTGCACTGTGTAAGATGTAAATTTTAAAGAAATTTCAGATGCTACAGTTTTGCTTCATGCCCACTATCACTGCTGCCAATCTTTACAATGTAGTGTGTATGGTGTGTGTGGTGCAAAGTATATAAATGAGTAGTGTATGTAGTTGTTGTGACTGTATCATGTCAAATTTTGAACACAAAAGTCTTTAAAATGTGCTATAACAGAACCCTTGTTCCATTTCTGTCTGACATCTCTGTCATAGCACTCATCTACATGAAAAGTATATTTTCAACATTTCACAAAATGCTTTCACCCGTACTTGTACTCCTGTCACTGAAGGGCCACTCCCCCTCTCCATTCATCCAATAGGTGAGCTCATTTTACATGTGTTATTGTGGTGTGGTGGCTGCGTTGGCTATTTGGTGACTTAACGGGTCGCAAGCCAATAAGATTTCACTAACCAGAAAGGGGGCATCGTTTCTTCAATTATGACTGAGCATATTCTTTAAGAATCTGTGTTTGGATTTAAAAGATTGACAATTGATATTGTTGCCGAATACAGTACATCAGAAATATATGCATCAAGATGAGACTGATTTACAAGTGGCATAAGTAAAGGTGGTGGCTGGGCCCCTTCATCATGTATTGGCTCATTCCGGAACACTTTGCGTCGAGTGTCTCATTTTTCGATTACTGCTGCAAACCATCTGTCTTTTGAGCAACTTGTAACTTGTTCAGTCACACCAAAAGCCAATAGGAAGAAAACAGGACAAAGTCAAGTGAGATATTGAGTAAGAACGAAGAATCAAGGTAAACCTTACTAGGAAGAAATGTAAAATTCGGAAATTTTTAGCATTGATCTCATTGGTTTTTCACAGGGGCTATGAATTTTTGGTGTAGAATCGCGAAAAATGTAAAATTGGAGAATGAAAAATTGAAGTTCCACTGTAGTTCTATTTCATTTAGGCCTACCATATTCATGATTAGATTGGTTTGCTCTTTAAAAGGAAGTGAAACACTAATGCACACAAATGCTACTTTTGTAGAAATGTTGTTAGTATGTATAGTAACTCAAGTGGCCTCTATGGAAGTAGTACCATTTTGTAAGCACTTGGCATGTTTCGACGTTGGTGTTGCATCGGGTGAACAACATGAGCTATTTGTGTATTTTTTGATGTGTGACATATTTTACACTTACTAAAATATATGTGGCTATTACTCATCCATGACACAAATATTAAAATATTCCAGGATATTGTATTGTTGCTAAATAATAGCCCTGAATATTTTAATAAGTGTAACATTTCTGACTGTAACAGATTACATTTGACATCATATGTAGCTGAGGTCCACTTTTTTTAATTAGATTTCTTTAACAATGTCGTAGTTATAATGTGTGGTCACTTTGCATTAGTATGCCATTCCAGCTGACGATGCCTGTGCCCTCTATGCTCGGTAATTATGTAACATATCACCATCTTTATGTCAGGTGAATACAGGGTTATAAATACAAAATGAGATAGCGGTAATGGGGGGGGGGGGAGATTTAATAACGAATAAGAAAATAGGAATGCTGGCAAGCTGCTGTGAACAGTGTAGTGATCGTATTATCATAGCCAAGATAGACACAAAGCCAACACCCACCACAGTGGTACAAGTTTATATGCCAACCAGCTCTGCAGATGATGAAGAGACAGAAGAAATGTATGATGAGAGAAAATAAATAATTCAGATAGTTGAGGGAGGTGAATATTTACTTGTAATGGGGAACTGGAATTCGATAGTAAGAAAAGTAAGAGTAGTAAAAATTGTAGGTGAATATGGACTAGAGGAAAGGCATTAAAGAGGAAGCCACTTGCTAGAATTTTGCACAGAGCATAGTTTATTCTTTGCTGACACTTGGTTTAAGAATTGTGAAGGAAACTTGTATACATGGAAGATATCTGGAGACACTAGAAGGTTTTGGATTGATTATACAGTAGTAAGACAGAGATATCAAAACCAGGTTTTAAATTGTTAGTAATTTCCAGGGGTATATGTGTATTCAGTCACAATTTACTGGCTATGAACTGTAAATTGAACCTAATGAAGTTGCAAAAGTTCAGGAAATTGAGGTGGTGGGACCAGGATACATTAAAGAACCAGAGGTTGTTGGGGGTTTCAGGGGGAACATTGGGCAACAATTGACTAGAACAGGGGTAAGGAATACAGTAGAAGATGAATGGATAGCTTTGATAGATGAAACAGTGAAGGCAGCAGGGGATCAAATAGATGAAAAGACAAGATCTATTAGAAATCATTAGGTAACAAAGGATATATTTATTGAATTTAATTGATGAAGAGGGAAAATATAAAAGTGCAGCAAAGGAAGTAGGCGAAAGAGAATAGAAATGCCCAAAAAATTAGATTGACAGGAAGTGGAAAGTGATTTAATAGAAATAGCTAGAGGACAAATGTAAGTCCTTAGAAGCACATATAACTAGATGAGAGGCAGATACCACCCAAAGGAAATTTAAAGCAGCTTTTGGAGAAAAGAGAAACAGCTGTACGAATATGAAGAGCTGAGGTAGAAAACCAGCACTAAGCAAAAAAGAGAAAGCGGAGAGGTGGAAGGAATATATAGAGGTGTTACAGAATGGGGAAATTAATGTGAAGGCAGTATTGTAGAAAGCGAAGAGGGAGTAGATAAAAGGAAAGTGGGAGATATGACACTGTGAGAAACATTTGACAGTGCTGAAGACCTAAGCTGAAACAAGAGCCTTGGAGTAGACGACGACAGTCCCTTAGAACTGCCGATGTCCTTGGGAGAGCCAGCCAAGACAAAACTAGCTATTCCACATGGTGTCTAGGGTATATAAGACAGAGTAAATAAGAAGAATGTGATAATTCCAATTCCAAAGAAAGCAGGGGCTCACGGGTGTGAATATTATCAAACTATCAGTTTAATAAGTCATGGTTGCAAAATATTAACACAAATTCTTTCCAGAAGAATGGAAAACTGGTAGAAGCCAACCTTGGGGAAGATCATTTTATATTCCAGAGAAATGTAGGAACATGCGAGGCAATACTGACACTAAGACTTCTCTTAGAAGATAGGCTAAGGAATGGCAAATCTACATTTATAGCATTTGTAGATTTAAAGAAAACTTTTGAAAGTGTTGACTGAAATGTCCTTTTCAAAATTCTGGAGATAGCAGGGATAAAATACAGGGAGTGAAAGCCTATTGACAACTTGTACATAAACCTGTCAGCAGTTATGAGTTTAGGGGTATGTAAGCGAAGCAGTGATTGAGGAGGGAGTGAGACAGGACTGTAGCCTATTACCAATGTCAGTCAATCTGTTTATTGGAAAAGCAGTAAAGGAAACAAAAGAAAAATTTAGAGTAGGAATTAAAGTTCAGGGAGAAGAAATTTAAAAACTTTGGGGTTTGCCGATTACATTGTAATTCTGTTTGACACAGCAAAGGAATTGCAAGAGCAGTTAAGCAGAATGGACAGTGTCTTGAAAAGAGGATATAAAATGAACATCAACAAAAGCAAACCAAGGATAATGGAATGTAGTCTAATTAAAAAAGGTGATGCTGAGGGAATTAGATTAGGAAATGAGAAACTTAAAATAGTAGATGAGTTTTGTTATTTAGGCAGCAAAATAACTGATGATGACTGAAGTAGAGAGGATATAAAATGTAACCTGGCAGTGGCAACAGAAGCGTTTTTGAAGAAAAGAAATTTACTAAAACTGAATAAAGACTCAAGTGTTGGTAAGTCTTTTCTTAAAGTATTTGTAGGGAGTGTAGCCGCATATGGAAGTGAAAATTCAACAATAAACAGTTAAGACAAGAAGAGAATAGAGGCTTTTGAAATGTGATACTGCAGCAAAATGCTGAAGATTGGGTAGGTAGATCATGTAACTAATGAGATACTGAATTAAATTGGGGAGAAAAGAAATTTGTGATACAACCTGACGAGAAGGGATTGGTTGATAGGACACATTCTGAGATGTCAAGGGGCCACCAGTTTGGCATTGAATGGAAGTATGAGAAGTAAAAATTTGAAATGAAGAGGCTTGACAAGATAGAATGGCATGGAGAGCTGCATCAAACTATTCTTAGGACTGAAGACCACAACACACACATTACCATCCCAGTTCATTAGTATTTTGCGTATGCCACTTCGACTAGTCTGCTACAATAATCATTCAATTTGAATACACAGTTGTTCATTGTTGATGCAGCCTATGTAAATATTTCAAGGCCTCTCCACATAATAAATTATATCACTTTTGACATTACTTTTGGCTTTTCTGTTTCTTGTCTAGGCTGATTCCATTTGCCCTCATTGAAGATGTCAAGTCTTAATTATAACGTCTTGTATAATATCTTATTGAATAGGTTGTCAAATGATTGGATCAGGAGTAATCCGCTGAATTATACAGGGTGGTCCATCTGAAGTTTCGGATGAGATTATCTCGAAAACTATACATCGAGTAAAAATAGTGGGAAAGACGAGTTCGTAAGCTCAAAGGGGGACATCAAATGATACTACATATGACCTCCAGCCCCCACCCCCTTGGGTGGGGCTGGGGCAACTCTTAAATCTTAAGTGGAACTCCCGTTTTTTATTGCAGATTCGGATTATCCATAAAAAAGTAATCAAGTTTTGTCTGAAACATTTTTTAAACCATTGACAGATGCCACTAAAATCGAGAAAAAAGTAAAATTTGGAAAGAGCTCTGATTTATTTAGAATGATCCGAGAAGGACGCATCAAATTGATACAAAATGTGCACCAATTCTTTCATTACACCAAGTTAAGCTATTTTTGTACAAAATGTATTGTATCCTACTTTTAACGTTACCCAGGAACAACGACATGGACGTAGTAGAATGATGTTCCCATGGGATGCTTCATTAGTGTGAGTCCCCTTGCCTCTCACATGTTGGGGTGCTTCATTAGTGTGAGTCCCCTTGCCTCTCACAATTTGAGATGCTTAATTAATGAAATTAGCCATGAAGAAATTGTTCAAAATTATCCCCATTTGCTTCAATGCATAAAGTCAATCACCTGCAAAAGTTGTCCACAGTTTTGAGCAGCACATCCTGTGGCATGGCTGCACACGCTCTTCGAATGCGTTGCTCCATGTCGTTTCAGGTTGTATACTGTCTTTCATAATCAATATTTTTTAAATAACCCCACAAGAAAATATCAGGAGATGTTAGGTCTGGTGAACTTGGAGGCCACTGAATTGGTCCACCGCATCCTATCCACCGACCAGGTTACTGTAAATTTACAACATTCTGCACATTTTTAGCATAATGGGGAGCTGCTCCGTCCTGTTGAACCCACATTTGTTGCCTAGTTTCTAAATCAACATCTCCATTAAAACCAACAAATCATTGCGGAGAAGTTGTAAATAAGATTCCCCAGTAACATTTCGGTCAAAAAAATACGGCCCTATCAAGTAACCATTAAAATTCCACACCAGACCATTAACGACCACTTGTGTTGATTGTCAACGGGTCTGTGCCAGTGTGGATTGACAGGGAACCATTAATGACAATCATGATGATTTAATTCGCCATTGTTTTTGATTGTGGCTTCATCGGTGAACGCAACATATCTAAAAAAAAATCATTGTCACCTCTTTATCATTGCCAAGTCCCATTGGCAGAAATGCATGCGTATTTGCATGTCTTTCGGCATTAATGCCTGTGTCAGTGTGATATGATACGCATGTTATTTATATGCCTTCAAAATCCTCAAAACAGTTGATTTCGGTATTCCAAAGAATCACACGACTACTCATTTCTGGATCCAGTTGAACACAGGCAAGAACGGTAAGGGTACAAGCGTTATTTTCATTGTATTTGTGATGACGAGGTGGACGGTGCATGCATCCATTTCGAGCTCGTTGAGTGCAATTTCGAATAATGTTTTTGCTTGGATGCCGTCTATTGGGAAACGATCCACATACAATTGCACAGCTGCAGTGTAATTGTTATGGCATTCACCTAAAATTAACATCATATCAACAATCTCTGTAGGAGGATGGTGAGCCATGTTTTGCTAAAGAATAATTTACTTTTGTC
Source organism: Schistocerca americana (assembly GCF_021461395.2). Classification (NCBI taxonomy): domain Eukaryota; kingdom Metazoa; phylum Arthropoda; class Insecta; order Orthoptera; family Acrididae; genus Schistocerca; species Schistocerca americana. The sequence goes on from NC_060122.1 coordinate 613,875,769, forward strand.
AGTCGATGTTTACAGTTCACAGTCTGAAAGCGAAGTGGATCATTCTAAATAAATCGGAGTCCTTTCCCAATTTTAATTTTTCTCGATTTCAGCGCTGTCTGTCAATGGGTTAAAAAAATGTTTCAGACAAAACTTGATTACTTTTTTATGGAGAATCGGAATCTGCAACAAAAAATGGGGGTTTCCATTTAATATTTAAAAGTTCCCCCCACCCCACCCAAGGGGGTGTGGGCTAGGGGTCATGCGTAGTATCATTTGATGTCCCCCTTTAAGCATACAAACTTGTCTTACCTACTACTTTTACCCGATGTATAGTTTTTGAGATAATCTCATCCGAAACTTCCGAGGGACAACCCTGTAGATCCGTATCAGTAATGCCAATTTGTTGTAGGGTTTTGGGACATATACTGTGTTTCAACATTGTGAATTACCTGAAAGAAATCAATTTATTGACAGTCAGGATGGATTCAGAAAATCTCATTCTTGTGAAATACAACTAACTCTTTGTTCTCACAATTTAATGAGTGTTATCAACAGGAGATGTCAGATTGATTCAATGTTATCAGATTTCCAGTAAGATTTTGACACTGTTCCTCACAAGAGATTTTTAATCAAATTGTGTGCCTGAGGAGTATCACCTAAGTTGTGCGACATGGTTCCTGAGTTCCTGTCAGAAAGGTCACAGTTTGTAGTAATTGAAAGAAAGTAATAGAGTAAAACAGAAGTAATATCTGGCATTCCCCAAGGCTCCCTGCTGTTCCTGATCTACATAAACAACTCAGCTCTCTTATATTGTGTGGAGATGATGCTGTCATTTACATCTTGCCTAAATCATTTTGCAGTTGCTTTTAGTCATTGGATGACTTTACATGGTGTGAAAAGTGGCAATCGATTTTAACTAATGAAAAGTGTGATGTCGTTCACGTAAGTACAGAAAGAAATCCACTATAGTTTGGTTATGCAATAAATCACACAAATCTATTGGCTGTAAGTTCAATTAAATATTAAATATTTAGGTAGTACAATATTATGAATAACGTACATTGGAATAATCACATAGATAATGTGGGCAAAGCAAACTAAGAACTGTCATTTATTGACAGGACACTTAGAAAATGCAGCTGGACTACTAAAGAGACTGCTTACATATTTGTCTGCCATTTTCTAGAATATTGCTGTGTGGTATGTGATCTGCACCAGATGGGACTGATGGAGTATATAGGCAAGGCTCTAAGAAGAGCAGTTTGTTTTGTATTATCATGAAAGAGGGGAGAAAGTGTCACAGACATGATGTGTGAATTGAGGTGGCGATCAATAAAACAAAGACTTTTTCTTTGTGGTAGGATCGTCTCTTGAAATTTCAATCACCAATATTCTCCTCTGATTGCAAAAATATTCTGTTGGCACCCAACTACATAGGGAGAAATGATGATCATGATAAAATAAGAGAAATTATAGCTCGCACAGGAGGATTCAAGCGTTCATTTCTCCTGCATACTGTTTGAAAGTGCAATGGTTGAGAAATAACGTGAAGGTGGTTTGATGACCCTCTGCCAGGCACTTAATTTTGCATTTTGGAGTAGTAATGTAGATGTGTTTTTAATAAATATATTGTCAAATTAATCGCTATGGCAGCTTTTCACTAACTGTTAATGTCAAGGATGGTTGTAACTTGCCGCACATCACATCCTGAGGAATTCTTCAGTATACTCGACAGTAGCAAATGCCTCTAAAAGACTGGCCTAGCTGCAGGAATCGGAACGTTTAGCAGTGAGCAACATGTTCTTCAATCTTGGCATATTGTTACAAATTATTAAAATTTGGCGTTCTTAGTCCCTCAGCATTGATCTATTCATTCATTCACACACACACACACACACACACACACACACACACACACACACACACACACACACACACACAACAAATTATGACTAGCGCTAATCTGCTCAAACTGATAAATATGGTAATTACTATTAAATTACTTTGTAAGTATGCAGCAGGAACAGATTAATGAGGAGCATGAAAGTAAGCTCTATGCTTTTCAGGCACATTAGAAGAAGCTAGAAGAGGCCCAGTGAGAATGAAGGAAGGGAGTGGTGGTAAGAGGGATGGTTGGGAACTGGTATTTGGTAGGAAGGCTGAGAAAAGGGTGATGCTGTCTGACAGTTTTGTTGTGTCTACCAAAAACAGCTACCAGATTGTAGGGAAGAAGAGCCTCCATGAGGTGGAAGCCTAAAAATGGTATCAATTACAAAGTAAACTTCCCAAGTCACTTGCAGAAGCTACTTCTGCAATTTCCTTGACATGGAAACCCCTGCAGTAAGTCAACTTGTACAAGTTTTGTCAAGTTGCAGAAGTAGCTTCCACAAGTTAGTGATAGCTTTCACATGATAGTGAAAACAGTTTCTTTCGTCTTGCTGCACGTACCTGTTGAACTTGCCTGTTGCTGGAAGTTTTTCTCACACTTACAAAAGTTTCTTGTATTCACTACTAATACGAAAATATCACTGTCAAAAATGAATGGCAGACAGATGGGCCAAAACAATTGCACCATTGGAACCCCTAAACAAATACAACTGGCCAACATCAACCAAGGGAGTGCGAAATGAAGTTCCTGATTACTTTGTTTCACCAAAAGGAAAATTAGAATGGTAGTCTGAGATGTCTTTATATTTTATCTAATTTTTGATCTTAGTGTGAACATAAATGTGTTACATTTGTAATAATTATTGTTTGCAAAAATTGAAGAGTAACTAAAAGATAGTGTGTGCTATTATAAAAAGTTTTAAGAAAAACCCCTACAGTAGTGTACCAATACGTTTAAATCATGTATTTTAAATGGTAATTAAGTGGATGACGGGCAAATGTACTAAACAGAGTCAATGACTCCTGCATCGAATTTTGATAATATGTGACTCTACGTGACTATGCTTCACTAATATTATTTGTTAAGATCTCCTATAATTTTGCTTATTGTAATGATGCCATCTCTGTTCCGTACAAAGTGTCGTAATAGTTGTTAATAGTTACAATACCTTCAGAAGAAGACAGTTTTAAAACTGTTGAAACCATGGTGAGGGTTTAATAAATCTGTATTTTGTAGCTGGTTGGCTGTTAGTGTTTCCAATCCATAAATATGATTAAAAGGCAATCTCTTGGTGATACAGCTTGCAGCATTTTTGTATATGATTTTTAAGTATTGTATTGTGCAATAGACAAGAGATTTTCAAAACTTACATGCAAAATTCTCAGAAAGTTTTTAATCTGAGCGAAGTCCTCTGATTAGATCGTTCAGTAATGTTTCTTAAAACTCCTATGTATGTCTCTGTATGTATTTCTTCACCCAAATACTTCTTTCTTCATAATTTGTTGTTTTTATCATGGTTTTCCACTGATGATGATGATGATGATGATGATGATGATGATGATGATGCTACAACGGTGGCGGCTTCTCTGCTTCGTAAACACAGCTCTGTAAACTTCGTCTTGCTTCTCTCATAACGCAACTCTAGTGGAAACACTTCTGCAAGTACTTGAAATTAACTGGTTCAAGCAACTTGCAGAATTAAACTTCTGCAAGTTTTTATACTAGTCTGAACACCTCAGCAAGTGCTTACAGAAGTTAGTTGTTGAAGTTACTTGCTAGTGGACACTTGTCATAAGAATAACACAAGTTTTATGAAGAAGAAAATACTGCTAGGTAGCAGTCATTGCAGAGATGTATACCCTCAGTTACAGGAGAAGTTAGGGGAAGAGTATCAGGTCACCAGTATTTTCAAACAGAGTACTGGTCTGAATCATGTGATAATGTGTTTAGGGCAGGGTTGTACAGAATTGCTATTACCCCAGGCCACAAACACCTCAACGTGACTACGGAAAGGTAGCAAAAAAAAAAATTCCGATTTGGGATCCCCCTGCCCTATTGTCAGCTAGACTGGCTTGGCTCAAAAGAACTTAGCTTTCGAAGTGCCCATTCATCCTTCCTAGAAGGGAGTGAAAGATGAGAAAAAATAAATAATTAAAAAACATGAACAAAAGGTAAGGAATGGATCAGCACAATATTAATGACTAACAGCGTGGGGAATCGCAAGCAGCAGTCTGCATCCCTGGCGTAGGACATTAGTTGTAACCGTATCATTAAAGATGATCCGATAATGGATGGGATAGGAAGCAGCTTGGATAGGGAAGGAGTGCACAGGATAGGTGATGACATGAGTAAGACTACTTTCCCAAGTAGTAGCTCCAATGTGAGCACAGTTGAGCAGTTCTGGCAGCATCATTGGCCTTGTCGTGGCAGTGCTGTATGGCGAATTGGTGCAGAACTAGAGATAGCACTGATGACTGTTCACTGGACGCAGATTTCGTGGGTGCTGATAGGGCTATTTTGAGATGTTACTACACTAGGCATGGTCTGCTTTTCAACAGAACTGGTAAAGGACAGTTAGTGGAATTGGAATATAGAAGGTTGGCTTGGGGCCCCACATAGTCGAATATCTGTTGTCACGGTCAAGAGGACTAGGTCATTTTTGTGATTATTCCTTAAGTGTCTGTTGGTTCAGAATGTTTCTCAAGATATACATGAAAGGTTGAAAGTACAACACCACAGTGCACAAACAACACAGCAATTTGCTCAGAATTATTTAGTCTTCATCAAAATATGTAATCTTTTTAAAAATAAAGTACACCAGCTTGAAGTTGAATTGCAATCTTTCAGGAGTGATGTGATTGATGTGATATGCATTACAGAAAACTGTTGTAGAAATAGTGAAATACAGTACAGTGTGTTATTGTCATGTGGCTGTCCAAGTTGCTACTTTAGAGCTACAGATTTTAAAGGGTGGGGGATCACATCCTTATATCAGAGATTGCTTAGTTATTTTCATGTTCCATGAATCATTTGCGCAATAAAATTATTTTGTAAATATGTTTACATGCTGATCATTTACAAGAATTTGTGGTCTCCCCCCCCCCCTTCCTCCCCCCCCCCCCCACCCCCCCCCCCCCAAAAATTCTTCTATGGAATAGGATGAGTTGTCAAGGAGAAACTTTTGCAATTTATTCTTTGCTGTCTGTCTTGTATTTTATATCACTTTGTAAGTGTTAAAAACTTGTATTGCAGGATTGTGCACACCTTTCTCTGCTAAAGACAATCTTAATGTGACATAATGAGTGTCACTTTTTTCTTTTGGTTTTGTAGTTATGTACACCATTGTTCTTTTAGAATTGCAACAAACTTCATGAGAGAATAAATATACTGTGAAGTAATAGTCAAAATGCCTACAAGATGATCATGACTGAGCACCAGATATTATTCTTACAACATGGTTTTGAGCAGTTAAGACATTATTCCATATGACATTCACAAAATGGAAAGAAAAAAAAAAAGAAAAAAAAAAAACACGTAGTGCCCTTTGACTATAGTATGAATGAGTCACAGTTGGAATCTGCCAACTCGTACAACTATTTGGGTATAACACTTTATAGGGATATGAGATGGAGTGATTACATAGGCCCAGTCATGGGTAAAACAGATGGTAGACTTCGGCTCATTGGTAGAATATTCTTAAAAATAGACACAAGCTATCCTGAGAAAGCCTTCTTAAGAGCAAATGTCAGTGAGCTGAGTTGTTTTAAGAGTTCTAAAATGTGCTTTTTCGAATTGAGGTTACATCATAGAATTTTGAACTTCCTATCCTATTTATTATTTCCTCACGATGTGTTGTTCTTGTCATGGATGAAGTACCTCTGGATGGGCAGAACTGACTATGTTGCATCTTTTTAACATTGAGTGAGAGACCATATACAGAAAACCAGTCTATGATATGTATAAGACCATTATGTACCATTTCTTATGTTGCTGTTTGTATACCTGGATTGATTATAATACTAGCGCCAGCCACAAAAAGAATTAATTCTGCTTAATATGTGAAAGTTTGTTTACATACATAAGGAAGAATAGTGGGCCTAATTTTGAATCTTGAGGAACCACATATGTTATTTCTACCCTATCAGAACAACGTCCTTGGACTACCATGGGTGAATTACTAAGTACAACTTTTCTGCATTCTTTTGGTTGTATGTGACATTATCCATTAGTTGGCTATACCATCAGTTCCATAAAACCTCAGTTTATCTTGGAGGATATTGTTGTTCACCCAGACAAATAAATGCCTTACATAGGTTGCAGAAAATGCCAGCCAGCTCTATTTTCCTATTTAATGCTTGTAAAGTTTGTTGAGTGAACATGTAAATGACATTCTCAGTAGAGCAACTCTTGTGAACTGCAAGCCATGATATAATGAGGTTATTATTGTCACTCATGTGAGATATACTACTCCAGAATACATCATGTTCTAAAATGTTTTGCAAAATGATGTCTGTAGTGAAACAGTTTGATAGTTATTGACATCTCTCCTATCATCTTTCTTATAGATGTGTTTAACGATGACATAATTCAGTTTCTCTGGAAAATGTCTTCATTTAGTCATTTTGCAATACATACTTCAGATAAGACTGGGCTGCTTATATGCGAACAAATCTTTTGTACTCTATTGGAAACTCTATCAAATCCAGATGCACTTTTATTTTTAGAGAATATATATTGTTCTTAGTTCAGAAGGACAAGTTGGTGATACATTCATATGATTGAATTATATGAGCATTGCTTTTTCAACAAACTGTTGTGATTTTTCTCTTGAACTGTTTGTCCCCATATTTTCTATTACATTTAAGAAATGATTATCATATATTTATTTGCTACCTCTGGTTCATCATTTATAGCACTTCTTTTCAATTGAAGAGAGACATTATCTTGTTCTGATGCTGGTTGTCCTGTCACTTGTTTCAGCACATTCCCTGTAGCCGTAAGTCAGTCATTGGAATTACTGGTTTCTGATATAATGTGATGTTTAATCATTTTTCTTAGTAGTGGCACACATTTTGAAGATAGAGGAAATTTAATCACAATTAGTGTAGGTAAACACTGTGTATTGGCAGCCATTGAACTAACGAAGCATCTGTAAGAAATCAGTCATTCTGTTTGTGTACCACTCGCCTAATGGTAATGTGGACACTTTCTTTGTCACATTAATTGAACTCCAAGAACATGTCTCAGCTCTCAAAACTAATGATATAATAATATGTGGAGACTTGAATATTAACACAGGTATGGGGGGAGGAATTAATAATAATTTCAGTTATGAACACTTTCGCATGGCACAAACAGTAAATGGTGCTGCTAAGGTATCAAAAAGTTCAGCATCCGTCTTCGACTATGTGCTTACAAATATCAAAAGGTAAAATTTAAAATGGTTATAAAATATCTTGGCTCTCTGATCACTACTGTCTGATATTTAAGCTAAAGATAGGATTAATAAAATCTACAAAACTGCAGGCTTTTAAAAGAATCTTCTTGGAACATAAAATACGAATTTTTCCTAAGACATTCGAAAATCTAACATAGGATGAAGTGTATATGGAAAACGACGTAGATCCTGAAGTCTGTAAATTCAGCTCAGTGATTAAATTAATTTTTGAGGAGGCATTTACAAAAGTAGCCACTTCAACAGCAGCAGCAAAGGAAAATAGATGGGTAACAGTTAGTATTAGAATGTCCTTCCAGACAATTCAGTTTTTCAGTTCTTTACAAAAGTTCTACACTAATTCAAAAGCAAAGTATTATGAGATGTCATAACACATGAAACTGTAATATACAAATCAGAGCTGTGGCTGGAATAAAAGAAAAACCTGGGGAACAAAATTTGACAAAATTTTGTAAAACAATGGTAAATCGAGGATGGAATAGTGACACAATGGTGAAGAAGATATATTGCATCTTGCCATATGAAGGAGATGTTGAGTTGCAGATATATATAAGAAAAAGACTACTATGTTATTATTTATTATTATTTACATGTTATGGCCTTCATTGGATCACTCTAGTCAACTTCTATGTATTAGAGCCTTCAGCTTTCTTCTAAAGTGGAACACACACACACACACACACACACACACACACACACCTACACACCTTTCACTCACTCACTCTGTCTCTGGCAGCTGAGTCTGTCTTCAGCAGCCAGAGACAGCGATCTCGTGTGTGTGTGTGTGTGTGTGTGTGTGTGTGTGTGTGTGTGTGAGAGAGAGAGAGAGAGAGAGAGAGAGAGAGAGAGAGAGTGAGGGGCGGGGGGGGGGGGGGGGGTCGCGCACTGGTGTGTGCGTGTGGTTTTTTCTTCTTCTTTAGAAGAATGCGTTGTGGCCAAAAGCTCAAATGTATAGCAGTCATTTTGCTGTGGCTGTCTGTAACTCAACGTCTCCTCTATTCCTTTGGTCTCGTGGAAAAGCTGCAGTAAAACTTACTATGTAGCACATCCCATTGCTGACCACATGTTCTGAGTTTCCTGCAGTCACAGTTCTGCTATCGTATGGACAACAGGTGCACCACATTGTGGCAGTGAATTGGCATGGCAACTGGAAATGTACTCTAAAGTTGGTGTATGTGGGACAGCAAGATTCGTGTGGGCAAAACATCTAAACTGCACACAAATTCACTATGAAATTCTAGTGTTATATGAAATAAATGTAATGTGATGTCATAGTGAAATGATGCCAAACATTTGACCAAGGTTGCAGATGTGTTATGTTAATTGGTAAGAGAGCCCATCGACATTGACCACAGACGGCAATTTCCAGACAGTCGAAGAAATGATTTACAGCACTCACAGAATGACTACTGGAGGCGTTGCTCATTGGATATGCATCTCAATAGGCAGCCCTCATTCCATCATTTGAGATCATCTGCAGCATGGGAAATTTTGATTGTGCTGGGTTCTGCAATCATTGTCACCTGCATGCCACAAGCACAAGGTTTATGGCATCTCTGGATTTTTTTAAGCATTATTTCGTGGAACACGATGATTTCATAAACTGTGTCACTGTGGACAATGAGACATGGGCCTATTATTTCATACCTGCAACAGAGAGAGAGAGAGAATCTACGGATTGGAGACAAACCATCTCACCTCCACGGAAAAAATGCAAAATTGCACCATCAACAGGGAGTTGTGGTCTGATTTATTCAATTGTGGAGCACCCCACATGGGAATTAGATGACTGGTTGAATGTTCTGATCATAGTTTGGAAGTGCTTAACGTCTATGTTAAAAAATAGCAATGTGTGTATCACTTTGAAATGTAGTGCAGTATTCAATAAATGCTACTTGGCCTGCTATAATAATGTGTAAGTTACTTTCTGATGTCCCCTCATGAAACACATAAAGCACAAACAATGAATTACTAAGCAAGTACAGTGATGTTTCCCACAACAGAGCTTGAATTTGGGAAGACAATACAGAAATAATAATAACAACAAGAAATCAGCAGGCTTGGATGAAGATCCAGTCTCTGTTCTGAACAGTTGCTTAGATAGAGTACAAACTCCACTGACAAACATAATAAATATTTCTTTAAGTAAAGTATTTCTCCAGAGGACCTAAAGCACATTGAGTTGTGCCCTTACTAAAGAAGTGTAATGCAGAGAGTACTGAAACTACAGGCAAGTTGATGAAAGAATTCACGGGTGAACAGCTGGGTGTTAGTGTCCAGCGGACACAATGTTTCGGCAAGCGACAACATTGCCGTCATCAGGTGTACTGACAAACTGACCACCAAGGTGCCGGTGCTGGACTTTTATCCCCCCCCCCCCCCCCCCCCCAGGTATTCTGAACACGATCCACACCCACCCAAGCGCGGGGTGTCTAGCATCTGTTCCCTTCGCAGTCTGCCTCCAGGGGCACGTGCCCGTTCTCGAAGTTAGTTCGTGGTGAGAAGTCTCCTTTCTCCTTTCAATCAGATTCACAGCAGGTTCCCAGGCCTTACTAAGGATGTAACCGCTATCTCAATTGATCAGCAGTTCCCGTACTCAAATCTAGATAGATTCTTTAATGATACAGTCCCGGTATTTGTATGTCTTGTGTCAGAACCTTGGTCTGGCGTAATTCATTCTTTGTAATTGTGAGAAGCAATGTTCAGCAAGCACCTACTTGTTAGGCTGCTGCAGTCAGGTGAGCCATTGATGTTCTTGGCAACAATCTTTGATAGTATGCACTGTTTGACCTATGTAAGTTGTGTCACATTTGCAGGGAGTCTGGTGGACTCCAGATTTTTGTAGTCCCAGATTGTCCTTGACATTACCAAGCAGTGCCAGTGTCTTAATTGGTGGATGGAAGACAGTCTTCACTTGATTTTTTTGAAGAATTCTGGGCATCTTTTCCAATAAAGTGCCACAGAATGGAATAAATGCTAAACCCCCATCCTGCTCAGCTTTCTTTTCTGTTTCCTCCAGTTGTATGGTCATTTTCAAATGTAGAGCTCTCTGAATTTGTTTCTCTATGTAGTCGTTTTTCTGTTGAAGTTCTTGATTAAGGCTCTCATTGTGACAGAGTAAGGGCCATGTTAACCAATATTTTGAAGACACCATTCCTCTGCGCTTGATGGTGGCAGCTGTTTGCATGTAAGTAAAGGACGATGTGCGTCTTCTTATGGTACATGCCGTGGCCCAGTTTGCCATCTACTCTTATTTTAACCAAGACATCCAGAAGGGATCACTCCATCCACTTTGACTTCCATGGTAAACTTGACGTTCTGGTGTATGGAACTGAGATGCATGAGGAAACCATTCAGCTTGTCTCTACCATGTGGCCATATGATGAAGATGTCGTCAACATAGTGGAAGAAACAGGTAGGTTTCCACTGCGCTGAATCCAGGGCTTCCTCCTCGAAATGTTCCAGGAACAATTTGACGACGACTGATGAAAGTGGACTCCCCATGACTACTCCTTCTGTCTCCTTGTAGTATCCACAATCAAAGAGAAAGTATGTCAATGTCAGGACATGCCTAACAAGGTTGGTCGTCTCTGTGTCAAATTTCTGACCAATAAGTTCCAAGAGTTCCTGCAAAGGCACCCTCGTCAAGGGAGAGACAACATCGAAACTCACAAGGATGTCCGAATCATGAAGCCTGAAGTTGTTAAGATGCCCAACAAATATGATGTGGACATTTTCTGATGTAGGGGCTAATCATATCCTTCAGGTATTTTGCGAGTGAGTGTGTCAGAGCACCAATGTTGCTGACAATTGGCCGTAAAGACATTCCCTCTTTGTGTACCTTTAGGAATCCGTAAAGTCTCAGTGGAACACATGCTCTCTGTAGTAGCTTCTTCACATCATCAGTTAAGCCAAATTCTTTGAGAATAGCCATGGTCTTCCTCTCCACTCTCTCGGTAGGATAAGTGTTGATCTTCTGATGTGCACTGTCTTCTAGCAAGCCCTGCATTTTCTCAACGTAATCCTTATGAGATAAGATTACAGTTGTGTTGCCTTTGTCGGCTGGTAAGACCGATAGGTGCAGATTTGGGAGATGGTGCAAAGTTGAGTTCTCTCTTAAGCACTGGGAGCATGTCCTCATCCAGGTGCCTGCCTGTGACATTGATGATGGTCTCGCAGGGAACATCAGAAGTTTGTCGTTCTGATAAATGCTCGAATTTTGATGTCTGATGTCCAGTGCCCTTACTTTGTGCAGAGTACGCTGTGGCCCATGTAACACCATCAGTCCATTCCCATGTCCAGGAGTTGACCTGGTTGGTCAGCTGTAGATATAGTTTGAGAAATTCTCTGTTAGTCAAGTCTAGGTTCAAGCAAGTAAAATGTATTCGTTCACAAACCATGGCTAGGCTAGCACATTTCTTGATTCTTCTGGCTGCCGCTGAATCAGTGTGATGTGTCACCTTGGCAAAGTTTGGCACAACACACTAGACATGGCATCTCATAAGGAATGCAAATGCACTCAGTAAACGGCTTTACTACTGTCTGCGTTCTCAAAAATCAATCATGAAAGATAGACTAATGAGTTCCATGAATAAATAATGACCTTTTTAATGAAGCACACTTTGGTTTCCGAAGTGGGCGAAGTACAATATCAGCCATTACAGATATCACCATATTGGTACTTGAAGCTCTTGACGAAGATGAATAGCCTTGTTTTTAGACTTGTCCAAGGCTTTTGATACAGTTAAACATAAAATATTACTAAACAAATAGAAGCACTAGGTGCAAGAGGAAAAGCAAATGAAGGGTTCCAACCATTCCAGGGAAAAAAAGGTGCAAAAGATACAGATAGTTCACGAATCTGCCAATCATAAATTTTTAGTACAACAATTGTCAGACATGAATCATTAAGAACAAGTATACCTCGGGGTAGTATATTTTCCATTTCTGTTCTCTGCATATTTGTCTTTCCAGATGGAAAGGGATTTTGTTTGATGATAATGGCAGCATCATTGTTACTGATAAAAAACCAGCACCATTATTAAAGAAAGCAAATGAAATTTTCAAAGAGGTTTAAGATTGTCATTATGTAATAGATCAACAATGAACAGAAAGAAAACAAATAGTGTGCACTTCAGTGTAAAGAAAACAACTGTCACATTAAGCATAGGTGATAAATCTGTAGATTGTGTAACAAGCATGAAGTTTTTAGAGATGAGTATTGTCAGTTAACATGCCATGAACATTGAAAGATAAGGCAAAAAGACAGTCATCAGGATGTTCTGCTTTTAGGGCTCTATCCTGATTCTGGAACAGCCAGTGTCTTGTGGGGACATAGTATTCCCACAAACACTTAATTCTTAGTTGTGGAATTCTCTTCTGGTGATCGAAGGTACAAAACATGCACACAGTTTTTAAACTGCAGAAAAGGGCTGTAAAATAAATAAAAGCAGTAGTCAGGCTCATTGTAAAGAACTATTTAAAAAACTGTGTAACTTCTTCTAATGCACTAACAATACAGCTCCTTCAGTAAGTGTGACATAAAATTCGTCCCATGGTTCGTAATTATCATGTCTGGTACTCAGAACTACAACATCCAGTAGTTAACGATTACGTGTACAACTGCCACTGCCCGCTGATTTGGCATAGCAATCGACACCATCTGCCAAGAAAAGTGATTTATTATTTTTAATACAAATAGGTTTCATACTGGAGTACAATTGAACAATCCTAGTACATCAACTCCAATCATTTCAAAAGGTTCTGATGCTTCTGGTAACCTCTGCAACAGTACCCATTTATGATTCAAGTCAGCCCACTGTGCACACTATGCAATTTTTCACATATTGATCCACATCCAATTTTATTCCTATCTCTCGTCCACTCTCCAGTTTGTTGGTCTGCTGCTTTCATGATCAGATAACACATAATAATATGTTTCCCTTAAAATCTCCTCCTTAAACTTCACTGTTACTATTACCCACGGCCCTAGCCTCGTTTCCTGGCACAACAGTCCATCAGTTGTTAAACTGCAATTGTATCCTGCACTATTTAGTTCACTGTCAGTGCTCTACACTGCCTGCCAGACCACACCTCAGAACTTTCACCACTGCTACCTTCCTGCTTAATGTGTCTGCATTCCCTTATTGCTTCTCTGGCTTGTGTATGACTTCTTAGTCAAATTTGCTAAGTCTCAGGGCCCATCTCGCCAGCCTTTTAGTCCCAATAACCACTTCAGAGCAGTGTGGTCTGTCACTACCCTAAACTTTTTCCATAAAGATAACATCAAAAATATGTGATGCTGTAACTGAGGTGCGACATGTGCTTCTCTGCCATTCAGTAGTTCTTCCCTGCTGCATTCAGCTGTGTCGACATCTAGGCTACAGGATGCTCTTCACCATTAATCTCCTGGCTTAAAACACTTTCCAAATTATGGTCCCCCTGGGGGCTCACCACTCTTTGACGGACTTGTTCTTGGCTACCACGGGGCCCCAGCCTTTGCAACATTTTTTTCCTTTCGTGCTGCATGTCTATCCTCTTGCTATTCATTTTCCCCTCCCTTGGGGAACATGTCTGGGGGTGTTATTGGTAATGTGCTGCATTCTGTCGCTGACGTAAGAACAGTCTCACCTATGTTTTTTGCTCCCTTTTCCTTTCTTTGTTTCCCTTCTCCTCTCATTTCTCCGCTTCGGCAGTCAATCATCTTCCCACTCAACTTCAACAAAATGTAAACATAATGAGGCTAATGATTCAAAGACCCTTCGCACTGCACCACAGTTCCTAATGGTCTCACGTACTGAAGACTGTAAATCTGTTTAGTATTCAGAAAGATGTTGATGCAATTGCCGCCCCTGTGAAATCCTGCTCTCGTTTACGGAATGGCACTTTGCTTTGATTCTCAAACACATCAACTGCTTGCTGCCTCGCTTCTCCACAGTTAACCTGGTCATGTCAATGCCCATAGAACTTTGAATTCTTCCCGTGATGTAATTTACACAAGGCTGCTCGACAGTCTAACCGAGGTCAAAATCCAGTCTTACCTCTCTGATCAGGGTGTCATTGCAGTCTATTGTGTAATAAAAAGGTAGATTCCTCCTTAGTGCCCACCCACACTCTCTTTCTCATCTTTGATAGAGTGGTGCTTCCACCAAAGATCAAAGCAGGCTATGAAATTATCACAGTCTGGCTGTACATTTTGAATCCAATGCGCTGCTACCAGTGACATCATTTCAACCATCCAAATGTTTCACCTGTGATAGAGATGCCCACGAGGGCGATTGTCCACCTCCTTCTACCTGCTATATTAACTTTAATGGTGGCCATGCTGTTCAAGAGGTCTGGGTAAAGCAAAAAGTGCATTACCCAGTCGCTTGCAAGTTACTGACTAGTCGCAAACCATGCATTCTCCCGTCTGGTACCTATAGTTCTGTTCTTGTTACCCCTCGCTCCATGAAGGACATGGCCACATAGACATGCGACCTCCAGTCAAGCTCTGAGGTTGTGAAATCGCCCTGTGTCAAGGTAGGATTGCCATCCCGCCGTCCAGCTGTGCAACAAACCATCAAACTCTCACCTCAAGGGGTGAAGCCACCAGCTACACAACCAGTAGGCCAGAAAGGACAGGAGTACTGCTGTGATGACTTCGTCTGTCCCTCCAGCCAAACAACCCTGAGTCTTCCTCTAACCGGAAAGGCTCGAAGAAGTCCACCAAAGGCAAACGGTCTTCTCCTTCGCCAACTCGAAGATCCTCTTCGATGGTGTCGCCACAAGTCACCTTAGCCCGGCCGGCCTCCGTGTTGCTGGTGTGCACAAACAACCATTTTCAGCGTTTGACTCCACAGACCGACTGCACAAGCAAGTCGATGCTTCTGTAGACCCCATGGAGCAGGATCCTCCTGCTTCTGTGCCCTGTAGTCTGTAGCAGCGACTCCCCCACCCCCCTCCCCCGGCTGTCACTTGGCAGCCGACGAGGTGAGACCACTACATCTCTTCCTTATCATGACTCTCCTCCAATGGAACGTTCACGGCCTTAAGTCCCACAAAGAGGATTTACGGCTGCTTTTAGCATCACAGCATCCCCTTGTACTCTGCCTTCAGGACATGAAATTGCACCCTCACGACCGCTTTGTGCTTTCACATTTGTTTTGACCTTCCCCCTGAGGTCAGCATTCCATCTCATGGGGGCTTCATGCTGCTCATACAGGATGACATATATAGTCAACCCATCTCCCAGACTACCAATCTACAAGCTGTTAAAGTTCGCCTTTTCCTTCCCCACCTGCCTTTTTCCCTCTGTACCATTTATGTCCCTCTATCATTTGCTGCCACCAGGACAGACTTCCTTCAGCATATTGGGCAGCTACCTCCCCCATTTTTGCAACTCGGTCAATTTAATGCACATAATCCCTTTTGGGGTTATCCCAGGACCTGTCAGAGAGGTGCACTCTTGGCTGACCTTCTTAACCAACTTGACCTCTTCTGCCTTAACATCAGAGCACCCATTTTCCTTTATGACTCCTCGTACATAAATTCCCATTTGCACCTATCCGTGTGCACTGTCCAGCTTGCCCCTCGTCTTGAGTGGTTCTTTCTTTCTGACACCTACTCAAGTGACCATTTCCTGTGTGCTGTCCGTTTGCTGATTCCTACCCAATCTGCGTGCTCGCCCAAATGGCAGCTTCCTAAGGCTGACTGGCAGCTTTACTCCTCCCTGGTGACCGAAGAACAAGATTTCCCCAGTTGTGATGACCAGGTGGAATACCTCACAAACATTATCCTCACTGCTGCAGAATGTTCCATTCCTCATACTTCATCTTTACCATGTCGTGTCCCAGTCCCTTGGTGGACTGAGGCATGCCGTGACACAATTCAAGCATGGAGACGTGCTCTCCACGTTTTTAACCACTATCCTATGATGGCAAACTGCTTTCATTATAAACAGATGCGTGCAAAGTGTCATTGTGTTCTTCGAGATTGTAAAAATAAATTTCATTCACTAGTTCCTTTAACTGTTCCACCCCCTCCTCTGTCGTGTGGGGTGACCTCCAATGGCTCTGTGGGACCAAGATCCATTCCCCAATTTCCGGCCTGACAGTAGCTGATGATGTCATTGTGGACCCTATTACTATCTCCAATACCTTGGGCCGCCATTATGTGGAAGTTTCGAACTCTTCCCACTATCACTCTGCCTTCCTCTACTGGAAACGAGCGGAGGCGACTCGGGTGATACTCTTCTCTTCTCTGAATTGTGAGTACTGCAACGCCGCCTTTACTGTGGGGCAGTTCATCCCAATCCTCCGCCCCAGGGCCAGATGTCATCCACATTCAGATGTTGCAGCACCTTTCTCTTGCAGGTAAGCACTTTCTGCTTAACACGTACAACTGCATCTGGACAGAGGGCATGTATCCTGTATGCTGGCATGAAGCCACTGTCATACCCATACATAAGCCCAGTAAAGAGAAAAACCTTCCTTCTAGCTACCGTCCCATCTTTCTTACCAGCTGTGTTTGCAAGGTGATGGAACGTATGATTCATGCCCGGCTGGTATGGTGGTTCAAGTCTCGCAATTTACTGAAGAATGCACAGTGTCGATTTCAAGCACGGCATTCTGCAGTTGACCTTCTCATTACTTTGTCCACCCATGTCATGAATGGTTTTCTGTGGAAATCCCAGAATGTGGCCATGTTTTTTGATTTGGAGAACACCTACAACACCGGCTGGAGAACTGGTATCCTCTGTGCTCTTTACACGGTGGGCTTCCATGGGCGCCTGCCCTGTTTCCTTCAGGCGTTTTTAAAAGACCGAGTTTTCAAGGTGTGTGTGGGTTCTGCCTTGTCAGACACCTTTATCCAAGAAAACTGTGTGCCTCAGGGTTCCACCCTGAGTGTCGTCCTTTTTGCTATCATCATTAACCCTGTAATGGCGTGGCTCCCAGTGGGCATCTCCGGCTACCTTTTTGTTAACGATTTTGCCATCTATTGCAGTTCTCCGTGGACCTGTCTCACTGAGTGGTGTCTTCAGTGATGTCTTGACTGTCTTTACTCCTGGAGCATCGACAATGGCTTTCGCTTTTCCACGGACAAAACTGTCTGTATGAATTTCTGGCGGTACCAATGGTTTCTCCCACCATCTGTACGTCCTGGGCCTGTTGCCCTTCCGTTCGTTGAAACTACGAAATCCCTGGGGCTCATGCTCAATAGGAAACACTCTTGGTCTTGCGTCTTACCTGGCAGCCTGCTGTATTCAGTTCCTCAGTGTCCTATGTGTCCTCAATGGTACTTCTTGGAGTGCTGATTGAACCACCCTCCTCTGTTTGTATAGGTCCCTTATCTGTTCGAAACTCGATGATGGGTTCTTTGGATATGTGTATGCACATCCATCCCTCTTACGTCATCTCAACATTATCCCCAACATGACATCTGTTTGGCCACGGGTGCCTTTTACACTAGCTCGGTTGAGAGTCTGTGTGCTGAAGCTGATGAACTACCACTGTCCTACCGCCGTGACTTTCTCCTTGGCAGGTATGCATGCCATTTGTCTGTCATATGTGGCCACTCATCCCATGCATCTGCCTTCGATGATTCTTTTGATCACCAGGATGGGGCGCGTCCCAATTCTCTGTTACCTCCGGGAGTCAGCTTTTGGCACTTGCTATGGAGGCTTAACTTCACATTATCTGCAACTTTCCCGATGGGTGTGAACCATTCACCACCTTGGCTTTGTGAAGCAGTCCGTGTCAACTTTGACCTTCATTCGCTTCCTAAGGACAGTACTCCAGCCTCGGTCTATCGCCTTCAGTTTCATGACCTTCGCATGGAACTTCCCGATAGTACCTTTATATACATTGATGGCTTTCGGACTGACCGTGAGGTCGGGTGTGCCTTCATCACTGGCACCCATGTCTTTCAATATCGGCTTCCGGCACGCTGTTTAGTATTCGCAGCCAAGCTCTTTGCCCTGTATCAGACCATGAAGTACATCCAGTGACACAGCCTTCTCAATTGTGTCCTCTGCTTGGACTCACTCAGCACCCTTCAAAGTCTATGTGCGCTGTACACTGCCCATCCCTTAGTGCAGTGGGTCCAGGAAAACTGTCTCTTGCTCACTCTTGGTGGAGCCAGTGTGATGCTTCTGTGGGTTCCTGGTCATGTCTGTCTGCCAGGAAATGAGGCTGCTGATGCTGCTGCCAAGGCTGCCGTCCTCTTACCTCAGCCCGTGAGTTCCTATGTTCCCCCCGATGATCTCTGTGTTGCTGTCTGTCAGGAGGTGGTGTCCCTTTGGCACCGCCAATTTTTCCTCCCTTCATAGGAATAGGCTCAGGATTATTAAGCCTCTCCCAGCAGTTGGGCGCCCTCATCTCGGCCGTCCCGTCGGAAGGAGGTAATTTTAACTAGGCTGCGTATTGGGCACTGCCTTTTTAGCCATCGTCATTTGATAAGTGGCACTAACCCACCACTTTGTACACAATGCACCCAAGTTTTAACTGTCCGCCACTTCCTGATGGAATGCCCATTTTTTAACTGTTTACGTTCCCCTTTGGTTTTGCTGTCTGAGTTATTAGCTGTTTTAGCAAATGACGCACGGGCTGTCAACCGCGTTTTATTTTTTGTCTGACAGAGCAATATGGCGAAGGCCAAAAATTTTTAGTTTTGGTCCTTCGTTTCTGTATGACGTCTTTTTAGCCCCTTTTCCACGTGCCTATTTTTAGCTGTCTTCTATGACATCAATTGGGACTCCTGTATAGTCATTTTTAACTCTTCCCTGTCTTTGTGCTATATTTTTGACTTGGGTGTGTATAGCCCCAGTTGTTTTTTGTGCCCTAAAGCAAAAACCAAAACCAAAACCAAACCAAAATATGGTTAGATGTGTCACAGGAAGGGATAAACTCCTTCAGAAAGTCTGGAATTATACTAGAAATGAGTTTTATATGTCAAAACTCTCTTTAATTCCTCAAACACACCCTGATGCTCCTCTGTCCAAATGAATTTCACACCTTTCATTAGCTAGTGTGTGTGTGGTCATGCTGTGTCAGCAAACCTGTAGTAATTTGAGGCTCCCAAAAAAGATTGCAGTCCCTTTATTGACTTAGGCATTGGAACTCTTGTACTAGCCCCAGGTCTGTCGTCACTCTATCTTCACTAATTACATACCCTAAAATCCCACCTCTTCTAATGCAGGGGTCCCGCGTTCGTTTCCTGGCCGGGTTGGGGATTTTTTCTGCCCGGGGACTGGGTGTTTGTGTCGTCGTCATCATTTGTGAAAGTGGCTAAATTCAACCATGCAAAGATTGGGACTTTGTACGTGTGCTGATAATTGCACAGTTGAGGACCCCACAAACCAATCATCATCATCATCTAATACAAAATGGCGCTTCTCTGTGCATAAGACGCACAGCCCTCAGTCTTTTAAAATCTTTCTTTGGGTGTTGTATATGCTGCACCGTGACTTTTGACAGTACAATGATATCGTCCAGGTAAGCTACACACAGACATGGTTTCAAACCTCACAACACACTCTCCAATAATCTACACACAGTTTTCAATCCAAACAGCATTCTCTTGAACCGTTAGTATTCCCATGGTACCGAAAATTCTATATCGGTCACGGCCATCCTTTGGAAACAACATCCAATTGATTGGAACCATTCCTCAAATCTATGGTAAAAATGTACCAACATTATCCCAAGTTACCAACAGTCTCAGTAATATTGGTGATTGGATATACATTTGCTGCAGTCTTGCTATTCAAGAGGCAGTAGTCACAGGAGAATGTGTGTTTTCTAAAACCATCCCTAAACTGTTTTGATGTGACCCTGATTCCTGTACCCCATGGACTACTACTCACTTCCATTATCCATTCAGCTAACTGATCGTTAATAAAATCTTCCTTAATCAGCTGCAAATACCTTGGAATGTGATATGGTTTCTGATACACCAGTGTTGCATATCCTGTTGGTGTTTTGTGTTGAGGCACAGGCTTTGCTGGCAAAAGTAAATCCTCAGATTCGAACAGCAACCCTTCCATCTGCCCCTCCTCCCTCATGCTCCCTCTCTCTCTCTCTCTCTCTCTCTCTCTCTCTCTCTCTCTCTCTCTCTCTCTCTCTCTCTCAGCATATATATATGCTGCAAAGGTTACCAAAGATCAGTTTTAGCACAATGTTGAGACAAAAATCTAACACCAAGACCATGCTGTAGCCCTTGCTCGCATACCCATACACATTGCTTAAATCAAACACCCTTACACGAAAATCCATGTCCAACTACTCCAATGGTCCCACATCATTGTCCTCAACACCACATAACCTGTAGTGTGACAGGTTGCATTGCCTTCGACCCACTAAGTTTGTACTGGCAACAGGCACATGCAACCCTGTGTCCACTAAAAACTTGTACTCTTTACCTCTTACACCATCTATTACTGCACACTCCACCTCTGCATAAGTATTTATTACATCCAATTGTAAGAGGAAAGTCTTCAGGTGGACTTGGGGGTTCTCTCTTGCAATTAACAGCTGCCTTCCATCTCATTTTCCACCCCTTTGTCTATTATCCAAGTTCTCCTACTGATACGCCCCATTTCTTGTATTTCCCTGTGTCTGGTGACGCTGACTGTGTAAACTGCCTTTCTTTCCATCTCTGTAACTCTTAATGTTCACAGAACATACCTCATGTCTATCTCCTAACCTGTTTTATGTAAATTTCTTCGCATTCCTTTTAAAACGTTACAGCTGAATGTAGATCCTTTGCTGCACCTGTACACACCCTTCTTGACATGTCCAGCAGCAGTCCCATCAGAAAAAGCATTGAGTGCCCTCTCTCTAGCTTCTTGCAGCAAAACTGCGTTTGATGCATCACACTGCCCTTACTTGTACGTGTGCTCATTACAATTATTCTGTCTGTAAAATCGACATTCTCCATCTCTCTTCACAGTTATGCACAACTACTCCTGAAAATACATCACACTATTGTCTTTTTTATAGCTTGGCAAAAGCCCTTTCTCCAACTGCTCAAGCGGACTGTGTTCTTTAACGCTTCTGTACATGTCACGTACATTTTCACTTTCTCACTGGTCGCAATTTTGCTACCCGCAATAATTACACAGTTCTGCAACATAAAAATTGTTTCAAATTTATTAAGTGGTTTTTATAGTGTTTTCAATGCTGATTTCAGGAAAAATAGTGAAAAAATGCCATCACATACAGTTATTTCACAAACTGCTTGTCTAGTTTTAGCTTTTTTTGATATTTCAGCACTCTAGTGAGTTTCAATTTTGGTTTTTAGGGTCTCCATAAACTGTTATTTAGCCGTTTTTATATTAGATATACATAAAATAAAGATTGTTCAGGAGAAACCAGCAGTATTTTCAGGTCAGTGCCTGTATGTCGGTCTGCCCCCCCACCCCACCCCCCACCCACCCATCACCAAGCAATGGGCTTCTGCTATTGTCTTTCAGTTCATAGTACGAGGTGCATTCAAGTTCTAAGGCCTCCGATTTTTTTTCTCCGGACTGGAAAGAGATAGAAACATGCGCATTGTTTTAAAATGAGGCCGCATTCATTGTCAATACGTCCCAGAGATGGCAGCACCGTACGGCAGATGGAATTTTACTGCCAGCGGCGAGAATGAGAACTGTTTTAAATACTTAAAATGGCGACGTTTTCCTTACTTGAACAGCGTGCAATCATTCGTTTTCTGAATTTGCGTGGTGTGAAACCAATTGAAATTCATCGACAGTTGAGGGAGACGTGTGGCGATGGAGTTATGGCTGTGTCGAAAGTGCGTTCGTCGGTGCGACAGTTTAATGAAGGCAGAACATCGTGTGACAACAAACCGAAACAACCTCGGGCTCGCACAAGCCGGTCTGACATGATCGAGAAAGTGGA
The DNA here is from genome assembly GCF_021461395.2 of Schistocerca americana. Lineage (NCBI taxonomy): Eukaryota > Metazoa > Arthropoda > Insecta > Orthoptera > Acrididae > Schistocerca > Schistocerca americana. The sequence goes on from NC_060122.1 coordinate 613,897,976, forward strand.
GAGAATTGTTTTGGGGGATCGCCGAATGACTGTTGAACAGTTCGCCTCCAGAGTTGGCATTTCTGTGGGTTCTGTGCACACAATCCTGCATGACGACCTGAAAATGCGAAAAGTGTCATCCAGGTGGATGCCACGAATGCTGATGGATGACCACATGGCTGCCCGTGTGGCATGTTGCCAAGCAATGTTGATGCGCAACGACAGCATGAATGGGACTTTCTTTTCGTCGGTTGTGACAATAGATGAGACGTGGATGCCATTTTTCAACAAAGCGCCAGTCAGCTCAATGGAGGCACACAGATTCACCGCCACCAAAAAAATTTCGGGTAACCGCCAGTGCTAAAAAAATGATGGTGTCCATGCTCTGGGACAGCGAGGACGTAATCCTTACCCATTGTGTTCCAAAGGGCACTACGGTAACAGGTGCATCCTACAAAAATGTTTTGAAGAACAAATTCCTTCCTGCACTGCAACAAAAACGTCCGGGAAGGGCTGCGCGTGTGCTGTTTCACCAAGACAACGCACCCACACATCGAGCTAATGTTACGCAACAGTTTCTTCGTGATAACAGCTTTGAAGTGATTCCTCATGCTCCCTACTCACCTGACCTGGCTCCTAGTGACTTTTGGCTTTTTCCAACAATGAAAGATACTCTCCGTGGCCGCACATTCACCAGCCGTGCTGCTATTGCCTCAGCGATTTTCCAGTGGTCAAAACAGACTCCTAAAGAAGCCTTCGCCGCTGCCGTGGAATCATGGCGTCAGCGTTGTGAAAAATGTGTACGTCTGCAGGGCGATTACGTCGAGAAGTAACGCCAGTTTCATCGGTTTCGGGTGAGTAGTTAATTAGAAAAAAAAATCGGAGTCCTTAGAACTTGAATGCACCTCGTATCTCTTCACTCTGTGCTGTTCATGTGTTGTTGTTACTAGAGCTTTAAAGTAGTGACTGTTTTCTTGTGTTGTGAAGTTGTTTTATGGGCAATGGCTACCAGAGGATGCATAAACTCGCCAGATTGCTTCTGCTACATTCATGGTAACTATACCGTTAAAAAAGCAACAAAAAAACATTCCTGATTTTGCTGAAGAAGTATATTTTGCCCATTTTGTTATAAAGTTAGGCGATCAAGATAAGCCTTGTGCCCCACACAAAGTTTGTTTAGTGTGAAGAACTGAGGCAATGGTTTCAATGTAAAAAGCAATCCTTACGTTTTGGAACACCAATGGCGTGGAGGGAGCCCAATAATCATAGTGATGACTGCTATTTTTGTTCTTGCAATGTACGAGGTTTCAATTTGAAAAATAAAAATAAAATTTCTTACCCTAACATTCAATCAGCCATTTGCCTTGTTCATCATGGACCGGAAGTACCAATACTCTCCTCCAGACTCTTTGGATGATATAGATGATCATGATCCTGGCACAACAGATCCCATTCCATTCTCACAATCTGAACTGAACAATTTAGTTAGAGACCTAGGCCTTTCTAAAGAATCGGCAGAGGTTTTAAGATCTAGATTGAAAGATAAACGTATGTTGGCTCTGGGTACATCCTTTTCTTGGTATCAATCGAGGGAAAAGAAGTTTGTATCTTTCTTCTCTCAAGAAGTTGGCCTGGTGTTTTGCAGTGATGTTTGTGGACTTGTGGCATGTTTCAAAATAGAATATGCTCGTGATGAGTAGAGACTTTTTATTTATTCTTCAAAAAGAAGTCTTAAATCAGTACTTCTACACAATGGCAATAAGCATGCTTCTATACCACTTGGACACTCGGTTCACTTAAAAGAATGTTGCAAAAACCTCGAACTGGTTTTAAGCAAACTCTGCTATTCAGACCACAAATGGACACTATGTGGTGATTTAAAAGTGATTTCAATGTTGCTTGGTCAACAAAGTAGCTATACAAAGCTCCCTTGTTTTCTCTGTGAATGGGACAATAGAGACAGAAAGCAACACTACATAAAAAAAGCTTGGCCCTTGATAAAACCTTACAGGAAGGGGTTAAAAATGTTGAGAGGAAAACCCTTGTGGATCCCATAAAGGTGTTTCTTCCACCACTTCACATTAAGTTAGGACTGATGAAACAATTTTTTAAGCCATTGCCAAAAGAAGGGGTATGTTTCCAATATCTTTGTGGACAGTTTCCTGGTTTATCCAAAGCAAAGCTACAGGAAGGAATCTTTGTTGGACCAGACATTAGAAAACTTACGACAGATCGCAAATTTGTGGACAAAATGGAAACAAAAGAAAAGGCAGCATGGACATCTTTTAAATTAGTTATTACCAGTTTCCTAGGATACAGAAGATATCCAAACTACAGGACAATCATCGCAGACATGCTCGACAACTTTAAGAAGCTGGGCTGTAACATGAGAATTAAAGTTCGTTTTCTCGACTCACATCTTGATTACTTCCCTTCAAACCTTGGTGATGTAAATGAAGAGCAGGCCTGGTACATTGCGTCAGTGGTCAGCTGACTGCTGAATTCTGATCGCTGGCTGCCAGCCACCATGCGCTGCGATGGTGATGCAGTAGTCGCACAACAGCGGTCCCCTTACATAGGCCAGCCACGTACTTTTCACACCAACGGTGTGCACTTGACAATGCTTTGTTCACAATGGCAGCAGGCATTGCCCAGCTACATCATGGTGAGGGATGTCCACCACATAGAGGCACCGATCCTGCAATTGCAATAGACAGATGGTGTGCATGGAGTGACCAGCTCCTTGAGCAGGAGTCAAGCATACTGACGGAGATGATGTGTTGTGACCAGCTGCTTTATTGCACAAATCCGGGGAGGGGCTTGGTGTGTGGAGCTGTTGCCCTGCAGTTGCCTTGAACCATTGATTTCTAGGCCTTGAACCGATAACTTGTACTGGCAGATCCTTGTGGTTTTGTTGTCCAGCAGCACAGCTCCGTCATCCTGGTTGGTCTGAGAGACTCAGAATAATTCTATTACAAAATGACTAGTACTTACAGCTAGCAGTGACCCACTTGTGCATATGTGCTACTCCCGGTCACATATCCTAGGACACTACTGCTACTGTCAGTCCGGAAATCTGCCTTGCCCCTTGCTGCACTAGTCTGTGCAGTACTGCTGAGTTTGCTGTTTCAGCAAGCTAACTGCTTCAAAACATTGCTCTGGCCTGGTTGAATTGTTAGTGACAACAGCCCATGCTCGCCTGCTGTCAGTGCAGCTGCAATACACTGCTCAGGCTTGCACTAATACACCCATGTTTGGTCGTTACGTTACACTTTCATTTACAGAATTATTTGTAAATAACTCCAGACTTTCAGAATATGACTGTATGAAAATTACATGATATTCAGGAAAATGGCACCTATCAGTGGATACAGCATCTCTCAAAGTTTAGCTTCTTAATATGCACCAAGGTTTAGTAACAGGCACATTTCTAGGCGGAAGGCGTATAAGAACATTTAGACACAACATCCACTCCATGTTGATGCATTGAATTAGTTTGTGCCTGCAGATTGGCGCCAATGAAAAGATTGCTAAAGTGACCTGTTGTCATGCTTTTCCGGGCAGTGACTTGAATGTCTGCGTCACAAACAGTGCCCATATTGACCACTTGCAGTGTGAATAAAAACTTGTAGAGATGCTTTATCAACTGATGTGCATCATTTTTCTTTGTTTGGTAGTTTTTTGTGCAGCGGCCTTCTGGAACTCTGAAGGTACCTACGAATAACCTCAAATATCTTGAACAATTGAAAGTCCAGGTTGTAATATCAACAATATTGTGAAAAGAATAAATTGGTACTCACCATGAGGATGACATGTTGAGTTCCTGACAGGCATAATGAAGAAACTGTTCACCAGAGCAGCTCGAGACCACAGTCATGTGTACATCAGGTGTGCTTGCTTGTGTGAATATTTGTGTGTTTCCTCTGCTGAAGAAAGCTTTGGCCAAAAGCTCAATGTGTAACAGTCATCTCATTGTGTCTGTCTGCTACTCAACCTGTCATCTTTATGGGGAGTGGCAGTTATATTGTGTATCTTGACTTATTCTACATCCACAGAGGTTCTCCTGGTTGAAGTGATCTATGAAGCATGATGAATTAATTTATTGGTGAATGCTGGCATTGTGAAGGCTGCTATACAGTCTGTGCAGTAAGAAACATGAAGTCTTAAATCTTATAGCCTAGATTAGATTATGTTATTCATTGCATAAACCAGTAAGTGAGCAGCCCAAGATGGGTGTATGGAACATATCAGGAAAAAACATGTGGGAATCTTGATATTACTCAGTAATCACTTTGCTCTCATTTAATGTTCATTCGGCAGATTCGTGTAGAAGTACTCTTAAAGGGTGTGTGACCTCCTTAGAATTCAAAGTCCAGCTTTTTCCCATCTTGGTTCGTCGTTGTAAAGTTTTTCTGCTCCCTCCTCTAAACACCTGGATGAGATGTATTGTTCATAGTACATAATTCATTCATATGCTGAGTTATTCCTTTTATTATTATTATTATTATTATTATTATTATTATTATTATTTGCAGTAATTTCATAGCTTCACTTGTTCATAGACATTCCATTAAAGATGGAAATGCATTGTTTGTGTTTCCCTGTATCTCCACATTAATGTTTTTAGTCCAAAAAGTATTTTCTTGCTGAATTTATTAACAGACGTTCTTAATGTAAGCATATTATTATTTCCCCTATTGTCTCTTTATCCAGTACTTGTAATTACTGGATAAAGAGACAATAGTACGAGAATTAGTGCTTTGAATCAAATGTGTCTGTCTTAAATGTTGACCTTTCTTTCAGATTATGGAGAAGAATGTGAACAGCTAATATGCACTGTTGCACATTGTAGAAAAGTGTACCCAGAAGCTTGTTCTGAAAGCTTAATAAAGACTAAAAGATTGAAACTTAATTCTGTGGTGAGTGTTTTCAAATATAGTTTCCACCTAATATTTACTTACAAACATCTGTAATTGTCAGTGCTTCAATACCACCTGTGTATGTTGTTATTTTGTTATATTGCTGACATGTAACTGTGGGCAAGGATAGTGTTGGTATAAGTGGGTATAATTTAGCATCTTACACTTGTAGATCTAGGATGGATAAAGGAGGAGTTGCCATTTTTCTAAAACAAGGGTATAAATGCAAAACTGTAGAAGTAAGCAAATTTTGTATTGATCAGCACTTTGAGGTTTGTGCATGTGAACTTCAGCTAGATAATGTAGTAATGATATTAGCAACAGTCTACAGGTCCCCATTAGGAGACTGGGAGCTGTGCATAAAAAAGTTTGACTCCCTATTATGCTGTCTAGCAGACAAAAAGAAGAAGTTATTAATCTGTGGTGATTTCAATGTAAACTTTCTAAGTAATTTTGATAGGAAAAGTGAACTAGAAGTGTTATTAACAACATATAACTTAGAATCAGTGATCAATTTTCCTACACGTATAGCTCAGGACAGTAGCTAATAGATAATGTATCTGTACAGAAAGAGGGTGTAAAACACACACATGCTTTCCCTGTGGTAAATGGATTGTCAGACCATGATGCACAACTGATTAACTTACAAAACCTAACAGGGTGTACAGTTCAGAAACCATTAAGTAAAAGTGTGAGGTCGTTCAACCCAGTATCTATACAGCACTTCAGAGAAAGCTTAAGAAATGTTAATTGGGGAGATGTATATAATGAGCCAAATGCTAATAAGTGCAAAATATTTCTTGATAAATTTATATCTCTCTTTGAACATTGTTTCCCAAAGAAAATTACTAAGTGTAAACCACACACTTTTCAAAGAAACCTTGGATTACTACAGGTATTCGGCTGGTCCCGGCGGAGGTTTGAGTCCTCCCTTGGGTGTGTGTGTGTGTGTGTGTGTGTGTGTGTGTGTGTGTGTGTGTGTGTGTGTCCTTAGGATAATTTAGGTTAGGTAGTGTGTAAGCTTAGGGACTGATGACCTTAGCAGTTAAGTCCCATAAGATTTCACACACATTTACACACTACAGGTATTAAAGTGTCTTCAGAAAGAAAAAGAAAACTGTATGAGACAGCAAGAACTAGTAAAGATCCAGAAGTAGTTTTACACTGTAAAAATTATTGTATCATACTGAGAAAAGTTGTTTGGAAATCAAGAAATATGTATGTTGGAGAAGAAATTAACAACTCCGGCAATAAAATCAAATCAATATGGAATGTTGTTAGAAGGGAGACAGGAAAGGTACCACTGGGGTAGGTAGTACTACTGTTAAAGAGAACGAGACCATCCTAACCAACAGTACACAAGAAGCTAATGTATTTAACAATCACTTCTTAAGTGTAGGAGATAAAATTGGTGAGAACAGTTCAAAAGAAAAAGCTAGGCAGTATGTGGAAGAGTCCATTTTGGAAAAAAATTAGATTAAGTTTCACCTAACAACCTCTTGTGAAATGAGTAAAATTATTAAATCTCTGAAAAATAAATGTTCTGTTGGATTAGATGACATCTCTAATAAGACATTAAAACAATGTGGAGCAATTACAGCTGATGTTCTGAGTCACATATGTAATGCATCACTAACTCAAGGTATTTTCCCAGACAGGTTAAAATATGTCATTGTCAGGCCTCTCTACAAAAAGGGGGACACCACAGACGTCAATAATTATCGTCCAGTATCCTTGCTTACAACATTCTCAAAAATCTTCGAGAAAGTAATGTACTCGTGTGGTTAGCCATCTCAACAGTAATGGGATACTTAGTAAATCACAGTTTGGATTTCAAAAATACTGTTCCACTGAGACAGCAATATACAGTTTCACTGTCCACATAATAGAGTCTTTAAATAGTAAAATGTCACCTATAGGATTTTTCTGTGACTTGCCCAAAGCATTTGATTGTGTGAACCATGACATTGTTACAGAAATTACAATTCTATGGTATAAATGGAATAGCATATGAGTGGTTTAAGTCATACCTACAGAACAGGAAGCAAAAAGTATCCCTACATGGGTCAAGTGATTTAAATAAGTTTGCCACTTCATCTAACTGGGGTGAAATTACATTAGGTGTTCCAAAGTGTTCAATCATGGGTCCCCTTCTGTTCTTGATATATGTGAACTTCCTCCCTTCCTATCTGAAACAGGAAACTGAACTGACACTGTTTGCTAATGATACAAGCATCATTATTAATCCAGTAAAAGAAAGTCCAATTGAAAATGATACAAATAAGATCTTTGGAAAAGTCATTAATTGGTTTTCTGCAAATGGGCTTGCTCCAAACTTTGAAAAAACACAGTACATCCAATTTTCTGCTGCAAAAAGTACAGTTCCTTCAATAAATATAACACATCAACAGAAGTCAGTAGACAGGGTAGAGCATACTAAGTTTTTGGGTGTACGTATAGATGAGAATCTTAATTGGAAAATTCATATTTTGGATCTCCTAAAGCGACTAGGTTCAGCAACTTTTGCGATCAGAATAATTGCCAATTTTGAGGATATAGAAATTAGTAAGTTAACATACTTTGCATACTTTCACTCTCTGATGTCATACGGAATAATATTTTGGGGTAACTCAACATTTATACAAAAAGTATTCACTGCTCATAAGAAAATGGTTAGAATAATGTGTGGGGTTCATAGTTGCACATCTTGTAGGCTTCTTTTTAAAAGATTGGGAACTAATGAAATTTGTTCTCAACAACATGGGCCAGTTTAAAAACAACAGTGATATTCATGATTGTAATACCAGAAAAAAGAAAGACTTGCACTATCCTTTGCTCGGCCTATCTTTGGCACAGTAAGGGGTAAAATATGCTGCTATAAAAATTTTCGACAAATTACCAGGTGAGATAAAGTGTCTGACAGACAGCAGTGATAGCTTTAAAAATAAATTGAAATCATATCTGCTTGACAACTCCTTGTATACCATAGATGAATTTTTGAATAGGAATAAATAAATCTATAAATATAGTATACAAATTTTGTGCTATTTAAGGGAATGGGGTAAATAATAGAAATATTAATCCTTAACTCTGTATTTTATAAAATATTTTGTTTCATATGTGCATTTCTTGTGCACTTGACACGTTCCACATCATAACGGCTACCGTACCGTGCAATTGATCAATGGAACACCCAACCAACCATCTATTGCTGACATGATTAAATTGTGTGCTTCTGTGCTTACACTCAAGAACCACTGAATTAGAACATGTACTTTGAAGCCGCTTTTGCCCTGATGTGGCCAGTGACATGTCTCAAATGTACTCCTTAAAGACACAGGAAGTACTGGGCAGCCATGTTGTTGCACGTTCATTCAAATACCGGCTATAACTTGTAGAGATTGATCTGATCTGAGTTTCAGATGACCAAACTTTGCGCAAGTGCATTCCAGGTGTGCTTAGCAGTATTGGGGTCAGATGATCCAAGGGAAAGTGGATTCCCTTCCAATCGTCTTCTTGTCCGTAGAGTTCCGCTGTAAACATCTTTGAATGTTCATTTGTATGACCTAAAAGGCAGTCACATGATGGTTGTATATGATGCATGCACTAACACGCTGTATCAATACTGTTGTTGTGAGCCTGCTATTATTTTGGACCTGTCTGGATTTGCAATTGGAACGGTATTTTCTAGGTATTGACAATATTGGGCTATTTGGATTTGCATAGATTCCATATGGTGAAACAGTCATATCCACCAATTGAGTGCTTTTTGTCTCTGCAGCATTAACTTCTCAAACATATACCGCACTACAGTTTATCTTGATATCTGTAATGGATCAGATGTGTGTTTATACAATTTAAAAAATAATAGGAATAAGATTTTGCAGTATAATGCACTATATTTCTACTATAAACTGGAGATTGACAGAGGTATTAATTAATAATTCTTTAATTTTTGTGGATCACTGCTAAATGTTCCCTGAATAATCCTTGACTATTTAGTATGTATTATTTAAGATTTGTGCTTAAAAGGAATTTCTCAATATCTATGTTTTAGCTTTCTCTTTAATTTCCTTGGGCAGCTTATTGTAAAATTTTATTCCCTGGTAGAAAACAGTGTTTCATGTGTGTTGTTTATTTTGAATCAGTAATTGTAGTTGTCTGCAGCTAATGTTCCATGATTATCAATGCTGCTGTTAGCCTAACAATTACTTGTGGTTTTTTTTTTCTTAATGTGCGAAAAGATATAAAAAGTACAACACTAATGTGCATGCACTTAAACAACATGAATTCATATGTTGACTGGGCAGATGGGCTTACTCAGCAGGTTTCATCAAAATCGTGAATACACTAGATAGTAAAGAGGGACAATAGAAAATCAAGTACAGACAACTTAACAGAAAGTGAAGGGAACTGAAATTAGATAACTTGTAGGCCTTACTGCTAAATAAAGTGAGTATCCTGCAGTACAAGCTCTAGAACATACGAGGAGCATTCAATAAGTAATGTAACACATTCTTTTTCTGAAACCAGTTTGATTTTATTCAGGTTACCAATACACCATATTATTCCCCACTGTTTTGGCTACAAAACCCTATTTTTCAACATAATCTCCATTCAATCTGCCTGCCTTATGCCATCATAGTGGGACCGCCTATATGCCCACATGGTACCATTCTACTGGTCGATGTCGGAGCCAATGTCTTGCTGCATTAGTAATCTCCCCATCATCCATGTACTGCTTCCTGTAGAGTGCATCCTTCATTGAGCCAAACAGATGGAAGTCAGAAGGTTCCATTCCAACATTACAGGAATTGCAGCTGTGTGCAGGTGGCCAGCACATGGGCTATCAGACAGGTTTGCACGATCTTGTTGTGATGATGACAAAGGCATCGCCCAATGTCTCACCTTGCTTTTTTTTCATTGTCAGGTCTCCATAATATTCTGCAAGTCCCTGTGAATATCTGCGATGCTCTGGTTTTCTGCCAAAAGAAACTCAGTGCCTCTGCTTGGAGCACACCACCGTTACAGATACTATTCTGAAGGCTTTGTCTGGTGCCACCACCTATCAGAACTTCATAAAACTATAAGGGCTTAAGCGGGAATATTCCATAATGTCCCACAAATTCTGCATTTTTTCCAACCAAAATTGCCCATGGAAAAAATAATGTGTTTCGTTACTTACTGAACACCCACTCTTATGGTGGCTTGACTCTGTGATCTTTGACAGTGATCAGATGGTTGCATTTAAACAGTTTGTTAGGGCTGTTTGGCTTAGGAAGTGCAGTGTACACTGATTTTCGTTTTACAGTTGTTCATGAAGGAGAAAGAACTACCTATACTAGCCATTGTCTCTTACGATCTCTTCTGCAGTAGGGGATGAAACATTAGTTATAAAAAAATTAAGCCTTGGACCAGAAAACAAGTACCATCTAAGATCTGATACCTTGATTTGCAAGTACTTACAAATTTGAGACGTGTACATACTATGAATTTTGATATTACTTTTAAAGAAACTTCTATTTCGTACAATGAAGCCTATTCAAGTAGAGGTGGTCACAATCATCTCAATTTTTCACTAAATTAGTACATCAATATGTACTGTTCTGAAATAAATCAGATAATTTATAGGTATATTTGGTTGTTGTGATTTGTTTGCAGATAGATGCAGAATTTAAAATAAATAAGCAAGATGACCTACAAGAAATTACCTCCACGTCTTGTGCTGTTGATTTAGAGAAATGCATGTCTGATGTCGTGGAGATGTGTGCCACTCACAAAGAGATCTGTAAAAAGGTGATATCTAAATATATTTTTTTAATAAGCCAATGCAAATGCAAGGGTTAAAAGTAGTTGTAGAAATGAGGCTATGTCATAGTCATCAACAACAGCATTGTTATTTTTCTGCGTTGTTAGCAATTCCTTTGTCTCTCCATTTCTGCTGGACCACCACCTCCTCCTTAATGCTGGTGTCTGTGCTGCCATCTGCCACGTCATCCAGAATGTGAGATCTCTTTCTCCCTCACCTCCTTTTACCTTCCACATAGCCTTCAAAAGACTGTATTTATAAGCCCCTCTTTCATTCTCAATGTGTGTGCAGCCTCTTTTTGTCCTTATTATTACTCAGTAATTGTCACTGCTGTCTCCATTCTTGTCAGTACTTGTCTGTCCAATATGTTTTGTCCATACTCTGCCATATTCATAAGGCCTCCAGGCATGACGGCACTTTTGTAGAGAGGCCTTCAGATGAAAAGCTTCAGTGCAATGATGAGCAGGTGTTTCCTTTTAGGGCATAAGAAGAGCACACACTGCCAGCACTGCACCATGTCGGGTGAGTAGCGGGATATTGACTGGGGAGAGGAGAAGGAGAGCATGGGTGGGAATGTTCAGAAAAATGGTGGGTGTGTAAAACATATCAGTGCATGCTAGGAAGGTGGCTTACACCTATTTGAGGGGGGGATGGGGGGGGGGGGGTGGCAGACTTCATAGGGCCTAGGGCCACTAGGAGAAAGGCTGGGGAACATAGAACAAGATGGAACATACTGCTAAACAGTGTGGAGAAGGGGTACCAAAATAGGAGATTAGCAGATTTGCAAGCAGGTGTTGCCTCGTGCCCAAGTATTTGAGAGGGGTATGACTTATGGGTCAACCAAGTTGTTTGGGACATGATTGTCATATGGACAGACAAATACAGGTTCATTACATAGGTTGGTGGATATTTAAATACCACTTTGGAAGGTGGATAAAAGTGATGAGCGGGTGTTTCCTTTAATGGCATATGAAGAGTTGAAGCACTGACAGAAGATGTTACTCCCAGGAGTCATTGAGCTTCAAAGAGCTCTGATTGTGTGATTTGTCAGCAAGCGTGTGTAGTTCGGAAGTGTTCAGTTGGTTTCATTTAAAGAGAAGACTCAGGAAATATGTTCTGAATAAGGTAGAAGATCAGACCTGCTTAGGCCTATTTAAAACGTTTGGCATAGTGGTTGCAGAATTGCAGTGCAGCACCCACTGATGGTTAGGTTGTAGGAAGGAACTTTTTGGATTGGAATGGTGGCAGCTATTAAAATTGAGATATTGTTGGTAAGTGATGAGGTTGTTGTGAACAGTGGTCTTTGTGCAGCCCCCAGGAAGGTGATGGATATCCAAGAATGCGTTTTTGCCGAGATGAGGAGGGATCACCTAAATAGAATGAAAATAAAAAATGTCAAAACAAAATACCTTCAGCCATCTCAATTTCCAGTTAAGCAACCAGTTTCAGTGCTACATCATGTCATCTTCAGCCCCCCTCCGACCACCAATGTGTAGGAAAAATCCCACCTCTGGTCCAGTCAAAATAGGGGCTAGCATTCAGTGAATAGTATCACAGTATTTTTGACGCAGTGATCCCTTCAATCATCACTTGGTGACACAAGGTTCTGTTGTGTCAAAAATCTATGGATACCTGTCACTGTTCAATCATCACTTGATGACACAAGGTTCTGTTGTGTCAAAAATCTATGGATACCTGTCACTGAATACTGACCCCTAATTTGACCAGACAAGAGGTGGGATTCCTCCTACATGTCAATCAGGAGGCTTGAAGAATGTGTAATGTAGCACAGAAATTGTTGCTCAAATAAAATAATTGGAAATTTAGCTGGCAGAAGGTGTTTTGATTCGACATTTGACACTGAACAGCTGCGGTCCTGCACTTCTCTTATAAAGATGGACTTACAGTTGGTAAATAGAATGAGGTGAGTAGGCATTTAGGTTATGAAGGAATGAGGATAGAGTATCCTTGTCTTGGAACATCATGAAGATGACATCAATCAATTTGAAATAATTGAGGGGTTTCGATTTCTATATAGCATAGAAAGGGTGTCTCAAGATGATTCTTGATCATATTGGAATCGGAAAATGCCATTAAGGTGTCAATGGCAGTGTCACAGCATATTCATGTGTGATATGTTGAAAGGAGAATTTGTTATGAGAGGGTATGGCTGTCAGAAAGGAGGTTGTTGGCTTGGATCCAGCTGGGCATTGGTTGAGTGTAACAAGACAATTGCTATTGAGGATGTTTTTGCAGAGGAAGCTAAAATAAATAGTGACAGAAGTGAAATGGTAAATGCAGAGGAAGTGTGAAGAACTGATGGAGGAAGTAGTAGTTCGGTACAGGAGTTGCCACAGTGTGTGTGGTGGAGAGATGTGCATAATGGAAGGGACATGATAAAAAGAGATGAGTGTAAAGGGAAAAAGATTGACAGCCAATGAGAAAGGGAGATGGAGTAATAGACACTGCTGCACCAAAGGAGAAGGAACAGTAAGTTTCAGATTGGATAGTTATTGCAGGTGTCAAATATACAATTTTGCATTAGAAATTAATGTCCGGCATACTTTGGAAGTTGCTACAGTTTATTGCATTTGTGTGTAATCATTTTGGGGGGGGGGGGGGGGGGGGAGTCGAGCATCACAGAAATACAGTAGGTCGTAAACTCACATTGTAGTGTCCAGTTATGTGAAAAGTGTTGGTCAGAAATCCGCGAGCCACATGCTTTGATCCGCTTCCTACTCAAGGAGGGAATAACACATACTGAAATTTTTTCACACAGGAAAAAAGCTTATGGAAAAGGTGTTACGAGCAGAATGAGTGTGTTTAAGTGGTGTAGGGAGTTTAATGGAGGCAGATTAAATGTTGATGATGAATGGAGGAGTGGAAGACCTTCCAGTTTGACTGATGAGTTGGTGCAAAAAATCGAGGAAACTGTTCATGAAGACTGCTGATTGACAGTGGAAGAAATTTCTGCAAAATTTCCACAGCTCTCCAGAACTCTCTTGTGCGAAACACTCGTAGAAATGCTGGGATATCGGAAACTGTGCGCAAGATGGATAACAAAAGGCTGACAGAGCAGCACAAGAAAACTCAATTCAGCAGTGCACGCAAGTTCCTTGATTGATTTGAATTGGAAGGTGAGTATTTTATGAGCTGTATTGTGACTGGACATGAAACACGTGTGGCTCATTACAGGCCTGACACAAGAAGACAGTCGTTACAGTGGCAGCACACAACTTCCCCATTTGCCAAAAAATTCAAATCACAGTGCCCATTCTCACACAGCCCTTACCCACTGAGGCACTCTTCGACTAATTTGGTTGGTATGTTTTGAACCATCTCCTGCATTCCCCCAGCTTAGTGCCTTCAAGTTATCACCTTTTCACTTCCCTGAAGGCACATGAGTGGAATTAAATTTTCAACCAATGAACAGATACAGAAATAAGTTCTGAAGTGGGGGAAGGAGCTAGCGGAAAAGTTCTTGGAGGAGAGCATAAAGAAGCTTGTGCCACAACTCACCACATGTGTTGAACGGGATGGTGACCATGTGGAAAAAATTGTCAACAAATGTATCAACAATATTCTGTAATTTTTTTAAATACACTTTTTTCTAAAAAAATATAAAAATCTAGTGTACTTACTTTCTGAACATGATTTGTAGATTGTTCTGAAGTAGCAGAATATTAATACATCAGACGATAGGAAAATGGGCAAATCTGGGAATGAAATAAGGGTCATGCAGAGCAAGAAGGAAGATGATGATGAGTGGGAAAGTATGTCAGAGAGATGTATAAGGAACAGGAGCTAGTATATAGTTGATAATTCCAAGAAATGGGTATGATGTGAATTGAGAAGGTACAAAGTCTGTGCAGATTCTAAGGTCCCAGATTCTCTTTTTCGCAAGATTCACTGAAAAAAAAAAAAAAATTAGAAATTTTTGTCATTTCTCAACATAACCAGTAAACATCCTATTCTTTAAAGAGTTGAACTTTCATGAGTAAAACACCTTCAAACGTCTGATTACTTCACAAATGAGTTAATGTGTTTAATATTTGAAGTTATAAGCCTTTAAGAGAGAAAAAGTGTCATAAAGGTTGGAAATGATTTGTCAAGTTTTTTGGAAGTCAGTAAACCCACTAATTCTAAAATGCTTGATGAGTGAAGCCTATATAATTTGCACACAGTGAATTGTGCTGCCTCAAGAAACATATATACAAGTTCTAACTGGTATACGTGTCTTATTGTGTTAAACCTTTGACATAAGATCATCTCTCTTAATGAGTAGATTATGACAGCATTTTAAATTTTCAAATGTGCCCAGTAATTGTATGAAATACTGAAAATCAAATTTTTGTTGCCCTTGGAAGCGGTTAGATAGGCATCCTGCAATTGGGACTATCCTCCATGAAAAGGCTTATTTATTTAGTAATATAGATTTGCCAGCAGCTGTGCACACATTTCACAATATTGAAGTCATGATTTCATGATCGCTGCAAATGCTACATTAGGGGTGGTGACCACTGGAAAATCACTGATGCAGTAATGGAACAGCTGGAGAATGTGTGGCCACAGTGTGTGTGTTTCATTGTTGGAAAAAGTCAAAATTGCTAGGCACCAGGATATGTGAGTAGGAAGCATGAGTAATCATTTCAGTTGTTTTTAAAGAGAAACTCCTTCGCCTGATGTGCTGGGACTTTATTGTGGTGCAAAAGAACCCATACAACCTTTTACAGCTGTTTTTCTCACTTTATTGGAAGGAACTTGTTCTTCATAACATCTTTCTAGCTCACTTTTGCTATTGTCACGCTCTTGGGAACACAGTCTCTCTCTCTCTCTCTCTCTCTCTCTCTCTCTCTCTCTCTCCCTCTCTCCCCCCCTCTCTCCCCCTCTCTCCCTATCTTCCCCCTCCTCCCTCCTCCTCTCTCCCTATCTTCCCCCTCCTCCCTCCTCCTCCCTCTCCCCCTCCCCCCTCCTCCCCCTGTGTGTGTGTGTGTGTGTGTGTGTGTGTGTGTGTGTGTGTGTGTGTGTGTGTGTGTGTGAAGTTGCCATTTGTGTCACATACACAGTGTGTCCACATATTTCAGACCAAATCACATGCTGGGACCCTAGAAATGTAACACACTTCATACATAAACTGTAGCACCACCGGTACGTAGCTGCAGGTGAGAGGACTTTGAATCAAGACGAAGAAGAAGAAGAAGAAGAAGAAGAAGGAAAAAATATTCTTCGAACAGATTTGCAAGTGATACAGCACATACTGCGCACGTCATGGGTAAAAGCAGCCATACCATATTTTAAATGCTCCTTCAAGTCTTGTGCTACCTCAGTGTAGCTGTAAAAACTGTTACTGTGGAACTGTCTTAATTCGGACTAATGTAACACAACACAAGGAAGTGCAATGTTTAAATTATTTCTCTGTATCTAACAATTTTTAATTCAAACTGGTTTTCCTGATTTCTTAACAGAAAGCTGCTTATCTTTTGACACCTCATTTGTGTTTTAATTCCTTTGTATTTGATACTTCCCTTCCTTTTGCCTTATCACTTATCTTTTATACGCTGTTGAATTTCTCAGTGCATGTAGTTCTACCAAGGTTCAGCAGATGTTAATGCAATTGCTTTAGATGCTGGGAGAAACTTTACTTCGTCCACATTTGTATGTGCATCCCATGCTCAGATGGCCTTGACTGTGCAGTTATGTACTCATTCACTGCTCACTTCCCCGCTGCAGGATCATGGCACAGGCAAGTCAGCCCAAAGAAAATGTGGAAGGAAAAGTAGATTATAAAGGATATGTGCTGAAATGGTAATCATACGAGTATAGGAAAGATTTTCATTTGTGAGTAATCAAATCAGATAGGTTATGTGTACTGTGGCATACTTACTCAGTTCCATTACAACACATGTCTGTAGAACACACTAAAGTGTAAAACCTTACCTGATTAAATGAAAGATACTATAACTAACAAAGTTATGTGGTAATGTGGACCAAATATCTGTTCATTTGCATTAGTATTGGTAGAGACTTTCATGCTTTGTCAGAAATTTCCAGACATTGCTTTATAATTCAAATAGGTACATGTCTCCAACATATTGATTGTTCTGCAGTAATGTCACACAACATTAAGACAGCTCAATAAAATGTACCCAAAAATGAGTCCAGCATTGTCCTGGCTGTAGATGCAAACGCCCAATTGTAAGTGTGCATGCATGTGTGTGTGTGTGTGTGTGTGTGTGTGTGTGTGTGTGTGTGTGTGTGTTTGGGGGGGGGGGGGGGGGCAGCATGCACAGTATTGATACTTTGATGCTGTCAAAGACACTGTCCTATTTCATGCAGTAAACAGATGATGTGGATTCATTAGAAACAAGCATTAATTGTGGAAGAAATGGACAGTAATTGGAATGATCTTTATTCAGCACTTCAGGCTATAATTAAAATGACTGAATCATGGACAATCTTGTGAAGAAGGACATCACTGAAACAGTTCATGGTGACAACATAACGACAATAAGAGGAGTAGTGCAAGAAAACTCGTGACCGTGACCATTTAGGAGGCTCTCAGAGATGCAGCTGAAACTCTTGCAGGAAATATATATCCGACTATTCAATTTGCTTTGTTGAGGGTGCATAAAATGAGAAGTCTCAGCCTAGGGCATGACGATACTGAGGTGAATTTCTCTGGATTAGTGTAAGTCTAGCCAGTATTGACATGATGCAGATGATGAACAAATTGAAAGACAGTACGATGAGCTAAAGGAAACAAGTCACATAGTTAAGGGAGATGAAAATTTGTGTGCGCATGGGGAGGGGGGGCTGAAATTGGATTGCAAGAAAAGTAGTAGTAAAACATGAACAGGGGGAAAGAAATGAAAGAGGGAACTGGATGGTAGAATTCTGCACAGAACATAGTTTAATCATTGCTGACACATGTTTAACAGGATGGCTGGGTGTGGGTGGTGCAGCAGAAGAAAGTCGTTGTAAGGTACATGTGGTTTTACAGTCATGGGACGTGGAAACTACAAGTGGCAATGGCAAGTGAGGTGAATACTCCCTCACAGTGTGCCTTGTCCCCCCCCCCCCACCCCACCCCCCCTCCACCTCCTCCATCTCTGCACTGCTGTTGTGATGCGAGAAGCTAAAATTCCCCGATCACATCATAGGCAGCCTGGCAGTGGTTGTTATATGTTCATACATCTGGCTCATGCTGCAATGTCCAGTGCACAGAAGTCCTCTTTGACACCTTGGCGAAGGCAGGGATGGCCGAGTTCTCTCATTGTTCTCCTGGGATGGCAGAAAAGTGCGGAGTTGCCTGGGTGTCGATGTGCTCAGGTAACAAGCAGAGATTCAAGGCACAGATGATGGTGTAAAGTTATTTCATTGGCATGGTGCTGTCTGTCACAGACTAGGCATCACATAATGGCCCAGATGTTCGATGATGACTAGTTAGTTCAGTTAAGTTTAAATGCTGCTGTTCCCTGCTGACTTTGCAGGCTGAGTATGTATGCCATTCTGAACAACCTGTAACAGAGCGAATGACTGGACAGCTGTCGTAACTGGCAGCAGATTCAGCTGAATTTCTTCCTGAAGATGGACTGGCATTGACACACATGTTCTGACAGCATGGGCTGTTGTTTCCACTAACAACACAGTTCAGTGACCACAGCTGGCTGACGGTGGCTGTGGCCTGGTTAGTGCTGTGGGCTCCATCTTCTGCTCCAAGTCCTGGTTTAGTTTTAGTTCCTATAATTCCTCCCTCCTAAGAAAAAATCCATTCTCAGATTTTCTTTGAAAACTTTGCCATAACATAAGCACTAATTTATTTGCAAGTATGTACTCTTTACATTTTTAACTCCACTCGCTGTGTCACCTAGTCTTTTTTCACAATTTAAAACTGAGATAGGTGGCAGAGTGGTTAGCACATTGGACTCACATTTGGGAGGACGACAGTTCAAACCCACATTTGGCCATCCTGATTTAGTTTTTTCATACTTTCCCTAAATCGCTTCAGGCAAATGCCAGGATGGTTCCTTTGAAAGGGCACGGCCAACTTCCTTCCCCGTGCTTCCATACTGATGATCTTGCTGTGTGGTCCCCTTCCCCAACTCAGTCAGTCAATCACAATTTACACTTCTTTCAACTACGCAGCTCTTGGCTCACAGACAGAGCTCATTCACAATTAATTCTGCTCTTGGCCAGACTTTCTCGTTGGTGTCACTACTACTAGTTTGAACCCATAGATTTGAAGGAGGGCAGGAATGGAATTTGGGGAACTTCCTGCTTGAAGCAATAGTAAGCAAAATCATCCAGGCAGCTGAGCTTGCGGATCCTCTCCTTAGGAGTTAAAAGATGGCATTTATATTCTGTATGATAACTTAATATGGGGCCTAAAACATGATGCGTGGATATGTGGCCATTTTGCATGGCTAACTTCTGACCTAGGGAGGTGATCATGGTCAGGTTTAAAGTGGTAAGTCAGGTCTTCTAAAACTAGATAAATTAATGTGTCCATGATATTTACGGTAGGTTGGTGGTCCTTGTGGTGATGGCGGGTAATCAAAAAGTTGGTCCGGAAATATCCCATCAGGAGTCGTCAACCAGTAACCCTTGACACTGTATCCAGTGTGCTGTGTGCAACTTAACGTCCTTGCTCATAACAAGTAAAAATAATAACCATCTGGTTTGCCATGGAGTATAGCCATTGAAGAACTACACTTCGGATGAACTCTGTTTTGTCCATGATTATCTCTTCAGGACGTTATCGCCAATTTCTGGAACCAGAACAAGGTGAAACTCGCACAACCTGAGGCAGTGTGTACCTTTTGTGTAGGACAGGTAGTGATGGATCTGGTTCAACTGCACTGTAATTCCTGTGTGGGATTTTCTGGGTAATTTTACCCTTCATCTTACTGACTTAGCAAAAAGTCTGTTCCCCTAACCCCTAAAGCTATAAGTTTATTCAAGCTTCAGAAAAATTCATACACATGAACTTATTCCTCTATGTAGTCTCTTGAAAGGAAAATACATTTTGCCAGTGGATCAGCAGTTATTTGATTCTGTTTTCATAAAATAAACATGGCTGTGACAGCAGCTGGTTGCACACAAATGCTTTGTTAGTGCCATCATTGTCTCAAATCTGTGTCCTATAGCTTCCTTTAGTGAGTCAAACAAATAAAAATTGTAGGGCGGTAAGTCTGAAATGCATGGAGGATGTTTGTTCTTGTGTGCTCCAGAACAATTCCTGAATTTTTTGTTGATTTTGGGCAGCTGTGTTCAGTTGAGCGTTGTCATAAAGTATGGTCACATCCTGAACTGGAAAGGCACACCTTTTGTGATGATAGGCATGTTTTGCTTGGTCCCGAAGTTGGCAGTAGTATGCATCACTCACAGTACAATGTTTGTGGAGAAAATCAATGAGAAGAACTCTGTAAAGTAAAAAGACTGTTGCAAGAACCTTCCCTGCAGAGAAGTGCTTTTTGGCAATGACTGGTGCAGATTCATAATTTCATGCCATTCCACACTGTTGTTTTTCATGCATGGAGGAGAGGGGGGGAGCACTTTCAACACTCGAAAGGAGAAGGTATCTTCTGGCGAAAAACAATCTGATGCAGGGATAATCCCGTGCTCTTGTAGACTTTAGAGTTGTATGTTTCTACAATATAAAAAGTGACTTGATGCACCATCCATACAGATAACAAGGGAAATAAGGTATTCTATAAATTAGTACTGTCATTTATTTCTCCATGGTAGAATAATTCTTTCCTGCTTTACTAAGCTGCCTCTGTGCATACACCATGGTATGCTATTGTCTGTCTCTCTCTTGCCTTCAAATATAACATAACGCAAAATTGCTAACACCACACAAAAATATGAAATGTTACTGATAATCTGGGAAAGTGAGTAGCGGACTAGAGATCAGCAAATGTTTTAGTTTTACAAATGGCAGTTCACAATCAGGAGACCATTGAAATTTTGCTCCTTCTTTCTTTTTTTTTTCCCCCCAATAATTACGTTGAGGGGTTCTGCAGTTGTAGCAAATTTTTGAAGAAAATTGACAAAGCCTAAATATGAGTGTAATGCCAAAAGGCTTGTGACACATTGGTAATGAACAAAGGAGGTTGAGATTGCTGATTGCTGTTTTTTTTTTTTTTTTTTTTTTTTTTTTTTTTTTTTTTTTTTTTTTTTTTTTTTTTTTTTTTCCACTTCAATCTTCAGGTGTCACCTATAAGTGATAATACCCACTTCTAAGGCCCATAGTTGTGAAATTTTGACATTAGCTCAGATTGTGTAGGGCTTCTGGAATACTTTGCTTGGGGTAGGGATTTGAAATTGTCTTCTGGTTTAAATAATAGTTGTTGCAACAAAACCTTTATGCTGTACTGCCATATGGTAATTTCTTTTGGACAATGACAATGGGTGTAGATCAGGTGCTGTTACTAGAAATTCCCTCTTGAATTTGCTGTTTTATAAATTCCTCCATGACAGGCTGTATTTTCTGTGGGCCTCTATACGGTTCTTTGTATACGGTCAGTTTGTTGCCTGTGGGAAAATAGTGTTGAGTTAGTGACACAACAGCAAATGGTCCAGGAGGATCAAACAACCATATGTACTCTTCTAACAATCTTTCCACGTCCTCCTTTGTCCATCTCTCTCTGGATGTTCTACCTTCTCCCTCATTGTGGTCAAACTGACAGACTGTCAGGGTGTTGCACAATCTGACAAGGATTCCCTGTCCAATTTGTTCTCATCTAGTACTTCTAAATCAGCTATCAAAGTACCACATGATAGCTATACTTCTTCAGGACTATCAGTACTGGCAGGCACAGTTTGTTCACACACACACACACACACACACACACACACACACACACACACACACACACACACACACAATCTAATGTCTCATCGTCAGGCAAAGGCTCGCCAACACACACAGGATTCATCAGCAGATCAGGTTCTGTGTGACAAATATAACTAATTACCTCAATGAGATGACCAGATTGCGACCAAGTCAGCTAATTCTGCTTATAGGACACTTCTTCCAAGAGATGAGCTGTTAAAATGTGTTATTGTGATTAAAATGAATAAAACCAGAATACAGTAGGTTTCCTTTGAGTTACTATTGAAGAACTAATTGACTTACACGGTCTACATATCCCCATACAGACATCAAGAACAGATAACAAAAGAAAAGTAAAATAAATCAAGAAAAATTGACAGAGAGATTCACTTATTGATGCTAACAAAAGTTATTAATCAGTGATATTAAATTATCATGTCCACATACTATGGGAGTCTGGCATATGGTTCGACATTGCCTTCAGAATTGCGGGTACTGGATCCAGGACACCACTGTGGAGTTTGACTACTGACCGAGTGATCTGACCTCCTCCACGGCTTCTTTATGTCTAACGTGGACTCTCGCCACATTATCAGCCAGTGGAGCTGCAACGGATACTATCTTCACATACCAGAAATGCAATATCGTGTCTTCCCCCTACTCTGCGGTCTGTCTTGTTCTTCATGAAACACATTTCCATGATGACCACTCTCCCAACATTTTCCTGTTAGTGGGCATTCTGTCGGACCCATGCCAGCCCCGGGGCAGCATCTGGTGGTGTCTGCACTTTGGTTCGCTCTGATTTCACTGGTGAATGGATCCTCCTACATACCAACCTGGAAGCAATAGTGGTTTGTGTGCAAACGACTCTGGCAATCACCATTTGCAATGTCTACCTCCCTCCAGGTAGGTCACTTCCTTATGTTGCACTGCGTACCTTAATCAAGTGACTCCTGCCCCCATTTCTCCTCCTTGGGGACTTCACTGTCCACTATCCACTTTGGGGGAGTGTCACTTCAACAGGTAGGGGTATCCTAAGTCACCAACTTATCACGGACCTCGATTTGTGTCTCCTCAATGATGTTGCCCCTACCCACTTCATTGCCACTCATGGCACCTTCTCTGCTATCAATCTCACAATCTCCTCCCCTGTCCTCGTGGGTTCCCTACATTGGTCATCCCATGATGACCTTTGTGACAGTAACCACTTTTCGATGATTCTGTCATTCCCCAGGCAGGCAGGCCCCCATGTTGGACATTCCGCAGGGCCATACTCGGTGTTGCGAATGGTTCAAATGGTTTAAAAGTGGCCTCACAGAAATTAAAGATGACCCTCATTCAGGATGCCCTATGACATCTACCGATGATGCTCATGCCAGGGATGTCAATGAAATTGTGTGTGCCATTCGAAGACTGATTGTCGGAGTGGTTGCAGAAGAATGTAACATTTCAGTTGGATGATCTCATGAAATACTGACGCAGCATCTTGCCAAGTTTGACTTGTGACAGGCGTCTTTCGAACTAGTCCTTTGAACAGTTTACTCGTGGAGGCTGGGGTCACACTATTGCAGATGCATCATGTTGCTGCGAAGTTTGTCCTGCGGCAACGTAATCCCTGATCTGGGCCGACGTTGTAGGAGATGGTTTTCCGTTTTTGGGAAGAGGAGATGGTAGTTTGGATGCTTCAGGAAGCTGTGAACATTTGTAGCCTAATTGACAAGCTATTGTTGGCACCTGATTTGCAATATGTCAAAGACTTAATGTTCTACTCAATATAGAACTGAACAATAACTAACAGACATACAAAAATGAAATTTCTGTCAGTTACACATTAAACACCTGCCTTTTTATACATCTGCTGAGAACTTTGACACCCCCCTCTCGAATTGCATTGATGCAGTGGTGCAAGGCATCTCTGCCATTATTCTTCATATTGCTGGCACTGCTGTCCCCCCTATCCACACGTCCCCCTTGTCATCGACCGGTATTGTGGTGGACCAAGGATGTCGCAGTCGCTGTCCAGGATAGCCGACGGGCGCTGCAGCGATTTAAGCGACACCCTTCACAGACTAACCACCTCACTTTTAAGTGCCTCCATGCCAAGGCTCATTACCTTTTTGCAGAGTAAAAGTGAAAGTGGTTTTTATTTCCAGATAATATAAGGTTCTATTTTAGTTTTGGAGCAGGGACAGGTTGGTTGTGGTTGGGACTTCTTTTACGGTCTTCTTGGTCTGTGACCCCATGACTGCCGCCCTTTTTTTCCAGTTTTTAGATTTGGTCTCGACTTTTATGCATTTACTGTGTGTGTTTAATGATCATTATTTTATAATTTGACTCTCCTGCCTGGATCCATCCACTTTTAGCAGACCCACTTTCTTCTGTGACTCACTTTGGAATCGCGGGACTGATGACCTTGCCTTTTGGTCCCATAACCCCTCTCAGTTACTCAATCAATCAGTTTAAGGGAGAGCCACTTAACATTATTGTCCTATTAAGGGATTACCAAAACATTTGTGTTGCCTCCTCTACCCACACTGGGCTGCTACTGTCTGGGCTTGGTGATCCAACCCCGCCCTCACCCTACTTGTTCTTTTACTCTTCCTTCTGCACTCTCGCAAGGTCTGTTCAGCTTGTTCATCTTATGTCTGTCTGTGCTTTTCTTGCCCTGTCCATATTGATAGGCTTTCCTAGGCAATTTCTGATGGGGATACCTCTGGTAAGTGGTGGTGGAGGTGGAGAGTGTATGTCCCCCCATTGCAGTCTGCTTTTGGGGGCTTTCGGCTTCTCCCTAGACAGGGCCTCTTGCCTGCTTTTGTTCCTGTTTCCCACTTTTCTTCTTTTTTGCCCCTTATTGAGCCTTCTTTGACCTTTGGTAGACCTTGGGTTTTCTTCTCCTGGGTTTTGCGCAGTAGGCCACCTCTGCTGTACAGTCATGTAGGACTGTATACTTGAGGAAAAAAGGACAGATGACCTAATAGTTTGGTCCCTTTAATCATCCAACCAACCAACTACACACTATACAAGTTCCTGCCTCATCATAATCGTGTTGTTTTTTGTTCTGTAAAACATCACTGCCCGTTCAGTTAAACTATGTAGGCTCAGATAAAAATCATTCTTTCGCAACACAACCTAGCAATGGGATCCAAATTATCAAAAACACTGACTATTTCTCCTGATTTGCCAGAAAATGGAGTGACCAATGCAGCTTGTGTTACTATCAAGGATAGGTGCACTAGGATGTGACTGTTCCCTTCTTTCCTCCCTTAGTTGCCCCAATTCTGTCTGTAACTGAGATACTTGATTTATCAGCTGTTGAATAGCATCCAGGGATGAAACTGGGTTCTTCACATTGCCTATTTAATACCAGCACAAGTATACAGTATATTCAAAACAAAACGAAAAGGAAGGAGAAAGGCAAGGGAAGCAACCATACAGGCCCAAGAAGTCTCTAAAATTGGCACTTATTCATACCGTTAGGAAAGACATCTCTGCTGTAGAACCATGGAACTGGCTGCTGTCTTTTGGTTGTCCGTCATGTTCAGCAGTTGTTTTGACACCATTTATAATGAGATCCCAGGATGGCTGGGTGTGGCCAGTGGTACTCTGCCGAAGATGGATGCAGGTGCAGCAGGAGATGGTCCCAGTAAGGTTACAATGATTTCTTTATTGCTGTTGTCTTACAATCATGGGACTTTGAAATTGCAAGTGACATTGATGAGCAAGGTGAATACTCAGTCACAGCATGCCCAAGTACAACAGCCTCTGGTTGCTTACCGTGCACCCTTCTATTGCTGCATTGCGCGAAGCTCAAAATCTCCAGTCACAGTATGGATGGCTCGGCAGCGTTAGCTGTGAGTATGGATAGCTGTGTCGCACTCGTTACCCAGAGCACATTGACACCTCAGAGTGGGGTTGGCTGGGTCCTTGCATTGTACTCCCGAGGCAGTGGCAAAGTGCTGAAATGCCTGGGTGCCACGTTGTCATGGGCAGGAATTAGAGGCCCTACAGCAGTAGGTCCAGCTACATAGCTCTATCCATCACAGACTTGGCATCACATAACTGCCCCACTTGTTTGATGATTATGAAGGTGTTGGTTGTGGTGGTGGTTCATTTGTGTTTAAATGCTACTGATCCCCTGCTGACCTTATTCTAGTGTGTGTGTGTGTGTGTGTGTGTGTGTGTGTTTGTCATGCTGAACAGTCTGTAAGAGAGGCAATGAATGGGTTGCTGTCATAATGGACAGCAGGTTGGGCTGTTGTTGTTCATGGAGCCTGGCCCAGGTGTCGGCACAAATGGCCTGATGACACAGGCAGTTGCTTCTTCTGACCACGTAGGTCAGTGACCAATGCTGGCTGGCACTGGTTGTGGTTTGATTAGGGCTCTGTGCTCCATCTTCTGCTCCAATCTCTGCTTTTGTTTTAGTCCCTGTCACTTGGTTTTTAGAATCATGAAAGAAAGTTGTGTACGAGGTCTGTTCAAAAATTTTGGGAACATTCGTATTTTCATGCTAATGGTGTGCTGGAGCAAAGTACATTTGTCATCCCTGCACATGCTTGTGTTTAATGTGTAACTGCCAGAAATTTTATTGTTGTATGTCTGTTAGTTATTGTTCAGTTCTATATTGAGTAGAACATTGAGTCTCTCAGTTTGTGATTTTTGAGATGGCAGAGTTAGAGGAGCAATGCGTCTGCATTAAATTTTGTGTGAAACTCTAGACAACCTCTACACACACACACACACACACACACACACACACACACACACACACACACACACACCAAATGGGATCAGGATGCCTACAATGATGAGTGCTTAAGCCATACTCGGTGTTGTAAATGGTTCACATGGTTTAAAAGTGGCCTCAGAGAAATTAAAGATGACCCTCATTCAGGATGCCCTACAACATCTACCGATGATGTTCATGCCGGGGATGTCAGCACTGACTGCCAGATGCTACAATTCCTTCCAAAATTCAGATTACAGGCAATACGACTGCCAAAGCAGGTCAAACACATTCCATAAGTCGTCAGAAGTTGGACTGAAAGTCAAATTAGTGTCGCATTCAGAATCATAATCAACCCAAAATGGAGTACTGCTTAAGGTAATGGTGCTAAAGCAATTAAATTGGGATAATACCGATACAAATATGTAGACAGCTGAAAGGACCCGTTGGCAACCAACAGGAATTTATTAAGATCAGACTGCAAGAAGTCAAGAAAATAAGCAGAGGCTCTGCTGTTCATTCTGTGTTGTTAAAACTCTTGTTATTTTATATCTCAGTCTTTGGTGTACTGCACACAGAAATTTTCATTCATAAGACGCTTTCCGCTTTTCTTGGCAAAGCGTCAGTAGCAATTGTATTGTAACTGTTGCGAGTACATAATAGTAAGAACCATATGAACAGAATGGTATGGGTGCTCAGTGAATGTAGTGGTGATACGCTGTCCACATGGTTTGAATAACATCAGTGGTGACACACATAATCTAGCGCTAACTACCAGAGTAAAGATAGCTTGTGGGCGTCAGCACTTCTTTTTGGCAACAACTCTGGTTAAGCTCTACTTACTTCATCCTGCTCTGCGAACCAGCATACACTACTTAATCTTGTGCAACTAGGGACACCTGCCCTGTTGTACCGCCTCACATTACCCTCAAGAACAAATGGAGAATGGGACAAAAAACTCTTAACATTTAAAGGGAAACACCCATGAATCTGTTCAACCTAATGTGTGCAGTACCTATCTCATTAGCACCGAACAGGCACAGAGTACACTAATTCTGCAGATAATTCCTTAACAAATATTACTGTCTGCTATGCAAGTGAAATGACAGTCACCACTTGTTTTGTGTGTTACAGGTCATTAAGAAATAAGCCCTCTGCGATCCTGCTTCCACTGTTCTGAAACATGCTGACCGTTAGTTACGTGACTATATAGGGGATACATTCTGATTCGCAAATATCTGACACGAATTAAGAACATCACAAAACAATGACTAAGGAAACAACACCGTTAAAGTGTTATTACACCAATAGCAAGACAAATGTTGACAAATCAATGGCATTGTCTCAAAAAACAATTACATAAAAAATGCCATCCAGAAAATGTTTGGCAACTGAGTGATGGTTGATAGATTTCCAGGACTAGAACTGAATTATTCTACTATGTTCGCTAGAACATGTAACTTTGATGAAATGTTTTGAACAATCTGTGCATAATAAGTGACAGTGAGTTGCTTTTTCACCTGCATTATATGTACTGTGTATTATTACTAGCTGCACTCTAGTATCTAAGTCTAGTTGCAGAAATGCAAATAAGACTCAGTGATGCATATTTTTGGTATTCCGACCCTCGGCAGCCATGTCATTAAGACAGAATCTTTAGTCACTTCATAGCGACGTGAGGAACGTGTCAGCTGGTATTCTTCCTGCTGGTAGTATAACTGAACCTTGGCAACAACGCTGGATATGTTGACAACTCTTCGAACAAGAGTTACATCCTGGATAGCACAGAATCATCATGCTAAATTACCTTTATTTATTGTTATAATTATCATTGAATATCCTGAGTGATATGCACATAGTATTATCAATTTGTAGGTCTGAGTCCACGAAAGTTATTCCACATGAGAACTGCAATTAAACTTACCTTTTACATTGTAATTTATCTTTCGTGGCCCCAACTGGGGCAATAAGATAGTGACTAATACTGTAGCTCTTCACTATCTCTGACGTACCCTCATTGCCTGTGAAGCGAAGGCTGGTTTGGCTTGCATTTTTAGCCTCTCAGAAGGACGTATTTTTACCAGTTTTGGTACAGAGTTACAGGCAGACAGATCTAAAATCAACAAGGAAATCTTATTCAGTTTACTTATGAACTGCAACATTTCGATACTGTTTGAGTTAGACAGGACAGTAGATAAACATAGATACGTTTCGAATTCCAGTGCGAGTAATATCATGCCAATTCGGGCCTATACAGACTTGTTTGTATTGCAGGTGCCTTATCTTCTATTACAATAGGTTGCTGATAACAGCATTTTGTTTGTGTTAGAACACTGCATAATATAATAGCATTTTCCATTATATTGCATCAGAGAGAAATTAATCATCAACAGACTATTCTCTCACATTATCTAAAACAAGTCTGACAGTTCCCAGGTAGTTTACTGTGTGCACCTGTAGAATTGTACAGGATCTGAGTTAAAGATGTCAAACCAGGTCTGAATTGCATTTTTGTCCAGAAAAGTATTTTCTTGACTTTTTTTTATAAGGAGCAAGAATGGTAAACATCGAAAGGTATAAGATCAGAATAATAGGTGTGTGGAGAATGACTTTCAAAACAAACTTCTGGATAGTTTAGTTTGTGAAATCGTCAGAGAACATGATCTCGCAGTAGCAACACACGATGCAGTTTTGTAGGTTGTTTTTATTACACTGCACCAAAAGATGTGTTAGTCATTGGCAATAAATACCAGCTGCAACAGGCATGACCCCTTGGAGTGGTTCTGAGTATTTGTTGTTTCTTAGGGCTGAGCCATTAACTTCTTAAGAAATTAACATAAAAGGCATCATAGCACATAACTAGTAATAACATTGCAGAGGAATTTTCAATGAGGGAACTGACAACTTTCAGCCAAAAATGCAGCAATAGTTATACCTTTGACTTTTGTCACTTTGAGAACCCAGTACGTCTACTCCAGACTTCTGAGCCTTGCCTATTGAATGCAAATGGTCGCAGTTAACATCTGTTCTCGAAACTTCATGAATGTGGAAAATTATTGAGACAGAACAATCTTTCTTGAAACAAGAAAATCAATTTCTGATGTGTTTTCCAAAAAACACTCGCCCCACACACAATACAAAAGTTCCAAGCTGACTTTGTGACCCTCACCTCTCTACAGTATTAAACCCATGACGGGGGACCTTTTTCCACTTGCGACCATTTAATGACACTTGAAGAATGCTTCAGCCATGCAGAATCCAATATGTAACTGCAAGATAAATACTACGATTGCAAATAAGAAAATAACAGCTGATAATACACTGATAGCACTATGCCATGCCATGTCCATGTGGTTGGCGGTTGCTGTAGGGCAAGGAAACGCTCAAGCGTTGACTGTCCTGATGTTGAAGCAGCTGCGCGCTGTTTGATGAAATTGTTTCTAGAAGTTTCTGCTCTTAGCAGACAAGCAAAATATGATTTTAAAAAATAAGGCATCGAGGAGTATCGAACTCACAACTTGATATCTACATTGCACGATGTTTATCCATAGATCATGACCAGATGGAGCTCTGTAACAGCTCGTAAATGCCAAATCGTGCCTATGGCCAGACTTACAACTCTGAAGGGTGGCAGGTTATATTGGCTGCCTTAAGTGAATGACAACAATTTGGTTTCTGCAGCCTTGGTTTTGTGTCTTGTTGTTGTTGTTGTTGTTGTTGTTGTTGTTGTTGTTGTGGTCTTCAGTCCTGAGACTGGTTTGATGCAGCTCTCCATGCTACTCTATCCTGTGCAAGCTTTTTCATCTCCCAGTACCTACTGCAACCTACATCCTTCTGAATCTGCTTAGTGTATTCATCTCTTGGTCTCCCTCTACGATTTTTACCCTCCACGCTGCCCTCCAATACTAAATTGGTGATCCCTTGATGCCTCAGAACATGTCCTACCAACCGATCCCTTCTTCTGGTCAAGTTGTGCCACAAACTTCTCTTCTCCCCAATCCTATTCAATACTTCCTCATTAGTTATGTGATCTACCCATCTAATCTTCAGCATTCTTCTGTAGCACCACATTTCGAAAGCTTCTATTCTCTTCTTGTCCAAACTATTTATCGTCCATGTTTCACTTCCATACATGGCTACACTCCATACGAATACTTTCAGAAATGACTTCCTGACACTTAAATCAATACTGGATGTTAACAAATTTCTCTTCTTCAGAAACGCTTTCCTTGCCATTGCCAGTCTACATTTGATATCCTCTCTACTTCGACCATCATCAGTTATTTTGCTTCCCAAATAGCAAAACTCCTTTACTACTTTAAGTGCCTCATTTCCTAATCTAATTCCCTCAGCATCACCCGACTTAATTAGACTACATTCCATTATCCTTGTTTTGCTTTTGTTGATGTTCATCTTATATCCTCCTTTCAAGACACTGTCCATTCCATTCAACTGCTCTTCCAAGTCCTTTGCTGTCTCTGACAGAATTACAATGTCATCGGCGAACCTCAAAGTTTTTATTTCTTCTCCATGAATTTTAATACCTACTCCGAATTTTTCTTTTGTTTCCTTTACTGCTTGCTCAATATACAGATTGAACAACATCGGGGAGAGGCTACAACCCTGTCTTACTCCCTTCCCAACCATCGCTTCCCTTTCATGTCCCTCGACTCTTATAACTGCCATCTGGTTTCTGTACAAATTGTAAATAGCCTTTCGCTCCCTGTATTTTACCCCTGCCACCTTTAGAATTTGAAAGAGAGTATTCCAGTCAACATTGTCAAAAGCTTTCTGTAAGTCTACAGATGCTAGAAACGTAGGTTTGCCTTTCCTTAATCTTTCTTCTAAGATAAGTCGTAAGGTCAATATTGCCTCATGTGTTCCAGTGTTTCTACGGAATCCAAACTGATCTTCCCCGAGGTTGGTTTCTACTAGCTTTTCCATTCGTCTGTAAAGAATTCGTGTTAGTATTTTGCAGCTGTGACTTATTAAACTGATAGTTCGGTAATTTTCACATCTGTCAACACCTGCTTTCTTTGGGATTGGAATTATTATATTCTTCTTGAAGTCTGAGGGTATTTCGCCTGTTTCATACATCTTGCTCACCAGATGGTAGAGTTTTGTCAGGACTGGCTCTCCCAAGGCCGTCAGTAGTTCCAATGGAATGTTGTCTACTCCGGGGACCTTGTTTCGACTCAGGTCTTTCAGTGCTCTGTCAAACTCTTCACGCAGTATCATATCTCCCATTTCATCTTCATCTACATCCTCTTCCATTTCCATAATATTGTCCTCAAGTACATCGCCCTTGTATAGACCCTCTATATACTCCTTCCACCTTTCTGCTTTCCCTTCTTTGCTTAGAACTGGGTTTCCATCTGAGCTCTTGATATTCATACAAGTCGTTCTCTTATCTCCAAAGGTCTCTTTAATTTTCCTGTAGGCAGTATCTATCTTACCCCTAGTGAGATAGGCCTCTACATCCTTTCTTTTTGTCCTCTAGCCATCCCTGCTTAGCCATTTTGCACTTCCTGTCGATCTCATTTTTGAGACGTTTGTATTCCTTTTTGCCTGCTTCATTTACTGCGTTTTTGTATTTTCTCCTTTCATCAATTAAATTCAATATTTCTTCTGTTACCCAAGGATTTCTACTAGCCCTCGTCTTTTTACCTACTTCATCCTCTGCTGCCTTTGCTACTTCGTCCCTCAAAGCTACCCATTCTTCTTCTACTGTATTTCTTTCCCCCATTCCTGTCAGTTGTTCCCTTATGCTCTCCCTGAAACTCTGTACAACCTCTGGTTCTTTCAGTTTATCCAGGTCCCATCTCCTTAAATTCCCACCTTTTTGCAGTTTCTTCAGTTTCAATCTACAGGTCATAACCAATAGATTGTGGTCAGAGTCCACATCTGCCCCTGGAAATGTCTTACAATTTAAAACCTGGTTCCTAAATCTCTGTCTTACCATTATATAATCTATCAGATACCTGTTAGTATCTCCAGGGTTCTTCCATGTATACAACCTTCTTTCATGATTCTTATACCAAGTGTTAGTTATGATTATGTTGTGCTCTGTGCAAAATTCTACCAGGCGGCTTCCTCTTTCATTTCTTAGCCCCAATCCATATTCACCTACTATGTTTCCTTCTCTCCCTTTTCCTACACTCGAATTCCAGTCACCCATGACTATTAAATTTTTGTCTCCCTTCACAATCTGAACAATTTCTTTTATTTCATCATACATTTCTTCAATTTCTTCGTCATCTGCAGAGCTAGTTGGCATATAAACTTGTACTACTGTAGTAGGTGTGGGCTTCGTATCTATCTTGGCCACAATAATGCGTTCACTATGCTGTTTGTAGTAGCTTACCCGCATTCCTATTTTCCTATTCATTATTAGACCTACTCCTGCATTACCCCTATTTGATTTTGTGTTTATAACCCTGTAGTCACCTGACCAGAAGTCTTGTTCCTCCTGCCACCGAACTTCACTAATTCCCACTATATCTAACTTCAACCTATCCATTTCCCTTTTTAAATTTTCTAACCTACCTGCCCGATTAAGGGATCTGACATTCCACGCTCCGATCCATAGAATGCCAGTTTTCTTTCTCCTGATAACGACATCCTCTTGAGTAGTCCCCGCCCGGAGATCCGAATGGGGGACTATTTTACCTCCGGAATATTTTACCCAAGAGGACGCCATCATCATTTAATCATACAGTAAAGCTGCATGCCCTCGGGAAAAATTACGGCTGTAGTTTCCCCTTGCTTTCAGCCGTTCGCAGTACCAGCACAGCAAGGCCGTTTTGGTTATTGTTACAAGGCCAGATCAATCAATCATCCAGACTGTTGCCCTTGCAACTACTGAAAAGGCTGCTGCCCCTCTTCAGGAACCACACGTTTGTCTGGCCTCTCAACAGATACCCCTCCGTTGTGGTTGCACCTACGGTACGGCTATCTGTATCACTGAGGCACGCAAGCCTCCCCACCAACGGCAAGGTCCATGGTTCATGGGGTGGTGTCTTAACACTGTACATTGAGCAAGCAGTAAAAGGAAACCAATGCAGAATTTGGAAGGGGAATTACAGAATTGGGAGAATAAATAAAAACTGAGTTTTACTAGTGACATTTTAAGTCTTTTGGAGACAGTTAAAACTTAGCAGGGCAGTTGAATGGAATGGATGGTGCAGGTAATGGAATAAGAGGTGGAATACAAAATTTTTGGACTGGTGCTGCCATCTGGAAAGTAGGAGTAGTAGATCTTTGCACCGGTAGGTGGCGAGAGCTGCATATCTGATGAGTCAGTGTGCGGGGGAGTGGCATTCAGGTGGGAGGACGTGTTGTGTGTCCACAGTGATTTCCGTAATACTCCCCACCCAACCAAACAGTGAATTCCGCCTACTACTGTGACATTTTGCGACAGCTCCATGAAAACGTGCGGTGACAACAGCCCGAACTTTGGCATCAAGGGAACTGACTGTTGCATCACGATAACGTGCCCTGTCACACATCTTTGCTCACCAGGACCTTTTTGGCAAAAAACAACATGGCGGTTATACCCCACCCACCGTACTCACCAGATCTGGCACCTAGCGACTTTGCACTATTCCTAAAACTGAAACTCAAGTTGAAAGGCCATCGGTTTGATACCCTAGAGAGGATTCAAGAAACATAGCTGGCGGTGATAAGCATCCTCCAAGAACAGGACTTCTAGAAAATGTTTGACTAGTGGCAGAAGCGCTGGGACCAGTGTGTACGTGCAGATGGGAACTACTTCAAGGGTGATGGTGACCATTAGTCCAAAGGTGAGGTTTTCAACAGATGCAGCACCAGTCCCAAAAATTTTGGATATTTCGTCATATACTCGAATTAAATCAGGTGATGCTGAAAGAATTGGATTAGGATATGCGATACTAGAAGTAGAAGCTCAGTTGAGCTATTTGGGTAGCAAAATAACTGACAACAGCCAAAGTAGAGAGGATATAAAATGCAGACAGGCAATAGCAACAAAACCATTTCTGAAAAAGAAAAACTGATAACATCTGATATAAATATAATTGCTAGGAGGTCTTGTCTGAAGGTTGTTTTGTAGTGTAGCCTTGTGCGAAAGTAAATTGTGGATGAATAGTAGTTCACACAAGATGAAAATATAAGCTTTTGAAATGTTGTGGAGGAGGACATTCTAGTTAGTTGGGTAGAGCATATAATTAATGGGAAGGAACCAGACTGGGAAAAAAAGAAATTTATGGCACAACTTGACTAAAACAAAGGGGTGCTTGATATGACATGACCTGAGTCATGAAGAAATAGTCAACTTGCTAATACAGGGAAGTGTAGATAATAAAAGTTGTAGAGGGAGACCTGTTCATGAATATAGTAAACAGTCTCACACGGATGTAGGCTGCAGTTATTATGCTGAAGTGAAGAGGCTTTCACAGGATAGACTAGCATGGAGAGCTGCATCAAACCACTATTCAGACTGAAGATCCAAAAACAGTGAAGTTCAGATGTTTTGATATGACACATGCTCAGCAAATGCAAATTGTGCTATATTTCAAAATACCAATGAAGATATCACAAGCATAGGCCAGTGTTGTAAAAATTTCATATTATTACCTTTTAACATGAGATAATGCAGATATAAAGAGTAAGTTTCCTAAAGACAGTCATCTCAAGATGAACAACCATTTTCTCAGTGTCAGGGAGGAGAAAGCTGAAATTCCAGTGCTGCACTAAATAAGAGCATTTTTGTTGCTGACCAGCTGAATACTAAAAATTATTTTATCGGAAGCAGTTTGAGACTACAGAAGCATAGTTACAGTAACAACAACAGAGCGGTGTGCCCACTAGACCTGGCCACCTGTGTCCACCTCCTGTTCCCCCCCCCTCCCCCCCCTCCTCCCCCTCCCACCCTTTCAACTGGCATGTGTTCATTCAGTGCATTCGCACAAGCACACCATGAACAAGCACAGGCATGCTCAAGCAAGTATCATCAAGAAAAATCTGTTTTCTGACCGCTATTCTACATGCAGTTTCATACATCTTCCTCTTGCCCATTCCTCCACCTTTCGTATGTAGCTTTATTCCTTTCAGTTGTTGCTGTTTTCATTAGTCAGAAATCCTTGATGCAGCTCTCCTTGCAAGTGTGTCCTGTGCCGCCTCACCCTTCCATTACTACCAGAACGTACACACGTTTTAATGTACTTACTGTAGTCAAGCTGTGGTCTACCTTCGATTCAGTACCTTCTCGTTACTTATTTGATAGACACGTCTGATTTTCAACTCTCTTCTGTAACACCACATTTCAAAAATTTCTATTTTTGCCTTGTGTGAAATGCTTATCACCTACGTTTCACCTTCAGAAAAGAAATTCTAACACTGCTCATTGCTCATGAGCCAACATTTTCAGGGAGGAAATGTAGGTGGGAGTGCAGGAAGTGTACTTTTAATGATAGCTCATATTACAACCCAAATTTCTATAAATTTTTATAAGATTGTTGACGGTAGCACAATAACTCTCTGACTCTCAATTTCCCAAAAAACTGTGAGTTACTTTTTTGAATGCTTGACAAGCTACTTTCTCCAGTGGATTCAGTAGTTCCTTGAACTTTTCATCATGTGTTAGTGATCATATTTGTGGACTCACAAATATTCCTTCTTTAATTTTTGCTTCACTCATTTTAGAAAACTTCTGTTTTATGTACAGGAAGCCAGATGCGCGTTGACCATGACTGATGAAATTCTTCATTTATCCAACAGTGGAAAATACAGGATGAAATGTTACAATATTTGAAAAGGATAGTTGTTACTCACCATATAGTGAGTTTCATTTCAATGTCTCCAGCATAGAAATTATAATTTCCTTGCCATATTTTAAGTACATTGTCCTCTGCATGTAGCAAGGCATGGATTTGCATTTTTACTCTCTGGATTTCCAGTCACCTTCCTCTCTGAGGAAATGCTGAAAATATTGAAGATTAGTTTTGGTCATCTGTCAAATAAGCTAGAAGCTTTTTTGGAAAGTTCTGGATTATGCCTTTAGCTATTATCTTATGGAATCATAGTTAAATGAATTTTTGCTGAGATATATGAAGCATTAACCACAGTCTTATTAAAATGTACTGAGTACGTGTTGGAAAACATCTGCAGTACTCAAAAATAATTTAAAAAACTAGGTACAAAATCTTATCTCTCATCATTTAACAATAAATCTTGGAATTTATGTTTGCAGAGCTATGTGCTGAATAGTGACAGTGGATCAAAGACAAAATATTTGTTCTCGTGTATAGTACGTGGTGTGTGTGTTATAAAATCATTTTACTAATTATTGATAAAATTATTTAAGTGGATAGATAAAAAATGTACTAACCGAGCAATGGCAGAACACACACATAAGACTGTTGTGATTAGCAAGCTTTCAGAGCCAGTGGCTCCTTCTTCAAGCAGTAGGGTTGAAGGGTAAGGAAGAAGGGTGAAGGAAAAGTACTGGAGAGGTCTAGGAAAAGGGGTAGATTTTGGAAAAATCACCCAGAAGTGCGGGTCAGGGGAGACTTACCATACAGGAATAGAATGAAAGTCTTTCCTTCTCATTGTAGACTGTGTGTTAGGTTGCACTGTATGTTTTGATTTTGACAATCTGTTTAATGTTTTTTAAGGAGAAATATGTCAGACAAGTGATCTTCGGGTTCCCTCCAAATCATAGGGATAGCAAGTGGCATGTAGCGTGTGCCATTCTTGCTTGGAGTGAGAAGCCTATAACATGATAACAGATGTGTGTTCCTCTACTTTAGAAATGTTTCGCCTCTGGGACCTGAGCATCACTTAACCACTTGCATAACCCCCCTCACAAGGGGCTCACCACTCTTTGATGAGTTTCTGCTTGGGTACCACAGAGCCCCAGCCTTTGCAGTGCATTTTCCATTTCAGTGCAGCATATGTATCATCTAGCTGTTCTTTTTCCCCTCCCTTGAGGAAAATGTCTGGGTCTGGGATGTTTTTGTAAAATTGTTCTGAAGTTTTAGTAGCCTGACATGAGAACAATCCTTCATCTGTTTTTTTCTTTCCTTCCATGTTCTCCATCTCCTACCCTTCCTCCACTTTGGCATTTGAGGTTCCTTTTTTTCCTTTTTGTTTCTTCTTCCTCCCTGTGCACTCCTGTGAACTGGCCCACACGTTTGGCACATAATAGGGGACTGGGTAAGGCATAATTACCAGTCCCTGTTCTACAAGTAGAGTGTGTGTACCCCCTGTACAGGCCAGGTCCAGGGAAGGGTGACTGCCCCTGAGCTGAGACCTTCCCAAATTGCCAGTTGGTCTCTCTGTCAGGAGTTCCGTAAGTGTGACCTGAGGTGTGAACAATCACTTAAATCGGGTGAAGCCTCCTTCTGAGGGGACCTAGGACAGAAGGAGCACGCCATTAGAGACACTGGCAGTCATGGGGGATTTTTTCGCAATAAGCCAATCACCATCTCAATCTACGTCTACTAAATGTAAATGGAATGAGGCTAAAGATTCAAAGACTCTCCCAGCTACACTTCGGTTCCTTGTGATATCACACACATTATTCAGAAAGGTGTTGGTGCAGTTACAGGCCCTGTGAAATCATGCTCTTGTTTATACAGTGGGACTTTGCTTCTGGAGACCAGTTGTGATTTTCAAGCCCAACAGCTGCTTACAGGTTCCCTTCTCCACAGCTATCCTGTCCATATTGAGGCCCATCAAATGCTGAATTCTTCGCTTCGTGTTATTTACATTCCACGCTGCTTGATGGTCTAACTGAAGGAAAAATTCAAACTTATCTTCCTCATCAGGGTGTCACTGTAATCCATCGGGTAGTGAAAATGTTGATGCAACCTTAGTGTCTACATGCTCTGTTCCTCACATTTGATCGAGTAGTACTTCTATCGTAGATCAAAGCAGTCTATGAAGCCGACTGATCATACATTCCCAACCTGATGTGTTGCTAACAATGTCAATGTTACAACCATACTCACGTGTTTTGTGAAAACACAGCCAAACATGTTACTTGAGGTAGGTACGCTCACTGGGGTGATTGCGTGCCTCACCCTGCCTGCTGTATCAATTGTCATGGCGACCATGCTGTCTCATCCTGTGAATGTCACATGCATGTAGATGAGCAGACCATTCAGGAGATGCAGGTGAAGGAAAAAGTAACTTA
The DNA here is from genome assembly GCF_021461395.2 of Schistocerca americana. NCBI lineage: Eukaryota > Metazoa > Arthropoda > Insecta > Orthoptera > Acrididae > Schistocerca > Schistocerca americana. Next base: position 613,936,418 of record NC_060122.1, read on the forward strand.
CCCTGTCACACGCAAGTTGTTGGCTAGTTGGAAACCCTGCATCTTACCATCCAGCACTTACAATATTGTTCTTGCTATGCCTCACTTCACAAAGGACATGGCCATGTAGATTTGCGACCTCCAATTCAGCACTGTAGTTGTAAAATTCGCACAGTATCGTGGTAGCATCCCAGTCCCATTCTCCTCCAGCTGTGCAACAAGCCATCAAATCTTTGCCTCAGGTGGCAAAATCACTTGCTACACAACAGGCAGGCTGGAATGGACAAACGGAGGACACCTGTGAAGACTTTTTATGTCCCCCGAGCCAACAAACACCTGAGTCTTCATTTGCCAACCACAAAGGCTCTAAGAAGTCAAACAAAGTCAAATGGTCTTCTCCTTCCCCAACTCAGAGACCCTTTTCAGTGGTATTGCTGCATGATACTCTCACCCGGAGGACCTCTGTTTCACCAGTGTGCATTGCCTGCCATTTTTCTGCACTGGAATCTACAGGTCGACCCAGTGAGAATTCCAATGCCTCTGTAGATCTGGTGAAGCAGGGTCTTCCACCCTCTACACCCTGTAGCAATGAGTCTTCGAAGGCTGGCACTCAGCAGCCACTGAGGTGACTGCCCATGGTTTGTTCCTTTCTCCTCAGTCCTTGTTATCACTCTTCTCCAAGGAAACGTTCATGGCATTACATACAACAGGGAGGAATTATGGCTGCTCTTGGAACTGCAGCATCAACTTGTTCTCTGCCTCCAAGAAACAAAATTGTGTTGTCTTGACTGCTTTGACATGCCACATTTTCTTCCTGTCTGCTTTGGCCTACCCATGGGGATGGCATTACATCTCATGGGGAAGTCATGCTGCTCATCCCACTTTGACTTACCCCTGAGGATGGCATACCATCTCATGCAGGATAAAACTCAGAGCAAAACCATCTCACTGAACACTCGGCTGTAATCTTTTGCAGTATGCATTATTCTTCCTCGCTTCACTTTCTCTTTGCGACGTCTACATCCCTCCGTCATTTGACTTTAATGCACACCATTCACTTTGGGGTTCTTCCGAAACCTGTCAGAGAGGAGCCCTCATGGGTGATCTTCTCCGTTCTGCACTGCCCAGCTTGCCTGTCATCTAGGGTGGTCTGTTCTCTCTTACATCCCACCTATGTGTAAATCGAATTGGCAGCTTTCTAAGGTCGACTGGCGGCTTTACTCCTCCCAGGTGACTTCCAACAAACATCATTTCCCTATCGGTGATGACAAACCTGACAAACATTATCCTTACTGCTGCAGAATGTTCCATACCTCGCACTTCATCTTTATCATGCTACGTTCCAGATCCCTTGTGGACTGAGGCATGCTGCAATGCGATTGACATGCAGATACCTGCTCTCTGCAGTTGTAACTATCTTCCTGCTATGGAAAACTGTGTTTGTTATAAACAGTTACGTCCACAGTGTCATTGCATTCTTTGTGAAGCCCCAGAACCGAACGATGTTCACATTCATATGTTGCAGCACCTTTCTCTTGCAGGCAAGCACTTTCTCCTTCATACATACAATCGTATTTGGGCAGATGGCACGTTTTTCAGGCGCTGGCATGAAGCCGCTGTCATACCCATGCCTAACCCCAGTAAGAACAAACATCCTTCCTTTTAGATACCACCCAGTTTCTCTCACCACCTGTGTTTGCAAGGTGATGGAACATATGATTCATGGTTGGTTGATATGGGAGAACATATAATTCATGGTTGGTTGATATGGGAACTCGAATCTTGCAGTCTACTAACCACTGCTCAATAAGAATTTTGAGCATGCCGTTCTGAAGTTCCAATCACGTCACCTTGTCAACTCATGTCATGAATGGCTTTCTGTGGAAATATGAGACTTTGGCCATGTCTTTTGATTTGGAGAAAGCCTACTACACCTGCTGGAGGACTGGTATCTCCTCTACTCTATACAGGTGGGGCTTCCGAGGCCGCTTCACCTGTTTCCTTCAGGAATTTTTAAAAGACTGAGTTTTCAAGGTTCATGTCGGTTCAGCCTTGACGGCCACCTTCATCCTGGAGAACACGTTGCCTCAAGGTTCCATCCTGAGCATCGTCCTCTTTGCCATTAACCCTATTTTGTTCTGTCTCCTGCCAGGTATCTCCGGCAGCCTTTTCGTTGACAACTTTGCGATGTATTGCAGTTCTCCATGGACTTGTGCCCTCCAGTGTTGCCTTCAGCAATGTCTTAGTCATCTTTACTGGAGTAGTATCGACAGTAGCTTTCATTTTTCCACTGACAAAACAGTTTGTGTGAATTTCTGGAGGCGCAGTGGGTTTCTTCCACCGTCTTTATATCTTGGGCCTGTTGCTGATCCATTCACAAAAACTCTGAAATTCATGGGGCTCATACTTGATTGATTACTTTCTTGGTCCTCCCATGTATCTTACCTGGTTGCACGCTGTACCCATCTCTGTGTCCTATGTCCTAAGTGCTACTTCCTGGGAATCGGATCAGACCACCCTCATTTGTACCAATCCCTTGTCTGTTCGAAACTAGGCTATGTGTGTTCTGTATATTCATCTGCATGTCTTCCCATCTTATGCTGTCTCAATACAATCCACCATCATGGAATATGTTTGGCCAGTGGCGCCTTTTAGGCTATGCGCAAATTGAGACGCGTATAGCACGTGTGACGTGACACAACACTACAGTGCGATGCGCACGTTCCACACGAGTCGTGCGGGCCCAACGCATATTGAGACGCGTACACATAATTTGAACTGGCCAATTGGCGACGCTCTGCGCTGACAGAAACGAAGCGCACGCATACTGTAATCTTTCTCAAACGATTTTACAGAAACTATTCAGTAAAAATATTTCATTTTTACCTTACTTGTCGCATTATATGTCCGCTTTGTGGCCATAATCTCGTTAATGGTTATACTTTCTGTGGCAAACACATTTTAGTAAGACGCTACACAAAATTCGAAAAGTTTACAATGAAAAATAGGGGTCATTATGATTTTGCGTTTGGTGCATGTTACACCATGTGTTGCTGCGTATGAAGTTTAGCTAACATGTTGAATTTTTCTTTAGGCTTGGGAGGAAGTGTCTATCTGCCTCCTTTATTGAGAAAATGAATCCTATGTAGCGCGCTCACTCCCGATCTGACGCCCGCGAGAATGAAATATTCACATTGTCTCTCATATCTCCTAAACAGCTGGAGACATCGAAACGAGAGTTCGGCGTATGATAGCACACAAGGAGGAGGGTATTTTACCAATTTGTAAACACACACAACTTCCTTATATAGGGCGATATACCAGTAGTTATACTTCCCTTTTTAGTTTTTTCACTCCAGTCACTGATGGACAGCTAGTAAAACAAGAGTTTCCTAGTATGAAAATAAACGTGAAATTTCTTCTATTATTTACTGCAAGCCGACAGTATGAGCTTTATCGTAAGCTATTGAGCTCTTTGATTGCCAGTTACTCATTTAATGAGGCACTCTTTTCAGGATTCTGTCACAACAGCTGCTGTGAGATGAGTTTGTGCAAATTACACTGTGTTTCGACAAAGAAAGTACAATTAAACCTGTCAACAAGAGAAATGTGGCTGTTACCCAGATGCTCCTTTGAGTGAGAAAAGGTTAACAATACACACAAAAATAAATTGCCAATTCTGTTGGAATTTCAGTTTAGTCCCCATAACCCATCGTATTTTTAACACTGAACGACTGGAATGGAAACTTACCAAAGGATTTTATTCCATCTCGTGATCTCAACAGGCTTGCCAAACTGACAATGTGTGATTTGCGACTAAAATAGTTGTGACTGAGAAAAATAAATAATTGATCTGTCGCACAACACAATGGTCAGTGCATTGTCGGCAGCTGAGCATAATGAGCACGAAAGGAATGCGAAAGCTAGCCGTGTGTGCTTTGTGAGCGGGAGTTCAAAGAACAGTGTCTTTGTCAGCAATGCATTTCAACAAATTAAATATATCTAATTACCACACACTTTCAGGATACTCCTACTTTCGTAATAATACAGACTTTTTTTTTTCATTTGTGTAGCATGTTGCATAGTTAGTTTATTAATGCTGTTAATGTGTATGCAACAATTTAAATGCTTTTTCTCAACATGGTGAGCCAATTAAATCATTGTTATTTGTGACTGCTTTTCGACTCTTTCTAGCTTGCAGTGGAAATGTAATGTCCATATGTAGATAGTATAATGTCCCTTATTACATCCATATCCAAGTAATTCTTTCCTTGGACGCTTTTTACCAGATGCACAAATGGGCCATATCTTGGAAATTACACCATTTCGACCTTTTTGCAACAGGTCATAGAGATACGTCAGCATAACAGGCGGCAAGTAGATAACCTTGTTTGACTTTCCTGCCTTGCTTTTAAATCACGTGATTTTATAATATACCTTACTTCCTTATTCACTACGTCCACGATGAATCGTCTGTCCCTTCTTACGATCTGGAAACATTGTGAAGGCAGAAGCTGGAATCCCAGTGGCTAATGGCTCACCAGTTTTTGGACTATGCATTGTTGTTGACAAAAGAATAAACAAAACAAAAGAACTGTACAGATATATGTAACTGAAAACTATTATGTACTTATGAAAAGAGATGGAGCACTTAAAAGGTGAAAATGAAACACTGTATACAGTAAGGCCGTATCTTTCGGATGGGGAATACTTCCACTGCCAATATGCGCCGTGCCGAAGTGAACATCGGCAGGACTGCCTTCCCGCTTTCCGCCTCGCCCCTCACATAGTACTCACGTAGCACGAGAAACTGTGCCACAACCTCAATGCCTCACGTAGCATGAGAAACTGTGCCACAACCTCAATGCGTGACCTAGCGCAGGTGCGTTTTGTGTCCAGTTACTTGGCCTACCTCATCTCGGCCCCCTAGCCATGAGAAGATCATTTTAGCTAGGCTGCGTATTGGGCATTGTCATTTTAGTCATCGCCATTTGTTAAGTGGTGATCCCCCATCACTTTGTGCTCATTGTTGTCAGCCTCTAGTGGTTTGCTATCTCCTGACTGAATGCCCTTTTTTTAACCACTTACACTCTAATGTATGTTTGCCATCTCAGTTATCAGCTGTTTTAGCGAACGATGCGTAGGCTGTTATCACTTTTTACTTTTTATACATCGTAGCAGTGTGGCGATAGACATTTAATGTTTGGCTCAGGATCTGCACTGTCTCTATCACCTATTTTCTGGACAATTACCCCTGTGGAAGTCCTTGTTCCTAGCTCACTTTCCTTCCATAGTTGGCTTAATGTATAGTCGATTTCAAGTTGTTTTACTTCTTGATAATCTTAGGTTATGATGTGGTCACTTATGACAGTTGTTTTGCATCCGAAATCAACATAATAAAACCAATGTTCTGAGAATGATTTGAACAGATCCAGGAATTTTGTAACTAATGACTAACCAAAAGAATTAAATTTGTATTTATATTACATACAACAATTCAGACACACAAAGCACTCACAATGATGTTTTTGATGGTTCACTGCTATCTCACAACTATCATCGTGGTAATGAACGCATCCTACACCAGATCATGTTTGTTCATGCATGTGGGTAACATTTGAGTTAGCTCATTCTGTTCCATCGTATTTACAATGCTCTAGGTGGTTTTATTTGACTGGGCAAATGGGGAAAAAACATACATTTTAAAGAAAAAAGTTGAAACTGAAATAAAAATACCTGTGGATGGAGGAAAAATTCCGAATACATATTTGAAAACATGATAAAAAAATTGCATTACATACAGCTATTGGTACAACCAAGGCAAAAATCATGTTGACCAGTGTAATTGTTCTTTGTTTTTTGTTTATTGAAATAAATTCAATTTTTCCTATTACTTGTTACATCCTCTCCATTTCAGCATTTGTCAGAGATTTCTTAATATATCATACTGTTTACTAGTAACACAGTTGACCAGTTCTTAGGAATGCCTCCAGTACATGTAGCAGTTCCATTCTATAAGATTCTATTGCCTCTTGTACTATTTCTGTTTGTAGATGGGTGTAGTGTTGTGTCTGCATCTGCATCTATACTCTACAAGCCACATTACGGCGTGTTACTGTGCTACCACTGTCACTTCCCGCTTTTCCTGTTCCTGTCGCGAATAGTGTGTGGGAAGAACAATTGATGGGAAGCCTCTATGTGAGCCTGAATATCTCTCTAATTTTACCTTCATGGTGAGATATAAGTGGAATGAAGCAGTATATTGATTGACTTTCCTAGGGATGTACAATCTCTTAACTTTAACAATAAATGACACAGTAGTTCAGAATGCCTCTCTTGCAGCAACTGCTACTAGAGTTGGCTAAGCATCTAAATGAATATGTAATACAACACGCTGCTCTTCTTCCTATCTTCTCTATTTCCTCTATCAATCCTATCTTATACAGATCCCAGACTAATGAGTGGTATGAGGAATTATAAGCAACTTCTTCCAATGAATCTGCCTTACAGGTTTATGTGGTGATCCCACCTTAAACTGCTATGTACACAGATTCCCACATGTTTTACAGTTGTGACTGCTCCCATTAGTAGTTTCCAATCCTGTAATCATATATTAATGGTCCTCTCTGCTTAGTTCGCACAATTCACTGCCTTTGTTTATGTTGAGAATCAATTCCCAATCCCTGCACCTAGTGTGGATCATTTACAGGGCTTCCTGCATTTCGCTAAAATTTTGTAGCATTGCAACTTACATGTATACAACAGCATTGGGGTATGTCCAAAGTTACTTTCATGTCTTAGATATTTCTCTGTGTTAAGAATGACATGCTGTGTTCTGTTTGCTAGAAACTCTGCAGTCCAGTCACCAGTCACGAAGCTGGTCTGATACTCCATACAGTTGTATTTTATTAATTAGGCAGCAGTGTGGAACTGTATCAAACGGCTTCTGGAAGTCAAGGAACAGGTATTAACCTTTTCACCAGTATCTACTGCTTTCTGAGTCCTGTGGATGAACAGAGCGAGCTATGTTTCACATTATCATTTTTGCAGGACCCATGTTGATTATACAGAGGAGATTTTCTGTCTCCAGAAATGTCGTAATATGGAGTCATAAAATATTTTCCAAAATTTTACAACAGACGGACATAAGGGATACAGTCCTATTATTTTGTGCATCTGTTTGAAGACCCTTCCCACAGGAATGACTTTTTTTCTCTCCCCAATCATATGGAACACATTGCTCCTCCCCAGTGACCTACGGAATGTTGCTGCTGGAAGAGGAGCAAGTTATTTTTTGTACTCTATGTAGAACTGTATTCTTATTCCATCAGGTCCAGTTGATCTGTTGATCAATTTCTGTTGCTCTTTTAACCCTTGGTCACTTATTTTGATAAGTCATTTTGACCCTCATGCCCAGTTGTTTATTTGTTCATTACTTTGTAAAATGATTGCTCTCTGGCCAAATGATTAGCATCATTACCTTAGGTGCAACATGACGTGGGTCCGATTCCCAATAGATTTTTCTGAGGTAGTAAAGTGTTGAAAGGGGTCCACTCAGCCTTGTGAGGCCAAATGGGGAGCTGCTTGAATAAAGTAGTAGTGGCATCATCAGGATTTGAATGTAATAAATTCCCTAGAGATCAAAAAGTCCAGTTGCCCTTTTCTCACATTATATACTGCTCACTATGAATGAAGGGCAGCAGACAGATTCCGTATTTCTCAATTTCCATAAAGCATTTGGCACAGCACCCCTCTACAGACTGGTAACAGAGGTACAGTCATACTGAATAGTTACCAGATATATGAATAGCTTGAAGACTTCTTAACTGACAGAACCCAGTGTGTTGCCTTTGACAGTGAGTATTCGTCAGAGACAAGGATTGTCAGAAGTGTCCCAGGGAAATGTGATAGGACTGCTATTTTTTCTATATACGTAAATGACCTAGTGGGAAGCAATCTGTGGTTGTTCACTCAAGATGCTATGGTGTGCACGGAGGTGTCGAAGATGAGTGTCTGTAGGAGGGTAAAAGATGGCTTAGGCAAAACTTCTAGTTGGTATGATGAATGGCAACTAGCTATAAATGTAGGTAGATGTAAGTTCGTGTGGATGAGTAGGTAAAACAAATCTATAATATCTGGATACAGCATTAGTAATGTCCTGCTTGATACAGTCACATCGTTTAAATACCTGGTTGTAACATTGCAATGGAACGAGCATGTGAGGATTGTGGTTGGGAAAGCAAATGGTCAGCTTCGGTTTATGGGGACAATTTTAGGAAAATGCGTTTCATCTGTAAAGGAGACCACATATAGGATGCCAGTGTGATATATTCTTGAGTATTTCTTGAGTGTATGGGATTCTTACCAGGTCGGATTAAAAGAAAACATCTAAGCAATTCAGAAGCAGGCTGCAAGGTAGGTTACCGATAGCTTCTAACAACAAGCAAGTGTTACAGAGATGCTTCGGAAATTCAAATAGGAATCCCTGGAGGAAAGGTGATGTTCTTTTTGAGTAACACTATTGAGACAATAAAGACAACAGACATTTGACACTGACTACCGAACGATGCTACTGTTGCCAACATACATTTCTCATAAGGACCATGACGATAAGATATGAACAATCAGAGCTTATATGTAGCCATACAGACCATCATTTTTCCCTTGCCGAATCTGCGAGTGGAACAGGAAAGGAAATGACTTGTAATGGTACAGGGTACCCTCTAACACGCACTGTACAACAGCTTGTGGAGTATGTATGTAGATGTGGATTCATGTACTGGTAATAACAGCTGGAAGGACTAGCAAAATTTTGATTCCATTTCCAGGATCATAGATCATTCCTCACACTGCCTTGTAGGCAGCAGACAGCTAGTCAGAACAGACTTTAGGGCCTGATATGAGAGTGGTGGATTTTACATTGTCAGAGACTTCTCCATATAGTCTGTTGACAGTCTCCCCCCCCCCCCCCCCCCCCCCCCCCCTCCTCCTCCTCCTCCTCCTCCTATGCCCCTAAGAGTCATGTCTAATATATTTAACATCCTTTATTTGTTTAGAATTCCCTCTTTAATTCTTTTTTGTTCCCATGCTTTTGCACTTTTTCCTTCAATAGAAGATTTTTTTTCCAAGATTAGTTCTTGCTCCTTGAACTTTTTTCTTGATGTTGAATGTTGTAAAATAACCTTTATATTGTTCAGAACTTTACTGCCGTTCAGCCAGTTTATTTTATTTTATTTTTTACCTCATCTCAGTTTCCTCATACTACTAATATTAGTGAGTGAATTCACTATATTTATGTTGTTATGGTGTGCTTTTGGGTGTTCTGCCAAGATGCTGTTCCCATTTTATGCACAATATTTTGATGACCAACTCAGCCATCTTTTTCAAGTGCTAACTCAACAGAGCAACTGGAAGCACACCATAAAATAATCATGCCAAGAAACTTGAGAGAGCATCTGATATATATATATATATATATATATATATATATATATCTGTGTGTGTGTGTGTGTGTGTGTGTGTGTGTGTGTGTGTGTGTGGATTGTGACTTCTGTTTGGGGATATTTTGTATAAAAGACTTGTTTTCCTCAGTTTTTATTGGTCTGGGAGGAAATAAAAATTTAGAATTTGCTAATTAATTGGTCAGTATATGTTACCCCTCATAATAATTCTCATATTTTTGTCTTTGTCGGGTGTTTGATTATATTATAACCTTTTACTTTATTTTCTGAATGTGTTCGTCTGGAGTGTAACCATGTAAGGGAAGTGAAAAATGGATGTTAAACAGTTTAGACAAAAAGAGAATAGGAACTTTCAAAATGTGGTGCTATGGAAGAAGGTTGAAGATCAGATGGGTAGATCAGGTAACTAATGAGAAAGTACTGAATAGAATTGGGGAGACAAACTTGTGGCACAACTTGAGCAAAAGAAGGGATTGGTTGATAGGATACATCCTGAGACATCAAGGGATCATTGACTTCGTATTGGAGGGAAGAGCAGGAGGTAAAAATCATAGAGACCAAGAGATGAACATACTAAGCAGATTCAGAAGTATTCAGGATTCAACATTTACTCTGAGATGTAGTAGTTCACACGGAGTAGCATGGAGAGCTGCAGGAAACCAGTCTTTATACTGTAGACCACAAAAACAACAACCACTTTTTATTGATTTTTGATGCAATGTATCTTGCTGCCAAATGTGTTTGTGTTTGTGTTTGTTTATGTCGAAAAAAGTGGTTCAAAACTATTGTATAGATAAAAAATATACACACTAAACAGCAGCAGCAAGAAACACAAGTATAAAGGTATTTAAATTTGCAAGCTTTTGGAGCCAGTGGCTCCTCCTCCTGGCTGGACGGTTGAAGGAGAAGGAAGAGGGGTAAAGGAAAAGGACTGGTTTTGATTTAGGAAAGAGGGAGAGTTCGGAGAAGTTGCCCAGAGTCCTGGCTCACAGGAGATTCACCGGACAAGATGAGAAAGAAAGCCAGATTGCTGGGGACTGCTGTGGACGAGATTTGAAAACCTGAGAGCTTAAAGGTAGAAGATAGAGTAATACAAAAGAAAGAGATTACTGCCAAAACACTGTGCACGAGTTAATAAGAGTGGAAATGTAAGTGCACAGTATGTGGTGGAGGGGGGGGGGGGGGCGTCAGAAAATGGAAGATATAGGAAACTAAGAGGGAATAAAGAAAGGAATAGTTTCTGTGAAGAAATGCTAAGGCTGGAGAAATTGAAGTAAATTAAATCAAAATGGATGACGAGAAACAAGGACATGTTGTAACGCCAGTTCCCACCTGCAGAATTGTGAGAAACTGGTGTCGGGGGAACAATCCAGATGGCACGTTTGTTGAAACACGCACTAAGGTCACGACTGACATGTTGTATTGCATGCATAGGATACTGTGTTTTGCCAGTATACGCCTTCTGCCTATACCCATTTATCCTAACTGATAACTGGGTGGTAGTTATGCTGATGGAAAAGGCTGAACAGTGTTTACGAAACAGCTGGTATATGTTGTGTTGTTTCACAGGTGGCTCTCTCTTTGATAGTATGTGTTTTTCCAGTTACAGGGTTGGTGTAGGAGGGTGCATAGGGCAAGTCTTACAGCAGGGACAGGCACAGAGCTAGGAAACTTACATTAGGGAAAAGGGTACAGAAGGAGCATAGGGTCTGTCAATGATATTTCGGAGACTGGGAGAGTGATGAAAAGCTGTTCTAGGTGTGGTTGGCAAAATATCAGACAGAATGGGTCTCATTTCAGGATATGATTTTCGGAAGTCACAGCCTTGATGAAGTAGCTAATGTATTGAAGACCAGGATAATATTGAGTGACAAGAAGTGTACTCATAAGTTATTTTTTTTTTTTTTGGCAGGTTCAGCTGTATCAGGATTGGATGTGATGGTCTGGGAAATCTGCTTTTGAACTAGGCTAGTCGGATAATAGTGTCCAGTGAAGGCTGAGGTGAGAATGTTTGTGTATTGCTTTTGAGAGGCTGCATCTGAACAAACACATTTGCCTTGAATGCCAAGGCTGTATGGGAGGGAATGTTTACATGGAAAGGATGGCAGCTGTCAAGATGTAAGTACTGTTGTTTGTTGTGAACAGAAGTGTGTAGCTGACCTTCAGGGATAATGAGATCAATGTTAAGGAAAGTGGCATGGGATTCGGAATAGGATAATGTGAAATTTAATTGGGAGACTGTATTTAGAGACTCCAAGAATTTTAACAGGTCAGCCTTACCATGAATTAATGTGGCAAAGATGTCATCAGTATATCTAAACCAACTCAGGAGCGGAAGGCTTATGGATCCCAGGAAAGCCCTCTCCAAGTGACGCATGAATAGATTGGTGTAGGAAGGAGTCATCCTGGTTACCATGGCCATGCCCCTGATCTGTTTGTATGTTTACCCTGCAGAGGTAAAGTAGTTTTTGTAAGTATAAAGTTGATTAAGGTGAGCAGGAAGGATGTCATAGGTTTGGTATCAGGTGTGTGCTGGCTGAGGAAACATTCAGTAGCAGACGGACGATGTACATGTGGGATGCTGGTATAGAGGGAGGTGGCATCAGTTGTGACAAGCAAGATGTGTGGAGGGAGTGGGAGGGGCACAGATCTCAGACAATCTGGGAAATGGTTGGTGTCTAAAATAGGAGGTAAGTCTTTGTACTGTAAGTTGCAGGTGTTGATCAAATAAGGCAGATATACATTCGATGGGTGTTTTGAAGCTAGCATTTATAGGACGGCCAGGGTGATTAGGTTTGTGGATGTTAGGAAAAAGTAAAAGGTAGGAGTGCTTGGTTTAGGTGGGGCAAGAAGTTGTATGGATTGTTGTGTTAGTCCTTGTGAAGGGCTTGAGATTTTAATGAGGGGTCCTTAACACTCCAACCCCTGGTTTGGTTTAGATACATTGGTGACATCTTTGCCATATGGACTCATGGTGAGGCTGACCCATTAAAATTCTTGGAGTCTCTAAATACATTCTCCCAATTAGATTTCATGTGGTCCTATTCCGAATTTCATACCACTTTTCTTCATGTTGGCGTCATCCTCACCAGAGTTCAGCTGCACATTTCTGTTCACATTAAATCTAGTAACAAACAACATTACTTACATTTTGACAGTTCCCATCTTTTCCATGTCAAACATTGCCTCATGTACAGTTGTAGCATTTGGGCCAGATGTATTTGTTCAGTACAGATACCTTACAGCAATACACTTACCACTCTCACCTCAGGTTTCATTGGACGTTATTAGACTGCTGGCCTAGTTCAAAAACAGGTCTCTCAAACCGCTATATCCAATCATGGTACAATCACTTGAAAAACAACTTATAAGTTCAAATTTTGTGTCTCTCTATTATCCTGGTCTTGAATGTATTAATCAGCTACTTCAACAAGGTTATGACTTATACACCATACACTGAAAAGAAATCCATTCTGCTGATATTTTGCCCACCATATCTAGAATAGCTTTTCATCGCCTTCCCGGTCTCCACAATATCCTTGTCAGACCCTAAGCTCCAGTACCCATTTCCCAACCGTATGGTTCCTACTCCTGTGCCCATCCCCTCTGTAAGACTTGCCCTATGCACTCTCCACCTGTACCAGCCCTGTAATTGGGAAAACATATGCTGTCAAAGGGGCTGTTACATAAACACTATTCGGCCTTTTACATCGGCATTTCGTTAACATCATCAGTCCTTTTCTTTACCCCTCTTCCTTCTCCAACCCTTCTGCCAGGAGGAGGAGCATATGGCTTCGAAAGCTTGCAGATTTAAATATCGCTATATTTGTGTTCTTGTACTACTGCTTGATGAGTAGATTTTTTTAACCATCCAATTGATTATACTTTCAAAAATTAATTATTTTCATTGATCTGTTAAGAATTACTGATACTTTTTATTTCCATAAATATTAATTATGGAATTAAAATCAGATGTATTAAGTACTCCCACTTGTATTAGTAAAATGTCAAAATTTTGTCTCAAACAGAGAAATACTCTAGAAATCTGCCATTTCTTTACAGCTTGATGAAGTTACCAACTCCTTAAAGGATATCAGTGATGTTTTACAAATAAGAGATAAGCAGATGGATATGCAACGGCTTTTACGGAAATGACCTTGATAGTGTGGATGCATGGAGAAGTTTTGCTGGTAAGTTCTGAGAATTGAGCCAGATATGTTAGTAATACAGCACTCTGCTGGATAAAAAGACTTTAACTAGCATCATAGAAACATCTTATGTATGCTACAAATGAATAACATAAATACAAACAATTAAGATTCTAAGACATTAATACTAGCACAAAAATGGCTGTCTTGGGCTACACTGATGCTTTAATTGCATTTAGGCATTAGATCACATATACAGGGTGGACCAAAACTTGTGCTCTCAGATGCCACAGCATGATTCCCTGCATACCAAGAGTACAAAAGACTCTAACCAAATTTCATCCCATGCAAATTTTTGGTAGAAAATGGACATCAAATAAAAGAAATTTGGCAACACTCAAATCACGTGTACGATAAGTACCTTCATTCATTGCTGCATAGCTATACTACTCAGCTGGTGCAGTCAGTAGAGTTTTGTGTTAGAAGACTTGATTTAGAGAGTTCGATTCTGGGACTAGTTATAATTCTTTTTTGCTTTTCTGATTTTATACTGTTTGATATGGTATCTGGCTTCTTACTCGTTTTACAGCAGTTATAGCTGGTCTCACTTTCCAAAGACATATTTTGTGTTTAATGATTTACTCTGCTCTTTTCGATGCATTACACCTTTCCTTGCTGTACAGGACACCTAGCCAGTCTGGATTATCAGGAGTAATACTTTCTTCTGCCATCTGTCTCTCTTTCTGTGCTCCATTACCAGTCACCAGCCAAACTTAACATGAAGCATCTTCTCTCCCTCTTCCAATCTTGAATTCAACTGTCCCCCGTACTGGCAATGTCCTCTACAGTCCGGCCTGGATGAGCACTTATGTAACCTGGCACTGAGAATATATCCACATTTTAAGTGTATTTCACTCCTCCAATGCAAACCACCTCTCTTCTTGCTTCCCTTCCCCCATCCTTGACACAGAGCACATCCACTATTGGTGCAGCTTGTACAGTGCTTTCCATCCATGGCAACATTGCTTACTTTTCTTCAGTTATACCTAGGGTGACGAGACGTCGAGATTAATCTGGACATGTCCTCCTTTTTAGCTCTTTGTCCGTGGTCTGGGCGGATTTTTACAGTGTCCGGCTTTTTCGCAAAGTTGAGCATAGTACAGTTAAATTTACAATTTGTTCCATTCTATTGCTCTTTTCTTAAATACTTTAACTATTGGCACAGTCTTCGTGATAAACACGCACGAAGGTGGTGTTAGTAGGTGGCACCAGGATCGTCGATGTTATCATTGATCGACCTATAAGCGATTGCAGATATCGATTATTTAAAATTTTCGTTTCGTATCTTCGCTTTGTATTGGCTTGGCTTCCTGTAGTGCACGTGTGATTTTTGAGTGTAATTTTTAACTGCGTGAGTTACATAAAATATTTGGCTATGCGTAAACGAAGGTGCACGTTTTCTGATGTCCTTTCCTGCAAATATCTGGCTTTCAAGAAAGGGAGAAATGAATTTGAAACGGAATGTAAGAAATGTGGAGCTGGAACGTACGTCTCAGTGGCCAATAAAGGTAACAAATAACTCGACAGATTAACTTTCATGGTTTTATTTCATTGTGTCATAATCAATTGTATTTGTAAGGTTAAAGTGCACTTTACATGTTGTCAGCTGCTGCTTGAATTGTAGATGTTGGTAGCGGTGCGTCGGATGAAGGGAGGTGAATGGTCTTACGTTTTTCGCTTTGTAAACAATTCCGTGTTGTTGACATAACAAAACAATTGACGCCACACTGTCGGCACAATCAATGTTTTTAATTTTTCTATATTGCTTAGTTAACCACCACCTGACCATCAGTAATAATTAACTACTAGTTTTAGCAGTAATTCCTGGCAGTCACGTGACTTGTCCAAAGCTGACGGGTGGTATCCTCATCTACAGTTGACCCATTTGATGTGTCCTCTTTTTCCTTCCTTTGTCCTCCTTTTTAAAGCTGTTTGTCTTCATTTTTAAACAATTGCATCTGGTCATCCTAGTTATACCCATTACCCCAAAGATAAAAAAAAAAGAAAGAAAAAAGGTAAATCTACACCTGTACTTTTTTTAACTTTCAGGGGGGGGGGGGGGGGGGGAAGAGGTGTGTGTGTGTGTGTGTGTGTGTGTGTGTGTGTGTGTGTTGAAGAGAATAGAGTAAATATTTAAAAGCAGAATAGGGCTTACCAGTAACTAATATTTCCAATAGACACTCTAAGGGGTAATCATGAAAATGAGACACATGGAAAAAAGTATGTATACTGTTCATCAATTCAAAAGTAATTGTCATATTCTTTACTACATTTATCCCACTGTGAGAAAATACTGTCAGTGCCCTCACGGAAAAATGTTTGCAGTTGTCTATAGAACCATGATTGTAGACAGAAATGCATCTCTTCATCCAAAAGAAACTGATGGCCAGTATGCCTTTCTTCAGGACTCAAATAATATGGAAATCATATGGTGAGAGATTGGGACCGTATGGGGTATGTGTAAGGGCTTCCCGTCAAAACTTCTGTGTTGTACTCAAAACATATTTGCCAACGTGTAGGTGGACAGTTGCTGTTTATTTTATTTTTTTTTTTTTCTTGTAAGTTGTAATAGAAATATCTTCTCCAAAGAATGTTGGCTCTGTTGTGCTTGGCCATCATCTTGCCAACCCATCACCATAACGCAAGTTATTTAACATATGAACATGAATGGTCATCAAGTGAGAGATTAAGAACTCTGTCTACAATAATAATATTTTAACATCATTTCGCATGAACATGGGTCTATGCATTTCTCTTGAAGAAATGAACTAGTTAGACATGTTGTGAAAAGAAATGACCAGTAATGTTGTAGTTTCCCCCCAGTGGCACCAGTCATGATCACTGCAAAGCTGAAAATCTGATCGAGTGTGGGCTGGGATTTGTTCACTGATGTAAAAGACACCATAGTTTAGAAGAAATTAACCCTCACATTTTATTCCCTTCAAATTTTAGTAATTAACTATGGTTATTTTTACACTACAAACAATCATTAGTGCAATCAAAGTGGTGAAGCAGTCGATTGTGGCAGAAGTAAACAGCTCACACTTGTCTAGAAGCATCAGTGTACTTGCTGGAGGAAATCGCATACAGGTAGTTCAATCAAGTCTTTTCCTCATGGAAAGCACTATGTCCAACAACCAGATTGATGACAATAATACTTCAGTCTTGCTAATTGCAACTCAAAATTATTCAAAATATTGTTCCCTTCGGGTAACAGAAATATTTGGAATTCTTTTACATTACCGTTCTTCAGTTTCACAGTCGTTGGTGCATGTATATTCACTTACAGAATGTTCTTTGTGGTGGCCTAAGTCAACAACAAGAATACTTCCAACAGAGATGGTTGGTTGGTTGGTTGGTTTGGGATGTAAGGGACCAAACTACAAGGTTGTCAGTCCCTTTTTCCTTATGCAAACAAGGCTCAAGGTAAAACAACACCCAAATTCAATTTGTGGAGGTAAAAGAGGGTAAAAGGAATGGAGAACCACACCGAAAGAGAAAACGAAAGAAAGGAACAAAACTGGGGGAAAACGCACACCAAAAAGAAAACTAGAGGAAGGTATTAAAACCATAGAGCAGATGGTCTGGGCTGGCTGCCCACAGGAATGAAAGAGGATGAGCCAGCCACTCTGCAACACATGAAAATATCCAGCCCAAAAAGACAAGGCGAGATGAACACACGTAGGGAAAAGACGAACACCAAGACAAACATGGATGTTTCTCATTTAATTTCAAACCATGGACTGACTGTTTTTTGTGACATTTGACTACTTATAGACAGACATAAGAACAACTTTTATTTTGAAAACTACATAATACTTTGAAAAATGACTAGGTTGGAATTTAATGTTTTCAGTTAGCTACAGGAATCAATAGAATTTCGGATTACAGGAAATGTTGCTGGTTGCAGATTTAGAAAAATATATGAATACTATTTTTCTTCTGCAATATCTACATCTGCATCGATACTCTGCATTTAAGTGCCCGGCAGAGGTTTCATCGAATCCCCCTCACAACACACTATTATTCCAATCTCGTATAGCACACGGAAAAAATGGACACCTACATCTTTCCATGCAGACTCTGATTTCCCTTATTGTATTATGGTGGTCGTTTCTCCCCATGTAGGTCAGTGTCAACAAAATATTTTCACCTCTGGAGGAGAAGTTGGTTATAGAAATTTTGTGGGAAGATTCCGCCGCAACAAAAAAAGCCTTCGATTTTAATGATGTCCTCTCCAAATCCTGTATCATTTCAGCGATTCTCTCTCCCCTATTTGGCAATGATACAAAACGTGCTGCCCTTATTTGAACTTTTTCAATGTACTTGGTCAGTCCTGTCTGGTAAGGATCCCACACCACACTGCAGTATTCTAAAAGAGGATGGACAAGTGTAGTGTCGGCAGTCCATTTAGTAGATCTGTTACATTTTCTAAGGGTTCTGCCAATAAAAAGCAGCCTTTAGTCAGCCTACCCCACAACATTTTCTATGTATTCTTTCCAATTTAAGTTGTACATAACTGTAATTCCTAGGTATTTATTTAAATTTACGGCCTTTATATTTGACTGATTTATCTTGTAACCAAAGTTGAAGAGATTCCTTTTAGCACTCATGAGAATGACCTCACACTTTTCATTATTTAGGGTCAACTTCCAGTTTTTGCACCATACAGATATATTTTCTAAATCGTTTTGCAATTTGTTTTGATCTTCTGATGACTTTACTAGTCGATAAACGACAGCGTCACCTGCAAACAGATTAGATTAGATTAGTACTTGTTCCATAGATCATGAATATGACACTTCGTAATGATGTGGAACATGTCAAGTTAATAAAAGGTGTCTATACAAGATATTACATTACACAAAATATTACAGGACACTTAATTTTATTTTTTTATTTTATTTATTTATTTTTTTTTTTTTTTTTTGTGGGGGTTGGGGAAATTACCCACTTACTATATCCAAAAATTCATCTGATGAGTAGAAGGAGTTGCCATTAAGAAATTCTTTTAATTTCCTTTTAAATGCTATGTGGCTATCTGTCAGACTTTTGGTGCTATTAGGTAAGTGACCAAAGACTTTCGTGGCAGCATAATTTACCCCCTTCTGAGCCAAGTTAGATTTAACCTTGAGTAGTGAAGATCATCCTTTCTCCTAGTGTTGTAGCCATGTACACTGCTATTACTTTTGAATTCGTTCGGATTGTTAATAACAAATTTCATAAGTGAATATATATATTGTGAGGCTACAGTGAAGATCTATAGCTCTTTAAATAAGTGTCTGCAGGATGATCTTGGATGAGCTCCAGCAATTATTCTGATTACACACTTTTGTGCAATGAACACTCTTTTACTCAATGATGAGTTACCCCAGAATATGATGCCATACGAAAGAGGAGAGTGAAATTAGGCATGGTAAACTAATTTACTCAGATGTATATCGCCAAAATTTGCAATGACCCTAATAACATAAGCAGCTGAACTCAAACGTTTCAGCAGATCCTCAGTGTGTTTTTTCCAGTTCAACCCCTCATCAATGTGTACACCTAGAAATTTTGAATATTCTACCTTAGCTACCGATTTATGATCGAAGTCTATATTTATTAATGGTGTCATTCCATTTACTGTGTGGAACTGTATATACTGTGTTTTGTCAAAGTTTAATGAGAGCCCATTTACACAGAACCACTTAATGATTTTCTGAAAAAACATCATTTACAATTTCACCAGTTAATTCTTGTCTGTTGGGTGTGATAGCTATACTAGTATCATCGGCAAAAAGTACCAGCTTTGCATCTTCGTGAATATAGAATGGCAACCTAAGACAGCTGCTCAGATTGTCTCCCAAATCGTCTATGTAGATATGGAACAGCAAAGGACCTGTAACACTACCTTGGGGAACGCCAGAAATCACTTCTGTTTTACTTGATGACTTTCTGTCAGTTACTACGAACTGTGACCTCTCTGTCGGGAAATCATGAATCCAGGCACGTAACTGAGACGATATCCCATAAGCATACAATTTCACTACAAGCAACTTGTGTGGTACATTGTCAAAACCCTTCTGGAAATCCATAAATACGGAATCAATTTGAAATCCTTGTCCGTATCACTCAACACTGTGCGAGTAAAGAACTAGTTGTGTTTCACGAAAACTATTTTCTAAATCCTTGTTGACTGTGGGTCAATAGACAGTTTTCTTCGAGGTAATTCATGTTCGAACACAATGTATGTTACAAAATCTTGCTGCATATCGATGTTAATGATATGGGCCTATAACATGGTGGATTACTCCTACTACCTTTCTTGTCTGTGGGCACAGATCTTTCATCGAGCAAACGGTTGTATATGATTGTTAAGTATGGAGCTATTGAATCGGCATACTCTGAAAGGAAACTAACTGGTATACAATGTGGACCAGAAAACTTGCTTTTGTTAAGCGATTTAAGTTGCTTCACTACTCCAAGGATATTTATTTCTACATTAGTCATGTTGGCAGCTTTCTTGATTCGAATTTGGCATATTTACTTTGTCGTCATTAGTGAAGGAATTTTGGGAGGCTGTGTTTTGTAACTCTGCTTTGGCAACACTGTCTTCGATAGTATCTCCACTGCTATTGCAGAGAGGTGTTGACTGTGTCTTGCCACTGGCGTACTTCACATACGACCAGAATCTCCTTGGATTTTTTGCCAGGTTTCAAGGCAAAGTTTTGCTGTGGAAACTATTATAAGCATCTCGCAAGGCCATGCTAAATTTCGAGCTTCTGTAAAAGATTGCCAATTTTGGAGATTTTTGTGTCTGTTTAAATTTAGCATGGTGTGTGTGTTCTGACACATTTTGTGTGCCAAGGAGGATCAGCTCCGTCGTTTGTTAATTAATTTGGTATAAATATCTCCATTGCTGCTGATACTATATCTTTGAATTCAACCCATATGTGGTCTACACTTATATTATTAATTTGGAAGGAGTGGAGATTGCGCCTCAGGGAGGCGTCAAGTGAATTTTTATCTGCTTTTTTGAATAGGTATATTCTTCGTTTATGTTTGGAAGATTTGGGGGTTACAATATTCAGTCTTGCTACAATAACCCAGTGTTCACTAATCCCTGTATTCATTTTGGTGCTCATTATTAGCTCAGCCATTTACTATTTGTGTGGGCCCATAAACTAACTGCTTGAAATAATTTTCAGAGAATGTGTTTAGCACAATTTCGAATGATGTTTTATACGTACCTCCAGAATTAAATATTTATTTTCACTAACGTATTGAGGGTACATGTTTGAAATCAAACTCAAGTTTTCTTTGAACCTTTCAGCAATTGTATCACCTGAACTGGGAGATCAGTAAAAGGATCCAATTATTATTTTATTCCCATTACCAAGAATGACCGCTAACCATACTAACTCACAGGAACTATGTACTTCGCAACAAGGTAAACTACTTCTAACTGCAACAAACACGCCCCCGTGAATTCCCTATAAACACTATATTCTAAATTAAACATAATTATCTAAGTTATTAATTAGTAAGTTAATCAGTCATTGTTGCATGTCATTTTGTACAGAAAAATTAAGGTAACAAAAGTATGTAGTCAAAGTCTAGAATCTAAAAATGGTTATTACAAAATCTGTGATGGAAAATGATACTGGCCCAGACAGTAAAGTTTAATTATTGTCAAAGATAATTAGTTTTTGGTGATTTAACATACTTAACAGAAAAGTCAGAATGCTTAACTTTCAAGTGGTGTAGCTCACTATGTAATTATGCTTATTAACTCATAGATTTTTGCATTTGATAAACTATAATTTTAAATCCAGTTAACTGTAACTTTTAATTAAAGGAGCCGTAATGAAAACTAATTACAAAAATGGGATCAGAGCACTTGAAATAAAAATATGAGTAAAAAATTTAAGTAGAAATCAGTCAAAATAGGAAGTTGAGGTTTTTAAGTAACTGTTACATGTTCCTGGACAAATGTATTGAAAGTAAGGTCAAAATCAGTGAAAAATTGGTTATTTGTGGGAGAGGAGGGGTAAACAGATGGAAAGAATCCACCTGCTTTGTCACAACATCTAGTGTGATTGTGATTACTAAACATCCAAATGAAATATTACTATACGGCTTTATTTTAACAACACATCCTTTCAAATAAAGCTAAAAGACCAGAGTGAGTATTATTTTATATTTGATATCACAAGAAGCAATGGAATAATTAAAATTCAGCAGCAATGAAAGACACTCTTAGCACCTCTGAGTGTGTGTTAACGATGCACAACGGGAACTCTGAAATATCGTACGTAGCAACTAATATTTTCGATATATTACAGTTACTTATGACACTACTTCAAAACACAAGATTTGCTTCTTTGATGGCTTCACAAAATGCTGATTTCTGTGAAAATTGTGGATTATGTTGGTCCAAAACAAATGATGTCAATTTCATTCACTTTTGACACAACCTATATGGTATTTTGTCAGCTTGTGTGATAAACCATATATCATAATACACATATGAAGAGTGGAAATGGAAAACGTTTTAAGCGTCATTTTAGCAACATTAGGAAAAAGACAGATTGCTACTCCCCATGAAGATTGCCCGTTGAACTGCAAAGAGGTGCAATAAAAAGACCCTGCCTAGTGGACTTTTTCAACTTGCCACATCCCTCACAACTCACTACCGTTACTCAAAATCCAGAGCCTAAATAATCCCGGAACATAGTTGTTAAGCTTTCCACCAAAATCCTCAGTCCCACAGAAGTTTCAGTCCTATCCAAAGGTCTCACCTTTAGCCCCTCACCCTCATTTAACCATGGTGGACATATCAAAGACCTATTCTCCTTTTCCTTATTCCTGTAAAGGAAACACTTGCCACTAATCCCTACAACCAAAGTCAGTCCTGCCTCTCCCAGTTTGTTCCACCATCCAACTGTGATTGTGATCCTCCTCCCACCCTATATAACTACCCTATGGTCACCTTACAGGAATTCCTTACTTCCAATTTGGCATCACCATTCTTCTCTAGGTCCCTTCCTAAGTACAAACACCTTTCAGTGGAGGAATGAACAGCCATACACAGTCTCAAAACAGATCCTGACCTAATCATCCTCCCTGCAAACAAGGGCTCCACCATTGTTTTAATGAGTCACAGCAACAATCTGGCTAAATGCATTTGCCACTTGTCTGACATGTCCACCTGCCATAGTGAACCCATCCCAGAAGTTAAACATAACCCCCAATCCATGCTTAAATCCTTAGGCCCTTGCCAGAACCTCTCCCCTGAACCCATTTCCGTACATACACACTTTCTAAAAGTTCCTCAAAATTCACGAACCTAACGATACCCCGTTGTAGCTGGTTATTGTGCTACCACTGAAAGTATTTCAACCCTCATTGAGAAACATCTCCAGCCAATTGCCTGAAATCTAGGCTACCACAACAAAGATACCAACCACTTCCTTCACTGTCTCTTCACCATCCACACCCCTTTACCTCCTGGTTCCCTACTGCTCACTGTTGACTCCACTTCCTTAAGCACCAAAATCCCTCTTGCCCATGGTCTTGTTACAACTGAACGCTACATTTCCCAGTGTCCTTAAGGCTCAAACACATTACCTCATTCACCTATCTGCCTTTATCCTAACACAGAACTACTACTACTACTTTGAAGTAAATCCTCAGCTCAGTCATGGGCAACCGCATGGCACCATTCTGTGCTAACCTGTTCATAGACCATCTAAAGGAAACCTTACAGGGCATGCCACCTTGTCGGAGGTGCCTTCAGTGCCGGTTGGGAGGGCTTGCGTGCTCTGTCAAAGTCAAGAGCTATGCTGGCAGTAGCATAGCTAATGGTAGGGTCACCCAAGCCAAAATGGTCTTGACAGAGGAGCCAGACAACACGTGTCCCACAATATAGGACAGGGAGGGTTCTAGAGACGTAGTGAAGCCAACTTCAGTAAAGGAGTAAACTTGATACAAATCCTGGTACTCCAACTTGGGGGTTGGGCAGGTGGCTAACAACCCCTTTCTGCAAATAAAAAATGTCCAGAAACTTCAAAGTAAAGAAGCCGGACTGATACATGTACAGTGACACAGCACTGTTAAAGGGAAGGGCAAAGACAAATAAAAAAGGAACCTTGAATGTAAGAGCATTATACGGGAGGAGGAGCAAGGAGCTGAGGTCACTGCTACAACACCTCAGTAAAACCAAGGCAGGACAGGAATCGCTGCCCTACATTAAATGCGATGTAATAGACACGGAGTGCTTGATATGGGAAGCTGGATAATTTTCTCTCGTTGTACAGAGAGCAACAATAAATTTGTTACAGGGTCTGCAGCAAGACAGAAATTTAAATACATAGTGGGTGGATTTACTGTAAAAATCTAGGATCTCACAAATAAGATTGAAGGCCTGATTCGCAAATGACCAGGATAAAGATAACTTCTCTGAGAACCTCGAGGGAGCCTATGATGGTTGCCCTGTGCATAATGTTAAAATAATACGTGTATACACATCTGACTTCCACTCATGGACTCTAACGTTCGACTCCTGCTCACCCACTTGCACATTGTTGACTGCACTGCAGTCTTTGCTTTAGTTTATGGTCACTGTGGAGAGCGTATGATCAATACTATGTAAGGCTACAGCTATGTAAGGGTACTGTATCCTTGCATATCCCCACCAAAATAACACTTTAATTTGATAAAATATAATGGTGACATTAGATTTGAATATTCAAGTTTAAAAATATATAGGAAGACAAAAAAGCAAAAAAAAAAAAAAAAAGTAAAATTTAAAATTACAGTAATTATAACCAGTGCTGTAACGTCCCATTGAAATAGCATGGCTAAATGTGACACATTAATAATAACAATTGTTTATTAGTGTTTCCTGTTCATGTAATTTGTCTTAATGAATTGAATATTTATCATTATATTGTCACTGTATTCAATGAATATAAACCAAATAAATGTGATTCAAAAGTAAACAAAACAATAAACAGACAGCCCTAACTGCTACACAATATTGACATGAAAGTATTCTGTTACTAGCCCACATAAATATACACTCATAGTGGTAGCATAGTTTGAAAATACAATACTGTTAGATTTTGGCATACAGTTTACAGGGTTAGAAGTACAAGAAATTTGACAGAAAACACATACCTTGGAAAGTAATCCATAAACAAATCGTCGCATTGGAAAACACTTTTTTTATGTTGCACGTCATATTCTTGTTGTAAATAATTTATCTACTTACTCTGCTGTAGGGCCTTACTTATATGTTGAGTCGCAAGTACACGTAAATACACTGGTTCATGGGGTACTGGGCTGTGGTATCGACTCCACCGGGGATACACCACCACAAGAAGAATCATGTACTCTGCTTTTTCACTGTCCTATATGATGTGGTGCAAAACACGTGTATTTGTAACTTTCGATGAATTATAGGTCTGTGGCATCGAAGCCACAGGGGACTGTAGACTCGTTGTCTCTGCAGATTTGTAGAATTGTTGTAACAGCATCATAACAGCGATTCCTGCACCATGAAACTTGTTGATCAGTTGGCCACTGACATCAGCATCCCGTGGTTCCATGCTCCACACAACTCGCCAACCTGACAAGCTAGCGCAGAGCTGGAACAAGCGACAGTCACATTGCGTGCTAGGTCCTCGGAGGTGTTGGCAGCTCCACTGCTGCGGTATAGACAAGTGATGACGGCGCTGGGCATGCGTTGCTTCACGTCAATGGCTCCAAGAGCTCGCCAACATACAAACATTAAAGGGAATTACGGCAGTGGGGAACAAAACACACACTGCGCACGCACATCAAATAGTCTGTAGTAAACACAACACACACGCCACATGTCCCTGTTATTGTTTATGGACGTGTCTCTGACTGAAGCACTTTACAATGTTTACTTGATGACAAAGAATGTTTAAAACTGATTGCACCTGACTGATAGTAGTTACCTACTACTGTTCACTATAACTTACTCGCAATAGCTACCGATTGTTGTCCAATTACTTTCAAACAGACAAAATTATATATTCACAAAGAGCATCCCTTGTCTTGCAACACTTCTTACAGATGAAACAGTTTAATGTTTTCTACATTTTGTAGGCATGATACTGACCTGACTGCACCATTTCAATTTCAACTGAATTAGGGTGCACAAATTTTCTAATTTTGAATGGTCCTTGCTAGTAGTGATGAAACTTTTTTCTCTCTCCATTTACACTTGATGATTTCGTTTGAGTTCTAATGAGCACTAAATCACTGACTTGGTATGTAATGGGCTTCACTACCTTGCCATATGCCAGCTTCCGTTCTTCTGGTTGTTTCTTCATCATTTCCAGTGCGATTTTAAAGCGCTCCTCTTGTGTAATTTCCTCTTCGTTTGGAAAGGAAATGTATTCATAAAAGGTACTGTCAGGTTTCTTTCCAAAGGGAACTGTACATGGCGGCAATCATATCAAATCATGTGACAAACTATAAATTACTGTTTCAAAGTCTGTCAATCGTTCTACCCATCTTTTATGTTTCTTCCCATAATGTGCACGAAATAAATGTCAGAGTTCACGCATTTGGCATTCAGTCAGGTTGGATGTGGGCCTGAAAGACGAAATTGCAATGTGCCGAATACCTTTATTGTTAACTAAATCTTCCCACAGGTGTGACCGAAATTGTGGACCATTGTCTGATAAAATGCACTCTGGCTTGACAGTATTTACGAAGTATTCTTCCCCGAGTTTCTTGATTATGATCTTAATGTTGGCTTCCCTGGGTGGGTAAAGGAATACAAATTTTGAGAAGACATCCATCACAACAAAAATTTGAGTGAAATTTCCTTTTGAGCTGGGTAGTAGTTCATAGAGATTGAGAACTGAAATTTCTTTGTTAACACCTTCTCTTTTTGCCAAGGTATCACATGTGATTTACTAGGGAATGGTTCACGATCCTTCACTTTAATATTACAAACACATTAATTAATTAATCCCAGTATCTTTGAAAATATGTCGACGTAGCATCTCAGTACTTCCCTAAATTTTTCTCGTTCTGCCTAAGATCAAGGAACAAGCTAGCCTGTGTAGAGAACTTTTCCAACCAATCCATTGCCCATTAAATGTCTGTGTGAAGTGTTCTCAGACATTTCAGAGAAAATGGGCTAGTGCACCATCAAGCATGAACAATGTCTTCAGCCATCGCGGGAATGTTACTCCTACAGGTAAGACAAGTCGTGTGATAGAAACTGACAATACCTTCTTGCATCAGTCAACCTGTTTGGTATCATATAAGGCCCTTGTGGCATTTGCTGTGTTATTCAGTGGTTTGGTATTTAAGTAATTGGTAAATGAAAATGATAATCTTATTTCATTACAGTGAGTAATTACAAAATAATTTTTTCTCCCGGCTAAAGATGTGGTCAAGTTGCTAAAGAACTCCAAGTTAACATTGTGTTAAAGTGTTGTCTGTAAGTTGTGTGTGTGTCACTAAATCACAGTTCATACAACAGATTCTATACAACTATTGCTTATGATGGAAACAGTTACCTTCAGCAAAATTATAATTAAAACCACCAAATATCAACCACGCACAACACTGACGTATGTTACCTGAAACAATATTTTTCGCAACTCGTGCGTAATTAATTTCGGCTCCATCCATCGGCAAGAAAAGTTTGTTATATGGATCGTGCTATGAGAACTATTTTTTAAAGAACCAATCTGAATCGAATTATTGTCGTTAAAATGAGTTCAGGACCACCAGTGAACATTTATTTTTACACATTTTTATTACCTTCGGCATTTATGTCTGCAGAGTTGCGTAATTTGAATTTGCCATGGAGATAATTGTTAAGATGGTGGCAGACAATTGACAGAGACTTTCTATTGTTAGAGCAAATTTCCTTTTAACAGGTTAAGTATTTGAATTAATGCTTATTAAACTTTACTTTTATATTGTGCACTATTTAGACTAATTTTCATCAAGCAAACCTTTGATACTTCCGTAAGAAACACAGGTAAAAATGCGATACAAATCGCTATCGTCAATGGCTGTGCTCCTTGCAGTGCAAAGAAATACTTAACACAGATAATACTTATTGAGAGAGGAATTAAAGTTACAAATAATTATTCACTCATATTTATAATAATAATGAACTCTATTCTCAAGTAATAATTAACAAATAATTACAATTTCTTAACAGACCTCAGTTTCATATGCGTCTCGTGTCCGCAACATACAAAAGCCAACCAAAAAAAGGCAAAAACAAAGGAAGATGAACGCATATCATGAAAGGAATTTACAATTATCATTGTCTTTGTATGAAACACATTGATATGTCCAATTACATCATAAAATATTATATAAATAATTAATATTCATCATCGTTTTCAGAATGAGATTTTCACTCTGCAGCGGAGTGTGCGCTGATATGAAACTTCCTGGCAGATTAAAACTATGTGCCCGACCGAGACTCGAACTCGGGAACTTTGCCTTTCGCGGGCAAGTGCTCTACCATCTGAGCTACCGAAGCACGACTCACGCCCGGTACTCACAGCTTTACTTCTGCCAGTACCTCGTCTCCTACCTTCCAAACTTTACAGAAGCTCTCCTGCGAACCTTGCAGAACTAACACTCCTGAAAGAAAGGATATTGTGGAGACATGGCTTAGCCACAGCCTAGGGGATGTTTACAGAATGAGATTTTCACTCTGCAGCGGAGTGTGCGCTGATATGAAACTTCCTGGCAGATTAAAACTATGTGCCCGACCGAGACTCGAACTCGGGACCTTTGCCTTTCGCTGCAGAGTGAAAATCTCATTCTGGAAACATCCCCTAGGCTGTGGCTAAGCCATGTCTCCACAATATCCTTTCTTTCAGGAGTGTTAGTTCTGCAAGGTTCGCAGGAGAGCTTCTGTAAAGTTTGGAAGGCAGAAGACGAGGTACTGGCAGAAGTAAAGCTGTGAGTACCGGGCGTGAGTCCTGCTTCGGTAGCTCAGATGGTAGAGCACTTGCCCGCGAAAGGCAAAGGTCCCGAGTTCGAGTCTCGGTCGGGCACATAGTTTTAATCTGCCAGGAAGTTTCATATCATCGTTTTGTTTTACTTCACTGTTTTTCTGTAGGTTGTATAGATAATGTTTATAATTGTTACAGGCATAATTTCCTCTCGTCACACTATAGCTAAAATTTATCTTGTGGATGTTACATCCTGTTAGTACCACCAATGATTCCTGCCCATAAATTAACTGAAAACTGGCACTGATGCATTGCTTCTTCATCTATGTCGTGTGGATTTACACCATCGCACATGTGCTGGTTATGAAAATTGACAATCCTATGTCACATGAAACCAGCCTCATCTGTTAACATTTTCTTTGATGTGAAAAGTGGATTTTCACCGTATCTTTGCAACAGCGATTTGCAGATCTGCATTCTGGCAGGATGATCTTGTGGCTGAAGGGCTTGGACATGCTATACGTTATATACCAATTGTTCATGCAAAATTTCACAGACTAGAGGATGACTAACTCCAGTAGGTGTTGAACTTCTTCCACTCATTGCAATACTCCTCTCCACAGCAGAAGTAAGAGTGGTACAAGGTCTGCCCCAATCCGCCATTATTGGAGCCCGAGTCTGCTAGTCACAGGTAAAGACAGCTAAGTACCATATATTTCAACAGATATAAGCTGGTTCAAGCATTTAAAAAAAGCACTCAAATTGGGGTCGTCTTATGTGACAAATATAAAACATAGACTGAAATTTATATAAATTCAAATCATTATAAGAGAAATCATTCATCAATGCATGTAAAATGCTGCAAAATCCTCGCAATCATCATCTAACGAAAGCAGCTCCTCAGGTACAGCCTCACTTTCATTGTTGACAAGTTCGTTATACAGGTCCCGTTCTACACCATGTGAATCGATTTCCAATTCAACATCAGTATCTGATAACAAACTGTCCTTAGTGCCATCCATAGAACTGGAAATTCCACACTTATTGAAGGATTTAATCACTATTTCCATTTTCACTTTTTAACATGATTTGATGATGAAATCACTCAAAACATCAAGTGATGCAGTCTGCACAGCTCCATCTTTTGTACGTGACTTTTTGCCACTCATCCACTTGTCCCATTGTTCACACATATGGTTTTGAATGGTTTATTCAGAGATAAGTTTAAAGGTTGTAGCATCAACATCAAACCATCTGGTATAATAACAATCTTAGTATTGCTTCGTGCTATGTGATTTTTGGTATTATCAGTTATGTGATTGCAAAACATGCTTCCATACTAACAAACTTGGTTGATTTTGTAGAGCACCTGGTCGCCTCTGCCACACATTTTACATCCATAATTTTACACCATTCTTGCCCATCCAGCCATCCCTTTTTGTGAAAATATATGAAAATGTCTGGTGGAAATTTTATTTTAGGAATAGTTTCCTCTTGAAAATACCTTTGTTCCATGTGCCATGCATGTTAATACTACAGTAAATCTGGTCTTTTCATTATCTGTACTTCTGACTTTAACAGTTTTTATGTCTTTTGTTTCCACAGAGGTGTTGTTTATCATATCAAAGTTCATTGGTGTTTCATCCAAATTTTCCAATATAAGATAGTGGAAGTTCTATTTTTACCTCATATGAATAACAAACTTACAAAAAGTCATAACTTTATGGTTGAGGTGTTTTGATAATTTCTGTGCAATTTTTGTTTTCTTCCATGTTAGTAGTTGTTAGAGGTGCATCTTTTTTTAGATTGCAGTCAGCTGATAGGTATACCTGTGTAAAGGAAGTCCCTCTAACTAAGGCTCACCTTCAGAGGATGTCATGTTTCCAAGTAGAGAAGGAATTAGCATATTTCATTGAAATATAAGAGGTATTAGAGATAAAGTTAGTGAACTGCTTTTAGATGTTGACTATGAAATTTTTGGTATGTTGGAGCACCACTTAAATAATCTGGCAGTTCAGAGGTTTCCTTTACCAGGATACAGATTAGCTGGCTGTTTTCCAGGAGTTCCTTGCAGGGTGGGAGAGTGGCTATGTACATAAAAAAACAATATTCCATTTGAGTCCATAGATGTATCACGGCGCTGCACTGAACAGATATTTGAATGTTGTGCAGGGGCAGTTGAATTTAGTGAAACTAAACTTCTAATTGTTGTTGTTTGTAGGTCCCCTAACTTTGACTTCAGAGCATTTCTGCTCAAGCTAGAGATGTAGGAAGTACCAAAAATTAGTTATATATGGTGACTTAAATAAAACTTTTTTATATGATGGAGCAAGAAAAAGGATGTTGGTAGATCTCCTAAATTCATATGATCTGATGCAGACTGTGTTTTTTCCAACTAGAGTGCAGGGGAACAGTAGCACAGCCATGGACAATATTTTTATTGATTCTTCATTACGAGATGAATGGCCTTTCAGACCGTGATGCACAAATTTTAACACTAAAAGGCTTTTGTACTCAAACAAATGTCACATGTAATTACAAACTATGTAGGAAAGTTAATTCAACAGCAATAGAGAGTTTATTAAACCTCATCAAGGAACAAGAGTGGCAGGATGTTTATAGTGCCAATAACATAGATGATAAATATAATGGTTTCCTTAACACATTTCTCATGCTCTTTGAGAGTTGCTTTCCATTTGAACGTTCTAATCGGGGTACTAGCAGTGATAGGCTGCCTGGGTTGCTGACTAGTGGGATAAGGATATCATGTAGAACAAAGTGGGAATTATATCAAAATGTTAGAAGTAGTCGCAATCAAGCTACATAGCCCATTACAAACAGTATTTTAAGGTGCTTAAAAATGTTATTAGGAAGGCAAGGTGTACGTGGTATGCAAATAGAATAGCTAATTCACAGGATAAAATTAAAACCATATGGTCAGTTGTGAAGGAAGTGTCTGGTCATCAGCACAATGTCGATGATATAAAGTCAGTTCACAGTAAATATATTTCTGTTACTGATAAATCAGATATATGTACAGTTTTTAACAATCACTTTCTGAGCATTGCTTATGAATTAATTAAGAATTTAGTTTCTACAGGGCATCACATAACTTTCTTGGAAAATGCCTGTCCAAGATTTATGTCTGAAAAACACCTCTGTGATACAAACAAGAGGGAGATTGAGTCAATAATTAAATCACTGAAGACTAAGGACTCTCATGGCTACGATGGAGTTCCTAGCAGAATATTAAAGTACTGTGCTGCACATATTAGCTCTGTATTTAGCCATATTTGTAATTTTTCCTTTAAGAATGGTCAGTTTCCTGAAAGATTAAAGTACTCAGTAGTAAAGCCGCTTTATAAAAGGGAGAAATGGATAATGTAGACAATTTTAGGCGTGTTTCTATGCCATCAGTATTTGCTAAGTTATTGAAAATGCTGTGCATGTAAGGATGATTGATCATTTTGTATCACACGATTTGCTATCAAACGTACAGTTTGGCTTTAGAAGTCTTTTAACAACCGAAAATGCTATATTCTCTTTTCTTTATGAGGTACTGAATGGGTTAAACAAAAGGTTTCGAATGCTAGGCATCTTTTTTGATTTAACTAAGGTGTTTAATTGTGTTGATCACAAAATATTGCTCCAGAAGTTGGACCATTATGGAATACGGGGAGTAGCTCATAATTGATTCACCTCTTACTTTAGCAACAGACAGCAAAAGGTCATTATTCACAATGTTGATAATGACTGTGATGTGGGGTCTGAGTAGGGGATGATCAAGTGGGGGGTGCCCCAGGGATCAGTGTTGGGGCCACTCCTGTTCTTTATTTATATAAATGATATGCCCTCTAGTATTACGAGTAACTCTAAAATATTTGTTCTAGTTTAGTAGTAAAGGATGTTGTGTGCAACATTGGCTCGGTTTCAAATAGTGCAGTTCATGACTTGTAGAAAATAAACTAATGCTAAATCACAGTAAGACTCAGTTTTTACAGTTTTTAACACACAATTCAACAGAACCTGACATTTTAATTTCCCGGAATGTGCATATGATTCATGAAACTGAACAGTAAGACTTTATGCTTGCATTTTTACTATTCGAACGGTATCTGAAGTGAGTGATCATTTGGCACGAAAATTATGTCATATGGTATTATACAGGGTGATTCAAAAAGAATACCACAACTTTAAAAATGTGTATTTAATGAAAGAAACATAATATAACCTTCTGTTATACATCATTACAAAGAGTATTTAAAAAGGTTTTTTTTTCACTCACAAACAAGTTCAGAGATGTTCAATATGGCCCCCTCCAGACACACGAGCAATATCAACCCGATACTCCAACTCGTTCCACACTCTCTGTAGCATATCAGGCGTAACAGGTTGGATAGCTGCTGTTATTTCTTGTTTCAAATCATCAATGGTGGCTGGGAGAGGTGGCTGAAACACCATATCCGTAACATACCCCCATAAGAAAATATCGCAGGGGGTAGGATCAGGGCTTCTTGGAGGCCAGTGATGAAGTGCTCTGTCACGGGCTGCCTGGCGGCCGATCCATCGCCTGGGGAAGTTGACGTTCAGGTAGTTACGGACAGATAAGTGCCAATGTGGTGGCGCTCCATCCTGCTGAAATATGAATTGTTGTGCTTCTTGTTCGAGCTGAGGGAACAGCCAGTTCTCTAACATCTCCTGATACTGTAGTCCAGTTACAGTAGCACCTTCGAAGAAAAAGGGACCAAAAACTTTATTGGCTGAAATGGCACAGAAAACGTTCACCTTAGGCGAGTCACGTTCATACTGAGTTGTTTCCCGCGGATTCTCAGTGCCCCATATACAGACATTGTGACGGTTGACTTTGCCGTTAGTGTGGAAAGTTGCTTCATCACTAAACACAATCTTTGAAACAAAAGATTCATCTGTTTCCATTTGAGCAAGGATAAAATCACAGAAATAGATTCTTTTATTCTTATCAGCTGCAGACAGTGCTTGAACCAATTTCAGACGATAAGGTTTCATAACTAACCTTTTTCGTAGGACTCTCCATACAGTTGATTGTGGAATTTGCAGCTCTCTGCTAGCTCTGCGAGTTGATTTTCCTGGGCTGTGAACAAATGCTTGCTGGATGCGTGCTACATTTTCATCACTCGTTCTCGGCCGTCCAGAACTTTTCCCTTTGCACAAACATCCATTCTCTATAAACTGTTTATACCAACGTTTAATACACCACCTATCAGGAGGTTTAACACCATACTTCGTTCGAAATGCACGCTGAACGAGTGTCGTCGATTCACTTCTGTCGTACTCAATAACACAAAAAGCTTTCTGTTGAGCGGTCGCCATCTTAGCATCAACTGACGCTGACGCCTAGTCAACAGCGCCTCAAGCGAACAAATGTACAACTAAATGAAACTTTATAGCTCCCTTAATTCACCGACAGATAGTGCTTAGCTCTGCCTTTTGTCGTTGCAGAGTTTTAAATTCCTAAAGTTGTGGTATTCTTTTTGAATCACCCTGTACTTTGGGGTAACTCTTCCCATTCTAAAGGTATATTTTTGGCTCAGAAATGGATGGTTCGGGCAATAAGTGGTGTAAGTTCACGAACCTCTTGTCGACCCCTGTTCACGAGTCTGGGTATTTTGGCATTGGCCTCTCAATATATATATTCCTTACTGTCATTTCTTGTTGACAGTAGTAGCTTATTCCCAAGAATAAACAGCTTTCACTCAGTTAATACTCAGCAGAAATCAAACTTGCATTTGGATCAGACTTCCTTAACTCTTGGGCAGGAAGATGTGCAGTATACTGCTGCATCCATTTTCAGTAAGCTGCCACTCAAATTCAAAAATCTTAGCAGTAATCCACATGCTTTCAAATTGAAACTGAATAGTTTCCTCATGGGTCACGCCTTCTATTCTGTCGAGGAGTTCCTTGAAGAGTTAAGCTTATTGCACTGTTGATTGCGTTTACTTAAACTTATGGACTGACATTTTTCGGGTTCATAAACATTTATTTTTAACTGTTATTACTTTTATGTTGTAATTTCATGTACTGACAGACTGATGACCTCAGCTGTTAAGTCCCATAGTGCTCAGAGCCCTATACTGACACATTCCATGACCTTGGAGATTTGCTCCTCAATTTGGTCCTACGGAACTTGATTTGTAAATAAATAAAGCAACTACATTTTTTTAATTGTTTGTGAGACAGTTGCACAAACCTACTGGTGATTTAAATTATCTGCTGTGCTCTGGATTGCCTCATGCCCACTTCAATGCATAAGCAGTAATCATATTTCTTCTAACAACATAACGGTTATGTCACTGTTCTTGTACCCATTCTGCAACACTACTTTCTAAATCTAGGCAGAAAGTTATTCCTCTCCTCATAGAACACTTTTTAATTTTTTTTTTAAAATAGCATCTTCACTCTTTCGCCAGTCTCTTACCATCATCTCTGTTATATCAAAAGCCCTTTTTGCAGCACAGTTGTTCGATTCTTTAGCCTGTTTTATGACCTCCTTTTGTTGGTTCAGTCATTCAGCGCACACTTTACGAATTTTACGCTGATTACACTTGCAGTACAAACAGTTTGAACATACAACATTACCTGCAGCAATACTTGTTAGCTGTACATACGAGTTCGTTATTTGGCATGTGCTTCTACAGACAGAACTGTAACGATGCTGAAGGAGGCTTTTGCTTTATGCTGTGTGCAGGTGTATCAGGTGCTTACTAGTAGAGAGGGGTATGCCCACAAAACTGAATAGCCAATATAACACTTTTATAAGTACTCAAGGTCGCCTATTATTATCACCCAGATGATCAATGTTCTAAACTAAATTTACAGGCCATTGATAATTTGGGCATCATCTTATAGGAAGAGCATACGGTAAAACTATACATCTTCGACATTTGTACCTCACCTTATATAAAGGTCATCTTATCCGCTGAAATATACAGTAATTGTGTACGTAGTGCCTTGCATTCTGGACATTTTTTCAGCATTCAAAACATGTGCTCAACAGTTGCTTTCATTTGCCAGACCATAAAATATCGTCTTGTTTACCATTTTCTGTGTGAAATTATAGGCTTCCATTATGCTCATAAATGCAAAGCTAACAGTGCAATGTAAAAGCATTTCAAAAACTTATCAAACACAAACTTGCCCATTAGAAATAATGTATGTGCTGCACTTACTCAGAAAAGTGAATATGGTAACAGTATTATCAGATATTTAGTGCCGTATCCATGGACAGTAACAGAGGAGTGAGTCTTCATTTGTTTACTGCCTTCTGTAGGGTGTTCATAACAGCAAAGACTGTAGAGGATATGTTTCACAGTATCAAAGATGAAAAACTCCTCATAGCTCTTAAGGTATGCATTTAAAAGCCCATGTTTATTGGATATTTTTGTCTTGTTTTAGTCCATATTCCACTCCTCAAAATAAGGAATACTTTGCCTCAACACTGTGTACTGTTCTGCATAATAGCGGCAGTAGCAAATTAAAAAAAAATTGGTGACTAGAGGTATTCTTCCTTCATTTATTAAATTTGAAGCTTGGTTGGCAGCATTGTGATTAGTAGGAGAACGCCATTCTTCGTATCCGTTGTTACCATACAGGTCTCACACTCAACATCTTTCACAAGTTGATTATATACATCAGTCATAGTCTTCCTGTAGGTGTTTTCCCATTGACTTTTCTGTCAATTATTATGCCTCAGGAGACCTTAGTGTCCCAGTAGGTGTTCAATAACCCGTGTTTAGTCTCTCTGTAACAATGTCTACAAACTTCTCATCGCCTCTTCCAAGGATGTTGTCATTTGTGATCTTAGAGTGTAGACAAAGTGCTTTGTGACTACACTAAAAAATACAATAAAAGAATTACATTTCTAGGCGTTTCAGTCTGGAACCGCATTACCGCTACGGTCGCAGGTTCGAATCCTGCCTCAGGCATGGATGTGTGTGTTGTCCTTAGGTTAGTTAGGTTTAAGTTGTTCTAAGTTCTAGGGGACTGATGACCTCAGATGTTAAGTCCCATAGTGCTCAGAGCCACTACGTTTGTGATCTTACTGCTTCATTTGACTTTTTAGGATACTCTTGTAATATCACGTGTGAAAAGAATGATATGTTCACAAGTTCAGGTCTGTCAGCCATGCCAAAGCACGCTCTAAGTTTATGGGCTGAAAAACTTCACACTTATTCCAAAACTATTACTTTAATACTAAAGACTGTTTTATTTAAGGGACCTGTTGCTTGTGCTAGTCTACTTCCACCTACTGCACCACCACCTCTTTTCATATTTTATAGTGAATTGAATGAGTCTGCTTAATACAGTTGATCTTACTGTAAATGTATTGTAACTCTGACTTATTCTTCTTTGTCACACACCACCATTATTATTATTATTATTTTTAATTGGCTTCATTATATTCACCTCTCATAGCTGATACTTAACACGCATGTCTTACAGATCATAACAGAAAGTCTTTGTCAAATATAAATGATCTAAGGAGTAACGTTAGCAACTGACCTAATACTTGAGGTGCTGTGTTGTTAAGAGGCACATAAACAAGTCTGAGACCTTGTATCTATTATAGATATGGAACACTACTACTTTGACAAAAAAAGATTTTCAAAAATGGCTGCAATTAATCGATGGTAAGATGGGAGGGAGGAGAAAGCAGAGGAAGCCTTGTTTATGTGCATGTCTGCAACTCGTCACCTTAGCTGTTCATATTCAGCGAGTTGTTATCGTTACTGTGTCAGTAATGTCGTAAAGGTCTTCACTTTCATTTAAAACATATAGGTTGACATATCTATTCTTTTACAGTGTATTACTTTTTTTATCTTTAAGTTATTCCTGTTTTTTCCTCTCACTCTGTTAATGGAATACTGATAATTTGTATTGTTGTTGAACTTTTTTTCAAGTCTGTGCATATTTTTGAAATGTTTGTCCACGAGTAATGTCACTCTAATTTTTTGAAGACTCCATTTGCAATTGCAGTCGGAGTAATGACTAAAAATACTCTCCCTCTGTTGTACAAAATAGAATTTTGAAAACCAGTATTCAAACCATAATGAGTTGTGTGTACTTAAGATCCTATTTAAAAAAAACTGAAGGTATGAAATGTTCTGCATGCATGGTTTCTAGCAGTATAAATATCAGAGAAAGTTGGGAGTGCTGTCTGGTCAATCCCTTTGTTAAATAAGTTACCCCCTGCCAGTGATATTCCCTGTTAGCAAAACTGCATGTACATCACTGATAACAATATATCATGCTTTCTCTTTCAGCAAACAAAAAGGTTAAATCAAGTCTGCATTATTTATGGAGTTTAACTCTGTGAAGCATGAGACACTGAGAAGCCAACTATGTCTTTGAAATATTGAGAATGTTGATGTAACGCACTATCTGAACTTACTCATTAAAACAGGCAGGAGGCGGCTCTTTTCAGTGTTTAATAAGAGAAGGAGAAGAGTGAAAGTATGCTAACACAATAAAATTGCACAAATCTGTTGTAAATAATTATCACATGTATTGCATAGTAAATGTGTTATGCGTTACAGACATGTATCTCCTTCTCAGAAAGCAGACAAGACATACATCTTAATTAAAATTGTAGCACTGCCACTGACAAAATGGTGAATTGTCATTTTTACTTTTGTACGTCAGATGTTACAAAGTGTCATTAATGAAAACTCTATATATATCAGTAAAGGACATTTTCTTAGCACTACTTAAAATTTTAATTGCTCTATATGTGTGCCATAAACCACACAAAGAAAATTTGTTGCTTTTGTAGAAGCAAATTCAGTTGTTTTTTACATGCTAGTATATACACAAGATTTGTGTAAATGTATGCATACAGCGGGATAGAAATCAACAGATTATAAAATATTTAGAAATATTTTACTGAGAAAATAGCCATCCTTCATGCAAACATGTATTTGTAATTCATGAATATGTGTACTCAATTTCTAGAAGTGAAAGATAAATAAAAAAAGTCACCTCTGAAGTTCTGTCTTACTTAATATTTCTTGAAGTGTGAAACTTAATTCCAAAATTTGTACAGTAATGCAAAATGTGTGTGGAAAATGTTTTGTATGTCGCACATACGTAAATCACGATCACGCTCCAACTTTTTGAATTATGTGCAGATGCTTTGCAACAGTAAATATACTTCTAACCTCAAGGCATTGATAATATTTTGCATGCTAATGTTTTTTTTTTACAGTTTATTTTGAGGATACACTAGAAAATCATCACAAGACAGTGGAAAGTAAAGACAAGCACTATATATTGGTACCCCTCTCTGCATATTGCAGTGAAGGAGCAATAGAATTTGTGGTGTCAGCATTAAGGCCAGCAAACATTAAGTGCAGCAGTGGGCACAGCAGAAAACAGATCTTCCTTGGCCTGAACTGCAAGGGCTGTAGCAATGTCTATAAAAAAAATTGTATTAAACTTACATTGAGCTGCAAACCTTGGTGAAAGTGTCTCTGGTTTGTAGACTGTGAGGCACCAAACAATATCATCACATATCCTTTATTTGTCATGATATAAATCCAATATTTCGTGTTGTTATCAAGTGAGCCTTACTGTCAAGCCTAACGAAAAGTGTTAACTGATTTTGCCAACTCACTTTAAAGATATTCAGAAGTCATTACCTCTTGTTGCTAAACAGAGAAACCCAGTCTACACTTCCCTTAATAGAGAAATTTCTTCAGATGATTCTGTAATGTGACAGTTGGCTGTTCACTGCACTGTTAATATTGTACCTACAGCAGATCATTTCTTTTGAACTCTAATAGTAAATGTATTAACATTATAATTTCTGTCAAACTGATATGCCTTATCATAAATGTGCAGTATGATAGAAGTATAAGATTTCTTCCACATACCCAAACTATACAATGTTGAAATTATTTGCTAGAAAAAGTAATTTTGAATACTTTTGTGTTTCAACATCGATCTTCTTACTTCTTCCACTGGACTACTGTTTGCGTTAGACAACACAACTCTCTCTCTCCCTCCCCCTCTCTCTCTCTCTCTCTCTCTCTCTCTCTCTCTCTCTCTCTCTCTCTCTCTCTCTCTCTCTCTCTCTCTCTCCCTCCCCCTCCCCCTCTCTCTCTCCCTCCCCCCTCCCCCCTCTCTCCCTCCCCCTCCCCCTCTCTCTCCCTCCCCCCTCCCCCCTCTCTCCCTCTCCCCCTCCCCCTCTCTCTCCCTCCTCCCTCTCCCCCTCCCCCTCTCTCTCCCTCCTCCCTCTCCCCCTCCCCCTCCCTCCATCCACCCCTCTCCGGTGTTTCCTGTTGTAAAACATACACTCTAACCTAGCAAGGCAAGACATCCTACCTGTTCTTATACTGCCCTTAATGTCAATGTAATTTTGTTTTCTTTAGCTCTCATTCTCATCTTTTCAGCAAGTGATACTTTTTCAGAAACTTTATTTTAAAATATATTGGCATTTGAAAATTTAGTGGTCTTGAATAGCAATTCTTTCCAAAATTCAGTGCCATAATTTTCTAGCACAGAGCTTCCTGTTTCCAAAATGTCTACTGTCATTAAAATAACTGGTTAGTTTGTTAAA
Source organism: Schistocerca americana (assembly GCF_021461395.2). Taxonomy (NCBI): domain Eukaryota; kingdom Metazoa; phylum Arthropoda; class Insecta; order Orthoptera; family Acrididae; genus Schistocerca; species Schistocerca americana. The sequence continues at coordinate 613,976,616 of NC_060122.1, forward strand.
TATTCAGTTTTAACTTCCTCAAAACTTTTTGCTGATGTTTGTGAATCCCCATGCGTATAGAAATCATACTGGTAAAATAGTATTTATAATTTTGTCTTTCATATAGCTTATAGTTAGACTTACTCCTTGCCTATTGTATCTGCATCTTTAAATGCCTCCGATTTTTATGTTACCGTACTATTCAAAATATAATAGCTCTGTATTGCAACATTTTATCTGTGGTGTCACCGCCAGACACCACACTTGCTAGGTGGTAGCCTTTAAATTGGCCGCGGTCCGTTAGTATACGTCGGACCCGCGTGTCGCCACTATCAGTGATTGCAGACCGAGCGCCGCCACACAGCAGGTCTAGAGATACTTCCTAGCACTCGCCCCAATTGTACAGCCGACTTTGCTAGCGATGATTCACTGACCAAAATACGCTCTCATTTGCCGAGACTATAGTTAGCATAGCCTTCAGCTACGTCATTTGCTACGACCTAGCAAGGCGCCATTATCAGTTGCTATTGATCTTTTGATGCATGTACCGTCAGACCGACGTTCACCATTAATGGATTAAAGTTAAATATTCCACCAGCTATGTCCGTTTTTCTAAATTCTAATTTCCTTGTCCTGTTCCAGACCTCACGCCAGCCTGCATGAGCTAAAATGCGTGCCTTTCGGCTTCCTATATTATTAAGGTGTTGGCTCTCCTGCCAACCCACAACATCATCATTATTCATACTTCACTCATCTATAGATAGGCAAGGCACACAGCATCATAGTCAATCCATGGTTGGGCATCAGAAAGTTAACAATCTGTATTGAGTCAGCAGTTCATTGTGAAAGTCATTCTGTAGTATAGGTACTATGTGAGACTATGTACATGAATTAGTAGGTATTTAGCCATCAAATGTACATTTCAAGACCAAATAGCTTAAATTCGTGTATTCATCTGCCACCAGCGAACTGTGTGACATGGTACTTATTAGTGTAGTTTGGTAATGTGGTGCAAATATTTAGACCATTGCTTATGACTAAGCGGGTGCGAGTGAAGGAAGAGTGATTATAAATGAAAATGAATAGATTGAAAATTAATTACTGCAGTGTGGTGTGCAGTATTTGACATGTTAATTAGATCCTTCAGCAGCTGTAAGAGAACTGTCATTGAGCAACTACTAGGCTACCAAAGGCTTAGTACCTGGTGAGCAGTATTACTGTACACTTTTGTGATTTCATGTATTTTTTTAAGAATTCATATAATGAAGCCAATGTGTTACTAGTAATTATACTAGACAAACCAAAGACACTGTTACATAAATGAAAGGATGAACAAAATTTGTTCCGGGTGCAGAGAATACAAAATTAATGCTGTTGAATTACAAAACCTTTAAACTTACATATTACTTTCAATCAGTACTATTCTTTTGCGTCCATGTTGCATATTTTACATGTTTTCATATATCTTTTGGAGGCAGAAGTTGAAAAAGAAAAGAAAATTTTTCTATTTTCATATAAATTTTAATCCACTAGCCTACTTTCAAATTAATTTTCCCCTATAAATTGTAACTGCTAAATCAAGGTATCCAAATGGATCACAACAGAGATAATAACCTTAATAACCTCTTGCCTGAAAGAGACTTCTACAGAAACTGTATAGACAGACCTATACATCACTGGAGCTACACAGTTACTACAAAACATATATCAAAATGCTAAACAAAGTTATTCAACTTGCTAAAAGAATACATAGTGACCATTAATAAAACCGACAAACTGCATGGACAGATTCTGGCGAGAAATAGATGAAAAAAGGTCCTATGAACATGTGTTCGGAAATGGATGGTGTGTACAAAGACAACAAATAGTTCTGGAATGCGGTATGGAGCTGCATCGCATCCACGTCACAACAGATGCTCAAAGTGACCTTCATGGGATTGCAGGTGATAGTGATAGTGGTGGTTACCATGCAGGACACACATAATCGTTTGACTTAAACCACATGGTGGGCCACTTGCCTGGCGCTTGTACTGGGGTTCGTCTCAATATCCATTACAAAGCGGTCCTCCAAATCTGGTGTATGCACAGTCTGCGGCCTTTCTGCACGTTCATCTGCTGAAATGGCCCATGATCTCAAACACCCAAAAAAGGCTTGAAATGTTTTGTGATGTTGTTGGTGTCTGTGACGGTACTTGTTTTGGTATTGCTGTTGTAGTACCCCCAGAATTTTACAAAATTCTGGAGCCACTTGTGTTCCAGCCATTTAGAACACGCGTTATTTTAAAGCAGGGTGTAAAGATGAGTATGGGATACTGCACCCATTTATTGTTTGTGCAGGCGAAACTGGAACGGAGAAAATTCGTTGGCACTGGCAAGTGTTCAGCGTGACCTGCCAAGAATATACACATATGGCCCGGAAGCTCCTTGGCCGGCTGCAAGGAGTAATGTAGCTTTGTATTGTTAAAAAACAAATGGAGTGACTTGAGATAGTGACTGTTTATTAGACATTGAACTGCTGTTGAGAGTACGTGGACTGGACGTGGATAGTCAGCCACGATAAAAGCTTATATATTAATTGTGTTCAAAAATGTGTAATTAACTGATCTTGGGTGCCCAGTAATGTGTGGGCTTACATCATATGGTTTAGTTGTTTTTTTGTACAAAGTGAAAATAAATACGTTCTGGTGCATTGAATGATATTCCACGAGTAGCGTATTTTTAAATAAGAAGAGAGAGGGAGAGAGTGAAAATTTCCCCTTCCTAGCAGTGAAATCTTTGGAGAAGCGTCCGGTGGTAGCAGAAGACATTGGCGCTGCTAGAAAGCAGAACCAGCATTCTTCAACAAGTAAGTCCACGAAAACGCTTAAGCTGTATAGAGGGAGCTTAACATTACACCGGGCCACCGCACCATGCTGCCTCTCGGCTGTTTCCATCTGCTTGTCTGTACACAGACACTATCTTGGCTAGTTTCTGACATGAATACTGGACCATTCTGCTGCATATAGTGTGTTGCATCAATCTCAGCCCTCAACGCGCAAGGAATCCATGCCACATGGTCAGAGGAACTGTCATTCATGAGTGCCATCTACAGTAACAATGAGGCATTTCCAAATGTTCACCCTGTATAAACTATGCAGCGTACAAAGTAACCACAATGTAGAAAATCTGAAATAAGGAAAATGTTGAAATTAATAACACAGGTATGAGCATTACATTAATGCACGAGAACAAATAAATAGATAATCCCACAGCAGTGGTAAACTTGTTTAATAATTTCTTTACAAGCACTGCAGAAGATGTGGTAAGATGCAGTTTAAACTGAAAGCTACACCTGCCAAATTTAGTTAAGAAATTTGTTCAGAGTCGGTGTATTTTAACACTCTTAGCAGAAATTATGTCACAAAAGCAATAAAAGAACTGAAAAAAACTCAAGTCAGCTGGTATTGTTAACATCCCACTGACACTTTGAAGAGATTTGTGTATAATATATCAGCATTAATGTAGTTACCTGATCACTCTTGTGACGAAGTAAGCTTGGATCTCTTTACTTCCTCTCTTGTTTTGCCATCTACCGCCTTAAATTAATTTTATTTTCATTTTTGCCTAATTGCCATTAACATGCATGAGTGTAATCTGCAATTCTATAAAAGAGAAAGGCTGGCCCTCAGTCTTAAGGAATATAGCACCAGGTATAATTTTGTGTTTAGTTTTGTGTATGTAATTAATTTCCTCATTTATTTTGATCGTTCCTAGTTAGTATCTTTTGCTACAGATCATTATAGGGTGAAATCAGTCATTGTTTTGTGACTGAGATTCTACAAATATAAATTCTTTACTAATTATAAATGTTTGGAAAAGAAACTACTAGGATCCCTAAAATATTTATTTGACTCTATTCAAAAACATTAGCAAAGCCAGCCCTTAATTAATTCCAAAATAATTACCAGGTTTGCGAAAAGAATTGTTTGTGTAACTATATATTTTAATTTCATTATTTAAACAAATAAGTCAGCATATCCTTTGTGGCGGTAGGAACTATTAAAAAGAAGGAATTTTTCAATGTATTCAGTTAGTTGTACGAGCTACGTTTTAATTGTAATTTCTGTGATGTAAACATTGAACAAGGTGTAGTTTCAGTACCTGTTATTGTGAGGATATATAAAGAACTGATTTTTGGTCCTGAGGCAGTCAGTCCACGGCAGATTTTCAGACGTGAAACATGTATTGGTTAGATCGACGACAATGCATCAACTTAACAGTGGAATAAGTGTAACACAAATAGGGCATGTGTTAGAACAGTTAATGACAACGTCTGTTTAATTTATTTGAAAAATAGTGTCACATGTACCATATTATTCTGCAAGAACTGTGAACTGTGTGGATAGGTGTTTACTGCTGATAGATGTTCAACAGCAAACTATTGTAGCAGTATGCTGATGCCTGCAACCTATTGATGTGGCTTGTCAACATTTACCAATAGTGAACTGGCCATATAATTGTGTAATATTGAGGGGTTTGTGAACAGTGAAAGTAAATAACTGTGAAACACAATTATGCAACTGTCAGCTACATCATTTACAGTAGTCTGTTTTGAACTTCCACCCCCATTTTTCAGCCAGTATAACAATGCAGTATGTCAACACCGAGGACTGTCAACTAAGAAATTAAGCTGACGAGCGTCACATATGCTACCCCTTTGGGTGAGGACTATTTTATTTGGACACAATAAACAAGGACTCACAAACTTTGAATAGTGCAGTTTGAATGGAATGACTGAATTTAAAGTATGTGTGGCACCAGTACTACTGAGAACAGTGAACAGACTAACTGACAGTGAAAAGTAATTACAGTATTCAAAAAATTTGATCATGCATGAACAAGTAATGCGATAGGAATCATCAACAACAACAAAGCATAACAACAGGAGATCGTTGGCCAAGTTATGGAGGCAGCAATTATAAATGTTGGACTCTGCAGCCAATCTGGAATCCAGCTCGTCAAAGCAGCCATTATGGAGGACAGCCGCAGCAACCAACCGGGAATCAAACTCTTCAGGACAACCATTATGAAGAGAAGCCACAGCAGCCAATAAGCGCACCAACTGGACTCAACCCACTTGATGTAAACAAGCAGGTTTTGGACGAATGGGAGTAATCACAGCAGCAGGAGACGAGGGAATAAAAATAAGGTAATTCATAGCAAAAGCTGTTTTATATTAAGTGATACGTAATGAGTGGCCTTAATGAACAAGACAGTGTGATGGGGGAGAATGGACACCTGGGGAGTGATGTGATTGATAACAGAGACAGAGCTGTAGAGGTTAAGTTTTTAAATGAACAGGCTTAATAGGGACTGGTTCAGTAGATGATAGTGGTTATAAATTGACATGAATGTAACTTTGAATGATGGGGACGCAAGTCATATTGTAGGTGAGATGATAAAAGCATCATCTACATTGTGTGGTGATATGAGTGAAATGGACGAAAACAGTACTGAAATTGGTGAAATCGTTACGGCTAAGGAGGAAGAATCTAGTAGCGCAAGTCGGCAAAGACAAAAGTTTGTGGCAGACGGAAAATTGGAAGCGATGTAAGGCAAATTATGATGAGTTCGAGCAGTATGAGTATGAAAGAAGACATTAGTAAGGTGGAAAATAAAACTGATAGCATTAAAACTGACTTGGCTAGATTAGGATAAACTGAAGAAAGAAATTAAAAAGGAAATTAAGGTAATCAACTCTAATCTTTCAGAATTAAATAACAAGGTTGAGGCGGTAGTGAAAGATTGTAATGAAAAGATAAAGAAAGAAAGTAGTACAGAATACTAATGAGAAATTAACATTAATGGGTAGTAAATGTGTAGAAGAGATAGAGAAACTTTTCGATGACTATAGCTGGAGTGTGGAGGCTTCCGAGAAACAGTGTAAGTATGAAGTCAAAGCAGCCAGGAAATTTTGTGCTGAAAATAGGGTAAAAGTAAATAACAATATATATTCAAAATTGGCTGAAATGGAGAAAAAGGTGGAAGAGGTACAAGATCTAAAGCACAGTGTGTGTAGTGTCCCAAATAGTCCTTCGTTTGTTAGTAGTAAGAAATTTATTAATTTTGAACCATATGGGGAAGTGCATCCACTGGATTTCATTGGGGCATTTAATGAATTGGAATGGCAAAGATAAAAAGTCATTTGCCAGAGGTTTATCGAAAGGTGATGCTTATGGATGGGCAGTTCAGGTAGCCGATAGGTGTACTTCGTGCCATAGCTTTAAGAAAGCATTTTTAGATTACTGTTGGTCCAAAGAGAAGCAGCAGAAAGTTTTGAGTGAATTTTGGGGAGGGGAGAGATTTGACTGTAGGAAGGTACTGTGAAAGATTTTTGTCAGTTTTGGACAAGCAAACTGAAATATTTGCACAATGAGCTAGATAGTGAATCAGTAAGTTACCTCAGAAAGTTAGAGAATTGCTTGTACCTGCCCCTAGGGTTAGTATTAGTGATTTTTTGAATTATGTTGATAAAGTGGAGATGGTGAAGCCCTCAGTGGAAGATCGTAGGAGGAATTTTGATGATAATACTCAGTCAGGGAAAGTGTTTTGGGTAAATAGGATGAACAGAACTAATTATAGTAGAAATTCAAGGAATGATTGGGTTGTGGTTAGCCAGAATGGGCAAGGAAATGGTAGGAGAAATTCAAGAAACAGAAACGCAGAAGAAGATGGTAATTCTGAATCAAACCATTTAAACTAGATAATGCTCCAGTTTTGGCTCGCACTATAAGCAGGTAGTGATGAAGAGCCACGTGTATATAAAGGTGCTGTAATCACAGGCTAATTCTAGTGAGAGGTTGAATGATGGTGTGCATAGCAATGTTTATCCTGTGAAAGGAGAGGAGGAAGTTACTATAATACAATTAAGTGATGAAACAGTGTATGCTGCTGTTACTCAGTATGTCCAAAATGTCAAAATGGATGATAAGTTTTTAAGTGACATAATGAATTCAGGTGTTTAGCTTTGTGGTCTAATACTAGAAACAAGGATCAACTAATTAGAGCCAAGTATTTGAGGAGAATGAAAGTGACAGTGAGCCTGATTCTGACCATAGTTGTAATGAATATAACAATGATGAATCCAGTAGTGATGAGGACGAGGTATTTGAATTTATCATCTATAATTATGCCAATGTGCGAAGTAAAGAAAAAAGTAAAGAATGATAATATTAGACCTAATGAAGAGTTAGAGTTTAATGAGAGTGGTAATGAGGAAGAAGACCAATGTATCTGTCTTTTGACTGTGCCTGATAATTGTTTTGGTAAGCAGGATGATAGTTTTTCCAGGGAGGGGATTAATGAGGATTTGTTTTATGAAGATCATGTGGTAAGTAAAAAGGAAGTGTGGCACCCTGTAATAACAGCAAGTGTCCAAGGTATACATGTTAAGTGTTTACTGGACAGTGGTAGTGATGTGAATGGCATTTCACAGGCATTTTTTTAATCTATTAGGAACACAGAGGGTACAGTAGTGATGCATTTTTCTGGAATAAAAATTATTGGTGCTACTGGTAAGCTGTCAAAGAGTGTGAAATGAGAGGTACTATTAACTGTAGAATTGGCAGGACAGCTGTTGGAGTGCAATTCCTTGTTGTGTCAAAATCTCAGCATTGATGTAATATTTGGGACTAATTTCTTGTAAAAACTGTGTGTAAATATTGATTTTGCTAGTGGTAAGTTTAGTTTTAAGTGCATTGGAAGTAGGTATGAAGTATCAGTTTTGGAAGGTATCGACAAGTATGTGCAAACTGAATTAGATTTGCCATTAACAGTTTTGGCCATGGAGCAGGTTACTGAGGGAGAAGAAGAAGAGGAGGAGAGAGTAAGGTTGGAAATAATAAAGAGAGTTGAGGATGTTGAAGGTACTACAAATAATCAAAGGTAGGAATTAAAAGGTATTTTCCTGAGCACCTGTAAGGCATTTTCAGACAGGCCAGGTTTGGTAAAAGATTTTGAGTGCAAATTAAAGTTTAAGGATCATGAACCATTTTTCAAGAAGCCTTATATTATTCCATTTTCAAAAAAACAAATCTGTGAGAAAAGAAATTCAAAAGATGATCTCATGGGGGATTATTGAAAGGCCAACCAACAGTAACAGCTTGCGCTGTACGTGCTTGAGCATTGTCCTGCAAAATGATGGTCAGGTCCTCCAGAAAGTGTCATCATTTCTTCTGTCTCTATGCTGTTCATTTTTGGAACACAACCTACAACCAGCTTAGAGAGAGAAGTGCAAGCTGTTACTGATTTGTTTGACTGATGGGGCTGCTAAGTGCTATACCACCTACTGCACTCCACTGACTTAAGCCCTTGTAAGTTCAACTCGATATTTAAACTGAAGGAAACACACTCACGGCATTTGCTTCAGAACTGCTACAAATTCGTTGGGCAACAGACCGCGCCGCTTGAACTGTCAACACAACTGGCACTGCTAAGAATATCCTAAGACTTCCACATTGCTGGCAACAGGTTATACACCATGCTGGTGACTACTTTGAAAGTCAGTAAAACTTTGAAACATGTATCTATTTTGTACGAGCTGTAAATAAATAGTTGCCGCTATTAAAGTTCCAACCCTCGTATACTGGCAATTCATGACACTGCATCTGGGAATGAGAGCTTAACATAAAGAGCAATATTTTAGTGAGGTACAAGTCATATAATGCTGCATTATTGGATCTGTAGGTTATCTGAAAATTTCTATTTGTGTTCTGAGGAATTATAAGCTTAAAGTGGTAATGCTGGAATGAAGAAAAGTAATTTTGCTGATTAACTGGTAAATATGGTTTTAGAGTGATATGAATACTCTGACAGGCCAACTATTTGGTAACATTTTGTGAGGATTTAATTTTCTGGTTGAATGAAAGTAGTACTCAGAGTTGACTGGAGAAGTAGGGCAGTGATTTGGTACAACTTCCATCGCCTTAATTTTGATTTGAGTAGTAATTACGTTATGTAATGATAACTCTGTTCTTTTTCCATAATGTAATGATTATTTTCCATAATGTAATGATTATTAAATCTATGCTACTGCATGTCTTGAGATTATGCTAGAGGTAATGTACATATTTTGGACATTATTCTGATATGAATCCATAAATGGTGTGAATTTCAAACCAGGATTTGGCTATTAGTGATTTTGCAAATGGAAAAGAAACTTAAATCTTTCAAATTTAACCAGTCTGGGATAGAGTTATGACCTAGAGTAATGTGTTGTAGTGTAATGTGAACTTGATTTTAAAATGTGTACTGGTCCCCACTTTTCATACTATAGGCAATTTTAGTGCTAATTACTGTGATGTTATGAGAATTGTGTAATGTATTTATTTATGAAGTAATGGCTATTGTTTGCCATTAGTGTGTGAAACATTTTTTTCTCATATTCTTAGTTAGAAGTAAATGTGAGTGTCTTAATCTAGGGTATTTTGTCAAATCTTTTCAGGTACTGTGGCAGTGGAGAACCACCTTCAAGGGAACTGATAGCAGTGCATTTCCTTACTAACTGCCAGTTGATCTGTTGAAGGTGTGGATGACTTGGTGAGAATATCTGTTAAAGCTCATTAAAAGAGTGAAAGTGCTTGTGCAAAATACTAAACATTGAAAAAGTGAAACTTTATGTCTCAAAATGAACTGCAAGGTGCGGTGCAATTTAACTTTTTGCAACCCATGATCATTTATTCTTTGAAGCAAGAAAGGACTTGTACAAAGTGACATGTATCTTAGAATGTAAATGTTTGTTTTTATCCAAAAAGGACATCACATGATGACGATGCCTATTTTTATTAAAAATATATTTTGTGCCTTTGTACAATACATTATATGTAAATATTTTGTATGGGAAGTTTTCAATGGCCAGTTCATATAAGTAGAAACTGAAAAACATATGTACTGTAGTTTTTGATAAGGCGATTTCTTATGTAATATTATTTTGTGTGTGAAATGTTAAACCCACTTTCTGGGGTCACTTGTGGTCATTGAATTGCCCAGTTAGCTGTTTGCAATATCTATCTGGTCAATCCAATGAGTGGATAATGTGACGATGCAGGCTGGGATCTCTTACTTCCTCTCCTGTTTTGCCATCTGCCTCCTTAAATTAATTTTATTTTCATTTTTGCCTAATTGCCATTAACATGCATAAGTGTAATCTGCATTTCCATAAAAGAGAAAGGCTTGGCCTCAGTCTTAAGGAATATAGCATCAGGTGTAATTTTGTGTTTAGTTTTGTGTATGTAATTAATTTCTTAATTTGTTTTGACCATTCCTAGTTACTATCTTTTGCTACAGATCATTACAGGGTGAAATCAGTCATTGTTTCATTACTTAGATTCTACTGTTGACTTATAAACAAATATAAAATCTGTACTAATTAAAGACATTTGGAAGAGGAACTACTAGGATTCCTAAAATATTTCTCTGACTTTATTTGAAAACATTAGCAAAGCCAGCCCTTAATTAATTCCAAAATAATTACCAGGTTTGTCAAAAGTATTGTTTATATAACTATATATGTTAATTTTGTTATTGAAACAAATAACCTTTGTGGTAGAGGGAACTATTAAAAAGAGGGAATTTTTCAATGTATTGAGTTAGTTGTATCAATTATGTTTTAATTTTAATTTCTGTAACTTAAGCATTGAACAATGTATAGTTTCAGTGCCTATTATTGTGAGGATGTATAAAGGGCCGATTTTTGGCCCCAAGACAGTCAGTCCACGGCAGATTTTCGGATGTGAAACGTGTATTGGTTAGATCGACAACAATGTATCAACTAACAGTGGAATAAGTGTAACACAGATAGGCCGTGTGTTAGAACAATTAATGACAATGTCTGTTTAATTTATTTGAAAAATAGTGTCACAAGTACTGTATTGTTCTGCAAGAACTGTGAACTGTGTGGTTTGGTGTTTACTGTTGATAGATGTTCAACAGCAAACTATTGTAGCAGTATGCTAATGTTGCCTGCAACCTATTAATGAGGCTTGTCAACATTTACCATTAGTGAACTGGCCACATATTAGTGTAATATTGGGGGTTTGTGAACAGTGAAAGTAAATAACTGTGAAACACAATTATGCAACTGTCGGCTACATCATTTACAATGGTCAGTGTTGAACTTGCAATCTCCATTTTTCAGCCAGTACAACAATGCAGTACGTCAACACTGAGGACTATCAATGAAGAAATGAAGCAGGCAGATGTCACACTCTCTCCTATCTGGTACTTTTCTTTGAAGTGTAACATACCACTTCAGTGAAGTAGTGTGTAGCACAGTGTGTATAGTACTGGCAAATAATTATTACCAAACTTGTAATTACATGAAAAATATATGTACATATGTTATTTAGTCGCTTATTGAAAGTAGATAAGAACGATTCCATTTCCATAACAGGTCAAAGTGCACAGGAGATGAAGTCCCCAAAAACCAATAAAGAAGATATAGAGAGGGGAGATAAACTCCAGATAATGCATACCATCGGCATTAATACACAAGTCCCCCTCTCAGTACCTGAGCAATACAGTAGGGTTCAAATGGCTCTGAGCACTATGGGACTTAACATCTGAGGTCATCAGGCCCCTAGAACATAGAACTACTTAAACCTAACTAACCTAAGGACATCATACATATCCATGCCCGACGCAGAATTCGAACCTGCGACCGTACCAGTCACGCGGTTCTGGACTAATACAGTATGGAACATTCCATTTTGGCTACCTGTTGAAAGGACACAAGACATTTCTGTGTTGGAGAGGCAACTGATGAGAAATAATGAAAAGAAATTAAAGTTTTCATCAAAAAATTTTCAAGAAATAGAGGTTGGTGTCCTAGAAAACTAGATCACCATTCTTCTTTGCAGCAGTGTGTAAGCTGATATTAACACTGCAGTTGAAAAAAGTAAGAATAATTTATAGTTTAGGGGACCCAATATTGATTAACCTCGTTTAGCACAAAGAATTTTCAAAAGTCCACTAGTGGAAGATAGTTGTCAGCAGGCACTGACGGTTCTAATATCATTGGCAATACTTCACTGACATTCTTGACTGCCGAATGCTGTTCTGTCTCCAGTACATCCTGTCCAGCATGAGATGCTGCATCCATGACTCACCTGCAGACATAGTTAGCCTAGAAGATCATCACTGCTGTGCATCGACATCGAAACAGTGAGAGCTATGCCAGCAGATTGGTGAGCTGTGTCTATGTTAATTTGAGTCATGCCTTGTGTGAGAATTGTGATGGTGTTGTGTGTGGTGAGGGATTACAAGCCATCTGACAATCAATATATGAAAACTGCTGAGCAGCATATGGTACTGTAGTAGGTAATAGTTGCTATAGACTATGTTAATGTATACTGCCGTCTTCTGGGTGAAAAACGTAATAATCAGTGAAAAGCACAAAATTTCTTATGTTTTTGGCTTACTAGAACATCGTCATACTTTAACTGACTGTTGTCATCAAAGAAGTTACAGTGTTTTAAACAACATTTGAAAAGATATTACTCATCTAGACTAAGGAAAATGAGGGAACAGACAATGTGGGAAGTTATGGAAAACTGGGAGCATTATGTGAAGGGAAAGTATGAAGCAATGCTTGGACTGAAAGGGGACTCCATAGCTGAGCCATCAAACTGTTAATACATAGTCCTTCAGTACTGAAAATAGTTTTCTGATAAGCAAGTCTGATTGCCCAGGTGATCCGGTTTTCGATGAAATATTCATGGACCATTTTGAACATGTTTTTTGAATAACAAAACCTTCGAGTACAAATATTAAATACTGGTTCAAGTTTGTAGATGATGATCTGTGTATGTGACAGATACTACAAGACGATCTCAATAATTTTTACATAAGTTAAACAGGCAACATAAAAATATTGAGCTCACAATGTAGATTGGCAATAAATCCACAAACTTCTCAGATCTAACCACTGACATCAGTATACACACACATTGTTTCAAAATGCATAGAAAACTAAAACTACAGACACCTTCTTGATCATAACAACCAGTATCACACAAACATGCAGCTTTCTGTTCACTGATGCACCATTTCGTATCTGTTCCTATGTCCAAAGACGATTTCAAAGCAGAGTTAGACACAGTAAAATACTTTGCCTCAACCAATGGCTTCAATCCTGCCCTGGTTGCCTGCATCTTGCATAAGAAACAATCCTACACGTTTTATAAGCGTTACAAACATATAATGCCCACGATCTTTTTTTAGATTTAATCGCCCATCTCCTGTGGCAAGTGTTAACATACCTTATTTAAATTTAAAAATTTGTTCTCACGTAACAAAATGACCGAAAGCTGACATGATGTATTTGATCTTCTCTTGTGACATCGGCAGCACTTGTGCAAATTGATCTTTGGCATTACATAATCAGATTAGATTCAGTTTTTGTTCTTTATAGCCATAAATGAAATGATTCACTTGGGTATGGAACATGTCAGAAAATGTAACATTAAAAATGTAGAACATTTTAATATACTCACTACCCTGGTCATTTGTCATGAGACTGTCAAGATATCTGAGTACATTACAGAATTAATACACTGTCAGAATGAAGCTTAGTTTGTTGTTGTTGTTGTTGTTGTTGTTGTCTTCAGTCCTGAGACTGGCTTGATGCAGCTCTCAATGCTGCTCTATCCTGTGCAAGCTTCTTCATCTCCCAGTACCTACTGCAACCTACATCCTTCTGAAGAAGCTTAGTTATGCTTTTCTAATAAATTTTTCATACACAGAACACCTAATCTTGACTGTTATGGCCAAGTGCTAACAAAACTGAAAGCTAACAGATGTTCTTACTGAAGTTGGGCCAACAGTCCCTGTTAAAGATATTCACCTACAGAGTAGGAGGAGTTGCCCATCAAGAAGTCTTCCAAACTTTGTTTAAACTGTAATTTTATGAAATTTAATGGTTGCTGGCAAGTAATTCAAAATGTGTGTTCCAGATTATCATCTCTCTTTCCGGACCGAGTTAAGTGATTTTAGGTCTTAATGGTAGATTGTTCTTATTTCCAATATTGATACTATGTATTGAGCTATTGGTTGGAAAGAGAGACATGTTATTTGAAACAAACTTAATAGGGAATGAGTATACTGCGAGGCAGTGGTTAGAATACCCAGTTCCTTGTACAGGTTTCCATGTGATGTTCTTAAATTTATACCACAAATGAGTTTTATTACACACTTTTGCAGTCTAAAAGCTTTTGCTATCAAAAAACAAAGATGATGTGACTTACCAAAAGAAAGCGCTGGCAGGTCGAAAGACACACACAAACACAAACACAAACATACACACAAAATTCTAGCTTTCGCAACAAACTGTTGCCTCATCAGGAAAGAGGGAAGGAGAGGGAAAGACGAAAGGAAGTGGGTTTTAAGGGAGAGGGTAAGGAGTCATTCCAATCCCGGGAGCGGAAAGACTTACCTTAGGGGGAAAAAAGGACGGGTATACACTCGCACACACACACATATCCATCCACACATATACAGACACAAGCGGACGGTCTTCAAATATGTCTGCTTGTGTCTGTATATGTGTGGATGCGTTGATTATAACACCATGTTTAAAGTCACTTAAATCTTGATAACCTGCCATTGTAGCAGCAGTAACCGATGTGACAATTGTGCCAGACACTTGTCTTATAGAAACTTCGCCAACCACAGTGCCATATTCTGCCCATTTACATATCTCTGTATTTGAATACACATGCGTATACCAGTTTCTTTGGCACCTCTGTGTAATGTATTGGAAATTCCATTGCCTGCGTGGTGTTTCAGGTATTGATGCTTTACTTCTTGAAGGCTTTTGCAAAATCAAGTGAAACTAAAGCACACTTGATTCTGTAGACCCCTGCATTAGCGATTACGTCTCTGTACTCACATAAGTTATGGAGGATCTTCCTGTTCATGCCTTCACTCGTCTGGTACCAACCAGTTACTGTACTTATTAACATTTTAAGTCAGTGAGACATGTTTAGAGATTAATACAGCAATGCCTTACACGAGATCTTTAGGAATATTACAGTTTGGCTGCATTAATTAGTTATATGTGCCTAACAACTTAAATAGTTGAAATACAAAGGGCGTTTGAAAAGTCCCTACAAAAATAAAAACTACATACGTGTTTGGGGTAAACCATTTTTTATTTTTTGACATAGTCTCCTTTTAGACTCCCACACTTCGTCCAGTGCTGTTCTAATTTGTTAATCCCTTTCAAATAATAGCAATTGTCCAAGTCTACAACATCGCTATTAGTTGCTGCAATTGCCTCCTCGTTTGAATAAAATCATTGTCCCACCAGCCATTTCTTCAAATTGGGGAACAAATAGTAGTCCAAGGGAGCCAAGTCTAGAGAACAGGGGGGATGTAAAACGAGTTGGAATCCTATGTACATTAATTTTGCGACCACAACTGCTGAGGCGTGTCCTGGTGGACTGCCGTGATGGAAAAGGAGATTTTTGTGCTCCAATCGCCGGCGTTTTTCTTGCAGCTCAGTTTTCAAACGATCCAATAATGATGAATAATCTGCACCTGTAATAGTTTTACCCTTTTCCAGATAGTCGATGAGGATTACCCCTTGCGAATCCCAAAAGGCATTCGCCATAAGCTTTCCGGCTGAAGGAATGGTCTTCGGCTTTTTTGGTGCAGATTCTCCCTTGGTAACCCATTGTTTAGATTGTTGTTTGGTCTCAGGTGTATAGTAATGATCCATGTTTCATCCACTGTGACGAAACGACGCTCAAAGTCCTGCGGATTCTTCCTGAACAGCTGCAAACCATCCTTGCAACACTTCACACGATTCCATTTTTGGTCAAGCGTGAGCAATCGCGGAACCCATCTTGCGGATAGCTTTCTCATGTCCAAATGTTAATGCAAAATAGTATGTACCTGTTCATTCAAGATGCCCATAGCACTAGCAATCTCACACACCTTAACTCTTCTGTCATCCATCACCATATCATGGATTTTATCAATGATTTCTGGAGTCATAACTTCCACAGGGTGTCCAGAATGTTCAGCATCACTTGTGCCCAAATGGCCACTCTGAAAATTTTGAAACCACTTATAAACTGTTCTAATCGAAGGTGCAGAGTCATCATAATGTTTATCGAGCTTCTCTTTAGGCTCCTGAGGCGTTTTGCCTTTCATAAACTAACATTTAATCACCACACTAAATTATTTTTCGTACATTTTTCCTTGACTCAAAACGAATGCCAAACACAAAGAAATAGACCAATATGGCTGAAACTTGGTGTGCGTTCTTTCCAAAGGTGCTACTAACTAAACATGACATCGATATGCGCTGGTGGTGCCATCTCTCTGACTTTGCACAGAGTTCTCAAACGCCCCTCGTACATGTTAAAATTCCTCACTAAGACCTTTGGATCCCAGAAATTTATTTTTTGGATTTCGTGATACAGAAAATTCAATTCCATTTTTTCTTCATTGATTACCTTCATGGGGAGTTTAGACTTCATCTGAGTGTAATTTTCTTTGCAGATTATCTAGTACTTCTAGCTGTATTTGTTCATCGGTGTTCTTCATTGCCAGCAGCTCCTCCAAGCATTCGTGCACTGCATATTTTATTATGGTCTGTTGCAGGAACGTAGCTTTAGATTAGTTATTGACTTCCTTTTACCTGGAATGTGGATGGTTCCTCTTCCTCTATCACCGGGACCTTATTTTATAACCTTCTGATTGCTGTCACGTAGGTATTTGCAGATAATTGTGTATTTAGGTATTTGCAGATAATTGTGTATTGCTGATGAGTCTGACTTGCACAAGTCTCTGACAGAAGTGAAATAAAATTTGATTTTTGATTTCACATGTTTTAGCCACTATTCTTTTACTGAGTTGTATTGTGCTGATTTTCTTTTGGATTCCCTCCATGTTTTGTTGAAGGCACACCAACATTCTACTTATTGGAGATGAGTATTGTTGCGTTTCCGTGTGCCTTTGACATGAAATGTTCCTTGGTCACTAGTGTGTACAGTAAGTATACATATGTGGCATTATCAGAGAAAACTGTTGACCAAACTCCAGAATGTTGGGCTTCATTTCTTATATGTCCTGAAACACAAATTCTGTCGCCCCAACTGACGCAGTGGCTCATGACGTGTGTGAACCCAGGTGCAGCTCCAAGCATATGTCCCCAAGTATCCATTACTCATTTCATGAATGATATGTTCCAGTTCTGTGAATGTGTTTAAGTTAGGTGTCCGATCTTATGGGCATAACACGCAATTGAAATCACTTGCTAATTTTATGTAGTCTCTCTTCCTTCTAAAAAGTTTGACTATTTGGCTCTTAAAAAAATCTGCACTGCATTGTCAAGTGCTGCTTCTTGATGGAGCTTTCACATTGATTATTATCCATGTATGGTTAAGGGTGACAGGGGTTCCTCTGCTGTTTTGGTAGTTTTTTCATGTCTTTCGTTACAATCCCTTCTTAAATTAAATAGGTGGCACCTAAATCAGCCCTACTTCCCGGATTAGTGATGCATTGTACCCAGTTAGTTCTTGCAGCTCAGTATCAATTACTTTTGGAAATTACATAGTGTGTCTATATATGCAGTATATAAGAGATCTTGTAACTTAAATAGTGGGAGATAAGATCGGTTCTTACGTATATTCAAAGTATCAATTTTATGGGCTTGAGGCCGGTTCATGTTGTATGGTATATGTAGGGAGGTAATGGTCCTTACTTGAGAGGCAATTCAATGCAAGTCCGCATTCCAAAATCAGTTCTTTTGGGGTACTCTCTTTCATTGAAGTATACTGCTTTTTTTGGGCTAGCAGTGAATCTTCAACAGCATTTGGGGTCAAAGCACATTTCGTTGTTCACAGCCGTCTCTTCCACTTCTACCCAGATTCCTGTTTGTATGGTCCAATACGAAGAGCCTTCTGTTTTCCGAGACTTATCGTGATCTGGCATAGAGTACCGAGGCTATCTTCCGATAGTGTCATCAAGCACCTTATATTACATACGGTAGAGTGGGGTAATGCCGTTGCAAGGTAATACTGTGCACTGCTTTTTCCAGTTTCCTACAGGTAGTAAAGAGCACTTCATAGTGCTGCTGCATAACAGAAGGAACTACAGTCAGATTCAGAGAGGTCGTGAGCTTTTAACAGAACAGTTGTTTCCAATATTGGTTTCGTTTGATTTTGACTGTTTTGTTATGTGTCGAGGTAAGTGAATTATGTTAATGGTAACAATATTTAAAGTAGTTTGATTTAATTGCGCATTTCTTGAACTTTTTCAAATGTCAAATATTAGCAGTTAAACATGGTGATTATCAGGTTAGAATTAAAAATGCGGGGTCATATTGTCACGGGACAATACCATGCAGAATAAACTGTATGGCCCCATGGTGAATGCTACTGCCCCATATGATGATTTGTTTTAGTATTTTCATAGATTATATTTTTGGAAGTGTATGCCATCTTGCAAGCTTTTATTTTATTTTTTTTTTAATCACAGATGGTGAGAAAGTCAGAACGACCAAAAAGGGGGACAGGTGAATGGAGCATGAAATGAATTCCACACTGCACAACGCTATAGGAAATGGAAAGCCACAGAGAGGAGCTGCAAGGCTGTATGGAATACCCTTTCTTACTTCAAGAGAGAGGTTAAAACTGAAGACTGTTCTAAAGTAAGCTTAGGAAGAAAGTCTACATTTTCTAAAGAAGAGGAAGATGACATAGCCAATCGTGTGTTTTTGTTAGCAGAGAGATTTTATGGAATATCTTCAGTGGAGTTGGAAAGATCAGTGTGCGAATGTGCCGAGGCAAATAATATTCAGCATAATTTTAATAAATCATCCAAAATAGCTGGAAAGGATTGGCTCATTAGGTTTCTTTCAAGACATCCATCAGTCAGTATTTGGAAACCTGAGGCTGCCAGTCGTAATCTTATTTCAGCTTTTAATGCAAGTGGCGTTAAACACCCTTTCTCCTCACTGCTGTAATGGACGCTTATAAGTTTGAGGCATCTAGAATTTACAATTTTTATGAAACAGGGATATAAACAGCTCAAAAGCCAGGAAAAATTTTGAGCATTACAGTGCAGTGAGTGCCAGTGGGACATATGTACGTCCCATGTCTATTTTTCCTTGGCTTAGGATGATCCCTGCTGGGAGCCACCAAATTCAATGTAGGATTAAGGAAAGAATGATCGGATGACCAAGGATCTCTTTCCAAAGTGGCTGAAGCATTTTGCTAAGTTTACCTATTTGCTATCTTTACTATGACATGTAAGACCCATACTGTTAATTTGATTTTAGGCAATCACACTAGCTATGTGTCCCTAGAAGCCTACAAATTTCAGAACGACAATGGAATAGTAGTGATAACACTACCACCTCACTGCTCTCACTGGTTACAACCTTTAGATGTGGCGTTTTTCAGCAGCTTGAAGATTTCATTTTATCAATAATATGACAGCCTTATGAAGTCTAACACCCACCAGAAAATAACACACTATGACATTTGTTCTGTCTTTAGCAAAGCTGTCACAAAGATTGAAAATATTGGAAAGGGTATCTCTGGCTTCAGGAAGACAGGAATTTCCCCCTTAGAAACTACCAAATTTAGTGATAATGACTATGTGCTTTTGCACCCAGAAGAAGAGACAGCTTTAAGACCACCAGTTGTTGGGGATGGCAGCACTAAAACTTATGAAAGTAATGAGACAGTTGTGCTTTGTTCTTTAAAGACAGGGACTGGTGTCATCGATAATATAGACAGAGACTTAAAAGTTCAGCCTGCAGTTGAGCTACAATTCAAAGATATTTTTCAATTATCAGGCCCTCTTAAATTGAAAAAAAGTGCCAGACAACATCATTCCTCGATTTTTGCTTTACTGAGTCCTGACAAAGTTAGTTCAGAAAAAGCTGCAGAAAGTAAGAAAGCAAAATTAAGAAGGAAAGAAAAGAAGGTGAATTATCGTTAGGAAAATTGGAGTTAAAGCCTAAGGAAGAAAGCAAGCTCACAAAGGTTTCATCAAAGAGAAGCCCTCAGCAACCTGGCATAATGAAATGTCAATGGAAAATTCCTTTCGAGTCTTCATCAGATGATGATTTAGACCCATCATTGTACAAACTCTGTAGTGACAATGAGCTGGATGACACACACCCTTTCGGAAAAACTCCTGTTACAAGAAACACTGAAAAATTTAAAGACAGTGATTCTGTCTGCCTACTCTGTTTGGGAAAAGCAGGGAGCTGTGGTTTCAATATGTGATTTGCAGTGACTGGGTTCACTCAGTGTAGTGGATATGACACTGCTGGAAAGTATGTTTCTGATTACTGGCACTGCAATAGGCACTAAAATGTGAACAGAGATATGTTGAGTCCATTATGTTACAATGTTATTATACCAGAAAAGATTTTTTAATTTTTTATTCTTTGTGAGAATATTAATAAGTGGCCAACTTTACATTTTTCAATTGAAAATAAATTATTAAGTTCTAATTTTTTCAGTTTTATTTTTACCGAGTTTCTGCCGTTCTATGTGATATATTCTATTATACGTTACACTGCATGTTGTTAGCCGATCATTGGCGTAATACTGTGGAACATAACATTTTTGTAAAACACCTATAGAAATGTAAATAGATTTAATATACCAAATGTGGAACCATAAATGTGTCGGTAACTGATTGCTTCTCAAAAGATGATGATCGCCATTTCAGTTGAGTTCAAAAACTAAAAAATATTTTAAAAAATGGCTTTAAGTGCACAGTATTGACCCCCCCTCTCCTAATCACTGTGTGGGAGTCTCTCGAATCGATGTCCATCAGACCTGTTGTAGATTGGCTCAAAACAGGATTTTCAGAATATTTCTGGGTCAGTTGGTTATAATCCTTATTACTTTTTCTTGAAGTTGTGGCGTTACTTCATTAGCATTCTGACATGTCAGTCTCTGCTTCTTTTTAGAAGAGCTCCCTTTGTGATTATCTTTCTTTTTAGAGTTCAAGTTTGACTGTTTCTCAGGCTTTGATCCTCTGTTGTTAGTGTCGGATTTGGAGGCTTGAACTTGAAGGGGAGAACATAAGTTGTTTCTGTTCTTCTTGGTTCAGCACTGTTGGCTTTGCATCATCACTAATTTTCACAAGAGTTCCCAAATTAATTTCATCACTTAAACTGATAGCTATGGCTTGAATTGTCGGTTTGAGTCCCTGGTCGCTGCTGTGTATGTCACAGGCGGTGCCATTGTCATAGGGGGCCTCATGACTTCACTAACGGATGTCGGCACCACTTGTCTTTGTATGCACTGTGCGCGGATGTGGCCTGGCAAGCCACAGCCAGCATTTGTTCATGGTTATCCGTCATATATTACTATAGCGTGACGTCCATTTACTGCGATATGTGCTTCTAAAGCTCTATCTTAGCGTGCCTCACCCCATTAATCACCAGGAATTTATGAGCATTAGACTGCCTTTCAATAAAATTTTTGATCGCTTTGCCATAAGGTGTTACTACAAAATTTATCTGTTCGGTTGCAATTTGAGGATTGCTTGAGAATCCTGACTGTGCAGATGCAAAATCCCACATACATAATTGTTGCATTATCAACATTACCGTCTCTTTGTTTGAATTTCAAAACACCTCCACAATATTCTATTATTCTGTCACATATTTCAAAGATTTCCTGTTTGATGTAAACAACACTGCTCACTATACAGCAGTTAATATCCACAATATCGTCGAATGTGATTTGCACGACTTTTGTAGCCATGATTCTACTGCAAATGAGTTTTTATGTAGGAAAATTCTTGTCAAAGGTAATCTTTTCTATCGCTTTGAGTCATTATTTCACTTTAGTCTGCACAGTATACGCTAATGTTACAGCTAAGGCACACTGTACCCTTGCAGTTCACTGCACCGACGTAAAGACTTCTTGCCTCAGTGCGCTGCAAACCCAGACGTTCATACACACCATCGCTGGCACAGGCATACTGCAAATTTATGTAATGGCTGCATCAATTACGCTACAGTTTCATTAGTATTTGGCTGTGGAGTTCGTCTTCTCTTTTGTATTGTGGAGAAATACTTGTGTTACCTTTAGTTACCTCCTTAAAGTGATGCCTATGTAGATATCTGATGGTAGGTCCATCAGATATCTACATAGGCATTGCCATAAAACTTCTTGATGTTGCGACCTGGAGAGCTGGGGTCATTTGTGAGCAGGAGGAAGGCATGGAGTGAGTGTGAGTGGTCCAGTTTACACCCAGAGTTGTCAGTGACACAGTGATATCTGTAATAACATTTGTTTCTTGTGTTGAGTTTACACAGGTATGAAGTGTCTTCAGGGCAGCGACTGGGCATAAGAGTGTGCCATGAAGTAGTACTGATGCCTCCGCAGCAAGATGTGACATCGTCCTGCAGGTCAGTGAGCTATGTACACGTGTTGTGCTGGTGGCAGCATGGAGACAAGAAGGCATCACACACCCAGATGTCCTTTAGCGGAGAAGAGCTGGCTGCACAACAGTCATCTCCTCATCTGCTATGTTCCAGTAGGCAGCAGTGTCAGAACATGGCCGTGGTATGCATAATGTTGACCCAGATATAACTGCAACATTACTCGATGCATCTGAGCTTGGAAAGACTCGTTATTTAAAGGGCCGAAACTGCGTATATGATGCGGTGGCTCTGGGTATGTGAATGCATTTGCCCTCTTTTATTGGTGTTTTCAGTGCTCCTTACCTCACTGTGGTAATTCAATAATTATTCTGGCTCACTGACTTATGTCTTTCTGCCTAAGTTAGACTTTGTAAAGGCTCTTTGCCACTGAAGTTACTAAGTGTTACTTCACACCACCTTGTTATGTAGCATCTCAATGTTTGCGTTTCTGCTTGCCTCACTCTGAGCTTGTGTGGCAGTGCTCGCCTCATGCCCTGACTGATGTTCGTTACATTGGCAGTATACTTTGTTGACATTCCGATTGGCACACCAGACCGTCTCTGTTCTGAGCTCACTTGGTGAATTTTGAAAAATATAGACCTGTACAAGAAAATTATTCTGGTGCACAACACTCTCCCTTGTTTCAAAAAAATCATCCCAAATTGTGCCTTTTATTATCCTATGCAACAGCCTCATAGATTTACTTATATAATTGTACAGCATGCCCTAAGCAACAACTTTTAGGCTCATGAGAGCTGGCTCAGATTGATTTTCTCGTTTCATAATTCTGTACCTTACTTTTGTCTTTACGAGTTATAATAATTTTATATTCTTCTTAGTCTACATTTCTTGCGTTACATTAAACACTCGACAAGTATCTGATGTGTCACTAGGTCTTTAAAATGGTCACTTCTTTGTCTGAGACAAAAGTAAAGTACACAAATTACTGTCAGAAACATGGCAAGACTAGTGGTCGTAATGTTGATGGTTACCACATTTCGGTGACAGTTCTCTTGATATTGCTGAATATGTTGCAATATTTTCTCCAAGGAACTGTTACCATGCTGAGATGCTATCACTGAGTCTAAAGAAAGAGAGTACTGGCAACAGTTTCTGTTCAAATGGTTCAAATGGCTCTGAGCACTATGGGACTTAACATCTATGGTCATCAGTCCCCAAGAACTTAGAACTACTTAAACCTAACTAACCTAAGGACACCACACAACACCCAGTCATCACGAGGCAGAGAAAATCCCCGAATTGAACCCGGGCGCGGGAAGCGAGAACGCTACCGCACGACCACAAGCTGCATACGCGGTTTCTGTGGAAAGTATAATGGAGAGTGGGTTAGGTAGAGTACAGTTGTACCCATGAGCCCTTGAGTGTAGCTGGGAGGTGGAAGTTCATCGTGACTAACTCACAGGTTGTGCCATTCACCAAGCTACCACTTTACGTAAACTGAACATTGCCATGCCCTAATGTTTCCCATTCTTACAGCAGTTCATGACGATGGGTTCCAGTGAAAAAAATGAGCAGATTGAATGTGCTCCTACTATCTTAAAATGAAGTTGCGCTGCTAAAATTTCTGCCATTCTGTTGCCTCTTTCCCCAGAAACAGTTGCACTTTGCATGTCTGTGCGTCAGTTTACAATTCTGTGAATGGACAAATATGATATTTTCCTTCCAATACTCTTTTAGGTCCCTTAATGATGTAAGAACGTGAGACTTTCCATGCTCAGATATTATTAACACCACTCATGCCTTTATTGTACTCACTTTTTCCCTGTCTTACTGGATAAGGGTGAACTGTATAACACCAACACTGCACATTCATCCCTATCACTGGGTAGTTGGACCAATACATACTACTTTGTTCTGTCCATATTCAGTTCCACAGTTGCTATGTGGTAAAACATTGGCAAGTTTTTT
Source organism: Schistocerca americana (assembly GCF_021461395.2). Taxonomy (NCBI): domain Eukaryota; kingdom Metazoa; phylum Arthropoda; class Insecta; order Orthoptera; family Acrididae; genus Schistocerca; species Schistocerca americana. Next base: position 614,000,968 of record NC_060122.1, read on the forward strand.
TGCGACACCTCCGTCTCATGTCATAGCTCTGCTCAGCTATTTTTCTGCTAAGTGCAAACCAATCAAAAATTGTTTTGATGATAGTGATACCGAACTCAAATGTCTGTTTACCACATGGTAGACTTTCTTGTAATGACTTCCAATTCTAGCATCAATCAGTCTATCTGCTAATATATGTAATAGTATGGATACTACTAGTTTGTTGTCCAGTAAGCTCAGTCGTTTTTGTATTTCCCCTGCATCACTGTATTCCAGGAGTACTGGGCTAGGTGTATAAATAACTCGCATACTATTTTGGTGTTATCATAGTGTCCTCCAAATTTGACCACCTAAGGAAACAAAGTTTCGTCCTTTCCTCCCTCCCTCCGAAAATGCAAGTGCAAAACAAAACAATTACAAATAACTTGTAACCAATATACAATTGTAACGACCTATGGTAAGTAGTACAAATTCACAATACACTCGAACAAGAATAGAATAAAACTTGCATTAAACAGCTCTTAGACATAACGCACATTAACTGAAGTACTACGATTTGTTGTGTGACCTCAGTGTGTATGTCATGGGGTCCCGGATTCAATTTCCAGCCCGGTCAGGGTTTCTCTCTGTCCAGGGACAGGGTGTTTATGTTGTCCCCATCATTTCATCATAATTCAGGAAACTGACGAGACTGGATGGTGAAAAGATCGGGAATTTGTACAGGCACCGATAACCACGCTGTTCAGCGCCCCACAAACCAAATACTATCACTGTCTTCATCAATGGATCATGCCTGTCCACTGGTAAAGGCTTGTTGATTTTTTAGTTGTTTTTATGCAATCGGATTATCAAACAAGACATCGACCATTATTTTGTAGTTAGTTTGCTTTGCGTCCCACATAACTTCCATAGTTCTAAACAAACAGTACTTATCCTGCTTGCGCATTGTTGGTCGCGTTTTCCGCAGTGTATGTTGCTGGCCCCAAGTCGTCGTCCTTGTACCAAGTAATATTAAATGGCCATAAGTATTTTACTCAGATAACTTTCAATAAATGCAGTTTCTGTACTTTGAAATAGTTATTTGTTCTGTATTTGCACACTTAGCATTAATCACATTTTGCCTAACACTTCTGCCTTCAGCAGTACTACAAAAATACCAAGTCCCTTTGCATCAACTCTTCTCCAAGAGCATCCATTCCACAACATATTCCCACTCAGTCTCTGAACCTTCCTCTCAACGAACAAGACCGAGTGAAGTGGCGCAGTGGTTAGCACCCTGGACTGGCATTCAGGGGGACAACGTTTCAATCCCGCCTCCGACCATCCTGATTTTGGTTTTCCGTGATTTCCCTATAAATCACTACAGGCAAATGCCGGGATCGTTCCTTCCAAAGGGCGTGGCCGTCTTCCTTCCTCATCCTTCCTTAATCTGACGAGACCGATGACCTTTATGTTTGGTCTCTTCCACCAATTCAATCCAATCCAGTCAGTGAAAAAGAACAGCGATCTAACATACAGATCAAAGAGCAACAATCGCTGGTACAGCTTCAAGCAATTAAAACATGAATTCAAGTGAAATGGTTCAACATTAATTTAAATGTGTAGGGTATAAATATTTAAGTATGGAATAACTCAGTTGTATGAATGTGTATATAGGCCTATCGAAATTATTCTTATGAAACTGAAAAGATCGATACCCACTGGTATCGTAAATTTCTTATTATGTTATTGGCTTGACTGCATTACACCAGTAAAGGAGCACAAATGTAAAATAAACCCATAAACTTTAGTACCAAATCTTCTATTGCTTGTCAATCACTGCCTCACAAGTGACCCAACTTTTCACTTAATACTACTGCATCTAATATTTGCTTGTGGCACGGGTCATCACATGATCTATTGATATCTTCTTCCTCTATTACCTCTAATGTGGCAACCATTAAGCCCTTTGCCAGACTAATCATGCCCTTGCTGAAGTTATCCTAGCTTACAGGAACCATAAATTCACCATTAATATTTCTTACGGGTATTATGCTTCTGTGCACAAAACAGTGCATTTCATCTAATTCTTCAGTTTCCTTTAGTGGCTTTAACACATACAGTGATTCACGCGGTTAATCGGTATCAACAGAAACCCACACTAACTTCACCATACATGCTGTATTTTATCATGGGAATCAATGCTTAATGTTCTTGTTTGCAGTTGAGTTGGAACACCTTCCTGAGGGATGTGCCTTGCAACATTGCCTCGCTGCAAAACATCAAATTCCCATTGACAAGGAACTTCTCGGTGTGAGGTCTCAAAATGCCAAAGATGTTTTCGGTATTCAATGGCCTATATATTGTTTACCATGGTACCACAATTTTGGTTGCTAGTGGCAACAGGGGATGTGGCTGGAGGCATTGAATGGTGAGCACAGCATGAGGCTAAAGACCGTAGGTGAACTGCTTAGTCGACGAATGACTCTCAACAATGCTACAGTGCTAGTTGATACAAAGCAGAGCAATGGCAATGATAAACAAAACAAACATTACTTATATCTACGTCATTTGCCGAAGTTGACATTTAGTCAGAAAGGAACTTCGGAGAGTAAAAAATAAGTGGTAGATGAAATATTAGGTTTCTGCAAGATGAGTCAGTGGAATGTGTGGTGTCGTATCCCTCACCTGTGTGGACAGTGCACATGGGGAGTACAATGACGACGATATGTGCTTAACAAGTGAAAGTGATATTGAAACAGTTGTTCAGCCATGTAGTTCATCATCCTTGTCAAGCAAAGTGCCACAAATCCTGTCTCCAGTCAAAAATAGTAAAAGACAATTGTTGTCCAAAGAGTGGGTACTAAACAAAATTATGTACACTGAAGACCTTCCGCACCCTAGTAAATTATGAACAGATATCAAGTAAATTCGCAACAATATGCTGATGTAGTGCATAAGAAAAACAACTGATATTCACTTGTTACAAAAACTAGTGTTTGTGCATTTCAAGGATGCTCGATACAATTTACCAAGTGTGCACGATAGTGACCTACTACGTTATGCACATCAAGCTGCACGTGACATAGTTTACAGTTATCTCAAGGGAAGCAATAGATGTTTGCATAATTTCAAATAGTGCTACAGGATTGGAAGATGTAAGATAACGAAATTTCAAACGAAGTGTCAAATTGGTCATGCACAGAAAATTGCACAGTCGGTCCGAAAATTTGTTGATGAGAGAAACTAACTTATCCCATCGTTCAGTAAGGAATTTGTTTTTAACTCCGACCAATCAAGATTTGAATAGAAAATGCATATGAAAGGAACCCTGGTAATTAGAACTACCAAGAGAATTGTATCAAGATAAGCAAACGTACAATTATGCCAACTGTTAATCTTGATGGTAAATTGGCTGGAAAGTTAGTTATTGTGCTGCGAGAAGTTAGAGGAGCTTTGCCCCCTGCGAGTCTTTCACGTGTGCATGGTATTGCAAGGGCAGAACGGAATACTCGTATGTACGTCACAGCAAAGAAGAGTGGGAAAATGGGCTTGAGAGAATTAAACTGTGGTATGAGCAGTGCTTTTGGCCAGTAGCTGATCAAAATAACTTGCTTTTGCTTTATTCCTGATCTGGATGTAAAAATCTCACTCCTTTAGAGCAAATTATCCCTCCAAAAAAAGTATGTTACATTGCAGTTCATACCACCTGGAACCACTGGACAAATTCAACCTCTGGATGTTTTTTCCATACCTATAAACAATTTATCAAAGTATCTGCAGCTACACCGTAAAGGATAGCCAGTTTGACAGTAAGTTCCACGACAGACTGTTTTCACGGTTGCATGTCATCACATTCCATCATTTCTCATCACCCCGTTACACCAATATGATTCTATATGCAGTCTTCAAGAGTGGATAACTAGCTGAATGTCCTGCATGGTTTGTAACTCCCAAGGAGTCCGTCTTCGATCCTGATGGTGTGAACCTCCACGATCAGTCTGGTGCGCCACTTTTCATTTGGTGTTCATGGTGCAAGTTAATAGTTTGTTTTGCACGTTATTTGAATGTCAACGATATCAATTTTCCATAATGTAACACATACAATCACATGGAAGGTTGATCTGTGCACCTTACAGACATTAATTTACTGTCGCCTCCTGATGCACATGGTGAGTCATTAGCAGCTAATATTTTTCCTGTCATTATTGTTAACACAACACTTTCATATAAGCCTTACTAAAGGTTGAACTTGCGACGTCGCATTGAAGAGGTTTCTTGTGAGTACTTCTCTCAGTATACTGCGAAAGATCGATTCTGGCGTGATGTTATCGAGAAAATCTTGCCCAGAAATTGAATTGCTGAATAGCTTTCACCCACGTGTGGTAACGCTACCATATGCTTATGAAAATCTCTAGCTCCGACCCTAAAATCGAGCAACTTCGTACTCAGCGACTCTACGTCATCATCATCACTCCACGCGATTTGTTACTTGCCTCCCCCCCCCCCCCCCCCCACCACCACCACCACCACCACCACCACCACTCCTCATCTCCTCCTATCTACATGGTCCAGACTGATGACTGACAAGTGCTCACCTGCGTCTACTTGACATTTATGTTGCTTGACTCTCACCAAGGCCGACAACTAGCTTTTAGTCCGTGGATCCATTTGTGCAGTGTTACATCCTATTGGGAATGCCTTCTGATTGTTGAAGCATTTCAGTTTTTGTTTAACAGCTACTTCTGCAGATATTGTTTTCCCTGCCTTTGCTTCCCATAGTCCTGTTTTCCCTGTCCAACTTGACTACACTTACTTCATTCAGGTTGCTGACACTGATTCTGTACATGACTTTCACACTCACATCCATAATACTTCACTTTTACAGAAAAACAAGATGGTCTGTACATATATTTGTAGCAATGTGGATCTCCTCTAAGTGTGTCTTGGCCCTAAGTGCCGCAGACAAATCCCCAGGATTTTCCATCCTTAACCTACATGCTATCTCTGCGGGTATACCACACACAAAAACATCCAAATTCCTATTCTTGGCTTCCTGCAGCAAGACTCTGCCAACTTCTGCATTTTGCGTCAGCTGGTATGGCTGCACTTTGATCCTTCAGATCCTATCTGAAAAGGTTCCCTTTGATTCCTTATGCTTCTTCTGCGTTAAGGTACACAATTATTTACCAAAAAAATCTTATGATACTTTGCTTCTGATAACATTGTTGTAAACCATCAGCTATGTTCTGGAATGTTTCTGCTTACTGAGGACTTTACCTTTCAATCGAAAATTAGCCACACAGAGTGTAATCTCATCTGACCAATCACTCATTGCTGCAGTAGCCTTAACATGTCAATGAACGCAGTTACGTCCTCTGTTGATTTGGCAGAAAAAGGCTTTATTAAGGGAGTTGCTGAAAGACTGAGAGGAGGAGGGGATGGTACACACACACACACACACACACACACACACACACTCACTACTGTCTTGACTTCCTCCGACACTGATTGCAGTTGCTAAACTGCGGATTGTAAAACTCCTACCTGCCTATGTAACTCCTCTTTTTCCTGCTGATGCTAGGAATCCAGTCCTGACAATACCTGTACATGCTCTACCAAAGCGGCAACAGTATCACCCAAAGTAGCAGAATGAGTGCCTGGCGTTTTGCGTAATTTACTGCTACCGATTACAACAAGTAAAAATTAAGGAACTGCATTCCCAACACGTAAATAATAACTATACACTAATCCTTCCAGCATAAAAGGGACTCGGAATAATCCTTTGCAAAACGCCCAGATCGTCTGCAAGTAAGTGACATAGCCTGGGTAAATGACAATTCATGCAGGTTACAAAAGTTACACTGAAATGGTGTTGAATAAGTTTCCCTAACATTTCCTCTAAACAATGACAAATCCACAGGATACTGTATTTAACAAATGATACCTTAAGGCTGCTACTGATGTCTCTGGTACTTGATATGGCCCAAAATGATACACATATACCCTAAAAAGGCGATCAATAAAGAAAATGTCCACTCATAACAACGTATCATGCTGGTACTGCTAGAAAGAGTCGGTAACGGAGATGTACAGTCTGAGGTTAAAGCCGAGTCTGACATCAATGTTACGACCTGGGAAACTAGGGTCACACTGTGAGCGCAACGCTGGCCATGAAGTGTGGGTGAGTGGTCCAGCTTACACCTGGAAGAGCCAGTGACACAGCAATAGCTGCAACAACATTTATTTCTCCTGCTGAATTTACAAAGTGTCTTCAGGATGTCGGTTGGCAGTCGGGTTGCGAAGAAGTCAGCAAGATATGACGTCACCCCACAGGTCAATGAGTCATGGTTGTGTGTCATGCTGGCTGCAGTATGGGGATGGGAAGGCGTTGCCTGTTCAGAAGTTCCCACTCTCAAAGACAAACCCTTGTATGCTCAGGTGAGGACAGCTGACTGTGGTCCAGGATGTCAGTTTTCATGAAGACTAGGCTGTGGTCATTCACCATGGATAGACCAAGACTGCAGCAGATATTCAAGAGTCAGACAGGGCTGCATGAGCATGCCACACCTGGTTAGTGTTGACACAGCTTGATCATCATCCACAATGTCCCTTCGTGGAGGAGGGCTGACTGCACACCAGTCTTCTCCTCATCCACAACGTTCCAGTTGGCAGCAGTGGCAGACCCTGTGGTATTCATCGTGTTGGTTGTGTTTCAGTTTTGAAGTTGTCATTCATAAGCGGTCCTGGTTCCACTGAAACACAGTCGACAGTCATTTTCTCTGGTTCTAGCGACAAGGGTAGAACGCCAGCACAAAAACCCCGTTATTTAAAGGACCGAACCTACGCCTGCGACGCCATGTCTGGGTGTATGAACGCATTTGCCGTGGTCAATCGGTCCTGTCAGCACTCCTTGCCTCACTGTGGTAGTTCAACAATTTTTCTGCATCAGTGAGGGTATACACTGTTGACATTCCAATTGGCACACTGGTTTAGAGCTAGCCTTCTCTGCTCTGAGCTTGCGTGGTAGAAATTTATAAAATTTAAAGATGTACAACATAATTATTCTGCTGCTCACCAATGGATAGGGATGAGCAAATTGTTCACACTGCTGACGGCGACACACAGACGAATGGATGAAAAATCGAGGAAACACGGCACGTCATCAGTTCGGTTTCTGAAAAGACAAAGCATCTATGTAAGTGAATCTGATTTTGTATTTCGTCTACATATACATGGTGAACCAAAATTGGCGCACTCAGATACTACATGCAGTTCTTTGCGTAGTAACAATACCAAAGTGTCTCCACCAATATTTCATCCCATACACATTTACGATAGAAAATTTACGTTAAAGCTAAGGCAATTTGGCAACACTGTAAATCACGTGTACGACAATATCTTCACTCGGCTGTTGGGCTGCCCAGTCAGTACCATCGGCAGTTCCGCATTAGAATATTCGAGTTCAAGAGTTGGATTCTGGGGCTGACTTTCTAATTTTGGTCTGCTCAATAATACTGTAGAATACACTGTTCGTTAAACGAGATATGTCCTTCTACCACAGTTTTTTTTTGTGGCGTTGAACATCGTTATTAATCATACATGTGAGAAATATTACTGAAGCTTAATGATCAGTTAAAAATAATTGTGTTATGTAGGGCAAAAGTAACCACAAAACTTCGAGATGTTAAACAAAAATATTACAGTCGGTAAGACCATCCAGTTGACTGACAGCTAAAAAACACAATTAGTCATTAGATGATGATGATAAAAACATTTGCAGAGCTCGTAAACACCTGTCAAGCGTGTTGCTAGCTTTACTCTTGGTGTTGTTGTTGTTCTTGTTGTTGTGGTCTTCAGTCCTGAGACTGGTTTGATGCAGCTCTCCATGCTACTCTATCCTGTGCAAGCTTCTTCATCTCCCAGTACCTAATGCAACCTACATCCTTTTGAATCTGCTTAGTGTATTCATCTCTTGGTCTCCCTCTACGATTTTTACCCTCCACACTGCCCTCCAATACTAAATTGGTGATCCCTTGATGGCTCAGAACATGTCCTACCAACCGATCCCTTCTTCTAGTCAAGTTGTGCCACAAACTCCTCCCCAATCCTATTCAGTACCTCCTCATTAGTTATGTGATCTACCCATCTAATCTACAATGCTTATCACTTTCATATCCATTACATTTTAATAGGACATAACGTTCTTGGTGTTATGTCCTATTAAAATGTAATGGATGTGAAAGTGACAAGCATTGTAGTTGCTACTATCGTTTAAACTGCACTGAGGCGACAAAAGTCGTGGGATAGCGATATCCAGATGGCGACATATAGCGTTCGCAAGGTATAAAAGGGCAGTGTACTGGCAGAGCTGTCATTTGTACTAAGGTTGATTTATGTGGAAAGGGTTATTACGTGATAATGGCCGTATCACGGGAAATAAACAGACTTCGAACGCAGAATGATACACACATTACTTAACGACTGGGAGCGACAGCATATGCATAGGGTTGTAAGTGCTAACAAAGAAGCAATAATGCGTGAAATAACCACAGTAATCAATGTGGGATATATGACAAACGTATCCGTTAGGGCAGTGGGGCGAAATTTGTTATTAATGGGCAATGGCAGCAGACGACTGACGCTTGTGCTTTTGCTAACAGTACGACATCGCCAGCAGCGCCTCTCGGGGGCTCATGAGCATATCGTTTGGACTGTAGGCAACTGAAACGCGGCGGTCTGGTCACATGAGTCCTGATTTCAGTTGGAAGAGCTGAAGGTAAGGCTCAAGTGTGGCACAGACCCAACAAAGCCATGTACCCAAATTTTCAACAAGTCACTGTGCGACCTGGTGGTGGCTCCATAATGGTGTGGGCTGTATTTACTTGGAATAGACTGGGTCATCTGGTCCAACTGAACCGAACATTGGCCATTTGCAGCAATTATTGAACGTTATGATTCCAAACGACGATGGAATGTTTATGGATGACAATGCGCCATGTTCATGATTGGCTTGAAGAACATTATTCCAGCGAATAATTTGGCCAGGGACATAATTGAGAGATCACTTCGAGCACAAAATCCTACACCGCCAACACTTTCACAATTATGGACGGATGTAGAGGCAGCAGGCCTCAATATTTCTGAATGGGACTTCCAACGACGTGTTGAGTCCATGCCACATCGAGCTGCTGCACAACGCCGGGCAAAACGATATCCGACACGATATAAGTTTGTCACCTCAGTGCAATGGCGGGAAGATTTCGCTGAATCTGTGTACTTATGTAGCTGATCATGTAGTACGAAACAATATATTTAATTGCATGTTTGCAAGAGAAATGCAAGGGATAAAAGAAGTAGACATAAACCAAGGAGAGGAGGGGTGGTGTCAGCTTTTTTATTGCCTTGGGGAAAGAGGTCTAACTGAAGAAAAGATCAACAATGCTGACAGTCTACCGGAATGTATGGAAGGCTGTAGTGCGTGTAAGACAACAGCAGCAAATCACGTCTTTAAGAGTGTAATTAAAAAACGAATGTACTGTGTTAGTGTCAAATAATTGCTCGTGTTCTGTATAAGACCTGACGTAGTTGCTGTATAACGATTAAGAAACCAGATACCACATCACGCAGTCAAAAATTAAGAAATAGTAAAAAGTTGCACTTAAACCCGGAAACGAATTCGCGAACTGGAGTACTCCAACGGAAAACTCTATCCTCCACTTTAACTGGGAGCACAGCTACACAGAATTAGATTACGATACTTGTCACACAGGTGATTAAAAGTTTTTGCGAACTATATTTCTCTGATGTCCTTTTTTCTATCGAAAATGTGCACGGAACGAAACTTTGTCAGATAAATTTTTGTAATGTCAGTAAGCAAGGAATAGTCCCTTGGCGCCCAGTGCGCCAATTTTGGTGCACTCTGTATATTTATGCTCTGCGAATTACTGTGAAGAGCGTGGCAGAGAGTAATTTTTATTGTAGCATTTATTTACTTTTCTCTCTGTCCCACTTAATGATAAAGCGCTGGTAAAACTGCTGCTTGTGTGCCTCTACACGAACTGTTATTTGATTGCTTTTTATTTGTACGACCTCCACATGGTGGATATATTGTCTGGCCCATTTAACGTTGTCAGAGCCAAGTTTGAATATTTTATAGTTCTTACATTGGATTCCATTTTCATTACTTTGACTCAGTGCGATATTTACCCGATGGCACTGACTTATTTGTTGGATCGAGTAGCGTTAGTAAGGACTTAACGGACTACAAGGTGATGATGAGTGTAAGGAGAGGCAGTAAGCTCGGAATATCGGGAGCGGAGGCGGTAGCGTAGGAGAGAACTGTAGACCAGCTACAGATTCGCCCGTTTAATGAGCTTTGGAACGTCTGCAATGCCTCCTTCGTCCTCTGGAGAAATTCAGATGGTGATGGAGAACTTCCACGAGTGACATTTTCAAACTTCACGACACAACAGTTGTTTGTTTTTTTTTCATTTTTTTTATAATTCCACTTTACTTTGTGACGTACTACTCACCTTTAGGTACACACTTGAAGTGACGACTTATCATCAGATATAAAGACGCTCCTTTTTTTTTTTTAAAAAAAAAAAGAACCTGGACAAATGTTTTGTGAAATGAATCGTCTAAAAGTAATAAACAGAATAGCCTATCTTAGAGATATATCTGACGCATCTTTGAATGTGGCTCGAAATAATGTGCAGTAAACGAGGTGCCGACTGATCATTTAAAATCCAATGCTTAACACAGAATTTTAGGTTTGTAAAGGGTAGGGATATTTGTTTAGCGAATTATGTAGACTTAGCCGTTTGCCGTTGTGTGGCCTTGACATATTTCTGTCATCCTACGCTCAACGTGCCAACTATTTTTTAGCCACAAACATTTTTCGAGAGTTGGGGTATAACACGTTACTAAAAACGCCGTTACTATCGTGCGATTAAAATTACTTCATAGTTGACGTTTCATACGTTTGGAGCTCGTTTCCTTCAATCAGAGCACTCAACGTTATATCCAAACCATTCGCCATTCCAAGCTGCCACGATATTTGGTCAGTTCCCTTCCAATTCCTTGTCCAGTTTTCTTAATTGATGTATTCGAATCATGAGTCCTGGGTCTGGCATTTTATTTCATATTCCTTCATCGCACAATGTAACCACAGAACCCCCCCCCCCCCCCCCCCCCACACACACACACACTCACACACGCACGTACACAGTGATGATAACGAAATACGTCCATTTCAAACAAAGTACCAACCAAACATTACTGGATTATTCCACACAAGAAGTGATGGAGCATCACATATACAGCTATTATAATGACAGAGATCAGCTTATTAGAAAGCTTCGCACGATATTGCGTGGAGACAAATTCTAGAAGGGTGTAATTGATTGTTGCAACAGTGTCACCAGAGTCGTGCATACAGCTTATTGCAGTGCAGTGGCGTAGGACATTGGTTAGCATAGAAACCTGATGTGTAGAAGGTAGTAGGCTGGAATCTCGTCAAATACGCCGAAATTTTTTACTTCTAAATCTAATCAAAGGTCTTTCTTATTTTTATTCAGTTAATTGGTTTAAAAGTTTTTTAACTTTCTGATACCTTGTTGAGTCATTTTCATCAATTTTTTCTTCCTATCATTCTGTTTCCGTTCGGAATCTGTTTGTGTCGCCTATAATCTGCGACCACGTGCAAACCAGTATGAGGATAATTCCTCGTAACCAATAATAGCGGGAAATTCTAGTTCGCTTTTTGCGCTGAAACTGAAGTTTTTCTGTCTTAAGTTCTTTTATAGAGGCTAGCTTTAATCGCTGTGAACAATGCGTTCGTGATATTAATTCTGCCGAAGATTGATGACAGCTGTTTTCTCTAATACTTTGAACATCATGAGTTTGTGATTAGGTTAGGACATTAGTTTTAATTCAGGGCTACATAACGCATCGTCTGCCACAGTTCAGTCACAGGTCACTTAAAATCGGTGTCAAGAGAGCATGTCGCTTTTCTGTCATACCTCGCGGTGGCCACTTCCAACTTGGCTCCGTGTTACACATTAACAGTAGCTGTGACGTGAACGCCGTGTTTGTGTGTCGCCTATAACTAAGCGGTAGCCGCCACTCGATATGGAAATGCTGTACCGGCAAATGACAGACTTCAGCTATCAAGTAATTTTAATCGGGGTATAGTAACAATTACTTTTTAAAGGTAGCGGTCGCTATTGGCGTTTTCGCTTCCATAAAGTTACTTAAACTGTACCGTACTTAAATTGCTTTCATCGGTGACTCTTTAACAAAAGTGCTGTTAATTTTTCTTATTGCATGTAAAATATTTAGTCGTGAGAGTCTCAAGACAGGCTAACTCTGGTCTTCATTTTAAAAAAATGATTGTTTCGTAATTAAATATTTTCATCAATGAGTGCATTACACTTGTTGTCCGCCTCCATAGCGTAGCGGTAGCGTTACTGCCTACCACTCAGAAGGCCCGGGTTCGATTCCTGGCAAGGGACTGAGTATTGTATGTCCATAATCATTTTCATCATCATTGACTCGCAAGTCGCCGATGTGGCGTCACCTAAAAAGGACTTGCAATACGGCGACCGAACTCCCCCGAATGGGGCCTCCTGGTCAACAATTCCATACGATCATTTCATTTCATTACACTTGTTCTAAAATGTACATAGGAAATGTCTGATTCCTTAGCTATAATTTCAAGTATCTTTATTGCATCTAATTCTTCTTCATGAATTCATCCCTTCATAACATTTTTATCTGAAAATTATATATGCATCAATGATTGCATTGCAGACATGTCACGTGAATAACACGCAATCTTCAAGGTTATGTTCATTCCCACATCTTCCGAACGTGGAGGTGGAAGCAGACACACTCATGCCTTGGTCAACTTATGCTGAAATGTTTCATTTTTTGATGTTGGATAGGGAAAAAATACTAAGCTGTCAGAGCTACACGGTGAATTTAAAATCATGCACAGGTATGTATTTTGCTTGATGTCAGCGTTAGGTGACACCATTGTTTTGTTTAAATAAGAAATATCCTCAACATTTATAGCTAAAAACCTGAAAAAGCGCAATACATTCAATTCTCATTTTCGTTTAGAGCAAATATTCACATTCCTTAAAACAAAGTGCGGAAAATAAAGTGCAAGGTACAAAAAGAAAGTATTGCAATATCTTTACAGGTACAGCCTCAAAACAAACAAAACTTAACTCCTGGAGTATCCCTTCAGCTTCACCATATGTAACTCAAAGTATGGTTGACAAACCAGTTATGAACTTCAGTCGTAGATACCGCTCAGCCACTCTGCATACTAGAGGAATCCTCATTTAAAGACCTTTTTTGTCTGGATTTTCCGAAATCTCTGTCAGTTGCGTCTAGAAAAACTGTTAGTGGAACATTAAATAAGAAATTTGAGAGAATGAAAAGTCAATCAAAAATGAATGTGATGGTAACTCCATCAATGTGTGGAGTAAAGGGTAAAGGTACTTTCATAAATCCCACATATTTGAGATTACATTATTTGGCTATTTTTTTATTTACTTATTTTATAATTTTATGTGGAGATTAATACATTTCCAAGTAGCTTTCCTTGTGTTTTCAAGGTCCATTCATTGATTGTTCAACTAATTGGTGTGTTTTAGGAAGGTCGCTGGAATATATGGTCACTGGCTTGACTCAGTCATATTGAAAAGAAAAATGGAAGTGCTGCCATGTAGAAATATGAAAGGAAGGCATACATAAGATGTGGCAAAGGAAATGAGTTACACATTGATATGTGGATTAATCGGGTCTACGGCAACGAGTTACGTGGCCGAAATATTGTGCCAGAGCGACACAAACATCCAGCAGTAGACCCGATTATTCCACATGTCAAGATCTCGCCGGGAAAGCCTGAAGAGTTAAGTTATACATTGTTAGAATATCACATAATTTCGTAGTGCCACTACGTACAATGGTTTAGTTTTTTGCAAGGCTTTGGGATTGTTCCAGAGGCAAAATATTACTGATGAACAAGAAGACAATAATGAAATTTATGATGAATATGATGATTTTGAACTTATAAATGCCTTCAGTATGTTATCAGTAAGCGGAAACGAAAATTCTAAAGAAGAGATACCATTGCCCCTCACCACTGTTGTGCAAGTCATACATTAAATTTGACTGCTGTGAAAGAATCTGTATATACACTTAAAAATATAAAATTTAAAAATGTTTCAAGAAACTCCACAGCAAAGTGCTCTGGACATTGGAACAGGCAGAATCAGTCAATATAAGTTGCATAGTATATCAGAGATGCTTGTGGTGTTTGTCAGCAGGTGTAATTACATGATGGAACTCAAAACATGAGGCTGTCCAACAGATCTGCTAGTTGTTGGATAGTGGTAATGAAGCAAATGAAGTTGTATGAATTTTTGTTCACTGTCAAGACTAGCCCCTGAAGAAATTACTTTCCTGAGAGGATCTTGTGAAGTGATGAGTCCACTGACACATTCTTTGAACTTGCTACAAGGTGAAGACAGCGTATTCATGGGTTTCCTTCTCCCAACTGCTTTGAAACAAAAGCTGAGTAAGTTATCCAGTAAGTTGACACTGTGCAAACCCCCGCTTACTGCAGTTCTGGGATTGCAGAAAAGGTTTGAACATGTGTTTGAAAACAAAGATCTAATCATGTCTTCGTGTTCCCACCCAAAATTCAAAACCAACTCAATGAATCAACGATAAGCCTATGTAGCTAAGGTTCATATGCTGGAAGCCATGTTTCAAACAACAGCTGTAAGAGACAGTGCCAGGCAAGAAGCAAAAGTACTCAAGGATGAGGATGATATTTTTTTCTGCTTTGGACACAAAATATACAAATATCATGTGCTTGACAGGATCTTGAACTATTTATACTAAATTATTCAACAGACATATAAATCGTCAATGCTTCATGTAATCAATAGGCTCTTTACCAAATATGACATAGGAACCGTATAGAGATGGTTTTCAGTGTAAGGGGTATTGTGTTGAGGGCAAACTGGGAGATGAAACATTAGAAAAACAACTTTGTTGAAAATGAACAAGCAGTTCAACTGAAATACACAAAGAGAGGAGGCACCATAGACAAAGTATTTAATTACTGTTTGACATTAATGGTTGTTTCCTCTCTACATTGTACAGAGTTCGTTATTTATTTACACATGAGTTACCATTATAATTTTTGAAAATAACTCTAATGATAGCTGTAACAGATACAGCTACTTTTTGTGTGTACTAGCTATAACTGTAACTATGTTAATTTTCCCAGGAAGTTCCTTTAACTGTAACTTAGTTACAATCAAAAAATAACTTTTCCAATTCTGAATTTTTCGGTAATCAATCCTTCAGACAACAGGAAAGAAAATGCTCATGCTCAATCATCTTCTGTTTTGCTGCAGATGATGTCAAGCATAAATCAAAGACTGTGTGTACAGTATTTGTTAGTATACTTTATTTACTACTTTTGGACAAATCAGACCATAAAACATGTGACTTTTTTGCAATTTTTAAAATTTGTTTTCACATTTTGTTCAGAAAGTTGCTCTCTAAACATCTAAAAGTTTCAGTACTTGATATAAAGGGAGCCACTGTAATAAATCAAATACCACACCAGTGCATCTTCTTGTAGGCATAGTCACTACACATAGGAGATATGAATCTCATTTGCTTCCATAGTGTCTTCAGTACTCGAAATATTTTGAATGTAGTACTGTACTTGGTTCAGAAGAAGTCATTGTGACAGATAATATCCCACCAATGTAACTTTGTATTCGCAAAATGGCTAGGCCTTGAAGATATGAACTTTGACATTTCACTTACATACCTTTTACCAGCTGTTCGAGAAATAATTCAGTTTTCCCTCAAATCACTAATTAAGTTTTTTGTGATTACCCTTTTTTCTTTCTAGCAATTAAATCTTTTTGCAACATTAGAGCTCTTTCTGGTCTGTTTGATACCCCATGTGTCCATTTATTACAATTTGTTTGGCTATGGCAGATGGGAGGAAATGTTTGTTAGTTAATTTGTTACTATCAAGCAATTAAACACGTTTTGAAATACTAGAACTCACGCTAGTCAATATGATACCCCAGTTTTTCCATTTCCCACTCTTCATTTGGCTACGAAAATTACGACTAAAACTCATTCTGTAATTGAAGACTTGATATAAAAAAGGCTCTAACTGCCATAATGAGGAATTTTAAAGTTTTGCGTGAAATGGGATATGCATGTCAAGCCCAACAACGTACAAAAGGCTCAAAATGCCACGAATGAAAATGTGGTACCAAATGCAATCAATGGATAGCTTGCGGTTTAACAGCCACTATTGTTAACATATGATAGACTCTATGTTCCATGAACTTGCTCCTTACTGTTAGATAAAATGTCGGCGCCAGCACATGTTTGTAACATTATGAGTGGAAAGAAACGACAAATGAAATGAGAAAATTAATGAGGAAAACCTGAAAATGAATACATAAATTAAAACAATAAATGTATTCCTGCAAAAGCTCGTGCAGGCGGTAAGTCTCGTTACTGATCACTAACCGACACCATAATTGGACAGAATGTTTATCCTTGAGTTACCAACTGCATTGTTCCAGAAGATGTAAAGGACACAATAGAGCACTTTAAGCAAACAAAGCCATTCATCGTTTGCAACATAAATGCATCTGACTTCTTCGATTTCAAGACAGCTGTAGAATGCAATACAAACACAGGAAATATAAACATATCCAAAGTATAGGGCTACGGATGGACAAGCATAAACTTCATGTAGTTAAGACCAGGAGAAGCTTAAATGAAATTGAGGCCTGAGAAGGTATCCCCATTTTGAGAAAAGGTGTACGAGTATAGGATGTCAAGGAAATGTAACTACCTACCCTGGATGTTTCGAGCCACTTCTACGAAGAAAAGAAATATTTGATTGAAATGCTACAGTACCTGACAAATAACGATCACACACAGTTTTTCAAAATCAGAATGAACTTTTACTGAACTATGATACCGATAGCTTTTCATTATATTTATACTTTGAGTAAGTTTTACATAGTATTACAATACAATGTTTGTAATTTACTTTGTAAACTAGATCCATACCACGCTTAACTTTCAAATAACACATTAATAGTGCAATTATGACCATCAATATCTAGTATACTTAAAACTCATTTTCCTCAAATTTATGATTTTGGCACGTAGATTCTTTTTTATTTCAAGTCTTCAATTTATAGTGTGTCATTTTTTCGTTACATTCGAACAGCTCGCGAAAAATTCTGGAAACACTACATGTTATCAGTTTGGTTTCAGACCAGAAAAACTTGTAAGTGGGCGATTTTAACTTTGTACTTCCTCTTCATATATATCTAGACACTGCGAAGAACTGTGAAGTGCGTGGCAGAGAGTAATTTTTATTGCACCCTTTATTTATGTTTATTTCCATCCCATTTACTGATAGAGTGTGGGGAAGTAATTGCTTGTAAACCTTCATGTGAGTTGTAACTTGAGTGATCTTAACTGTGCGATATGTATGGGAAGGATATATAAGGATCTGAGCAATATATTTTGTGGTTAATGCCCTGAAAGTTAGTTCCAATTTTTTAAGCAGTTCTCACGAGAAGTGTAGCGTCTTCCTTCGCTTGTCTACAAGTTACGATTTTTCAACTTCCCTATCACAGTGTCTCGCCAGCTAAATATAGCTGTCCGATCTGGTACGGGCCTCTTACCTTCGGTCAGTATGATCAGTAAATGTGTTTTGTATGCAATCTTCTTTGTAGAAAATATACAAATTCCAATATCCTAACAGCGAATCGAAATCTTCCATTTGCTTTATCTGCAACTAAGTTGTAGGCCTATAGGGTCTCTCCACTTGGTATCTCTGCATTTTGTTAGACCTAAATGCTTGTGATTCTAGTTGTAAAGAGTCTAAGCATGTAGTCAGTGGTGCCATGCTTTTACATTCTGCGACGTGCACATTGTCAATGTTCTTTTCATTGCTGACTAGTTGCTAGCCATTACAATAGGCTGATATTTTGTCCAAATCGAACTCATGTATTAGTGAACAGAACTGCCTCATAGATAACTGCATCACGTTGAAACTGTCTGATATTGCATGCAACTAATACTATCCACTAAGTTCGGTTCAACTGAAGAACGGGCGCTCAATTAGACGAGGAACAGGGTTTGAGAAATCGAAGCTGGCCTTGAGAGATATAATAAAAATTACATACTGTTGAAGTTTGAGGTTTTGTGTGTACATGAATGTCGTGTGAGTGAGCGTACCGTTTTAGACTAGTATTCGCTTTGTAGGAAAGTTTGTAGGGGAATATATAAAGTATAGCGGGGCTTTTTTGGGGAGGGGTCGGGGTGCTATAGTCGAAATCGATGAGTCTCATTTTGGCAAAACAAAGTACAACAGGGGGCAACCTGCGATAGGATTATGGGTTTGGGTGGGGGGGGGGGGGGGCTGTAATTTCAGGTCCAGAATATGACAATGTAGTTTTTGAAGTAGTTCCTAAATGAACGAACAAACCTTTGATGAAATTAATTGATCATATTGCAGAGGGTTCTGTAGTTATTTCCGATGGTTTTTCTTCTTATAGGGATTTGGGTAATAGAGGTTTTCAGCATCTTGTTGTCAATCATAATATTGAATTCAGATCTTCATCAACTTGGCGTCGTACCAATAGTATAGAAGGTTATTGGTCAGCCATAAAATCGGTTGTAGGGAGGGGTAAGCGACGAATTGCGACACTACAGAGCCATGTAGCTGAATATTCGTGGAGGCGTAGTGTTTCCGGTACATATTGCTCATTTACGTGTTTCCTTAAACGTGTTGGACAAACGTATTTGTCAATAAAATCAGATTGGGATGGGAGCTGCGGGGTAACTGATAATTAAAGAGAAGGGTGGGTTTGGTTGGGGTGGTTAAAATATTGATTTGGATTTTTTGTGGTTGATCCGTCATTCTTCCTTTTCTTAAGTCAGGTAATTTTCTTCTGTGGATTTTTATATTTTACTTCATTTCGTTGATGTGAACTTCCGGGTTTATATATTTGTATGTGTGTTTTTCGTGATGTGTTTCTTGTGTATGTGTATATGCGATTTTTGATGGTGTGTTTCAAGGCGAGCTTCGGTTTTTGCGGGGTTTGCGAGTGATAAGTTTAGTCTTTTACTTTTATGTTGTACTGAAATTGTCTATTTTGATGCATTTCTTTGACGTATTATACTGTTCTGTATGGGTTCGTCGAGCTGCAATACAGAATACAAATTTTGCAGTTGTCGCTCTTTTTCCCTTTCCCAGTACTAGTATACGTAAAATTTGTAACCCGTACTTCAGTTGACGTATACAGGTCAACTGAAGTACGGGAAACTGGTGCTAGGTAGATGAAAAAAGCGACGGATGTAACGTTGATCTGTAGGTCAACTGACGAACAGGATACAAATGTTATGTATGTCGTTATGTTTCGCCTTCGCTAGCAGTAGTATACTGTTCTTCAATTGACCTATATAAGTCAATTGAAGTACAGGATACACATGTTATAAATGACGTTATTTCCCACTCGCTACTACTAGTATCCTATTCATGCAGCTGACCTGTATACCTCAACTGAAGAATGGGATACAAATTTCACTGCTGTTGGTTTTTTGTCGTCGCTAGCAAGATTATGATAACTTTCAGTCGATACTATTAGTATCAAAGGCAAAAAAAAAAAAAAAAAAAAATGTATCCCATACTTGAGTTGACCTATGTGTGTCGTCTTCTTCCGCCTTCGCGTAATTGAAGTGAGGTACAGGTTGCCAATGTTACGGACGTCGATTTCCTCACTTCAGTTATCAGTAATATCCTGCTCTTCAGCTCAGCTATGAAGGTCAACTGAAGTATGGGATATAAATATGATGTATGTAGATCTTTTTGTTTTCGCTAGCAATACCATCTACGTAAGAACAGAACGCCACTAGCAGCAGCAGCGAAAGAAACAACACCTGTAAAGTTTGTATCCCGTACTTCCGTTGACCTAACTGAAGAACAGGATACTAATGTTAACGAAAACGAAGAAATCGACGTACGTTAAATTTGTATTCCGTACTGAAATTCACCTATACAGATCGACTGAAGTTCGAGATGCATCAACTGAGGTATTCTATGCTACCGCTACTTCTACCCCATTTTTCATTATTTTTTACAGAAGTACTAAGACTCAAGCAAGCGATATATTTAACATTATTTGACCTATGTGTGTCGTCTTCTTCCGCCTTCGCGTAATTGAAGTGAGGTACAGGTTGCCAATGTTACGGACGTCGATTTCCTCACTTCAGTTATCAGTAACATCCTGCTCTTCAGCTCAGCTATGAAGGTCAACTGAAGTATAGGATATAAATATGATGTATGTAGATCTTTTTGTTTTCACTAGCAATACCATCTACGTAAGAACAGAACGCCACTAGCAGCAGCAGCGAAAGAAACAACACCTGTAAAGTTTGTATCCCGTACTTCCGTTGACCTAACTGAAGAACAGGATACTAATGTTAACGAAAACGAAGAAATCGACGTACGTTAAATTTGTATTCCGTACTGAAATTCACCTATACAGATCGACTGAAGTTCGAGATGCATCAACTGAGGTATTCTATGCTACCGCTACTTCTACCCCATTTTTCATTATTTTTTACAGAAGTACTAAGACTCAAGCAAGCGATATATTTAACATTATTTGACCTATGTGTGTCGTCTTCTTCCGCCTTCGCGTAATTGAAGTGAGGTACAGGTTGCCAATGTTACGGACGTCGATTTCCTCACTTCAGTTATCAGTAATATCCTGCTCTTCAGCTCAGCTATGAAGGTCAACTGAAGTATGGGATATAAATATGATGTATGTAGATCTTTTTGTTTTCGCTAGCAATACCATCTACGTAAGAACAGAACGCCACTAGCAGCAGCAGCGAAAGAAACAACACCTGTAAAGTTTGTATCCCGTACTTCCGTTGACCTAACTGAAGAACAGGATACTAATGTTAACGAAAACGAAGAAATCGACGTACGTTAAATTTGTATTCCGTACTGAAATTCACCTATACAGATCGACTGAAGTTCGAGATGCATCAACTGAGGTATTCTATGCTACCGCTACTTCTACCCCATTTTTCATTATTTTTTACAGAAGTACTAAGACTCAAGCAAGCGATATATTTAACATTATTTGACCTATGTGTGTCGTCTTCTTCCGCCTTCGCGTAATTGAAGTGAGGTACAGGTTGCCAATGTTACGGACGTCGATTTCCTCACTTCAGTTATCAGTAATATCCTGCTCTTCAGCTCAGCTATGAAGGTCAACTGAAGTATGGGATATAAATATGATGTATGTAGATCTTTTTGTTTTCGCTAGCAATACCATCTACGTAAGAACAGAACGCCACTAGCAGCAGCAGCGAAAGAAACAACACCTGTAAAGTTTGTATCCCGTACTTCCGTTGACCTAACTGAACAACAGGATACTAATGTTAACGAAAACGAAGAAATCGACGTACGTTAAATTTGTATTCCGTACTGAAATTCACCTATACAGATCGACTGAAGTTCGAGATGCATCAACTGAGGTATTCTATGCTACCGCTACTTCTACCCCATTTTTCATTATTTTTTACAGAAGTACTAAGACTCAAGCAAGCGATATATTTAACATTATTTGACCTATGTGTGTCGTCTTCTTCCGCCTTCGCGTAATTGAAGTGAGGTACAGGTTGCCAATGTTACGGACGTCGATTTCCTCACTTCAGTTATCAGTAATATCCTGCTCTTCAGCTCAGCTATGAAGGTCAACTGAAGTATGGGATATAAATATGATGTATGTAGATCTTTTTGTTTTCGCTAGCAATACCATCTACGTAAGAACAGAACGCCACTAGCAGCAGCAGCGAAAGAAACAACACCTGTAAAGTTTGTATCCCGTACTTCCGTTGACCTAACTGAAGAACAGGATACTAATGTTAACGAAAACGAAGAAATCGACGTACGTTAAATTTGTATTCCGTACTGAAATTCACCTATACAGATCGACTGAAGATCGAAATGCATCAACTGAGGTTTTCTATGCTACCGCTACTTCTACCCCATTTTTCATTATTTTTTACAGAAGTACTAAGACTCAAGCAAGCGATATGTTTAACATTATTTGACCTATGTGTGTCGTCTTCTTCCGCCTTCGCGTAATTGAAGTGAGGTACAGGTTGCCAATGTTACGGACGTCGATTTCCTCACTTCAGTTATCAGTAATATCCTGCTCTTCAGCTCAGCTATGAAGGTCAACTGAAGTATGGGATATAAATATGATGTATGTAGATCTTTTTGTTTTCGCTAGCAATACCATCTACGTAAGAACAGAACGCCACTAGCAGCAGCAGCGAAAGAAACAACACCTGTAAAGTTTGTATCCCGTACTTCCGTTGACCTAACTGAACAACAGGATACTAATGTTAACGAAAACGAAGAAATCGACGTACGTTAAATTTGTATTCCGTACTGAAATTCACCTATACAGATCGACTGAAGTTCGAGATGCATCAACTGAGGTATTCTATGCTACCGCTACTTCTACCCCATTTTTCATTATTTTTTACAGAAGTACTAAGACTCAAGCAAGCGATATATTTAACATTATTTGACCTATGTGTGTCGTCTTCTTCCGCCTTCGCGTAATTGAAGTGAGGTACAGGTTGCCAATGTTACGGACGTCGATTTCCTCACTTCAGTTATCAGTAATATCCTGCTCTTCAGCTCAGCTATGAAGGTCAACTGAAGTATGGGATATAAATATGATGTATGTAGATCTTTTTGTTTTCGCTAGCAATACCATCTACGTAAGAACAGAACGCCACTAGCAGCAGCAGCGAAAGAAACAACACCTGTAAAGTTTGTATCCCGTACTTCCGTTGACCTAACTGAACAACAGGATACTAATGTTAACGAAAACGAAGAAATCGACGTACGTTAAATTTGTATTCCGTACTGAAATTCACCTATACAGATCGACTGAAGTTCGAGATGCATCAACTGAGGTATTCTATGCTACCGCTACTTCTACCCCATTTTTCATTATTTTTTACAGAAGTACTAAGACTCAAGCAAGCGATATATTTAACATTATTTGACCTATGTGTGTCGTCTTCTTCCGCCTTCGCGTAATTGAAGTGAGGTACAGGTTGCCAATGTTACGGACGTCGATTTCCTCACTTCAGTTATCAGTAATATCCTGCTCTTCAGCTCAGCTATGAAGGTCAACTGAAGTATGGGATATAAATATGATGTATGTAGATCTTTTTGTTTTCGCTAGCAATACCATCTACGTAAGAACAGAACGCCACTAGCAGCAGCAGCGAAAGAAACAACACCTGTAAAGTTTGTATCCCGTACTTCCGTTGACCTAACTGAAGAACAGGATACTAATGTTAACGAAAACGAAGAAATCGACGTACGTTAAATTTGTATTCCGTACTGAAATTCACCTATACAGATCGACTGAAGTTCGAGATGCATCAACTGAGGTATTCTATGCTACCGCTACTTCTACCCCATTTTTCATTATTTTTTACAGAAGTACTAAGACTCAAGCAAGCGATATATTTAACATTATTTGACCTATGTGTGTCGTCTTCTTCCGCCTTCGCGTAATTGAAGTGAGGTACAGGTTGCCAATGTTACGGACGTCGATTTCCTCACTTCAGTTATCAGTAATATCCTGCTCTTCAGCTCAGCTATGAAGGTCAACTGAAGTATGGGATATAAATATGATGTATGTAGATCTTTTTGTTTTCGCTAGCAATACCATCTACGTAAGAACAGAACGCCACTAGCAGCAGCAGCGAAAGAAACAACACCTGTAAAGTTTGTATCCCGTACTTCCGTTGACCTAACTGAAGAACAGGATACTAATGTTAACGAAAACGAAGAAATCGACGTACGTTAAATTTGTATTCCGTACTGAAATTCACCTATACAGATCGACTGAAGTTCGAGATGCATCAACTGAGGTATTCTATGCTACCGCTACTTCTACCCCATTTTTCATTATTTTTTACAGAAGTACTAAGACTCAAGCAAGCGATATATTTAACATTATTTGACCTATGTGTGTCGTCTTCTTCCGCCTTCGCGTAATTGAAGTGAGGTACAGGTTGCCAATGTTACGGACGTCGATTTCCTCACTTCAGTTATCAGTAATATCCTGCTCTTCAGCTCAGCTATGAAGGTCAACTGAAGTATGGGATATAAATATGATGTATGTAGATCTTTTTGTTTTCGCTAGCAATACCATCTACGTAAGAACAGAACGCCACTAGCAGCAGCAGCGAAAGAAACAACACCTGTAAAGTTTGTATCCCGTACTTCCGTTGACCTAACTGAAGAACAGGATACTAATGTTAACGAAAACGAAGAAATCGACGTACGTTAAATTTGTATTCCGTACTGAAATTCACCTATACAGATCGACTGAAGTTCGAGATGCATCAACTGAGGTATTCTATGCTACCGCTACTTCTACCCCATTTTTCATTATTTTTTACAGAAGTACTAAGACTCAAGCAAGCGATATATTTAACATTATTTGACCTATGTGTGTCGTCTTCTTCCGCCTTCGCGTAATTGAAGTGAGGTACAGGTTGCCAATGTTACGGACGTCGATTTCCTCACTTCAGTTATCAGTAATATCCTGCTCTTCAGCTCAGCTATGAAGGTCAACTGAAGTATGGGATATAAATATGATGTATGTAGATCTTTTTGTTTTCGCTAGCAATACCATCTACGTAAGAACAGAACGCCACTAGCAGCAGCAGCGAAAGAAACAACACCTGTACAGTTTGTATCCCGTACTTCCGTTGACCTAACTGAACAACAGGATACTAATGTTAACGAAAACGAAGAAATCGACGTACGTTAAATTTGTATTCCGTACTGAAATTCACCTATACAGATCGACTGAAGTTCGAGATGCATCAACTGAGGTATTCTATGCTACCGCTACTTCTACCCCATTTTTCATTATTTTTTACAGAAGTACTAAGACTCAAGCAAGCGATATATTTAACATTATTTGACCTATGTGTGTCGTCTTCTTCCGCCTTCGCGTAATTGAAGTGAGGTACAGGTTGCCAATGTTACGGACGTCGATTTCCTCACTTCAGTTATCAGTAATATCCTGCTCTTCAGCTCAGCTATGAAGGTCAACTGAAGTATGGGATATAAATATGATGTATGTAGATCTTTTTGTTTTCGCTAGCAATACCATCTACGTAAGAACAGAACGCCACTAGCAGCAGCAGCGAAAGAAACAACACCTGTAAAGTTTGTATCCCGTACTTCCGTTGACCTAACTGAACAACAGGATACTAATGTTAACGAAAACGAAGAAATCGACGTACGTAAAATTTGTATTCCGTACTGAAATTCACCTATACAGATCGACTGAAGTTCGAGATGCATCAACTGAGGTATTCTATGCTACCGCTACTTCTACCCCATTTTTCATTATTTTTTACAGAAGTACTAAGACTCAAGCAAGCGATATATTTAACATTATTTGACCTATGTGTGTCGTCTTCTTCCGCCTTCGCGTAATTGAAGTGAGGTACAGGTTGCCAATGTTACGGACGTCGATTTCCTCACTTCAGTTATCAGTAATATCCTGCTCTTCAGCTCAGCTATGAAGGTCAACTGAAGTATGGGATATAAATATGATGTATGTAGATCTTTTTGTTTTCGCTAGCAATACCATCTACGTAAGAACAGAACGCCACTAGCAGCAGCAGCGAAAGAAACAACACCTGTAAAGTTTGTATCCCGTACTTCCGTTGACCTAACTGAAGAACAGGATACTAATGTTAACGAAAACGAAGAAATCGACGTACGTTAAATTTGTATTCCGTACTGAAATTCACCTATACAGATCGACTGAAGATCGAAATGCATCAACTGAGGTTTTCTATGCTACCGCTACTTCTACCCCATTTTTCATTATTTTTTACAGAAGTACTAAGACTCAAGCAAGCGATATGTTTAACATTATTTGACCTATGTGTGTCGTCTTCTTCCGCCTTCGCGTAATTGAAGTGAGGTACAGGTTGCCAATGTTACGGACGTCGATTTCCTCACTTCAGTTATCAGTAATATCCTGCTCTTCAGCTCAGCTATGAAGGTCAACTGAAGTATGGGATATAAATATGATGTATGTAGATCTTTTTGTTTTCGCTAGCAATACCATCTACGTAAGAACAGAACGCCACTAGCAGCAGCAGCGAAAGAAACAACACCTGTAAAGTTTGTATCCCGTACTTCCGTTGACCTAACTGAAGAACAGGATACTAATGTTAACGAAAACGAAGAAATCGACGTACGTTAAATTTGTATTCCGTACTGAAATTCACCTATACAGATCGACTGAAGATCGAAATGCATCAACTGAGGTATTCTATGCTACCGCTACTTCTACCCCATTTTTCATTATTTTTTACAGAAGTACTAAGACTCAAGCAAGCGATATATTTAACATTATTTGACCTATGTGTGTCGTCTTCTTCCGCCTTCGCGTAATTGAAGTGAGGTACAGGTTGCCAATGTTACGGACGTCGATTTCCTCACTTCAGTTATCAGTAATATCCTGCTCTTCAGCTCAGCTATGAAGGTCAACTGAAGTATGGGATATAAATATGATGTATGTAGATCTTTTTGTTTTCGCTAGCAATACCATCTACGTAAGAACAGAACGCCACTAGCAGCAGCAGCGAAAGAAACAACACCTGTAAAGTTTGTATCCCGTACTTCCGTTGACCTAACTGAAGAACAGGATACTAATGTTAACGAAAACGAAGAAATCGACGTACGTTAAATTTGTATTCCGTACTGAAATTCACCTATACAGATCGACTGAAGATCGAAATGCATCAACTGAGGTATTCTATGCTACCGCTACTTCTACCCCATTTTTCATTATTTTTTACAGAAGTACTAAGACTCAAGCAAGCGATATATTTAACATTATTTGACCTATGTGTGTCGTCTTCTTCCGCCTTCGCGTAATTGAAGTGAGGTACAGGTTGCCAATGTTACGGACGTCGATTTCCTCACTTCAGTTATCAGTAATATCCTGCTCTTCAGCTCAGCTATGAAGGTCAACTGAAGTATGGGATATAAATATGATGTATGTAGATCTTTTTGTTTTCGCTAGCAATACCATCTACGTAAGAACAGAACGCCACTAGCAGCAGCAGCGAAAGAAACAACACCTGTAAAGTTTGTATCCCGTACTTCTGTTGACCTAACTGAAGAACAGGATACTAATGTTAACGAAAACGAAGAAATCGACGTACGTTAAATTTGTATTCCGTACTGAAATTCACCTATACAGATCGACTGAAGATCGAAATTCATCAACTGAGGTATTCTATGCTACCGCTACTTCTACCCCATTTTTCATTATTTTTTACAGAAGTACTAAGACTCAAGCAAGCGATATATTTAACATTATTTGACCTATGTGTGTCGTCTTCTTCCGCCTTCGCGTAATTGAAGTGAGGTACAGGTTGCCAATGTTACGGACGTCGATTTCCTCACTTCAGTTATCAGTAATATCCTGCTCTTCAGCTCAGCTATGAAGGTCAACTGAAGTATGGGATATAAATATGATGCACATAGATCTTTTTGTTTTCGCTAGCAATACCATCTACGTAAGAACAGAACGCCACTAGCAGCAGCAGCGAAAGAAACAACACCTGTAAAGTTTGTATCCCGTACTTCCGTTGACCTAACTGAAGAACAGGATACTAATGTTAACGAAAACGAAGAAATCGACGTACGTTAAATTTGTATTCCGTACTGAAATTCACCTATACAGATCGACTGAAGTTCGAGATGCATCAACTGAGGTATTCTATGCTACCGCTACTTCTACCCCATTTTTCATTATTTTTTACAGAAGTACTAAGACTCAAGCAAGCGATATATTTAACATTATTTGACCTATGTGTGTCGTCTTCTTCCGCCTTCCCGTAATTGAAGTGAGGTACAGGTTGCCAATGTTACGGACGTCGATTTCCTCACTTCAGTTATCAGTAATATCCTGCTCTTCAGCTCAGCTATGAAGGTCAACTGAAGTATGGGATATAAATATGATGTATGTAGATCTTTTTGTTTTCGCTAGCAATACCATCTACGTAAGAACAGAACGCCACTAGCAGCAGCAGCGAAAGAAACAACACCTGTAAAGTTTGTATCCCGTACTTCAGTTGACCTAACTGAAGAACAGGATACTAATGTTAACGAAAACGAAGAAATCGAAGTACGTTAAATTTGTATTCCGTACTGAAATTCACCTATACAGATCGACTGAAGTTCGAGATGCATCAACTGAGGTATTCTATGCTACCGCTACTTCTACCCCATTTTTCATTATTTTTTACAGAAGTACTAAGACTCAAGCAAGCGATATATTTAACATTATTTGACCTATGTGTGTCGTCTTCTTCCGCCTTCGCGTAATTGAAGTGAGGTACAGGTTGCCAATGTTACGGACGTCGATTTCCTCACTTCAGTTATCAGTAATATCCTGCTCTTCAGCTCAGCTATGAAGGTCAACTGAAGTATGGGATATAAATATGATGTATGTAGATCTTTTTGTTTTCGCTAGCAATACCATCTACGTAAGAACAGAACGCCACTAGCAGCAGCAGCGAAAGAAACAACACCTGTAAAGTTTGTATCCCGTACTTCCGTTGACCTAACTGAAGAACAGGATACTAATGTTAACGAAAACGAAGAAATCGACGTACGTTATATTTGTATTCCGTACTGAAATTCACCTATACAGATCGACTGAAGTTCGAGATGCATCAACTGAGGTATTCTATGCTACCGCTACTTCTACCCCATTTTTCATTATTTTTTACAGAAGTACTAAGACTCAAGCAAGCGATATATTTAACATTATTTGACCTATGTGTGTCGTCTTCTTCCGCCTTCGCGTAATTGAAGTGAGGTACAGGTTGCCAATGTTACGGACGTCGATTTCCTCACTTCAGTTATCAGTAATATCCTGCTCTTCAGCTCAGCTATGAAGGTCAACTGAAGTATGGGATATAAATATGATGTATGTAGATCTTTTTGTTTTCGCTAGCAATACCATCTACGTAAGAACAGAACGCCACTAGCAGCAGCAGCGAAAGAAACAACACCTGTAAAGTTTGTATCCCGTACTTCAGTTGACCTAACTGAAGAACAGGATACTAATGTTAACGAAAACGAAGAAATCGACGTACGTTAAATTTGTATTCCGTACTGAAATTCACCTATACAGATCGACTGAAGTTCGAGATGCATCAACTGAGGTATTCTATGCTACCGCTACTTCTACCCCATTTTTCATTATTTTTTACAGAAGTACTAAGACTCAAGCAAGCGATATATTTAACATTATTTGACCTATGTGTGTCGTCTTCTTCCGCCTTCGCGTAATTGAAGTGAGGTACAGGTTGCCAATGTTACGGACGTCGATTTCCTCACTTCAGTTATCAGTAATATCCTGCTCTTCAGCTCAGCTATGAAGGTCAACTGAAGTATAGGATATAAATATGATGTATGTAGATCTTTTTGTTTTCGCTAGCAATACCATCTACGTAAGAACAGAACGCCACTAGCAGCAGCAGCGAAAGAAACAACACCTGTAAAGTTTGTATCCCGTACTTCCGTTGACCTAACTGAAAAACAGGATACTAATGTTAACGAAAACGAAGAAATCGACGTACGTTAAATTTGTATTCCGTACTGAAATTCACCTATACAGATCGACTGAAGTTCGAAATGCATCAACTGAGGTATTCTATGCTACCGCTACTTCTACCCCATTTTTCATTATTTTTTACAGAAGTACTAAGACTCAAGCAAGCGATATATTTAACATTATTTGACCTATGTGTGTCATCTTCTTCCGCCTTCGCGTAATTGAAGTGAGGTACAGGTTGCCAATGTTACGGACGTCGATTTCCTCACTTCAGTTATCAGTAATATCCTGCTCTTCAGCTCAGCTATGAAGGTCAACTGAAGTATGGGATATAAATATGATGTATGTAGATCTTTTTGTTTTCGCTAGCAATACCATCTACGTAAGAACAGAACGCCACTAGCAGCAGCAGCGAAAGAAACAACACCTGTAAAGTTTGTATCCCGTACTTCAGTTGACCTAACTGAAGAACAGGATACTAATGTTAACGAAAACGAAGAAATCGACGTACGTTAAATTTGTATTCCGTACTGAAATTCACCTATACAGATCGACTGAAGTTCGAAATGCATCAACTGAGGTATTCTATGCTACCGCTACTTCTACCCCATTTTTCATTATTTTTTACAGAAGTACTAAGACTCAAGCAAGCGATATATTTAACATTATTTGACCTATGTGTGTCATCTTCTTCCGCCTTCGCGTAATTGAAGTGAGGTACAGGTTGCCAATGTTACGGACGTCGATTTCCTCACTTCAGTTATCAGTAATATCCTGCTCTTCAGCTCAGCTATGAAGGTCAACTGAAGTATGGGATATAAATATGATGTATGTAGATCTTTTTGTTTTCGCTAGCAATACCATCTACGTAAGAACAGAACGCCACTAGCAGCAGCAGCGAAAGAAACAACACCTGTAAAGTTTGTATCCCGTACTTCAGTTGACCTAACTGAAGAACAGGATACTAATGTTAACGAAAACGAAGAAATCGACGTACGTTAAATTTGTATTCCGTACTGAAATTCACCTATACAGATCGACTGAAGTTCGAGATGCATCAACTGAGGTATTCTATGCTACCGCTACTTCTACCCCATTTTTCATTATTTTTTACAGAAGTACTAAGACTCAAGCAAGCGATATATTTAACATTATTTGACCTACGTGTGTCATCTTCTTCCGCCTTCGCGTAATTGAAGTGAGGTACAGGTTGCCAATGTTACGGACGTCGATTTCCTCACTTCAGTTATCAGTAATATCCTGCTCTTCAGCTCAGCTATGAAGGTCAACTGAAGTATGGGATATAAATATGATGTATGTAGATCTTTTTGTTTTCGCTAGCAATACCATCTACGTAAGAACAGAACGCCACTAGCAGCAGCAGCGAAAGAAACAACACCTGTAAAGTTTGTATCCCGTACTTCAGTTGACCTAACTGAAGAACAGGATACTAATGTTAACGAAAACGAAGAAATCGACGTACGTTAAATTTGTATTCCGTACTGAAATTCACCTATACAGATCGACTGAAGTTCGAGATGCATCAACTGAGGTATTCTATGCTACCGCTACTTCTACCCCATTTTTCATTATTTTTTACAGAAGTACTAAGACTCAAGCAAGCGATATATTTAACATTATTTGACCTATGTGTGTCATCTTCTTCCGCCTTCGCGTAATTGAAGTGAGGTACAGGTTGCCAATGTTACGGACGTCGATTTCCTCACTTCAGTTATCAGTAATATCCTGCTCTTCAGCTCAGCTATGAAGGTCAACTGAAGTATGGGATATAAATATGATGTATGTAGATCTTTTTGTTTTCGCTAGCAATACCATCTACGTAAGAACAGAACGCCACTAGCAGCAGCAGCGAAAGAAACAACACCTGTAAAGTTTGTATCCCGTACTTCAGTTGACCTAACTGAAGAACAGGATACTAATGTTAACGAAAACGAAGAAATCGACGTACGTTAAATTTGTATTCCGTACTGAAATTCACCTATACAGATCGACTGAAGTTCGAGATGCATCAACTGAGGTATTCTATGCTACCGCTACTTCTACCCCATTTTTCATTATTTTTTACAGAAGTACTAAGACTCAAGCAAGCGATATATTTAACATTATTTGACCTATGTGTGTCGTCTTCTTCCGCCTTCGCGTAATTGAAGTGAGGTACAGGTTGCCAATGTTACGGACGTCGATTTCCTCACTTCAGTTATCAGTAATATCCTGCTCTTCAGCTCAGCTATGAAGGTCAACTGAAGTATAGGATATAAATATGATGTATGTAGATCTTTTTGTTTTCGCTAGCAATACCATCTACGTAAGAACAGAACGCCACTAGCAGCAGCAGCGAAAGAAACAACACCTGTAAAGTTTGTATCCCGTACTTCAGTTGACCTAACTGAAGAACAGGATACTAATGTTAACGAAAACGAAGAAATCGACGTACGTTAAATTTGTATTCCGTACTGAAATTCACCTATACAGATCGACTGAAGTTCGAGATGCATCAACTGAGGTATTCTATGCTACCGCTACTTCTACCCCATTTTTCATTATTTTTTACAGAAGTACTAAGACTCAAGCAAGCGATATATTTAACATTATTTGACCTATGTGTGTCATCTTCTTCCGCCTTCGCGTAATTGAAGTGAGGTACAGGTTGCCAATGTTACGGACGTCGATTTCCTCACTTCAGTTATCAGTAATATCCTGCTCTTCAGCTCAGCTATGAAGGTCAACTGAAGTATGGGATATAAATATGATGTATGTAGATCTTTTTGTTTTCGCTAGCAATACCATCTACGTAAGAACAGAACGCCACTAGCAGCAGCAGCGAAAGAAACAACACCTGTAAAGTTTGTATCCCGTACTTCAGTTGACCTAACTGAAGAACAGGATACTAATGTTAACGAAAACGAAGAAATCGACGTACGTTAAATTTGTATTCCGTACTGAAATTCACCTATACAGATCGACTGAAGTTCGAGATGCATCAACTGAGGTATTCTATGCTACCGCTACTTCTACCCCATTTTTCATTATTTTTTACAGAAGTACTAAGACTCAAGCAAGCGATATATTTAACATTATTTGACCTATGTGTGTCGTCTTCTTCCGCCTTCGCGTAATTGAAGTGAGGTACAGGTTGCCAATGTTACGGACGTCGATTTCCTCACTTCAGTTATCAGTAATATCCTGCTCTTCAGCTCAGCTATGAAGGTCAACTGAAGTATGGGATATAAATATGATGTATGTAGATCTTTTTGTTTTCGCTAGCAATACCATCTACGTAAGAGCAGAACGCCACTAGCAGCAGCAGCGAAAGAAACAACACCTGTAAAGTTTGTATCCCGTACTTCAGTTGACCTAACTGAAGAACAGGATACTAATGTTAACGAAAACGAAGAAATCGACGTACGTTAAATTTGTATTCCGTACTGAAATTCACCTATACAGATCGACTGAAGTTCGAGATGCATCAACTGAGGTATTCTATGCTACCGCTACTTCTACCCCATTTTTCATTATTTTTTACAGAAGTACTAAGACTCAAGCAAGCGATATATTTAACATTATTTGACCTATGTGTGTCATCTTCTTCCGCCTTCGCGTAATTGAAGTGAGGTACAGGTTGCCAATGTTACGGACGTCGATTTCCTCACTTCAGTTATCAGTAATATCCTGCTCTTCAGCTCAGCTATGAAGGTCAACTGAAGTATGGGATATAAATATGATGTATGTAGATCTTTTTGTTTTCGCTAGCAATACCATCTACGTAAGAACAGAACGCCACTAGCAGCAGCAGCGAAAGAAACAACACCTGTAAAGTTTGTATCCCGTACTTCAGTTGACCTAACTGAAGAACAGGATACTAATGTTAACGAAAACGAAGAAATCGACGTACGTTAAATTTGTATTCCGTACTGAAATTCACCTATACAGATCGACTGAAGTTCGAGATGCATCAACTGAGGTATTCTATGCTACCGCTACTTCTACCCCATTTTTCATTATTTTTTACAGAAGTACTAAGACTCAAGCAAGCGATATATTTAACATTATTTGACCTATGTGTGTCGTCTTCTTCCGCCTTCGCGTAATTGAAGTGAGGTACAGGTTGCCAATGTTACGGACGTCGATTTCCTCACTTCAGTTATCAGTAATATCCTGCTCTTCAGCTCAGCTATGAAGGTCAACTGAAGTATGGGATATAAATATGATGTATGTAGATCTTTTTGTTTTCGCTAGCAATACCATCTACGTAAGAGCAGAACGCCACTAGCAGCAGCAGCGAAAGAAACAACACCTGTAAAGTTTGTATCCCGTACTTCAGTTGACCTAACTGAAGAACAGGATACTAATGTTAACGAAAACGAAGAAATCGACGTACGTTAAATTTGTATTCCGTACTGAAATTCACCTATACAGATCGACTGAAGTTCGAGATGCATCAACTGAGGTATTCTATGCTACCGCTACTTCTACCCCATTTTTCATTATTTTTTACAGAAGTACTAAGACTCAAGCAAGCGATATATTTAACATTATTTGACCTATGTGTGTCGTCTTCTTCCGCCTTCGCGTAATTGAAGTGAGGTACAGGTTGCCAATGTTACGGACGTCGATTTCCTCACTTCAGTTATCAGTAATATCCTGCTCTTCAGCTCAGCTATGAAGGTCAACTGAAGTATGGGATATAAATATGATGTATGTAGATCTTTTTGTTTTCGCTAGCAATACCATCTACGTAAGAGCAGAACGCCACTAGCAGCAGCAGCGAAAGAAACAACACCTGTAAAGTTTGTATCCCGTACTTCAGTTGACCTAACTGAAGAACAGGATACTAATGTTAACGAAAACGAAGAAATCGACGTACGTTAAATTTGTATTCCGTACTGAAATTCACCTATACAGATCGACTGAAGTTCGAGATGCATCAACTGAGGTATTCTATGCTACCGCTACTTCTACCCCATTTTTCATTATTTTTTACAGAAGTACTAAGACTCAAGCAAGCGATATATTTAACATTATTTGACCTATGTGTGTCGTCTTCTTCCGCCTTCGCGTAATTGAAGTGAGGTACAGGTTGCCAATGTTACGGACGTCGATTTCCTCACTTCAGTTATCAGTAATATCCTGCTCTTCAGCTCAGCTATGAAGGTCAACTGAAGTATGGGATATAAATATGATGTATGTAGATCTTTTTGTTTTCGCTAGCAATACCATCTACGTAAGAACAGAACGCCACTAGCAGCAGCAGCGAAAGAAACAACACCTGTAAAGTTTGTATCCCGTACTTCCGTTGACCTAACTGAAGAACAGGATACTAATGTTAACGAAAACGAAGAAATCGACGTACGTTAAATTTGTATTCCGTACTGAAATTCACCTATACAGATCGACTGAAGTTCGAGATGCATCAACTGAGGTATTCTATGCTACCGCTACT
Source organism: Schistocerca americana (assembly GCF_021461395.2). Lineage (NCBI taxonomy): Eukaryota > Metazoa > Arthropoda > Insecta > Orthoptera > Acrididae > Schistocerca > Schistocerca americana. The sequence continues at coordinate 614,036,197 of NC_060122.1, forward strand.
TCTACCCCATTTTTCATTATTTTTTACAGAAGTACTAAGACTCAAGCAAGCGATATATTTAACATTATTTGACCTATGTGTGTCGTCTTCTTCCGCCTTCGCGTAATTGAAGTGAGGTACAGGTTGCCAATGTTACGGACGTCGATTTCCTCACTTCAGTTATCAGTAATATCCTGCTCTTCAGCTCAGCTATGAAGGTCAACTGAAGTATGGGATATAAATATGATGTATGTAGATCTTTTTGTTTTCGCTAGCAATACCATCTACGTAAGAACAGAACGCCACTAGCAGCAGCAGCGAAAGAAACAACACCTGTAAAGTTTGTATCCCGTACTTCAGTTGACCTAACTGAAGAACAGGATACTAATGTTAACGAAAACGAAGAAATCGACGTACGTTAAATTTGTATTCCGTACTGAAATTCACCTATACAGATCGACTGAAGTTCGAGATGCATCAACTGAGGTATTCTATGCTACCGCTACTTCTACCCCATTTTTCATTATTTTTTACAGAAGTACTAAGACTCAAGCAAGCGATATATTTAACATTATTTGACCTATGTGTGTCGTCTTCTTCCGCCTTCGCGTAATTGAAGTGAGGTACAGGTTGCCAATGTTACGGACGTCGATTTCCTCACTTCAGTTATCAGTAATATCCTGCTCTTCAGCTCAGCTATGAAGGTCAACTGAAGTATGGGATATAAATATGATGTATGTAGATCTTTTTGTTTTCGCTAGCAATACCATCTACGTAAGAACAGAACGCCACTAGCAGCAGCAGCGAAAGAAACAACACCTGTAAAGTTTGTATCCCGTACTTCAGTTGACCTAACTGAAGAACAGGATACTAATGTTAACGAAAACGAAGAAATCGACGTACGTTAAATTTGTATTCCGTACTGAAATTCACCTATACAGATCGACTGAAGTTCGAGATGCATCAACTGAGGTATTCTATGCTACCGCTACTTCTACCCCATTTTTCATTATTTTTTACAGAAGTACTAAGACTCAAGCAAGCGATATATTTAACATTATTTGACCTATGTGTGTCGTCTTCTTCCGCCTTCGCGTAATTGAAGTGAGGTACAGGTTGCCAATGTTACGGACGTCGATTTCCTCACTTCAGTTATCAGTAATATCCTGCTCTTCAGCTCAGCTATGAAGGTCAACTGAAGTATGGGATATAAATATGATGTATGTAGATCTTTTTGTTTTCGCTAGCAATACCATCTACGTAAGAACAGAACGCCACTAGCAGCAGCAGCGAAAGAAACAACACCTGTAAAGTTTGTATCCCGTACTTCAGTTGACCTAACTGAAGAACAGGATACTAATGTTAACGAAAACGAAGAAATCGACGTACGTTAAATTTGTATTCCGTACTGAAATTCACCTATACAGATCGACTGAAGTTCGAGATGCATCAACTGAGGTATTCTATGCTACCGCTACTTCTACCCCATTTTTCATTATTTTTTACAGAAGTACTAAGACTCAAGCAAGCGATATATTTAACATTATTTGACCTATGTGTGTCGTCTTCTTCCGCCTTCGCGTAATTGAAGTGAGGTACAGGTTGCCAATGTTACGGACGTCGATTTCCTCACTTCAGTTATCAGTAATATCCTGCTCTTCAGCTCAGCTATGAAGGTCAACTGAAGTATGGGATATAAATATGATGTATGTAGATCTTTTTGTTTTCGCTAGCAATACCATCTACGTAAGAACAGAACGCCACTAGCAGCAGCAGCGAAAGAAACAACACCTGTAAAGTTTGTATCCCGTACTTCCGTTGACCTAACTGAAGAACAGGATACTAATGTTAACGAAAACGAAGAAATCGACGTACGTTATATTTGTATTCCGTACTGAAATTCACCTATACAGATCGACTGAAGTTCGAGATGCATCAACTGAGGTATTCTATGCTACCGCTACTTCTACCCCATTTTTCATTATTTTTTACAGAAGTACTAAGACTCAAGCAAGCGATATATTTAACATTATTTGACCTATGTGTGTCGTCTTCTTCCGCCTTCGCGTAATTGAAGTGAGGTACAGGTTGCCAATGTTACGGACGTCGATTTCCTCACTTCAGTTATCAGTAATATCCTGCTCTTCAGCTCAGCTATGAAGGTCAACTGAAGTATGGGATATAAATATGATGTATGTAGATCTTTTTGTTTTCGCTAGCAATACCATCTACGTAAGAACAGAACGCCACTAGCAGCAGCAGCGAAAGAAACAACACCTGTAAAGTTTGTATCCCGTACTTCAGTTGACCTAACTGAAGAACAGGATACTAATGTTAACGAAAACGAAGAAATCGACGTACGTTAAATTTGTATTCCGTACTGAAATTCACCTATACAGATCGACTGAAGTTCGAGATGCATCAACTGAGGTATTCTATGCTACCGCTACTTCTACCCCATTTTTCATTATTTTTTACAGAAGTACTAAGACTCAAGCAAGCGATATATTTAACATTATTTGACCTATGTGTGTCGTCTTCTTCCGCCTTCGCGTAATTGAAGTGAGGTACAGGTTGCCAATGTTACGGACGTCGATTTCCTCACTTCAGTTATCAGTAATATCTTGCTCTTCAGCTCAGCTATGAAGGTCAACTGAAGTATGGGATATAAATATGATGTATGTAGATCTTTTTGTCGTCGCTAGCAATACCATCTACGTAAGAACAGAACGCCACTAGCAGCAGCAGCGAAAGAAACAACACCTGTAAAGTTTGTATCCCGTACTTCAGTTGACCTAACTGAAGAACAGGATACTAATGTTAACGAAAACGAAGAAATCGACGTACGTTAAATTTGTATTCCGTACTGAAATTCACCTATACAGATCGACTGAAGTTCGAGATGCATCAACTGAGGTATTCTATGCTACCGCTACTTCTACCCCATTTTTCATTATTTTTTACAGAAGTACTAAGACTCAAGCAAGCGATATATTTAACATTATTTGACCTATGTGTGTCGTCTTCTTCCGCCTTCGCGTAATTGAAGTGAGGTACAGGTTGCCAATGTTACGGACGTCGATTTCCTCACTTCAGTTATCAGTAACATCCTGCTCTTCAGCTCAGCTATGAAGGTCAACTGAAGTATAGGATATAAATATGATGCATGTAGATCTTTTTGTTTTCGCTAGCAATACCATCTACGTAAGAACAGAACGCCACTAGCAGCAGCAGCGAAAGAAACAACACCTGTAAAGTTTGTATCCCGTACTTCAGTTGACCTAACTGAAGAACAGGATACTAATGTTAACGAAAACGAAGAAATCGACGTACGTTAAATTTGTATTCCGTACTGAAATTCACCTATACAGATCGACTGAAGTTCGAAATGCATCAACTGAGGTATTCTATGCTACCGCTACTTCTACCCCATTTTTCATTATTTTTTACAGAAGTACTAAGACTCAAGCAAGCGATATATTTAACATTATTTGACCTATGTGTGTCGTCTTCTTCCGCCTTCGCGTAATTGAAGTGAGGTACAGGTTGCCAATGTTACGGACGTCGATTTCCTCACTTCAGTTATCAGTAATATCCTGCTCTTCAGCTCAGCTATGAAGGTCAACTGAAGTATGGGATATAAATATGATGCATGTAGATCTTTTTGTTTTCGCTAGCAATACCATCTACGTAAGAACAGAACGCCACTAGCAGCAGCAGCGAAAGAAACAACACCTGTAAAGTTTGTATCCCGTACTTCCGTTGACCTAACTGAAGAACAGGATACTAATGTTAACGAAAACGAAGAAATCGACGTACGTTAAATTTGTATTCCGTACTGAAATTCACCTATACAGATCGACTGAAGTTCGAGATGCATCAACTGAGGTATTCTATGCTACCGCTACTTCTACCCCATTTTTCATTATTTTTTACAGAAGTACTAAGACTCAAGCAAGCGATATATTTAACATTATTTGACCTATGTGTGTCGTCTTCTTCCGCCTTCGCGTAATTGAAGTGAGGTACAGGTTGCCAATGTTACGGACGTCGATTTCCTCACTTCAGTTATCAGTAATATCCTGCTCTTCAGCTCAGCTATGAAGGTCAACTGAAGTATGGGATATAAATATGATGTATGTAGATCTTTTTGTTTTCGCTAGCAATACCATCTACGTAAGAGCAGAACGCCACTAGCAGCAGCAGCGAAAGAAACAACACCTGTAAAGTTTGTATCCCGTACTTCAGTTGACCTAACTGAAGAACAGGATACTAATGTTAACGAAAACGAAGAAATCGACGTACGTTAAATTTGTATTCCGTACTGAAATTCACCTATACAGATCGACTGAAGTTCGAGATGCATCAACTGAGGTATTCTATGCTACCGCTACTTCTACCCCATTTTTCATTATTTTTTACGGAAGTACTAAGACTCAAGCAAGCGATATATTTAACATTATGGTCGAAATATTACTAAACGTGATATATGTCTACCATCTGTTTCCTCTTCTGAATTCCTCTGTTTATGAATACTCGTCTCTGCTGTTAAATCTGTGCAATGAATCATCTCCGGCAAATCCTGATGTCATTGGTCAAAGCCGACGGGTTGTATCCCGTTCTTCGGTAGTCCCATCTTTAATGTACTATAATATGAAAAGCAGCTGTTCTGTTAATTTTTTGTTATCGTATGCATTAATTACATCATCACAATTGTTAGACAATTGGGTTGCTGCATACGTTCGTAGCATCTTCCATAAGTTTAATAAACATAACAGATATGCATAGCAGAGGCGGAAGTTATCAGTAATTTATTCTCCTTCACTATTTTCAAAAGTCTGGTAGTCATGGGGTAACGTTTTGATTCCACGACTGTAAAAATCACGTGGTTTTGAGGTGAAGAAGTCATCGAACTATGCTCGAAGCACATTTTCATCCGGAAAGGAAGTTCCTTAAAGTTGAAACTTCCTGGCAGATTAAAACTATGTGCCGGACCGAGACTCGAACTCGGGACGTTTGCCTTTCGCGGGCAAGTACTCTACCATCTGAGCTACCGAAGCACGACTCACGCCCGGTACTCACAGCATTACTTCTGCCAGTACCTCGTCTCCTACATTCCAAACTTTACAGAAGCTCTCCTGCGAACCTGCAGAACTAGCACTCCCGAAAGAAAGGATATTGCGGAGACATGGCTTAGCCACAGCCTGGGGGATGTTTCCAGAATGAGATTTTCACTCTGCAGCGGAGTGTGCGCTGATATGAAACTTCCTGGCAGATTAAAACTATGTGCCGGACCGAGACTCGAACTCGGGACGTTTGCCTTGCGCGGGCAAGTGCTCTACCGACTGAGCTACCCAAGCACGACTCACGCCCCGTCCTCACGGCTTTAATTCCGCCAGTACCTCATCTCCTACCTTCCAAACTTTACAGAAGCTCTCCTGCGAAACATGATGAACTAGCACTCCTGGAAGAAAGGATATTGCGGAGACATGGCTTGGCCACAGCCTGGGGGATGTTTCTAGAATGAGGTTTTCACTCTGCAGTGGAGTGTGCGCTGATATGAAACTTCCTGGCAGATTAAAACTATGTGCCGGACCGAGACTCGGACTCGGGACGTTTGCCTTTCGCGGGCAAGTGCTCTACCAACTGAGCTACCCAAGCACGACTCACGCCCCGTCCTCACAGCTTTAATTCCGCCAGTACCTCATCTCCTACCTTCCAAACTTTACAGAAGCTCTCCTGCGAAACATGCAGAACTAGCACTCCTGGAAGAAAGGATATTGCGGAGACATGGCTTGGCCACAGCCTGGGGGATGTTTCTAGAATGAGGTTTTCACTCTGCAGTGGAGTGTGCGCTGATATGAAACTTCCTGGCAGATTAAAACTATGTGCCGGACCGAGACTCGGACTCGGGACGTTTGCCTTTCGCGGGCAAGTGCTCTACCGACTGAGCTACCCAAGCACGACTCACGCCCCGTCCTCACAGCTTTAATTCCACCAGTACCTCATCTCCTACCTTCCAAACTTTACAGAAGCTCTCCTGCGAAACATGCAGAACTAGCACTCCTGGAAGAAAGGATATTGCGGAGACATGGCTTGGCCACAGCCTGGGGGATGTTTCTAGAATGAGGTTTTCACTCTGCAGTGGAGTGTGCGCTGATATGAAACTTCCTGGCAGATTAAAACTATGTGCCGGACCGAGACTCGGACTCGGGACGTTTGCCTTTCGCGGGCAAGTGCTCTACCGACTGAGCTACCCAAGCACGACTCACGCCCCGTCCTCACAGCTTTAATTCCGCCAGTACCTCATCTCCTACCTTCCAAACTTTACAGAAGCTCTCCTGCGAAACATGCAGAACTAGCACTCCTGGAAGAAAGGATATTGCGGAGACATGGCTTGGCCACAGCCTGGGGGATGTTTCTAGAATGAGGTTTTCACTCTGCAGTGGAGTGTGCGCTGATATGAAACTTCCTGGCAGATTAAAACTATGTGCCGGACCGAGACTCGGACTCGGGACCTTTGCCTTTCGCGGGCAAGTGCTCTACCGACTGAGCTACCCAAGCACGACTCACGCCCCGTCCTCACAGCTTTAATTCCGCCAGTACCTCATCTCCTACCTTCCAAACTTTACAGAAGCTCTCCTGCGAAACATGCAGAACTAGCACTCCTGGAAGAAAGGATATTGCGGAGACATGGCTTGGCCACAGCCTGGGGGATGTTTCTAGAATGAGGTTTTCACTCTGCAGTGGAGTGTGCGCTGATATGAAACTTCCTGGCAGATTAAAACTATGTGCCGGACCGAGACTCGGACTCGGGACGTTTGCCTTTCGCGGGCAAGTGCTCTACCGACTGAGCTACCCAAGCACGACTCACGCCCCGTCCTCACAGCTTTAATTCCGCCAGTACCTCATCTCCTACCTTTCAAACTTTACAGAAGCTCTCCTGCGAAACATGCAGAACTAGCACTCCTGGAAGAAAGGATATTGCGGAGACATGGCTTGGCCACAGCCTGGGGGATGTTTCTAGAATGAGGTTTTCACTCTGCAGTGGAGTGTGCGCTGATATGAAACTTCCTGGCAGATTAAAACTATGTGCCGGACCGAGACTCGGACTCGGGACGTTTGCCTTTCGCGGGCAAGTGCTCTACCGACTGAGCTACCCAAGCACGACTCACGCCCCGTCCTCACAGCTTTAATTCCGCCAGTACCTCATCTCCTACCTTTCAAACTTTACAGAAGCTCTCCTGCGAAACATGCAGAACTAGCACTCCTGGAAGAAAGGATATTGCGGAGACATGGCTTGGCCACAGCCTGGGGGATGTTTCTAGAATGAGGTTTTCACTCTGCAGTGGAGTGTGCGCTGATATGAAACTTCCTGGCAGATTAAAACTATGTGCCGGACCGAGACTCGGACTCGGGACGTTTGCCTTTCGCGGGCAAGTGCTCTACCGACTGAGCTACCCAAGCACGACTCACGCCCCGTCCTCACAGCTTTAATTCCGCCAGTACCTCATCTCCTACCTTTCAAACTTTACAGAAGCTCTCCTGCGAAACATGCAGAACTAGCACTCCTGGAAGAAAGGATATTGCGGAGACATGGCTTGGCCACAGCCTGGGGGATGTTTCTAGAATGAGGTTTTCACTCTGCAGTGGAGTGTGCGCTGATATGAAACTTCCTGGCAGATTAAAACTATGTGCCGGACCGAGACTCGGACTCGGGACGTTTGCCTTTCGCGGGCAAGTGCTCTACCGACTGAGCTACCCAAGCACGACTCACGCCCCGTCCTCACAGCTTTAATTCCGCCAGTACCTCATCTCCTACCTTTCAAACTTTACAGAAGCTCTCCTGCGAAACATGCAGAACTAGCACTCCTGGAAGAAAGGATATTGCGGAGACATGGCTTGGCCACAGCCTGGGGGATGTTTCTAGAATGAGGTTTTCACTCTGCAGTGGAGTGTGCGCTGATATGAAACTTCCTGGCAGATTAAAACTATGTGCCGGACCGAGACTCGGACTCGGGACGTTTGCCTTTCGCGGGCAAGTGCTCTACCGACTGAGCTACCCAAGCACGACTCACGCCCCGTCCTCACAGCTTTAATTCCGCCAGTACCTCATCTCCTACCTTTCAGACTTTACAGAAGCTCTCCTGCGAAACATGCAGAACTAGCACTCCTGGAAGAAAGGATATTGCGGAGACATGGCTTGGCCACAGCCTGGGGGATGTTTCTAGAATGAGGTTTTCACTCTGCAGCGGAGTGTGCGCTGATATGAAACTTCCTGGCAGATTAAAACTATGTGCCGGACCGAGACTCGAACTCGGGACCTTTGCCTTTCGCGGGCAAGTGCTCTACCGACTGAGCTACCCAAGTACGACTCATCCCCCTCGTTGAAGGAGTATATTGATTTGAATACGAGACAGAGAGCTTCCACGACATGTGACCTTGAGAAATTTTTTTATAAGTTAATGAATAATTCAATTTTCGGTAAAACAATGGAGTATTTGAGGGAACGAAGTGAAATTTTGAATAGAACCGAATAGGATTGGCGTTATGGCGTAAGAAAATACATTGCCAGACCAAATTTAAAGCGGGTCAACATATTCAATAAGAACTTTGTTGCTGTGGGGATGGGGAAGACTGCAGTAGGGTTTACGATACCTATTTATGTGGGGATGTGCATATTAAATCTATCCAAACTCCACATGTACCGCTTTTATTATGAGTTTGCGAAAACTGATTTCGCAGATCCTAAATTAATTTATATTGATACAGATAGCTTCATCTATTGGGTGAAGAACTGTGATCCATATAAAGTAATTGGGTGCCACAGTAATGAATTCGACACGTCCTCATACACAGCTGATAATCCTTACGCTGTTATTCCGCAAAACAAGAAGGTGATCAGTCTTATGAAGGACGAGGCGAATGGAATGCCGAGTGTGGAGTTTGTAGGTCTATGCTCAAAAATGTATGCGGATCGCACATTGGAATGTGCCACCCAGAGGCGGGCTAAGGGTGTGCGTCACATGGCATCGAAAGCCCTCTCTATCGAAGTCTATTTGCGGTGCCTATGCAGTGGCGTTCACAGTGCTGCACCGCAACCACTGCACATGGTACGGCAGACCAGTATTCAATCGAGAGGACACTAGGTATACACTGTGCTACAGTCTCAATTCGGTCTGTCGCCTCATGACGATACAAAAAAATTTTAAAAGGCAAAAATACCGCTAGCTATCCAAGCTAGAATAGTTTTTAAGTGTATATACAGCTCACAGTTCATCAGAATTGTTATTGTAAAGAAACCTTTGCTATTGCTGACTGTTGAAATTAGATTCTAAGCATGCGCAGTCCATCGGAATTATTGTAAAAAAAAGCTATGCTACTGGGGCTGTGGAATTTAGTTGTAGTACTAGAGAAAGTATCTCCGCTTTGGTTTTTAGCATAGATTTATATTTAAAAAAAATCCTTACCAGTGTTGCTGTCGTAGCGTGTAAGTTAAAAGTATTTCTACAGTGGAATAGCAGAGTCAATTTGTACCTCAAGAATACTATATTGCACCTCCACATAACACATATTGTACCCCAAGAACTATATTGTATTTGTGTGAACTGAATTAACCAAGAAAAAATTTGTCATCATACATCTTTGTTGTTATTTACAAAAAAAAACCTATCCCCTATTGCATTGTATGTATATGTATATATAAAGGCTGTGTATGTCTCAAATGACATTAGTTTTACTGAAAATGAGTGCTATTAAGGAGCTGACGTTAAAGATGAAAGATAACAAAATATATAAAATGGTTACATTGAATTACACCTATCATGCAGCATGGGAGCAGGAGGCATGTGACTGTGTCGGCTTCCAAAAACATATAGCAGACATGTCTAAAATCATATCTCCTCTTCTTGAAGAAAACAATGGACATAGCATGTGGTTAAAAAACTGTACACTATCAAAGTGGGAACAGGGTTGAAAAAAAAGAACAACAAAGAGGTTTTGAGGTAAAAATTAATTTATTTTTCAAAGTAATTTTGCATTTTCATAAGCAGGCACAGCAACACTATTTTCTTCTTCTTCTTTCTCTTCTGTTGATGGAGAGAAGGACACCTGCAGAATTACAGGTTATGAATAGCAGTAAACGTAAAGATTCAATGCATCCATGAGATCTTCTCCTTCCCCTTCACGTAGATGATGGTATCCGAGTGATCGAATAATTTAAGCACCATCACCATATCTTTTTAGGGCTATCCCAGTGAATTCCATAGTAAGACTGTGTTAACTTGAAAGACCTCGGTGATGCAATGTTTGCTTAGAATGTCTCTATCATTCTTGGATCATCTGTGTATACCATATCTTTAAATTTTATCTGTCTACACTCATCATCATAGAAACCATCAAATAAAGAAATAAGTCATTAAAAAAGTAATAGCATCTTGCTTGGCTACAGAACATACATTACTATTATTGACCGAGCGAGGTGGCGCAGTGGTTAGCACACTGGACTCGCATTCGGGAGGACGACGGTTCAATCCCGTCTCCGGCCATCCTGATTTAGGTTTTCCGTGATTTCCCTAAATCGTTTCAGGCAAACGCCGGGATGGTTCCTTTGAAAGGGCACGGCCGATTTCCTTCCCAATCCTTCCCTAACCTGAGCTTGCGCTCCGTCTCTAATGACCTCGTTGTCGACGGGACGTTAAACACTAACCACCACCACCACCACTATTATTGATCTTTTCAGCTGTACACCCAATACAACAAATTTTAATTGATGGTGACTCATCAATGTGATATTGCGACATCGAGTCATAGTGCTTAAAGCATAGCTCATACTTTGACATACGTCAGGTGGCAAGTAAAATATATATCACATAGTAATGGTACAAGTTGTGTAAGGAACATGTAATAATCAAAAGCGTTCACATGGCGATGATTCTTTATCAGTTTCATATAAATATCCAAGAGCACATCACACGCATTTCTTGATTTTACCATCTCAAACACGCTGTAAGCAGTAACATTCTCTTTTCCTTTGAATCCATAGTTCTCAAGGTTGATTGTAGTAACATACTAAGGAAGTAAGAGCTCCGGAATATTTTTCTAATGTGTGGCTACAGCTCTGTTGTTAAACAAGCAGAGTCACGCAGTCACGATCCTCATTTAATAGCGATAACTAAAGCATGACCATACTTTGTACATCACACTCACTAACGCTAGTCAGAACTACAGCATTACCTTATTGACAGACATCCAGGACAAACTTGAAGTTGAATAACTGAATGACGGGGTCAGGGATTTTCTCTGCCTCGTGATGGCTGGGTGTTGTGTGCTGTCCTTAGGTTAGTTAGGTTTAAGTAGTTCTAAGTTCTAGGGGACTTATGACCACAGCAGTTGAGTCCCATAGTGCTCAGAGCCATTTGAACCATTTTTTTAACTGAATGACGATGGCATCATAGTTATTATTCAGTTATATAAAGCTAGTGTGCTGAAAGAGACAAACGAAAGTCTATTGCATGCTTGTAATAAAGCATTCTTTGCATTCGGGCCTATAGGAGGTTTCTACATAACATGATATTCCTTTTTGAAAATTCATCTCCGACAGACGCATTATAGGATCTAAACAGGGCTGTATCACTAAGTCACCGTTTCTCGCACATACAACAAACGAAATCTTTGTATGACGCTCTAACAGGTTCTTTTGTTTTTCGTGACAAATTCAATTTCGCCAGTTGAAACAACAGATCCGTCTCGCAGTGATCCTCGTCCTGCTCCAGTGTTAAATAGGAACGGTGCTTAGCAACATGAACTTACACATGCGCTCAGGCTACAGCAGTTTTGCGGTTTCTCCACCCACCTGCTCCGCCCGTAAAAATTAACTCTGAATGAATGTATTCTAGTATATTTTGCACTCACAATGATTTCTTAGTTAGGGGACAATTGTGTGTGATGAAAGCTATGCATGGAACACACTGACACAAACCTCGACTTGGCTATCTGAGTATGTATAAAAGACGCCAAAAAGACGCCACTTTATGTTGGCTTGACTTACAAGTATCGAAAATACCAAAAGGTTTCGTGGAAGTGGTGAAATCGATAAACAGAAAAGACTCTAAGGCTTTTTAAATTGCCATTACATCCTTTATTCATCGACAAATACGTAATGGCAGGCGACTTTTTGCAGTGCGAAAACGACACGCAGCTGGTGCAAGTATTGACATATAATAATTTTTTTATATACGTATAATAGATAGTCAGAAATGTTATGCTGATTCTTCAACGTGAAGGTACCGTGGCTTATGTTCCGACATACTTCTGTGGGAAGTAATCAAACTACTATTCACGTAAAAACAAAAAAAAGATTGCGTATTTCTAGTCATAATGGAAGGATAGATTGGACATGGTGAATTGTGACTTCAACGCACCGTGAAGTATATCCATACGTAAGTGGTGATAGATTCATTTCATAAACAGCTGTACAATATAGCAATGTAAGTGTTCAACTGGACGTGCTATAGTGTACAAACAGGACGAGCAATACAGCTGTAACAATACATCCTCTCATCGGCGCCCCTAAGCGTACCGTCGCGTTTTCCTTGTTGTTCTATCGATAGTGATGTTGATTACAGTACACCAACCCGCGTCGTTGATGTCTTTCCAGGCGTTACGTCTGCGGGTGCGGTATTCATTATCACACATGTGCTGGACACCTGTCCTCCATAAGACCTGTTTGAGAGAATCTTGGCAGGATGCTGCACCTTCCAGAAGTGCTGATTCGAAGACTTTGTCAGATAATTTCCTAGGACTGAGGAGAGTCGAGACATTTAGCTGGTGTGAGCGTAGGCATACCATAATTTTTTCGGGCTCTGTACAGATATAAAAGATAACTGTACTGTTCATGTAAAATGTGTGTATATTGCAGTGTAAAGTTAATGTGACTTATGTTGTGGCATGATCAGAGAAGATGAGTGTGTGTCCTATCATGAGGGACGTACAGATTCAGCACGTCTATTGCCGTGAGGGTATGAGAGATGTTTTTTTACGTGGAAAATTATGTGCGGTATAGCTACTGAGATTCGCTCCAGAACCACAGCTGTCAAGAGGAGACATTACCTGTACATTACCTTAGCTATCTTTTGTTTAAACTATATTCCATCATTTTGACAGACCCATAGGATGACGTGAATTAAAAAAAAACTTCCCCATACATATGAAGAATACAGATTTAATTAATTTGCATAATTTTTTTTATATCGACGTGGTGTTAGCAGTACAATAGTTAATGGGACGGTGTGCATGACTGGGTGACATGGAGCAGAACAGCAGGTTAAGTGCAGAACACTGCGCTAATTTGCATAATTTTTGTGTAAAACGCAGTACAATAGCTGGGTGGGTGTCAAAGAAGAATGATCGAGAAATGGCGTTCAAAAGCATGTGAAATTCGAAAAGTGTACCAGAAAATGATGGGAGGACATAACTGATAATTAATTTGGTATCAAAGGCGGTACAATAGTTTAAGGAAATGGGGGATGACATGGAAAACCACATTAACAGATCAATAAGTAAAGTGCCGACAAAGGCCAAAGATTAGGTTAAAACACCCAGAGTACAGTGTCGAACATTAGGTTATGCAGTGTGCTTGCCCCATGTAATTGCTTCTTGCAAGACCTACATGTTTCCAAACAGCAGAGAATAGTGAGCAAGAGAAATCCAACCCCCACAAGCTGAATTTTTATAAGTAAACAAAATACCCTTGAATTTCCTGTTATGAGACCCTTCCTCTCCAGCAATTTCCATATATTCCATTAACTGCCTTGAATCCTCTACGTTGTAGAAATACACTCCTGGAAATGGAAAAAAGAACACATTGACACCGGTGTGTCAGACCCACCACACTTGCTCCGGACACTGCGAGAGGGCTGTACAAGCAATGATCACACGCACGGCACAGCGGACACACCAGGAACCGCGGTGTTGGCCGTCGAATGGCGCTAGCTGCGCAGCATTTGTGCACCGCCGCCGTCAGTGTCAGCCAGTTTGCCGTGGCATACGGAGCTCCATCGCAGTCTTTAACACTGGTAGCATGCCGCGACAGCGTGGACGTGAACCGTATGTGCAGTTGACGGACTTTGAGCGAGGGCGTATAGTGGTCATGCGGGAGGCCGGGTGGACGTACCGCCGAATTGCTCAACACGTGGGGCGTGAGGTCTCCACAGTACATCGATGTTGTCGCCAGTGGTCGGCGGAAGGTGCACGTGCCCGTCGACCTGGGACCGGACCGCAGCGACGCACGGATGCACGCCAAGACCGTAGGATCCTACGCAGTGCCGTAGGGGACCGCACCGCCACTTCCCAGCAAATTAGGGACACTGTTGCTCCTGGGGTATCGGCGAGGACCATTCACAACCGTCTCCATGAAGCTGGGCTACGGTCCCGCACACCGTTAGGCCGTCTTCCGCTCACGCCCCAACATCGTGCAGCCCGCCTCCAGTGGTGTCGCGACAGGCGTGAATGGAGGGACGAATGGAGACGTGTCGTCTTCAGCGATGAGAGTCGCTTCTGCCTTGGTGCCAATGATGGTCGTATGCGTGTTTGGCGCCGTGCAGGTGAGCGCCACAATCAGGACTGCATACGACCGAGGCACACAGGGCCAACACCCGGCATCATGGTGTGGGGAGCGATCTCCTACACTGGCCGTACACCACTGGTGATCGTCGAGGGGACACTGAATAGTGCACGGTACATCCAAACCGTCATCGAACCCATCGTTCTACCATTCCTAGACCGGCAAGGGAACTTGCTGTTCCAACAGGACAATGCACGTCCGCATGTATCCCGTGCCACCCAACGTGCTCTAGAAGGTGTAAGTCAACTACCCTGGCCAGCAAGATCTCCGGATCTGTCCCCCATTGAGCATGTTTGGGACTGGATGAAGCGTCGTCTCACGCGGTCTGCACGTCCAGCACGAACGCTGGTCCAACTGAGGCGCCAGGTGGAAATGGCATGGCAAGCCGTTCCACAGGACTACATCCAGCATCTCTACGATCGTCTCCATGGGAGAATAGCAGCCTGCATTGCTGCGAAAGGTGGATATACACTGTACTAGTGCCGACATTGTGCATGCTCTGTTGCCTGTGTCTATGTGCCTGTGGTTCTGTCAGTGTGATCATGTGATGTATCTGACCCCAGGAATGTGTCAATAAAGTTTCCCCTTCCTGGGACAATGAATTCACGGTGTTCTTATTTTAATTTCCAGGAGTGTAAACAATATTCCACACACAGAAATCGATTTCCTTCAAAATGACCGATCAACTGAGTCTTTTTCCCGCCAATTTGTGGGAAGGAGGATGTGAGGGGTGGAGGATTACCAGAGGAGGAGAGGTTTATTAATTGATCAATTTAATTAAGTAGTCAATCAAATTGATAAGAGTGAGAGGGGGTCCTACTCCAATAACTCAGACCTGAAAGTGTACCTGTAGTACCGATGGGGGAGGGGGTTTGTCAGGGAGGGTGTGGGTGGTGGGGGGAACAATAGGTTAAGTGCCTGTTAATGAAAAGGAAGGATCCTTTTGGCAGAACAATAGGTTAAGTACCTGTCAATCAAAGGAGAACAGTACGTTAGGTACCTGTCAGTCAAAGGAGAACAATAGGTTTGCCCCTGAGTGCACACCTGCCCCTGATGTAGTCAATGCGCACTAGCAAAATGCACTGGTGTCCCACTAGTCAGGAAGGGGATTGTAAGGTGAAAAGATGCCAAAATAAAGTTCCTAGACACCATTTACCCCTTGCCCCAGTAACAAAAGGGGGAACAACAGCTGGATTTGATTAGTCAGCCTTGTAGCATCGACTTAAAGCTAAGGTTGTACAAAGAAAAAGAAGAAATTGATGATATGTAATAGAAAGGAAACTAACAATCTTATCAGCAAGCAATATATAGACAAAAAAGTGAAAAATAATCTCATATCTAAGAAGCAACCAACACACAGAAGCGACAGGGGGATTGGTGAGGGGGGGGGGGGGGGGAATAGGAGCAAATAAAGTATCAGAACTAGACTGACACAAATGAAGTAACAGTTACTCAACAAATGAGCTCCATTGGCATCAAATATTGGTACAGAACACAGGAAAAAGTGCATGTTTGGAATACTTTATTGAGAAGTAAGTGGTGAAGGAGAAAAAAACCTCGCTGTGGAGCCATTATGAAAGCTTCCTCTGAAAATTCTTCTTCTTCATCATCATCATCTTCTTATCACTTTCCCGTGTCGCCACGTTGTCAGTGGAGTAATTCGGATTTGGTAGTGTTAGTAAAAACTGATGACCAGATGCCCTTCCTGACGCCATGTTTCCTTGAGACGGAATCTGTGTGCCCCATCTGTCGGCAGCTGCTGTTTTATCATGTTCAAGGGTGAGAGCGTTTTTTAAATGTTTCCGAAGCGCGTATATGAAATGGGACGTGGGTACCAGCCACTGTTTGCCTAAATCAGATGTGGAAAAACGCTTAAAAACCACACTAAGACTGGCTGATGAATCCGGTCCTCGTTTAAATCCGCCGAGCGTATTCGATTCGAGGCCAAAGCACCTTCCCATGCCCTGAAAAGAAGCGATTTGACGCGCTCGGCCATCCGGGCTTGTCTTTCCTTGAAAATTACTTAGAACAGGTCGTCCGGAATCCTACCGATGACGGAAATATACACAACAGACAGACTCAAACTCTTTGAAGATGTCGATATAAAGATGTCGGTATAGTAGCATAACCCATAGGCTTTTTGTGGGCAGATCCAGCACGTGCAGTCACCACAAAGTCTCCTCTTTCCAGTGTCAGAAACAAAGAGGAAATTGTGTAAAATTAATTCAGGTAATCTGATTACTGATTCACATTACTGGCGAAATAACGAGTTCATTGATACTGAACATTGACCTATTAGTTGAATAATTTAAAAATTCCTTAATTAAATCATAGATTTGACTATTGAAGCTTATTTCCTCCAACTGTCCAGCCACAGCAATGTCATGCCGTCAAAGCTAACTATCGGGTGGAGCAGGCTCACTATTTTACCTGTTCACCACTTAATTTACATTAAAATCCTTTAAGCCGGCCGTGTTGGCCGAGAGGTTCTAGGCGTAACAGTCTGGAACCGCGCGACCGCTACGGTCGCAGATTCGAATCCTGCCTCGGGCATGGATGTGTGTGATGTCGTTAGGTTAGTAGGTTTAAGTAGTTCTAAGTTCTAGGGGACTGATGACCTCAGAAGTTAAGTCCCATAGTGCTCAGAGCTAATAAAATCCTTCAAGATAGTGTGTTATCTTAAAATTAGTATCCTGGCCGTGTAACACTAACCAAAATGGCCTTGCTGTGCTGGTCCTGCGAACGGCTGAAAGCAAGGGGAAACTACAGCCGTAATTTTTCCCAAGGGCATGCAGCTTTACTGGATCATGGAGAGCTGCATCAAACCAGTCTCAGGACTGAAGACCACAACAACAATACTTTCAAATATGACTAGAGGGCAAGCAGTCGCGCAGGGACACCAATTCGTCACGCGCTTCGGAAAATTGGAGCCCAAATCACCCCAGGAATCTAATCTTCAAACACCAACCCGCGTCTACAGTCCGGGAGACTTGGACTGTTAGCTCCACGCTCTCCAGTTATGTTGGCATTTGGAGCCTCGTCGCGTATCATGGAGGTGCACTGTGGAGAGGTTAACAAAAGTTCTGGGAGATCATCTCTCAGCGCAGTCATATGCGGTTGTTCAAAGATGCTAGAGATGCTGCTTCATAAGTAGCAGTAGCGCCGAAGTGGCCGCCATCTTAGTCTCGTGTAACATCGAACTCCTATCGAGTATTACGAATATCAATCGGGATCACTCCGGTCGTTGCTCACGCGTCGTTACCCAAAATACCACGCTCGCATTTAGTACTCTGCCCTCGTTCACTAGTAATATAGTAAGTCACACTGTACCGCCTCTAGTTCTGCATTTGTACCTCAACACTCGTGGCTTACTTTACTATGATCGAGGTAGAATACTCGTAATCATTCTCAATCTTTCTTTCTAGGAATCAGTTCGCAGTATTATTGCTTCCTTGAACCTTACATTCGTTTACCTTGTTATTTCTTTGTCATGTACGTTAGTATTCGTGATGATACTGTCATAACTTTTGCAACACGACTACCTTAAAATGTGTTCTCTTTGGTTACAATATATTTTCAAATTAATGTCTGAAAGAGCCTCTCACTGACTGAAGCTTTGCCCCGTCCACTGCCTATTAATTCCATTCTGCATCTAGCCAACAAAAACCTATGCCTGTAGGAGAGGAATCTGGTAGCCTGCATGATCAACGGGCCGTACATCAGCAGATGAATGATTATCTCTGTCTGACAGAGAAAAGGAGTGAGGTCATTTGTCAGTCTGTACCCCCAGTCGCAGCCGTCGCGTCAATTGTGTTGATTACAGTAACACTCCATTAGCTTCAGGTGATTAACCTCCTAGGCGTTACGGTAGGGCTGACGGGAACTGAGCAGAGAGGAGATGAATAGTCTTCTTGGAGATGTTTCCGTTCGTGTGAAGTTCATTCACATGCAACAGTGATTATTATATAATTTGTCTCTAGCAGAAGCAATTCGGATTTCTTTGCCTGCATGCAGCCGAGATTCGTGTTGTGCAATTTTGCTGGTTGCGGATTTCCCATTTATCGTGTCTTGCAAGGGACAGAGTATCTTCTTCCTGCTGTCACTACTCAACACGATAACAAATCGTACTTACAAGAGAAAAACAAATAAAACGAGTTTAGTGGTGCGTTTAGCAGTGAGAACACACTTCAAATTGGCTTAAAGGTAGCACCTACCTGTGGACAAATGGTACATTAAAATGAAATGAAGCAACTGGTGGAAGAAAGTCTTAATCCACAAGAGTGTAGTCTGCTTATTTGTTTCGTTAAATTAAAAATAACAATATAAATACAATGGGACACAGCAATTTGTGTAGGAGACAGCATTTTTTAGCGATAAATACGGAAGTAATGCATTCGAAAACAAAAGAAAAGTGGTTAAACTAACCCTTACTAAATTAATGGTTAGGGCTTTCTTCTGCTGTCCCTTTCAAATGGAAGAGTACACTGGAGAGCTCGTGAACACACACACACACACACACTCACACACACACACTCACACACACAATGAGTCCCTTTGCGTGCGAGTCTGCGAGTTCAATCTTTAGTACGGCACATTTGAAAGTATTGTGTTATGGAGTCACATTGGTGTAACGAGGTGATGGTAACTGACTGATCAAGATGGCACGCGACCAAATGTGAAACAGTCTGTCATGAAGCTTGTCGTGTAACTGGCAATTCTCTAAGGCGTAGCTGCAGACAGGGTAATAACATGTTTTATAGGCACGGGAATACAAACTTCCAGAGGCTGAATTTCGCCAGAGGTTCCAGGTGGTATGAATTGCAATGACACACCCTTTTCTGGAGGGATAGCTTGCTTTAAAGGACTAGGATCTTTATATGCAGATCAGGAATCAGGCGAAAGCACGTTATTTTGAGCATCTATTGGCAAAAAGCTGTACTCATACCATAGTTGGAGCTCTCTTACTCCCATTTCCCCACTCTTGCTTGCTGTGACTTAAATATTTCCTACTTCCCTTACAAGATCACCACCCGAGAGAGAATTATAGGTGGCAGAGCACCTCCAACTTCTCGAAGCACAATAAATAACTTTCAGCCAATTTACCATTCAGATTAACAGTCGGCATACCTGTACACGAATGCATTGAGGCATTGATGTTAGTTGATCTTTATGCAACTCTCTTGGTACCTCTAATTTCCAGGATTCCTTTCAAATTAATTTCCTCTTCAAATCCCGATTGATCGGAGTTGAACAAATTCCTCACTGAACAACAGGATAAGTTTGTTTACATCATCTACAAATTTTGGAGCCGATTCAGCAATTTGCTGTGCATCGTCAAGTTGATGCCTTGTTTGAAATTTCGTTATCTTAGGTCTTCCATCTCTGTAGCACTCTTTGAAGTAATGCAATCATCTACAGCTTCTCTTGAAATCGCTGTAATATATGTCACACGCAATTTAATGTGTATAACGTAGTAGGTCATTGCAATGCAAGCCTTATAAAGTGTATCGAGCATCCTTGAAATGCGCTAACACCAGTGGTAAGTAGTGCAATTAGTTCTCCTTTGAATACCCGTAGTTTATCTTACGCGCTACACGGTCATATTGCTGCGGACATATTCGAAATCTGTACATAATTATTTTTTTACTATGCTGTAGGTCATCTTCCATGTGCGGAATTATGTTTAGTTCCCGCTCCCTGGACAACAATTGTCATTTATTACGTTTCACTGGGGACGGAATTTGTGGCTGACTGTCCGACAAGGATGATAAACTACTTGGCCCCAAACCTATTTCAAAATCACTGTCACTTGTTAAGCATATACCGTCATCAGTGTACTCCTCAAGTACATTGTCCACACGGTTGAGCGTATATGACACCACACAGTGCATTGACTCACCTAGCAGAAACGCTGATATTTCATTTGCCACTTCTTTTGTGCTCTGCGAAATTCCTTGGCTTCCTTTCTGACGAAATGTGAACTTTGGCAGCTCTTGTTGCAGATATACTGCAGTGTTCACTTTGTTTATCGTTGCCATTGATCATATATCAGAACCACCAGTACAGTAGTGAGTTACTCGTCAACTAAGAGTGCAACTGCTGTCTGTGGCCTCATAATGTGATTACCTTTGGATACCTCCAGTCCCGCCCTTTAGCAGCCAATATTGTTGTTGCATGGTGGACAATATGGCACCGATCAGGTTGTGAATGGGTGGCTTAAGACTTGGACTGAGAGCGACTGTGTAACTGACCTGTTAATAACGAGACAATGGCAATTTAAATAGCTTTGCCGTTGACATTTGTCCGTTGAGCAGCTCCTCCAACATTTGGTTCAGGGAGGACACCTGAATGAACCACCCCCGACTGTTACAGTTAGAAAGATATAGCCGCATTGAGCCGAAAGCGGCCAACGCACCTTGTGTGCTGTACTAGGAATTGACTAAACTGTGAATTTCCAGTACGAGTGATTTCTTTGAACGCTACTTTTGAGTAACTGCAAGTTTTAGTTCGATTTGTCACAGTTTAAAATCGCAGTTTACAAGTTCACAATTTGTATCCAACTACAAAGTTAAAATACGATTTCTGAGATTTACCACAGTAGATGTTACACTGTGATCAGTCACAAGTAGCATATCTGCTAACAGGTATTGGACAAGTTAACTAAGTGAGAGCAACGGAAGTTAGATGTCTCTCCTGTAAAGTGTGCAAAATGAGTATTTCAACAGTATGTTATGGAAGTAGTCATGCGATTTGAAAGAAATGATAAGTAAATGTGTCATTCTTCTTTTGTTAAAGCTGTCCCGTACCACTAAATTTTCTGTAGTGGAGTTATTGGTAAACACTTGATTATGTGTTTTAAGGTTGATGACATTCAAGAGAAAAGAATGGGCTATACGAATCTTCCAGTCAAAGTTGAGATCGGGAATAGTTTAAGTGCAAAATTTGAAGATACACACAGAAGGTCACCGGTGTACTGTAGCGCTGAAGAAGAAAGTCTTGTGAATACACTACCGTTAATCATTTGATTTATTGATTCATCCTATAAATCTTTCCAGGTTGTGAGATACAGAAAACACACACACACGCCCATATATATATGTATATGAGATTTACCACAGTAGGTGTTACACTGTGATTAGTCACAAGTTGCATATATGCTAACAGATATTGGACAAGTTAACTGAGTCAGTGCAATGAAAGTTACATGTCTCGCCTGAATATAAGATGAACATCAACAAGAGCAAAACGAGAATAATGGAATGTAGTCGAATTAAATCGGGTGACGCTGCGGGAATTAGATTAGGAAATGAAACGCTTAAAGTAGTAAATGAGTTTTTCTATTTGGGGAGCAAAATAAATGATGATGGTCGAGGTAGAGAGGATACAAAATGTAGACTGGCAATGGCAAGGAAAGCGTTTCTGAAGAAGAGAAATTTGTTAACATCGAGTATCGATTTAAGTGTCAGGAAGTCGTTTCTGAAAGTATTTGTATGGAGTGTAGCCATGTATGGAAGTGAAACATGGACGATGAATAGTTTAGGCAAGAAGAGAATAGAAGCTTTCGAATTGTGGTACTACAGGAGAATGCTGAAGGTTTGATGGGTAGATCACATAACTAATGAGGAGGTACTGAATAGAATTGGAGAGAAGGGATCGGTTGGTGGGGCATATTCTGAGGCATCAAGGGATCACCAATTTAGTATTGGAGGGCAGCGTGGAGGGTAAAAATCGTAGAGGGAGACCAAGAGATGAATACACTAAGCAGATTCAGTAGGATGTAGGTTGCAGTAGGTACTGGGAGATGAAGAAGCTTACACGGGATAGAGTAGCATGGAGAGCTGCATCAAACCAGTCTCTGGACTGAAGACCACAACAGCAACATGGATGATGGATCGGGCTGTGTGGTTTTTCCACATCTAGTGGAGGAGCCAGAAGGCCTGCCATTTTTCACCACGTCAAAGTTGAGCTCCCCCATTTCACCGTTACTGCTTCTTTACTGACAATATGTTACTTCCCACCTCCTATTACACTGGCAGGTGACATCTAGTGGTCAACCTGGCCATACATAAGGGTGTGTGGATACTTTTGATCAAACAGTGTATACTTATAAGATGGGGTCAACTGCGGTGATGTCCAGTTATCATGCGCTAATGTACTTCCCCACACTGTAAATATTGCACTAAAACTGTGCCATTTCGCTTCAAATGCGAGCCGGAAATCGCACTAAAATTACGCCATTTCTCTTAGAATGCGTGCTGATATGCAAACAAAATATGTTCCGCAGCGCTCTCTCTGCGAGGAGGAGGAGGAGGAGATTAGTGTTTAACGTCCCGTCGACGACGAGGTCATTAGAGACGGAGCACGAGCTCGGATTAGGAAAGGATTGGGAAGGAAATCGGCCGTGCCCTTTCAAAGGAACCATCCCGGCATTTGCCTGAAACGATTTAGAGAAAGCACGGGAAACCTAAATCATGATGGCCGGAGACGGATTTCACTGCCGTCCAGCTGAATGTGAGTCCAGTGAGCTAACCACTGCGCCACCCTGCTCGGTCTCTCTCTGTGATAACAAGAAACCAGTGTCGAGTGCTGAAATGACAGTCAGCCACACTACGATCAACTCAGAGAAGTGATTTTGTTGTCTTTTTTCTACTGCGCATGCTCTGATCTGAGGTCATCCCTTTCAGCACTATGAATGCTACACTTCTCACAGCAGTAGATTAATATTTTTCTTTGAAATTGTATTTAGTGTTCTGTGCAGTCGTAGAGTATAAGGACTTTTTAAAAATCCATGGTCGTGACAGCACTTTCGGCGAGTAGTTTAAAGTATTGATTGGTAATTTGTGGACTCGGGTTTGATTCCCGCTGATACCAACTATTTTTTGGATTTACTTTTTTCCTCGCGATAGTAAACTGTTAAGTATAAAATTTAAAAAGAACAGTTCCGTGGAACAATTGGAAGAACTTGGGAAGTAAAACAAGGAAGGAAACACAAATGAAATTCTATTAAGTTATGGTGAAACCTACTCTTTTATATCAATCCGAATCATGGACAATAACAAAAAAAAAGAAAAAATCTTGTATACAATCAGCAGAGATGCAGTTCATGAGATACGTAAAAGGCTGTAATAAAATGGATAAAATAGGTATGAAACAAGAAGGTGAGATTTAAAAATCTTTTCATTTAATAATATCGAATAGAACAGAATGAAATGGAAGGGTCATGTTGATAGAATGACAGAAAATAGATTGCCAAAAAATGCCGACTGAAAACAGAGAACTAGGTAGACTTCGTAAGAGATGGACAAATAGATGATAGAGATCGGAAGGAGATGATGATGATGATGATGATGATCAAATAACAGTTCAGTTCATTTAGAGAAAAAATTAACATACTTGATTTAGTTGCAGTTACTAACCTTGTAATTCAAAAGGCTATAGGCTAGATGCTGGTAAAACCAGCGAGTATACGAGGAAATTTAGTATGAAAATGTTTTCTGTTGGCCCTGTGCTACTGAGGTCATTTACAAGCGGACCATCCGGCTGCTGTGGCCGAGCGGTTCTAGGCGCTTCAGTCCGGAACCGCGCTGCTGCTACGGTCGCAGGTTCGAATCCTGTCTCGGGCATGGATGTGTGTGATGTCCTTAGGTTAGTTAGGTTGAAACGTCCCCTTTCAGCAATTATACTTGACTGTGCTTAAACTGACACACAATATTTTTAGCGCAACGCAATCTGACTTTCAATAATCCCTACAAAAGAATGGCCCTGACTAACATTAACCTATACCTTTCACAAATCACTTACCTCACAAAAATCTTCGTTACTCGAACTACTGCAATACACCGAGCGCCACTACTGCCAGCTAAATAAAAGATTCAAACTACGGAAGGCACTAACTACTGATAGGCATAGTTAGCAAATGAAAGATTTTGATAGAGAACAAATGATGTATTTACCTTAACAGTCATAATATATATAGCAGTTCATGACATCCAGTCTTACAAATTTCAAAACTCCGCCATCTCTCTCCCCACATCCACCACTGCTGGCGGCTCACCTCCAACTGCCGAACGCTATGCGCTGCTAACATCCAGCTGCCCAACACTACAATGGCAGACAACAATGCAAACTAGCCACAGACTGCACACAGCACAGCCAGTTATTTTCATACAGAGCGCTACGTGGCGTTGCCAATAAGAAAACATAAACAGCCTACTTACATAGCCCCCATGCTCCCCACTAAAAAATTTACAAATTGTTTTGGGCAGTGGCCAATAACGATTTGATAAAATTTTTCATAAATACAATAACAAAGATATCAAATGCACACACTTATTGATACAATGCTGGTCAAAAGCTAAAATTTTCTCACAGTCCATAAAGACAGTCCTGATCGTTCATCACAGTAAAGTAGCAGGGTTTTTCTCAAAGTCTGAGCAGTAGAAGAAAATGCACATGGAAGTAGTGGATTTCCATGCAGTCTTGAAGAAGTAGTGTTGTCCTTCCAACGAAAAGACAGTGCTGACTCTTGACATGCAGACAGGTAATGGGCCACAACAGAGCAAACCCACAACAGAGTCGTTCGAAGTTTTGAAGACTATTAGTAGGTAGGTCATCACAGAGGAGACCCACTGTAGTCCTGGTAGAGATTATGGTATTGGTGGGCCACCAAAGGTGTAGACCCACTGCAGTGCTTGTAAAAATAATGGTACTGTTAAGTCAGCAAAGGTGTAGACCCACTGTAGTCCATGTAGAAATAATGGTATTGGTGGGTCATCAAAGATGCAGAGCCACTGTAGTTCTTGTAGAGATAATGGTACTGGTGAGTCAGCAAAGGTGTAGACCCACTGTAGTCCTTGTAGAAATAATGGTATTGGTGGCTCATCAAAGATGCAGACCCACTGTAGTCCTTGTAGAGATGGCCAGCAGCCATCTGTTGTGACTGTGCAGGTGCACAATCACCATTGAAGAGTCTTGCGGATAATATAGCAAGTCCATAACCACCACTTGTGCACTCACAAAGTTTTTGGAATTGTCCTTAGAACCAGCAATGCTGTTATCCAGTCCCTTGCTGAATTAGTAACACACATGCAAACACTAACAGTCCCTACTTCTCACATATTGTGCATTACTATGACCAACAGAAACGTGTGCAGTGAAATGTAACTTACAAGTTAATAATATGATGAACTGGTATCAATTACAATTTTATAACATAAGAATAGAATAACAACGGTACAAAATACATAATTAAAAACATAATAATACAGATAACATTTGTAGTAATAGGGGCTTTACAAATGAATAGAAATAAACATATACATCAGTGTTACAGGAATTATGACATAAGTGTGGTGTCACTGCCAGACACCACACTTGCTTGGTGGTTAAATCGGCCGCGGTCCGGTAGTATACGTCTGACCCACGTGTCGCCACTGTCAGTGATTGCAGACCGAGCGCCACCACACGGCAGGTCTAGTGAGACGTCCTAGCACTCGCCGCAGTTGTACAGCCGACGTTGCTAGGAATGGTTCACTGACAAATACGCTCTCATTTGCCGAGACGATAGTTAGCATAGCCTTCAGCTACGTCATTTACTATGACCTAGCAAGGCGCCATTACCAGTTAATATTGAGGTTGTTATTAATGTATCAACAAGAGCGATGTTCTCCAATTATGGATTAAAGTTAAGTATTACATCAACTACGTATTTTATTTGCTACTATTAATTCCCTTAACTGTTCCAGACCTCACTCCAGTTTGCGTGAGCTTAAACGCGTGCCTTTCGGCTACCCGTCACTGTGGATTGGCTGTCTTGTCAGTCCACAACAATAAGTAAATACATAAAAGATCAGAATAATTTTTGAAACATCAACTTCACACATGAGCATTAAAACAAAACAGAATAAATAATGTGTAAACATCTTTACAAAGAAAATAACATATTATCAGAAAAATTCTACAACATAACTCTTATTAGTTAAACACATTAAGACTGGAAAAACACAAATTCACATAGTGTAATAACACAAAAATACAGGAGAGGGTTTGTTTTCAGTGTGACATTTGGTACTGTAGTCCAACCCAAAATCTCATTCCATTGATCTTTCGTCTTATTTCAACCTTTGCTTCCACCAAAAAAATCCTATCCAAGCATGCTTTCTGTATTTATTTCACATATTTCTTACCTCATTATTTATTTCCAAGAAAATCCTACCTATACCTGCTTTCTGTACTTTTTTCGTATAACTTCTCAATGCATTTCTTCCAATTCATCGCAACTCATTCTCTTATATAGTCTACCCCTCTTAAGCTAACTCAAAGCTACTGAGCTCAGATGCTAAACTAAGGGATGAGGCAATGCAGCAGCACAAAACAATTAACACAAACATCAATGACAAAAAATTCAAATTGGCAAAGCAATTGCAATATTACAACTAATATAAGGCACTGTGCAGCAAACAAGAAAAATAAATCCATAGTAAAACTGGCTTAACAGCATAATACAAAGTCAAAGTCTGTAACATTATGCCTGGCAAACAGCAGCAGCAAATGCAATAACTTATATCTAAACATGACAAAGCTCAAGCAGAAAAAATATTACAGTAAAAATGGCCATGTTTAATACCTATGTCACATCTTAACACTAGGGTGATGCATCACCTTAACTTACACTACTATATAAGTTACCCAGTCATTGAAAAAAATTATGTATGCAATTCCTGCGAAGGGAAATGTCTTTTTGTGTCCCTCTGTTTTCTTGGAAGTAGATCACAAATTTATAATTGACTGGATCTGTAGGCATAAAATAACTATATTAGTACATCTATTAAATTTTATTTTAACCAATGCTGCAGTGCAGCTAGAAACTAGATATTAAACAAAATGAGTAAATAAATACATAAAGCAAGCCATATGGCATTTCTCTCAACTATCAAGACAATAGCCGTGAAATGTTTCTCATCGTTTCATTAGGCATTTTAGTAAATATCATAAATTAAGAGCTCCACAGTATAATCATATGTTTTCAAGTTTGAGCGTGTTGTATTTGCGATGCTTTCTACAAAGGAATGTCAATAGCGAGGATAATGGCCTCCCTTTTTTTTTCTACCTGTGCCTCTGAAAAGGCACACACTAATGGCTTTTTTTTCAGGCGTCTGACACAGCTGGCCGCTCAAGATGCATTACGTCAAGGTCACTTGGCTTTCTTACCGGAATATTTACAACACCAGTTTGCACTACTGTGATAGTCTCATATAAAAATTTCACAGTTCGAGAATTTGCGTTGCAAATCTGTAGAAACAAAATCCTATAAATATAACAGTGTCCAAAAAATATTCGTCGGCATTGTGATACAATCACGCATTTAGACACATTTCATAACTCTTAAAGTACGATTCTTGGTTTCCAACATACTTTTTCACAAGTCAGAGTCCCTAACCACTACTCATTATTCCTTACCTTATTACACATATACATATTCGTCGACACTTCTTCAATATTTCATCATAACAGATACATAGCATACTCAAATAACTCATATAGCATCAGCTTATTGATCATAAACATACCGCAACAGCATAATACACATAGTCATCGTAATAATAACATCATAACACCTCAGTCAACTCTCAAAATCGTCGTGGCGTCCTCCAATAATTTCAAAACCTAAAAAAAATTCTCTGCTCATTTCAATAGTGTCATCTACCTCAAACGTACTTTAAAATCATGGTCCCATACCAAATACATCATTCAAAGCTCTCATAGTATCACAATGGTTCCAAAAAAATATGAACAGTTCACAAAGTACAGACAAAATACAATTTCATAAGTGTGAGGTCATCCAACTGTGTAATTATGTAAACATTTGTCACTGATGTAGTAAAAAAAATGTTTGTCTCTCAGTTAAATGATCAGATAGCTGTGTAATTTGTGTGTTAGAGAAATATGGTACCGATGTGTAAAGTTGTATAAGCAAATACCATATTAGCTAGGGCTCCTTGTGCTTGCCAAACACATGGTACACAAAGTAAGCGTGTACACCCCTGAGGATTAATGTAATTATTCCCTCAGGTGTTACAGATTACAGCAATGGAATGAAATATATCACGGAAAACTTTCTTTGTAATTCAAAAATCTTTAAAAATAAATGTTTTAAGTATAAAATTAATCACTCATATACGTGTACTGTAGCACTAAACTGTGCATCTTGTTGCAACATAATCTCTGTGAAAGTGTCGTAGTTGTTGTCCTCCAAAAGCTAAGTTCTGCAGAAGCCAATGTACTTACCTCATGATAAACAAAAGTGAAATGCTTTGCATATAGATATCTTAGTTATTACGCTTATTGCCATGATGAAGAAAGTACTGTGCTGTAACGTATTGTTGTGCCACGGAAAAAGCTGTCTCATTGTAGCTATACCACAAAAGTTACTACTAAAACATGTTTTACTTTCCAGAATAATACAGAAAAACTGTGCAGATATAAAACAGAAACACTGCAAAAGCAACGTTGTAAATTGTCACTCATTAGTAGCGCCGTGATAAAATCGTGTAGCTGTCACATAAACTAACCACTGTGACATCTGGTATCTCACAGAAAGTACTTTAAATCCAGAATGTATTTTCAAGTAAACCAAAATGTTGCATTAAAATCTCATTAGCAGTACCAGTATATGTTCTAAGTACGTAAGCCTTATAGTCATTACGTAATCGTGCGACTAACAAGCAAAAATGCACACACACAATAACACTGTGTCGTCTGTTCACAATAACAATGTATTCGTAATTTCTGTTTAAATAAGTTCTCTTGGTTCTTGACTGGATATTTAACTTCAAACATTGTTGCATGTTAACAGATTCTAAGTCTGACAATGCATACTAGAAATGTGAAGTGAAAAGTTTTATGGCAAATACAAAGTTAAAAAGTAGATTATCTTTCAATAAACGGTTTTACATGTGAAATGTGGTGCAATCTTTTACTCTTCATAGTACTCAGAGTTTCAACTTGAACGCAGTTATCATGCGGTATACGTCGGTAAAGAATACTGGAATTTTTCTCAAGGTTAGCGTCTATGTTATTTTTCTCAAGCCCAGCTGGCGCACGTGGCTGCCTGCGGTGTGAGTCATTGTCTGTCTCTTTGTTCGCGTGTGTCGTTATTGGGATTAGGAGACCTAACTTCTACAAATTCACCTTGTCGAGACGGCCCTGCCCTGTTTGAACCCCGCCAGTTCTGATAGAATTCAGGTCTGTCGTTTTGTCGGTAGTTCCTGTAGTTTCTTTCTTGTCGGTTAAGTGGTGGAGAATTTCTCCCTGAATTATCACTGCACGGTGGACCATTGCGTCTGACGTTATTCTGTCTCCCGTGATAATAATAGTTGTGGTTGCCATATTGTCTGTTTCTATGATTGTCTCTGTTATATTCATTACTACGGAAATGCGGTCTTTCTCTGTAACTCTTACTACTGTGCCAACGATTGTCATACGGGTGGTGTCTGTTTTGGTCACGATTTGTGTTGTGAGAATAGCCTTGTCGTGTCCAGTTATTATTTCTTTCATCGCGGAATTGCGACGGATGTGACCTGTAATTGTTGTGTTCTTGTTTTCGCGTTCCGTGATTGTCAGTGTCAATTTCTAATTTTTGTAAGAGTCTCTGAAAAGCTTCAATGTCGTCTTTGCAACGTCCTGCCAAAATAATATGTCGTAAATGCTCAGGCAATTTGATTAAGCAAATGCGGATGAGTTCTGACGGGCTGTATGGGTTTGACAGGTACTGATTCTTGTACAACATGTCTTCAAAATATTTCACAAGAGTGGAAAATTCAGATTGTTCAAAGTGTTTCATCATCATGATGCTATGTTTTAATAGGTCTTGTGTAGCTTGAGACCAATATGCTGAGAGGAACGCATGGTAAAATTCTCCTTCACTGTGACAATCGTGAATGACCGATCGCATTCTTTCAGCTGGTTCATTCTCTAAGAAGCCACACATAAATTCTAATCTGTGTTCTAACGACCAGTTGGGAGGAAAACAATGAGAGAATTTATGGAGCCATGCTTGTGGATGAATGTCGTTGCCAGAATTCTTAAATGTTTTGAATTTACGTGTAGTAATGAACAGCTTATAGTCAAAATCATCATGTCGGCGACTAGCATATCGGTCATTGTTACGTCGTTTCGGCGGTTCCATCTCAAAATTCGGTGTGCCTTGCCAATTTCTTTCATAATTTCCGAAGTGTCCTGTGTTATTATTTTGTGGTTGTTCCGTATTTCTAAGTCCCTCTTCCCGTGTTGGAGAGTGAGTGTCCTCTGAAATATGTAATTTTTGTATTACTTGTGCCAACTGATCTTGTACTTCCCGGATTTCTCTTTTGTGTTGCATATTAATTTGATTCTGATTTTGTTTGAATTTCTTAATTTGTTCATACTCTTCTGTGTCAGTGATGGCTACAGGTCTTGTGTCATTCAGATCATCATCTACCTTTGTAGATAAGTTAGTGAACTGATCTGAAAGTTCGGCTACTTTATCCATTAGTGAAATTATTTCCTCTGTGTGTTTTTCTGAACCAAGTTTCAGAGTGTCCATTTGTGTTGAAATCGTATCTACTGTGTCCTTTAAGTTTTCCTGAGTTTTTGCAAGTTGCATAACCAAATCGGTAGATGCAACTGAGTCAATTTTAGCTTGCAAGGTGTTGTGATTTTCATGAACAATAGTTTGCAGTTCTTTTATGGCTGCTTCATGATTCTGTAATGCATTTTCATGACGCGAAAAAATAGGTTGGAAATGCTCACAAATTTGTGTTTTTACGTCGTTACAGACTTTTTGACATTTCGATTCGATTTTATGTAAATCTTCACGTGTTTGTTCAAGTGTGGTGTCTAACTTTTGAAGATTTTATTCCATTGCGTCTAACTATTGCTGTGTTTGTCTCTGGTGTTGTTCCATTGTGTCTAACTTTTGAAGATTGTGTTCCATTGTATCTAACTTTTGAAGCTTTTGCTGTGTTTGTCTCTGGTGTTGTTCCATTGTGTCTAAACTTTTGAAGCTTTTGCTGTGTTTGTCTCTGATTTTGTTCCATTTGTTGCATTAGCTGTAATAACAATGTATTAGTGTCTGGAATCTGTTCCTCTACGCTTTTCAGCAGTGCATTTGCACCGGCAACATTCACATTTTGACAAGCAGAAAATGTCTCTTGACTTATCTGAGAAAACGGTGAGGACGCAAAACCTGAATCTACGGTATTTGCAAAATTGTGTCCTGTCATTTCGGATTCCTGAGGCGAGCTATTGCTGACCGATCGATCGATAATGCTTCCCTGTTCACTAATTGTTTCACTGCCTACGCCATTGTTTGCCACCCGCTCCATTTCCCTATGCACAATTACCAAATTACTATGTTGAACATAAGTTAATTCATTACACGGTGGCGCTAACACACTGCTTTCGTCTTCGCTGTCATTTCTCAGTTTACTTTGGAGGCTAGTATTACGTTTTTCACACGGCATTATTGTCACAATATTTCACACGACAACACAGAAAAACATAATTTGAAGAGCAAAAATAAGAGAACACATTAACATAGCACTGAAAATAATATCTAGTTAATTGCAAGCGCAGCTGCGAAATACTTGGTGCAAATCTACATGCGTGCCACAACTGTTTTACTGTACAACAATAAAAAACTGCAACTACAAAGGAAATTCTCTCTATAATTACGTGCTAGCAATAAACGAAAGCTACACTAATTACACAAACTACAAGAAAAAATCAGTAGATTCCAGTGAGGTATCTTGGCAGGGTCGCCATACGAAAAGTCCCCTTTTGAAAAATTATATACGTGACTGTGCTTAAACTGACACACAATATTTTTAGCGCAACGCAATCTGACTTTCAATAATCTCTACAAAAGAATGGCCCTGACTAACATTAACCTATACCTTTCACAAATCACTTACCTCACAAAAATCTTCGTTACTCGAACTACTGCAATACAGCGAGCGCCACTACTGCCAGCTAAATAAAAGATTCGAACTACGGAAGGCACTAACTACTGATAGGCATAGTTGGCAAATGAAAGATTTTGATAGAGAACAAATGATGTATTTACCTTAATAGTCATAATATATATAGCAGTTCATGACATCTAGTCTTACAAATTTCAAAACTCCGCCATCTCTCTCCCCACATCCACCACTGCTGGCGGCTCACCTCCAACTGCCGAACGCTATGCGCTGTTAACATCCAGCTGCCCAACACTACAATGGCAGACAACAATGCAAACTAGCCACAGACTGCACACAGCACAGCCAGTGATTTTCATACAGAGCGCTACGTGGCGTTACCAATAAGAAAACATAAACAGCCTACTTACAAGGTAGTTCTAAGTCTAGGGGACTGATGACCACAGATATTAAGTCCCACAGTGCTTAGAGCATTTTTTTTTTTTTTGACAAACAGACCTTTGGAGGAGAGAGTGAGATTTAAAGTGTTAGATCGATGCACTTCAAATAAAAATATAACAACAGAAGTTGTCTTATTTAACACTGAAAATTTCGAAATACTTGCAAAATTTTTGATGAGCTTGTTAAACACTCAGAACCAATCCATAAGCTCGAATACTCAAGCACTCCTGAAAATCTAGGAAAAGATTTACCCCAGCTATCAAATAAATTGGAGATACTGAGAGAAACCTTAGAAAGCTGGTAGAGAAGACTCTATTACAGCAAAACTTTTTAACGGCCTCTGCCAAAAATTGCAAAAATTAGCTAAAATTAATCTTTGAGACAACTTGGAATGCAGAAAAACTCCCAGGAGAGTGGAATGTAGCCTTGATACATCCAGTACATAAGAAAGCCAATAAACAAGATGTTCACGACAACTGAGGTATTTCTTTACAACCAGTTGCATGTAACATGTTTTCCATTAGGCGAACACCTGTCCGTCTTCGGTGCTGTAGCGGCTCGGACGTTCCTAGGGCAGCGGCAGTGCCCCGTTTAGCGCGAGCTTTGTTTACGTTTGTGAGACTATTACAAGTCACGATGGCTCTTTCATAACGGAAGGCGACACCAAGTTCACGTTCGACGCACAATACACAAGACCAAAAGCACACGAAGTCGAACTTTTCATGCGCGAAGTGGTAAAACCAGATACCCGGGAGCTGATAGGAATTCACCTATGAATAGTGGCCAGCGTCGTATACGTAAAACTCATAGACGAGGCAGCGTGGGAGAGACTAACCCGTCGATCCACCGACGGTTACCGCTTTTGCCGCGCCGACGGGAACGTGAGTGTGGTTTCTGCTGATCGTGCCGGTCTCGGAGTGAGAACGGTAGGTGTATTCGAACTTCCTGCGGACATGGTTATCTCAGCTCTTCGCCTTTACGGCACGGTCCTTAATCATGCTGTGGAGGAATGGACCAGCCTAGAGACGTATCACGTACTCAAAGGAGTGCGCCAAATAAGAATTGAACTCCAGAAGCACATACCACCTTACGTGGCAATAGGTGACTGCCGAGCCATCGGTATACAGGGTGGTCCATTGATAGTGACCGGGCCGAATATCTCACGAAATAGGCATCAAACGAAAAAACTACAAAGAATGAAACTCGTCTAGCTTGAAGGAGGGGAAACCGGATGGCGCTATGGTTGGCCCGCTAGATGGCGCTGCATAGGTCAAACGGATATCAACTGCGTTTTTTAAAATAGGAACCCCCATTTTTTATTACATGTTCGTGTAGTACGTAAAGAAATATGAATGTTTTAGTTGGACCACTTTTTTCGCTTTGTGATAGATGGCGCTGTAATAGTCACAAACGTATAAGTACGTGATATCACGTAACATTCCGCCAGTGCGGACGGTATTTGCTTCGTGATACATTTCCCGTGTTAAGCGGTTCAAATGGCTCTGAGCACTATGGGACTTTACAGCTGAGGTCATCAGTCCCCTAGAACTTAGAACTACTTAAACATAACTAACCTAAGGACATCACACACATCCATGCCCGAGGCAGGATTCGAACCTGCGACCGTAGCAGTCGCGCGATTCCGGACTGAAGTGCTAGAACCGCTCGGTCACTGCGGCCGGCATACCCGTGTTAAAATAGACCGTTTACCAATTGCGGAAAAGGTCGATATCGTGTTGATGTATGGCTATTGTGATCAAAATGCCCAACGGGCGTGTGCTATGTATGCTGCTCGGTATCCTGGACGACATCATACTAGTGTCCGGATCGTTCGCCGGATAGTTACGTTATTTAAGAAAACAGGAAGTGTTCAGCCATATGTGAAACGTCAACCACGACCTGCAACAAATGATGATGCCCAAGTAGGTGTTTTAGCTGCTGTCGCGGCTAATCCGCCCATCAGTAGCAGACCAATTGTTCGAGAATCGGGAATCGTCGGTGTTGAGAATGCTACATCAACATCGATTGCACCCTTGCCATATTTCTATGCACCAGGAATTGCATGGTGACAACTCTGAACGTCAGTTCTGCCACTAGGCACAAGAGAAATTACGGGACGATGACACATTTTTTGCACGTGTTCTATTTAGCGACGAAGCGTCATTCACCAACAGCGGTAACGTAAATCGGCATAATATTATGCACTATTGGGCAACGGAAAATCCACAATGGCTGCGACAAGTGGAACATCAGCGACCTTGGCGGGTTTATGTATGGTGCGGCATTATGGGAGGAATGATAATTGGCCCCCATTTTACCGATGGCAATCTAAATGGTGCAATGTATGCTGATTTCCTACGTAATGTTCTACCGATGTTACTACGAGATGTTTCACTGCATGACAGAATGAGGATGTACTTCCAACATGATGGTTGTCCGGCACATAGCTCGCCTGCGGTTGAAGCGGTATTGAATAGCATATTTCATGACAGGTGGATTGGTCGTCGAAGCACCATACCATGGTCCCGGATTTCTTTCTGTGGGGAAAGTTGAAGGATATTTGCTACCGTGATCCACCGACAACGCCTGACAACATGTGTCAGCGCATTGTCAATGCATGTGCGATCATTGAAGGACGGCGAACTACTCGCTGTTGAGAGGAATTGTCGTTAAACGTATTGCCAAATGCATTGAGGTCGACGGACATCATTTTGAGCATTTATTTCATTAATGTGGTATTTACAGGTAATCACGCTGTAACAGCATGTGTTCTCAGAAATGATAAGTTGACAAAGGTACATGTATCACATTGGAATAACCGAAATAAAATGTTCAAACGTACCTACGTTCTGTATTTTAATTGAAAAAAATCTACCTTTTACCAACTGTTCGTCTAAAATTGTGAGCCATGTGTTTGTGACTGTTACAGTGCCATCTATCACAAAGCGAAAAAAGTGGTCCAACTAAAACATTCATATTTCTTTACGTACTACACGAATATTTAATAAAAATGGAGGTTCCTATTTTTAAAAAAAACGCAGTTGATATCCGTTTGACCTATGGCAGTGCCATCTAGCGGGCCAACCATAGCACCATCTGGTTTCCCGCTTCAAGCTATCCAAGTTCCGTTCTTTGTAGTTTTTTCGTTTGACGCTTATTTGGCACGGTCACGATCCATGGGCCACACTGTACACGATGGTCAATCGAAAACCTGCTCTGGCTGCAGGCAGGAAGGCCATGTCCGAACTGACTCTTTTCAGCGACGTCTAGTACAGCTGCCTCGGGACACCCGGCAGCCGCCACAGCAGATGGCGTCGCTTCCTATTACGTATGTGGAAGCGCTACGGAACGACATGGGCGACGCGCATGACAAGCCCCTTCCCGCAGAATCTGCAAACATAGCCCCCGATCCCACGTCACTGACGGTGCAAATGGCCTTGTCACACCACCAGCCAGACGCGGATCCACGGTCCTACCACGCTCCAGTCGAACCCATCTTCGGATATGGAAGCAGGTCCGCAAGAGGACCACACTAAACAGCATCCCTCAGCAGATGTGGAAGCTCCACCACGAAAACAGCGGTCGAAGAAACGAAAGAAGGGACGGCTGTCCACATAAGACGAGCACCACAACCGAGGCGACGAACAAGACAGTCGAATCGACCAAGATTTGTTTCCTCTGCCAGGGCAGAACGACGTCACATCCACAGCGCCGGTGCTACAAACCGTGGAGTAGCCGCCACATCAAAGAGACGCGCTGGATACGGATATGCAACAGGATGAGGTCTCACCTGCAGATGAACGCCCATCAACATCGAGAGTCCTCACCAATGCATTAGGAGATTGGGCACAAGAAATGGAACGAACTGATGAGATGCAGGAGGCCGACGTTCAATCATTGCCTCCCACCAACGAGTCGGGAGGGAAACTTGCCCATGGCAGCCAATGAGGCCGTGTCGTGTGGTCCTGGTCCAGGAAGAATGCTCAGTCGACGGCCGATCATTAGATGCGTGAATTACTAGCAGTGCACAACCGATAAGATGTCACACTTCTACCGTATTTGTACAGTAAAGATACAAATGCTGCAAGATATGTAGCGGGCAGCGGACGTCGACATAGTTTTTCTGCAGGAGGTACCTAACGCTGCCCCAGTTGAATTTTACGGTTATGACGTCTATCTTTTAACAGGTTACGACGGTAGCGGTGGCTAAGCCATACTGTTACGAGAAGGAATAATGGCGGAAGATGTGGAATACTTACCATCGACCCATGGTACTGCCCTGACTCTAGGGGATTTACGTTTGGTAAATGTTTACGCACCGTCTGGCTCAACCAAGAGACACGAACGCACAACCTTTTACACAGAGGAAGTGTCTCCGCTATTTCGAGGACGTCAGGAGAATTAT
The DNA here is from genome assembly GCF_021461395.2 of Schistocerca americana. Taxonomy (NCBI): domain Eukaryota; kingdom Metazoa; phylum Arthropoda; class Insecta; order Orthoptera; family Acrididae; genus Schistocerca; species Schistocerca americana. The sequence continues at coordinate 614,073,602 of NC_060122.1, forward strand.
ATTGTCGGCGGCGACTTCAACTGCGTTCTGCGGCGCGAGGACCAACGACCACACTTCGTTCCTTGCCCGGCGTTACAGACGCTTGTCCGGGGTCTTACACTGCATGACATTTGGGAAATGACGCACTGCGACAGCCGCAGATACACGTACTTTAGAAGCCACTCAGCTAGTCGACTAGATAGGGTGTGTAACGTGGGATATGCAAGGCGACAATTGACGCCGAGATATGGCCTACGGCCTTTACAGATCACCAGGATTACATCTGCACCATCGCTCTGCCACGACAGAAGACATGGCGCAACAGGGAACCATGGAATCTCAACGTTACCCACCCACCCGCAGGACGAAAACTGATTACGAAAGGTTGAAGTCATATGGCCGCCATTGTCAACGGCGTCAACGTTCGTGCGATTCAACACTTAAATGGTAGCTCTACTGCGTCAAACCGACTTTAGGCAGAATGTTCACACGATATGGCCAAGATAAGTCACATTGGCAACGGGCGACTTCCGAATTTTATTTCACAGCCCTACGTGAGTTGGCGAAAGAACTACCGTCTGCCGACCGTCAGCAGGCTGTCCAACGTATCAAAGCACAACTGCTGCGTCTTACGGCAGTGAAAGTGAAAGGAGTTAAAGTACGTTCGAGGATGCTCGACGGGTTACGCAACGAACGGCCGTCATTCCACCATATACTGAGGAAAAGGAGGCAGCGACGACGTACGCTTATACGGGATGTCGAAAGGGCCGATGGATCGCGGGCCACGTTACAGAAGGATATTGCCCGTGCTTTTGCTCACCACTACCGCAGTTTCCATGTGGAGGACCAGCTGGACAGAGCAGGATCAGCAGACGTGCTTCGCGAAATGCCAGCGGACGAGCATCCCACTGAAGTGGGCGGCCTTGTGGCTGAAATCACCGTAGGTGATCTGGACGCTGCCCTAATGTGTGGTGCGTTAAACAAATCACCTGGACCGGATGGGCTCCTTCTTGAGTTCTGCAGCACCTTTGCTCCTCTGATGGGACCGATGTGGGTACAGATGTATAGTGAACTCTTAACACCTACCTTACGTGTCCCTACCGAGTTCACAGAGGGTATCATGACACCCATTCCAAAACCAAGTGGTGGTCAGAGACCAAAAGACTACCAACCTTTGACATTATTGAATGAGACTACAAAATCATTGCACGTATCCTCCGTGATCGAGTGGACCATGCGTTTCTACGAGGGGTCCTGGAACGGATGGGAATCCCCCTCCAGTTTGTGGACACGACTGCAAATAAGATGGCCGAAAACGTGATTAATTAATGGCGCGAACTCTAGAGTCTTGGTGAACGGTGTTAGCTCAAAACCTTTCGCGATCCAGCGCTCATTGCAGCAAGGTTGGCCACTTTCGGCCACCTTATTTGCAGTCGCTCAGGAACCTGCATTACACGGCCTCCGACGACGACTTGAAGGAGTCCAACTACGGCCCGCTTCTTCCCAATGCGGCGCATACCCCGACGACGTCGTTCTTTTGGTCGAGGCAGGAGATGAAATCCAGGCGGCGCTGGAATGGCTCCAGCAGTATGGAGCGGTTGCGGGTAGTGTCATCAACCTACGAAAACCCGGTGTATGAAAGTGGGCAGAGGGCTGCCACCAGGGACAGCAGTGTCCATCACCGAGGTCCCTACACTTAAGTGTTTGGGAGTGGTATTCCATGGAAACATACGACGTACAGCGACGGATAATTATCGATGCCTACTGTGACAGACTCGCGCATTGGTACGACAACATGCACTGCGCACCATTTATATGTCCCAGCGCGCACATTATGTCAACGTCTACTTGGCACCGAAAATAAGTCACTTGGCACACATGCTGCCGTTGCCCACCGCGATCGCGTCAAGACTACAGTCGGCCTTCGGACACTTCGTAAATTCTGACCTCCTCTTCAAAATCCGCTACGATACCTTGACGCTACCACCGAGAGGAGGAGGCATCTGACTCGCAAACTTGAAGAACAGGGAGCGTGCGATATTTCCTAGTACGGTGCAACGCTATTGGAGAACCGATCACGTCACCTTAATGGGCGCTGTGATCAACGAAGTATCTTCCCATTCAATCTGTCCACCAGTCAATGTAGGCCACATCACGGCACCGCTCGCACACATTCGGGATTTCTTCATCGATTAAAGTTACGTTCAGGACAGTCTGCCGGAGTCCAGGCTGCCCACAACGAAAGACATATATCAAAGCTTCCTTCAGCAACAATATCGCAATGTGCCCGAACAGAAGTACCCGGCGATACAGTGCCAGAGAATATGGAGAGTGGTCCATCTTCCCTCTCTCCCTACAGAGCTACACACATTGTGGTATATAGTGGTGAACGGCGAATTCACGAAGCATCTACGACTGCACTCTATTCATCTGGTCGACACGCCGATGTGCCCCCACTGCGTGGTCGTCGACTCCGACGAGTACCGTTTGGTTTGTTGCAAGGCAATCGACTATTGGCTTCTGACGAGGAAAATGCTGGCCATATTACTGTGTACGGCGCACGCGGCAATCAAAGCTGACGACCTACTATTCCCGGACAAAGTATTCTTTCCCACCGCCAGGACAAATGCCGTAAACTGGATAAAGGGGATGGCGACGTATTATTTGTATCGTACCGATGACAAGAATGTCATAGATTTGTGGTACATATTCCAAGAGCAAGAAAATATCTTGCGTGAATTATGGAACATGTTTTTCCAATTACTTAGGTCCGGTATTCACGGACCCTGCGGCTAGTTGGGGTGTTCCGGGTATGAGAAGTGAAATGAGGTGATAGCTCAACGTTCAGCAACTAACGTTCAAGCCTGATGTATTCAGGAGACTACATATAGTTTTTAAGTTAACGAGAAGCCGACTTGGATACACGCCAACAGGGCCATTGCAGGGTCCCGTTTTTTCTAGACGGTGTTAGGAGGGTTAGGAGCCGTTTTTGCGTTTTGATGTGTCGAATGGCACCTTTAGTTTCTGTATGTTGTGTTTAGCGCCTTTGAAAAACGTTAAAAATCAATAGACACAAAAAAAATCTCAAATAAAACAAATTAGGAAAGGGAGGGTGGAGACATGGTGGTCCGTGACCTCATCCCCAAGGGGGGGGGGGGGATGGTCTGAATCATAGACTGATAATTAGTGGACGTGGGTTCGTTTCCAGCAGACAGCGCCTTTCTTTTTTTTATTTTATTCTTCGCAGTGTTAAATTATTAATTATAAAATTGAAGCAGGGTGGCGGTGTCTTCAAACAGCGACGTTTCGACGAGTGACATACTCATCATCTTCTGGCGAAGTGCCGAGGCTTTGCGGATGCCGGTCCCTTTATAGCTGCGGTGTGCCCCCCTCCCCCCCACCCCCCCACCCCACCCACCTGGCCGCGGGAGGCTGGGTCCAGAGGAGCCGGCGGGCGAGGTGGATGGGGAAGCGGGTGCGCCGTTCGTGTCTCCGTCAGAGCATTCTGATCGCGTCTCGTGAGCTGGACGGTTCTTGTTGCGTTCCTGGCGTATTGCGGCTAATGCTGGATTCCAGGCCGCGCTCAGTTGATAGCCTTCGTCCCTATTCACAAGGTTCTCGTGGACCCGTATTTCTATTGATTCCTTAATGACGCTGTCCCAATAGCTCCCGGCTCGGCATAGCACCCTGGTGCATCCTCAAAGTCTCGGCACTTCGCCAGAAGATGATGAGTATGTCACTCGCCGAAACATCGCTGTTTGAAGACACCGCCACCCGGCTGGAAGCCCGAGAACTCTTCGCCAGCTGTATACGCCGGGAAAGCATACAATCACATTTATAAAATTGAAATATATTTAAACAGTTCTAGTTATATATTTAAAACTAATATAATTATTCCATTTAGTTATAATTACTACCATTGTATGCGAAAAGGCTATAGACAACTACATTGTAGCACATTGGTATAATTTTGCACGAGCCAGTCAACTACACTCTCAAAATCTTCGCTACTGCTGCAGTTTACACTTCACATACTCCAAGACAGCTCTCTTTAAGTGCAGATGGAAGCAAAAATAATGATCATAACAGATAGGAAGCACTCGGCAGTACCCTTTTCAAGATTACTGTTGAATGCCTAACAATTATAAGGTCGTTTAAATACACTCCTGGAAATGGAAAAAAGAACACATTGACACCGGTGTGTCAGACCCACCATACTTGCTCCGGGCACTGCGAGAGGGCTGTACAAGCAATGATCACACGCACGGCACAGCGGACACACCAGGAACCGCGGTGTTGGCCGTCGAATGGCGCTAGCTGCACAGCATTTGTGCACCGCCGCCGTCAGTGTCAGCCAGTTTGCCGTGGCATACGGAGCTCCATCGCAGTCTTTAACACCGGTAGCATGCCGTGACAGCGTGGACGTGAACCGTATGTGCAGTTGACGGACTTCGAGCGAGGGCGTATAGTGGGCATGCGGGAGGCCGGGTGGACGTACCGCCGAATTGCTCAACACGTGGGGCGTGAGGTCTCCACAGTACATCGATGTTGTCGCCAGTGGTCGGCGGAAGGTGCACGTGCCCGTCGACCTGGGACCGGACCGCAGCGACGCACGGATGCACGCCAAGACCGTAGGATCCTACGCAGTGCCGTAGGGGACCCCACCGCCACTTCCCAGCAAATTAGGGACACTGTTGCTCCTGGGGTATCGGCGAGGACCATTCGCAACCGTCTCCATGAAGCTGGGCTACGGTCCCGCACACCGTTAGGCCGTCTTCCGCTCACGCCCCAACATCGTGCAGCCCGCCTCCAGTGGTGTCGCGACAGGCGTGAATGGAGGGACGAATGGAGACGTGTCGTCTTCAGCGATGAGAGTCGCTTCTGCCTTGGTGCCAATGATGGTCGTATGCGTGTTTGGCGCCGTGCAGGTGAGCGCCACAATCAGGACTGCATACGACCGAGGCACACAGGGCCAACACCCGGCATCATGGTGTGGGGAGCGATCTCCTACACTGCCCGTACACCACTGGTGATCGTCGAGGGGACACTGAATAGTGCACGGTACATCCAAACCGTCATCGAACCCATCGTTCTACCATTCCTAGACCGGCAAGGGAACTTGCTGTTCCAACAGGACAATGCACGTGCGCATGTATCCCGTGCCACCCAACGTGCTCTAGAAGGTGTAAGTCAACTACCCTGGCCAGCAAGATCTCCGGATCTGTCCCTCATTGAGCATGTTTGGGACTGGATGAAGCGTCGTCTCACGCAGTCTGCACGTCCAGCACGAACGCTGGTCCAACTGAGGCGCCAGGTGGAAATGGCATGGCAAGCCGTTCCACAGGACTACATCCAGCATCTCTACGATCGTCTCCATGGGAGAATAGCAGCCTGCATTGCTGCGAAAGGTGGATATACACTGTACTAGTGCCGACATTGTGCATGCTCTGTTGCCTGTGTCTATGTGCCTGTGGTTCTGTCAGTGTGATCATGTGATGTATCTGACCCCAGGAATGTGTCAATAAAGTTTCCCCTTCCAGGAGTGTATTAAGGGGTAATATTATGAAACGACATATACTGGGAAAAAGAAGTGTAATTAGTAGCAAAGAATGCGAATCGTAGATTTGGTTTCATTTAAAGGATTCTAGGAGAGTGTCCCGCATCCGTAAAAGAAACAGCATACAACACGTTAATGTGACTAATTCTTGGCCGATCGAGGTGGCTGAGACAATGGCAAGACGCTAGACACGGATCCGGGAGGGCGTTCGTTCAAATCCTCGTCCAGTCAGCTAGAGTTACGTTTTCTGTGGTTTTCCTATATCGCTTAAGGCACATTGGGGAATGGATCCATCGAAAAGGACGCGGCCGAATTACACCCACATACTTCCCCAGTCAGAGCTTCTGTTCCGTCTCTAAAGACCTAGTCTTCGAAGGGACATTAAACGCTAACCTTCCTTCTTTCTAAAATGTTGCTATAGTGCTCCGAGTCCCAGATTTCGGACGAATTCAGAGATGCGCTGTGCAATCTTAATATATCAGAATAGCCTCTCGTGGTATCCACCACTATTAAATCTCCGCATCCAACAGCGGAGCGCTCCATTACGCGCGGCCACGAAATGCATTGTTGGCCACACCTCCCCGTGCGCAGGCCGCATTCGCGCGCGCGCTTCAAAACACAGCGATTGGTCACTCATTACACTGAGCGACTGGGCGCCCAGAATATACAGCGAACCCAACTGCCCGCTCCATTAACCATGGAACCTTATTTAACGCCGCTCCTGACGTCTGCAAGCTAGTTCTCATCGTGCTATGTTTCTGCTCCACAACTCGGAAGTGCCACGCTGCGGTGGACGTGCTGTTCGACTGTGATTTGGCTGCGCTCTGGGCTTAGAATAGGCTTAGTACATCAACGAAATTATAATTTCCGCCGAATCCTGTATTTCACTTGCACTTCCTGGAAACTGGTATAACCACCATCAATTTATACAATTTGCCATGAAGTGTTCATCTACAACTTGCCGTTTGGTAACAGAATTATTAGTATTGGTGCTGTGTCAACAGATCGAAGAACGGTTGTAGATCAGATTAGATTAGATTTACTTTCATTCCAAGTGATCCGTAGTGAGGAGGTCCTCCAGGAAGTAGAACATGTCAGAAAAACAACAATACATGACAAATATTTACAACTAAAACAAATAAGTTAATGTACCATTCCACAGATCCCAAGTGGAATGATCGTCATTTTTAATTAACACTACATGAAAGAGTCATGTTACAAATACTAATGCACTGAATTTAAGATAAAAAAGTTTATTTATTTATTTATAAGGTAATAAACGTGTAATACAACTACTATAACACTTATTTGCAATGAACACATTACTGCACAGAAATGGTGCAGAAGTTAGATTGTACTTACACACACACACACACACACACACACACACACATATATATATATATATATATATATATATATATATATATATATATATATATATATATATGTGTGTGTGTGTGTGTGTGTGTGTAAGTACAATTTAACTTCATTTTTAATGAACACAAATGAAAGAGTCATTTTACAAATACTAATGCACTGAATTTAAGATAAAAAAGTTTATTTATTTATAAGGTAATAAATGTGTAATACAACTACTATAATACTTATTTACAATGAACACATTACTGCACTGTACAGCATTATATATATAAATCAGTTGGTTTTACTGAGAAATTCATCAATGGAGTAGAAGGAGTTGGCCACCAATAAATCCTTTAGGCTTCTCTTAAACTGAATTTCATTGGTTGTTAAGCTTTTTATGGCTGCTGGCAAGTTATTGAAAATGTGTGTTCCTGAATAATGCACACCTTTTTGTACAAGACTAAGTGACTTTAAATCCTTGTGAAGATTATTCTTATTTCTAGTATTGATTCCATGAATTGAGCTGTTGGTTTGAAAAAGTGATCTATTTTTAATGACAAATTTCATTAAGGAATAAATATATTGGGTAGCAATAGTTAGTATCCCTAGTTCCCTAAACAGGCTTCTGCAGGATTTTCTTGAGTTCACACCACATATAACTCTTATTGCACGTTTTTGTGCCCAGAAAACTTTAGCTTGGCTTGATGAATTACCCCAAAAAATAATCCCATATGACATTATGGAATGAAAGTAAGCATAGTATGCCAGCTTTTTCATTTTTATATTAAGTAGTAAATTTATTGTGTTATTCCGGGTTATAACACTCCAACGAAAATGTAAGGGAGATGTTCAGGCTATTAAAATGGCCATTAAAATTTTGTTCCTGGGAAGATGGACAGCCTATAAACACTTTATAAAAGAAAACATGATTCGCTGTACGCTGTAAATAATGAATTTTTAATTACAGCGCACAATGGACAATGTTTTATTTTATAAAAGTGGAATCTTTGGAAGAAAGTACGTCGTTGTCATTGCGAAACCCCGTTGGGTTTGATTAGAGACCTGGCATTCGAGGAATGCCGCACAATATTTCTGATATCTCCATAGCACATTTCTCATAGAGACATTGAGAATGAAACAAGATACCGAAGAATATAGACAGTCATTTTCCTTGGCTTCGTATGGGAAAGGAATAGAATAGGACGTCGGAATATTGGTACAAAGTACCCTCAAGCGCAGCTTGTGCAGCAGTATGCGAAGCACTTAACGTGAATATAGAGGCTTCGGTACCTTGAATTGCTTACAAAGTGACTCAAGCCGAGTGCTGCAACATTGGTTTATATATTGTAATTTTGTTAAAAACACTTTTGTACCAACATATTTGGCGTTACTTTCAGTTGCTATTGCGTCCCGAGGGATCACCATTTATTACGATTTTTCTTTTGTACATTTGTGAAAATTACTGTAGAAACTCACACGTGGTCTTCAGTGTCCAGCTGTTATACCATCGTCTCAAAACTTAGTACCGCTGTAGCGCTGGCGTGCTGACTGTATTAAACGAATAACTCCATCGAAAACGCCTTGTACTGTGTTATATAATCTGTTTCCTTGTGTTTCACTTCTGTTCTGCACTTTCCAGACGGAAACAAGTTGTATACAGAGTGGCTGACGTCGTGTCGTCGTTTCCGGGTCAATAATTACCTCGGTCATATCGCGTTGAACGCTAGGTATAAAACCGGCAATTGAAGACATGCGTATCTTTGTTTTGCTATATCAGCGCCTTGTCACTAAGTGTCCTAAGCGGAAGTTAGGTATCGACCTTGAAATGCTGCGAGGACAAATGATTTCTTATCACCATGAAGATATGGATATATATATTCGTGCAGCTCCTATACCGAACACAAGGCGGTCACACGTTGTTCAGAAACATATTGTCGAGGATCCGGCGGTCGTCATCAAAATGGGATCCACCATCAGGTGGGTAAGCGCCTACTGTATTCAGAGCATGCAAGCCAACATTTGAACTTTGAAACTTGTAAGGTCTTATGGGACCAAACTGCTAAGGTCATCGGTCCCCAAGCTTACCCACCATTTAATCTAAGTTAAACTAACTTATGCTAAGGACAACAGACACACACACATGCACGAGGGAGGACTCGAACCTCCGATGGGGGGAAGCCACGCGAGCCGTGACAAGACGCCTGAGACCGCACGGCTATCCCGCGGGGCACGCCAACATTATTTTCTGCTTTCTTCAAAGATGGCAATTACGCTGCTTATTAAAGCGATCACCGAGCTGAGTGGCTCAATGATTGAGGCACATGAAGGTACTGGGTTCATACGCCCAACGACCATCCTGGTTCAGGTTTCCGCTGAGTTGTTGGCACTGTGACTGATTTACATTGCTAAAATGTAAAGGGAGAATAGCCGCCTTCAGTGAAAAATAGTTGTTTTTATTACAGAGCATTATGCATTTAGAGCTCTGAAGACCTATCTTCGCGTACTTAACGTATTCTTCATTATTTGTACGAGGCATTTCCTCCTGGTCCAAGATATAAATTCTGTTCAGGTTATGGAGGCATAATTATAACAAAAATGCATGGTTCGCAGGAGAGCTTCTGTAAAGTTTGGAAGGTAGGAAACGAGATACTGGCAGAAGTAAAGCTGTGAGGACCGGGCGTGAGTCGTGCTTCGGTAGCTCAGATGATAGAGCACTTGCCCGCGAAAGGCAAAGGTCCCGAGTTCGAGTCTCGGTCCGGCACACAGTTTTAATCTGCCAGGAAGTTTCATATCAGCGCACACTCCGCTGCAGAGTGAAAATCTCATTCTGGAAACATCCCCCAGGCTGTGGCTAAGCCATGTCTCCGCAATATCCTTTCTTTCAGGAGTGCTAGTTCTGCATGGTTCGCAGGAGAGCTTCTGTAAAGTTTGGAAGGTAGGAGACGAGATACTGGCAGAAGTAAAGCTGTGAGGACCGGGCGTGAGTCGTGCTTCGGTAGCTCAGATGGTAGAGCACTTGCCCGCGAAAGGCAAAGGTCCCGAGTTCGAGTCTCGGTCGGGCACACAGTTTTAATCTGCCAGGAAGTTTCAAAAATGAACGTCTCTACAAATTCGTAACGTCCGGAGGATGGATAAAATACATCGTAAAACGCCGATTTTGTACACAACGCTTTTTTTCACGAGTTAACATTTTGAATACCTTCTTATCTTACAGAAGTGTAAACGCTTCAAACCATACAGAAAAACACTGCATTCTATCGGTTCGAACAAAGAATCATCACCAACCTGAACGGAACGGGGTCGAAAGCCTTCTGGAAATCAAAAAGTATGGAATCAATTTGACATCCCCTGTCGATAGCATATAAAATAAATAAAATAAAATAAAATAAAATGTTAATTATTTTATCTATATGATAGTGATTGGTTGTAATTAATATTTGCTTATCTGGAACGTGGACGTTTAATTATTTGGTATCAGACGCTTGACAATGGCTTTTTCGTAAATGCAATGTTAATCGTAGTTGACCGTGAAATGTGATTCAAATAATCGGACTTCGTATTTAAATCGTTTCCAAAGACTGCTGCGGTAGGTGCGGACTCAAATCTAAATTCTCAATATTAGAGTAATTTTGCCAGCCATGTCAATACGTCGTACAGAGGTGACTGTCTACTAAACATAAAAAGTTTACACAGTTAGTTAAATCAGATATATTCAACCAATAAGCCTACAGTTAAATAATTCTACTTACTTTCATAAATATAAATTCTTTACAGAATCGAGTGCCTAGTAAGATTGCAACTCGCAGTGTTCTTATATAACATCAAATATGGCGGTGTGCCAGTCAATGAAATATACGTGCTTCCCGCACCACTTATCCAAGACCTCTCTCCTCTTAATGAAACATAAAAGTATCGTAATTGTGTTTTTTGTTTTATCAGCGACATAGCGCTGCAGTTCTGTGCCATAGGCTTTATTTATTTGTCAGAGATTAATTATTTAATTAAGATTTCGCGTTTCCGAGGAAACTCACGCACGGCATGCAAATGTGCCTTTATAAGCACTGATTACTTCATGAGTATAAAGAGCTAGTTGTGTTTGACAAGAACGACATTTTGTGAATCAGTGCTGACTATCTGTCAATAAATCGTTTTCTTTGAGGTAATTAATTATATTCGATAAGCATATGTTCCAAAACCCTACTCTAAATCGACGTTAGTGTTCTGGGCCTGTAATTCAGCGGATTATACTATTTCCCTTTTTGGGTATTGGTGTGACTTGAGCAATTTTCCAGTTTTTAGGTACGGATCTTTCTGTGAATTGCTAAATATGGAGCTATTGTATCAGCATACTCTGAAAGGAACCTGACTGGTATGCAATCTGAACCCGAGGCCTTGCATTTATTAAGTGATTTAACCTGCTTTGCAACGCAGAGGATATCTACTTTTGTGTTTCACATCTTGGCAGTTGTTCTTGATTTGAATCCAGGAATATTTACTTCGTCTTCTTTGGTGAAAGAATTTCGGAAAACCGAGTTTAATTACTCTGTTTTAGTGGCACTGTTATCAGTGACTTCACTGTTGTTATCGCACAGTGAAGGTATTGATTGAGTCTTGCCACTGGTATGCTTAATGTACGAGGGTGAGTCAAATGAAAACCTTAAATTTGTAATAACAAATCGAAATTTCGCGCTGTTATCCTGTAAGTTGGTAAGCGTGCTACAAACAGCGTGCAGGATGGCCTGTAGGTGGCAGCATAGTGCAGATGCACACATACCGTCGCAGTATCAGTATAAAGATGGCCGCCCCTCTTGCGACTTGCACCAGGGAAGAACAGCGTTCTGTTATTCGGTTTTTGCGTATTGAAAGTGTGAAACCTATCGAAATTCATCGACGGTGATGCATGTTTGTCACGGCAGCAAGTCTACGAATGGAGTAGGAAGTTCGCAAATGATGTGACTTCAGTGGAAGATGCTCCTCGTCCAGGTCAGGCAGAACTAGTTGTGACTCCACAGAACATTGCAGCAGTTGAAGCTAGATTGAAGGAAAACCGCCGAGTGACACTGAATGACATTACAGCATGTTTACAGATTAGTCATGGGTCAGCACACTAAATTGTGCATAATGTGCTCCAGTTTCACAAAGTGTGTGCAAGGTGGGTGCCACGGCAGCTGACTCCTGAAATGAGAGAACGACGTGTTGATGCTCGTGAAGAACTTCTTCGGCGCTTTGAACGAGAATGTGATGGTTTCCTTGCAAGAATCGTTACTGGGGACGAAGCCTAGGTTCACTTCCACCAACCGGAAACGAAGAGAGCGAGCAAGGAATGGCGCCATTCCTCATCACCAAAACCAAAGAAGTTTCGAACAGAACCATCAGCAGAGAAAGTTATGCTGACTCTCTTTTGGGACGAAAGGAGCGTCCTTTTGGAGCATTACATGCCTAGAGGGACCACTGACACCAGTGCATCACACACGTATCTCCTAAAAAATCATCTGCGGCCTGCAATCAAATCAAAGCAACGTGGATTGCTGATGTTTGGACCACTCATAGACACAATGGGAGGAAAGAAGTTCCGTTCTGATGAAGAGGTACGCCACGTGGTGCATGAGTGGTTGCACGGACTACCAAAAGAATTTTTTTCTAAAGGAATTTATACACTTTGTAAGCGCTGGAGGACTTGCATTGAGTGTGGCGGCGATTATGTTGAAAAGTGATACAGCTTTGTACCACTTCTGCACAAAAAATAATATTTCAAAATATTTAAGGTTTTCATTTGACTCACCCTCGTATGACCAGAATCTCTTTGGGTTTTCTGCTAGATTCCGAGACAGAGTTTCGTTGTGGAAATTATTATAAGCATCTTGCATTGAAGTATGCGCTATCTTTCCAACTTCTGCAAAACTTTGTCAGTCTTGGGGATTTTGCGTTCTTTTAAATCTGTCATGCTTTTTTCCTTGCTGACCCGTTTTGTGTACCATGGGAATCAGCACCATCACTTATTAATTTATATGGTATATATCTCTCAATTGCCGTCGATAATATGTCTTTGAAATCATTCCAATTCTTTTCTATGCTTACATGGTCAGATCGGAAGGAGTAAAGACTGTCTCTTAAAAAGGTGTTAAAGGAATTTTTATCAGCTTTTTTAAACAGATATACTTTGCATTTGTTTATGATGGTTGTAGGTAATATGGTATTCAGCCTAGCAGCAACTGCCTTGTGGTCGCTAATACCTGTATTCGTCACGATACTCCCTATTTGTCCAGGGCTATTTGTTGCTAAGTGGTCAAGCATACTTTAGCAACCATTCACGCTTTGAATGGGCTTATGAATTAATTGCTCAAAATAATTTTCTGAGAAAGCATTCAGCACAATTTTGGATGACGGTTTTTGCCTGCAGCCAGCTTTAAACGTATAATTTTTCCAGCATATCGAGGGTAGATTGAAGTCGACGTCGACTTTTAACACAGGCCAATGATGGAAAAACTTTTTTGCTGAAAATACCTTATTCTTATGTTTTTAAGGTGAAAAATCCAAATATGATACTTAAAAAACTGTATCACCCACCATTTCTTCACATTTTACAGTTAAATTTATTAAATTAAGCGATTTTTTTAAGAATTTAACAGCTTATATATAGTTAAAATAATTTAAAAAGGAGGTGTAATGAATGTAGATGACGTTGGTAGCACTGCTGAAAAGCATATGGTGGCAATAAAATGTCAATTCTACCGTATTTTTGTGTTATTAAACAGATGGTGTTTTGTTTACTGTCAACCTAACCTCACTTTCCCATTTCCTGTACATGTGCTCAGTAGAATGTCTAATTGTGGTTGTAAAAACTCTGCTGACAGTTTTAGTTATATTTTTGGTGAATTTTCGATTACAAAACACCAAAGAAACATTACAGACTTTGTGAAAAAGGTTTATCTATCATACTTTGGATCTAAACTGGTGATCAAGATAAATCTTGCGCACTGCATAAGGTATGTTATGTGTCTGTTGATGATCTGAGAAAATGGTCCAAAAAGGAGAAAAAAGCCTTAAGATTTGCTGTTCCTATGGTATGGAGGGAGCCAAGAAATCATTCCAATGATGGCTACTTTTGCAGTGTTGATATTACTGGTCATAATTCGAAAAACAAGAAGGTAATCTAGAAGGTAATAAGCTACCCTAACCTTCTGGCCTCCATCCAACCAGAAGGGCATGGTGTAAATTTGCCAGTTCCTGTACCACCAGAAGATTTAATTTGTATTCCAACAGAAGTATTTTATGATTACAATGTGATTTACATGAACCAGATGATGATGAATTCCATTTTAATACAGAAAGTCTAGAGCCCAAATTGTTTACTCAGACCATGCTTAACGATTTGGTTAGGAATCTGTCCTTAACGAAAGAAAAAGCTGAATTGTTTGGCTCTAGATTGAAACAAAAGAACTTATTGGCAGTTGGAACCAGCATATACACGTATAGAAAGAGACAGCAGCAATTTTCCAAGTTTTTTCAACAAGAAGGTGATTTAGTGTACTGCTCAGACATTCCCAGTCTAATGAATGAGTTTGGTATTGAATACAAAAAGGAACACTGGAGGCTGTTTATTGATTCATCCAAAACTAGTTCAAAGGCTGTTTTATTATACAATGGTAACATGCATGCATCTGTATCTGTTGGACATTCTGTACACATGAAAGAAAGCTATGAAAACCTGGAAGTAGTGCTGCTCATGGTTGGATGATATGTGGCGATCTAAAAGTAATGTGCATGCTCCTTGGTGACCAAGGTGGCTTTAGCAAATTTCCATGTTTCTTTTGTGAATGGGACAGTAGGGCTAGGGATCAACACTTGTGCAGAAAGAACTGGTCTGTGAGGGAGTCTTTAAAACCTGGTGAGAAGAACATTCTACCCAAAAACCCTGTAGATCCAAAAAACGTACTCCTACCACCTATACATATAAAGTGAGGTCTAATGAAACAGTTTGTAAAGCCTTTGCCTAAAGATGGACCATGTTTAAGTATCTCTGCCAAAAGTTTCCACACCTTTCCAAAGCTAACTGAAAGAAGGCGACTTTGTCGAACACGACATTAGAAAATTGATGTTTGATGTTAACTTTGAATCCACAATGATATTAAATGAGAAAGAAGCATGGGTATCATTCAAGGAGATGAAAAAGGCCCAAAATGCTAAAGAAGTTTAAAACTTTTGGATGTTTATTGAGCCAGAAAGTTCACTTTTTGAACAGTCACCGTGATTACTTCCTGGACAATGTGGGAGATATTAGTGAGGAGCAAGGAGAGCGTTTTCACCAGGACATTTAAGTAATGGAAAAACGCTGCCAAGGCCGCTGGAACACCAACATGGTGGGGGACAATGTTGTCCACTTCACTGAGAAGTTCAACAAGCGACTCATCATAGAAAAAGCTACAAAAGAAGCTTCAAAGAAAAAAGAGAAAGAAAATACAAAGCAATTCCACCTGACAAGTGAAACTTCTATTACACCTATCATTGTTTTAAGTAGCTTACTGTAAATACAAACCATGCTTATGTTGTGTTTCATTAATTTCCCCATTTACCGTATAGCATTGGATTTTTATACTATATAATAAAAAGTATATTGATCTAAAACTATGGGTGATACAAAAACTAGGGCTAGAATTGGATTCAGCTCATAAAAATCTATAAAAATCAACTATCAAAGTAAAAAAAGTTTTTCAAAAAAATTTTTTCGTTGGCCTGTGTAATTGTATGAGTGGGGTACTTATTTGAAATGAGACTCAAGTTTCCTTTGAACTGTTCAGCAACTACATCTTCCGAGTTGGGGCTCACTAAAACGATCCAATTAATAGTTTAGTCCGCTTGTCAAGTATAACACCTACCCATACTATTTCGCAGCATATATGTACTTCAATTTCACTACAAGGTAACCTACTTCTGACAGCAATAAGTACTCCACCACTGAACACTGTAGGTAATTAAGTTAGGCGTTTTTTTAATAATGAAAATGTAACTTATTTCCATAACGAGTAACTCAAAAATAAATTATTGTTGTTTTTTATAGTCCCTGTATACATTCACTAATGTTTGAAATAACGTTAGTATTGTAAAACAAATTTCAACAATACGAAAATACCCTACCAGCGGTGTGCCAAAATTCATTTTTTTATTAATTTAATTTTTAAAATTGGGGTGCGCATTACATTCGATGGCGCTTTAGATTAGCGTAAAGACGGTAGTTAGGCCTACACAGTCTATCCAGACATTCGGCACCGTCGCTATTGGGTAGCTGAAATGATGAGAATTAGAGGATGTGACACGCGGATTTGATTATCAGTCAGTTTTGAATAGTTCCAAAAAAAAGTAATCGATTATAAAATATGTCATACAAAGCTCATCATGTCGAACATAGCGCATAATGGCGACATCAGTACCAGAGTTTCCATTATGACAGAGCATGAATGACAGTCCAAAGTCGTACGACATACGCTTTCTACCACCTGAATGTTTCTTAGCCACACTATGACCAATTTGGCCCACTCTCGTGTTACCTTCAGTACAGAAAAAAGCTTTTGTGGCTCAGGACAGGAATCACAGGCTTCCTACCCTCTATTGATGGACAAAAATTAAGAAGTTAATTTAAATGCACCCGGCCACCCAAAGGTGGTTGCATGAATCATTTCATAACTGCCATAGGCAAACGCCGAGCATACAAAACCCAACTCATGCTCTTCACACTTGATATTCACACACACACACACACACACACCCACACACACACACAGATATATGTGATGATGATCCATTCTTTCAGTGTGGATATACACCAAGCCCGATTTCGTGCGGGAATCTGAAATGGTGATTGATGGGTTCATGTGTAGGTGACGCTACATTAGTTGTAACGGGGTGAGAGTTTGGACTGGATGGGAAATGTGCTAGGATGGTTGAAGTGGCGAAGACAACCACTTGTGTTAAATGGGAGATCCAGGTTCGAGTCCTGGTAGGTACAAATTTTCACCTGTTACCATTGATTCATTGGTTAATGTCACTGAAAACCTTTGATTAGGATATGTAACCAGTTTTGTGTCTGGATCGAAGTTTTCTTGACAGGTAGGACGCAGCACCTTATCCTGGATGGAGAGTCCTGTGCGAGCATTGAGGTTATGCCTGCTGTTGTTCATGTTATATATTAATAATTTAGCTGACAGTATTAGTGGAAATCTCAGACTTTTCACACGTGATGCAGTGAGTTATGAAGAAATTATATTCGGTAGAAATAGCACTAAAACCGTATCCAGTTAAATCACATCAGAATTGTGAAAGGCTGGCAATTAGTTCCTAACGGAGAAAAACGCAAAGTTACACATTTACAAAGCGTAAGTGGTGTGATATCTTTTGATTACTAGATTAATGAGTCACAACCAGAGTTAATTATGCCGCTGAAATATTAGGTTGGTGCTTAAGATTGTATCGGTTTTGTTTTGCATGTTGGTGTCTGAGTTCACATAATTGTAATCATTTCGTCATTTGGAGATAGTGAGTGGAGCTGTGAACGCTAGAAAATCGAATGCCAAGAGAATATATCAGAACATTTCCGACATATTCTGTTTGAATTCAATAGAGGAGTGACAGCAGCGGATGCAGCTAGAAGCATTTGTGCCATGTACAGGGATAATGCCATTGGACAGAGCACAATAAGAAAATGATTTTCTCATTTTAAGGAGGATCGTTTTGACATTAGTGATGCCCACATTCAGGAAGACTCTATGGGTTTGCTGAAGAGTGTTTAAACGCATAAACCTCACAATGATTCATGTTAGTGTAACGAGAATTGGCAAGCATGACGAATTGTGATCATTCCATCATTGTGTGAAATTTGAATGCAATGCGAAAGGTTAAAAAATCTGTTGTATGGGTATCACATGCTCTAAACCGGAATCACAAAAATCAGCATGTGCATCTATGCTTACTCATCATCAATTGGCTTGTGAACACCGGCGACCATTCCTATCCCGTATCGTTACTAGTGATGAGAAACAGTGGATTCATGCTAGCACATGGAAAAGAAAGGAACGGTTGAGCCCAAACTACGCAGCAACTCCGCGTACAACATCCTGTGCACATCCAGAAAGTATAGTGCTACGCATCTTGTGGAACAGCAACTGTGTGTTGTACTACAAAGTGCTTTTCTGAGATATAACCATCACTGCTGACATTTATTGTCAACAGCTGAGACATCTTACAGACACAATCCAAGGACAACCACCGGAAGGACTGCGTGAAGTAATGCTACTCCACAATAATGCCTGCCCACATTCTGCTAGACTGACAAAAATCGTATTGCAGGAGTTGCGTTGGGAAGTCATTCCACATTCACCTTATTCACCTGATGTTACACCCTCAGTTTTTAGACTTTTCTGCTCTCTATGAAACAACCTTCACAAAACTTCCTTTCCAGATGAAAATGTGCTCCGAACATGGTTCAGCGAGTTCTGCACCTTAAAATCACATGATTTTTATAATTGCATAATAGAAGAGTTACGCTAGATTTGTCAGGTTATTGTAAGAAGTGAAGCAGAATATATTATTAATGACTAAAGTCTGTGTTACACGTATGTGTTGTGTTTATTAAACTTATTGAAAAACACTACGAACTTATGCACCAAGCTAATATTTGGGAGTAACAGTGTGGAGATTTGCAGTGGAATGAACACATAGGCTCAGCTGTAAGTAAAGAAAATTGAAGGCTATGATTCGTTTGTAGTGTATCAGGTAACTACAGTTTGTTTGCACAAGAGATTTTATATTAAACCTTTGTACTGCCCTTACCTGTATACTGCTGTAGTGTTAGGGACTCATATTGGGTTGGATTAACCAGGGCATGTAGTGTACACAGTGAAGCAATGTGGGAATGGTCACAGGCTTGTTTGTCTGATGAGAGAGTGTGACAGGAATAGCGAAACATTTTAACTGGTAGATACTTGAATAAAGAGGACATAGATTTCATGATAACCTGTATGGAAACTTCAAGAAGCTTCTTTCAGGCAGAAACTGGAACTATCCTTCAAACCCTTACAGTATCCATGGTATGGGGCTTGTGCAATAAAATCAGGTGAATAACGGATCGCAGATTGGCGTACAAGCTGTCACACATCCTACATTCCATATGTGAATGGAATGGGTAGGAACCTTAATATGCATTGCAATAATAAGTGTCCTCTGCCACAAACTTCAGACTGTGTAGAGACAGCTTGGATTTAGAAGCTGCCGCTGCTGCTGCATTAGCGAGAGTGTTCCATGATCTCAGAGTGGATCTTTCACTCTGCAGCAGAGTGAATACTGATTTGAGACACCCTGGCATATTAAAACTGTGTGCCAGACCAGAAAATGAACCCATATGCCTTTTATGTGCTATACGTTTACTGGCAGGTATCCAGGTACAACTCATCACACAGCAGAGTGAGTTTCTGACAGAAGTAAAGCTGTGACATTGGTTTGTGAGTCATGCCTGGATAGCTCAGTGAGCACAATGTTTTAATATCCCCCATGTTTTCAAAGCCGAAGAATGCCCTACTTGTTCCAAAAATTTCTAGAGACATGGGGGTTGGGTTATTTTGAGGGAAGAGACCAAACTGCGATGTCATCGGTCTTCTGGAGACATGTTTCCTGTTGTTGGTAATGAGATTTTGTTGCTGGAGATGATTTTATGGCAATATTCTTTGCTGTTTCCATACATTCTGAATTCACCTTGATGTGAAATAATTTGCTACAGTAGCCTGAACGAACCCAGCACCAACGTTGTTTCTGCACTACGATGGGTGTTTGAGAAGTCCATGCAAAAATAAAACCTACTTAAATGTTTGGGGTAAACCTTTTTTATTTTTCGATATAGTCTCCTTTTAGACTTATGCAATTTGTCCAACGTTGTTGTAATTTGTTGATCCCTTCTGAATAATATCATTTGTCCAAGTCTGCAAAATAGCTGTTAGTTGCTGCAGTCACCTCCTCATTTGAATCAAATCTTTGTCCCACCAGCCATTTCTTCAAATTGGGGAAGAAATAATAGTCCGAGGGAGCCAAGTCTGGAGAATAGGGGGGGAATCCTGTTTCCATTAATTTTGCGACCACAACTGCTGAGGTGTGTGCTAGTGCTTTGTCATGATGGAAAAGGATTTTTTTGCGGTCCAATCGCAGGCGTTTTTCTTGCAGCTCGGTTTTCAAACGGTCCAATAACGACGAATAACATACACCTGTAATAGTTTTACCCTTTTCCAGATAGTCGATGAGGATTATCCCTTGCGAATCCCAAAAGACACTCGCCATAGCCTTTCCGGCCGAAGGAATGATCTTCGCCTTTTCTAGTGCAGATTCTCTCTTGGTACCGTCTTGTTTAGATTATTGTTTGGTCTCAGGAATATAATAATGTATCCATGTTTCATCCACAACGAAGAAACGACGGTTGAAGTCCTGCAGATTCTTCCTGAACAGCTGCGAATAATCCTTGCAACACCTCACGCGATTCCGTTTTTGGTCAAGCGGTAGCAATCTTGGAGCCCATTGCGGATAGCTTTCTCATGTACGAATGTTTATCCAAAATATTATATACCCATTCATTCGAGATGCCCACAGCACTAGCAATCTCACGCACCTTAACTCTTCTGTCATCCATCACCACATTGTGGATTTTATAAATGGTTTCTGGAGTCGTAACCTCCACAGGGCGTCCAGAATATTCAGCATCACTTGTGCCCATATGGATACTCCAAAAATTTTGAAACCACTTATAAACTGTTGTAATCGAAGGTGCAGAGTCACCGAATGTTTATCAAGCTTCTCTTTAGTCTCCTGAGGCGTTCTGCTTTTCATAAAGTAACGTTTAATTACCACACAAAATTCTTTATCGACCAATTTTTGACAATCACTCGACTTCCTTGATTCACACGAATGCCAAACACAAAGAAATAGACCAATACGACTGACACTTGGTGCGCGTTCTTTCCAAAGATGCAACTAACTAAACACGACCGTGATACGCTCCAGTGGTGCCATCTCTCGGACTTTGCACAGACTTTTCAAACGCCCCTTGTACACTGCCATTTATTAAACTGCTTGATGTTACACTGAATGTCAATAAAAGAAAAGGAAAATGTACAATAGAATAGTCAGCAGCAACAGACAAGTTTGTGCTGTTAAAACAGCACCTGAAATCTGTTTCACAGACTGAGTAGTTACGTAGAATGTACACAAATAATCTGACGAGAGTCCAGTCACTTCATAATGTCATCACTGCAGTTAATATAAGATGATCTGACCAGTAAACATTCAGAGATTGCAGGTTGATGCAGAAATTGAACCAGTGCTTCTGGTGCTAATTACCTAACAAATTCTAAGTTGCCTGTGGAGATGTCCAAGAGACAGAGAATGACTAAAGAAGATGGCAGCCTGCATATGCTTTTTCTACCAAAGGTACCACCTTTACACCATCCCATCTACAGTCTGCAGAATGCAGTGGCAAGATCAGTAGTGGGATGACGCCTTGATCCTTCTCCTCAAATACAAAGTAGCAAGTGTTGCTCTTTGATGGGATTTGATGTCCTTATCACTCCTTAGCTGGACATTGTGATTACTAAATCAGGTGTTAAATGTTACATATTTCAGTCTATCGCAACAAACAAATATAGCTATCTGGCATGCCCTGTCAGTGAACGACCTGCCAGAAATGTGCCAATCACCCTGTAACCCTGGACACCATTATGCCATGTTAATTATTACATCTTCTGCCACACTTACAACACCTACTGACTGTTCTCAAACCAGCATATGTGGACAGAGAACAAGTTGTAAGTTTCTCACTGCTGGTCTGTCTGTGGTAGTATGTTCTGCACTACTGTCACAACACACTTAACTTCCATACCACTTGCTTTAGATTTCCAAAATTATGATCATTTTTTGTGACTTTGGTCTATTTTATGGAAACTATTGGATACGAGACTGTCACTTAGTGCAAAACAAATAGAAAGGCATGTAGTTTGGATGTAGCAAATAAATCAAAATTATATTGCCTCTTCTTATAAATGAAAGTTTGGCAATAATTTTTTGTTATTTAGGGTAGAATGAGGTACTAAGAAAGCCAAGAGATAAACACATTGTGAAAATTTTAAACAGTAAAGTAGACACCCTACATCTATTATATGACATTTCAATGTTGCCAGGTTGAACGCTGTCACCCTAGCAATAGTGGTCATTGCCACCTTGTTAACCAAAACCACAGGGCAGTCTAGTTACTGCAGTCTTTGCAGTGACCACACACTTTGCATTTACCAGGTAAGCTCTTGTTTAATTACATTAAATACACTGTATTTTCACAGTATACTTCACAGAATAATTCTCTGTGCAAAGCCATTTTGTAAGACAGATAAAGTTGTATGCAACAGTTCATTCACTCAATCAATTGTATCAAAAGGAAAATTCTCTTGTGAAAAGTATAAAACTATGAGATGGAATTGCAGGCCAGGATTTACCTTTAGTAGAAATGTCAGTACTGCTGATAGATTCATATAAAAGTACATACACTATCCTAGTTTTCATAACTAATATTTTCACCCACAGGGAGGAGAGGATAGCTTGGGGAAGGGTAAAAAAGAAAGGCATCTCACTCATATTCCAGAATGAGAAGGACACACCTGTACATCAAGAGAATATTTTGATAAAATAAAAAAGTATACCCTTGTCATCTCAGCAAGTGGATCCCTCTCATCCTGATGTCTGAGGTACTTGACCCTCCTTTTTAATCTTCCCCAGTCTACTTCTCTCTCGTTTCTGAGGGTCAGAAACTCATGGTTTTGTTTGATTCACAGCTAGATTAGGAATTTGCTCTGCTTGGTACTAGGTGTGTTTTGGCCTCATCATCATTGAAATGCAAGTCACCAAAGTGGCATCAAATAAAAAGATTTGCACAAGGCAGCCGAACTCCCCAGGAGGTGATTCCCAACCAAATATGCCATATGCACATTTTATTTTTCTTTCCTGAGGATGGAACTATTAATTAGGAAAGTTTATGTACTTTTATATGTGTCTACCATCAGTACTGATGTTTGTCCTGATTGTAGCTACTGGACACTAATTCTGCCTCATAAATTCATTCAGTCATTCACACATCATGTTCTTTAGATCCCACTGTGAATGACAGCCTTTATCTGAAACTTGTACATTATTTCTCTTTGAAGGTGTTGCACTGTAAGAGTGTTTGTACAATAAAAACGAAATGCTATGTGCTAAAAACAAGCTAAAATGTAGTTATGGTAAAAAATAATAAAAAGCTCTTTGACATATTTTGTGCTGAGAAGTATATTTGGTTGTCTTAGCTTGGAAGTCAATGTGCAAAACTTTTTTCATATCTTAACTCCCTTTAGCTTCATGGAACTATCTTTTGGGAAGAGCAACTAAAGCAAAGAAAGTGTTTACTCAGCAAAAGTCTTGTATTAATGTTACATGAAGAAGATAGTCGCTCATTCTGCTGAGGCCTCTTCAACATCTACTGGTCCTCACTCTCACTTCCCGATGCAATTGCATCTTAAAGTTATCTGTTGTAGTAAGACCAAATCAATTTCAGTTGAATTTTGACTAACAGAGCCACAATTAAGATTTGTGCTGTTATTTTGCGGGACTTTGCATTTTGCTGCAAGGATTTCTAGCAACTTTTGTGAATACCTATAACAGAAATCGGTATAAAATAAAAATGAAATTTTTTTATTATTGCTTGTGGTTTCAACAAATTATTGGACTGTCTATGTTCAACTACTGAAGAAATTTGCAGCACTTTTGTTGTTTTTACCACCATCTTAGCCCATGTAAGCAAAAATGATATACTCATATATAGGAGTTCATTGATAGTTAATTATTACAAAAGTTCACATAATTAGTTTATTTTATTCATTAAATTATTTATTTATAGTTCTGCAGATATGTATTACTAAAGCATTTTTAAGTCTGTCATGAAATATGCCATGAGCCATTGATTGATAATGAAGGTAGCATTAGGACAATCATATAAAGTCAGGATATTTTTTTAATATTCTACAGAAAACACAATCATAGCCGGTAGGTTACTAGTTTTTAGTGACCTGATGAATTTCGTTATCTACTTTGTTGATATATTTTTGAAATTAATGTCTGTTGGTGGTCTACCTAGTTTCTGCAGAAGTAAATTATAACCCATCTGTTTTTGGCTCTTTATTGGTGGTGTAATGTTTGCTGCCATTGTGAGAAAGTAATCATTGAATTTATGGCCAATTATTTGCAAGTCTCACCATTTCTACCAAAGCTGTTTTATGGGGGCTCAGCTTTATTTGGATCACTATATTCATTTGTTTCTTGTCTAATAATGTTCCAAATTGTTTTTGGCTTATTTTGGTTGTTCGATTTTCTTAGCATAGTGCATGTGATTCACTTTTTAAAAATATACTTGATGATTTTACAATACTGGTGATAACAAAGTTCCATCTCTTGACCTCAGTTTCTCCTCTGAATTAGGTAGAGTTCTCTCTTATTAGTAGAAGATAGTTTAGTCCCAGGAGCTATCCATCCCTTATTTGCTTCCGTTTGATTTGAGCCTTGCTTCTTCTAAGAGAGAATAAGACTCAAAGTTCTTCAGGAATGTATTTAAGAAAGTGTTAAATTTTTCATCTACATTGTCTGCTTTACACATTTTTCCATAGCTTTCCACCAATAATTTTTTTCTAAATACTGTAGCTGAATCATTGTTTATGATTCTTCTCTTATCTGTACCCATCTGGCCAATATTCAGGGTCTTTATAATTAAACTTTGTGCTTGAGCCAGTATAGATGGAAAACTGTTTACCATATGGGTGCCCAGTTTTATATGAATGGTGTTCAGACTGAGCACTGCAGGATTTGCATTGTGTCATGACTTACTGTAAAGTCCCAGTACTGGTACAGTGGTGTAGGAGGAATTTGGACCCCAAGGACCAAGGACATGCAGCACGAATGGCACACGTTGCAGTGGTCTGATTCACCAACATGCGATACACGCTCTGTGAGAGGGAGTTTCTTTGGACTCAACTGTTTTGATGCATGATGGAACTCCACCACACACTGCATCATGAGGTCACTTGGTGCTCCACGACACATTTGGAGAAAACCAAATCAATGACCAATCTTTCCAAACTGCGTGGCTACCAAGTTCACTGGATTTGAACCCATTTGATTTCTGGCTATGGGTTTCCTGAAGGACATGTTTCATCAACACAACACTAACACATGTGGGAGGTAGCCAACATCGCACCTGTGACGTTTTGGGCAATAGTGGAGCAGTCTCTAGACCAGTTCCTGGCTGTTATGGATGCAGTTGGTTGTCACACTGAACAACATTTGTAACCTGGAAAACATAGTGTGCAATTAACAAATTTTACCCTCTCCTGTGGAAATTGAAATGTGTTTCTTCCAGAGGTTAATTTGTTATTTAATTATAAGCACCCTCATCTTATTGTTAACAGTTGACCACCATAGTCAGAAAAACCTTTGGTTTGGTTAGGTTTTACATCTGAATGGCCAACTGTTATTGCATTTAAAAGTCAACAATTACTGACTGTTGCTAATGGCTGCTTCTCTTTGTGAGAGTTTATCTTGGGTCATTGCTCGTTGGGTTCTCCTTCATAAAAGGAACTGAAAAATTTAATCACTGTATGAAATAATGAGTATATCTATACCTTTTCCAGTTCCACATTGC
Source organism: Schistocerca americana (assembly GCF_021461395.2). Classification (NCBI taxonomy): domain Eukaryota; kingdom Metazoa; phylum Arthropoda; class Insecta; order Orthoptera; family Acrididae; genus Schistocerca; species Schistocerca americana. The sequence goes on from NC_060122.1 coordinate 614,099,245, forward strand.
ATGAAATACTGTTGCTTTTAAATCGAAATAATTCATCTATTTGCAGCAAAGATCCAATTTAACATCTTTATTAAGCAGAATAATTTTCATCAATTATTTACATGCCGTTTCCAGGGAATAGGCAGTGCCTGCTCTCAGGTGATGGCCAGGGGGGTGGATGATGCAGCCCAGCAAACCATACTGAAAGAACACAACACACACAGGAACTACGTGGCATCTGGACGAGAGACACAGGGAGCTCCTGGACCTCAGCCTGCTGCATCCAACATGCTTAAGCTGGTGAATATACAGAAGCAGTATACAGGCTGTACTGTCTAACTCCCAGGAAAGATGCTATCATAAAAATAATAAAGCAACAACAATATCAAAAATTTTACTGATAAACAAGCTGAGAACCATTTCATTTTACAGTACCTTCCTGTATCTTAATCCCTTAAAATTTTATGCACACTGTTTTCTGCTGTTGAGAAATCTGACAATTCCTGCATGTTTCTCTTATTTGTTTACTGATGTTAACTTTGAAGGATTTTCCAAGCAATCATCTTTGTATTTCACGGTATAATCAGTGAACTGAACGCACTTAATTAAGATACAGTTAATTAATATAATGTGGCATTTATTTTTTGATGGGCACCATAAAAATAATGATGTCTGAAAGAACATTATTTTCATAGCTACCATGTAGACATGGCTCACACATGTCACAAGTATTCTGAGATATAACACAATACTGAATAAAAGGAGGGCTGCTGAAACGAAAATACATGGAGCAGAGATGACAGGTCTTTAAAGTAATTTCTTGTCAAGTGGTAGAACTAGACATGGATGGAGGCGTAAAAGTGAGAAAGTTAGGATGGGTGGGGGCTGAGTTCTCTGCTCGAGATGAGGGTTGTGGATAGCAGCAGAGGTGAGTCCTGGTGAAGATACAACAACTCCTTACTAGTTGCTTACTAGTTCAGTACTGCTGTCTTGTGCTGCCCAGAGTGTCTTCATAATATTCCGACCTCATAGCTGCAGGCATTGGTATATGGCAAGTGGTGTGCATGCATTGTTCTGAAGGCAGAGCACTGCACTGGCATCTCTAGTGTGTGAGGCGAATTGAGACGGCAGAATGCAGCCATGCTGTGGTTATAGGTGGCCAACAGAACTTCTCTAATGAAGAAGGTCGCACAATCACATTGGCAAGGCAATGGCATTGCCCGGAGTCAAACTCTGGATTGCTGAACAGCAGGGTCTGGTGGCTAAGGCAGTGTCTACTACCTGAACTAGGCAGACATCCATCGTTTGAGTCCCAGTGGTGGCAGAGGTTACAGCAAAGAATCCTGGCTGACAAACAGCAGGTGCCTTGCATGGGCCTGCAGTGTCAAAAACGACACTGAGGTATACCAGGATTTAAATGCTCATTCTCGGTGCTGAATTCTTGGAAGGGCTGTATTTGTGAGCTACCGTGAACCATCTGGAACAGGTCAATGATCAGGGTCTGGTGTAATCGTCAGTGTGTATCGATGGAGTGGAAGTCAGTCAGGCCAGACCGGCTTCTCAGAGGCTGTCCCCAGGGCATTGACACCTAGAATGGTGTCACGGAGCTCTTGCTACTGTTGAGAGATTCTGATCAATTATGGGTGATGACCAGATGTGGCTGATAAGGTGGATTTTGACTTGATTTTGGCATTCGTGGTCTCATGACACAGGAGCTGACATCACCTGCTGTCTGACTGTGGTCTCACTGCAGTGCTGAGCTACAGCTTCTGCTTCAAGTTTCCTCATAGTTTTCTCTGCTAAAGTTTCCTCCTTTCTGCAAAAAAAAAAAAAAAAAAAAAAAAAAAATTCACTCTCGAATTTTTCTGAAATAAAAACACTAGATAAGTTACACTTTGACACCTCATATGTGTTCCTCCACTCATGGTATCACATGGTATATTATTTGTCTGCCTTTACTAGCAGATATCTACACTTTTTCACAACCGCTGAGTGGGTATGTTTTCATTTGCGCATTGGTTACATTAGTTCACCTTTATGATTTAAATATTTTTTGACACTTAGCGCAATGCATTTCAAGAATTTATTCTCATTTTAAACGGAACTTGTGCATTTGTTTACATGAATATGTATCGTGATGTTTCCATCTGTGATTTTCTAACTCTCTTGTGCCTTTTTGAAATTAGACTGCAAATAGGAAATTGGACAAAATGAATCAGTGAGTGTTTTTAAACGATAATGATGGAAATGGCACTTTTGTTTGACTACTTACAGGTATTATGCCTCCTCCACTAAATAGAATATTGCATGCACACAAATCATCACTTACACTGTTTGTTAACAAAACATGTTACAAAGATATTATGACACTATGGCTTCACAAAGAGTTTGTACACAGTCAGAGTTGTTACAATGTTATTGGATTGCATTGTGTACATATGTAGGGTTGTAAATTATTAAGTGTATTTTTGCTACTACTGACTACTAAATTATGGATTACTTTTTTCTCTAATGATGCAGTGTACATATTTATGAAAATTTTACAGGTATCATATGCAGGAGAAACATTTGATGAAATTAACTGATTCATTATCTGGTTTGTCATTGAGAATTTTTTCTCCTTGCTTTTTGTGGTATACAAAAGTTTTGAGCTCCTCCATTAAATTCATTGTGTGAGGTTTGTGGAAGTGGTGAAGCACCTTACAATACTCTTATATGCATCCAAAAGGATGTCCAGTGTTTTTTATGTATGTTGCTGTTGCTGATTTTGTAAATTGGTTATATGTGTAACAGTTGATAAGTTCACTGCATCTAATTTGAAAATTCCTACCAGTTAGCCTTTGTAGTAGCTTGAGCAACTTTTACAAGTATTTTGTATATTCTAGAATCAGAGAATTTATCTGTTTTATTGCTTAGGGTGTGGACATATTAAGTGATTATGTGCTATCTTATACAGAGTGAGTCACTAACTATTGCCACCAAGAATAATTCCGAAAGTATGATAGCAGCTGAAAAGTTTGTGGGACAAAGGTTGCATGGGACAATGGGAGCCATAATATGACGTTGGTTTTTTGTGGCTAGATGGGATGCTATAGTTTGGTACTTATTTTTTGATAGCAGCTATTGAGATGAATCCAATGATGTGTAACAGTAATGTCTATGAAGGTCAACGAAGGTCACAAAGGTGGCATGAATGTCCATTTACAGAAGGTGTTTGAAGTGATGACCATTGGTATCAACGCAGTTTTGCAATCTTCTTATCATGGATTAAGTGGTATTCCGTATCACATCAGCACTTATCGAAGCACATGCTCTGACAATTCTCTCTCACATATCATTAGTTGTAGTTGGAACGTCTTTATAAACAATGTCTTTTACGAATCCCCACAAGAAAAATTCAGAGGCGTCAAGTCTGGTGAATGATCCGCCCATGACACATCTCTGTGTCTAATCCAATGATTTGGTAATTGCCTCTGAAACTCGTTTCTAGCCATCAGTGAAAAATGTGCTGGACACCTATCATGTTGACACTTCATTCTGTTCCCTGTTCTTAAAGGTATTTCTTCCAATAACAGACCTAATGTTTCTTGCAGGAATGTGGTGTGCTTCCTACCATTAAGATTTCCTTTGATGAAATAGGGGCCTATAATTCTGTCCTCCAGAATCCCACACCATACATTCACTAACCATGGGTTTTGATGTTCAGCTTGCCACAGCCAGCATAGATTTTCAGTTACCCAATAATGCATGTTATGCAAATTAACATTTCCGTGGTTTGTGAATGTAGCCTCATCAATAAATAAAATGAAATTCATAAATGTGTCATCCCTCTGAATCTGAGGTTGAGCCCATCAACAAAATTCAATGTGACACATACAATACGTACCAGTTAATTCTTGATGGAGATTGAAATGGTAAGGATGATATTTATGGCGATGCGGAACACGAGCAACACTAGTCTGGCTCATGCCAGATTCCCTTGTGATCTGGCATGAACTAACACAACGATCTCAAACCACAGTGGCAAGAGCACCAATTTCCGTTTCTCGTTAATAAGTGCTTTGCCAGATATGTTTCCAATGCATAAAAGATCCAGTTGTTCTCAATTTATCATACACATATTTAAATATACGACGTGTAGGGTGAGCACGCTCAGGATACCTTTCAGCGTATGTCTCTAGGTCTCACTGAATTTCATTGGCATTCTCCATAAATGAGAAGCATATCGACTTGTTCTTCGAAGGAATACATCATTCACATCCGCTTGATTCGACGATTCTAGTCTTACCGTTCCTATTTGTGTTGTTTTGTGAAACTGTCAAATGGTGTTCACATGTGAATAGCATGTTAGATGGGTACGCCATATTCTGCGAAAACTTACTATTTGCACGATATACGAGAGAGAACTGTCAGACATGTGCTTCGATAAGTGCTGAAGTGATAAGGAATACCACTCAATCCATGATAAGAAGATTGTAGCACTTCATTGATACCTATGATCATCACTTTGAACACCTTCTGTAAATGAACGTTCATGCCAGCTTTCTGACCTTCATTGACCTTCAAAGACCTTACTGTTACACATCATTGGATTCGTCTCGATAGCCGCTATCAGAAAGTAAGTATCAAACTATAGCGTCCCATTTTTTAAAAAAAACAAAGTTGACCTTCATATCTCTGATGCAACCCCACCTAGAAACAAAAAAACCAACGTCATATTATGGCTCTCATTGTCCCTTGCAACATTTGTCACACAAACTTTTCAGCTACTGTCATACTTTCGGAGATATTCTAGGTGTCAATAGTTAGTGACTCACCTTGTATATCATGGCTGTAGCTTCACAATGTTCCTAACAAGCATATTATAGACTATATACATGCAGAGTTTGGCAACAATAGTTAATAGTATACTGTAATTGAAAACCTTACTTTCAGGTATGGGACACTGAACTGGCAACTGTTGCTCAGCGGTGGGCTGATCAGTGTACTTCTGGTCATGATACATGCAGACGTGTGCGTAAGTATAAATATAAGCTCAGGCACTGGAAGGCTGTATATTTAATTTTATTTATTATTATTGGTCTCAAGTATGACGACACACATACATGATTTGTGCAGTATGTTCAACAACGTTGTATGCAATATATGTCTGGTTTGGAATATAAGTCTAGTTATGGAATTAAATTAAAACACAAACCCTATATTTGTTTAACAAATACCAAAATCATAGTCTACAAAGAAATGTGTTATGTGCCAGGAGCAGATTGGCACAAGAGACAAAAATAACAGAGGTCTTAGCCCACTATTTCCTGCATCGAAACTTAATTTATTGAGCAGTTGCACTCACAGTGATTGTAATAAAGCCAACTAGTAACATTAAAGAGTAGTAGAGACTCTTTGCTAGTTCCTTACTAGACAAGATTTCTTCAAAACTTAATAACCCTAATATTCTGTGTCTTTTACCCCCAATGCTTTGCACTAGAAGATTAGGTGTGCCGTGGCTTCATCCCTCTCACCACATAGTCTATGCTTAGGGGCTTCATTCTTTATACCCATTGTGTGTAGGTGTTTCTTAAAGTTCCCATGGCCAGTCATTAATAATAACATGATTTTAATCTGTGTCCTCTTCAGGGTTACAGAACTTCTCTGGAAAGATGGTCTTGGAATTATAAGTTTGCCATTATTTTGTTTTTGGATCTTAGCCCAATATTCTACATACTGCCTACTAAACCAGCTATGTAGTTTTGATTTTAGCATTGTCTTAGTGATGGTTAGGACAGGTTCTGGTCCAATAAATGGAGTCTTCACACCTGTCCTGGTCAGCCTGTTATCTTGTTCATTCTTGCTAGTTATTAAGTGACCACGGTCCCATGGCAGGTTTACCTTGTTGCTATCCATAGTTTCACAAGGACATCATGGCATTCTCCTACAGTCTTTTATCTTGTTGCAGGGGCTGATAAAGGTTTCAGTGCTGCTTGGCTGTCTGAATAAATACAGATGCTATGATCCTCGCAGCACCTACGCAAACTCTCCTCTATGCACTCTCTGATAGGAGGTATCCTCCCCTGGAATACTGTGGTCAGCTTCCCCACAGAAAGTGCTCTTTATAGTCGAGTTTGTTCCGCACGCACCACAGCCTCGCTACCTACGTCTGTTGTTGACCCATCAGTAAACCATCCTACGTCTCCTCAGTGATGTTGTGGTTTGTTCTTCCCCTGCTCTCCACTTCCAACTGTTACCCTGGAGGTTTATTGAAGAAGGTGGAAAGTATTGTGTGATCAGCTGACATTTCCACAACAACCTATATCTATCACATGCACTATACTGGCGTGGGATTCTGGATATCCTAAAGGTATCCAGTTATTTCCAGTTTCTATTCTGTATGCCACTGCTACTTTCTCCATTGTAACCCAAAGGTGTAATGAGGGTGTTGTAATGTCTCTTGCAGCGGTCTCTCCACGATATTTTCAGAAATTTTTATAAATTGTATAACTCAGTACATATCTCGAAATATCTCTTCTTATCTTACCGATTCCTAAACTTTAACATACGATGATTATCAATGCAAAGTAGTTTCAAGCCCTATTATTCCTTGGAGCGTACATTTACTCCATGGAATAGCTTCTCTGCTATCTATGTTTTCTCTTATGAAAAGAAGGATTCATATCTTGTCGATTAGCTGTGATAGAAGGAAGATGTATATATATGTATTGTTGAGCTAGTCGCCATCTTGATGAGATTCTGTATGAGAAGGAATTTAATACATGAACTAAACTAAAGTAAGTGTGTTCGCGTATTATTTAACTGATTATTATTGGCAGTGTCTGCTTATTACGCTGTGTTGCACGGGATCAGTGGGGAACGTCTGATTTACACTGGACGAACCTCAATTTTGTACGCTCAAGATATCCAGTTTATTACTTTCAATAAATGGGCTAACACGGTCTTACCAGCAGATCTCCGGTCTTCCCCATGTGATCACCGAAAGTTAATAATTATTACAAATGTTTTCAGGAGATCGACTGACGATTTTCGTCGCACCGAGACTTCAAAATTGCTTCACTGCCTTATGGAATTTAAGTTAAGCTCAATTTAATCAGGATAGAACAGTACTGAACTGCGTGAATGTGATAAGCCTGCTTTGTGAATGAAAATTCCCTTAATATACGCATGTTTTTTACTATCCTGATCAGTGAAGCTAAATCAGGCCGGTGTGAGAGAGGTTTTTAAATTTCAGATCCCACAAAAAATATTAAAGTGTGTCCAGCATGGTCTCCACCCCAGCAGTGGGCATGCTGCCAATTCCTCTTGTTATGGCTAAGCTGGTCAGTCTCTGCACCTTGCAGAGCCCCTTAGTAGCGTTCTTCTGCTCTACTTTATTCCACCATATTGTAGCCCCACAAATTACAATAGCTCTTATTACAGAGGTGTGTATCCACCACTCATGGGTTTTTGCCCCAGGTTTTACGACCCTTCTAGGGCTCATAAGAGTACCTTTTACCTTGGAGCATATATTCCTTATGCGAGGGGTCTATGATAGTTTCAATCCATGGCTATGTCTACATATTTCATTACTCCTTCTACTGGTAGAATTTTGTCAAGAAGCCTGATAGTCCAGTCTGTGTACTGGATATGCTTCCTTGTAAATGGCTGGCTGCTGTGGCCGAGCAGCTCTAGGCGCTTCAGTCTGGAACCGCGCTGCTGCTACGGTCGTAGGTTCGAATCCTATCTTGGGCATGGATGTGTATGATGTCCTTAGGTTAGTTGGTATACGTAGTTTTAAGTCTAGGGGACGGATGACCTCAAATGTTAAATCCCATAGTGCTCAGAGCCATCTGAACCTTGTAAATGGTACTATAACAGTTTTCTTGGGACTGACTCTTAAATCTTGCTTCCTGCACCAGCTTTGCACATTGTGCTATTGTTCTAACACTACCAACGTAGTTTGAAAAAGCAGTACTAGATTCAACAGTAGTGGGGACTAAATCTCATCTTGCACACTCCCTATGATGGTGTTGATCACCATTTTCTGACTCATTATGGTGGCTTCTATCTTTCTTCTGCTCAGCATGGTCTTCACCTACCTTCATATGGTGGTATCGGTACCATGTTATTCTGCAGCTCTAACCTAGTATTCTTAGGTTGTATAGCCAAAATCCTCCTTGAAATCGAGCAAGATGAAGAGAGCAATTTCCAGAAAGTGTAGTTTTTTCCAGCTTCCAAGCAAATCAGTAAAGTGCTGTATCACATAATTTGTATAGCTGATTGTATGTGTTGCCTTAAATGTAGAAGAACTTCAACTAACACCTTTTCCCTAATGTGTACATGAACCAGTTTTTCTAATGTTGTTAGAAGAAAGAAGGACAGATGATTGGTCTCATATCCTAAGCCACGATATGACCAATTCTCCCTGGCTTCAGAATCATAAAAACTCTCACTGTTCTCCCGGCATTACAAGTAATTCTTTCTATTAGGTTGACCCTAAACTGTCTACACAGGAATCTAGTTAATCCCTTTCCTGCTTGTTACAGAACAGCTGGAAAGATTCAGTCTGGTCTGATGATTTGACATTCACTGGTAGGTGTCCTTTGATTACCTGTAAATCAGTCCCTCCCAGGCATTGACTCTTGGCCAGAGTGCTTTGAGTCCTGTGGAGAACATGCAGCATCTCATTCATTGTCCTTGTAGGTTCACCCTCTTCTTTCTTAGAGTACATCCTACATTAGTTAATTTTGTGTTTTTTCAGGATCCCACTTTCAAGATGTCAAACTTGGACAGTGTCTTGGCTCAGTGTACAAGTGTTCTCAGTACCCCATTTTTCTGTGTCAGGTGGTAGCTACTTTAAGCCTCTAGATATTTGTCGGTGTGTGTTGGTTTCCTATACACACTTTGGCTTAATGTGCCGCCTGTCTTCCTTTTCACCAGGACATCTAGGAATGGGACTTAATGTTGGGGTGTCTCGAGTTCAGATGGTCAAGGACTCACCCAGTCTTTTCCAACCAAACAAGATCAGGGCAGTCCTTGAAATGGTAAAAGTCAATCTGGGGTTAAAAACCTGCTATCTACCATATACCATGTGAATGTGGTATGTCTTGCATCGGTCAGACCACCATAAGAGGTGAAATAAGATGTAAAAAACACCAAAGGCATATCAGGCTACGACAGGCCACTAAATCAGCTGTATCAGAACATTGCCTGTAATTTGAACACGCCAGGCATTATGATAAAACAAGGATCCTGGCTCAGACCCCAGATTTTGGGGTAGTGTGATTACTGAATCTATTGAAATCAAGATGACAGAGAACCGCATCGACTGGGAAGCAGGATATAAGCGCAGTATGGTGTGGAATCCCGCTTTATAATTGCTAAAGAAATAACAGAAAAAAGTTCCCTTCTCTGGCAACTAACCTCAGACAACCAGGGACGTAATTAAAGTGATCGAATCTCTTATGGGGCGCCAGGCGGCTACTACCTCCTTGGGAGACAATTGTGGCGGTCATGGACAAGAGAGGAAACAACATCAGCCACCTGAAACCTCAGGCACCATACATCCTAGAAGCAGACACAGTACAGAACTCCAGACGGCGACCACCACCACAAGAGGTTGCTGCGGCATGCACGGACAGAATATACAATTCCCAAAGCAGCCTGATTCGGCAGGAAGCGCACCTTGTAGGGGCGCACCGAATCTATAAGCCAAGAAGTGACAGGGGCATGATAGAAAGACGGAGCGGTCGCCAACAGCATGAAAAACGCCTGCAGGGTGTCGAAAGTGCTGGGAACACGCCAAGCGGCAGCGCACCTAGAACGGAACGAAGAAGGAACGCCTAGAGATAAATAGCACCGCCAGAAACGGTCGCAGCGGGCACGGACGGCATAGGGAACACCAGACAGATAAATACGGTACACGGTCAGCTTATTGGCCAGTCGCAGGAAACAATTGACGAAGACGCCGAGTTACGACGTCGGAATATTGTGTTGGGAAGACGCAGACCACCGGCAGTACCGGTACGTCCGATTCCATGAGATGCTAACTCAGCGATGTATTACATGGCAGTGAAAAAAATAACATTAAATTAAGCCTGCTGATTATCTTTTAATGTATTGAGCTAAAAAGCTGCTAATTCCCTGTGCAAGTTGAATCAAATACACAAAACGAGATTTCTATTAAGGCAACACAAAAACCTTTGGTAAAAATTAATAGTTTTCTAAAATTTTAGAGTTAATTATATTTGTTAGCAAACACAAAAACAGAGTTAATTTACAATAAAAGTAGATAATATATGGGGCTACTCCTCTTTAAGGGGAAACTAGATGTAATACAATATTATGTTAGAATATCTACTACAGTAACTAAATCACAAAAGCCGATTTACTACAAATTACTCTTATACTATGCAAAGGACAGTGGTAGCTTCCGAAAATTCTCAAATATGTTTATTTGCGGTGACATACGATGGAATTCAGGGGTGACGTATTTTTTGACAGTAGCTGTGAACCACAAAGGTTGATTTGCTACATAGTAAGTTACGTATCCAAAACACTTGTAACGGTAACTCTCGAAAATATAGTTTTTAAGTGTTCGAAAACTATCAAAACCCCTATTTCTCACGTAATTATACAATGAAATTAGAGGAAGATTGGTTTGAACGAGTAAAGGACTACTGTTCTCAAATTTTTAGGAGAGCGCAATTATGTCTGAGCCTACAATTAACAGTACAGGTATATTGCGGCACTCGCAAGTGTTTGAAATTTCATTATACATCACAATACAAAGGGGTATTGATACAGTCAATGAAAGATTTAAAGATTATTCAGAAGCGATGCGTACAGTAAAACATGCGAATATAGAACCTCAGATCGGCACATGAAACATATACAGCACCAACAAGGCACGTCTTCTGCCTGCTGCCGCAAACAAAAGCAATGCATATGTTCTTTGTCCTTACTTTCTTGCAAAGAACTAGTAGACGGAGAAACACACGCACACACCAATGGGTGTCCTTACAGTCCACTACTCAGTTCCTGTTTTATCCATATCGTCATACTAAGCATTTATATGGTTCAAATGGCCCTCAGCACTATGGGACTTAACATCTGAGGTCATTAGTCCCCTAGAACTTAGAACTACTTAAACCTAACTAACCTAAGGACATCACACACATCCATGCCCGAGGCAGGATTCGAAACTGCGACCGTAGCGGTCGCGCTGTTCCAGACTGTAGCGCCTAGAACCGCTCGGCCACACAGGCCGGCAGCATTTATATAACTTTACTGATTTTATGTAAGCTGTTTATATGTAGGAAAATTTAAATACGTGTAGGCCTGTATTAGAATATGTGTTAACCAAATTTTTGCTCTCAGACTACAAACCTTTTTATAGATTGTAGAAGGCTTGACTTATAATAAACCCTTGTACTTTGTTTTTGAATGTCTGGGAATTTCTAGTTTCCTGCTTGATAGTATATGGTTCTATTTTTCATTAAAAAGTATGTAGCAAAGATAAAATAAAGTAACATTGTCAGATTGTTTATTATTCAAATATTTAAAAAAATGCTGATATCAACCCAGTAGCTACATTGCATTAACATTCAACTCAAAAACATTTTTAATGGTAATTTTATAAGAAAAGCTACAGTTTTGAGATACAATTGCATGATAAATTCCTGCAAGTTTTTTCATGTCAGATGCTACATTTGCAAAAATATTACCAAGAAAATTTCATTTTCCACATAACTGCCAACTATTTCATCTCAGCACTGTTTTGTATGACAAAGTCCTTTAACTAGAAGAATATTGTAATTGAATGGCAATTTTTTTCTAATTGAAGACAGTAATACATCCTGTAAATTAGGCTTTTGGACTTTTATAGTTGTTACCTTCTTGAATTCCATTTGTTACAAATCCAGCTAGTCGAGTATGCATCGCATATGTCCCGTCTTCTATCAATGCCTTTCTACAGATTTCTCCATGCACTGCCTACCCCCAATCCCTCCTCTCTCGCTCACACACATGAACTCATCCACACTCCACTCCCCCTCGCCCTCCCTGTATCCCCTCCCCAACACATACACACATGTTTTTTTCCATGTGTCAGATGCTACCACTGTTACTTTCAAAGAATGTCTGCATCTCTGGCTGTTGGTACACGTTCATTAAATTATCAATGTTGTAAGGCAAGATTTCTCCTTGTTCAGGGCAGAGCTGTGAATGAATAAACTCATTGTCATCATAGAGTGTCATCTGTAATTTTTTTAATGGGCAACACAAGATTTTGCTCATTACTTACATTTCTAAAATACGAATTAAGTCATAATAAAACTGAAAGAGAAGACGATAATCAATAATAAAGTTAGTAACATGCTGTATTGCTTGAACACCAAGTCTGTTTAGCAGTAGCAAACAAAAATGTTAACTGACACCTGAAACACCTGAGAATGAATCAAGTTGCATTAAAAAATGATAAAATAAAGGACATTAGAAACACTGACTGTTGAGTAAAATATGGTCTTTATGTTTTTCCACTAAACTGCAGTAATAAAATTATGTTGTTAATCCTGTTTCTCATGTCAGATAGTAGCTCGTCTGTTGTTTATGTTCTTGCCCCAGTTGCACCATATGACTTCTGTAATAATAACCTTTTATATTGTTTCAGCACGATTTTCTGCTGTAGGCCAAAATGCACATCAGTCTTGGACTACAGGACCACTACAAGGAGCTCAGTGGAATAATACTGTACAGTCTTGGTATAATGAAGTTAACGACTTCAACAAAAATAATGTCAACAATTATACGTAAGTGTGTTAATCCACACTGGTATAATATATACATTGATAAGGCATGTTTGATATATGTATTTCCTAGAAGATCATTTACACACTGAGGTCAGAAGAGTAAAAGCAGCATGGATTCATATCCTGATTAGCATAATTCTATTCCTTTTTCTTCAAAGTTATGTCTACTTTTTGCCTCATTAACATACATGGAATCTCTTAACCTTATGTTTCATATTGATTTTGAATTGTTGTTTCTATCAAGGATGTCTAAATATCTAATTCTAAACGTTTATCAAATTCACTTTTTGCAGTGACTGAGCTATGACAATCCAGGAAAGTTGTCAAGGTCAATTTGTACTCAGAACCATGAGTTTAGTGAAGCTCAAAACACAAAGTGTGGAATGTATATTGAAAAGATGGGTTAGACTCCTTAGGAGAGTGGGATATTCATTGCAATGGACAAAAATATTGTGTCTATCAAGGATGTTGACCCAATTGTCACCAAAGGCCAGTTACACACTTCCGTCCACATTAAACCTACCAACAAACAGCACATTTTGATAGTTGCCATTCTTTCCACGTCAAACATTCCCCGCCATACAGCCTTTGCATTTGAGGCAAAGATATTTGTTTGGATGCAGATTCTTTACAGCAATACACCACCATTCTCACCTCAGCCTCACTGTGCATATTTATCCCAGCAGTCTAACTCAAAAGCAGATATCCAGGGCCATCACATCCAATCCTGGTAATGCTGATCCCTCCAAAAAACAGCTTCAGAGCACACCACTGGCGACTCAGTATTATCCAGGTCTGGAATGTATTAATCGGTCAGCACTGTAATTGGCAAAGCATATACTATCAAAGGCAGAGCCACTTGTGAAACAACCCGTGTCATATACCAGCTGTTATGTAAACACCATTCAGCCTTTTACATCGGCATGACTACCACCAAATTATCAATTAGGATGAATGAGCATAGGCAGAGGATGTGTACTGGCAACATGCAATGTCCTGATGCAGAGCATGCTCTACAACATGACAATTGTGACCTCAGTGCCTGCCTTACCACACGCACCATCTGGATTCATTCCCCAGACACCAGTTTCTCAGAATTCTGCAGGTGAGAACTAGTGCTACAACATTTCCTTGGTTCTCACCACCCACCTGTCCTTAATTTACGTTAATGTCTTCTGCCTCAGCATTTCTTCACAGTAACTACTCTTTTCTTCACTCCATTTTATTTTTCTACATCTTTAATTGTCTTACCCATCAATTTTTCACTAACACCCTTTCCACCTCTGTTATGTACAATGCACCTAGCTTTTTAGTCTTATTAACTCATGCACGATGTTTAAGCAGTAATCTCTGTCTTGCATATTACCCTATCATCCACCTTTAAGCTCTCAGGTTTTTAAGTCTCATCCAATGCAGTTCCCAACAATCAGTCTTTCCTTCTCATCCTGTGCAGTAAGCCTCCCCTGACCTGTAGTTCTGGGTGACTTTCCTGAAATCCACCCCTTTTCCTAGACCTCTCCAGTCCATTTCCTTCACCCCTCTTTCTTTCCCTTCAACCGTTCTGCCTAAAGAAGGAGCCACTGGCTCCAGAAGCTTGCCTAATTACAACCCTCTTTTATATGCATGTTGTGCCACTGCATGCTGAGTAAATTTTTTGTCTATCCAATTTAAATATTTTGTCAAAAATGGCTCAAATTGAGTCTGACTGCAAAGTAATATGTACAAAACTAACAGGTCTAGGTGAATTCTAGTTAATAATCCAATTATTTTACTGGCCACCTCATTCTGCTGTAACAGTTGCAGAAACATTTTAAAAAAGTTTGCTCTCAGTAACACAGAAGTACCCTAATTATGCAATAGTGGCTGGATGCAACTTTAACCTACAAGTTATAACCTGGGACATCTATGGGTTCATTGCAAGTGCTATAGACAGACAGTCTTGTGACATAGTACCGAATACATTTTCCAAAATCTATCTTAAGCAGGTAGTTATACAAGCCCCATACAATGGAAATATTTTAGACCTGGAGCTATGGACAGACCTGACTGACCTTATCAACAGTGTCTGTGTAGAGACAGGGATTAGTGATCAAAATGTTATCATAGTGGCAATGGTTTCTAAGGTTAATAAATCCCTCAAGAAGGCTAGGAGAGCTTTTTTGTTGGAAAGGGCAGATAAGCAGTTGTTAGTATCCTACTTAGACAATAAGCAGACATCATTTAGTTGCTGTGTTAAGGATGAAGAGGGATTATGGGCAAAGTTTAATTTGTTTGTAAATCATGATCTGGAGAAGTAAATTATGAGTAAGTGTATTAAGGATGAAAAAGACCACCTGTGCTTTCATAAAAGAATTCAGAAAATGCTGAGAAAACAGAGATTGTCACATTCTCTGTTGAAGAGTGAATGCCTATAGAAAGAATGATGCACGAAGCATACAACTTCCAGTATCATACCTATGTGAAACATCTTGCCAAGAACGCAAGAAAATTCTGGTCCTCCCCAAAACCACGAAGTGACTCTAAGGCTTCTGTTCAGTCAGTCCTCAACAAATATGGTGTGGCAGTAGAAAGCAGCAAAACGAAATCTGAAGTTGTAAATTTTTCATTTAAAAAAATTAGTCACGTAGGACCCTCATACTGACATCCAATCATTTGACCCTCACACAGAGTCCAGTGTGGAGGACATAGAGATAAGCATCCCTGGTGTTGAGAAACAAGTGAGAGATTTGAAAATAAAGTCACCAGATGTGGATGGAATCCAAGTTCGATTTCATGGGGAGCACATCATTGGCCTCTTACTTAGCTTGCATTTATAGTGAATCTCTCACCCAGTGCAAATGTAAAAATACAGATGAAAAAACAATCCTGTAATGTTCAAATACAGTATTAGTGAGGCACTGCCTGGCATAGTCGCTTTGACTAAATATCTAGGAGTAACAGCAATATGAAATGGAATGAGCATGTAAGGTCATTATTAGGGCAGGCAAGTGATCAGCTTAGTTGGGAGAGTTTTAGGCAACTGTTGTTCATCTACACAGGAGATCGCATGCAGAACAAGTAGTGCAATCCATTCCCGGGTGCTGCTTGAATATTTCGGATCCTTACAAGGCCAGATTAAAGGAACACATCAAAGCAATTCAGAGTTGTGCTGCTAAATTTGTTACTGGTAGGTTTGATCAGTATTACAGAGGTGCTTTGTGATCTCAGATGGAAGAAAGATGACATTCTTTTCATGACTCACTATTGACAATATTTAGAGATCCAGCCTTTGTGGCTGACTGTAGAATGATTCTGCTGCTGGCAATGTACATTTTGCATAAGGACTATAAGAGAGAAATTAAGGTTCATACAGAGGCATATAGACATTCGTTTTGGCCTTGCTCCATTAACAAGTGGAACAGGAAAGGGAATGACTTGCAGTGGTACAAGCTACCCTCCACCATGCACTATATGGTGGCTTGTGAAGTAACATGTGTAGGCATAAATTTCGTTTGTGTCTTGTGACACTCCTGCCCATTACTGTAAAATTGTACGTATGAGCTACAAAATTGACGGTATTTGTTCTAGAAGGCCATATTGACAACTGGGGCAGAATTTCTTAAAATTTAGTAACTGATATCTATAATTTTGTCCTGCTGTCTCATTCTTAAACTGGTTTATAAGTGATCTGGATGTAACTGAAACTCAAATTCTAAATAGTCTTATTCAGCTAAACCATTTCTTGAAATAGATAAGAACCTCTCATTCTGAAAACCAGACTGTGTGAATTTCTGTTTGTTTGGCAGCTACTACACAATTCATAGAACTTTTTTTAAATATTCTGATTCTAGTTCTTATTGGAGTTCTCTGTCCCATTAGGACACATGTAAATTTTGTATCATTTTCATTCAATTATTTATTTGTATGCCTGACTGCCCAGGATTGTTTTAATCAAAGAGTCATAGTTAAGTGACAATGGAATATTAAGTGATGTTCACAAAGACTAAAAAAGTAAAATTCTGAACTTTAGAAAAATTGAGAGAGAATTCTGATTTAGAGCTGAGTGTATTCACAGATTTACTTGCTTAAAAACAAGTTAGGGAGAAATATTGTTTATTAGTTCACTTATTCACTTTGCTCCATAGCTCTCATCATGGTGGTCATCAACTAACAAGTGAAGGAAGACATAAACACAAATAATGAAAGGTCCGTGATGGAATAGCAACATGGAAAGACCAGACTGCTATTCACCACAAAGGGAAGGCAATGAGTCACTGACAGGCACCATGAAAAAGAAGGCTACAAATATTTAAGCATTCAGACACTGCTCCACTGTGTAAGACCTCTCTTGTTCTTTATGTATACAAATAATCTGATGGACAGGGTGAGCAGGAGGCTGCTACACTTTGCTGATGACACTGTGGTGTATGGGGAAGTGTCACTGTTGACAGACTGTAGGAGGATGCAGGATGACAGATGGAATTTGTATTTTGTATGATAAATGGCAGCTTGCTATAGGGAAATGTAAGTTAATACGGTTGGAAAAAAAGAAGAGTCCTCTAAAGCTCAAATACAGTATTAGTGGTGTGCTGCTTGATAGAGCCACATCAATTAAATATCTAGGCGTAACAATGCAGAGCAGTAAGAAATAGAATGACCACATAAGGTCAGTAGTAGGGAAGATGAAGTTTCAGCTAAGGTTTATTAGGAGAATTTTAGGAAACTGTAGCTAATGTATGAAAGACCACTTAAAGAACGTTAGTGCAACCCATTCTTGAATACTGATTGAGTGTTTTGGATCCCCCCCCAGGTCAGATTAAACGTAGACATTGAAGCAATTTGTAGGTATGGCGACAGATTTGTTTCCGGTAGATTCGATCTACATGAGAGTATTACAAAGATGCTTTATGGTCTCAAATAGGGATCTCTGGAGAGAAGAAAATGTTCTTTCCACAAAACAGTACTGAGAAAATTTAGAGAACTGACATTGGTGTCTGACTGCCGAATGATTTTACTGCCACCAATGTACATTTTGCATAAGGACTGTGAGGAGAAGATAATCATATGGAGGCATATAACAGTCATTTTTCCCTCATTCAATTCTTGAGTGGAACAGGAAAAAGAATGGCTAGTAGTGGTACGAGGTACCCACCTCCACATGTGGTGTGGTGGCTTATGGAGTAATATGCAGATGTAAATGAAGATGTGGATGTAGTTTGTATCTTGTGAGACTCCTGCCCATTACTATTAAACTGTACATATGAGCTACAGAGCTGACAGTATCTGTTCTAAGTGACCATATTGGCAACTGTGGCAGAATTTATTAATATTTAACGATTGATGTGTTCCATTTTGTCCTGCTGTCTGTTCCTTAAGCTGGATTATAAGCAATCTTGGCGAAATTTAAACTTAATTTCTGAATAGTCTTGCGCACTTGAACCTTTTGTTTAGAGAGAGTATTAATCTCTCAGTCTGAAAGCTAGAAAATGTGAATTTCTGTTTGGTTACCAGTTGCTACACTATTCACAGAATTTTTTTGTTATTCTGTTTGACAGGAGTCCCTATTGGAGATCCTTGTCCAAGTATGCATTTTTAGACCCCTAAGACCTTCCCACAAATTTTCAACTTCTCCAGTATGCATTCATTCTCAATTTGTTAGTCTTGTATTGTCTTCATTCAGTAATTTATTTTTATATCCAACTATGCAGCATTTTTTGAATCAGAGTATTATTGATCTGGAACAAGGCAACATGAGGCAATGTTAATAAAGAATGAAAAGTAAATTATATTGTAGTAACAAAACCATTGCATAAAATGGAGTATTGTCTATAGTACAGACATAAACGTAACAAAATCTGGAATAAAATTATGATTGAGAACTGAATGCATTCAAAGATTTATTTGCTTCAAAGAAACAAGTTATCAGAAACTATTGTTCATTACTTCACTGATTTAGTATGTTACATAGATACCACTATGGAAGTGATTCCCTAGCAAGTGAAGGAAATTATTAACACAGAAAAACAGGAGCTACAATCTAATTCTCTACACTGTATTAACTATAATGTCTCATAACACTGCTTTACATCATATACACACAGGATGAATGTAACGTAGTAAAATTATCAAAAAAACTGCTAAGTGCAAAAGAGAGTTGCTATTTGCATCCTATTTATTGCTTAATATTTACATGAGTAAATTGATATTCCTAAAAAAAGAAATAGTTATCTATTTTTCATGAGAATAGAGATCTATTTGTCTTGTAAATAACAGAAATCTTTGGTCTTTATTCCATACAAACATATAGTATGTAGGAGTGGTAAATACAATACGTTTTAAATTTTCTTTTGAATTTTTTGCTGTAGTTTTACACATATACAGCATACTGCAGGGTAGGGGATAATTTGCTGTGGAGGAATTTCTGAAGAAAGTATAAGTCTGGCACCATAAAAACATTGTTGAAAATTTAGTTGTGGTACAGAACATCAAATATGGTCAAAACTGATGTAGATTATCAGTTGTCGGATTGTAGTTAACTATTAAAAATTTAGCTGCATGTTTTTTGTCATCAGACTTCCTCAACAGCCAAAGAAGCAGACTGCTCCAGAGAGAACCTTGGGAATGCAGTTTAACTTCCTTTCATATGCCACCCTTATAGACCCCCCAGGGGGCCCACCACTCTTTGACAGGTTCATGATTGGCTACCACGGGGTCTCAGTCTTTGCAGGATCATTTCCCTCCCTTGCTGCATGTCTATCCTCTTGCTATTCTTTTTTCCCCTCCCTTGGGGAACCTGTCTGGGATGTTTTTGGGTATGTGTTCAGCATTTTCAGTAGCCTGATGTCAAAACAGTGTCTCCACTGTTTTCCATTCCTCTTCTCTTTCTTCGCTCCCCTTCTCCTAGTCTTCCTCCACTTCAGTGTTTGAGGTTCCTCCTTTTCTTCTTACTCCCTGTGTGCTCCTGAAGGTCGGTCCACATGGAGCAGGTGACTGGGTAATGCATAATTACCAGCCCCAGGTCAACAAGTAGGGTTTACATGTACCACCACCCCCTCCCCCGTTCCCCCCCCCCCCCCCCCCCCCCTGGTACAGGCCAGGCCCAGGAAGGGGTGACTGCTGAGCTGTTACCTTCCAAAATTGCCAATTGATCCCTCTGCCAGGTGTTTGGATGGTGTGACCTGAGGTATGAACAATCACCTAAGCCAAGTGTTGGTTGGTTGTTTTTGGGGAAGAGACCAAATAGCGAGGTCATCAGTCTCATCCGGTTAGGGAAGGATGGGGAAGGAAGTCGGCCATGCCCTTACAAAGGAACCATCCCGGCATTTGCCTGGAGAGATTTAGGGAAATCACGAAAAACCTAAATCAGGATGGCCGGACGCGGGATTGAACCGTCGTCCTCCCGAATGCGAGCCCAGTGTCTAATCACTGCGCCACCTCGCTCGGTAAAGCCAAGTGTCCCCCTCTGAGAGGACCCCCAGTTGGAAAGAGTGCACCATTGGAGATGCTGACAATCATGGAGGATTCTCTCACAATGAGCCAATCCTCTTCTTTGCAGTCTACATCTACCGTCTACTAAATGGAAACTAAATGAGGCTAACGATTCAAAGACCATCCCAGTTGCACCATGATTCCTCATGGTTTCGTGTACTGAAGACATTTAGTCCTTTGCAAAGGGGTAAATCTATTTGCTATTCACAAAAGGTGTTGATACAGTTGCAGGCCCAGTGAAATCCTGCTCTCGTTTGTGCAATGGCACTTTACTTTTGGAGGTTACCTCTGATTTTCAAGTACAACAACTGCTTGCAGCTTTGCTCCTCCACAGTTATCTTGTTCGTGTTGAGGACCATCATGTGCTGAATTCTTCACATGGTGTTATTTACACTAGTCTGATCGTTGGGTCTGACTGAGCAGAAATCAAAATGTATGTCTCTTATCATGGCATCGTTGCAATCCATTGGGTGGTGAAAAAGGTAGATGCATCCTTAGTGCCCACACATACTCTTTTCCTACGTTCTCAGTAGAGAAAGTAGTGCTTCTATCCAAGTCCAAATGTACATTCTGAACCCGATGCACTGCTACCAGTGTCATCACTACAATCACAGTTGAATGTCCTGTTGGCATCTGCCCAAACGTGTAACCTGTTGTAGGAATGCTGGGTGACTGTCTGCCTCTTTCTTTCCACTGCATCAATTGAAATGGCGACCATGCAGCCTCTACCTGAAACCAGAACAGGCCATCCAGGAGATCCAGATGAAGAAAAAGGTGCCTTACCCTGTTGCTTGAAGGCTGTTGGCTAGTCCAAAACCCTGCATTTTACCATCTGACACTTACAGTACTGTTCTTGCTACATTTCGCTCCATGAAGGGCATGGCCACGCAGACAAGCGATCTCAAAGCATCCCTGTCTCCTCCTCCTTGCTGGCTGGTGTGGCCGAGTGGTTCTAGGCGCTTCAGTCTGGAACCGCGCGACCACTACGGTCGCAGGTTCGAATACTGCCTCAGGCATGGATGTGCATGATGTCCTTAGGTTAGTTAGGTTTAAGTAGTTCTAAGTTCTGGGGGACTGATGACCTCAGATGTTAAGTCCCCTAGTGCTCAGAGCCAGTCTCCTCCTCCAGCTGATCAACAAGCCACCAACTTTAGCCTCATGGGGCAAAGTTACCTGCTACACCACCAGTTGGCCGGAAAGGTCAGAAGGAATATGCCCACAATGGCTTCTTATGTCCCTCCAGCCAACAAACATCTGAACTGTCATCTGCCACCTGTAAAGGCTCCAAGAAATCAAATAGAGGCAAATGGTGTTCTCCTTCATTGACTCAGAGATGTTCTTCATTGGTGTCACCATGTGATACCCTCACCTGAACAACCTCCATGTCGCCAGTGCGCACCACCAACCATTTTTCTGTCTTGGACTCTGCAGATTGACAGAGGCAGAATGCTGATGCCTTTGGAGATCTCAGAGAGCAGGATCCTCCACCTTCTGTGCTACCAGAAGCAGTGAGTCTTCGAAGGATGGTGTTCTGCAGCTGCTGAGGTGACACTCCTTCATTTTTTGCCTCCTCCCCTTTCCTCATCATGACTTTACTCCAAAGGAACATTTGTGGTCTTAAATCCAAAAAAGAAAATCCACCTTCTGTGCTACCAGAAGCAGTGAGTCTTCGAAGGATGGTGTTCTGCAGCTGCTGAGGTGACACTCCTTCAGTTTTTGCCTCCTCCCCTTTCCTCATCATGACTTTCCTCCAAAGGAACATTTGTGGTCTTAAATCCAAAAAAGAAGAACTACAGCTGCTCTTGGAATCACAGCATCTACATGTTCTCTGCCTCTAGGAAACAAAATTGCATCGTCACGGCAGCTTTGATCTCTGGCATTTCTTTCCAGTCTGCTTTGATCTTCCTCATGAGGATGACATTCCATCTCATGGGGGAGTCATGCTGCTCATCCAGGATGACGTTCATAGTCAACCCATCTCCCTGACTACCCAACTTCAAGCTGTAGCAGTCTGCAATTTCCTTCCTCACTTCACCTTTTCCCTTTGTACCGTTCACATCCCTCTGTCATTAGGTGTCACCAGGGCAGGCTTCCTCTAGCTTATTAGGCAACTCCCTCACCCCTTTCTGCTGCTCGGTGACTTTAATGCACACCATCCCATTAGGGGTTCTTCCACAACCTGTTCAAGAGGAGCCCTCTAGGCTGACCTTCTCAATTAACTTAACCTCATCTGCCTTAACAGAGGAGAACCCACATTCTTTTCAGACTCCACCCACACCTGTTCACACTGGGACCTCTCCTTATGCACTGCCCAGCTTGTCCATTGTCTCGAGTGGTTCATTCTCTCTGACACGTACTTGAGTGACCATTTCCCGTGTGCTGTTCGTTTGCTGACTCCTACCCTCCTATGTGCACACCTAAAACGCAGGTTTCCAAGGTCGACTGGAGGGTTTACACCTCCCTGGTAACCTTCAACAAATGACATTTCCCAATTGTGACGACCAGGTAGACCACATTACCAATATTATCCTTACTTCTGCAGAATGTTCCATTCCTTGCACTTCATCTTTACTCCACCGTGTCCTGGTCCCTTGGTGGACTAAGGCATGATGTGACATAATGCACACATGGAAATGTGCATTGTGCATTTTAACCATCATCATACGATGGCAACCTGCATTCGTTATAAACAGTTGTATGTGCAGTGTCATGGTGTTCTTTGGGATAGCAAGAGAACTAGCTGGATTTCATTTACTCGTTCTTTTAACAGTTCCACTTTCTCTTCCAGCATGTGGGCTAACCTTCGATGGCTCTCTGCGGCAGAGGTCCATTCCCCAATTTCCAGCCTGACCATAGCAGGTGATGTCATCGTGGACCCTATTGCTATCTTCAACACCTTGGGCCGCTATTTTGTGGAGATTTTGAGCTCCTCCCATTATCACCCTGCCTTTTTCCATCGCAAATGAGTGGAGGAGACTTCGGTGATAACTTTCTCTCCTCAGAATCGTGAGTGCTACAATGCCACCTTTACTATGAGGGACCAGATCATGCTTTCACTTCATCCTGAGCCTCCGCCTCAGGGTCAGACAGTGTTCACATTCAGATCTTGCTGACATGGACAAACACTTTCTCTTTCATATGTGCTATCGCATTTGGGCAGAAGGCACATTTACCAGACGCTGGCGTGAAACCACTGTCATACCCATACCTAAGCCCAGTGAGGACAAACACCTTCCTTCTAGCTACTGCCCCATTTCTCTCACCAGCTATGTGTGAAAGGTAATGGAACACGTGATTCATACAAGGCTAGTATGGTGGTTCGAGTCTTGCAATTTACTAACCACTGCACAATGTGGTTCAAATGGTTCAAATGGCTCTGAGCACTATGGGACTCAACTGCTGAGGTCATTAGTCCCCTAGAACTTAGAACTAGTTAAACCTAACTAACCTAAGGGCATCACAAACATCCATGCCCGAGGCAGGATTCGAACCTGCGACCGTAGCGGTCTTGCGGTTCCAGACTGCAGCGCCTTTAACCGCACGGCCACTTCGGCCGGCACTGCACAATGTGGATTTTGAACACGCTGTCCTGCAGTTAACCATCTTGTCACTTTGTCAACCCGTGTCATGAATGGTCTTCTGTGGAAATACCAGACTGTGCCCATGTTTTTGGATTTGGAGGAAGCCTACAACACTTGCTGGAGGCCTGATATCCTCTGTACTCTCTACACATGTGGCTCCCAAGGCTGTGTGCTCCATATCCTTCAGGAATTTTTAAAAGACTGAGTTTTCAAGGTACGTCTGGGTTCTGCCTTATTGGACACCTTTATCCAGGAAAACAGTGTGCCTGGGGGTTCTGTCCTGAATGTCATCCTCTGCTATCACCATTAGCCCAATTATGGCCTGTCTCCCACCAGGCATCTCCAGCTCCCTTTTCGTTGACGATTTTGCCATCTTTTGCAGTCCTCCACGGACTTGTCTCCTTGAGTGGCGTCTGCAGCATTGTCTCGATCATCTTTGCTCATGGAGCATCTGTAATGGCCTTTGCTTTTACACTGACCAAACCATTTGTATGAATTTCCGGTGGCGCAATTGGTTTCTTCCACCATTTTTAATCTTGGGCCTGTTAATCTTCCATTTGTTGAAACTACAAAATTCCTAGGGCTCATTCGCGATAGAAAACTTTCTTGGTCTTCCTACATGTCTTACCTGACTGTCCACTGCACCAGCCCCTCAATGTCCTAGATGTCCTCAGCGGTACTTCCTTGTGAGTGGATTGGTCCACCCTCTTCCATTTGTACTGGTCCTTTGACTATGAGTGCTCCGTTTATGCATCTGGACATCTGTCCATCTTACCCCACCTCAGTACAATCCACCATCGTGCCATCCGTTTGGCCACTGGTGTGTTTTACACTATCCTGGTTGAGAGTCTGTATGCAGAAGCTGCCGAACAAACGCTGTCACACCGCCATGATTTTCTCCTCAGCAAATATGCATGCCATTTGTCTGCCTTGCCTGGCCACCCATCCTATGCCTCCTTCTTTGATGCCACCTTTGATTGCCAGTTTGGGGCGTGTCCATTCTCTCTGTTACCTCCTGGAGTTCATTTTTGGCTACTATTCCAGGGGTTTAATTTCACGTTAATTTACACTTTCCCAAAGGTTGAACCCTCACCACCTTGGCTTCGTGCATCAGCCTGTGTTCACATTGGACTTCACTCAGTTCCTAAGGACACTACTTGAGGTCCACTCTATTATTGTAAGTTTCTCGACCTTCACATGGAACTTTTTGATAGTGTTTCTGTGTACACTGATGGCTCCCAGACTAACCATGGTGTTGGGTGTGCCTTTGTCATTGGCACTGATGCTTTTAGTATCAGGTTCCAGAACACTGCTCAGTACTTAAAGCGGAGCTCTTCACCCTGTATCAGGACATACACAGGATTTTAAACTGTGCCATTTACTCTGACTCTCTCAGTGCCCTTTAGAGCCTATGTGTACTGTACACTGTCCATCCCTTAATGCAGTGGCTCCAAGAAAGCTTTCACTTGCTCACTCTTGATGGAAACACTGATATTTATGTGGATCCCTGGTCACGCTGGTCTGATGGGCAATGAGGCCACTGACGTTGCTGTCACAGCTGCAATTCTTGAACCTCTGTCACTAGTTCTTCTATTCCCTCAGATGATCTCTGTGTTGCCCCCTGTCAGCAGATGGTGTCACTCTGGCATCACCGCTGGTCTTCCCTTCAAGGAAACAAGCTTTGGGGAATTAAACCTCTCCCAGTGGCTTCGTCGACCTTCTCTTGGCCCTCTCACCATGAGGAGATCACTTGGCTAAAGTGCATATTGGGCACTGATTTATAGCCATCGCCATTTGTTAAGTGGTGATCCCCCACCACTTTGTGCACACTGTCCTCAGCTGTTGACAGTTCGCCATTTCCTGATAGAATGCCCTTTTTTTAACCACTTACATTCTCATTTATGTCTGCCGTCTGAGTTATTGGCCTTTTAACGAACGACATCTGGGCTGTCGACCATGTTTTACTTATTATCCGTTGTAGCAATATGGTGAAGGACATTTAATCTTTAGTGCAGCACCTCTGCTGTCTCTATGGAATATTTTATGGGCCTTTCTCCAAGTCTATGTTTCTTGCTCTCTTTCCTTCCATCAACTGGGCTTAATGTGTAGTCATTTTTAACTCCTTTTTCATCTTCGGATGCATGGTTCTGACATGGGCATGTATGACCCTAGTTGTTTGTGCATCCTACAGCAAAACAAGCAACAAACTACAGTTGTAGAGGATATTCTCAGTTTGTGAGGGTGAATGAAATATTTAATCACTTGACAGCAGTGCAGAGCACTGGATGGCCTCACTTTGAGTGCTGCATTGTTCTCTCACTTGCTGTTCATGGTGTGATGAATACTTGTAATGCAATCAGTGTTTCACCCCACTTTTTGCTACTTACAACATTTTAGTAGACAATATAAGACAATGAAATATTATACACACTTCAGTAAAAAACATTATATACCTACTGTCAGGCGAGTCCCTCTTATCTTGTAATATGTATCTCACGCCCTTCTATCCAACCTCTCCTTTCTAAAAAAAGCAGTGAATAGTTTTAAAAGAAACAATAGCTTGTTGTACTTTGAAATGCACTTTTTGAAGGTAAGTACTGGCCAACAGTTTTGAAGTTTTCTCAAGTGAAATTACCTTTTGATAGAATAAATGGTAATTTGGATAGTGTAATTTGACCAGCAATCACTTTTTCAATGATGTTATATTTACTGTTTATATGATAAGGCTATTATTATAACACTTAAACAAAAACGTGGAGGAAACATCTGCACATTTCTTTACAGGAGCAATATTAGCTGTGCAGTAGTTTAACACATGGACACAGCAGGAACTATATTTGCTCCAAGATCTACAGAAATATCCTCTCTCTCTCTCTCTCTCTCTCTCTCTCTCTCTCTCTCTCTCTCTCTCTCTCTCCCTCTCTCTCTCTCTCTCTCTCTCTCTCTCTCTCTCTCTCTCTCTCTCTCTCTCTCTCTCTCTGTGTGTGTGTGTGTTTTACACATCATATGTTTACATACTTCCATCTATTTGGTATAAGAATATCCTGTTCTATTTACTTGCAGATTTGGTACCAGTCATGGCCACTACAGCCAAGTAGTGTGGGGTAATACACATACTATTGGGTGTGGCTACACTGCTATTAGGAGAAGTGACAGGAATTATCAGTATTATGTCTGTAACTATGGCCCATCTGGAAACTATGGCGGCCAGCAGGTCTATAGCAATGGCACAAGCTGCTCAGCTTGTACATCTGGATGCGATACTACCTACAACTCACTTTGTGCTTAGCTGATCTCCTCCAGATATACACACAAATTAGTTACCATGTGGTATGATGTGTGTTACAGTTGTTAAATACATGCTAGTTTTCATAATTAATTCTGTAATGAAATGGATGTGGATCTGTCAGTGTGAACAGTTCAATAAATGTATAATTTTGCAAGCAAAAAATAAAAAAAACTTTCTCTCCTTATGACACTGGAAGAAAAGAGGATATCTCTTCTGAATTAAATGATTCATTATCTACATCAACACCTATATACATACTATGTAAACTACCTTGAATCACACAGCAGACGATACTTAGTGCGGTAAAACATATTAGGGTTTCTTCCCATTCCAGTCATATTTGGGTCATCGGAAGGAAATAACTGCTTAAATGCCCCTGTGCATGCTGTAATTTCTCTAATCTTGTCATCATGGTCTTCACAGGAATGATATGTAGGGGAATAAATAATATCTCTAGATTCTTCTCTTGATATTGATTCTCAAAATTTTGTATGTAGGCTTTTGTGGGATAATTGCTGTCTATATAGAATGCTTGCTAACTCTCATTGTTGTTATTTCTGTGACATTCTTAGGTGGTTCAAGCAGATCTATTGCCATTTGTAGGTCACTTCCTTGTATACATCAAATATCCCCTATTAGTCATCTGCATTTGATCAACTTTCGAAGATGGGATGCACAAGTGACTTCTAAGCATTTTTTTAGACTGCATTTTCCCAGTTCTGTTTGTTGTAGTCTCCAGTTTGAAGACTGGTTTGATGGGGTTCTTCATAGTGCTCTATCATGTCCAAGCCTCTTCATCTTTGAATAACTACTGCAACTTACATAATTCTGAATCTGCTTACTGTTTTCATCTTTTCTCTCCCTCTATGATTTTCACCCCCCCCCCCCCCACCCCCTCCACACACACTTTGCTCCAATGTCTTTGAATATATCCTCTCAACCAATCCATTCCTATAATCAGGTTGTGGCACAAATTTCTTTTCTCCTTCAATTCTACTCAGTACTTCCTCATTAGTTATGTGATCTACTCATCTAATTTTCAGCGGTCTTTAGCACTGCATTTCAAAAGCTTCTATTCTCTTCTTGCCGTAACTGTTTATCACCTATGTTTCACCTCCATATATGGCTACAGACCAGGTTTTCCCAGTATCTTTCCATTAACTGAAATCTGCTATGTGCCTTTCCTACGACTGAGCCAATGTGATCATTCCTCTTCATTTCACTACAAATTGCTACACCCAGGTATTTTTATGAGTTAATTGATTTCAGTTGTTATTTACTAATGTCTTAGTTATGGGATACTCTTCTTCTGTGTTTTTTGAAGTGCACAGTTTTACACTACTCTACATTTAAAGGAAGTCACCAATCTCAGTAAAACTTTGAAATCTTATCCCTAACTGACTGGATCTTGTGCAGCTTTTTTCATAAAATACTTCTTTGCAAATAACTGCTTGTTCTGCAAAAAGTTTCAGATCATGGTACTATTAATATTGTTTGCAATGTCATTAACTTACAACATGAACAACAAGCATCCCAAAAAACTTGGCTGGGGCATGTCTGAAGGTATTTTTACTTTTGCTGAAGACTCTCCATTCAAGATAACATGTTGCATTCTCCCTACCAAGTAATCCTGAATCCAGTCACCCCATGTAATCTTACTTCTGTTAATTAACGTTTGTGTTGTACCAAGTCAAATGTTTTTGGCAATCAGGGAACATTTCATCCATCTGACTTCCTTTATCCACTGCTTGTAGGATGCCATGTGAGAAAAATGATAGTTGGGTTTGACTTCATTAATGTTTTCTGAATCTATGCTGGTTGGCACTGAGGGGGTCATTCTCTCTGAGATACCTAATTAGGTTTGTGCTCATAATATGCTTTAGAATTCTACTACAAATGAATGTCAGTAATACTGAACAATAGTTTTATGGAACACATCGGCTAGCTCTCTTGTCGATGTTGTTGTTTTCAAGTCACTTCACACTGTTTTTGTTGAAGGGATCTATGAAATGGGAGCTGATGAGTCACGAATTCTGTATAGAACCTGACATGGACTCCATTGGACCCAGGAGTCATGTTTCATTTGAGCAGTTTTAGCTATTTCTCAAACACTAATATCTATATCGCTCATCTTTGCAGAGGTATGAGAAGTAAACTGGGACAGTTTAGTAGAAGAACTTTCGGGAAAGGATTTCAGAGTTTCTGCTTTTGCTTTGCTACCCTCAGTTTCAGTTCCTGTTTCATCCTCGAGAGAATGGGCATTAATTTTGGTGCTACCAGCCATCTTTATATAAGACAATGCGATTTTCTTTGGATTTTGTGAGAGACCATTTGATAAATTGCAGTCTCTGAAGGTTTTCTGTGTTTCCCTTTTGAAAGTAAAATTTCATTCAGCATCTTTCTATCTATCATGGGTGTCCACAGGAATTTTTCCAAGAGGTGGGAAACTTCCAGTTTTGGTATAACTGATCTGGTGAGTTCAAAAACGTGACTTACTCCAAAAACTAAATTTAAGAATAAATAAGCAAAAATTATTGTACCTCAAAAAAGTGGTAGTTATCTACTTAGTATTTTAAAGGTAGATTACTTTGATATCTAAATAGTAAGTATATTTCAATAGTACATGCAAAGTACACCATTATGTTATTAATACAAATATGGCGCTACTTATTGATTCACCCATCTGAAATTATATCCCTTGATTAAATCTACAGTACTGAATGAATTGTGGAATGAAACTCGAAAATATTCACTAGTAAATTCTCCCGTAAATGTTTGAAGGGATCTGGGTGGCTAAATCATTTGCTAGAATATTTTATACACAATGTTCTGATGTAGTGCATTGTCATCCATAAAAATTCCGTAGTTCTTTGCGAAGTCCGTGAATGGCTGCA
This sequence comes from Schistocerca americana, assembly GCF_021461395.2. NCBI lineage: Eukaryota > Metazoa > Arthropoda > Insecta > Orthoptera > Acrididae > Schistocerca > Schistocerca americana. The sequence goes on from NC_060122.1 coordinate 614,129,249, forward strand.
AATGGTCTCCAAGTAGCCAAACACAGCCATTTCCAGAGTGAAATTTTCACTCTACAGCGGAGTGTGCGCTGATATGAAAATTCCTGGTAGATTAAAACTGTGTGCCGGACCGAGGCTCGAACTCGGGACCTTTGCCTTTCGCGGGCAAGTGCTCTACCAATTGAGCTACCCAAGCATGACTCACGCCCCGGCCTCATAGCTTTAATTCCGCCAGTACCTCGCCTCCTACCTTCCAAACTTCACAGAAGCTCTCCTGCGAACCTTGAAGAGCTCGAGTCTCGGTCCGGCACACAGTTTCAATCTTCCAGGAAGTTTCACAGCCATTTCCAGTCAACGATCAGTTCAGTTGGACCAGAGGACTCAGTTCATTCCACGTAAACACAGCTCACACCATTATGGAGCCACCACCAGTTTGTACAGCACCTTTAGACAACTGGAGTGCATGGTTTCGTGGGGCCGCACTCGAACCCTACCCTCAGCTCTTACCAACTGAAATCGGTAGTCATCTGACCAGGGCATAGTTTTACAGTCGTGTAGGGTCCTCTAGAGTCCAATAGATATGGTCACGAGTGCAGGAGAGGCACTGCAGTCGATATCGTGCCGTTAGCAAAGGCACTCGCCTCCGTTGTCTGCTGCTACAGCTCATTAACGCCAAATTTCGACGCACTGTCCTAAGGATACGTTCGCCCTAGGTCCCACATTGATTTCTGGGGTTGTCTTACGCAGTGCTGTTTGTCTGTTAGCACTGACAAATCTACAGTAACACTGTTGCTCTTTTTCTCGTTAAGTGAAGGCCATCGGCCACTGCGTCGTCTGTAGTCAGGGGTAATGCTTGAAATTTTATATTTTCAGCACATTCATGACTCTGTGGATCTCGGAGTACTGAATTCACTAACGATATAAGAAATGGAATATCCCATGGGTTTAGCACCAGCTACCATGCTGCGCTGAACATCTACACTCCTGGAAATTGAAATAAGAACACCATGAATTCATTGTCCCAGGAAGGGGAAACTTTATTGACACATTCCTGGGGTCAGATACATCACATGATCACACTGACAGAACCACAGGCACATAGACACAGGCAACAGAGCATGCACAATGTCGGCACTAGTACAGTGTATATCCACCTTTCGCAGCAATGCAGGCTGCTATTCTCCCATGGAGACGATCGTAGAGATGCTGGATGTAGTCCTATGGAACGGCTTGCCATGCCATTTCCACCTGGCGCCTCAGTTGGACCAGCGTTCGTGCTGGACGTGCAGACCGCGTGAGACGACGCTTCATCCAGTCCCAAACATGCTCAATGGGGGACAGATCCGGAGATCTTGCTGGCCAGGGTAGTTGACTTACACCTTCTAGAGCACGTTGGGTGGCACGGGATACATGCGGACGTGCATTGTCCTGTTGGAACAGCAAGTTCCCTTGCCGGTCTAGGAATGGTAGAACGATGGGTTCGATGACGGTTTGGATGTACCGTGCACTATTCAGTGTCCCTTCGACGATCACCAGTGGTGTACGGCCAGTGTAGGAGATCGCTCCCCACACCATGATGCCGGGTGTTGGCCCTGTGTGCCTCGGTCGTATGCAGTCCTGATTGTGGCGCTCACCTGCACGGCGCCAAACACGCATACGACCATCATTGGCACCAAGGCAGAACCGACTCTCATCGCTGAAGACGACACGTCTCCATTCGTCCCTCCATTCACGCCTGTCGCGACACCACTGGAGGCGGGCTGCACGATGTTGGGGCGTGAGCGGAAGACGGCCTTACGGTGTGCGGGACCGTAGCCCAGCTTCATGGAGACGGTTGCGAATGGTCCTCGCCGATACCCCAGGAGCAACAGTGTCCCTAATTTGCTGGGAAGAGGCGGTGCGGTCCCCTACGGCACTGCGTAGGATCCTACGGTCTTGGCGTGCATCCGTGCGTCGCTGCGGTCCGGTCCCAGGTCGACGGGCACGTGCACCTTCCGCCGACCACTGGCGACAACATCGATGTACTGTGGAGACCTCACGCCCCACGTGTTGAGCAATTCGGCGGTACGTCCACCTGGCATGCTGCATGCCCACTATACGCCCTCGCTCAAAGTCCGTCAACTGCACATACGGTTCACGTCCACGCTGTCGCGGCATGCTACCAGTGTTAAAGACTGCGATGGAGCTCCGTATGCCACGGCAAACTGGCTGACACTGACGGCGGCGGTGCACAAATGCTGCGCAGCTAGCGCCATTCGACGGCCAACACCGCGGTTCCTGGTGTGTCCGCTGTGCCGTGCGTGTGATCATTGCTTGTACAGCCCTCTCGCAGTGTCCGGAGCAAGTATGGTGGGTCTGACACACCGGTGTCAATGTGTTCTTTTTTCCATTTCCAGGAGTGTAGTAATTCCCATCGTGCGGCCATGAGACGGGAGTACAAATGACAGCTTCGTCAATGCACTTCCCTTTCATACATTGTGTACGTGATTTACCTTCACCATTACATGTGCATATCGTTATCTCATGACGTTTGTCACCTCACTATATCTGCCGCAACATTTTTTTTTATTTTTTTATTTTTTTATTGAGTCATGAGTCTTCTGACTGGTTTGATGCGGCCCGCCGGTAATCCTTGTCCTGTGCTAGTCTTTCCATTGCAGAGTGGCAATTGCACCCTGCGTCCAAACTTTATCAAATGCTGTCTCGATGCCAACGAAGACTGCTCCTGTGCTATGTTTCCTGTTTCTCGTTCTGTATACACGTTCCACCAAATGCAGGGACTGAATGATTGTGCTGTATTCTGGATGGAAACCAGACTGCTCAGGGGTGATAATGTAGTTGTCTTTGAGGAACTGGGCGAGCGCTCTGTAGGTTAGATACTACAGCACTTTCCCAAGAAAGGACAGGAGTCAAATGAGTCTGTGGCTTTGGGAAAGAATGGTGTTATTAGGTTCTAGTATGGTTATAGCACGGTCAGTTTTCCAAGTGGTTGGGAAGTAGGTTAAGGAAAGCCACCGGTTAGAAATAGTGGTAGGATAAGTGATACTGGAATGAGCTCGGTGCATTAGGTATGGGACACGGACGTTGTCAGGACCTGGGGATTTCTTGCTCCCTAAACATCTGATGTAGGCGTCTGGAAACCAGCGTGAACTCTTATTTCTGGCCTATTTCCTCTCGCCTCTCAGTTTAGTCACGTGTTCGACAACTTCCCTCTACTGGCTGTGAATCTCATCGCCTACGAAGATGCAAGTCTTGAAATGTGACTCTAATGATGTCATAACTTCTCCTTTCTCCGCATCTTCGTATACTAGCCATTTTCTCTTCAGAGTGCCCTGTCTACCTGGGAATAGCTTTCTCTGGTGTACTGTTGGTTCCTATATTTCTGCGATCATACACGGGCGAGTATTTGCAATTACTCGATTAATAGTAATTGTTTTGTTAATTTATTATGGATGTATGACATTTCTTTCACGGCAGTTAATTTTACATCATCAGTTATACTTACGATTAATTATTTCAATTTTTCCTTTCTTGTTTTAGATACTGTTGAATGTTGACTACAGCTTGATTCGGTAAGTCATCATACTTTTGCAGCCATTACACCAAGTATCCGAAGAAATCAGTGGTGACAATTACGTAACAGGAAAGAAAGTAATACGATTTGTTTATTTGTTTTCAAGAAAGTTAATGGACACAAATATTGCGACACCAGAATGATAACGGGCTATCAAAGACGCTTTCAGAACGTTGAGAAGACCCAATTATAGGAGATGATTTGGTATTGATTACAGGTTCTAGGCACTTCAGCCTGGAACCGCGCGACCGCTACGGTCGCAGGTTGGAATCCTGCCTTGGGCATGGATGTGTGTGATGTCCTTAGGTTAGTTAGGTTTAAGTAGTTACAAGTTCTAGGGGACTGATGACTTCAGATGTTAAGTCCCTTAGTGCTCAGAGCCATTTGAACTATTTGTAGGCAATGTGCACGATTATAGATCCTTGTTTCAAGCGGCTGTTTTCCGAAGATCCCCTGGCAATAAGAACAGTTATTAGCATGTTAAATGCCATTGTTCAAAAGAAGTAGACACCGAAAGTAGCTGAAATCGAAGAATGACAAGTATACTTAACCGACTGCTGCACACTATGATTTGTGGAGGTTTCATGAGACATTAGTTTCAATACAGCAGGAGCAGACGTGTATCGTAGAAAAAGTAAATACCTAGGATTTAGTCTCTGCAGTTCGACTCAATTGCGCCTGTGGTATCGATAGCTACGATCCCACGGCGTAGGTGCAAGTTCTTCGATGCCAAGCAGACGACGAAGCCGGCCGGAGTGGCCGAGCGGTTAAAGGCGCTGCAGTCTGGAACCGCACGACCGCTACGGTCGCAGGTTCGAATCCTGCCTCGGGCATGGATGTGTGTGATGTCCTTAGGTTAGTTCGGTTTAAGTAGTTCTAAGTTCTAGGGGACTTATGACCACAGCAGGTGAGTCCCATAGTGCTCAGAGCCATTTGAACCATTGCCAGACGACGAAGCAACATTGTTTCTATCTCATAGTGGGCGAGCCTCTACTTGTAACTTGATGTACGGCTTCGCACCTAAGTGCTCATCTCAGCCAAAGTTAAGTACATCGTAAAACAACTTTTAATTGCAGTACCAAGTGTTCTACCTCACCTGCTCCTCCTAGCTTCCTACATTTGGCCTACCCTTCAGTTTACAGGAGCAGATCCACACGCCACCTACCAGGCGGGATACAGAAGCACCAACCTGTAATCAATCGCATATCATCTCCTCTGCAATGAGTCAGTGTATCCGGAACTGTGCAGAGTGGCTCGTCAATATGTTGCAACAGAAAATTTCTCTGGTCCTTCCGAAAGACTGTTTTCTAAAGCAATGAATACAGCAACAAAGTGCTATTCAAGACTCAGTGGAAAAAGATAAGTACATAAAGTACTTAGGTTTCCTTAGTTAGCTTTCTAAAAAATGTTGATCCTTGTAAGCATATTCACTACAGAATCTGTATTAAAAACAACAACATTAATTAGCATTACTAATAAATGTTAAATTGGTATATATTTCTGCCAAAAATAAAAATGGAAAATTGAGCAACTGCTGTTAGTTTCAAAAAGAGAAATATAAGTGTGATAGATCTTTTAATTTTTTGTAGAACAAACCTTTGTAATAAAACCGACGGCAAAAAATCTCACCACCAAGAAGGAGTTGTGCGACATGAAGGAAAGTTGGTAGTCGCGTTTCTACATCTGAAGGATTATGTCTATTCAAATTTTGCGCCAGCCGCATAAGTGTGGCGATAGTAGTGCCACTGCGTCCATACAAATCAGATTTGCTTTAAGTCCGCGTGCTTAGCTGGGTGGTAAAGTGCTCGCCTCCCATGCAAGCGGGCCCGGGTTCGATTTCTGGCCAGGTCGGAGATTTTCTCAGCTCGGGGACTTTGTGTTGTGTTGTCCTCATCACGATTTCCTTCTCATCACCGGCGCGCAAGTCCCCAAATGTGGTGTCGAATGAAATAAGACTTGCGCTTGGCGGCCGAATTTCCCCGAATAGGGGCCTCCCGACCAACGATGCTAAACGCCATTTCATTTTTTTGTCTTTAAGTACACCCTGTAATGGTCGTGAGCGTTAGTTACCGTTGAGGATGGACGTGATGAGTTGATGTCAGTCAAGAATGTCTTGAAGGCAACAAAGCTGCAATTATCAGCACCTCACTGATTTGAGCGAGATCATGTAATAGGGCTACGAGAAACTGGACGTTCCTTCTGCGATATTGCAGAAAGATTTGGCAGGAATGTAGCCACTGTACGTGACTGCTGGCAGCGGTGGTCACGAGAATGTACAATCGCAAGAAGACCAGGTTCCGGACGGCCACGTGGCACTACCAAGAGGGAAGACCACTGAGTTCGGCGTATGGCTCTGGCGCATCATACTGCATCTGCAGCAGCAACCTGAGCAGCAGTTGGTACCACAGTGACACAATGAACTGTTACAAATCGGTTACTTCAAAGACAGCTCCGAGCTAGACGCCCTGTAGTGTGCGTTCCACTGACCACAAACTCCGCCATTTTTGCGACTTCAGTGGTGTTAAGCGAGAGCTCTCTGGACGGCTGGGAGGAGATCTGTCGTGTTTTCTAATGGAAACTGGCTCTGCCTCGGTAGCAGTGATGGCCATGTGGTGGTTAAAAGGACGCTAGTTGACTCTATACAACCAATGTGTCTGTGGACTTACACCTGGAGCTATGGCCTGGGGTGCGATTTTGCGATTTCGTTTGACAGAAGGAGCACTCTCGTGGTTATCCTACGCACCCTGATTGCAAATTTGTTCGTCAGTCTGGTAATTCGACCTGTTGCGCTGCCAATCATGAACAGTATTCCAGGGGGTGTTTTCCAACAGGATAATGCTCGCCCACTGTTGTAACACAACACGCTGTACAGAGTTTCGACAAGCCTTGGCCTACTCGATCACTAGATTTGTCTCCAATGGAGCACATAAAGGGACGTAATACGATGACAACTCCGATGTCATTCACAAACAGCATTAACTGTCCCTGTATTGATCGACCAGGTGCAACAGGCGTGGAACTCTGTACCACAAATTGACATCCAGCACCTGTGCAACACAATGCATGCACGTTTGCATTCTTACATTCAACATTCTGACGGTTATACTGCTTATTAATCTACCAGCAGTTTTCATTTGCAATGGCTTATCTTGCGCTTACATTAATCTGTAACTTGCAATGTTAAGCACTTAAATGTGTTACCTAGACAAATGCATTCCGGAAATTTCATTACTCCACGTTAATTACTTTTTGGTGTTTTTTCCCATCAGGGTATGTGTTGCCACTTTGGTATGGAATTTGGTTCAAATGGGTCAAATGGCTCTGAGCACTATGGGACTTAACTTCTGAGGTCATCAGTCCCCTAGAACTCAGAACTACTTAAACCTAACTAACCTAAGGACATCACACACATCCATGCCCGATGCAGGATTCGAACCTGCGACCGTAGCGGTCGCGTGGTTCCAGACTGGGGCGCCTAGAACCGCTCGGCCACCCCGACCAGCTGGAATTTGGTATACCCGGTCATTGCGTAAATCGAGGTCGACCTTACCAGTTCCCAATAAACCCTGTCTATTATTAGACGGGCAAAAGATAGTTTCTACTTGGTGCTTTTCCAGTAAGCGGCACATTTTCCCCGATATGCGCCGGTGTACGGTAAAAAGGCAGCCGCTTCCTCTTTTTCCATGACTTTGTCCATCTCCATAGGTTGTACTGTAGCGGAGGGCTGCGGAGCGCTCCTAATCTGCCATTCCGAGTACGGAACACAGTTCTGAGGTGTTGCAGTTCCTGGGGATGACTCGCTGCATCTGACGTGGGTTTTGCTTTGTGTACTAGAGTTTTTAGTACCCTACTCCTCTGCACAGGGCGGTGACAGCTGTTTGCATGCAAGCACAGGTCACTGTGCGTTTTCTTCCGGTACACACCGCGGTCTAGGTTGCCATCATGCCATGCTTGACCATGATGTCCAGGGATGGTAGTCTTCCTTCTACCTCGATCTCCATAGTGATTTTGAGAGGAATCGAGTTCAGACGTGCGAGGAAGTCATGGAGTTTGTCCTTTCCATGGTGCCAGACGACGAACGAATCGTCCCCATAACGGAAAAAGCAACTCGGTTTCCATTTAGATGACTTTAGGGCTTCTTTCTCGAAGTATTCCGTATACAAATTCGCGATAACAGCCGAGAGTGGGCTGCCCATTGCGATTCCCTCCGTTTCTTCATACTGTTCTCCATCAAACAGAAAGTATGTGGAGTTCAGGATGTGCCTGAAAAGTTCGGTTGTCCGCCCATAAAATCTCTGACCAATGAATTCATGTGACTTCCGTGAAGGCATCCAGATGAAAAGCGAAACGACGCCAAAGCTCAGCAGAATATCTGACTCTTTGAAACCGAAGTTGTTGAGGCGCTTCACAAATGTCACAGAACTGCGCAGATGAAGCGGGCATTTCCCCATTTAACGGCTTAGTAGGTCTTTTATGTATTTTGCCAGCAAATGTCTAAGAGCCCTTATGTTGCTGAAAATGGGGCGTAACGCGACCCCACCTTTGTGGAACTCAGGGAATCCATACAGTCTTGGTGGTACAAGTCCTAGTGATAACAATTTCTTGATGACTGTCTCTGGTAAATTCGAGACCTTGGGAAGCACCTGATCCTAATCTTCACCTTCTTTGAGAGACAACATTGATCTTCCTATGGGAGTCGTCATCTAGCAGGCTCTGTATCTTCTGAGTTTTGTCCTTGTGGGAGAGAACAACAGTGTTGTCGCCTTTGTCAGCAGGTAATACAGCAATTTCAGGGCACTCTCTTAGGTACTGAGTGGTGCCCTCTCTCTGCTGGTGATGTCTGACTTGTTACGCACAATCCTCGTCAAAGCACGACAAGTTTTGCGAAGTACTTCTTCGGTTGCTTCAGGTGGTAGTTGCGCAGTGACCTGTTAAACTGCACTGATAATGTCTGTGACCGGTGTAAACTTAGGGGAGGCGGGAGGGGGGGGGGGGGGAGCAAAGTAAAGTCCCTTCTCCAGAACTGAAATCGCATCGCCCCTCAGCTGCATGTCAGTCAGATTGATGAAAGTCTTGCAGGAGATCTCCAGTGATGGATTGTCAATGAGGAGCAAAAATTGTGATTTTTAACTTTCTGTAGCGTTCCTATATGCAGACTCGGCTGCCACCCATGTAATACCATCAGTCCAGTCCCAGGCCCAAGAATTAAAATGATAGGCCACGTATAAACGTAGTTTAAATAGTTCCTGAGGGTTGTTCTCCAGCTCTGGTGGGTAACGAGTACCAATGTAAGGCTAGCCACTTCTTGACTCTCCTGGGTGCCGCTCAATCGATGTGATGCACCATCTTTACAGAGTTCAGGATAACATGCTCGGCACGGCATCTTTTCAGAAATGTAAGCAAACAGCATTTTCGATGACCCAGCTTGCCGGATTTCTTCATGCTGCGATACATCTCCTCCTCATTAAGGTATGTGATTTGATTTTTCAGTTTCCCTCAGCGTATTTGATGACTGAACACTCCACGGTGTACCGCTGGTTTATAGTATCCAACAGACACAATATTTCGGCGATCAGACATCTCGCCATCGTCTGGTGCCCTGACGAACTGACCTGAGGGCGCACGGCCGACTTGTATCCCTCCCCCCGAACCATTTTTTGTGCAGCCTGTGCATGAGGACACTTGATGGCGGCCAAGGAAATGACATTGTCAGCATCTGCGATTGGCGACACCAGGCAGGGTGCCCCGGTTGCGGTACTGGGGGTCTTGTTGACCCATCCGCCACAGCCGCCAGAACGTAGTGTTTGCTGGGAGTCTTCTTAATTAAACCCAGTACTGGTTCCCTAGCCTTGCTGAGATACATCTGCAGTTCCTCTTGATGGTACGTATTTGGATGGCCTCTCTAATGATGCTCTCCTAGTATCTCGAACTTTGTGCTAAGCTCTTGGTATATTCGTATTCCATTGCCTGAGGCTTGGACAAACAGTGCTCTGCGACCGTAGACTTCAGGTACATTAGTCGAGTACCCCCTTGTGTTCTCGGCATTGATCTTCGATGGTGCACACTGTTTTACCAATATATGTCTTACCATGTTGTTGTTGTTGTTGTCTTCAGTCCTGAGACTGGTTTGATGCGGCTCTCCATGGTACTCTATCCTGTGCAAGCCTCTTCACCTCCCAGTACTTAATGCAACCTACATTCTTCTGAATCTGCTTAGTGTATTCATCTCTTGGTCTCCCTCTACGATTTTTACTCTCCACGCTGCCCTCCAATGCTAAATTTGTGACCCCTTGATGCCTCAGAACATGTCCTACCAACCGGTCCCTTCTTCATGTCAAGTTGTGCCAGAAACTCCTCTTCTCCCCAATTCTATTCAATATCTCCTCATTAGTTATGTGATCTACCCATCTAGTCTTCAGCATTCTTCTGTAGCACTACATTTCGAAAGCTTCTATTCTCTTCTTGTCCAAATTATTTATCGTCCATGTTTCATTTCCATACATGGCTACACTCCATACAAATACTTTCAGAAACGACTTCCTGACACTTAAATCTATACTCGATGTTAACAAATTTCTCTTCTTCAGAAACGCTTTCCTTGCCATTGCCAGTCTACATTTGATATCCTCTCTACTTCGACCATCATCAGTTATTTTGCTCCCCAAATAGCACAACTCCTTTACTACTTTAAGTGCCTCATTTCCTAATCTAATTCCCTCAGCATCACCCGATTTAATTCGACTACATTCCATTATCCTCGTTTTGCTTTTGTTGATGTTCATCTTATATCCTCCTTTCAAGACACTGTCCATTCCGTTCAACTGCTCTTCCAAGTCCTTTGCTGTCTCTGACAGAATTACAATGTTTTTATTTCTTCTCCATGGACTTTAATACCCACTCCGAACTTTTCTTTTCTTTCCTTTACTGCTTGCTCAATACACAGATTGAATAACATCGGGGACAGGCTACAACCCTGTCTCACCCCCTTCCCAACCGCTGCCACCCTTTCGTGCCCCTCGACTCTTATAACTGCCATCTGGTTTCTGTACAAATTGTAAATAGCCTTTCGCTCCCTGTATTTTACCCCTGCCACCTTTAGAATTTGAAAGAGAGTATTCCAGTCAACATTGTCAAAAGCCTTCTCTAAGTCCAAAAAAGCTAGAAATGTAGGTTTGCCTTTCCTTAATCTATTTTCTAAGATAAGTCGTAGGGTCAGTATTGCCTCACATGTTCCAACATTTCTGCGGAATCCAAACTGATCTTCGCCAAGGTCGGCTTCTACCAGTTTTTCCATTCGTCTGCAAAGAATTCGCGTTAGTATTTTGCAGCTGTGACTTATTAAACTGATAGTTCGGTAATTTTCACATCTGTCAACACCTGCTTTCTTTGGGATTGGAATTATTATATTCTTCTTGAAGTCTGAGGGTATTTCGCCTGTCTCATACATCTTGCTCACCAGATGGTAGAGTTTTGTCAGGACTGGCTCTCCCAAGGCCGTCAGTAGTTCCAGTGGAATGTTGTCTACTCCCGGGGCCTTGTTTCGACTCAGGGCTTTCAGTGCTCTATCAAACTCTTCACGCAGTATCGTATCTCCCATTTCATCTTCATCTACATCCTCTTCCATTTCTATAATATTGTCGTCAAGTATATCGCCCTTGTATAGACCTTCTATATACTCCTTCCACCTTTCTGCTTTCCCTTCTTTGCTTAGAACTGGATTTCCATCTGAGCTCTTGATATCCATACAAGTGGCTCTCTTTTCTGCAAAGGTCTCTTTAACTTTCCTGTAGGCAGTATCTATCTTACCCCCAGTGAGATAAGCCTCTACATCCTTACATTTGTCCTCTAGCCATCCCTGCTTAGCCATTTTGCACTTCCTGTCGATCTCATTTTTGAGACGTTTGTATTCCCTTCTGCCTGCTTCATTTACTGCGTTTTTATATTTTCTCCTTTCATCAATTAAATTCAATATTTCTTCTGTTACCTAAGGATTTCTACTAGCTCTAGTCTTTTTACATACTTGTTCCTCTGCTGCCTTCACTACTTCATCCCTCAGAGCTACCCATTCTTCTTCTACTGTATTTCTTTCCTCCATTCCTGTCAATTGTTCCCTTTTGCTCTCCCTGAAACTGTGTACAACCTCTGGTTTAGTCAGTTTATCCAGGTCTCATCTCCTTAAATTCCCACCTTTTTGTAGTTTCTTCAGTTTTAATCTACAGTTCATAACCAATAGATTGTGGTCAGAGTCCACATCTGCGCCTGGAAATGTCTTACAATTTAAAACCTGGTTCCTAAGTCTTACCATTATATAATCTATCTGAAACCTATCAGTATCTCCAGGATTCTTCCATGTATACAACCTTCTTTAATGATTCTTGAACCAAGTGTTAGCTATGATTAAGTTATGCTCTGTGCAGAATTCTAACACACGGCTTCCTCTTTCATTTCTCTCCCCCAATCCATATTCATCCACTATGTTTCCTTCTCTCCCTTTTCCTACTATCGAATTCCAGTCACCCATGACTATTAAATTTTCGTCTCCGTTCACTACCTGAATAATTTCTTTTATCTCATCATACATTTCATCAATTTCTTCATCATCTGCAGAGCTAGTTGGCATATAAACTTGTACTACTGTGGTAGGCATGGGCTTCGGGTCTATCTTGGCCACAATAATGCGTTCACTATGCTGTTGGTAGTAGCTTACCCGCACTCTTATTTATTTATTCATTATTAAACCTACTCCTGCATTACCACTATTTGATTTTGTATTTATAACCCTGTATTCACCTGACCAAAAGTCTTGTTCCTCCTGCCAACGAACTTCACTAATTCCCACTATATCTAACGTCAACCCATCCATTTCCCTTTTTAAATTTTCTAACCTACCTGCCCGATTAAGGGATCTGACATTCCACGCTCTGATCCGTAGAACGCCAGTTTTCTTTCTCCTGATAACGATGTCCTCCTGAGTAGTCCCCGCCCTGAGATCGGAATGGGGGACTATTTTATCTCCGGAATATTTTACCCAAGAGGACGCCATCATCATTTAACCATACAGTAAAGCTGCATGCCCTCGGGAAAAATTTCGGCTGTAGTTTCCCCTTGTTTTCAGCTGTTCGCAATACCAGCACAGCAAGGCCGTTTTGGTTAGTGTTGCAAGGCCAGATCAGTCAATCATCCAGACTGTTGCCCCTGCAACTACTGAAAAGGCTGCTGCCCCTCTTCAGGAACCACACGTTTGTCTGGCCTCTCAACAGACACCCCTCCATTGTGGTTGCACCTACGGTACGGCCATCTGTATCGCTGAGGCACCCAAGGCACCCCACCAACGGCAAGGTCCATGGTTCATGGGGGTAGGATGTCTTACCATACTGATGTAGAATTCTATATACTCGACCTTGCGTAAGCTCTGGTCACCTGGGATGCTCCCCAATAATGCCCTGTGTCATTGGGCGGGCGAAAGACCTTTCTTACTCAGTGCTTTTCAGTATGCTGTAGCCTACTACCAGGATGGATGTGATACTCTAGCGACTCACGTAAGCGTGCGTTAGTACAGCTGTGACCATTACAGGCTTGCACGAAAACGCAAGGTTCCAGGCTGCTGGGGTCCGCATATGGTGTCGGCCACCCAGCCCGGTGAGTAGACAGATCAGATGTGAACGTAGAGCAGCTAACTATCAGAGTGTGAGACTTTTGCAATCTTTGTTGGAGTTTGGATTAACATGTCATGATATAACGGTTCGTTAAAGTATATGCAATACAAGTTCTTGCAAAAAAAAAAAAAAAAAAAAAAAAAAAAAAAAAAAAAAAAAAAAAAAAAAAGACGGAAAATGAGATCATGTGCCGTCAAAGCCAACAGTTCTCACATCTGCTCTGTTCTAGAGTAAACATCCACTAAACGCATTCTCTGAAAATTATTTCGAGTAGTTAGTTCATGAGCCCACGCGAATAGTAAACGGTTGTGAAAACACACTTGACTTCTTAGCAACAAATAATCCTGAGTTAATAACGAGCATCAAAAACGATTCAGGGATTAGTGAACACAGAGTTGTCGTAGCGAGATTGAACATCGTTATTCCCAAATCCTCGAAAAATAAGCGAAAAATACACCTATTCAAAAAAGCAGATAAAAAATTCACTTGACGCCTTCCTAAGAGACAATCTTCACTCATTCCAAATTAATAATATAAGTGTAGACCAGTCTGGAACCGCGCGACCGCTACGGTCGCAGGTTCGAATCATGCCTCGGGCATGGATGTGTGTGATGTCCTTAGGTTGGTTAGGTTTAAGTAGTTCTAAGTTCTAGGGGACTGATGACTTCAGATGTTTAGACCCATAGTTGTCAGAGCCATTTGAGTCATCTGACGTCCGCGATAAATTTCGAGATTCTGGCTTAAATTCAAAGAAATAGTATAGGTAGAAATTGAGAGATTTATACCAAATAAATTAACAAACGAGGGAGCTGATCCTCCTTGGTACACAAAACGGGTTAGAACACTGTTGCAGAGACAACGAAACAAACATGCCGAATTTAAACAGACGCAAAATCCCCAAGATTGGTGATCTTTTACAGAATCTCGAAATTTAACGCGGACTTCAAATGGTTCAAATGGCTATGAGCACTATGGGACTTAACATCTGAGGTCATCAATCCTCTAGAACTTAGAACTACTTAAACCTAACAAACCTAAGGACATCACACACATCCATACCCGAGGCAGGATTCGAACCTGCGACCGTAGCGGCCGCGCGGTTCCAGACTGAAGAGCCTAGAACCGCTCGGCCACACCAGCCGGCAACGCGAACTTCAATGCAAGTTGCTTATAACAGTTTCCACAACGAAACTTTGTCTCGAAATGTGGCAAGAAACAATCAATGCCTTCTCTGCGCGATAGCAATGGAGATACTAGCGAAGACAGTGCTGCCAAAGCAGAGTTACTAAACACAGCCTTCCGAAATGCCTTCACAAAAGAAGACGAAGTAAATATTCCAGAATTCGAATCGAGAACAGCTGTCAACATGAGTAATGTAGAAGTAAATATCCTCCGAGTAGTGAAGCAATTTAAATCATTTAATAAAACCAAATCTTCTGGTCCAGACTGTATACCAGTAAGGTTCCTTTCAGAGTATGCTGATACATTAGCTTCATACTTAACAATCATATACAACCGTTCGCTTGACGAAAGATCCGCACCCAAAGACTGGAAAGTTGCACAGGTCACACCAATATTCAAGAAAGGTAGTAGGAGTAATCCACTAAATTACAGGCCCATATCGTTAACGTCGATATGCAGCAGGATTTTAGAAATATGTTGTGTTCGAACGTTATGAATTACCTCGAAGAAAACGGTCTATTGACATACGGTCAACATGGGTTTAGAAAACATCGTTCCTGTGAAACACAACTAGCTCTTTATTCACATGAAGTGCTGAGTGCTATTGACAAGGGATTTCAGATCTATTCCGTATTTCTGAATTTCCGGAAGGCTTTTGACACTGTACCACCCAAGCGGCTCGTAGTGAAATTGCGTGCTTATGGAAAATCGTCTCAGTTATGTGACTGGATTTTTGATTTCCCGTCAGAGAGGTCACAGTTCGTAGTAATTGACGGAAAGTCGTAGAGTGAAACAAAATGGCTCTGAGCACTATGGGACTTAACATCTGAGGTCATCAGTCCCCCAGAACATAGAACTACTTAAACCTAACTAACCTAAGGACAACACACACATCCATACCCGAGGCAGGACGCGAACCTGCGACCGTAGCGGTCGCGCAGTTCCAGACTGAAGCGCCTAGAACCGCTCGGCCACTCTGGCCGACACAGAGTAAAACAGGAGTGATTTCTGGTGTTCCCCAAGGTAGTGTTATAGGCCCTTTGCTGTATATCTGAATGATGCGAAAAGTGGCAGTTGACCCTAAATAACGAAAAGTGTGAGGTCATCCACATGAGTTTTAAAAAGAAGTCGTTAAACTTCGGTTACACGATAAATCAGTCTAATCTAAAAGACGTAAATTCAATTAAATACCTAGGTATTACAATTACGAACAACTGAAATTGGAAGGAACACATAGACATTGTTGTGGGGAAGGCTAACCAAAGACTGCGTTTTATTGGCAGGACACTTTGAAAATGTAACAGACCTACTAAGGAGACTGCATACACTACGCTTATCCGTCCTCTTTTTAGAATACTGCTGCGCGGTATAGGATCCTTACCAGATAGGACTGACGGTGTACATCGAAAAAGTTCAAATAAAGGCAGCACGTTTTGTATTATCGCGAAATATGGGAGAGAGTGTCACAGAAATGATACAGTATTTGGGCTGGAAATCATTAAAAGAATGGCGTTTTTCGTTGCGACGGAATCTTCTCACGAAATTCCAATCACCAACTTTCTCCTACGAATTCGAAAATATTTTGTTGACACCGACCTACATAGCGAGGAACGATCAACACGATAAAACAAGGGAAATCAGAGCTCGTACGGAAAGATATAGGTGTTCATTACTTCCGCGCGCTGAACGAGATTGGAATACTAGAGAATTGTGAAGGTGGTTCGATGAACCCTCTGCCAGGCATTTGAATGTGATTTGCAGATTATCCATGTAGATGTAGGTGTAGATTATCAAGTAGGCATGATAACATTTATCGAACGAATTTAAAGACAGTCTTCTAGGATCGTAACATGTCAATAAACCTACATAAAAGTGTAATAGATATGATCTGAGAACACAAATTAGGAAGTCTGAAAAGAAGGGAAACGTCTGTGGCCCCATGGAACTGTTATCAAAAGACGTAACCGTATACGGAGAAGAGCTATCATTAGAAACCTCTAGTGACACAGCAATTTTTTTTTAGCGCAACGCAATCTGACTTTCAATAGTCCCTACAAAAGAATGTCCCTGACTAACAATAACCTACTATACCTTTCATGAATCACTTACCTCACAAAAATCTTCGTTACTCAAACTACTGCAATACAGCGAGCGCCAGTACTGCCATGTGAAATTTAAAATTATCCCGGCGAACTAAATATTCAAAAAGATTTCGGGCTTACAGCCGGTCGTCGTTAGCTTCCATCCACGATATTTTGACTGGATAGAAGCTAACGACGACAGGCTGCAAGCCCGAAATCTTTTTGAATATGTCAATACTGCCAGCTAAATAAAATATTCTAACTAATGAAGGCACTAACTACTGATAGGCATAGTTAGCAAATGAAAGATTTTGCTAGTGAACAAACAATGTACTTACCTTAATAGCGTTCAAAAATCATCATATATATATATCTATCAGTTCATGACATCCATTTTTACAAATTTCGTTTTTGTGGCGGACACACGTCCTGACTGTCCGCTTATAGTAACTTCTCAAAACTGTGGCATCTCTCTCTCTCCACATCCACCACTGCTGGCGGCTCACCTCCAACTGTCCAAAGCTATGTGCTGTTCACATCCAACTGCCCAACACTACACAAGCGAATATTCCAACAATGAGTCCAACCAGCCACAGACTGCACACAGCGCAGTCAGCGATTTTCATACAGAGCACTACGTGGCGTTGCCAACATAAAAACCTAAACAGCCTACTTACATAGCCCCTATGCTCCCCACAAACAATTTTACAAATTGTTTTGGGCAGTGGACAATACTTATCAGCAAAAATTTTCTTATATTAACGATAACAAATACATCAAATGCACACGGAAGTAGTGGATTTCCATGCAGTCTTGGAGAAGTAGTGTTGTCCTTCCAATGGAAAGATAGTGTTGACACTTGACTTGCAGACATATAATGGGCCACAACAAAGGGAACCCACAGCAGAGTCAGTCGATGTTTTGAAGAATATTGGTAGGTAGGTCATCACAGAGCAGACCCACTGTAGTCCTGGTGGTATTGGTGCGCCACCAAAGGTGCAGACCCACTGTAGTCCTTGTAGAGATGGGCAGCAGCCATCCATTGCGACTGTGCGGTTGTACAATCACCAATGACGAATCTTGCAGATAATATAGCAAGTCCATAAACAACCACTTGTGCACTCACAAACTTTTTGGAATGTCCTTAGAACCAGCAATGCTGTTAACCTGTCCCTTGCGGAATTATCAACACATGTGCGAGCGCCAACAGTCCCTTTTTTTCTGACATATTGTGCATATACTATGACCAACAGAAACGTGTGCAGGAACCCTACTATATACTTAATTTGAAGAATTGATGTCTGTACAATTTTATGACATGAGAATACAGCTACAATGGTACAGAAAACATAATTAAAGAACATAATAATACAGATAACATTTGTAGTGATACAGGCTTTACAAAAGAATAGAAATAATCATACATACCAGTGTTACAGGAACTATGACATAAGTAAATATATATAAAAAATTTGAATATCTATCGAAACATTAACATCACACTTGAGCATTAAAACATAACAGAATAAATAATGTCTAAACATCTTTACTAAGTAAATAATATACTATTAATGCAAATTATATTTGAGCATAACAGTATTCCTCATCATAGTGAATATAGCTTAGCACTAGAAGAGAAAAAAATTCTATGAAACAGCACACAGAGACAGGAAGAACACAAATACACAAGGGTATACAAACACTTAGCGGAGTAACACAAAAGGAAAGGACAGGGTTTGTTTTCAGTATAACATTTGGTACTGCAGTCCAACCCAAAACTTCATTCCAGAGATCTTTCCTCCTATTTCAACATTTGTTCCCACAAAAAAAAAATCCTATCTAAGCATGCTTTCTGTATTTATATATTCACATATTTCTTACCTTATTATTTATTTTCAATTATCTTACCTCATTATTTGTTTCCAAGAAAATGATACCTATACCTGTTGTCCCTAAACCCTACTTTTTTGTTCATATCCTCTTTCAAAATAATTATACTTTTTTGGCCAAACATTTTTCTCATAGCTTCCCAGTGCATTTCTTCCAATTCATCGAAACTCATTCTCTTATATGCCCTATCCCCTCTGAAGCTATCTTAAATCTACTGAGGTCACATATATATACTAGAGAATGAGGCAATGCAACAGTATAAAACAGTTAACACAAATAAGAACGAGAAAAAATGCAAACTGGCAAAGCAAGCAGAAATAAATATAAATTAGCATAGCAAATGCAACATTGCAACTAATATGAGCTAATGTGCACCAAAAAGAAAAATAAATCAGTAGTAAAACTGGCTTAGCAGCGTAATACAAACTGCAATAGAGTAGGACAATGCCTGACAAACAGCAGCAGCAAATGCAATAACTTACACCTAAACATGACAAAGCTCAAGCAGAAAAAATGTTACAGTAAAGATAGGAAATGTCTAATACCTATGTCACATCTTAACACTAGAGTGATGCATCACAATAACTTTCTCTACCAAACAAGTTACTAAGTTGTTAAAAAATTATGTAGTAATTTCTGTGAGGGGAAATGTCTATTTGTGCTCCCTTTTTGAGAAAGTAGATCATAAAATTATTATTTAATGCATCTGTAGACAGAAAACATTTCTATTAGTACATCTATTAAATTTTATTTTAACCAATGCTGCAGTGCAGCTAGAAACTAGATATTAAACAAAATAGGCAAATATATACATAAAGCAAAGCATGAAACATCATTCACTAGCCATATGGCATTTCATAAGGCAGTAAAAAAATCTCTCAACTAGACAGACATTAGTTATAATCAGGTGTATAGACATAAAATATTTCTCATCATTTCATTAGGCAATTCAGTAAATATCAGACATTATGAGCTCCAAATTGTAATCATATGTCTTCAGGTATGAGCGTCTCGTATTTGTGATGCTTTCTGCAAAGAAATGTCAATAGTGAGGTTAATGGCCTCGTTCCCTTTTTTTCTCTGTGCCTCTGAAGGGCACACACTAATGGCTTTCTTTTCCAGGCGACTGTCGCGCAGCTGGGGGCCCATAGAGCATTACGTCAAGGTCACCTACCTTCTTTACTGAAATATTTAGGACAGCAGTTTCCGCTACAGTGACAGTCTCATATAAAATAAAAAATTTCACAGGTCGAAAAATTATGGTAGAAATGTGTAGAAACGAAATCCCATAAATATCAGTGTCTAAAAATTTCTGTCAGCGTAGTTGTGCTCACATTCACACATGCACACACATTCCATAAATCTTAAAGTACGATTCTTGGTTTTCAACACCCTTTTCACAAACCAGAGTCCCTAATCCCTACTACTTATTCATATACATATAAACACGTTATCACATTCCTCATATAGCATCATCTTGTTGATCATAAACATACCTCAATAGCAAAATAGACATTGTCGTCATAATAGTAACATCATAACACCTCAGTCAAATCTCAAAATCGTCGTAGATTCTTTCAATAATCTCAAAACCTTTTAAAAAATGCTTTCTGCTCGTTTCAATAAAGTCATTTACTTCAAACCTACTTAAAAAAACATGATCACTTATCAAATACACCATTCAAATCTCTTGTAGTATCACAATGGTTCCAAAAAAATATGAACAGTTCACAAAGTACAGACAAAACACAGTTTCATAAGTCTGAATTAATTTAACCATGTAATGACATAAATAGTAAAAAAATGTTTGTTTCTCTGTTAAATAATCAGATATCTGTGTAATTATACAAATATGTGTCACTGACATATTAAAAAAAAGTTTGTTTCTCTGTTAAATAATCAGATAGCTGTGTAATTCTGTGTTAAAGAAATATGGTACTGATGTGTAAAGTTGTATAAGCAAATACCATATTAGCTAGAGCTCCTAGCGCTTGCCACACGCTTAGTATACAACGTAAAAGTGTACCCCCTGAGAATTAATGTAATTATACCCTCAGGTGTTACAGATTACAACAATCTAATGAAATGTATCGCCGAAAACCTTGTTTGTATCTTTGTAATTCGAAAATCTTTTTTAAAAAAGTTCCAAGTACAAAAATTAATCACTCAAATGCTTTTCCTGTAGCCCTAAACTTTTCATCTTGCTGTAAGATAATTTCTGTCATCACTTAACAGTAAAAATGTGTCAAATGTCGTAATTATTGTCCTCTGTAAGCAAAGTTCTGTAGAAGTCAATGTACTTACCTCGTCATAAACAAAAGTGAAATGTTATGTGTATAGATATCGTAGTTATTACGCTTATTGCTGTGATCAAGAAAGTACTATACTACAACGTTTTGTTGTGCTATAGAAAAAGGGTGTCTCATGGTGCTACACCAACAAAGTTGCTACTAAAACATGTTTTACTTTCCAGGAGAATACAGAAAAACTGTGCAGATATAAAACAGATACAGCGCAAAAGCAATAATATAAATCGTGTCATTCATTAGTAGCGTCATGACATAATCGTGCAGCTGTCAAAGAAACCAAATACTAAGTCATCTGTGATCTCTCAGAAAGTACTTTAAATCCAGAATGTATTTTCAAGTAAACCAAAATGTTGCATTAAAATCTCATTAGCAGTGTATGTTCTCAGTATGTAAGCCTTATAGTCATTATGTAATCGTGCAACTAACAAGCAAGAATGTACACACAATAACACTGTGTCATCTGTTCACTATAACAATGAATTCGTGATTACTGTCTAAATACGTTCCCTAGGTTCTAGTCTGGATAGTTAACTTCAAAACATTGTTGCATGTTAACAGTTTCTAAGTGTGACAAAGCGTACCAGTAACGTGAAGTAGGAATCTTACAGCAACGACTAATTCAGAAAGCAAATTATCTCTCAATAAATGGTTTTACCTGTGAAATGTGGTGTAAATCTTTACTCTTCCTAATATGCAGAGTGACAACTTCAAAGCAATTATCATGTTGTAAACGTCACTAAAGAATGCTAAAATTTTTTTCAAGGTTAGCATCTATGTTATTCTTCTCTGAGCCAGCCGGCGCACGTGGCTGCCTGCAATGCAAGTCATTGTCTACTGTCTCTTTGTTGTCACGCGTCGTTATTGGGATTGGGAGATCTAACCTCTATAATTTCAACTTGTCAAGAGGGCCCTGCCCTTTCTGCATCCCACCAGTTCTGATAAATTCTGATCTGTTGCTAAAATTATATCGTCTGTCGTCTTATCAGTAGTTTCCATAGTTTCTTTCTTGTCGGTCACATGGTGGAGAATTTCTCCCGGAATCGTAACAGCATGGTGTGGACCGTTGCGTCTGAAGTTATTCTGTCTCCCTTGATAATAATTATTTGGGTTCCCATATTTTCTGTTTCTCTGATTTTCTCTGTCATAGTCATTACCATGCAGAGGTGATCTTTCCCTGTAATTATTATTACTCTGCCAACAGTTGTCATACAGATGGTGCCTGTTTTGGTCACGGTTTGCGTTGTAAGAATAGCCTTGTTGTGTCCAGTTATTGTTTCTGTCGTCACAGAATTGTGACGGACGTGACCTGTAATGATTGTTTTCCTGTTCTTGCATCCTGCGACTGTCTGTGTCAATTTCTAATTCTTGTAGATGTCTCTGAAAAGCTTCAATGTCGTCTTTGCAACGTCCTGCCAAAATAATACTTCTTAAATGTTCTGGCAATTTAATTAAGCAAATGTGGATTAGTTCTGAGGGGCTGTATGGGTTTGACAGGTACTGATTTTTTTGCAACATGTCTTCAAAATATTTTACCAGACTCGAAAATTCAGACTGTTCAAAATGCATCATCATTATGATACTATGTTTTACTCAGTCTTGAGTAGCTTGATACCAATATGATAAGAGGAAGGCTAGATAATATTCTCCTTCACTGTGACAATCGCGAATGATCGAATGCATTCTTACAGAAGACAGTTCATTTTAATGTAGCGTTGTAACAGGCAAAACGAGCTTCACAATAGTGCCGCACACAATATACAGGGTGATCCATTGATCGTGACCGGGCCAAATATCTCACGAAATAAGCATCAAACGAAAAAAACTACAAAGAACGAAACTTGTCTAGCTTGAAGGGGGAAACCAGATGGCGGGGGCTATGGTTGGCCCACTAGATGGCGCTGCCATAGGTCAAACGGATATCAACTGTTTTTTTTAAATAGGAACCCCCATTTTTATTACTTATTCGTGTAGTACGTAAAGAAATAGGAATGTTTTAGTTAGACCACTTTTTTCGCTTTGTGATAGATGGCGCTGTTATAGCCACAATCATATGGCTCACAATTTTAGACGAACAGTTGGTACCAGGTGGGTTTTTTAAATTAAAATAGGTACGTTTGAACATTTTATTTCGGTTGTTTCAATGTGATAGATGTACCTTTGTGAACTTATCATTCTTGAGAACGCATGCTGTTACAGCGTGATTACCTGTAAATACCACATTAATGCAATAAATGCTCAAAATGATGTCCGTCAACCTCAATGCATTTGGCAATACGTGTAACGACATTCCTCTCAACAGCGAGTAGTTAGCCTTCCGTAATGTTCGCACATACATTGACAGTGCCCTGACGCATGTTGTCAGGCGTTGTGGGTGGATCACGATAGCAAATATCCTTCAACTTTCCCCGCGGAAAGAAATCTGGAGACGCCAGATCCGGTGAACGTGCAGGCCAATCCACCTGTCATGAAATATGCTATTCAATACCGCTTCAACCGCACGCTAGCTATGTGCCGGACATCCATCATGTTGGATGTAAGTCGCCATTCTGTCGTGCAGTGAAACATCTTGTAGTAACATCGGTAGAACTTTATGTAGGAAATCAGCATACATTGCACCACTTAGATTGCCATCGATAAAATGGGGGCCAATTATCCTTCCTCCCATAATGCCGCACCATACATTAACCCGCCAAGGTCGTTGTGTTCCACTTGTCGCAGCCGTCGTGGATTTTCCGTTACCCAATAGCGCATATTATGCCGGTTTACGTTACCGCTGTTGGTGAATGACGCTTCGTCGCTAAATAGAAAGCGTGCAAAAAATCTGTCATCGTCCCGTAATTTCTCTTGTGCCCGGTGGCAGAACTGTACACGACGTTCAAAGTCGTCGCCATGCAATTCCTGGTGCATAGAAATATGGTACGGGTACAATCGATGTTGATGTAGCATTCTCAACACCGACGTTTTTGAGATTCCCTATTCTCGCGCAATTTGTCTGCTACTGATGTGCGGATTAGCCGTGACAGTAGCTAAAACACCTACTTGGGCATCATCATTTGTTGCAGGTCGTGGTGGACGTTTCGCCTGTGGCTGAACACTTTCTGTTTCCTTAAATAAGGTAACTATCCGGCGAACGGTCTTGACACTTGGATGATGTCGTCCCGGATACCGAGCAGCATACACAGCACACGCCGGTTGGACATTTTGATCACAATAGCCATACGTCAACACGATATAGACCTTTTCCGAAATTGGTATACGGTCCATTTTAACACGGGTAATGTATCACGAAGCAAATACCGTCCGCACTGGCGGAATGTTTCGTGATACCACGTACTTATACGTTTGTGACTATTACAGTGCCATCTGTCACAAAGCGAAAAAACTGGTCCAACTAAAACATTCATATTTCTTTACGTACTACACGAATATGCAGTAAAATATGGGGGATCCTATTTAAAAAAAAACGCGGTTGATATCCGTTTGACCTATGGCAGCGCCATCTAGCGGGACAACCATAGCGCCATCTGGTTTCCCCCTTCAAGCTAGACAAGTTTTGTTCTTTGTAGTTTTTTCGTTTGATGCTTATTTCTTGAGATATTTGGCCCAGTCACTATCAATGGACCACCCTGTATATGGGAAACATTGGCGTCAAGATATAAAACTATTTCAGTGTTTGAGGGAAAATGAAGAGAAAGTTACAGGAATCGTAATCATGTGGTTGAGAAAAAATAAAAATAAAAGGGAAAACAGTCTGGCGGACGTGAATCTTCAAGAAGGGCTTGTGCAGAGATGTTCAGAAAACAGTCCGACGGACGTGAATCTTCAAGAAGGGCTTGTGCAGAGACGTTCAGACTCTCTGAAAGTTTGTCTGTCTACGATGAAGAGTATGTGTGCCCAGGACGGACACTCTTTTCGATATCACTTCATATTTTAGTTGTTGTGTGATGATTACTCCACTGTAAGCGGGTGGAAGTACTCCCTACAATGCTGATTTATATCAATTTATCTTTTCACGTTTTTGTTAGGAGGAGACGAGACTACAACGGAAAAGTTTCTGAACGATAAAGTGGAAACGTTCCTTAGATAATTCGACGACTTGTTTCTGAAGCCGCCCAAATGAGGCAAATATGATGTGGTGCATATGGTAGTTTGTGCAATGTTAGTTCGTGTAACATAAAATACAAAATCTCCTTTGTTTAAAACATTTGTGTTTCATTTGTACATGAAATCTCTCACCTACAGTGTAAGCAATCACAGAGCCTCTAAGTGTGAACACCTGGATATACTAGCGCAGGCTTTTGGAGGCACCTGTGTGCATTGCCAGTAATGTTGTCCTTGGTCAGTTACAAGTCTACACAATTGAAAACGAAACAGAAACAAACATAATTTCTCTCTAGCGCTACGAATGCCACCATCTCTCTGAAGCCCGGTATTTTTCTTACTATTTCAGGTGTTTAGAAGACGCATCCTAATACAGTAAAATTGAGAATGAACGTGGAGTGTTAACATCCCATGAAATGATTACAATTCAAGTGAGATGTCTACAATATTCATTGTAACTTACATGTTACGAAATCGTTCTCACTGAGAGGCATTATGTCCTTCATTCCACCAGAAGATCGCCGTGTGTAGCGATATGAACACGTAGAGGATACTGACAGCATCTTGCGTAATTATCGTTGGTGGGTGTAATTGTTAAACAGTTGCTGAATGTAATGTGGCGAAAAGAAGGCACATCTAAATAACTTCTAAGTAGAGTCTGCAAAGAGTTATAATGTGAAGTCTGACAAAACGAACCTGCCTTCAAGATTTTATCAGTTCTGGGACACTTTTAATATACCGGGAATGACCTTGAATTGCAATCAGTCGAACACAGCACATTGTTATCGGTCTCTGAACGGTGCGTTGTTTGGTTGCAAAATAAGCACTTGGCATAAATCGGGATGCCAGGATAGATTGACAACAGGAGATCCCCGTTTAGTCAGAAGAGGATTTTATCGCTTCAGCTTGAAATTGACGTAATGTTGTATAACTGTATTTCGTTATTAGTGAGCTACGAAAAATAATCGTAAAATATGTAATCTTTCGTCATAGTACCTTCAGATCGGTATATGTGTATTGCAAGGTTTATTACGAATCCCATCTCACTGTGTTTGTGTGAGAACGATGATGACAACTCATTGTGACCCAGCTGGCTCTAACGTCCCCTCTGGTCTTGACGTGTTTGGGTCTTCCAGATTCTTCCCTTCAACTGTGTTCACCTACCCTCTTCGACTGCTTTCAGACCAGCTCAACAGGCGCATTTGTATAGCCATACGTTGCTTTGTGTCTCGAGTGTTATTCATGTAAGCCGGCAATACGACCCTTAGTGAAAGTATTCATTAATGAAGTTCCATGCTAACCTTCCTGTGAGATGTATGCCCCTTCAATAGCGTCACAGAGGCTGAGCAAGAGCAATATATGCGCACTACAAGCCGTGTTTCGGTAGCCATACGAACTTTATGAATGTCCTTTGTTGACGTACGCCAAACGTGTGCAAGGCGATGAAGTTGCACTCTGATGAGAAATCTACCCGCCTCATTTAAAACAATTCTAACGATTTCTTTCATGTGTATACGATTAAGCAAAAGCAAATCACCCGCAGAAATGACAGTCTGGTTACCATTCTTAGTAAAAAAAAAAAAAAAAAAAAAAAAATACACTCAGATCTCCTGTCTATTTTATCGACGCTTAGACACCACTAAAATTCAGGAAACTGTTGCAAATATAAATTGTTGGGATCCATATGATTTTGCAGATCTACACCTTGAAAGCTGTGTGTGTGTGTGTGTATGTGTGTTTATAAGTGGCAGTGCAGTGCCGTACAAGACCTGAAATAAAGTGATTTGCAAAATGAAAATTGGACAAAAAAAGTTAACAGTATCTGATTCGAAGTAATACCTCAAAAGTAGACACTCAGCGCATATTTTCATGCAATAATAAGAGAAAGGCAACTACTCATCTATAACAGATTGATGTAGGGTGCACAGGCACTTGTAACAGAAAACAGTGCTCTCAAACTTTCGAGGTCTGACTCATTTTATGGTAGAATGTACACACACCCATGCACACAATACCACAGGGACTCAAACGCACACTACGACGGCCACGGCGACACTGATGATGGATTATCAATAACTGAGAACAGTTGCTGGGCTGATATGTTGAGAAGGACCAGATAAAGCGAATTTGGGAGCAGGTGTTGATTTGATGGAGGAAAGAGCAAAGGCTGTCGTTGCCATGAGTCAGATTATGAAAATATCATCACTGAATACGAACCAGACAAGCGATTTCAGGTGATGACGGGATAGGAAGGATTCCTGCAGATAGGTACACATGGCAGTACCCCTCTCCCCTTCTCTCTTTCCTGCCAGGCTCCCTCTGCATCTCCTCCTTACTCTCTTCCCCCATCTCTCTTTCTACATCTCTTGTATGCTCTACCCTATCAGAACCCCTTTCGTCTTGTTGCACAGCTGCTGAGTCATCTGTCTTTCCCGCTCCTGCCTCACATTACCCGCTATCCTTTCCACGCCTTGTGCATCCTTTCCTACCCTGCTCCACATCCATCACCCCAGGCAGCCGCTCTCAAATATCGGTAACCAATAATCAGGGTCGCTTCGGTAGCGTGTGTCTGAGTGTCTACGTGAATGTTTGTACTTTCTGCTAGAAAAAGAGCCAGAGATCGAAAGCTTGTGAATACTGCACTGTTTTCTATTAAGAGTGTCTACATGCTGAGCATCAGTCAGTAGTAGGGAGAAGGTGATATGAGCGCAATTTTATATCAGATTGATATGCAATTTAATTAAATTGATAAATTAATTCCCACTCCCCCCCCCCCTGACCATGCCTACCCTCACCTCTGAATGACGTCATATGTTCTTCTCAGCCTGCACTTGGGACCCAGCCACCTCCACCTGCACCCAACCCCACCCTCCCTAACTTATCCTATTAGTGGGAATTTCGAATTTTGACGGGAATTTCGAATTTTGGTAGGAATTTCTTTGCTCCTGGGCTGTGCTGACGTCGCATCTTGCCCCCCCCCCCTCCCCCCACCTGGGAATTGGCTGGAAATTAATCGTGGTGCCCTTTCTGGGACTCGAACTCAACTGCACTCCCCTAACACAATTATACCACCACAGGCGCTTGAAATTGCCAGTAAGCAATAGGAACGCAGAATATCCCAAAAGCGATATAAGGCGGGCCCAGAAGCTCTGCAGCCTCAGTTGCAGTCAGTCAGTGAGTCAGTCAGTCAGCACGAAGAACCAGTCGAGATCATCCAGCGCCGCCCAGCCGCAGCAGCAAGAGAATAGGAAGAAGCTATGGAAGAGCAAGTACCTCCTGCTTAATGTGTTTACTGCCAAGTGAGGACGATCCATTAACACCAGGATCAAAGAGCATAAGCGGCATTGCAGGTTGGGGTAGGTGGAGAAATCGGCCGTGGCAGAGCACGCACTGAACGAGACCGACCACGTAATAAAATTCGCCGACACGGAAGTTCTGGCTGTAGAGAAGCACTATCACACGCGCTTGTTCAGAGAAGCTGTAGAAATACAAAAACACGCGAACAGTTTGAACAAGAAAGAGGAAAGCCTTAAGGTAAACGGATCTTGGCTTCCCGTACTGCAGCGAACGACAGTCGCAGGTAGCAAGAGGAGAACCGCACCGGAAATGACCGCGGAGAAGCCCTCGGACGTTGGCGCGCCAGGTACATATAGTCTGCGCCCGCGAGCTCGGCTCCATTTCACCACCGGTAATGGAGGGTGAAGCTTTGACAATGCCAGCCACTCGTGCTGGCGAAACGTCAGAAAAATCATTAGATGAACGTCGGCCCAAGAACCCGAGACAGAAGCCAATAGGCAGTTTGTCAACAAGTGGCCACGAAAGCCTTAACAATTTTGTAGTGTGCATGTAGTGGGTCAGTATGATGCCGTCGAAAACTAATGTACTGCCAATAAGTTTGAGAGAAATACATGCTGAATTCTGTTCTTACAAGAAGGCTTTATTTTCTGTGTTCTTTACTGGCGTTAAGATAAAGAAAAAACCATTTGATGTAGTGCCTCCTGTATATGGTTACTGAATAAAAATGTATATAACGATGTATGTGTTTTTTATTTCTTACATCTTATCATATTGAAAGTACTAAAGTTGTTGCCACCAGTATTTTCACTGTAAACATGCAACAACAGAAAATTATGTCATTTAACTAAATTCTCCATGAAAGCCCTATGCACGCCAGTACCTGACATAGTCGTTATCATGGAAGCGCGTAGTGTTTATTTTATTCTATAAAAACCCGTTGCGCGTCAGTAGCTGACGTAGTAGGTACCATGGCAGGGTGGGTGAAGCATTAAGACTTTGTTGTAAGCGACTGCAGCTGTGACGGTGTGCAAGAAGACCAGAAGCAGAAGTATGGCATGCTCCTTCCCGACAATATACGTGCAACAATTGCAGGTCCATCTAACTGCAGCAAGACAAATGTTCTCATGTCACTGTTAACATATCCGGATGGAGTCCGATTTGAACATGTTCGTGTGTTTTCAAAAACACTGTTTCAGCTCAAGTATCGGCTATTACAGGGGATATTGCACGGTGTAAAAGGCATTACTTACACGACATTCAGTGAAAGCAGTGATATACCCCCATCGGTCTTCATATTTGACTATGTTGCTGTGGAAAACCAAGACCTAATTAGACGATATTTCTGTTTCGGTCGCCAATGGCTGTTGATGTATTTTGTCTGACTGAGACACATTCCAGAATCCCGAAACAGCTGGTGAGGGATAATGCAAATCTCATTAAAGCCTTCGAACAAGACAACGTGAATTTAAAACACATTTACCAAGAACATGTAGGAACTGACATGTCGTTCAATGATTTTTTAAATATATATGCCGATTGCTGGAATCATTCCCAATACGGGTTTCTCGTTATTGATAAAGCAAGAAAACTGAATGATGGTAGGTAATGGCGAAACTTCCAGGAGTTTCTGTCTCTATCAATCGGTAAGAGAGGTGAGTACATCAGTATACGCTGCACCATGGACAAATTCGAGAGCATGTCTAGCTCCCAACCCGAGAGAATGGGCGTACACAGACAGAAGATTCGCTTGTACATGGATGCGAAAATTCAGGCCATCGCGCATAAAGTTAGATGTATGCGCAGGGAGCTAGAGACTTACGACCAGACTCTTCTGAGAATGATCAATGAATTGAATGAGTTACTTAATGAAATCGGTAAGAAAGTATCCTACTTAACTGAAAAAGACGAGGCTATTGAGGGGGGAAAAGCTAGGTGTAGAGGCCGTTGTTATTGAAAAGAGGGACCAGGCACATAATAAGAGGAGGAAGAGCGGATGTATAAAGGCTCACGCTGCAGAAACGTCTGATTAGTATACACCGAGATTTCAACGAAGCAGAAAGTCATTCAAGCGCGGAAAGCTGTTAGAGAGAAATTACGGTTGATAATGTTGGGGCATATGGATCGACAGCAAACACTGAGAGAGACCTTTAAGCACGTTACTGAATCTCTCAGGCAGCTCTCAGCAAAAACAAAACCACACGATAACGATGGTGTTGCCATTGACGAAATCATTAACCGACACATCCCTGGCCAGATAGATAGGACATTTGGTGTCAGCATGGGAAGACCGTACATGCTGCGTACGCATCCTATAAATGTGCTTTATAGATTGGTGATACGCGGTTTGAGAGAACACCTGGCTTAATGAATCTTATTTTCCTAAGACCCACGAAAAAACCCATAAATTATTCAGCTAATGATGGGGAAATGTACCTTTAAATGCTTTATTTGACTGATGTACATAAGATCGCAAAAAGCGTGAAGAACAAGAAATATAAAACCATTGTAAAACCGATACTTGGCGGTGAAAACAACAAAAACAACAACAGTAGCAACGCCAATGGTATTGACATTGAGCATATATCTGTGAACAATCGAATCCCGCAGTATATATATTATGACTATCCTAACGAGCTGATACATCGACTGCGCTGCTGATGGCATCAGCTGCTGCAGGTACTACAGCTCATTCGAATTAGGTTGTTTCAGTAATCTCTGAGCTTAGAGAGAGAGGTATCATCGAATAAGTATGGAGACAGTAATTCGAGAACTGCACAAATCAGCACGCAAAACATACCCTCGTAGGCATGTTATGATTAAAAGTTTGGATGACTTACTCAGGCTAATCTTGCAGATAGGAGGCAATATTCAAACGAGAGCAATGGATTCAAACATATGTTAATGGTTATTGATACCTACTCCAAATTTGCCTGAGCATTATCTGTTAAAACAAAAAGGGAAAGAAGTGTCGCGGATGTGTTTGAGCATTTGGTGCAGACAGGAACGAATCGATGCCCGGACAACCTCCAAACCGATCACGGTGGAGAGTTTTACAACAGGTATTTCAAGACGTGATGCAGTGGTATGGAATACAATACTACACTCCTGGAAATGGAAAAAAGAACACATTGACACCGGTGTGTCAAACCCACCATACTTGCTCCGGACACTGCGAGAGGGCTGTACAAGCAATGATCACACACACGGCACAGCGGACACACCAGGAACCGCGGTGTTGGCCGTCGAATGGCGCTAGCTGCGCAGCATTTGTGCACCGCCGCCGTCAGTGTCAGCCAGTTTGCCGTGGCATACGGAGCTCCATCGCAGTCTTTAACACTGGTAGCATGCCGCGACAGCGTGGACGTGAACCGTATGTGCAGTTGACGGACTTTGAGCGAGGGCGTATAGTGGGCATGCGGGAGGCCGGGTGGACGTACCGCCGAATTGCTCAACACGTGGGGCGTGAGGTCTCCACAGTACATCGATGTTGTCGCCAGTGGTCGGCGGAAGGTGCACGTGCCCGTCGACCTGGGACCGGACCGCAGCGACGCACGGATGCACGCCAAGACCGTAGGATCCTACGCAGTGCCGTAGGGGACCGCACCGCCACTTCCCAGCAAATTAGGGATCTGTTGCTCCTGGGGTATCGGCGAGGACCATTCGCAACCGTCTCCATGAAGCTGGGCTACGGTCCCGCACGCCGTTAGGCCGTCTTCCGCTCACGCCCCAACATCGTGCAGCCCGCCTCCAGTGGTGTCGCGACAGGCGTGAATGGAGGGACGAATGGAGACGTGTCGTCTTCAGCGATGAGAGTCGCTTCTGCCTTGGTGCCAATGATGGTCGTATGCGTGTTTGGCGCCGTGCAGGTGAGCGCCACAATCAGGACTGCATACGACCGAGGCACACAGGGCCAACACCCGCCATCATGGTGTGGGGAGCGATCTCCTACACTGGCCGTACACCACTGGTGATCGTCGAGGGGACACTGAATAGTGCACGGTACATCCAAACCCTCATCGAACCCATCGTTCTACCATTCCTAGACCGGCAAGGGAACTTGCTGTTCCAACAGGACAATGCACGTCCGCATGTATCCCGTGCCACCCAACGTGCTCTAGAAGGTGTAAGTCAACTACCCTGGCCAGCAAGATCTCCGGATCTGTCCCCCATTGAGCATGTTTGGGACTGGATGAAGCGTCGTCTCACGCGGTCTGCACGTCCAGCACGAACGCTGGTCCAACTGAGGCGCCAGGTGGAAATGGCATGGCAAGCCGTTCCACAGGACTACATCCAGCATCTCTACGATCGTCTCCATGGGAGAATAGCAGCCTGCATTGCTGCGAAAGGTGGATATACACTGTACTAGTGCCGACATTGTGCATGCTCTGTTGTCTGTGTCTATGTGCCTGTGGTTCTGTCAGTGTGATCATGTGATGTATCTGACCCCAGGAATGTGTCAATGAAGTTTCCCCTTCCTGGGACAATGAATTCACGGTGTTCTTATTTCAATTTCCAGGAGTGTACTTAACATACACCCACGTGAAGACGAGTATCGTGGAACGTCTGAACAGAACAATAAAAGGTCAAATGTGAATGCGTTTTAATCTTCGCGGTTCATACAAATGGACAGATATCCTCCCAGAAATAATCACTCAGTATAATCGAACCAAACATAGCACAATAAAAACGAGACCAGGCGATGTTCGTGATAATGGACTCATGGATACGATGCAGTATCGCATTAAAATGCTGGATCCACGCAAACAGAAATTTAATGTAGTTGATTTGGTACGTATCTCAAAATACAAGATAACATTTGGGAAACCACACCTGGTCATTTTCCGAAGTACAAAGAACAAATCCTAGAACTTACATCTTGAAGGATAGTAAAGGCGAAGAAATTGCAGGTTTCTTCTACACCGAGGAAATGATGTGTTTCGCGTGGAGAGAGTCATGGACGTCGGGGAAATAGAGCACTAGTTAAAATGCTTGTTTTCCTGCAGCACAAAACAGATGGATTGACGCTGATGAGTTGCTATGTAATAGGGTGCATAGAGCACAACCGGCAAGCAGCATAACATGCTAGCTAGAAGGCGCATTTGAGGAGGTGGTGGTATTCTAGACAAACTGGCATGGAACACGACATTACATAGACTGCAAATAAAGATCTCCCAAGTCGTCACATTACAGATAGGATTTTAGCTGATAAGGCTACAGCGATACGCAGAAGAAAGAATATTGGTATACGTCAACTCACTGCAGCATTTGTAGTTGTTCAAACCATGCGTGGAAAAATTAAACTGGGTTTAGGAGTGATGAATTTCAAGCGAGTTATGAATTCTGCACGTCCCGCTCTGAAGAAGAAGAAGACAACGATGAATAAGAACAAGGGGTGTTTAAAGAACTGTATCCTGACAGCGATGTATGCAACTAAACACGCTCTGAAACAGAAAGGTGCGGGAAGAAGAAGAGGATCGGTTAAAGCACCTCGAGTTCTAGCAATACCCAAGATGTCTGGTGGTTTTCTTCCGCTGGTCATCCGAGCCGTCTCCGCGCTCGCGGCGGTAGGATCCCTCGCTGTTGGTGCATCGGCCATTGCCAGAATAGTCAAGAACGCGCAAAACTCCCAAGCGTAGCTAGAAGAGGCAAGAAGACATAGCCGCATGATGGAAGCCGCAGTCATCGGAGAAGGACTATACTTGAAACCGTACAGGAAAGGGCTTGATCTATTCAAAAATTAAAAAAAAGCCTATTAGCAGTCCTACCAGATCGGCCACTCACAAATACTGATCTTCTTAAGTTTGTTAGAAAAAAATTCAACATCCAAGATTCCGTGGTGTGTTTATGCGGGATACATTACCGAATACTATGTGGAAAACTGGTGACTGTGGTATCGTGAATTTAGATGCTGCTTGAGATCTCGGCACCCACTCGGTGTCATATGTTATGAAAAATGCCCATACCGTGTACTATTTCGACTCATTTGGTGATCTGCAACCGCCAGGAGAATTACAATGATACTTCACTCGCAGAAGACGTGTTTTCTGCAATTTTCGGCGCTATCGCGTACACACCTCTGCGGACATCTATGCATCATGTTTCTTTAGATTAGATTAGATTAGATTTACTTTAATTCCAATCGATCCGTAGTGAGGAGGTCCTCCAGGACGTGGAACATGTCAGAAAAACAACAATACATGACAAATATTTACAACTAAAACAAATAAGCTAATGTACCATTCCACAGGTCCCAAGTGGAATGATCGCCATTTTTTAATACTAATGCATTTTACAAATACTAATGCACTGAATTTAAAAAAAAGTTTTTTATTTATTTATAAGGTAATAAACATATAATACAACTACTGTAATACTTATTTACAATGAACACATTACTGCACTGAAATTGTGCAGAAGTTATGTTGGTTTTACTAAGAAATTCATCAATGGAGTAGAAGGAGTTGGCCACCAATAAATCCTTTAGGCTTCTCTTAAACTGAATTTCATTGGTTGTTAAGCTTTTTATGGCTGCTGGCAAGTTATTGAAAATGTGTGTTCCTGAATAATGCACACCTTTTTGTACAAGACTAAGTGACTTTAAATCCTTGTGAGGATTATTCTTATTTCTAGTATTGATTCCATAAATTGAGCTGTTGGTTTGAAAAAGTGATATATTTTTAATGACAAATTTCATTAAGGAATAAATATATTGGGAAGCAGTAGTTAATATCCCTAGCTCCCTAAACAGGCTTCTGCAGGATGTTCTTGAGTTCACACCACATATAACTCTTACTGCACGTTTTTGTGCCCGGAAAACTTTAACTTGGCTTGATGAATTACCCCAAAAAATAATCCCATATGACACTGTGGAATGAAAGTAAGCATAATATGCCAGCTTTTTCATTTTATATCCCCTATGTCTGACAAAATTCGCATTGCAAACAGAGATTTGTTAAGGCGCTTCAGCAGTTCTGTGGTGTGCTCCTCCCAGTTGAATTTCTTATCAAGCTGTAATCCCAAGAATTTAACACTGTCCACTTCTTCTATCTTCTTGTCATCGTATGTTAGACATATACTCTTGGGACACCCCTTACAAGTTCTGAACTGCATGTAGTGTGGTTTTTCAAAGTTTAGTGACAAAGAATTGGCTAGGAACCAGTGATTAATATCCACAAATATTTTATTGGCTGATCTTTCTAAGACTACACTTGATTTGCTGTTTATTGCAATGTTTGTATCATCGGCAAACAAAACAAACTTGGCATCTGGTAATGTTACTGATGAAAGGTCATTGATATACACAAGAAAAAGTAAGGGCCCCAAAATGGAACCTTGTGGGACCCCACATATAATTAGTTCCCAGTTGGATGATGCCTGATAGCTTTATACATGTCTCTTTCCTAATAACACCCTTTGTTTCCTGCCAGAGATATAAGATTTGAACCATTTTGCAGCATTTCCTGTTACACTATAATATCTAGTTTACTTAAAAGGATACTGTGATTTACACAGTCAAATGCCTTTGACAGATCACAAAATATACCAGTTGCCTGCAATTTTTTGTCTAATGGATTAAGCACATTTTCACTGTAAGTGTAGATAGCCTTCTCAATATCAGAACCTTTTAGAAATCCAAACTGTGACTTTGACAGTATGTTATTTGAGATAAGATGGTTATAAAGACGACTGTACATTACTTTTTCGAAAATTTTTGAGAATGCTGGCAACAGTGAAATTGGACGGAAATTTGATGCTATTTCTTTATCTCCCTTCTTAAAGAGTGGCTTAACTTCAGCATATTTCAGCCATTCAGGAAATATTCCACTGATAAACGACTGGTTACACAGATAGCTTAATATGTTACTTAGCTCAGAATCACATTCTCTAATTAACTTTGTTGATATTTCATCATACCCACTAGATTTTTTGATTTTAAAGATTTTATGATGGACATTATTTCCGTTGGGGTAGTGAGGGTCAAATTCATATTATGGAAGCTACTTGAAATGTCTGGTCTAAGGTAATCCATAGCAGCATCTACCGAACCTGACAATCCCATCTTTTTAGTAACAGTTATAAAATGTTTGTTAAAAAGTTCTGCAGCACTATACACGTCTGTCACCAATGTATCATTTACTCTTAATGCTATTTGTTCCTCTTCATGTCTGGTTCTACCAGTCTCCCCCTTCACTATATCCCATATTGTCTTTATTTTGTTATCTGATATGACTATCTTTTCCTTTTAATATATTTGCTTTGACATCCATATTACAGTCTTTAATATTTTGCAGTATTTCTTATAATGTGCTATAGCATCAACATTGGAAATGTTTCGGATTGACAGATACAGTTTTCTTTTTGTTTTACAAGATACCCCTATTCCTCGAGTAATCCATGGCTTCTTTGTAGACTTTGCTCTAACCTTGGTAAGTTTTGGGGGAAAGCAGTGTTCGAATAAGGTAAGCACTTTATTAGCAAAAATGTTATATTTTTCATTCATGCCATGAGCACTGTAAACATCAGTCCAGTGAACAATTTTTGGCTTACTGATTACCCTCTTGAGCTCAGATTTAACAGATTTTATATCCTGTTCAGTATTAACATTTAACAGAAGGAACTGCATGTCATGGCCTGAGAGGCCATTGACTATTGGTTTTGTAATATAATTTTGTTCATTGGACTTTTCTATAAAGATATTATCAATGGCTGTTTGTGAGCAAGTGGTTATCCTAGTGGGGAACTTTACAGTGGGAATTAAGTTGAATGATAGTGTTACTAACTCAAATAAGTTCTTATTGGGAGAGTCTTTAAGGAAATCTACATTTAAATCACCAGCAACCACTATTTCTTTGTTTTTGGTTTTACGTTTACAGAGAAGAACAAGAAGCAGAACATATAAGGAGGAGCTTTACATATTCCTTCATCAATTGAGGCTCAGATGCAGTGTCGTACATTTTGACTTTAACAATTACGTGATTACTTTGCTATTCACAATAAAGTGCCTGGCAGAGGTTCAATGAACAAACCGCATCTGGATATTAATGGTGAAAAAGACATTGTGGAAACAGAACATGGTGTGTACGATACTGATGATTTAAACAAAGTCTTAAAGCAGCCTCAAAAAGGTATTGAGCTATTGCGAACATCAGTAGACTTAAATCTGAAATAAAGACTGTAAATGTAACGATCGACTTTAACCAGAAAGGTTCAATAGGACGCCCACTGGGTTTCGCAAAGGGGCAGGTTTTGAAGAAGGGTCCTAGTAAATTTTACAAATCAGATCAGATTGTGGACATATTGCCCGTCACCTCAACCCGAGTCTAGTGTAACATTGCAACGACCCTATATCAACGACAGTCTGATTCATACTATTTACGGATTCTTCCCCTCAGTTACAACAGGGTACAAGATTGTAGAGAGTCCTACCAATGCAATATACCTTCCAGTTACACTTCAGACATTGGACTGTTTGGAGTAGCGTATCATGGATCAGAATAATCAATTTGTTGACTTTCGTGGTGAGGAAATCTTTGTATGATTACATCTAAGGCAGGATGGGCGTACTGTTTAAAACCAGTGCACACAATCCACAGAATATCACTTCACTGCCGAACTGCAAAGTGATGACACGTGCAAACTGCGAGTTTCTTAAATCAGTTGGCTTGAAACCTCGCATTGACGTCCTCACTCAATATAATCACTCTAGTAGAGTGCGATGAGTGAATTATATGTCAGGAATACTTCTAGAATAAACCTTACGCTTCAACCACATTTAACAAGAATGGTGAGGAAACCTTACGCTTCAACCACATTTAACAAGAATGATGTAATTGGGATTGTCATCCAGCACCAAGATGCGCTAACTCTTCCACGCAAGAGTTTCATATATTTGGAGGGGTCATTCAAGAAAACCGACTGCAGCAATACAATGGGATACAACTTACACGTAACGCTCTAAAAATGCTTATGTGCTACTTTGAGGACATGAAGCAGATTATTATGGATGCTAAAAAGGAACTCAGTCTGATACGGAGAGCGATGGATACTAACTCACACATTCCAGGAGCTCAAGAGGAGGATATGATCACAGTTAGCAAGGTAATATGGGAAATGTCTCACATCAGTGCACCAGAAGAGGTGCGTTTGAAGCTTTTAAAAGTCTTGAATTCCAATACGTTTCTATCACTAACATTACGCTCGTGGGAGGTTTCTGAGTACCCAGTGCTACCGACCGCAAGCAGGCAAACATGGGCTATTAAAACCTCTTCGCATCTAGAGACTCCTAGATTCATCATATTTGCGTTTCAGACTGACAGAAGAGGAAATGTAGCAAATGATTTCACTGTATTTGACAACTGCAAGTTAACTAACGCCAGAGTGCAGCTGAATTCAGAATTCTACCCATATGACAATTTGTACCTTCAGTGGGATGAAAACGTATACAGACTAACACATGACATGTACGTGAAGTTTCGTGCTTCTTACTCATACTATGAAAGTGCTGAAGAAGAAGGAAGAGGGTGTCTACTCAGTCGACGGAAATTAAGAGCTATCACCGATCGTCGTAATAGACAGCTCGAAACAGAATGAGATAATTAAATCTGGACCTATAGATGTGCGAAGTGAATTTGAGTCTTCGACAAATTTCCTAGAACACACTGCCGCATATGCTCTAGTTGTACATGACTGTGTGATCAACTATTGTCCACTCACTGGTGTTGTGCAATGAGCTGTATAAATGAACAGGTGACAACGTCACTGCAGGCGTTCAGGGTTTCTATGACGATGAGCATAGACAGTTCATTTTTTAAAATATTACATTCATAGCGTACACAGAAGATGCCGGAATAGCAGAGACATTCTCAGCAAACATTGTATCACTGAGATCTTTCAAGGATGTGAAATGCGCTAAAACACGGAAAAGTGCAAAATAGTTAAGACATTTCTACCATGGAATTCACTGGGATGATCCTGGCATACCTTATAAAGATATGATGACGTCGCTTCGATTATTCGACCACATGGATACCATCATCTCATGGATGCATCGAATCTTCAAGTTTGCTGCTATTCACGACCTGGAATTCTACAGGTGTGCTGCTCTCCATCGACTCAGGAAGAAGAATATGTGTGAAAATAGTGGTACTGTATCTGCTTATGAAAATGTAAACTTTTAAGTTGGATAAGAAATAAATGAATTTTTACTTCACAAGCTCTGTGTTCTTTCTTCAGCCCTGTCCCCGCTTTGACAGTGTGCAGTTTTAACCAGATCCTATGTCTGTGGTTTTATTCAAACACAGGAGATATAATTTCAGTGATGTTTGCTATATGTCTTTGGAAATGAATATGATCACGCACCACCTGTTCCCAAAAACTTACATGTGCAGCAGGATAGGCGCAATCCCATGCAATCATTACGTATATTTTGTTTTCCTCCATCTTAAACGTCACCTCCCTCATGCTTTAAACTAATATCTTGGGCATCTTGCACAGCCTTTATACAAATTTATAGGGATTTGTGAAATAGCAACAAAGATGCATGGCAGCGAATAACAATTTTTTATTCAGACATAAATACTCACAGTAGTAATACAGCTTTACATCCGCCAATCTTGCTGTTTTTACAATGCTCTACTGCATTAAATTCGCAGTTTTTGTTACTGTTTGGAATTCTTTTATTTACAGTTCTTGATTTTAAAAGTAATGGTACCGGTTGAAAAAATTTTTTACTTTACATTGCAATGCTGTTTACAGCTATTGCAGAGGTATAGTTTCTCTTACACTAATACTATTACTAGTGAAGACTTAATTTATATTTTGAATTGGGTGGCTCTAAACACTATCCACCTCAGGGAGCTGAAATAATTTAATAATACATTGCAGCGGATGGCCATAAAATGTTCATCCCAAACAGCTGCACTAACATGAACTCAGTGGAACTCACACTTAAAACTAGTATGACATGCATAGCTAGTAGGTGAAACTTAAAAACTAATCTATTTACACATGCACTCACACAAACACACATAAAGCGCAAGAGAGAGAAATACAGTAAACTATTTTTCCTTCATTTACAGTTTCTTAACTTTTTTGATGGCTTTAGTTCTATTTTTAATCTTTTTATATAAACTGCAAA
This sequence comes from Schistocerca americana, assembly GCF_021461395.2. NCBI lineage: Eukaryota > Metazoa > Arthropoda > Insecta > Orthoptera > Acrididae > Schistocerca > Schistocerca americana. Next base: position 614,169,454 of record NC_060122.1, read on the forward strand.
TTTTTAACTTTCTTAAAATAATTTTTGTAATTTTTTTCCAGCACGTACTACTTATATATTCATGTCTAGATATTATCTTACTTATTCAGAAAAAAACGGAATATATTTACACACAGGCACACAAATTTAAATAGATATCCACACTCAAACACACTCACAAGCCCACACGCAGACACACATAAGCAGTCAGACATGCAGGCACACCATACATCACACATACAATATTTAATCTATGATAATAGAGCCATACCATTAGGTACAATCTCTTACTCAGCCAGTCATTCACTCAGTTTCTCTCACTGACACCGCCAGAGTCCGCCAACCCCTCTCACGCTTCAAGTAAATAGTGGTGCATACGGGAGGGTTTCGATCCCGACATCACAAATGACTCTTTTATCGGCATGAGGTGACAATCCGACTTCACACTGCAGCACAGTGTGCACCTCATGACCTCGCGATAGAATACTAGTATGCCATACTAAATGTGGAGGTTGCAGTGGAGCCGGCCGTTGTGGCCGAGCGGTTCTAGGCGCTTCGACCCGGAACCGCGCGACTGCTACGGTCGCAGGTTCGAATCCTGCCTCGGGCATGGGTGTGTGTGATGTCCTTAGGTCAGTTAGGTTTAAGTAGTTCTAAGTTCTAGGGGACTGATGACCTCAGATGTTAAGTCCCATAGTGCTCAGAGCCTTTTTTTTTCAGTGGAGCACCACGAACGCGACTGGACAGGCACTGCAAGTAGTTTTGGACCGTGAGGATGCATGATGTCGCACGTCACACACTCTTAGACGCCTCTGGGTGGCTCCATGTACTGTATGATATGCATACATATTGGATCTTAGACCCACAAACTCCACAATCGCCAATCCATCCGCCTCATCTTTCATTAAGCCGATAACCTTCTTGTTCTGAGGAACATTACTGTGTCCAATTCATTACCATGACATCTAATTAGTTCATATGGATTGCAGTGCTCCACCCAACAGATGAAGCTATCTGTATCCATATAAAGTAACTTTGGTTCTACAAAATGAGTTTTAGCAAACTCATAGTGGAAGTGGTACATGTGGAGCTTGAAGATGTCCAGTATACACATACGCAAATAGACTGGTTTTGTAAACTCTACTGAAACCTTCGTCATCTCCAATGCAAAAAAGTTCTCATTGAAAATGGTGACCCACTTAAAATTTTGTCTGGCGATGCATTTACCGAAAATGTAATTATTCATCAATTTGTAAAAATATTTTTCGAAATCACTAGTCGCGCCCACCCTCTTTTTGGCATTTAATTCAATATACTCCTTGAACGAGGGCAACTTAGACACTGATGGAGATTATGATAATGAATTACATACCCCTGCTCGTGTCCAACAGTGGTCGTCAGTTTAGGGATAGTGCTTCCTTGCGGAACTTGATGATCAGGACATAACGGTAAGTCACTTGTCATTTCCTGCAAACTAACAGGATATTTGAGGTCTGCCTGCAACACACACCCTACATCAGAATCAGCCATTAGACAAAATATTTTTCCACCTAATCCCTCTAATTCGTTTTCAGGCACCTGTTGAAACCCACCAACCGGCAGTGGCTGCATCATGGTTTGCCCGTATAAGTTATTCACATTCAAATATATAATGTAACCTGAATCGAGGGATGCATCGAACCTCTCACCCATATGTGGATCATTTGCCCTGGCATATCTATGGACACACTGGCAAAGTCCTCCACGGATCCTGCAAAAAAAAAAAAAAAAAAAAAAAAAAAAAAAAAAAAAAAAAAAACACATATCAGTATAAGCCCAAGCGTCCCAGGACAACCCTGGTGCCGTGTAATAAAAGGTGGGGTCCAGAGAGTACATGGCCATGCATACACTCCAGAACTTTTCAAAAACATCCACAAGCTAGCATAGGTTGGAGTCCATGTATAGCGTTGCTTATTCACCCAAATTTGGAATGTTGAGTTCCCACCAGACATTCACATTATGCTCATAATCTCCACTAGTTATGGCATCGCCTGTGAGAGTATTGATAAACACAGATATGTCATGTAGCTGGTTTCATCAAGTTTACTATCCAGATACCCGTAACGGAAAACTCCTTTTCTAGTCACAAGCTGAAACTTTTCCTCATCGGGGTATGCAAATTGGGTGACATGTACATCCTCCCAAGGTAGAGTTTCAACGAGATTGTCAATTGGTGCCTGCATAAAATGTAGCCTGTCAAGGAAGCGGAATGAAGTTTTTGGTGTCATTCATTTGGAGAATGAAATATACTTCTCAACACTCTCAGCCAGGCCTCTGACCTGATTTCTCTCTCAACCGAAACCAACCAATTGTTAAACTAGAAAGGGAGCATCACACCCACTTAAAATGTCGAAGAAAACGGGTATGTGCCATGGTGACTGATACTTCAAATTCAATCCGTTGTGAGCTGCACCGCGGAACTTCCACCCAGAATGACAATGATCTCTATTGGAAGTTTCAGCTTTTCTATCTAACAGCAGTTAACTGGATCACTGTATAATTGTTTATCCTCCCCCGATTCAGTCATGGGGATACTGGTGCTGTAAAGCCTATCAACATCCTATGAGAGTTTTTTCAAGCTCAGTGAATAGCAAAACTGCAGGATTATCCCCGACATAAGATTCATAGCGGTTAAGACTTGAACCATATGAACATGCAAACTGGCATGCCGCTGCATATGGTATTTGTTTTTGCGTGAAGGTGATATGCGAGGCTAAGGAGCCTCCTTCACAGCAGTTGATAGGGGCAGGGAGACATTCGAAGCCTGCGTATACAACAAACAGACAGTGTTGCGGGTGATGAGCATTCTTGAATTTAGTGAGCTTGTTTTATTCTGTAGCCATAACAACACGTACTGGTTCCTTGAATTCACAGTTCGTCAGATGCCTTTTTAAATACTTTTCTTCTGAAAAGTTATTTAGACACATGAAGCAAATGTGTTACTTATGTTTATGTTTCGACAATTGGCTGCAAAGGAGGGACATGTCTTTCGTCCATACATAATGCTGGTTATCACCTTCAGAGAAGAGCAGTATGTTAACATGAAGATCACGCTCACCTGCATATTTCGAAAAATGGAGTGGTCCAACAATAGCATGCTTGTCCTGTTCATCTTGCTTGCTTTTCTGCTTCTTCTTCAGTCCATAAACATGAACCGATATTCCGGGATTTTGTGCCTCAAGTTTTGGTATGTCCTGAATCTTTAGGGGGAATTTAATACCATCAAAATTATAACATCAACGCTGCGGATCTTTTGTGTAATTTCTTTTGCAAGACAGGATTGACCATGCAAAACAAGTGTTATCCTTTCCGTTTTGAACGTTAATACAGGCCTGCTTGTTCTTAATATCCTCAGGTAGTTTGATCCTCCACTTGATGGATCATAGACATGAATATGGATGTCGAGATGTGGTATTTGGCTGAGTGCTTTAGCTGACCCTCTTACTTCCATCTCAGAAAACCGGGCCAGTATAGCACCCTAGGTGGATTCACAATACCACTCAGGGATTGATGTACTCTGAGATATAAGGCCATTTTCGCCCCAGATGTAGTGCAGGGTTTTCTCCTCAGGAGCACCCTGCTTTACGGGTGAGTGAGTCAACTCGCAGCAGAGTACTGCGTTACATTTAATGCGTTATATCTCGGATCATCTAGGGCTTTGAGGAGCTCTGCCTCCAGCACCAAGAGGCACGCTTCTAGAAACCTAACTGGGTCGCGATACCTCCTAGACGGGGATGCTCAATTCTAGTAAACGAGATACACCCCTCAAATTCCCTAGAAACTGCCGAGTATTCTAGAGCGATCATGATGCTGCTAATCTTATGTTATTCACTATCAGGACGGGATAGAGCACTACCAGTAGCCACAGGTTTATTATCATTAATACTACAACTAGAGGACAACCACGTCCATGAGGGCGCTGGGTATGAGGCGCCTTTAGGAGGAAGGGGTATGCGCTAGGCACCCGTACCTTTCGTTGCCGGCGAGGGTGAGCAGCCAGAGCTCGTGTAGGAGGAGGCGGTGGTGACCTCCTGTGGGAACACCTAGGCTGTAGGGAGGGGGGCTCTTGATGCTCCTGCATACTGGAGCCTTCACCATCGCCAGCCTTGGGGGTGGGGGATCGTTGCTACGACTGAACCACCCATGGACGCCAGAGGGTATGCTGTGGTTTGGGAGCTGCCACTGCACCAGCCACGACCGCCTCTCGCGCAGCATCGAGCGACACTTTGCACGGTGGTGCACACCATTCAGGTGCATGTTTGATAGCTGTCCCCACAGCCACCGCTCTAGGTGCATGTGCCACAAAAAATGGCTCTGAGCACCATGCGACTTAACTTCTGAGGTCATCAGTCGCCTAGAACTTAGAACTAATTAAACCTAACTAACCTAAGGACATCACACACATCCATGCCCGAGGCAGGATTCGAACCTGCGACCGTAGCGGTCACGCGTTTCCAGACTGAAGCGCCTAGAACCGCACGGCCACACCGGCCGCCCGCATGTGCCACAGCAAGGTGTTGTCATGGCAGTATTGGTGGCACTTCTGTAACATACGAATAATGGAAAAAAATTAAGCACAATGCTCAAGATTTTTTAAATACATGTTGTAAACAAACAACAATTAAGTATATCAGTATTCCATAATAATAATTATGTGCTTCAACGATGATGGTCACATTATAATCACCTTTTGCACTCTGCACTTTTTTGCAGCATTTAACAGTTCAGTCGATCTTTATGGTACTTCCGCCACCAAGTCAAATATCTCCATCTCCTGTTCCAGAAGGGAGAGATTGCACTGCCTTTCAGCAGCCACCATCTCATGCTGCCTCTCAGGCATTCCACCCTCGCCGCAATTGTTGTTGTGGGGCCACTGATCCATCTCACGGAAGTTGTCTACAGCAAGATATTGATTATAAGAAACAATGAAAACAACAAAAATTTGTACTCAATTTGACTACAGCGAGATATTGTTTGTACATAACGACGAAAAAATTAAATGAATAAATAAAAAGTTTGTACCAGATGGAAGTGATGACTCCTGGTCATTATTCTCGATGCATACCCCTACTAGAATCTTATTTTCTCCTTGATCTGTGTGAACTTCTACAACAATGAGTAACATGTGACTCACGCAACTGTATACGATGAAAAAAGTATAACGGCAATATATTACAACTGTATTACATTCTTGCTGCATTCCAACCTTCAGCAGCAGCTCAGTGTCCATCAGCTGCTGCTCTAATGCTGTAACAGCGAGATCAAAAGTTTTATAAGCACTTGTTACGATCTGAATACATCAGAGCTGTTTTCTGAACGTGTAAACTATCACACAGAATTTGGAGATGTACTTAGGTGATGGTAGCACAAGCTCTTCCACTTGCTGGCGTCTTTCAGCCCCCAGCGGCTGCTGCTCTAATGCTAGAACAACTACAGAAATGTTATAAGCACCTGTTACGATCTGAATACTTTAACAGATGCTCTCTGAACATGTAAACTACACTATGTGATCAAAAGTTGTAAGGGGTCCGTAGGCCCTTACTATAAGTTGTGCGACAGCACAGGTCGACAGGATAAACAATCGATTAGTGTGCGTCGGGTGGCGAGAGCGAGAGCGAGTGTTGAGTCAGTAGAGTGGGACCCAGGCTGCGGGCCGGGCCGTGGGGCGGCCGGTGGCCGTAATGCAAGGCGTACCGACAAAGGGGGTGGCCATCGCCGCGGTTTAACCCCTTTTGTGTTAGAAATATACGGGAAAGTGAACAAGTACAATTACTAGTGTGATTCAGTGACATTTTTTGTGCCGATATTTGTAATTACGCGTCTACCGCGCCGGCATTATTTGGATTGCAGTGTTGGATTATAGTGTTGGATTACAATGAGTGGAATTGCGTGTGACGATAATGAATAACAAAGAGGCCTGTGCTGAGATTAGCCGTTATTAATTTTGTACGACGAAGGCAGTGGCTGCCTCCTTACTTTGTGTGTTTGTGATGAATATAGTTCGTTGATTAATGAAGCTGTGTTGTTGTTCTTCTTGGCACCAGACATATCATTATTACAGCATTTGAGAAGGACAAAATGGAATGTAACAACTCCGTAGCAGTCCAATCCGATTGCCAGCCCCATTAGGTACACGGTCACATTAATTAATATCTATTTGGGCTGCTATCAGATCCCGATCGAGCGGGATAAGTAAAGTCAGAAGAGTAAACCGGAGTGTTACAAAGTGTCCGGACACCTGGCTGAAAATGACTTACAATTTCGTGGCGCACTCCGTCGGCAATGTTGGAAATCGGTATAGTGTTGGCCTGCCCTTAGTCTTGGATGACAGCCGCCACTCTCGCAGGAATATGTTCAATTAGGTGCTGAAAGATTTCTTGGAGAATGGCAGCCCATTTTTCACGGAGTGCTGCACTGAGCAGAGATGTTGATGTCGGTCGGTGAGACCTGCCACGAAGTCATCGTTCCAAAATATCCCAAAGGTGTTCTGTAGGATTCGGGTCAGCACTCTGTGCAGGCCAGTACATCATAGGGATGTTATTATAGTGTAACCACCCCGCCACAGGCCGTGCATTATGAACAGGTGCTCGATCATGTTGAAAGATGCAATCGACATCCCCGAATTGCTGTTCAACAGTGGGAAGCAAGAAGGTGCTTAAAACATCAGTATAGGGCTGTGCTGTGATACTGCCACGCAAAACAACGTGGGGTGCAAGCCACCTCCGAGAAAAACACGACCACACCATAACACTACACTATGTGTTGGCACTACACACGCTGGCAGATGACGTTCATCGGGCATTCGTCATACCAAAACCCTGCCATTGGATCGCCGTATTGTGTACCGTGATTCGCCACTCCACACAACGTTTTCCACTGTTCAATCGTCCAATGTTTACGCTCCTTACACCAAGCGAGGGGTTCAAATGGTTCAAATGGCTCTGAGCACTATGGGACTCAACTGCTGAGGTCATTAGTCCCCTAGAACTTAGAACTAGTTAAACCCAACTAACCTAAGGACATCACAAACATCCATGCCCGAGGCAGGATTCGAACCTGCGACCGTAGCGGTCTTGCGGTTCCAGACTGCAGCGCCTTTAACCGCACGGCCACTTCGGCCGGCAAGCGAGGGGTCGTTTGGCATTTAACAGCGTGATGTGTGGCTTACGAGCAGCCGCTCGGCCATGAAATCCAAGTTTTCTCACCTTCCGCCTAGCTGTCATAGTACTGGCAGTGAATCCTGTTGGGAATTGGAATTTGTATGTGATGGTCTGGACAGATGTCTGCCTATTACACATTACGACCTCTTCAGCTGTCGGCAGTCTCTGTCAGTCAACAGACGAGATCGACCTGTACGCTTTTGTGCTGTATGTGTCCCTTCACGTTTGCACTTCACTATCACATCACAAATAGCGGACCTAAGGATGTTTAGGAGTGTGGAATTCTCGCATACAGGTGTATGACACAAGTGACATCCAATCACCTGACCACGTTCACATTCTGTGAGCTCTGCAGAGTGCCCCATTCTGCTCTCTCACGATGTCTAATGACTACTGAGGTCACTGATGTGGAGTACCTGGCAGTAGGTGACAGCACAATACACCTAATATGAAAAACATATGTTTTTGGGGTGTCCAGACACTTTTGATCACATAGTGGATCATGTACAGAATTTTGAGAAGTACGTACATGACGGTAGCACAACCTCCTCCGCTTGCTGGAGACTTTCGGTTTCCAGCTGGCGTTCTAGTTTTACCAACTTTTCGCGAATGAATGCTATAATAGTAAGGAAAGAGAACTTTTATAACTACTTGTTATGAAAATGTATCACACTCTCGAAAAATTTGAATACTTTGTGCGAAATTTTATAACTGTCGCAAATTGAACCCATAATCTTATTTATAAACACTATCATGGAACTGGCCCAAATTAGGCCGTTTCCAACCACCACTACCGTTGGCATCACTGCTGGCTGACCACATCATGTTGCAGGAATCACACTGACACAACTAGGCACTGTCAAAGACTGATGATGATTGTGTTGGAGGTTGGGCATTATATAGCTTCAGTCTCCACCCGCTATTTTACAGAGGACCAATAGACAATCAGAGTGCTATACCATCAAGTTATAACTTGCCTTTCCTTTCGTCAAGCAGGCTTGGTGCAGGTGTTCGAGGAAAATATCGTATCTGGTGGAGGGGGGGGGGGGGAGACAACCATCCTTTGTTTGCTGGCAAGTGGCTGGAATACTGGACGCAGCTGCTAGCTTTACAAAAACACTCTTTGTTCATTCTGAAGGAAAAGATAGCTTGACATTGCTGATGTCAGCTGCACTCTTCGAAATACATGTTGTTGTAAGTCATGGTATAACTGTGGTGTATGGACACTAATCTCGCCTTCTTTTTCTTCTTCAAGCAGGCTTGTCGCAGGCGGTTGCTGTGGGGGACAAAACTTTCTGTGAAACATGTAGAAGTCCCTTTCTGAAAACATCCTGTTTGCTGGCAAGTGGATGGAAAATTGTGATATCTTTAGAAAAATAAAATTTGTTCTTTCTGAGACAGATTGATAGGTGTATCCCTCGAAATATATGTTGCTGTTTTCCTTAGAACAGAGGTGTGGGAGAAGATGCTAACCTTCGGAAGCAAATCTATTCTTAACAGTAGACGACCAACAAAGCGCTTCTTGAGAGCAGCATTGTACATTACAATCTTCTGCCGATTTCCAAATGCTGGTTGCTGCACCCTTGTGGTGCGGAAGTCAAGGGCTGGGGGACTGCTAAAATGTGACATAAACTTGAACATAATACATCCACCCGTACGTGAGAAAAAGAGTTCTTAACAGTCGGACAGGCAGACAGACGGACAACAAGGTGATCATAGAAGATTTCCGTTATTACTGATTATGGTACGGAACACTAAGGACTATAAGTCGACAATAGTATCGATTATTATACGAAAACCTTTAGAGATCTGTCGGTCAGGGAATTTGAACTATCGATAGTACTTCACGGGATTAATATTTGTAACTAGGGCTGTGTTTGAACACGACCCGTACGGTTCGAACAGTTTACTTCACAGTTCGGGAAATCTCGGGTTCTGTTCGATCTTTTGATCAGCTTGCGATCTAGTGACTTTTGATGGTATTATCACAACGATCTGTCTTAGCCTTTTTAATGCGCTATGATTTTAACAATAAAAAAGACTGTGAAATACACACTGAAATATCTTCTAGGCTGAAGGTTACGCGTAACAACAATATTAAACAAATAGAAGATTGCGATCATGATTCTGTGTAATTCTCGGGCTTGTGATCGTCCCACTATCTGGTAAGGTATGAAGACACTATCTCCAAGGCATGTCAAAAAATGGTTTAAATGGCTCTGAGCACTATCGGACTTAACAGCTGAGGTCATCAGTCCCCTAGAACTTAGAACTACTTAAACCTAACTAACCTAAGGACATCACACACATCCATGCCCGAGGCAGGATTCGAACCTGCGACCGTAGCAGTCGCGCGGTTCCGGACTGAGGCATCTAGAACCGCTCGGCTACCGCGGCCGGCCCAAGGCATGTCATTCCGATGTAATTTTTTCTCCCGATAAAAATTAGTCTCGTTTATTCGGCATTTAATTCTTGACTGGTTGTCTCGACTGTTTCATCTGAATGCTGCCGTATTGTTTTCAAACTAATTAAAATCTGGTAACGTTTTTTCTGTTATTCAAATATGTGAACAGGGATCGAATCGCTCATTTGCAAGTCACTCGGTAAATCATTACTGCCTCTCATAATCAAATCAAATTGTACACTAGGTGTGGACAAGCAATATTTTTTGGGGGATAGTTCAAAGCAGTAGGAGTTTGCGCAGTGGTAGGATTTAATGCTGTTTCCTCCACTGTTTCAAAGAAATTGTGAAATTTATGCAGAACCATAGCTCATTGTTGTGGTTAGTCCCAAGTTTCTTGCGTATCCCTTGCACTCGCCCCGCTCGAGTCGAATGTGACTGTTCGATGAAGCTCAGTACTTTATCGAACGCTGCGACGTATCGGGAAATCTCTAGTCCTTTAGAACGCGAGTATTGTTTGTCCTTTCCTGTTTATAACTGTAATCCCTGACGAAATGTACCGGAGAAATAGGCGGTCAGTAAGGAGCCAGGAGATCTACAGAAAACTGTTGTAATAAGGGATATCCCGAGAAATACCGGATTTTTTTTCAGTTACTATCTGGTTCATTCAAACATAAGAGGTAAACGTGACCTACCCCTTCCTCCGTAACCTATAAACACTTATGTATGCTCTTGAGTTATTGACATTCGGAGGCAGAAAAATATATTGTTTGTTTCAACTATAAGTGATTTCCATCTACTGAATAACTTTTTTCATAGGTTAACTAGCAGTGTTACGAGTAGGCTCTCCTTATAGTACAGTGCACAAAATGAGACGTGATGCAGTATTCTAGTTTTTGGTCACGTAATTCACTGATAAAATACACTCCTGGAAATGGAAAAAAGAACACATTGACACCGGTGTGTCAGACCCACCATACTTGCTCCGGACACTGCGAGAGGGCTGTACAAGCAATGATCACACGCACGGCACAGCGGACACACCAGGAACCGCGGTGTTGGCCGTCGAATGGCGCTAGCTGCGCAGCATTTGTGCACCGCCGCCGTCAGTGTCAGCCAGTTTGCCGTGGCATACGGAGCTCCATCGCAGTCTTTAACACTGGTAGCATGCCGCGACAGCGTGGACGTGAACCGTATGTGCAGTTGACGGACTTTGAGCGAGGGCGTATAGTGGGCATGCGGGAGGCCGGGTGGACGTACCGCCGAATTGCTCAACACGTGGGGCGTGAGGTCTCCACAGTACATCGATGTTGTCGCCAGTGGTCGGCGGAAGGTGCACGTGCCCGTCGACCTGGGACCGGACCGCAGCGACGCACGGATGCACGCCAAGACCGTAGGATCCTACGCAGTGCCGTAGGGGACCGCACCGCCACTTCCCAGCAAATTAGGGACACTGTTGCTCCTGGGGTATCGGCGACGACCATTCGCAACCGTCTCCATGAAGCTGGGCTACGGTCCCGCACACCGTTAGGCCGTCTTCCGCTCACGCCCCAACATCGTGCAGCCCGCCTCCAGTGGTGTCGCGACAGGCGTGAATGGAGGGACGAATGGAGACGTGTCGTCTTCAGCGATGAGAGTCGCTTCTGCCTTGGTGCCAATGATGGTCGTATGCGTGTTTGGCGCCGTGCAGGTGAGCGCCACAATCAGGACTGCATACGACCGAGGCACACAGAGCCAACACCCGGCATCATGGTGTGGGGAGCGATCTCCTACACTGGCCGTACACCACTGGTGATCGTCGAGGGGACACTGAATAGTGCACGGTACATCCAAACCGTCATCGAACCCATCGTTCTACCATTCCTAGACCGGCAAGGGAACTTGCTGTTCCAACAGGACAATGCACGTCCGCATGTATCCCGTGCCACCCAACGTGCTCTAGAAGGTGTAAGTCAACTACCCTGGCCAGCAAGATCTCCGGATCTGTCCCCCATTGAGCATGTTTGGGATTGGATGAAGCGTCGTCTCACGCGGTCTGCACGTCCAGCACGAACGCTGGTCCAACTGAGGCGCCAGGTGGAAATGGCATGGCAAGCCGTTCCACAGGACTACATCCAGCATCTCTACGATCGTCTCCATGGGAAAATAGCAGCCTGCATTGCTGCGAAAGGTGGATATACACTGTACTAGTGCCAACATTGTGCATGCTCTGTTGCCTGTGTCTATGTGCCTGTGGTTCTGTCAGTGTGATCATGTGATGTATCTGACCCCATGAATGTGTCAATAAAGTTTCCCCTTCCTGGGACAATGAATTCACGGTGTTCTTATTTCAATTTCCAGGAGTGTACTATAGTGCGCAACGAATGAAACAAGCAAGTGCGCATTTCTTGTCGCTCGTTATAATCTCGGCGACAACTGGCGACATTAGAACATCCTTTGCTTCCATGACGCCGTTCACAACACTGGAATGTACTTCTAATTGTAGCGTCAGTTCTTATCAGTGGCCACGTGATGTTGCCGCGGAAGCGGACGGAACAGTTGACGGTCGCCGGAACTCGTGACGTTTAACTGCACAGAATGAAGCAGCGAGCGCGCAGTCGAATGGTGTTTCGGTAGCTCGGCTAACGTGTGTGCGATGTTGAGGCGTAAAGGACATAATTAACGAAATATAAACGTAATGTTCGTATACGTTATAGCAGTGTTGATAAGTGTTGGTTCTTGCGAAAATGCAGAGAAACATTTTGCGGGTATGCTTAGCGAATAACTTACACCTTTATTTTATATAAATGTAATGTTCGTATACGTTCTAGCAGTGTTGATAAGTGTTGGTTCTTGCGAAGATGCAGACAAACGTTTTGCAGGTATGCTTAGCGAATAACTTACAGCTTTATTTTTTTGTGGTTGACTGATTCGTAATCAGCCAGCTGCAAGTACAATATGAGATTGTGTTTATTATATTCCACAGTACGCATAAACCTGAATAATCGCCAAACAAGTTCATTTTTTAATTTCGTTAGTGATAATTTTCTTACAATAAACGCACTGGAATAGCATGAAGCTTTCGGCAAAAAAATAAATCACTAATTCCCGTATAAAACTTTGTCCGTTTCTTCCCGTGAAAACTTTTAAACCGACAAGAGTTTACTGAATTTCCAGGATCGCCTTTATTCCGGAACTGAGAGCGACGTAATGACTTCTCGATTAGAACGAAAACGTCTATTGACCATGTTTCCGTCAAGACGTTTGTGCATAGTTGATTGTTAAAGGGTCGTTTGTTCTTTTATTTATTAACTGTCATTCAAACCGTTACAATTGTAGGTAGCAGCTTGCTTTACTGTAAATGGCAGATAAAACGTGTATTTACAGGTTTTATAAGTGTGATCGTCATAATTTTACTACAAAAATAGGTAACTAAGGACTCTATACACTAAATGCCTAATTCGTAGGCCAGTCATCTGGTGCCAGTTACAGGCTGTCGGTTTAATGGCTTCCAGGGGCAACAAAAACTTGATTTGCAATATTTAATATAATTATTGATCGAATTTAAAATTATGTTATAATCTACTGAGAGATATAACCTTATGTAAAAGATTTAGCACTGTAAGCCAAGTGTTATAGTTAGAAACTGCTACATGCTTTGAGGCAGCGTAACGCACGGCGCGCAAATCACCCAGTTTATAGCCATCCAGTATATGGTAATGAAAGCACTAAGTGACTTGCAACAAACTTTTCACATAATTTCAAACCTTTACGAAACACTTTCTCGTGATGCTCGTCACACAATGATGACATGTTCGCTGTTCATGCAGTAAAACTGCCGTATCAGGCATGAACATTTAATTTAGTACTTCCATACTACTTACTACAGATGATTCAAGAGACATGACGTCATAAATTGTGATATTCGTGAAAAACTAGCTTTTGCTTTTAAAAAAAGCGCAAATTACCCGACTTAACTCATCCAGTGTTTGATAATTAGAGCACTCACCGATTTCCAACAATCTTTAAACGTAATTGAAAATCTTTTCTAAGATTTTCCCACTTGTATGCTTAATATTTAACACATTAACTGTCTTGCAATGTACTCTGTTTTTGAAAATATAGTGTAAGTTGATAGATAAAACATCTACTCACCAAGTGGCGGCAGGAGAACACATATAAAATGTATTAAAGTTTGCAAGCTTTCGGAGCCGGTGGCTTCTTCAAGGTTTGAAGGGAAAGGAAGAGGGATGAAGAAAAGGACTGGTGGAGTTGAGGAAAAGGGGTCGAGTCCGGAAAATCACAGGCAACAGTCGCTTGTCCTTCTTCATTAGCACTCACACGCGAATACAACCAAAGCGACATTAGGCTTCGAAGTGTTGTCTTTACTGACCACTTCAATGTGCACTTCACTTGCAACTTGCCCTCGTATTTTGCATGTGTGGGCTCAAATAAGTGACCGTAAGAGCGACTTTCAGATCAGCAACATAGCAGTCGATAAGAGCTGCAAAACGCATTGCAGTTGGCGGTGAACTTTTTGAACATCTTTTGTGAGGAAATGTACACAATTAAACAAAACATCTTTCGTGAGGAAATGTACACAGTTAAACAAAACATTAGATCACAATATTTCATTTACTCTCACTTGCATTTTTCTATTCCCCATTGTTTTCATAAATTTCCTCGGAAACTGTTAAGAACAGGACATATGTTCGTTTGACGTTTATTGTTCAGAATCACTAATACTATCACACTTCAAGTCATGTACCTTTCCTCCTGACTCACCCAGTAGAAACCAGTTGTCTCGTAAGTGTGAGAACATATCTGCGGTATATAAAAGACTGGAAACCTCCTTGTTTGGCAAATGTAGTGAATACATGATGTAAAAAATTAAACGTCCAAAACATAGGCGTTAACTTCATTTCACTGTATCTAAAAATCAGCTAATATGAGCATGAAACGATCGTCAAAGATTATCACAGAGCTGTCACAATATGCACCTTAGAAACTATGTTATGTCAAGGAACAAGGTAGTGGAATTGTTTATTTAACACGCTTACATTAACTCTGTAATAAATGCTTTATGGCAATATTTAAACTGCATAACATGCAGACCCAACTTTAAAGCTCACGTGTAAACACCGTAAAATGCATTATCGTAGTACAGATATTGAGAATCGTGGAAGTTCAACATCATGAGACAAATAACTATATAACGCACCACATATTAGACAATTAATTGCCTCACGAGGTTGAACTTCCATGATTCTTGGTATTTATGTTAAGATAATGCATATTATGATGTTTACGCCCGAGTTTTGAATACTCTCATATAGTATTTATTACAAAGATAATGTAATCGTGTTAAATAAAAAATTCCTTGTTCTTTGACGTACCATAGATTACATGGTGCACATTGTGATGTCTCTGTGCTGGTCTTTGATGATCGTTTTACTTATACTCACGTTAGTTGACGTTTGGATACAGTGAAACGAAACTTACATCTGTGTTAATTCATAGCTTCACTACATTTGCCAGACATGCAAGATTCCAGCCTTTTTATATATCGCAGATATGTTCTCACACTTACGAGACAACTAGTTTGTATACAGTGATATGTACTTTTCGACGATGACTTATGTTCCATACAAATCCGCCGATTTTTTGACATGTAAGTTATTTAACAACTCATGCATTTAATAAGTAAATTTTTCCTTTTTGTAAATTTTTCTCTGCTTTTTGTTATTTGAACGTTTTATTCTTTATTTTTGCCAGTGTAACACCTGAAAATGGCTAAGACCGAAATCTTGATAGTGAATAAACGCAATACATGCAGTCAAATGGCGGAAATATCTATTCGAAAATTTTATATGACTGAGGCTTCAGAAAAAGAGAAAAAAAACATGAAGTTTGGGGTGATATTTGACACCTATGTTCTGGAGGTGACTGGGGATGTTCCGTAATGGAAGTACACTCTTATTATTAACGTTAGATATCGTCTGCCACACGTCCAGTCTGTAAACCCCGATCATCTGGTGGTGATGGCAGAGGTTGGCGTGGTTACAGGTTAAAGTTACGGCAGCGCATATGTCGTCGTGTATTCCCACACTGTTCTTTCCATGCTCTCACTTTCATTTCAGGGATGTGATCGAACGGGGACCATGCACTCATATTGGTGAAACCCTTTGTGCAATTGTATCCAGACAAATTTCACCGAAATTTGATACTGCTGTAGTTAAACTTTTTTTTCTTGTGCCTTTGTCCAACGGTTTTGCAGGGTCGGCATGGTTATCGTCGGATTTGGCAGCGTTAATTTAAGGGGTGGCCTGATGCCCTTCCTGTCGCCACCCCGGGTCGCAGATGATGATGATAATGATGAAATGATGAGAACAACAAAAAAACCCAGTCCACGGGCAGAGAAAATCCCCAACCCGGCCGGGAATCGAAACCGGGACCCCGTGATCCAGAGGCAGCGACGTTAGCCACTAGACTACGAGCTACGGACCACTGCTGTAGCTAAACTACTCTCTGAATTACATTAATAATGTGAACATCGTCGTTGTCCCTCGGTATGTTTGGTGTGTTGAGAGCTGATAACACAGTTATTAAGTCAGATATGTTAAAGATTTTGTTCATTTAACAAACATAACTCGGTACAATGATCTCAATGAGCAGACATAATTAAAAGAGAAAGTATCATCGCGGAATGGTTCAAATGGCTCTGAGCACTATGGGACTCAACTGCTGAGGTCATTAGTCCCCTAGAACTTAGAACTAGTTAAACCTAACTAACCTAAGGACATCACAAACATCCATGCCCGAGGCAGGATTCGAACCTGCGACCGTAGCGGTCTTGCGGGTCCAGACTGCAGCGCCTTTAACCGCACGGCCACTTCGGCCGGCCATCGCGGAATGCAGGAAGGCGTGTAGACTATCGATGCTTGATATAGAGGCTGACAGTTGAAATAGCCATAAGAAATTCCATGTAGTGAGTCTAAATAGACATAAGAATCCGATGTTTCAGATCGTTAGCGAATCATGAGACCCAGCAACAACCGCCGGATATCGAGTGGCTCAAATGGTTCAAATGGCTCTGAGCACTATGGGACTTAACAGCTGAGGTTATCAGTCCCCTAGACCTTAGAACTACTTAAACCTAACGATCCTAAGGGCATCACACATATCCATGCCCGAGGCAGGATTCGAACCTGCGACCGTAGCGGTCGCGCGGTTCCAGACTGAGGCGCCTAGAAACGCTCGGCCACCCCGGCCGGCAATATCGAATGGCATCCACCCTATTCAAGATGGGGTGGCCTCAATAAATATTGCTGTGGTGATGCCAGCGAATTTGTTATTGGAAGAGCCTTAATGAGGTTTAATACACTCAAGAAGGACACCTTTTTCAAAACCCTTGTCCAATCGATAACTGAACATGATCCTAAATAAAAGATGACGTGGTGGAAAAAATGACATAATGTCCTTGGAGATAAACTCCGCAATCACCGGTTTTAAAACTGATTTATTATGCGTCTTGAGCGTTCATTTTTTAAAATGAACGGTTTCGTTTCAACATGAATCAGTAAAATAACTAATTAGCAATTAATCTACTAAAATACAAAATGTTATCCCACAGTCAAACATCAGATGCACCGGAACACACCTACTGTATCGGTTACGAGAGTAACCCGTCCCAATCTCGGCAAAGTTCACATGTTGCGTCACATAACAAAATAATGTTTTGGAAGAAACCACGTTATTAGTCTAGCCCATAAGGCTCTGCCAACAGTTGGCGTCTGGAACATTTGTCACACTTGAATAAAACGTGTACAGTCTCAATGAATTAGCATTCATTGTTCTTGGATGTACTTAATTAAAATCTGTGGTTCATCAAGGTTACAAGATATTGTAAAAACATGATAAAATTTTAATAATTTAGAAGACGGCCGCTTCCATCTCTGTAGCGTTGCTGTAGCCCTGCCTTCATAATGGCTTCCTTCCTCATGTGATCGCTGTGTTGGGTTTTGTGCCGCGATCCAGTCAGTCGTCTGCTGACTGCTGATCAGTGGGCCACTCCCTTCAAAACCTGGGCATAATAGAGATGTGGTTATAAAATCCTACAAAACTGTGTTCTTTTTATATTATTTGGGTCGCTGATCAGGAATTCGGTGTCGGAATTACATAATTCAAAACGGCAGATCCAGTTTGGTAAATCAAAAACTATAAATATTTCGGATTCAAGTAAAACTTCGGACATTAAGTACTGTGACACCGCTGATAACATATTATAAGTTGAAATTGCTGTACTGAAATGTTTTATTCGATATTTTACGTTTTTTTCAATCGAAATCGTGGTCACATTCGTCGTTTGCGTCATTATTACTTCGGGAAGGATCACTATCTGATTCCAATGCGAGATGGTTCGAAACGCAGATTTCTTACCTCAGGTGGCTTCCGTTTATCTTCTTCGATTGTCATTTTCTGATCTCTTGAGGGGGACGAGTCCGAAGATGCCAGAAGCCGATGGAATTCTACATGCATCGTTATCTTACGGGAATATTTACGTGTCAAATCTTCTGGGTAACGCCGGATATTCTTAATCCGAGCTATCTGCACATCTTCAGATAGCAGTCCAATCGGCAACTGACCAGCTTCGATTATAGCGTATCTATGCATCAAAACTATGTGGAGTGATGTCGGCATCGGACATTATTGCAGAATATCGTGTGTCCCGTGAAATTGGTCTAGAAATGTGTGTTTTTTTTCATAGTTATTGATAGGTATGTTTTAGTTCTGGAGTTCTCAGTACAAAATTTGAGTAGTTCTGCAGCATTTCGCGAAAAAAATATTACTCGGTGAAATATTGATCTCGTAACAAAAAAAAATACTTTTAAGTTTGCGAAAAAAATTATGAACACAATTCGAGTAGCTCCCCAAGAATTCTACAGAAGACCGTGATGACTTTCTTGTGCAGATAATACACTCCTGGAAATTGAAATAAGAACACCGTGAATTCATTGTCCCAGGAAGGAGAAACTTTATTGACACATTCCTGGGGTCAGATACATCACATGATCACACTGACAGAACCACAGGCACATAGACACAGGCAACAGAGCATGCACAATGTCGGCACTAGTACAGTGTATATCCACCTTTCGCAGCAATGCAGGCTGCTATTCTCCCATGGAGACGATCGTAGAGATGCTGGATGTAGTCCTGTGGAACGGCTTGCCATGCCATTTCCACCTGGCGCCTCAGTTGGACCAGCGTTCGTGCTGGACGTGCAGACCGCGTGAGACGACGCTTCATCCAGTCCCAAACATGCTCAATGGGGGACAGATCCGGAGATCTTGCTGGCCAGGGTAGTTGACTTACACCTTCTAGAGCACGTTGGGTGGCACGGGATACATGCGGACGTGCATTGTCCTGTTGGAACAGCAAGTTCCCTTGCCGGTCTAGGAATGGTAGAACGATGGGTTCGATGACGGTTTGGATGTACCGTGCACTATTCAGTGTCCCCTCGACGATCACCAGTGGTGTACGGCCAGTGTAGGAGATCGCTCCCCACACCATGATGCCGGGTGTTGGCCCTGTGTGCCTCGGTCGTATGCAGTCCTGATTGTGGCGCTCACTGCACGGCGCCAAACACGCATACGACCATCATTGGCACCAAGGCAGAAGCGACTCTCATCGCTGAAGACGACACGTCTCCATTCGTCCCTCCATTCACGCCTGTCGCGACACCACTGGAGGTGGGCTGCACGATGTTGGGGCGTGAGCGGAAGACGGCCTAACGGTGTGCGGGACCGTAGTCCAGCTTCACGGAGACGGTTGCGAATGGTCCTCGCCGATACCCCAGGAGCAACAGTGTCCCTAATTTGCTGGGAAGTGGTGGTGCGGTCCCCTACGGCACTGCGTAGGATCCTACGGTCTTGGCGTGCATCCGTGCGTCGCTGCGGTCCGGTCCCAGGTCGACGGGCATGTGCACCTTTCGCCGACCACTGGCGACAACATTGATGTAGTGTGGAGACCTCACGCCCCACGTGTTGAGCAATTCGGCGGTACGTCCACCCGGCCTCCCGCATGCCCACTATACGCCCTCGCTCAAAGTCCGTCAACTGCACATACGGTTCACGTCCACGCTGTCGCGGCATGCTACCAGTGTTAAAGACTGCGATGGAGCTCCGTATGCCACGGCAATCTGGCTGACACTGACGGCGGCGGTGCACAAATGCTGCGCAGCTAGCGCCATTCTACGACCAACACCGCGGTTCCTGGTGTGTCCGCTGTGCCGTGCGTGTGATCATTGCTTGTACAGCCCTCTCGCAGTGTCCGGAGCAAGTATGGTGGGTCTGACACACCGGTGTCAATGTGTTCTTTTTTCCATTTCCAGGAGTGTAGTTAGGTCCACTATTACGGTAGTAGCAGAGCCACTCAGAGAACACAGGAACCACACAGAGGAAATTATATAGCTAATGGTTTGGTTTTAAGTCGATATATGTCATCACACCGGTTAAAAATGCCATAAATACACCTTCTGGAATTCTACCCACCTTATTTTCTCCTGAAAACTATACATAGACATATATAAACAGGCCACACAAACAATATCTGAAGAATATGTCGTTGTAGGATTCACTGTTTACCGTCAATTGTCGCTGCATGTATCATATCGACTTGAGACTGGAATGTCACCACAGCATTTGGCAAGTGTACACAAGATTTAGCGGGACTCAAGTCCTTATTTTCGAGTTCTGCCCAGGTTTTGAAGCGAGTTGGGCCACAATGATCCGCCATGGACAAAGGACCGCTCAGGAGGGCTCCTTCACCGCTGTTAGCCGCAGCGTACGTGTTACAGGTGTTAGCTACCTTACCGTCTTGGAGGAGTTTGAAATTTGTGCCCACAAAAAGCGAGATCCAAATCTAATTCTGAGCGAGCAGAACGAATCCAATCATAATTCCCATTTCCACATTTATGACGACTTACTGTGGTGCTGATTGTAGCATACACTGATCAACCAGAACATTATGACCACCTGCCTAATAGCTGGTATGTCCATCGCTGGCACAAATAACAGTGGTGATGTATCACGATATGGAAGCAATGAGACAGTAGCAGGTCGTCGGCGGGAGTTGTCACACACAAGTCACATCAGCACACAAGAGCCACATAATTCCCGTAAATTCTGGGGGGGAGGGGGGGGGCGATGAGCCCTGACGCCAGGCTCAATCGCATCCAAGACGTGTTTGATCGGGTTCAGATCTGGCGAGTTCGAGGGCCATTACATCAATTGGAACTCGCCGCTGTGTTCCTCGAAGTATTCCAACATCCTCCTGGACTTGTGACATGGCACATTGTCATGTTGAAAAATGCCATAGCCGTCGGGAAACATGATCGTCATCAAGGGATGTACGTGGTCTGCAACCAGTGTAAGATGTCCACTTGAATGTTTCCCAGAGCATAGTGGAACCGTCGCCAGCTTGTCTCCATCCTGCAGTACAGCTGTCAAGGAGCTGTTCCCCTTCAAGACGATGGATTCGCGCGCTCCCATCGGAATGGAAGACGGTATCGGGGTTTCCTAGACCATGTAATGCTCTGCCTCCGCGCCAGCGTCCAGGGACGATAGTCACACGCCCATTTCACTCGTAGTTGCCGATGTGGTATTAACATCGGCACATGCATGGGTTGTCGGTTGCGGAGGCCCATCGTTAGGAGTGTTCGGTGCACTGTGTGTTCATACACACTTGTACTCTGCCCAGAATTAAAGTCTGATGGTAGTTCAGCCAAAATTCGCTGACTGTCCTATTTTACCAGTCTGCCCAGCCTACGACGTCCGACATCTGTAATGAGGGGTACTACAATCTGGAACCGCGCGACCGCTACGGTCGCAGGTTCCAATCCTGCCTCGGGCATGGATGTGTGTGATGTCCTTAGGTTAGTTAGGATTAAGTAGTTCTAAGTTCTAGGGGACTGATGACCACAGCAGTTAAGTCCCATAGTGCTCAGAGCCATTTGAACCATTTTTATTAATGTTCTATGTCATTGCACGGTAGTAACAGACCGAATAAGGTTATTGTAACCATTTGCAATGAGGGGTGATCACCAACTACAAGGTGGCTAGATGAGGAAAGAAAGTTGGAAAGTTGTGGTAAGGTCTTACAGGACCAAACTGCTGAAGTTATCGGTCCCTAAGCCTACACACTACTTAATCTAACTTAAACTGTCTTACACTATGGACAACACACACACACCCATGCCCGAGGGAGTATTCGAACCTCCGACGGGGGGAAACGCACGGACCGTGACAAGGCGCCTTAAATGGCTCTGAGCACTACGGGACTTAACATCTATGGTCATCAGTCCCCTAGAACTTAGAACTACTTAAACCTAACTAACCTAAGGACAGCACACAACACCCAGCCATCACGAGGCAGAGAAAATCCCTGACCCCGCCGGGAATCGAACCCGGGAACCCGGGCGTGGGAAGCGAGAACGCTACCGCGCGACCACGAGATGCGGGCTCAAGGCGCCTTAAACCGCGCTGCTACCCCGCACGGCAGATGTAGTTTCGCCTTGGTTTCGTCACGAGCTGAAGACACCCATCACAGCACTCCTCGAACAACAGACAACTCGCGCATTTTCCGAAATGCTCGTGCCGTGGCTTCGGGCCATGACAATCTTCCCACTGTCAAACTCAGACAGACCACGCGCCTTCCCCATTCTACACACGGACAGCACGCTCACTGATACTACATGCACCGTCCGTGTGTTTGACTAGCAGTCCTTACTTGCTAGGTGACGCTGCTATCACCTGGACGGGTTTATGTCGATAGTAGGTCGGTGGTCATAACGTTCTGGCTGATCAGTGTGGGAAAATGTGCAGTGCGACATCTGTAACATGTACGCTGCGAGTGACGGCAGCGAAGGGGCCCTCCAGCGCTGCCCTCTGTCCACGACAGCTGTTAGCAGGACTGGTTCTATCGAGGCACAACACCCAGTACAGTGGTCATATGAGGAAGCAAGCCATGACGAAGACAGGTGTACAGCAACGCCATTGATATGGCCGCCACCGTCTTGTAACTTAATAAAATTTTTGATGTATGTATTTACGATGGGCGTTCAATAAGTAAAGCAACAATTTCCTTTCTGAAAGGAGATTGGTTTTATTACTACTCTTTGGGCTACAAAAACTTGTTTTTCACCATAATCTCTGCTCAGTGCGATGCCCATACGCCACCTTACTGGAAGGGCCTGTATGCCCGCATAGTACCACTCTACTGGTAGATGTCGATGCTATCGTCTTGCTGCATCAATAATTTCTCTATCACCAACTTATTGTGTCCTGAGGGTAGCACGATATACGAGGCGTGTTTTTAAAGTAAGTACCGTTTTTAAATTAAAAAAAAGACGTGCCAAGATTTCTCAATAATTTTATTTTTACATGAAAGCCTGTACCTTAGTCTACTTTTCTACATAATTTCCGGCAATATTGAGGCAACGTTGTACCAGGTTCTGAATACCCTCCTCATAGAAGTCTGCCGCCTGGTTTGTTAACCACTGTATCACCACTGTTCTGACTTCGTCATCGTCTTGAAGACGCTGACCGCCAGGCGTTTCTTCAAGAGCAGGAACAGATGGTAGTCACCGGCCGCAAGATCGGGGCTGTACGGAGGATGATCTATAGTTTCCCATCGAAAAGATGTGATGAGATCTTTGGTCTGATTCGCCACATGCGGACGGGCATTGTCTTGCAGCAAAACGATGCCCTTGCTCAACTTCCATGGACTGTTGCTTTGATTCTGGTGTTACATAGGCCATCCATGTTTCATCGCTCGTAACAATTTGGCTTAAGAAATCATCACCGTCGTTGTGGCACCACTCAAGGAAAGTCAATGCACTGTCTAAACGTTTGGTTTTGTGCACATCCGTCAACATTTTCGGTACCCAACGTGCGCACAATTTTCGGTAATTCTAGTGCTCGGTCATAATGCCATACGAAACACTGCGAGAAACATTAGGAAAGTCATCCCGCAAGGAGGAAATCGTAAAGCGTCTGTTTTCTCTAACCTTATTGTCCACTTGCTGCACCAGACTTTCATTAACGACCGAAGGACGCCCACCCCGTTGTTCATCATGCACATTTGTGCGGCCATCTTTAAATACTCTCACCCACTTTCTTACCATTCCATCACTCATAATGTTTTCTCCGTAAACTGCACAGATCTCACGATGAATATCGATCGCTTTTAGGCCTTTAGCACTAAGAAATCTTATAACAGCCCATACTTCACATTCGGCGGGACTCACGATTATCGGAGGCATCTTAAACACTCAGTACACAACTTAAACAAGGAAGACTCAGACTCTAATGGTGACAGTGAGTAGATTAAGGTACAGGATTTCATGTAAAAATAAAATTATTGAGATATATTAGCACGTCTTTTTTAATTTCAAAACGGTACTTACTTAAAAAAACACGCCTCGCACTTCAGAGTTGATCGTTGCACCATGAGGGAGGTCATCAAACAGAATAACCCCTTCAAAATCCCAGAAGACTGTCGCCATGACTTTGTCGGCTGAGAGTGCGACTTTGAACTTTTTCTTCAGAGGAGAGGTAGTGTGGCACCACTCCATGGAATTCAGTTTTGTTTCCAGTTCGAAATTGTTCAAATGGCTCTGAGCACTATGGGACTCAACTGCTGAGGTCATAAGTCCCCTAGAACTGAGAACTACTTAAACCTAACTAA
Source organism: Schistocerca americana (assembly GCF_021461395.2). Taxonomy (NCBI): domain Eukaryota; kingdom Metazoa; phylum Arthropoda; class Insecta; order Orthoptera; family Acrididae; genus Schistocerca; species Schistocerca americana. The sequence continues at coordinate 614,193,760 of NC_060122.1, forward strand.
CCTAAGGACAACACACACATCCATGCCCGAGGCAGGATTCGAACCTGCGACCGTAGCGGTCGTGCGGTTCCAGACTGTAGCGCCAGAACCGCTCGGCCACCAGCGGCCGGCTTCCAGTTCGAAGTGATGAACCCATGTTTCATCACCTGTGACGAAGCTGGACAAAAAACTGTCCCGATCTGCCTCATAACGCGAAGCAATTCCGCACACATGATCTACGTTCCTCTTTATGGACTTCTGTTATGCGGTGAGGAACCCAGAGGGCACATACCTTTGAGCATTCCACCTAGTGGACGAGGTTGTTGATTACCATCCGCCAAACACTTCGAATGAGAGTGTCCGCACGTTTCAACATTGCAGCAGTCAGAGCTGTGGGCAGTCGACTGGCAAGCGGATGATCTCACAGCTTTGTTCGATCTTGTCGCGATGATGTCTGCCTCTTCGCCCAACGACTCACCGTGCTTTCGTTCACCGCCAGGTCTCTGTATACATTCTGCAATCTCCTGTGAATGTCTGCGATCTCTGGCTTTCCAATAAAAGGAACTCAATGATAGCTCTCTGCTTGGAACACACCTCCGTTACAGACGCCATTTTGAAGGCTATGTATAGCGCCTCCGACTATTGAAACTTCACGAAGCGGGAATATTTCCAACCGAAAATGGCTGAGAAAAATGTGTTTCATTACTTACTTAACGCTCCTGCTATAATAATCTCTTAAGACCTTGACGAACCGCAGCTTTTGATTAAGTACCTACAAAAACAGTGTCCTCACAACACAAACAATAATTGTTATTGATTCAGTTTTGGTGTATGTGTTTTATTCAAATGTGGCAAATGTACCAGATGTCACCCTGTGGGCTATATCAGTAGCGTGGATTCCACAGAACCACTACTTCGTAATGTGTCGAAGCATGTAAATTCTGATGACAATGGGACGGTTATTTTGTAACCGATACAGAGAGGAACACTCTTTTACATTTGATGTTTGGTTATGTTAACGTTGTGTATTTTTGTAGAGTATCTGTTGACTAGTTATGTCACTGTCGTCTACGGATCTGAGATGGTTCGGGACATTGAACCGAAACCGGTAATTAAAAAAAAAATACTGCAGCCAAGACAGTAATAAGTCTGTTTTAGAAGTCGTGTTATCAGCTCAGAGGAGAACTCCTCGATTTCATTTTCCCTTCCCCTGTGGGCAGTCGACTGGCAAGCGGATGATCTCACAGCTTTCTTCGATCTTGTCGCGATGATGTCTGCCTCTTCGCCCAACGACTCACCGTGCTTTCGTTCACCGCCAGGTCTCTGTATACATTCTGCAATCTCCTGTGAATGTCTGCAACGCAACATGATAATCATTTGGGGATTCAGCTGTCATTAACTTCACGTTACTCGGTACAATAATTAGTAAAATAGTTAAAGGCCTGTACCAAGTTACTTTCTGTGTGACATTATTGTTTAGCATGACTCTTAAGTCTTTTTGTCAAGACGAGTCATAGGCGACTTTTGAGAATACCAAATTATTTAACAAAAAAAAAAAAAAAAAAAAAAAAAAAGAGTCTCTCAGTAAGTGCAAAGGTACCGTCGCTGACAGGAATTTAGACATTGTCAATTAGAAATCAAACAGCAGAATAATTAGAGATTCAACCAGTAAACTCCCTACCCCCGGTTCTTTAAAGAATATAACTCCCATGGTTTTCTGCCAAAACAAACTCAGTGACAGCTCTCTGCTTGGAACGCAACTCCATTACAGACGCCATTTTTAAGGCAACGTATAGCGCTTCCACCTATCGGAACTTCATGAACCTATAGTGGCTGAAGCTGGAATATTCCACAACAAATTCCGCATTTTTTTAGCCGAAATTGGCCGACAAAAAATATTTTGTATTACATATTGAACGAGCCTTAAATGTTGCCTGACCTTGGAGGATACAGTGTCTGAATTTTAACCGTAAACCTCTCCGTGATGCTCAATGCTTATATTGTGCCACCTGCCATTGGGAATTTGATGATCTCCTTGACGCACTTCCGTGTGCAGACGGACCAGTGACGAATTACGCCACTCTTTTTTAGATCTTCCTTCTGCCCATTCCTGTGCACTAAAGGCAAACGTAAACACTGTCTACGCTATTTGGCAGGCACATTGGTACCGACCCACCCCCGTGTAATCCTCTACCAATGGCAACAAGTGGTGAAGTATGAAGGGTCCCGGGGTCAGAGCACCACTCTCCCGACCGTTGTCAGTTTCCGTATCACGGAACCACTAGTACTCGTTTAAGTAGGTCTCTAGAAGAGCGTAGCGTTCTAAAAAATTGGATAAGGGCACAGATCGTCCCCGTTTTCAAGAAGGGACGTCGAACAGATGTGCAGAACTATAGACCTATATCTCTAACGTCAATCAGTTGTAGAATTTTGGAACACGTATTATGTTCGAGTATAATGACTTTCCTGGAGACTAGAAATCTACTCTGTAGGAATCAGCATGGGTTTCGAAAAAGACGATCGTGTGAAACCCAGCTCGCGCTATTAGTCGACGTGACTCAGAGGGCCATAGACACGGGTTCCCAGGTAGATGCCGTGTTTCTTGACTTCCGCAAGGCGTTTGATACAGTTCCCCACAGTCGTTTAATGAACAAAGTGAGAGCATATGGACTATCAGACCAATTGTGTGATTGGATTGAAGAGTTCCTAGATAACATAATGCAGCACGTCATTCTCAATGGAGAGAAGTCTTCCGAAGTAAGAGTGATTTCAGGTGTGCAGCAGGGGAGTATCGTGGGACCATTGCTATTCACAATATATATAAATGATCTTGTGGATAACATTGGAAGTTTACTGAGGCTTTTTGTGGATGACGATGTAGTATATCGAGAGGTTGTAACAATGGAAAATTGTACTGAAATGCAGGAGGATCTGCAACGAACTGACGCATGGTGCCGGGAATGGCAATTGAACCTCAATGTAGGGAAGTGTAATGTGCTGCGAATACATAGAAAGAAAGATCCTTTATCATTTAGCTACAATATAGCAGGTCAGCAACTGGAAGCAGTTAATTCCATAAATTATCTGGGAGTAGGCATTAGGAGTGATTTAAAATGGAATGACCATATGAAATTAATCGTCGGTAAAGCAGATGCCAGACTGAGATTCATTGGAAGAATCCTAAGGAAATGCAGTCCGAAAACAAAGGAAGTAGGTTACAGTACGCTTGTTCGCCCACCGCTTGCATACTGCTCAGCAGTGTGGGATCCGTACCAGATAGGGTTGATAGAAGAGAGAGAGAAGATCCAATGGAGAGCAGCGCGCTTCGTTACAGGATCATTTAGTAATTGCGAAAGCGTTACGGAGATGATAGATAAACTCCAGTGGAAGATTCTGCAAGAGAGACGGTCAGTAGCTCGGTTACGGGCTTTTGTTGAAGTTGCGAGAACATACCTTCACCGAGGAGTCAAGCAGTATATTGCTCCCTCCTACATATATCTCGCGAAGAGACCATGAGGATAAAATCAGAGAGATTAGAGCCCACACAGAGGCATACCGACAGTCTTTCTTTCCACGAACAGTACGAGACTGGAATAGAAGGGAGAACCGATAGAGGTACTCAAGATACCCTCCGCCACACACTGTCAGGTGGCTTGCGGAGTATGGATGTTTATGTAGAAGTAGCTCCTCAGTTGTCATCACGAGGCTGAGCGCACCGCTTTCCAGTCCTCCCACCAAGGAAAAATCCCTGGCAGTACCAGGTATCGCTTCCGCCTAAATTGGTGCCAATTTTTTTGTGCTTTCGTGAGTACGTTGTAAGTCGAGTAGTTCTTTTCATCCACGTTTGTGTTGTTTAATGTTTTAGTACTGTTGGGGCGTATTAGGAGTATCAGCTCACAGCAACGAGCCAATGGATGATTTGCTGCTTCAGCCTATCTTAGAAGCAGACAAAAGCTCCAAGCTGTCAGCGCAGCCAGAAAAACGTGTAAACTTAGTCGCTGTTTTAACCTTTTTGTAGTTCACAGTGCGTATTGTACGCTGTTCACACACTGTGACACACCCTGAAGAGAGCGGCCTGTTGCCACATAACTAGCACGGAATCAGAAAATACCATTCTTGCGTAAAACAGCTCTTTTCACGCAAGGTAATCAACGTTATCGACAGGGGATCTCAGGTTGATTTCATATTCCTAGATTCCCAAGACCATTGCTACTAACAACATTTAATCAGTTTGTGAGCTCTGTAACTGGCTGTGTGATTTCCTGTGAGGGCCAGTCGGTGTGGCCGAGCGGTTCAAGGCGCTTCAGCCTGGAACCGCGAGAACAATGCGGTCGCAGGTTCGAATCCTGCCTCGGACATGGATGTGTGTGATGTCCTTAGGTTTAAGTAGTTCTAAGTTCTAGGGGACTGATGACCTCAGATGTTAAGCCCCGTAGTGCTCAGAGCCATTTTTTTCCTGTGAGGAAGTTCATAGCATCTATTTATAGTGGTACGGAAATTATATTTTAAGGAAGTGTGATATGCCTTTATATTCTTGATCTACACTACGCAACAAAATTAAAGGATCATTTCTTCGAAACCTCGTAATTGCATTCGAATGCGACGCGTAAGTTTGAAATTTGTCTCAAGGTGTCTACAAACTTTTTCTGTAATGGTGCAAAATCGAGGCGTTCTGCGACGTCATCCTCGGATTCGGCGACGCTTCAAACATCAAGATGTCAAACATGTGAAAGAAAGGCCACTGCTAAGAAGATTACGCCGCGCGGGCTGGCCGCGCGGTCTAGGCGTTTTGTCACGGTCCGCGCGGCTCCCCCCGACGGAGGTTCGAGTCCTCCCTCGGGCGTGAGTGTGTGTGTTGTCCATAGCGTAAGTTATTTTAAGTTAGATTAAGTAGTGTGTAAGCTTAGGGACCGATGACCTAAGCAGTTCGGCCCCATAAGATCTTACCACAAATTTACAATTTTTTAAGAAGATTACGAGAGCCGTAAGGTGGGTTAATGATGTCACCTTAGCACGAAACTTCACCTCAATTCTACCCAACGCCACCGTGTGCGTGTCACCTGTACATTTCACCCCCTCTTTTGACGTCTCTGTGATGGAAATCAGAACCGCGTACACCCAGCGTTGAATTAATGTAACGAATGGGTGGCCGAGCAAAACATTTCAGGCAAACCGCCGCGCTCAGAATCAACACGAAAAGGCCTCGGGGGGTGGCATTAAGGGAATCAATGAAACCTTCGCTTTTCAAGGGGCGTTGATTCGTAGCCTAAAACGTCATTGTCGCGACCTTCACGCCACTCCCTGAGGCCTTTACGTGTCAGTTCTGAGCGGCGGTTTGTTTGAAATGTTTTGTCTGAATTCGTTTGCTCGGCTGCCCACTCGAAAACCGCGTGATTTCAACGCTGTATGTCGCAGTTCTGATCTCCATCGCAAAGACGCCAAAAGAAGGGCTAACAAGTGGAGAAGAGGGGCTGTAATGACCTTCTCATCGTGCGACCCGTCCGCGGTGGTGTTGAGCAGAATTGTGATGAAATTTGATGGCAGTGCGACGTCATTAACACACCGTATAGCTCACGCGAACTTCTTAGCTGTGGCCTTTATTTCGTATGTGTCGACACCTTGCACGCCAAGCTTTTGTACCATTACAAATGGTTCAAATGGCTCTGAGCACTATGGGACTTAACATCTGAGGTCATCAGTCCCATAGAACATAGAACTAGTTAAACCTAACTAACCTGAGGACATCACACACATCCATGCCCGAGGCAGGATTCGAACCTGCGACCGTAGTGGTCGCGTGGTTCCAGACTGAGCCGTCTAGAACCGCTCGGCCACACCGGCCGGCGTACCACTACAGATGAAGGTTGTAGTCACCTTTGATCCAAATTTAATACTTATGCTGTTTAAAATTTTATTCTTATGAGTGCTTATTTTCAGTACAGAAAAAAGCGATTCATACGTATGACGAATGGTGTGAGTGCATTATGGCTCTTGGGGCATGTGTAACATTATTTTTCATGTGGAGATTACAACATATCAGGGTCAGAGAACATGCACATGCAGCGCATTACCATACTTCAGACATTGAGGAACGTTGAATCATTGGCATGAAGAATATGGAAACATCGTACCGACAGATCCCACAGCAGTTCGAGTGGTGGTGAGACGGACTCCGGGACAATAATGTCGAATGACGAGTAAGCACGTGTCCTTCCACAAGGATTATTCATACCACGAGAAAGTCACAGAAATTATCCGACTGACTCTGACGAATATATGGATAACAAGGTCTGAAATGGGGGTAGAGGGTACAGGCAGTGTGTCACCACGAACTGTCGGGAACGGATTACAGTAAGCTAAGTTGATCTCGAGTTGCCATGCGCCGTTCACTGTTGACGCCGTATCACATTCAACAGAAACTTGCACGGTGTAGACAGAGTCAATTGCGACACTGAGTAGAATTCTGCAATGTTCGGCGATGAGTCTCGCTTTATTTGTGGTTGTCCGATCGATGCCAGCTTGTCCATAGACAACCCAGTTAAAGATCACGGGAAGCAGCAATTCTCGAGACCCATACATCTCAATCATCTGGCATCATATTGTGGAGAGCTATTAGATATGACAACAGGACTGGTTTGGTAATTGTTGCAGTTAGAAAAATGGGCTGTTGGGTTCTGTCTCGGGTTCTTCGGTCGCGAGGTCGACTTCAGTCCACCACCAGCAATGAGGGGTGAAGCTTTGACAATGCCAGCCACTCGTGCTGGCGAAGCGTCAGAAAAATTACCAAACAAACATCGGCCAAATAGCCCGAGTCAGAAGCCAATAGACAATTTGTCAACAAGTGGCCACGAAATTCTTAACAGTTTTGTTGTAGTTAGACTGAATGCTAGCCAGTATGTGGCAATTATGGTGAACTCTATTGTCAAACCATCCATGATAAGAATATCAAATGACACATTCCTGCAGGATAATGCAAGAGCCCACACTGCTGATCACACCTTGAGGAGTGTACGAATCCTTGATAGCCGTGCCTGGTCTCCTGACTTGTTGGCAGAGATACGAAGGGAAGCATGTACAGTATTTCAGATATAGGATAAACTGATCAGTATGACATCTGGAGGCTATATGTTTCAATCCTGCACGGAATACAAGAGTGTATTCGACCCTATAGGGGCCACGTCTTATTCCAGTGTTGATGATGGACATCAGGTCAGAAAGGAATGATACTTCGGATCATTCGATACTCGCTATGTGATGGACAAACACTCGGAAAATTCAAAACCGTAGACTTTGGTGGCTGTTGGGTGATTGTGTGACGTTGCAGAGCAATTTTACCTCGCAGCTGGCAGGGATAGTAAACAGGTGGCATGTCGATACCAGGGCATAAAGTCTTTGCGAATTTCATTCTGTGTACTCAGTTGGATGCCACATAGACAGACGCATGAACAATATACGCAGGTCCCAACATTTGAGGGAGGATGTGTAGTTGGGCTCAAAGGAGCCGGTTGGTAACCTACGAATCGCTCGACATTTGAGTAGGAGTGATGCCACTATTCGACGATGTTGGCAGGAATTGGTGAAGCATGGCCGACCACAGCGTCAAGAAGGAAGTGGTCGACCTAGACAGACGACAGAACGTTAGGATCGAACAATCGTCAGAGTCAAGGAGTCATCATTATCATCGATCCGACGTGTAGCTATCGCTTCAATAACCACAAGGATCATTAATAGGTGGCACACAGAAAGGGGGCTAAGCGCACGGCGTCTCTTACGCCGGCTGCCATTGAACTATGAACACCAACAAACCCGTTTGCAATGGTGTCGGGCACATTCGACCTGGAATCTCATTGACTGGAATAGAATTGTATGCAGTGACGAGTACCACTTCCAACTGAGCCCCGATGACAAGCGAAGACTTGTCTGGAGACGCCTCGAACAGCGGGAGAATACCAGCCTCGCTGTTGCAGACAATCAGAAGTGATGGTCCGGTGTGCCATTTTGTTTCATAGCAAGACGTCTTTGGCGTCATCCGCGGCCCCCTTACAGCACAACGGTATGTGTACACCCCGTTTTGTTGTCCTTCATGGCAAGCCACCCTGGGCTTACATTTCAGCAAGATAATGCGCGTCCACACACGGCTAGAATTTCCTCGTTTTTTTTCCTTGATGCAATAATTCACCAACATCCGTATGTATTGTAGAAATTTATTTTATGAACTTCTTATGTGCTACCAGTTTCGGCATTACATTGATGCCATCTTTAGGCCCCCGTACAATGAGTAGAATAAATGCACTATTATAAAAATATAGAACATACGTTAACAATTGACAGGTATCATGTTAACTATGTAAGTGGCTCAAAAAGACATATTGTGTATCATTAAACCTATATGCAACATTTTGCAAATATGCTTCTGCCTGTCATGTTGTTGTTAATAGTTTTCACTGTTTTACTCGAATATAGTATAATAGATGAACATATGTATACGCTATTATTCATAAATTCGTACCACACAGTTGTATTAGGCCATGCAACACAACAATATAATGTACTGCATACAATCACATGTCCAGTGGAAGAATTTTTTTTAACTTATGTATTCTGACATGATTATGGCACATTTTCTTGTATTTTAATTTATTTTATTATTTATTTATATTAGTTAATTATTTTTTTTAAATTCTTCCACTGGACATGCGATTGTATGCAGTACATTTTATTGTTGTGTTGCATGGCCTATTACAACTGTGTGGTACGAATTTATGAATAATAGCGTATACGTATGTTCATCTATTATGCTATATTCGAGTAAAACAGTGAAAACTATTAACAACAGCATGACATTGGCAGAAGCATATTTGCAAAAATGTTACATATAGTTTTAATGATATACAATATGTCTTTTGAGCCACTTGCATAATTAAGATGGTACCTGTCAATTGTTAACGTATGTTCTATATTTTTATAATAGTACATTTGTTCTACTCATTGTACAGGGGCCTGAAGATGGCATCAACGTAATGCCGAAACTGGTAGCACATAAGAAGTTCATAAAATAAATTTCTACAATACATACGGCTGTTGGTAAATTATTGCATCAAGAAATACATGCCAGCCGCTGTCTTATGGTCCGTAATGGATCAACGAAGAATTTCTACTGCTTGTTTTCGTGCTTACCAAACTCTACCTTAGCCAACAAGGTCACGAAATTTCTCCCAGATTGATACGTCTGGAGCAGTATGGGCAGGCCCCTCCATTCAGCTCGAGCTTTTGACAATGTAACTCGCCAGCTGGGCAGAATTTGGCACGGTATCCCTCAGGAAGAAATAGAGCAACTGTATCAATCAGTGCCAAGCCGAATACCAGCTTGCGTAAGGGCCAGAGGTGGACCAAAGCGTTATTCAAATGGCTCGAATGGCTCTGAGCACTGTGAGACTTAACATTTGAGGTCATCAGTCCCCTAGAGCTTATAACTACTTAAACCTAACTAACCTTATAACTACTTAAACCTAACTAACCTAAGGACATCACACACATCCATGCCCGAGGCAGGATTCGAACCTGCGACCGTAACGGTCGCGTGGTTCCAGACTGAAGCGGGCTAGAACCGTTCGGCCACACCGGGCGGCCCCAAAGCGTTATTGACTTGCTCAATTTGTGAAGTGTTCTCTCTTGAATAAATCATAAAAGTTTTCTGAAATTATAATAATGTGTTTGTACATGTACATTACATCTACCAGCCGACCGCGGTGGCCACGCGGTTCTAGGCGCTGCAGTCCGGAACCGCGCGACTGCTACGGTCGCAGGTTCGAATCCAGCCTCGGGCATGGATGTGTGTGATGTCCTTAGGTTGGTTAGGTTTAAGTAGTTCTAAGTTCTAGGGGACTGATGATCACAGCAGTTAAGTCCCATAGTGCTCAGAGCCATTTGAACCATTACATCTACCGATTTTCGTCCCATTCGGGTAATAACTTCATGGTGCATCGTTTTATTTGTTTTAGAGCGTATTCACAGAGTGTGACAGTATCGGACTGGTGCTTTATTGAGGAAAAACTTAGGAAATAATGTATGGAGCCCTCTTAGATTATTCTCTGGTAATGCCGCAGTTTACCCTCTCCTCAAATCAACAGAAGATCAATAGGAGTTGCAAGATGATTTAGGGAAGATAAAATATCTCATGGGCCCGAAAAGTGGCAATTCACCCTGAACAATAAAAAGTGTGAGGGACACACACGGTATTAACCTTCCTCAACTTTGGATGAATTTCCGTTAGCGATGAACCGTACGACACAAGCAGCTTTTATAATCTGTACCTAGATTATGAAAACAAAAGGCATTGATATCAACGTGAAGCCTACGCTTTCCAAGACTAGAAAAACGATGTGGCTTTATTCTCAGTGGCTAGCAGTTAGACTTTTGAGGCAGAAATAAACGCGAGACGCGGCCCGCGTTACTCTGCGCACCTTTTCTTTGCTCGCTTAGTGTATTTGCAATGCGCGGAAAGTATAAACAAGCACGTTTAACGACTTATCCCGGCTCCACTGTCAGTAGAGCAAACTGCGGGCCAGAGGTTGCAACGTCAGACGCTGTTTTCTTTTGTCTACCGCGGCGTCGGCTCCGCTTACGCTTACGTAGGCCCTTGGCTTTGATGCGCCGGCAAAGATGACAGGTTATCTCGGGCAGGGTGGGTCTGTATGTGGGCGTAAACACGAGCTTATGTGGCGTTTAAGTTCACCGCCTTAACGAAATATTTGCTAATACTGAAGGGCATAAATGAAATCTTCTTCTTTTTCCTGACATTATCACGTGTCATCACGGGATTGCCATTTTAACCCTCAATGGTCTTAATTTTTTATTATGATAAAAAAATATTTTCTGAATAAGAAACGCTAAATACATTAGTGATCTATAGATTAGAATTTTGGTATTCTAAAAATCAGTTTGTGACTTCGGAGTAAACTGATCAATAATGATCTAATGAGTGACGTAATTTATTTTCATGTAAACTCATGTAGACTTCCTTTCCAAGGCTGTAAAAGTTTTGCAATTGTATTTCTAATTCGTTTCCAGATGCAGACTTTGTTATCAGTGTGTTCTTCATTGTCTTCATTATACATATCCTCTTCATTAAGTACATCAGTATCAGATTCCAATTGCAAAATACTTGCTTCCTTATCATAGCCGCATGATTCACAATCACTGCCAGGAAAAGTTTCTTCCTCTTCATTATAAAATGATCCATCATCAGTGTCATAAACTGTAATATTCGGTATCGTCAGAATTTGTGTTTCGTCGCCACTCTTTGATGTTAGCACTGAGTCATGAGATCTATAGTAACTGACTTTTCTTATAGGTGTTGTTTTTCTCTTCCTTCTGCCATGAAAAATACCAGGATTCATGCTTGCAGCATTGAAAACAAAAGTATAAGAGTTAAGTAGATGGTTGCCTATCACATGCCATAGCTGCCTAGTGTAACTAGTCACAAAGCAAGTATTCAAGTATGAGCTTTAAAAATGAGAATAATTGCAATTATTTGTAATATGTGTTGATTAGGATACTCACAGAATATCACTAATATTTTCCCTTCTTATGACACATAAAATAAACACGAAAACAAGTAGTCAAGTAACAGCTCAGTAGACATTTCACCATGTGTTTCACAATGGATAAGTTGTGGCATCTGTTCCATAAGCGATAACTAAACAAGGCATCAACAACTGAAAAGTGCTGCTGTATTTAAACTATGATGTTACATAGCCTTCTAGGCGCTGCAGTCCGGAACCGCGGGACTCCTACGCTCGCAGGTTCGAATCCTGCCTCGGGCATGGATGTGTTTGATGTCCTTAGGTTAGTTAGGTTTAAGTAGTTCTAAGTTCTAGGGGACTGATGACCTAAGATGTTAAGTCGCATAGTGCTCAGAGCCATTTGAACCATTTTGTTACATAGCTCGGTAAAGGTTGTGTGTATTTAGAGACGTATAGAAAATAACAACAAAACTGGTATGTGACTTCGAAGTCATATGGGGCTGTAGAGGGCTAATCTGGATTCGGCAGTGTTAGTCGTACAGGGTGGTCAGATACTCTTCCTGTTGCTTCCCCCCCCCCCCCCCCCCCCTCCTCCTCTTCTCTCTCTGCTCCCACCCAACTCCCCTTCGGGACGGAATTGTGTGCCCGTCTGTCCGCATCTTATCTGACAATGTGACAATGTTTTCGAAGCGTTTGCGAATCGTGTAACTGAGGTAGGAAGTGGGTACCATCCCGGTATTCACCTACTCGAATGTGGGATACTGCTTAAAAACCACAGTCAGACTGGCCGACTCACCGGCTGTTGTTAATCCAGCAGGCAGATTCGATCCAGGAACGCAGCGCCTCCTCGAACCCCAGAAGTGACGTACTAACGCGCGTGTCTATCTGGGCGGGTAAGGGCGTAAATGAATAATCCAGTGTTCCTTATAGTACCAACGATACTGCTAAAGCTATCCTTTGTGGGAGTGGAACTTTACTCATTTACTCCAGCTGATAAAACGCAATGATTACTGGTTTCTTCTTTACTTGTCGTGCGAAAGTTGTCGATCATTTGTTAGCACACTTGGTTTGGGAACAGTTTTTAAATTACAAGCATAGTCGTGAGGTTCTGTGTCGTGTAATGAGAATATTATGGCTTTTGTAAATATGAGGTTTAACCGAAAGTTGGTTTGAACACCACAGTGTTTTACTAGCATGGTCCGACTGGAAGTGGTATTCCTTTGTTTTCTTCTGATCTTTTAAATGACTTATCTAGTTATAGAACAGACCAACATTTTAAAGTGGGCTCCGATCTACGATAAAACTTGGCAGTTTTCACACTTTGATGTTGGCCCCACTCTTGTTATAGTTATACTACACTCCTGGAAATTGAAATAAGAACACCGTGAATTCATTGTCCCAGGAAGGGGAAACTTTGTTGACACATTCCTGGGGTCAGATACATCACATGATCACACTGACAGAACCACAGGCACATAGACACAGGCAACAGAGCATGCACAATGTCGGCACTAGTACAGTGTATATCCACCTTTCGCAGCAATGCAGGCTGCTATTCTCCCATGGAGACGATCGTAGAGATGCTGGATGTAGTCCTGTGGAACGGCTTGCCATGCCATTTCCACCTGGCGCCTCAGTTGGACCAGCGTTCGTGCTGGACGTGCAGACCGCGTGAGACGACGCTTCATCCAGTCCCAAACATGCTCAATGGGGGACAGATCCGGAGATCTTGCTGGCCAGGGTAGTTGACTTACACCTTCTAGAGCACGTTGGGTGGCACGGGATACATGCGGACGTGCATTGTCCTGTTGGAACAGCAAGTTCCCTTGCCGGTCTAGGAATGGTAGAACGATGGGTTCGATGACGGTTTGGATGTACCGTGCACTATTCAGTGTCCCCTCGACGATCACCAGTGGTGTACGGCCAGTGTAGGAGATCGCTCCCCACACCATGATGCCGGGTGTTGGCCCTGTGTGCCTCGGTCGTATGCAGTCCTGATTGTGGCGCTCACCTGCACGGCGCCAAACACGCATACGACCATCATTGGCACCAAGGCAGAAGCGCCTCTCATCGCTGAAGACGACACGTCTCCATTGTCCCTCCATTCACGCCTGTCGCGACACCACTGGAGGCGGGCTGCACGATGTTGGGGCGTGAGCGGAAGACGGCCTAACGGTGTGCGGGACCGTAGCCCAGCTTCATGGAGACGGTTGCGAATGGTCCTCGCCGATACCCCAGGAGCAACAGTGTCCCTAATTTGCTGGGAAGTGGCGGTGCGGTCCCCTACGGCACTGCGTAGGATCCTACGGTCTTGGCGTGCATCCGTGCGTCGCTGCGGTCCGGTCCCAGGTCGACGGGCACGTGCACCTTCCGCCGACCACTGGCGACAACATCGATGTACTGTGGAGACCTCACGCCCCACGTGTTGAGCAATTCGGCGGTACGTCCACCCGGCCTCCCGCATACCCACTATACGCCCTCGCTCAAAGTCCGTCAACTGCACATACGGTTCACGTCCACGCTGTCGCGGCATGCTACCAGTGTTAAAGACTGCGATGGAGCTCCGTATGCCACGGCAAACTGGCTGACACTGACGGCGGCGGTGCACAAATGCTGCGCAGCTAGCGCCATTCGACGGCCAACACCGTGGTTCCTGGTGTGTCCGCTGTGCCGTGCGTGTGATCATTGCTTGTACAGCCCTCTCGCAGTGTCCGGAGCAAGTATGGTGGGTCTGACACACCGGTGTCAATGTGTTCTTTTTTCCATTTCCAGGAGTGTATATTGTAATGAACTGCCTCCGGGATTTGCAATAAGCTTATATAGTTGTCTTTAATTATGGTGCAAGTATTATAATCAAGCATAACGGAGAAACTTCAATACTTCAAAAACTGAATAAAATTTTCTTGAAATCAATAACTAGTACGCTGCAAATAAACCGTAAGTCGACTTACATAGAACACAATACAAGCAATTCATTACTCCTCAGAGCCAGTGTCCCCTAGGGGACTCGCAGCTCTTTGGTGGGTTCGCGCTCGGCTACCACTGGGCCCCTGCCTTTGCAGCATCTTTTTCCTCCCACGCTGCATGTCTATCCTCTTGCTGTTCTTTCTACTATCCCGTGGGGATCATGTTTGGGATGTTTTTGGAAATGTACTCTGCATTTTCGGTAGTCAGTATCAGAATATTCTCCTCTGTTTTTCGTTCCTTTTTTGTTTCTTCGTTCACCTTCTCCTATCGTTCCTCCACTTCAGCGTTTGAGGTTCCTCTTTTTCTTCTTCCTCCCTGTGCGCTCCTGACGCACATACCCCTGGTACAGGCCAAGCCCAGGAAGGGGTGACTGCCTGAGCTGCTATCTTCCCAAATTGCCGATTGGTCTCTGTGTCAGGTGTTTGGAAGATGTGACTTGAGGAGTGAACAGTCATCTAAGGCAGTGGGCCCCTTCTGAAGGGGGTCCCCAGCTGGAAGGAGCGCGCCATTCGAGGTGCTAACAAACATGGGGAATTTTCTCGCACTGAGCCAGTCATCTTCATAGTCAAAGGCTACAGAGTGTAAACGAAATGAGGCTAACGATTCAACGACCCTCCCAGGTGCATCACAGTCCCTCATGGTTTCATGTACTGAAGATGGTCAATCCTTCACGACGGTAAATCCGTTTATAATTCAGAAAGGTGTTGATGCAGTTGCTGGCCCTGTGAAATACTGGTCTCGTTTACTCAATGGCACTTTGCTTTTCCAGACTGCTTCCGATCCTCAAGCACAACAACTGCTTTGCAGCTTCGCTCCTCCAAGGCTATCTTGTTCGTGTCAAGGCCCACCTAACGCTAAATTCTTCCCATGGGGTTATTTACACTAGGCTGCTCGATGATCTGACCAAGGCAGAAATCCAAACGCACCTCTCTGATCAGGTTGTCATAGCAGTCCATTCGGTGATGAAAAAAGTCACTTTTGATAGAGTGATTCTTCTGTCAAAGATCAAAGTATGTTATGAAAACACAGTCAGACTGTATATTTAAAACCCAATGTGCTGCTACCAGTGTCATCATTACAACCACAATCGAGAGTCCTGTCGACACCCAGCCAACTGTGTACCCTGTGGTATTGATGCTCATGAGTGCGATTGTGTGCCACCCTCTTTCCGCTGTATCAACAGCAACGGCGACCGTGCCGCCTCCTACCGCGAGTGTCCCGACATCTCGATGGGTGGGCTGTTCAGGAGATCTGTTTGAAGGAAAAAGTGCCTTACTCAGTCGTTCACAAGTTGTTGGCTAAACAGAAACCCTGCGTTCTACCATCTGGCACTTACAGTAGTGTGCTTGCTTGCTACATCTCGCTCCACGAAGGAATGGCCACACAGGCATGCGACCTCAAATTTAGCACTGTGGTTGTGAAATCGCCCAGCGTCATGGTAGCGTCCCCGTCTCCTCCTCCAGCTGTGAAACACGCCACCTAACTTTCGCCTCACCAGCTATACGACCGGCAGGCTGGAAAGGACAGAGGGAATTCTCCCATGAAGACTTCCTTCGTCCCTCCAGTCAACAAACATCTGAGTCTTCCTCTGCCGTCCGGATTCTTGGAGAATCGCAGTGTCCACTTGTTCTCTGCCTTCTGGAAACAAAATTGCGTCCACGCGACCACTTTTATCTCTGGTATTTTTCACGGTCCGTTTTAATCTTCCCCTCTCCCCCCCCCTCCCCCTCCGTCGCCCCCAAGGACGGCATTCCATCTCATAGGGGAGTCATGCTGCTCATACGGGATAACGTTCATAGCCAACTCATCTCCCTGACGCCCCGCCTTCAAGCCGTTGTAGTTCGTCTTTTCCTTCCTTACTTGACCTTTTACCTTGTACCATTTACATCCCACCGTCGTATGATGTCACCAGCGCAGACTTCCTCCAGCTTATTGTGCAGCTACCTCACCCCTTTCTGCTGCTCAGTGACTCTAAGACGCACCACCCCCTCTGGTGTCTCCCAGAATCTGTCCGAGAGGTGTCCTCATGTCTGACCTCTCAATCAACTTAACCTCTTCTACCTTAACATAGGAGCACCCATGTTACTTTCATACTCCACGCACACTTATTCCCATTTGGACCTGTCCTTCTGCACTGCCCAGCTTGCTCATCGTCTTGAGTGGTCCATTCATTTTAACACATATTCGAGCGACCATTTCACGTGTGCTGTCCGTTTGCTGACTGCTACCTCACCGTGCACACCAAAATGGAAGCTTACTAAGGCCGACGTGAGGCCTTTCTCCTCCCTGGCGACCTTAGACGAACAACATTTCCCTAGTTGTGATGACTAAGCGGAATATCTTACAAACATTATCCTTTCCGCCGTAGAACGTTCCATTCCTCGCACTTACTCTTTGCCATGCCATGTCCCGGTCTCTTGGTGGACTGAGACGTATCGCGATGCAATACGTGCGCGGAGACGCGCTTTCCGCGTTTTTAACCGTCATCCTACGGTGGCAAGCTGCATTCATTATAAACAGTTGCGTGCACATTGTCGTTGCATTCTTGAAGATAGCAAAAAAGAACTAGCTGGATTTCATTCACTAGTTCTTTTAACAGTTCCACCCCCTCTTCCGTCATGTGGGCCAACCTCCAAGGGCTCTCTGGGACCAAGGTCCATTCCCCAATTTCCCGCCTGAAGTAGCAAACGATGTCATCGTGGACCCTATTTCTGTCTCCAACACCTTGGGCCGCCTTTTTACGGAGATTTCGAGCTGCTCCAACTATCACCCTGCCTTCCTCCATCGGAAATGAGTGGAGGAGACTTGGGCGATGTCCTTCTCTTCACAGAATAGTGAGTGGTACATTGCCGCCTTTACTACGAGGAAGGTAGATCATGCTCTCACTTCATCTCTATCCTCCACGCCAGGGCCAGAAGATGTTGACGTTCAGATGTTGCAGCACCTTTCTCTTGCAGGCAAGCACTTTCTGCTTCATATGTACAACCGCATCTGGGCAGAGGGCACGTTTTCCGGACGCTGGCGTGAAGCCTCTGTCATACTCATACCTAAGCCTGGTAAGGACGAACACTTTCTTTCTAGCTACTGCACCCTTTCTCTCACCAGCTGTGTTTGCAAGATGATGGAATATATGATTCATGCCCGGCTGGTATAGTGGCTCGAGTCTCACAATTTACTAAGCACTGCACAGTGTGAGTTTCGAGCGCGCCGTTCTGCTCCTCACTTTGTTAACCCATGTCATGAATGGTTTTCTGCGGAAGTCCCAGACTGTGGCCTCCTGTTGGAGGACTGGCATCCTCCGGACTCTCTATCTGTGGCCGCCTGCCCCGTTTCCTTCAGGAATTTTTAAAAGACCAAGTTGTCAAACACCTTTATCGAGGAAAACGGCATGCCTCAGGGTTCCGTCTTGAGCGTCGTCCTCTTTGCTATCGCCGTTAACCATATAATGGCCTGTCTCCCGCCGAGCATCTCTGACTCCCTTTTCGTTGACGATTTTGCCATCGATTGCAGTTCTCCACTGACTATTGAGCGGCGTCTTCAACGGTGTCCGATCGTCTTTACTCATGGAGCATCGACAAAGGCTTTCGTTTCTCCACTGACGTAACAGTTTGTGTGAATTTCTCGCGGCACAATTGGTTTCTTCGACCGACTTTACTTCTTGGCGTATTGCTCTTCTGTTCATTGAAACTACGAAATCCCTGGGGCTCATGCACGGTAGGAAACTTTCTAGGTCCTCCCACGTGTCTTATCTGGCAGCCTGCTGTACGCAGCCCCTCAATGTCCTACATGTCCTGAGTGGCACTTCCTGAGGAATAGATCAAACGACCCTCCTCCGTTTGTACTGGACCCTTGTCTGTTCGAAAGTAGACTAAGTGCTTTTCGTTTATGCATCTGCACGTCCGTATCTCTTATGCCATCTCAATACTGTCCACCATCGTGACATCCGTTTGGCCACTGGCGCCTTTTACACTAGCCCAGTTGAGAGTCTGTATGCAGAAGCTGCCGAACTACCGCTGACCTACTGCCGTGACTTTCTCCTCAGCAGATATGTATCCGTTTGTCTGCCATGCGTGGCCATCCATCCTATGCGTCCTTCTTCGATGACTCCTTTGATCGCCAGTATGTGGCAGGTCCCTCTTCACTGTTACCTTCTGGAGTTTGCTTTCGGCTCTTGATCCAGCAGCTTAACTTCGTGCTTCTTGCAACTTTCCTGGTGGGTGTAAGCCCTTCACCACCTTGGCTTCGTGCGGCGGCCTGTGTTCACCTTGGCCTTCATTCGCTTCCTAAGGACACTACTCCAGCCTCGCTCTATCACCTTCAGTTTCACGACCTTTGCATGGAAGTTGGCGGTAGTATCTTTGTATACAGTGATGGCTCCCGAACTGAGCGTGGTGTAGGGTGTGCCTTTATCAATGGCGCCGACGTTTTTCGGTATCGGCTTCCGGAACACTGCTCAGTATTTACAGCAGAGCTCGTCGCCCTGTATCAGGCCACGCAGTACATCCGGCTTTCCAATTGGGTCATCTGCTCAGACTCTCTCAATGCTCTGCAAAGCCTGTGTGTGCTGTACACTGTTCAACCCTTAGTGCAAAGGGTCCAGGAAAACTATCACTTGCTCACTCTTGATGTAGCCACTGCGATGTTCATGTGGGTACCTGGTCACGTCGACCTGACAAGAAACGAGGCTGCTGACGCTGCTGCCAAGGCTGCAGTCCTCGTACCTCAGCCCGCGAGTTCCTCTATTCCCTCGGATGATTTCTGTGTATCCGTCTGTCAGCAGTTGGTCACTTTGGCATCACCACTGGTCCTCCCATCATGTTATTAAGACTCTCCCAGCGGGTTGGACTACCTCCTCTCGGCTCTCTCGCTGCGGGGAGATCATTTTAACTAGGTTGCGTATTAGGCACTGACTTTTTAGCCATCGCGATTTGTTAAGTGGTGCTCTTCCACCACTTTGTGCACGTTTCGCTCAACTTTTGACGGTCCGCCATTTCCTGACGGAATGCCCTCTTTTTAACCGCTTACGTTTTTGTTTGTGCTTGCCGTCTGAGTTATCGGCCTTTTTAGCGAACGACGCGCGGACTGTTGGCCGTGTGTTACTCTTTGTCCGTCGTAGCAATATGGCGAAGACCATTTAATTTTTAGTTCTGGATATCCTTTTCTGTATGGCGTATTTTATAGACTTTTCTCCACGTCCCTGTTTTTAGCTGTCTTCCCTTCCGTCGACTGGGATTTACGTGTAGTCGCTTTTAAATCCTCTTTGTCTTCGTGTTCTACAGTTTTGGCATGGGCGCGTATGACCCTAGTTGTTTTTGCACCCTAAAACACAACAAAACAGTACCAGTCCACACCAATAGTAATCGTTCGTGATAGAAAGTCACTAAATGAAACAGAATACTGTATATTCTTGGGTGTTATCTTTCTTTTGTAGTTAACTGTTTTGTTTGAGTTCAGATGTCGTCAATTTGTCATTTGGAGATTGTAAGCGGAGCTGTGGACGGTAGAAAATGGAGTGCCAAGTGGAGAAATTGGAACATTTCCGACATTTTATTCTGTTCTTGTGCAGTAGAGGGGTAACAGCAGCGGAGGCAGCCAGAAACATTTGTGCCTTGTATGGGAATAATGCCATTGGACAGAGCACTTCTAGAAAATGGTTTTCGCGTTTTAAGGAGGATGGCTTTGACATTAGTGACTCTCCATGTTCTGGAAGACCTTTAGGGTTTGATGAAGATCGTTTAACCGCATTAATCCTCGAAGATCCACGTCAGTGTATTCGAGAACTGGCAAATGTGATGAACTGTGATCATTCCACCATCGTGCGACACTTGCATACAAAGGGGGAGGTTAAAAAATCAGGTGTATGGGTACAGCATGCTCTAAGCCAAAATCACAAAAATAAGCGGGTGGCCATATGTGCATCTCTGCTTGCTAGTTATCAAGTGGAACGTGAACAACACAGACCATTTCGATCCTCTATAGCTACTGATGACGAAAAACGGTGTCTTTATGCTAACATAATGAAAAGAAAGGAATGTTTGAGCCCAACCAAAGCAGCAACTCTTGGTGCAAAGACATGCACACATCTACAAAAGATAGTGTTATGCAGCTGCTGCAGTATCGACAGAACGGTGTACTACGAATTGTTTCCCGTGGTGTAAACATCACTGCTGATGTTTGTCAACAACTGAAACGACTTGTGGACGCAATCCAAGAACAACGACCAGGAAGACTGCGTGAAGTGATGCTGCTCCACGAAACGGCCGTCAGCATTCTACTAGACTGACAAAAAACACTGTACAGGAGTTAGGTTGGGAAGTCATTCCGCACCCACCTTATTCGCACCCTCAGATTTTCACTTCTTCCTCTCGCTACCGAACAACTTTCAAGGAACTTCCTTTTTGGATGAAAATGTGCTCCGAACATGGCTCGACAAGTTCGTCGCCTCAAAACCACGTGATTTCTACAGTCGCGCAATTGAAAAGTTAGCCCAGCATTGGTTGACTGTTGTAAACAGTGAAGGAGAATATGTTATTGATGACTAAAGTCCTTGTTATGTGTATCTGCTGTATTTTTTAAACTTGTGGGGAAACCTACGAACTTGCCCGCATCTCGTGGTCGTGCGGTAGCGTTCTCGCTTCCCACGCACGGGTTCCCGGGTTCGATTCCCGGCGGGGTCAGGGATTTTCTCTGCCTCGTGATGGCTGGGTGTTGTGTGCTGTCCTTAGGTTAGTTAGGTTTAAGTAGTTCTAAGTTCTAGGGGACTTATGACCACAGCAGTTGAGTCCCATAGTGCTCAGAGCCATTTGAACCAAACCTACGAACTTGCCCATCAACCGATGTTTTCATTCAATAACATCTTATGATAACATATTGTGGAGCAATGCTTCACTGGGGAAGAAAGTACAGGGTGTTTATAAATGAATATCGCGGTTTTAACGCTTTGTAATATTTATTATATTAAACTTACAGTTATAAATGATATGTCAAATGAAAGAGCAACTCAAACAGTTTTACCAAGAACCTTATAATGTTCAGTGTGAGCACCACTTGTCACACGCCACACATCAAATCTGTAGCTGAGTTCTTCCCAAAAGTTGATAAGTGTGTCTTCAGTGATTGTGGCAACAGCTGCTTCAATCCGGTTTCTTAATTTAGGGAGGTCTGCTGGTAGCGGAGGCACGTATACACGATCCTTGATGAAGCCCCAAAGGAAAAATCGCACGGCATTAGTTCGGGTGAACGTGGGGGCCATGCAAAGCAAGCCCTGTCATTGGGCCCCTTGCGGCCCATCCAGCGCTTGTCTAGCGGACTGCGGCGGAAACATTGAGCGCAGCGCATGCGCACTGGTGCCAAACACAACTGTTTGAGCTGCTCTTTCATTTGCCATATCACTCATAACAGTAAGTCTAATGTAAAAAATATTATAAAGCGTTAAAACCCCGATAATCATTTATAAACACCCTGTATTCGTTCGATACAAGCATGTAGTAATAGTAGAACGTGGTGAGCACTTTAGAACCTCTTGTAGACGCACTTCTAACGGTTCGGCAGACTGGCATCAGACTCACAGTACGTTTACTCCCATGTAAAGTTTACTGTGGATAATCAACTGCAAAACGAGAACTATACGAACAACGTCTAATATAATACTAGCGGGAAAAATGATTTACGCTATCCATCCTTCACCAGTGGTACAGAGAGAAGTAAGGTATTCAGCTTAAAAATAAAACCTTCGAGCACTCACAGAGTGATGTGAAGAACCCAGTAGATAATGAAACTGACTTCAAGCACAACTGAAGTCAGATCTGTTTGGTTACTCCTTGTGCTACGTAGAAGTAGTACTCAGCAGCGTTTCAGTCGCCAATATCTAGTGTGGTTGGACCGACACACCATCTGGAAGGAAGCGACGTGGCATGTAAAAATGGCTGACCAGTTTAATTGGACAAGTTAATAGTTCCGGTCTTGCTTATACTAAATCCTTGGAAGAAAGACGAAAGTCGCAAATTGAACGGATTTATGAAACAGGAAACTGAAAGATAAAGATTGTTGTTTTACAATTTCATATGAACAAATTAACACTCCGAGATACCCATTTGAACTGTAAAATTACGTCAGTGCAAATAAACGAAACAAAGTGGTCTCAAAAACTTTCAAAATATTCCATAAAGACCGAGATGTCAAAAATCATGGGATAGCGATATGCACATAAACAGATGGCGGAAGCATCGCGTACACCAGGTACAAAAGGACAGAGCATTGGCGGATCTGTAATTTTTACTCAGGTGACTCACGTGAAACAGTTACCAACGTGATTATGTCCGTACGACAGGAATTAACAGATATTGAACGCGAAATTGCGGTTAGAGCTAGATGCATGGGACTTTCCACTTCGAAAATCGTTAGGAAGTTCAGTATTCCGATATCTGCAATGTCAGGAGTGTGCCTAGAATACCAAATTTCAGGTGTAATATCTAATTACGGACACCGCAGTGGCCAACGGCCTTCACTTAACAACCGACAACACCGGAGTGTACGTATGGTAGTCAGTGCTATCAGCCAAGCAATACTACATGAAATAACCACAGAAATCATTATGGGAAATACGACGAACGTACGAAATTTGGCGTTAATGAGCTATGGCAGCGAACAACCGACGCGAGTGCCATTGCTAACAGCACGACATCGTCTGCAGCGCTTCCCCTGGGCTCGTGATCACATTGGTTGGACTCTAGACCACTAGAAAGCTGTGGCCTTGTCAGATGAGTCCTGATTTCGGTTGGCAAGAGCTGATGGAAGGTTTCGAATGTGACGCAGACCCCATGAAGCCGTGGACCCAACTTGGCTACAAGGCACTGTGCAACCTGGTGGTGGCTCCATAATGGTGTGGGCTGTGTTTACATGGAATGGAGTCGGTTCTCTGATCCAGCTGAACCGATCATTGGCTGGAAATGTTTACGATAGGCTACTTGCAGATAATTTGCCTTCATAAACTTCATTTTCCCAAACAACGATGTCACTAGGCCACAGCTGTTCGTGACTGATTTGAAGGACATTCTGGACAAATCGAGCGAATGATTTGACCACCAGTATCGCCTGACGTGAGTCCTATCTAACATTAATGCGGTGTAGTCAGGAGGTCAGTTCGTGCACAAATTCCTCCAGCGGCAACACTTTCGCAGTTATGGACAGCTATAGAGGCAACACGGCTCAGTATTTCTGCAGGGGGCTTCCAACGATTTGCTGAGTCCATACCAAGTCTAGTTGTTATCGTTGGGCAAAAGAAGGTCCGTCACGATATTAGGAGGTATCCTGTGACTTTTGTCACCTTTGTCTGCGTGTATTTCACGTGTATAATCTGCTGGTTACTTTTTGAAAACACGTGTTTCACTAGAAGGAGCAATAAGCGAATGGAAGGGCACTGTGAAACCTTCCCGTCTCCTCTATACCTCTTTTTGTTAATGATAACCTTCCCTTTCACAATAAACTATGAAACATTTCCTTGGGATTTCTATCTCTTGCTTAATAATAACAAATGAAATCTTCCCTTAGAAATTTATTCTCTTTCTCAGTCTTCGCATACAAATTTAATTGCTGCTTTTTAAAAGTGATTTTCGGATTATTTCGACGAAACATAGAATGTGTCGTCGTCGTGTGGCCCTCAGTCGTTATCTGCAATAACCCAAAACTGTTCCTTACCTATTTTACTGTTACTGGATCGCCATCTGACTGCTACATCGAACTGCGAAATGAATATACTTACACTGGTTTACTATGCTCTATTAACTGCTGGTGGGCTGTCATAATAAGCGGCTGTATTTATTACCAAAGCTGACGTTATTCTTTATTAGCAAAGCTGACGTTATTCTTTAATTAATTTGACTGAAGTTACGTAATTCATAGTTGCACTTTTTCTTGACAACAACAAAATTTTTGCAAAGTTTTATGTTGATGGTTTTTGGGATGGATTATAATCAGTAATGCAACATTTCTGGCATAAATGAATTATATTCTGAAAACGCTTCAAATATTTACTGTTGGTGATGAAATGATTTTACAAACGTTCAAATGGGACTTACTTTTTACAATAATCTTACAACTAGCATTGCGCAAACTTACCTTCGGAAGTCTTCAGTTTCGCAAAGAAAATACTTCAATAATATTAGTTCCTCTTATGATAATAGTTAGTTGATGTCTTCTGTACATCCGTTTATAATCTCTTGTAAATCATAGCTGGTAGCTGGCAGGCACACTACTCCTCTCAACCTCTCGCTTCAGACCTGCTACCAACTCGCTTCACATCTCGCTTACTACTGACATCCTACGAACGCTAAAGTGCTGTCTCTCCTGCCAACAATGCTTTCTGGTGCAGACAATCCCTGTTACCATTACAAAATGTATCAATGCGCGGTCTTTCCCAGTCTTTTCTTAAAATGTATCCGTACGCGGTTTCTCCCGCCCTTTTTAAAATTATATCAACAATACCTTGGTGCAGATATTCCCTGCTACCACAATTATTTCCAACATGACAAATATTAGGTATTCCTACTTAATCCTATTAATAAAATACAAGCATCTTTCATAAATTGTAGTTTGACAATAGACAATAGAAATATACACGTCTTACAACTGGAGTGATACGTAACAACAATCGGAACCAACAAAACAGATTTTTTGGCAGCTATTGCTCGTAATCCACGTGCTAGCACCAGTGAATTTGCGAATGCCTGTGGAATACGTCGGTTCAGTGATGTTCGCATTTTACGCGCCGTCAGCTGCCATCCACATGTGTAAAAAAAAAAATGGAATGTTTTGGAACTTTTTGTGACCACTAAATTTTAATTCCGCTACTGATATAATTTTACACTGTAAATGTTTATCTCGGAATCAAACTTGTTTTTTCATATGAAGTCGTAAGATAATAGTCCTTACCTTTCAATCCATACCTTACAATTTGTGACTTTCGCCTCTATTCCCAGGGTTTAGTAAAAGCAAGAGCAGAACTGTCGTCTTGTCTAACTAAACTGGTGAGACATTCATACATGCCATGTCGTTTTCTTTTCAGTTGGTGTGTCGGCCCAAACACATCGCATATTGGAGAGTGAAACGCGGTTAAATTCGTGTCTTTGATATTTGGGATACTATGCTGACCGTTTCGAAACTAGGCAGATCAAAGTGATCTCACCTTACAGCATTGCCAGTTAGTGGTAATTTCAAATGTTAATAAAAATTCCAGAAAAATAATAGACACCTTTATTTTAAATACAATGTGATGGAGTATTTTCCACAAGAAAATTCTTGGCAGTCATTACGAAAAAAAAAATCAAACTAACTTCACAAGAAATTTTCAAGAAAAATAGTTTGGTTTCTTCAAACTGTGGAAAAATATAAACATTAACATATTTTGACTGAAAAAATACATATGTGAACATTCTCAAAGTTTATAGATGCATGGTTCAAATGGGTCTGAACACTATGGGACTTAACTTCTGAGGTCATCATCAGTCCCCTAGAACTTAGAACTACTTAAACCTAACTAACCTAAGAGCATCACACACATCCATGCCCGAGGCAGGATTCGAACCTGCGACCGTAGCGGTCTCGCGGTTCCAGACTGTAGCGCCTAGAACCGCTCGGCCACCCCAACCGGCTTATAGATGCACGTGATACATATTTTATAGTAAAATCGTGTAAGTATTCCGATACCAAAAATAAAATATCGCTTTGTAAGAGGTGTGAAACTGTTACTCTGTGTAAGGAATAACGTAGTCGCTAATAAATTTGCGTTCTGTTGTACCTCGTAGAAGCTACCAGCGAGAAAGTTGTTAAGAAAAAGGAACACTAATTTTGTGAACGTGTGAGACATCATTATTGTATCGTGTCACCTATGAACGCAATTTATTTACGAGGGAGTCCGTGCGCGGGAGCGTGCAACTACTTGTATGTCGCCGCCAGGATCTTCGTTTCGACGGCTCGCGTTAATACTATCGCGAATATTCCCTACCACTCGAAAACTTTTCATTTATAGCTGTTAGAGACTCTTTATCACTGCACCTATAAGCCAAAACGCCGATACAAGCTGTACAAAAGTGTAAATACTTTCAAACTGCTATTTCCGGAGAAGTCGAGAAAAACACTTTTTTCGTATGGTTTTGTGATACCCAAGATTACAGCTTCAGCATGTAGTAGGAGCATTTTACACCAAACCATGCTGTTGTTGCTGCAACATCATTGCATCCCATTAAAAATTTTCGTCCAACATAACAATTTCTGAATCTAAAACCAAGTAAGTGGAGATGACAAAGCAGGGAGGTCTCTGAACCAGATTAATTAATTTTTTCACGGAGATCGAATACTCTATCATAGTAATCAGACAGAGAGAGTTCTACGCACTAACTTTCTGTTGAAATCGTAAAAAGCCATAGGATGTCGTTTCCGTTCATACCCCTTTCTTGGAGAATCAAAATACGTGCACACAGCTGGAGATTCTGCCAATGTTACTGCACTTCTAATACGGTATACCGTCGATTCGGAAATAGCTGAAGGTTTTGGTATCAGTTTATGAATTTCTGCGAAATTTATATTCCTGACTCTGGCTTCTTCAATGATGGTCAGATAAGTAAAAATAAATAAATAAAACGGTAGCGAGTGAATCAACTGACGGCAAATAAGAATGGAGCGCCGTTTCCTCACCTGGACGTGGGCTGTGGGCGTGGTGGTAAGCGGAATCGTACCGCAAACCGCCGGTAAAACATTCCTGGTTGTATTTAGGTTGGTGCATAAGTTCGTAGCTTTTTCCATAAGTTTAATAAAACGGTGCAGATGCAGATAACAGAGACCTTACTCATCAATAATATATTCTCCTTCACTAATTACGACAGTCTGCCAACACTGGGTAACTTCTCGATTCCGCGACAGTTTTGAGGTGACGAACTTGTCGAGTCATGTTCGGAGCGCATTTCATCGGGAAAGGAAGTTCCTTGAAGTTTGTTGGACACAGCGAAAAAGGTGAAAATTTGAGGGCGCAAGATAAGATGAATAAGGTTGGTACGTAATGATTTTCCAACCTAACTCCTATAGAATGCGGGCGGTCGTTATCGTGGAGTAGCATCTCTTCAGGCAGTCTTCCTGATCGTTGTTCTTCGATTGCGTCTGCAAGACGTCTCAGTTGTTGACAATAAATGGTTCAAATGGCTCTGAGCACTATGGGACTTAACATCTGAGGTCACAGTCCCCTAGAATTTAGAACTACTTAAACCTAACTAACCTAAGGACATCACACACATCCATGCCCGAGGCAGGATTCGAACCTGCGACTGTAAAGGGTCGCGCGGTTCCAGACTGCAGTGCCTAGAACCGCTCGACCACTCCGGCCGGCTCAATAAATGTCAACAGTGATGCTTACACCACAGGGAAGCAATTCGTAGTACACCACACCGCCGCTGTTCCACCAGATGCATAACATTACCTTTTGCGGATGCGCGCAGGTCTCTGCACGGGAAGTTTCTGCTTTGCTTGGTCTCAAGCGTTCCTATCGTTTCCTTATGTTACCATATACACACTATTGCTCGTCACCAGTAACCATACAGGATGGGAATAGTCGATGTTGTCCACAAACCTATTTATGATAGCAGAGACGCACATGTGGCCACCCGATGACTTTTGTGACTTTGGCTAGGAGCATGCGGTAACCATACATCCTATTTTTAGACTTTTCCCAGTGCATGAAAATGTCGCATGATGGTGTAATAATCACAATTCATCACGTTTGC
The DNA here is from genome assembly GCF_021461395.2 of Schistocerca americana. Lineage (NCBI taxonomy): Eukaryota > Metazoa > Arthropoda > Insecta > Orthoptera > Acrididae > Schistocerca > Schistocerca americana. The sequence continues at coordinate 614,222,000 of NC_060122.1, forward strand.
CAGATCTCGAGCGGACTGAGGTGGATTAACGCGTTTAAATGATCTTCATCAAACTCCGACGGTCTTCCTGGCCGTGAGGAGTCACTAACATAAAAATGATCTTCCTTAAAACGAGAAATCCATTTTCTTGCCCTGCTGTGTCCAATACCGTTATCCCCACCCAGGGCGCAAATTTTTCTGGCTGCCTCTGCTGTTGTCACCCTTCTATTGAACTAAAACAGAAAAATACGTCGGAAATGTTCCAATTTGTCCACTTGGCACCCCATTTTCTGTCGTCTACAGCTCCGCTCACTATCTCCGAAAGACAAAATGACAATATGTAATCTGAAATAAAATAGAGAACTACAAATAAAAAATGACAATCGTTAAATAAACCCATAGCAATCGGAATATCAACATACAAAACAATAATGCTACGAGCTTATGAACGAACCTAATAATAATTCTTTATTCATGTCAATTACAAGGATGGGGTATGTGCAGGGCTAAAATATGGGTTAGTCTCATGTATTTCCACCTGCTGAATTCGAAAATCACCATAAAAGACATTACTTTGGAGATACAATGACATACGAGGATTGCCCAGAAAGTAATGCACCGCATTTTTTTCTCAGCCGAAAACAATGCTACGAATGCGAAACGTTACGTGTGTATTATTTGAAGTCTCCTGAGTGAGCACGCCAAGTTTCCGTCACTTCCGATAGATAGCGTAGCTGCAGGACAGTTTCAAAATGGCGTCTGCAGGTGATGTACGTTACAAGCAATTTCAATTTCTCGCTGCAGAGGAAGAAATTGTGGGGTAAATTCACAAACGCCTGTGTGAAGTCTATGGAGCATCTGTGTCGACAGAAGTACAGTTAGTCGCTGGACACGGAGGGTGAGATCATCAGAAGGCCGGATGGTGGAGCTCCACGATTTGCAGCTCTCATGGAGACCATCCACGGCTGTCTCACCTAATATGTTGCAGCGAGATGATGATGTCATTCGCGAGGACAGACACATTACAAGTCAGCAGTTGGCGCTGCATCTGTCAGACAGCAAAGCAAGTGTGGACGCAATTATCCGCACTCTTGGATATTCAAAAGTGTGCGCTAGATGGGTCCCGCAGTGTCTAACGGTGGATCACAAATCGCACAGAAAAAACGTTTGTCCTGATTTGTTGCAACGTTTTTAAGCTGAGAGGGAGACCTTCTTGTCGCGGATTGCGACAGGCGGTGGAACATGGGCTCACCATTTTTAGCCTGAAACAAAACGACAGTCGATGGAATGGCGCCATCCCCCCCTCCCCTTCGCCCCCCCCCCCCCTCAAACATAGAAGAAAAAATTCAGAGCAACTGCTTCCGCCGCTAAGGTCATCATCAGCGTGTTCTGGGACTGTGAAGGTGTGATTATCATTGATGTGATGCCAAGAGGGGATACCATTAATCCAGAAGCATATGTCAACACATTACCAAAACACAAGACGCGCTTCCGGCGACTTCGGCGCCACAGCAACCAAGGAGACGTTTTTCTGCAACACGATAACGCTCGGCCCCACACAAGTCTGAGGACTGCTGAACACATCGCAAAACAGTGTTGGACACTGTTAATCCATCCACCCTACAGCCCTGACCTAGCCCCCTCGGACTTCCACTTGTTTGGGCCATAAAAGAATGCCATTCGTGGAAAACATTTTGAGGACGATGAGAAGGTGCTTCAAGCAGTGAAGCACCGGCTCCGCCACCAAGACAAGGATTGGTACCGACAGGACATACACGCCATTGTTTCGCGCTCCAGGAAGGTCATAGAAAGGGATGGAGATTACGTGGAAAGAAAGAGTGTGTAGATTAAACACCATTCTTTCGTGTATATAATTCTCATTATGTTCAGTAGAGAATAGATGAAGAAAAAAATGTGGTGTATTACTTTCTGGGCAACGCTCGTACAATTTTTTCCTCTCTCTACAACTGTAGTTTGAAAGGAATTGTGTTTTTTGGCGTTGTCACACCGATTAAATGACACAATCCAACATTATCCAGCTATTTGTAGGCATTAAACATTATTACTGTTGCTGTGACTGTGATTTTCACATTGTTCATGTCGTAATTAGTCCAGAATTTTTGGTTTTTGAGTGCTTTTCGAGTGTAGAATTTTTTAAATCAAAATGCCACGAAGATGTGTAAACTAAATGAATAATTTATGTTACCTTTTTGGTGAGGTAACATTTTCGCCTCAGAGAAGTTGTCTTACACTCCTGGCCATCTGCATTACTTTGATATGAAGTTACGGGGTCAGAATGAGCAATTGGTTCCACATATATGTCACATCTCTTGTTGAGTTATGCTACGAGAATGGCTGGAAAATAGGAAAAGGTCTATAGCTTTTACTGTGTCTGTGGTTTGACGGGAGCATTGATAACTTGAAATGCGAATGCACAAACAGTGCCCAAACTCTTACGGGAATCGGCAACGCGCCGCGAGTAATAAGTATAATGGGCGGGGGCACTACGAATGTAGTGCGGGACAATACGTTGAGAATGTGGGTTTCGCGGGAGGCGTGCCAGAGATAAATCCCTGCAGTCGCGCTATCCTCTGTGTCCTCGGTGGGTCAGATGGATAGAGCGTCTGCCATGTAAGCAGGAGATCCCTGGTTCGAGTCCCGGTCGTGGCACACATTTTCATCTGTCCCAGTTGACGTAAGTCAACGCCTGCAAGCAGCTAAGAGTGTTCATTTCATTGTAATTTCATTCTAACGAGCTGCATGGTCACAGATGGTATCTGTTCTTTCGGAAGAACAGATACCATCTTAGTATACTTAGTATATTGAAGTAATGTATTGCAAACTACCTTATTTCTCTACCGGTGTTGTGAAACGAAACCGGTAGAGGAGTAAAGTCGTGTCGGTGCAGCTGGAGGAGTACAATGCATTGTGTCAAGTATTTGACTGCTGCAGACTGTTTCTTGAAGTTAATTATAACGTACAGTGAACGGTTATTTCTGATTGACTCCCATCTATGACGTCAGGATTGTCGATGAAGAAAAGAGGAACAGTTCAGTACTCTAATTTTCCATCTGTTATTCGACTTCTTCCACATTCAGTTTAATCGTTTCTACTCCCCTCCAAAATAATGGGCTCGAAATAGAAACTGTAGACAGCGTGGAAGAAGATGAATCCAACAAGTCTTTCACATAGCATATGTCTGGTTTTGACGAAAAAGATGATAAACCGCATAGACAGAGTCTCATTCGAGACCTTGATTTGTCGAAGGCAGAGGCAGAACTTAAGCGTCAAGACTGCAACAGTGGTATCTTCTCCATTGTGAGGTCAGGGTCTCACAATACAGAGATCGTCAAAGAGATCTGATTTTTTGAGAAGAAAAACAATATTGTTGTTTACTGCGACGTTAATGGCATGATGATATATTGTGACATGAGCCAACTGACTGGAGGCCATCCAAGTTAGTCTGGAAGCTGTATTACTGTACGACGCCAACTGTCTTCCAATTGCTATTTGTCATGCAGTTCTCGTGAAACACAAGAGTGAAACTGTGGCAATCTAAAAGTCATCGGTGTACTCTAGGGCATGCAACTGGAGTACATTACTCGCTAATACTGCTGCTTTTGTGTTTGGGGCAGAGCAGGGATATAAAATCACATATCCAAGTAGACTGGCCTGCAGGAAATCTTAACTTCAGAGCAAAAAATTTCCTTGCTGATTTTTCTGTGGACCCAAAAGATGATCTTCTTCCACCACTGGATCTTGTGAAAAATGTTGCCCCCTTAAAGCGTGTCATTAACGAATTTTTAGAAAACAAAAGAGATGAAAACTACTGTTATTTGGTGTCAGAACTTCTGACAAAACACCATCAGCTCGAATGCAACGCGTCCCTTGAAATTCATTTCCTGCTCTCACACCCAGACTTCTTCCTTCCTAGCTGTGGACTTCTCGATGATGAACATGGAGAAAGATCCCATTAGAGTACAAGGTGGGGCAAATAAAAGCGGTCCGGATGAGTAGATACGATTGGACGTGAATGTACGCACGTAACCACACCCCGAGATGGGCACATCACATGTACGCCCGCCACGTGATCCACACCGCTTCATAGCATAGAGCGGGCTGTGCCAGTTAGAGTGGAGCAGTGCAAAGGGGACGATGATACTCACAATGGAGCAGCGGACGTTCGTTGTGGAAATTTACGTGACAACAAAGTAGTGGAGACGGCGTGGTCGCTTGTTTGCTGAGAAGTTTAATAGTGTCAAAGTGCTAACAAAGACTGCCATGCAATGCTTAGCCTGAAAATGGCGTCCGACAGGATCTGTTTAGAACAAGTCAAAAAACATTCCGAAACGTGCCCGCATACCAGTAAATGTGGCTGCAGTTCACCAGAAAATGCTTCAGAGGCCTACCAAATCAATCCGACGCCTTTCGCAAGAGACAGGTACATCACGTCGATCATGCGGACGAATAATCCATCAGGACCTGCACATGAGTCCTTACCGAGTGTCTGTTGTTCATGCATTAAAACAAACAGATGCTCCTCAGAGCCTCCAGTTCTGTGAGTGGTTGTTCACTGAGATAACAATGGATGGCTTGGACATTCTCTATGTCTGATGAAGCCTCGTTTGACCTGAGTGGTTATGTCAACTCACAGTATCACAGGCTCTGGGCAGCTTACACTAAACACAATTGCATGATCAAATGGTTGTGGTTTGGTGTGCAGTGGCGTAAAGGACCAGAATTTCAATTTATTTATTGTTTATTTTATTTTTTTGACACTTGCATATAATCTTTAACGGTGATTAGCTTCGAACGCGTGCATTTATTTTCAAGCTATTGCCAGCATCTCTAATGCTTGACTCTGACATAATTTCAATGGAACATTCGAAAGACTTGTTCATAACCAGATCGACATAACAAATGTTACCGTACTTGAGACATATGTTGACTGCTACATCTGTATCTACATACATACTCCGCAAGAAACCATATCACTGTACCATTACTAGTCATTTCCTTTTCTATTCCACTCGCAAAGAGAGCAAAGGAAAAACGACTGTCTGTATACCTCAGTACGAGCCCTAATTTCTGGTATGTTATATTCATGGTTCATACGCGGAACGTTCGCTGGCGGCAGTTCAATCGTTGTACGGTCAGTTTCAAATGTCGGTTCTTTAAAATTTCTCCCCTCTAGGGATTCCCATTTCCGTTCTCGAAGCATCTCCGTAATACTTGTATGTAACTCGAATATATCGGTAACAATTCTAAAAGCCCGCCTCTGAATTGCTTCGACAGCTTGCTTTAATCCGACTTGGTGCCGAATCCAAAAAAATCGAGCAGTACTCAAGAACGGGTCGCGCAAGTTCTATACACGGCCTCCTGTGTAAATGAGTTGCTTTTCCCTAAAACACTCCCATTAAACCGACGTCGACCATTCGCCTTCCCTATTACAATCCTTACGCGGTCGTTCCACTTCATATCTTTTGGCAACGCTACGCCTAGATATTTGATCGACGTGACTGCTAATGCTGTAATCGAACATTACGGGTTAGTTTTACCTCTTAATCTGGATTAAACAGATTTTTCTACATTTAGAGCTAGTTGCCATTCATCACACCAACTCTGTCATCTTGTATCCTCAACGACAACACCTTTCCGTACATCAGATCATAACCATTAAACAGTGGCAGACTGCTGTCCACTTTGTCGGCCAGATTATTTATAAATAAAGAAAATAATAGAGGCCCTAGCACACTAATCTGCGACACTACTGACGATACGCTTGCCTCTGATGAACACTCGCCGTCGAGGACAGCGTACTCGGACGTGTTCCCTGGTGTATGAACAAGTCTTTCTCATGTTGCGTTGGAATTACATTACAGGCAAATACTAGGGATGCAGACAGAAGCCTGAAAATGATCGCACACGTTCGAAACAAGGCACCATTAGAAATTATATGCGAGTGTGGCAGAAAACTAAATAAATAATGCTTAATTTTATAATCGATGCTAGCAAATATCTCTTCTCCAGAAACACTTCTATCGTTATTTTCATTCTGCATTTTATATCAGCTTTACTTCGACCATTCCCTGATAATTTGCTGCCCCAATACCAAAACTCGTCTACTACTTTTCATGTCCCTTTTCCTAATCTAAAGCGCTCAGCATTGCCTACCTGAACACGACTGCTTTCCACTATCATTGTTTCACCTGTTGCCTCTGTAAGGCAATGCTCTAGCAAGTCCTTTACCTTCTCTCACAGAATGTCGGTAGAAAACCTCTAACTTTTCTCTCTTCTCCCTGAACTTTAAGTCCCTATTCAAATTTCTCTTTAGTCTTGCTTACTGATGGCCCATTGTGCAGTCTGAATAACATCGGGGACAAACTGCAATTACGTGTCACTCTTTTCTCAATTACGACTTCCCTTTCATGTCTTACGACTCTGATAACTGCAGCCCGGTTTCTGTACAAGCTGCACATCTGTATTCCGCTTGCTACCATACGGTGTGTGAATAATGTTTTGCTCTCTGTTTTATCCCGGCCATTTTCAGAATTTCATCTTCAGAGATTATTAGTGGGGTCAGTATTGCATTTTACACCAGTCTTCCCATTCTTCTGTAAATAATTTATTCGCGTCAGTATTTTACAACCATGAATTATTAAACAATAACTTCTTTGCAAAGCGAATTGCAGTATTACATTCTTCTTGAAGTCTAAAGTTTTTTCGCCTATCAGATGTACAGGGATGTTGCACATCAGGTGTAATAACATTGTCATGGTGTGTTCACGTAAGAATCTCAATAATTCTAATAAAATTTCGTCTGCTTCAGGTGCACTGATTCTATTCGCAGTGTCACGTCTGTTAACTCGATCTTCATCAACTTCTCTTCCCTTTCCATAACATTGTTTTCAAGTTCATTTCCTTTATACTGTCTTTTTATATATTGCTTCCTCATTTCAGCCTTCCATTCTATGCTAGGTAATGGATGATCACCAGAGTTCTTTACATTTCTACAGCCGTTCCTCTTTTCTCGAAAGGCCTCTTTAATTTACGTGTAGGAGGCATCTGTCTTTCCCATAGTAATTCATGCTTCTACGGACTTGCATTTCTCCTATAGCCCTTTCTTAATTTTGCACTTTCTGACAATCTCATTATCTATATTCCATTTTACCCTGATTTCTTTGCAAAAAATTTTATATATTCAGCTTTCGTCGTGAAATTCAATATATTGTGTGCTATCCAAGAATTTGCATTGGACCTTATTTACCGACAATTTCATGTTACGCTGCCTTTACTATCTCATCTGTCAGAGCTACCCATTAGCCTTCTTTTGCATTCCTTTCTACTGTTTCAGTCAAGAGTTGGCCCTCAACAAGCAGTGGTTCTTTTCATTTATCCACGTCCCATCTTAATTTCCTTCGTTTCTGCAACTTCTTCAATTTCAGTCTTTTGCTGATAACCACTAAATTATAATCACACATGTGACTCTGGCAGCGGTTTTCCGTTTAAAGTGTGGTTTCGAAATCTCTTTCTTGCCATTATATTTTTCCAGGTCTTTTTCCTGTATACAACTTCCTAAATGATTCTTAAACCAAGTGTTAGCGATGATTAAATTATGCCTCTGTAATATTGTACCAGACGGCTTCTTCTTTCATTCATTTCCCCTCCGCACATTTTCCCTGCTCTTTCTTTTCCTAGCGTGGAGTTCCACTCGCCCATCACAATTATATTTTCGTATCCCTCATGTGAGTAAGTTCTTTTATCTCGTCACTCATTGTTTCAATCTCATCGTTATCTGCGGAACTAGATGGCATATAAACTTGCACTATTCTGGTGAGTTTTGGTTTCGTGTATTCTGACTACAGTAGTACGTTCAGTGTGATATTCATAGTATTTGAAGTGCATTGCTAGTTTGTTATCGTTATTAGACCTATTCCTGTGTTACCTTTGCGTCTACAGATAACTGGTGGGGGTAAAGCCCTGCAGTTTTCAGCTTTGGTAATATTATGGTCAATAAATGGCAGACTCCACGATTACAATATAGGTTGGCTTGTTACCTATACTCCATTGAACTTCCAGCTCTGTTTGATTATTAATTTAACTAAAACAAAAATTGCAGGGTTTTAAGCTACAGAATGGGCTGAAGCATAGCAGTGCCGGTCTTTCCCGATTAGAGATAAACATAACAAAACATTTGAAATTAACCTTTGCAAAATTGTTGTATTGTAGCCAAGTTACCCAAAACAATATTGAACTGAAATTCCTCGTAAATTTAAACACAGTGCTAAAAAATAATTATACTAAAATAATTCTTTCTTCTCCAAGAAAGGACGATTAGTAGGGCATCCTGAAAGAGTTCAATTACTGAGGCTAAACTATCTATGTACCTAGTAATTAGTGCACTTTATTACGTTCTATGATTCTTCCCTTAAGTCCCAAGCTGTTGTCCTTCTTCTGCGGATACTTCTTCGCCAAAGAGTATTTCCGTAACTATACCTTAGCTAATGTCATGAAGAGAGAAATCTGAACCTGACTCTGAAGATAACTAGCTGTTTGATGTTTTCTTTCTTTCATGACACGTTTTTACAGCACGTTGTTTTCTTTCTTTGGTAGGTCTTTCCTTCTAAGTAGCAAGCTTTTCATTTCCCGTGCTTTCTTCTTCCATTCGTTCTTTACTGGGTGTCGACGTTAGAAGCACAGATTTCAATGCTCTCCTAGAAAGTTTATCCCAAATATTTATTTTATATAGCGGAGTCATATCTTCACGTGAGATAATCCCTTGAAGTGTGTGCTGTGTCATCTTTTGTGGCTACAGTCTGGAACCGAGCGCCCGCTACGGTCGCAGGTTCGAATCCTGCCTCGGGCATGGATGTGTGTGATGTCCTTAGGTTAGTTAGGTTTAATTAGTTCTAAGTTCTAGGCGACTGATGACCTCAGAAGTTAAGTCGCATAGTGCTCAGAGCCATTTGAACCATTTCATCTTTTGTGGGAGGTTATCATCGAAGAATTGTCGTCACATTGTTGGAGCTGCGGGGATTTGGCCCATTTCTCCATTTTCTGACAAATGCGCCATTGCTGGTTTTGGGGACCAACTGGAACCATTATTTCCACTCATAATTGAAGCTTAAATGCAATAGTATCAACGAATAATTTGTTGATTCTTCTTTCTAAAACCTTACGTTATGCAGTGTTCAAATAAAACTTCAGTAAACCTTGATGTAAATAGTAAAAAACGGACTTGCCACATTTTCTCACCTCTAGAGCGACCTGCCAGAACGGATTTTCATGGAACATTAAGTTAAAATAGGACAAACCTGCCATCTGGTGGTCAACTCCTGAATCGATGGCAGTCAGTTCAAAAAATAGGTGTGGGTTTTTTGTCCCACGGGGGGCTTTATCACCAACTATCATTACTCTGAAAAGTACCAGATTTGACCTATGGCCATGAGACATGTTCACTGAATCTGAAAACATTTCGAAGACAGGCTTTGCTTGATGGTAATTACTGGGAAAGACAGGAGGAACATACAATAATAAGGCGAATGAATAGCAGGGGAAGCAAGGAATTGTTTGCTGGATTTCCTAGAAATAAGAAATTACTGAGACGATGACCCACTGAGAAGTGAGTGTACATGGCGTCAAAAAACACACAGAGCGACATATACTTGTTGACTACAGTGCATGGTAATGTCTAGAGGAGGCCTTTGTCTAGCAGTGCTCGTCAACTGGCTGATAGAGATGATGACCTATGCTGCGGACAGTACGTGAATACGTGATGAGTAACAGAGGTCTCCGGTTCCGCACCCACGCTTCCATCCCTGTGAGGGTAGCAGACCGTAGTATAACTGGCTGTGCGCAGTACTGAGGTTGCGGAAGCTGCCGCGCTGTATTGCGGGGCTGAGTGTGTCTCTGAGGGACAGGGGAGCGGAACCCGATTAACCCCTCCTCTCCCCTCAGCCAGCACAGAACGTGACGAGAGAGCGCAAAGCGCCACTGTGCCGGGGATCGGGGTGTGGCTGCAGAGAGATTAATGTGGAGGATGGCAGACGGGGCCTTGTGCCGAACTGCTAACAGGAAACACGACGGGACGAGACAGAGGTGGCCGCCAAGTTGCCTCGTGGGCGCGTACGACCCATTGACAACTATTGGTTTCCACGTGCTTGTCATCTCTGCTGCCCCCCCCCCCCCCCTCTCTCTCTCTCTCTCTCTCTCTCTCTCTCGCTCTCTGCTGGAGGAAGCACCACATCGCGAGCATTACGAGCTAATACAGGGACTAGCGCGCTGGTTTCCATTGATCAAAGAGGAATCAGAAAAATAACTGTACTCTAAATGCTATCTGCCAGATGCAGAAGGGCAGGGGTAAAGTATAGAAAAAAAGGCATGCCATTCAAGTGAGCGACATCTTTTCCTCTAAGACTGTACTATCTCTTAAGATCAAGAAACATGCACAACTACACTGGTGTGCAAAACCTAAGAGCGAAGTTAACTGTCGCATGATGTATCACTGCCAAGTAACATAGGTAGATGAAACTTGGAGTGTAAATAGAAAGAACTGTTACAGAGTACTACAGGATGGGGCAATGAGACGAACAGAAGTTATACTTTTATTCAAAGACAATAATTACAGTAAAGTCACAACGATTTAAGATGGTCTCTTGGGTATTAAGAAAGCTTCGAGAAGATGTGTGAGCAGTATGGACGGCAATGGATGCTCTGCAGCGGGCTCCCACACTGGCCTTAAGGTTGATAAGGAGTTATTGTGGTAGAACCTCCCATTCCTCCCATTTTCCCACCGGCGCGGTTGACACTGCTTGATGGTCGTTGTGCATGTGGACGCGCTGTAGCACGTTTTTCCAACGCATCCCACACGTGCTTGATGGGATTTAAGTCGAGCGAAGAGGCAGGCTAGTCTATTCGCCGAATATCCTCTCGAACCAAGAGTTCCTCCACTTGCACTGTTCGATGCGGTCACGCATTGTCATCCATAAAAATGAAGTCAGCACCGAATGCACCCCTGAAAAGAATTCGTGGGGAAGGAGTACAGTATCACAATAATGTTTATTGGTTACTGTACCATGTTCGAATATTTGGAGATCAATACACCCATGCAACATTAGGCCTCCCCACAATATGACAGCCGCACCACCAAAAGGATCATGTTCGACAATGTTTCTGGTTGCATTACGTGTTCCCACGTCTCGCCATGCGGAGGTACGTCCAGAATCACTACTCACACTGGATCTGTTCTCATCCGATAAAAGCACGTGAACCCACTCCTCGTTGGTCCAGTTCAAAAATGGTACAAATGGCTCTAAGCACTATGGGACTTAACATCTGAGGTCATCAGTCCCCTAGGATTAGAACTACGTAAACTCAGCTAATCTAAGGACATCACACACATCCATGCCCGAGGCAGGATTTGAATCTGCGACCGTAGCAGCCGCGTGGTTCCGTACTGAAGCGCCTACAACCTCTCGGTTACAGCGGCCGGCGTCGGTTCAGTACCTACGCTCTTGGCACCATCGCAAACGGTGCCGCCGATGTGCGGGTGTCAACGGAACACAACGTACTGATCATCGGCCAAAGAGACCACTCTCATGCCGCCGCCGTGCCACTGTGGAGCGTGAGATTTCGTGCCTCGAAGTCCTGTTAAATATGGTTGCAATTGCATCGGCTGTTTGGCGTGGTTCCTTTCTTGCCGGTTGCACAATGTAGCAGTGCTGCTGCTGTTGGTCGAGATCAGCCACCTACTCCCCTTCGGAACGCTCCCCATGCACGTCAACTAATACTGTGAACCATATCAAACTCCTGAACTATACTCGTCACATTCCGTCTTCTTCCAGTTTCCCGAAGATTCTTCTCCTGTGGAAGTCATCCGAATGTTGTCTCTGAGCCGTGTTGTAATGAAGAACACCACGATAGTGTACCTGATTGCTCGCTGCCTTTTCCCGTTCCATCTACTTCCAGGTCGCCAGGTTTTGCGGGGCCAGCCCTGTTTGGCGCTATAGTAGCGCTGAACGCACGTCATATCACGTTAACTTCCTGTGACCGACTGGAAGACCTCTGGCAAATTAATCCCACACTTTTAGCCATTTCCACAGAGTAGTTAATATGTCATGCTACTTTGTCCATTTCGTACTTAAATTAAGCAAAGATCTTTTTTTCAGGCTTATATAGCCATTTTATAGTGTTTCATTTGGGAAAAGAAGTAAATATCAGAGAGGAGAAATGAAAACTTTTAAGCTTTGTCGAAGTATTTATAAGTCTATCAGAAACGGCAAAGCACTTGGAAGATCAGCTGAATAGAATGGACAGTATCTTGAAAAGAAGTTCAATGCCAAGAAAATCAAAACAAGGATAATTCGGTGTTCTCGAATTTAGTCAGCTGATGGCAGGGGAGTTAGAATAGGAAATGAGACGCTGAAAGAAGTAGACAAATTTTGCTAGATGGAGATCAAACACTGACAATGGAATAATTAGAGAAGATATAAAATGCAGATTGATAATACCATGAGAAGTTTTTCTGATAAAGAGAAACATGTTGACATTCAGCATAAATGTGTCAGAAAGTCTATTCCGAAGGTTTTTTTTTTTGTGTGTTACATTTTAGAGAAGTGAAACGTGATTGGTAAACGGTTCACACAGAAAGAGAATACAAGATCTTGAAAGTGGTGCTACAGAAGAATTTCGAAGATTTGATGGGTAGATCCTATAATTAATGAGTAGGTACTGAATCGAAATGGAGAAGGGACTGGTTGACAGGACGCATCCTGCAGAATTAAGCAATCGTCAATTCGATAATGGAAGAAGTGTACGGGTAAAAAATTGTTGTGCCATCGAAGTTCCCTCTGTCACTACCAGCCCTGACCTGAAGTCATAGTCGATGGCTTCCCAGCATGACATTTGTGTCTGCATAACTACTCCTCAAGCCATCATATGGTATATGGTGAAGAGAGCCATATAGCAATACTAGTCATTTTCCTACCCATTCCACTCGGCAGCGGAGCGAGGGGAAAACGACTATCTAAGAGTATACAGGGTGCTACAAAAAGGTACGGCCAAACTTTCAGGAAACATTCCTCACACACAAATAAAGAAAAGATGTTATGTGGACATGTGTCCGGCAACACTTAACTTCCATGTTAGAGCTCATTTTAGTTTCGTCAGTATGTACTGTACTTCCTCGATTCACGGCCATGATTTCATACGGGATACTCTACCTGTGCTGCTATAACATGTGCCTTTACAAGTACGATACAACATGTCGTTCATGCACGATGGAGCTCCTGCACATTTCAGTCGAAGTGTTCGTACGCTTCTCAACAACAGATTCGGTGACCGATGGATTGGTAGAGGCGGACCAATTCCATGGCCTCCACGCTCTCCTGACCTCAACCCTCTTGACTTTCATTTATGGGGGCATTTGAAAGCTCTTGTCTACGCAACCCCGGTACCAAATGTAGAGATTCTTCGCGCTCGTATTGTGGACGGCTGTGATACAATACGCCATTCTCCAGGGCTGCATCAGCGCATCAGGGATTCCATGCGACGGAGGGTTGATGCAAGTATCCTCGCTAACGGAGGACATTTTGAACATTTCCTGTAACAAAGTGTTTGAAGTCACGCTGGTACGTTCTGTTGCTGTGTGTTTCCATTCCATGATTAATGTGATTTGAAGAGAAGTAATAAAATGAGCTGTAACATGGAAAGTAAGCGTTTCCGGACACATGTCCACATAACATATTTTCTTTCTTTGTGTGTGAGGAATGTTTCCTGAAAGTTTGTCCGCACCTTTTTTTAACACCTTTCGAGCCCAAATTTCTCTTATCTTGTCGTTGCGGTCTTTTGGCCAAATGTTCGTTGGCGTGGCGACAGTAAAATCGATCTGCAATCAGCTGCAAATGCCTGTTCTCTAGATTTTCTCAGTTTTTTTTTTTTTTTTTTTTTTTTTTTTTTTTTTTTTTTTTTTTTTTTTACAAAATCGCGTTACATTAAAGGTTGAGGTAGGCCCGCGAACCTGCCGCATCAAACCCACTGCAACCACCGTGCCAGCTGTAATGCCTGCCAGGAATCTATCGACACCCAAGTCGGAAGCCACCCCCTCCCTGTCCACCATCCTGCTGACATTGCTCACGCCTCGTCCTTCCTCCAGAGAAGTCCGTCTCTGACGCCGTGGCGGCCCACGTTCCCACCAAATTTATCCATGCCCACAGTCCAACCCTTCCTCCACAGGCCGTACTCCTTCTCCGTTAATCCCTACGGCTCTGCCATTCCTTCCTTCACACTCGTGACCGGAGCACACTCTTCCACCAGTGGCCATTACAAAGAACTTTCTGACAACAAAGAAACGCCGGGACTAGCGTCATATATGCAGACAAGTCAACGCCAACCTCTCCGTCAACTAATCCAAGTGCTGATCTGACTTCCACTGCCTTACTGGTAGCCATTCCGCCCCGCATTACCCATTCTTCCTTGACTACCGCCCCTCCCCGGACTACTTCAGTAAAGCTAACCATTTTGCTTCCCATCTCTCCGAAGTCTTTTCCATAGCCGATGACCATTAGTTTGATTACATCCTCTTCCCCTATGACCCTGGCCGCACCGCTACTACTGTCCCGCCTCATGCTCCCAAATTCCGCTACTTGGACCAGTTATCGCCCTCAAATTGAACACTCCTGTCATAGCACAAGACGTTAAACTCATCCTCCGCTCCAAACTCGACACTGCCCCTGGTCACGATTGCATCACCTACCGACATCTCAAGGAATGCCCTCTCTCCTTCCTCGTCGCCCTTGACACCCAGTACAACACCATACTTTCCACTGGCTTTTACCCTGACCTGTGGAAGACTTCCTAATCCTGTTGTTCCTTAAACCTAACAAACCCTCTTCTGACACCTCCTCCTATCGTCCCATATGCGTCACCTCCGTGTTCAGTAAGCTCTTAGAGTCCATCCTCTCCCGCTGTATCCATCACCACCTAATTCAACACCACTTCCTCCCTCTTACCCAGTGTGGTTTCAGGCCCTCCTCCTCTGCCAATGACCAGCTCCTTAACCCTACCCATCTCCTCTCCTCCAACTTAACCATCGTCGCTCTGCTATTTTTGTTTCCCTTGACCCCCTGAATGCGTATGACCGTGTATGGCGTTCCATTGTTTCCCCTTCTCATGCGTAAACTTCATCTTTTATCCCCGTATTTTATGTCTCTTGTGTTGTTTTATGTAGTCTCTTTGCTGAAGAGCGGCAAATTGTGCCGCTGTCAGCCCACTCCTGTCAACATGGGGCAGGGGTATGAAATAACAATAAAGGAAAAAAAAACTTACGGAAAATGAACGTTTCGGTTTCGCTAGCAATTCAACGAGCTTATTTTGCATAAACAGCTCTACAGTTCCCCACCGTTATACATCTTCGCATTGCATTCCGTGTAAGTCCAAACGGAACCCATTCATTCCGAAATATGTGACCAGTATTTCACCATTATGAAAGGAAGAAACATAAAAATGCAGTAAATGAAGCAGGTGACAGGGAATACAAACGTGTGAAAAATACAACTGACAGGAAGTGCAAAATGACGAAACAGGAATGGCTAGAGAACAAGTGTAAGGATTTAGAAGCATATTTCACTAGGGAAAGATAGATACCGCATACAGGAAAATTAAAGAAGCCTTCGGGGAAAGAGAAGCAGCTGTATGAAAATGAAGAGCTCAGACGGAAAACCAGTCCTAAACAAATAAGGGAAAGGTGAATGGTGGAAGGAGTATATAGAGGATCTATATAAGAGAGATAAACTTGAAGGCAATATTATAGAAAGAGAAGTGGACGCAGATGAAGATGAGATGGGAAATGTGATGCAGCTCGCCGGCCGCTGTGGCCGAGAGGTTGTAGACACTTCAGTCCGGAACCACGCTGCTGCTACGGTCACAGGTTCGAATCCTACTTCGGGCATGGAGTGTGTGATGTCCTTAGGTTAGTTAGGTTTAAGTAGTTCTAAGTCTAGGGGACTGTTGACCTCAGATGTTAAGTCCCATAGTGCTTAGACCCATTTGAACCATTTTGTGATACAGCTAGAAGAATTTGACAGAGTTGTGAAACAAGTCGAAAACAAGTCGAAACAAGGCCCCGGGAGTAGACAATATTCCGTCAGAACTACTGATAGCCTTGTGAGAATCAGCCATGACATCTTCTCTCTGGTGTGCATGATGTATGAGGCAGGCGAAATACCCTCAGACTTTAAGAAGAACGTAATGCGATTACGTAGTCGCCCCATCGGGCATAAGGTCCAGACTTGTGGTTTAGCTATTCTGTAACTGTGGTGTCACCGCAAGGCATCGGACCCGCGAGTCGCCACTGTCGACTCTAGCAGACCGAGCCCCGCCATTCGGCTGGTCTTACGAGACAAACTAGCGCACTGGCCAGTTCTACAGCCGACTTTAGTAGGAATGGTTCACTTGTTATAGCATCAGAGATCTCATTTGCAGAGACGCTAGTTAGCATAGCCTTCAGCTAAGTCAGGGTAGCTACGACCTAGCCAGGCGCCACATACAATTATGCATTGACAATTGGTCTATATGTGTGAAGCAATCAGAATTGTAGAGAAGTATTCGCAGTTCAGTCCATAACTGCACTTGTAAATATTATCGTACAAAGTCAAGATCGACGTTCACCGCTGATGCTGAATTAAAGCTAAGTATTTAATTGTATTCCTGTCTACTAACTTTCTAATCACCTAAGATGTTCCAGATACATCCCGTTAAGTATAGTTCATTGATCCTCACGTCAGCCTGCGTGATCATCGCATGGAATTAATGGCCACACCTCGTGATCAGAGTAAGACACAAATTGCGTGTCTCAGCCGGGTCACCCTTTTTGCATGAGGACCATAGTTCCGCTTCATACATAACAGTAACTATTGTATTAAAGAGACTGATAATTGGGCAATAGCTATCTCTCTCTTTGTCTGTGAATGCTTCTCTCTTGCTCTCACCTTTGGTTTCTCGTCGCGTATCCAAGCGAAAACAATAACTTTTTGCTTTATTTCGAAGTTTGCGCACGCATATTTTAGTCTACTCTGCGAAGGAAAATTAGGCGAAAAATTCGTCTAGTCGCAAATTTGTGCGAAGTGGTATAGGAGAGTCTCATGAAAAACATACTGAAAATCACCAGCTGTGGGGTATGAGCGTTGGAGTTGGGTGGTGTTTTAAGGTCACTTTTTTACGTTTTTCTTGATTAGCTTCAAAACCACGGCTTCAATTGAAAATGTTTCGCAGTAAAAGATTAAACTACATTAAATTTCCTACAAAAAAAGGTCCTTTTCATTTTTCCTCTCGAACTAATAGTTTCCAAGTTGCAGGGAATGGAAAAATACAAATTATTAAAAAGTGTTTTAATAATATAAAATTAATGTTTAATGCCCATTGAAGTTTAAAATAATAGAAAATCTGCATTAGTTATTATAAAATGACATTTTATCTTGAATGGGTGCATTTCTGAAATTAACAGTTGTATTATCATCATCTAGTATATCGAGAAACGGTGCTCCATTCGTACACATGCCATGGCATGTGCCGCAATCCATGGAACTTGTAATACCGGGTTTTCGACGTTCACATCGTCTCCTACACGCAGTGGAACACCGGCGGGAGATGTTGTTCAGTATAGCTTCAGGTGCTACTGGGGCTTTGGATGGGCCGCGCAGGGTTAGCCAAGCGGTCTAATGTGCTGCGGTCATGGACTGTGCGGCTGGTCCCGGCGGAGGTTCGAGTCCTCCCTCGGGCACGGGTGTGTGTGTTTTTCCTTAGGATAATTTAGGTTAAGTAGTGTGTAAGCTTAGGGACTGATGATCTTAGCAGTTAAGTCCCATAAGATTTCACACACATTTGGGGCTTTGGATGTCACTGGGTAGAGCAATCCATGCTCCCTTCTGTTCCGTCCCCACCTTGTCTGCGCTAGGAGATTATTGAGTCTTTGTAGTACCTGTAAATAAGTAACCAAACACCTGCATGTAACAAGAAATGGTGTTACAAAACGCATTATATAAAAACACCAAATAACTAAAATTAATATACTTGCAAATAAATTTAATAGAGTACTGGTGCGCCCCTCTTGCAGTTGGCAGAAGTGAGGCGAGGTCTGTATTTGATTTTGTTCATGCTTCTTAGAATAAAGCACGCCGCAGTTTATCCGGATCTTGCTGATATTTAGGCACTACGTAAATTAAAAGTAAGTGCAATAACAGCCCTCGGTCGCAAAAAAGGAGCCTTTTGACTCAGGTTTAGGCACTGCTATGAGTGTCATCAGAAATAAAACTCTCAAATTGGCGTATAACATAATTACAAAGTTACAGGAAAGAAAAAAAATTAAAGTGTACGTACCATCTAGCAGTACAAAAAAGAAACAGTACTTACATGCCACGTATTTAACTAAAAATCAAGCGATAAAGCTTTAGTCACCAAATGTGTAAAACAGAATACATAAAAGGCAAGCCACTATGGGCTGCTCACATGCGTCGAGCTACGGTAGCATCAGATTGAGGTGCCCGCGTTAGTAATGGGGGGTAGGTGAACATTACACCAAGAGTGCCATTTAGCAGCCGCAAATACAAACAGGCTACTAATCCCCTTTGAAATGTACCAAACATTAAAGAAGCTAAAACATGTAAAGATTTGTTCTATAAAATTACAAAACACGCATAAAAACTACTGCTGAGCTAACTCACAGCTCCGGCCGCAGTTCCGTTTCAGCCGCGCTAGCGAGTGACCGCTGTTTAGCTGCTGCGCTGCACTTCCGTGTTTACGTCGCTGTACTTGTGCTTCGCCGAGGGCTGTCCGTCCGTTGATCTCCGTGTCCTTTCATATTCCTTGTGATCAGATCGCTCTTTCTGGTCTTGCTGCTGCTAATTGGAATTTCGATTGTTTAACCGAAATTGCGTCGCCGGACTGACCATGCTTTTGACAAGGAATCCCGTCTTGTTCAGCCGACTCCCTGGAAATAGAATACTGGATTACACAGGTAATTGGTCTAAATTCTGAAACCGACTGGATCAGGAAAAATACTGTGTTTTTGTCAAGTTAAGCAGTGCTGCGACTGTTGATAAAGTGTTACGAAAGTGGGCCTATGAAGTAGATTTTGTGCATAGAAATGGTTATAAAAGTAAGGTTTCCATCAATAGAGCGGACATTCATTACAAAACTGTTCGTCTCTTGAATCTTCCCGCTCAAATTGAAAATGATAAGATTAAGGAAGCTCTTTCAAACTACGGGGACGTTAAATCAATTGCTAATGAAAGATAGTAGCCTCGCTTTAAATTGTAGTGTTTCAACGGGGTCCGCTGTGTAGAGATGGACTTTAATATTCCGTCTCACATAACTGTTTGTGGGTATAAGTTACAAATTGTTTATACAGGTCAGGAAGCTACACGTCATATATGTAACGCAACCGGCCACTTCAGACAGGAATGTCCGTGGCGAACTGTTGTTCTTAAAAGTAATTTGATACAGCGTCAGAAGCTTGCCTTAAATGATCTGTTACCCCGGATCAACAGGTTGATGTTAACGCAACGGGCCAAGCTGATGTCTCCCTTCACGACAACAATCAATTTCCCCCGTTAACAACAAAGGGAAACACTGTTACCACTACTCGTGAAACTGAAATGCAACCGAAAAAACGACCTCTGGAGACAACTGACAGTTGTTCAGAGGACGGGCTATCCTGTCCAATTCCCTCACTCCGCAAGCAAAAACAGTGCGATGAGGAGGCAGAGGAACCGGAAGGCAAAATGCGAATGGAAACTGATGAATAGAAAGATAATACACATACGGTACCAGA
This sequence comes from Schistocerca americana, assembly GCF_021461395.2. Taxonomy (NCBI): domain Eukaryota; kingdom Metazoa; phylum Arthropoda; class Insecta; order Orthoptera; family Acrididae; genus Schistocerca; species Schistocerca americana. The sequence continues at coordinate 614,241,804 of NC_060122.1, forward strand.
AAATGAAGGGGCTGTAATCAGTATTAACTTGCAAGAAACAACAGGTGCAGTAGCCGATTGCAAAGATCAGCAGCTGTCTGTTAATAAACAAATTCAGGGAGAGGTTGCAAAATTGCCGTCTCCATTTGTTTCCCTCGATCAGGAAGTAGGTGATATTAATAAAGAATGAGGAAGTGGTGGCCAAACTGAAATCACGGTCAACTCCTCAGGGCAGGCGCCGGCAACAGAAATTGCGAAAGCGTCTGCTGCTGCTCCAGATAAGCTGCCACTTAAAATACTGACGCAACCAAATGAGAATGTAGTTCGTAACCAAGGGAAGGGAAAATCCGGTAAGGGCGACTCAAGCCCAAAGAATGTTCGGTCCGAATTGGTCCTACACGAATCACTAGAGGAAAAATCAGAAAGTTGACTAGGAAATCAGTCTGCTTGCGGTACAAGAGAAAACATTAGAAGTAGAAAAAAAGGGACAGTAACTAATAAACTGATTGAAGTGTTATTCCATGTTCAGCCTTCCGAGAAAACTGTTATAGCGTAACTGAACCCTGAATCACAGGAAACTAAATTAGTTCATCAAAACAACTGCATAGTGACAGCGCAATGACGCAATCTTATTTTGTCACCACTATAAACATAAATAAAATTTCGTCCGGTTTGAAATTATCGGCCCTTAAGGAATTTTTGTATGATTCCGAGACTGATATTGCCCTGTTACAAGAAGTTCTAATTTCGGATTTAGTAATTTACAGTTTCGTCAGTTACATAAATGTGTCTCACGAAACAAATGTCGGAACAGCTGTTTTGATGAGGGAAGGGATTACTGTAAGCAAGATGGAACGACTGGAATCCGGAAGGGGAATAGGACTAAATATCTATGATGTGACTATCATCAACGTGTATGCCCTTTCAGGAAGTTCTCACCGAGCTGACAGGGCACGTTTCTTCGAAGATGACCTGATATACTTGTTAAGGAAAACTCCAAGATAGTTATTAGTTGGAGGTGATTTTAATTGTTTTAAATCGAAAAGATCGTTTACCTAATTTTAATTTCTCAAGTGAACTAAAACAACTAGTTACTGGTTTAGAATTAAAGAACATATGGGAAATCAAATATCCCTCCACTGTTGAGTTCACTTATGTCACGGCAACATCACTTAGCAGGATCGATAGATTATATATTTCTAAAAATCTTGGAATTTCCGTGGCAAAAGTGGAAACCATTCCTACACACTTTTCAGACCATTCAAGTGTCTTAGCTTGGATAAATGTAACAAGACAGCCAGTTCGCCGATTCAAGAATCAGTGGAATTCGTACACTTCCTTGTTAGTAAATCATAATTTAGAAGACTTGATTAAAGAAACTTGGGCAATATGTCTGCGTTCTCGTAGTAGATATGCCACTGCTATCGACTGGTGGGTTAAGATGGCGAAGCCAAAGTAGAGGAAGTTCTTACTCAATACGGTGCCCAGAGCGCAAGAGAAATGAAATGCGCTATAGAATATTACTATTCCGTTTTGAGAGTTCTATATGATCAAGTCCTAGCAGGTTCCTCATTTCCGATAGCAGACATCAAAAAAGTCAAAGCCAAGTTACTTAATATCAAGAGAAGTCAAATGGAACCGTTGAAAATAAAATCTAAGGCAAATTCGGTGTCAGAAGATGAAACTACTTCTCTGTATCATTTAGTGAAGCATACGAAAAACGGAAGAAGGGCTTTTATTGATGAAACTCGAACAAAACACGGTACGATTTTCAGGAACCAGCAGGGTATCATGGACGAGATTTATCGCTATTATTGCGAGCTATATCCTGTACATCAAAGTTGTGATGTTTCTTGGAAGAATTCCTTGACATCCTAGCCCCCACAGCTGACAGAAGATAACAACGAAAATTTTCTCGAGGTTGTCAGTCAAGAGGACGTGAGACTCTGTACGCTTTTTTCCTGTTTAAAAATATGTTTAGGATTGTTGTTATTCAGAGAGATTATAGCATTCAGCTCGCATTTACTATCAATATTATCACAAAATATCTCTTATATTAAAGCTTAAAAATCATTGAAGATCAAGATTTGATCACACGAGCGAAAACACTCTGCCGTTGGCTGAAGCTCTGGTGACGTCACAGACTAGGTGTAAGACGAAACTGTGTGTGTGTGTGTGTGTGTGTGTGTGTGTGTGTGTGTGTGTGTGTGTGTGTGTGTTTTACAGGGGTGTTACCTGAAGTTACTAGGTTTTTACGTACTTTTGCCACAAACAGTTTAGCTATTTAGTGATGGAAAACGGATTTACAACTAAAAGAACTAACAATAGAAAGGAATTTTGTGAGCGCCGATAGTGGAAACCTTACGAAAATTGATTGGGTGGTTGATTTGGGGGAAGGGACCAAACATCTTGGTCATCGGTCCCATCGGATTAGGGAAGGACGAGGCAGGACATCGGCCGCGCCCTTTCAAAGGAAATATTGCGGCGTTTGCCTGAAACGATTTAGGGAAAACGTGGAAAACCTAAATCAGGATGGCCGAACGCAGGTTTAAACCGTCGTTCTCCCGAATCCAAGGCAAGTATGTTAATCACTGCGCCACCTAGCTCGGTACGAAGTTGATGCGTTTATGCTCCACTCATTTAGAGCGGCGATATGTGCAAGGACGAACATTCTTTTCCCTATTCCATGCAACATCATTAAATCCGATCAAAACTGAGGAATTGTGAAACTTTTGCAAATGGGTCCGTAACTTATATCTAGATTGTCGCCTGTCAGTCATGAAATACGACCCAAAGCACAATAAAATTAATCTTGGGAGATCTTAGTGCTAATTTCCAGCCGGCCGCTGTGGCCGAGCGGTTCAAGACGCTTCAGTCCGGAACCGCGCTGCTGCTACGGTAGCAGGTACGAATCCTGCCTCGGGCATGGTTTGTGTGATGCCCTTAGGTTAGTTAGGTTTAAGTAGTTCTAAGTCTAGGGGACTGATGACCTCAGATGCTAAGTCCCATAGTGTTCAGAGCCATTTGAACCATTTGCTAATTTCCGTTATACGAGATACTATGCAGAGGTACCGCCAGAAACGCGCTCTCTGACGCACTGGATGACGCATTTAACTACCAATAAGAAGCACACAGGTTCGAATCATCCGAGGGTGATAAATTTTTAAAAGTTTTCCACGAAATACGAAAATAGCGTTAGCAAGAACTCGTTATGGCCGTTGTTTCGATGGTGCCATGAATTGTACATAGCTTCACATTAATCTTACAAAGAATTACCTTCCTCGGAAAGCATTGCTAGTAGTGAAGATACTCTCACAGTACAACGAGGTGTAGGACGATGAGGTTTTGTATACCGAGAGATATAAAGCATGCAGAGTATGCAGGTAACTGAACATCTTATGTAAGAAGATGAAACTTCAAAAGCTTAAACAATAAGGATCCTAGGTGGACAATACGAAGATATAAAAAACATTATTTCTGATTAAGTAAAAAGTTCGTGGTCACATTAACCAGAAAATATCTTCTTGAACGTGACGTGTGTCAACAGCTACTGCAAATGTAAGCTCATGTAAACGCCAAGGGAAATGCAATAATAAATGTTTCTAATCGGTGTGGTCAAGTTTTGTAATTGTTATTTGGTTTTCATGTGAAAGGACTGTCTATTTGTTTTATAAATAAGTTAAAAAATTGATACAGGCTAGATCCTAACCAGCGACCTATGGATATCATCTTCTAATATTCAACAGTCCAACACTTTACCAACCAAGCTAACAATGGTGTGGAAGAAAGCGGCTGTAACGATAATTTTTACCAACAGTTTAATTTCGACGACTGACGCTATCGTTCTTCGTAACAGTGGTAAAGCGTACTTCGGAGGTAAATTAAAGGTAACTTCAGGGTGTAAGACATTAAGACATTTTCAATTAAATAAGGGAATTTGGGACTCGACATGGTGGCATTTTGCAGATAAATGCAACCAATTTTTACGCCCCTTCTTATTATCTGAAACACCACAAAACAACTTTTTAACAGTTTTGTGCATGTATTTGTACAATGTGGTACTACACATCATTTGTAATCCATTTTCTGAAACGGAAATTCCAAATCAAGACATCACTGTGTATTAGCTTTATAAGAGTAGGAGCAGCGAGCCAGCCAATGACGTCACAGGTATCACATGACTTGAATGGAGTGTTTTAGAGAGCTTTCAAATTATTTGAATTTAATTTCCCTTTTTATGAAAGAATACTTGATTTCAAGAAGGAAAAAAGCATGTTACGGGCATAAAGTGACATAATTAACCGTTTAAGACGATTTCCGGAAAAAAAGTCAAATACCTTATTATCACAGATAACCCGATACACCACCATTATTACACAAATTGTCCCATCCATTTGTGTTTTGCAGAAAAATTGTAACAAACTGTCCCCTATATCACCACTGTAACATGAAATTGCCCTATACTTCACAATTGCCGGCCGAAGTGGCCGTGCGGTTAAAGGCGCTGCAGTCTGGAACCGCAAGACCGCTACGGTCGCAGGTTCGAATCCTGCCTGGGGCATGGATGTTTGTGATGTCCTTAGGTTAGTTAGGTTTAACTAGTTCTAAGTTCTAGGGGACTAATGACCTCAGCAGTTGAGTCCCATAGTGCTCAGAGCCATTTGAACCATTTTTGAACTTCACAATTGTACTTAAAATCGTAACAAATTGCCCCATATTTCACCATTGTGACTCAAAATTGTAGCAAGCTGCCGCATACATCACTGACTAAAGAAGTTGAGACTTATTCCTGCAAGCTGTGACTTGTTGCAACAAGCAAAATGAATTAGGGAGCAAGTTGAGACTAGTTCCAACAAGCAAAACATTTACTCAGGTACGTGATATCACATATACATGTTAGTATGCATCAAAAGCCACGCCTCCTTTGTAATGACGTCATCACAGCATCAAAAACAGTCTCTGACCATGACTATTTGCTGTCACAATCCAAGATACTGGCTATTATACTGCCCACGGAAATGAAACAGCTGTTCACAGCACATTATTTTAACAACCATTGAAATGGAGCAGCTAGTTAGTATGTAGCCACCATCTAGGATTGTGAAATGATGCAGTCCAGGTCTGTGAGTCCCGCGTGACATCGTGATGACAACATAGTAAAGGGTGTGGGATTTTTGATGGCATGAATAGCGTAATGACCTGCACATATTATTTCACAAACATGACTAAGCATATGTATGCGGCATTAACTGGTTAATTTATTTAATGGGAAAAGGGTTTAGTCTGTCCAATACATTGTTTCTTTGCCCATTCTGTAGTTATAAACCGTAGCTTCATGTTTGGTAATACCATATTCTTTAGCCAAGGAAGGTATGAATGCTTCTCATAAACACACCTCAGGGCACCTTACAAAATCGACAAGATGGTTACCGGTATCTTCTTTCACATTTGGGGCTTGTGATTTGATATTTTTGTATTATATATCTTTATTCTACAATTGGGGCTCCTTAACGTTAAACAGTCTATTCCAACAGTCTTATCACTGTTTACAATCACAGTGCTCAAAAAATGGTTCAAATGGCTCTGAGCACTATGGGACTTAACATCTGAGGTCAGCAGTTCCCTAGACTTAGAACTACTTAAACCTAACTAACCTAAGGACATCACACACAGCCATGCCCGAGGCAGGATTCGAACCTGCGATCGAAGCAGCAGCGCGGTTCCGGGCTCAAGCGCCTAGAACCGCTCGAATCACAGTGCTGATTCATTAGTAGTCTCCTTCTGCACAGAATTCGTGCTTGGTGTTTGACAACCACACACATCCATTTTGTTAAAGTTCCTGCAAAATCCAGTGTTACATGCAGGTCCATAAGGTAACAGTCGTCTGCACAGAGCTTCTGTAATATCCCAGGCACGGTATCCGTTTCTACAGCCATTTGAATGTCAGCCAGTTCGACTTTATAAGGTAAAACCACAGAATTTTTGTGTTTCACGAAAAGGTTGTGAAATGCACCTTAACATTACAGACCGTTCCATCTCCAGTTGTTTTTGGTAGTCCCATTTATCACAGTTTTTAACTACCATAATGTTATAACAAAATGGTTCTGTAATGGGTGTAAGCATAATTAAATTCTTCTTGCCAATGATCATGCCAATTTTGGTGCAGTTTCTTACCATTGTCAACAACAAGCTTGTCCAGATTCTCCAATGATAACCAAAAACCAAAGCATTGATCAGTTAGTCTCATCTTCTTCGATAATAGCAGAGACATGTTTAGCACTTTCGACAAAGCCATTTCAACACTATCCATTACCACAGAATACTGATCAGATGCGGCTATCAAGGTTTGTTACGTACTCAAAAGATCCAGGATAGCAGCACTTCCAAAAACACCATCATGATGTCGCTTCTGGTTATGGCATCTAAATTTAGAATGTAGGGTGGTTGGGTAACTTTGAAAAGTAGATGAAACTACCTTTGTGAAGCATTACAAAAATAGTCTGTAAACATCAGATGTTCATAGTTAGATCAGTGTACCACGAGTAATACAGACGCAAGTAAGCCTATATTCGAAATACCAACACCTTTTACATATTTTGATACGTTTTACAGACTATTTAGACATGGAATCAACTTTGTTCTCTGTGTGCTACATTGCCGGCATTTTCCTTGAAAATTCTGGATGTTTACATCTCGTATTTGAATCGTTACACTTAAGTCTTGGTACTATTTAGTACCAGTAGTTGATTATGAAAAACAAGGAAATACAGTTTGTAGAGTTTTGGACACGCTTGGCACCATAGTTCGGTCGGTAAACGTCACAGTGTTCCTCGAAAGTTCATTTTTGTACATATACTCATTTGAGATTGATAGTCACTTTTTAGGCACAAATTTTGACGGAAATCAATTGCTTGAAATGAAAATATTTAATTGTGCCTTACGCCAGGTGTGGTACAGCAATCGAAATGTGGCCGTCCACAATAGCTGCTTAGTCTGCAAGTTCAAGAATAGACAGTGTATTTATGTGAGAGGGCGGGGGGGAGGGGGTAAGGGGTTAAGGTGTGTGTGTGTGTGTGTGTGTGTGTGTGTGTGTGTGTGTGTGTGAAAGAGAAGGATGTGTTTGCTGAATGGTGCCAATTTACACAATTCAGGGGAATATGTATAGATAAAAGTCCTAGGTCAAGTTGAGAAAATTATTCTTGTGGATACAAAATGCATACTGGTATTGTCACTTTTTTGTAAATTAATTCTTTCCTTAACGTAAATAATTTGAAGGATATATTGCTAATGGTTAAGCTTTGCATCGCCGGCCTCTGGTGGCCGAGCGGTTCTAGGAGCTTCAGTCTGGAACCGCGCGACCGCTACGGTCGCAGGTTCGAATCCTGCCTCGGGCATGGATGTGTGTGATGTCCTTAGGTTAGTTAGTTTTAAGTAGTTCTAAGTTCTAGGGGACTGATGATCTGAGATGTTAAGTCCCATAGTGCTCAGAGCCATTTAAGCTTTGCATCAACATTTGTACAACATTGTAATTCAGTGTATTTCAGCACAATAAATGAATTTTTACAAAAAGATACATACGTCAGCCGACAGAGCAACTTTAGTGAAAGGTTCCGGACTTGAATCTTGTCTGACACACAGTGTTAATCTGCCAGGGAGTGTAAACAAAAACAATTACAATAAAATGGCATGGCCTTGGTGTAAATACTTAAATTGCTATACTGACGTCTTGCAGTAGACGTACGATCCATGATAGGTAGTGATGAAATCTTATCCATATTGACAGCGCTGCAGCATTAGCAGTGCTTCCCTTGCTAACAGGGGCAGTGCTATTTATCGAAGATAAGGAGTTCGGATTCTATTCTAAATTCAAATGAAAGATAGTAACAAAGCGAATCTCATCAGACTCCGTTAAATTTCATTACCTTTTTTGAATAAGCCTTCATTACTTTTCAGATGATAATATTGCAGAGCTGCTTTAGGAAAGAACATCCTTTACGCCTTTCAGTTTATTCGCCTCGAGTGAGTTTTCATTAACTCTCGCTTCTTTTGCCACATGTTATTAGTTCGTAGTAGCTGGCTGACAGTGTTATTTTCAATTCCAGGCACTATGCTGGTGATGTACCTGTGAATGAGGAAATTTCATCTTGTAAAGTATTCGGTTGTATCCGGTTATAACATGTCAATAAAATATCAGCCTATTGGAAAGACCGGCAACTACCTATTAACGTAGAGAAAATAAAAATTGTGCATCTCACGAAACGTAAAAGTATGGTATCCTGACTACAAGGTTAATGAAAAGTAACACAAATATTTGGGAGAAGCAGTGTGTAGAGATATGAACTGCAACATTTAAATAGGCTCAGTGATAGCTAACGAAATTGACAACCTGTGGTTCATTGGTATGATACTGAGAAGCTGCATTTTGCCTACAAAACGTACTGTATCCAAAACAGTCATTAGACCTCGAGTTGGATACTGCTTAACACATCTAGTCAGACTAATTGGGAACATGAAACATACCCAACGAAGGGCCGTACAAATGGTCAAATGCTTGTTTGTCTGTCGAAGTAGTGTAGCAGAAAAATACTGAATAATCGTCACGGGCAGACACTTGACGAAGGTGTCGTGAAACTCTCTGGAACTTGCTTAGAAACTGTCTTAAGGACAGACACTGCAATTACTCCTTAGTCTCCAACGTATCTGCACTACTGGCCATTAAAATTGCTACACCAAGAAGGGGTATTCATTGGACTAATATATTATACTAGAACTGACATGAGATTACATTTTGACGGAATTTGGGTGCATAGATCCTCAGAAATCAGTACGCAGAACAGCCACCTCTGGTCGTAATAACGGCCTTGATACGCCTGTGCATTGAGTCAAACAGAGCTTGGATGGCGTGTACAGGTACAGCTGCCCATGCAGCTTCAACGCGATAGCACAGTTCATCAAGAGAAGTGACTGGCGTATTGTGACGAGCCAGTTGCTCGGCCACCATTAACCAGACGTTTTCAATTGGTGAGAGATCTGGAGAATGTGCTGGCCAGGGCAGCAGTCGAACAGTTTCTGTATCCAGAAAGGGCCGTACAGTGCCAGCAACATGCGGTCGTGCATTATCCTGCTGAAATGTAGGGTTTCGCAGGGATCGAATGAACGGTAGAGCAACGGGTCGTAACACATCTGAAATGTAACGTCCACTGTTCAAAGTGCCGTCAATGCGTGCAATAGGTGACCGAGGCGTGTAACCAATGGCGCCCCATACCATCACGCCGGGTGATACGCCACTATGGCGATGACGAATACACGCTTCCAATGTACGTTCGCCAAACACGGATGCGACCATCATGATGCTGTAAACAGAACCTGGATTCATCCGAAAAAATGACGTTTTGCCATTCGTGCACCTAGGTTCGTCGTTGAGTACATCTTCACGGGCGCTCCTGTCTGTGATGCAGCGTCAAGGGTAACCGCAGCCATGGTCTCCGAGCTGATAGTCCATGATGCTGCAAACGTCATCGAACTGTTCGTGCATATGGTTATTGTCTTACAAACGTCCCCATCTGTTGACTCAGGGATCGAGACGTGGCTGCACGATCCGTTACAGCCTTGCGGATAAGATGCCTGTCATCTCGACTGCTACTGATACGAGGCCGTTGGGATCCAGCACGGCGTTCCGTATTACCCTCCTGAACCTATCGATTGAATATTCTGCAAACAGTCATTGGATCTCCACCAACGCGAGCAGCAATATCGTGATACGATAAACCGCAATCGCGATAGGCTACAAACCGACCTTTTTCAAAGTCGGAAACGTGATGGTACGCATTTCTCCTCCTTACGAGGCATAACAACAACGTTTCAACAGGCAACGCCGGTCAACTGCTGTTTGTGTATGATAAATCGGTTGGAAACTTTCCTCACGTCAGCACGTTGTAGGTGTCGCCACCGCCGCCAACCTTGTGTGAATGCTCTGTAAAAGCTAATCATTTGCATATCACAGCATCTTCTTCCTGTCGGCTAAATTTCTCGTCTGTAGCACGTCGTCTTCGTGGTGTAGCAATTTTAATGGCCAGTAGTGTATAAATAGAGAGAATCGTTCAGATAACATCAGGCAAATAATAACTCGCACACAGACGTACAAGCAGTTGTTCTTACCAAGGACCAACCCTGAGTGGAACAGGAAGTGAAGGCGATATGTGCTACAATAAAATATTCCCCCTGCCATTCACTTCTCAGTGATTCGCAGAATATAATTGTTCATGTGTTTTATTGAAGTGAACGTAACGAGCAGGTGTTGAAAAGTCCACGCGAGTGAGAATTTCGGAGTCCATAGCGGTAAATGCAGAACTCGTCGAGCGAGAGAAATATTCGGCTTCGCTTGAGCAGCGCACAGTATTTCAGCCTCGCTGCAGCTCTCAGTAAATTTGCGAGGTGCGGCCACAGTGCGACACCACTGTAGCACCACCGCCCCGCCATCCACTTAACTTCGTCTGCCGAACGGGAAACCAAGTTACGTCTGACCTTTCCCAGCGCTAGGCGGCCGCTCTTGCCGCCGCCTGTTCCTCGGAACAGGCAACAGAAGACGGCACACAGCTGTTAGATCGCATCACAGTTCGTGCGGGGGCCAACTCGAAAAGTTCAATTTACATCTGTATCTAAGTGATTACTCTGCAGTTCACTCGTGCTTTGCGCTACGTGCAAGACAATTCTTTCAACTATAACGTACCTGTCCTACTCGCAAACACGACATGGGAATTTCGAAAACGTAAATATTTCTAGATCTATACCTGCACACTGCAAACCACCGTGAAGTGCATGGCAGAGGATGCATCCTGTTGTATCAGTTACTATGGTTTCTTTCCATTCCAGTCACGTACGGGAAGAATGATTGTTTGAATGCCTCTGTGTGTGCCGTAATTATTCTAATCTTGTCCATACGATCCTTATATGAACGATACGTAGCACTCCGTACCGGGACCATCCGACCGCCGTGTCATCCTCATGGGAGGATGCGGATAGGAGGAGCGTGGGGTCAGCACACCGCTCTCCCGGTCGTAAGATAGTATTCTTGACCGAAGCCGCTACTATTCGGTCGAGTAGCTCCACAATTGGCATCACGAGGCTGAGTGCACCCTGAAAAATGGCAACAGCGCATGGCGGCCTGGATGGTCACCCATCCAAGTACCGGCCACGCCCGACAGCGCTTAACTTCGGTGATCTCACGGGAACCGGTGTATCCACTGCGGCAAGGCCGTTGCCTTAACGATACGTAGGGGTTGCGTATATTCCTAGAGTAATCATTCAGAGCCGTTCTTGAAACCTTATTAGCAGACTTTCTCGGGATGATTACGTCTGTCTTCAGGGGTCTGCAAGTTCAGTTTCCTCACTATCTCTGTGACACTCTCCCACAGATCAAACAAATCAGTGACCATTTTTGCCGCCATTCTCTGTATACGTTCAATATCCCCTGCGAGTCGTATCTGGCACGGGTCCTACACTCTTGATCAAATTTCTAGACTGGGTCGCACAAGTAATTTGTAAGCAATCTCCTTTGTAGACTGATTGCACTTCCCCGTTATTTTACCAATAAACCGAAGTCTACCACCTGTTTTACCCACGACTATTTTTTAAGCCTATGTGATCATTACATTTCATACCCCTACAAAGTGTTACTCCCAGTTATGAGTTGACCGATTGAAGTTGTGACTCGCTGATTTTATAGTAATAGGGTACTATGTTTATTCTTTTGTGAAGTGAACATTTAAAGCAATGCATGGGGACTTAATTAAAAAGAAAAGACTAATATTAATGAATAAATGCAATAATTTTACTAGCTATGTGACCGGTTACGAAGTCTCGTAACCGGTTGGCCCTGACTAGTATTAGCTCGCAGTCTGACTGCATAAAATAAAAATAAAGAATGACAAGGAATTTCCATTAACACAATTGATTAATTAAGTCCCCTGCAACTATAAAAGCTGCGAAACAACAAAGCACAATTGTAACTGTTCTGTGTGTGGTAGTGTGACTCAACGTACATGTATCTGGCTCGGTTCTTTCTCAATACGACAAAATATTTTAAACAACATTTACAATGAACTAATTGAAAAACCAGAAATACTATAATTGCACATAGAAACTAGAATTACAAGTCTAATAAATGAACACGAACCAGATGCTTTGTTGACTGTACCTGTGAGCAAGAGGGATTGTTATTAAATAAAACTGTAACAACTTTTTAATTCATTATAAATTGACGAAAATATTCCATTACACCAGCATTATAAATCAAAAGCCCATCTCCTTTCTGAAATATATTCTGACAATTGCATCTTCTTCCATCTATACATTACACCAACGGAACAGTGCAACATTTCAGTCAACACTCAGATCGTCTACTCTCTCGCCCAACAGAATAACGACTGCTCTCGACATCCTCTCAACTACTACTGCGCCAGTGGAGGCGGCGGAATAACAATCTTTGGCGTAATCTCTGGCGCTGTGACGCAGTGTAGCCACCTTTCAGCATGATATCAATCCTTACACCACTCTGCAATCTTATCCAGATTTGACAGAATATTTATGCAGCTTCTAGCAGACAGTACTTCATTACAGATAACTGCATCATCTGCAGAGCGACTAACGTTACTATTAATATTGTCAGCAACGTACTTAATATACAAAAAAATGGTTAAAATGGCTCTGAGCACTATGGGACTTAACTTCTGAGGTCATCAGTCCCCTAGAACATAGAACCATTTAAACCTAACTAACCTAAGGACATCACACACATCCATGCCCGAGGCAGGATTCGAACCTGCGACCGTAGCGGTCGCGCGGCTCCAGACTGTAGCGCCTAGAACCGCTCGGCCACTCCGGCCGGCACTTAATATACAAGATAGAGGGTCCAACACACTTCCCTGGGGCACACCTGAAGTTAATTGTGCATCTGGTGACAACTATCCATCCAAGATAATGTGCTGCATTCTTCATATCGAAGAGTCTTGAATCGAGTCACAAAAATTCACTTGATATCTCACATGATCGTACTTTCGACACTAAGCGTAGGTATGGTACTGAGTCAAATGCTTTTTGAGAATCAAGAAATACTGAGTGCTCCAATTTATTTTATTTTATAGTGACTGTCGTTCCTCGCTATGCACGCAGCAGGCAACAAAATATTTTGGCATTCGGAGGAGAAATTTTTTTGAAATTTCGTGAAAAGATTTCGCGTCAGCTCGTCAGCTGAACTACTTTATGTGACAAAGTACCTTCAGATTTCAGTCGCTAATAACTAGGTGCCCAATTATGTGTAAACAGTGTTGAACCCACAACGGATATATCATGTCTGTACGTGTTTGTCCCGCAACGTTTATTTTACCCGTGGCGTCATATTAATAGTGTAGGCGCAAGCACGTGATTGTTATGAATTAGCTTTGTGTATAAAGTTATCAATTGATGAAGCATGGAAACACATTTAGCTATGACATTGATTAGGGTGTCATTCTGAAGAGCTACCGGAGCACTTAAGTGAGACGATAAAATGTTTGTCGGAATTTAAGTGAAAATCAGTATCAAATTGAAAATTAAAAAATAAAGAAAGATATCGGCTCAGATGACACGTAAATATGCTAGGAATTATAGAAAACACAGGTCGGAGGAAAGCTCGCTTCGAAAGGAAACAAAAAAGCCTAAATGTCCAGTGCCGAGCGAATGCAAGAGCTTCGACGCAATGCGATTACGTAGCCGCCCCATCGGGCATAAAGTCCAAACTTGTGGTTTAGCTATTCTGTAACTATTGCATTAAAGAGACTGATGATTAAAGCACATATTAATACGAAACACTTGTTATGATTCTGTCTCGACATTTCTACGAAAAATATGCGTCGCAGACCCGAGCTGCGCACACATACAAATTTTTAAATGATTACCATCCAAATTTATTTGTCATACGAGTGTCACTGAATAACTTTTTATGCTTAGCTGTCTTCTGTCGACCCTATATGGTAAGAATTCCATACTTTACATCATTATCAGCTATTGTTAGGATCTGTTGCGTCTTCTAAGTGTTCCAGCAATAAAGCGCATAGTTTGGTTCAACTTCCCTACAACATTTTCAATATAATGTTTCAAATTTAAGTTCTTCCTAACTGCGATCCACAGTCATTTAGTTAAATTTGGAATTCCAAATTTGTATATTTTATCAACTAACAGAGATTCGATGGAATTCTCATACTACCCATATCGAGGACGTTGCTTTTTATTGTTCATGGTTAGATGCCGCTTATTGTGTCGTTAAGTTACCTGGCCTAAATCACTTTATAATTAGTTTTGATCCTATGTTGACTTCACTATACGGTAAACGACGCCATCATCTGGAGACGGTGTAAGAGCGTTGCTCTTATTGTCTCCGACACTTGTTACAGATTAAGAACAGCAGAAGGCTTATAACACTTTCTTGGGGAACGTTAAGTGTAATTTCGGTTTCAGTTGGTGTGTTCCCTGCACGTACTACGAAATGTAATGTTTCTGTCATGAAATCACAAATCCAGTCGCACAGCTGAGAAGATATCCCATACATACAAAATTTGGTTAGAGGCTGCTTGTGAGGTACGGTGTCAAAAATCTTTTGAAGGTTTAGGTGTATAAGATAAACTTGAGATCTCCTATCAATGTTTTTGTTGTGGTCTTCAGTCCTGAGACTGGTTTGATGCAGCTCTCCATGCTACTCTATCCTGTGCAAGCTTCTTCATCTCCCAATACCTACTGCAACCTACATCCCTCTGAATCTGCTTAGTGTATTCATCTCTTGGTCTCCCTCTACGATTTTTACCCTCCACGCTGCCCTCCAATACTAAATTGGAGATCTCTTGATGCCTCAGAACATGTCCTACCAACCGATCCCTCCTTCTTGTCAAGGTGTGCCACAAACTCCTCTTCTCCCTAATTCTATTCAATACCTTCTCATTAGTTACGTAATCTACCCATCTAATCTTCAGCATTCTTCTGTAGCACCACATTCCGAATGCTTCTATTCTCTTCTTGTCCGAACTATTTATCGTTCACGTTTCATTTTCATATATTGCCACACTCCATACAAATACTTTCAGAAACGACTTCCTGACACTTAAATCTATACTCGATGTTAACAAATTTCCTTTCTTCAGAAAAGCCTTTCTTGCCATTGAAAGACTACATTTTATATCCTCTCTACTCCTTTACTACTTTAAGTGTCTTATTTCCTAATCTAATTCCCTCAGCATCACCCGACTTAAATCGACTACATTCCATTATCCTCGTTTTGCTTTTGTTGACGTTCATCTTATATCCTCCTTTCGAGACATTGTCCATTCCGTTCAGCTGCTCTTCCAGGTCCTTTATTGTTTCTGACAGAATTACTATGTCATCGGCGAACCTCAAAGTTTTTATTTCTTCTCCCTGGATTTTAATACCTACTCCGAATTTTTCTTTTGTTTCCTTTACTGCTTGCTCAATATACAGTTTGAATAACATCGGGGAGAGGCTACAACCTTGCCTCACTCCCTTTCCAACCTCTGCTTCCCTTTCATGTCCCTCGACTCTAATAACTGCCGTCTGGTTTCTGTACAAATTGTAAATATCCTTTCGCTCCTTGTATTTTACCCCTGCCACCTTAAGAATTTGAAGAAAGTGTTGCAGTCAACATTGTCAAAAGCTTTCTCTAAGTCTTCAAATGCTAGAAACGTAGGTTTGCCTTTCCTTAATCTATTTTCTAAGATAAGTCGTAGGGTCAGTATTGCCTCACGTGTTCCAGTATTTCTACGGAATCCAAAATGATCTTCCCCGCGGTCGGCTTCTACCAGTTTTTCCATTCGTCTGTAAAGAATTCGTGTTAGTATTTTGCAGCCGTGGCTTATTAAACTGATAGTTCGGTAATTTTCATATCTGTCAACACGTGCTTTCTTTGGGATTGGAATTATTATATTCTTCTTGAAGTCTGAGGGTATTTCGCCTGTCTCATACATTTTGCTTACCAGATGGTAGAGTTTTGTCAGGGCTGGCTGTCCCAAGGCTATCAATAGTTCTAACGGAATGTTGTCTACTCCCGGGGCTTTGTTTCGGCTTAGGTCTTTCAGTGCTCTGTCAAACTCTTCACGGAGTATCATATCTCCCATTTTATCTTCATCGACATCCTCTTCCATTTCCATAATATTGTCCTCAAGTACATCGCCTTTATATAGACCCTCTATATACTCCTTTCACCTTTCTGGTTTCTCTTCTTTGCTTAGAACTAGGTTTCCATCTGAGCTCTTGATATTCATACAAGTGGTTCTCTTTTCTCCAAAGGTCTCTTTAATTTTCCTGTAGGCAGTATCTATCTTACCCCTAGTGAGATAAGCCTCTACATCCTTGCATTTGTCCTCTAGCCACCCCTGCTTAGCCATTTTGCACTAGCTGTCGATCTCATTTTTGAGACGTTTGTATTCCTTTTTGACTGCTTCATTTACTGAATGTTTATATTATCTCCTTTCATCAATTAAATTCAATATTTATTCTGTTACCCAAGGATTTCTACTAGCCCTCGTCTTTTTACCTACTTGATCCTCTGCCGCCTTCACTACTTCATCCCTCAAAGCTACCCATTCTTCTTTACTGTATTTCTTTCCCCCATTCCTTTCAATCGTTCCCTAATGCTCTCACTGAAACTCTCTACAACCTCTGGTTCTGTCAGTTTATCCAGATCCCAACTCCTTAAATTCCCACCTTTTTGCAGTTTCTCCAGTTTTAATCTACAGTTCATAAGAATAGATTGTGGTCAGAGTCCCCATCTGCCCCTGGAAATGTCTTACAATTTAAAACCTTGTTCCTAAATCTCTGTCTTACCAATATATAATCTATCTGAAACCTTCGAGTGTCTCCAGGCCTCTTCCTCGCATACAACCTTCTTTTATGATTCTTGAACGAAGTGTTAGCTATGATTAAGCTATGTCACGTGAAAAATTCTACCAGGCGGCTTCCTCTTTCATTTCTTACCCCCATTTCGTATTCACCTACTACGTTTCCTTCTCTTCCTTTTCCTACTACCGAATTCCAGTCATCCATGACTATTAAATTTTCGTCTCCCTTCACTATCTGAATAATTTCTTGTATCTCATCAAACATTTAATCAATCTCTTCGTCATCTGCGTAGCTAATTGGCACATAAACTTGTACTACAGTGGGAGGCGTGGGCTTCGTGTCTATCTTGGCCACAATAATGCGTTCACTATGTTGTTTGTTGTAGCTTACCCGCACTTCTATTTTTTATTCATTATTATGCCTATTCCTGCATTACCCCTATTTGATTTTGTATTTATAACCGTGTATCCATCTGATCAGAAGGCTTGTTCCTCCTATCAATAAAATACCTTATTTTTTCATGCGAAAACAGAACAAGTTCTGTTTCACTGTGATATAAGATTCAATAAATGAAATACAAAATAAAAAGGGCGCCCGCCCCCACATAGACAGAAGTAACTAAAACATTGAGGAGACATTTAACGATAGGTCTGGCTAATACTTTGCGCAAATGGATATTGCCATAAAAATAAAGAGATAATGAAAATTGTTGCTTCAGAAAATATTCCCAACGTTCCTATCTCTTCCTAAACGTAGCTAGAAATCATGTTCATTGCCGTCATATGTCATGAAGTGTCAACACGTGATACAAGTGCCTACATTTTCCATTATGAGCACCAAATTCAGTCTTCGCTACAAGTTTATCCACAAAAAATTAGTCTTTCTCTAATTCGTCTATTTTGTTCTTTTTGAAACAGATTTTTCTGCAGTGGCTGGGTTTGGCTTACTGTGTCTTTGCTTTTCTTCTCGAGATGCTTATTATTTTTATTCTCAAAGTACATCTTTTGTACACTGTTTACCAGTATCTCATTTTTCTCTTAGTCTATGTTTATCGGTATCACGAATTGTTCTCATGTTGTGTAGTGTTTTGTTTCTGACAATCCTAGCTAAATCACTAACAGTGTTGCTGATATCCTGACATCAACAACGTGCCTGGGTGATATTTATTGGCTTCTTCTGGCACGTTTTTGTGTATAAATACAGTGTGTCCATAATTAAAGTTGCAGTTTCAAAAAGCTGTAGAGAGATAACCACTGCTCAGAGTGACGTCAAATTTGAACAGCGTATTAGTGACGCAAGGGGAAATAACGAAAATGTTACCAGTAGGCGATGCTGTAATATTCACACTAACAGACGCGCGGCACACGGCTGTTACTCAGTTTGCGTCAACATAACTGTCTCGACGTAGAATCACGCGCTGCTGGTAAATCTGTTTTAAAAGAATCGTAAACTGTGCGCCAGTATCCTTCCAGAACTTCCGGAAACTCCAAGGTACGAAGAAAGGCATTCGTTCGATATCTGCTAAGGGTCTGGACAAAATGATTAAAAAGTTCGAAAAGACAGGTTCTTTTCAAGCGCACTGTGGCTGATCTGTCGAAGATGTAGCCACAGCGTTGTAGGAGAGGTCGAGCGGTAGTATGCAAACATGCAGTGCACGGGGAATTACCCAAATCTTTGACATACCTGCGAGCACGGTGGATGAAATCCTACGAAACATCCTGCATTGTTCAAATGGTTCAAATGGCTCTGAGCGCTATGGGACTTAACTTTTGAGGTCATCAGTCCCTTAGAACTTAGACCTACTTAAATCTAACTAACCTAAGGACATCACATACATCCATGCCCGAGGCAGGATTCGAACCTGCTACCGCAGCGGTCGCGCGGTTCCAAACTGTAGCGCCTAGAACCGCTTGGCCACAGGAGTTGGTTCCTGACTTGGCAGCAAAATAAACGCTTGCTCTGGAATTTCTTTCTCGCATGGAAGTGGACAATGAATGGACATTTAAATCTGCGTGGTCTCGAACTCGGGATCTTTGCCTTTCGTGGGCCAATGCTCTACCATTCCGCCAGTTTCTGAACTGAGATATTTCGGAGTCAAGTTTACAAAGGATGTGCGCGGAATGGCCGCTTAAAACTACTGACGGTTACCACTGTTCGTACTTGTGATGGTGTGCCAGAACGTGCTCTGGGACTTGAACCAATTGCAGCGTATGGAGTACCTGAACCGCTACGTGGGATCAAAACTCCATCAGGTGAAACAGGTGTTCCCCCTGACGGCACTAATGTGTCACAGGCTTCAGGCGGCTTCCATTATTAACCTATCCACAAGACACACATTTAAAGTACGTTACGCCCCTCTCACCCTCCTTTGCGTGATGGAAGGCACCTCTATATGAGCGACACGTAGAAACGGTGGGCCAGTTAATACATCTCCCTCACGGGTCGTCTATTGCAGTTTCCGCTGCCAGTCTCTCATGTCCCGCCGATGTCGGTGGCACATGTCTTGACGCAGCTCTCCCATTCATTCTTGAATGCAGCTATCCAATCTCCGATCCCCCCGCAACACTCGTGTTCGAAGGCAAAAGACTGTTACACGACCTTCCTACGGACGGTTCCACGTAACGTGGTAGAAATCAGGTACCCAACTGCGCATTGGCCACGAGTGGAAAACGATACACCACCACTTTCTGCTCCAGTGATTTGACTCCGGACCCTCATCTGTCCGCATGACTGTTACTTTCCTCCAAAGTACCAAGAGATTACATGGCTCAAGGGAATGGCCATCAGCAACACCTTCGGTGAAGGGCAGAAAGTGTAGTTTGGCTGCTGGTGGTACTTGCAAAATACTCACAAAGCCGTCGAGCGCACACCGACGTACCGTACGCTGTTCACAAATTGTTTACGCAATGTTTTCGTTACCCCTCCACTAGTTGGGGAGTGCCAGGATCAGTCTGACATTCTGCGCAGCGTCACACTGAAGACAGAAAGTCCTGAATTGTAAGCAGTGCGAAAAAAGGAGATTGGCTGATTCATGGAGCACTGCAATCACTGAGGCATTAGCAAAGCAGAATCAGTCTGTTGTAAATATTTTTTCATGGCACTGTTGGAGAGAACACCAATGCCTGTAGACAAGAGACATCCTGTTGCACCATTTCTTGAAGAAAGGCTCTTTTAGATGGAGTTGTACAAGCAGTATACAAATGTTGGATTTTTTTTTCGTTGAATAACATTTTTTAACACTGTTACTTGTAGGATTTCGATTTGCACACAGTTACTAACTAATCATGTAAAAAAATTATAGAACGCTGGATCCTATCGCCTCGGGAGAATTTTTTGGAATAATTATCGGCAACAGCTGAAGAGGGATAGCCTTTTTTTATGGTCGTAGCGGTAGCTTTGAATTTTTTTTAGATTAAATTTAGTTGGACACGCTGCGGAAGCAAAGGGAACTTCACAGCAAACATAAACATAGCCAAAGCCTTGCAGACAAACAAAAATTATACGAAGCGAAATGTAGTGTGAGAAGGGCTATGCGAGAGGCGTACAATGAATTCAAAAGTAAAGTTCTATGTACTGACTTGGCAGGAAATCCTAAGAAATTTTGGTCCTATGTCAAAGCGGTAGGTGGATCAAAACAAAATGTCCAGACAGTCTGTGACCAAAATGGTACTGAAACAGAGGATGACAGACTAAAGGTCGAAATACTAAACGTATTTTTCCAAAGCTGTTTCACGGAGGAAGACTGCACTGTAGTTCCTTCTCTAGATTGTCGCACAGATGACAAAATGGTAGATATCGAAATAGACGACAGAGGGATAGAGAAATAATTAAAATCGCTCAAAGCAGGAAAGGCCGCAGGACCTGATGGGATACCAGTTCGATTTTACACAGAGTACGCGAAGGAACTTGCCCCCCTTCTTCCAGCGGTGTACCGTAGGTCTCTAGAAGAGCGTAGCGTTCCAAAGGATTGGAAAAGGGTACAGGTCATCCCCGGTTTCAAGAAGGGACGTCGAACAGATGTGCAGAACTGTAGACCTATATCTCTAATGTCTATCAGTTGTAGAATTTTGGAACACTTTTCTGGAGACTAGAAATCTACTCTGTAGGAATCAGCATGGGTTTCGAAAAAGACGATCGTGTGAAACCCAGCTCGCGCTATTCGTCCACGAGGCTCATAGGGCCATAGACACGGGTTCCCAGTTGGATGCCGTGTTTCTTGACTTCCTCAAGGCGTTCGATACAGTTCCCCACAGTCATTTAATGAACAAAGTAAAAGCATATGGATTATCAGACCAATTGTGTGATTGGATTGAAGAGTTCGTAGAGAACAGAACGCAGCATGTCATTCTCAATGGAGAGAAGTCTTCCGAAGTAAGAGTGATTTCAGATGTACCGCAGGGGAGTGTCGTAGGACCGTTGCTATTCACAATATACATAAATGACCTTGTGGATGACATCGGAAGTTCATTGAGGCTTTTTGCGGATGATGCTGTGGTATATCGAGAGGTTGTAACAATGGATAATTGTACTGAAATGCAGGAGGATCTGCAGCGAATTGACGCATGGTGCAGAGAATGGCAATTGAATCTCAATGTAGACAAGTGTAATGTGCTGCGAATACATAGAAAGAAAGATCCCTTATCATTTAGATACAATATAGCAGGTCAGCAAGTGGAAGCAGTTAATTCCATAAATTATCTGGGAGTACGCATTAGGAGTGATTTAAAATGGAATGATCATATAAAGTTGATAGTCGGTAAAGCAGATGCCAGACTGAGATTCATTGGAAGAATCCTAAGGAAATGCAATCCGAAAACAAAGGAAGTAGGTTACAGTACGCTTGTTCGCCCACTGCTTGAATACTGCTCAGCAATGTGGGATCCGTACCAGATAGGGTTGATAGAAGAGATAGAGAAGATGCAACGGAGAGCAGCGCGCTTCGTTACAGGATCATTTAGTAATCGCGAAAGCGTTACGGAGATGATAGATAAACTCCAGTGGAAGACTCTGTAGGAGAGACGCTCAGTAGCTCGGTACGGGCTTTAGTTGAAGTTTCGAGAACATAACTTCACCGAGGAGTCAAGCAGTATATTGCTCCCTCCTACGTATATCTCGCGAAGAGACCATGAGGATAAAATTAGAGAGATTAGAGCCCACACAGAGGCATACCGACAATCCTTCTTTCCACGAACAATACGAGACTGGAATAGAAGGGAGAACCGATAGAGGTATTCAAGGTACCCTCCGCCACACACCGTCAGATGGCTTGCGGAGTATGGATGTAGATGTAGATAGTTACACGGAAAAAAATGCTGCTAGAGCACTGACCCGCGAAAGACAAAGGTCCCGAGTTCGAGTTACGGTTCGGCAGGCAGTTTTAACCTGCCAGGAAGTTTCATATCAATGCACAGTGAAAATTCATTTTGGAAGCCAAAGTACCTTTAGAAATTTATTCAACGGGTAACCCGGCCGTAACGAGAACTAACGTGGTCACATGACTAGGTACAGTCATATACCAGTTCAAAGAAGCGTGCGTTGTTACCTCAAAGTATCCCCACTGTGAGAAATATCTTCATCGGATGCTGTGACAATTTACTGTTGATGTCATTAATTTCAGTGATAATGAGAATTCGAAGGGTATGATACTGATGACAGGGAGGGCGACAGAATGTGCAAACAAATTTTGACAAGTAAAAGTTAAGTAAGTCACTGGTGTGCAAATTACAGGCGTAGCGACTCGATACGCCGGTAGCGAGAACAGCAGAATTCAAGTATTGCTCCAAAGCAGAATATGTAAAATGCACACAACAAATGTTTCATTGACAACAATTCCTGTAATATTATGAACAATACAAGGTAATGTAATTTTTGCAAAAACTTAACAGCTTTTGACGCACAGGAGCGGATTGCCAGGCTAATAAAGAAACTTGAGAAATGCTCTTCCATCTGTGGGCTTTGATTTCACAAGCTTCCAGAATGGACGAGTCATTATGTGCGAACGAAAGAACGTAGTTGCAAAAAAAGATACTACATTAATTTTTTATGAGAAAATGAAGAATCAAAAGTAAAGCGCCCAGTGGTTTACTTAGACAAAACATGGATTCATGCTTACTACGCTATGAATAAATGTTGCAAAGTGACAGTGTGTGCAGAGTATTGTCGAACAGTGGTTACAAGCAACGTTCATTGTTGTGAATGCAGTCTTTTGTTTCGTGTTCACTTCTCCTCCATGGCAGTAGTAGGAATACGCCGGACTACCATATAGAAATCGACAGAATAGAATTAAAAATACGTAGAGACAAAGTAATGCCCGCATCTCGTGGTCGTGCGGTAGCGTTCTCGCTTCCCACGCCCGGGTTCCCGGGTTCGATTCCCGGCGGGGTCAGGGATTTTCTCTGCCTCGTGATGGCTGGGTGTTGTGTGCTGTCCTTAGGTTAGTTAGGTTTAAGTAGTTCTAAGTTCTAGGGGACTGATGACCATAGATGTTAAGTCCCATAGTGCTCAGAGCCATTTGAACCATTTGACAAAGTAAGGCGAAGTTTTGGCATTAACTGAGGAGCACTATCCTTCTTCTCTTTATTCCACTAATTAAATTTTGCAAGAAAATGTTTCCCTTACCTACAACCGCCGAGCCGTATATACCAGTGGTCGTCAAACGTCTTTACTCAAGGGCCAATACTGACATTATGAGGCACTTCGGGCCATTAAAATTGCTACAGCACGAAGATGACGTGCTACAGACGCGAACTTTAACCGACACGAAGAAGATGCTGTGATATGCAAATGATTAGCTTTTCAGAACATTCACACAAGGTAGCCGCCGGTGGTGACACCTACAACGTGCTGACATGAAAGTTTCCAACCGATTTATCATACACAAACAGCAGTTGACCGGCGTCGCCTGGTGAAACGTTGTTGTGATGCCTCGTAAGGAGGAGAAATGCGTACCATCACGTTTCCGACGTTGATAAAGGTCGGATTGTAGCCTATCGCGATGGCGGTTTATCGTATAGCGACATTGCTCCTCGCGTTGGTGGAGATCCAATGACTGTTAGCAGAATATGGAATCGGTGGGTTCAGGAGGGTAATACGGAACGCCGTGCTGGATCCCAACGGCCTCGTATCACTATCAGTCGAGATGACAGGCATCTTATCCGAATGGCTGTAACGGATCGTGCAGCCACGTCTCGATCCCTGAGTCAACAGATGGGGACGTTTGCAAGACAACAACTATCTGCACAAACAGTTCGACGACTTTTGCAGCAGCATGGACTGTCAGCTCGGAGACCACAGCTGCGGTTACCCTTGACGCTGCATCACAGACAGGAGCGCCTGCGATGGTGTACTCAACGACGAACCTGGGTGCACGAATGGCAAAACGCCATTTTTTTGGATGAATCCAGGTTCTGTTTACAGCATCATGATGGTCGCATCCGTGTTTGGCGACATCGCGGTGAAAGCACATTGGAAGCGTGTATTCGTCATCGCCATAGTGGCGTATCATCCGGCATGATGGTATGAGGTGCCATTGGTTACACGTCTCGGTCGCCTCTTGTTCGCATTGATGGCACTTTGAACAGTGGACGTTACATTTCCGATGTGTTACGACCCGTGGCTCTACCCTTCACTCGATCCATGCGAAACCCTACATTTCAGCAGGATACTGCACGACCGTATGTTGCAATTCCTGCACGGGCATTTCTGCATACAGAAAATGTTCGATTGCTGCCCTGGCCATCACATTGTCCATATCGCTCACCAATTGAAAACGTCTGGTCAATGGTGGCCGAGCAACTGGCTCGTCACAATACGCCAGTCACTTCTCTTGATGAACTGTGGTATCGTGATGAAGCTGCATGGGCAGCTGTACCTGTGCACGCCATCCAAGCTCTGTTTCACTCAAAGCCCAGGCGTATCAAGGCCGTTATTACGGCCAGAGGTGGTTGTTCTGGGTACTGATTTCTCAGAATCTATGCAGCCAAATTGCGTGAAAATGTAATCACATGTCAGTTCTAGTATATTTGTCGAATGAATACCTGTTTATCATCTGCATTTCTTCTTGGTGTAGCAATGTTAATGGCCAGGAGTGTATTAGGAATTGGTAACCTGCATAAATTAATATGTTACTAGCCCCCAGTAGACTAGCGTATAGTAAGATTGTAACATATTGGCCGCCGGCCACAAGTATCTGGTCGTTAAAAGTCCGCACCGTTCGGAACATTTCGTGTCAAATGTCCTCTGTTTCAGATGGGTGCCACACTCAGCGGCCCAAAGGGACACTGCAATTGCGTGACGAAGTGTTGCTGTGTTGTCTGTGGGAGCAGATGATTAATTTATTTATAACAGTAATTGTATTAACATTTATCACGTACATGCCGGCGCTGATAAATGTTTTATTCGTCGCGGTGCTGCAGTCGTATTTAAATGTCCGGGGCTGCGATTGTAGTTCATTGACCTCTACTAAAATAACTAAGAATTACGCGATACCTGATGTGTTCAGTAAGCTCTCTCGTTGAAGGGTCACAGAAAATGATTGTATTTGCCGATGTTCATTGCGCCTAGCTGATAGGTAAATACATTATACGATACTTTTTTGCTGGTAGGCGGATAAGGCTAGCGAGCTCCTCTCAATCTCATTTGCTGTTCGCGGACAATAATGTTAGCGGCGGCACAACTGCAGACTACAAATGGAGTTACACCACTTTCAAAGTAAAGGATGCAATATCAGTCTGTACTTCATTACGTGAGTGTACTGGCCGTCAAACCGATTAGTGCAAAGAGTTGCTAGAGATAATGGACGGACATTTTACGGAATATCAAAACCAAGTGTATTTACTGTGTTTTGCAGTTACTTCTTGACTTATATTCATTCCGGATCATACTGAACCATCAAGTTACTTTTCGTATCTCCACTTCTTCAAGAATCAATTCGCTGTTACAAATTCGTGTTGGAAGCTATACAAAACTCGTTTGTTCATCTCGACGATCAGTTGTGTCAAATAATAAAAACAATGAATTCGTCAATATTGCAGTGTGTGAAACGCTTCCATAACTTTGCTCACTGTTTATGTAATATGCGTCAGTGTACTGTTTGGCACATTTTTATGATTGATGGTGTAACTTATACTATTTGACAACAATGACGAATTCATGGACTTCATTATTTGCCTCCGTTTATTTTATGCCGCCTAGTACGATGTAAACGTTTTATGAAGCTGATGAAGGTTCTTAGACCGAAACTGGTTGCTCAGTACAGAATATATATCAGCAAATCTTGGCGCTAAAACCTCACTTTTTTCAATCTGTGGCGAGTGTTGGATTCGTGTCTATTTTGGCTACGATGAAACGTTTACTAAACTGTTCATAGTATCCTAACAGCAATCCTATTTCCTTATTCATTGTTAGACCTATTGCCGCTCATATTACTCCTGTTGCTACCAGTCCCGAGGTGCTTGCGCGAATTACTGATTTGTTTTACGATATGAAATACAATGTTTCCATGCTCGACTCAGTCAAATGACCGCTGAGCATGTAATGATACTCTTGGAAGGCGGCACACCTGTTTTCAACTTATTCAAATACGTTTTTCTTAAGTTTAATTTGTATACAATTGTTATTTATTGATCTATGAAGTTCTGGGAATGCAGCCAAACCACTTCTTCTCATCTTGTGGTATCTTGGCTGTGAATCGTCGAGCCCTCTTCGATTGAACCATATGACATTCTGCGCATGTATTTGTTTGATATATGCAGCGTGAATCACCTAAAATTTGCACAGCAAATATTGCGGAAATGGAAAGTGTTACTGATGTGCGCCTTTACAGAAAGGATTGGTAGCCAGAGCTCGTAATGTTACCCAAGCAACAGACTATAACAATACTTAGAAAGTGTATTTTTTGTGCATACATACGATTTTTTAAATTGAACAATGCCGGTTGACACTAACAAACTAAAAGTAAGGTAAATTAGAATGGCAGTGGTATTTGTTGCAGAATTCAAGTTCGAATCGTTTACGTGATATCGTATTTTGAAAAGTTCCCACACCGACACTTGTAAAAGACATGTGGTAGCAGACACTAAAGGACAACACAAGTGCGTACAATAGTTACGTCGCTTCTGACCAGTAACGAGACAATTGACAGTCACATGTTGTGTTCAAAATGTCCACCGGCAGCGGCAATACATGTTTCGAGTCTGTTATGGAACGACTGCTGCATACGTGTTAGATTTCAGCGGAGTGGTCCGAAAAAGCTTCAGTAATACGTCGTTGCATATCAACGTGTGTAGTGTAGCTGGTATGCCCTTTTAGACAACGTCTTTTTTGAGCGTTACCCACAGAAAAAAGGCAGCAGGTGTCCAAGTCCACAGAACGGGCCGGTCAAGGCACAGGTCCTGAGTATCTAACACAACGGTATGGAAACAATTCATGAAGACATACTGTAGTACTTCGTGCACTATGGGTTGGACAGCCGCGATGTTGGTACCACAGTTTCCTCCTTGCCTGTAGAGAAACGTCTTCTAGCATCGGTGGAAGATGGCCTGTTAGCAGGCTGCGATACATGTGCGCGTTCCGTGTTCCGTCTATGAAAAACGGACCTATGAGTTGATGGTTCAGCATCCCACACCAACATTTACACTCTATGGACGCTGACTTTCCACTCGACGAAGCTAACGATGATTGTCAACCGACCAGAATTGCATGTTTCGGCGATTTACCTGGCCAAGATTGATAAATGTGGCTTCATCACTGAAAAAGATACATGATATATCTGGAATATCTTGTCTTAATACCTATGCACAAAAGTTGACACGATTTTCATAATCGTTTCCGTTTAATTCTTGATGAAGAGAGATGTAATAGGGTTGGAACCCACGTCGATGGAGAAACCGTAGCACATTTGCCTGATTCATGCTACTTTATCATCTGATTGCACGGGAGCCAACGTGCGGATCAACTGCAGAGCTGCAAGAAATTAATTTCCCCCTCCTCAATCGTCACTTGTTTCCATCTGTTCTGTTGTCTAGGTGTTACACCACCACTTTCAGGTAACTGGGTGAAGAAGCTGATAAACAATTACGGAGATAGTTGGCGTCTGTTAGGCTATCTGGCCACATATACCGTACAAAAAAAAAAAAAAAAAAAAAAAAAAAAAAGAAAAAAAAAACTGCTTTCTTCCGCCGGCTGGTATGGCCGAGCGGTTCTAGACGCTTCAGTCTGGAACCGCGCGACCGCTACGGACGCAGGTTCGAATCCTGCCTCGGGCATGGATGTGTGTGATGTCCTTAGGTTAGTTATGTTTAAGTAGTTCTAAGTTCTAGGGTACTGATGACCTCAGATGTTTAGTCCCATAGCGCTCAGAGCCATTTGAACCATTTTTTGCTTTCTTCCTACACTCTCCGTACAATATGAGCGTGTCAGCTTTGGTGAATCCCATCGTCCACTCACGCTCTACTGGTTGGACCGTCACACACTAACTGATTAGTAAGTCGCAGTGAACTCAAGGAACACACAAGCGCATTGTAAGCGAACATAACAACATCGTACCTAGCACCTACGCAGGCTGAATGGCACAAAGTGTCGATGTGGGAACTTTCCAAAGTACGATATCTCGAAAACGACTTTCGCTAGAATCCTACAGCAGACAGCACTGATATTCTAATTTACCCTACTGTTAGTTTGTTAATGTCAATAGACATTGTCCCATTTAAAAAAAATGTATGTTTGCACAAAAATAATATTTCCAAGTATTATTACAATCTGTTTGTTGGCTAACAATACGAGCTCCTGACTACCAATCAATTCTGTGGAAACCACACATCAATAGCCATTTCCACTTCCGCAATATTTGTCGTGCATGTTTTAGGTGACTCACCCATACATATTGATCGTTACCAGAACGAATTTTCACTCTGCAGCGGAGTAAGCGCTGATTTAAAATTCTTGGTGGATTAAGTCCGTGTGCCAGGGCTGGACACAAGTGGGAATGGATTGGTAAGTCTTTTATAGTTGTAAAAGATGCTGGGAGAATGTAATTCCCACGTACGGTCTGTTAGTACTTTTAGTAATTTTTGTCTAATGAGGAGGCCGAAGTACAGGCCCTGCTTGACTTGTGCATCTTGGGCTGTATTGGCGATTATGCGTGTGACAGTAGTAAAACTTTTTTCCTCAGGAGCCAATACTGACATTGTAGCGTGGCACTTCGGACTGCAAGTTTATCGATCTTGTTATTAATTGGTGTAACCTATATAAATTAGTATGTTATGAGCCCCCAATACACTATTCATAGTAAGTTAGTCACTGGCCCCAGGTACTGATCGGAATACTCTGTGTCGGCTGTTCTCTGCTTCAGGCTGCTGCCGCCCTCAGCAACCTTAAAATTGGGACGCTGTACTTGCCTGACGATGTGTTGTTGTGTTGGCTGTGTGAGTGCATGATTAATTGATTGATAACAGTAACTGTACTTATATTTAAATGCACTTGAAATAAGATATACGATCACAGATATTCACTAAATTTTTTGAATGTCATTTTTCTTCTACTCACTGCGTTGTACTACAAGAGCCTTAATTTAATTTCATTTTCGTTGATACAAATACGCAACTCGTTTGAAAATGACCGTCTGTGTAATGCATACTTACGAATCCATCTTACTTCAGTCTGAAATTGATTCCATAGCAGCTGATCAGTACGAGACATACACGACCGTGAGTTGTCACCACTGAAAGACAAACAAGAAACCCTTCCCCCTGTCAAACATCCTCACCCTGCAACGACAAATTTGTCTGCCTTGCACCAACCAGCTTTGTCCCCGAGGTGACCTGCCAACTTATCGCACCCCTATTATATTCGTAATTCCTCCAGTATATTTTTGATTCGACGACGGTGTCACATACGGACAACAATGACAAATGGTAAGTATTTATTCCTTACTGGTGGATTTACGTATAAAAGTTGGTTATTGAGGGTTGAATAACACTGAGGCGGTTTTTTGTTCTACTGATTTTTATTTGTATGAACTAGTTTTCCGCTTATTATGCCATCTTCAGATAACTACTGGCTATTGTTTACAAGGAGCTTGTGTTCTTACGAACCAAATATTTTGGACTGAGATACAACGCACTTTTATACGATCTTTAGTTGTGGTACTGTCTTTGGAATTGTCAAACGGGTCTTTTGACTTTTTATTCTGGAAAACTGTTCTTTAACATAATAAATTACATTTTATGGTTTGTCAGTACAACAACTAAAGATCATATGTAAGTGCGTTGTATCTTAGTCCAGAATGTTTGGTTCGTAAGAACACACGCTCCTTGTAAACAGTAGCCAGTAGTTATCTGAAGATGGCATAATAAGCCGAAAACTAGTTCATACAAATAAAACTCAGTAGAACAAAAACCCGTGTAAGTGTTGTTCAACCATCAATATGGAAATGTTCTTTCAAGAAGCAATGGAAGAATCGACAAATAAAAAGTTGTTTAGTTAATGTGTCCTGCGATGTACTTTTTTTGCTTTCTTGCCGATGTTTGCACCTATTCAAATCTATGCAATCCATATTGCGTCTTCTAAACGGAGTCTTTGACTGCCATATGAGACTGTATTCTCATTATAGGGCGACTAAAATTACTTCTTACCCGCCAGCTGACACAAGGAAAGCAACGCGTTGCCACTAGGACTGTTAATGAAATATCGATGTATCGTTACTTTTTTCAAAATTGTGTCGATATATATCAGCGTTATCGTTTTCACCGATTAACCGATACAATGATATCAAAATAGCAATACCGAGTGCCGATATATTTATTTTATATTACATTTTTTCGAAATTCTCAATAAATATATGAAATTGTTCTTTTAAAATTGTAGTAGAACATAATTTGACCTTCACTGTGTGAAGGAATTTGCTACTTTTTGAGCTCCCACCATGTGCAATCTTTCTCTTTCACTGTGTAAAGCAAGTAGAGATGGCACAAAGAAGTAGTCCGACTGCACTGTGGGTGGCGGTGTGAATGGAATAACAACAGTTCCGATGTGGAGAAATAGCTCACTAGTTGTGTTATAAAGCAATTTTTAACGCAACTAGTGTGCTATTTCTTCACATTGGCATTCTTCAAAACCAGTTGCTGAAAAGGGGGACCATAATCTAAATGACAAGATTGGTTTTTGCGGTGGGCGGAACGTGTGAGCGGACATGCTGACGTAGTCGGCGCTCGGCGCTACCAACTCGCAACTTCGACACTAGAACTGCTAGGTCACTGGCGTTTGTAGAAATGAAGAAAAAAAAAAAGGAAGAAAAAAACAGGAAAGTTGGCATGAAGTGTTCCAGACAAATCCGATGTGTGATGAAAAAGGAGGTCGGACCCATCGGACGCCTTTTACTGTGTCATTTACAAGCACTTACTATTATTAGCAAAGTGGTTATCGTCATGTGTCAACATGCATCGTTTTCCTTTCAGTTTTTGCTCTTAAGGGGGATAAGTAGGCAGCTACCTTGTTGACGTGCAGAATAATCAGTACTTAGATATGCAGATCTAAAACCGGGAGTATATTCACAATATGCAGTCAACATTTTTATAGGGCGGCACGTCGAAATTGTTTCTGTGGTGTCACCGCCAGACACCACACTTGCTAGGTGGTAGCTTAAATCGGCCGCGGTCCATTTAGTACATGTCGGACCCGCGTGTCGCCACTGTGTGATCGCAGACCGAGCGCCACCACAAGGCAGGTCTCGAGATACGGAATAGCACTCGCCCCAGTTGTACGACGACTTTGCTAGCGACTACACTGACGAAGCCTTTCTCTCATTTGCCGAGAGACAGTTAGAATAGCCTTCAGCTAAGTCCATGGCTACGACCTAGCAAGGCGCCATTAACCGTATCTGAAGATAGTCTTATTTGTATTATCAAGAGCGATGTACCACAAGGATAGAATAAAGTTAAGTATTCGAGGAGCTGCATACTTTTCTTATTAGAATTCACTACTTATCCTGTTCCAGAATTCACGCCCGTCTGCAGTAAATAGCGTGCATTTAGGCCTCCTATATCTACAAGGTGTTGGCACATTTACCAACACATCAGTTTCCGCCGATATATCAATATTTTTCTGTATTCCGATGGCCAATAACGATACCTTTTAGACGTCGATGTAGATATCGATCTACTTTTTAAATGTCGATAATTTTTTATATATCCGCATTAAATATCGGTTATTTAACAATCGGTTACATATCGATAAATGTCAACAGTTCTAGTTGTAATTACAATGAAATTAACACCCTTAGCTGCTTACAGGCGTTGACATACGTCAGCGGGGACAGATGAAAATGTGTGCCCCGACCAAGACTCGAACCCGGGATCTCCTGCTTACATGGCAGACGCTCTATCCGTCTGAGCCACCGAGGACACAGAGGATAGAGCGACTGCAGGGATTTATCTCTGGCACGCCTCCCGCGAAACCCACATTCTCAACGTATTGTCCCGCACTACATTCGTAGTGCCCCCGCCCATTATACTCATTACTCGCGGCGCGTTGCCGATTCCCGTTAGAGTTCGGGCACTGTTTGTGCATCCGCACAGAAGAAGAATATGTTCAATTGGCCGGTGAGTCTTAACTATATGTACTAAGATGGTATCGGAACAGATACCATCTTAGTATATATAGTTCTAGTTGACAACTGCAACGGCGCACTGACAGTTGTAACAGAGCGTATGTTGGGCAGATGGCAACTGAGCAGAGTTCGTACGCTAGACTGCAAGATAAGGACTGGCCCAGTCAGATACGGGCAACATGTGCTCTTAACTTTCAAGCGCAGTATAATACTAGTCGCACTGTAGTTGCAATTAACATCTACATCACGTTGGGTAAACTTCTCTGACCGTGCAAACCATTTTCGCGGTGGTAAGTACATCGAGAAAATTTTAAACAAAACCTCTACCTCACAAGTCTTTATTACGTGAAGAGCGCTCGGAAAGTTCTCGTCTATAATAATCGCTCACTTTTTGATAATACTATTCTACAATAGACACGAGATAATTTGGCCGGGAGCCCCAAAGTACTGATCGCTATAAGTCAGTATCATTCGGAACTCTTTATGTTGATTATGGTCTACTTCAGATTCAGTTGTGACACTATAGTTGCGTGATGAAGTGTTGTTGGTTTCACCATGTGTGCGAACGACTTGGATTAATAAATAGTATTTGTCCTTATAAGGTTTAATAAATGAAATACCAGTTTTCTTCTGCTCCATGCATTGTATTACAATAGCCTCAGTTAATTTAATGTTATTTGCTACAGATCAGTACCGTATTTGAAGATGATCGCCTCTGTAATGCTCATTTTACGAATCCGTGTTACGAATGTCACAAAATTTATACAATAGTAGCTGGCCGGTAGGCGTCGTGCACGCCCATGTTGCCGGTAATGGACGACAAACAATACATTTCCTCTCTCTCGTCCCGTAACCCCACAGTAGCCATGTCTGTTACAACTCTGCCATTGATGTACGCGGCCAGTTTTCCTATCTCACGGACGAAGTCACCAGAGTCAATTAAAATCAAACATACCTTATAACATTACTGTCTCTGTAAGTATTTTTGTTTGTTACTGAGCAGGAAAATTACACTCCTAAGCGGCTATTACCGTTATTCGAAGTTTTATGGATTCAGCTGTCAACTTCTAAATGTATGTTATTATAAAATAAGGCAGTGAACCACGGGCTTCATGAATTCTTAATCCGGGCTGCATGCGGGCCGCAGTTTGACGACTACTGATCCAGACTTAAATCGTATAGAACTCGTCTGGAATCTTGCAGATGCTAAGATCCGTAATTGTAATACGTCAGTCACATCGCTCTTTAACCTAAAAAATAACCGTTGATGGTAACAAAAGTTTTGCGTCACGCAGCCTGGTACAAGACGCTACTTCGGCATCTAGCGCGGGAGTTTCACCGCTTTTACACTCAAGCAGCTTTTCAGCTGACCTCACGAGGCTGAGGAGAGCTTCTTTCCAGTTCTTTCCACCAGACGAAAACTTGAGGTGATCACTAGGAAGCAAAGGCGGGACCACAGTGTGTGTTACTAGCCAAAATACTCTGACTTCTAGACCATGCGGTCAGTTTGCTTTTGATACTGTGACGTTAGTAATTACTGTTAAGACGTTAGAAGACCAGGAACGTCGCGTATCACACCAAGAAAGTGTGCGATGACTACTGAGGGGAGATACTTTGACGGACGATGAGACTGAAATACAGAGTCGAATAAAGAGCCGGCACTATCACCTGCGACTTAAACATATTACATAAAAATTTTTATGGGAGAATGAAGTATGTGCATGAAAGCTGTGCAAAATAGCGATATCAGTGTGGGCAGTAATTCCACGGATACTTCAGGCGAAAGTTCATGAGCAGCCAACGTGAGATACACTGTTCACCCTGTCTCCATTCTTTTGCTAGACGGGAACTTGATTCAGTGGCGCGTACAGACGTGTACCGTGTGACAGGGCTCAGACTGTAAGAACACTGGTATGTACGCTAGTATCGGGCGGTTGTACTTGAAGTGCAGCTACGCATGGCTGCGCGGCGTAGCCGCGCGGTCTTTGGCGCATTGTCACGGTCCGCGCGGCTCCCCTCGTCGGAGGTTCCGAATCCTCCCTCGGTCATGGGTGTGCGTGTGTGTGTGTGTGTGTGTGTGTGTGTGTGTGTGTGTGTGTTGTCCTTAGCGTAAGTTAGTTTAAGTTAGATTAGGTAGTGCGTAAGCTTAGGGACCGATGACCTCAGCAGTTTGGTCCCATAAGACAATAACACAAATTTCCAATTTTGCAGCTACACATGGAGGTCCGATATGGGCTGTAATTATCGTATACCAACGAAACTTGTTATCTATTCTAATGCGTTAATGCGTGACCGATTTACGCATCAGGTGCAAATCTGGCGCTGTACAGCATCTCGTCGACGTCTCCAGTACTCATAATGAACAAAATGTGTAAGTGGCAGTTAATATTAAAATCAACAGTATGCCCATTTCACCTGTCTGACTTTCTCAGGCAGCATGCTGTTCCTAATACACTACATATGGAAACGTTTCTATTTGTCTTTCTTGAATTCACAGCGCCAGATTTACATCTGGTGGGCGAAATTGGAACTAATTTTTTCCCAACTTCAATCGGTTCCACATTAACGCGTTAGAATATCTATCGAGTTTTGCCACCACGCGATAATTGCAGCCCACCTTAGACCTCTGCGAGTAGCTGAACTTCAATTGTAACCACCAGCTAATTACATCTTGCGTGCTTCTCGGGTGTAAATACGACGGTGCTGCCACTTTGAATGGGTAATCAGCTTGCCTTGCCGAGTAAACAGTTCGCTCCCGTCGACTCGTGATAGTCGGTATTGACTTCTTGTCTCACACATGATACAGAGTGAAAGGTTAATTCTGGGAATAGTCTGTAGTCTGTGACTGACGTTAAGTTGCTATCTGGAACATTCTTTCCGTAAGTGGACTGTAATCCAACAAGGTTTGCGTAGGGGATGCTACATGATTTGGAAGGTGGGGGTAGAAGTCCCAGCAGGAGGGAGATCTGAGGGAAGGCCGCCAGTCTTGCCTGGATAGCTCAACCAGTAAGAGGACAGCTTGGGAATGACAAGCTTCTGTGTTCCATTGTCGACCCGATACAGAAAAATTGCAATCTCTCAGGAAGCGATGTTGTCCCAGTAACGATGGGCACCCTGCCTACAATTACACCGGAATCTGTTTATAAATAATGTGGACTTAGTTCATATAAAAGAAAACAAAGATCCTAATTCGTAAATTGTAACTGTTTTATTTTAATCTGAAATCGATTCTAAAATGCGCAGAGGGTATCGGGTAATGGTACATGCAATAATCCACAAATTCGCGACCACGCTGCTCACCATGCTACGTACCATAGGATTTTAAAACAAAAATACTTCTTGTCCATATGTTTGAGCATCCATAGTTTGAGAGAGAAAGTTTCAACGTACTGGGAAGGCAGATTAAATGTATTTTTCTACTACAATACTACAGTTCACACAGTTCTGCAATTCAAAAATTTCACTTTTATCATTGATAGTGCTTTTGAGACTACGACAGAAATCAAAACGACACTGTGTTTGCGTTAACTCCTCCAAATAACCATGATTAATACTGGTGCTGACACGTAGCAGAGTCTGCATTCTCTTGATTTAGCGTTCAGAATCAAGTATTGCCGACCATGATTGTAAATAAATGCCACTCTTTCAGTGTTTTCCATTGTAATAGCCTATTCCAGCATGGTTACATCACTATCGTAATGAAATTCGTATTGTACTACGTCTTTATACGCTTCAGATAAAAAATGATTGATGGAAATTTGCGAGGGGCGTTCAATAAGCAATGTAACACATTTTTTTCTGAAAGCGGGTTGGTTTTATTCAGGATTCCAATACAAGATATAATTTCCCACTCTTTGGCTGCAAAACCCTATTTTTCAACACAATCAGCGTTCAAAGCGAAGGCCTTCTGGCACCTTACTGGGAGGGCTTTTATGCACGCATGGTGGCACTCTTCTTGCCGACGTCGGAGGCAATGTCTTGCTTCGTCAGTAACCTCTCCATCATCTACGTACTGCTTCAAGCAGAGTGCATCGTTCATTGGGTCAAACAGGTGGAAGTCGGGAGGTGCGAGATCCGAGCTGTAGAGTGGATGAGAAAGAACAGTTCAGAGAAGTTTTGTGAATTCTCACAGGTGTCCAAACTTGTATGACACCTTACGTTGTCCTGGAGAAGGAGAAGTTCGTTTGCATTTTTGTGGCGACGAAGACGCTGAGGTCAGTTCTTCAATTTCCTGAGGTAGCACAGCTGCATGCGGCGGGCCGACCGATTTGTGCGACCGTGTTGCGCTGACGACAGACGCATGCCCAACGACTCACCGTGGTTTTGTTCACTGCTAGGCCTCCGAAGACATTCTGCAAGCGCCTATGAATACCTGCGACGCTCCAGTTTTTCTCCAAAAGAAACTTTTAAAGGCACATTTGTACGCTGAGCGGTTATTTAGGAAAAAGTCGTAGTTATAAGTTGAAAAATAAAGATATATTTAGAAAACCACAGATGAAATCCACGGCTGTGCAAGCCTTGCCTGCAGCCGCTGGAAAATAGAGGAAGACTTATGATCGTCAGATGACGAAAATATAGGTTATTTTTTTTGTTTGATAGGTCCTGTACAAATCGGACGTGGGTGGCACACCGCCATTAACATTGTATTATTTCAATATTTTATTCACGAGTTGCAATCACTGGCACTCTTAATCACATGATGTACGTGTGTTTTTAAACTATGTTTCTATCTCAGAATATAATTATTACTAATCCATGTATCTTTCATTTTGTGTCACTAGTTATTTGTAAGATTGTTGAGTGTCTTGGCTTGGCAAAGAAAGGATCAGTAAATTGAAAAGATAGTCGTCCAGCACGAACCATCGACGTTTTCGGGTGCTGATCTCAAATACGAAGTCCAATATATATATAAAAAATAAAAGGTGAATCTGCAAGAGCGCGGTCATAATTAACATAACGGACAAAGATGCCTTGCCCAAGCACATAAAAAAGCAAAGTTTGTAAAATATCAAACATAATTGATATTGCGTACTGTTACCTCTCATCTGTATGTGTAAAGTTCAGATACGAAAAAGACGATTTATATTTATAAACTCAATGACAGCTCCCTGCTTGGAACGCACCCCAGTTAGAGACGCCATTTTGAGGGCTACCCGTAGCGCCGCCACCTATTGAAACTTCATGAAACTGTAGCAACTGAAGTGGGAATATTTCACGATGTCCCTCAACAAATTTTGCATTTTCTCAGCCGAAACTGGACGATAAAAAAAATGTTGCCTTACTCATCGAACTCCCCTCGTAAAATTCAGTATCAAAATCATCAAAATCAGTTAATGTGTAGTACTAAGTAAGCTTACAACGATATGCGCTACTATTCGAAATCAGCATCTTTACTGGACGGAGCCGCCAATGTTTCTATGTACGTACGACGGCAAGTTATTCAGTGTTTGAGAGGCGTGAGATAAACCGTACTTCCCGCCTTGCAGTATTGCCACTTCACGTACTTTACCACAGAATTTCACGCAAACGATAGTTCATATGTTCTGAAAAAGAATATTTTTGTGTCAAATCCATAGCTGCAGCACATGGTGAAGTGCTTGGGTTTGAACTTCGGCTACCCTGTATATCTGAGGGCACTAAAATTGAGGAGACGTTATTGAGGTAATTAGAAGTGTGTTAGCGACACTTTCGCTTCTCAGAGCTGTAGATACCAGACAAGAATATTGTTAGTCGAATGACAACGTTGAAGTAATTCTAGGGAAGTCGGGAACCATCCTGATTCTATGACAATGGTGTGAACGCAGTACAGCTAATCCACGGCGCTTAACATTTCTGCGTGAGCAGGGGATGTGATTTCTGACCACGCCCACGTTCTCCCTCGGCGCCGCCAGATGCTGTGTTTGCAGAGCTGTCAGCTTCGTCCTCACTCTGTGACGTGCTCACAGCGCGCGTGGGCAGAGGATCTGCAGTGTTAGTTATGTCCGTCCTCCCACGCCACGCCAGTTCGTTAAAGCTGTTCTTCCAGCCTGTCAGCTTACTTCAGAGAGACTGACCACCTACTGTCAATGCAACGTGACAGGCGTGAATATAACAGAAACGCCAATTTGCTTTATTAATTTCCCCGTCCGAAGTCCGGATTAGCACCAACAAATGGCAACACGGACTTGAAGATCTTACGCCAAGCTCTCCTGTATGGTGTAGCGAATCTTATGGTTGTGTTTTTTTTAATTAGTACGTGAGACGTTCCTGGCTCCGGGTACACTACCACACACACTGCCGAGAGGATTGCCTGCATCACTCTTTGTGGTCGCTGTTTTACGCAATGTATCGAACTAGGATTATCTGTAAAATTAACGACACCGGCATATGATAAAAGCAGAGTCAGTCTGGAATCGTCGGCAAACAACATTGAGTGATGTAGCTGAAAATGTAAACATTTATTTAAAAAATCCTTACAGCCATAGCTGTTAACGTGCAGATATAAAATTTAAACAATAGAAACACCAGGTTGGAATATCAACAATATAAGGAACAGATAGACTGTTACTTACCGTAGAAATGACACGTTAATTTGCAGGCAGGCATAAAGAAAAGCTAATGCGTAAGAGTCTTTTCGTTGTGCCTGTCTGCAACTTAACGTGCCATCTTTACGGTAAGTAGCAATCTATCTTTTCCTTACACTGTAAATCAAAAATTTTGCCTGTTTAAAGAAAAAGAGCTGTACTTTAATGGGAAGTATTTTACCACAAATATTAATTTTTATTTTTTATTGTCTTTTTATAAGAAGCCATAACTGAAATTATAATGATGTAATGTATTTGAAAATTTTGTTGTGGGGTCCTAAAAAGGTTATAAGACCGGTAAAAATTTTATGATAAGCCGTTTTGATTTTGCCCATTCAAAATTAATTTTTTTCTACATACAATCCTATAAGTCAGC
Source organism: Schistocerca americana (assembly GCF_021461395.2). Lineage (NCBI taxonomy): Eukaryota > Metazoa > Arthropoda > Insecta > Orthoptera > Acrididae > Schistocerca > Schistocerca americana. The sequence continues at coordinate 614,281,207 of NC_060122.1, forward strand.
ATATAAACGAAGGATATTGTCCCAGTGAGACAAAACATGTATCGAACAGTTCCTGAAATTTTCATAGCATTAGCGCTTATATTTTCTGAGAAAATGCTTCGAATAATGCAATAAATGTAAAACCGAGAATATGCAGTTAAAAGATTTTCCTCTCGAATTTCTTCATGTTACCAGCTTGCCTCAAATTTAAAATCCTCCATACTGATATTGCTCATCCTCCAGCTCTCTCTTCTGTTCCTGTTTGATCTGCCTGGTCTGTATCTGTAGCTAACACAGTGATCTGTCGGTTTTCTTGAGCCTGCTCTCATCAATGGTGTAACATGCTTTCTTTGTAAGCGCACCTGGATTAACACCAGCACTCTTCAGCACTTCAATTTTGCCATTATTTCCGTCATTAAAACATAAAACTGCGTCGTAGAGACCTATTTGTAGCACATCAAGTCCACAGAATGCCCGTTTTGAACATCTAATCCAAATTAAATTACCTACGCTTTCATTCGCATTTTGTGTTTTGACATGAAGACACTTCCTCAATAAATTAGAGTTTCCAAGAAACCTGAATGGGGGGTTAATTGCATTCATAACAGGATTTGGCAGTGAGTGCTTACGAGAGTAGGATTCCTCGATTATGTTGTACTGACAGCAATCGCCCTTCGGGCACAGATTATTCGTCAACCTTTGGTCGGTGGATAGCTTGTGAAAGTTAACTGGCCAAACAGCACGCTTCATTGCCTGTAAGTTGTTTATATCTTTTCTACTAGCTCTCCCATAATATAATGAAAGAGAATCCAAAATTATTAACGTCGATATGCAGCAGGATTTTGGGACATATTTTGTGTTTGAACATTGTGGATTACCTCGAAGAAAACGGTCTATTGATACATGGTCATCATGGATGTAGAAAACATCGTTCTTGTGAAACAATACTAGCTCTTTACACTCACTAATGTGTGGAATGCTATTAAGAGATTTAAAATTGAATCCGTATTTCTATATTTCCTAAAGGCTTCTGACACAGTACCACACAAGCAGCTTCTAGTGAAACTGCATGCTTATGGAAAATTGTCTCAGTAATGTGACTGGGTTCGTGATTTCCTGTCAGAGAGGCTACAGTTTGTAGTAATTGACGGAAAGTTATCGAGTAAAACAAAAGCGATTTCTGGGATTCGCCAAGGTAGTGTTACAGGTGCACTGTTACTCCTTACCTTTACAAATGATGTAGGAAACAATCTGAGCAGCCATATTAGATTGTTTACAGATGATGCTGCCGTTTGTCATCTAATAAACTCATCAGTAGATAAAAACAAATTGCAAAACGATTTAGACAAGATTTCTGACTGGCGCGAAAATTGACAGTTGACCCAAAATAATGAAAAGTGTGAGGTCATCTACATGAGTTCTAAAAGGAATCCGTTAAATTTCGGTTACACGATAAATCAATCAAATCTAAAAGCCCTAAATTAAACTAAATAACTAGGAATTACAATTACGAACAACTTAAATTGGTAGCGACACATAGAAAACGTTGTGGGGAAGGTAAATCAAAGAATGCGTTTTACTGGCAGAAGACTTAGAAAATGTAACAGATCTACTAAAGAGACTGCCTACACCACGCTTGTCCGTCCTCTTTTGGAGTATTGCTGCTTACGGATAGGACTGAAGGACTACATCGAGAAATTTGAAAGAAGAGCAGCAGATTTTGTATAATCACGAAATAGGGGAGAGAGTATCACTCACATGATTTAGGATTTGGGATGGACACCATTAAAACAAAGGTGTTTTTCATTACGGCGGAATCTTCTCACGAAATTCAAATCACCAACTTCCCCCTCCGAATGCGAAAATATTTTGTTGACGCCGACCAAATAGGTAGAAACGATCATCATAATAAAATAAGGGAAATCAGAGCTCGCACGCAAAGGTATAGGTGTTCGTTTTTTCCGCGCGCTGTTCGAGATTGGAATAATAAAAAATTATTGTGAAGGTGGTTCGATGAAGCCTCTGCCAGGCACTTAATTGTGATTTGCAGAGTATCCATGTAGATTTAGATGGAGATGAATCAGTTCCTTTAAGAGTCAGTCTGCCTTTTGCTACTTGTTGTTTTCCATCGTCAAGCGCTTCGTATTTCTCCTCATGTAGCAAATGACAGAGCCTACCACTTTCCAACTTTTCTATTGGAGTATGTATGGTTTATTATCTATTGCAACTTAGAAATAAGAAGAGTGCCAAACACCATTTCCCAAATGTCTGGAGGACACACGAGAACGCAGGATGTCCGTGACGTATCGTTATGCTGTCCCAGTCCCCTCAGTCACTACCAGCCGTGGCCTGAAGTCATACCCCATGGCTACCCACACGATGACGCCAAGAGCAGCACCGCTGTTCTTCTTCGAAACGTTGGAAGATGGGACCTCTCCCGGGGTCGTCGCCATACTCGCCGACGACGTACATCCGGGGTAGTGCAGAACGCTGACTCATCGCAGAACGCAATGCGACGCCATTCATCAGCAGTGCATGCTTCTCGACATAGCAGCACTCCAAACGCAGTCGTTTGTTTTATGGTGTTAATGGCAGACTACAGATGTGGTGGTAATTCTCTTGTCCGGCTGCTGGTAGTCTCGTGCCAATGATTTCATGGTATGTCACAGAATGTTGCAGGGAATCAATTACGTGCAGCGAATGGATTACGATGTGCTTAGTGCTCAGCACGACGTCCTCCCTTGCAGTGGTGAGACAAATCTTGGTGAGTGAGTCGACCTTCACGTTCGCATGCAGTCCAACGTCGGACCATTGTGACATCCGAATGCCCCTTTTTAAGGTTCTAAGTTTCTTCAACCAAAAGATACGGCCATTAATTCCCAATATTTTGATACCAGAAAACTCACTCATCAAAACCTATAAGGTGCTTCCCGTTGACTTAGAATTATGAAATTCGGAAGAACAAGCTTTCGCAGCATAAGTGAAGGAAAAAAATCCGAAAATTTCTAATTTGAATTCCTATCGCACGAAAAAATATCTTGCTGTCATTTTTTTTTAATCCGTGTGTCTCACTGTTGGCCTGTTAAATTCGTTTTTCTCTGGAACATTTCGGCCATGAAGTTCAAGTTTATGTTACGTACTAATGTCTATGAACCTTCGGCGGCGTAAAAATTGTAAGCTTCTAACTCAATGCAGTCAGAAGATAAGGCCGTTAATGTCACATATTTTGACACTCAAAAGCTCCTTAACAAAATCTACAGGATGTTTCCTATTGACACAGACTCGTGAAATTTGGCAAGAAGCAGTATTTCATAGTATAAATAAAGGAAAAAATCCGAAAATTGTTATTATGTAATTATATAACACGAAAAATTGTTTATTGTCACTATTTATCTTTCTGTCTGTTTAGCTGTCCGTCTGTGAAGACACTATTTCTCAGGAACGGACTGGCGTATCAAGCTGAAACTTATGCCACATACTAAAGTCAATGTTCCCTTGGCGGTGTAAAAAATTTAAGCTTCCAAGTCAATACAAACAAAAGATTCGGTCATTTATTTCAAGTATTTTGGTACTCGCAAACACTCTCATCAAAATCTACTTCCCGTTGAACTACTAGACTCATGAAATTCGACAAGAACCAATACAAGTAAAGTAAAATATCACAAACTTGTTAAATTGTAATTATATCGTGAAAAAGGTATCTTCTGCCATTTGAACATACATTGCATACGTCATCCATCAAAAGCGTAATAGTCGAACATTACTGCATTCAAGCATAAAATGTAAGTTGTAGCCATCTTTTAATTGTTGTTGTTGTTGTTGTTGTTGTGGTCTTCAGCCCTGAGATTGGTTTTATGCAGCTCTCCATGCTACTCTATCCTGTGCGAGCTTCTTCATCTCCCAGTACCTACTGCAACCTACATCCTTCTGAATCTGCTTAGTGTGTTCATCTCTTGGTCTCCCTCTGCGATTTTTACCCTCCATGCTTCCCTCCAATACTAAATTGGTGATCCCTTGATGCCTCAGAACATGCCCTACCAACCGGTCCCTTCTTCTAGTCAAGTTGTGCCACAAATTCCTCTTCTCCCCAATTCTATTCAATACCTCCTCATAAGTAATGTGATCTACCCATCTAATCTTCAGCATTCTTCTGCAGCACCACATTTCGAAAGCTTCTATTCTCTTCTTGTGTAAACTTTTTTTATCGTCCATGTTTCACTTCCATACATGGCCACACTTCATACAAAAGCTTTCAGAAACGACTTCCTGACACTTAAATCGATACTCGATGTAGACAAATTTCTCTTCTTCAGAAACGCTTTCCTTGCCGTTGCCAGTCTATATTTTATATCCTCTCTACATCGACCATAATCAGTTATTTTGCTCCCCAAATAGCATACCTCCTTTACTACTTGAAGTATCTCATTCCCTAATCTAATTCCCTCAACATAACCCGAGTTAGCTCGACTACATTCCATCATCCTCGTTTTGCTTTTGTTGATGTTCATCTTATATCCTCCTTTCAAGATACTGTCCATTCCGTTCAACTGCTCTTCCAAGTACTTTGCTGTCTCTGACAGAATTACAATGTCATCGGCGAACCTCAAAGTTTTTATTTCTTCTCCCTGGATTTTAATACCCACTCCGAATTTTTCTTTTGTTTCCTGTCATGGCGGCTGCAGTGTAACACGTGTTAAGTTCGGCTCGCGAAATTTAGTTGAATTCGAAGGTGTTCTCGCAGGTGGTGTTGCCTAGTACAAGTGGAAATCGTGAAAACAACAGTGTTCTGTGCAGTAGTGCTATTTTTTTTCTGTGCTCCGCCAATATCTTCCAGAAAATGGTAAAAAGAAGAGTGAACAGCAGCGCGTCCAGCAGCGGAGAAGCAGCAGGTGCGGCGGGCCCGCTCTTGGCGGAAGGTGCGGCTGCGGCTCCCGGTATAGCGGAGCTGGTCCGCTCTGAGGTAAACGCTGCGCTTCGCGATAAAAACAATCTCGATCTGATAGCAGGCACTATATCAGATACTGTAACGGCAGCAGTATTGGCCAAAATGCGTGAAACTGTTGAGGCCAATACTGCCGAAATTACAACACTAAAAGAGTCTGTGTCTGAATACGAGAAAAAGGCACGAGAGTTGGAAGTGAAACTATCTGCTGCAACTGAGGAACTAGAACAGTACCAAAGGCGAAATAGTCTACGACTGTTTGGAGTAGTAGAAAACAAGGAAGAAGACACGGACAACCTGCTTATACAGGTTGCGCGTGAAAAATTGGGCGTTGAAGTGACCAAGGCAGACATTGACAGGAGCCATCGGGTGGGACGAAAACTACCAGGTGCCACCAAACCTCGTCCAATAATAATTAAATTTGTCTCGTACCGAAAAAGGGCCGAGATCTTTACCCAGAAGAAGAAGTTAGCGAGGACAGGGCTTACAATAAGGGAAGATCTGACACACGAACGGCTAAAGATTTTAAACAGTGCCATATCCCATTTCGGTCTTCAGAATGTGTGGACTCAGGATGGCAGAGTAATCATTAAGACAACAGCTGGAAAGAAGACAGTCACAAACATGACAGAACTGAATAGTATTAAGTGAAGCTACTCGAGCCAAAAGTGCAAACTTAACACCATTTGCAATTGCAACAGCCCCAATACTCAGATATAGTCTTGTAATTTTATTAATTTTTTAATTATACCCATATTTGTACCTTCAACTAATTGTTTTTGTAACTGTATTAACTTTTCACTATTTTTTTGTGTCTGTAGCTCTAACCATTACTTAATTTTAGTTACTGCTAATACTTTTTTCATTTTCTCAGTTTATTCTCTTCCGTTCTGAAATAGTTCAATTGCAATTATTAGTCTCTCCTTTAGTTCATTAATCACCCATCTCTTCGGTTTAAATTGTTCATAACAAAAATCACTATCAGTATCACTTTAGCAAATTTCAATCTAATTGTAGCTTCCTACGATAATCACTAACAGTATCACTTTAGTAAATTTCAATTTAATTCTAGCTTCCTACGATAATCTATTAATTATTAAGCTTACTTCTCTCTGCTGGCAGCATCGGCCTCTTAAATCACTCCCTTCTCCCTTATTTCCACCCTAAGCTGTTTCAAATACGCTAATTACATTTCTCCTCTTACGACAGAGGATACACAGTGACACACAGCCGTCACTATTTTGGTCATATTCTCCTTGCACCGAATACCACTAATCCATTTTCTACACTCCCGCAACCTCAGGAAATCTTTAGCAGTCGCCTTTCTTTCGGCACTCGCGGTGTCACAAACAGGGCGTGCAAAATCTCGGACACCCCTGTGTTATGTCACTTGGCGGAAGCAGCGGCCAGTGCCCCTCGCGGCAGGTAGTGCCTAACAAAGGGACAAACCAGTCTGCCACAATACTCCAGGCTGCTCAGCGGAACGCGTCAGAGCTTTTAGCAGCTCACTGCAACATCCAGTCTTTACCTGCGCATTACGAAGAACTTAGCCTCCTCTTCAACCAACTAAACTACCACGTAATCCTCTTATCCGAAACGTGGTTGAAACCACACATATCCTCTGCATCTCTTCATCTCCCAGGGTACACATTTCTTAGGGCAGACAGATCAAAAAAGCGAGGTGGCGGGGTCGCCGCGTATATACGAACAGATCTCAAAGCGAAAGTCTTATGTACGTCAAATCCTGCTGAGAAAAAGAGGCCGAATTCATGTTCATTGAAATAAATATACAAAGTCGGAAATTCTTGACTGGCGTCGTGTACAAGCCGCCAAAAATAAGCTCAATGAGTTCCTTCCAGTCGGAATTACATCCACTTCAGTGTCAATACGAACATGTCATCGTAATGGGTGACTTGAACATAGACCTGCTAAGAGACACTCCCTCCGCAATAAACCTAAGAAGACTGTTTAGTTGCAACAGCATGAACATTCTTCCATTACAACCTACACACCATACGGCGCACAGTCATACTCTTATAGACGTAATCGCAACGAAACAGACTGACAAAGTAAGAGATGTTGGTCAAACATCGGCCCCTGGCCTCTCAGCACATGATGTAATATTCCTGGCCTACTCTGTGCAGCCCCCAAGGATCAAATCGCGTTACATAACTTGTAGGAACATGAAACGTATTGACCTTGACGCTCTAACAGCCGATTGCTCAGAAATCTCATGGCATCAAATAATCAGAAAACCCACAATCGACGGCAAAATTAATGAACTTGGTGATAAACTCACTGCCCTCTATGAGAAACATGCACCTGTGCGCACAATCCGTGTAAGAAAATCTCCTGCTCCATGGCTGACAGCTGAATTACGTCAAATGATGACTAATAGGGATGCTGCCCACAGGCGTTTCAAGGCAGATCCGAAACCCGAGCGTTTCGAAGAATATAGAAAGCTACGGAACAGAGTGAAACAATGCATTCGCAATGCTAAAATCAGGCACGCTCGCTCCCTTGCATGCAGCGATCTGACGCCCACGACTCTATGGAAGAATCTCCGTAGCTTGGGGGTCGGAAAGGCAAAATCGGAAACTACTTTTCATGTGTCAGCTAACGAATTAAATGAATTCTTCTCTGCACCTCTGAATACCAGCACAGCTGATAATTACCGTCCACAAGAATCCCCAAACAGGATAACTAACAACGATACCTTCCATCTAAAACATGTAACAACAAATACGGCAAGAAAAGCAATAATGAGAATTTCTTCTGATGCAATAGGCAACGACAGTATCGGTATAACCATGATTAAGAATGTTGCCGATATCTTAGTACCTGTCTTAACTGACATATTTAATTTTTCCCTCGTGAACGGAATATATCCCACTGCATGGAAAAGAAGCCTAATTCGACCCATCCCTAAGATCGAAAACCCGCAACTTCCTAGTGATTACCGACCAATTAGCATACTGCCTGCTGTTTCCAAAGCACTTGAATATATTGTTCATGACCAAATCACTGAACACTTGCATGAATTCAGCCTATATGACAAATTTCAATCCGGTTTCCGTAAACATCACAGCACAAACACTGCTCTAATTAAAGTAACTGATGACCTGAAATATTCCATCGACAATCGAAAGGCAACGATATTGACGCTACTGGACTTCAGCAAAGCTTTTGACACTGTTAACTTTGACATATTGCTCAGAAAAATGCAACAGCTTAATTTCTCTGATAGTGCAATGAGATGGTTTGAAAGCTACTTATAAGACAGACAGCAATGTGTTGTCTGCGTAAATGAAAAATCTTCCTGGAAACATGTTTCCTCGGGAGTGCCACAAGGATCAGTCTTAGGACCACTTTTGTTTTCTTTATGTGTTAACGATATTTCGTCGGTTCTGTCCTCCTGTAAATATCATTTCTATGCCGACGACCTCCAGTTCTACCTAAGCGTCAGACCTGAAGATGTAAACACTGCAATCGCTCAGATGAATGATGATCTGTCTTCAGTAGTGACATGGGCGAAAAACCTGGGGCTTAAACTAAATGCAAAAAAGACGCAAGTAATCTTAATAGCCCATCAGAAATTAATAAGTTCAGATTTCCGCGAACGGCTACCTCCTATTCTGCTCGACGGTACTCCAATACCATATCAGAAAACAGTGAAGAACTTGGGTGTAACTTTGGATGAGCATCTCAACTGGGCGGAGAATACAGTTGCAGTGTGCCGAAAGACGTCTGCTTGTCTCTATGCTCTCAAAAACTTTCGGAACATATTTCCACAGGACTTGAAACGCCAGCTCGTGCAAGCACTCGTTCTACCGAACCTCCACTATTGTGATGTGATTCAACAAGGCATGAGTAGTGAAAACAAAAGACGGCTAGAGCTAACCATGAATGCCTGTGTGCGTTACACCTGCAACATTCGCCGATATGATCATGTTAGTGCTTCATACTCCGAGCTAGGGTGGCTGCGGCCGGACAAATTGCGTGACTACCACACTCTATGTCTACTCCACCGACTCCTCGTCGCGCAAGCACCCCAGTACCTTGCTTCAGAGATTAAAAACCTGTCATGTCATCATAATACAAACACGAGGTCACTCTTATTTGGTATCCTAACTGTGCCCACTCACAAAACAAAAACTTTTGCAAACTCCTTCTCAGTTGCCGCTGCCCGCCTCTGGAACAAACTGCCCCTTACCTTGCGCAAAATTCGATCTCCTGCTGCTTTTAAGAAGAAGTTGAAGCATTTCCTACTATCATCCTCACAAAGTTCTCCACAAAATTAATGTACAAGGACAATCCCCTCATCTGTCAAATAGCAAAGCTAGCGTCTCCTATCTTGCTCCTGAGATGCCTTCCTCTTCATCTATCTCTATTAGCCACGCAATCTTCTTTTCCTTTATATTTCCTTAATTATGTTTCATCATGTCTCTATTCCTCTCCTCCCTTTACCATGAGTCTCCCTCATACTCCCTGCTGCCAGCACTCCTATCTAAAATCTGTCTCTTCAATAATGTCTAATTATAACAGTACTTGTGACCTAAGAATATAAACTCTATATGTATGTATTTTTTCAGGTGTACCTTTCAAATTGTTTATTTCACTTTTTGTATTAGATGTAGTTTAACATGCCTACTAAAACATATGAATGTAAAATAAGTAGAATGCCTGGTTAGATGTAAGAGAGGGCCTGATGGCCCTAATCTTGCCAGGTTAAATAAATCAATAAATAAAAATAAAAAAAATTACTGCTTGCTCAATATACAGATTGAATAACATCGGGGATAGGCTACAACCCTGCCTCACTCCCTTCCCAACCACTGCTTCCCTTTCATACCCCTCGACCCTTAAAACTGCCATCTGGTTTCTGTACAAATTGTAAATAGCCTTTCGCTCCCTGTGTTTTACCCAAGCCACCTTTAGAATTTGAAAGAGAGTATTCCAGTCACCATTGTCAAAAGCTTTCTCTAAGTCTACAATTTCTGGAAACGTAGGTTTGCCTTTCCTTAATCTACACTCCTGGAAATTGAAATAAGAACACCGTGAATTCATTGTCCCAGGAAGGGGAAACTTTATTGACACATTCCTGGGGTCAGATACATCACATGATCACACTGACAGAACCACAGGCACATAGACACAGGCAACAGAGCATGCACAATGTCGGCACTAGTACAGTGTATATCCACCTTTCGCAGCAATGCAGGCTGCTATTCTCCCATGGAGACGATCGTAGAGATGCTGGATGTAGTCCTGTGGAACGGCTTGCCATGCCATTTCCACCTGGCGCCTCAGTTGGACCAGCGTTCGTGCTGGACGTGCAGACCGCGTGAGACGACGCTTCATCCAGTCCCAAACATGCTCAATGGGGGACAGATCCAGAGATCTTGCTGGCCAGGGTAGTTGACTTACACCTTTTAGAGCACGTTGGGTGGCACGGGATACATGCGGACGTGCATTGTCCTGTTGGAACAGCAAGTTCCCTTTCCGGTCTAGGAATGATAGAACGATGGGTTCGATGACGGTTTGGATGTACCGTGCACTATTCAGTGTCCCCTCGACGATCACCAGTGGTGTACGGCCAGTGTAGGAGATCGCTCCCCACACCATGATGCCGGGTGTTGGCCCTGTGCGCCTCGGTCGTATGCAGTCCTGATTGTGGCGCTCACCTGCACGGCGCCAAACACGCATACGACCATCATTGGCACCAAGGCAGAAGCGACTCTCATCGCTGAAGACGACACGTCTCGATTCGTCCCTCCATTCACGCCTGTCGCGACACCACTGGAGGCGGGCTGCACGATGTTGGGGCGTGAGCGGAAGACGGCCTAACGGTGTGCGGGACCGTAGCCCAGCTTCATGGAGACGGTTGCGAATGGTCCTCGCCGATACCCCAGGAGCAACAGTGTCCCTAATTTGCTGGGAAGTGGCGGTGCGGTCCCCTACGGCACTGCGTAGGATCCTACGGTCTTGGCGTGCATCCGTGCGTCGCTGCGGTCCGGTCCCAGCAAGATCTCCGGATCTGTCCCCCATTGAGCATGTTTGGGACTGGATGAAGCGTCGTCTCACGCGGTCTGCACGTCCAGCACGAACGCTGGTCCAACTGAGGCGCCAGGTGGAAATGGCATGGCAAGCCGTTCCACAGGACTACATCCAGCATCTCTACGATCGTCTCCATGGGAGAATAGCAGCCTGCATTGCTGCGAAAGGTGGATATACACTGTACTAGTGCCGACATTGTGCATGCTCTGTTGCCTGTGTCTATGTGCCTGTGGTTCTGTCAGTGTGATCATGTGATGTATCTGACCCCAGGAATGTGTCAATAAAGTTTCCCCTTCCTGGGACAATGAATTCACGGTGTTCTTATTTCAATTTCCAGGAGTGTAGATAAGGAACAGCAAAGGGCCTATAACACTACCTTGGGGAACGCCTGAAGTCACTTCTGTTCTACTCAATGACTTTCCGTCAATTACTACGAACTGTGACCTCTCTGACAGGAAGTCACAGATCCATTCATATAAATGAGACGATATTCCATAAGCACGCAATTTCACTACGAGCCGCTTGTGTGGTACAGTGTCAAAAGCCTTCCGGTAATCCAGAAGTACGGAATCGATCTGAAATCCCTTGTCAATAGCACTCAGCACTTCATGTGAATAAAGAGCTAGTTGTGTTTCACAAGAACGATGTTTTCTAAACCCATGTTGACTGTGTGTCAATAGACCGTTTTCTTCAAGGTAATTCATAATGTTCGAACACAATATACGTTCCAAAATCCTGCTGCATATTGACGTTAACGTATGGGCCTATAATCTAGTGGATTACCCCTACTACCTTTCTTGAATATTGGTGTGACCTGTGCAACTTTCCAGTCTTTGGGTACGGATCTTTCATCGAGCGAACGGTTGTAAATGATAAGTATGGAGCTAATGCATCAGCATACTCCGAAAGGAACCTAGTTGGTATACAGTCTGGACCAGAACACTTGCTTTTATTTAGTGATTTAAGTTGCTTCACTACTCCGAGGATATTTACTTCTACGCTACTCATGTTGGCAGCTGTTCTCGATTCGAATTCTGGAATATTTACTTCGTCTTCTTTTGTGAAGGCATTTCGGAAGGGTGTGTTTAGTAACTCTGCTTTGGCAGCACTGTCTTCGGTAGTATCTCCATTGCTATCGTGCAGAGAAGGCATTGATCGTTTCTTGCCGCTAACGTACTTCACATCGACCAGAATCTCTTTGGATTTTCTGCCAGGTTTCGAGACAAAGTTTCGTTGTGGAAACTGTTATAATCGTCTCGCATTGAATTCTGCGCTAAATTTCGAGCTTCTGTAAAAGACCGCCAATCTTGGGGATTTTGCGTCTGTTTAAATTTGGAATATTTGTTTCGTTGTTTCTGCAACAGTTTTCTAACCCGTTTTGTGTACCAAGGAGGATCAGCTCCATCGTTTGTTAATTTATTTGGTATAAATCTCTCAATTGCTGCCGATACTATTTCTTTGAATTCAAGCGACATCTGGTCTACGCATATATTATTAATTTGGAATGAGTGGAGATTGTCTCTCAGGAAAGCGCCAAGTGAATTTTTATCTGTTTTTTTGAATAGGTGTATTTTTCGCTTATTTTTCGAGGATTTGGGGATTACAATATTCAATCTCGGTACGACAGCCCTGTGTTCACTAATACCTGGATCAGTTTTGATGCTCGTTATTAACTCAGGATTATTTGTTGCTAAGAGGTCAATTGTGTTTTCCCAACCGTTTACTATACGCGTGGGCTCATGAACTAATTGCTCGAAATTATTTTCAGAGAATGCCTTTAGCACAATTTCGGATGATATTTTATGTGTACCTCCGGAATTAAACATGCATTTTCGCCAAGATATCGAGGGTAAATTAAAGTCACCAATAACTATCATCGTATGAGTAGGGTACGTGTTTGAAATCAAACTCATGTTTCCTTTGAACCTTTCAGCACTGTATCATCTGAATTGGGAGGTCGGTAAAAGGATCCAATTATTATTTTATTCCGGTTGCCAACAATGACCTCTGCCCATACTAACTCACAGGAAGTATCTACTTCAATTTCGGGACAAGTTAAACTACTTCTGACAGCAACGAACACGCCACTGCCAACCGTGTTTAGCCTATCCTTTTGGAACACCGCTAGGTTCTCCGCAAAAATTTCGGCTGAGCTTATATCCTGCTTCAGCCAGCTTTCAGTGCCTATAACTATTTGAGCATCAGTGCTTTCTATTAGCGCTTAGAGCTCTGGTACTTTCCCAACACAGCTACGACAATTTACAACTGTTATACCAATGGTTCCTTTATCTACGTTTTTCCTGTGTTCAGCCTGCACCCTTTGTGACCGAAGCCCTTCTTGTGTTTTCCCGAGACCCCCTAAACTAAAAAACCTCCCAGTCCACGCCACACAGCCCCTGCTACCCGTGTAGCCGCCTTCCGCGTATAGTGACATCTGACCTATTCAGCGGAGCCCGAAACCCAACCACCCTTTGGCGCAAGTCGAGGAATCTGCAGCCTACACTGTCGGAGAACCGTCTGAGCCTCCGATTCAGACCCTCTACTCGGCTCTGTACCAAAGGTCCGCAATCGGTTCTGTCAACTATGCTGCAAATGGCCAGCTCTGCTTTCATCTTGCAAGCAAGATTGGCAGCCTTTACCACTTCTGTTAGTCGCTCGAAACCAGAGAGAATCTCTTCTCATCCAAAGTGACACACATTATTGGTATCGACGTGAGCCAGCACCTGCAGCTGGCTGGACCTTGTGCTCTTCATGGCATCCGGGAGGACCCTTTCCACATCTGGAATGACTCCACCCGGTATGCACATGGAGGGTGAGTAATTACTGCAGAGATTTTGATACGGTCTTCGAATTCCTGGGATCGGTATCTTGTCAGGCAAAAATGGTTGAAATTTTCTATTCCAGGATGAATGAGCTATGTATGCGCGTATACATTAAGTTTGTTCAAGTGATTTTGAAATAACTTGTGGGAATGCACCCAAAAACTAAGTTTGTTCAATTAATGTTCAAATAGCTTACGGGACTGCAGTCGGGTGACGCAGTCGGCAACGGAACCATCAGTGCGTGAGCCACGTATGTGTTTATTAAACCGGGGACCTAGAAACGACGGAGAGGCTTCGTCCGCCGTAGCCCACAGTGGTGCACAACCCCACAACAGGCCACAGCTGAACACCCATCTCAACCCCGCTCAACACCGAACCCAGGGTTATTGTGCAGTTTGACCCCCAGTGGACCCCCCCCCCATCCCACCCCTTGGAAATGTCTCATACCAGACGAGTGTAAGCCCAAATGTTTTAGTGGTAGAGTAATGATGTGTACGCTTATGTGGAAACTGTTTGCGTAGCAATCGCCGACATAGTGTAACTGAGGCAGAATAAGGGGAACCAGCCCGCATTCGCCGAGGTAGATGGAAAACCGCCTTAAAAACCATCAACAGGCTGGCCGGCGCAACGGACCTCGACACTAATTCGGCGGGCGGATTCGTGCCAGGGACCGGCACGCCTTCCCGCTCGGGAAGCAGTGCGTTACACCGCGGGGCTAGCCGGGCGGGCGCGTGAGCCATACTCGCACTTGACCAATTCTTAAGTTTTATTTTATGACAACTGAACAGGAACGGGCGAATGCAATAAACGAAAGGAACTACAACTGAACGATGAAAGGTAGAGCTGAAATGAGAGACGACTTTTTACCCAAAAAATAACAAGAGCGAAGGGAGGGGGGGGGGGAAGTGTGGGGGGGGGGGGGGGGGGGGGAGCGAGGACCGGCGGGATCGAACTAGGAGCAAGGTGGGAAATGACATCGACCTGAACGGAACGGTGAACGACGGTTCCTTAGCATTCGTTTCTCGTTCCTTCCATTCAGTTTAGTGGACCGTTACTTTGGACCCACACCGCCGCAAAAGACCCACCCTTGCCTCGCCGTCAGCCCAGATGTGCCCAGGTCGATGATACGCGTGGAGTGTTGGACCATAGGAAGGGAGGCGGATCGCGGCCGCCGTGCATTCGGGGCGGGTCTCGTGCGGCGTGCTGCGTGCTCCGGCTATCGCCGTGGCTGAGGCGGCGTGAGTCTGCGCTGCTATTACAAGTCCCTGGGGCGTACGCGCTCGATACAGTGCGCTTCCAGAATTAGACGGAGCGGCTGCTCTCCTCTCCTCGCCTTTCTTCTCCTCCTGTGGCGCCGGTGAACGAAGGCACCGCGGATACTGGGGCGTTACCCGAGACACTCGGCCTTAAGAACCGGGAAAACAGTTAAGTGTCACCAGCACAACTTATAACTGTAAATAACACCAAAAAAAAACCACTCATCATCGTCATCGCTCACTGCCTATCTGTCAAGGAAATAATTATTTATTTCGTTTTGACGACTGCCACAGTTTCACCAGCTGTGATCTGAGTTCACATTTCTGTACAGGTTGATTTTGCTAGAAGGCGACAAACCACTGGAACGATCCCAGAAAGAATAAGGAGCAAGAAAGGTAATACGGACATATGATCGGAAAATCATGAGAGGGAAGTATAATCACTTGAAGGTGCAGATACAGATTCTTTGACAGTGCAGGTTTCATTGCTTGAAAGCACAGGCAAGTTGGAATGTTTGACTTTCGCATCACCAGCAGGGGAGGCAGCGTCGCCTGCACAAAGTGCAGATAGACCTCGCTGTGGAAGGTTGACTGGACCCACAAGACGGTGACAAATAATCCCCACCCACATACTGAGGCTGAACTATGAACCAATTCAGCTGCTTCCAGGGTTTAATTAACCCACAAAATGATACACAGTCTGACACAAATTAAAAAGCACCATCATGTTTATCGAAAGCAGCTACAGAGTGGTGCAAAAATTTTTTGTCTACTACGACGGAATAAGTGGTGATATAATCTTGTTGTAATATTTATGCTTTAGCGGGCAACCGGCAGCACTGAGTGTGTACAGCCTTGAACTGAATTCTGTGATGAGTTTCTGAAGAACATCATTTTCGGCTGCACGAATCTCCCTGGAAATTGCAGTACTAAGATCTTGGAGTGTTGCAGAAACATCTGTGAAGTCTCTGCCCTTTAGATAACCCCACAACAATCACACGGGTTGAAATTGTGACTATAAGAGCGCCGTTCCATATCATGTCAAATGAGTGCTTAAGGTGTCCATGGAGACAATCCTGTGTCTGAATGTCACCTGAAAAAAAAAAAAAAAAAAAAAAAACAGTAGATTGCAGCACGGTATGGACGAGCTCCATCCTGCATGAACCAGCAGTTTTAAAGAATTCCGCGGCGTCGTGCAGCCAGTACAAATTCGTGTTCATCGACTTGTCTGTATTTGTCTTCTGTGACTTGTTCGTCAGTAAAAATGGGCCCGTGGACGTCCAACTATTTAGCGCCTAGCGGTAGTTTCACTGTCCTTCTACCTCTTTCCGTAGATGCTCACGACTGTAGGACGTGAACATTCGACCACTTCCGCCGCTTTCGAGATACGACACAGACTCTGCTTAATAATAATCTGTCCTTTGTCATAATCGCTTATTTCAATGGATTTCCCCATTCGCAGCCCATATCTTCGGTAGGGTAATCCATCGTCCGTGTCTGATTCGCTTGTATACTTATGTTACCGCGTCACGTGCCTCGCGATCAGTGCATATTACGCTACAGGCACTACAGTACGAAAACGAATAAAGCAGTTGTAAGAAGGTGTTATTGTTTTAAATAATCGGAGGAACTATGTAATTGTGAATACGAAAGAGGTCTCAGAGAACCAATAAAACCCATTAAAACCCAAACTCAATTTTACCCACCGTTTTCTTTTAAACAAGGGTTTCTCTCAATCCTGTATTGTTCGCTACCAGTGTACCATGGGAATTCCCCGAAGCCCACAGGTGCGTGTTGTGAAGGCTGACAGTACCGCCCCTCGTAGAGGTAACTTCATCTGTGAATAGGATGAATGACAGAAATTCCAGCGCCGTGGTGGCCTGCGCGACAAACCAGCGACATAATTGTCCGCTGCGGAGGCAAATTCGTGATATGAATAATGGCAGTTGTGGCTCGAAAATGGCTCTGAGGACTATGGGACTTAACATCCATGGTCATCAGTCCCCTAGAACTTAGAACTACTTAAACCTAACTAACCTAACGACACCACACAACACCCAGTCATCACGAGGCAGAGAAAATCCCTGACCCCGCCGGGAATCGAACCCGGGAACCCGGGCGCGGGAAGCGAGAACGCTACCGCACGACCACGAGCTGCGGACAATGGCAGTTGTGAATAATGTTCTACACAGTCGTCTGGCCTACTCCATGCCAGTGAGCCACTTGTCTGTTGCTAGCATTTTCTGACAGGGAAGAGGATTACACTGAGGTGACAAAAGTCACGGGATAGCTATATGAACATATACAGATATGCCGATGGCCGTAGTATCGCGTACACACGATATGTTAGGGCAGTGCATTGGCGGAGCTGTCATTTGTGCGCAGGTGATTTACGTGGTTAAGGCCGCACGATGGGAATTAACAGACTTTGAATGCGTGATGGTATTTGAGTTAGACGCATAGAACATCCCATTTCGGAACTCGTTAGAGAATTCGGTATTACTAGACCCACAGCGTCAAGAAAGTTCCGAGAATATCAAGTTCCAGGAATTATCTCTCACCACAGGGAGCACTGGCATTTGCATAGAGTTGTCAGTGCTAACAGACAAGCAACACTGCATGAAAAACCCGAAGAAGTGAATGTGGGACGTACGGCGAACGTATCCGTTAGGACTGTGAGATGACATTTGGCGTTAATTGGCTATGGCAGGAGACAAGTGCCTTTGCTAGTAGAACAACATCGCCAGCAGCGCCTCTCCTGGGCTCGTGACATATCGGTTGGATCCTAGACGACTGGAAAATCGTGGCTTAGTGAGATGAGTCCCGATTTCATTTGGTAGGAGCTGACAGTGGGGCTCGAGTGTGGCGCAGACCTCACTAAGTCATGGATCCAGGTTGCCAACAAGGCACTGTGAAGCTGGTGGTGGCTCTGTAATGGGGTGGATTGGGCCTTCTAGTCCAAGTGAACCGATCATTGGCTGGTAATTGTTATGTTCGATTACTTGGAGATCATTCATGGACTTCATGTTCCCAACAACGATGGAATTTTTATGACGACGATGCGCCATGTGAACGGCGTACATTTGTTCGCGATGAGTTTGAAGAACATTCTGGACGATTCGAACGAAAGATTTGGCCACCCAGGTCACCCGATGTGATTCCAATCGATCATTTATGGGACATAATTGACAGGTTAGTTCGTGTACAAACTCTTGCACCGGCAACACTTATGCATTATGGACAGCTGTAGAGGAAGCATGGCTCAATATTTCTGCAGGTGACTTCCATCGAGTTGTTGAGCCCCTGCCACGTCGAGTTGCTGCACTACTCTGGGCAGGAGGAGGTCCGACACGATATTAGGAGGTATTCCATGACTTTTGTCACTTTAGTATATTTACTTTTCTTTCACCTTTCGCTTCCAAAACGTTTACTCCCTCTAGTGTGGGGTGTGCTTTTTCAGGATTTGGCAAATTTATTTTTATTTACCTTTGTGGCTGGCCTCACGCCACAGGCGTCAAGGTAAACTAAGGGAGGGAACTCCTGAGCACCATCTTTCTGTGAATCGTGTAAACCTTGTTGCGTGTATCATCGTTTTGCAACTGGTTGTGTGTCGTATTTTCGAAGACGGAACTTTTGGACCAGCCCTGCATTTGCCTAAACGAGTGTGGGAAACCGTCTAAAAACTACATCCAGCCTGGCCAGTGTACGATTGTTAATCCGCTGCACACATTCGATCTGGGTCCGACTAACCTCGTTTTCTCGCAGTCTGGGGCGATGGGCTTTGCGCCGTACGGGCAGGTCCACTGTATCGGGTGATTAAAAACGAAAGAACACGTTTCATTCGTTTATTAGAGACAAACTGTGAAAGATAGAAACATATTGCGCATGTCACTGGATAGAAGAAGGTTCGATGTTTTCACAGAGCTGCGCTTTGTTTGTAGCAACATGGCGACTTCACCACGAGAGAAATCATTTTGTGTGTCGGAATTCGCGCGAAGTCAATCCATTGTTCAAGTGCACCGTGCATTCCGCAGTCGATTTAACAAGAAGCCACCTCTGTACAAACAGATTTATGACTGGCAAACAAAATTCTTGGAACTTAGCTGCATATGGAAGAGCACTGGTCGGCCATACACGTCTGATGAAAATGTCGGGTATGTTCGTGATGTGTCCACACGGAGTCCTCGAAGTCCACAAATCAGACGGAGCAGGAACTTCAGCTTCCTCAAACAGCGATTTCAAAAATGGTTCAAATGGCTCTGAGCACTATGGGACTTAACATCTGAGGTCATCAGTCCCCTAGAACTTAGAACTACTTAAACCTAACTAACCTAAGGACATCACACACATCCATGCCCGAGGCAGGATTCGAACCTGCGATCGTAGCGGTCGCGCGGTTCCAGATTGTAGCGCCTAGAACGGCTCGGCCACTCCGGCCGGCTATCGAGTGCAACTCAGCTCGGACGACAGGTAACGGCAAGTCATTTATGCTACTTTAACTCAATTGCTAGTGTTCATCAATATTAGTAGTGCCTGGTGAGTGATGGCGACCCAGATCTCGGCAACCCATGGCCAGAGCAACAGCTGAATAATCTCTTTAGCGAGGTAGATGGGAACTAGAGATAAAACAAATAGCTGTTTGGCCGGATAGAGTACATAGGACGTCCGGTCATCCTATAAGCCGGATAGCCGATGTCCAGCGGCGTCCTAACGTGTGGGTCTGATAAGGAGCCCCTTGACTGCGAGGTCGCTTTAGTAAGGCTCATTTGAAAGTGGTGCGTAAACAGTTATGACAGGAAATATATTAGCTAATAATGACTCACCATGTGCATCATGAGGACGACACAAAATGTGTGTCCGTGAGGTGCAGACATCGCCATTCTATCTTACACTTCAAAAAACGGGTATCGTCGACAGTGGTTCAAAAAAATGGTTCAAATGGCTCTGAGCACTATGGGACTCAACTGCTGTGGTCATAAGTCCCCTAGAACTTAGAACTACTTAAACCTAACTAACCTAAGGACAGCACACAACACCCAGCCATCACGAGGCAGAGAAAATCCCTGACCCCGCCGGGAATCGAACCCGGGAACCCGGGCGTGGGAAGCGAGAACGCTACCGCACGACCACGAGATGCGGGCTCGTCGACAGTGAAGAAATGTTCAAAACAGACCATTAATTTGCACCATAAGCACTGAATAAAAAATGACACGCCACGGTAATCACAAAGGCTCGTATAAGCAAGATCGAAAGGAAACTCCTTGGGAGTTAAAAAACCGTGAAGGACGTTCAGCCAGATATCCACTCTTAAAGAAAGCATACAGAATCATATTGGTGTAAAGGAGTGATGAGAACTGATGGAATGTGATGACACGTAACCGAATGCGAAACAGGCTGTCGTGGAGCTAATCGTAAAACGAGCTATGCCTTAAGGCGTAGCTGCAGACAGCGCGGTAATATGTTTCATAGGCGCGGAGGAAACAAACATCCAGTTGCTGAATTTGTCCAATGGTTCCAGGGGATATAAACTGTAATGTCAAATACGTTTCCTGAGGGATAATTTACTCTAAAAGAGTATGATTTTTATACACAGACCAGGAATCAAGCAAATGAGACTGTTTTGACCAGCTATTGGCCAAAAGCAGTGTTCATACCGTAGTTGTAGTTCTCTTGCTCCCATTTCCCCTCTCTTGCTTCTGCGATCTAAATATTCCCTACTGCCCTTGCAAGATCACGTAAACGAGAAAGAATCGTAGAAGGCAGGGCACGCACAGCTTCTCGCAGCACAATAAATAACTTTCCAGCCAATTTACTGTCCGAATTAACTATTGAAATAATTATATACGAATGCGTTAAGGTTTTGGTGTTAGTTGACCTTCATAAAACTCTCTTCGTACCACTAATTTCCAGGATTCCTTTCATACGGATTTCCTCTTCAAATCCTGATTGTTCGGAGTTAAAAACAAAGTCCTTACTGAACGATGAGACAATTTTTTTTATGTCATCTACAAGTTTTCAGGCGGATTCCGCAGTTTTCTGTGCTTTGCCAAGATGACATTTTGTTTGAAATTTCATCTTACGTCCTCCAGTTCTGTAGCACTATTTCCTTTGAAATCACTGTGTCTGTGTCACACGCAATTTGATGTGCATAACGTAGTAGGTCACTGTCAAGCGCATCCCATAAATTGTATGGAGTATCCTTGAAGCGCTCGAACATCAATTTATGTAAATCGATCGATATCTTGCCAGTATCAGTGTCATAACACCCAAAAATTGTCGAGATTTTCTATTCCCAGAATGGATTATCTTACGGTATGTTTAGAAGTTTTCTGTGGACGGCGATCTGGCTGCTAAAAGAGCTCGTTAGTTGTATCTAGTACCAACAAATTATGGCCACTTCCGCTGCAGTATGCAAGTTTAGGAGAAGTTAGATAGGGCGTTGCAGTACGCTTGATACGCAGAGCATGTACACTAATGGCACTCCCAGTGACTGCCTCCTGTAATCTTGGCGAGCAGCGGCGCTTAGCGTCGCCTTGGGCATCAGGGTGATTAAAGGGAAAGCGGTTTCGGTGTGCTCTTGAAAAGACTCAGCATCGCAAGTTATACCCCTGAGAAATCCGTTTCACAATTCCTTTACGGTCCTCCGGAAATACCGCGCAAACCTATATTAATAATATTGGCCCTAGAATAGAGCCTGTTGATTCAGTAGTAATATCGGCCCTAGATTCGAACCTGTTGATGAAGGTCTTTATAGAATCGCGTGGTCTGTAATGTTGACTCGTGCTTAGTCTCATTCGATGGAAAAGCATTTTATTTAAGTATCTCTGGTTACGCCAGTATTCTTCGTAAGCACTGACAAGCGTTCGAGGGACATTATTACGAAAGTGACAAATTCGGATGTTTTAAATGAGTTGTGATGTGCTGAGACGGGACTAATGATTTTCGTTTTGACATCTAGTCCTAGTGTAAGTGTTTTCCCTCCTGCCTGTGGTCTTTTATGTGATACGTGTAACTGAATGAGAATGGTGAGTGCATGCTGCACGTTTGGAATGTGTTTGGTCTCTACTGCGGATAATAAAAGTAATCGTACCTCAGAAACGGTGTTCCACTTGCTGATCAACGAAATATGAATTATCAGGCAGCCAAAACATGCTCTTGAAAGAGCTAGAATATTGCTCAAACTGTAATTTAATTTTCACACATGAACAAAAATGATCAAAGATGAGTAACGATGCGTAAAACGTTTAAATAATGTGTGGCGAACAATTCAACACAGCCAAATGCAGACAATCA
Source organism: Schistocerca americana (assembly GCF_021461395.2). NCBI lineage: Eukaryota > Metazoa > Arthropoda > Insecta > Orthoptera > Acrididae > Schistocerca > Schistocerca americana. The sequence goes on from NC_060122.1 coordinate 614,303,556, forward strand.
TATTATGGAATCTGGGTAAAGCAAAGCAAACAATTTAAATATCAAAAATACAACAGAATCAATCATTTCAAAAAGGCCGTTTGTCCATCTACACCACATTTCCATGTTGTTGTTGTGGTCTTCAGTCCTGAGACTGGTATGATGCAGCTCTCCACGCTGCTCTATCCTGTGCAAGCTTCATCATCTCCCAGTGCCTACTGCAGCCTACATCCTTCTGAATCTGGTTAGTGTATTCATCTCTTGGTCACCCTCTACGATTTTTACCCTCCACGCTGCCCTCCAATACTAAATTGGTGATCCCTCGATGTCTCAGAACATGTCCTACCAACCGATCCCTTCTTCTAGTCAAGTTGTGCCACAAGCTCCTCTTCTCCCCAATTCTATTCAATACCTCCTCATTAGTTATGTGATCTACCCATCTAATCTTCAGCATTCTTCTGTAGCACCACATTTCGAAAGCTTCTATTCTCTTCTTGTCCAAACTATTTCTCGTCCACGTTTCACTTCCATACATGGGTACACTCCATACAAATACTTTCAGAAACGACTTCCTGATATTTAAATCTATACTCGTTGTTAACAAATTTTTCTTCTTCAGAAACGCTTTCCTTGCCACTGCCTGTCTACATTTTATATCCTCTCTACTTCGACCATCATCAATTATTTTGCTCCCCAAATAGCAAAACTCCTTTACTACTTTAAGTATCTCATTTCCTAATCTAATTCCCTCAGCATCACCCGACTTAATTCGACTACATTCCATTATCCTTGTTTTGCTTTTGTTGATGTTTTCTTATACCCTCCTTTCAAGACACTGTCCATTCCGTTCAGCTGCTCTTCCAAGTCCTTTGCTGTCTCTGACACAATGTCATCGGCGAACCTCAGGGTTTTTATTTCTTCTCCATGGATTTTAATACCTGCTCAGAATTTTTTTTTGTTTCCTTTATTGCTTGCTCAATATACAGATTGAATAACGTCGGGGATAGGCTACAACCCCCTTCCCAACCACTGCTTCCCTTTCATACCCCTCGACTCTTATAACTGCCATCTGGTTTCTGTACAAATTGTAAATAGCCTTTCGCTCCTTGTATTTTACACCCGCCACCTTCAGAATTTGAAAGAGAGTATTCCAGTTAACATTGTCAAAAGCTTTCTCCAAGTCTACAAATGTTAGAAACATAGGTTTGCCTTTCCTTAATCTATTTTCTAAGATAAGTCGTAGGGTCAGTATTGCCTCACGTGTTCCAACATTTCTACGGAATCCAAACTGATCTTCCCCGAGGTCGGTTTCTATCAGTTTTTCCATTCGTCTGTAAAGAATTCGCGTTAGTATTTTGCAGCTGTGACCTATTAAACTGATAGTTCGGTAATTTTCACATCTGTCAACACCTGCTTTCTTTGGGATTGGAATTATTGTATTCTTCTTGAAGTCTGAGGGAATTTCGCCTGTCTCATACATCTTGCTCACCAAATGGTAGAGTTTTGTCAGGACTGGCTCTCCCAAGGCTGTCAGTAGTTCTAATGGAGTGTTGTGTACTCCCGGGGCCTTGTTTCGACTCAGGTCTTTCAGTGCTCTGTCAAACTCTTCACGCAGTATCATATCTCCCATTTCATCTTCATCTACATCCTCTTCCATTTCCATAACATTGTCCTCAAGTGCATCGCCCTTGTATAGACCTTCTATATACTCCTTCCACCTTCCACATTTCCATTTTAGTTCAAAATCTCGAAGTACTAGAAGAAACGCGTATTCCCTGTGAAAAGGCCATATTCCACCCACTCTAAGTGTGTGTGAGATATTAAGAGTCGTATATCACGTTCCGCGGGAAAGATCTCCTGCGATATGGCCTTCTCGGACTCTCCAGCTGTTGGATCACGTGGTGATCACTGCAAGGCTGCCCGCTGAGCATATGTTTGCGTAGGCAACTGAGTGTGCATCCTCGAATAGTTATATTATAGTTTTGTGTAAAATGGGTGAAAATGATAGTGTCAGTGATTGTGAGGGTGTAAAGAAAAGGAAAAAGGGTGGTTTAAGTAAATGTGATGCAATAAACAGAGCAACAGTCCAAAGGAAATAGCATTTGAGCTACAGTGAAAATGTCGTATCAACATGCAAAATGAGACCTCAATACAGGTAGGTGTAGTTAGCGATGTTTAGCCTAGAACACAACGTCTACACATCCGGCGATAACTTACTGCCGTAGTGGGGAATAACCCTAGAAATCCTATCTTAATTAGCCTACAGCTGTGCCTTGAAAAATGGGCTGTTTGATCACAAAGACATTTTGCACTTTGGTTTGCAATCCAAACAGTTTTTTCTTTCTCCCGAAAATTTTTCTTTGGTGGATGTATGGCCTCTTCGAAATGATTGATTCAATTCAGCATAATTTTTAGTTATAATTACAGGTACCAAAATGTATCGAAGTAATATATACCCACCTTGATATAGACTTTACAACAGGAAAGTTTCGCACTTGGATAGTTGTCAGCCTCTGGGTGCTTTTTTGCTGAACGCTTTTAAATACATACCCAGCACCAGGTTCCCATCCAACATTTCTTCGATGTTTTCACAAATCGGAAATGGAAGAAGGAAAAGAGAATAACTTTGTTTTCGTTGAGACATTTGCTAAAATTTTTCCAATAAACATTTAAGTATGGATATACTGTAGTGGATAAGATTACAGTATAGCCGTTGTTGCCAAGCATCCTCAAATATGACAAACAACTTACAAGACTGTAAGTTCCCTGCTATGTTTTTGAAACAGATTATTAATGAAAGTAAATCCGGATGTGTCCCAAATTAAAAAGTATAACGTCTCATATTCAATATTTAGGCCCAGAAGTTAAACTAGTAACGTGATCTGACTGCAACGACTTTGTAGAAAATTACCTAGTCAATGAATGCTTTCACCATGCGTGATAAGTGTGTAAAGTAACGAATCTCATAGCCAAGTTTAGTGCTGTGGACATGAGGATCTAGTCTGTTATAATATCTCGCTATTTCAAAACATCAGGTAATGACGCTTTCTGTAAATGAAGGACTGTGATTCAGTCTGATACTTCAACACCAGCAGCAACTTTTTTGCTGGATGATCATCAAAAGAAGACGGAGTATGAGATTCACAGTAACTGATGCTAGTTTTGATATCGATAGTTGTAAGAAATCAATAAAGATTCAGCTAATTGCCAATGGCAAGTAATATTTTTCTAATCGAATGATCGTAAGTTGACTGCTGAGTACAAGTCGTCATAAATTCGTCTCAGTGGGTAAGTGTTTGGCAAGGAAAATTTGATTGGAAAGAGTATTTGAATGCAAATCCATATTACTGACTCTCGAAAGTAATTAAATCACAGTAACATGTGTAATATTAATGCTCTGAAAACACGTGGGACGAGTTCCAACACTTAAGAAAATCAATCAAGGTAAGATCTATGCAACCTGCAAAACAGTGACAAATGCTTACTGATAGGGAATGTGACGGAATTGTCCATTCTACGAATCGGATGAATTAATAGTAAACAGCTTCTGCAACGTACCTCGAAACAAAATCTTCTAGCAAAGACACAGCGTCTGCAATAGGCAATAGTTTGGCAGGAATACTTGCAGATATTTACAATAACCACATAGAAAATAAAATTTTCAGATCAGATTGCTCACTTGAAAATAAAATAATATACTAAAAAAGGAATGTGGATGATACTATTATCTTGTACAATGGTACAACTGAGGAGATTGAGAAACTTGCTAAAGATCTCAGCAGCTGCACAACAACATCAGCTTCACTGTAGAACATCAAGTTGATGAAGGAATCAATTTTCTTGACCTTACAATATCTAATGTAAATAACAAACATGCGTTCCAGATTTACAGGTAGCTAACCACTAGTGATGTTGTCATTACAACTCCTCATGTCATCCAGTGCAACGCAAAAAGGCATTCTTCAGATTTACACTTTATCGTATACATAAAATCCCACTCAACCCCCATGATGAACAAAAAGAAATTAACATTATCAGAGAAGCTGCACGTAGAAAAGGATAAAACCCAGATGTAATTGATAAACTTAACAACAAAATCAAATAGTAACAATGCACATCTACTTAATCAGATTCACAAGAAATAAAAAATAAACCACATTTGCCTGCATATTCTTTATAGGTAAAATTTCATACCAAACTGCCAACCTCTTTCGGAAAACTGGTATTTAAATTTCTTTTAGCACTAACAAAAGCTACAACAGCACATCATTCACAGCAGTAAGACAAATAACCAATACCACATGTATTTTTAAATGTTTATGTGACAATTTCCCACAGTTCTACGTAGGCCAAACTGGAAGGAGTTTCACTATAAGACACCGTGAGCATATGGATGCCTTCCAGCTAAATAACTTTGATAAATCCATTTTTGCAATGCATGTAAAAGACCAAGGTGACCCAGCCACAGCCATTACAGACAACCTACAAATACTACGCACTGTCAACAGAGGAAAGGAAATGAATCTGCTCGAAGAGCTAGAAATTGACATCCACAGCTCTAACTCACCACACCTTATTCTCAACGAAGAAGTTGAGTTTGAAAACAAAACCTATCTCCACATATTTCATGAAATATTCAAAAACAAAAACTCAATATCCTCTGATATAATAACAAAGTAATATGCTATTGGAATCCGATGTACCAATCATACAGCAGTTCAAGTCTCAGTATCGTAATTTGTGAAAGTCGTATTGTAAACAAAGCTTTAACTGTCATTTTCGTAAGTTGTAATAATCTTTCAAAATTGCATATATGTAACATCATTGTATTTCGTAGATCTAACTTCTCTGACAACAGTGTGGCTCAAAACAGTTCTGTCAATTTTGTAATTTGTAATAGCTTCTAGTAATTTCTTATGAACATTTCATATGAATATTTCTAAGTTCTCTGAAAAAAATGTTGATCAAAAATTTTATAATGTGGATCAAAAAACTTCGCAATTCATAACAGCTTTTTAAGTTTCTATATGTGCAGCATTCTTGCACTTCCTATGGCTAAGTTCTTTGACCATAACATATATGTTTCTATATGAGCAACATCTTCACATCTCCTACATCAAAGTTCTTTGACCATAGCCTACATGTTTGTATGTAAACACAGTGTATATCAAGAGTGCACGACGCAGTGGTGAAATATGCAGCTAAATGTTATAAAACTGAAACACGGAAGTGAAAATGATAACAAGTGTACAACTAAGTGGAAAAACTGTCTCCACAGCGTAATTGCAATAATGATGCTTCATCTTTATGTACGTACAGATATATTTTCGACAAATGCAGCCTTACCACTTATCATTGTTCCACTTGTATCTGTTTAGTCACCAGCATATAATTTTCTTTGTATTTATACAGTGATCTCCAGCAATATAAACATGTACTTGAATGTGTAAACACCTGAGGATGGTCACAAACCAGAAACCGGTCAAGTGACGAATAAATAAACTTTTATTGTGACTGGTAGCGGAAATTTTTCTACACTCTACAAGGACTGGACCTCCACATGTGAGCCACGCATCCAAATAAGGTTTTAGTGACTTCACGATTCGAGTCAAGAAAATAAATATATAAGAACTATACTCTCGCTGTGAATTATTAACAAAATCGTAATATAAGTGTGCTCTTCCTGCACATAATTAAACTACATCTTACCACCACATCGTATAGCAAACAGAAACCCGCGCCAAGAGATTCCGAGTACACCAGGACGTAGCGTGCTTATTCAGACTCGCGATTCAGCATTCCCAGCGAGGCAGGGCGTGACCTGATTGGTCGGCTCAGCTAGAACTCAAAGAATACTTGCTGAACACCTCACAGACTGACACAAAGATGACCAAGATGTTCGTAGTCGCCGCAATCGGTAACTGTACAGAACTGCGTCTTTGCAGAAGAACTGCATTAACTAATTCACGAATTAATTAAACAGTGAAAGCAGCAAATTAAATATTGAAAGGTAGAAACATAAAGCCAGCTTTCAAGATTTACTCCACAGATCACATTACTTTACTGAAACTGTGACAATTATATAACATTAATGATCGGTGATATAGTTAATAATGTATACAACTATTTGTTTTGTTAAGAAGCTCATCAATGGAGTGGAAGAACTTGCCCTCCAGTAAATCCCTTAGTCCCCTCCTAAATTGTACTTATCAGTACAGGTCAGTCTTAATTAATCCATGATCTGGTCGTCTCTGTCATCAACCGAGTGACATCAAAATTTAAATCAAATTCTCTAAACAATCTCATACCAATGTGCTTGAAATAATGGTATGTTCTTATCTGTAATGAAAGTACAGGTGCTAGCATAGTGTATGCTTTGTGTTGAATAACACCGTTGTCCGTTTCATACTCGGGGAATACGTAATAGAAATTTTGCAATATTGACTTGGAGCATAAGTTCGTAAAGTTTTTCCACAAGTTTAAAATATACAACAGAGACTTTGGTCATCAATAATACATTCTCCTTCAGTATTTATAGCAGTCTGCCAATGCTGGGCTAGCTTTTCGATTCCGCGACTGTAGAAATCACATGGTTTTGAGGCGAAGAACTCGTCGAGTCACGTTTTCATCCGGAAAGCGAGTTCCTTGAAGGTTGTTCAATGGAGAGTGGAAAAGATGAAAATCTGAGACCGGAAGATGAGGTGAATAAGGTTGGTGCGGAATGGCTTCCCAACCCGACCCCTGTATAGCGTTTTCTGTCTGTCCAGCAGAATGTGGGCGGGCGTTGGCATCGCTTCACGCAGTCTTCTTGGTTGTTATTATCTAATAGTGTCTGCAAGATGTCTCAGTTGTTGAAATAAATGTCATCAGTGACGGTTACACCTCGGGGAAACAATTCGTAGTTCACAACACAGCCGCTATTTCACCGGAGGCATAATATTATCTTTTGTGGATGTGTGCAGGTCTTTGCACGGGCTGTTGCTGCCTTGTTTCGGCTCAGTTATTCCTTTCTTTACCATATATATCAGAAAGACCCCATTACGCGTCACCAGGATAGGAATGGTCGGTTTGTTCACGAGCCAATTGATGGCGAGTAACCAGAGATGTATATGCAGTAGTGGAAATCAGTAAAGGCGGGGCACCTACGAAAGTAGCACACTGTCTGTAGCATACTGTATTGAATTTTTTATGAGAGTAATAGGTACAAATGAAACTTGAACAATAATGACGGAATTATACAGTTTTTCTCATAATATGAGTAACTAAATAAGGCATTTGCCTTTCCTGTATAGAAAATAGTATAAAGTTACTTACTGTCCTGTTGTGTTACTGTATTGTAAGTATTTTTTCCAACCCCATTAGTTCCTAATTACCTCAAAAATTCTCTTCGGCATTGCTCTTGTTAAGGTTTGTAGTTCTTGCACTGAAATTGTCGTATCTTCTCGTATCTCACTTTTAAGCCTGCATACGGCTTCAAATTGTCTTCCATTGCGATAAACACGCCTTAAAAGTATTTTCCAAAGATTTTCCACTGGGTTCATATCACAGCTACGTGTAGGACAGGCAAGACATCGATATCCTTACCTTCAAACCACTTTTTGATTGGAATAGAAACACGCTCAGTTGCATTATCCTGTGGAAACATTAGACCTTCGTCCTCTAGGTTCTCATAAAGTCTAATAAATTGTATCTCTCTAATCAGTTCTGTCTCAGTCTACATGTTAGAGTTCAATCTAGTGTTCAGTCAAGCAATGGATGATTTACTTTCAACTCAGAAGGCTGTCCAAATCATAACACTTCCACCACCAAAATTTCTGTTGATACTTACCCGCTACTCTTTTCTCGGATCATGCCAATAATACTGAAATCCATCCGGCAGCTCTAAATTAAACTTCTTCTGATCACTGAAAATCACTTTATCCCATTCTGAAGTCCATGACATACGTTTTTCAGGAAGCTCCAATCTAACATGTTTATGTTTACGTGTTAGAGCAGGTTTCTGCAGGTGTTTCTTGATCGCAAGACGTTTGCCATGTGACACAATTTGTCGTAAACGTGTGGCAGTTACTGATAACTACAAATTAGCACCAAGTTGAGAAGATTACCGATTTGTACCCCTTATTTTGCGAAAAAAGTACCGTTTAGATGGCTCAAATAATTTTCTACTTAACCCATATTTTCCGTTCTGTCCATATCGTGCTCCCAGTTTAACGAAATGATCCTTGAACAGTTGAACTTCTTGGCAATTTGACGATTAGAGATTCCCATTGCCTTGTGCGCACCGGCTTTTGAATTTTCATCTGATGATGACTGTTTTCCGCGTGGCATTGTAACAATCGTAGTGTATGTACACAACAGGCACTGTCGCAAATGTCGTCTTTTTCCTATCTGCAGTATAGGCACATACAAGCACACTAACACCGCAGAGCCTGCTGTCTTTATACTGAGTTCCACCCTTTAGAACCTGATCGTTGATGTCTTGTTGTATACAGTACTGCGGAAATCAAATGCGATACCACTTAACCGCGTTTGTTACTCTACTGGATCTCATACTATTGCTTATACGCTATACTCAGCTATCCCAGCCGGCAGTCTTAATTTTCCTGCAAATATTCGTGCCTTTTCATTGATTTCCACTATTGTATTGTCACCCGCTGATTTTTGTGATTTTGGCTTAGAGCATGCCGCCCCCATACCCCTATGTTTCAACCTCCCCCATTGCCTGCAGGTGTCACACGATGGTGGAATGATCACAGTTCATCACATTTGCCAGTTCTCGAGTGCAATGATGTCGATAATTGTGGATTAACGCAGTGTCATTAAAGTCAGAACGATCCTCCTTAAAAAGGGAAAACCATTTTCTTGCTGTGCTTCGTCAAGGGGCGTTAACCCCATATGCGGCGCAAGTGTTTCTGGCTGCCTCCGCTGCTGTCACCCCTGTATTGAACTCAAACAGAAGAATATTTCGGAAAAGTTCCGATTCCTCCACTTGGCACTCCATCTTATAGAATCCAAAGCTCCAGTCGCTACCTCCAAATGACAAAATGACAATATGAAAATTCAGATAGCAATAGTGAAGTACACATAAAAAATGACAATCGATAAATAAACCCATAGCAACCAGAATACCAACACGTAAAACAAAAACGCCACGAATTTATGCAGTAACCTAATAGTTGCGAAATACTGAGTCTGCTTGTTTTGGTAAGTGCTCCAGGATCCTTAAACTTACCGCTGACAAAACTTTGCGCAGAATGGGGCTCTGGCCGACCCTGTGCCTACTTCCATGTTCTGTCAACGGGAATTTGTCCAGGGTTTGTTTTAGGTGCTGGTTGAGCGCAAAACAAACCGTATCCTGGCGATAGAATTCTACTTCAGTATAACTGAGAAGGTGTGATAGAGTGTCTGTGTGGCATTTTGGACGGTGGGGCAAAAAGTGCATTTCGTAGTTATATCCGTTATATAACGGCTCCCATCGCTGGAGGCACCACGTTATCTGTTCTGGGAGCTTACGGTGACGCCCAAAACCCGGTATTAAAGTTTTGTGGTCGGTTAATGGGTGAACTTTGCTGCTGTATAAATACATATGAAATTTCTTGACGCCGTAAATTGTTGCTAAAACCTTCATTCAACTAAGGAATAGCTTAGCTGCACCTCGGTTTTGGAGGCATAGGTGACCGGTCTTCCAGAGCCGCCCGGGAATTTTTGGGACAAAACTGCCGAAATCCCATGGTGGCACACTTCTGTCACGAGCATCAGCCGCAGGCTCAGCGTATATGGCATCAGGCATCTGTTTGAGGCATTCCTTAAGGCGTTGGAAAGCGTGTTGATAGGAAACCGACCACACAAATTTGACGTCCATTTTGCGCTGCTGATTGAGCGGTTGCACGATTTGTTTTGCTTGGGGAATAAACCCTGCACAGTATATGATCTTGCCAAGAAAAGACTGTAATTGTATGAGGTTAGCGGGTGCGGGCATATTTATTATTGCATCGACGTGGTTGCATGATTGCAATGCTGTTGCTACAGCGGATATGCCTCAGCCATTTAACACTGGGGCGAAAAAACTACACTTGTCTAACAGATAATGGAAGTCTTTTCAAAAAGTCGCTTGAAAAGGGATTTGAGATTCCACGGTGTAACACTTGAGACGCTCCTTTTACGGCAGTATTGTCTAAATAGTCAACGCAATATAGAATAGCGCGAATCAATTACTCTTGAGTGTTTTTTTTTTTTTTTTTTAATATGAGCGATAATACTGGGACAAGCCGAAAGGCGTATTTAAGACAGCAACTGTTTTCTTTTGATATCTAATGGGAATTATAGATGAATGCCTTTTAAACTGGTTTTTGAAAAATATTGGCCCAAGGCCAGTTTCGTTAAGAAACCCTCTAGGTGATGCATGGGATAGATATCAATGTGGAACTGAGCATTGGTAGTTGCCTTGAGATCGCCACAAATGTGTAAACATCTATTTGGCATTTTTAAGACGATCAAAGGCGTCGCCCGTTGATTTATTGAGAGCAGTGAAGTGTCTCCTAGTTCCTAAAGTTGTATAAGCTCGGTCTGAAGAGCATATCTAAGACCATACGGTAGCGGGCGAGCTCTGTAGAATTTTTGCACCTGTGATGATTTCATAGACATATGAACAGTAAAATTTGTTGTCAAATCTAGTGATGGTTCGAAAATCTCTTTGTATGTATTGCATTTGTATGTATTGCATATAGAATCTGGATCGGAAACTGGTATTATTTCGGACACTAAATTTACGTGGTCTACTGTCTATCTCGAAACCAAATGCTGTAAAACCTCAAAATGGTTTTATGTATTGCATTTGTATGTATTGCATACAGAATCTAGGTCGGAAACTGGCACTATTTCGGACACTAAATTTACGTGCTCTACTATTTTGAAACCAAATGCTGTAAAAGCTCAAAATGGTTCAAATGGCTTTAAGCTCTATGGGACTTAACAGTGGTTCAAATGGCTCTGAGCACTATGAGACTTAACATTTGAGGTCATCAGTCCCCTAGACTTAGAACTACTTAAACCCAACTGACCTAAGGACATCACACACATCCATGCCTGAGGCAGGATTCGAACCTGCGACCGTAGCAGCGGCGCGGTTTCGGACTGAAGCGCCTAGAACCGCTCGGCCACAGCGGCCGACGCTGTAAAAGCATCGGAACTGAAAATATTAACAGCGTTACGTGACTTCGTTGTTAAGAATCTTAGTACACGTCCGTTGATTTTGTACTTAGATGTAAGCAATAATTCTTCGACTAGAGGAACAGGCTGTTGGCAGGAAGACACAACATGTCGCTGAACCCTTTGCAGCGCCGGCCGGAGTGGCCGAGCGGTTAAAGGCGCTACAGTCTGGAACCGCACGACCGCTACGGTCGCAGGTTCGAATCCTGCCTCGGGCATGGATGTGTGTGATGTCCTTAGGTTAGTTAGGTTTAAGTAGTTCTAAGTTCTAGGGGACTTATGACCACAGCAGTTGAGTCCCATAGTGCTCAGAGCCATTTGAACCATTTGACCCCTTTGCAGCGAAGGTGCGCAGAACGTCTGCCTTCATTGATTAATTAACGGGGCAGCTCCGTTGTCCAGCCGGAACTACACTGACCGGCCAGAAATAGCCAACGTCAGGTTCAGTGGTGCTGGCGGAACTGGCCCGTCAGCTCCGTTGTCTGCGTGCAGAGGTGTGCTGTCATCGGACCGTGTTGGCACGGGATGCCGGCGGGCAGCTTGTCGACACGCAGCCGCCAGGTGTCAGAGAGTTTGCCACACACTGAACAATGCAGGGCGCTGTGCGGGCAACAAGCTTTTTGAGTGACGTCTGCCGCAGTGGGGGCGTGACTGGTGCTTCGTCGGCTTGCGTGGTGGACCTTTGAACATCGAGGGGGGAAGACGTTTCTGACGTGCCTATTTCGTGTTTATAGGTCTACGGACGCTGAGGGTGTATCAGTAAGACTGACGTTCCCTTACGAGACGCTGGCGATCCGAACTGCCGTGAACTCTAGAGAGAGTTACGGGTGTAAAAAGAAGATTATGAATGTCAATCATTAACTTGTTGTTGCTCGCGACGGCGACTAACTGCTTTTGACGCTGGAACTTCGTTAGTAAAAGTATGATGAGCATTGGAAGCAACCCTGAAAGATTTAGCAATCTTAAGAAGTTAATCCTAGGTTACGGCACTAAAATCTTCGTAGAATTTACGATTACAGTTGGTATCTTTCTTGGTTCCCGCCAATCTGGACTCACTAACGACACATGCCTTTGTGTACCTTCATGGAACCTAGTTGTTAATCAAATTATGCAATAAATTGCAGACAATCTTCAAAGTTGCAATATTAATTTCCTTTATTACTTTATGGCTGGTTTCGAGCGTAAGTTCATTATAAAATCATCCAATAAGCTCTGCAATAAGGTGCCTTATGTCAGCCACATTGCAAGGTACCCCTTAATTGCAGATAAGAGCGCATTTTAGTTTATTTCCGGTTTTGCTATTTCAGGTACGTGAAGTGAATGTATCACCGCTGCAGTACGTACGGAGTAGGGAGCGAGCGGTCGATTCCCAGGCTGGCTAGCAGAGGCGGTCGAATGAAGTAATTATTATTAATAAATATTTGCTAACATGTTGACTTTTGCCAATCAGACGTTAGGAGGAGTCTACGGGTCATAAATACTGTATTTCAGTTATTTTACAATGCCAGGAAACTTTGATGTTAATAAGTAAATGAGTAAATTTGGCATAGCAGAATATGTACGATCTTACACGAACTGTATCGATTGTACGCTCAGGTTACAAATGAAATGAAACGATCGTATGGCATTGTTGGCCGGGAGATCCCATTCGAGTTCGGCCTCCAAATGCAAGTCTTGTTTCAGTTGGCGTCACATTGGGCGACTTGCGGCTGGTGGTGACGATGTAATTATGATGAGGACAACACAACACCAGTACCCGAGCGGAGAAAATTTCCAACCTGGCGGGGAATCGAACCCGGGCCCAGTGCATGGGAGGCAAGCACGTTACCGCCCAACTTTTTTTTTTTAATCTCATTTTGTTCTATATTGTTCATTGTGTATGTTCGGGACGGACGTTCCAGGACACCCGTTCAGGTTGTTCGTTGAGCATTTCACTCAGTTTTTTGTTACAGAGAGCACGCAGCCCTCTGACCGAACACGCTGAGCTACCGTGCCGGCTGAAAGTTCTGTAACCATTTAGCTGTCCGATCTTTCTAAGAAAGCGGATGCTCAGCTTACACCCTGTGCGTCATATAAGCCAGCTGTCTAATCTAATCATGCAGTGGACCATGCTCTCGGACCGTTAATAGTCAGCTTATAACCAATATGAACAAGTTCATTCTACGGTATTTCTTAACTAAACGCTTCGTAATGGTAACCCGTGTAAAACTTATTTGCACAAAAAATTCCTTCCTGCATCATTACGTAAAACATGGACAGTAGTATTGCACTTTCACAACCCGACGGTGCTGCTACAACTCTGCAGAGGGACATAAAACTACGAGAGCATATCCGTATAACAGGTAAGAAATATTCCTTCTCGGCGGCTCACTAAATCAGTTCAAGAACAGAGTGGCTTAATTATCGCAAAACCCTGGTGGGAAAGCGTGGCTACTTATACTGTACGCCTCCTATACCATCATCTACGGACTGGGTTTTACTATGAGTTGGAGGTTCTTGCAACATGAATGTTCGTTCCCCTGAATGAACTTCAGCCCAGTACTGCTTTATACTAAAAATGGGTTTAACTGTAGTGAACATTCATGTGGCTTTCGTAATTTATGATACTGCATAGCTTACTGGATGATTTGATAATGACCTTAGGCCTGAAACTAGCCAGCAGGTATTGTAATAAAGGAAATTAATATTGCAACTTTGACGACTCTGAAGTTTCTTGCATAATTTGGTTAACCAGAATAGTTGCTTACGACATGTCTTCGAGATTGCTGGCAATTACTAAATAGTTTTTAAAAAAGTCTGAATTATTTATTGCCTGACCCCAGCAATTTTCTGGCACTGGTGCCCTTGTCGTTAATATTACGAATTTTTAGTAATGATGCGCCTGTTTTCTTATGGGCCGCATATACTATTTATCGCTTAGAATTTGTCATGTGGCATCGTATGTGAAATATCAAGCAGTCACAGTTAGAAGAACGTTGGCTTATATCACAGTGGCCATATTCAGTGCTAATCTCGTCTTTTGCTACTGAAATTAGCACAATTTCGGTGCTGCTGAGCCCGATTTTGACACCAATATACTGGGAGATTTGCTTCAAAAATCTGATAAAGATAGAGGCAATAGAGAATTTAGTGAAGAGGAAGATTTTCTTCAAGAAGATAATGTTTTGTGTTCAGATGACAGTGATGTAAACCCAGATGTTGAAACAGCAAATGAGGAATCCGATGAAGAACCCCTGGGTGACCGTGGACAAAAGCAGAAGACTCCTGTGTGTAAAATACTCTTGGAGTCATAATAATTATAATGATTTGTAATTAGCGCACAGCAAAAATCATGACTTGTATTCCCATATTAATTTGAGCCGTAGAATTGTCAATATCGTGTACAAAAATATAAAACCAGAGACAACATTAGTCAGTGATCACAGATACGCCCCTACCACCGTTCGCCTGCCTTGACGAGGCTCCAGAGAGCTGGGAGGTGAAGAGCTACCTCCGACATTTTGAATTGCATCGTGTTGCTTATAGCTTTTCCGGTAAGCAGTGAAGTTAACTCTTGTCTTCTAGCAGTAGTTGCGTTGATGACAACGCCGTTAAGCACCCTAAAACACCACCACCATCGCCACCACCAATCTAGCAGTAGTTTGTACGAAGTGGTGTAAAAGCTACGGCTACTCTCGAACCATAGTGATTTGTCTTCCAGTGAACTATGTGCTCTTTTAACCGAAAACTGCGCTCATCAGACTCACTTTTTTGAAGCTAGACTACATATAGTCATTGTCATAAGCAACATGGACAGTTTTACGCAGCTTGGGCTGCCGACTTCCAAGGTCTCGCCTGACAGAGAAATTTCATTTGTCAGAACTGTAAAGTTTCCTAAGCTGGATGACTGATTCGTAATATGGCTGTGCTCTCAGTCCCCGACATGGACATTACGGCCGAAGTTTAGAAGCATTCGATCCTAGTCTTGGTTAATCCTAGAGCACTAGAGAGGGAGAATGTTACATTACTACTAAACCATCGTAAATTTTACCATCGTAAATTTTACCATCCCAAATTTTAGTCAAAAGAAGTCATAAATTATAGGTTATGCACTAGTTAATTACAATTGTTACCTCTCCAGTGCTGTGAGACATACAAAATAAGTGAGTTCGTGGATGTACCATTCGAAAATAAGGAAATATACTTATTAAAATTATTACGTCTTACCTAAATCACATCGTCAAAGTAGTTCCTTAGGGAGTGAATACACAAATCCCAAAGTTCCTGCCACTTTGAAATGCATCCTGTAAGGCTGTTTTTGTTCAGACATTTAATACCCTTTGCAATTTCGCTTGAATACCCTTCATTGCATCAAATCTTCGCCGCTTCAAGTTGACTTTCGTCTTGGGAAAGAGACAGAAGCCACGTTAAGGTAAATCTGATGAGTAAGACTGTTGGAAAATAACTGTAATCTTGTAAGTATGCGGCCGTACGTTTATGGCTATGATTGCTTCTTAATTTCAGTGCCATAGACATATGTGCCACTTTCGCCGTTAGTGACAATGTTTTAAAATAAATGTTGATCGTCTTTAAGCGATTATTTAAATACTTACAGACTTATTTAGGAGGTTGCTTCTGATCGTGTTGAAGCAGTCGCGACAAACTTCCTTGCAGTTCCTCTCATTGGCAACGGCGGTGCGTAGGAACACTGACTTCGCCTGTGGTCAGAGAACTGGCGCCGTAACAGGTTCACCAACCTGTGAGTTAGAAGGCTGCCGAAAACCGTATCAACCTCTGCATTGCCGTCCCCAGTGAAGTTGGCTGCAGGACGCTTTTTCTGTCGGAGGAAGCGCACTCATATTCTGTGTCCGAGGAAGCAAATTTACTGGAAGACGTTCTCTTAGCCTCAGTTCATTGCAGTTCTTAGTTGACTTCACTTCGTGACTAGCAGTTGTGCGGTAGTTGCCACCACTTTCACAATACTTGTGTTAGCTTCCACCATCTTGGAAGCAATTACTTACAAGGGAACCTCCCCATCGCACCCCCCTCAGATTTAGTTATAAGTTGGCACAGTGGATAGGCCTTGAAAAACGGAACACAGATCAATTGAGAAAACAGGAAGAAGTTGTGTGGAACTGTGAAAAAATAAGCAAAATATACAAACTGAGTAGTTCAAGGGAAGATAGGCAACATTAAGGACGATAAAAACGCAGGAACGCCGTGGTCTCGTGGTAACGTGAGCAGCTGTGGAACGAAAGGTCCTAGGTTCAAATCTTCCAATGAGTGATAAAGTTTAGTTTTTCATTTTCAGTTTATGTGACAAACTCTTATGTTTTCATCACTTTTTTGGGAGTGATTATCACATCCACAAGAAAACCTAAATCGGGCAAGGTAGAAGAATCTTTCTACCCACTCGCCAAGTGTACAAGTTAGGTGGGTCGACACCATATTCCTGTCACGTGACGCACATGCCGTAACCAGTGTCGTATAGAATATATCAGATGTGTTTTCCTGTGGAGGAATCGGTTGACCTATGACCTTGCGACAAATGTTTTCTGTTCCCATTGGAACAGAAATGTCAATGAACGAACGGACAGATAATAACTATGCAAAAATAAAGAACGTAAAATTTTCAGTCGAGGGAAGACTTGAACCATGGACCTGTCGTTCTGCAGCTGCGCACGCTACCACGCTACCACGGGACCACGGCGCTCCTAATCTCGCATAGTCCATTATGTTCTTATGTGGCCCATTGACTACTCAGTTTGTATATTTTGCTTATTTTTTCACAGCTCCACACAACTTCTTCCTGTTTTCTCAATTGATCTGTGTTCAGTTTATCAAGGCCTATCCACTGTGCCAACTTATAACTAAATCTGAGGGGGGTGCGATGGGGAGGTTCCCTTGTTAGCTGCTTTTTCTGAAGTATACAGTTACATATATCTCCGAAAATTTAGAACTAGTTGTCAGTATTTAAACCACTTTGAAATGCAGTCGAGATATGACTGGGTATTTGTGCAGCTCTTTTCAGGTCATTGTTCATTATATATAAATGCATAGTCTGCAAAAAGTCTGAGATTTCTATTAATACAGCGTGCCATCATTAATATGCAACATGGACAACTGAAGCTACTTCTACTTCTGTCGAAGTCCCTCCACTCACGATAACATACTGCGACCTGTCTACCAGTAAATCCTCGGTCCCCACATGAACTTACTTTCGTTAGTAAAACTTGATGTTGTACTGAGTCAAATGCTTCCCAGAAGATGAGAAATGCTTAATTACCTCCATCCGTGTATTTCAGGATGTTATACGAGAATACTACGTATTGTGTTTCCCAGTACCGATGTTTTCGAAATCCATTTAGGTTCTTTGATTGTTGTTGGTTTTAAAACAGTAGCTGTCAAGGCTATTGGATGGTAATTTTGTGGAACACTTCTGCTACCCTCCTTGTACTGGTGTGGCCTGTGCTTTCTTCCAACTAATGGGCGCAAGTTTTTATTCAAGGGACATACAGTATATTACGATTAACAAAACTGTAGATTGTGTATAGACTCTGAGAGGGATTCTATCGAGCCCTGTTCAATTTTAACGAATTGGACTGACGCTTATATACAGTACATGTCACTCATCTTTGGAGCTGTGTGAGATTTGAACTGGAGCTTCCTTTGTAATCCTTTACGAAGGGAGATTCAGGAGTACTGGCCTATGCGAAAGCAGAGTTTAGCAGCTCTGCTTGTGCTTTGCAACCTGCAATTTTAGTTCCTGTCTCGTCCATGTACGTCTGGACACCAATTTTGATGCCGCTGCTTTCGTGAGAGGTCTTTCGATAAGGTTCTGCTACGGTAGACATTGAACGCTTCACACATTGTCCTTTTGATAACCAACCGTGTTTCATTTATGGTCCCTCTCTATATTATCCTGTGCTTTGTTTTATAACTATTATGGAAAGGTCTCATTTCCTTTATAAGTTTTACTAAAGAATGAACGTCATGGAGGGTACCTCTCATCATGAACTGTTCTACGAGGCACATATCTGTCTAGTTGTTCAACTCCTCTTTTTCAGTTGATCCAGAATTCCCCAATACTCTTCTGGACCAATGTTGACATTTTCAGTTCCTCCTTGAAATATAACTTGATAGCTTCTTTATCTAGCTTACTGAACATGTAAGCCTTTCTGCTTGTTTTAGTTACACGTTGTACTCTGGTAAATCATTGTTACTACAACTGTCTCATGATACTGCTCCCACTACGTACATCCACAAAGGGGTTAGGCCTGTCTGTCACAATTATATCTTATTTCCGTCTTAAGTGCGCTAGTTTTCAGAGAAGGCATGTAGTATTGCTTCTCAGTATGTCTTGTCACACCTGCCACTTACAAAAATTCATCATTACAGTCGATTTTTGGATCACTAAAATCACTTCCAACGATGACAGTATAATTGTGGAATAAACATAGCACCGAGTTGAGATTTTCTCTACAATTTTCGGTTACATCTGGGGGCGAGTTAGACGGTCGATACGACACATTCAGCTTCAATTTCTATTTCGGTGAATTTGAGTCTAATGAAACAAACACGTGCCTTCTTTTCTCATTAGCCTGTTATTTTGATGTACACTTACTTTGCCCCAAAATCTCACTATTGTCAAGTCAGCTTCCTGTAGCTAGTATTATGTGAGCACGGTTTCTTACGAGTGCTTCAAACACTGACACTTTATTGCTCCCACACACAGCTATCTGGGTAGCAACGTCTGATGTGTAGTGCACATTTCAACCCCTAACGGGAACCCTATAGCGCGGAGTGGCCGCGCGGTTTGAGGCGCCATGTCACGGATTTCGCGGCCGCTCCCGTCAGAGGGTCTATTCCTCCCTCGGGTATGGGTGTTTGTGTAGTTCTTAGCATAAGTTAGTTTAAGTTAGTTTGAATAGTGTGTAAGTCTAGGAATTTGCAACGGAGCTTGTCAGAGAATCTTAGAAGTCTCCGGTTAAAGCGTTCCGCTCCACTCAGAACCAGCGAACCACGATCATTTCTGAAGACAATGCTGGGGATTGTGAGATTCGTTGTAATTCCGTGAGAAAGGCTGGTCTTCTCAACCTTTTCTCCCAGTCTCTGGAGCGATCCAAGTACAACCTCGGATTCCAGACAACAGGCATCATTTGCTCCACCGCGCACCACAATCTGCAGCTGGTCGCAATCTACTGGAACAGCCTATTCAACATGTTACGTGAGTTTCCCGAGTATGGGTACAGACTGTGACTTCTCATCCCTTGCTGCCATTTCCTGAAGACCTAGGGTTAATCCACGTACGTTCGAACTGTTGATGATTAATAGACGCCTGTCTTTTTGTGCTTCCCAATACATGAGCTGAGTCTCATTGGAACAGTTTTAGTTTCAGTGGAAGACCTTAAACTTGTTGGTTAAAGAACTGATTGCAATATACTAAGTTCATCCCGGTCAATGCCTCCCCTATCACTGACATACCACTCACAATCAGTTAGGTAAGTGGTGATATCTGGTGTATTCTGTGTGCAGGAGACAGTATCCACAGGAGAACGTAGTTCTTGAGGTACCTGTTGTACCTCTGGTAATATGTCTCGGTAACTCGATCAACATACCCATCAATCATAAGCAACATCTACATTTTTTGAAAGTAAACCTGTGTGATGTGTATGGCAAATGGTACTTTCTACTGCACCACACATTAGGTTTTCTTTCTGTTCCTTTCGCTTATGAAGTGTGAGAGCAGTGACTGCGTGAATGCCTCTCTGTGTCCCGTAATTAGTCTAATCCTGTCTTCAGGAGCGATCCGTAAGACAAAAAGACGCACCATGAAGAAATTATCCGATTGCGACGAAAATCGGCAGGTGTGACGTACATATATAGACAAACAAATGGTTACAATTTCCAAAAATTTGGATGATTTATTCAAGAGAAAGAGCTTCACAAATTCAGCAAAATAATGACGCGTTGGTCAGCGTCCAGCCCCTACGCAACCAGTTATTAGGATTGGGAATGATTGATAGAGCTGTTGGATGTGTTTATGAGAGATATAATGTCAAATTCTGTCCAATTGACGCGTCAGATCGTTAAAATCCCGAGATGATTGGAGGTTCTCACCTACACTGCTCCAAACGTTCTCAATATGGCGACTTTGCTGGCCAAGGTAGAGTTTGGCAAGCACGAAGACAAGCAATATAAACTGTCTCTGTGTGCGGAAGGGAATTACCTCGCAGAAATGTAAGCCCAGGATGGCTTGCCATGAGGAGCAACAAAAAACAAGAGGAAACGTAGGATATCATCAATGGACCGTTGTACTGTAAGGGTGGCGTGTATAACGACCAAAGAGGTGCTGCTACTGGATGACATGAAATGACAACCGAGACCATTACTCTTGTTTGGGGGCAATAGCACAATCGATAGTCAGGTCGGTACCGCTGTTAGGGGGCTTAGTCCGAAGCGCCACTCATCACTGAAGACAATTCTACTCCAGACAATGGGATTTCATACCAAAGACGTGTCTGGAGACACCCTGAACAATGATGGGATACCAACCTCACTGTCTGCCGCCGCATGGCTCGACAACCAGGATTGATGGTCGGGGGTGACATTTCATTTCATAGTAGGACCCGTTTGGTTGTCATCCACGGCACCCTTACGGCACTGCGGTACGTTGACGACATTCTACGTTCCACTTTGTTGACTTTCATAGCAAGCCATTCTGGGCTTACATATCAGCAAGTTAATGCCCTTCCGCACACACAGACAGTTTATATTGCTTGTCTTTGTGCTTGCCATACCTTACTTGGCCAGCAAGGTCTCCAGATCTCTCCCCAACCAGCTTGGAATTTTGATAATCAGACGCGCCAGTTGGACAAAATTTGGCACAATATCTCCAAGGAGTACATTCAACAACTCTGTCAGTCAATGCCAAATCGGATATCTGCTTGCATAAAGGCCAGAGGTGGACCAAAGCGTTATTGACTGGCTCACTTTGGAAACCTCTTTCTCTTGAATAAATCATCCAGTTTTTCTGGAATTGTAATTACTTTTTGTGTGCATATGTTGTCTTACAGTGTATATTCCTCGATTCCTCACTTAATATTGCTTCTTTTAATGTTGTTAGTATACTTGATGTCTATTTAGAAGAGCCTGCGCCGGCCGTTGTGGCCGAGCGGTTCTAGGCGCTTCAGTCCGGAACCGCGGTGCTGCTACGGTCGCAGATTCGAATCCTGCCTCGGGCATGGACGTGCGTGTTGTCCTTAGGTTAGTTAGGTTTAAGTA
Organism: Schistocerca americana; assembly: GCF_021461395.2. Taxonomy (NCBI): domain Eukaryota; kingdom Metazoa; phylum Arthropoda; class Insecta; order Orthoptera; family Acrididae; genus Schistocerca; species Schistocerca americana. Next base: position 614,325,006 of record NC_060122.1, read on the forward strand.
GTTCTAAGTCTAGGGGACTAATGACCTCAGATGTTAAGTCTCATAGTGCATGGAGCCATTTGATTTTGAGAAGTGCCTGCAATTTCAGGTTCCTCACTATAATGGAAAAGGTAGTCAGATTAGCGTTTAACGTATCTTAGAAGTCGAGGTCACCAGAGACGGGAGCAGTAGCTGTCGTGGCGTTTTGCAAGGAACCATTCTGCCACTCGCCTCGAGTGTTTTAGAGGAATTCTGAAAAAGCTAAAAAAATCAGTCGCCTGCTCGGAATTTCAGGACTGTTTCAGCCGAATGTGTGCTGTGTGTCTTAATCACAGTCAGACCTGGCTTAAAAGCCACGAAGGGTGCGCTTCACTCACCCAGCGCCTCACAATGCTTGCCCTGCCTTTCGGCCGCAGTATTTCATAAACTTGTCGAAAACAACTGAAAAATGTGGAGCGGTAGTGTGCCTCAGAACAAGCGGTAAATTTCCGATGCACGTTTGTTCTATTGGCGCAGAGCCTTTTGTCGGGTGTACTGCAGCGTTACGGGGCTGTCGCGGGACCACTTCTACCGTTCGCAGCGCTCGTGTTCCGCCACAGAGAGCGACTGCAATCACCAATATTGTTCTCTACGAAGAAAAATACTCTCGAAATATTGTTTCCTCTGAAAATCGTAATTTATCAACTATGTTTTCCTCGCTACAATGTGTTTCTGCTCTGTTCATCCAATTATAAGTAAATATTGCGCAAGATAATATTTTTCCTTTAATTGCGTACTGTGATTTCAATTTATTCCTCAATTTACGGCGAGCAATTTGTTTTTCTACTGATGAAAACAAGTTTTTGTCCAGTGCGGTGGTTATATGGAGGGAGAGGAGAGACACACGGCGTGTACAGCGCATAGTGAACTCGTGCCTGAAATGTACCCAACTCATAATACGATGCGTCAGACTGTCTTCCTGGAGAGCGGTTGGCGCTCATCCTGTACCAAATTTTTGACGTTTTCTTGATGCTTCAAGATGTGTCTTATCAACCAATCTCTGCTTTAATCAAGTTTTGCCCTAAATTTTTCTCCACAGTTTGACTCAGTACCTAGCCAGTGCAGTTAATTATCCATGTTTTATTCCTCTATGAATCCACACTAAAGACAAATACTTTTAGGAAAGCATGTTTTTTGACATTGTCAACATTAGAGACAAACGTTCTATTGTTTTTTTTTTTTGTATTAAGGACTGAAAATCCTTGAAGTTAAGATAGCAAATATTTTTCTTATAATTTCAACTACACTCTAGCCACCTTCAGATTTAACATATAAAATTGTGCATAAGAATACAGCAACATATAACAGATTACAGGAATCAAAATTACGGCTCCAAAATACAAAATGCACATAAAATTAGAGCGAAGTTCAGAAGTATGTAAGAAGAAATAATTAAAGGATACGCACCATGACAACATTGATGATTCGTGTTATAATCGCTCTTTCGGTTTAGTGAGTTGTTAATATGGGTTGTAGAGAATACAAAAGTCAGAAGAGAGAAAGGGCGACTGTAATTATGAAATCAATGACAAAAATCGGCGAAGCCTGTGTTGTAGGCCTACCTTTAACACGATGATGCGTGACGTGGAAAGATGGTTAATCAGTTTCGTGCATCAGAATTAACTTTGCAATAAAATGACGCTTATAAATCGCATCCGAGTTCGTTATCATACTATTTGAATAAAGACAGGTTCATTTTCTGGGACGTACTATGAGCACTTAAGGCTGTGACAATGTCGGCCGATCGCTTGCGTCATAGTATTTAAACGGCAGACAACGAGTATTTACTGAAAAATATTAAAAATTATTAGTTGAGGACAAGGAGTAAATTGTTGTTGTTGTTACTGTTGTTGTTGCTGTTGTGGTCTTCAATCCAAAGATCTATTTTATGCAACTCTCCATGCTACTCTATTCTGTGCTAGCTCTTCATCTCCGAGTAACTACTGCAACCTAGATTCTTCACAATCTGCTTACTGTATTCATCTCCTAGTCTCCCTCTACAAATTTTACCCCTCCCCCACCCCCACACTTTGCTCCAACACTAAATTGGTGAACCCTTGATGTCTAAGAAGGTGTCCTACCAACCTATCCCTTCTTCTAGTCAGGTTGCGCCACAAATTTCTTTTCTGCCCAGTTCTATTCAGTACCTCCTTATTATTCATGTGGTTTACTCTTTTAACCTTCAGCATTCTTATGTAGCACCACATTTCAAAAGCTTCTAGTCTCTTCTTGCCTAAACTGCTTATCGTCCATGTTATACTTCCATACATGGCTACACTCCACACAAATACTTCCAGGAAAGACTCCCTAACACTCGAATCCAAACTTCTCTTCTTGAGAAACGCTTTCCTTACCATAGCCAGTCTATATTTTACATCCTGTCTACTTTTGCCACCAAAAGTTATTTTGCTGCTCAAATAACAAAACTCATACGCTATATTTAGTGTCTCGTTTCCTAATCTAATTCCTTCAGCGTCACCTGATATAATTCGACTACTTTCCAGTATCCTGATTTTGCTTTTGTTGATGTTCGTGTTACATCATCTTTTCAAGACCCTGTCCATTCCATTCAACTGCTCTCCCAGGGCTGTTGGTGTCTCCGACAGAATTACAATGGCATTAGCAAACCTCAAAGTTTTTATTTCTTTTTACTGAAATTTAATTCCTACTCCAAATTTTCTTTCGTTTCCATCATTTTTTTCTAAACGTACGATTTGAATAACATCGAGACATAGACTACAACCTTCTCTCAGTCCTCCTCAACCAAAAAAAATGGCTCTGAGCGCTATGGGACTCAACTTCTGTGGTCATAAGTCCCCTAGAACTTAGAACTACTTAAACCTAACTAACCTAAGGACATCACACACATCCATTCCCGAGGCAGGATTCGAACCTGCGACCGTAGCGGTCGTGCGGTTCCAGACTGTAGCGCCTTTAACCGCTCGGCCACTCTGGCCGGCCCTCCTCAACCACTGCTTGCCTTTCAAGCCCGTCCACTCTCATAACTACCGTCTAGTTTCCGTACAAGTTGTAAACAGCCTTTCGCTCCCTGTACTTTAGTCATGCTACCTTCAGAATTTGAAAGTGCATACTCCACTCAGTGTGGTCAAAAGCTTTCTCTAAATCTACAAATGCTTTAACCGTAGGTTCACCTTTCCTTAACCTATCTTCTAAGAGAAGTCGCATCGTCAGTATTGCCTCGCGTATTCCCATATTCCTCCGGAATCCAAACTAATCTTCTCCGAGATCAGCTTCTGTCTGTTTCTTCATTCTTCTGAAAATAAGTCATATTAGTACTTTCCAACCATGACTTATTAAACAGATAGTTTAGTAATATCCACACCTGCCTTCTTTGGAATTAGAAGTGTTAAATTCCTCTTGAAATCTAACAGTATATCGCCTGTCCCATACATCTTGCCCACCAGATGGAAGACTTTTGTCATGGCTGGCTCTCCAAAGGCTATCAGTAGTCTGACGGAATGTCGTCTACTCGCGGGGCCTTGTTTCGACTTAGGTCTTTGACTGCTTTACCAACTCTTCTCGCAGTATCATAGCTCCCATCTCATTTTCATCTATTCCTCTTCCAGTTTTATAATATTGCTTTCAAGTTCGTTTCCCTTGTACAAACCTTCTCTAAACTGCTTCCACCTTTCAGCTGTCCATTATTTGTTTAGGACTGGTTTCTATCTGAGCTCTTGATATTCATATAGCTGCTTTTTTCCCCAAAGGCCTCTTTCCTATAGGCGATACCGATTTTTCCTTAGTGAAATATGCTTCGGCATCTTGACATTTGTCCTTAATCCATTCCTGCTTATCCATCTTGCACTTCCTGTCAATATAACTTTTTTGACTTTTGTATTCCCTTTGGCCTGTTTCATTTGCTTCAGTTTTATATCGTCTACTTTCATCAGTTAATTTCAATACCTCTTGTGTTATTCAAGGATTTCTACTAAGTCTTCTCTTTATACCTGTTTGACCCTCTGCTCCTTCAATGTTTCATCTCTTAAAGCTACCCATTCGCCTTCTACTGTATTCCATTCCCCTGTTCTAGTCACTCGTTGCGTAATGCTCCCTCAGAAACTCTCAACAACGTCTGGTTGTTTCAACTTATCCAGATCCCATCTTCTTAATTTCCCACATTTTTTCAATTTCTTCAGTGTTAATCTACAGTTCGTGACCAATAAATTGTCGTCAGAGTGCACATCTGCCCCTGGAAATGCCTAACAATTTGCAATCTGTTTCCGAAATTACTCAGTACAGAGATGAGATAAAGCAAAGTGTTTTGGATAAAAGCTGTATGTGGCGAAGAGTGTCACACACTGCTACTAATGGCCGTGGCCTTGAACGTGATTTTCAAGGTGTTTTGGACGTTAAATTGATTTATTTCAGTCGGAACCTGGTATTTTATACAGGATTTGAAAACAGCAGCACATTTTACTTCTACATCTACATCTGTATGAATACTCTACAAATCACACTCAAGTGCCTGGCAGAGGGTTCATTGAACCACCTTCATAATTATTCTCTATTATTCCAATCTCGAACCGCGCTCGGAAAATTGGAAGACCTATATCTTTCCGCGCGAGCTGTGATTTCCCTTTTTTTGTTATGATGATGGTTTCTCGCTATGTAAATCGGCGTCAACAAAATATTTTCGTATTTGGAGGAGAAAGTTGGTGATTGAAATTTCGTCAGAAGATCCCTCCGCAACGACAAATGCCTTTGTTTTAATTATGTCTACCCCAAATCCTGTACCATGTCCGTGACACTCTCTCCCCTGTCTCCCGATAATACAAAACATGCTGCACTTCTTTGAACTTTCACGATGTAATCCGTTAATTCTATCTTGTAAGGATCCCAGACTGCGCAACAGTACTCCAAAGCAGGACGACAAGCGTAGTGTATTCAGACTTCAGTATAATCTGTTTTATCTTTAATGTGTTGTGCCAATAAAACGTAGTCTTTGGTTCTCCTTCCCCACAACGTTTTCTATATGTTCTTTTCAATTTAAATTGTTCGTAGTTGTAATTCCTAGGTATTTGGCTGAATTTACAGGCTGTAGATTTAAATGTGGATGACATCACTCTTTTCATTATTTAGGTTCAGTTGCCAATTTTAGCATCATGCAGATATCTTCTCTAAATCCTTTGCAATTGGTGTTCATCTTCTAATGACTGTATTAGACGATAAACAACATCATCATCTGCAAACAACTTAAGGCGGCTGCTCAGATTGTCCTCTAAATCGTTTATATAGATAAGGAACAGCAGAGGGCGTACAACACTACCTTGCGGAACGGCAGAAATCACTTCTGTCTTACTCTATGACTTTTCGTCAATTAATACGAACTGTGACGTCTCTGACAGGAAATCACGAATCCATTCACATACCTTAGACGATACACGATAAGCACACAATTTGACTACAAGCCGCTGATGTGGTACAGTGTCAAAAGCCTTCTGGAAATCTAGAAATAAGGAATCAATCTGAAATTCCTTGTCGGTAGCACTCAACACTTAGTGTGAGTAAAGAGCTAGTTGTGTTTCACAAGAACGATGCTTTCTAAATCCGTGTTGAGTGTGTTCTAACAGATCGTTGTTTTCCAGGTAATTCATAGTGTTCTAACAAAATACATGTCCCAAAATCCTGCTGCATATCAATGTTATGAGTCTGGGGCGACTGGAAGCTGGTCAGACACAGCAGGTCGTTGCATGGGCCCTCCGTGTGCCACAAAGTGTGATCGCAAGGTTATGGCAACGATTCCAGCAGAGAGGAAACGTGTCCAGGCGCTACAGTACAGGACATCCACGGTTTATAACACCACAAGATGACCGATATCTCACCATCAGTGCCCGCAGACGGCCTCGGAGTACTGCAGGTAGCCTTGCTCGGGACCTTAACGCAGCAGCTGGAACAATTGTCTCTAGACACACGGTCTACAGACGACTGCACAGACATGGTTTATCCGCCCGGAGACCTGCAAGGTGCATTCCACTGACCCCTGGTCACAGGAGAGCCCGTAAAGCTTGGTGTCAAGAACACAGAACATGGTCATTGGAACAGTGGTCCCAAGTTATGTTCACGCACGAGTCCAGGTATAGTCTGAACAGTGATTCTCGACGGGTTTTCATCTGTCGCGCGAACCAGGAACCAGATACCAACCCCTTTATTCCCTGAAAGGGACCTGTATGGGCGTCGTGGTTTGGTGGTATGGGGTGGGATTATGATTAGTGCACGTACACCCCTGCATGTCTTTGACAGAGGAACTGTAACAGTTCAGGTGTGTCGGGACGTCATTTTGCACCAGTATGTCCGCCTTTTCAGGAGTGCAGTGGGTCCTCCTGATGGATGGTAACGCACGACCACACCGTGCTGCCATCGCGGAGGTGTACCTTGAGACAGAAGATATCAGGTGAATGGAGTGGCACAAAAGATAATAGGTGAATTGAGTGGCCTGCCTGTTCTCCAGATCTAAACTCCATCGAGCACATCTGGGATACTCTCGGTCGATGTATCGCTGCACGTCTTCAAACCCCTACGACACTTCAGGAGCTCTGACAGGCACTGGTGCAAGAATGGGAGGCTGCACCCCAGCAGCTGCTCGACCACCTGATCCAGAGTATGCCAACCCGTTTTGCGGCCTGTGTGCATGTGCATGGTGATCGTATCCCATATTGATGTCGGGGTACATGCGCAGGAAACAGTGGCGTTTTGTAGCACATGTGTTTCGGTAATGTTTTCTCAACTTATCACCAATACCGTGGACTTAACAGATCTGTGTCGTGTTTGTTCCCTATGTGCCTATGCTATTAGCGCCACTTTTGTGTAGTGCCACGTTGTGTGGCACCACATTCTGCAATTACCCTTAATTTATGAGCATGAGTGTAAATCATGCTCAGTTCGAGAAGGCAATGAAATTGGGTGAAATGCTAGTGTAGTCTGGTTTACTTACTAACTTTCAGTGTGATCTAGTAACTGTTATTAGCTCTACATGGTCGTATTGCGGTAGGTCGCCACATAGTTCACACAGATGCTCTCGTACATTGCCGCTGGCAGTGGGACGAGAGGGCGATTGTGTGGGACCGCAGTGTTCGACCCTCGCGGAGCGCGCGATGGGGGGGCGTCACCCACAGCCGCGTGCTGCAACACTGTTCCTGTTTCACTTCTAACTTGAGTGATCAGTTCGTTAAAACTGCGACTCTATTTCGCTTTATTTGGTTGAGTCACATAGCTGCAACGGCTCACAACCCTCCAAATGCAACTGGAGACATGATTGCGATTTTTGGAGAGTGTCAGGGTGTTCACATCTATGCCGCTGCATTTCACGCTAGACGTTTTCCCAACAGACGACAACCAAGTAACGTCACTATTCGCGATCTCTCGGATGGAGACAGTTAAATCGTTTACGTCATAGTTGTGAATATGAGGAAAATGATATTCGCATAGTAGCCGCAATGGTCCACCTGTATCCTCACATTAGTTCACTGCAAATGCAAACGGAACTAGGATTATCGAAGCCAGTGATTCTCCGAATGCACCGTATGACACTGACCCAAGAACTAACGCTTCGGAAGGTCGAAGAATGCCTTGCATTTTGCCACATCAACAAGAGATGTTCACGTCAGTAATGTTTCCATACGAAGTCACTTTTACAAATATTGGTAAATTAAACAGGCAAAACTGTCATTACTGGTTGGATGTCCATCCACAATTTTAGAGACCGTTGATAGGGTTTCCATTAAAAAAAATACTTTAAACTCCAAATCACCTTGAAATTCACGTTCAAACTCACAGGAATTATTAGCAGTAATGACCATCTTTCCCACTTGCAACTTCTATGTAAAACATTTTACTGTATCGCCTCTCTATCCCGAGTTATTCCCCATTAGGGATTAAAACGGCCCACCCTGTATAGTCAGTCTGAAATCTTCCGGTGTCTCCATGTCTCTTCCATGTATACATAATTCTTAAACCAAGTGGTAGCGATGATTAAATTGTACTCTATGCAAAATTCTACTAGGCGGATTCCTCTTTCATTCCTTTCCCCCGTTTCATATTCAGCTACAATTTTTTCTTATTTTCCTTTTCCTACTAACGAATTCCAGTCCCCATCACAAAATTTCATTTCGCTTAACAATCTGAATAATTTCTTTCATCTCATAAAATATTTCTTAAATCTCTTATCTTCTGCAGAGCTAGTTGACATACAAACTTGTACTACTGTGGTGGGTGTGACTTCGTGTCTATCTTGGCTACGATAATGCAGTCATTACTCTGCTTTCGAATGTCAGATACCTTAATCGGGCAGGGAGGTTACAAAATTTAAAAATGGTAATGGATAGGTTAAAGTTAGATATAGTAGGAGTTGGTGGCAGAAGAAACAAGACTTCTGGTCAGGAGAATACAGGGTTATAAATACAAAATCGAATAGGAGCAATGCAGGAGTAGCTTTAATAATGAGTAAGAAAGTAGGAACAGGGATAAGCTGCTATGAACAGCATAGTGAATTCATTATTGCAGCCAAGGTAGACACGATGCCTACGCGCACCACGGTAGTATAGGTTTATATGCCAGCTAGCTCCACAGATGATGAAGACATTGAAGAAATATATGATGACATAAAAGGAATTATTCAGATAGTTAAGGGAGACGAAAATTTAATAGGAAATGGAATTCGATACTAGGAAAAGGAAGAGAAGGATAAATAGTAGATGAATACGGACTGGGAGAAAGGAATGAAGGAGGACACTCCTGGTGGAACTTCGCACGGACTACAATTTAATCATAACTAACACTTGGTTTAAGAATCATGAAAGAAGCTTGTTTACCCGGAAGACACCTGGAGGCATTGGAAGGTTTCAAATTGATTGTATAATGTTATAACAGAGAGTTCGGAAGCAGGTGGACTCTGACCACAATTTATTGGTCATGAACTAAAACTGAAGAAACTGTAAAGGTGGGAATTTAAGGAGATGAAACTTGGATAAACTGAAAATACCAGAGGTTGTTGTGAGTTTCAGATGGAGCATTAGGGCACGATTGCCAAGAACAGGGGAAAGGGATGTAGTAGAAGAAGAATGGGTACCTCTGAGGGAGGAAATAGTGAAGGCAGCAGAGAATCAGGTAGGTAAAGGGCTAAGTAGAAATCTGTGGATAACACAAACGATATTGACTTTGATTGATGAAAGGAGAAAATATAAAAATGCAGCAAATGAAGCAGATGAAATGGAGTACAAACATCTAAAAAATGAGACTGACAATAGTGCAAAATGCGTAAGTAGGAATGGCTAGAGGAAATTTTAAGAATTTACAAGGTTATATCATCAGGGGAAAGACAGATACCGCCTACAGGAAAATTAAATAGGCCTTTGAGGAAAGAGAACCACCTGAATGAATATCAAGAGCCCAGATAGAAAACTGGTCCTAAGTAAAGAAGGCAAAACTGAAAGGTGGAACGAGCATATAGATGGTCTATACGAGGTGATGCACCTGAGGGCAATATTGTAGGACTCAAAGAGGACGTTGATGAAAATGAGATGGGTGCTATGATGCCGCGAGAAGAATTTGACAGAGCCATGAAGGACTTAAGACGAAACAAACCCCCGGGAGTAGACATCATTCCGTTAGAATTGCTGATAGCTTGGGGAGAGTCAGACACAACAAAATTCTTCCATCTGGTGAGCAAGATATATGAGACAGGCGAAATACTCTCAGACTTCGAGAAGAATACAATAATTCTAATTCAAAAGAAAACAAGTGCTGATGGATGTGAAAATTTGGGAACTGCCAGTTTAATAATTCAAGGTTGAAAAATACTAAAACAAATTCTTTACAGAAGAATGGAAAAACTGTTAGACGATCAGTTTAAAATCCGGAGAAATATATGAACACGTGAGGTAATACTGATTCTACGATTTCTCATAGAAGATAGGTTAAGCAAACGAAAACCTACGTTTGTAGCATTTGTAGACTTAGAGAAAGCTTTTGACAATGTTGACTGTAATATTGTCTTTGAAATTCTGAGAGTAGCAGGGGATAAATATAGGGAACGAAAGGCTATTTACAACTTTTACATAAACCAGATGGCAGTTATAAGGGTCGAGGGGCATGAAAGGGAAGCGGTGGTTGAGAGGGGAGTCATTCAGGGTTGTAGCCTATCCCCGATGTTATTCAGTCTGTCCATTGAGCAAGCAGTAAAGGAAACAAAAGAAAATTTGAAGTAGGAATTAAAGTTCAGTGAAAAGAAATAAAACCCTTGAGGTTTGCTGATGACATTGTAATTCCGTCAGAGACAGCAAAGGACATGGAAGAGCAGTTGAACGGAATGGACAGTGTCTTGAAAGTAGCATATAAGATGAACATGAACAAAAGCAAAACGAGAATAATGGAATGTAATCGAATCAAATCAGGTGATACTGACGGAATTAGATTAAGAAATGAGACACTAAAAGTAGCAGATGAGTTTTGCTATTTGGGCAACAAAATAACTGATGATGGGCGAAGTAGAGCGGATATAATATGTAAACTGGAAATGATAAGAAAAGCGTTTGTGAAGAAGAGAAATTTGTTAAGTGTCAGGAAGTCTTTTCTATAAGTGTTTGTGGAAAGTGTAGCCACGTATGGAAATGAAACATAGACGATAAAAAGTATAGACAAAAAGCGAATAGAAGATTCTGAGATGTGGTACCTTATGAGGAGGTACTGAATAAAACTGGGAGACAAAAAATTTGTGGCGCAACCTGACTAGAAGAAGGGATCGAGTGGTAGAACACATTCTGAGACATCAAGGGATCACCAATTGGTCCCGGCGGAGGTTCGAGTCCTCCCTCGGACATGGGTGTGTGTGTTTGTCCTTAGGGTAATTTAGTTTAAGTAGTGTGTAAGCTTAAGGACTGATGACCTTAGCAGTTAAGTCCCATAAGATTTCACACACATCTGAACATCGTCATCTGATCACCAGTTTAGTACCGAAGGGAAGCGTGGGGGGTGGGGGTGGGAGGAGGATAAAAATCGTAGAGGGAGACCAAGAAATGAATACACTAAACAGATTCAGGAGGATGTAGGTTGCAGTAGTTACTCGGAATGAAGAGGCTAGCAGAGGGAAGATTATCAGGGAAAGCTGCATCAAACCAGTCTTCAGACTGAAGACCACAACAACAACAACGATTCAAAGTAGCTTACCAGCATACCCGTTTTCTTATTCATTATTAAACCTACTCTTGCATTACCTCTCTTGATTTTGTAATTATAATCCCGTTCATGGTGTGGGTTCCTGTCGTCATGTCCTAGTTCATGAACTACGGGCAACATATGAGTGGCCAAGTAAGTGGTCCCGACAGTCGGGATACCAGTTACTTTGGAATAAGGCTGAGCATCTCGGACATATTCTGAGTTGTTGTCACCTTTGTGCTCATACGGCAAAGACTACCAAATCCACCGGTTAGTCCCTCAACCGTTAGGGGTAAAACTCAATGGGAATCGGAGCAAGTAAGGCTAGCAACCTGCTTCCCCGGTACTTTAAATATGATGCTGGCAACAATCAGAGCAAAATGCCTCGGACCTTTGGAGGTGACGGAGTCCCACCTCTAACTGACAAACCAGACACTCCTAAGATACGACTCGGCAAACAAATGGTAATGAGATGGGGAACTATTAATATCAATGGGGGCCACTCTGGGAAGAAGGTAGAACCGGCAGAGGCTGCAAGTAAGATGGGGCTGGATGTTTTAGCTGTTAGTGACATTCGGGTAAGGTGTGAGAAAGAAGAGGAAGTGGGAGAATAAAAGGTCTACCTGTCAGGAGTCAAAGCAGGAATAGCACAATGGGGTGTAGGGCTTTACATCAGGAAAGAAATGGAACCCAGCGTAGTTGCAATAAGGTATGTAAACGGACGACTGATGTGGATAGATTTGACAGTGTCTAGCAAGAAAATTAGGATTGTGTCAGTATATTCGCATTGTGAAGGGACAGATCAAGATAAGATGGATAGTTTTTATGATGCACTGAGTGATGTAGTTGTTAGAGTAAAGGACAAGGACAGTGTTCTGCTCATGGGTGATTTTAATGCCAGGATTGGAAATCGAACAGATGGGTATGAAAAGGTTATGGGTAAATTTGGAGAGGATATGGAGGCCAACAGGAACGGGAAACAACTCTTGGATTTCTGTGCCAGTATGGGCTTAGTAATCACAAACTCCTTTTTTAAACATAATAACATTCACCGGTATACTTGGGAAGGCAGGGGAGCCAGATCTGTCATTGACTATATAATAACAGATCAGGAATTCAGGAAGGCTGTGAGGGACACACGTGTATTCAGATGATTCTTTGATGACACTGATCATTATTTAATCTGCAGCGAAATTGGTATTGTGAGACCGAAAGTGCAGGAGGTCAGGTCCATCTGTAGGAGGATAAGAGTGGAGAAACTTCAGGATAAGGAAATCAGGCACAAGTACACAACAATGATCTCAGAAAGGTACCAGTTAGTTGAATGTAGTCAATTACAGTCATTGGAAAAGGAATGGACAAGGTACAGGGACACAGTACTAGAAGTGGCTAAAGAATGTCTTGGAACAGTAGTGTGTAAAGGTAGGATGAAGCAAACAGCTTGGTGGAACGACACAGTCAAGGCAGCCTGTAAAAGGAAAAAGAAGGCGTATCAAAAATGGCTACATACTAGAACTCAGGTAGACAGAGAAAGTTATGTTGAAGAAAGAAACAAAGCCAAACAAATAATTGCAGCATTCAAGAAGAAATCTTGGGAAGACTTTGGAAACAGGTTGGAGACTTTGGGTCAAGTTGCTGGAAAACCATTCTGGAGTGTAATTAGCAGTCTTAGAAAGGGAGGTAAGAAGGAAATGACAAGTATTTTGGACAGGTCAGGAAAACTGCTTGTGAATCCTGTGGATTCCTTGGGCAGATGGAGGGAATATTTTGAAGAGTTGCTCAATGTAGGTTAAAATACGATCAGTAATGTTTCAGATTTCGATGTACAATGGGATAGGAATGAGGATGGAAATAGGATCACATTTGAGGAAGTGGCGAAAATGGTCAATAGATTGCAGTGCAATAAAGCAGCTGGGGTGGATGAAATTAAGTCGGAACTCATCAAATACAGTGGAATGTCAGGTCTTAAATGGCTACACAGGATAATTGAAATGGCCTGGGAGTCGGGACAGGTTCCATCAGACTGGACAAAAGCAGTAATCACACCAATCTTTACACATGGAAACAGAAAAGATTGTAACAACTACAGAGGTATCTCTTTAATCAGCGTTGTGGGTAAAATCTTCTCAGGTATTGTTGAAAGGAAAGTGCGAGTATTAGTTGAGGACCAATTGGATGAAAATCAGTGTGGGTTTAGGCCTCTTAGAGGTTGTCAGGAGCAGATCTTTAGCTTACGGCAAATAATGGAGAAGTGTTATGAATGGAACAGGGAATTGTATCTATGCTTTATAGATCTAGAAAAGGCATATGACCGGGTTCCTAGGAGGAAGTTATTGTCTGTTCTACGAGATTATGGGATAGGAGGCAAACTTTTGCAAGCAATTAAAGGTCTTTACATGGATAGTCAGGCAGCAGTTAGAGTTGACGGTAAATTGAGTTCATGGTTCAGAGTAGTTTCAGGGGTAAGACAAGGCTGCAACCTGTCTCCACTGTCGTTCATATTATATATGGATCATATGTTGAAAACAATAGACTGGCTGGATGAGATTAAGATGTGTGAGCACAAAATAAGCAGTCTTGCATATGCGAATGACTTAGTTGTGATGGCAGATTCGATTGAAAGTTTGCAAAGTAATATTTCAGAGCTAGATCAGAAATGTAAGGACTATGGTATGAAGATTAGCATCTCCAAAACGAAAGTAATGTCAGTGGGAAAGAGATATAAACGGATTGAGTGCCAAATAGGAGGAACAAAGTTAGAACAGGTGGACAGTTTCAAGTACTTAGGATGCATATTCTCACAGGATGGCAACATAGTGAAAGAACTGGAAGCGAGGTGTAGCAAAGCTAATGCAGTGAGTGCTCAGCTACGATCTACTCTCTTCTGCAAGAAGGAAGTCAGTACCAAGACTAAGTTATCTGTGCACCGTTCAATCTTTCGACCAACTTTGTTGTATGGGAGCGAAAGCTGGGTGGATTCAGGGTACCTTATCAATGAGGTTGAGGTAACGGATATGAAAGTAGCTAGGATGATTGCAGGTACTAGTAGATGGGAACAATGGCAGGAGGGTGTCCACAATGAGGAAATCAAAGAAAAACTGGGAGTGAACTCTATAGATGTAGCAGTCAGGGCGAATAGGCTTAGATGGTGGGGTCATGTTACACGCATGGGAGAAGCAAGGTTACCCAAGAGACTCATGGGTTCAGCAGTAGAGGGTAGAAGGAGTCGGGGCAGACCAAGGAGAAGGTACCTGGATTCGGTTAAGAATGATTTTGAAGTAATAGGCTTAACATCAGAAGAGACACCAATGTTAGCACGGAGTAGGGGATCATGGAGGAATTCTATAAAGGGGACTATGCTCCAGACTGAACGCTGAAAGGCATAATCAGTCTTAAATGATGATGATGATGATGATGATGATGAATCCAGTATTTACCTGACCAGAAGTCTTGTTCCTCCTGCCACCGAACTTAACTAATTCCCACTATCTCTTAACTTCAATCTATGCATTTCCATTTTGGAATTTCCTAAGCTACGTGCCCGATGAAGGGATCTAACATTCCATGCTCCAAACCGCAGAACGCGGTTTGTTTCTCCTGTAAATTAAGTAATACAAATGAATAAAGTGAATATTCACATTACTGTATTCAGGTAATCTAAATTAACATTGCAATACACAACCTTTTATTCAGTCCGTTCACTAAGAAGGCTACGACGGAAGACAATACAAGATAGTAACAAGACACACTAGAATTTGTCCTAAAAACAAACTCAGAGCAAAAATAAACTATAGAACATACCCCTTAGCTCGGGAAGCTGTGACGATAGTAATAAATTGTGGGATTACACAGCCCCCTTGAAGAGCGTTGGCACAATTTTTCACCATGAATTTGACAACGCTGTTCAAAAATTCACTACATAATGTCTATGCAGTCCTTATGTTCCTGAACTCACTTAACGCTTGTACATTTTATCACATATACAAACCAATATGGATACTGATTTCTTTTTCATAGGTAGAAATTGTTCATACACATAGGAAAATGTTTTCTTTCTTTAAAAAGGTTAGTTTTTCATTTCTTTTTACATTTCAGTATAAAATTATATTACTTTAATTGACCTAGCCTGTTTTATTACTGATCGGTGAACATGTAGACCACATGCCCAGGGCAGTCAGGTGACAGGAGCTAAAAGAGGCTGGCGCCGCTCAAGGGACTGGGACTTTGGAGATGAGTTTCTTGTCCGTAATTTTCCTGGATATCATGACTCGATAAGGACGTCATTTAGGCAGTCACCAAACCTTCCACATAGGTCAGGATCATGAAACAATGGTACGACAAAATCAGTAATGCTTTTACACAACTCAAGACGGTTGTGCTGAAATAAACGTTTTAAAACAATACAATATTTCTATTTTTAAAACAACATTAAAATAAATATGTGCACATAATGTATATTTTGAAAAGTCCTAAGCGATTTTAAGAGATTCTGCAACATCCAAGGATATTGGCTCAGTTTTTTTAGCAAGACCGTTTTGGTTGCTGATACAAGGCCAGATCAATCAATCATCCAGACTTTGGTCGGGCACTGGCCTTTCAATACACACCCCTCTGTTGTGGTTGCACCTACAGTATAAGAATTCGTTTATTTTATATAAAGCAGGCGATTTCGGATGAGATTTACGTAGTATTGTTTCTCCAGATAAATATTTCTGAACATGACTTAACCTTTTGCGGATGTTTCTTTTATAATTCTGTGATGATCAATGAGTGATACTTTTGCTTTCCGTACCTTTTTTTTCCAGCGCGGGTTCTTCTTTAGGCAGATGTGGCAAAGGGTTTATTCATTCGTTGGCTTCCTTACGGTCGTTAAGTAGTTCTGCAGTTGTGTGTGGTGTTGTGTAAATAGCTAAATTATTTACAATATCTTAAAACGGTTGAATAAATTCTATCCATCATGTGCGTTGTGTACTAACAAAAATTCTCATAAACTGATTGAATTCTCTGAAAATGCATGCAGCTGGGTTACTCTGAGGGTGGGACCGGGATATCGGAATGTGCTTGATACTATTGTCTTACGTGTTTGAGAATCCTCGTAATAATAGTGGACGCTGCTGTCGATCTTTTAGCATATAGCTCGACATGTTTTGAGAAGAGGTCATACACAACTATTAAACAACAGCTTGATATATTTTGATGAAAGATCGTACAGATCTATTAAACACTCAACACCACCGTGGCGAGAGGGCACTGGCCTGCTGACATCAAGAGACACAACTTGTAGTGGTTGTGTAGCTAAGATAGGGAGTTTGTAATTCTGTGTAGCATCACTTATTAGTAGGCTTTTCTTTTTGGTACTGTAGACAAGTCTGTAATAACTGTTCATACCGTCACAAATTTGGAAACGGCAGCATAATGACTCCAAACACAATGGGTACGACAAACTAAGGTTTCTTCCTAAGTATCAGGAATGAACCCACACCAGTTGTCACCAGAAACACTACGTCTGTGGAATAAATCTTTGTTTTGAGTTTTGTAGTGCTCTAAAATTTTCTCAAATGGGCTTTGTCTAAGATTTTATTTTAAGCCCCATCGGATCTGTGTCTTTAAATGTAGCCATGTTGTTACACATATCTAAATAGCGTTGTTTGTGACATGTGTCTTTCAATGAGAAAATCCTGTCAGTTATTTGTCCTGTTAAATCCCAAAGATCACTCAACCCTTGCGGTAGACGCGACAAAACCGTCAGCTATAAAATTATTCTTACATTTTATCCTCATTATCTCGAAAACATATTCCTGTAGAAAAGATTCCACCTCATAATCCTAGGATGTAGTAGCCTACAAGTTAACAGAAAGCTCAGAGTGTGGTGGTCACAAAATACCTAAATTTTTCCATAAATTTAGTAGCTAAACTTCTTAAACGCCCTTATTATGGCCAGAGCTTCTACTCAGCAACATAATATCCACGTTTACATTCTGAAAGGGTGGTACTAGCAAAAATAATCATATTAACTTCAGTCTTTACGTCCTTTTCAGGTATTTGAAATAGACGTGCACCAATTCCCGAAAAGGATGCGTCTTTAGCAACGCAAAAATCTACATTCTCGTCAGGATGACATAGGATTTCAGAATTTACTAAAACATTCTTTATTGCACCAAAATCTGCTTGACATTTTTCTGACCAGTACCATGTGTCATTCTTTTTTAAGAGTCTCATCAATGCTGTACTATTAAGTAACTGTCCGGGAAATAAACGAAGAAAAATACAAACGAAGGCCAAGAAAAGCTTTCAACTGTCATTTTTTGTTTGGACCTGGACAATTTTTCAATGTACTTATCTAATCACGATCAAGTGTTATTCCTACGGGAGATATGACATGACTAAAAAGTTTATTTCCTCACGACCAAAAATTTATTTCTGCAAGTTAACTGCGACTCCAGCCTCTGAAAATTTACGTAATGTTCGGCCAAAAAAGTCAAGGTTTTCTTCCCAAGTAGCAGTTGAAGTCAAGATGTCATCAACATATAGTTTTACTTTATCTAGGAGATATGGTCCGAGAATTGCATCCAGTGGAATAATAAATGCACCAGAACTTACGTTAAGTCCAAACGGTAAAACACAAAACTGATAACTTCGGCCAGCATGGACAAAAGCTGTGTATTTCCTTGACCCAAATGAAAATAAGACCTGCCAATAGAAATAATGGAGATATAGGTTAGTCAAACAGAATACTGCATGAACTTTTTGTAATTGCTCTTCTAGATCTTCTGGTTGCGTTCAGAATGGTACAATTATTTTATTAATAGCACAGGCATCCAGTACGAGGCATGCCACAGGCATCCAGTACGAGGCATGCTTGGCCGTTAGATTTATTTCCTGATAATAATGGACTACAGTACGGTATATGTGATGATTCAATTACTTTCCATTGAAGTGTTCTCGATCGATGGCCCCTCTTTTCGTCCACAGAATGGAGTAAGGTTATGGCAAAATGGTTCGTGTGTTATTTCCATGGAGCAAAAATACATATTTATTATGCCAGATTTGTTCTCAAAAACACGGAAGCGCTTCAAAAGTATGTTCCTTAAATCTAATTCCTGTTGAGTACCTTATCTTGTATATTTTCATTTTCGCCATAGTGAAACAATTTTCAGATACATTCATCGCCTCTAAAATTTTTACTTTAATTCCCTGGTAGTATTTACCTTATTCCACTGGGGTTTATATTAAATCTACTTCGCCGGCCGCTGTGGCCGAGCGGTTCTAGGCGCTTCAGTCCGGCACCGCGCTGCTGCTACGGTCGCAGGTTCGGATCCTGCCTCGGGCAGGGATGTGTGTGATGTTCTTACGTTAGTTAGGTTTAAGTAGTTCTAAGCCTAGGGGACTGATGACCTCAGATGTTAAGTCACGTAGTGCTTGGAGCCATTTGGATTTAAATCTACGTCAATATCCTTTCCCCCGATGTGTAAGTAGCTCTACCCATAGAAAAGTCTAATTTTAAATCCTTTTCTTGGAAAAATTCCATGCCGTGCAAGCAATCAACGCCAAGATGAACGAGCGTGAGGTCACTCCATTTTCAACGAAAATTTTTTCTTGTATCTGCCAATTGACAGGTTGCGACTTTGTACCTAGAGCTCTAACAATACGACAATTTTGTACCGGGTAGGTTGGCACTTTGTCTGCCTCCTTAGTCTCTTTTTAAACAAGTTTTGGGATAAAACATAAATAGATGCGCCCGTGTCTAAAACTGTTTTTGTGGGAATATTTCCTACTATGGCTTGTATTGCGGATGCACTAAAACTCGTGTTTGTTTAGTCTGCAGAGGCTGATACATAGTGAACTCATCTCTGACATCATTACAATCATTATACCTTAAGAGACGGACGTGATTGTCTTGATTGCCCCCACCCAGTGATACGACCCTCATCGGAGGACTGAATGAGATTTAAAGGAATTTGTCACAGCTTGGTTACTAGAACTGTAATTCGCCACTGTAACTTGGCCCCGTCATTTTAGCGTAAAGACCTGGGATTGCTTGCGCTGAGCGCTGAATTAAACTTTCTTCAAGTAAAACGAGAGAAAGCGATTGTGCGGTCGTTAATTCATATGGTAGACGAGCTGGCGATAACTTATTAGAATTTGTGTCGTTGTCGTATGCTGTGTGATTTCGTGCAGTAGGACTGGCGTAATAATCACATTCTTAACTGACTGTTGGAGGGTACTTTGGATCACGCCCCTGGCCGCAGGCGGTTCCTGTTATAGGATCTTGATTTTGGCGATTACTTGATCACCCCATTCTGGCAGATCTTTATTTAAAGTAACTTTTATTTGTTGTGATTCGGATTTTTACCAATTTGCCAGCATTGTCTCGTTCGGACATAGTGGTTGTGACCGTTTCATCTACGACCCGCTCTAGTTCTGAATTTAATTTATCATTAATTTCTACATCTTTGTGTATAGCTCACTGCAAAAACTCAGTATTTGCTAGAGTATCGTACTGTACTGACAATCTGTTGAAATTACCAGCCGATTTCTCTATGTTACTAGATTCTTTTTTCAAATCATTATGCTGTCGTTGCCCTTATTTGGATAGGCTTTGTAATTCTTTGGAGTGGTTTTGTAATTCTTTGGTCGGTTTTCAAGTTGGGCGGTTGTGTCGTCCCACATTGCCTTAAACTCTTGCAGCAATAAAGCAATGAGATCAGCTGGTTGAGCCTATATGTATGTTCGTTTCACGTGAAATATCGCCCATCGGAACTTTTACTACACGTAAAACATTATCATCAGATTGATGAATGGCAGTACGTGAAATATCATGTAAGTGAGCGTCATTTTCATACAGTGAATTATCTATCATAATACCTGTATCAGTTTCAGAACGCGATTCCACATCGGGTTACGAAACTCGTGCACTATCAACTTACATCTCAGCAAACTCATTCTGTTCAACGTTCATATCTACGTTACTGTCTTTCTGTATTGTCATTTTAGAAATATTGCCTATTTTCACAATAACATCAACGCAAATTAAAAAGTATTTTGAATAATTACGATTTGAAAAAAAGGGAACAAAATTTGCTCAGGAATTCTGGCAGGACAATGAAAAGCAGCACACGCCGTTAAGGATAAAATGTTGTGGAATTAGACATCTTGTACTTACATTCACAATGGCAAAATTTAACAAAGAAAATTTGTTATTGAATGACTTGGACATAAATTTCAGTATTACACGTTTTACAGAGCACGAGAAAATAAAATTAAGCGCTGTAGATTTCCCTTGCCTCAAACTGTGTAAAATGTGCATATAGACATGAAAGAAATAGAAGGTCTAAATTAGTTCACACATATTATCAACTTAATTCTTCTTTGATATTCGAAAAATGTGACAGCGATGAGCTTCTTTTCTTTGCCACTTCTCTGTCACACATGCCATCCGAAGACGATTTGTAGATCTTCTAGCACTCTGTATCCAAAAACAAAATAAAATGAAATAACAGTTAGACATCTGCATAAAAGAACAGTAATTTAAAAGAAATTTTCGAATCCTATACATCAAATTACATACTAATTTATATATCATCACATCCCAGATGCAAAGCAGCTGTTGTGTACTGTAATCCGCCCAGTGTTCGGTGCATCTTCCTTGGTGTTGGAATTATTGAGAAAGTCACTGGTTCGCTGTTAAAACTACCGATAACACTCGTACAAAGGCGATCGCCGCATTCGCGCGCTGTCAGGAAACAACTCATGACAGTGTGGGGCGCACAGAACAACACGACCCTGCAGCGCCTAAATGGGAAGTGCGCTGGCTGTAAGTGTATTAGTGCACCACTCACATTAGCCACTGCGTCACCTTTATTCCTCTGCTCGTCTTTGTTGAACAGCCATACGAGTAGTCCGGACGATAGGAATTGAGTCAAGCGTGAGGAATCTGTGGAGTCTGGGGCCAGAGTGTGGACGCGATTAATCAATGAGCAAGTCCTATCCTACTCTTGCAAGTAAGTTAAATTCATGTCAAAAGTTATTTTTGCAAGTTGCTATAAAGTCAGTATTCATTAATGCTGGCAATCAAAGATCCTTTGCTATGTTAACTTAGGTTCGATTTCATGAAAAAATGACGAGGCTGCGCTGTGCAGTATAGCTATCGAAAACAATTAAAGTTCTCACAGTTCCAACTTTGAATTTACTCCTATCCACTGAAGCTCTCTATCTCACTTAAAAAATTATCAGTTTTTTTTAGTAATAAAAATTTTCCATTTCACGAAGGTAATAACTTTCAAATAAGATAGAAGGTACTTCTGAAATTAAAGATTTGAATACTTCCACATTATACATTTCCACAATTAAAAGTTACAAGCCTTCACACGAGCTAACACAAAACAGAAAACGTTAGATAAGATGAGCGGAGATAAAATGACTGAATGACAAAAGAGAGAGAGACATTATTATATCGACTATTTATAGATTCATACAAAACAGAAGTTGGCGTAACTATAACTTCTTACGCCTAGAAGTTCTTAGAACATAACTTATTCTTTTCAAATGGTTATTCTTAAATAATTCACAATCATACAAAAACATTATGGCCGTATAAGAGTGGCTTCAGACTGCACAGTTGTGTTGACATACAAGGTCGGAGTCTCCCATAAGGAACAAGCGACACGTAAACTTAACGATGTTCGGTCAGCAGCAGGAAGTGGAAATACTGTGAGCACTCTCATTCGGTTGAGTGGTAAATGTGACGGGCGGGAATGGAGAGTCCCTCCCCTTGTGGCGGCCCTTATCTCCCCCAAATCGGCCAGAAAGTCCACCCCGAATGTGTGGTTCTCTTGCCACCCCATTCTCGGGGCGGAGGAGTCCGGCAGAAACTAGAGGATGGACAAACTTGTTTAGACATGTCTGTGTGCTAGCGCAGCCTTTCTTTTCGATTTACAGGCGCCAACTAAACTCTTCTGGTTGATTCACTGCACTGCGTTATCACACAATACAGAATTTCAATAAGTACGTTTTACATAGTTACAATGGAGGTAAGTCCCTAACTTGGCTCCCCAAGTCCGATCTCCTCATCACTTTTTGTTCAGAATTTAATTCTTCGATGTCCTTTCTTTGCTCTGCACTTTCGTTGAAAAACTTATTTTCTAAAATTATGACTCTATTGTCGACTATGCCTGCTCTGGAATTCATACCTTTCGTACCTTCTACGAACTGATTTGTTTAACTCGGGGATTTCTGTTTCCAAAAGGTCTTTCTTGGATTTATAATCTGCTCCAAATGATCACTATTCGTTTTCAGGGTTGATTCTAACCCCCTTACCCCCCCCCCCCCCCCCCCGCCCAGTTCTTGATTCCATATTTTCTTAATGTGGGACCTAATTGTCCCCCTACTGGTTTTCATCTCACTTTTTGAAAGGTCACTGATAGCTTTCATAACTGACTCTATGTTATCAGTATTGGTTTTCATCTCTAACTCTGACCCTCCTATTCTGTCATTTTTGTTTTTCATAAACGACTCTAAATGATCATTGTTTGCTTTTATTAATGACTCTAACGCTCCCTTTCGTCCTAACACTGATCTCATGAAGTCACACAGTTTCTTAACATTGAATACAGATTTAAGTATTTTGGAAGTCTTTTGTGAAGGCACTTGTCTGAAGTGTAGAATGGACGATAAACAGTTACAAGAAAGAACAGAAGCTTTTGAAATATGCTGCTACAGAAGAATGCTGAAGATTAGATGAGTAGGTCGCGCAACTAAAGAGGAGGTACTGAGCAGAATTGGGGAGACAAGAAATCTGTGGCACAACTTGGCTAAAAGAAGGAATCGTTTGACAGGACAGATTTTGAAAAATCAAGGGATCACAAATTTAGTATTGAAGGGAAGGGTGGGTGGTAGGGGGTAAAGGTCGTACACAGGCAGCCGAAGGCAAGTACTGCCGCGGCCTAAGAACTGAGCATCTATCATATGATCGATAAGAAAACCCATAAAAATTCCGTTTATGTAAAGTTAAGAAAGTACTGAAATCTCATACACAAAATGTCAAATTCAGTCTGTCTTCCTTTTTTTTTTTAGAATAGAGAGTCATAAATTAATTAAATGTAAATTACTTAAATGTGATAAGTATATACCTCCGACCGTTCCTATCTTTTTATTTTTTTCCTCAGCAATTATTATTAGTGTTAAGTAGGTCGTGTGCGGCTCAAAAACATTCGTCCTCTTCCGATGTGGCCCAGGTAAGCTAGAAGATTGGACGTTGCTGTCGCAGAGGCAGGCCAAGTGGTGAATACGGTGAGCGGATTCGGAAGGATGTAGGCTGCAGTAGTTACTTACAGATCAAGAGGCTTGCACAGGATAGAGTACCATGGAGAGCTGCATCAAAGCAATCTTCGAACTTAAAACGACGACAACAACAACAACAACAACAATAACCTGTTCCATCTGCTAAAAATCTAATGTTACTCATAATATTGTCCGGCAGGTCATTCATACACAACATGAACAACAAGGTCCCCGACCTTGACTATACTTCTCCTTCTGTCGATGACTCTCCGTTTACTCCGCGTCCTCGCTAGCAAGAAATCTTCAATCCTATCAGATATTTCTCTCGATACCATATAACATATACTCTCCATACCGTATACAGTCGTAAGAGCACAGGTGTGATGCTGAGTCAAATGCTTTTCGGAAGTCAAGGAATATCTCAACCGCTGGAGCGATGCGTAGACATTTGAAGAAAAGGGAAGGTGGTAGGTGATGTCGGAGGAGCTTGTGAAGACATTGCTAATATTCAAAGATAGTTTTTTTTTCCTTTTCTTCTTTTCTTTTGTTTCCTTTTTCTCTGTACGTATGTACTTGATTCTCTAGAATATTATTTAGGTTTTTGTTCTGTAATATGAAATGTTACTGTCTTTTATTTGATTTATATTGCTACATGATTCTCCTTTTAACTGAGTATGCAAAAATTGCAATACATGGTTCATTTTTCTTTGTAATGCATATATGTAATGCGCTGCAATATGCAGCACTATTGTATGAACTGTGATGCGAGAGGGTATCGATGTGGCAGTCGGACAGTGAAATCAGTGGGAAGGTGTGCAGTGTCGTGGCGTGCGTGCGGTTTATCTTGTATACTCGTGCTGGACGGGATCACACGAAAATTCATGGTCGCCTTCTTATTTTTCGGTCACGACTTAACTAAATTTCAGTGTGGAGATAGTGAAACAATATGTTACACTGCTTGAGTGCAGCGAGTTTCATAGAGTGCTACAAACAGCAGTGACAATGCTTTCGCGAATAGACCTTGATAGTCTTTGTGAGAACTGAACTGTTTACAGCTAAACGAACTGCACAATTAATAGACCTCGGAGCTACTACCTCGTGTGCTCGTTAATAAGCTGCCGCTCGCGCTGAAGCATGAACTGTCGCCGTGGAGACTTGCAAACTGGTTTCGCCAGAACTGTAAATTCGCGATCGTGATTGCTACAGGTGTACGGACTGTAATATCAAGATCAGCGGGTGTTTCAAAAACTGTATACGAAACGCTAAAAACAGAGACATGTGTATATGGAACGTTGTAATCGCGCATATACAAAACTAGATCTACGCAACAACAATTACTTCCGACCAGCCTGTTACCACAGAAACGTAGAGGAGGATAACAGTATTGCATGGTGAAGCCTACACCAATCAAGAGGATTTAGACATAGCAGTTTCGTGACTAATGGAGTCATAATCATTGCGTTGCTAGCACCAACAAGCTGCCGTTGACGTAACGATGCATCGTCTAGAAAAAGACAAGCTGCAACGTCAAGCGCTCTATACGTGTAAGCACTCAAAGAATTCTGTGTAGTAATTTCTTGTTCTCTTGTGACAAAATTTTCGTCGTACATGTTTCTTTGGAAATAAATGTAATTTCAATTAAGTCTGTTACACTTTTGTGTTGACACTGTTGACACCATAAACAATAGTTATCGCTATTTTCTACCTCCACCTTTCTTCTTTATCTTATTGTAGCTGTCACTGCATTGGTTTTGCGTGTTCTTTTGGAAGGTGTGTTTCCGTATATGTGCGTAGAGTTTTCATCGGGTACATTTACATGTTTGTTTTAGTGTGTTGTCACACGTAAATTGTGGCGTCCGCCGTTAGATTCCGGTCGCCGACAAATCATAGCAAAGCTGCGCGGTCGCTATTGGTTAGAGGCACACTATCGGGGTAATGTTTGATTTTGACAGCTGTCAACGACGTAAATTTTTTTTACATTCAATAAGAAGTCATATTACGAGGTTCTCATTGCGAAATGCGAGTCTATTTAGTTCTTAGAACTATAACTGAACAAAATTATACTCGTTTTCTTTATGATTCACGTTATTGGCGGGAATTTCGTGTATGCGTTCTTTTGATGTTTGTTGCCAAACTCTAATACGGTTACTTTCGTTAAGTTTGAAAGTACAACGGGTACTTTTGGATTTAAATAATCGATGTAGGTTAATTCTTACAAAGAAGTAAACAGCAACCAGCCACTATTAATACTGCTATTTATTTAGGTAAATAGCGCCGTTACCAGTTTCGAACTGGCAAGTTCATCATCAGACGGCTGTTCATATGATTTTCAAGATCGTCCGTTTTCGATTTTTTTATCCCACGTAATACAGCGTAAATAAATATGTGAGGTTAAGTGGTTATGGTACTTACGTCGAAAATTTTCGACGTAAGTACCATAACCACTTAACTTCACATATTTATTTACGCTGTATTTCATCGTTTGGAGGTTAGTTATTTTCACATAGTGGGCTTCTAACACTGTTTTCTACCGTAGGGCAACAACACACCAAAAATACTTCGCCACAGTGGAATAATAAAAAGCAAAAACGGACGATAATGTAAAGTGTATCTTGAAACTCATGTGAACAGCCGTCTGATGATGAACTTGCCAGTTCGAAACCGGTAACGGCGCTAGTTACCTAAATAAATACCAATATTAATAGTGGCTGGTTGCATTTTTCTTCTTTGTAGGAATTAACCTACATTAATTGTACACAGCCACGGTCTCACCATGTCAGTTTTAGACAAAATAGCATTAAATAGTCGAAATTCACGTTCTCAGTTATGCAAAGTAGATCTCTGTGAACCCTTTTCTTCACAACGCGTGTCCCGCTCCCACCCCATCCCCCGCACTAGACAGGTAGTGAGAACGGGCGTCGGAGATTTTCATGAATGGGCGAGGCGCCTCGCGACAGCGGCGCCCCTAGCGGCAGGCAGTGCCACTGGCGTCGCGGCGATCGATGCTCCGGGCGCGGCCGTGCTTTGCGGGGGCGGTGGGTGGGGGTGGGGGTGTGACGCTCCGGCAGCAGCGGCGGCCGGGCAGTCCGGCTCTGACCGCCCCACGCGCCGCACGCCGTGTGCCTTCCGCTTCGCCACGTCACAGCTGAGCGCGGCCCGCAGTGACAGCCGCGAGTTCACAACGTGGGAGACTCGGCCAGTGTCCGCTGCACAGTAGTCGCGATGCCGGGCACGCGCTAGACGCTAGAGTCCACCTGCCACCCTCCGCCTAAGGCCTAGGATACGACGCGACAACACAGGACAGGGGAGCAGAGGACGCCACTAGAGACTCGGCTCACACGGCCCAACATGCGCCTCTGCTGGGTTCTGGCCTGCTGCAGCCTCTGGGCGTGCGCCGTCGACGTGCGCGCCTTCACCGCCGAGCAGATGCTGGGTAAGTCCCCGCCCTCCATATGCCACGCCCCCGGACTGTCACCTCCTGTCCACATTTACAAACTGAAAAAAAAAAAAATAACTAGTGGAACTGTCATACGAGTTCGGCATGTTACTGCCGGTAATTCTCGTATTCCACACTCCAAATGTGCAGAAGGTTTATTCACTACCTTAACACCACGCAGGCTAGAATCTGTCAGAATAATGTTAAACCAGAAATTTGTAATGAATCTTCGTTATAATTATAATCGGTGACAGCGTATTTAGGTGTTCATTTACAGCATGCAAAAATATGTAGAAGAAAGAATTCTAATAGACCGATATCTAGAGGAAATGTATCAGTGTTGTTCGTATGTAGACAAAATAACATGGATGTGTCATGTCGATATTTTTTACATAAAATTTAAATATTTCATTATTGTCTATGCTCATAAGTTTCCATTACTGACGGCAGTACTGAACACGTTCATCGTGTTGTTCAGCAGACTAACGGAAAACAATAAGTGACGATTTGTCTTCAATCATATGCACAATCTGCATGAAATTTTCCACATCAGCAGCTTTGTTTACATGTCATTTCGAAAACGCTGTTAGTGCGTCAGATTTAGCTGTCATCAGCGAACGGTCGTGTTGCAATCACAGCTGCGATCTGACCCCAATTGAGAGTGAAATAAGCCTATGTCAAAGTAACGAAATATCTCGCAAGGGCAACTAAAGCAGTGTCGGTACTTTATGATTACACCGATAGCACTTATCCTAAGAGTCAGATTGTGACTGTCGGTGTTGTTCCTGTCGTTGTTACGTTGTTGTTGTTGCCGTTCGAAGTCCATTCTGGAACGAATGGCTCTGAGCACTATGGACTTAACATCTGAGGTCCTCAGTCCCCTAGAACTTAGAACTACTTAAACCTAACTAACCTAAGGACATCACACACATCTATGCCCGAGGCAGGATTCGAACCTGCGACCATAGCTGTCGCGCGGTTTCGTACTGAAGCGCCTAGAACCGCTCGGCCACCGCAGCCGGCACCATTCTGGAGCAGTTCTCCACGCTAGTCTGTCCTGTACAAACTTCTTCAAATCTGCGTAACCGTTGTAACAGACATACATCTGAATCTGCTTATTATACTCATGTTCTACAATTTTTATCCCCGACTCTTCCCTACATTACCAAATTAAAAATTCTTTGGTGCCTCGAGATGTCTTCTATCAGCAGATCCCATGTTGTAGATGAATTGTACCAGCTATTCTTTCTAGTTCACTACTTCCTCATTAGTTGTCGGCTTTACCATTGTAAAAAAGCTTCTTGTCTGAATTGTTTATTGTTAATCTTCCACTTCCATGCAAGGCTATAGTCAAGACATATACTTTCTTTCGGATAGGACTTCGCAGCACTAATATTTATATTCAGAGCTAACAAATTTAAATCTTTCAGAAAAGCTTTTCTTGTTGTTGCCAGTCTGCATTTTAGTTCCTCTTTACTTACGTGCTCCTTACTGCCTTTGCCAAGACTCATCTCCAACATTCATTCTTTCACGTCTTAATCTGATTCCCTCAGCAACCCCTGATTTAATTTGACTACACATTGTGTTTCCTATACTTTTATTTATCTTCTTCTTATGCACTACAGGTTGCATTCCATTAACTTATCTTGCAAGTTCTTTTGCCGGCGATGACAGATTTACAATACCATTGGCAAACTTGAAAGGTTTATTTCCTTTACAGCTTGCTCCAGATACAGATTTCAAAGAATATATTCACTCCATAACTTCAAAAACTTTTTTTTTAAATCTGTATACCCTGATGGACCAAAACAATATGGCCACTGTCCACCAATAGACTGAATGTTGCCTGGTGACGTCGTGGATATGTGACGCAGTGGTGCAGGTACGAATGGAAAATCGTTCTAGTGACGATACAAGCCACAAATGGGTAATCACTCTGACACAAGCTATTCTGATCAAGGACAGAATGTTATGCCTGGACACCTGGGAACGAGCGTCTTGGAAACGGCGAAGCTGGTCGGCTGTTGCTGTGCTACTATCATTAACATCTCCGGAAAGTCGCTGAAAGATGGTGAAACCACGAGTAGTCCTCATCACAGAACGTGAAGGCTGAAAAATTGGACGCTATGTAAAGTAGGATGGGCGGGGTTCTGTGCTAGACCTGGCGGTATTACAACGCTGGTACAGACACAAGTCTTTCGGATCATACTCTTAAGGGCGCATTGTTGAACATGGGGCTGCGCAGCAGATGATCCCTTTGTATTCCCACGTTGACACGACAACACCATTTTCAATTGCTGTGGTCAAAGGATCCCCGACTTGATCGTGGGTCAATGCAAACCTGTCGCCTAGTCGCATGCTTCACATTTCTTATGCCAGGTGGATGGTCGTGTTCATATATTTCACCCAAGTGAACGATTGCTCGAAACACGCACCACACCACAGACGCAGACCGATGGAGGCAGTTCTATGCTGTGGAAGTCGTTCATCTGGGCTTCCATGGGAGCTGTGGTAGTAATCGAAGGTACCAAACACTTATAGACTGTGTGAACATTATTGTGAGTTACCTGCATTCTTTCATGCTTATGGTCTTCCCTGATGAGGATGGCATCTTTCAGCATGTTAACTGTCCATGTCACAAGGCTAAATGGCTCAAATGGCTCTGAGCACTGTGGGACTTAACATCTGAGGTCATCAGTCCCCTAGAACTTAGAACTACTTAAACATAACTAACCTAAGGACATCACACACATCCATGCCCAAGACAACAATCGAACCTGCGACCGTAACAGTCGCGCAATTCCGGACTGAAGCGCCAAGAACGCCTCGGCCACAGCGGCCGACATGTGTCACAAGACCAGAATCGAGTTACAGTGGGATGAATCACGTTTCTTATACCAGGCCGATTGTCATGTCCAAATACTCAACGTGAACGGTTGAACTACAGCACACATTCTGATGGGGGCAGTTTTATGCTATGGGTAACATTTGTCTGGGCTTCCATGGGACCAGTGCTAATAATGGAAGATACCATAACAAGTATTTACTATGTGAACATTATTGTGTTTTTTCCCTTCATTGAGATTCGATTCCCCCTGAAGGGGGTGGGCTGGCAGCAGCTTAGTATGCCGCTCTTCAGCCTACAGAATTAAAAAAAAAATAATTAAGATAATAAATAATAAAAGCAGGCGATAAAATCGGTGACTTAAATGGTAAAATGGCGGAAAATTGTGGAACTTAAAACATAAAACAAAGGGTTGGCGATGCTAATAAAATACACAGGAAGCAGACAGGTAAAATAATAAACAGACAGTCCGGTATCTGTTCGCAATAGATATAAAAAAACACTCCCAGCGACAGCATGATTTCTGTTCGCAACACTTTGGAAAAGACGCACAACACTGAACACTCATTTGAACACTGCACTAAAAAGTTGGCATAAATATGACACACCACAGCCAAGGGCAGATGGGGGGAACCTGGACAGATGATGGGAAAGAAAAGGGGAAAGGAGAGGAAAAACGAAGTGGGGGGGAATGCCGACGGAGGACGAGGACTCGGAAAAGGGGGGGGGGGGGGCTGGGCAGACGCGAGAGGGAGTGAGGAAAGGCAGAGGAGAGGAATGCAAAGGACATGGGGAGGGGAGAAGGGAGGCAGAGAGAGGGTAGGTGGGGAAAAAACAGGATGGAAGGGAGGGGGAAGAGGGAGCCTGGGGAAAGGACAGAGGAAAGGAGGGGAGGTGAGGATCAGAGTTGATAGGAGGGATAAATGGAGGGAGAGAGGGCATCATCCGGGAGGGGAATTTGACGGAAGCCGCCCTGGGAAAGGAGATGAAGGGTGTAGAGATGGAGGGTAGGGAGGCCACAACAGTGAAGGCGCAGCAGAGGGCGGGGGTTGGAGAGGAGAGGAGCAACCAGGGGATGAGGGGGATCAAGGCGGCGGGAGGTGTAGAGTATGCGAATATGTTCGAGGAATAGGAGCAGATGGGGAAAAGGAATCGGGTCATAGAGGATCTGCGTGGGGGCATTATTGTGGATCGCCTTGATGTCTTCCCCGAGGCGATGACATCTTTCAGCAGCTTTACTGTCCATATCACAAGACAGCATTGTGCTACAGTGGTCGAAGATTGATAGTGAACTCGCACAGTTGTTTAGCCGCCAGATACCCGAGATATGAACCCGTTGGAGTGTACCAGGGACGCTTTTGGGTGCCAGAGCCGCATCCAAAAACACTGCCCCGTGCAGAGACATCTGGTGTTAAACAGCTCTGGAAACCGACCAAGGACTTGTAGAGGTCACGCCACACACAGTCGATGCTCTTCTGAGTTACATAGATGGCCCAACATGCTGTTAAGGACGTGGTCATAATGTTTTAGCTCATCATTGTAAGTAAATGTCATAATGAAATGGACAAGTACATGAGAAAGCAAGTTTATTGTCAGGTGGGGTAGGTGCGATATGAAACGACGCGAGGACGGATTCTGGAGTGGAAAACGGCGAGACAAGCATTGTCTGGGGCTTGGAGAGACGCACCAGCTGTTTGTAAAATGGTGGGTGGATTGCGACACGTCGCCAGGCTAAAAACCGGTGATCACCCGGGGATGGGGAGCACACGAAGGAACGGCCCAACCAGCCTCGCGTTCCTAAAACATACTGTTTTCTGTCAAAACACGGAGTCAACGAATTACAACCCCGAATTTAAATTCTGCATGTGTTGTTTACTATAAAAAATAATTCCTAAATTAAAGACATACAGGCAAAAAGGGTTGTCTCCCACGAAATCATCCGGGAAGGTTAATTGCTTTGTCAAAGTCGCTGTTACAAAATGACACTTAAAGCTAAAGCAGCGCGGACGGAGATACCGGCCCCTGACTGGCTGGCGCAAACATTCGTAGTATGAGCCAGTTTGGAGACGATATCTCTCGAAGAAGTTGCTTGGTTCTGGTCGATGGTCGATCGTGACGAATGTCCAACACTGGCGGGTAGATCTGAATTTAATGGTTCGTTGGTTCTTCCTGTCCAGAAACAATTCTTTGCCTATCCATTTTAATGTGAATAATTAACTTAAGATAGTAATACTACGTCCTTAAAGAATACAGTTTCCTTACATAAACTCAATGATGTGACGTTGTGAGGCGCAACTGTTGTAATAATTTCTCACTTAACTTTATTTATTCTGGGGTGGAAACTCCTGGCGATCTTGGCGTGTTTATTAGTTCTGCTGGCGTTTTTGCACATGTGGAATGCAGAGTGTTAGGTGTATCCGTTGTGCGACTGGGTATAGATGTACAGATATGAGATCACGGGTGGTGGTCTTGAGCAGTGCAGCGCAACCACAGTTCAACAACAGCTCTGAAAGCCTCTAAGCCACAGTCAACTTATACTGTGACAACATATACAGAGTTCTGAGGTGCTGTGCCAGTAACGTCATAGCTTTTGCAGAGATACAGCACGCCACTGTCAGCCAGTCCGCCAAATAAGAGGTTGCGGAGTTTCGCATCAGCTCTGTAACTAGATCGTTCTCAATGGAATGAAGTAAGTCAGTTGTGTAAGTAGCTAGTCAATTGAGTCCGTCTATTGCAGGACCATAAAGCTTATTCTGAGCTCAAATATTAAGATATTCCTCAGGTAAAAGGCTTCTCCAAAGAAGTAGGAGAAGAAACCACTCGCATGAAACATCGATTCCTTTATATTACAAATGGTAGATGCAGGACAGCAGTTACATCCCATCTTCGTAAATTTGTAAAATGCTTTCCACATTGTACACGAAGTATCCTAAAACCCAAGATACGGCCGTACTGAGTATCTTCAGAGATACGAGACGAGCCTGGTAATGATTATTTGGTCAATAGAACTCGGTACGTTATATTTGACGGCTAGCGTTCAACACAAACGAAAGTAACCTCGAATGTGGCTTAAGGAAGCATATTAGGAACCCTAATGTTCAACATACGGTACGTGAACGAGGTATCAGATAGGGTCAACAACATTATCAGAGGATCGTAAGGAACTGCAGGGAGTGGTGGACAAATATTTATTTGAATGAAATGAACGTCAGCTCTTTTTAAAAGCGTAAATAAAGAAAGAACAGAATAGTATTTAGTTAAGAAATTAGAGCTGAACAATAGGAGCACGCCACATTATATAATTATTCTGGAATAAGAGAAATGATGCGAAGTGGGAAGAAAACATGAAATCTTTTCAAACTTTACAGAACCTATTCTGCTTCTGTAAAGTTTGGAAAGTAGGAGACGAGGTACTGGCAGAAGTAAAGCTGTGAGGACGGGGCGTGAGTCGTGCTTGTGTAGCTCAGTTGGTAGAGCACTTGCCCGCGAAAGTTGTAATCCATCACAACTTGTGTTGAATATCGATGTCCGTACCATCAACAATAAAGGAAAAGTGAGCTTTATCGATCATTATTATATGACTCAGAAAGGAGTCCAAACCAGCCAACAAAAATATTTAATGATTTGCCCAATAACGGTAAATGACTGGCAGATAGCAAAGCAACGTTGAAATCTAGCCCAAAATCATTTCTTCTAGATAACTTTTTTCTGTTACGTACACGAATTTTTAATTAAAAACTGGTAGTCTGTGATAAACCTAGTTTTAAATGTACTTACATGAGTAGGACTAAGACATAATATGTTCATTAACGTTAAATTTAAGTCAGTGTGCCATTTCGTAACTAAATAATCACCTTGAAGCCATCCATTGAAACTAACTAGGTATACATGTCCTGTAAACTGGCTTGTTACACCTTATTCCGAAAAAAAACAATAAAAAATTCAAATGAACTACGGAACACGTAACCTCAAAGGAAGACAGGAGTTTAATGTCCTGTTGACCAGGAGGTCATTAGACACGAAGAATAAGCTCGGGCTGGAGAAACATGAGAAAAAAAATCTGCCAGACCTCTTCAAAGGAACCATCCATCCAGATATTTTTAGGCATATCACGGCTCTTCAAAGGAACCATCCAGATATTTTTAGGGAAATCAAGGAAAACGCAAATCTGGAAGGTTGGATGGATATTGGAACCGCCTCCTCCCGAATACGAGTCGTGTGTCTTACCGCTGTCTTAGCTCTGTAGAGGCTCTGTAGAGATTGCTGCAGCTTGTGTAAACTGTCCATAGACA
The DNA here is from genome assembly GCF_021461395.2 of Schistocerca americana. Taxonomy (NCBI): domain Eukaryota; kingdom Metazoa; phylum Arthropoda; class Insecta; order Orthoptera; family Acrididae; genus Schistocerca; species Schistocerca americana. The sequence continues at coordinate 614,359,045 of NC_060122.1, forward strand.
AACTGGGCCACTGCTGTTGCGACTGGCACGCAAGGCCCAGAAGACGACCAAGGCTGTGATGTAGATGCGCATTTCTTGACTTTCGAAAATCATTGATTCATTACCTCACCAACACTTGTTTACGGAAAGACGATCTCACAGAGTGTTCGTAGATTCCCGTTATAAACTTCTAGGACTTGTTGGGGGAGTGTGTACGTAACATCTTGTTATATCTGGAACCGTACCGTTTCCGTGCTAAGCCGTTGGAAAACGTATTTGCTTGGTAGGTCTACAACAGAGTAGTCATGATCGGGGGGGGGGGGGGGGTGCTTACACCAGATGGGCTGTCATATAACATATATCCTACCTCTCTGACCTGGTTAGAGCCTCATTCACGTGTCTGTGTGTTAGAGCGACATGGCTGAGTACACGTTTGCAGAATACACCCGAAATGATTCTTGTGTATTGCGAAGCTCACGGTAGTGCAAGAGCTGGTCATCGCCTATATCAAGATCTTTATGCAAAACGTACGATTCCCGCGCATATCGTTTTCGCAAAAATTGTGCAACGACTTTGAGAAAGGGTTACCTTAACCGTCAGCTGACGTGACTGTGGTGCTCCAAGGTGATACCGCACACCCGAATTGGAAGGGGCCATACTGCATCGCGTTGAAGATAACCCGTCAACGAGTACAGGAGCAATTGCTCGTGCAATGGATGTTGCTACCAGCACCGTCTGGTATGTTGTGGATGACCAACAACTACATCCATAACACCTCCAACACTTCATACCACCTCTAACACTCACAGATTCGTGAATGAGAGGTAGGATAGGCGTAAAATGACAGCCAGTCCGACGTTAAGTTTCCACACAGGGATTCCTGTTCAGAATATTATGTAGTCACTCCTCTCTATAAGTCATAGAAGTTTGTAACAGGCATTTCCGAACATCCTATACAGTAGTATCAAACGATGTTTGTGAATGGACTGAGGATTTCTTTTCAGGGAACTGTAGAGCCATCGAGAGACGTAGACTTCAGGTGTGCCCCAGGGATGTGCGTTGAGTCCTTTGTTGTTCATTACGTGTATTAATGACCTAACAGACAATATTAATAGCCACTCAAGAGTTTTTGGAAGATGATCAGAATGTTTATTAAGAACTGCAACGCGAAAAAAAATCAGTACAAATATTCAGGCAGATCTCGGTAAGATTTTAAAGTTATTGTAAGATAGCCAACATGCTTTAAACGTTCAGAAACAAAAAATTTTGCATATAATAAAATGAAATGTAATATCCAATGGCTACAATATTAGTAATTCACATATGGAATCGGCCAACTCATATAAACACATGGGTGTAACAATTTGTCGGTATATGAAATGGAATAATAATACAGTCTCATTCGTAGGTAAAGTAGGTCTGTGATAGAAGGTGCTTACAAAACACTCAGCCGATCATCCTAGAACATCGCCGAAGTTTGTTCGCTCAGTAAGTGTCGTGTGACTAGGGCCTCCCGTCGGGTAGACCGTTCGCCGCGTGCAAGTCTTTCGATTTGACGCCACTTCGGCGACTTGCGCGTCGATGGGGATGAAATGGTGATGATTAGGACAACACAACACCCAATCCCTGAGCGAAGAAAATCTCCGATCCAGCCGGGACTCGAACCCGGACCCTCAGGGTGACATGCTGTCGCACTGACAACTCAGCTACCGAGGACGGACGTTCGATCAGTACCGAATAGAACTACTAGGGACTACTAGGAGGACAGCAAGAATGATCACGGGTTTTCTGATCCACGGGAGAGCGTCACGGAGTTACAGAAAAACCTGATACTGCGGGTAGACAAAATATGGAAACACCACAAACATAACACATTAACATGCCTAATACGCAGTATGAAAACCGTTGGCTTTCGAAACAGCTTCAAGTCCTATCGGAATGTATAATCGTATGCCTGTTTGGTATTGAAGGGAATATTACTCTATTCTTCCTGAGTAACAGTGTCAAGTTCAGTTACCGATAATGGAGGTGAATAACCATCACGTACCCTTCTTTCCTTAGTAGACACAAAAGTTCGAAGATATTGAGATGAAGTGACAGCAGTGGCCAGGGCAGATGCGACAATTCATCCTCGTGACCACAAGACAGCCCTGGAGGATGCGAGCTGTGTGAAGATGGGTCGTGTGGTCTTTGAACACAGTATCATCATTGAGCAATGAACATTGTACTACAGAATGAACTTGATCAGTCAAAATGACCAAATAATCCGTGGCAGTAATGCGATCTTGCAGAGTAGACATAGGGCCCACGAAGTACCACGACTTGGCTGCTTAAGTTATTGCCGAACTCTCGCTATGTTTTACTCTTGGCACCTAAACTCGGCTAGAAGTTGGAAACATTGACAAACAAGACTCATCTGACCAAATGACTTTCTTTCATTACTCCATAGTCCAGGTTTCATGGCTTCGGCACTACGTTTTCCTGTCACGGGCATCTGCATCGTTGATGATTGGTTTTGGAGTTCGAACTTTCTCTGCAATTCCCTGCTACAGGAGCTTCCTTCGTGTTGTGTCGGTACTGACGGGGTTCGTGGGCGCGACATTCAGCTCTGCAGTGACTTTTGCATCTGCTGTTCTCTTATTTTTCTCACAATCCTCTTCAATGACCATCCTTCACGATCATTCGCCACACACTTTCGTTTGCGATTTGATTTAATGGTTGTCGTTTCTTCCGCTGTCCCTGTATGTGGAATAAATCTTCGATACGGTACCCCTTGAAACACTTTGGATCCCTTGATCACGGAAGCAACTATCATAGCAACAGCAACAATTTCCCCACGTGCTAATTTACTTCGCTCCTCCAGAATGCACTCATAAATATACAGAACACTATTTTGACCACGACTGACTCTTCCGACATATCGAGGATATTCAAGCGTACATTTCTCGATGTATTTCCATATTTTTGTCCAACCACTCTAGTCGCAATGTTTCAAAAATCACTATTAAGCGAGGAACCTAGCAACATAGTACTCCCTCCTGCGTACCGCTTCCGTAGTGGCCGCGTGGGCACTATTAGGCTCGATACAGTAAGCACGGGGAGCATTTAAATAATCATTCTTTTCTCGCGATCACCAGTGGAGGAGATGGAGCTAGCTTCTACGTAGAAAGGCCTTGTCGTCTATGAATGGGATGCTCCGTTACCTCGGTGGATGACGGTTTCGGACAAGGGTTTCTATTAGCAGTTTATTTTTCACATGGAACCGCTAAAATCTCCAGCTTTTTCTATACATAGGAGAAAAAAACTGCAGATGGAAATCCATGTCTGAGACCGTAACCGAGCGGTTCTAGGCGCTTCAGTCCGGAACCGCGCTGCTGCTACGGTCGCAGGTTCGAATCCTGCCTCGGGCATGGATGTGTGTGCTGTCGTTAGGTTAGTTAGGTTTAAGTAGTTCTAAGTTCTATGGGACTGATGACCTCAGAAGTTAAGACCCATAGTGCTCAGAGCCATTTGAACCATTTGAAACATGACGTTTCCTATCCTCGATTAGTTCCTTAACACACGCTCTTCAACCACTCGAAGTGTGTCACAACATTTCTGCGACACACTCTACAAAATATATTACTTGTGCAATCAGATGGAGCTACTTCGCTTCCGATAGCGACTTATAATCAGTCTTCATTTCTGCTTACTTACCAACCCACAGCCAACTAAAATTCTATTCCATCGCTCTGAACATATACTACACACATGGAGCTGGCAAACTCGCAGGAGGTGGTACTCCATGGAATTCATGTCTGAAAACGACCTCACTGGTCTGATGTCGTTGTGTGCTCCAGTGTAATGGAACATTAAGAATAGTTGGTTGGATCAGCGCGGGTCTGCTTATCGACACAAACTATTGTGTCTCACTGTTTAGAGGCACAAAACGGGTGAGTGTTTTCAGCTCGTTACTAAATGCAAATAAGTAGGAGGCCGAATTGATAGGAGCTGAAGAGGTCCAGGTTGCAATAATATGCGGTACGGCACACTGTTAGAGAGAAGGATTATTATTCAAGAAACACATAGTACAATGAAAATTACTTATCTTCAGTAGTTTGTAGGACTGCAGCTGCGGCTATGAACTAACAATCTCGAAACATGGAATACCATGAACTAATACAACATATCCTCAGGGACTAAGCCTGATGAGCCCTCCTCAGAGAATCAATGCAAACAGAACTGACTGAGGGCCGATTATGAAAGTGCGTCTGCCTAGGTTGAAATCTGGCTAAGAAGTGAACGAGGCACACTCCAGTTCCGTCTAGCTGCACAGCCCGCTAGAGTGCGCTGTGCTCGGCAGTTGACGGGTTGCCAAACTTGTGTTAGCGCAGCGTTGTAGTAGTATCTGTGGCAATGATACTGCACAAACTACGACGGCGCGTTCATTCTCCAGTTAGTTCCTATCATGGACGCGCATGCGTTTCTCCTCACTTATTGGGGCCTTGGAGAAAGGCACCGGCTCGATACCGGGATAGTAACTTGTAACCTCCCCCCTCACTTACCGGCCTTAATGACAGTGAAAAAATTAAACCGCGTGTACCTAATGGAAATTTGGGAAAAGCAATCGTCACCGAAGTTAATCTGTCGGTAAAGAGGGAGGAAAGGGTTACATCTAAATGAAAGGAAATGTGCTAATGAAACTGGTGGAAATTAATTTTGAAAAGGGGTAAAGTTAATAAAGAAAGTAAATGTGCGGCCGTTACGTTAACAATTAACTAGCGGTAATTAGATATTTGAGATTTGGGGGAAATCACGGTCGCCAGTCCTAAGGACAATTACTATAGTAACTGAAAAAGAAAGGTTATTACACATATAATTAACACTAGAAGCGTGGCAACTGAAGGTTGACACGTGTAGTGTGAAAACTGAAAGTTTGTCAGAAGCAATAAATTTCGCTACACTCTGACTTAATTTAGCAAAAGAATTAATAAAACCGGAAAATCGAAAGTTAATTTAGTGACTGAAGTTAATAGTGAGCTTTCTTTCTGAAGCACATCGAAATCCAGTAAAATACGGTTAGTCTTGGACTACCTCAACAATCATTTCAAAAGCAACTTGACTCTACGCAATTTAGAAACGAGAGATTTAACTTTGAACTTGAATTAAATGATTCTGAACAATTAACCATAGTAAAATTTAGTACGTACCAAGCTGAGCTGCAGTCACAGGTAAGCTAAAATACGGTAACAAAGCTCGCACTCTTAATTCGTGCTTGTGTAATCTGAATATTGTAGCCAGCTATTAACGCCATAATTGAACTTTGAAATTAAAGCAGTGAAAACGAGTTAGCTATATTACTTTAATGCTGGCGTTTGAATTTCAACGACACTCGGGTTCATTTCGGAAAAGGAAGGGACCCTACTTGGCAATGTAATTGGGACAATGAGCAACAAAGGTTCATGCTAAGTTGCTGTAATTTTGCGAGGCAAATGGAACAATTTGAAAAGCTGTGGTCTGCCATACAGTTCTGAAACTTTACGTGCTTTTAGTCTTCCTTGTTGGTTGATTGAAGGTTTGAAGCCGTCGATCGAGGAGGTGGCGACAGTCACTCATTGTCGGCCGTCGCTGTTGCAGAAGCTGGATGTTGGCGCGCCTTCTTCTCGACACGGTCACCAGGCGAAACGGGCTCTTGATGTGCGCCAGCTAATGCTTCCCGTCCGCGACACCATGTCAGAAACTATCATCGCGAGTCGAGCGCAATTACATGCTGCCAAACCCCGAAAGCGCGGCAACTCGCGGGAGCGTCACACAACACCTGCTCCACTCGCTACTCCCGCCAGACTCTCACTGTTCTCCCCGCGCTCCACGCGGCAGAGTTAACACTACCAAAGATCCTACACACTTTGATTCTTCACACGACCTATCGATGTAATCGTTCGATAGCAGTTTTCCCTAGGCAAGACCCAGCGTAAAAATACAAATAATATTTACGAAACAAACCAATTATACATCGACATAAATGCATAAATATATATATACAAATAGTAAAACAATTACAATATGTGAAGACACAGAAATATCATATATTCAGGTAGCAAAATTAAGGAAAACAAATTATAGTACAATAGATGGAAATAGGAGGATATGCATTTCCGGCGTTACACGTGCCCCACATTGTCTGAGGATGTTCGTGTAACGTAAACAGACTCAGAAAATGTCCCAAAAAAGAAACAGCGGAAATGCATATGCTCAAAACATCAACAAAATTTAGCATTCGTCTAATTAAGCATAAATCAATTTTTAGACCATAATAATTGATTGGAGACACTCCTAATCTTATTCCACTCTGTCATCTTGATCAAAATAAAACAGGTTGACAATATATTAAAATTCATAGAAAACACAGAAAATGGTTTAGCTATTCTAAAAATCTAAATTCCTAGCAGTATCAAGAAATGGAGTACTATTTACAAAATTAATCAGATTCCATGGTCATAAAAACAGGTGGATCAAAATACGCAAATAAATAATTAAATAGAATACACATTTTATATAACCTTTTCATAATTAATACTCTCGTCACGAGAATCTACTTAACGCTAAACAAGAAAATAATGTTCAGGAGATCGAAAAAAACATAAATATTGACAGTAGAATTCTTTCACATCAGCTGTCCGGGAAGAAAAACTATTCCGCCTTTCGTACTCGCAAGTACAAAGAATGCCGACAGCGGCACAAGAGCCAACAGCGGCACAAGAGCCGACAGCGGCTCGCCTCGCCAGTATTGTTGCGCCCGCGTGTGCGGCACGCTTGATCTCACTCGCCCTTGTGACGGCGTTTCCAGAACGTCCGTTTCACTGAATTCTTTAGGAAAAACTCACTCCCGAGTAATCTCAAGGAGTCCCTTAATACTATCACAGTGGATAACTCAACACTGTCCATCATCACACGCATGTACTAGCCTGAAACTTAAAACAGCGTCTAAGTACATCGGCAATGACTTATAAATCACATATTTATGAAATCTTACAGCTATTTACAAAATCATATTTACATTCCTTAATCTACTGTGACTCAGCTGAAAACTTAAACTAGCAGCTTGGATTTTTCAGTTGATTAGATCATGATTAAATTGATTAAAATTAAATTGATTAATCAAAATTAATTACTTATTAATTACAACTTCTTTAATGACCTTGGTCAGTCAAAAGCATGACAATCTAGCAAATCGTTAAATCTTACACTCTATATTTACATATTGTACAAATTACCCATTGTGTGGTATTAATCGATCCTAGGTTGGTACAATTTCAAATCTACTATATTCCGTAAGCATTTGTGTGAGGCATACCAATGACTTTATATGGTCCATTATAAACAAACTTAAATTTAGAGTTTTCATGGTCTATCTCGCTCGATTTCTCATGAGCTTTTACAAGTACTAAGTCTCCGATTGCAAACTTAGCAAAACGCGCTTTAGCGTCCTGACGACGTATGCGAGCATCGGCTTTTAGCTTCATTACTTCTCGCAAACGATCTTTTTCCACACCAATACTAATGTTAATCCGTGGAGGGAATTTGATTATCTCTTCCAATTCACTTTCTACACTTTTGTCAATGCCGAAATTCCTCATGTTATGGCAGTTCAAACTCATTCCTACGTCAATGTCATCCGGCCAGTTAACAATGTGTATAGGCTGGTATTGCCTATGCACACCGTCTCCTGCCTCGTCAAAACCAACTACCATTGTTTTATCTAGTGACATACATGTCAAAGTTTTGCTTTCGCAGTTAATCACTGCACGGTACTTTAATAGCCAATCTAACCCGATAATTACTTCCGTAGTTAAGTCTGGCACGACGACAAACTCTTGTTCAAATCGTGCCCCACATATCTCGAAGTTGACAAAAATCTGTTTTGTGACCGGTTTACTGGCCTTCCCAGTAGCACCGATAATTTTCACTCCTCTTACTGGCATAACTACGATGCCAGGTCTGTCTTTCAGTAACTCAAATATTTTCCCAGATACAGCACTCAATTCTGCACTGGTGTCAATCAACACGTTTAGTTGTAGGTCGTGCATATTAACAGACACTACTATCTGTCTACACTTGTCCTCAATTGTTTCTTTATTTTGCCACAGTAAATCCTCGTCTATATCCAGGTCATTCCAGAAAAAACCATCCGGCTTTGATCCTAAATCCGGTTTATCTGGCGGCTTTTTCAGTCTCTGTTCACATACAGTTTTAATTTCAACACGTTTGTCCTGAGGCTTAGTCTCTAGCTTCGCCTCCAATACCGAAACCTTTTCCTGTAACTCGTCAACTAGTGAGTGTTGCTTTGCTATCAATTCACTAATTGTCACCTTCGTTGATTCCACTTTGGTCAGATTGATCTCATCTGCCAATCTACCTGGAGGAATGTGCCCAGTAGCATCTGAAATTACTTCCTCTGGATCTGCGCAACCCACACTGCTATCGTCTGACTGTATAATGTCAGCTCTAACCTCATACACGCTGTAATCTATGTGCTTTTCTACCAATCGTGTCCGGCTATCACTAAAATTTTCGTAATCTTTCTCCTTAATACTCTCGCAATGTTTAAACTGGAGGTTTGCGTCGGATGGGTCGGTTACTTCTACCACTGAAACTTTCGGTAAGGTCTGCCGGTTAGGGCCAGAACTTTCCGTTACTACTTCAACATCTAACTCCTGCGGGACGAAACACGACGAATCTTGCTCGTGCTCCCCCTTAACATCAACTATTTCTAGTAAAGTCTGCCGATTAGGGCCAGAACTTTCTATCATTTCACAAACACTATCTTCTTGCGGGACGAGACGTAGCAAATCCTGCACGCGCTCCCCATAAACACTTCTCCCATACAGACCCCTATAATCTCTTAGTTCGTCGTATAAGCGACCGAACTGCCTTAACCAGACCTCATCCCTCTCTGCATCCCCTCGCTCGATGACGGACGTGTTATCCATCTGATCTTCTCTCAACAATTGCGAATCATTCTTAAACTCAATCTCCAGTTCCGCTGCGGGTATTACAGCTGCCACTTTATGATCGATTTCCGGAACACTACTTAAATTGTTCTCACTGACAGCGAATGTATTTTCTACTGCCGTGTATACAGCTGATCTACTACTTGTGGGCGCACTCTTTTCTCTTAACACTGGCACACTCTCCCGCCGTTGATTATTCCACACGGAATTTTCATAATGACGATACCTGGGTTTTCTCCTGTTATTGGGCCGCCAAAATTTCTCCACGCCCGCTCGGCCCCTCACCGGCGCGGCTAATGGTTTCCCTGTCTCGTCCCAGCAGATACGCTCCCCGGATGCTGCTGAGGCGGTTCATCACACCCTCTGGCGTTATTACTATTCTGTGAGGCCCGTATCACGTTAGTACGATACTGGTTTCCGTCATTCCTGTTATTATTTGCATCGTACCGATTGTTATTACGGTCCGAACCATTATTGTTATTGCTGCCATGGTTGCGGTATGCATTATTTCCATGGTTATCGTTGTTGTGGTTGCTGTGGTACCCGTTGTTGTTACCACGACCTCTACCACTGTCGCGATTATTGCGCCAATTGTCCTCGTCCTCAACTCTTTCCAGGAAATCATTGACTGTCCTATAATTGCTTCCTACGTAGCGTTTTGTATCATCTGGAAGCTTCTTGTAGAGTTCCCAGACTATTTCGGATTCCGTGCGGCGATCACGCAAATATTCCAACTTGCGGATCCAGCCCTCACAAAACTCCCTCATAGAACCGCGCGAATTCGCATCGAAAGGTCTCGATACGACAAATTCGCGCCAGACACTTTGCTGTTTTTGCTCCGACCAGTATTCAGCCAGAAACAAATTTTTAAACTCGTCAAAAGTCAGGTTCGTAATGTTGAGGTTTAAGCCCCAACGCTTGGCATCACCAGCCAGCACATCAATAACCGCATTAATTTTTCTCTCATTAGTCCATGATCTAGGTAAAACTCTTTCACAATTCTTAATGAAATCCGTCGCGTGTATACCGCCTTTTTTCAAGGGGTCGAACCGCTCCTCTTTCGTCAACAATTCCGAACTATGTGTACAGATTGGCACATAGCTCTGTTTTTCGTCAAGTTTCTTTTCTAATTCCGACACTCTCGTAATTACTTGGCAAGTGGTTGTCGCAAGCGTTTCCACTTCCCTCTTTTTCTCTTCACAGGTATTAGCCTGCTCCCTCACTTTAGTGTCTACTTCGGACACTAAAGCCTTTAAAGTTTCCACCTTCTGTTGATCCACTTTTCTCACTAATTGAATTTGTTCCGTCACCTTATTCTCGATGATCGGAGCAACTGCGTCTCCTACACTTTTCTCGATTCTGCTAATTTCGGAATCAAAACGAGTATTTATGCTCGCAATTTCCGCCTGAACGCCTATCATTTCCTGTTTAAGATTACCGATTTCGGTATTAATCACGACAATATCGTCTTTGATTTTATCAACTTTTGTGTTAACAACTTCAACATTGTTGTTAACAACATTAATAGCTTTGTTCTGATTGTCTAGCATTCGTTCAATTTTTTCAGACTGAGCTACTTGCTTGGCAGCCTGAGCTTCTTGCTTGGCAGCCTGATGGTCTTGCTTGGCAGACAGAGCTTTAATTTCTGCCGATTGACTCTTGATTTCGTTAATCAAAACATTCAATAAATCAGTTAAATTCCCGGAAACCACCGGTTTTACTTCCGTAGCGGCTTCCTCTTTCATTGTCCCCCCGTATACGTCATCAAGGGATTCAGATTTGATTTTCACTTCCGATTCCGAAACATTTTCTAAAGTCTGGAATTCCATTTCTGCTCTTTGTTGCGTTTCGGCGGTCGCATCTTTCATGCTAGCCGCCTGCCCCGGAACAATGGGTACCGCTGTGCGCGTTTCCCACTGTTCGACCGATTGTTCCGTATCTAAGTCTACCAAATTTTGGTAATTGTTGCCTTCACTCATTTTAATAATTTTCAATTTAAATGCAAAATCTCAACTCTAATTAGGATTCCGCACACGAATATTCTCGCTGACGTATCGACCATTTCGTAACCAGTACTTTGTTACGAGATTTGCACAATGCAAAATTCGTGTCCAGAACAACCTCAAATTTGAAGATTGTCCTGTCACCAGGTCGCCACGTGTAACCTCCCCCCTCACTTACCGGCCTTAATGACAGTGAAAAAATTAAACCGCGTGTACCTAATGGAAATTTGGGAAAAGCAATCGTCACCGAAGTTAATCTGTCGGTAAAGAGGGAGGAAAGGGTTACATCTAAATGAAAGGAAATGTGCTAATGAAACTGGTGGAAATTAATTTTGAAAAGGGGTAAAGTTAATAAAGAAAGTAAATGTGCGGCCGTTACGTTAACAATTAACTAGCGGTAATTAGATATTTGAGATTTGGGGGAAATCACGGTCGCCAGTCCTAAGGACAATTACTATAGTAACTGAAAAAGAAAGGTTATTACACATATAATTAACACTAGAAGCGTGGCAACTGAAGGTTGACACGTGTAGTGTGAAAACTGAAAGTTTGTCAGAAGCAATAAATTTCGCTACACTCTGACTTAATTTAGCAAAAGAATTAATAAAACCGGAAAATCGAAAGTTAATTTAGTGACTGAAGTTAATAGTGAGCTTTCTTTCTGAAGCACATCGAAATCCAGTAAAATACGGTTAGTCTTGGACTACCTCAACAATCATTTCAAAAGCAACTTGACTCTACGCAATTTAGAAACGAGAGATTTAACTTTGAACTTGAATTAAATGATTCTGAACAATTAACCATAGTAAAATTTAGTACGTACCAAGCTGAGCTGCAGTCACAGGTAAGCTAAAATACGGTAACAAAGCTCGCACTCTTAATTCGTGCTTGTGTAATCTGAATATTGTAGCCAGCTATTAACGCCATAATTGAACTTTGAAATTAAAGCAGTGAAAACGAGTTAGCTATATTACTTTAATGCTGGCGTTTGAATTTCAACGACACTCGGGTTCATTTCGGAAAAGGAAGGGACCCTACTTGGCAATGTAATTGGGACAATGAGCAACAAAGGTTCATGCTAAGTTGCTGTAATTTTGCGAGGCAAATGGAACAATTTGAAAAGCTGTGGTCTGCCATACAGTTCTGAAACTTTACGTGCTTTTAGTCTTCCTTGTTGGTTGATTGAAGGTTTGAAGCCGTCGATCGAGGAGGTGGCGACAGTCACTCATTGTCGGCCGTCGCTGTTGCAGAAGCTGGATGTTGGCGCGCCTTCTTCTCGACACGGTCACCAGGCGAAACGGGCTCTTGATGTGCGCCAGCTAATGCTTCCCGTCCGCGACACCATGTCAGAAACTATCATCGCGAGTCGAGCGCAATTACATGCTGCCAAACCCCGAAAGCGCGGCAACTCGCGGGAGCGTCACACAACACCTGCTCCACTCGCTACTCCCGCCAGACTCTCACTGTTCTCCCCGCGCTCCACGCGGCAGAGTTAACACTACCAAAGATCCTACACACTTTGATTCTTCACACGACCTATCGATGTAATCGTTCGATAGCAGTTTTCCCTAGGCAAGACCCAGCGTAAAAATACAAATAATATTTACGAAACAAACCAATTATACATCGACATAAATGCATAAATATATATATACAAATAGTAAAACAATTACAATATGTGAAGACACAGAAATATCATATATTCAGGTAGCAAAATTAAGGAAAACAAATTATAGTACAATAGATGGAAATAGGAGGATATGCATTTCCGGCGTTACAAACTACACGGTCCAATCACATTAATGTAACCACCGCCTATGTTCGACCTCGTTAAGGAATAACCACCCACAGACGGCAGGTCTGAGTGGAGGGTATATAAAGCTTGTCGAGGGGACGTGGAAAACGGGACAGACGTTGTAATACGGGAACTAAGAGATTTATCTGATGTCCAAAAGAGCACGATCGTTAGCTTTCGGGTCATGGGTAGAAGCATTTCCGAAATGGCTAAGCTGGTTAACTGTTCACGTGCCTCCGTGGATAAAGTATATCGTCCATGGCAAAAGGCGCTATCTAAAATGGATGCCGAGGCAAATGTGGTGCACCACGGGCCATAGATGACAGGTGTGAACGACTGCTGTGAAGATGTGTATAGGCGAATAGACGTCCAACTGTTGATCAACTGACCGAACCAAAGTTGACAGGTGTGTACGACTGCTGTGAAGATGTGTATAGGCGAATAGACGTCCAACTGTTGATCAACTGACCGGGCCATAGTTGACAGGTGTGTGCGACCGCTGTGAAGATGTGTATAGGCGAATAGATGTCCAACTGTTGATCAACCGACTGGGCCATAGTCGACAGGTGTGAACGACCGCTGTGACGATGTGTATAGGCGAATAGACGTCCAACTGTTGATCAACTGACTGGGCCATAGTTGACATGTGTGAACGACCACTGTGAAGATGTGTATAGGCGAATAGATGTCCAACTGTTGATCAACCGACTGGGCCATAGTTGACAGGTGTGAACGACCGCTGTGAAGATGTGTATAGGCGAATAGACGTCCAACTGTTGATCAACTGACTGGGCCATAGTTGACATGTGTGAACGACCACTGTGAAGATGTGTATAGGCGAATAGACGTCCAACTGTTGATCAACTGACTGGGCCATAGTTGACAGGTGTGAACGACCTCTGTGAAGATGTGTATAGGCGAATAGACGTCCAACTGTTGATCAACTGACCGGGCCATAGTTGACAGGTGTGAACGACCACTGTGAAGATGTGTATAGGCGAATAGACGTCCAATTGTTGATCAACTGACCGGGCCATAGTTGACAGGTGTGAACGACCTCTGTGAAGATGTGTATAGGCGAATAGACGTCCAACTGTTGATCAACTGACTGGGCCATAGTTGACATGTGTAAACGACCACTGTGAAGATGTGTATAGGCGAATAGACGCCCAACTGTTGATCAGCTGACTGGGCCATAGCTGACAGGTGTGAACGACCGCTGTGAAGATGTGTATAGGCGAATAGACGCCCAACTGTTGATCAACTGACCGTCCAGATGAACCAAACAGCTACCAACAATGTCTCGTTAACGACTGTTCAGCAAACGTTGCCGTGTAAAGGCCTCTGCAGAAAGCGCCTTGTTCTATGAACTTCCCGTTTATACTGACTGTTGTTCATCGGCGACGAAGGCTGGAATTTGTACGCCAGTAGCGCAACTGGGCAACCACTGAATGGCGACAGTTGGCCTTTTTAGATGAATCACGTTTTGTAATCCATCAGACAGGTGACCGTGCAATCCCTGACACAGCACTCGTTAAAACCTGTGCTATGGTAAGTGAGCGGGATTCACCTTATGAGAAAGGATTGTCGTATAGATATCGACCGCGTGTACCTGAATGGTGGCAAATCAGACTTACACCCACTCTGTTATAACAATGATACGTCAAGTAGGTTCGAAATGCAATCACACGTCAGGATGGATCAAAAGCAAACCATAAGATGCTACCAATGTGACAATAACACGGCCGCCAGCCTAATTAGGCATTACCTGAGTTTCTTCCCTGTACAAGTTGGTATATATTCATGCAAAACAATAAGTTGTAACACTGCATAATATAGTAGAATTTTAGAACCAGAAAATCTATCGAACTGATAGTTTCACGTTCTGTACTGATATGGAAAACCATGAATACATAATACTACACTATAATGTATACTACAAAACCTTATACGGTCTATTAATCTGATTAAAATCGGGCATAGCTTACCCTAGAAATAGCACTTTCGTGCCACACACAAAACGTCAATTTTGATAAAGATAAAACACTGACAAATTTTGACTTTTATATTGACTTTAACTTTTACTGGTCAAACCAATTTAGAACACTTCAAAATTCAAATGAATGGGGCGGGGGGACCCCGAAACGGTTATGATCGCTGTATTTAAAAAAAATGATTACTGAATTTATAATGCGTTCAAGATTTCCAGTATATAAGTCACAACTCTTTTCATCGTATTTACTGCTCATTTAAATGCCTTGAAATCTGTCTCGAAATAATAAACTTCATTACTATATCAATACTAAAGTTGTCTCTCAACTTCGTTAGACCTTCGTTATTCATTTACTGGTTCATTCACAAAACATTTCTTTCAACACCATTCTAATATAGCTAGTTCTGCAAATAATTATGATTAACACAAATTTTAATTTTCATTTCGGGACACAAGAATTGCACAACATTTGGAAATTACCCTGTCTAGGTTAGTTGTGAGGATAATTAAATGATGGAAAAGTTCTGGTAAAATTTAGGTTATTATTGCACCAAACAAACACAGTTCACTCTCTGATCCACACGAATACAGTACTAAAAGTTTCAACCTGCTTGTATCGATGCGGCGGTTGGCGGGCGGCGAGATGGCGAGGCACAGAGCACACATACAACCACAGCTATGGCTCTTGATGTATCGGCACTTTAATTATTCTTAGAGTCGCAATACTATTCCGTTCAGTGGATATGGAATTTTGCCATGCTGTGTGGGTGTTGGAACAGCATACCCGAGGCTCAGTGAAGCTATGTCTTCCAGGAGAGCCTCCTCGCTCCAGAAGGTGTTGCTCGAACCAATGCCAAACTCCAACAACTGTGCCCGTTGTCCCGTGCATTGCCCGTGCACATTTTCCCGCGCTCGCCTGCCATCCACCTTTTACCGCTCCCTGACAGACCGGGTATTCACCCAATGTTTTGCGTTCTACATATCCTAACACATTGCCTACGTATGGACCAGACGCACAGTTACAATTTTAAACATCGTACAACAGTTTCAACATTTGTTACATTTCAATTCTATTACAATATTACTTGACATTTGACATAAGCATTAATATGCACATTGAAACTTGTTTACAGTTTTCTTAACACAATGGCATGAAACAAAAAAATTGAAATCAGAACATGAATTACACAAGTTTATCGAAAAATCAGATGGGAAGAATTACTTATATGTACAATATTACAAATTTATTGTTGTTACAACCGTTAGTGTGTACCGCGTTAAACGTCTGGAAGCAAACAACAACCAACGATCGTCGGAAGGGTCCAGACCTAAGAGCACTCTCTGGGTGATTTCGTCATTGTGGGAGGCACAATGGATCAATAAAAGTATGCATTTATCCTTGGGAACCGTGTCTACCCTTACATGCAGGTTGTTTTCCATCGCCGGCCACTGTGGCCGAGCGGTTCTAGGCGCTACAGTCTGGAACCGAGCGTCCGCTACAGTCGCAGGTTCGAATCCTGCTTCGGGCCTGGATGTGTGTGATGTCCTTAGGTTAGTTAGGTTTAAGTAGTTCTAAGTTATAGGGGTCTGATGACCTCAGATGCTAAGTCCCATAGTGCTTAGAGCCATTTGAACCATTTTTATTTTCCATCGGCACAATGGCATCTACCAGCAGGGCAACGCAGCATGTCCCACAGCTCACAGTGCACGTGTGTGGTTTCAAGAGCACTGGGATGAGTTTACCGTACTTCCCTGGCCACTAAACTCCCCAGGTTTAAACCCAGTCGAGAATCTGTGCGACCACATAGCGCAGCTGCCCATGACACTGAAGTCGGCATGGCTTCTCATCCCTGTTAGTACCTTCCAGAACCACACTGACTCTCCTCCTCCACATTTCGCAGCGGTCTCCGCTGGAAAAGTGGGCTATTCAGGATTCTGACAGCTGGTCACATTAATGTGACTGAATAATGTAACTAACCCTACGCAGGGAAATAGCTTGAGTAAACTGTCAACTTCTCTTCGGATTAGAAACTGATTTAAAAGTGAGTTTGAAAGTGAAACTTGATTCAGCCAATAAAAAAGGTGGTGAAACACTGAGACTGAGATAGTAAATCTCGAACTGTGTGAAATGCACTACTACAAAAATATTAAAAATCTCATGGGCAGATAATGTACGGAAGAAGGGCTTTTAGGATACGTGTGGCTATAGGTCTATGAGACTGGCTCACTAGAAGTGGTATAGGTTGTTGTAGCGACTACATGTTATTCGAGTGTACGTAAGAAACGTCTTGTGCTATTTTGTCTAAAAGTGACATGGTGAGACCTTGGCTGTGTACAATTAATGTAGGTTGATTCTTACAAATAAGACAGCAACCAGCCACTATTAAACTGCTATTTATTTAAGTAAATAGCGCCGTAACCGGTTTCGAACTGACAAGTTCATCATCAGACGCCTGTTTACAAGATGCACTTTACATAATCGTCAGTTTTCGATTTTTATTCTTCCACTGTAGCGAAATATTGTTGGTGTGTTGGTCCCCTACGGTAGAAAGCAGTGTTAGAAGCGCCCTATGTGAACATAACTAACCTCCAAACGATGAAATACAGAGTAAACAAATATGTGAGGTTAACTTCGCAACAAAATTGCGCGGAATTTTCGGTGTAAGTACTATAACAACTCTCACATATTTGTTTACTTCGTATTTCATCGTTTGGAGGTTAGTTGTGTTCACATAGGGCGCTTCTAACACTGTTTTCTACCGTAGGGCACCAACACACCAAGTACGTTTCGCTACAGTGGAAGAATAAAAATCGAAAACTGACTATTTTGAAAAGTGCATCTTGTAAATCTTGTGAAGAGCCGTCTGATGATGAACTTGTCAGTTCGAAACCGGTTACGCCGCTATTTACTTAAATAAATAGCAGTTTAATAGTGGCTGGTTGCTGTCTTCTTCTTTGTAAGAATCAACCTATAGAAATGTCTTGCATTGGACGTGACGCGGTAGGCTGTGTACTGGGAAAAAAAGAAGAAAAAAGCGCAGGAATTTGTTTAGGGTACCATATGCCGAATATACAAAGTGGATGGCGGTGTTTTCATAAGAGACTACCTGGAAGCAGACGTTGCACAACGGATAAAAGCGTGCTCTGTTTTTTCTCTTCTCTTGTTCGTTATTTTTGTCAGCAACGGTTGCTTGTTATTTCTATATCTAGCGAGATATGCTTCTGCTGGCGAGAAGACGGTTATTTCAAATAATATCAAAATAGTGTTATCAGCGGACTGGCAGATCCTACCACTCGCGTCAGCAAAATATACTGGAAGCGTTTCTGTTTTAGCTGAAATAATACGACTGCGAAAATAGGGGAGACTGTGTTTTATTGACTCTCGAAACCCATTTTAAAGGCTCGTTATTGCATGAAGCTTTGGGAGTAGAATCTGCGCGCAGTATGGTGGAATCAGTAGACCTGTATCTGTGTACGTCACACTAATTAAAAGCTTTAAAGAAGATCACGAGCAGCTGCTCGAATAAAAATTTGTTTTTGAATGTCAGTTACCATATCATCCTCAGAATCGTGAACAGTAATAGAAAAATATTAAAAAATCTGACTAATTTTCTCATGAAACTGAAAGAAATGTGATACACCTCTAACATCAAGTATTACCTATCGTACGTACATTGACATGACTTTACTATAAAAGTATGTTTTTTGTGCGAGAGTCGCAGCAATGTCATTCATTTTCATGACAAAATTAGTCAAATATTGCTCCTGCTTTTCCTTTGTTATACAGAGACAATGGCCGATATAATCCAAACTGGCAGTTAATAGAAAGTTTGTATCCAGGCAACACATTATACCTGTTAGTGATCATAATGTTCTTAAAAAATTTACAAGTGGTGAGGAATCATCCACTGGTGAGGAGTCATCCTCATAAAATTTATTGCAGTGTAAAGGTATAATTAAAGTAGTTGTTGTTGTGGTTTTCAGTCCAGAGACTAGTCTGATGCAGCTCTCAATGCTACTCTATCCTGTGCAAGCTTCTTCATTTCCAAGTAACTACTGCACCCTACATCCTTCTGAATCTGCTTAGTGTATTCATCTCTTTGTCTGTCTCTACGATTTTTACCCTCCAGGCTGCCCTCCAATACTAAATTTGTGATCCCTTGATGCCTCAGTTACTATTAAAGTAACGTGCATATTTGTAAACGCGATAACTTGGACTCCTGTGCACTTGGATTAACGAAATTCTGGGTTTCTATCATGGCTGCCACAATACACGAAAATCACTGCAAATATATATCTGTGAAATGAGGTGTTGTAGCATTCCGTTGTAGATTTCATCAAGAGAGTGTACGTACGAACAGATTATGAATGTAATGCACTGCCTTGCATTACCTTTGAATCACGTGCTTTTGGGTACAGGGCGTTCTATAAAGAGAGTTTAATTCCGGTTAGTGAGATGGTTAAGAGTGACTGCCGACGTTTCCTCTAGGGCTTTTCCTATTTGTCATTATTGTGGCTCACTTTTGGACACTAGTGTGTGAGTAATATGTCGCAATTGCTTAGACCAGAGATAAATATAGATCGTACATGTTCCTGTCTCTTGCCGTGCTGAGCTTTGAAAGACTCGTCAGAGTCACATGACTGGTAGAATGAGGCACCCCCATTTGTCATTATGAAGTATGAGTAATTTAGCTGTCGGTCACCATTTCTCTAACTTGTAGAGCTGACGGTCACCATTTTTGCAATTTGCACATGAAACCAAGCACTGTTGGTAAAAAATGAGCGACCTGCTGCACGTAGCCCTATAATTAACGTAATTTCACAAAATTCCCAATATTCCAGCACATTGCATTCAGATAAGTGTTACAAACAAAATTATAAATATTTTATTTACATTTTTTCCGTATATATTTCCACAAGCGCCAGTAATAACTTTTTCTCCGGTGAATTTCCCGTTCTTTCTGCACTGTGGGCCATCCAGTTCACTGTACACTCAGGAGTAGAAGGCAACGCATCACATAGCTGGGGAGCGAATCATTTTCAGAAGATTTCTCAAAAATACGCTCGAAAAATATTTTTGTGCTGTTATTGCAAATGATAGTCTGGTATGGCAAAGGATTCAGCAAAAGGAAAGCTGATATTTTAAATTTCGCTTTTAAGAAATCATTCACCCAGAGGATCATACAAAAATATCATCGTTTGACGGTCGCAAAGACTCACGTATGGAGGAGATAATAGTAGACATCTTTGACGTAGAGAAGCAACTGAAAGAGTTGACAATTTGGTTTTACAGAGAGTACATTACGGACTACGGCACTACGGCACTGGCCCCTTACTTAGCTTGCATTTATCGCGAATCTCTCGCTCAGTGAAAAGTCCCAAGCGACTGAAAAAAAGCGCAGAGAAGTCCTGTATATAAGAAGGGTAAAAGGACGGATACGAAAAATTAAGAGACCAGTATCCTTAACATCGATTTGCTTTAGAATTCTGTAACATATTCTCTGCTTGAATATAATGAATGCCTGCATGATACTTCTTTCCGCAAAGCCTTGGCAGGCATCCTCAGCTTGAAAACGGCACCTGTGTCTTTGGTGAAAGACGTCTACGACCGTTTGCATGAGCAAATATCACTACAAAATTTCTGATTATTGCTTAACTTTAAGTTGAAAATTTTAATAACTTAATTGGAATGGTAACGGACATAAGACGTTGCTGTGAGACAAAGAATTTTATATAACAACAACATTTTATTTAATAAAATCATGAGAATAACTCCTTGATCATTCACTTTACTTAATGATACGGTTATATGGAATGCTGGCCCGTCATCAGTGATACAAAAAAAAAAAAAAAAAAAAAAAAAAAATAGCAATTTTATGCAACCTGACTATCTGTCCTAACTGAGATGACTATAGAAGTCATCACGCAGAGCTTCTATAATCACCACAGTCTCAGCGGGGAATGCCTAACCGTCTCCCCTCGTCCGCTGTCCGTACACGGTGGCCGGAACGGCTCAGAGAGTCTGAACAGCGGCTATTTGCCAACCTAACGGGGCCTGCTAACACGCGGGGATCTTACGTCTCTCTGGTCCAGTGCAGTCGCACTGTACTTGATACAATGGTTGGCTAGACTGCATCTCCACATTCAGAGAACCCACAGCAGACAGCCCACGCATACGTCAGCAGACGACCCGTATTAATATTTGCAGACTATAGTAAGAGTGATAATAAAACATAATTCCGGATTAAAATTCCCTGAGTGCCGGAAGGGCACCCAGGTGTGTTTTGAGCATGTTACTCTTGTAACAAGCCATGTAGCGGCTCACATGTAGCCGCTACAAGCCCTTGAGACGGAAAATCTCCTGTCCACATATCAGCAAGTATTTAGAAAAATCGCTCGTGCGAAACTTAGCTTACCCCATTCTCGCACGATATCCTGCGAACCCTGTATGAAGGGCAACAGGCTAATTCCATATGCCCAGATGTCCGGAAAGCGTTGGAAACGGTGCCCCACTACAAACTTTTAACGGAGGTACGAGCATAAGGAATATGTTCCCAGATATATGGGTGGCACAAAGACTTCTTAAGAAATACAAACCAATACGTTGTCCTCGACGGCGAGTGTTCATCAGAGACAAGCATATCGTCAGGACTGCCCCAGGGAAGTGTGCTAGTACTGCTAGTATTGTCTGTGCACACAAATGGTCTGGTGGAAAGAGTGAGCAGCAGCTTGTGGGGCGTGACGAATGCCAGCTTGCTCTAAATGTCGAAAAATGTAAGTTAATGCAAGCCGGTAATGTTAGAATACAGCTTTAGTGGTGTGCTGCTCGACACAGTCACGTCGATGAAATATGGAGACACAAAGTTGCAAAATTATAGGAAATGGAACAGGCATGGAAAGATGGTAGCAGGGAAGGTGAATCGTCGACTTCGGTTTATTGGGAGAATTTTAGGAAAGTGTGGTTCATCTGCAAAGCAGACCGCGTACAGAACACTAGTGCGACCTATTCTTGAGTACTTTCGGAGTGTTTGGGATACGCACCAGATCGAATTAAAGGAAGGCATCGAAGCATTTCACGTTATAGATTGATGGGTTACAACGATGGTAATACTGAACGTCCCTCTTTATTAGGAATCACGTAGTGTGTGAGAGAGCATTAGGAGACCTGGACAAATGTGATGTATAGATGTTTGGGTCGGCCCGAGACAAGCTCTAATCCCCGAAGCGGTTAATGCGACTGCTCACGTAAAGCAAGGTACGCAGGTTTGGGTCCCAGGCTGGCACAGATTTTCATATGGTACCGTTAAATATTACAATGAAGTCAAATTTCGTAATATTTAATGAGCAGCTGTTACTTCAGACGTGCACGCATGCGTGAATCATCAACACAGACATTCTACAATAACATAATGTGACGTCATGAACTTACGTTCTAATGTATCGTTGACGGAAACTATTAAAAAAGTGAGCAAACCCAAATATGGTTTGCTCATAATTATGTGTTCCAGATGTAGAAATACTCGTCAGTGATGGTAAATTATCACGTCATGCGACAGGTGTACAGGAGGTGATTACATGCTGAACTTGCCACTGCACTATGTGTGTCATAACATCAAGAGAATGGTAAGCAGGTAAAGAAATTTTCGTGTGTTGTCGCTTGATAGCGCTCAAGAGGGGTGAAATTACGTAACTACAGTTTATAACCAGAGTTTATTTCCAACTAGTTGTTACCAGCAACTGCGTTCGCATATCAGTAGTTGTGATATGCAATTATGAGTAAGTAAGCTGCTGTATTTGCAGTATCATCAGCTGCCCTGGCGTGTCTGCCTGTCCGGGTAAGCACAGCTCGTGAAGTGCACCCCCCCCCCTTCCCCCATTTCCCCTCTTCCAAGCCGTCCCAATCCACGATGCGTCGGCATGCACAGCATCGCTACCGAGCAGTGCGAATAGATGGGCATTGGCAAGAGCGTCCATCTACGCATCGTGCTATTGAAGTAGCTATATATTATAGAATGTGTACTTTATGCAACAAATAATGGTGATGTGTGGATTAAACACACTGAAGATCGTATAAGCATTACATTATTACTTTGAATCACGTAGCACATATCAACTAATAAAAGCTTTTTCGCAAATACGATAAAAAGTCGAAGAGTAAATAGCTTTCTCAAGGAGCAAATATTTTTTCACTATTTCTCGTAATATTCTTCAAATCAGTACACACTTTCTAAAGCAGCCTATGATCTTCCTCAGAATCAAGCTATCTGCACACTAAATTTCATCTAAATCAGTTTAGCGGGTTAGTCGTGAAAACGTAACACACACAGAGTTATTTTCGCATTTGTGATATTAGTATGGCTAAAACTTTCAATTATGTTATCGTTTTCCTTTGGTCCGACTGTGAGGAAAGTAAGTTCATACGGAGGCCCAAGCTGTGCTCAAGTTATCTGTGAAAACCACATGAAAGAGATTAGCGTATTCAAACAGCTAGATACGACGGTTGTACATAACACTTTAAATGATGATATGTTCCTTTTTTTTTTTGATCCGATTTTGACGAAACAAAGCCTGTACGGTGCTCCAAGCTATGTTCAAGTTAGCTGTGAAAACTCCATGGAAGAGACTAACATGTTCAAAGAAACAGACAGATACTACGGTTTCAGATAAAACTTCATATAACGGTATCTTTTCATTCCGCGATTCGATTTTGATGAAAAAAACCTTTACGATACCTCAAGATATGCTCAAGCTACGTGTGAAAACCCCATGATATTCCTCAATTACGAGGGTAATCCCAAAAGTAAGATCTCCTATTTTTTATAAGTACAGAACTATGTGTGGCAATTGGTCACACTGTTATGAAGAATGCTTCACTCGCTGTGTATAAACATGCGCACGCCGCGCTGAGGCGCTCAGTCTTGGCTTGGCAGACGTTGAGAATGGAGCTCCCGTTGGATGTTACCGCCAAGTGCGAACTGCACGCAGTTATTCGGTTTTTGAACGCAGAGGGCGCTGCGCCGATTGAAATCCATCGCTAATTGACAGAAGTGTATGGTGAGTCGTGCATGGATGTCAAAAATGTTTGTAAGTGGTGTAGAGAGTTTGCAGCTGGTCGGACCGAAATTCACGACGAGCGAAGGAGCGGGAGACCGTCAATTTATGAGAAGACAGTGTTGAAGGTTGAGCACTGGGACCACAATTAACGCTGACAGGTACTGTGAGACTCTGAAAAAACTCAAACGGGCAATTCAGAACCGGAGAAGAGGAATGTTGAGCAAGGCCGTACACATTCGCCATGACGACGCTCGTCCACACATCGCTCGGCAAACCGTTGCTCTCATGAAACAGTTTCAGTGGGACCTAACCACCCACCCACCCTACAGCCCTGACTTAGCGCCCAGTGACTATCACCTATTCGCTAAGTTAAAAGAACATTTTGCCGGAAAGCGGTTCAGCTCCGACGACGAGGTGACAGAAGAGGTGCTGAACAGCATGGCGTTGAGATGGTATGACATGGGCATACAAAAACTGCCACAGCGTCTACAAAAATGCATCGACAGAAAAGGCGATTATGTCGAAAATTAGCTAAATGTTGAAGCTGTAAACTGATGTAAACCATTGTAGAAATAAACAGATATATGTAGTTATAAAAAAATAGACCACTTTACTTTTGGGATTACCCTCGTAATTTTGGAGATAAGCGTGTTCAAACATTCAAACAAACGGACAGGACGGTTTTGGTAAAACTTTAAACCACGATATCTTGTTTCTTTTCGTGGTCTGATTTTGATAAATTAAAGCTTGTACGGTGCTCCAAGCTACGCTCAAGTTGACAGCGAAAATCGCATGAAAATTCATGTACTTGTTTTGGGGAAATGTGTTCAAACAGACAAACAGGCTGACACGGCAGTTTTACAGACGTAATGCGCTGTCTACCCATCTGTGGAGTAAAAAAAAATGGCTCTGAGCACTATGGGACTTAACATCTATGGTCATCAGTCCCCTAGAACTTAGAACTACTTAAACCTAACTAACCGAAAGACAGCACACAACACCCACCCATCACGAGGCAGAGAAAATCCCTGACCCCGCCGGGAATCGAACCCGGGAACCCGGGCGTGGGAAGCGAGAACGCTACCGCACGACCACGAGATGCGGGCCATCTATGGAGTAAGTGTGGTGATATGTTTGCAGGTGTCTCAGAGGTAGGAAAGGAGTGTCAGCGTACAGTAGTGTGTGTGTGAGCGCGGGTGGGTGGACGGCTGAGAGGTGTTAGGTGCCCGGAGGTGGGGTGAAGTGCGGGGGATTGTAGACAGAGCTGCGCTCCTCTTTCTGCGTGCCCGCCTCGTGCCTGGGAGCGGTCGATACACTGCACCGCGTTCAATTCACAGCCACCTGGTCTCGCCGCGGCTCATGCAAACACACTGGTATACACACGTACATGTGGCCGAGGGCTCCTGCACTGCCCATATACAACGGACGGAAAAGCGCATTTCACATAGACCGGCGGCTTTGAGTAAAAACTGTAAACACTGCAACACGTACAACAAATTAATACACTACCGGCCATTAAAATTGCTACACCACGAAGATGAAGTGCTACAGACGCGAAATTCAACCGACAGGAAGAAGATGTTGTGATATGCAAATGATTAGCCTTTCAGAGCATTCACACAAGGTTGGCGCCGGTGGCGACACCTACAACGTGCTGACATGAGGAAAGTTTCCAACCGATTTCTCATACACAAACAGCAGTTGACCGGCGTTGCCTGGTGAAACGTTGCTGTGATGCCTCGTGTAAGGAGGAGAAATGCGTACCATCACGTTTCCGACTTTGATAAAGTTTGGATTGTAGCCTATCGCGATTGAGGTTTATCGTATCGCGACATTGCTTCTCGCGTTGGTCGAGATCCAGTGACTGTTAGCAGAATATGTAATCGGTGGGTTCAGGAGGGTAATACGGAACGCCGTGCTGGATCCCAACGGCCTCGTACCACTAGCAGTCGAGATGACAGGCATCTTATCCGCATGGCTGTAACGGATCGTGCAGCCACGTCTCGATCCCTGAGACAACAGATGGGGACGTTTGCAAGACAACAACCATCTGCACAAACAGTTCGACGACGTTTGCAGCAGCATGGACTATCAGCTCGGAGACCATGGCTGCGGTTACCCTTGACGCTGCGCCACAGACAGGAGCGCCTGCGATGGTGTACTCAACGACGAACCTGGGTGCACGAATGGCAAAATGTCATTTTTTTCGGATGAATCCAGGTTCTGTTTACAGCATCATGATGGTCCCATCCGTGTTTGGCGACATCGCGGTGAACGCACGTTGGAAGCATGTATTCGACGTCGCCATACTGGCGTATCACCCGGCGTGGTGGTATGTGGTGCCGTTGGTTACACGTCTCGGTCACCTCTTGTTCGCACTGACGGTAATTTGAACAGTGAACGTTACATTTCAGATGTGTACGGCCCGTGGCTCTACCCTTCATTCGATCCCCTGCGAAACACTACATTTCAGCAGGATAATGAACGACCGCATGTTGCAGGTCCTGTACGGGCCTTTCTGGATACAGAAAATGTTCGACTGCTGCCCTGGCCAGCACATTCTCCAGATCTCTCACCAATTGAAAACGTCTGGTCAATGGTGGCCGAGCAACTGGCTCGTCACAATACGCCAGTCACTACTCTTGATGAACTGTGGTATTGTGTTGAAGCTGCATGGGCAGCTGTACCTGTACACGCCATCCAAACTCTGTTTGACTCAATGCCCAGGCGTATCAAGGCCGTTATTACGGCCAGAGCGGTTGTTCTGGGTACTGATTTCTCAGGATCTATGCACCCAAATTTCGTGAAAATGTAATCACATGTCAGTTGTAGTATAATATATTTGTCCAATGAATACCCGTTTATCATCTGCATTTCTTCTTGGTGTAGTAATTTTAATGGCCAGTAGTGTATATGGGTTGACACGTGCCCAGTAAAGGTCCTTATGTAGAATGGGAATGAAATACTCGTGAGGAAACCTAACCACAGTCAGTCTTTGTCAGGTAGATAGATGTAATAGAATGTTTATTATACGTTCTATAACTTTTACACTCGCTTGATTCCTCTTTCTCCCATCCAGAAGGAACAGACGATCACTCAGGTAGGTTTTCTCAAAACAAGCTAAAAGAATTATCTGTAAGCTTCAGTCCATTCCATGTAAACACAGACCACACCAATTTGGAGCCATTATCAGCTTGCATAGGAGCTTCTTGACAGTTTGGGTTCATGGCTTCATGGGATTTGCGCACACACTCGAAACTTACCATCAGCTCTTACCAAATGAAATCGGGTCTCATTGACCAGATCTCGATTTTCCAGTCACCTAAGGTCCAACCGATATGGTTACGAGCCCAGGAGAGGCGCTGCAGGCGATGTCGTGCTGTTAGCAAAGGCACTCGCGTCCGTCGTCTACTACTGTAGCCCTTTCAAGCCAAATTTCGCCTAATTGTCCTAATGGATATGTTTGTCGTACGACCCACATTGATTTCTGCAGTTATTTCACGCACTGTTTCATGTCCGAGAGAACAGACACCATCTTCATACAGTATATATAGTTAAGGCTCACCGGCCATTTGACCATCTTCTGTGCGGCTGCACACACATTGTCCGAAGTCTTACGGGAATCGGTAAAGCCGCGAGTAATGATTGTAATGAGCAGGGGCACTACGAATGTAGTCTGGGACAATAAGTTGGGGATGTGGGTCTCACGGGAGGCGTGCCAGAGATAAGTCCCTGCAGTCGCACTATCCTCTGTGTCCTCAGTGGCTCAGATGGGTATAGCGTCTGCCACGTAAGCACGAGATTCCTGGTTCGAGTCTTGGTCGGGGCACACATTTTCAACCGTCCCCGTTGACGTATATCAACGCCTGCATGCAGCTAAGGGTATTCATTTCATTGTATTGACTTAATTGTAATTTCATTCTAACGAGCTGCACGGTCATCGATGGTGTCTGTTCTCTCGGACATGTACGAGAGAACAGACAACATCTTCATATATATGAGAGGTAATGCCTGAATATGGTATTCTCGGCACATACTTTACACAGTGGATCTCGGAATATTGAATTCCCTAATGATTTCCGAAAATGAATGTACCAACCTTCTGGCTCTATCATTCCGCGTTCCAAGTCATTCCCCTTGTGCGGTCGTAATCATGTCGGATACTTTTTCACTTGGATCACCTGAGAACAAATGACAGCCGCGCCAATGCACTACCCTTTTATACCTTGTGCACGCGAAGCACCGCCACCTGTGCATATCGCTATACCGTGACTTTTGTCACATCTGTGTATATAGACACTCTTTACCCGTTATCGAAAGTGAGATATGTTAATAAATTTGTCCTTATAATCTCGCTGCGCGGTCTAGGTTGCCTTGTCATGGTCCACGCGGCTCCCCCCGTCGGAGGTTCGAGTCCTCCCTCGGGCGTGGGGGTGTGTGTTGTCCTTAGCGTAAGTTAATTTAAGTTAGATTAACTATTGCGTAAGCTTAGGGACCAACGACCTCAGCAGTTTGGTCCCATTAGACCTCACCACAAATTTAAAATTTTCTTAAAATCTCCACTACATCATGGTTCTCTAACACAGCCTCCTGGAGCGCGTGTTTATACTTCTAATCGCGAATTAACTGAACTGCTTACACTATTCCGACAGTTAGCATACGCTTCTCCGACAGACTGCTTGAACTTCTCACTCACTCACTTATGACATGACGGGAATACCTGTCGTGTTAAACCGTAATTCAAGCGCTGTGTGCTTTGCCTGCGTTCATCGCTATTGTTTAGCTATCTTTTTGTGGTGTGCCCGCAACGACTCGAGCAACGCCCGCGACTGCGGACCGTGGAGGGAACACACAGCATTCTTAAACAGTGCTCTCGACTTGAGGATGAAACAATCCTTTCGCCTAACACAAAATGTTGAAAAACTTCCCAGTTGTGATCCTAAACCAATGTCAAATTTGTCTATTGTAGAGGATGGTTCTCCAGATAAATTTAGAGAAAGTTCTGTCGAATAAATAAGGGCACAATGTTATGTTGATAATTTTCGCGTTATGTCTTTCTATGTACAGATAAATGAAACGAATTTTATCATATCGTACACGACTCACCTTTATTTTTTGAAAGGCATCAGTGACAATGCGTGCAGCTGCTACTCTACATATTGCCTTATTGTGGTTTTAGAGCTATTCTTCTGTTTTCTGTCATTCGAATTTTCATTGTCAGCACTAAGAATATGAACACTAGTTTCCTTTATGTAATGTTTTGGATGGTGTTGCTATGTTACGCGAAGTAAACGAGTATTCATGTTCTTAGTGCTGTGATAACGTAAACTCGAATGACAACAACAGAAGAACAGCTCTAAAATTAAAAGAACACATCTAGAACAAATTAAAAAAAAATAAAGGTGAATCTCGCTTGGCGTGATAAAGTTTGTTTTAATCAGCTGTATATAGACGGACTTAATGCGATAGTTGTAAACATAATATTACACGCAAGTGGGGATGACAGGGCAGCGGAAGTTAAAGTAAGACGCCATGATTTAAAAATGGGACCGGTAGTAGACTTTCGCATACCCTTTTCCATACTTATTCGGAACACCCTGTACTGTGACTTATTGCATTTACAAACTTGAAAATCAGTACAGGATATGGCGCTGAATTTTCTAATCTCTAAGGTTAACCAAAGATGTTTTGCTGTTTCACATTACACGGAGTAACTGAGGAAATGATGAAGATATCTGAACAAGGAGCTCAGCATGATTTTATCCATCCCACTGCAGGTGTGCTCCAAGGCTTCGTCTTCTTTCCTCTCCTTTTTATATATTCTAGACTACCGATATACCAAACCACCTCCACCAGTCCATGTCCTCCGGTATGCTGATGACAACAGTTTTCTAGCCCTCTACCCTCGTCCCATACTACGTTCGAGAAATCCCAACAATATCTCCAAATCTATCTGAGTCGGTTTACCTCCTGTTGCAACAAGTGGTTCCTCAGGATCCGCCCCTCCAAAACCAAGGCAATACTCGTAGGCTGAACCACCTACAGTTTCCATCTGCGTGACTCCTACTTTAGCATTTACAATCGTCCTATCGAGTTAACTAATTCACTAAAGTATGTTGGATTAACCCTCGACTGGCACTTAACATGGAAACCTCACCTACTAAATATCCAACAGAAAGCCCGCAACAGACTAAAATTACTAACTGGCCAGACTTGAGGATTATACACGTCCAGTACCCTGCACACCCACAAAACCTTGATCCAGTCCGTCTGCTTCTGTGCAAATGTTGCATGGATATCCTTTCCACCTAAATTCTGTTAGACTTCCCAAATCCTTGAACGTTATGCTAGCCCCTACATATCCTTGAAAGTCATACACGTCAAGTTGCTTTCGGCATCTATTTACTTCCCCCACAATGATCCTTTACCATCTTACCAAATTACCACTTCTCCTCTCTCACACTGAACACTTCCGAACAATCTACGGCGTCCTTAAACTCGACTCCAGTAATGTCCATTCCTAGTACGCTACCGGGCCTTTACTGACAAATTCTACCAGCCCTTTAGCTGCACGCTCTCCACATCCTGTTCCGACTAAATTTCAACAGCTTCCTTCTCCCAAACTATGAAATCAGTCCCGACTTTGCTCATCATACCAATTATAATTCAACCCCACCCATGCCGCCTCCTCAGGGCTACCTTCTCCTTTCCCTACCCATTTTTTCTTACCCAATTTCCCCTTCTCTCCGCATCTTTTCCTACCTTTCTTTTCCTTCAGATTACAGCCTTACGGAAACACCTCGTCTGCCCAAATTCACTTTCTCCAACGACATAACCCATCAGTCATCCACATTTACGCCCACACTCTTCTGGCCAACTAATCGCCTACTCACTTTCCCTGCAACAACAGTGCATGTCCATAAACTCTTAGTGATAGTGCAGTGCGTCAGTTTTCTGATCACAGTTTTGTACGTCTTATTTTAGATGTTTCCGGGGTCTTTTGAATGTATTCTGATTGTTTTCGTTGTACCTTATAGTAATCCTATTTTAAAACTAAAGATGAAGAACATCACGTTTCATATAAGACCTTCAGTAAATTCACCCTTACAAATTTTAAACCGCCTGCAAATATCTTACCTCTTAATTTGTTTTGTTTTATTTTTTCCACGTTTGCAAATGTTGCGTACCCTTTGCCTAAAGAGCGGCTTGATCGTACTGGGGAACGAAATAAACAGTAAAAACAAAGAAAAAATGTTTGTATAGTTACAACAACACTATTCATATTTTAAGTTCGTGGCTTCCGTTGTCAAGGTTGGTTCAAATGGTTCTGAGCACTATGCGACTTAACTTCAGAGGTTATCAGTCGCCTAGAACTTAGAACTAATTAAACCTAACTAACCTAAGGACATCACGCACATCCATGCCCGAGGCAGGATTCAAACCTGCGACCGTAACGGTTGCTGGGTTCCAGACTGTAGCGCCCATAACCGCACGGCCACTCCGGCCGGCCCGTTGTCAAATAAATCAAAATAATGAAAAACTTGATTTTATCGCAAAGTTCTGAATGAACTGGCGTCAAACTGAGGGTATATTACATTGTATGCAACGTATTGAGCTACATTTTGATACAGGTTAGTTACAACAGTGGGGTTAGTTACAACAGTGTTAGTGATGTGTTGTTGCGCAATCTCTACCGGCCAGTATTGGAGCTGCAGCCTGCGTTGGCACCGGCAGGGAGGCAGGGAGCAGGAGGAAATGCCGCAGCGTCGGCGCTCAGGGTTAATCTGTCAGCATACGGGTAGCGGGTGAGATTCGTCACAGTTAGTCAAACCGGAAATTAGTTCTTCTTGGCTGTGTTGTTATAAAGAATGCACAGGGTGAATACGAACTCCGCCGACAAAGTTCCGAGGTTGTTCAGGTACATTTTCCGAATACTTTGGTATAAGGGACATGTAGTCTCCGGTGGCTTGTTACAGAGTAATAATGCCGTTATGATTTATTCGATTTGTAACCGTAATTACCTTTGTTTCTGTGGAAATACCTTCATAACTGTGAAAAAGCTTGTAATATACAACCACTGAAACATACAATACGAAACAGAGAATAATACACTGACGGTAAAAAATCGCAACAACAACAAGGAGTTGTGCGGCATAGAGGAAAGTTGATAGGTTTATTTCTACATCCGAAGATGATATCTATTCAAATTTCGTTCCAGTCGCATAAGAGTGGCACTAGTAGCGCAACTGTGAGAATGCAAATCAGGCACGCTTAAAATACATGCTGTAATGGTCGCGTGCGTTACTTATCTTCGAGACTAGACGTGGTGAGTTGATTTTAGTCAGGAATGGCTTTAAGGCGACAAAGACGCCATTATCAACGCCCCACTGAGTTTGAACAAGGTCGTGTAATAGAAGCTGGCTGCTCCTTCTGCGATACTGCAGAAGGACTTGGCAGGAATGTAGTCATGTTCATGATTGCTGGCGGCTGTGGTCGCGAGAATATACGGCGCCAGAATGCACGGGCTCGGGACGGCAACGCGGCACTACCAAGAGGGAAAACCATAGCGTTTGGCGTATGTCTCTGGCACATCGTACTGCATCTGCATCAGTAATTTGAGTAGCACTTGGCACCACAGCGACACAAGGAACTGATACTAATCGGTTACTTCAAGGACAGCTCCGAGCAACAAGCCCTGTAGCGCGCATTTCACTGACCCCAAACCACTACCTTTTGCAACTTCAGTGGTGTCAAGCGAGAGCTCATTGAATGGAAGGATGGAGGCCTGTTGTGTTTTCTGATGAAATCTTGTTCTGCTTCGGTGCCACTGATGGCAGCGTGTTTGTTAGAAGGAGGCCAGTTAAGGGCCTGCAACCAAGCTGTCGGCTTGCTGGACACACTGGACCTACACCAAGAGTCACGGTCTGGGGTGCAGTTTTGTATGACAGCAGGAACACTCTCATGGTTATCCCACGCACTATATCTGCATCTACATGGATACTCTGCAAATCTCATTTAAGAGCCTGGCAGAGGGTTCATCGAACCACGTTCACAATACTCTATTTTTCCAATCTCGTATAGCGCGCGGAAAGAATGAACATCTATATCTTTTCGTACGAGCTCAGATTTCCCTTATTTTACCGTGGTGGTCGTTCCTCCCTATGTATGTCGGTGTCAACAAAATATTTTCGCATTCGGAAGAGAATGTTGGTGATTGGAATTTTCTCAGAAGATTTCGTCGCATCGAAAAACACCTTTCTTTCAATGATGACCAGCCCAAATCCCGTATTATTTCTGTGACGCTCCCTTCCATATTTCGCGATGATACAAAACGTGCTGCCTTTCTTTGAACTTTTTCGGTGTACTCCGTCAGTCCTATCTGGTAAGGGTCCCACACCGCGCAGCAGTATTCTAAAAGAGGACGGACAAGCGTAGTGCAGGCAGTCCCCTTAGCAGATCTGTTACATTTTCTAAATGTCCTGCCAATAAAACTCAGTCTTTGGTTAGCCTTTCCCACAACATTTTCTATGTTTTCCTTTCAATTTAAGTTATTAGTAATTGTAATACCTAGGTACTTAGATAAATTTGCGGCTTTTAGACTAGACCGATTTATCGCGTAACCGAAGTTTAACGAGTTCCTTTTAGCACTCGTGTGGATGACTTCACACCTTTGGGTGTTGTACGATGTCCTTAGGTTAGTTAGGTTTAGGTAGTTCTAAGTTCTAGGGGACTGATGACCATAGCTGTTAAGTCCCATAGTCCTCAGAGCCATTTGAACCATTTTTTTGAACCTCACACGTTTCGTTATTTAGGGTCAACTGCCACTTTTCGCACCATTCAGGTATCTATCCTAAATCGTTTTGCTGTTTATTTTGGTCTTCTGATGACTTTATTAGTCGATAAATGACAGCGTCATCTGCAAACTACGGAAGACGGCTGCCCAGATTGTCTCCCAAATCGTTGATATAGATAAGGAACAGCAAAGCGCCTATAAAACTACCTTGGCGAACGCTAGAAATCACTTCTGTTTTACTCGATGACTTTGTGTCAATTACTACGAACTGTGACCTCTCTGACAGGAAGTCACAAATCCAGTCACATAACTAAGACGATATTCCATAAGCACACAATTTCACTACAAGCCGCTTGTGTGGTACAGTGTCAAAAGCCTTCCGGGAATCCAGGAATACGGAATCGATCTGAAATGCCTTGTCAGTAGCACTCAGCACTTCATGTGAATAAAGAGCTAGTTGTGTTTCACAGGAACGATGTTTTCTACACCCATGTTGACTGTGTGTCAATAGACCGTTTTCTTCGAGGTAATTCATAATCTTCGAACACAATATATGTTCCAAAATCCTGCTGCATATCGACATTAACGATATGCGCCTGTAATTTAGTGGATTACTCCTACTACCTTTCTTGAGTATTGGTGTGACCTGTGCAACTTTCCAGTCTTTGGGTACGGATCTTTCGTCGAGCGAACGGTTGTAAATGATTGTTAAGTATGGAGCTAATGCATTAGCATACACCGAAAGAAACCTAATTGGTATACAGTCTGGACCAGAAGACTTGCTTTTATTGGGTGATTTAATTTGCTTCACTACTCCGAGGATATTTACTTCTACGTTACTCATGTTGGCAGCTGTTCTCGATTCGAATTCTGGAATATTTACTTCGTCTCCTGTTGTGAAGGCATTTCAGAAGGCTGTGTTAAGTAACTCTGCTTTGGCAGCACTGTCTCCGATAGCATCTCCATTGCTATTGCGCATAGAAGGCATTGATTGCTTCTTGAAGCTAACATACTTCACATACGACCAGAATCACCTTGGATTTTCTGCCAGGTTTCGAGTCAAAGTTTCGTTGTGGAAACTGTTATAAGCATCTCGCGTTGAAGTCCGCGCTAAATTTCGAGCTTCTGTAAAAGATCGCCAATCTTGGGGATTTTGCTTCTGTTTAAATTTGGCATGTTTGTTTAGTTGTTTCTGCAACAGTGTTCTAACCCGTTTTGTGCCCCAAGAATGATCAGCTGCGTCGTTTGTTAATTTATTTGTTATAGATCTCTGAATTGCTGCCGGTACTATTTCTTTGAATTCAAGGCACATCTGGTCTACACTTATATTATCGCCGGCCGGGTTGGCCGAGCGGTTCTAGGTGCTATAGTCTGGAACCGCGCGACCGCTACGGTCGCAGGTTCGAATCCTGCCTCGGGCATGGACGTGTGTGATGTCCTTAGGTTAATTAGGTTTAAGTAGTTCTAAGTTCTAGGGGACTGATGACCTCAGAATTTAAGTCCCATAGTGCTCAGAGCCATTTGAACCATTTGAACTTATATTATCAATTTGGAATGAGTGGAGATTGTCTCTCAGGAAGGCGTCAAGTGAATTTTTATCTGCTTTGTTACCTGACTGGAAATTTGGACGCCATCTGGTGATTCCACCTGTTGTGCTGCCATTCATGAACAGCATTCCAGAGGATGTTTTCCAGCAGTATAACGCTCGCCCACAAACCGCTGTTGCAACCCAAAATGCTCTGTAGAGTGTTGAAATGTTGCCTTAGTCTGCTCGATCACCAGATTCGTCTCCAGTCTAGCACATTTGGGACATCATTGGACAACAAATCCAGTGTCACCCATAAACAGCATCAAATGTCACTGTATTGACCGACCAAGTGCAATAGACCTGGAACTTCATTCTACAAACTGACATCCGGCACCTGTACAACACAATGGATGCACGTTGAATGCTTACATTCAACATTCTGACAGTTACATGGGTTATTAATATTCCAGGGTTTCACCATTGCAATGGCTTATTTCGCCTTTACGTTAATCTGAGGCCTTACAATGTTAATCACTCAAATATGTCACCAAGACAAATGTATTCCCGTAATTTCATTGCTCTTCATTATCGATTTTTTGGTGTTGCGATTTTTTTTGGTCGATGTACAACAACCCTCAGACGAGTCATGAACAGCTTTTCACACTACGTTCAATCTAATCTGTCAGTGTACAGTACGTAACAAATGCAAATCTATCCCCTTACAGGTATTGCTCAATATCTCGGCCACCAGTATCACGGCGAAGTGTAAAGCGACTATTAACGTGCAGCAACCGTTACTACAAACATAAACGCGAGACAGAACAGGGCTGTAGTGACTGACAGCTTGAGGGGAAGAGCAAAGTGGGCGTTTCTGTTGTCAAGAGCAAGTATCGTGAGTGAATGTTTTCAAACAAGACACACAACGTGTACAATCAACATTTTCACTGCTGCGTAGTAGATATTTTCAGTGCAATTGGGATAAAAAATGAGGATAAGAAATCGTACGTCGTACAATTACCTTATCATGAGCCACCGCAGTCCACCGGTGCCTTGCAACAAAGCGCTCAGAAAACACCCCTGATAGACCCCCTAAATTTTGTTGGTGGTGTTCGAGATCACTCAGTACACATGCAAGGCAGCGAGTCACAGAGTTTAAGCGTTATTAATCTTACGAGATTTATTTATATGCGACGAATTTCGAACCGGTGTTTTGATAGAGACGATCGAGTGGTCTGCGGTAATTTTTTCTGCACATACAACGTACCAATCTTCCATAAGGAGCACATTTACAGCCATTTATTAGGTATTAGTACATTTTTCCTTGTTAGTTTTGCTTTAAAAACATTGAGGAAGAAGAAAAGTGACGTAAAAATCTTTGCCAGATGCGAGTAGAGCTCGTGCACGAACGGTTCAGTACAAACTTAACTAAGCATAAGGACAGCTCATCCATTCTGAGAATCGAGAACCTCGACGTGTTTTCCCCGTTCTCGACTTTGATACTGGCAAGATACCGGTCCCATGGATAACAAGACATCCGAAAATGTTTTAATTTCAAGTCTGAAGTCTGGTAACAAATGACAAAAGAAATATTACTTGTTAACAATTTTCTGTTTTTCTCCTGTACATAAACTGTGAAATCTTTCTTCTTACCCAATTTCATGATTCTGTGTCAAAGGGAAGTACGATATAGGTTTTAATCAGTGAGCTTGCAAGTATCAAGTTATGTGATATATGTGTCATATCTCTTGATTGCGTTGACTTACAAGCTAACGTTTATTATATCGCCAAGGCAAGGACGTAGTCAGGATTTTGTCAGAAGGGGAGGGGGGTGTCCGCTTTGTTAAAGAGGACCTTAAAAAGACCCATGTTTATCATTTAAGCTTAAACTTTCTACAAAGAATGTTAAAACATTTTACTCGACAATGATCTCTGAGTTTTCGCGAAGCTCAGATATAATATCCGTACTTAGGAGCACTGTTTGTTGGTAAACGACTAAGAAGCAGTCGTGCTCCAATCTCTCTTCACCATCCAAGGTTATTTTACATTCTTCTTCTTTCAGTCTGAATTTGAACCGAGGAAGTGATCAGGGACGGACGAGCGCAAAATTTTTGGGATACCGTGATCATTACCGATGCGGCTCTTGGAAAAACGAAATATATTTTCTACAGAGAAGCTAGAACAATTTTTGATGGCGAAAATGCAAAGGATCTGGAATTATTCAGCATTATATTTTTCCAAATTTCCTCATTTAAGTATATATCTCCCACTTCTTGCAGTGTAAGAACGATCATTTTCTACATTAAACAATGTCCCGGCGGACAAATGCATGAGCTTAAATGAGCAGAATTTGGATCAGTATTTATTTATTATATGACTTTTAATGCTGAGAGTCTCCAAAAAGATGGTCGGCTCGCTTTCAATGCAACTCTTTTCATTTAAGCAGAGGGGCTGGATCTTTAGGGGAACTGGAATCTTTCAGGAAAGATAGGTATTCTGGAGGAAGTAGCTGTGGCCCCTAGTAAGAGACCAACCCCGACATTTGCCGAAACAGAAAATCGGAAACCGCAGAAAACCATTTTCAAGGTTGCTGGCAGGAGGATTCAAACCACCACGCCTCCCGAATCCAGGGATTTCTAGCTCAGAGGCCCAACACGCTGAGCTAGCCGAAGTCGGTGGAGAATTGGGAAAAATGGTTGCTGTACAGTGTTTTAAAATAAAATAAAATGTATTACAACAAAAGAGTGAATTCTGACATTGCATGTTTTTCCATTAATTGCGCATATTTAGTCGTTTGATATTGCGCGAATAGATGCATATTTTAAGATGTAATTGTGTATGCAATTGCTGGCTTTAGTTATTACAGTATCACAAGAGCGTAAATAGCTTTTGGATCAAAGTGGGAGGGAGGGGTGCAGAGCGCAGTCGGCTCGGACGAATTCAAGCAGCCCGATGAAAATATTTTTTAGAAACGAACGAACTGTAGAATGTGCTGTCATCCCGTACCCCTTCCGCTCTCCACAAACCCCTCCCCATCTTTCCGTATCGGAAATGGTTTTCATAACTGAGTACCGCCCTGGTAACGTGACTGAGTGATATTTTGCCAGTTGGGCTGCTAATGATAGAATATTGAGCAAATTTTTTAAAGAACTGCCAACATGGCCGTTTGGGCCATATTTTTGTTGATCAACGGGATTTTTTGGCGACACGGAGAAATCCAAGTTTGTTTTTATGCACTGGTTTTAATTTAATGTTATTTGTCATGACATTTATCGCCCATATGTCTAGTGAAATACTGAAATATTGCAGCCCCCAAGCTCTACTAGCCTCCAGATAACGAATCCAGTGCTAACGTTTAACTGCTTCAGGTGAGTGATTAGGCTATTAGAAAAGTGCGTACAAATTTTAAATTACGATGACGCTGGCGGCCGAAGCAAAATCGGTTTTCCTTTTATTTTTTGTTACAAACTTATTCAAAATTACGAACTATCACAGCAATACACAGCACAAAAAAAAAAAAAAACGATATCGGCTTACATTAAATCCAACTACAAGTAAAAACTGAACTGAATAACAGAAAAACTATTGAGCTCAAACAATGCCAACAGTTGGTCTTGGCTAAAATAGGAATGGGTGATAGCCGATATTACTGTCGATGTATAAACAGTTTAAATCTATATGTAGCCTTGCTATCTATTGATAGTGCGTAACGCTTTTTCGTCATATGACCGAAAATCAAAATAGCTCTCAATTTCACTACACGGAAACTAGGTCGCGTGTAACTTCATTTAGGTGACAGGGGGTGTCTGGACACCCCTGAATTCACCCCCCCCCCCTTTGGCTACGGGCCTGGTCAAGATACCTTAGACCTTAGTATGTGACACAAATTTCAACATGATACATCTACCCGTTCATGAGAAAAAAGGCCCGAACTGACGGAAGGACAGAGACAGTCTGATAACAAACTAGAAATTTTTTTTCGTGTGATATAACTAGAAATTAACAGTCTTCGGAAATCTTGCTTCCTGAAAAATTTCGTGATTCTAGGTCGATGGTTTTGATGACTGATTGTGAGTTTGCGAAAATCAAAATATGGAACATTAAATGCCATCCATATCTTTTGATTGGATTGAGATCAAAAATGACGTGGAGCACTATGGGACTTAACATCTGAGGTCATCAGTCCCCTAGGATTAGAACTACGTAAACCTAACTAACCTAAGGACATCACACACATCCATGCCCGAGGCAGGATTCGAACCTGCGACCGTAGCGGTAGCTCGGTTCCAGACTGAACCGCCTAGAACCGCTCGGCCACACTGGCCGGCTGAGATCGAAGATTCACTTTTTACATGATGAAGGCAACGTAGACCTTAATATGAGGCATAAATTTCAACTTGCTACGTCTACGTGTTGCTGAGAAAAGGGGTTTTGAAAAGTCAGACAGACGGACAACAAAGTGATCCCGTACGGGTTCCTTTTCTCTGATTGTGGTACAGATTCTAGAAGTGCATAAAAGTATTACAAAAACGAGACCATTTGCTGTACCATCACAGCGGGCAGTGAAGGAGCATGTACTTGCCTGTATCACACACACACACACACACACACACACACAAAAAGAAATTGACACTACTCTCTCTCGTAAGAAAAGTCACTTGCGTGTACCACC
Source organism: Schistocerca americana (assembly GCF_021461395.2). Lineage (NCBI taxonomy): Eukaryota > Metazoa > Arthropoda > Insecta > Orthoptera > Acrididae > Schistocerca > Schistocerca americana. The sequence continues at coordinate 614,398,849 of NC_060122.1, forward strand.
AAAGCATTTAGTTGACGCCACTTTCTTTGGCAACATACGTGCTGCACACTTTTTTTTAATGTTTCATGTTGAGAGGTGCATGTTCTCGAACTAATGAAGACACTGACAACCCAAAAAATTACTCAACAGTAATAGTAGTGTAAATAGTGTTTAAGTTATCTGTATGTCTTGATGCCAGTTGATGAGCCCTAAAGGCTCGAAAGGCGTCGCTAATAAATTAAAGCCGCAGAACTAAAACACAGTAAAAATGGTAGTGTGCACAAATGCTTAGTTTGGTGACGACCATTTCAAATTTGGATGACGGTACGATAATGTTCGTTTGTGTCGAGAGAGATTTCCAGAACGAAGGTGCCGCGACAGCAGGAAGTATCAAGCTACTAACCTTCGTTTTAGGGAGTGCTGACCCTTTTAGCCTGCAGCAGTGCTTTCTTAGAGAACCAGTAACCCGAACTCTTGTTATTCAAAGAGCCGAACTCCCATGTTAAATGCAGCTGATTACCATACAAATAAGTTAATGTGCAAAAAATTTGACGCTAAGCATGTAAAACCTTTATGTTCAAAGACGCAAAATCTTGGTTATGTAGGTTTTATTAGTTTCGGATTATTCACCCACACACAGAACAGTGAAAAAGTCAAAACCAAAACTTTTAACTCTACATTATACACTGGGGGCCAAAAGTATACCGATGCCGATACTATCGCATACACAGGGCTAAAAGGACAATGAATTGACTGGGCGGTCATTTGTGCTCAGTTGATTCATATGAAATACTTCCCGATATGTTTATGCCCGCATGACGGTTATAACAATTTTGAATGGTAGTTGTAGCTAGATGCATGAGACATTTCACATCGCATTTCGTTAGGGAATTCAATATTCCCAGATCCATAGTATCAAGAGTCTGCCTAGAATACCAAATTCCAGGTACTGCCCCTCACCAAGGATAACGCAGTGCCCACTGGCCTTCAGTTGACGACCGAGAGCAGCGACACTGCGTGAAATAACCCCAGAAATCAATGTGGGACGTACGGTGAACGAATCCGTCAGGACAGTGCGGCGAAATGTGGCATTAATGGGCTATGGCAGCAGGCGACCGACACGAGTACGTTTGCTAACAGCACGACATCGCTGCAACGCCTCTCCTGGGCTCGCGACCACGTCGGTTGGACCCTAATGACTGAAAAACCGTGGAGTGGTCGGAAGGGTCCCGATTTCAGCTTGTAAGAGCTACTGTTAGTGTTCGAGCGGTCGCGTAGATCCCACAAAGCGATGAAGGCAGGTTGTTAGCAAGGCGTTGTGCGAACTGGTGGTGATTCCATAATGGTGTGAGCTGTGTTTATGTGGAATGGACTAGGTCTTCTGCTCCAACTGAACCGAACATTAGCTGGAAGTGGTTATGTTCGGCTTCTTGGAGGCCATTTGCTGCCATTCATGCACCTAATTTTTATGGATGACAATGCGCATTGTGACAGTGCCACAGTTGCTTTTTAAGGATGACAATGCGACATTTCACAGGGCCACAATTGTTCGCGATTGGCACGAAGAACATTCTGGACAGCTCGAACGAATCATTTGTCCATCCAGATCGCCCAACATGAATTCCATCGAACATTTATTGGATTTCATCGAGATTTGGCTTAAATGACTCTGAGCACTATGGGACTTAACATCTGAGGTCATCAGTCCCCTAGAACTTAGAACTACTTAAACCTAACTAACCTAAGGACATCACACACATCCAAGCCCGAGGCAGGATTCTAACCTGCGACCGTAGCGGTCGCGCGGTTCCAGACTGAAGTGCCTAGAACCGCTCGGCCACAACGGCGGGCTCATCGAGATTTGGTTTGTACACAAAATCCTGCACCGGCAAAAATGTGACACTTATGGACGGCTGAATACTTATGCAGCGGCTTCCAACTACTTGTTGAGTCCATGTCATGTCGAATTGTTGCAGGACGCCGGGAAAAAGGAGATGATGATGATGATTGGTTTGGAGGGCGCTCAACTGCGCGGTTATCAGCGCCCGTACAAATTCCCAACCTTTCCTAAACCCGATCTCACCACTTTCATGAATGAGGATGAAATGAAGAGGAAAGAGGACAGCACAAACACCCAGTCATCTCGAGGCAGGTGAAAATCCCTGACCCCGCCGGGAATCGAACCCGGGACCCCATGCTTGGGAAGCGAGATCGCGACCGCGATACCACGAGCTGCGGACGGGGAAAAAGGAGGTCCGAGACGATATTAGGAAGTGTCTCATGACTTTAGCTACTTCAGGGTACATCATAATGAATAGATTACGAGAAGATTTTAAACTTTTAACTTAGATCAATTATTACACGAAATACAGAACGTAAATTTTTTTTTGCTCCTGGGAGGAGTTAGACAGACAACTTGCTACAATGAACGTTTTCGTCGTTTAGTAATACAGATACTCTACTTCGTCTCGTAAAAGTCGTGCCTTCATTGCGTACTTCATGCGTGATTGATTTCCTTCTGATTCCAATATTAATGCGCTTCTAAATAACAGATTACTTGAAAGGTAATAGGATGAGGTGGCACAGTTCGTTGACCTCCACATATTCCTAATCAAAACCAACTAGCTTTTATATCTGTTGGCACTTGAAAACTCCTATTTACCGAACCCTGGTACAAGATGTAACATGGCCTGGTGCTTGTATTGTGTTAGGCTACGAAACAGTACAGAGTGCTCCAGATTTGCGTGGGCGACGCTGGGCTTTGGTGCGACGGATTGTCGATACACGTCATAAATTCGCGGTGACGTAATGCAGGGGCTGTAGCGAACGTGTGTCTGATTGACAAGTGTTCGGAATCCGGGCTGGAGACAGCGTTGAGGCGCCTGCCCGGCTGAAATTCGACCGGTAGAGAGACATTCGCACGGCTTCACGCTCTTTCCTGTCGAAGAAGCAGCCCTACCAAGATCCATGTGTTCCCGAACACGACACCCCTGGCGCATTTTCGGTGATGCACGTAAAGGCAAGCTTCTGTCCTGGAAAAACTTGGTTAGCCGAAATCGCCGTCTTGGCTACAATATGCCGCTACGTAACGACTTGCAAAATTCAAGCCTTTCGTCGGTTGACGGGCAGCGCTGTGGTTGTAGGTGCACATACAAACGTCCCTCGCCCTGTCACTGCCCCAGCGTGATAGGCACACGTGTCGAATCGGTGGCAGGGCAATCCCAAGGCTAATCGGAGCGCGTGGCGCCAAGTTTCCGTAGTTTAAAAATGGTGCGTTGTCGACCTACACAACATTAGTATTTTTGGTTCCTACTGGCATCAGCTATCCAGGGTTAAAATTTCATTACACAATTTTGCTCCACTCTGTATACGGGGTGTTCAAAAAGCCTCTCCGCAGTGACGTATGATTGTTAGCCGCGCGTGCCGTATGATTGTTCGTCTGCCTGTCCTTCAAGTGGACTCTCCCAACATTCGACTATTTTCTCAGCCAGCGTCAGTAGTATCGTTGGTGTGTGTCGTTACGTGTTGACGTGAACGTTTCAGTTTAGTTCCTTTGTTCGTTTGTTTCGTTTTTGTCGCTGTTAAAATGAACCAGTATTTTTAGTCGAACAAGTGTTCAAAGCTGTTGGGAAATACACAGTTTCAGTTTGTCAAACATTTAATTCAGTTTTCTGGAGACAACACTCCCACATCGCGATACTTTGCGAGATTTGATTAACAAATTTCGACGTACAGGTTCGGTCGCAGATGTACCGAGAAGTGGTCGTCCTAGCGTTTTGTCTGAGGATAAAACTACTCGACATTTTCGATAAAATGTCAATGAGTCCGAACAAGTCAGTAAGAAAACTCGCCCAGACAATCGATGTTAGTGTCGGAATGGTCCACACAGCTGTAAGGAAAAAACAGAACTTTTCCTATACAAAGTGACAGTCGTGCTAGAACTGAGAAATACTGATCATGGAAAGAGACTGCATTATTGTCAATGGTTCAAAAATTTCGTTCGACAAAATGGAAGGGCTATTCTTAATGAAACGTTTTTCACTGAGAGGCGTGGTTTCATTTATCCGGGTACATGAACTCGCAAAATTCTCGTATATGGAGTACTGCAAATCCATTGTGTAGTCATGAGGAACCACTTCATTCTGTGAAAATAGGTGTTTGGATTGCAGTTTCTAGACGTCGAATTGTGGGTCCCATATTTTTCAACAAAACAATAAACACACAACGATACTGCAGTGATATTCTGTACCCAGTCGTAGGAGAACTTGTGTTAAGTGAAATACTGAACGGTTATTTTCAGCAAGGTGGTGCAACCGCGCATACAGCTCGCGTTTCAATGTCACTGCTTGCTGATGTTTTCGTTGATGGCATAATTTCACAGGGACTTTGGCCTCCACGATCGCCTGACCTATCACCACCTGACTTTTTCGTCTAGGGTGCAACTGTTTATAAAAACCGTCCAAAATCCATCGATGAATTGAAAACTGCAATATCCACTTTCACTGTTTCTGTTACAGAAGAAATGTTACAGCTTCTGTTTGGAAAAATGATTAGACGAATTGAATTGTGTATTCAAAAACAGGGGGGACACTTTCAACATTTAATTTGAAAATTAGTAAGTAAAAATGAATATTCAATAAATTAATAACTTTTATTTCACTGAGTTTCATTTCGGTATGTTCACTGCGGCATACGGCACTCGCGGCTAACAATCATACGGCTCTGCGGAGAGACTTTTTGAACACCCCGTATAAGGCATTGTCTTGACTGACTGACGCATAGTCCCCTGGCTCAAACCGCTAAAGCTAATTTCAACTGCCTCTCTGATCACAGACAGGGGCGCCGACTTATAAAAAATATTGGGGAGGGGGAGGGGGAGCCATACTGGGGGTCTTGCCCCGGGAAAAATAGTGAGTATTAAATATTTTTTAAGCATTTTAGAGTCATATGATCAACATTAGAACCCCGAAAACTGGACTCTCGATAACTCGACACTCCGGGAAACTCGACAAGCCTGACACATTTTTTGGCTTTGAAAAAAGAAACAAAACATAAACACGCACGGTATTTTCGTAAAAAGCTAATTTAGTTTACAGTAATAATCATGCTTACAGACTATTACAGAGCAGTGAATATACAGCTCTGAAAAGACTGAAATTATATTTAAATAAATCCTAAAGCATCATTAAAAGAATAAAACAAAAAATATTGCTCTCGCACAGTAACAGCACTTTGATTAATAAGTGAAATAGCTAATTTAAGTTTACTCTGAATAAGGCTCAGGGTTCATTAAATAAAAACAATATCTCAAAGTTTATAAGGTTAATACAGCATGCCTAATACTTTCAATCAAAAAGTATGTAAATAGCTGGTTTTTAATTGGGTCTTATACCCTAAAAATATTTAAGTATTTGAAAATAAATAATACAGTACTATAGTAGTATAGCAATACAATACTAAACTAGTACTAATATTTCGAAACCGAAAATTTAACATTATGTATGTATTTAATTCTCTACTGTATAAAGACTTTTAATATTGCTCTAAATGCCATTTTTAGGGGTAGAGTATCTTTAGAAATGTGTAAATGTCGACCGTCTGACTGGATTACTGAACATGAGGTCGTTGATGACTGGTCTGATATCCAATTCATCCACCTCTGTACGCGTCATCGACAGGTAATCCAGCCAATCGGATGCCGTCCTTTGGGTATAGAAGAGGGAGCTCTGTCATCTCACGAAGTTGGTTTTAGTCTCTGGTCGAGGGTATCATCGAAATCTTGGGGTTTTATCTGAATTTGACGCGGCTAGTGAACCGAGAAGCTTTATGCGGGGACTCTGTCGTGAAATTCTACGTAGAAATATTTGAATTTAATTTCCAGATAGTTATATTTTCTGACATGTTTATAAGATGCAAAAGAAAGAAAACTATTTGAGCCAAAGACCTGAAATTTATTGGCTTGTTTCAGGACTATTTCGAGAAAAGTAGGCTATAGACAGCAGCCTACTATCAACAAGAGGAAAAATATATACCGATAAATTATGAAATAGAGATCTGTATTTTGATCATTAGACATAAATATTTTTAGATTAAAACTGTCGCTCAAATAACGTGATTGTAGTCTACTGTTTAGATGGACATGTTATTAATTTGTTTTTAAATTTTCGATTGTCTAAGTAATACAGTTAGTTAATGCGTAGACTCCAAGTATGACCACGCAAAAGATCCTTTACTGATTTCACAAAAAATTAAAAAAAAAAAGTGTCTAGGATCCCGAGAAGATTAGGCATAAGAACAATTTTCAAGGCGCCAGAGAAGAGCTGCGCTAGGTTAATAACATCTTAGTCTCACGATCATTGGAATCTACAACATTTCTTGTCAGTGGAGGAGTAAACACAATGATAAATCAATTCGTAAAGTTTCTGAACTTGTGCAGAACACCGTCGACACATAAAAAAAATCGTAGTTTTGACAAATCAGTGGTTGCTGGACACAAACTCACACCAGACATGTTTGAGAGAACGAAAATCTTTTCTAGTATGTCATTCTACTGTGATTATGCGATCCAAGACGCTGTAGAGACCAGAATGTGCAACAACAACTTTAAGTGCGGCCGCAACTATAATCTGGGAGGTTCGACGTTGAGACTGGCGCAACGCAACGACCACGCTATGTTGCGTGAGCTGCGGGCACCAGTCACTCGAGAGTCTGACGCACTCTACTGCGTTGCTCCAACTGCAGAGCTCTTGCAGCGCAACCTGCGTGCGACTCCCAAGCTGTCAGAGGTGCATACATTCCGCTTTTGACGAGCCAGTGCTTGCCTTTTTAGCCAGGCAGGCAAGCCGCCGGACGTCATCAGCCGAACGGACAGGCTGCCTTACTCCCATCCAAGCCAAACTATGCCCAACCCAAGCAGACTTCAGGACTCTTTCTTGCCTGCTAATCTTCCCTCGGTGCTACGCTACGTAGCAGTTTGTACTGTAGGCTTTCAGTGCAGTGTTATGTGTAGGGTTCGGAAGCTTTTTACCTGGCTATCGCAACACGAGGCCCAATATACTACATATATTCAATTTTGGTCATTGTAGCCCAGAAGACTGTGGATTGTATTTGTCCTTTTTTTTCATTTTCGGCTTATTTCGAGCTTATTTAGTTACTTCGACATGAACGGTTTTTCTCTGCAACTTCATCCTCTTTCGACTAGTGCTGACAATTCTCATTTCGAACAACCTTCATGTCATCTCTAATACATGTTTTTTATAGTAACCAAAATCAAATCTGAAAGTCGACATCTTTTGCACTCATGAACCTGACAACGTCCGTTATACTTCAACGCCTACTAAAGTAAGATTATGTGAGTCTAGTTTCTGTAACCTCAGTGTGTTTCAGCCAAATGTGAACCCAATTGTAAAGATTTTAATAACTTTTTTCAGGTTCTGTGATTCGGGTTAGCTCAAAAATGGTTCAAATGGCTCTAAGCACTACGGGACTCAACATCTGAGGTCATCAGTCCCCTAGACTTAGAACTACTTAAACCTAACTAAGGACGTCACACACATCCATGTCCGAGGCTGGATTCGAACCTGCGACCGTAGGAGCAGCGCGGTCCCGGACTCAAGCGCCTAGAACCGCTTGGCCACAGCGGCCGGCTCCGGGTTCGCTGAATTCCTTCTAAGTGGAAAAAGATTATTCATTCTAAATTCCACAGATGCATTTAACAAACGCGAAGTTCGTTTTTCGTATTACGTTGACCTAAAAAGTACATGCCTGAAAGAAGAAGCTTTTCTTTCATACTAAGCTTTCTTCGCACGACTTTGCATAACGCCAGAATGTGGTTTTAATATCCACTGAGCCATATATTTTTCATATTTCAGTCATTGTTTGCCCTAAATTTAGAAAGCCTATATACTGCTATATGGTCTCAAGTCCTTAGCACACATTTCAGCACGCTTGTCAGCCACTACGTCTTTGTCTTCTTTAAAAAAGTTATGGAATGAGGAAACTGCTGGTCAAATTTCCGAACGTGTCGTAATATATTCGAGGTTCCCGAATTAGTGTTCAGTAAATCTTTACACAATTTGCTGCGAGACAATTACCGATTTACTTGAAACTGCTTCGTAAACACACGAAAACTTTTCCCATTTTGGACTTAGGCTCTGCTTCGTAAATGACATACATGCCCAAGTTCTTAATTTCTCTTCAGTCACCTTTAAGTTTGGTTTGTTCATTTTGCTGCTCAGAACCTTAAGCTAGCTGAGCTGCAGTGAAATTACCTACTCAAATGCATACTTGGTTGTTCTGTAGTCACGTTGAATTCGCAGTGCAATCTGTTGCCTGGTGCAGCAGGCTGAACGGGTCCCGTGAAGCATGTCGGGGTTGCGGAAACGAGAACTGACCTGCTTTAAACACTGTGCTTCAGTAAACATCCACTCTTGTGACTCCGTTGCGCCATCTTGACTTGCTTTAGTGACTGCAGCGGATGTAGGGGCAGGCAGGCTGGAAGGCGAATTTGTACAGCTCTGCAAGCAGTCACCACTGATGCAACTGCTGTGGCAGTTGGGTCTCGAGTCTGGAGGCGCTCTCCTCGCATTGTGTGTTGTTTCATTGCTAGCAATGTTTGACTGAGACCAAGTGGTTTGCCCTAAGCTGGCTGAAGCAATGGAGAGGCATCCGCTTCTCCGCGTATATGCACTCCGTGGTAAAGGGCTACCAAACGAACATGGTTCACCAGATAACACAACTCTATCCTAGCCATCGCAACCCATCATTGAATCTCAGCCTGCCACTGAACTTCTGGAAATGAAGACCAAACACACTGTGAAGAAGGTAAAAACCCAGTCGCAAATATAGGGTGTCCCATTCAAACCTCCCTTTTATTTCAAGGACCCAGGAGAGATAAACCGCAATAGATACGACAATGAAAAATGCACTACAATGTAGAGCATCTCCAAGAATTTATATTCCCGTGTGAGAAGTGCCAAGTATCGTCGCCAGACTGCAGCATGGTCGCATGAAGTGAAAATGGCGACTCCAAGCAGTAGTGTGGTTTGCAGAAACAAAATCGCCGGTTACTGTGCAAATAAATTATCGTCGTGTTTATGAATGTGATCCACCTGATGTGAAAACAATTAAGGAATGGTATAGGAAGTTTCTGGCTACAGGAAGTGTTCTGAAACATTCTGGTGGTTCACGTTACGGAGTTTCTGTAGAGACAGTGGAGGACATCAGACAAACGTTTCTCAGAAGCCCACGTAAGTCAGTTCATCAAGCACCTAGGCAACTTGGTGTACCTCGATCAACATTGAATCGTCTGGTTCACCAGTTTCTTCGTATGTGTGCTTACAAAGTGCAAATTGTGCAACATCTGACGTCGAACGACAAAGACAAGAATTTGCGACATTGTATCACTAATCTGATTGCAACAATAACAGAGGAAATGCTACAAAGAACGTGATAAGAAACTGAATATAGATTCGATATTCTTCGTGCTACAAATGGTTCACATGCAGAGGTGTAGTGATGATAAATAAATTCTTTGAGATGCTCTACAACGTGGTGCATTTTTCATTGTCGTACCTACAGTGGTCTTTTTTTCCTGGGTCTTTGAAATCAGGGAGGTTTGAGTGGGACACTCCGTATTTGCAGCCGACAAAGCTTTTATCTATAGTCATCACAGTATTGTCACAGAAGACGCTTCGAGAAATCATTTGTCACTAAGGTACTGCCAGAGGTGGAAGGCCTGACTGACAAACAATTTCGCCTGTTGATCAGTGGTATTCTTGACTCGCCCAAATAATAGTAACAAACGACGGAGCTGATCCTCCTTGGTACACAAAACGGGTTAGAACACCGTTGCAGAAACAAAGAAATAAACATGCCAAATTTAAACAGACGCAAAATCCCCAAGATTGGCTATCCTTTACAGAAGCTCGAAAATTAGCGCGGAGTTCAATGCGAGACGCCTGTAACAGTTTCCACAACGAAACTTTGTCTCGAAACGTGGCAGAAAATCCAAAGAGATTCTGGGCGTAAGTGAAGTCTGTTAGCGGCAAGAAACAATCAATGTCTTCTCTGCCCGATAACAAAGGAGATACTATCGAAGACAGTGCTGCCAAAGCAGATTTACTAAACACAGCCTTCCGAAATGCCTTCACAAAAGAAGACGAAGTAAATATTCCAGAAGTCGAATCGAGAACAGCTGCCAACATGAGTAACGTAGAAGTAAATATCCTCGGAGTAGTGAGGCAACTCAAATCACTTAATAAAAGCAAGTCTTCTGGTCTGGACTGTAAACCAGTTAGGTTCCTTTCGGAGTATGCTGATGCATTAGCTCCATACTTAACAATCATATGCAACAGTTCGCTCGACGAAAGATCTGTACCCAAAGACTGGAAAGTTGCACAGGTCACACCAATATTCAAGAAAGGTGGTAGGAGTAATCCACTAAATTACAGGCCCATATCGTTAACGTCGATATGCAGCAGGATTTTAGAACATATATTGAATTACCTCGAAGGAAACGGTCTATCGACGCACAGTCAACATGGGTTTAGAAAATATCGTTCATGTGAAACACAACTAGCTCTTTATTCACATGAAGTGCTGAGTGCTACTGACAAGGCATTTCAGAGCGATTCCGTATTCCTGGATTTCCGGAAGGCTTTTGACACTGTACCACACAAGCGGCTCGTAGTAAAGTTGCGTGTTTATGCAACATCGTCTCAGTTATGTGACTGGATTTGTATTTCCTGTCAGAGAGGTCACAGTTCGTAGTAATTGACGGAAACTCATCGAGTAAAACAGAAGTGGTTTCAGGCGTTCCCCAAGGTAGTGCTATAGGCCCTTTGCTGTTCCTTATCTATATAAACGATTTGGGAGACAATCTGAGCAGCCGTTTTCGGTTGTTTGCAGATGACGCTGTCGTTTATCGACTAATAAAGTCATCAGAAGATCAAAACAAACTGCAAAACGATTTAGAAAAAGTATCTGAATGTTGCGAAAAGTGGCAGTTGATCCTAAATAACGAAAAGTGTGAGGTCATCCACATGAGTACTAAAAGCAACTCATTAAACTTCGTTACACGATAAATCAGTCTAATCTAAAAGGTATAATTTCAACTAAATACCTAGGTATTACAATTACGAACAACTTAAATTGGAAAGAACACATAGTAAATGTTGTGGGGAAGGCTAACCAAAGGCTGCGTTTTATTGGAAGGACACTTAGAAAATGTAACAGACCTACTAAGGAGACTACCTACACTACGCTTCTCCGTCCTCTTTTAGAATACTGCTGCGCGGTGTGGGATCCTTACCAGGTAGGACTGACGGAGTACATCGAAAAAGTTCAGAGAAAGGTAGCACGTTCTGTATTATCGCGAAATATGGGAGAGAGTGTCACAGAAATGATATGAGATTTGGGCTGGAAATCATTAAAAGAAAGGCGTTTTACGTTGCCACGGAATCTTCTCAGGAAATTCCAATCACCACCTTTCTGCTGCGAATGCGAAAATATTTTGTTGACACCGATCTACATAGGGCGGAACGATCACCACGATAAAATAAGGGAAATCAGAGCTCGTACGGAAAGATATAGGTGTTCATTCTTTCCGCGCGCTCTACGAGATTGGAATAATAGAGAATTGTGAAGGTGGTTCGATGAACCCTCTGCCAGGCACTTAAATGTGATTTGCAGAGTATCCATGTAGATGTAGATCACAGTCATCATCACTATATTTAGAAATCACTCCCTATGCATCGTCTCACGCATGAACGTTAACCACAAAGCATGTATCTCCCTGGATTACCATCATCAATCAGTTAACATGTGGCAATGTGATGCTGGAAGCACAGATGTCTGGTTCTGAGAACTCGTGTCGTTATTCGTTTATTTATATTAAAAAATGTTCAAATGCTATAAAATTTTATCGTAGGTAATGAGTTTAAATTTATAAGGATACTAGTTAGCGTCCGCTGCTTCGCTCGGGCAGACAGTATGGTCTGAACAGATTTGCTTTTTCTTGTGCATCGTAATATTTTCTCTGCGTAAAGACTGTTCCATAAAATTTCGGGCGCGCAGCCTCATAAATTCAACTTCTTCCTCTCTTATTTCGGCTGAATACCGTCCAGCCATCTTCAGAGTGAGTCGAAGTGACTGACACTCCAGCACTTGCTCCGTTCTGTTAAACCCGCGGACCGCATGAGCATGCAGCCACAGATACACACGGCGCCAGAGACGTTGATCAGCAGCAAAGAGGTATGACGTGTGCATGGAATTGGATCTACGGCTGCGCAGTCGATCCACACATTGATAACGGTATATTACTGCGAGCTGCACCATCTCGACGTCTTTGTGATATAATTGCAGAAATTGCCGGATTCCATGATTTGCCCAAACATAAGCAGCTATCTCTATTAATTCAAATCATCCCCAACCGAATTTCAGTTCTTTCTTTCACTAATGTGTCCCAGAAAGATGAAGTCGAGGCTAAAATTTCGATGTTATCATACACCATAGAGTGCCCAGTGTCAATACAGTGCTTCACTACCGCAGATTTATCAGATTGTAAGAGCCGGGTGTACCTGCCGTGCTCTGTGCATCTCTCCTGTGTCGTCTGTACGATGTATGAACGGACGCACTCACAGGTGATCTTGTAAACCTTAGGCTTCCAAAGCACCGAATCATCTTTAACGGAACCTAGGAGTGCTGCGAAAAATCACTTTCACTTTGTGTGTTTTCTTCTTTATCGAATTATTATGTTGTTCACAAGTTGCAACAGTTTGTAAACTTTCCACGCTATAAAACGCCCATAGAAGTATGATCCATTCTGAATGTACTTCTGACCAAAAAGTAAAGCTGGTAGCTGGAGTCCGAGGTTTTATAAATCATGCCTTTTGCTTTCTTTTGGAAGTATTTCCATAGAAACTTTATTTCCTAACACAAATTTCTTTATATCTGACAGAGAAGTGAAATACCAGTTTTTAGTATACCATTAACGAAATATTTACATAAAAATTTTGATCCACTATTCCACTCCCTAAGGGATAGAATCTCCAAAAATAGTGACATATGTCTTTTTTTTTCATTTGTAACCGAGAAGCCAATTACTAGCTTTCAAAGGTTTAGCTTTAAAAATACTTCCAAAATGAATCATTTTTATAAAATATTTCAGTCCATTAGGGGTTGATTTTCCAAAACAGTGAAACGCTTGGTGTTCTATTTTTAACAAAAAAACCAAATAAAAAATTTTATGGGTTTAGCTTCAAAAGTGTTTGTATATGAAATATTTCCACAAAAAATTTCATCCCTTATTTTACCCCCAGAGGGGTCGCATTTCCAAAAACCTTGAAACTCGTATTTTTTATGTCTAACAGAGAAGCCAAATTCAAATTGTAATAGATTTAACGTTAAAGCTACTTTTATAATGTTAATTTTTCATAGAATACTTCATCCTATATTTCAACCCCTTAGGGGCTGAATTACCAAAAACACAGGGTTACGCATGTTTTAAATTGTAACCGAGAATTCAAATATCATTTTTCATATAGGCAGATTTTAAAATACTTTAGTAGTCCTTTAATAACGATTTATTTAAAAAAGTATAACTTAGTGTTTCATCGACTTAGGGGTTAAATGTACAAAAATGCTGAAACACGTAATTCTATGTTTCAGATTGCGAAGCCAAATACCAATTTTCGTAGGTCCAGCTTCAAAACATTTTTCAAGAACCTTTCACCCCTGTTTCATTCCCTTAGGGGTGAAATTTCGAAAAATCTCTTCTTAAATAACCCCTACAGGGGTAAGATTAACACCCTCTCCAAATTTCAAGTTTCAGTTCTTAGCGGTTTGGGCTGGGCGATGATAAGCCTGGCTGAGTCAGGCAGTCGGGCCATTGCCTTTTATACATAGAGATGGATTTATTTCATACACGGTACAGTCACATTAATGTGAGCACTGCCTAAACCAAGCAAAATGGCGCTTTCCAAATCTGTTGCAGAGGCAACTGTGGTGGACCGTAGATGACAGGGGTGAACGACAGCGGCGATGTGTGCGGGCGAGTAGGCGTGCAACTGTTGAACAGCTGACCGCCCAGATGAACCAAGGCGCTACCAGCAGCGTCTCCTCAAAGAATGTCACTGCGTATCGGCCTCCTCAGCAGGCACCTAGTTCATGGTTCAAATGGCTCTAAGCAATATGTGACTTAACATCTGTGGTCGTCAGTCCCCTAGAACTTAGAACTGCTTAAACCTAGCTAACCTAAGGACATCACACACATCCAAGCCCGAGGCAGGATTCGAACCTGCGACCGCAGCAGCAGCGCGGTTCCAGACTGAAGCGCCTAGAACCGTTCGGTCACAGCGGCCTGCGCGCCTGGTTCATGCACCCATGCTGACTGCTGTAAATCGGTGAGCAAGGCTGGGAATTGCACGCTAGTACCGCAACTGGGTGTCCACTGACTGACGAAAGGTAGCCTTTTCAGATAAATCACATTTTGTACTCTATAGGACAGATGGCCGTTGGAACGTGCAGCGTGAAACGTCTGAAAGCAAACACTCTGCATGCAATATGATGTCGTGAATGTTTTCGAGGCATTCCCTGGGTGATCTCGTCATGCGGGAAGATACATTGGATCAGCACAAGTAGGCATCTATCTTTGGGGACTTAGTCCATTCCCACACGCAGTTTGTTTTTCCTCAGCACGATGGAATCTACCAGCAGGACAATGCAACATTTTACACGGCTCGTACTGTACGTGCACGGTTCTAAGAGCGCTACGATGAGTTTATGTACACACCTGGCCACCAAATTCCACGGGTTTGAACCCAATCGAGAATCAGTGGGACTACCTCGATCGAGCTGTTCGCGTCGTGGGGAAACCTACCACAGTTGGCCACGGCACTGGAGCATTAATATGAGTGGAAGCGTAATAAATGCCAGTGCTTCATGTGTTCTGCATTATTTTTTTATGCATTATAACTCAGATACTTTTCCTTCAGTTTGTGTTCTTTTTCGTAATGATTACGAAGATTTT
Source organism: Schistocerca americana (assembly GCF_021461395.2). NCBI lineage: Eukaryota > Metazoa > Arthropoda > Insecta > Orthoptera > Acrididae > Schistocerca > Schistocerca americana. Next base: position 614,413,856 of record NC_060122.1, read on the forward strand.
CAGCCAGCTTCTCGAATAGCTTTTTCGACTTCTTATATATTCGCTACACCTTTACGTCGTCGTTTTCAAGTTATTGCAGTAATATGAAAAGTGAAAGTGTCCCACTGTCACGAACGAGAAGATAAATCCAAAATCCGATTCAGTTTAATCTTTCTCGAACATCAATACGCAACGAGAACGTACGAACTGCGTGGCTTGCTACTGTGGAGTAAACTGACAAAAACTAGCACTTTTGAGTCTATCGTCAGTCGCAAAAGGGCTCTCTCAGTGTACGAAAACATGCAACGGGACTCTCGTCCAACCGTAGCCAAAAAGTCGCGTAGCGGTCGCGTTGTTGCCTTTGCGCCAGTGGGCGAACAGCCCACAGAGAAACTCGCCGAAGTATTTACACTCTGGCGATGGAGCACCACTAGCTGCGCAGCAGTCATCTCTGTACTAGCAGGATGTAGGGCTCTGATTTCTATGTAGATAACTGCAGCGTGCCCCCACATTCCTGTCTTCAGTATTGCCACCGTGTTATAGCGAGACAAAAATTTTTGGTTCCTTCTATACTTGTTATGGATAATTTACCCAATTCAGGTTATTGATGTTAAGAAAGTGGCTGAAGCAGGGAGTAGCACGGGATTGTTTCTTTATTAGAAGACGCTTTCTGCACCAGAATAATTCCTTCTCTCATAAAAAATAGGAGTATCACGATCTCTATTAAAGCGGCCCTGGGTGAAGAGCCACTTCTGTGGGTCGTGGCCAGGGGGCAGGCCGTTGGCGGCTTGTAATGACACAATTAAATGAAGACAGAGACACAAACTTAAAGACACTTGCTTGTAGAACATCAAGACTCGACATAAATTTTATTTGCTTGTTTGTAAATTTCCGTTCATAGCAGAGTTTGAGATATTTGAAAGTAGGCGCCAGTATTATTGAAATCGAACAATTAAAGCCATCTGTTAGAAGCGTAAAGAACTATTTGCACAAAATGTTATCTTTTATCCGTATGAAGAAACACGCGACTCCTGTTATTATTATTTGCGTGATCAAAAAATGGTTCAAGTGGCTCTGAGCACTATGGGACTCAACATCTATAGTCATCAGTCCCCAAGAACTTAGAACTACTTAAACCTAACTAACCTAAGGACAGCACACAACACCCAGTCATCACGAGGCAGAGAAAATCCCTAACTCCGCCGGGAATCGAACCCGGGAACCCGGGCGTGGGAAACGAGAACGCTACCGCACGACCACGAGCTGCGGACTCGCGTGATCAATTCTTTCAAAAAATTAGTTATGTGGAAACCATTAAATACACACATCAAAAAAAGTTTTACATTACCCCAGTTCCCAGAACTCCTGAAGAAAGACGTTGACTGTGGATGATGTATCACAGACACAGTCCCTTTGACTGTTCAGAGATGTCACTAAACCCGCCCAAAGATGTAAACAACCATGCATGACTGCGCCTTTTAGACGGAGGGGGTCCAACAGCCGACCAGTTCCAGTCATTCCACCAGGGAGGAGGTAACACGGCTCGTGTCGTCTGTAGTTGAACCATGCCTAGACGGTCAACACCGCGGTTCGATCGCGTCTGCATTATTACTTTGTGCCAGGAAGGGCTCTCAACAAGGGAAGTGTCCAGGCGTCTCTGAGTGAACCAAAGCGATGTTGTTCGGACATGGAGGAGATACAGAGAGACACGAAATGTCGATGAGATGCCTCGCTCAGGCTACCCAAGGGCTGCTACTCCAGTGGATGACCGCTACGTACGGATTATGGCTCGGAGGAACCCAGACAGCAACGCCACCATGTTGAATAATGCTTTTAGTGCAGCCACAGGACGTCGTGTTACGACTCAAACTGTGCGCAGTAGCCTGCATGATGCGCAACTTCACTCTCGATGTCCATGGCGAGGTCCATCTTTGCAACCAAGACGCCACGCAGCGCGGTACAGATGGGCCCAACAACATACCGAATGGACCGCTCAGGATTGGCGTCACGATCTCCTCACCGATGAGTGTCGCATATGCCTTCAACCAGAGAATCGTCGGAGACGTGTTTGGAGGCGACGCGGTCAGACTGTGCGCCTTAGACACACTGTCCAGCGAGTGCAGCAAGGTGGAGGTTCCTTGTTGTTCTGGAGTGGCATTATGTGGGGCTGACGTACGCCGCTGGTGGTCATGGAAAGCGCCGTAACGGCTGTACGATACGTGAATGGCATCCTCCGTCCTATAGTGCAACCATATCGGCAGCATATTGGCGAGGCATTCGTCTTCAAGGACGACAATTCGCGACCCTATCGTGCACATCTTGTGAATGACTTCCTTAAGCATAACGACATCGCTCGACTAGAGTGGCCAGCATATTCTCCAGACATGAACCCTATCGAACAGGCCTTGTGTAGATTGAAAAGGGCTGTTTACGGACGACGTGATCCACCAACCACTCTGAGGGATCTATTCCGAATCGCCGTTGAGGAGTGGGACAATTTGGACCAACAGTGCCTCGATGAGCTTGTGGATAGCATGCCACGACGAATATAGGCATGCATCAATGGAAGAGGACTTGCTACTGGGTATTAGAGGTACCGGTGTATACAGCAATTTGGACCACCACCTCTGAAGGTCTCACTGTCTGGTGGTACAACATGCAATGTGTGGTTTTCATGAGCAATAAAAATGGCGGAAATGATGTTTATGTTGATCTCGATTCCAATTTTCTGCTCAGATTCCGGAACTCTCGGAACCGAGGTGATGCAAAACATTTTTGATGTGTGCATGTAGTGAAAGCAAATGCAGCATGTATAACAAATTGACATAAATGTGCTGGAGCTGCACTCACTAGGCAGAGGCCTTATTTTTGTAACAGCTTTGAGTACAGTTACAGTGTGTGGAAGCTGGTTGTTGTGTAATGTGCTCGGAATAAAGTAGCAACACGCTCTTCTGATTATAAGGGAACGCACAAGGAAAATTTAACTGGAACATGACAGTATACCGGAATATCAGAAGAAGAGGAAAGCCACTATGGAATCATTGATGTGACAGTGCTGTAAAACGAACGAGGGAAGGACATGAAGGTTATCTGCCACTAAAACTCTACCACGGCGACAATAATCCATCTAAGTGGCCCCTTTTCTTTGTAAAGTGCAGTTTTCCAGGACATAAGAATCGTTTTGCTATCTCTGTAAACCCCACCATTGATTAAAATCAGTAAAATGGATCCGTGTGTTACTTGGCTATTTTTCTAACCCACTGTCGTAAAACATTTGGCATAGAATCGAATAGAACGTACCGTTTTCCCGCAACAGTAAACTAATAGAATCAAAAACTGCACATCATTCCATGTACAAATTATTACTTTACTTAATTCATAATTAGTAGTTTAGTTGTACGTGCGACAGTGTGAGTGGTTCTTATGTGTATTGTGACTAAATTACTGCGTAATTCAAAACGACAAAAGCAGTACCGTTTGGAGACTTTCGGCAACACTCCAATGCTGTCGAAGTTTCAAAATTGTCAGTACATACGCAAACAGTATCAGAAAATCAAACGTTTTGTTAAGATTCGAGCTTCTACGCTTCTAGTGCTGCGACAAGGCGACCACGGCTCTTCTTAACACATGGCGTTAATGACTCGTGGTGCACTGTGATGGCCTGTGTCAGCCAAGACACAGGCCTTAAGTCTGCGCACAGGAACGCTGAAGCCGAGAAGCCTTCTGAGCGGCGCGTGCCTCCGTTAGACGCGGTGGCTGCCTGCGGAAGGCGCCTGAGGCGTGGAAGTCTGCCCGAATTCTTGCAGGGGATGACAGCCTCCGAGATTGGTATTCGCCCCTGCAGGCGAAACGTACGGTGCCAGGGCACCAGCAACAGCGTAGGAGGGCGAGCAGGTGTCATGGTCTGCTCCCCCCCTCCTTCCCCCCTTCCCGGTAACACCAGGACAGGACTCAGGCTGCTGTTGGAGTGTGCCTGGAAATGGGTCACTAGCAGGAACGCTCCCAAGTCCAGGGCGGAGGACGTAGTGCCTGAAGACGGTTCAGCGGTGGTAGAGGCCCACCCTTGCGGTGGTTGCATGTTGACCCATATCGCTCCGGCAGCGCGCGTGGTCCTTTCGGTATATTAAGTGCTGCTGTACTGCGAATGCTTCTGCTGGAATTGAAATGGAACTAAACGAGCATGGAGGGAAAGCGAATGGTCGACTTCGGTTTATTGGGAGAATTTTAAAAAAGTGTGGTTCGTCTGTAAAGGAGACTGCATATAGTACACTAGTGTCACCCATTCCTGAGTACTGCTCGAGTGTTTGGGATCCGCACTAGGTCGGATTGAAGGAAGACAGCGAAGCAATTTAGAGGCAGGCTGCTAGGTTTGTTACCGGTTGGTTCGAGCAACACGCAAGTATTACGAGGATGCCTTGCTAAGTCAAATGCGAATTCGTGGAGGTAAGACGAAGTTCTTTTTGAGGAAAACTTTTGAGAAAGATTTTGCGTCCGTGGGGATCCACTACCTCTGTGTGTTTAATAAAAGAAAACATTGTCCGTTGTAGGCTCTATTGTGCTTTATTAAAATCGTGCAATTAGCTAATTACGGGCGTGAGCCATTATGAAGCACATCTGTTATGTCATGTACTACATGTTGTGCTCATCACTTACTTTTATGTCACATACATAAAACCGGAAATCGTGCTCTTGGCTAACTTCAGCCGTGAGCTATTATCAAGCACACTTGCTATGTCGGTACGACTTCTGCTTTTATGTACGTGACAAAAAAAAATGTAATGAGCACAATATGTAATACATGACGTAGGAGATGTGTCTGATAATGGCTCACGGCCGAAATTAGCTAATAGCACGATTTTAATAAACACAATATAGCCTACAATGGACAATGTTTTCTTTTGCTAAACTACTGAGAAAGTTTTGAGAACAGATTTTTGAAACTGACTGCAGAACGATGTAGCCGCCAACGTATATCTTACGTAAGGACCGCGAAGATAAGCTAAGCGCAATTAGGGCTTGTACAGAGGCATGTAGACAGTCGTTTTTCCTCGCTGTGTTTGCGGGTGGAACAGTAAAGGACATAACTAGTAGGCAGCATCCTTCGCCACGCACAGTATAATGGCTTGCGGAATATGTACAGGGGATAGGCAAAATAATGTAAACGGTGGTAGTAATCGGATGATTGTGTTTGACGGTCAACAACGCAGGTAAGGCACGTGTTGCGCTGGACTATGCGTGTTCAGTACGGACTAGGCATCACTGCAGGTTGTTTACGATTAGTGCACACTTCGTATTTGTATTCAGAGGCCGAGGTTGACGTGCAATCAAAGACCTAGCAGACTACCAAACAGGGCAGATTGTGGGGGCCCGATTAACTGGAGCATCAGTAAACAAGACAGCCAACTTACCGAATGTTTCAACAGCAGCTGTTTCAACAGTTATGGTAGCCTATACAAAACATCGAAAGACACCATCGTGTAAACGTAATAGTGGGCGCAGATCAAAACTAAATGCCAGAAATCGTCCTACGCTAAAACGAATTGTGTAAGAACAACGCAAAACTACGGCAGCTAAAATGACTGCAGAGCTCAACAGCCATCTTCGACATCCCGTATCTGTCAACACTGTCCGCCGATAACTCCATAAAGCGAATATTCATGGACGAGCTGCTATACCGAAACCATTAGTGACGACATATAGCACCAAGAAGCGTAAAACAAAGTGTCAGGAGAATAAATTCTATAAGTCTGATCAGTGGAAACACGTCATGGGGTCCGACGACTCAACGTTTTCGTTATTTCCAACACCGGGCAGGGTTTGCGTCTGGAGAACACCAAAAGAAGCCTACAATCCTGATTGCTTGATTGCAACAGTTAAGCATGGAGATGGAAGTGTGATGGTGTGGGCAGCCATATCATGGTATTCTGCTGGTCCTGTCATTACTCTCAAAGACCGTGTTACAGCCAACGATTATGTGAACATTTTAGGTGATCGCGTGCATCCCATAATTCAAATGTTGTTCTCCAACAATGATGCCACATTCAGGACGCTGCCGGCCGAAGTGGCCGTGCGGTTAAAGGCGCTGCAGCCTGGAACCGCAAGACCGCTACGGTCGCAGGTTCGAATCCTGCCTCGGGCATGGATGTTTGTGATGTCATTAGGTTAGTTAGGTTTAACTAGTTCTAAGTTCTAGGGGACTAATGACCTCAGCAGTTGAGTCCCATAGTGCTCAGAGCCATTTTCAGGACGCTAATTCACCCATTCACACGGCCAGGACTGTACAATCGTGGTATAAGGAGCATGCAACTGAACTGTAGCGTCTTCCGTGGCCAGCACAGTCCTCGGGCTTGAACATTATCAAACCCTTGTGAGCGGTATTGGAGCACAGACTCCGGAGCAGATTTCCGCCTTCCTCGTCAGAGCAGGAGAGAAGAGATTCTGATCGAAGAGTAGCATAACATTCCACTGGATACTATACAATCATTTACGCCAGCATTTCAAGAAGAATCGCAGCTGTATTACGAGCAAAGGGGGTCCAGCCCCTTATTAATAAACCATTCCCAAGTAAGTACAAGAGTTCACATTATTTTACCTATCCCCTGTATGTAGATTCAGATGTAGCATTGATGGGTGTTCATACCGGTTAGAAGCTCATTTGTTGTGCCGAGGCACTGCTTCCAGCCATCTACGAAATAGAAAACCCGTGGCTTCTCGGTGTAGATACCGCCCGGTCTATGGTGCAAAAAAAAACTGCGCCGCTGCGCCGTCAGGATTGCGGTGCTCTGTCTGAAAAATTCAAATGTGTGTCAAATCTTGTGGGACTTAACTGCTCAGGTCATCAGTCCCTAAGCTTACACACTACTTAGCCTAAATTATCCTAAGGACAAACACACACACCCATGCTCGAGGGAGGTGCTCGGTCTGACTCGGTTCGCAATGTATAAACAGGTCTTTGCCGAAACTGGCACGCCAAAACGTTACCCCCTACTGGCTCATTCTTGCTTGTCCACTAATCTGTCTGACCTGCCATTTTGAACAGCAACTCCCAAAAAAGTAGCGACGGCCCTACGCTGTTTTCGTTCATGCAAATACTCGTAGTAACAGAAAATTTAGTGCTGCAGAAATATTTGCTCTGCTTTGTAACTAGACTCTGTGGTTCAGTGGTAAACTGTTAGACTACGGATGCAGAGGTGTCGGGTTCTTTAGTCTGTCAGATACAGGATTTTTATCGATATATTTGTTAATGTGACAAATGTCGAATTGCATCGCGGTTCGGGAGCCATGTTGAAGTGTAGTTTCCACTATAATCTTCTGAGAAAACTAGTTCAAACGTCGAAGGAAGGCAATGGCATACCACCTGTAATTGGGTCATACCGAGTGGTGTTAAAGACATCTACGGGTTGATGACAACTTTGCTTACTTTTTACAGGAAACTGACAAGCATCTACAACACTATTCTAGAAAGCCATTATCTGTCGCCTTGATATGTGTCTGTGACGTCAGAGCGACTACTTGTACCAACTACAGGAGCATATACTTTTCCTGCAAATTCGATACTGAATGCCCTATTGGAGGAAAATGTAAGCACGTAAGTATTTGTGAAGGCGAATGGTCGACTTAGGTTTATGGAGAGATGTTTGGGGAAATGTGACTCGTCTGTACAGGAAACCGCACATTGAACACTTATGCGACCTGTTCTTGAGCACTGAGATCTCAGTCAGGTCTGATTAAAGGAAGATATTGAAGCAAATCAGAGGCGGGCTGCTAGATTTGCTACCGGTAGATCAGAATAAATATTACAGAGATGCTTAGTGAACTCAATTGCGAATCCCTGGAGGATAGAAGACGTTCATTTCATGGAACACTGTTGATAGTTTGTGGAACCGGCGTTTGAAGCTGACTGCAGCACAATTGTACTATCGCCAAAGGACCAGAAAGATAAGTAAGAGAGATTAGGGCTCATACAGAGACATACAGATAGTCGTTTTTCCCTCGCTCTATTTGCGAGTCGAGCAGAAAATGACATGACTAATAGTGGTACAAGGTACACCCGCCATGCAGCATACGGTGGCTTTCGGAGTATGTACTTAGATGTAAACACATTCTCGCTTTTGCAATGTTTCTTTCCATGTCATTGGCTGGCAACATAAACAGCAGTCACCAGATACCACGTATGTAAATACGTGGTGTCTCATGTTTTATCGGCGTAATTTATTAACGGTGTGCGTCCGGGTGTTTCGCCGAGATGTTGTTTACATTTTATGTGTAGTATTTCGACGACGAATCCAGCTACCTTTTTCAGGTGCTGCGACTTTTGCTGTTATGTGCGTTCGCTGCCAGGACTCAAACCAGCCAATGAACTATTTCTGGCCTCCCGCCGCAGTTTATATTACAGTTCGTTTCCCGACGCGGTCTACGTTATTTGATGCTCTTTTGTTTTTCAGAGCTCGCACTGATATTCTGTGAAACGCGAATTCTCTCAGCGTTTCCCATCTCTGATCGGATGTAATGACCTGCGAGGTCTTAATGAATTGAGTCTTTACCTCAAGCCTTCTTTAAATTGAAACCTCCGTTCTGTTTATTAAGTTTTCTGACATCTGTGTTTCGATAGACTCCTTAATTACGCTGTCCTACAAATTCGGAGTTTGCACTAGGATATTCGTCTCATTGTATTTAATTTCGTGATTATATTCAAATGGTTCAAATGGCTCTGAGCACTATGGGACTTAACATATGAGGTCATCAGTTCCATAGAACTTAGAACTACTTAAACCTATCTAACCTAAGGACATCACGCACATCCATGCCCGAGGCAGGATTCGAACCTGCGACCGCAGTGGTCGCGCGGTTCCAGACTGAAGCGCCTAGAATCGCTCGGCCACTGTGGCCGCCGATTATATTCGAGGCACTGCTCGACAACAACTGATTTGCTTGTTGTTTTAGTCGGCTGTGCCGCTGATGTTCGTTGCATCTCTCCTGCACTGCTCTGACAGTCGTCCCCACGTAAGACGTGCCACATTTGCTTGGAATGCAATACACATCAGGCTTTCGGAACTCTAGGTCGGCTTTAACTGTACTCAGAAGGCTTATATCTTAGCTGAAGGGAGCGAGATACGCTGGACGCAATGTTTCCGTAGATTGCCGATTTTTCCGGATGTTAGGCCAGCGTAGGGTAATAAGCGATTTTTGGCTGCTCTTGCTCTGTTTTAGTCTCACTCTCTTGCTCAAGTGTTCCTTTTTTTTACAGCAATGCCTATTAAAATTGACGATCTGAGTAACCATTCCTGAGGAAAACTATTTTTATGTGTTGCAATTCTTCGGCGAGGCTCTCCTTGTCTGAAAGTGTTCGAGCTCTATGGACTAGAGTCCTTAGCACAAATTTCTTCGTGACGAATACTGGCTCGAAGCGTGGAGATAAGAGGTCAGTGTGCACATACTGAGACCCAGGAATCCGTTCGTTCTTCTCTCAACTAACACATCGCGAAAAGGTATCTGGCCCTCTTTTTCAAGCCCCACCGTGAATTTTATGTTACTACGGGTAGAGTGTAAATGTACCAGGAGCCCATGAAGCTTTTCTGCTCCGTACGGCCGCAAAAGAAACGTGTCGTCGACGTACCGATAGGAACACGTTGGTTCCAGCTTGGCAGTTAGAAGTGCCTTTGCTTCAGTGCGTTCCATCAGTAGTTTCGCCATGACAGACGATAACAGACTACCAATCGCCACGTGCTGGTATCTCCATAATACTTTCCGTCGAAGTGGAAACAATTTGACGTCAACCAGTGCCCAAAAAGTTGTGTGAAACAATCGTTGAACTTTTCCACGGTTAGTTCCGAGGAAGCAGGTAATTGGACTCTCGTAAAGAGGGACACTACATCTAAACTAACCATAATATCCATATCCTGGAGCGGCACTTGACTGAATTGATGTACAAAGTCAACGTATTTCTTGCTCGCACCTAACCCCAAATTCCCCGAGAATGCATTACAGGAAATTTTCCGGGTGGTATGCAGATGTGCCAATTTTACTACGTGTGTTAAGGAAATTCCTTGGGAAGGCCATATAGTCATCATGGGACCGCTGCTCATGTTCTGCGATTTTTAATGATGTTACATGTCAAGCCTGACTTGAGAAAATCCATCGTTTTCCTGGTGGTTTTATTCGTAGGATTGACATGTGTCTCTCCGTTGGCATCATCATTCAAAAGATCGATACTCTTCTAATTATAGTCGTTCCGTGGTGTTAGGACAGTAGCGTTGCCCCATTCACGTGGAAGAACTACAGTTTCCCTGTCCTCCCGTAGTTTTCTCATTGGTAACAGTTCATCCTTGGAGGTCTCGTATGTTGGTAGGCACTCTACAATTTACACGGCGAAACTCTTCTGCTGCTTCCGGTGAGAAAGAAGCTGCAACATGCTTCACAGAGCTGGTGTTCTCTGCTATTGGTAGCAGTTTTGGAGTGGGCACGAAATTTAGCCCTTTAGTGAAGAGTTTCACCGTATCTTCCTTCTGATGTTTGTCAGTGAGATTAATGTCAGTACGGTTCCCAGAATTCTGTCCTGACTCTTTGCGCAAGCGATCAAATTTTGCTTTTGGCGTGACGACGCTTCGAAGTGCATTAATTGTGCTTGTGATCATGTCGTTAATCAATTTCCAAGAATCTGCAAAAATAGTAACTCACATGTAAATATGTATTTCGGTTTGGATGTCCTTGAGCGTTTTAATACGAGGGATATTTTTTTAAACTCCGATCGATTGCGAAATGGAAAATCAAAAATGTTTCATGTGAAACATTTAGCCATATCTTTCTGCTACCTCTCTACATAGTCGCCGTCCCAACTTAGACATTAGTCGTAGCGTCGTACCAGCTTTCCAACTCCCTCGTCCTAGAAGGCAGCCGCCCGTGATTTCCATTACTTCATAACAGTTGTCTACAGGTCCTGATAGCCGGTGGTTAACGTAAGCGAAGAGATGAAAATCCACCGGAGTCAAGCCCGGGCTGTATGATGGGTGATCAAACATTCAGCATCGAAAACGTTGCCGTAGCCTCTTCCTTGCAAGTTCTGAAGAAGGAAAACGCGTGGCAGTTACGTTATGTGGGCTGCATGAAATTAGTCATTTTCTAAGCATCTTTACGTGCTCACTGTGGGCTCAGAATTGAGAAGTGCGACGCGCCGTGATAGATGAACATGCTAGAGATACTGCGCAACATATCTGCGCAAAGCTTCACCGCATCTTCACTATGTTTTTAATTTCGCGACAGATAGGAGGTTGAAGAAATAATAGCCCCCTTGCCACTTGTAGTAAATAAATACTTGCTTTGTTCCTACACAGTATTTATCAATAGTCCTTTGTCTGTTAAGACGATATCAACTTTGTTAAAGAAGCGTCTGCATTCTTTATAATATTTGATTCTAGGAAGTACACTTAGTTAAAGGTTTGACTAATATAATACCTAATTTATTGATTTTTGTTGCACCTCACGGGTTTTTTTTTTTGTAAGACAAGAGAGTGTATGAGTGAAACATAATTGAGAGTAAAGCAGGATCTATTTTGTGATCAGCCTTGGAATGTTCGTGTCACATTCGAATTCAGCCAGTTGTTACTGGTCAAGACACTGGAGGTTATCGCTGAAAGCCTGCATCTTTATTCTAATCTGACGCGGCAGAAATACCACGCATACTGTACACAAGAATGTCCCGCTGTTCGGTAGCAGCCCAACCCGGAAAGATGATATCTGGTACACTAGGTGTTCCTCCGCCCAGCACCGGATTAAAAATACGATGAGCACCAGATAGCGGGCGATGAGCTGGTGTCTGCAGCTGCGAAGAGGCGGTGCGTGTGATCTGCGGAACACGCGTTGTCCACGTGTCTCGTTGCGACACACTTTAGCGGCCGCCAATCACTGCACTCCACGGCTTTCGCGTGTGTTATCCGCAGGAAGTGGCAGCACTGATAGTGACCGACAGTTTTTTGTCTTGGGAACAAACGGAGTAGTGACCCGATCTATCGGCATCGGATAAAGCTTGGTTGAACAGTAAGACGACTAACAACTAGACATTGAAATGCGGTCGTAGGTTGTGTTCCAAAAATGAACAGCATAGAGACAAGTGATGACACTTTCTGCAGGACCTGACCATCATTTTGCAGGACAATGCTCAAGCACGTACAGTTCAAGCTGTTACTGATTTGTTTGACTGCTAAGTGCTATACCATCTGCTGCACTCCCCTGACTTAAGCCCTCGTAAATTCAACTCGATTTCTACACTGAAGGAAACACTTCACGCCATTCGCTTCAGAACTGCTACAAATTCGTCGGGCAATAGACCGCGCCGGCCGAACTGTCAGCACAACTGGCACTGCTAAGAGTATCCTACGACTTCCACATCGCTAGCAACGGGTTATACACAATGCTGGTGACTTCTTTGAAGGTCAGTAAAACTTTGAAACACGTATCTATTTTGTACGAGCTGTAAATAAATAGTTGCCAATATTAAAGTTCCAACCCTCGTATTTTACATCGCTTTTGTCCTTTAACAACAGTGCACATGGAAGGCGGGGGGGGGGGGGGGGGGGAGGGGGGGGGCTGAAGCTTATTTTATTTGCATCTTTCGGTCATAGTCCATCGTCAGAATATCAGATATAAAACTTTAGATAGAGTACCGTGTCAAACGATTTCACAAATATATTTTAACGAGTAAACTGTTGTTATTAGTGGCCAAATAAGCGGTGGAATAGACATGCTCAGTGTACTTTCAGACGGACTGCTGGGACAGATAGGGCGAGCTGCTACAGCTAAACCACTGCAGCACTGCAGAGCGTAGGGAAGGCGGACCAATCTGGCGACCGATGCAGCGGAACAGTGTGAGTCACTGCTAAATGGGAAGCGTTTTGCAGCTCAGCTGCGTGGTGTGATGTGCTGTGGACGCCGACAGCTTGCCAGGATATTGACGTGTGAGGTGGCAAACGATACGTCCGCCACTGCCCGAAGTCACTATGATGCTGAGTTACACATTATGCAAGGAATCAAGAAAGTTAATATACCAGTACGAAGTGCCTTCTTTGTTGCTTGTTTCGGCATAGTTGACCAAATGCTTTCTCCCAACTAATCGTAATGCCTTTCTGGTCAGGGGCCGCAGCCACCCATTCGTTTTGTGTGAGGCTCATCTCCACATTCTCTTCGTTGACACCGTACTCTGCGCCATCCGCTGCTTCCTCGCAGTGGCTATCTCGGACAGACTGCTAGTGCAGGTGGTTCGCTGATGCCTTCTCCCGAGCTGTCATGAAGCGCCGAGTGTGCATCTGTTAGCATGAAATAAATGGAGAGATTAAAGCCTGGTGTAGGAGCATAGTCTGTCTTTCTCGAAAGGCAGCCCAAGCGGCAAATGAACTTAACTTTTCCAACTGACAGGCGACTGACCAATAACAGTGTCACACGCTCTCACTCTGTGAGGCACTACGGATAGGTTTTAAGCTGAGAACGTCGGCTTAAGACCAGGTGACTAGAAACGACACCACCTGTCCTATCCTCATCAACCAAACACTCATAATGAATTTTTCTTCTGCCATACGGGTTGGATCTGGCTACTTTCACCTTAAACTACTGCAACAAAATTGTTGTTCCCATTTGTCTTGCAATCACTGCCACACGAACGCCTCCTTTAGAGTTCAGTAATCATTACGGTCTTCATTTATACACGTCTAAGTTCCTCAAAAATGGTTCAAATGGCTCTGAGCACTATGGGACTTAACTTCTGAGGTCATCAGTCCCCTAGAACTTAGAACTACTTGAACCTACCTAACCTAAGGACATCACACACATCCATGCCCGAGGCAGGATTCGAACCTGCGACCGTAGCAGCAGCGCGGCTCCGGACTGGAGCGCCTAGAACCGCACGGCCACCGCGGCCGGCCAGCTTTGTTGATCGAATCTTGCTTCTGGTAGTTTATTTTTCTTTCCCTCGTGGTTCTAACAACAGATTTATTATGACCGTGAAAATTATCAGTATCCAATGATTCATTCAATATTTTTCTAATTCTTTACATGAAAAAGGAGAAAAAGTTTTTTTCCCTAAGGATACTGAAAATGAAAAAAACGGATACACGAGAACGTCCAGTCAAATCAGTGTAGTCATTTCTTTTATACTATTGTATCTATTGTATACTATTGCATATTTACGACAAGCACATCTGTAGCCTATACAGCACTGCACGTATGAGGATGATACTGATTGTATAAATATAGAAAATAATAATTATCGTGCCATACAGCAGATTATAATGAACGCCGAATTTTTGCATGTGCACGGTTTTGTCAGTGTCTTTTGCAAAACAGTGTTGATTTACATTCATGAACGGTTCTCGATCGTCACACAATTTTGCGGCGTTCCACGCGTATCGAAGTATAGCACCGAATATTGGTGTAGATAACTTATAAAACAAGTAGTACCGGCAGCGAGATTCGATCCAGAGACCTCACGCTTATGAAACTAAGCGCTTACTCACTCGGCAGCGGATGAATTGCATCTTAGCAAACGTACACATCATGAAAGCACGACTAAAATATTCAAAATGGAATTACCAAAAAATGATTGAGAGTAGCGTCTTCCTATTCACTCATGTTGAAGTCCTAATCGTGCCCTACACACGTTGCCAACACCAATCAGTTCGGTGAGGAGAAGTTCGTACGGTCTGGCTCTGAGCACTATGCGACTCAACTGCTGAGGTCATTAGTCCCCTAGAACTTAGAACTAGTTAAACCTAACTAACCTAAGGACATCACAAACATCCATGCCCGAGGCAGGATTCGAACCTGCGACCGTAGAGGTCTTGCGGTTCCAGACTGCAGCGCCTTTAACCGCACGGCCACTTCGGCCAGATTCGTACAGTCTCCTTATTAGTAATATAGCTATAATGACGTAGAAAACATCGGGTTATAAAATTTGTGGCGTGTTTCTTGGAAGACTCTTCGACACTGGGCAAAAAAACGATATATTAATTTATGTGAGTGCGTGTTGTCTGTTCTTCCGGACATCTCCGCAGCTGTGATACATATTATATAAATTGAAGGGAAAGAGAAGGGAAGAAACTACTGATATCAGCTGCAGCGAGACGTCATGCGGAATCAGCGGCGACGAGTGAAAATGTGTGCTGGACCGGGCTTCGAACCCGCGATCTCCTGCCTGATAGGCAGTTTCATTAACCCCTACGCCATCCGGACACAGTGTTTATCAGAATTGTCTGGACGATCTCGGCGCGCCTCCCGGCCCACCCACATTCACATCTAGCACCAAATATCCGCAGGTCTGCTCCATGCTCTTTACTTTGGGATTCCCACAGGAGGTCGAACATAACTTTGCACTCGCACTGAAGGTGCTGGATTCATTGTCCATTGAGGCGAATCAATTATATGAGTCCGTGGGGTCTATTCTTTCGGACATATCCGAAATAACACTGATGTTTGTACATATCAAGGTAGGACATATAAAAATATCTGCGCTTGTACTCGTCACATCCGGTGCTTCTTTTTTGTTTCTTTGGTTTTGCAGACGGCGTGAACTTAAATTAGAGAAACTGATAGACAGCAGTTGGATATAAAATCAATGGAAATGGCAGTTTCAGCCGTTATATCTTCTGAAATGGTAGTTTTAAAATCGTCTGAGAAGTTTAACGTATTCAAATCAATGCTAGAAAGGTACGTTCGTAAAACTAGGAATAATACCAACTGCAGAGGTGATAAATCAACTGGGAGTTAATAATGTATTCACTGCAGAACAAAAAGACGAGCTGGTAGCATACCTGAAATCAGCGGAGATCAGATTTTTCAGTCCAACGATGAAACATTGTATCGTCAGATAGAAAGTCTGTCAGCTAGCAGAAAGAAATGGCTTACCACACAGATTTGCCAAAGAAACTTGCATAGCGTGGCAGGAGTGGGTTATAGGATTTATTACTTGTCATCCTATGTTGTCTATTTGTAAGCCAGAAAATACATCTTGTGCAGGAGAGGTGGGATTCATTAAAGTAACAGGAACAGTAACTCGGCATTAGAATTAAAAATAATTGAACGTTTATCAAAATGACATTAAAACATTTTCTTATTTTTCAATATTTTTTTTGAAGATTGCATATTCCGTAGTCGAAATTGTTCATTACGCCACTTTGTGTGTTAGTTTCAAAATGACGTTCCGAATAATTTCAACTTTTATGCAATAACTTCACAAAAAATTACCTTATGCCATTCTGCCCCGTGGGTGTGACAGAACAGAAATGACGCAAGCATTTCTTTGAAAAATGTGAAAAATACATAACAGGCAGTTTAAGTTATTTTCAAGCAAGATAGTTAAACCATACTACAAAGTGATTATTATACGTTTAAGAAGTGTTTGCTTATGCTTCTTTGTTTTGCAAAGACTGTTAAACATTAGGTATCCCGTTTCGCACCGATTTCCCCTATAGCTGGTTGGAATCAAATATGGACAGCCGCTCGTCCCGCTGGGATTTGTCAATAAACGCGAGCTCATTACGTCCGGCATTTCAGTGACAGATTCCTTCAAATGTTACGTCAACATACGAGTGTTACATAACGGCGAGGAAACGAATAACAAGAAGCAGTTCTTTTCGAACCAAGTCTTACTTTTCGAACTAGCGACCTGTGGGAATGCGGTCTTCTTATTCTTCGTATTACAGTAGCTACACGCGGAAATTTTAATGGGAAGATATCGAAGAGAGGCCAGCAAAAAGCGGCATGGCCTAAAGTAGCTACCAGGGTCCAAGTGGAGGTATTTCAAATGCCAGTGTCGATAATTCCTTCACGTCAGGTACAAAAGAATCGACTTACCGATGAGTGTGGTTACAGTCCGCTGACCCTTCATGCTGCTGGTTTCGATCACCGCAAATCTGCGAGAAAACAAGAAGCTACATCTTGCTATCGAGAAGCAAGCATAGCTTCCTGTTACCAGTACCTTCCAGCTGCCGAGGACTGCTGGGAGTAAGTGGTAAGTTCAACTGATAAAGTTTCTTTTCGGACAGTGCTAGTAAATTGTCGTTACGGGGACTGTGAAGAGCAAGGGTGCTTTTCACTGTATCAGTTATTAGGGCTCTTCCCGTTCCATTCACGTATGGAGGACGGGAAGAGTGACTGTTTAACTGCCTCTGTGAGCGCTATTAATAATGTAATCTTGTCCTCACGATCTCTGCGAGAGTGATACATACGGAGTTGCAGTATATTCATCATTTAGAACAGGTTCTTGAAACTTCGCGTGTAGGCCAACTAGAGATAGTTTACATCTATAGTCACAAACATAGTCCTCGGGCTATCGATTTCGATCTGCAGGCGGAATTTTCGGTTTATGATTCTGCCGGCACGGTGGCCTACTTCCCACCATATTATTAGTTCTTAGCTCCTATTTTCTACATCTAAATCCACACCGTATTCCGCAAGCCACCGTACGGTGCTTGACGGAGTGTACACTGTACCATTACTAGTTATTTTCTTTCCTACGAGGGGAAAACGGCTGCCTGTATCCCTCCGTCTGAGCCTTCTTTTCACTTATCTTAACCTCGTGGTCCTTGCGCGAAATGTACGTTGGCGGCAGTGTAATCGTTCTGCAGCCAGCTTCAAATTTCTGTTCTCTAAACTTCCTCAATAGTGTTTCTCGAAAAGAACGTCGCCTGCCAATTGGGACTTCCGAAGCATCTCCATAATACCTGCGTGTTGTTCGAACCTCAGGTAACAAATATAGCAGCCCGCCTCTAAATTGCTTCGATGTCTTTCTTTAATCCGACCTGGTGCGGACCCCAAATACTCGAGCAGTACTCAAGAACGGGTCGCAGTATTGTCCCGTATGCCGTATCCTTTACAGATGAACCATACATTCCCAAACTTTCCCAATGAACCTAAAATTTTCCTATTTGCTTTCCTTAGCACAATCGTTACACGCTCATACATTTCATGTCGCTTTGCAACGTACGCAAACTTATGTAATGGACGTGACTTCATCAGTCAGCACACTACTAATGCTCTAGTCTAACATTACGGGTATGTTTTTCTACTTATCTGCACTAACTGACATTTTTCTACCTTTAGAGGCAGTTGCCATTTGTCACACCAACTAGGACTTTTGCTTAAATCATCTTTTATCCTCCTAAGTCACTCAAAGACGACACGTTTCTGTGCTCTTACAGCAAACAACCGCACATTGCTGCCCAGCCTGTCCACCGGATAATCTATGCATTTATGTATACAGGGTGTTACAAAAAGGTACGGCCAAACTTTCAGGAAACATTCCTCACATACAAATAAAGAAAAGATGTTATGTGGACATGTGTCCGGAAACGCTTAATTTCCATGTTAGAGCTCATTTTAGTTTCGTTCTTCCACCTGCGCTCAATGGTGCACGTCATCATGATTTCATACGGGATACTCTACCCGCGCTGCTAGAACATGTGCCTTTACAAGTACGACACAACATGTGGTTCATGCACGATAGAGCTCCTGTACGTTTCAGTCGAAGTGTTCATACGCTTCTCAACAACAGATTCGGTGACCGATGGATTGGTAGAGGCGGACCAATTCCGTGGCCTCCACGCTCTCCTGACCTCAACCCTCTTGACTTTCATTTACGGGGGCATTTGAAAGCTATTGTCTACGCAACCCCGGTACCAAATGTAGAGACTCTTCGTGCTCGTATTGTGGACGGCTGTGATACAATACGCCATTCTCCAGGGCTGCATCAGCGCATCAGGGATTCCATGCGACGGAGGGTGGATGCATGTATCCTCGCTAACGGAGGACATTTTGAACATTTCCTGTAACAAAGTGTTTGAAGTCACGCTGGTACGTTCTGTTGTTGTGTGTTTCCATTCCACGATTAATGTGACTTGAAGAGAAGTAATAAAATGAGCTCTAACATGGAAAGTAAGTGTTTCCGGACACATGTCCACATAACATATTTTCTTTCTTTGTGTGTGAGGAATGTTTCCTGAAAGTTTGGCCATACCTTTTTGTAACTCCCTGTATAGAAAATAAAGGTGGTCCTATCACGCTTCTCTGGTACACTCCTGTCGGTACCCTTGTCGCTGATGAAAGCTCGCCATCAAGAACAACATACTGCGTTCTGTTACTCAATGGATCTTTGTGCCACTTACATATCTGGGAACCAGTTACTTATGCTAGTACCTACGTTAACGGTATGCAGTGGGCCACGTGTCAAATGCTTTTCGGGAATCGAGGAGCACGGAATCTACCTGTTGCCCTTCATCCATACGCCGAGGATATTGTGTGGGAAAGGGGCAAGGTGGGTTTTGCAAGAGCGATGCTTTCTAAAACCATGCTGATTCACGGACTGGAACTTTTACGTCGGAAGGAAAGTTATTGTATTCGACCTGAGAATGTGTTCAAGAACTCTGCATCAAATATGTTAAGGATATAACCGTATTGGGATCCCATCCGGACATGGCGACTTAATTATTTCCAACTCTTTTAGTTATTTCTCCACACTGGAGATGTCTATCACTATGTCGTCGATACGGAAGTCTGTATGATGGTCTGTCGATTGTATCCTTGTGCGATTCTCCTTTGTGAACTATTTATTAAACACGAAATTTAGAACTTCGACTTATTTTTGCCGTCTTCTATTTCCACACGAGACTGGCCAACGAGTGACTGAAGTGACTCAAGACCCGCTTAGCGATTTTACGTAGGACCAATATTTTGTCGTGTTCTCGGCGAGATCTTTTGCTGTGTTGTGCCGTTGACAGTTGTATGCTTTGCGCATCGACCGTTGTACAGACGCGTGAATCTCTAATAGCTTTAGTTTGTCGTCATTTGCGAATTTTGACTATAATATAGCGTACATGAAACGTAAGGCACCCTCCGCCATGTAGTTCACAGTAGTTTCCAGATTATGGATGTTAATAATTTTCAAACCAAGGAAATCAAATGTGCAATGATTAACTTCTTCGTGGTACTCCAGACATTTTCTTCTACCTGGAAACAGCCGACTGCCGAAAATAACGCCATTATATAACAGCTGTATTAAAAATGGAACTCTGTTTCAATAAAGCCAAGGCATTTAGCAGCACATAATTCTGCCACCTTTGGAGAACTCCATAGTTTCTCTCTTGTCATCACCTCAAGCAATGTAAGACTGTGACCATTTATCCACGTTTTTTCCATCTAAATTGTGCCACAAAAACCAATGTGTTTTTTAGTCATAAAAATCTTGCGAACGATTCGCATCGACGATTTACTGCCGCTACCCCTCCCGTCCCTTACCTTCCCCTCCCCTCCCCTCCCCTCACACACACACACACACACACATACACACACACACACACACACATATATATATATATATATATATATATATATATATATATATATAAACTTAGGATTCACATGGTGTAGCAACAAGCTCTTCGAAACTAGTATGCCTTTTATGATGATGATAACAATATACGTGACGCCGAATCGCATCCAGCTTTGTAATGCACTTCTGGACATTCCTCTTCTACCTGGGCATTGAGGCATGAGGGTTCTGCTTTGCTTCTGGCATTTTTCCTTGTTAATATGGCACTCAGATCGTGTAACGGCTTTGGAATTGACTAAGAAAGGTTCACCACTTTCCACTTCCCCCTCAAAGCATTTCAGTTCAGTGCACACGAATTATCGCGATTTCCATAACGACCATTAAATGCAGTTACCAGTCCGGCTTTCTTTCTTGATGTGTTTGGATCCAAATATACGCACGAAAAACAGCAGCAGAACTAAACCAACTGGTTATAATATACACTGACAGTAACGGAACACACGTGTTTTATAGACCTCCCTACTCGACACTACGGGTGAATTGAGTCTTTTGTAGTGGAACGATGGGAACGGTGAGCTACTGGCGCCTGAATGACAACTCTGACTGGAGGAAATCAGTTCCACGGTGCGAAGTGTCAAATGACAAATAGTTTTAATTAGACATTAATATCCAACACAGGCGTAGTGTTAGTCGCTGCCGTGACAGATGCTCGGAACTCCGCCAGCTCGGCAATATATGAACGGCGATCTGTTTTCTTTTTTCCGCGGGGTCTCCAGTGTCAGACAGTAGAGCATCTGCGCGACGTCCTCATAGACTGCATGGACGTATGAGTCAGAGAGCTCTCCGCTTGCTTTAAATAACCCCACTGTTGTGTGTGTAGTATCAACGGCGCACTATGAAAACTATTGCGTCAAAGGTCGAGATTATGTAAACATTTATATTGCCAGATGATTTGCCACGGCCGTCTAGAGATATTTCATGTAATCATTAGCGTCCCTATCGACCTAACGCACTTGTAAATCCGTTTGTTTGAAGTGAGCTCGAAATGGAACGACAACATTTATGGACCTTCACAGTTGTTATAACATTGTTGATGATCAGCGTACAGCGATATTTCACTCAATGCGGTTTGATACTCTGCTCTGAATCAGCGCCTTTAATGACACATTGTGTGTACGGCAGTAAGAATTATATCTTAGTAGCAGCTATTAGTGCAAAAAAGGTTACGATGGCGAACCAAAGTACGTTAAAAGTGTAAAACTTCTGCATTAGAAATTTTTAATTTATTTCATTGGCGTAGCTGTAGATACCATACAGTCAGCTCCATACTAAAAAGTGATAATTTACATCTCATGATGAAAACAAATTAACATATTCATGTAAGTATACACTGACAACACATCAGACAATATCAGGGCAGCGATAAATACAGTTCTAATAAATTATTGAGGGGATAGAAGTACAGAACAATAGAGATGCCGTAATTTGTTCTGAAATGTAACTAGTTGTTTGATTTTCTAGTCATCCAATATCTCCAGTAAGAGTTAAGCAATTCTTATTACTCATGGAAATTATACTGAAATGCCTGTAAAAATGGATATCTTGTAATATTAAGTATGTCTAGGCTACTGTTTTGGTCTACGGTCTCCGACGAACCTTGAGAAAGAATTGTACGTATGAAAATGAAAGGAGAGTATCAAGCATGACTAACGAAACTTCCTGACAGATTAAAACTGTGTGCCGGACTGAGACTAGAACTCTGAACCTTTGCCTATCGCGGGCAAGTGCTCCACCAACTGAGGTACCCAAGCACGACTCACGCCCCGTCCTCACAGCTTTACTTCTGCCAGTACCTCGTCTCCTACCTTCCAAACTTTACAGAAGCTCTCCTGCGAGCCTGGCAGAAGTAAAGCTGGGAGGACGGGGCGTGAGTCGTGCTTGGGTAGCTCAGTTGGTAGAGTACTTGCCCGCGAAAGGCAAAGGTTCCGAGTTCGAGCCTCGGTCCAGCACACAGTTTTAATCTGCCAGGAAGTTTCATATCAGCGCACACTCCACTGCAGAGTGAAAGTCTCATTCTGGAAGCATGACTAACGTTTGATGTGAAGCAAATAATTTATGGATCATGGTTTATTTTCTTTTCTTAAATGAAAGCAGTGTATTGTTCTGTCTTTCTATTTATTAATGGAAGTGTAAAGATGCATGGTTTTAATATTAAGATGCAACCAAACTGATTTTTTTAAATATATACCAGGAAGTATTGATGTGTCGTCCATTACTAAGCCAGACGAGAGTCGATGCAGTCTCGTAAGTATTAAATACTAAAAGAATTACAAGGTATTAAGATTTTATTTCAGGTCAGTTTGACCCACTATAGTTTTGGCTGTGCGAAATATTTATGATTTCGATCACATTCCACCTTTGCGGTCGAACATATGAAAGAATTGACAGTTACTGTTACAGCTTTACCGTACACATCTAACATATTATGATCATGCTTTCATTACTGAATACTGATGGGTTTTTAGTGCGGGAGTTACAGTATTCTTCTTATGTGTTATAGTATTTTCAATTGAGTCAAAGCCAACAGTAATTTTGTTGGATATCTCCTGGGAGAACTTTGTTTTCATCTTTATCATCATTGCAGCGACAAATATACACGTCATACGTAATAGCGGAGACTGTGTTGACATTGGTTATATGTACAGCGACGGGTATGTTTCCGTGGCGATGACTTCCAGGCGCACTAGGTAACAGCAAATGGCTTTACACGTTTCATTTAAGACGCGATACTGTAGAGATGACTGAGGAAGTCTCCCTAACGAAAACATATGATTGTCGTCGAAGTTCGGTATCATCTACCTGATGTGCAATCGGTAAACCATGGTACTCTCAGGAAAGCAGATTACACATTATATCACAATCAACGCGTGCCCTCGGTTTCATTGCAAAAATTTATCCGGATGCATTGACATCGAGGGTAAGAGCATGCCCTAGCGCGTTGCTTCTTTTGCGATGATATCCGCGTAGTCCTCTTGTTGGAGGCCTTGGTCCGATGAAGCCCAGAGAATGCTCTCTGAGGTCCTATACGGCTGCAGCTCAACCATCATCCTCTGCGGCGTGTTCATAATGTGAATGCCGCTCTCCCTTCTTTTTTGGTAGGATGTTGTTTTCATCGGCGAAGCAAGAAACATTTGGATGTAGTTCGGCTATGGATTCATGGCGGACTATCAGTCTCATTACTCTCTCTACGTGTTTAACGACTTCTCCATCGACTCCAGTTTCTCCCTGCTTCCGCTCTCCCCTAGTTGTGTGCTGTTCGGTCAATGATTATGGCTGCCAGTGAGAACATAACTGGATAGATCTCAACGTTAATGTACTTTTATGTGACAAAGCGGCATGACAATGTGAAAATCTGTGATAAACAAAGCTCCAGGGCCCGATGGAATCACTGTCAGATTCTATACTGAATTTGCAATTGTGTCAGCCGCCTCATTTTAGCAGAACTGCCGTCGACCCCTTGACCAAAAAGTTGTGCACAGTAGCTGGAACAAAGCACTGATCACACCCGTCTACAAGAAGGGTTGCAGTGATCCACATCTATCTGTTTCATATCACGCGTACCATAGCCGTTCTTCCGGAATACATACTTCAAATGACTAATTTCAGAATATCGTCCTCACGATGCCTATCGGAGCGACACATAACGGGTTGTAGTATATTAGCGTATTCCCACCGTCATCATTTAAAGCCGGTTCTTGAAACTCTGTAAAAAGGCTTTCTCGGGATCGTTTGCATCATCAAGTGCGTATCAATTCGGTTTCTTCATCTCCGTTAGTCCTAGTGATGAAATAAACCTGTGACTATTCGTTCTGCATTCTACGTATACATTCAAAATTCCTTGTTAGTCCTAGCTGCTAATGGGTCCCACACACTTGAACAGTATTCTAGGATGTATGTAATCACATTCGTAGACTGACTGCTTTTTCCTAGTATTCTACAAATGCGCCGAATACTGGCACCTACTTTACTTACGACCGAGCCTATGTGATCGTTCCATTTCGCATTCCTACAATTGTCACACCCAGGTATTCCATGTTGACCGCTTCCAGTTATGTCTCGTTCATGTTGCAGTCATGGGATATTACGTTTTTTCGTTTAGTGAAGTGCTAAATTTTACATTAAAGCAAGTTGCCAGTTTTTCATTATAGATAACTGCGTCATCTGCGTCATCTGCAAGGTCATTAATACATAACATGAAAAATACGGGTTCCAACACTCTTTCCTGTTTACTGCTACATATGTCGATGTCTCTCCATCCAACATAACGTGTTGCGTCATTTATAACAAGGAATTCTCAATCCAGTCACGAATTTCGCAGTCAGTTTTTTTTTTCAGAAATCAAAATGATACTGCTTATTTCTGACTGCTCTTATCCATGGCTTGCAGGATGTTATGTGAGGAAAGTCCATGTTGGGTTTCACATGATCAGTGTTTCCGTAATCTATGTTGGATGGCACGGAGGAGGTCATTCTGTTGAAAATGCCTCATTAAATATGAGCTAGGAAGAAAAGGAGACGTGAAAATGTCGAACATTCACTTGATGAGCCACCGATTGCATCCCTTATTTTCTGCGGCGCCACATCAAGTAAAATAGAGAGAGTCCTGGAAAGACGAGATATAAGCCTTTTCTCCGACTTTGTAAGAAGCCCTGTTAAGGACGGTCTCGGCTCATGAACCCTTGGATATAGAACGTCCCTTATGACTGCGGAAACAAGTACACTAATCAGTTCATCCGTAACTTTTCACACCGTTGTGCACAACATCAGTGACATATTACAAATCGAGAAATGTAGAAATCTGCAGTTGCTGAGCACAGCCTCGTTTGACGAAACTAAAGTTTTGTTCCAGGCTCCTACATATTGATATTCCGTAGTTAAAATGGCTGTAGAAATAAGAATGCGCGAGAAGAACTTCAGCTGTGACGGCGGATAGAATCTTAGAGGTGCATAGAAGCGGGCTATCGATGCAGAGAACAGGCAGAGATATTCGTCGCAATGTTTACGCCACTACTTGAGTGGTGGCTTCACCATAGCAGAGGTTGACACCATCTGCGACTGCATTATGTAATTTCCGACCAATCAGTAGCCATCTTTGAGCTATATAAGACCACCAAAGCAGCAGTTTTGACAGTCAGTTGCTCTTGACGAGGACAATGTAGGTAATCGTCGAAAGCTCGAGATGTTAGACTGAAATGACGCGACAAGAAATACGAGAATGTTTTATACAAGATTAGACTAATTACAGCGGTCGCAGGGGCATTTAAACAGTCATTTTTCTGGCTTTTCATATGTGACTTGAATAGTGGTACAGTGGGAAGTATCCTGTTCCATGCACTTCAGTGGTTTGTAGAGTATGGGTGTGTTTATGCAAATGCAGGAAAAGTGACGTGGTCAGAGAGGGGGAATATGAACGGTCTACTTGGAGACAGAGACAAAGTAAAGCCCTGTCAAGATACGACTGATCAGTGTTTTTCGACCGACAATGAATATTTTAACAGCAAATGACCACCGCACATTTGGGAAGCAGATTGGATGTCGCCTGAACTGAGTGGCTGAGGAATGCAAGTAGCACTGATTGGACGGTTTGGTTGCCGTGGTTTTCCCACAGGGAACGTGAAACGGACGTTCGCCTCGAAGGGACGTCCGGTGGCCTCTTATCTGCGGGCTGCGTTCGTCCGATATGGGCGAAAGCTGCCGCGGCCGCATGCCCAGTCAGTGAAAGTCTTATCAGCGAGTGTGGCCGCGGAGCGCTGCAATGATATACCGAGATGTCGAATCCTGTCAGCAGGATAACCTGGGAGCCGACGGCATCTAAATGTACGTCTACGAGGGTTGGACCTTTAATAGTGGCAACCATTTATGTACAGCTCGTACAAAATAGATACGTGTTTCAAAGTTTTACTGACCTTCAAAGTAGTCACCACCACTGTGTATAATCCGTTGCCAGCGATGTGGAAATCGTAGGACACTCTTAGCAGTGCCAGTTGTGTTGGCAGTTCGAGCGGCGCGGTCTATTGGCCGACGAATTTGTAGCAGTTCTGAAGCGAATGCCGTGAAGTGTTCCCTTCAGTTTAGAAATCGAGTTGAACTCACAAAGGCTTAAGTCAGGGGAGTGCAGTAGGTGGTATAGCATATAGCAGCCCCATCAGTCAAACAAATCAATAACAGCTTGCACTGTACGTGCTTGAGAATTGTCCTGGAAAATGATGGTCATTAGAGGCAGAAGTGATGACACTTTCTGCAGGACCTGACCATCATTTTGCAGGACAATTCTCAAGCACGTACAGTGCAAGCTGTTACTGATTTGCCGGCCGGGGTGGCCGAGCGGTTCAAGGCGCTACAGTCTGGAACCACGCGACCGCTACGGTCGCAGGTTCGAATCCTGCCTCTGGCATGGATGTGTGTGATGTCCTTAGGTTAGTTAGGTTTAAGTAGTTCTAAGTTATAGGGGACTGATGACCTCAGAAGTTAAGTCCCATAGTGCTCAGAGCCATTTGAACCATTTGTTACTGATTTCTTTGACTGATGGGTCTGCTAAGTGCTATACCACCTACTCCATTCCGCTGACTTAAGCCCTCATGAGTTCAACTCGATTTCTAAACTGAAGGGAACACTTCACGGCATTCGCTTCAAAACTGCAACAAAGTCGTGGGGCAATAGACCGCGCCGCTCGAACTGTCAA
Organism: Schistocerca americana; assembly: GCF_021461395.2. Taxonomy (NCBI): domain Eukaryota; kingdom Metazoa; phylum Arthropoda; class Insecta; order Orthoptera; family Acrididae; genus Schistocerca; species Schistocerca americana. Next base: position 614,440,884 of record NC_060122.1, read on the forward strand.
CACAACTGGCACTGCTAACTGTATCCTACGACTTCCATATCGCTGACAACTGGTTATACACATTGCTGGTGACTATTTTGAAGGCCAGTAAAACTTTGCAACACGTGTCTATTTTGTACGAGCTGTAGATAAATAGCTGCCACTATTAAAGCTCCAGCCCTCGTACATACATCTTCCGCAAGCCACAGTACGGTGCGTGCCGGAGGGTTTCTGTACCACTACTAGTCACTTCCTCACCTGTTCTACTCGCAAAAAAAGCGATGGAAAAATTGCTATATATATGCCTCAATACGAGCTGTAATTTATCTCTTCTTCGAGGTTCTTACGCGAAATGTACGTTGGTGACAATAGGATTGTTCTGCAGTCAGCTTCAAATGCCGGTTCTCCATATTTTCTCAGCAATGTTCCTCGAAAAGAGCTTTGCCCTCACTCGAGGGATTCCCCTTTCTATTTCCCAAAGCAACTCCGTAATACTTACACGTTCCTCGAACCTACCAGTAACAGATCTAGCGGTCCGTCTCTGAATTTCTTCGATGTCTTCCTTCAATCCGACCTAGTGTGGATCCCAAACACTCGACCAGTACTCAACAGTGCGTCGCACTAGTGGCGTATATATGGTCTCTTTTACAGATGAACCACGGTTTTCAAAAATTCTTCCAATAAACCAAAGCGGATCGTTCGCTTTCCCGATTACAATCCTTACATGCACGTTCCATTTCATATCGCTTTGCATTGTTACGCCTAGATATTCAATGGTATTTAATTTTGTGGGTCCATTATTTTACCCTTTCATATACAGGAGTCGCCAGCGCTTTTTTCCAGTCGCTTGGATCTTTGCGCTAGGTGAGAGATGCACGATAAATGAAAGCTAAGTACGGGGCTCATGCAAACGTGCATGCATTCGGACCTGGCGACTTACTTCTTTGTAACTCGTTCAGTTGTTTCATTAGGCCAGGGATGCCTATTACTATGTCCTCCGTACGGGAGTTTGTGCGACGGACAAACAACGGTTTGTTTGTACGATTCTCCTGCGATAACGGTATCTTGAATGCGAAATATAAGACTTCGTCTTTCATTTTACTATCCTCTTGCCACACCAGACACATTGACGAGTGACCGAAGTGAAACCTTTGACCCGTTGAGCAATTTTACATACGACCAGAAATTTCCCGGGTTCTTGGCACATCTTTTGCCAAAATATGACGATGGTATTTGTGTGCTTCCCGCATCGCTTTTTTTTATAGACGCTCGAATCTCTACTAACTTTTCCCTATCATCAAATGCAAATTCTATTTTGAACAGAAAATGCAACAGCCTTTGCTTCCTCAGCATTTTCCAAATTTTGTTGTTATGCCACGGTGCTTTTTCCGTCATTAATCCATTTCTTTGGCACATAGTTTTCCAGAGCATGATTTACAGTCTGTTTAAACATTGCCCATAATTCGTCTACGTCCATCATACTTGACATAAATGATGTCAGTTCATTGTCCAAATATGAAGTTAACTGCTTATCTGCTCCTTCTAGCAGATATACTTTCCTAGTCCAAATGATTATTATCTTTGATAACAATAGTCGCTATGTTAACATCTTGATCACTAATCCCTGTCTCTATAATGTCCCCGTCGATAAGGTTAGGCTTGCTTGTTGTTATAAGGTCAGAATATTTCTACAGCCTCACACTGGACTCGCATTCGGGAGGACGACCGTTCAGTACCGCGTCCGGCCATTCTGATTTAGGTTTTCCGTGATTTCCCTAAATCGCTCCAGGAAAATGTCGGCATGGTTCCTTTGAAAGGGCACGGCCGGCTTCCTTCCCCGTCCTTCCCTAATCCGATGAGACCGATGACCTCGCTGTCTGGTCTCCTCTCCCAAACAATCCAATCCAAAATCTACTGCCTGCGGGCTGTCGAACTATGGCACATAACGTTTAGCTTCGTACAGAGCGTACTGACTTCTGTGGGACTTGCAGCCCACTTTGCAGGTATGCCCTGGTGTTCGACAGAGAGGGAGCCGCCTCTTTGGCCTCTTTGCAGTACCGGCATCTGCGCTAGATCACTGTAGCAGACGTTATAGGTAACAATTGTATTGCGCCGGGCGTCAGTGTAAGGCATTCCTTCAACTAATATTTCGGCCTTGTGCCTTTCGACAATCTTCTGTCTGAAATATAGCAATCGCGTCCGTCCTTGTAAATCAGAGAAGAACTTTTGATTCCTGTCAAGTATGACTTAATCCTCCGCAAGGCTTGGATTTGCTAGATACCCTGCGAATGGGGCATTTCACACATCGAGCAGTAAACAAAAACCAGTAGAACAGAAACAATGTACTTGTTATTCAACCTCAAATACGGAATTGTTCTACCAAGAAGTAAAGGAAGAATCCGTAAATAAGAGCTGGTAAGATTTCAAGAGCCGCAGGGAAAGTAACAAATACGTATGAGGTTATTGAAATCAGAGTTGTACAAGCTGAAGGATACTAGCCGTTATTTATAGACAGTCCCTACAAAAAAATGATTAAGAAATTACAAGGCAACAACAAGCAAAATAACAATAATAATAATAATAGTAATAATAATAATAGCAATAATAATAATAACATACAAAGTGACAGGCCCAATGTATATATACGGTATTTAGGTAACATTTCGCAAAATATTACAAATACTTGTAAATCGTATAACATTAGAACAGCTTTTCCGCAAACAGTAAGCTATGTTGTCAGGTACTGTACAATACTGAAAGTAATCACGATGTCTACTTAAATGTTTAAATCTAGATAACTGTTTGTACTCAATGTCCCGTTCAATATTAATACCAGACTGGACGTAACTCCAATATTCGATATAATGCCTCTGATGGATCAGCAACAGCGGCACATATCAAAGACATAGAACATAAATCTGAAGACACAACAAGTAACATGAAAATACTGCATATCTGACGAATGGACATAAGATCGATCCATATAAAGGGCTTGAGATTTTTATTCACAATATGCAGATGACACACAAACATTACTTTAAAAAAACTGGGTCATACTCAGAAATATTTTTTAAAGGTGTCTCAGTAATACAAACGAGATATCCTTAAACGGTAAACTTATTTACATACCCCATCTCAAATTCCAATTTTCAGACAATATTTACAATTAAGGTATGTGCTGCATATGTGTAAAACTGCTAAAAGCTACAAATCCATGTTACTGTTTTCATCGCAGTTCGATTTTGTTTTAAAAATTGAAATGATTAATTTGAAGCTGCTATAATGTTCTGTTGTGTATTAAACTACGAACTGCGTAAGATTATTTCTATATCTCAGTGTCGTTTATCTACACTCCTGGAAATAGAAAAAAGAACACATTGACACCGGTGTGTCAGACCCACCATACTTGCTCCGGACACTGCGAGAGGGCTGTACAAGCAATGATCACACGCACGGCACAGCGGACACACCAGGAACCGCGGTGTTGGCCGTCGAATGGCGCTAGCTGCGCAGCATTTGTGCACCGCCGCCGTCAGTGTCAGCCAGTTTGCCGTGGCATACGGAGCTCCATCGCAGTCTTTAACACTGGTAGCATGCCGCGACAGCGTGGACGTGAACCGTATGTGCAGTTGACGGACTTTGAGCGAGGGCGTATAGTGGGCATGCGGGAGGCCGGGTGGACATACCGCCGAATTGCTCAACACGTGGGGCGTGAGGTCTCCACAGTACATCGATGTTGTCGCCAGTGGTCGGCGGAAGGTGCACGTGCCCGTCGACCTGGGACCGGACAGCAGCGACGCACGGATGCACGCCAAGACCGTAGGATCCTACGCAGTGCCGTAGGGGACCGCACCGCCACTTCCCAGCAAATTAGGGACACTGTTGCTCCTGGGGTATCGGCGAGGACCATTCGCAACCGTCTCCATGAAGCTGGGCTACGGTCCCGCACACCGTTAGGCCGTCTTCCGCTCACGCCCCAACATCGTGCAGCCCGCCTCCAGTGGTGTCGCGACAGGCGTGAATGGAGGGACGAATGGAGACGTGTCGTCTTCAGCGATGAGAGTCGCTTCTGCCTTGGTGCCAATGACGGTCGTATGCGTGTTTGGCGCCGTGCAGGTGAGCGCCACAATCAGGACTGCATACGACCGAGGGACACAGGGCCAACACCCGGCATCATGGTGTGGGGAGTGATCTCCTACACTGGCCGTACACCACTGGTGATCGTCGAGGGGACACTGAATAGTGCACGGTACATCCAAACCGTCATCGAACCCATCGTTCTACCATCCCTAGACCGGCAAGGGAACTTGCAGTTCCAACAGGACAATGCACGTCCGCATGTATCCCGTGCCACCCAACGTGCTCTAGAAGGTGTAAGTCAACTACCCTGGCCAGCAAGATCTCCGGATCTGTCCCCCATTGAGCATGTTTGGGACTGGATGAAGCGTCGTCTCACGCGGTCTGCACGTCCAGCACGAACGCTGGTCCAACTGAGGCGCCAGGTGGAAATGGCATGGCAAGCCGTTCCACAGGACTACATCCAGCATCTCTACGATCGTCTCCATGGGAGAATAGCAGCCTGCATTGCTGCGAAAGGTGGATATACACTGTACTAGTGCCGACATTGTGCATGCTCTGTTGCCTGTGTCTATGTGCCTGTGGTTCTGTCAGTGTGATCATGTGATGTATCTGACCCCAGGAATGTGTCAATAAAGTTTCCCCTTCCTGGGACAATGAATTCACGGTGTTCTTATTTCAGTTTCCAGGAGTGTATATCTACTGTAGAGCTCTATACTAAGTCTCCATGTCTCGGAAAAGTGTTTTATCTTGCATGTTATTCTGCGGAATATGAAGCACTTGAACAACAGTGCCGTACAAATTACTCAAGATTTTCGACAGCACTACCACCACAACGGGAAGCAGCCGACATCGTAAGTGAAGCGACATTTAAATGGCAAAAATAAATGTGAACCGTTGTCTGATCACGAAAATGTCGGTTTGAAACCAACAACGCCGCTATTTTCTAATGAACGATATTAATAAAAGTGGCTGGTTGCTGCTTTTTTCGCTTTTTGTAAGAATTAATGTGTATACAAAATCTTGTTGTGACAGCTAACATCTTTGTATTGTGAAAGCAACGAAATATTGTGATTCTCAAATGTGTACCGACAGCCACGTGTGGCTTCCTACGGAGAGCACTGCTTCTACATGCATACCAAAATGCGTCAAATAGCATCAAAATCGCTCTAATTAACGCTAATTTCTTCACTAGTGCAAGAAGATACCTTTTCACAACGCTGCCTACATACTCCCCAAGTCACCGAATGATGCATGGCGGGTAAACCTTGTCCCACTGCTACTAACTTCCTTTCCTATTCCACTCGTAAAGAGAGAGAGGAAGAAACGACTGTCTATATGTTTCCGTGCGAGCCCCGACTTCTCTTATCTTTATGGTCCTTGCGCGAAATGTACGTCGGCGGCATTACAATCGTTTTACAGTCAGCTTCAGATGACGTTTCTCTAAATTTTCTCATTAGTGTTTTGCGAAAAACATGCTGTCTTCCCTCCATGGATTCCCATTTGATTTCACGGAGCATCTCCGTAATACTCGCAGTCTGCCGAGTGGGTGACACAGAGGCATACCATAAGCACTTTTAGCGATGTAAACAGAACAAAATCGACCTGATGATGAGGTCATGAAATTGTAAAATAAAACATGGCTGATGCAGTGAATTGATATTTTTCTTGCGTGTCAGAAGATACGTGTTATCCGTATGAGAGCAGTAAGTTATTTGGCCGACTTGTCAACGACGGAGTGTAATTTCGCTGTGCGTTGACCGAAAGCGGTAAAAAGTAGAATGGTTTAAATGAAGGCTACTCTTTGACTCTAAAATGAGGTGTGATTTCTGTGGTGACCTTTGTGATGGCGCCGTAAATTGACTCGGTAGCTACTCTAAGAGATCAAAGTCCTAGTTAGCGCTTAAAATAGAGGATCGCATCCCGTTCGGCTGCACGGAAGTGGTGGGAGGGGAAAAAAATCAGGTCACCGTAATCGCCAGTGCGATGGGTTGCCAGCCATCAGCATCGATTGACTCTGGCCGACTGTGGTCAGTCTTGTCAGCGTGAGCTGGAGCCGGTCTGGAACTAATTTCACGGTGACCAGTGGGTTTTCGAGGGAATGGCATCGGCATTCGAATAACAGCCCGTAATTCCTGGCTTAAGATCTTAACGCTTTTCGTAAATTACTGGCGGCGAATATTTTTAAACTTTTATTTGTTGGGTTTCCGGTAAGGTCTTGTTTCAGCAGACACAATTATGTCACATAATGATCCAAAAAGGGCATTTGTAAACTTCTTTACAAAATATAAAACATCACTGCGCGGGATAATTAGTCTGCATTGTTAATTAATCTGACTGCCCATTACAATAAAAGCCATACATTTTAACAGAAAATCAAAGTGTATGTATACATAGTAAAAACTTCTCAGATTTTAAAGTTCTCTTTTATAAAGACGGATGAAATGGTCTATCCATGGGACTAAAATCCGCTCTAAGAGAAAAATAATCCTTGATGTTTAATATATTGTGCAGTGTCGTTGTTCTCTCGTGATTGTATTGACATTGTGTTACTCTCTGTAAAACGTCCTTGTCAGTGAGGCAGAAATTACACCTTGGAGAGTTATATTATTGTTAACAAATGTCACAGTTTATTAGTATTCATGCGACCTGCTGTTAGTTTGTTGTAATACCAATTCCTTTTTTCATGTTCGCCGAGCTGAGAAACCAAGGGTGACGTGGTATCTGATGCTTAGTGCTCATGTCCACTAACAGTGCTCATTCTGCTTTTGCTTGATTGGTTAATGTGCTATGAAAATCATTGCATGGTAAGAGTATGTCTGTGGAAAGTAGATGCTGCACCGTTTTTGCAGGTTTCTTTGCTCTTTCATTGCTCTTAATACGAATATGCCCCAGTATCCGTTGTAGGTAAATCAGCTGACGTAACTGTTTTGCTCTTTTGGCACTGACCAGGACATTGTCGGCTTTTAAGTCGGCTACGTAAAGAATAGCTTGATTAATGGTATATAACTCCGCGGTTAATATCGTCGCTTGTGTAGGTAAGAAGAAGGATTGTCCCCATAATGTCTGATCATTAAAAAAAATGCGGTTCCTACACTGACACACATTTAGGAACTACCCTATCCGTGTACAGTTTGTACCAGTACTGCCAGTTCAGTTAAGATCCAGTTTTAATAGTGTAGAGACTCTCAGTTCTCTAGTGGTTACTGACCTTTTAGTTATATGACCGTCATATAGAGCACAGTGAATTTATGGAGAGACATAGTTTGTTGGACATCACATGTCCTCTGCGAAAGTGGTGTTAACATTGTGTTGTAAGATGTTCCAGAATTTCGCCATGCTATATGATATCAGTTGTAGAGGTTTGGATTTATTTATCCAGTATGACTTTGTCTGTATTAGATTTAGTTGTAGAGGTAATTTCCATCATAAAGGATGATCGATAGAAGATCTGACATTCAGCATGTATCGACAGATAACAGATTTCGTCTTGTAACGAGTACGGAAATTCCAAATTCCGCTTGCATGACGGATATGAGTGTCATTTCAATAGTGATGAATTCCTTAGCGGCTGCTCAAATAGGGCACAGCAGAATCGCTCTGCGATCCGTCGTAGAAACCGAGCTGGTGCTGTAATGGTTCCTCCCTCTACACGATGATTGCAGGCCGACTGCTAAGTGTGTTATGTCCTTATATTTCTTTCTTATTTGCTACATCTCATGTCAACCACGAATCGCGCTAATTACACCCTCTTATCCAAGTGTGCCCCTCGAGTCTTTCCTTTGCTCAACGAACGAGCTGGCTAAGGCGGTGGTAAGCACACTGAACTTGCATTCTGTCCGGCCATCCAGATTTCGGTTTTCCGCGATTTCTCCAAATTCGATGCAGGCGAATGCCAGAATGGTTCTCTGTCATTACTCAATGCGACCGTGTGCTTCTTTCCTAATGGCCGCATCGTAGACGGGATGTTCAACCTTCGTGTTCTTTCTTTCCTTTCACCATTTCATCCACTACGGTTTTCATTGACTATTGTCGCAGTTTATAACCAACCGTTCCATCTCTCCGTTTCATTATTTTCTTGGTCAAACATTTTTTGTTGTTGACTCGGGCAGGACGTCTTCATTTTGTACTCGACAAATCCTTCTCGTCTTCAGCAGTCTCCTGTAATCCTAGATTTTATAGGCGTCCCTTCATTTCATTTGTGTCTTCCACGATGTTCCACATATAGCTGGTCGCTTCTGGATCTAGCAAAGGTTTTCTTCTTAGTGTAGAACGCTCTTTTGCCTTTTACAGGGCTACTTTTACAATGCCCGACAAAAAAGTGAAGCACCTAGAAGTGGAGGAGGAAGCGAAATGAAACTTCACGGTTTGACACTGTCTGCGATGTTGTTTCAGTGATTACAAAACTGAATCAAATTTAGAAAAATGTTGTCAGTATGAGCGCACTTACAGGCACTACGTTGCACCCGGTATGGTCTTGATGCATGCACTAGTTCGGTTGGGAAGTGTGTCACAAAGCCTTTGTATCCTCTCTTGAGGCAATCTGGCCCACAAATTCTGTATATAGTTCTTGACATCCTGGATACTGGCAGTCGAACGGAGTTAATACACGTGCTGGTCTCACACTTGCTGTATTGGGGACGGATGCGAGGACCTTCCTGGTCGTGGGAGTACTTCAGCATATCCATAAAGTTGATACAGACACGTGCCATGTGTAGACGAGCATCGTCCTGCTGAAAAATGTCACCATGATACTGTCACACTTTACTGTCACATGAGAGATAACACATGAGGATGCGGGAAGACGATGATGTACCGTTGTGCCGTCAGAGCCTCCTCAAACACCGCCAGCCGTCACCTGAAGTCATTCCTGATGCCTCCCAGCAACGTGACGTCTGGAGTAAGATAGCTGTGCATTGCGAAGATGGGACCTCACCGCAAGTCGCCACCGTAATCATCGGCAATGGTCATCCTGGGAAGTAGCGAACAGCGATTCATCCCTGAACAAATTTCGACGCCATTCATCAACAGTCCATGCTTTCCTGTCGCGGCACCATAAGGCTGCTTTTTTGTAGTGGTGTTAACGACAGTTCACGCACAGGACGTTAATTCGCTGGGCCAGTTGCTGTTAGTCTCTGACCAACGGCGCTTAATGACACACCCTGTTGCAGGGACTCCATTACTACACTCATGCTAATAAATTAAGGGTAATGCTCATACATGGTGAAACAATCCTCTGGTGGGCGGTCTGCGATTTTAATTCACCTCGGGGTATGACCATGTGGTGCATTTGACCTGCGGTCGTCGCACGGTGGCGCTGGCAGCAGTCCACATACGCAGCGGTGTGTTGGTGCATGTCAGAGAACGGTGCAGCGAGTAAGTGTGCAGAAGTTTTCAGACGTGCTAATGGTGGCTGTGTGTTGAAAATGGCTCAAAGAACACACATTGATGACGTTATGAGGGGTAGAGTACTAGGGCGACTGGAGGCTGGTCAAACACGGCAGGTCGTAGCACGGGCCCTCCTTACCACAGCCACTGGAACAGTTGTCTCCAGACACACAGTCTACAGACGACTGAACAGGCATAGTTTATTCGCCCGGAGACCTTTAAGGTGCATTCCACTGACTTCTGATCACATGAGAGCCCGTAAAGCCTTGTGTCAAGAACACAGCACATGGTCATTGGAACAATGGTCCCAGGTTATGTTCACGGACGAGTCCAGGTATGGACTGAATAGTGATTCTCGCCGGGTTTTCATCTGGCGTGAACCAGGAACCAGATACCAACCCCTTAATGTCCTTCAAAGGGATCTGTATGGAGGTCGTGGTTTGATGGTGTGGGGTAGGATTATGATTGGTGCACGTATACCCCAGCATGTCTTTGACAGAGGAACTGTAACAGGTTAGGTGTATCGAGACGTCATTTTGCACCAGTATGTCCGCCTTTTCAGGGGTGCAGTGGGTCCCACCTTCCTCCTGATGGGTGATAACGCATAGCCCCACCGAGCTGCCATCGTGGACGAGTACCTTCAAACAGGAGATATCAGGCGAATGGAGTGGGCTGTGGGCTGCCTGTTCTCCAGACCTAAACCCCACCGAGCACGTCTGGGATGCTCTCGGTCGACGTATCGCTGCACGTCTTCAAACCCGTAGGACACTTCAGGAGCTCCGACAGGCACTGGTGCAAGAATGGGAGGCTAGACTCCTGCAGCTGCTCGACCACCTGATCCAGAGTATGCCAACCCGTTGTGCGGCCTGTGTGCGTGTGCATGGTGTTCATATCCCATATTGATGTCGGGGTACATGCGCAGGAAACAGTGGCGTTTTGTAGCACATGTGTTTCTGGACGGTTTCCTCAACTTATCACCAATACCGTGGACTTACAGATCAGCGTCGTGTGTGTTCCTTAAGTGCCTATGCTATTAGCGCCAGTTTTGTGTAGTGCCACGTTGTTTGGCACCACATTCTGCAATTATCCTTAATTTATGAGCATGAGTGTAGTTCTCGGATGACAAGCGCAGATATGAAGGGGTAACGATGTTGGCGCACTATACTGTGATCCTCTCTTGTGGTGGTCAGACGTGGTCGACCGTAACCTCGATGGCGACTGTACCTGTTCTCAAGTCCCGGTATCGTCCAATATAAGGTCATTGTCCCATCCGAATCCCCCCAAAATCTGTATACTGCATGATTCGACCAGTTGGGTAGATGGAAATCCACCATGAGGCCAGTTTCAAACTGTCACGTGCTGATAACGCAGTCTCAGAAGAGTACACAGAACATCCGTATCCTTCTCAGTGATCAGTGAACACCTGACATTGTACAAGCCGCTTATGTATCGCATCAGGCCCGGTAATATCAATAAACACGAGCAAAACACGAATGCACTCTGCTTTCCGTTCTACCTGTTACAGACAATTACGAAGTTACAATGACATCCAACCATGTTTCAGGGTGTTTCACTTTTTGCCAAGTATTGTATATTTATTCTGTTTTCTAGATAAAAAGTTGTTTTTTTCTTCCAGAGTCTATTGTAAAAGTTTAGTAACTAGCCATCCAGCATGTCCACCTGCTGCACATACACCACTGCCCTGGTTTTGGTATGACAGCCATCAGCTACCACATGTTCCATTTCATTATCCATCCGATCGAGTTTCTCTGCACTTTCGGAGACCATTGCCATGTCTTCAACGATATCTATCCTGCTGGTGTCCTGTCTGTGACACGAAACTCCCACATCGTGACAGTCCGTTATTTCCCTAATTACATCTCCTAAACATAGGCCCTAAGCTAAGTATAAATAGTGACCATGAGCAACCACGCCTTACAACTTCCTTTATCTTGGTATGTTGTATCTTTCTATCAGTGTGACTACATGATACTGCTGCGCAAAAGAGTATTCGACTACCTTGCTACGCATACTCCACATTGTCTAACAATGGAAAAGTTTTACTACATACCACATTATCAAAAACCTTCTTCAAATCTACGAATGAAATGTAAGTTTTTTAGAATTTGCCTTCTACAGGGTGGGGCAGAAAGGATGGACGTTTTTAGAACAGGCTCAGGCGGTGGGAGTGGGGGGAGTGATGTGGTAATGTGATCGGTAGCTCCTGCCATATTGTTTAGTCAAGGTCATGGATCCGTGGACTGTACAACATCGTGTGTTTAGCTACGATAGTTTTGCGCACAATAGTGAGTCTATCGTTCCAGTGCAGCGTGAGTTACGTCGCCTTCTTCATCTCGCTAGACATGATAGTGTTCCCACTCACAACACCATTTTACGTTGGGTAGAATCATTTCGAACACGGGGAACAATTATGAACAAAAAACCATCAGGAGTTCCTCGCGCAGTTCGGACACAAGAAAATGTGCATAGAGTTCGGCAAGCCATACTCCGTAGTCCTGGTCGATCTGCTAGAGGACACTCGGCTGAGCTGCGCCTCAGTAATCGCTCGGTAAGGCGTATTTTGTATACTAACCTAAAATTTCATCCCTACAAAATGGCCATTGTGCAAAAATTAAACTCAAGAGATTATGAAAAGCGGCTAAATTTTGCCCGAGAAATGGAAGCCATATTCGAACAAAATGACAACATTATTTTGTTTATGAGTGATGAAGCTCATTTCCATTTGAATGGAATGGTAAATCAGCAGAACTGTTGTTATCAGGCCAGTGAAAACCCAAAATTACTGCATGAGAAACCATTACATAGTCCCAAGGTGACTGGTGTGCTGTGACAGGTACACATGTTATTGGTCTATACTTTTTCCAGGACGAGAACGGACACACTGTAACCGTTACCTCTGAACGACATAGAGATATGATCACTGAATTCTTCCTATATGAATTAAGAGGAAAACGTATTCCTATTCGGCGAGCGTGGTTTCAGCAGGCTGGAGCTACAGCTCAACGACAAGATTGACTATGGAAGCAGTTGGTTCAAATGGTTCAAATGGCTCAGAGCACTATGGGACTTAACGTCTGAGGTCATCAGTCCCCTAGAACTTAGAACTACTTAAACCTAACTAATCTAAGGACATCACACACATCCATGTCCGAGGCAGGATTCGAACCTGCGACCGTAGCGGTCGCGCGGTTCCGGACTGATGCGCCCACAACCGCTCGGCCACACCGGCCGGCATGGAAGCACCGGATTCTACCTTCCAAACTTTACAGAAGCTCTCCTGCGAACCTTGCAGAACTAGCACTCATGAAAGAAAGGATATTGCGGAGACACGGCTTAGCCACAGCCTTCAGGAGTGCTAGTTCTGCAAGGTTCGCAGGAGAGCTTCTGTAAACTTTGGAAGGTAGGAGGCGAGGTACTGGCGGAAGTAAAGCTCTGAGGACGGGGCGTGAGTCGTGCTTGGGTAGCTCAGTTGGTAGAGCACTTGCCCGCGAAAGGCAAAGGTCCCGAGTTCGAGTCTCAGTCCGGCACACAGTTTTAATCTGCCAGCAAGTTTCAGCTAGAGGAATGCCTCCTGAATCTTCTAAAGTCACGCTAGTCCTCTGCTACTGGACTTTCCGAATTACCTTCTGTTCTTCGATAAAGTACTCTACACTGTCTGATCAAAAGTATCTGACCACTCCTCTGTGATACTGAATTGACCACCAGATGTCACGAGAAACGGACCCACCAATATAACAGGTGGCGAGGGGTGATGTTTTGTTACTAGAGAAGCAGTTCCAGCAAAAGGGGTCAGTCAGGAGAGGTCAGTGACTTGGAATGTAGATTAATTACTGGATGCTACCTGAGTAACTAATCCATCGGGAGTAGTTCAACCCTTTTAAAGCAGCGGAAGTCGGCTGCTGGTGATGTGACTTTGAAGTGGAAATGCGAATGAAAAACCACAGCCAAATCAAGACCAGGCAGTGTTCATTCATTGACGGACAACGACCTCGAGTATTGCGGAAGGTGGCTGGAAAATACTATTTCATGAAATCAGCGGAAGGAATCATTCGTGAGTAGTATAGCCAGTGCAATGGCTGTCCATAGGGAGTTAAAAGAATGAGGTACAGTGATATAGCAGCTCATCGTAAGCCACGCATTTCTGTAGTCGACCCCGGCCGGTGTAGCCGAGCGGTTCTAGGCGCTTCAATCTGGAACCACGCTGCTGATACGGTCGCAGGTCCGAATCCTGAATCACGTTACGACATAGATCATAGTTTAAATTTGTCTTTTATCTCTTCAGATTTTGGAAAGGTTCTTTTCATAGTTTGGCTACTGTCACGTGGTCAGCTCAGTTCTCAAACAGTCTTCATCAGGTGTCCAATCAAGTCAACTCGAAGTGTTGTTGCGTAAAGAATATTTGTCATATTAAAGGAGGTTCACATTAACATATTTCGAACTACCTACGTCACATAAGCTAGCACTGTGGTGTCACCGCCAGACACCACACTTGCTAGGTGGTAGCTTAAATCGGCCGCGGTCCATTTAGTACATGTCGGACCCGCGTGTCGCCACTGTGTGATCGCAGACCGAGCGCCACCACAAGGCAGGTCTCGAGATACGGAATAGCACTCGCCCCAGTTGTACGACGACTTTGCTAGCGACTACACTGACGAAGCCTTTCTCTCATTTGCCGAGAGACAGTTAGAATAGCCTTCAGCTAAGTCCATGGCTACGACCTAGCAAGGCGCCAGTAGCCTTACATAGTTTGATAGTTATCGTATGAAATGTCTCATCAAGAACGATGTATACAACAAAGGACGATATAAAAGTTAAGTATAATAGCAGCTACGTACTTTTCTTGCTACCATTTATTACGTATCCTGTTTCAGACTTCAAGATATTCTACGTGAGATTACGCATGCCTTTCGGCTATTTCAATGTGGCGTAGCTGTCTTGTTACGCCACAGCAAGCACTCTTAGTACTTACAAGATAATGCATACATTACGGTTGTTCGTCCACTGCTGGAGTATTGCTGTGCTGTATGGGATCGTTGCCAGAGACGACTGACGAAAGACATCAAAAAACTTCAAAGGGCAGCTCGTTTTGTATTATCGCGAAAAAGGGCGAGAGTGTCACGAATATGGTAGGCGAGTTGGAATGGCAATCTATAAAACAAAGGCGTTTTTCGTTGCGGCAAGATCTTTTCATGAAATTCCAGTCACCAACTTTTTCCTCTGACTGTGAAAGTATTTTACTGTCGCCAACTTGCATTCGGAGAAATGATGATCAGCAGAAAATAAGAGAAACCATAGCTCGTACAGAAAGAGTGTTCATTTTTCTCATGCCCTCTTAGAGAGACGAACGGTATAGAAATAGTCTGGACGTGGTTCGAGGAACCCTCAGCCAACCACTTAAGAGTGAAATGCAGTATATCCATGAAGATTTAAATGAGTGTTCGCTTGTGCTTTCATAGATGGTTGGTGAGTTAGGCTGCATGAAGTGATGGGAAGGAAGTGGTGATACTTCTGAGAGATCCACAAAGAAACAGATGTAGACGTCTCAGGCGAAACATAAATGGTAGGTTGTACAAAAAGTACAAGAAATGTTAAAATTTTTCGTTTGAAAATTTTGAAGCTTTAAGTAAATCTCATTCGCGGTCTAAGACAATGAATGGAAAGTCTTCGTGCTGCATCTGTAGGTTGCAGTTTACCGCCGGTAAGTTTGCTGACGTTCCAGGAAGCGCCGTGCGGTGTTAATGACGTCGGGTTTGTTATCAAGCGTAGATTAAAATTTTCGCTCCTTCATTATTCTGTCCACAGTGCATTAACGCACACTGACCGCGTGCCACTGCATCAAAACAAATTACGGAATAAAATATTCATAGGCTTGACGCACTCGCGAGTTAACAGGTCAACGTTCATCAGCATGTGACGGCAGTGTTCATTTCTGTACGTTATTGTGTCTACCGTTGCAATATAATCAGTAATGGACACACAAAAAGAACAAAATAAGCATAAACGATAAACGGTATAATAATAATATACAGCCGAACGACTGAATTTGATTAAGACGAAAGAAATAGAAAACGGGGAAAAGAAAGACAAGAAAATGCATAGAAAAATATTTGGGCCCATAATACACAACGATGAATGCAGGAACAAAATTAATTATTCTCGCAAAAAAGTAAACAATTACTACAACGAGAAAACATATAATGTGTCTACCGGATTTCTGGTTCGGTTGAATGAAAACAGTGTAGCATGAGAATGTTTGAACATCTCAGCTGGGAAAATTATCCCTGGTACAAGTGACTCCAAGAAATTTAGAAATTCTGAAGAGAGATATATTTCGGAAAAAAGTTTATATTTTCATACCCAGGGAAAACCAAAAAAGAATGGTGCAAAGTCGAAAGCAACAGCTTTCTGATCTAATGAAAAATTGTTGGGCAAACCTGCATTTGAATCAGAAGTAGTTATTTACATGGTCCATGTTAGGCCAAAATCCAGTGAGTGCCTGGCAGAGGGTTCATCGAACCACTTTCACAATTCTCTATTATTCCAATCTCGTATAGCGCGCGGGAAGAACGAACACCAATATATTTCCGTACGAGCACTGAATTCCCTTATTTTATCGTGGTGATCGTTCCTCCCTAAGTAGGTCGGTGTCAAAAAAATATTTTCCCATTCGAAGGAGAAAATTGACCGGCCGTTGCGACCGAGCGGTTCTAGGCGCTTCAGTCATGAACCGCCCTGCTGCTACTGTCGCAGGTTTGAAACCTGCCTCGGGCATGGATGTGTGCGATGTCATTAGGTTAGTTAGGTTCAAGTAGTTCTAAGTCGAGGGGACTGATGGCCTCAGATGTTAAGTCCCATAGTGCTTAGAGCCATTGGAACCATTTTTGAACTGAGTCGTCTTGAAAACTGGGTCAAAGAAAAAAGACCAGGAAGTCTGCGTCAAGTGATGCTACTCTACGATAACGCCCGTCTCTATTCTGCTAGACTGAAGAGAGAGAAGGAGAGAGAGAGAGAGAGAGAGAGAGAGAGAGAGAGAGAGAGAGAGAGAGAGAGAGACAGACAGAGAGAGAGAGAAGCCACTATGCAGGAGTTGGATTGGGAACTCATTCTGTTCCTACCTTATTCACTTGATCTTGCGCCCTCAGATTTTCATCTTTTCCGCTCTGTATCGGACAACCTTGAAGAAACTTTCTTTCCGCCTGAAAATGCGCTCCCAATGTGACTGGGTAAGTTCTTCGCCTCAAAACCACGTTATTTCTACAGTCGTGGAATCGAGAAGTTAGCCCAGCGTTGTCAGACTGTTGACAATAGTAAAGGATAATATATTGTTGGTGTCTAAAGTCTCTGTTATGTGTATCTGTTGTGTTTATTATACTTATGAAAAACCCTACTACCGGACGGAGTGGCCGAGGGTTCTAGGCGCTTCAGTCTGGAACCGCGCGACCGCTACGGTCGCAGGTTCGAATCCTGCCTCGGGCATGGATGTTTGTGAAGTCCTTAGGTTAGTTAGGTTTAAGTAGTTCTGAGTTCTAGGGGACTGATGACCTGAGATGTTAAGTCCCATAGCGCTCAGAGCCATTTGAACCGTTTTGAACCAAAAACCCTACTATCTTATGCAACAAGTCAGTATTTTGATAACAACATAAATTTGGTGGAAGTTTCTACCCAAACCACTCATCTGATACGTATTTGCCCCATCAGCTGTTAATTTTAGTTTTGCTTCTTGTCTCCATTTAGAAATTTTGAGCACGTTACTAATTTTTGTTTCCGCTTTTATACACAGTGAGGTAACGGATTTTGATGGGGCAGCCCCCACAGGAAAATGACAGCAGACCTGATGTGTGGCCACTGCGCCATTGCATTAGAGACTGTTTTTTTTATATTATCTAATTAAAACGTCAGTCAATTTTCAGGCATTTTACCTACGTAAAATTTAATTCCATGTTTCCATTTGCTTGATTAAATTCAATCTGGTCATGTGCATGAGCGCAACGTTCCATTTAATATACAGTCGATACCGTTATAGCGACATCTCGTTTAACGAGGTATTGACTGTAACAGCGAAGTCTCACGGTCCCGTCTAAATCCTATGAACATGCCAAAAAAAATCATTTAGTAGAGTATAGCTTACTGCAACTTATTGTACAAAACGACGCATTTTTATTACATTTTTGGAGAAAGACGTCGGCTATAATGTACAATTTTCATTTTTATTTGTTGCGTATTTGGGAATTACTAACAACGCTCATTTTCAAACTCTTATTTTTTGTAGATTCTTGGTTTCAGATCATTGTAAAAAAATTAATACAAACATCACTTTAAAGATGTCACAGTAAAAAGAGGAAAGTATGCAATATTGAAGAAAAATACGCATACTGTGGCGAGTACAAATTCAGGAAATAAAAACGTCAGCATCGAGAAGGAATTGGGTGTCTGACGCTCAACGATTCTTACAGTTTGGAAGGACGGAAAGACATTACAGACTCTTTTCGAACATAATTCTTTAAAAATCAAGCCGGCTAGATCATCTCAGCACAAATATATTGGAGCTTTACTTACGTTGTTCAAGCGGCAAAGATCAAATAATCTGCCGGTAGGTGGACGTGTTCTGTAAGCGAAAGCCAATGACTTTGTGCGCCTGATGGAGAATCCGAACTTCAGTTACTCATCTTATATACAACGTTTTCGGGCTCGCCATGATATTATTGCTGGGAAAATTTGTGGCGAAGCTGTTGCTCTACCTGATGGCGTAACAGGCGAATGCCTGTCTAAGAAGTAGCCTGCTTCGTGTGACGGTTACAAGCCAGATGATGTATTCAATGCAGATCAAACTGGATTTTTTGTTACATGACTCCAGGGCAAATGTCTAAAACAAGAGTCCCAGTTAGGGATGCTATATCTAGATGGGACCACGTCGGAATGCTCTGAGCTGGGGGTGTACCAATGGGGTACAAATTTATTTAATATAATTACTTTTTATTTAGAACACATTTATGTGGATCTTGTTGCAGCAGAAGGAGTCGGTGCACCATATTTATGGGAATATTTCATCCTTTCCAGTAAGGCTTTCTCCGTTTTCACGTACACTCCTGGAAATGGAAAAAAGAACACATTGACACCGGTGTGTCAGACCCACCATACTTGCTCCGGACACTGCGAGAGCGCTGTACAAGCAATGATCACACGCACGGCACAGCGGACACACCAGGAACCGCGGTGTTGGCCGTCGAATGGCGCTAGCTGCGCAGCATTTGTGCACCGCCGCCGTCAGTGTCAGCCAGTTTGCCGTGGCATACGGAGCTCCATCGCAGTCTTTAACACTGGTAGCATGCCGCGACAGCGTGGACGTGAACCGTATGTGCAGTTGACGGACTTTGAGCGAGGGCGTATAGTGGGCATGCGGGAGGCCGGGTGGACGTACCGCCGAATTGCTCAACACGTGGGGCGTGAGGTCTCCACAGTACATCGATGTTGTCGCCAGCGGTCGGCGGAAGGTGCACGTGCCCGTCGACCTGGGACCGGACCGCAGCGACGCACGGATGCACGCCAAGACCGTAGGATCCTACGCAGTGCCGTAGGGGACCGCACCGCCACTTCCCAGGAAATTAGGGACACTGTTGCTCCTGGGGTATCGGCGAGGACCATTCGCAACCGTCTCCATGAAGCTGGGCTACGGTCCCGCACACCGTTAGGCCGTCTTCCGCTCACGCCCCAACATCGTGCAGCCCGCCTCCAGTGGTGTCGCGACAGGCGTGAATGGAGGGACGAATGGAGACGTGTCGTCTTCAGCGATGAGAGTCGCTTCTGCTTTGGTGCCAATGATGGTCGTATGCGTGTTTGGCGCCGTGCAGGTGAGCGCCACAATCAGGACTGCATACGACCGAGGCACACAGGGCCAACACCCGGCATCATGGTGTGGGGAGCGATCTCCTACACTGGCCGTACACCACTGGTGATCGTCGAGGGGACACTGAATAGTGCACGGTACATCCAAACCGTCATCGAACCCATTGTTCTACCATTCCTAGACCGGCAAGGGAACTTGCTGTTCCAACAGGACAATGCACGTCCGCATGTATCCCGTGCCACCCAACGTGCTCTAGAAGGTGTAAGTCAACTACCCTGGCCAGCAAGATCTCCGGGTCTGTCCCCCATTGAGCATGTTTGGGACTGGATGAAGCGTCGTCTCACGCGGTCTGTACGTCCAGCACGAACGTTGGTCCAACTGAGGCGTCAGGTGGAAATGGCATGGCAAGCCGTTCCACAGGACTACATCCAGCATCTCTACGATCGTCTCCATGGGAGAATAGCAGCCTTCATTGCTGCGAAAGGTGGATATACACTGTACTAGTGCCGACGTTGTGCATGCTCTGTTGCCTGTGTCTATGTGCCTGTGGTTCTGTCAGTGTGATCATGTGATGTATCTGACCCCAGGAATGTGTCAATAAAGTTTCCCCTTCCTGGGACAATGAATTCACGGTGTTCTTATTTCAATTTCCAGGAGTGTATTTATAAAATTCCATGGAAGTCAGCTTGT
The DNA here is from genome assembly GCF_021461395.2 of Schistocerca americana. Lineage (NCBI taxonomy): Eukaryota > Metazoa > Arthropoda > Insecta > Orthoptera > Acrididae > Schistocerca > Schistocerca americana. The sequence goes on from NC_060122.1 coordinate 614,460,883, forward strand.
AGTTAAACTGGCACTGTAAGGTTGATTCCAAAGTCCCTGGCTGCCGAAGAGTGATACTTTCTTTTTCCACCCTTAGGCATTTTCGTAAGCTATGATAAGCTTATTAGACAGTAAACTGTCGACAATAGCACTTTAGTCATCGAAGTACATGTAACTATACACTTCTATATACCAGCAATAAACACTTCAAAAATTGCTCACGTGCACTCGATGCTCGTATAACGTTTAGAAGGATATGGCTACTCAAATAGGAACTGCTCGATTCTGCCACGTGGGGCTGCCTAAATAGTTCGAGCCCCGTACTACCGGACAAGTCTGGTACTTCCTCGAATGATGGCTCTAGATTTAGAAGGTCCTTATTTCGTCGATACAGGATACGCAACATGCAACGCCATCTGTCAGACGACCTTGTCGACATAAACTTGTTGGCATAAACAAAACTAACTGTGGCTGCATTCACAAGTGGCGCTAACGGATGGCGTTACTTCAGTACTTGAGCCAAGCTCGTAACAGTATTTTGCAAAATCAAGACTAAAGTGGATCTTGTCGTGATGTCGGGACAAGAAGGTCTATAATGGCGACGATCCCGATATATCGGGACGGATGGTAACCCTAATCACAGGTACTATTGCTGCAGATGTGAGTGTACCATGTGAAGCAAAGCTTTTGTTGATCGGAAAATCGAGAAAACTTAGATGTTTTAAAAACATTCACTCCCTACCTGTAATGTATGAAAACAATGAAAAATCTTGGATGACATCTGACATTTTTGAAAACTGGTTGCGTAACTGGGACTCTCACCTGAAATCAAAGAAACTAAAAATTATTCTCCTGTTCGATAAATGTCCTGCTCATTCAGAAGTCGATAATCTGCAGCGCAAAAAGCTTGTGTTTTTACTTTCAAACTTTACAACAGTTGTACAATCTCTGGACCAGGGAGTTACAAAATGTCTGAAAATACAGTAAAGGAAATGTCAAGTGGCGAACGTGTTACAAAATATCGAAGAAGGTAAAGAAACAGCTTTCAAAGTTCTTTGATATAAGCTCATTGATATCGGAAGCGTGTGAAAATATCTCTCAACAGACAATTGCCAATTATTTTAAACATTCAGGATACAGAGATCTTTCTTCGCCATCCCACGGTGAGGACAACACGTTTTCAGCAACAACTGATGGTGCAGATGATGAAGATGGGGATGAAATTCCTGTGGCGGAATTAGTGCAAGAAATTTGTTCAATTTTGTCAACTTGTGAGACAGAGGACTTCACTCAGGTAGACAACACTCTTACCGTGTACGTCTCAGCTAGTGAAGAAGAAATATATGCAGAGCCAACATGTGCTTGATCAACATGAAAATGAGTAACAAGAACAGTTTCTTGTGTCATCGCTTAACTAAGCTTCTCAAAAATTTGTTATTTTCAGGGAAAGTTTAATTCAAATGGCAATGCATCGTCAAAGGCAAAATGTATAAGCACGTCTTAAATGAATAAAGAAAACAAAGATAACAGATTACCTTAAGTATGCCAATATATTGTATTATGCGTTATTGTATTGCAAGTGCGACTGGTCCCGGCGGAGGTTCGAGTCCTCCCTCGGGCATGGGTGTGTGTGTTTGTCCTTAGGATAGTTTAACTTAAGTAGTGTGTAAGCTTAGGGGCTGATGACCTTAGCAGTTAAGTCTCGTAAGATTTCACACACATTTGAACAACATTTTTGTATTGCAAGTGTCTAAAAAACTGAACACACTGTCTTTTCTTCATTGTAGAAAACTAGAGAAATTAAATTGCAGTATGTGTTACTTTTTCATTGTTCAGAACTGGAATAATAGTGTATTCATTACTGATGTTTTGTGGCAATGCGTGTTGGATATTTTCAATGTCGTACAGTATGTACTGTGCATCACATTTGTACGTTTTGAAGAGAGACATAGGAGAAAGGGTAGCCGTTCACGTAATTTTTGTGTATGATACTGTCTTTTCAATTTGTTACTGTTGATTAACTTTTGCAATAGAGTAACTGGAACGAAGTTGTACAGTTCACGACTTTTATACCATACGTCACTTACAAAAATTTCAAGATACCCAAAATTTACTGTTATGAAATTTTTATCAAAAAACAAAGCAAAAACCCGGTTTGTGCGACTGTCGGCTATAACGGCCGTAAACCGTCAGACCCTTCAGCGTCGTTATAACTGGTTATAATTTTGCTAATGTAATGGTATCTTTTGTTGCCGCGCGGGATTAGCCGAGCGGTCTAAGGCGCTGCAGCCATGGACTGGGCAGCTGGTCCCGGCGGAGGTTCGAGTCCTCCCTCGGGCATGGGTGTGTGTGTTTGTCCTTAGGGTAATTTAGGTTAAGTAGTGTGTAAGCTTAGGGACTGGTGACCTTAGCAGTTCAGTTTCATAAGATTTCACACACATTTGAACATTTATGGTATCTTTTGCATGTAACACTTTATCCTTATTTCAATCCAGTCCGATCAGTACATTACAAAATACGATTTGCTTGGATAATAATCGTCTTTCAGCTTAAATTAACAATGGATGAAACATTACAGGATTCACAAGTTACGTCGTCGTTATGGCGAACAGCTCGTCTGACGCTTTAATAATGACGTCACAAGCATCTGCCTCAGCAGAAGGTAGGCATGCAGTTACAGGTAGTGTGTGCTACACATGTCACTTATCTACGCACACTTGTTTCACTTACCTACACAGGGTGCGTGTTCCTGGGACATGCCTTATGTTGGTAATTTTGCAAGTCAGCCATATTTATTTTCCGTACTGGTCAGTACAACTCTACCTACAAAGTAACTCCGGCATCGCTAATCGTGATGCCTCCGCGGCTAGTCCGAACTGCTGCCTCTAAATGCCTCTAAACATGGGCAAGGGTTAGTTATGGAAATGTCTCTTTCAAGTTATTTTTGACCTTACGTTTTTCATTTTCAGTAGTGACATACGGAACTGAAACGATCTGAAAACTTACATTTGATAAAATGCGGTCACAGCATTGTAACATCAAATACAGTAATCTCGCAGGCGCCTAATAAATTAATACGCAGCACATTTCTTGTTCCCTAATTTCGCAGTCGTTCGTCTGTGGACCAAGAAAGAGTCCCGCGAGCGTAAACTGATGTAGCGTTCGGCAGGTATGCAAGTTACATGTCATTTTAGTAAACTGACGTCGACTGGCTGTGCTAAGTATTGTACCGAAGCGGCCTGTGCGCCATAATTCGTCGCCTCGGTACCTGTTTGTTGTGTTTGCGGTATCATTAACCTGATGCCCCCCATAGATAACAGCCACAGCGCTCAGAAGGTCAACAGTCAATGACACGCAGGTGTGGTGGGCGACACACACACACACACACACACACACACACACACACACACACACACACACAGGAGGGAGATAGAGGGGAGAGAGAGAGAGAGAGAGAAGATGAGATGCTAGGACGAAGAAAAAAATATACTGAAGCGCCAAAGAAACTGGTATACGTTTGCGTACTCAAATACAGATATATGTAAGTCGGCGGTTGTGGCCGAGCGGTTCTAGGGGCTTCAGTCTGGAATTGCGCGACCGCTACGGTCGCAGGTTCGAATCATGCCTCGGGCATGGATGTGTGTGATGTCCATAGGTTAGTTAGGTTTAAGTATTCTAAGTTCTAGGGGACTGACGACGTCAGATGTTAAGTCCCATAGTGCTCAGAGCCATTTTAAAAGATATGTAAACAGGCAGAATACGACGCTGCGGTCGGCAAAGCCTGTATAAGACAAGTGTGTGGCGCAGTTGTTAGATCGGTTACTGCTGCTACTCTTACAATTGCAGGTTATCAACATTTAAGTGAGTTTGAACGTATTGTTGTAGTCGGTACACGGACACAGCATCTCCGAGGTAACTATGAAGTGGGAATTTTCCCGCACGACCATTTCACGAGTGTACCGCGAATATCAGGAATCCGGTAAAAACACGACATCTCTGACATCGCTGTGGCCGGAAAAAGGTCGTGCAACAACGGGACCAACGACGACTGAAGAGAATTGTCTAACGTGACAGAAGTGCAACCCTTCCGCAAATTTCTACAGATTTCAGTGCTGGGCCATCAACAAGTGTCAGCTTGCGAACAGTTCAACGAAATATCATCGATATGGGCTTTAGGCCCCGAAGGCCCACTTGTGTACCGTTGATGACGGCGTGACTCAAAGTTTACGCCTCACCTAGGCGGGTCAACACCGTCATTTGGCTGTTGATGACTGGAAATATATTGCCTGGTCGGACGAGTCTCGTTTCATGTTTGTATCTAGTGGATGGACGTGTACGGGTGTGGAGACAACCTCATGAATCCATGAACCCTGCATGTCAGTAGGTGACTGTTCAAGCTGGTGACGGCCCTATAATGGTGTGGGGCGCGTGCAATTGGAGTGATATGGGACTCCTGATACGTCCAGATACACTCTGACAGATGACACGTATGTAAGCATCCTGTCTGATCACCTGCATCCTTTCGTGTCCATTGTGCATTCCGACGGACTTGGGCATTTCCAGCAGGACAATGCGACACCCCATACGTTCAGAATTTCAACAGAGTGGCTCCAGGAACACCCCTCTGAGTTTAAACACTTCTGCTGGCCCCAGACAAGAACATTTTTCAGCATGTATGGGATGATTTCTAACGTGCTGTTCAGAAGAGATCTCCACCCCCTCGTACTCTTACAGAACTACTGACAGACCAGCAGGATTCATGGTGTCATTTCCCTTCAGTACTACTTCAGACATTAGTCGAGTCCATGCCACGTCGTGTTGCGGCACTTATGCGTACTCTCGGGGCCCTAAACGATATTATGCAGGTGTAACAGTTTCTTTGGTTCTTCAGTGTGTGTGCTAACTGTACAGTCGAACGGTCTCGCACGAAGTCGTTTATTACCAATACGAACACGAAAATACCGCCCACATTACGTAAACATATTTCGTAGTAATATTAGCCGGCAAGGACAAGTGGTAATGTGGCCGCCTCAGGCACCAATGTGGCCGTAGGGCTAGGTACAACAACGTTCCGATTAAAGCAGTGGATATTGTTACATCGCAGTTCAAGTATGGAAGATGAACGTGGAAAAAGTCTCTGCGGGCAGGCGCGATGGCTTACAGTTAACGTGATTAAATTTGTTGCTTACGGGAAAGAGGAGGTATTTATCGTGCCGAAGGAGAAGGCGATGGAAACGTGTAGCCAATGTGTTAAAAAGTTGTGCAACAGGGTGCTTTCCAAATTACGGGAGGAGGGACACGAAGCTGAGTAGAGTAGAACGCAAGTTTCTACGCCAAAGAAGGGGAAGCAAGGTGGTAATTATAAGCGATCCACTGACAATGAGGATGAATGTATTATCAGGCAGTAATTTCTACTTTATTACGAACAATATAAATAAATACCAACTTTGCGAAAATTACACGGTTTTTATCGTACATAACTGAACTTAAGGCTAGGTAGGAAATTCTTAGAAAAGTTGTTCCGTCTGTAGAATTCAGTTTTAAAATGTGCCAAATTAAATGTGTTGTTAGGTGTAAACTAAAGGACACAGTTGGAGAAAGTGCATACTAAATTAGGTTTTTAAGGAAGAATGAAGCATTAGAATCAAAGTGGCCAGCTATTTACTTAGATGGCACATGGGCTCACACCCATTACACCGTAAATAAATATTGCCAAACTGACACGGTGAGAGGGGTATTGTCAGATGAAAGTGCTGTTTTGTTGTTGGCATGTAGGCGGTGACATGGATTTCGTTTTGAGTTCACATCTCATGCATGACCCAAAAACCAAAATGCCTACAAAGCGACAGTTGAGGTTTCTATTTGCCTTTTAAACTGTTGATTATTTGGACTAAGTGATTTTGTGTGTAGTGTAGAAAGAAAAGTGATGTGCTGATCATGAAGTCTTTGCTTTATTTATATGAGGAGAATCACATTTTATCTTTCTTTGACGAAACATGATACACGTATACTGAAATATTTTGCGAACTAACAAAGTAAAACTAATTGGCGACAACCGTATTATCCTTTGTGGAGGGCTAATTTGTAGATTATTAAATCTACTTTCTGTTATTGGCAAACTTTCTCGTCCACTATCATTTTCTGGTAACAAAGCATTCGCAACTCACAAGGGGAAGACTGGGATCGACTCTTTGATGCTGTCTATAAGATGGTGGAAGGGTAAACAAGATAATACAATGATTAAATGACGGGACAAACAGTTAGAAATAAAATAAATACAATTAATTGAATAAAAATAATGAATTAAGTCATTTTGATAAAGATTTAAAAATATAATTTCAAAGCACCTGCAGCGATTCGAGCCAGCAACCTTTTACTTGTCATGATTAATTTAACACCTGTGCTATGTTCCTTTTAATTATGTACACCATCACACGAAATAGTTTTTATTGATGTTTTTACCCATCCGGAATATTTCTAGCCACAGTAAGCGTCCAAAATGTTTGATTACAATTCAACCAGTGATTAGTTCGCATTGATTCTCCATATCACGTGTGGACTGGTAGGAGTAATAAAATAGCCTCACAAGGAAAGGATTTTTAAACATCTCTTCTATAACAACCTCCTCTCTCTATTGTTTTGGCCAAGTGACACACAAACCGATATTTGATGGAGTTAGCAAAATAGACTCAGGTCTAAATTGTAAACACTACAGTAGACATTGCATTCACATTTCGAAATTAGATTTTCGTCTTCGCAAATTGTGTCGCGTGTAAAGGTGGTGATAGATGGGCGGCGCGTAATTGTGCTCCATTTGTAAGAATGTTGGAGCGTTCGCCAGTATTATTTCCTCCTTCGTGTTTGTCGGGCGTAAACACGATGGTGCTGCCACAGTGGCGAAATTACTACTTCACTTTGCCGAGTAATACTACAAGTGCACCACGCTACTAGTTCCACATTGTTGTGATTTTTTAGTACGGTCGTTCCAGACTTATCAGTTGCGTGCGGTAGAGACGGATAAGTCGATTTGCATAATTTACGAAGCAGGTCGTTACGCAAGCAATGTGACTCAAAATACTACTTCCGTGACCAGCTCTTTGCCTGAAGAGACCAAGATTTAATCCCAAATGAACATGTCCAGAGTGTTTTATTGAGATAACAACATAATTGAAACAGTAAGCTGTCAACAGCCCTAAGGTTGGTTTGTAGGTCACAGTGCTTTACCAGGCATCGTCCTGTTAGAGGTGGTATATCGTTGCCTTCTTCTGAGTCGATTATAAAGGGGCCTACCGTTTAAACTAAGGTACAGTTTGTCATATTTCACATTAGATGGGCGTTTCCATACATGAAACAAGCGATACGTGACAGAGAAAGATCCTGTGACTGAAAAGGCATCGAACTCATTAGCTTGGATCCGCAGTATGCCACTTTACAAATGAGCCACCTATACCAGAAGTTTACGATATTGTAGTGCCCCTGTTCCAAATTACGATGCAGTGTTCCTTCGGACATTCACGCATGTCCAACGGAACAGGCAAAACGGCGACTACAGCCGTCATGAAATACACTCCTGGAAATTGAAATAAGAACACCGTGAATTCATTGTCCCAGGAAGGGGAAACTTTATTGACACATTCCTGGGTTCAGATACATCACATGATCACACTGACAGAACCACAGGCACATAGACACAGGTAACAGAGCATGCACAATGTCGGCACTAGTACAGTGTATATCCACCTTTCGCAGCAATGCAGGCTGCTATTCTCCCATGGAGACGATCGTAGAGATGATGGATGTAGTCCTGTGGAACGGCTTGCCATGCCATTTCCACCTGGCGCCTCAGTTGGACCAGCGTTCGTGCTGGACTTGCAGACCGCGTGAGACGACGCTTCATCCAGTCCCAAACATGCTCAATGGGGGACAGATCCGGAGATCTTGCTGGCCAGGGTAGTTGACTTACACCTTCTAGAGCACGTTGGGTGGCACGGGATACGTGCGGACGTGCATTGTCCTGTTGGAACAGCAAGTTCCCTTGCCGGTCTAGGAATGGTAGAACGATGGGTTCGATGACGGTTTGGATGTACCGTGCACTATTCAGTGTCCCCTCGACGATCACCAGTGGTGTACGGCCAGTGTAGGAGATCGCTCCCCACACCATGATGCCGGGTGTTGGCCCTGTGTGCCTCGGTCGTATGCAGTCCTGATTGTGGCGCTCACCTGCACGGCGCCAAACACGCATACGACCATCATTGGCACCAGGCAGAAGCGACTCTCATCGCTGAAGACGACACGTCTCCATTCGTCCCTCCATTCACGCCTGTCGCGACACCACTGGAGGCTGGCTGCACGATGTTGGGGCGTGAGCGGAAGACGGCCTAACGGTGTGCGGGACCGTAGCCCAGCTTCATGGAGACGGTTGCGTATGGTCCTCGCCGATACCCCAGGAGCTGGGAAGTGGCGGTGCGGTCCCCTACGGCACTGCGTAGGATCCTACGGTCTTGGCGTGCATCCGTGCGTCGCTGCGGTCCGGTCCCAGGTCGACGGGCACGTGCACCTTCCGCCGACCACTGGCGACAACATCGATGTACTGTGGAGACCTCACGCCCCACGTGTTGAGCAATTCGGCGGTACGTCCACGCGGCCTCCAGCATGCCCACTATACGCCCTCGCTCAAAGTCCGTCAACTGCACATACGGTTCACGTCCACGCTGTCGCGGCATGCTACCAGTGTTAAAGACTGCGATGGAGCTCCGTATGCCACGGCAAACTGGCTGACACTGACGGCGGCGGTGCACAAATGCTGCGCAGCTAGCGCCATTCGACGGCCAACACCGCGGTTCCTGGTGTGTCCGCTGTGCCGTGCGTGTGATCATTGCTTGTACAGCCCTCTCGCAGTGTCCGGAGCAAGTATGGTGGGTCTGACACACCGGTGTCAATGTGTTCTTTTTTCCATTTCCAGGAGTGTACATGAAATGAATTCGCAGTATCAAATGTGGACAATCCGTTGACACCGGTCAAGCGACTTTCAAAGTAATATGCCTTCCCTGTACGGGAGTATACTTAAAGGATGTACGATTACAGGTTGTAGGCACGTGGTTGACGACATAAGGAAGTCTGGGTATAGCCGTGAGTCGTACTCGGACACCGAAATGCTAAGGCGACCGTTCGCAATAAGCGGGAAACTCGGGTTGTCAGGCACAAATTTTCATTGACGTCATTCCATTATACAGCTGATGGTTGTCCATATTCGCAACTGCGAATACATTTCATTGGAGCACAAGTGTTTTGAAAGTGAGCAGCAGTAAATGACTTTGGGTCGTGTTCAGATTCGGTAACATGATAGTGTAATAAATTATTTGTAGCAGTTTTAACATTTCAGCAGGACATGGAATTAATTGTTACACACCAGAAAGCTGTGTAACATCGTTATGTCATGTCAGTTCCACAAAACGTACCTGATATTTACAGCTACATGTTCTGCGGAGACATAATCTTTAGAAATTTGCTAAACCTCCCAATCGAAATGAAACCTCACTGGTTGAAAGGGTATGTAATGTTATTTCAATGATTACAAAATCGATTCAAAAACAAATGGTTCAAATGGCTCTGAGCACTATGGAACTAAACATCTGAGGTCATCAGTCCCCTAGAACTGAGAACTACTTAAACCTAACTAACCTAAAGAGATCATACACATTTATGCCCGAGGCAGGATTCGAACCTGCGACCGTAGCGGTTGAGCGGTTCCAGTCTGAAGCGCCTAGAATCGCTCGGCCACACCGGCCGGCTCAAAATCGATTCAAATTTACGAAGAACTTGGCAGTATGAGCCCACTTATCAGTACGACTTTGCGACACCTCACTCCTCGATGCGTGCACTGATTCGGTTGAGAAGGGTATCATAAAGGCTTTTTATCCTCTCCTGAGGTAAAGTGGCTCTCAACTGTTGTAATTACTCGTTGATGTTCTGGATATTGTCACTGCGATAGAGCTGACATGGTCTCACACATGCTCTGTCAGAGTCAGGTCTGGGGAACTTGCCGGCCATCGGAGTAACATCACTACATCACGCATACAGTCCATAGAGACACGGAACATGTGTGATCGAGCATCGTCCTATATATACACTGAAGTGCCAAAGAAACTGGTACAGGCAAGTGTGTTCAAATTCAGAGATATGTAAACAGGCGGAATACAGCACTGCGGTCGGCAACTCCTGTATAAGACAACAAGTGTCTGGCGCAATTGTTAGATCAGTTTCTGCTGCTTCAATATCAGGTTATCAAGATTTAAGTGGGTCTGAAAGTGGTGTTATAGACGTTGTTCAAACCTTGTTAATATACAGTAACATAGCTATACTAAGGCAGTTGTTCGAGTGGCTATACTACAAATGGCCTCTGGTCCGAGCTAAGCCACGAACTTTTTTATCCACGTTTCTAGCTCAAATAAGAGGTAAGGACCTTCCCCCCCCCCCCCCCCCCCCCCCGCCTCAACACTATAACTCTGCTCGCGGCCTTCTGAAACAAATTTGTTACAGCGCTTTCGCGTTGTAACGATATTTTCAACTTCTTTTTCCTTGATATAGGCGTTACCTAGCAAGTATTCACATTTAAAGGAGCTGCCATTCATTGGAAAAAGTGGAAATTTCTTTCAGATTTTGTTTTCGTTCATGTAGATGAACCTCGTGATGACTGGGTGTTGTGTGATGTCCTTAGGTTAGTTAGGTTTAAGTATTTCTAAGTTCTAGGGGACTGATGACCATAGCTGTTAAGTCCCATAGTGCTCAGAGCCATTTGAACCATTTTTGAACCATGTAGATAAAGTATCCCAGCCATTAGGTGGTTGCAGCTAATGAAAATGCACATTAATTTGTATCTAGTTGAAACTGAAAATGGTTCAACGAAACGTTTAATTACGTCGGTGTGAATTACTGTGCTGCCGGAGGGCTTGTGCGGCACGTTGAGGGATGACAGTGTTCTCTGTGCCCGACAGAACTCCAAGGCGTAGAGTGCAGAGCAGAAAAACACCTGCCAGAGCTGGCGGCTCTAATTACGGCAGCGGCAGTTGCAGCAGTGGCTCCACGCCGCACGCCCGTAATTACTGCCGTGTGTCAGAGAGAGAGAGAGAGAGAGAGACAGAGAGAGAGAGAGAGAGAGGCAATCAGGGCACTGCGGAATATCCTCAGTCTGCTCAGTCAGTCACGGATATTGCAATTTTGTAATTAACGTTTCGCGAGATATCAGTCTCTCAGTATCTGATAATATTCTTCGTCGTAACTGACAAGTTTCCACCAAATCTTTACATATAGTGAATGTAGAGCTCTTCCGTGTGTCCAGTGTCTGCAGTTATTCATCTCTGACTACGCTCTTCGTTTCGGAGCAGTATCCCACAATACATCGTAAAGTTATTTTATCTGCAAAGGTTTCTTCACATGAACACATTTCTTTTTTTACCCTACCAATGAACCAAAGTCTGCTACCTGATTCCAAACTGTCACTTAGTGTAGTGTACTGAATTCAGTCCAGCCGAATATGTGCTGCACGGTAGAGGTGGGTGAAAGATGGCTGCCTATCCTTTCATGACATGTTGGTCAGGCGGAATGTTGACGGTACTGTAGCGGGACTTTGAATTCCGCCGCGCTACACTCGTTCTCTCAGATATAAATTATGCCGTCGCAGCTGTATGAGCGCTCGACGGCAAAGAAAATATATAAGAAAATGAAGGTACTAAAATTGCAACTCTTTTGTCTCTTGAGAGCGGAAGTTTAACATACATAGTAGCTAGTCTTGGTCGGATAAAGACGAAAAAACTTATTGATGTGCAGACGTATTGTAGAAGTTTGTGTGAAATTCGGAGGATGTAAGCAGCAACGAAAAATAGATTGCATTCAGTATCAAGATGGTTTCGATTTGTATACATTAGTAATTTCTGGACAATGAAATTTATTGCAAAATTTCGGAGCAGCTACGACTTTTCACGCAGAAATGAAGCAGGAGATTTTTGGAGAACAAGACCTGGACGCCGCACGAGAGAAGACATGTTAACATGGTAAAGGATGAACTCTTATCTACGCCATTTCCCCCTGTTAATCACATTTTGTTATTCTCTGTTCTTTTTCAGATAATTTTTGTAGTGGAAATTGGTTCGACTTTTGCTCAGAAACGCCACAAGGACCACCCCAACAATAGTTTTTTTTTTTTCCGAATCACGAAGTCCGATAGCTTTTCTGTAATACGAAGTCCAATTTGCATTTCATTCTTTCTTGTTTTCACGGTCATTTACGATTTTAAAACCCCCTTTTTATTCACCATTTCTTCCCACATTTTAACCTTTTCTTTTCTTCTCTTCTTTTTTTTTTTTTTTTTTTTTTTTTTCTTTTTGCCGGCCGCGGTGGTCTAGCGGTTCTGGCGCTGCAGTCCGGAACCGCGGGACTGCTACGGTCGCAGGTTCGAATCCTGCCTCGGGCATGGGTGTGTGTGATGTCCTTAGGTTAGTTAGGTTTAAGTAGTTCTAAGTTCTAGGGGACTTATGACCTAAGATGTTGAGTCCCATAGTGCTCAGAGCCATTTGAACCATTTTTTTCTTTTTTATTAATCACTACAGTACGTTGGGACATGCCGCTTATAGGAAGCCAACTCATGTTGTCTCGGATATGTCTGAGGTGACGACCACCAAAGATCCTGCCTTGCAGTGCGGATGCACACCGTGCCTGATCTCTTACGAGAATCAGGAGTTGCCAGTAAGGGGTTCACGGTTAGGCGATGCTGCGTCAGCAGCTGTGTGCAACAAGGTGGTAGTTTGGGTCGGATGCGAAGGGTACTCGGATGACCCAGGTGGTTAAAGCGTCCACTCACGTTAAGCGGGAAATCTGGGTTCGTGCCCTGCAGCGGCACAATTTTTGACCTGTTCCCAGTGATTCATTTCAGTGTCCAAATGCGGCTGACGTCATTGAAACCTTTGCAAAATTATTCTGATTTATATCATCAGACTGACAATTGTCACCACCCGGATCGGCGTGAAGTGGTACTTCGTACCTTGGTTCACAGAGCCCACGTCATCTGAGACACTGAAAGTATGGCAGCTGAGTTTGCCCACCTTGATGTCGCCTTTCGCCAGAACGGCTATACAGAAAACAGCTGGGGCGCGTGTTATGTTATCGATCAACCGTGTATCGAGCGAGCGATTAAATTAACGAGTTGGAAGCCAGTTTACGGCCTTATAGCCTTAGGAAGGTAGTATTCCCGACAGGATTGGTCGTATTCTGTGGAAGCATTATATGAAATGCAATTTTCGACCGTCATGCAAGATTATGACCCCTTGTCAAGGATGATTTTTGTTTTTGTAACGCATTTTCCTACTGTATCCCTTAAAGCTAAGCTGTGTAATGTCATATAGTGATGAGACCATCAGGAACATGGAGGAATGATGTGTTGAGCATAAGCGTCATGCACGCTTTCAACTACTGAGCAAATATGCAAATGCACAATATTGCCTTGGCACTTATCATCCTATGTAATATAAAACACGGAGATTTTGGCGAGCATTTCCAGCTACTGAGATAATGTTACTAAGGAAGAAGTTGAGATTAAATTAGCAAATGACCTTAAAACTATATTGGCTGTCAGTACCTTCTGACGTTGCTCATCTTTAGTTGTGTGATAGCGCTATTGTTTACTCTCTCTGTGTGTGTGTGTGTGTGTGTGTGTGTGTGTGTGTGTGTTTGTGTGTGGTCCTCTTTAAATTTCGTTGCAGGGCGCTATCTCGCTGCTTTTGTGCCTTGTATATGTGTGTGTGTGTGTGGGGGGGGGGGGGCCTCTTTAAATATCGTTGCACAGCGCCATCTCGCTGCTTTTGTGCCTTGAAAATGAAAGGGAGTACATCTGTCGAAATTTCTCGTAAGATGTTTGAACATACAATCGGATATTGATAATATTTCAAAGTGGTGCACAGTTTGGCAAGTTGCTTCAAATTTTCAGAAATGCGAAACTGCGAGCTTCACAAAAACATAGTCCGGAATCAGTTAACTGTTATAAATACAGTCGGTAATAATTTATGGGGATGTGAAGTGGAATGATCAGATAGTCTCAGTCATACACTACTGGCCATTAAAATCGCTACACCAAGAAGAAATGCAGATGATAAACGGTATTCATTGTACAAATATATTATACTAGAACTGATATGTGATTCCATTTTCAGACAATTTGGGTGCATAGATCCTGAGAAATCAGTACCCAGAACAACCACCTCTGGCCGTAATAACGGCCTTGATACGCCTGGGCATTGAGTCAAACAGAGCTTGGATGGCGTGTACAGGTACAGCTGCCCATGCAGCTTCAACACGATACCACAGCTCGTCAAGAGTAGTGACTGGCGTATTGTGACGAGCCAGTTGCTAGGCCACCATTGACCAGACGTTTTCAATTGCTGAGAGATCTGGAGAATGTGCTGGCCAGGGCAGCAGTCGAACATTTTCTGTATCCAGAAAGGCCCGTACAGGACCTGCAACATGCGGTCGTGCATTATCCTGCTGAAATGTAGGGTTTCGCAGGGATCGAATGAAGGGTAGAGCCACGGGTCGTAACACTTCTGAAATGTAACGTCCACTGTTCAAAGTGCCGTCAATGCGAACAAGAGGTGACCGAGACGTGTAACCAATGGCACCCCATACCATCACGCCGGGTGATACGCCAGTACGGCGATGACGAATACACGCTTCCAATGTGCGTTCACCGCGATGTCGCCAAACACGGATGCGACCATCATGATGCTGTAAACAGAACCTGGATTCATCCGAAAAAATGAAGTTTTGCCATTCGTGCACCCAGGTTCGTCATTGAGTACACCATCGCAGGTGCTCCTGTCTGTGATGCAGCGTCATGGGTAACCGCAGCCACGGTCTCCGAGCTGATACTTCATGCTGCTGGAAGCGTCGTCGAACTGTTCGTGCAGATGGTTGTTGTCTTGCAAACATCCTATCTGTTGACTCAGGTATCGAGACGTGGCTGCACGATCCGCTACAGCCATGAGGACAAGATGCCTGTCATCTCGACTGCTAGTGATACGAGGCCGTTGGGATCCAGCACGGCGTTCCGTATTACCATTCTGAACCCACCGATTCCATATTCTGCTAACAGTCATCGGATCTCGACCAACGCGAGCAGCAATGTCGCGATACGACAAACCGCAATCGCGGTAGACTAGAATCCGACCTTTATCAAAGTCGGAAACGTGATGGTACGCAATTCTTCTCATTACACGGGGCATCACAACAACGTTTCACCAGGCAACGCCGGACAACAGCTGTTTGTGTATGAGAAATCGGTTGGAAACTTTTCTCGTGTCAGCGCTTTGTAGGTGTCGCCACCGGCGCCAACCTTGTGTAAATGGTCTGAAAATCTAATCATTTGCATATCTCAGCATCTTCTTCCTGTCGGTTAAATTTCGCGTCTGTAGCACCTGATCTTCGTGGTGTAGCAATTTTAATGGCCAGTAGTGTAGATAAATTAGATGGCGGACTTCTGTCGATTGGTAAGATACTAGGAAAATACACTCATTCTACAAGGGAGAATACCAATAAAAAATTCGTTTATCGGAGTTTAGAATATTGCTCAACTGTATTTAAACCATACTAAATAGGACTAACAGTGAGTATTGAATGTGTACGAAGAAGGACAACACAGATTGTCACATGTGTGTTTCACCCACAGAGCAGAGTCACCGGAATGCTTAAAGTCCTGAATATGGCAGACCCTTGAAGATAAACACCAATTATGCCGTGACAGCCCACTTAGAAAGTTTCAGAAATCAGAATCTAGTAGTATCCTACAGAAAATGGTTTCCAGAGTACGGATGCAGAAGCAGGTACACATGTCCGGTTACTTGACTTCTGTGGCATATAACTCGCGCCTCTTTATGGATGATATGACTGCGCACCAGATGTTGACCAGTACTGAGATAATGAATCATTTGTTACAATGTAGCGCTTGTGCTCTTTCCGACAATCTGCAATAGTCGGCATAGGCCTCTGTCCTCAACACAACCGAGTCAAACAGCGCTGTTTTAGGACGCAAAAACAGCTACGATAGTTAACGCCCATGTCAGAACTGTAAAACACGTAGACAAAGAGAGGAGTCAAAAACGACTACACGTTAATCCCAATCGACGGAAGAGAAGACAGCTAAAAACAGGGACGTGGAGAAAGGTCTATAAAATACGCCATAGAGGAACAGAGGTCCTGAACTAAAAATTAAATGGCCTTCCCCATATTGCTAAGCACTTCGTCGTCAGGCCACAAGTGACACATCGGGACCATCCGACTGCCGTGTCATCCCCAGCTGAGGATGCGGAGAGGAGGGGCGAGTGGTCAGCACACCGCTCTCCCAGTCGTTATGATGGTTTTCTTTGACCGGAGCCGCTACTATTCGGTCGAGTAGCTCCTCAATTGGCATCACGAGGCTGAGTGCACCCCGAAAAATGGCAACAGCGCATGACGGCCCGGATGGCCACCCATCCAAGTGCCGGCCACGCCCAACAGCGCTTAACTTCGGTGATCTGACGAGAACCGGTGTATTTTTTTTTTGGACCGGTGGGGGCTCGGGGGGCAAAGTGGGCAGGGGTCGAAACCTGAGGCCTGGCCACAGTGTCCCCCGCACCACCACCGAGCCTGTGGTGCTTAGGGAAGTGGGAGAAACAGGAATCAACAGTAGTGGAAGGCGTTGTTATTTATTTATTTGCATGTGTTTTTGTAATATTCACTAATAGCATGAAATTATGGGAACACATATGCGAAAGATAAAAGAAATATAAATTCTAGGTAAAGAAAAAGAAAGGAAAAAGGAAAAGCAAAAAGAAATAAAATCCGCGCAATCTGCGACGCGCTCTCCCATCCGCGGAGGTCAGAAGTAGAATAGATCGTAGGCGGTTGAAACTCAGACACCGCCGGGGGAGGAGGGGTGGGTGCCCTCTGTGCCAGGCACCCCCCAACTCAGTGGAGGTCTAACAAGGACCGCTCGAAGATAGTTAGCAAATAATGTTCGGTAACGTGGCGTGTTTTCGAGAGCTGCATGGGCTGTTCGTAAATAGGTCCAGAAGTCGTGGCGGGATTTAGGTCCCTCATTAAAGAGATAAGCGACCGCCCACCCTTTGACCCACGTAATAGCATGACATTTGGCGGCGGGAAAATGTCGGTCCTCCGGGTATAGAAACATTCGAGGCTCGACTGTGTCTGGTGGCACCCGGAGATAGCAGGCAATGATTTGCTGCAAGAAGCGCCATACATCTTGCGATGAGGCGCATGTCAGACGGTGTTCATCAGTGTCCAGTTGCTGGCAAAGGAGACAAAGAGGGGATTCTGACAAGCCAATGTTGTGCAGGCGCTGCTTCGTGGCAAATTTCCTGTTGACTATGTGATACCACAGCGCCCGGACGTTCGTAGGGAGGAAGGCCTGGTGGACGGTAGTCCACACTATGGGCCACTGGATGGAGGGGTGTTTGGTCTCCATCACATTCCGGGGAACACAGCGCAGCAACAGGCTGTAAAAATCCTTAGTCCTAGGTGGGCGTGTATCTGGGAGACTGGTATGTATATAACTGTAGTCGACGAAAAAGGTCGAAAGATGGGACAAATGAGGCACGATATGGCCGACAGACACTGGTGGTGAGGTGGAAGCTGGTAGGAGGACCTCAAGCAAGCTGCGTGTTAAAGATGTACCCTGGCCCATCCACTGTTTTCTCATGGTACTCATGTACAAGGCTGCAGCTCGCATACGGACATTGACGAGCCCGACGCCACCATACCGTGTGGGCAGGGTAAGTGTCTCATAACGGACTTTAAACATTGAACCAGCCGTGAGGTAATAGCCAAAAGCCGCCTGAAGGTTGCGCCCAATTGCTGTTGGCAGAGGGAGAACTTGCGCGATGTGAACCAATTTTGATGTTACATAAAGATTAATAAACGCAACCCTTTGAAGTGTGTCCTGGCGGCGCAAGAGGTTCTGGCGGACGTCGTTGCGGATGACGTGTAACAGGCGACGGAAATTCGTTGCCGCCGTGCGTGTGACCGTGGGGGTAAAGGTAATGCCCAGGTACCGGAAAGTCCGCACAAGCGGCAGTGGTGCCACTTCACCCTCCTGGAGGCCTCGTCCAATGTGCATTGCAGAAGATTTGGCGACATTCATGGCACTGCCAGCGGCAGCCCCATAACGGGTAATCAAGTCGAGGACATCCCGAATCTCAGAGCCGGAGCGAATGAGGAGGAGGAGGTCATCAGCATATGCCCGACAGCGAAAAGTGTGTTGGCGTAGGGTGAGGCCAGAAAGCTTGGTCGTCAAGCCCCCAATAAGGGGCTCAAGGGCAACAGCATACAGGAGGGTAGAGAGGGGGCACCCCTGCCGTATCGAACGGCAGATAGGTACCGGCCCTGCTATACGTCCATTGACTTGGACACGTGAACTGGCACTGTAGTAAAGACGCCGGATGACGTCGAGAAACGGAGGGGGGATGCCCATTCGGGCTGCCACCGAAAACAGGAAACGATGACGCACTTTATCGAAGGCGCTGTCGAAGTCTATAGCGACGACCGCTGCCCGGAGCCTGCAGGCCGCCGCTATCGCAATTAAGTCGCGGCATTCCCCTGTGGCAGTCTGTATGTTAATCTGTCCGCCAGGCGTCGTTTGTTCTGGCGAGAGGATATGAGGGAGTGTAGTTCGGAGCCGCATTGCCAGTAAGCGCGCGAAAATCTTGTAATCGGCATTGAGGAGGGTGAGCGGTCTGTAACTCGTGACCATCGAACCACGGGCTGGTTTGTGGACTGGTATAATGATGCCCTCAGCAAAGGCGGGTGGGATTGCTTGGTCAGATGTTATCAGTTCTTGATACATAGTCGTCCACCGTGGGGCCATGAGGTCCCGAAAGGTACGGTAAAACTCAATCGGTAAGCCGTCAATGCCGGGCGATCTGTTGACTGCACCTTTGGCGATTGCGTTGTTGACTTCGTCTAGCGTGACCGCCACTGTCAAAGCATCCACCTCCGTGTGGGGGAGGGTGCGCGTGACGCAATTCAAAATGGAGTCGTCTGCTGCAGTTTCAGAGTCGTCATCACTACAAGTACGACGGTAGTGCTCGACGAATGCGCGGACGATGTCATTCTGAGTGGTCACCTGCGTTCCATGAGGCGTTGTCAAAGTGCTGATGATCTGCCGACGACGCCTTCGGTTGTCGGACACTATATCATGCATGGATGGAATTTCTAAATCCGCGTGATCGTGGCGCCGCGTCCGTATCATGACCCCTTGCAATTTCCGGCGTGCCAGCGCAATTATCTTCGCCTTAGTTCTTTGCCGTTCCAACTGGTTGTCCGGGGTTGGCGGTTGAGCATCCAGATCTCGGAGAATCGCGTAATAGAAGTCAACAGTGGTACGATGCCAGTCGGCCATGTCCTTCCCGTATCTCATCAGTGTCCTCCGGATCGCCGGCTTGGCGCAGTCCAACCACCATGTCAATGTCGAGCGGTAGCGGGGAAGGCGTCGTTCGCAGGCTGTCCACGTGTCAGTGACTTGTTGGCGACACGCCTGGTCATGCAAGTGTGAGGTATTGAGTTTCCATGGCGCACGGCTGCGCCATACTGATTGCGGCGGAAGGAGGACCGTACAGATGTAAGCGCAATGGTCGGAAAAGGCCAGCGGCCAGCGTTCGGCGCCCCGTATCGCAGATCTAAGAGTTTGTGAGACATATATCCTGTCTAGTCGGCTTGCGGAATGACTTGTAAGAAAGGTATGGCCAGAAAGGTCGCCGTGTTGTACTTCCCAGGTATCGTGAAGCAGGAGGTCTCGCACCACTATACGTAGCCCCTGGCATGTAGTATAGTGGGGAATCTGATCTTTAGGATGCAGAACGCTGTTAAAGTCACCTCCTAGTAGGCAATGGTCATAACGCCCTAAAAACAGGGGAGCGATTTCCTCGGAATAAAACTGGGCTCTTTCATGCCGTCGTTCGGTGCCTGAGGGAGCGTAGACATTAATGATGCGTGTCCCCATGGCAGTGAGTGCCATGCCCCGAGCTGATGGAAGGAAGGCGACATCGGTCACAGAAATCCCGTGGCGGACGTAGATGGCCACCCCGCGGCCCATAGGATCACTCGCGGAGGCGTGGGCGGTATAGCCATTAATATCCGGGAGACTAGCTAAGTGAATTTCCTGCATAAGGGCGAAATCAATATCCGAAGCCCAGAACATCTCCTGCATAAGGCGGATTTTCACCCTGGAACGGATGTTGCTGGTGTTGATGGTTGCTATCCGGTAGGCCTGGTGTCGGATTGCTGGTGGCTGGTCCACTCCGCCGTCCGCGCAAGGGTGTGGGCGTCGCAGCGGAACGTTATCCCGCTGGGCCGCAGGGGAGTCTGGGGAGAGTATGATTAGTGGTGCGGCCGTGACGGCGCAGGGTCCCGTAACGGCTCCTGCTCCGTGACCTCCTCCTCGTGCCACGCCGTGGAAGCGGAAACTGGTGTATCGTCCATTTTGTCTTCAGAAGATGTTGTAATTGTGCGTGGTGTCGTGTCGCCTGTGAGACGTTCATGATTTAGTTCAGCGTCAGCACGGGGCGCAGGCACACCGATAGATGTCTCCGCGCTCATGACGTCTTCGTCAGCAGTAGCGGGTTCTGAGGCTTCGTGCTGGTCGACGGGTACGTCCTCCTCGACTTGTAACGTCTCCTCTTGGCCGGAAACGGTGCGACGTCTTCGCTTGCGACGTTTCGGGGAACGTTGTTTCCTTGTGCGACCCTCCGTGTCCGACGACGGAAGGGAGTCACGTCGTTCTGGCAGAAAGGCCGCTGTAGGAACGACGAGCGAGTCGATCTCCATCGTGTTTCCGAGATCAGGGTCAGCGTCTGGTTGCGTCGGCATCTTCGGAGCGGCGTCAATGGCCGGCCGAGGCGGCTGGCCGTCCGAGGCGCTCTCCGTCGGTGTCTGGTCGGGCTCGTTGGTGGCGTCGTTTGTGGTGACCGGGCGACGTTGCAAAGTGGTAGGAGAAGCCAGAGCAGCGGCATAGGTCACCGGTAGCACTGTAGGTTGCGACGTGGGTGGTTTTTCGGCAGCTGGAAGTTGCGTAATACGCCGTTGTAGGCATTCGGATCTAAGGTGGCCTTCTTTGCCGCACCCGGAACAGGTCCGAGGCTGGCCATCGTATATAATTATGGCACGGCATCCGCCGATCTGTAAGTAGGACGGGACGTGGCTTCGGAGATCTATGGTGACCTGTCGGACCCCGTTTAGGACAGGATACGTCCGAAACTGTGTCCACTTCTCCGCAGTGTGGCCGTGGACTGTGCCGTATGGGCGTAGTGCCGCGACGACTTCCTCAGCTGGAAGTTCCAATGGCAATTCGAAAATGCGTATCGTTCGCATACCTAAGCCTGCGTGGTCGACGGTTACCTCTCCCACATTGCCATCAGCGTGACAGAAGCGGAGCCCCTGTTTGGTCTCACGTAGTATGCGTTCGCACGCCGCGTCGTTAATGATCTTCACATAGACCGTGCTGCTCACGATGGACAAATGTATGCCTATAATATCGGTCGCCGAGATCTTCACTTCCTCTCGCAGAAAACGCTCCACCTCAAGTGCTTTGGGTCGGGCATAATCGTTGCAGAAAGTAAATCGGAGTGTTGATTTACGGTAACGGTTCGCCATGGATCGTACAAGGTAAGCCGGCACTTAAGCAACGGCCGTCGGAAAGTAAACAAGGCGAGCTCGCGCGCCGCACGAAGTCAACACGTACGCGTCCGCTCTGTTGCCCTGCCGAAGGCAGACTGTGTGTATCCACTGCGGCAAGGCCGTTCATATTGCTAAGACAGATAAAAAGTAAAACGCGGTCGACAGCTCGCACATCGTTCGCTAAAACGGCTGATAATTCAGACTGCAAACACAAACGAGAAGTAAGTGTTTAAAAAAAAGACATTCCGTCAGGAAATGGCGGACCGTCAAAGGTTGAGCGCAATGGGCACAAAGTGGTGGGGGAGCGACAGTGACGGGAGTGTCCGTTCTCTTAAATCCAGTTGCAATCTCCGATTCAGCTGCTCTTTCGGGTATGTGTACAGGTTTTAAAAATCTTCAGCCACCCAACTAGATTGATGCCATCTTTAATCTTCTCCGTCTTTGGCTAAGTTTTTCATCTCTATGTACCTATTACATTCATTACTCTCTGAAGTCTGTTTTTTATATTTTAATCTTTGTCTAATCCACTGTAATTTTGCGAAGAATTTGCAAATCGTTTCCGCATTGGATCCTTCGAGAAGATTTAATGGTGTTTGAACAACGACTCCTCCAAATCTGTTTCAGTCAGTTTACCTCCTGGTATAACCTATGGCTTCTCAAGATCGACCCATCAAAACCCAAGCAATAATTATAGCACGAACCACCCATACTTTCCGCTTCCATTACTTCTACCTTCCCATTTACGACCGTCCTATCCAGTTAACTAATACACTAAAATATTTTGGGCTAACTTTCGACTGACAACTAACGTAAAAACCATACCTACTAAACATCCTACAGAAAGCCCCCAAAAGGCTAAAGCTACTTAAAGACATAGCTTGGGGATTACACCCCTCCACCATTCTCCATAGCTACAAAACAAAATCCTGATCTGATCTATCCTCTACTGTGCAAACGTTGCATGGGTACCAACCCCATCAAATTTCTGTAAGTGCCTCCAGATCCTTGGACGCCATGAACTCAGTCTCGTTTTCCGCACCACTTTATCTTCCCCCACATGGATCCTCTACCATCTTATCAATCTCCCACCCCTATTCACCCACATCTAACATCTCTGCATCTCCTACACTACCCATAAACTAGATTGCTTTTTCTCACCCCTGATCACCAACTGCAGTATGCTGGCACATCTTCACAAACACATCTGTCTGTTCCTATACCTGCACACACTCCATAACATATCTCAACGCAGCTTCAACCATCTCCATCTCTCAGACAATGAGCTCTGCCCTGATATTTCTGTCTCCTACCAACGTTAACGCTTCCTCACCTATCCCTCTCCACATCAGGGTTCCTCTCGCCTTTTCCCTGCCAACCCAACCTTACCCCTTTCTTCTTGTGCCTCTACCCTCTCGTCACACCATTACTGCTCCTCACCCTCTGTCCTTCCCACCACCTGTATTCCCACTGTTCAATTCCCCTCATACCTGTCATTTCCATAATGTCCCCACCTAAGAGACCTCTGTCTCCTTACCCATATCTATCGACATCCATGCAACATATTTCCTCCAGCAACAATAAATCTCACCCCATCCTTTAGATATTAAGTGAAAATACAGTGCTCCAGAGCTTTTTTAATTGCAACGGTGTTTTTTAAATTGTATTTATTTTCGTCCTTTTAGCTGTCCATCATTAATCTTTTTAATGTAAAATGCACACAGTCCCCAAAATTTTTTTCTGTCATCTTTATTATATCCTTAACAATGCTCTTGGCTGAAGAGCGGAATATTGTACCGCTGACAGCCCCCCTCCTGCTCACATGGGGAATGGGGGATGAAATGACGATAAAGTAAAGAAAAAGAAGTCTAAGTACCAGACGATTTTCACATTTATTCGCACACAGTCTAAGTGGCCAATATTCAAAGACAATCACTTGATCTGATCTTAAATTGCAATAATCTTCATAACTGCAGTAACAATTCGAGGAATGAACCGACGGGATTTAGGAATCTGTGTGGAGAGATACTGATCCATGTAGCTTCCATGCTACATGCAGTTGTTCTTGGCTAGTTGGTGCTGGGTTCTTCCAGCTTACACAGATATCGACAGCGTCCCACAAATGCTCCATTGGGTTAAGATCAGTGACTGGGACCGTCTTCGTAAATTATGTGGACTTCTTATGAAGCCACTTGCGTGTAATCAAAGGGCGGGGACACGCTGCATTATCCTTTTGAAATATGGCATGTCCATTATGGTATTCTAATGCTAGAAAGGGATGCATATAATCTGCAAGTATGTGCACATAACTTTCATCTGTCATTGGTCCTTGCAGCCAGAGAGTGGAGACTAGTTGCAACGATGTGAAACCAGCCCACACCACAGTTGAACCGCCTCCTGTCTGGACACAACCGTGTTAACGCGAAAGACTAGTAGCTTCATGGGGCATGCGCCATACCCTGACGTGTCCATTTGCTCGATACAACTGAGACCGATATTCGTGGGACCATGGCACACGCCACCATTGTTCATTGGTTCAGTGATAATGTTCGCAGGCCCACGGCACTCGTAATCTACGTGTCATGATGATGATGATGATGATGTTTGGTGTGGGGCGCTCAACTGCGTGGTCAACAGCGCCCGTACTCAGTTTTTACACAGTCCTATTTTTTTCACAATCCAATTAGCCACTGACACGAATGATGATGATGATGATGATGAAATGATGAGGATAACACAAACACCCAGTCCCCGGGCAGAGAAAATCCCCAACTCTGCTGAGAGTCGAACCCGGGACCCCGTGATCCAGAGGCAGGAAAGTTGGCCACTAGACCTCGAGTTGCGGACATCGCTACGTCTCATGTCAGCAAATGGACACAAAGCGGTCGTCGGCTGCTGAATTTTACGCTGTGCATTCGTTTCCGTACAGTCGTGGTAGAAATGGCGGACATTCAGATTGGCAGACCGTATGGCCCTGAGGAGGCGACGTGACGTTTGTTCGTCAAAATCTCATGGTCGTCCTGTGTGACAGTTTACACAGGTGATTACATTGTGTCTGACACACTGAAGACACACCGTAGACAATATTGGCCACGGAAAAGTCTCCGATGTGCTGTGACCCACGCGTCTTGCACCAATTATCGTCACATTTTCAACTCCGTTACCAAGCAGCGTCCTGCCATGTTCACAACACGCTAGTTTGTAACAGACGGCTCAGTTATGTGTCTACGCCCACGCCATAGGTGGTAACCGCGCGCAACGTCTGGGTGTCGTACACAGTACACCTTAAAATCGGACAACCATTCCTGTGACTTTCGGCCAATCATGTTAGTTTCATAATGAACTGATCTGAAATCAGAACTTTCCCAGACCACAAGGTATATGACCAGCACGGTAGATTCAATGCTGGAATAAGTAGAATAACAACCCGTTTCAACTGAAGGGGTGACACCACTGACCCTGTAAATTTCGCAGACCGTGCCTGTTGGGGCAGGCAGGCATAAGCCGCAATTGTTTGAGGCTTCCATTGTGGGCACGGCACGTCGCAATCCCTGCCTGCATTCAGTCAACTTGCCTCTGTTGGACCCAAAGAGGCGCTTTCCCTGCCCATTATGTGGTCGGAACGTTTTTTTTTCCCCTTTGCTTCCAGCGGAACAAAAGGGCTTAACGTATCACACGCCACGCGTGCTTCTGACGTATCCTGCTGCTCTGCTTTTTATACAGCTGTTTTAAGCTGTGACGCACCTCTCTGTTTTCAGGCCGTGCTGTTTTCAAAAGTAATAGCGTCCTATCATCATCATCGTCATCATCATCATCGTGACACTCAAATAGTTTCAATTGGTGGTGCCTCACTGCCTGCAGATACTAATCGAAAATCATGTTTGGGACGATTGCAAAATGTGACAGCAGGTCAATTACAACTCTAGCAGCTCGTTTTCCACAGTGCAACCAGGTGTCTCCCAGACCCATACACCCAGAAGCAGAGCGGTACTAAATTTGTGACTGGACTGAGGACTTCTTTGCAGGTAGAACTCAAGACTGATAGATGTAAAGCCACTTCATGAATATAAAAAATGGCGCTAAGCTCTATGGGTCTTAACATCTGAGGTCATCAGTCCCCTGGACTTGGAACTACTTAAAATGGCTCTGAGCACTATGGGACTTAACTGCTGTGATCATCAGTCCCCTAGAACTTAGAACTACTTAAACCTAACCAACCTAAGGACATCATGCACATCCATGCCCGAGGCAGGATTCGAACCTGCGACCGCGGCAGCAGCGCGGTTCCAGACTGAAGCGCCTAGAACCACTCGTCCACAGCTGCCGGCTCCAGGAATATCCCAACGTAGTGTTGCAGGCCCCATTTCTGTTTACAGTTTACACTCAGGTGACAAAATCCGTCGGTTTGGGATACCTGCATAAACAGATGGTGGTAGTATCACGTACACAAGGTATACAAGAGCAGTGCATTGGCGGATTTGTCATTTTGCACTCAGGTGTTTCATCTGGAAAGGTTTCCGACGCGATTATGGCCCACGTCGGGAATTAGCAGACTTTGAATGTGGAATGCTAGTTGGAGCTAAACGCATGGGCCATTCCATTTCGGGAATCGTTAGGGAATTCATTATTCCGTGTAACACAGTGTCGAAAGCGTGCCCAGAATACTAAATTTCAGACATTATCTGTCACCAGTGCCAACGCAGTGGCCGACGCCTTCATTTAACGACCGAGAGCAGGAGCGTTTGCATAGGGTTATCAGTGCTAGCAGAAAAGTAGCACTGCTGATATGACCACAGAAATCAAGTGGGACACAGGACGAACTTATCCGTTAGGACAATGGGCTATGGCAGCAGACGACCGATGCGACTGCCTTCGCTAGCAGCCTGCAGCGTCTCTCCTGGACACGTGACCATATCGGTTGCATCCGAAACGACTGGAAAACCGTGGCCTCGTCACACTGGCTCCGATTTCAGGTGGTAAGAATTGATGGTAGGTTTTTAGTGTGGCACAGACCGTGGACCCAAGTTGTCAACAAGGCACCGTGCAAGCTATGGTGGCTCCATAGTGCTGTGGGCTGCGTTTACATGGTCCTTACTTCGGCAACTGAATCGACGATTGACTGGAAATGGTTACGTTCGACTACTTGGGTACCATCTGTAGCTAGTCATGGACTTCATGTCCTCAAACAACGATGAAATTTTTGTGGATGACAATGCATCATGTCACCGAGCCACAATTGATGGTGATTGCATTGAAGAACATTCTGGATCATTCGAGCGAAAGATTTGACCACCCACATCGCCCGACATGAATCCCATCGAGCATTTATGGGACATAGATCTAGAGTTCACTTCGTTCTCAAAATACTGCACCACAACATTTTCGCAATTGCGGGCGGCTACAGAGGCAGTGCGGCTCAATATTTCTGCAGAGGGATTCCAACGACTTGTGACTACACGCCAAATCGAGTTGCTATCGCTGTAGAAAAGGAGGTTTGACACGATATTGGGCGGTATCCCACGATTTTTGACACCTCAATGTTTGTTAATGATGTAGCGGATAACGATGGGGGCTCCGTGAGGCTATTGGCAGACAATCTGTTGTCTATAGGAATGTTGCAGCGCTAGAAAGCAGTAGTAAAATGCAGAAAGACCTGCAGGTGACCGGCGATCGGTGCAGCGAAACTCGGTTGACTCTGAGTGTAAATAACTGTTACGTACTGCGCATAGATAGCCAAAGAGATCCACTACTGTTGCATTACGCAGTGATAAATCAGTGGAAACAGTAAGCGTAGTAAAATAACTTGGAGTAAATATCCGGACCGACCTAAAATGGAATGGCCACGTAATATTAAGTGTAGGAAGAGCGGGTGTTAGGCAGAGATTCATTGCAAGACTCATAAGAAATTATACTCGTGATTCATCAACAAAGGAAGTGGCTTTCAAAACACATGTAATATCGATCTTGGGCTCAGTTCTAGTGTTGGATTCCATCCATCACCTTTCACCACCGACGCCCTGTGTGACGCCATGACTTAACGTCGCGAAAGATGTAAGTGGCGTATTATTAAGCGTTATCTGTTGTCGTCTTAGTAAGTTGTAAAATATGTCGCTATTTCCAGGTAGTTAGGCAGGAACCTAACAAGATAACTTACATTGCTGCGAGCATGACGATTTGTAATAATATTTCTAAACTTAGTTCTCACACGTATTTGGCTGTTTCTTGCCGAACGTGGCACGATTTCCGAGCAGGAGGTAAGGTAGGAACCTAGGAGAACATAAAGCGAAACCAAAAATGTATATCATTGAAGCACTCTATTAACCTACTGCAAAAATGTGAAAAATAACAGACCTTGTAATCGACAACTTGAATTGACGTACATAGGTGAATTCTAATTGTCGAGTCCTCTTTCATTATTATTCATGAATTTTCGTTACGTGTGCAGTACGGTTTCGTTGATTTGATTTTATGCTATTACTGTCGTTTTTGCATTCTGCGTATGTTACAGTTTGCTCTATTTTGCGGTTGTGTTACATTTTGGTTTGTCCCCACCCAAAAATCCACACTTTTCGGCGGTATTCCCGTTACATTCAATATTTATTGTTAATAATTACCCCGTTTCTGTAATGTTACGAGTTTACGATGCGGAGTATTGTAGTGGACGTTAAAGGTTGTCTGTGTTTCTTCTCCTTACTAATGTAAACTATGACAATAATTTTTTAAATTTGTTTATATGTCCGCTTCCTTCTGTCCTTTACTTTGCGGTGTAGTTCATGGCAAAGTAGTTAATCGCGTGAACTACGATTGCAGTTTATGGTATGTACGTGAATTGCCAACTTTTCTGTGCTACATTCGTTTAATTAGGAACAAGCGTCGTTGTTTTCAAATATTGCCTCTGTCTAGCATATTTGAGTTACCTATGGCGTCAGTGGTCAAAGGTGACGTGCGGAATCTTATGTTAGAATTTACCTGTGCTGCTCATCCGTCTGGGATACTTACCACGTTGGATTAATAGAATAGATAGAGAAGATTCAATTAAGAACGGCGGAAGGATGGCGTTCTGCGTTACGGAGAGGTTTAGAGTTGAAATTACAAGGCAACCCCCCCCCCCCCCCCCCCCCCCCCCCACTGCCGCCACCACCACCCACATACGTCAAGCGAAATGACCACGACAAGAAAATCAGAATTATATTAACCAATAAACTTTTTAAAAACTTGAAAGTAAAAAGTTGTACAATCATATACTAAGGAGCGCTGAGAAGTTATGACGCCGATTTTTTTATGTGAAAACTCTTAATGCTTTTTTAAAAATAAAACACACTTTATTAACATTCTACGTCTTTACTCTTGATTTCTACATATTTATATCTTAACACACACAGCCTGGCGACGTACACATGTCTCCCAAAGGAAGACCAGTCTTTTGATACCGTCACTGTACAATATAAGACATTTTTGACGAAACCACAACCTCATCTCTGCTGGCACCGCTCCATCACTACGAAAGTGACGTTCCTCGAAGGTGCTCTTTAAGTTTGGGAAACAGATGAAAATCGGGTGGGGCCAAGTCGGGATTGTAGGGGTGATGATCAATGACACCCTGAAGCCATTGCGTCGGCTTGACGCAAATGATGCGTGGTCTGGCATTACCATGCTGAAAAAGATGATGCTCCAAGTTTTCTACGGTTAGGAACTCGATTGCAGCACCCGTTTCTCACACATGACGTATACCGACAGAAAAAAAAATCACAACATTGAAAAAGTAAATGCAGAGTAATTCAATTTCGGAAATAAATTTTTGTTTAGGTAACACTTATAAGTGATTAACATTGCAAGACCACAGGTTAATGTAAGCGCGAAATAAGCTGTTGCAAATGTGAAATGCATTTACATTAACAACCGTGTATCCGCCAGATTGTTGACTGTAAGCTTGCTTTGTATAGGTGCCGGATGTCAGTTTGTGGAATGGAGTTATATGACTGTTGCACTTGGTAGGTCAGTACAGGGACAGTTAATGCTGGTCGTGGATGACGCTCTCCCATATGTGCTCGATTGGAGACAGACCTGGTGATCGCGCAGGCCTAGCCGACATGTCGACACTCTGTACAGTGTACAGCATGTTGGTTTACAACAGCGCTATGTGGGCGAGCGTTATTCTGCTGCAAATTCCGTTCATGAATGGCGGCACAAAAGGTCGAATCACCAGACTGACATACAAATTTGCAGTCAGGCTGCATGGGATAAACTACGAGAGTGCTGGTGCTGTCATATGAAGTCGCACGCCGGATCAAAACTCCAGGTGTAGGTCCTGTGTGTCTAGCATGCAGACGGTTTGGTTACAGGCTGTCAACTGGTCACCTTGTAAGCAACGCACACCCATCACTGGCACAGAGGCAGAACCAGGTTTCATCAAGAAACACAACACACCTCCATCCTGACCTCCAATGAGTTACCGGTTGACGACACTTAAGTCGCAAATGACGGTGGTTTGGGGTCGGTGGAATGCATGCTAGAGGGAGCTGTTCTTGAAATAACCAATTTGCAAGAGTTTGTTGCGTCACTGCGTTGCTAGCTGCTGCTCAAATTCTGCAGATGCAACACGATGCACCAGAGCCATACGCCGAACACAATGGTCTTCCCCCTCGTTAGTGCTATGAGGCCGTCAGTAGCCGGTCTTTTTTCAACCATACATTCTCGTGCTACCGCTGCCAGCAGTCATGTACAGTAATAACATTCCTGCCAAGTCTTTCTGAAATAGCCTAGCAGGAACATGTAGCCCTATTACACGACCTAGTTCAAACTCAGTGACATGTTGATTCAAATGGTTCAAATGGCTCTGAGCACTATGGGGCTTAACATCTGTGGTCATCAGTCCCCTAGAACTTAGAACTACTTAAACCTAACTAACCTAAGGACATCACACACATCCATGCCCGAGGCAGGATTCGAACCTGCGACCGTAGCAGTCGCGCGGTTCCGGACTGCGCGCCTAGAACCGCTAGACCACCGCGGCCGGCTGACATGTTGAGAATGGCGTCTTTGTCACCTTAAAGACAGTCTTGACAAACATCAACTCGTAACGCTAACGACCGTTACAATGTGTATTTAAAGCAAATCTGATTGCGTCCTCATAGTGGCACTACTGGCTCCACTCGTAAGCGGATGGGTTTAAATTTGGATAGGCATCATCTTTCAGATACAGAAACACCCCTACCAACTTTTGTTTATGTTGCACAATTCCTTCTTGATGATAACAATTTGTCCATTTTATTTGGACTGTTGAGCTCCGTGGCCGTGGGTAATGATATTTTGCTATAAAAATACAGCGACCAGCCACTTCTTTTTAATTGCGTTTTATTTATGCCAATATGCATTTCGGATCAAAGCGGCCGGCCCTTTGCTTATAGAGGACTCCGAATTGTAGCGTGTAACGTGGGAGTGTGGAAAGTAACTATAGCGACGGAAAAGAAATCGAGCACCAAGAAGGATATTTTACTATAAAAATACAGCGAACAGCCACTTTTTTTTTTTATTGCGTTTTATTTATGCCAATATTCATTTCGGGTTTGCACCCATCTTTAGCTGGCAAATTGCTTGTATCTTCAGTTTCTACAGTGGTAAAATATCGACAGCAGTTTGGATGCTGCAGCTGGCCTGTGCAAAAGCAACGATTCTAATCATTTTCTTCAATTTCGCGAGTTTAAAGTTACGCACTATCAGATGTTCAGTTTACTTACATTCTCCTCTCCTTGTTTTTTCTTGGCTTTTCGTCTTTTTTGTAACAGCAGCCGGCCGAAGTGGCCGTGCGGTTAAAGGCGCTGCAGTCTGGAACCGCAAGACCGCTACGGTCGCAGGTTCGAATCCTGCCTCGGGCATGGATGTTTGTGATGTCCTTAGGTTAGTTAGGTTTAACTAGTTCTAAGTTCTAGGGGACTAATGACCTCAGCAGTTGAGTCCCATAGTGCTCAGAGCCATTTGAACCATTTTTTTTTGTAACAGCACAAACACTTTTTGTCACGTATTTTACACAGGCGCACTGCGTTACCCGCCACGTTGTCGACTCGCAGTTTTGTTTACATACTAGCAGTTTATCTCTGGACAGAGTTATATTTTACGAAAGTTTTGAGGTTCTAGTTAAGCTACTGTTTACTAAACATCTGACAGTGCGTAACTTTAAACTCGCGAAATTGAAGTAAATGATTGGAATCGTTGCTTTTGCACAGGCCAGGTGCAGCATCCAAACTGCTGTCGATGTTTTACCACTGTAGAAACTGAAGATACAAGTAATTTGCCAGCTGAAGATGGGTGCAAACCCGAAATGCATATTGGCATAAATAAAACGCAATGAAAAAAGTGGCTGGTCGCTGTATTTTTATAGTAAAATATCCTTCTTGGTGCTCGATTTCTTTTCCGTCGCTGTAGTTACTTTCCACACTGCCACGTTACACGCTACAATTCGGAGTCCTCTATAAGCAAAGAGCCGGCCATTGTGGCCGAGCAGTTCTAGGCACTTCAGTCTGGAACTGCGCTGCTGCTACGGTCGCAGGTTCGAATCCTGCCTCGGGCATGGATGTGTGTGATATCCTTAGGTTAGTCTAGGCTCTAGGGGACTGGTGACCTCAGGTGTTAAGTCCCATAGTGCTTAGAGCCATTTGAACCATTTTTTATAAGCAAAGGGCTGCAACTTTGCATCAGCGAAGCGGTAAAGTCGACCGAGTACTGTACATGACATAAAATCGCAGCCGATGTTGAGAACAGTATAAACCATTCGGAGACATTACTTTTCAGCATGCCCTCGTAGTTACACAACTGAACCTTGTCGGTCTCCGTGATTCCTGCCCAGTCATTAAAATCACCTGTCCTTCCCGTATTGCCTGAATTACACGCCAGAACGTGGGCTACAGCAATCTTCGGTGGGAAGGAGAAGCATTTGCCTTTCGGGTTGGCCGACTCTGAGCTGGAAGCCAGTAGCAGCAGCGGCGGGGCTGTTGCTTTATCGCGGACCTGCGACCCAGGCAGCCAGCAGCAGCCGCTATCGCGCACACCTGTTGGCGTGACGTACGCGTGACGTCACCAGAGCAGTCGATACCTGGCGCGCCGCCAGCTCAGCGCCCGCCTAAACACAGCCGCAGCCACGACGCGGTACAGTTCGCCGCACCCACTGCCACACACCGCCAACTCCCTCTGCACCTGTAGGCTGTTTCCTAACGGTACTGTCTATTTCCCCTGTGAAGATGTCATTACTAACGAGAATATCAGGTGTAGTCGTATGAAACTGGAATTTGGTGGGAATAATTACTCGTTTGTTGTTTGAAACTGGTAAACAATACTTGAATAACCTTCATTGCTAATTATACATTTCTTCCAGCTCTCCGTCAGGCTATGAATGCCACGCCGAAAAACTGTTCTTCTTTTGAAGCGAACCAGTCAGCGGGCCACTTTCGTACATTTTCATACGAATTGAAGCATTGTTTTGCGAGAGCGCGAGTCAGTGATGCAAACAGATGATAATCGGACGGAGCCAAGTCTGGAGATAAACTTCATGCCCTAGAATTTCCCGACTGAACGCCTCGATCGTTTCCCTGGTCCGTTTTGCTGTGTGTGATGGCGCGTTCTCACGGAGCAATATGACTTTGTGTTGCCTATTTCCACAGCCGGCTGGAGTGGCCGTGCGGTTCTAGACGATACGGTCTGGAGCCGAGCGACCGCTACGGTCGCAGGTTCGAATCCTGCCTCGGGAATGGATGTGTGTAATGTCCTTAGGTTAGTTAGGTTTAATTAGTTCTAAGTTCTAGGCGACTGATGACCTCAGAAGTTAAGTTGCATAGTGCTCAGAGCCATTTGAACCATTTTTGAACCTATTTCCATATTCCGATCATTTTTCACGTAATGCTCGATTCTGATCGATCATTTGCTGTTAGTAGCGATCAGCGTTAGCGGTTTCACCAGCTCATAGTAGATGACACCCTCCTGATCCCACCAAAGACAGAGCATTGTCTTCTTTCCAAAGCGATTTGGTTTTGTAGTGGATATCGATGGTTTGTCTGGATTCGCCCATGATTTAAGACGCTTAGGATTATCCAAATGTATCCATTTTTCATCACCTATCACTATTCGATGGAGAAACGACATTCTTTGTATATGGCGAGCAGCATTTCACAAGTTGTCTTTCGATTTGCTTGCTGTCTTTCATTCAGTTCATGCGAAACCCATTTTCCCACTATCTGCACCTTTCCCATAGCTTTCGACTGAAGAGAAACGGCTTTCTGCGTCACATTCAATTGTTCCGCGAGTTCCTGTTGAATTAGATTATCATCTTCGTCCTATAAGGCCTGCAATTCGTTATCTTAGAAAATTTTTCAGTGGTTTCCCTCGTTCGTCGTTTCTCATGTCAGAATCGCCACTTTTGAATTTTTGAACCACTCGAAACACTGTTTTCGCAAGAGCATGTCCGCCCAAAGCTTCGACAAGCATTCGACGCGATTTTGCAGTAGTTGTCTTCAAATGATGACAGAAAGAGAATGGTGTCAGCAAATCTTAGTTCGAAGGCACAAGACTCGATATGTTTACTTGTTTGAAACAGGTGCCGATGTATGGAACTTGGATTACTGTGTGTTGACATTCGTTGTCAGCCGTTACAGGAAGCAGATAGCGCTGCAGACGGGGTCTCGCGGGTCCTGCGCTAGCGGGTAGCACCATCTGTAGGAAAAGTCCGGTTTCATATTTCTACACCTGGTACGTGCCCCACCGGGACTCGAATTCGGATCTCCTGCTTTTCGCGAAAAACGGCTTTAACGACTGGGCTGGCTGAGCACGTTTGCAGGTCTGCCTCAAACTTTCATTATCTCTGGTGCTTCGTGCTATTTCCAAACACTGCAGCCAGAACTCGTTGGATGGGTTAGGAGGTAATAATACCACTGGGGTCACGGGGACGGTGGGGGACCGTGGCTTATCACTCCGTCTGGATCCAAACCAGTTGAATTAGACTGAATTGAAATGAATGGAGTCAATTGGAACCTAACAAGAGGAAACATAAATGACAATGTAAATTAGCGTACCGTCTGGAGATCAGTATTACCGTAAATCTACTGATCTTATGACTCATTTCTGTACCTTTAGAGGAGAGGAGTTTGTTTACTTGTTTACATCTGACTCGATTCTATGCGTCAACTCATCAGAACAATGTTGCCCATTCCATTACGTACGCAATGTGTCCTCCGCTATATGCCGCGGAATGGACTGCGGACAACGAGGGGAAAAAAATGAAAGGCGGAAAATAAGTAACTCCCTTGGTGAATGCTTAGTGGAAGTCGTACGGCATGTTTGGCTGGGAGACTTCGAGGGGTAGTGGTAGGTGATTCACGTCGATAATGAATTAGAATGGACCCAAAATTGAACCCTGCGGCAGTGAAACTCTACAACGGAAGCAGTAGGTCACTAAAGAGGGCTATAAAGTGATAAAGAGTGCACCAGAGATAGAGAGAGAGAGAGAGAGAGAGAGAGCATCATACACCACTGCACATGTGTCCGCAATCTGATATCGTCACAAAAAGAATACCCTCTGTCGTAAGACGCACGACTGCCACCACTGCTCGCTCAGCAAGTAATCGATGTTCTCGTTTTCTCCATTGTCTGGAGTGCAACGCCGAAAAGCCCTGTTCTAGTGACCTTAATTGAAGTTTCCACGCTGCTTTCGACACGCACAAAGGCACCAACGAGTCGTTTTGCGAACGCTGTTTAATGCAGTACGGGAGGAACGGGAGACCAAAACATTTGCCTCTGGCACACAAATGCGTCCCCAGGTCATTGCCTTTGTTTACATGTAAACAAATCCTTCACGATCCTAGCGCGCCAACCGGAAACAGGAAAACTACCACCTCCACCGTAACACATGTTACGTAAATTACTTCAGGACAATAAGCGGCATTGCTCTTGCCCGTACTCTCAAGGAGACGTTACATTTTTAATCAGTTTCCTTCTTTTATTTTCATATCGTTACTCTATACTTTAGTGTCCACTACATTATGACTATTCTTATTTCGCATCAAAAAAATGGTTCAAATGGTTCTGAGCGCTATGGGACTTAACTGCTGTGGTCATCAGTCCCCTAGAACTTAGAACTAATTAAACCTAACTAACCTAAGGACACCACACACATCCATGCCCGAGGCAGAATTCGAACCTGCGACCGTAGCAGTCGCTCGGTTCCAGACTGTAGCGCTTAGAACCGCTCGGCCACTTCGGCCGGCTATTTCGCATCCGTTTTTGCCATTTCCGAACGAAAGTAAAAAATGCAACAACCAAGGAGGATACGTAGCGGTTGGTGATCAACTGCAGTGTGTGATAGTCATTTATTTTCGCGTATTTACGAGGAGAAGTCGGAAAGTTTTATCATCTCGAAAAAGTCAAGCTGTGACGGTGAAATTTGTACATGGCGTTGGCTCTTCTCTGCGTATCTTCTTCTTTGCTTCATGTATTAAGCAAATTGCCTATTACGCTATCCGTCTCTTGCAGAGTCTTCCCCACATTTGCCGTGCATTTATAATTTGTAGCGTTTACCGGAAATATTTCATCATTCATACGGTCTTCATGTTCTTTCCATTTTCTCCTATTTTACGTTATTTTTTCGTTTAGGTTACGTATTCTTAAATCTTTCCGTATATCTTCATTTGTTTGTCGATCCTCCCTTGTACATCCTTACACTCTTCTTATAAATCTCATTTATTGATCCCGTATTCTACTTTCTTGCCGCCTTGTTGTTGCCCATGTTTCACATACATAAGTAAGGGTTGGTACTGCTATTGTTTCATAAAACTTCAGGTGGGTTTCTTTCCTGAGTTTATTCTGCAAACTTTTTTACGGTGGTTCCACATAAGCAAGTACATTTATTTAATTTTTTTGTCCATGTCACGGGTTTATTCGTAACTGATGTCGTACCCTAAATATTTAAAATGTTTTACTTACTCCAAGATATTATTTTTCAATACTGTTTTAGATCTTACTGGTTGTCTGCCCTGAAATTCCATCACTTTCATTTTATCTGCCGACAGTGCAGTGTTAGGTTGTAATTTTAGGCTGTTTTCTGCAACTTATAGACCTGAACCATCTTCATTCTCTGTAATCAATGTCATGATCTAAAAGAACTCTATTTATGTTCAACATTTTTCATTTGCTGATAACTTCATATATATAATGAACGTTGTTGTTGTTGTTGTTGTATTTCTGATATCTATAACAATTTCGGTGTTTGTTTATTGACTCCTAATAGAATTTAAAAAGTGAGATGGATAAGCTCGTTCAGCTATGATATTCCATATCATTTCTCTATTCACATTATCGAATGCTTTCTCAAAATTCACAAAAGCAAGATGGGTTTCCCTACTGCACTCTGTTCTATAACTTACTGCTGTGCAAAAACATTGGCAATATTTGATCGTTTTCTAATACCTGATTGTTCTTCAGATATTAGCTTTTTCATGATATTTTTAAGTTTTGCATTCAGGATATTGGCTGAATCCAGGAGGCTTATGCCGGCCGGAGTGGCCGTGCGGTTCTAGGCGCTACAGTCTGGAACTGCGAGACCGCTACGGTCGCAGGTTCGAATCCTGCCTCGGGCATGGATGTGTGTGTTGTCCTTACGTTAGTTAGGTTTAATTAGTTCTAAGTCTAGGGGACTGATGACCTCAGATGTTAAGTCCCATAGTGCTCAGAGCCATTTGAACCAGGAGGCTTATACCTCTACATTTACACCATACAGTTCTATAGTAACACCATGTAAACTATTTCCCATTTTTTGTAGCTTTTACAGCTTCGGTCAGTTCTGTCATGTCAGTATCAACCAGGCATTTTGTGTCATTTAATTCAGGTAACGTCTGAATTAAAGCATTATCATACCATAATTTATTGCCGACCGGAGTGGTCGCGCGGTTAAAGGCGCTTCAGTCTGGAACCGCACGACCGCTACGGTCGCAGGTTCGAATCCTACCTCGGGCATGGATGTGTGTGATGTCCTTAGGTTAGTTAGGCTTAATTAGTTCTAAGTTCTAGGGGACTGATGACCTCAAAAGTTGAGTCCCATGGTGCTCAGAGTCATTTGAACCATAATTTATTATAATGGCCTATCCATTTGCTGTCCTATATTATTAACAAGTATACTATCATTTTGTTGTCTGTTGAGTGATTTCATCACTTTATAAGCGATAATTTGTCTGCCATGTAAACCTTGTTCTATTTTGCTAATAAAGCGTTCCCGTGATTCTGCGTGCGCTTTCTGAGTTAATTCTCTTCTCTTTATATTTATTATACCTTTCATTAGTTGGATTATTCATGTAGGGCGTGAAAGTTTCTTGTTTTTCTTTAATTGCTATTTCCATTTCTAGTGTCTAAATCCTTACTCCTCTACGTTTCCTGTATTTCCTTTCCTTCTCCATAACCTCATTAGCTATGTTCGATTTGGCTGTTTATAAGTTTTTTTCCTTTCTTCTTCCAAGTCTTCTACCGTTTCTAAATTTGCTAATGTGTGTGTGTGTGTGTGTGTGTGTGTGTGTGTGAATCGCTTCCGGCAGAGATCTCTTATGCTGCCATCTTCTAAAAGATAAACTTTAAGAAAGTTTTCTTGCTTTTGATCCTTAATTGATCTCTTCGGTTTTCTCTATTTTGCATAGCTGTCAACCATTGAGTCCAATATGAAGTGATCTGATTCGATATCCACTCCTCGATAACTCTGATATCTCTAACCTGGCCAGTTCGTATTCTGGATGTGCTTGGCAGTGATTTCTTCTCGATCCGAGGAAAGAAGAAGTCGGTGCCAAGTCAGGAGAATACTGCGAAGGGGATGGCGGGGAGGAGGGGGGGGGGATTTGATAGTTCAAGAAAGTGCGTGTGTGAACCTGTTCTTCGCAGAATGGCTGGGACGTCGCCGTGGAGCAAATACACCGCGTAGGACAGTCCATGATCTCATCAGGTGACTTCAGTAGTATGTTTCTATGGCGGTTTCATCTTACGAACATATTCCGTTAGCTCCACAGCATGGGACTTCCAAAGCGGTGATGACTCCACATGGCTGCTTTGTTCGCTTTGCTCCATCGTCTCAGGGTCGTAGTGATACAGCCAGCACTCGTCCGTGACTTTCATCTGGACCGGCCTGACACAGCTGCAATATATTCGCTGCTGCCTCGGTTTCGGCGGACTTATTGAGTAGGTGACTGGTTACCAACATTGTGGCTAATCACCTCTTGAGCAGTAAAATGTACGAGGCTTGCCCGGAAAGTAATGCACCGCATTTTTTTTCCTAGCCGAAAACGATGCTACGAATGCGAAACGTCACGTATGTATTATCTGAAGTGTCCTGATTGAGCGCGCCAGTTTCCGTCACTTCCGACAAATAGCTTAGCAGCAGGACAGTTTCAAAATGATATCTGTAGGTGATGTACGTTAAAAGGAACGTGGCGTCATTGATTTTATCACTGCAGAGAAAGAAACTGTGGGGAATATTCACAAACGGTTGTACAAAATCTGTGGAGCATCTGCTGTCGACAGAAGTCCAATTAGCAACTGGACACGGAGGGTGAGGTCATTAGAAGGCGTTTCGGCGGAGCCCCACGATTTGCAGCGGTCGGGGAGACAATCCCATCCACTGCTATCACACCTCACTCACCTGATTCAGCCCCCTTGCACTTCCATTTGTTTGTGCCATTAAAGGATGCCATTCATGGAAGATATTGTGAGGACGATGAGGAGGTGATTCATACAGTGAAGCACCAGCTCCGCCACCAGGACAGGGATTGGTACCGACAGGGCATACACGCCCTTGTTTCGCGCTGGAGGAAGGCCAAAGAACGGGGTGGAAAAGTAGGGTGTGCAGATAAAACACCATTCTTTCGTATGTGTAATTCACATTATGTTCAATAAGGAACTGCTGAAGGAAAAAAACTGCGGTACATTACTTTCTGGGCAACCCTCGTAATTCTTTGAGTGTGAAAAAGTTCAACTGTGTTTCGATCACGAGAATAATTATTTTTAAAGGCTCATTACTATTATCACTATTTTATTTGATCTTAAACTGATTACACAAATTGTCGATAGCATTTTTTTAAAATCCTAGAGTTAACGCATGACACAATGTATTGGTTACAGCTTATGAAATGAATGTACGATCATCTTCATCCTTACACGGACCACTCACTGTACACGTACTTTGTACTTTGCACCATGCATCTCTGACAGTAAAACTATGTCATATACATCTCTCTGAATTGCTGGATTGCTGGCAGTTCACACAATATGTAAGAAATAGGTGCTTTATTCACTTTGCAACAGTAAACGAACTAATTGGTAGCACAGCGGTTACAGTGTGAAACCTATTACATTGCTACAAGGCCTACACATTATTATTATTATTATTATTATTATTATTGTTATTATTATTTTAATGATAATAATATTAGTGACAGTGAGTGACAGTGATCAGACACAAAAGCACTGGCAGCCTGAAGTCCCCTAATTTCTGCCACTTCACAGGTAAAGAGTCGAGCAAGCAAGTGATTTACAAACAGTAGGCCTATGTATAGAGCATACACTTTAATTTGCTTGTTTTTAAATGGCGATAAATAACATTAATTTTACTTTTAAAAATAAAGTTCAAAGAAAATTATTTTTCATTCTAAAAGTTTGTTAATCGCTATTGTTTATGTTGGAGGTGGGGTGGGGGAGAGGAGGGGGTTCTAGCTAATATCTGATTGTACTGAGGGGTAATAGTCTCAGAAACATTGGGAACCGCTGGAGTACGTGAGAGCAGACGCGAAACCCTGTGACTGATGACCTTTCTGTCGTGTCCAAAAGGTCGTGCAAGATATTTAAAACAGATCCATGATTGATTTTCATTTCCCCTCTATGAGCTCGACAGTAATACTCCAGCCTTCAAGCACCTTAGCTTCCGCTTCCTTTGTGATTCTCTGTTGATCACAGACAGATGGCCTACCACTTCGCCATTCGGACTTGCTTGACTATTCTGGCGCCGCGTGACCATAGTGTCATAGAAATTAAAATTTTAATTCTTACTAATCAAAGTAGTTCGAGAAATTTATTTGCCTACCTTTTTATCATTCTGTATTGATTTACTTGCCTTACAATCCTCCTGTTGTTGTTGTTGTGGTCTTCAGTCCTGAGACTGGTTTGATGCAGCTCTCCATGTTACTCTATCATGTGCAAGCTTCTCCATCTCCCAGTACCTACTGCAACCTACATCCTTCTGAATCTGCTTAGTGTATTCATCTCTTGGTCTCCCTCTACGATTTTTACCCTCCACGCTGCCCTCCAATACTGAATTGGTGATCCCTTGATGCCTCAGAACATGTCCTACCAACCGAACCCTTCTTCTGGTCAAGCTGTGCCACAAACTTCTCTTCTCCCCAATCCTATTCAATACTTCCTCATTAGTTATGTGATCTCTACCCATCTAATCTTCAGCATTCTTCTGTAGCACCACATTTCGAAAGCTTCTATTCCCTTCTTGTCCAAACTATTTATCGTCCATGTTTCACTTCCATACATGGCTACACTCCATACAAATACTTTCAGAAATGACTTCCTGATACATAAATCTATACCCTTCAGAAACGCTTTCCTTGCCATTGCCAGTCTACATTTTATATCCTCTCTACTTCGACCATCGTCAGTTATTTTGCTCCCCAAATAGCAAAACTCCTTTACTACTTTAAGTGTTTCATTTCCTAATCTAATTCCCTCAGCGTCACCCGACTTAATTCGACTACATTCCATTATCCTCCTGTTCATAACAATTGTGATATACAATAAATAAATGTAAATGAAAAAATAAAGAATTCATTTGGGGGTCGAGGAGAGGCTTTTCGCTCCCCGACCAAATGCCATGGTTGCTACACCAACGGCACTTTCGTTCACCATCGTGTAGCTTATGGATGCGTAAGGGGTAGCCGTAACAGTTTCTTTCCTCAATTTCTACAGAAATAGGCGTTTGTGGACCCATATACGACGATGAAAAATGCTCAATTTTCAATCTATACCGTCAAGTTTGAGTCGATTGCCCGTGGTGAAATTTAGGGTGATTTTGCTCAAAAACGGAGGGATGTAGAGCCAAAATACCTGAGAGCTTTTCGTTAAGGTTGCACATAAGCGACCTGCCAAACACGAGCCGAATCGGTTGTCCGTGTCTGAGACATTTGCTTTGTCTGCGATGATTGTTGCAGCGTTGTTCCGCCTCAAATTCAGAAAACGATTCACCTCACAATACTTCACGTCATCAGTGTGCTGCGCTTGTTTCTACATCTACATCTCGCGAGCCATACTGTGTATGGCGGAGGGTACTTTGTGTATCAGTGTCACTTCGCTCTTTTCCTGTTCCAGTCACGTACGGCCACCAGGAAGAACGATTGCTTGGTAAGCCTCCGTGTGAGCTCGAATCACTTTGACTTTGTCTTGATGATCTCTTCGAGAGATAAACGTAGGAGGAAGCAATATATTCGTTGACTCTTCTAGGAACGTATGCTCTCGCAACTGTAACAGTACCGTGATCCACAACGCCTCTCTTGCTGCGTCTGCCATTGGAGATGGCCGAGCATCTCCTTGACGCTTTCGCGCTTGTTAAATGAACCTGTAACGAAACGTGCTGCACTTCTTTGTACCTTCCCTACTTCCTGTACTGTTCCTATTCGGTACATATCCCACACTGACGAGGAGTATTGAGGTATCTGTCGAATGGGTGTTTTGCTAGCTACTTCCTTTGTTGGTGAACTACTTTTCCTGAGGATTCTTTCAATGAATCTCAGTCTCGCATCTGCCTTGGTTTACGATTAATTGTATGTGGTCGTTACATTTCAAATCGTTTCGTACGCATAATCATAGATACTTTATGGAAATAACTGCTTCCCATGATTATTCTGTAATTGTGTAATCATACGATAAAAAGTCTTTCTGTCTATGTATTCTCAATATGTTACATTTGTTTGTAAAGAGGGTCAATTGCCATTCCCTGGACCGAGCGGCGATCCTCTGCAGGTCTTCTTGCATTTCGCTATAATTTTCCAGCGGCGCTGCTTCTCTGTATACCACAGCACCCGCTGTGAAAAACCTCATGGAACTTCCGACGTTATCTACTAGGTCATTTATACAGAGTGTAAAGCGTATAACTACAAATATTTTTTATGGTGGCTGAGGAAGGAGTAATGAACAACATTACATCAGTATTTACGTCATTTGCAGACTAATAATTATAGCTATTACGAGTAGTGTTTTTTAGGTTGGTTAGTACCTCCAAGAACATGTGGCAAGCACAGGCCAGTAATGCTTAATTTCCCCTGGGGAGCAGGTCAGGTGTTGACGTGTAGGCGTAGTCCACTTAGTGGCGCAGTTAAGACCTTGCAGAGATTATCAGGTAGTAAATTATGTTACGTGTTTGTTGGAAGACAATTCGACACAGAGAAAAAACCACCTACAGACTGTACGGTATATTAACGTGCCACATATAACAATATCTGCACTTATGCCCGTTACAGCTGCATATATTCTGGGAAGTAATGGTTCTATAGGACTATCCTGCGGCACACCTGCGGTGACTTTTATGTCTGAAGACTTATCTCCGTTGAGAATTAAACGCTGTGTTCTCATGCGCTAGAAACTCTTCGATCCAGTCACACAGCTGGTCTGATATTTCTTACGCACGTACATTGTTCAGTAGGCGGCAGTGTGGAACTACAAGGTGGTCCATTGATCGTGACCGGGCCAAATATCTCACGAAATAAGCGTCAAACAAAAAAAAAAAAAAAAAAAAAAAAAAAAAAAAAAAAAAAAAAAAAAAAACTACAAAGAACGAAACGTGTCTAATTGAAGGGAGAAACCAGATGGCGCTATGGTTGGTCCGCTAGATGGCGCTTCCATAGGTCAAACGGATATCAACTACGTTTTTTTTAAACAGGAACCCCCATTTTATTACATACTCGTGTAGTACGTAAAGAAATATGAATCTTTTAGTTGGACCACTTTTTTAGCTTTGTGATAGATGGCGCTGTAATAGTCACAAACGTGTAAGTACGTGGTATCACGTAACATTCCGTCAGTGCCGACGGTATTTGCTTCGTGATACATTACCCGTGTTAAAATGGACCCTATAACAATTGCGGAAAAGGTCGATATAGTGTTGATGTATGGCTATTGTGATCAAATTGCCCAACGGGCGTGTGCTATGTATGCTGCTCAGTATCCTGTACGACTTC
Source organism: Schistocerca americana (assembly GCF_021461395.2). NCBI lineage: Eukaryota > Metazoa > Arthropoda > Insecta > Orthoptera > Acrididae > Schistocerca > Schistocerca americana. The sequence goes on from NC_060122.1 coordinate 614,504,817, forward strand.
ATCCAAGTGTCCGGACCGTTCGCCGGATAATTACGTTATTTAAGGAAACAGGAAGTATTCAGCCACATGTGAAACGTCAACCACGAACTGCAACAAATGATGATGACCAAGTAGGTGTTTTAGCTGCTGTTGCGGCTAAACAGCACATTAGTAGCAGATAAATTGCGTTAGAATCGGGAATCTCAAAAATGTCGGTGTTGAGAATGCTACATCAACATCGATTGCACCCGTACCATATTTCTATGCACCAGGAATTGCATGGCGACGACTTTGAACGTCGTGTACAGTTCTGTCACTGGGCACAAGAGAAATTACGGGACGATGGCAGATGTTTTGCACTTGTTCTATTTAGCGACGAAGCGTCTTTCGCCAACAGCTGTAACGTAAACCGGCATAATATGCACTATTGGGCAACGGAAAATCCACGATGGCTGCGACAAGTGGAACATCAGCGACCTTGGCGGGTTAATGCATGGTGCGGCATTATGGGAGGAAGGATAGTTGGCCCCATTTTAGCGATGACAATCTAAATGGTGCAATGTATGCTGATTTCCTACGTAATGTTCTACCGATGTTACTACAAGATGTTTCACTGCATGACAGAATGGCGATGTACTTCCAACATGATGGATGTCCGGCACATAGCTCGCGTGTTGTTGAAGCGTTATTGAATAGCATATTTCACGACACGTTCACCGGATCTGATGTCCCCGGATTTCTTTCTGTGGGGAAAGTTGAAGGATATTTGCTATCGTGATCCACCGACAACGCCTGACAACATGCGTCAGCGCATTGCCAATGCATGTGCGAACATTACGGATGGCGAACTACTCGCTGTTGAGAGGATTGTCGGTACACGTATTACCAAATGCATTGAGGTTGACGGACATCATTTTGAGCATTTATTGCATTAATGTGGTATTTACAGGCAATCACGCTGTAACAGCATGCGTTCTCAGAAATGATAAGTTCACAAAGGTACATGTATCACATTGGAACAACCGAAATAAAATGTTCAAACGTACCTACGTTCTGTATTTTAGTTTATAAAACCTACCTGTTACCAACTGTTGGTCTAAAATTGTGAGCCATATGTTTGTGACTATTACAGCGCTATCTATCACAAAGCGAAAAATGTGGTCCAACTAAAACATTCGTATTTCTTTACGTACTACACGAGTATGTAATAAAAAATGGGGGTTCCTATTAAAAAAAAAAAAAAAAACAGTTGATAACCGTTTGGCCTATGGCAGCGGCATCTAGCGGGCCAACCATAGCGCCATTTGGTTTTCCCCTTCAAGCTAGACTAGTTTCGATCTTTGTACTTTTTTCGTTTGACGCTTATTTCGTGAGATATTTGGCCCGGTCACGATCAATGGACCACCCTACATATCGAACATCTTTCAGAAGACAAGGAACAGGGCATTTACCTGGTTACTCTGCCGGACTGCTGTGGTAGTGGAGGACTGTAGACATATATCTGCAAACAAACAAAAAAGTAATTACATAACTCAAACTTTACTGTTTTCCAAGTTGATTAATTAAAATTTTATGACAGTCCTTCGCAGGCAGGTGAAAAATCGGTTGTAATATTCACAATGCAACAAACATGTACTACAGTTGCAACTATACTTTGCGAGGCACCTGGCAATGTGTAGCGGAGAGTACTTTTGTATAGAAATACATACACTGTAAAGATTGTCCACTAGCGAAACGCAGTTTCTTTCTATTTGATCCATAAATGTTTCAGTTTTGTGTCACCATCACCAGTGAGTTCCACAGACCTGGACTCATTAAAACAAGATGATGGTACAGTTATGTGTTTTGTAAACAGTAATGCAGTGCGTGTTTTGCAGTATACGAGGACGTGCTAAAACGTAACGCCTCCGAATATTTTATGTGAAAACTCTTAAAGTTTTTGACATAAAACAAACGTTATTGACATTCCACATCTATATTCTTCGTCTCTACAAATATTATTTCTTAATATATTCGTCCTAAAGACGCGCACATTTCTCTCAAGAGAGACCAGTTTGTTGATACCGTCATTGTAGAATGTTTGACTTTGTTGGCAGAGGTGCAACCTCACCTCTGCTTGTATTTTCATTGCTATCAAAGTGAAGTCCAATAATGTGTTCTTTCGTGCATGGTCTGGTATTGTCAGGCTGAAGGAGAGCATGCTCCATACGTGGACGAACCCATCGAATTCGAAACACGATTGCAGCACGTTCTTCCCCACGCGCCGCCATAGTTCCGTTACACACTGCCATGTTACGCGCTACATTTCGGAGCCCTCTAGCGACAGAAGGCTGCAAATATCTAGAATTGTAGACTGAAGATGCAGGTTGTTAATAACGTTTGTTTTATATGAAAAGCATTAAGAGTTTTCACATTAAAAATTCAGAGGCACTACTTCTTATCCCGTCCTCGTAGTTCAAAGGTTCTTGACAGGATGGAAACGACGATAAATGTGATTCATGCAGCAGTGTTCAAAGAACAATTAACAAATAAATAGCAGCAGTAAATAAAACTAGCATTAACTCATACACCAGAACTTTCATTTCAAGCTAACTTTCTTTCGTAACATTTAGAGTACAGTAGCGGCGACAAATTGTTTTCACTTGAAGATGACAAACTGTACTGAAATGTCAGCTAAACTACAAATGATCGTGGTGTCAACAACAGTATGTGCTATCAAGGTATTGTGGTGTTTTTTTCTTTTAAAAAATGTATATTTTGATCAAATTATTATTCTCTTGTGAAGATTCGGAAATATGGTGTGAGTTTTGCACCACTTCTTGGCGGAAAGAGCAAAGACTTTTCAAAAAAACTTAAGTACTGTAAGTTATAGTTTATCTATATATCACCTGAAATCGTTTGCAGAAGGCGTAGCGTTCTCCAGGTCAAGAACAGAGTTCGCATTGCCACTTAGTTTATTTGTGTCGTTTACAGAATGAGATTTTCACTCTGCAGCGGAGTGTGCGCTGATATGAAACTTTCTGGCAGATTAAAACTGTGTGCCGAACCGAGACTCGAACTCGAGATCGAGTCTCGGTCCGGCACACAGTTTTAATCTGCTAGGAAGTTTCTTATTTGTGTAGTGATCATGTTCGATCACGACCGGATTTGAGACATAGCAAATACGAACAGAGAAACCTAAGGGACCAGACAGAGCTGGAAATTTTCTTTGCTATACTACACCACACATTAAAAGAAGTTGGATTTAAATCACAAACAAGGTAAATAGCAATGCGCCTTCTGCCTTAACTATGACGTTTGCCGACATGCAGTCGGTCCATGGTAGCTGTATGAAAACTATAAAAACACCGTTATTTCTGTTGCCGTTAATAGGAGGTGGATAGCATAGAAATACTTTAAGCAATAAGCAGGCACTACAGCATTTGAGAGCGCAATAACCAATTGTATTACCTTAGTCAGTATTTGTAACAATAGGCTCCGTACATTTCAATTTTATACCTTGCTGGCTGTTTCTTTAAATAAAGTCCTTTAACATTTTCGATATTTCATCTTAGCTGCACACATAAATTTTTACATAGCACTGCACAATAGTAATATTTTATAATAACTAATTAGTGATTGCGAACCACGCCATATACGCGTCCGCCGTCTTTAAAAAACATCACGACTGTGTTAACAGAAGAGGATTACAATTCTTCAGCTGTCAAAAAATAAGCAACACAAAATATCTCTATCGATACAAATTATGAACAATTCGTATTCCGCGGCGTGGCGCGTAAGGTATTCTTTGAAATATAAGGTGGTCGCTGCTCAGCGACGATCTAAGAAATTTTTTACACAGATGGGTTTTTTGAACCTGCATGGTTAGATTATCGAATGTCAGTTTATTTAAGCTATCGAAACAGATACTAATATTACAGTATATACTCGTATTTTTGTCAAAGTGTTTTAAATATAATGACCACGATTCGAAAGCTACATTTTACTCTTTACTTCGACAGCAAAATAAAGGAAGTTACTGAATTTTTATCGTTGTACTATTATTGCGTTCAGTGAGTTCAGAGCAGAGTGGGGGTCATGAAATGAGCCCAGATTTTTCTGATAGCTACAGGTCGGGAGTGCACCATTGACGACCATAAAACGACAACCAATCAGCGACGAGAGAGTGAAATTTTGTTCCGTGAACGAACCTTTTTCGGCATGTCTTGAAGTGTGGTTCTAGCCGACTAAGCCCCCGTAATCTCTTCTCTTTCTTTGTCACCATCGTCGTAATGTATACTTAGCTACACATATTACTTGTCACAATAAAAAATCATTCATGCTCCCTGCGTACTAGCAAAAATTAAAATATGAGACCTTTATACTTCGGTATTAAGAACACTGTACCTTGCTAAGCCCCAAGTCGACTATATTACTGCAGTGCAGTTTGTTCAGTACAGCTTATTAACCTCAATAATCTAACGACTTTCAGCGTGGTTGGTTTAATTCTCAAGCTCTATTCAGTAAACACCGAAAATTACTGTTTAACGTAACCAACTACGGACAGGAATTCATAGTCTGCCTAGCTCTGACCGTTAAGCCGAAATCATTATCTTCATCTAGTTTCAGCATAATTGCGCTCTTTAGAGTAACAAGTATTAGGTAATTGGCTGTCGTTTTATGGCCGTAGCTCCATTACGGTGAATTTGCCGACCTGTGGTTCCCTGGAAAACTTTGTTCGGTTTGGGGTACCCTAACCTGCTGTGAGCTTATTAACAGGCTGTTTCGCCACCCAGTACATTTCCTGGAAACTGTAAGACATTTTTCCTCAATTCCCAAGGGCTTCACGACTTTAAAACTGAATTTCTGTTCTACTGTGTCATAGGCTTTTTTAACACACGTTAAGGGTACTGTTCGCGAAACGTGGGAAGTATGGGTCCGATCATCAACTCAACAAAGACTTTAGTCACGTCAAAGTCATTCAAAGGTGTACTCCTTTGACTATAATAGACAGACATTTTACTAGCTGCCAACATACATTCGAAATACAGCTTCATACTCATGGCTTGGCAGAAGTCAACGAGATGAGGCACTTATCTCCGAGTGATGTGCTGTTACCTGGCGCACGGTATCCATTATAATAGTAACTCGCTTGAACTGATTTGTCCAAGATATGGTGTCTATATGCACTGGTAGTGAATAAAATCGAAGAAATAAGGCAACCAGTCACTTCTTATAACATTATTCATGGTAATACACATTTAAATCTTCTTCAATTGGCTTAATGCAGAAACACATGATTTTGTAGCGTGCATGAATGCTAAAGGTGTCCTGTGTAAAATGATTCCACCCGCCCCCTCCCTCTCCCCTCCCTCTCCCCTCCCACACACACACCATCGAAATGTCCAAGTCACATATTAACGTTAAAATTACCAGTAAAAGATATATTTAGCACTGTTCTGCAGACAATAGCGTCTTATTGTATAACTTTTTAATTCATCGGGTTCTTTGGGACTATGTAGGCCAAAATTATTTAATCATAGGACGTGGCTCTACATAACGTATTTACGCGAATCTAATGTGCACTTTTTTACTGTATGCAGTATCCAAAATTGAGGTGCACATAAAGGTCGATGGAGCTTAGCATAGGAGTAAAAACTTGAAACCGTCTTTCACTGGCAACATATTTGAAATGCAGATATTGTTCCTTACGTCACTGTGCATTGCTGTAATTCTCAACTTCTTTACTTTATTGTTAGCTTATTATGGCATAGTATGTGTGCATTAGGTAGTCACGAAATGGAAGGCAAGCAGAGAAGAACCTCGTGTGATGCTACTTTCAAGCGTAAAGTAATTTTGTATGATGAAAAGTATGCTAACAATAGAACGGGACGAGGGTTCAATGTAGCTGAGAGTAATGTTGGATGGGCCAAGCAGGCAACGCTGATGAGACGCCATTTTGATATTATATGTCAGTAGTTACATGAAGGGGACAAAAGAAGTTACCATGGAAACATCAGGGTTTGATAGGTGTATGCAGATTTCCCACTTTGTTAATCCTCAATCGGAAAACAAATCCCAAGACTCCTAAAAAAGAAAAGCTGTTCGCTGATGACGCTATTGTTCGAAACCAAGGGAAGAGATGGATGACTGGAACTTCAATACTTGACTGGCTCCGAAACGTGTGGGAACTCCGTCATGGTAGGGTTTCCAAAGTACCATCAATGCTTTGCCTTGAGGTATTTCGTGGTCATCACATTGACGACGTAAAAAGGAGATCCACAGCCTCGCCAGTGACGTTGTTATTATTCCTGGAGGAATGACGTCTGTGTTACAATCCCTGGACTGTAGTATAAATAAATCTTCAAAAGCTACGTTCAGGAACTGTACGAACCGAGCCATGAGCTGAATTAAGCGTGCTGCACACTGGGTTTCGGCTGCCTGGAAAAGTATCGAAGCTCCAGATGATCGTAAAATCATTCAAGAAATGCTGCATTTGAAGGAGTCTACACGGCATTGAAGAAGATGCGCTCTGGAACGGCACGGAGGGTCATTTACAAGGAGGAAATGAATCTCTTTGTGATGTAGACTCCTCCGAGGATCAGCAGTGAAGACATTAGCGAATAATGATGAGTAATGCCTGTAATTTACGGTGTGTTTGCTTTAATACTAGCTTTGTCACTTAACAATGGCTCATTTAAAATTTATTACTGTTTTAAATAGTTCGTAGATAAATCAAGTGTTACGTAAAATAGATTTAGCCTGCAATTCTATGGCGCATTAAATTTGTGTAAATACATTAACTCACAGAAATCTGTCAACAAAACTAAAAAATAAGCCTGTAAATATAAAAAAACCACAAATTATCTTTGATATTCTAACCAAGAAATAACGCATTACAATTCAAGGTTCTGACTTACTGTTAGGAAATCGTGTACAGAATAAAAGGAGTTAGTCACAAAGAAGCGTTTTGACTTATCTTTGAAAATTTGGCGTTTATCGCTCTTTGTCTTCACTTTTGTCAGAGACTTACAGAAAATTAGACCTGTAAAATAGTGCATACGTTTCTGTACAGTGGTTAATGAAGAGTTATCTCAGTACAAATCGTTACCCTGTAGTATTCACTGACTGACTGTGACTGTTCTGTTTGAATGAGTTCCCGTTATTAAACACATATCCCACGGGCAGAAATGTCAGAGCTAAAAATGCAAGACACTAGAACGACGGCTTAAACGAAGTTCGTCAACCGACTGTCCCCTGTGAGCTAATGATGTTGTTTGTGGATGAGTTTTCCCAACGTGTGATACCGTAGGAAATGACAGAGTGAAAGGCAGGAGCTGGTTATTTCACGCTCTTTGAGCGTCAGAGACGGCAGAGATTATTGCAGTACTGAGCACCTTCACTTATTCGCTGCAAGCCTCCGTAAGGTCAATGGCGGAATGTGCTTGGTGGATGACAATCGTTTCCAGCACTGTTTCCTGTTACAGTCGTAAATTGTGCGCGGGATGAAGGACTTTCTTTAAGTATTGGAATGAGCTTGTATTTCCATGAGATATACGAGGAGTATCAATGTTGTCCCTTTCAAAACAGTCTCCATTATATATCACACACTTAATCTAGCGCTTTTTCGAATCCCCAAAACACTTCTGGAAATCTATCTTTGGGACAGCTTCTAGCTTTCTCAGCGATTCAATTTTAATCACATCTGTGCTTTTAAAACGACGGCCCTCTAAGGTTTTAGTTTCTCTTTGGGAACAGAATAAAGTTATATGAGACCGTTTATGGCGAATATGGAGGCTGGTGGATCATTAGAGTATTGTTTTTGTCCTAAAATTGACGAACGAGAACGACATGTGATAAGATGCATTATCGCGGTGTAAAAGCCATGAATTGTTTGGAGTAAACCTGGTCGTTTTTCTTTTCTTTCGGATAGCTTCACGCTGAACCCTCAAGTAATAATTCTTATTATCGTTCGACTGACGCGGCAACATACCGTTAAAATCGAAGAACACAGCGTAAGCTGCACATTTAACCATAGTTGTCGAGTTGTTTTCGGTCTTATAGATCCATAGTAGTTCCACTGGGAAGACTGAGCCTTAGTTTCGATGTCATACCTATAACCCCATGTTTTATCACCTGTTATGACACGTTTCAGTAATGCTATTTCGTTATGGACTTCATGCAGCAACTCCTGAGCAGTCTGCATTCGCCACTTTTTTTTCATCGAAATTATACAATCTACGAACAGATTTTATCGTCACACTGGTATGAGCCAGTTGATAAGCCAGCATCATAAGTAGCTTATCTGATTGTGATTCCACCATCGTTCATAATCATTTCTTTCACTTTTTCCACAACTTCATCGATGTATGGAGTGCTGGGGCGTTCAGGACACTCGTCATCTTCAACGTCTTCACGGACTTCTCCGAAACGTTTGCACCATTTGTAAACCCCTATTTTACTCAGAGTGCACTTACCAAAAGGAATATTTAATATTTCTTAAACTTTGATGCACTCCATTTCGCTGCTATAGCAAAATTTAATACACGTTCTCTGATCTGTTTTCATACAAAAATCTAATTGCCGATACTAAATGTAACCTTTTTGACAGCTATAACAACAACAGACTAAATAACCGTTATGGCTAACACTGTGCAGTGCTTTTCAAGCATATTTTCCAACACAGCAACGAAAACATAACCCGATTCGGCTAATACTACATACGAAATTACATAAGTACCGTTGCTTTTTTAACACATGTCGTATGTGGGATGAAGTGATATCTATTGCCTGACCTTTTCGCGACGCACAACTTCTGTAGAGACTGCTATTGGAGTCTGTTAAGAATCTCTGTAACTCTTTCGCACTTAGCAGAGGAGACCGTCACAACGCACACGAACGAGATGGCTCACTGGTGAGACAGACGCTGGCATCACATTCGGGAGGACGGCGGTTCATATCCTCGTTGCATCATCGGAGTTTTGACTCACCGTGGTTTCCTTAAATCTCGGATGGTTCCTTAGAAATGAGCGCGATCGATTACATTCCCCATCCACTCGAGTCCGACCTTGTACTCCATCTCTATTGACCTCGTTGTCAACAGTAATTTAAACATTACTCTTGGTTCCTCCAGAACGAAAACCGCCACTGTTCTTTGGATCTTCTGTGTCTCCTGTACTGTTCATACCTAGTGAACATCACAGGCACTCTCTCAAAAAACCGTTCCAACGGGTGTTTTGGAAAACACTCCTGTATCGTTCTTCTGTTGCAACTCAGGCTGGCGTCTGCTTTTTGTGTAACTAGTTTTATGTGTACATTCAATTCCATGTCTCTCCGGTCGCATGCTGTTAGATATTTTGCGTTTGTTACTGTAAGTGTGTGTGTGTTTGTGAATACAAATATATACGAAAAAGTTGCTTTAGGTTCGTATGACTCTGAGAATAGTTTGGATAAAAGGGTTATAATATTTTAAAACATGTTTCCACCCTGTTTCCCATACCCTGTTTGCGATCGGAGAGATGTCTCCTGTGGCTGCCGTGTTGAGTTGGTTGGACGGAACAGGAGATGGCGTAACTGCGGCGTGTTCCGCTGAGCACGAAAACTCCGGTGTGCTGAGATGGCGGCCTGGACGGGACCAAGTATGTCGCCGGTTGCCAGCGGTTTCTGTTGCAGCAGCAAATTCCCCGCTTCTTACCGCGGGTCGTTGTCGGTCAAGACACACACACACACACACACACACACACACACACACACACACACACACACAGTGCAGTGGCGAAACAAGTGCTGCTGAGCGGAGAGTAGTAAGCGAAGCGGGTCGGACTTGGGACTCGTTTCAGCGCACGACCCGCTTACCACTCGGAGAAGTTCTCCTTTCTTTCTTCTCGACTTTCTTTTTCTTCGACTCAGATCACAGAGCTCTCCTTGGAGAATGTACCTGCAAGTGCAGTTTTTATGAAGACACACACAAACCCCCTGACAAAGAACTTGGTTAACTACTTTCTAGAAACTTAAACGTAAGAAATAAAGAATGCGCATACAATACTTTAGTTGGAGGTACTTCATATGGCTGTATATTCGTAGAATGTTTCTCTACTATTCTCAAGGGTTCGCGTAGTCTCTGGTGAATAAAAATATTGAGAGAGGTGTTTCTAGAGAGGGCACGAATCTTACGCAACGACGCGGCCATTTGGCATGCAGGTTACGCGCCAGCAGGGCCCTCTGGTCTCTAGTCAGTTTCGTCGTTGAACAGCCACCCAGCCAGTGTCTCTTGAAGTCCTTTTTCGAGAGGACAGCAGACTCTGAAGCATCATACACGTCAGTCCATGCACATTTGTTCCCCATAAAGCGACCGTGTAAAGAGTGGATGGTTGCGGGTGCTAACAACTGCACATGTGAAAGTCTGGTATCGAATCTACTTTGGTTAGTTCCTTTAACCTCCTCTACGATGTCTTACGAAAGCAGTGTTGCAAACCATACCGACAGCTGCTAAGTCAGTTTTTTTTATTTTCCTACGAATTTGCACCCAGAAATTGAGGTCGGGCCGCCGGCCGGAGTGGCCGAGCGGTTCTAGGCGCTACAGTCTGGAGCCGCGCGACCGCTACGGTCGTAGGTTCGAATCCTGCCTCAGGCATGGATGTGTGTGATGTCCTTAGGTTAGTTAGGTTTAAGTAGTTCTAAGTTCTAGGGGACTGATGACCTCAGAAGTTAAATCCCATAGTGCTCAGAGCCATTTTTTTAAGTCCCATAGTGCTCAGAGCCATTTGTTGTCGGGCCACAAAACATTACCTTAATCGCATGAATAATTCACCTGATTTAGATAATGACATTTCTTCCTTTAGTGTGAAACATGTAACGTCAGACCAGCTTCTACATTTATTTACTTCAAATATCAGATACGAACAATCTCATAAGTTGAGCATATGTGATGGATAGTTCATGCAATTTCGTTCATATATGTATTTCAAAGACAGAAATTTACGACGTCTGTTCGATAAGTAATGAAACACATTGCTTTTCTCGGTAATTTCGGTTTAAAGAAGGCGGAATTTGGTGTGGGACATTGCATACTATTCCTAGGTCAGCCCCTATAGGTACATGAAGCACCGATAGGTGGCAGCGCCGTACATAGCCTTCAAATGGCGTCGGTTCCGGAGGTGCGTTCCAAGCAGAGAGTTGACAATGCATTTCTTTTGGCGGAAAATCAGAGCACCGAAGATATTCGTAATTACTTCCGGAAAGTCTACAGACACCAGGAAATGAACAAAAGCACGGTGACTCGTTGGGCAAGGCGTCACTCCTCATTGCAACAAGGTCGCGCAAACCTTTCCGACCTTCTGCATACTGGCCGCCCGCACTCAACTGTGATACCCTCAGGAAAAGAAACGAGTTCAACGTGTTCGTCGCAACAAAAATGCAAACTAACTTCTCATTCCCCAGGCAGTCTGCGCACCCGAGAAGAGTTAACAAAAGTTCATTGGATTGTTTTTCCTCATCCACCCTACAGCCTGGATCTCGCACCTTTCGACTTCCATCTGTTCGACCCAATGAAGGATGCACTCTGTAGAAAGCAGTACGTGAATAATTGGGAGATTATCGGTGCAGCAAGAAGTTATCTCCGACGTCGACCAGTAGTGATACCGTGAGGGCGTATAGGCCCGCCCTGTAAGGTGGAGTAAGTCCGTCGCATTGAACGGAGATTACGTTGAAAAATAGAGTTTTGTAGCGAGAAGAGTGGGGAATAATACGGTTAATTGGAATCCTGAATAAAACCAACCTGCTTTCAGAAAAAAAAGAAATGTGCATTACTTATTGAACGCCCCTCGTATAAGTACCTTTGACTTTCCGACTGCCTGTCCTGTCCTTGTCACACTATACTTCTAAGGACGTAAGTGTTTATATGTATTAATTACCTTCTTCCTTTATAAACTGTATTACTACCACGAAGACAAAAGACATGGATATCCCCAACTCCTAGCCTTGGAGAATTTCAACCTTATCATGTGGCAATCAAGAAGATTTCTCCCAAAGAAATCATGAATGTTAGGGTACTCAGGGGTGCAAACATGGATTCAGACCACTACCTTTCTAAAATTAAGTTCAAACTTATCCCAAACAGGAAACGCAGCATGACACAAATTAAGGGTCGGAAGTACAGGACGGAAAAGATATTAAAATCAGTTGAATTCACAAAAGCACTAGAAACCATTCAGACACAAAGCTGGGAGGATATCAAGGAAAACCTCATTACTACAGCCGAGCGGATAGTACCTAACATGAAAAGTAAAAAACATGCCTGGTGGTCGGTGGAAAGTGATGCCCTCATTGAAACAAGAAAACAGGCATGGAAAAACTGGCAATCACAGAAAACAGAAGAAATCAGATTGAATTTCATTAGAAAATTGGTAGATAAAAATATAAAAAGGATTGAGAAGACACACGAAAACAAAACTCTCCTCCAAATTGATGAACAATTTACTAAAAACAACACAAGAAGTTTTTACAGAACTTTCAAACAAAGGTTATCAAGATACAAAGCACCCACCCTCCAATTTCGAGATGTAAATGGGACCATTGCTCACAATAACGCGGAATCTTGCAAAATACTGGCAGGCTACTTTGAGAAATTCTTGAGTTGTGAACCCATCCTTGAAAAATTTGAATCCATCCCAATTAACCGTGAGAAGCCAGATTCAGAACCACCGACGACTGAAGAACTACAAAAGGTCATTTCAGAACTTAAAAACAACAAAGCGTCCGGAGAAAACCAAATAGTGGCCGAACTATGGAAAAAAGCTGACAAAAATGCAATTACGTCCCTTCAGTGTGTTTTCGATAAAATATGGAAAGAAGAAGAGATCCCCACAGAATGGAGAACAGCTCTCATCCACCCTATCCACAAGACAGGTTTGAAGACAGACCCCAACAATTACAGAGGAATACCACTGCTGTATATAACATACAAGATTCTTTCTAAAGTCCTTCTAAACAGGGCAGAGCCGCAATTGTACCCGCAAATCGCGGAATACCAGGGACGTTTTAGAAAGGGTAGATCATGTTCGGAACAAATACTAAACCTCAAAAACATCATGGCATACCAAAAATCAAGGGCAAAGACATACGTAATCTCCTTCATTGATTTCAAAAAAGCACATGATTCGATTGATAGAGAATCTCTATCATCAGTCCTGGAAGAAATGGGTTTGGATAAGAAAACAACTAATATTATAAAAGCGACCGTTACAATTACATTTTCGAAAGTTAAATTTATGGTCGAATTATCGGAACCCTTTGAAATAAAAACTGGAGTGCGACAGGGAGATGGTCTCTGACAGTTGCTGTCCAATTGTGCGCCTGAGAAAGTAGTCAGAGAATGGAACACAAATATTAAGAGTGGTACAAGACTGGATTGCAAAAAGAAGAACCTTAAAGTAAAATGCATTACTTTTGCAGATGATATGGCCCTGTTTAGTGAAACAATGGAAGAAGCATGGGAGCAAATCCTTCAACTACAGAAAAAAGTGGCTAAAATAGGTCCTTTGAAAAAACTAAGATATTCACAAACATAAATCACTCATGTAAATATCTCAAAGTTAAAGAACAACAGATTTAAATAGTATAAGATTTCAAATACCTCGGAGAATGGATTAGCTGGAATGCTGGGGAAAGCAAAGCAATTGAATCCAGAAAAAATAAATTGAATTGGCCTTCCAACTAACAAAAAATACATATAACAAAAAAATCCCTTTCATGGGGGTCCAAAATTACACATTACAAGATAGTGATTAAGCCAGATGCACCGTATGCTGTAGAAACATTAAATATGAATTTCAAAGGCCAAATAGAGAAACTTGAGCTGAAGGAAAGAAAAATGTTAAGAAAAATCGTAGGACCAAAATTTCAAGACATTAAGATTATGTACATCAGAAATGAAACTCTCTACAAGAAAATTGAAAAACTTTCAGTTATAATGCGAAAAAGGAGGATAAATTTTTATGGTCATCTTCTCAGAATGCATTCCAATACGGTCATCTTCACAGAATGAATTCCAACAGATTAAACAAACAAATCTTTGACTTTTTCCGTAACCGCAAAACGAAACCCAACTGGTTTAAAGAAACTGAGAAAGACCTAGTAGAATTACAGATTTCAGAAAATTCACTTATCGACCGAACAGCTAAATTAATTACTAAAGATGAAAACATAAGGTTCCAAGACAAGTCTACACTAAAGTCCAAACCCTTAATCTCGGAAGAAGAGAGGAAAAGAAGATCGGAAAGAATGAAGAAATACTGGGCCCTAAGAAAAGAAAAACGCACAAAGAAAAGATTGATCCAGTGTACCCCAAAGAGGGTGAAACGAAAGAAGAAGAAGAAACTGTAATACTATCTTATGTCTAATATTATAGAAAAGTATAGACGAATGAATAAAACTGCTGCTACTGCTACTATTACTGTTGCTTGTTTGAGAGGGTCTCTGCCTCAGATACAGTTCTCCGTATATTATGCACGAGAAGAAATTCAGGGTCCGGTCGCAAATCTGGCTGGATACGAGCGTATAATGAACGAGGAAAATTGAGGTTCTTGTTTTTAGCCGTGGTCAGAGTGCAACCTGTGTGCCGCAGTCCATTAGGGGCGCCCCTTGGGGCAGGAGCCATCGACCTGTCCAGATGGCCTCTGGGAGGGGAGGTCAGCGGCGAGTGTGGCCGTCGCCGACCACGACCACGACCACGACCACGAACAGTCCCTGTGGACGGTCGTGTGCTGTGCAGTGGTGTGGTGTTCACCCGGCAGCGTGAAGCACGAAAGCTGAGTTTAATAGCCCTCTACAACTCTCTGCGGAGATTGTCAAACAGCTCTCCTAGCAATTATCAGCGGAAAATCACTGTGCCGTTCACATTTGTGCTCTAAATGCTTGCAGCGGGGCGCTGTAAATCCCGAACACTGTGGACCAACGTTTTGCAATAGAGAGCGATATTTTGTTTAGTGCACATACGAGAAATGGGGAAGGAAGCATCTCGTCACACAATTTTGCCGCATTGACTTCATCCTGTTCGGCAATGGTAATGCACAGTGAAAAATCAGAGCTCTGACGGAGGGGACTCCAGGAGATTTGGTACCTAATAGGGTTCAAATGGCTCTGAGCACTATGGGACTTAACATCTGAGGTCATCAGTCCCCTAGAACTTAGAACTACTTAAACCTAACTAACCTAAGGACATCACACACATCCATGCCCGAGGCAGGATTCGAACCTGCGACCGTAGCAGTCGCGCGGTTCCGGACTGCGCGCCTAGAACCGCTAGACCACCGCGGCCGGCACCTAATAGGGAAATGAGGTTACAGGTACTGAAAGATAAAACCGAACTAAACAATGTGCTGCGAAATTTTAAAACGGTACGGGAAGGAGGGAGGAATGTTTGGAGTTCGGATTATTTGATGAGATGTTTGATGATGATGTGCGGACGAAGTTAACAGCAGATTAAGGAAGATGATTGGGACAGAGGAAAGTGGAGCGCATTTAGGCGATACCGGTCTAAGGAAATTGCACCAAAGGAGAATGTACTTTAATTACATGCCAGTAATGACAGTTGCTAACTACCATTGCGCCCAAAAAAACACTACGGTTGAGTAGCTTTGGTACAGTACATAAATGACGTAGTAAATGGTAGGATTACCAGCAATACTGATACCATTGGTAAGAAAAGAAAAAAAAGTAAGTAAAAATGTAAGAGAGGAACTGGAAAACGACGTATTCTCTCTCTCTCTCTCTTTGTTTGGTTGTTTGTTTGTTTTGCACATCATTCAGTGCTAGTCCATTGTGTATTTTATATCCGTACAGAATATAAATTGCACTTTATAAGTAATAAAAATTAATCGATCACGTAACTTCTGCGTTTTGAAGTAAGCAAAGCAATTACTTTTGATGCAAGTACAGTTTACATGCACAAACATAAAAAATCTATATAATTATGGGTGTTATTTTGTACTTAGCAGAATGTTCTTCATCAGGATCAAAGGCAAGACCTTCCTGATATTATCGACAAATGCGAAAGATGTTTCTGAATAACAGAAACATGTTTTATATAAGCTCCACGAAGTATCGAAGCAATGTTTGACACATTTTTGATTTTGCAGTTTTTTATTTTATCTTTTCTTAGGAAAATGCGTTTTCTGACGCTCTTTGATAAATCTGTATTGTTTTTTAATTTTTGCTACAACAGCCCTCAGTTTCACGTTACAAATCAACAAATTTTCGAATGAAACCATAATTAAAAGTAGAAAATTTCAGTTTTGCTGTAAACACAATTTTTAAGTAAGATAGAGGAATATAACTGTGTACAACAAAAATGTTCCGTAGGTTACGCGGCTCTTTATATATCCTCACTCAGTTTCTAGACTGTTCACCGCTTCCGGATTCAAGTATGGGGCTCTAATAAGGCACTGATTGCATACGTCAAGAAAGCAATCTAAATGAAAGAGGAACAATTTTAGGATATCTGTGAATTGTGTTTGTGCAGAAAAATGCTTAAAGTGAAATGGATAGACAGAATGGTGAATGAAGAAGCACCGGTACTTCTGAGAATAAGTTTGGAAAGAAAACTAGTGTGAATCACAAGAAAGATAGGAACACCTCTAATTCCGGAGAAATTGTCTATAACTAAGAGTCATCGAGGAAAATACTGCAGAAAGGACGGGAAGGGAGGGAGGAATGTTTGGAGTATTTGATGAGATAAAAAGCGGATGAAGTTAGCAGCAGATTAAGGAAGATGATTGGGACAGAGAAAAGTGGAGCACATTCAGACGATGCCTGTCTAAGGAAAATACACCAAAGAAGACTGTACTTTAATTATATGCCAGTAATCTGTACGCCTAATCCGTTCCTTTGTTACTGATTGAGAATTCTGCACATAAGTGCATTGTTAGTATTAATAAAATTCGTAATTAATAAAATACCCAAAAAGGGAAGTAGGAGCAATCCGCTGAATTACTGGCCTATACCACTAACGTCGATTTGCAGCAGGATTTTGGAACATATACTGTATTCGAACATTATGAAGTACCTCGAAGAAAACGGTTTATTGACACATAGTCAGCACGGTTTCAGAAAATATCGTTCTTGTGAAACACAACTGCCGGCCATTGTGGCCGAGCGGTTCTAGGCGCTTCAGTCTGGACCCGCGCGATCGCTACGGTCGCAGGTTCGAATCCTGCCTCGGGCATGGATGTGTGTGATGTCCCTAGGTTAGTTAGGTTTAAGTAGTTCTAAGTTCTAGGGGACTAATGACCTCAGATGTTAAGTTCCATAGTGCTCAGAGCCATTTGAAACACAACTAGCCCTTTATACTCATGAAGTAATAAGTGCTATCGACAGGGGATGTCAAATTGATTCCATATTTTTAGATTTCCAGAAGGCTTTCGACACCGTTCCTCACAAGCGTCTTCTAATCAAACCGCGTTCCTACGGAATATCGCCTCAGTTGTGAGACTGGATTCGTGATTTCCTGTCAGAAAGGTTACTGTTCGTAGTAATAGACGGAAAATCATCGAGTAAAACAGAAGTAATATCCGGCGTTCCCCAAGGCCCTCTATTGTTCCTGATCTACACTCCTGGAAATTGAAATAAGAACACCGTGAATTCATTGTCCCAGGAAGGGGAAACTTTATTGACACATTCCTGGGGTCAGATACATCACATGATCACACTGACAGAACCACAGGCACATAGACACAGGCAACAGAGCATGCACAATGTCGGCACTAGTACAGTGTATATCCACCTTTCGCAGCAATGCAGGCTGCTATTCTCCCATGGAGACGATCGTAGAGATGCTGGATGTAGTCCTGTGGAACGGCTTGCCATGCCATTTCCACCTGGCGCCTCAGTTGGACCAGCGTTCGTGCTGGACGTGCAGACCGCGTGAGACGACGCTTCATCCAGTCCCAAACATGCTCAGTGGGGGACAGATCCGGAGATCTTGCTGGCCAGGGTAGTTGACTTACACCTTCTAGAGCACGTTGGGTGGCACGGGATACATGCGGACGTGCATTGTCCTGTTGGAACAGCAAGTTCCCTTGCCGGTCTAGGAATGGTAGAACGATGGGTTCGATGACGGTTTGGATGTACCGTGCACTATTCAGTGTCCCCTCGACGATCACCAGTGGTGTACGGCCAGTGTAGGAGATCGCTCCCCACACCATGATGCCGGGTGTTGGCCCTGTGTGCCTCGGTCGTATGCAGTCCTGATTGTGGCGCTCCCCTGCACGGCGACAAACACGCATACGACCATCATTGGCACCAAGGCAGAAGCGACTCTCATCGCTGAAGACGACACGTCTCCATTCGCCCCTCCATTCACGCCTGTCGCGACACCACTGGAGGCGGGCTGCACGATGTTGGGGCGTGAGCGGAAGACGGCCTAACGGTGTGCGGGACCGTAGCCCAGCTTCATGGAGACGGTTGCGAATGGTCCTCGCCGATACCCCAGGAGCAACAGTGTCCCTAATTTGCTGGGAAGTGGCGGTGCGGTCCCCTACGGCACTGCGTAGGATCCTACGGTCTTGGCGTGCATCCGTGCGTCGCTGCGCTCCGGTCCCAGGTCGACGGGCACGTGCACCTTCCGCCGACCACTGGCGACAACATCGATGTACTGTGGAGACCTCACGCCCCACGTGTTGAGCAATTCGGCGGTACGTCCACCCGGCCTCCCGCATGCCCACTATACGCCCTCGCTCGAAGTCCGTCAACTGCACATACGGTTCACGTCCACGCTGTCGCGGCATGCTACCAGTGTTAAAGACTGCGATGGAGCTCCGTATGCCACGGCAAACTGGCTGACACTGACGGCGGCGGTGCACAAATGCTGCGCAGCTAGCGCCATTCGACGGCCAACACCGCGGTTCCTGGTGTGTCCGCTGTGCCGTGCGTGTGATCATTGCTTGTACAGCCCTCTCGCAGTGTCCGGAGCAAGTATGGTGGGTCTGACACACCGGTGTCAATGTGTTCTTTTTTCCATTTCCAGGAGTCTATATAGGAGACAATCTGAGTAGCCGTCTTAGATTGTTTGCAGATGATGCTGTCATTTACCGTCTTGTAAAGTCATCAGATGATGAAAACGACTTGCAAAATTATTTAGATAAGATATCTGTATGGTGCGAAAAGTGGCAATTTACCCTGAATAAGGAAAAGTGTGAAGTTATTCACGTGAGTACTAAAAGAAATCAGCTAAATTTCGATTACGCGATAAGTCACACAGTTCTGAAGACTGTAAATTCAGCTAAATACTTATGGATTACAGTTACCAATAACCTAAATTGAAACGATCACAGAGGTAGTATTGTGGGTGGAGCAAACCAAAGACTGCGATTAACTGGCAGAACCCTTCGAAGGTGCAACAGGTCTACTAAAGAGATTGCTTACACCACGCCTGTCCGTCCTATTCTGGAGTATTGCTGTGCGGTGTGGGATACGCATCAGCAGGGACTGACGGATAACATCGAAAAAGTACAAAGAAGAGCAACTCGTTTTGCATTATCGCGAAATAGGGGAGATAGTGTCGCAGACATGATACGTGAATTGGAGTGGCAATCATTAAAACAAAGGCGTTTTTCGTTGCGACGGGATCTTCTCATGAAATTTAAATCACCAGTTTTCTCCTCCGATTGCGAAAACATTCTGTTGGCACCAACCTTCATAGGGAGAAATTATCATCACGATAAAATAAGAGAAATCAGGGCTCGCACAGAAAAATTTAAGTGCTCGTTTTTCCTGCGTGCCGTTCGAAAGTGGAACGGTAGGGGGACAGCTTGAAGGTGGTTCATTGAACCCTCTGCTTTGCACTTTATTGTGAATAGCAGAGTAATCACGTAGATGTAAATGTAACTACAAACAACGGTTCGTGTTATCTGTCGATCAAGCCAAAGGTTCAATCTTTTTCAACGATCGATAAATTGCGATAAACTGCAGCTGCTCGTCTTCCGGGAATTCTGCGTTGCGATCTCTTCCTGAAGAGTTCCAGTATGGTAAGAAACGCCCAATAGGCATCATGTACTTACACCATTCTTCATTTGTAGGAATGAATTTTAGGTACTGAAAATAAGCCCATAAGCGCAATAACCATGACATTTAATCAAGATATCCCATAGGCATGGAAATACCGAAGTATTGGTTTGGTACAGCTCGGTCAAAAAGTCCACAGCGTAACATTTCCCATTTCCGAGAGTGTATATCTGAATATCGCATTTATGATTTGCTAGTATAACGTTTTAAGCACTTGATACACTTCGTGGTATTTAATTGACCTCCCCGTTCTTCCATATTTGCGTGTCATATTGCATTGATCAGTTTTCGACTCCAGCAGAACTATCGCTGTAATCTTTCATAAGCCTTAAATGTTCATGTATGTAAAGTTGTACACCCCATAAAACGAAAAAACGTGGTATGCATGACTATAATATCAGCGAGTCGCAGCTGCAATCGGTCAACTCTTACAGACATCTTTATGTAACAAACCGTGGGGATGTGAAATGGAACGATCACATAGTCTCAGACGTACGTAAAGCAGGTGACGGACTGCGATTCATCGGTAGAATACTTGGCAAATGCGAACATTTTACAAAGGAAGCTACATACAAAACACTCGTGCGACCCGTCGAAGAATATTGCTCAAGTTTATCGAATCCACACCAAATAGGAATATAAGGGGTATTGAACTAACACAAAGAGAGGCAGTACGAATGGTCATAGGTTTGTTCGAACTATGGCAACGTGTCACGAAGATGCTGAAAGAACTGAACTGGGAGACACTTACAGAAAGGCGAAAATTATTCCGTGAAAAGATAATTAGAAAATCTCTAGAACGAACATTAAATGAAAACTATTACAGATCTGTCACAGTCGCAGTACATATATTTTGGCGACTAGTTTCGAGCCGACTGGTTCATTCTCAAGCTAGACTTACGGAGGCTGCAATGAAAGCACCTAATTTTAATGACAGCTGTCTAAAATTGGCGATACATGCATCACACAGTGACATTAGATAACTGTCACTATACATAAGCTCATAATTGACTGAAATACTCTCGTTGAAATACTGAAGGTAATAGGGGTAAAACGCTTGGAGTGAAAGGTTGTTTACGACTTCTACGGTAACCTGACGGCAGCTGCAAGAGTCGGAGGCCGTGAAGGGGAAGCAGTGGTTGAGAAGGGAGTGAGAAATATTCAATCTATGCATTGAGCAAGCAGTAAAGGAAACAAAAGAAAATTTGGAGTAAGAATTAAAGCTCAGGGACGAGGAATAAAGATTTTGAGGTCATTGTAATTCTGTCAGAGGCAGCAAAGGACTTGGAAGAGCAGTTTAAAAGTGTCTTAAAAGGAGGATATAAGATGAACATCAACAAAACCAAAATAAGAATAATGGAATGTGGTCGAATTAAATCAGGTGCTGCTGAGGAAATTAGAGGAGAAATCGAGAAGTTGTTGAAGTAGTTGATGATTTTTTTATTTTATTTGGGCAGCAGTGCAACTCATGATGGCCATAGTAGAGAACATATAAAATGTGAACTGTCAATGGCAAACCGTTCCTGAAGAAAAGAAATTTTTTAATATCGAGCATAGATTTAAGTGTTAGGTGGTATTTTATGGAAGTATTTGTAAGGAGAAGCCATGTATGGTAGTGAAACATGGATCTTAAACAGTTTAGACAAGAAGAGAACAGAAGGTTTTGAAATGTAATTCTAGAAAAAAATGCTGAAGTTTAGACGGATAGATCATGTAACTAATGAGGAGGTACTGAATAGAATTGAGGAGAAAAGAGATCTGTGGCACAGCGTGACTAGAAGAAGGATTGCTTGGCAGGATGCATTCTGAGACACTAGGGGATCACCAGTTCAGTACTGGAGGTTCAAATGGTTCAAATGGTTCAAATGGCTCTGAGCACTATGCGAATTAACTTCTGAGGTCATCAGTCGCCTAGAACTTAGAACTAGTTAAACCTAACTAACGTAAGGACATCACACACATCCATGCCCGAGGCAGGATTCGAACCTGCGACCGTAGCGGTTGCCCGGTTCCAGACTGTAGCGCCTAGAACCGCACGACCACACCGGCCGGCAGTACTGGAGGTAACTGTGGAGGGTAAAAATTGTAGAGGGAAGCGAAGAGATGAACACGGTAATCAGATTCAGAAGGGTGTAGGTTGCAGTAGTTATTGGAGATGAAGAGGCTTGCAAAGGATAGGGAAGCAAGGACAGCTGCATCAAACCAGTCATCGGACAGAAGACCACAACAGCATACACAAAATATGCTCTGATTCTGACATGTATAGTGAGCATATGTGTAAGTATATTGTGACATTTATCCACCGTCACTGTGTAATGCATGTATTGCTAATTTTAGATGACTGTCATTAAGATCAAGCACTCCCAACGCAGCCTCAGTAGGTCTGGCTTGAGAATGAACCATTCGGTTCGAAGTTAGTTGCCAAAATACATGTCTGAAACTGTGACAATTTTGCAATAAACTCTTCGCGAAATAAAAGGCT
Organism: Schistocerca americana; assembly: GCF_021461395.2. NCBI lineage: Eukaryota > Metazoa > Arthropoda > Insecta > Orthoptera > Acrididae > Schistocerca > Schistocerca americana. The sequence goes on from NC_060122.1 coordinate 614,527,315, forward strand.
TGTTCGTCTCCCATCTACAAAATGTTGAAATTGCATCAAGTAATGAATCTAAGAATATGTTACAAGTCTCTGCTTATGGCTTCCATAGAGATCGCGAAGACAAGATCAGACTAACTGCAGCACTCACAGAGGTATTTAAACAGTCATTTTTGCCGTGATCCATACGTGAATGGAACGACAGAAAGTTCTTATAATTGAAACAAGGGGACGTACCTTATGCCATGCACTTCACAGGGGTTTGCAGAGTATAGATGCAGATGTAGATGAACAAACAGGTGGCAACCTGCGGCATCATCTTTTGCCATAAAGAAGACGGATTATCCAGCATAATGTCTCCTTCAGTGTTTATGCTCCCTATTCTCTAGAGGGGCGGGAAAAAGTGCGCTGTGGTGAGCGAGAATGGAAGCTATTTACTTGCACCTTTCAGAGCCCGCAGCGAGCGACAATATGAAAGCGCCTTCCAGAATTCCACATAAAGGCAGGCGCTGCTGTGAAATCGAGCATAAAACACCTCTCTCGCCGCATAGCCCCGGGTCCACAGTCGCAGCTAATGCAGCTTCCGCGCACTAGCGGGCCGCACCCACTACGGCTTGTTGGTGAGTCTCGTCTGTCTTCATTATGGCAGGTGAGCAAGCAGCTAGTGGGCTGACGTTTCTCTCCCTGCAGCTGCCCGTGGAATTATGGGTAAGACCTACGTGCCCTAGCAGCCGTCAGCACTTCTGTCATTAAATGGAGATCAAATGACTAACAGATGCATTTATTAAGAAACTTTTGGCAAAATCACTATTTGGAATGATCAGTAACCAAACAATCGGTTTTAGACATTTGGTGGGCCATTTACAGTATTGCATCAGGGAGACACATCAGTTGACAAAGTGGAGTGATTCTGACTACATTTGCTCTCCACATCTATATCTACATTCCGAAAGCCAGTTTACGGTGTATTGTGGAGGGTACTTCTGAAAGCACTATCTTTTCCCGACCCCGCTTTCTTTCGCGATTGGCGCATTGAAAGAATGACGTTGCTGGTAAACCTCTGCATTAGCTGTAATATCTTTGATTTTCGCGTTGTGCTCATTTCGTGAGACGTCTGCGGGAGGGAGTAATACTTTGCCTGCGTTTACTCTCGAAATTCGTGCTTAAACCTCTCCGTCACCTACATCGCCTCTCTTGAGTTGTCTGCCACTGATGTTTGTTGATCATCTCCGTAACGTTCTCAAGTTGACTAAGTGATCCCGTGACGAAACGTGCCGCTATGCATTGGATCTTCTCTGTCTCTTCTACTAATCTTACTTGGTTAAGGTCTCAGACTGAGGATATGCACTCAAGAATCGGCCGAGCAAGTGTTTTGTGAACCACTTCTTAGATGGATGAATTACAGTATCTTGCGATTCTCTCAGTGAATATCAACCTGGACTTGTTTTTCCTACAATTTGTTTTACACTGTTACAACTTTAGGTCGTGCGCACCGTTACCATCAGCTATTTAATCGTTACTCCTAGCTACTTTACGGTAGTTTTTGTTTCCAGTGATTTGTCGCCAACAGAGTAATTTGTAACGCGGTCATAGGTATTAGCTAATCACTTATTCTGCTTAGTCAAATGTTGAGACGTGGCCACGAGTGCATCGAACTATTCAATGCCGTGTTACAACGAAACTGCTGCATGCACATACAGTTCTTCAATCTTACTTTTACATGCTTGTAGAATTTTGAAATCGGAGTTCTAAAACAGAAATCAACGTGATTCTTATTAACATGATAAATGGAAGGCTGACGAAGGCAATATCCATGATATATCTTCCTACCACAAAGCATAACGACATGAAAAACATAATCACGTGCTTGACAGACAGCTTCGACGCAGCTCTCCACACTTCCCTATCTAGTGCCAACCCCTTGACCTCCACTTAGCCATTGCACTCTATACCCGTTTGAACCTGATGAATGTATTCATCCCTTGCTCTGCCTATACCATTTTTACTCCTCCCCCTCCTCACCCTCCATACTTCCTCCTATAACCAACTGATGATTTTTAATGCTTCAGGGCGTGTCTATCAACTGTTCCTGTTTTAGTCAAGTTGTACCATAGTTTTCCTTTTCCCCAATGCGATTCAGCACATCTTCATTAATTGTCGATCTTCCCATTTAATCATAATTCTTCTGTAGCAGCACATTTAAAAAGCTTCTGTTGTCTTCATGTCTAACCTGTTTATCGTCCATATTTCACTTCCGTACATAGCTACACTCCATACAAGCACCTTCAGCAAAGACTTCTTATCACTTAAATTCATGTCAGATATTAACAAATTCCTCTTTTCGTGCTGTAGTCAGTCTACACTTCCTGTCCTGTCTACTTCGGCCGTTATTTGCTATTTTGCTCCATAAATACCAAAGTCATCTACTACTTTGTCTTTCACGTCCTACTTCATTATCACTTGATCTAATCCGACTATTTTCCATTACCTTTGTTTCACTTTCGTTGATGTTCACTTACATAATAGTGTTTTAAAATGGGCTATTCTTTCGATATTCCTGCTGTTTTCGTAAAGTGTAACTATGATAGAGATTCGTATCCAGCCCACTAACAAGAATGTGGGTAACTGTCTGAAAACCACGCTAAAGCTGACCAGCGACCTGTCGATGCAGCACACACCCTACCAGTCATTTCTTATTTAGGAGGGACACAAAAGACAGTGGTCCATTTCCGTTGCTGAGTGGTCAGCACGACTGACCGCCAAGTGGAGGACACGGGTTCGATTACCGGTACTGCCAGACAAAGGACAAAAAGAGACAAGGGCCGGCAGAGCGGTGTGCTGGCGCCAAGCCCCTCCATACCGCATTCAGTGACGCCGTTAACAAAGGATGACATGGCGGTCGGTCAGTAGAGATGGGCCTTCTAGGGCCTGTGGACGGAGTTTACGTTTACAGAAGACAGGGTGACATTTATGCATTTACTTGTCTAGGCAGTTTTTTTCCTTGATATTTGAGCGGACGGAAGATCAGGGTTATTAGCGTAAACGTCCCGTCGATGACGAGGTCGTAAGGGACGCAACACAAGCTGGGTCTGCGGAAAGTTGGGGTGTCCTTTTCAAAGGAACCATTCCGGCATTTGCCTTAAGCGCTCTACGGAAACCACGGAAAAGTTAAATCTGAGTGGCTGGTAGGTAATTTTAATCGCCGTCCTCCCTAATACGAATCTAGACGCTGACTATTGCCCGCTTGGTACATGTGATAAAGATAATACAAACTGTACTGTCTTTAGTATTGATAATTCTCATGGTCAGATAACGTTTGAAAAATTAAAGCGTATAGCATTTGTTAGTGGTTAAATTAATAGAATAAAATTTTTACTTTCACATAATATGAGGCATGCAAAACGTAGTGCCCGTGAATATTTTATGTGAAAACTGTTAAAGCATTTTAAATTAAAGTTATTAAAATTTTACACCTTTGTTTTTTTGGCTAGATATTTATTTCTCAATAGTCACCCCGGCGGCGAACTTATTTCTCCCAACGAGAATATGATGACTATATTCATCCCTTGCTCTAACTATACAATTTTTAATCCCCCCACCATAATTCCTTCTATTACCAGTTGACGATTCTTTCATGTTTCAGGACGTGTCCAGTAACCTGTTCCTTTTTTAGTAAAGTATCATAATTGGCTTTGTTGTGGAAGCCACAAGCTCACTTCTGCTTGCACCGCTTCATCACTATCAAAGTGAAGTTCTCTAAGGTAGTCTTATGTCGTCTCCAGCATGAACTTAAGTATTGAGACGATAAGAAATAATTCTAGCGAGAAACAAACCATGGATTTGTTATCATAGTGTACAAGCACGTGATAATGGAAACTTAAAAAAAATTGGCTAAGTTGTCAGCGCTGTAGACTACCACTTGAAGGACTCGGGTTCGATTCCAGGTACTGCCAGAGATTTTTCCTTGGTGGGAGGACTGGTTTTGGGATGCACCTTGCCTCATGAGACCAGCTGACGAGCTACTCAGCTCCTCTACCGATTAGTTGAGGTTCCACATACATTACATCCAGGTAAATGGAAACATACGTATAACTTCCTGTGAATCGATGTGGCAGATCATCGCCGGTCTTCAAGAGGAACTCCATCACCGACCGTTGTCGCAACCCAACATCTACTTCACGGTCCATTATAGCTCACCCGTAAATAAAAGAAAATACTTTCATATACCAACTTATAGCTAAATGTTCCAAGTATGTTCACAAAAAATGTCATTCTCTTCTTGAAAAAAATATAAAAATTAGAGACCACTGTGCAAAACTTTTCGAAGGCCCTTTGTTATTAAATATTTATGATTCTTGACAAGTATTCTGATTGCATGTCTCTACTGAACATAGTCATCCGTGATGCCAATTACCTGAATCTCTTTCAGTTTCAATTAGTCAGTTGTTCTTAACTTTCAATGGGATAACAAATTTTTGGTCAGCGTATCATCAATCATTATTAGAATGTGACTGCAAAATTTCAATTATCTCCTCCTAAAAATGTCACAGACTTGCTTAATGTACTGCTGTAATGTATGAAATTTTCTTTTCTTCCAAATCTCACATTTACTCATTGAATTTTTTCTTAGATTTTTACTGTCTTGCTTTTCTGTGTCTTGATTTAGTAACGTCGCTCCTGTTACCATGGGTTGCATGATTTCTCCTAGGGATCTGAATTAGGTACCTTAGGTATGGGATTTCTTACACACAGTCGTGCAGTAATATCTTCGCCCTTCCATATCTGAATCCGAAGATGTCCGGTAGAGTGTCGTGCATTAATTCTAGTATGTTTGGTATATGTCACTACCGCTGTAGCCACGACAACACAGCCTTTGGATTTTTGAAAAACTGTATTTATGTTGTAACTGTCTCTGTAATTCTAATAAGAGATGTGAGTGCGGGTCATGAGTCGGGCTTGAATAGCTCAGTCGGTAGAGCACTGGGTTGCGAAAGGCAGAGGTCCCAGATTTGAGTCCCGGTTCGGAGCACAGTTTTAATCTGCCAGAAATTTTCTAATTAAAAGTTTTGGACACTACGAAACTATGTGCTTTCTTTCTGTTTCGGGCGTATTTAAACAATATCCGTATTCAGTTATAAAAAACAGTCGCTGTATTGGAACCATCAATATATTTTCCGATCTCGACAACTACATACATACTCTGCAAGCTACCATATGGTATTACTGCTGGACATTCCGCTTCCTGTCCCACTCACAAATGTAGCGAGGGAAAAACGACTGTCTGTATGCTTCAGTACGAGCCCTGATTTCTCTTATCTTGTTGTCGCGGTTGTTGTGTGAGATGTATATTGGTGGCAGTAGTATCACCCTGGAGTCTATCCCAAACATCGGTTCTCTAAATTTTCTCTCTAGTGTTTCGCGATAGGAACGTTTTCTTCCCTCCAGGGATTCCCAGCTGAGTTGACGGAGCATTTATGCAACATGTGGATGTTGATCAAACGTCATTTTTTTTCTTAGTTATCGGTCTTCTGATAGACTTGATGCAACCTGCCACCAATTACTCTGTTGTGCCCTCCACTTCATCTTAGAATATCAGTCCCACTCTGCGACCGCAGCTGTGTGTTGGATGTATTCCAATCTCTTCTTCACTTGCAGAATTTAATCTCTGCAGATCCGTCTACTAACATGCAAGCAAGTCCATGATGTCTTATCAAATGTCATATCATCCTGTTCGTTCTCTTGTCGTTTCTTCCTTCCTTCGCCGATTCTGTCGAGAACCTACGGTAACAAATATAGGCGCGCCTCTGAATTGCTTTGTTGTCATCCTTTAATCCGATTTAGTTGGTTCAAATGGCTCTGAGCACTATGGGACTTAACATCTGAGGTCATCAGTCCCCTAGAACTTAGAACTACTTAAACCTAACTAACCTAAGGACATCGCACACATCCATGCACGAGGCAGGATTCGAACCTGCGACCGTAGCGGTCACGCGGATCCAGACTGAAGCGCCTAGAACCGCTCGGCCACACCGGCCGGCTCCGATTTAGTGGGGGATCTCAAAAACTCGAACAGTACTCAAGAATGAGTCGTACAAGTGTTATGTACAGGATCTCACGGTCTCCTTTGTAGATGTGCTATGTTTTCCCAGAAGTATCCGAATAAACCGAAACCGATCGTTCACCTTCCCTGAAATCTACCTTACATGCTCGTTCGAGTAGATGTAGTTTTGCAACGTTACGCCTGGACATTTAACCGACATGACTATGTCAGGTAGCACACTGCTAGCACTGTATTCGAATATTACAGGATTGCTTTTCCTACTGATCTGCACTGACTTACATTTTTCCATCTTTAGAGACAGTAGTCACTCATCACACCAAATAGAAATCTTGTATCCTCCTACAGTCACTCGAAGTGGACACTTCCCCGTATACTACGCTGTCTCTGATGAACACTCGCCGTCCAGGAAAACGAACTGGATTATACTACTTACAAAGCCCTCGAGTCACTCATACATCTAAGAACCTATTTCGCAATGACCATTGCGGAAGAATGTTCCGCAACAATCTCCATAAAAGAAAAATCGCGTAAGCGTACTAAACACTAAGCCAGACTTCGACATCAGACAGGTTTGCCCGTAACTGCGGTAGTTTGTGATACGATATAAAAATAAATTATTTTGAAACCAAAAAATGAGGGTTGCTAAATGTTTAAACATTTCAGAAAATAGTAGTATTGTCAGTGTAGCGCTAAAATTATTCTTCTTATGATCTGCGTCTGCTTTTGCGATATATTGCAACGAAAACAACATGGATATATTTTATTACTGTCAGTCGCTAATGTAGGCTGTGGTTAAGTTGTGACTGTTCTTTGTTGCAGACCTGGAGCCCGGGGCCCTGCGCCAGTTCGGCGCCGACGTAGACCCAGCTAATGGTGAGTGGTAGCACCAGCGTCTGCTGGTCTCTATGGACTCTGGCGAACCGAGAGATAATTCCAGCTATCCGTCGTCTTCCACCCGTGTCAGGTCGACTGCGTGTTCAAGGTCGACAGCTGACTGACTCTTGCAGACTGGGACGTCTTCGGGTCATAACCTCATTTTACGTAACAACGTAGATTTCCATTGCGGAGGACATCGTTCTGACACAGCCTTTCTGATTTATTTGATACCAGATACGTTGAGTACATATACTCGTATGGAGATGTGTGAATGAATCCAGAATGCACGCCCAGTTCTGAGTTTTGTGTTCACGCCAAATTTTTCAAACGTTTATCGGAAAGCAGGAGAACATACACATATCTAATTTGTGGTGATGTATAGGTGGTATTGCTTCCTGTGCATTACCTAACACAGCATAGTGATTCCTCTATTGCAGACTGTGCCGGATGTCTAACTACCTCGGTACAGGCAATCGTGTAGTATTAAAAGGCTGTTTTTGAATGAGCAATTAAGTAATTAACGTCATCGAATTAAAACATTGACTACATTACGAACATTTATCACAGGAATATTTCAGTGCGAAAAACAACCTTTACGCAAAAAAAGCTAATGAGTGACTCACATAAACAAATTATTTTTACTATATTAAATTTTTAGGTAAATGTAGCTCTTTTCTTTTTCAGTGAAAAATTTATCGTCATCTTGCAAGCTCAGTACAATCTAATAATTATATATAATCATACCAAACCTAAAGAATTGATATTCTACGAGCCACATTTAAATTTTGGTACTACATATTTATATGTACACATGGTTTTCAGCGAACCGTAATAATAGTCAGAACGCTTTTCTACTGAAGACTGATGTATAGGACGCTGTCGTCAAACAGAACCACTACATACTACCATGACACTTGTTGTTGACCTCTTGTAAAAACCAGACTTGTGTCTATAAAATCGGCATCTGTATATTTTCTACCCTTATTACTTTTAGTTTGGCAGCATTTTAGCCTTGCTGGTTTGTAAAATGACGATTGTGCTGTTTTTATATACTTGAATTAAAATAACAGTTACTACGTTTACATAGGGCTCCCAATTCCGGTTTTCGTTAACCGATTTCCCAACACCGCTCCTGGTTAATTAAGTAAACATTTAAATATAAATTTTGGAAAAGTGGTTCTACGTGCTGGATTTCCTCTTCTACAATCAATATTCGCCCCCATGTAAACACTCTACCGTTCTTGAAACGTGCTTGGTTTGTGACGTTCCTACAAGCTTCAAAAATGTTGGCTGATTTGGAAAGAGTGACTTTTTGTGCATCAAAGAAGAAGAAATATTGGAATGACGAAAACGATATCCATCTTCTATATTTAATTAAGGTATACCGCCATCCTGTTACTGGTTGCCTGAAGACGTTCTTATAAAACAACTGACCAACGGAAAACCATTATACGGCGGGACTAGCAATATCGACTCAGGCCTCAACGTGTAACGTAGACAGCAAAAATTGTTTTCCTCCATTCGTTTTCGGCTTTTGGAAGTTATGGTGAGTGTAAAAGCAGCATTTGTTCTTTTACTTCATTGATATAACATTCAGTTCAAAAATGTTCAAATGTGTGTGAAGTCTTATGGGACTTAACTGCTAAGGTCATCAGTCCCTAAGCTTACACACTACTTAACCTAAATTATCCTAAGAACAAACACACACACACCCATGCCCGAGGGAGGACTCGAACCTCCACCGGGACCAGCCGCACAGTCCATGACTGCAGCGCCTCAGACCGCTCGGCTAATCCCACGCGGCTAACACCCAGTAACCGAGTAATTGCTCAAACTGTGAATTTCATGGCTTTGAACCCTGTATAATGCACTCGAGCAAAAGGTAAGTAGTTGATGGACTTAACTGGACTTGTGGCGTTTGTTAGTTGTATTCTGACATAAAAATGTATCCGCACTGGCCAAGAATATTACACAGTATACCGCCCTTCTCGTGACATTCTTTTTCTGTATTATCCAGGGAGACAGTTTCCTTCCTATGTTCGATCACACATAAGGGAGGGTGACAGAATACCTACAACAGATCTGGGACGTGGCTTTCGTGTAAGGCCGCCGGCATTATATTGACTGAAAATATTGTGTGTTCACCGGGGGCCTAGAAACGACGGAGAGGTTCCGTCCCCGCCGCAGCCGCAGTGGTCCACAACCCCACGACGACTACCGCAGTCCACTTCACCCTTCAGCCGCCCCACACCGATCTCAGGGCTATTGTGCGGTTCGGCACCCGGTGGAACCCCCCAGAGAACGTCTCACACCAGACAAGTGTAACCCCTATGTTTGCGTGATAGAGTAATGGTGGTGTACGCGTACGCGGAGAACTTGTTTGCGCAGCAACTGCCGACATAGTGTAGCTGAGGCGGAATAAGGGAACCAGTCCGCATTCGCCGAGGCAGATGGAAAACCGCCTAGAAACCATCTACAGACCGGCCGGCTCACCGGACCTCGACACAAGTCCGCCGCGCGGATTCGTGTCGGGGACCAGGCGCTCCTTCCCGCTCCGGAAAGCCGTGCGTTAGACCGCTCGGCTAACCGTGTGGGCGTGCAACTGAAACTGTTAGCTGTGTTTTTACCTGCTGCAAGCACCCGGGTTGTAGCAACCGTGCCGGCCGAAGTGGCCGTGCGGTTAAAGGCGCTGCAGTCTGGAACCGCAAGACCGCTACGGTCGCAGGTTCGAATCCTGCCTCGGGCATGGATGTTTGTGATGTCCTTAGGTTAGTTAGGTTTAACTAGTTCTAAGTTCTAGGGGACTAATGACCTCAGCAGTTGAGTCCCATAGTGCTCAGAGCCATTTGAACCATTTGTAGCAACCGTGGGAGTACACTACCGGATCAGAATATCTGGACACTGACATGAGGTGCATCCACCATTCGGCTTTATGACTGCTTCATTCTGCTGGGGCCACTTCCAGAGTGGTCGCTGAATGTCTGTGGAGGAATGACAGCCTACTCTTTCTCAAGTGCCGAAGCCAGAAAAGTAGATATGTTGGACGCTGGGGTCTGGAGCGAAGTAGACGTGATAACTCATCCTAAGGGTGCTTCATTGAGTCTCTAGACAGACCAGTCCATTACAGGAATGTTATTGCCCACAAATATTGCCTCACAGATGCTGCTCTATGACACAGTGCCTTGTCATGCTGCTACAGTCATCGTCTCCGAACTGCTACTCCACGGCGCTCAGTACAAATTACAATAAAATGAGTTCATATAATTCAGCGTTTAGCGTTTTTTAAGCGCGTAAGGGGACCACACCCTAACCACGAAAAGTTTGGCTTTCCGTAAGACCACCTGCTCCGTACTTCACTATTGGCATTACACACGGCGCCAGGTAACGTTTCCAGGTATTCGCCAAACCCAAACTCTTCCATCGATTTACCACAGTGTGTAGTGCGATTCATCACTCCAGATCACTCGTTTGTAGCCATCCAGTGTCCAGTGCCGTCGCTCTTTACACCGCCTCAAACGCCGCTTAGCATTGGCTATAGAAATGTGTAGCTTATGAGGAGCAGCTCGATTTTCCCTATTCTTTTTAACTAACTATGGCCGGAACTTTGCTAGCTGGTTAGTCGTCTGGCAGCGTTTTGGAACTCACTAGTGATTCCTTCCGCTGATTCTATGCTGTTTTTTACAACCACCCTGTGCGTCACGAACATTCGACTTAGGCAAATTTAAAAGGGCTCAAATGTCCCTGACGGATTTGTTACTCAGATGACATCTAGTGACTAGTCCGTTGCGCTCTCCTGATCGAGCCACTCTGCTGCCGGTTCTCTACCCACAAGGCAATACTCCCCTCCTTCTCTCATGTTGTCGGGTCCGACTCTCGTGCCATCTAGCTGTCAACTCCGCATTTCGTAGGGGTATCCGGATACGTTTGATCAGACAGTGTACAGCATGTGTGGCTATGTACACTCATGCTCATAAATTAAGGATAATGCTGATACATGGTGAAACAACGATCTGGTGGGCGGTTTACGGGTTTAAATAACCTCGCGGTATGACCATGTAGTGCACTGCGGTCGTCGCTCGGTGGCACTGGCAGCAGTCCACATAGGCAGAGGTGTGTTGGTGCTTGTCAGATTACGGTGCAGCGAGTAAGTGTGCAGACATTTTCAGACTTGCTAATGGTGACTGTGTGTTGAAAAAGGCTCAAAGAACACATATTGATGACTTTATGAGGGGTAGAATACTAGGGCGACTGTTGGCTGGTCAAACACAGCAGGTCGTAGCACGGGCCTACCTTGTGCCACAAAGTGTGACCTCAAGATTATGGCAACGATACCATCAGACAGGAAACGTGTCCACGCGGTACAGTACGGGACGTCCACAGAGTACAACACCACAAGAAGACCGAAATCTCACCATCAGTGCCTGTAGAAGGCCACGGAGTACTGCAGGTAGCCTTGCTCGGGACCTTACCGCAGCCACTGGAACAGTTGTCTCCAGACACACAGTCTACAGACGACTGAAAAGGCATGGTTTATTCGCCCGGTGACCTGCAAGGTGCATTCCACTGAACCCTGGTCACAGGAGAGCCCGTAAAGCCTGGTGTCAAGAACACAGTACATGGTCATTGGAACAGTGGTCCCAGGTGATGTTCACAGACGAGTCCAGGTATAGTCTGAACAGTGATTCTCGCCGGGTTTTCATCTGGCGTGAACCAGGAACCAGATACCAACCCCTTAATGTCCTTGAAAGTGACCTGTATGGAGGTCGCGGTTTGATGGTGTGTGGTAGGATTATGGTTGGTGCACGTACACCCCTACACGTCTTTGACAGAGGAACTGTAACAGATCAGGTGTATCGGGACGTCATTTTGCACCAGTATGTCCGCCTTTTCAGGGGTGCAGTGGGTCCCATTTTCCTCCTGATGGATGGTAACGCACGGCCCCACAGAGCTACCATCGTGGAGGACCTGGTACCGCGCGCCGCGGAATTTGAATCCCCGCCAGACGTTACGGACGTCGAAGACCCCTAGAGGTCTCTGCACCATCGCGCCGTAAGCTGTGGCGGCGCGCGCCTCCTGGCCCGCATTTAGTGTGAGGGCGCCACAGTGGAACACGTGGCTCCAGCGGCCAATAGCGGCGCCCCCGATAGAGCATTTAAGCGTCTGCCTCTCACTCAGCCAGCGAGTCTAATCGTTGCCTGAATCTCGACACATCGCCTTGGCAACAGACAGCGTGTTTATCGTTCTTTCTTTTCATTACTAGCGAACGTCTTGGATTCGTTTGGTTGTCTCTGTCACTCCGTTGCTTCTTGTGTGTCGTCGTCGTAAGGTCTCTCTCCATCGTCCGTTCGTTTGTTTGTTCGCGGGCCGCTCTCCGTTTGGTCCCGCCGCGCTTTCTCGGCCACTCCGCGACCATTCCGGTCGCGGTCACATCAGGTTACAACAGAGGAGTTCCTTGAAACAGAAGATGTCAGGCAGATGGAGTGGCCTGCCTGTTCTCCAGACCTAAACCCCATCGAGCACGTCTGGGATGCTCACGGTCGACGTATCGCCGAAGGTCTTCAAACACCTAGGACACTTCAGGAGCTCCGAATAGCACTAGTGCAAGAAAGGCAGGCTATACCCCAGCAGCTGCTCGACCACATGATCCAGGGTACGCCAACCCGTTGTGCGCTCTGTGTACGTGTGCATGGTGATCATATCCCATATTGATGTCGGGGTACATGTGAAGGAAACAGTGGTGTTATGTAGCACGTGTGTTTCGGGACGGATTTCTCAACTTAACACCAATACCGTGGACTTACAGATCTGTGTCGTGTGTGTTCCCTATGTGCCTATGCTATTAGCGCCAGTTTTGTGTAGTGCCACGTTGTGTGGCACCACATTCTGCAATTATCCTTAATTTATGAGTATGAGTGTACATTATAATTAAGCGGATGACGGCCAATGATCCCTTCAGTGCAGATGCACATTAGGCTCGAACTCTTATGCGAATCGACGATACCGCGTGTAATGAGGCTACTGAGCAGGGAACTACATCAGTAGTGTGTGGTATAAGTAGAGAATTTAGGTCTGACGAGTGCTGTGCTAGGGTGGTCCGCACGGTTGTGGTGAACTTTGTGTTCGCATGGCCTAGTAGTCAGCGCATCTGCCTTGTAAGCAGGAGAACTGGATTCAAATCCAAGCCCAGTGCAAATTTTCAACTTGCCCTACTGATATAAATCAATGCCCGCTGGCAGCTAATGTCTTTAATTGCTTTGTATCTTGTGTGTGAGTATGCACTGGATGCCTTGAGGAAGTGGGCAATGCATTGATGGTGCTGAAGGTCGTGTGCAAAGTCCACTGTTGTCTCCAGCATAAACCCTAATGCTTGTTTGACGCAGTCCTGTCCCTCGACAGCTGTCTTTATTTGAGCACACCTGCTACATGGCGCGTCATCAACGACACGTCGCATGTACTCACATTTTGTTTTCCCCTCACGATCGATGAGTGATGTGATATGTTCTCAATCATCGTATCTCTGAGATTCATCAGGTACTTTATTCTAACAAAATGGATACCCTAGCGCAGACATCTAACACTTATTGAAAATGATTTCAAAATAAGTAGACGGTTCCTTTCCTCAACATATCGAGGTAATTTAACTGTAAAACTCTACTATTGTGTGCCATCGATGTCTGAAGACTGACGAATGCAAAGACAACAGTAGCACAAGACGCTGAAGAAACAATCCCGTGTAGCGGACACTTACGATCAGTAGGGTCACAAGAGTCGTAAATGAGATACTATTTGGCAAATAGGTGAACTTTTGCTTGAAACAAAATATCATAATTCGTCACAGAAGGGCAAAAGAACAGTTTCAGTGACATATTTATTTTTGTAGATATTCCAGATGATCACATGCAGTCCTTAGGCAATTTTTCTTCACGAGCTGCTTTATATATAGCGATGACGAAGCTCCTGCAGGACTCTACTGGCTTCACTGGCAGCACTGCTATTACTGTTCTGCCGTCTGCGGAGGGTAGGCATTTGCCGTTAATTTGTTTGCTTTTAGTTCGCATAGGTAATTCTTTCGCTTTCTTTATGTTTAAAAAGTGTCTGTAAAGTAACGAAGTTGTAAGGTTGGAGCGAAATCTAGGAACATAAAGACATCAGGCGGACAGGTAATAAGCGCTACAGTCTGGAACCGCATGACCGCTACGGTCGCAGGTTCGAATCCTGCATCGGGCATGGATGTGTGTGATGTCCTTAGGTTAGTTCGGTTTAAGTAGTTCTAAGTTCTAGGGGACTGATGACCTCAAAAGTTAAGTCCCATAGTGCTCAGAGCCATCTGAACCATTTGAACCATGAGACGGACATGAGGAAATCAGAGCGTAATATGCAAAGTGGTCAGAAACAGTCTCAAAAGACTGTAGTGGTGCTGCTGGGTGGTAAATAAATTGTTAAGAAAAAAATCGATACGTTGCCTCTTTTCCCAGTTAATTAGCATTGATGTTAACCAATCACGCCGTTGCGCGCTCAAATTCAAGCTGCTCGCCCGATACAGTTAATGTCAGTTGTTCTCATGCATAGGTGGTAGCGCACGAGACTCCTCGGCCTTTGGTCGGGTTCGATCCTTACTACCGTCCCATGTCCAATTCTTGTATCGCTCTCTGGTTCGGTTTTAGTAAACCAAACGAGGAACACGTTTGGCGACACCGACTCCGGCGGGCCGCTTGAGTCCGCGTACGCAAAGGGCTGAGTTCCTAATTTCAGTGCTAATTTATGCGGAAACAGCGCAACGTATCGAATTTTTTTTCTTAACCATTATTTCTTGGCACAACCGAGCCTGCAACGTACCTACAAGCTATTCAGACTGTTTCTGACCACCCTGTATTTTTCAGTCAAGTGAAAACGATAAAGTACACTACTGGCCATTAAAATTGCTGCACCAGGAAGAAATGCAGATGATAAACGGGTATTCATTGGACAAACATATTATACTAGAACTGACATGTGATTACATTTTCACGCAATTTGGCTGCATAGATCCTGAGAAATCAGTACCCAGAACAACCGTAATAACAGCCTCGATACGCCTGGGCATTGAGTCAAACAGAGCTTGGATGGCGTGTACAGGTACAGCTGCCCGTGCTGCTTCAACACGATACCACAGTTCATCAAGAGTAGTGACTGGCGTATTGTGACGAGCCAGCTGCTCGGCCACCATCGACCAGACGTTTTCAGATGGTGAGAGATCTGGAGAATGTGCTTGTCAGGGCAGCAGTCGAACATTTTCTGTATCCAGAAAGGCCGGTACAGGACCTGCTGAAATGTAGGGTTTCGCAGGGATCGAATGAGGGGTGGAGCCACGGATCGTAACACATCTGAAATGTAACGTCCACTGTTCAAAGTGCCGTCAATGTGAACAAGAGATGAGCGAGACGTGTAATCAATGGCACCCCATATCATCACGCCGGGTGATACGCCAGTATGGCGATGACGAATACACGCTTCCAATGTGCGTTCACCGCGATGTCGCCAAACACGGATGCAACCATCATCATGCTGTAAACAGAAGCTGGATTCATCCGAAAAAATGACGTTTTGCCATTCGTGCACCCAGGTTCGTCGTTGAGTACACCATCGCACGCGCTCCTGTCTGTGATGCAGCGTCAAGGGTAACCGCAGCCATGGTCTCCGAGCTGATAGTCCATACTGGTGTAAACGTCGTCGAACTGTTCGTGCAGATGGTTGTTGTCTTGCGGACGTCCCATCTGTTGACTCAGGGATCGAGACGTGGCTGCACGATCCGTTACAGCCATGCGGATAAGATGGCTGTCATCTCGACTGCTAGTGATACGAGGCCGTTGGGATCCAGCACGGCGTTCCGTATTACCCTCCTGAACCCACCGATTCCATATTCTGCTAACAGTCATTGGATCTCGACCAACGCCAGCAGCAATGTCGCGATACGATAAACTGCAATCGGGATAGACTACAATCCGACCTTTATCAAAGTCGGAAACGTGATGGTGCGCATTTATCCTCCTCACACGTCCCATCACAACAACGTTTCACCAGGCAACGCCGGTCAACTGCTGTTTGTGTATGAGAAATCGGTTGGAAACTTTCCTCATGTTTGCACGTTGTAGGTGTCGCCACCGGCGCCAACCTTGTGTGAATTGTCTGAAAAGCTAATCATTTGCATATCACAGCATCTTCTTCCTGTCGGTTAAATTTCGCGTCTGTAGCACGTCATCTTCGTGGTGTAGCAATTTTAATGGCCAGTAGTGTAGTGTACTGATTAACAAATTTCAAAAATAATCACATTAAGTGTTAATACATTTGTCCTTTTACGGAACCATGCTTGTACACAGCAGCGCAGATCGTCATACGAAGAAAATCGACGGCTACGAATGTCTTACTTCAGTGTTCCAAAAATATGGAAATCGCGTGGGGAGAGATCGGGATTGTATGAAGGATGTGTAATGGCTTCCCAGCGACACTTCTGCAGCGTAGCCTTGGCAACGCGGGGGGCGGTCATTATCCTGCAACAGAAAGATGCCGTCTGCCAACATTCCTGGGCATTTGGATTTTCTGGCAAGCTTCAATTTTTGCAGAAGTGGCCACGTACCGTTGTGCGTTAATTGTGGCGCCGTGTTCCAGAAATGCAGTGAGCGGCGGACCCTTGTAGTGAAAGAAAAATTTCATTATGACTTTTCCGGAGGTGGCGCGCCTATTGTTTCGCCTACACTGCGGAAATTTCGCTGGGAAGCCCTTACACGTCCTCCAGACAGTCGCAATCTCTCCCCATGCGATTTCCACGTTTTTGGAGCCCTGAAGACATTTGTGGCCATCGATTTGGTTGGGACGAAGAGGTTCGCGCCTGGGTACAATTATGATTCCGTAGGCAACCGCAAACAGTTCTTCACGAAGGCATTGACCGTCTGTCTCACAGTGGGGTAAGTATGTGAACAGTTAAGCCGAATTCCTTTTGAAATAATAAAGAGTTTACTTTAGTTCCATCCGTATAGTTTTCATTTGACTGCACTTTGTACGTTATCAGTGTTATAACAATACCCAAGGGAAACACTTTTCGAAGAACGCTGTTTAGAGACCGGATATTGAGCATGATTCTCGAACTTCAAGCTATGACGAAAACTTTTTGTTTTGATAAGAGGAAAGCTTCATCACGTTCGTCGTGCGTGTCTGACGTCACACAGCTCTACACGAGGTGTAATCGAGATACGATCGATATTGCGATAAAGCGTACCGCAGGCCGCCGTCACTTGCGTAAGCGACCCACTGGTGCGTGGCACACGGCGAGCTCTCGCCTGCGTAAATAGACACACACACACACACACACACATACACACACACACACACATACACACAGGCACATACATGCTCACGAACTGCGGCGTCTCACTGCGCTCCCAGAAACAGCTGTAACTATCACTCATCGTAGCGTGCGCGTGTAGTTCATACAGGGTTGCAGCAAGTTACAGAATGGAAATTTAATGTTTAAAAATTCATGGTAATTTGAAAGTAAAATACGAGGGTCACTCCAAAAGAAATGCACATTATTTTTTTAAAATCCATATTTTATTCTACATCTTTGAAAGTTTTACAGTGTGTAGATACATTCTTTAGCAACAATATTTTCATTTCTCCACATAATTTCCAACCCTCTCAACTGCCTTACGCCATCTTGGAACCAGCGCCTGTATACCCCCACGGTAAAATTCTGGACCAACCTGTTGGAGCCACTGTTTGGCAGCGTGCACAAGGGAGTCATCATCTTCAAACCTTGTTCCACGAAGAGAGTGTTTCAGTTTCCCAAAGAGATGATAATCACATGGAGCCCGGTCGGGACTGTAAGGCGAGTGTTTCAGTGTTGTCCATCCGAGTTTTGTGATCGCTTCCATGGTTTTTTGACTGACATGTGGCCGTGCATTGTCGTGGAACAGCAAAACATCCAGCTTTTGCCGATGTGCTCGAACACGACCCAGTAGAGTTTGAAGTTTCTTCAATGTCGTCACATATGCATCAGAATTTATGGTGGTTCCACTTGGCATGATGTCCACAAGCAAGAGTCCTTCGGAATCGACAAAGACCGTAGCCATAACTTTTCCAGCAGAGGGTGTGGTTTTGAATTTTTTTTCTTGGGTGAATTTGCATGATGCCACTCCATTGCTTGCCTCTTCGTGTCTGGTGAAAAGTGATGGAGCCATATTTCATCACCTGTCACAATTTTTCCAAGAAAATCATCTCCACCATTCTCGTATATTCCAAAAGTTCGCTGCATACCGTTTTTCTTGTTTCTTTGTCAGCCACTGTCAACATCCTGGGAACCCACCTGGCACAAACGTTTGTTAACGCCAACACTTTCAGTATTCTGCAAACACTTCCTTCCCCTATCCCAACGTGGCGTGACAATTCTTTCACTGTGATGCGTCTGTCAGCAGTCACCAATTCGTTAAATCCCTGCACATTGTCTGGAGTGTGTGCAGTTCGAGGCCTGCCGCTGCGAGGACAATCCTCAATATTGCCGTGCCCGCTTTCATGACGTAACCTGCTTGCTCACCGACTAACAGTACTACGATCGACAGCGGGTTCTCCATACACCTTTTTCAATCTCTTGTGAATGTTTCCCACTGTCTCGTTTTCACAGAATAGGAATTCTATGACAGCAAGTTGTTTCTGACGAACGTCAAGTGTAGCAGCCACCTTGAAGAAATGCTGTGATGGCGCCACTCACGGGAACAGGTTGAACTAAGTTTGATAACAAGCGGGAAGGATGTATCTACACACTCTAAGACTTTCACACATTGAGATTGAAAACTGTATTTTTACAAAAATAGTGTGCATTTCTTTTGGAGTGACCCTCGTATGTCTGTGTTCGTACGGGGGAACCAACAAGGTTCCCGCATGCAGTTACGATATGCGTCCCAGCTCGCTCTGCTCGTTTGCAGGTCCAAAGGGCTGCAGATAGCGTAGCTTAGGTTCGCACCATGTTTCTTGCACACGGGGGAGGCAAGGTCGGCCACGCATCGAATCCGCGTGGTGGATTAATGACGAGGGCCGGTGTGCTGGCCAGCCTGGATATAGCTTCTAGGCGGTTTGCAGCATCTGCCTGTGTGAATACCGGGTTGGTACACACGCCTCACTTAAGTTACCCGATTTACAAACACTTATGAAACGTATTAGTAAAGGAGATAAATTTCATGTGTAGCTTGTGGCAGGGTGTCTTCGACATCACATCCCCCTGCGACGGAAATCGTATAGCTTATTGTTTGCGTCTAATGTAATCTCATGATGAAGTGTGACAACGTTTTCTAATATTTTTGGAATTAAACTGCCTAGATCGCTTAATAAACTTCTTTAAAACGCCGTGTAGGCTACTACAGGAATTACATTGATCCATATTTCGCAAGTTCAAAGTGCTTTGTATCTGATGATGGCCGTAGCTGCAACGGCATCCAGGTGCAACAGGAATGAAACTCCGTCCCACAGACTGACATCCGGCACCTGTACAACCCAATTCATGCACGTCTGCCTGCTTGTATTCAACATTCTGGCGGTGACATCGGTTATTTATGTACCAACATTTCACATTTGCAATGGTTTATCTCGCGCTTACGTTAACTTGTGAATTTGCAGTGTTAATCACCTACATAAATTACAAATGTATTACCGAAATTTTATTACTGTGCGTTAGTTATTTTTGGTGTGACGATTTTCGCCCGTCAGTGTAGTATTAATGGGATTACTCGTCGATATGAAACTAACCAATGACAGATTTCCGGTCGTCTACCTTCATCCTGTTCTCAAAGGTAACGAATCCGCTATAAATGATATTGACAGAGGAAGTGCTTACATAATTTCCGACATATTCTTATTTGTAGAACAGCGATAGGTGTAGAAATTCCGTGTACGCTTGTTGAATGACTACGTTCTACCGACGGAATAATATCTTCTATTTAATCTACACTCTATTCATTTACATATTCAGATGAAATATGACTGGTGGCACTGCACCCTTATCATGCAGCTACGTAAAAACACGGGTAAAGTCTCTTCACTGTGTTAATCTGCACTTTGGAAATTATTTATAGTATTTTCTACCAGCAGCAACAGCGATTCCATTGCAAAACTCTTACACAAACACCTTAGTGGAATACTCAGCATTTTTGAAGGATACAGTAGAAATGGCCGACAAATTACAATCATAGCTGAAAATTCAATTATGTAAAGGACTTCAGAAGTTGAACATGAAAACAAAAATGTCAGTCGATAAATGAACGCATTGCAACTGAAGTAACAACACGTCAAATGAAGACTTGTTCTGTAACCAGCCATGTCTATGTAACAAATAAGAAATGGCCACACTTTGTGTGGAATGTTTTACTCGAATTAGTCTATGCTACCACCTGTTGAAATATTTACTGTTCTTCCTGAGAAACGCTGTAATTGTATGAGCTTTGTTTAAAAATTTGGGTCAGGCGGAAACCGAAGCCAAGTCACCCGCATGGGAGGCGGGCATGCTGCCACAGAGGCAAACTGCTTCTCGAAAACTCAGCCTTCTTTTAAGAAGTCATACAGGCTCTCGGAAAACTTCAGAATCTATTCTGTAGAAAATTTTTGAGAGCTCCGCCGAAAGGCTTTGGGGAGTGATATTTGAGGTCTAAGTTTCGCTTACCATAAATATAAAAAATTATGAAAATCCGACTGGCTTGTGGTCCTCTTGTCAGACCGACGAACAGTACTCACGAATCAGCCACACAATGTTTTTTTTTCTTTTTTAAGAGAGGTTCTTCGTGCCTAATTGACTCCTCTCTGGGATTCTCTCACAATGAATATGGCCGTTGCCTAACCCACGGCTAGATTTATGTGGTCGTTCCACCATAAATCACCTCGGACAGATATTTCCAGGTACTGTAGTGATAAATTTGGATGCATTTACTTATTTCCGATAGCTTGAATATTTTGATCCTCATACGGACGTTACCTTTTTTTCTAATCCTCAGACTCAGGAGCCTAGCTTTACACAAAGCACTGATCACTTGTCAATGTCTCTGCATTATGAAATAAGTTTGTAGCAACTCAGCTAACTGGAAACAATTGTGTCGCCTGCAAACACCCTCGTAGGGCTACAGACGTTACCCGCCAGGTCATTTTCATCCATCTTGAGCAGTAACAGTCCACTCAGAGGGCCCTGAGGTACACCAGGCGCTACTTGGCTGACCATGCCTGTCCATTAATGACGACTTACAGCGCCCTGCTTGGGAAGAAGTAGGGTTGTAAAATTGCCGTAGGCTACCTTAGACTATGGTAAGTAAGCGTAATGTGCGGTAGTTTTCCTATGTAGTAGATTTGGTCAGTTAGAATCTAACTGCGTTACCTGTATGTTAGATGTGTTGCGTACTTATTGGGCGTTAGATTTCGGTCACTCTATTTGTGTATGCTATTCCTTGCTGGTTTCCCCCAGAAACTGGAAGTGGTGAACCGTCTAGAATCTGAGTGGGGATATAAGAAGGGCTGCATAACCTATGGAACATTTTTGTTCTACTTAGTTATCCCCTGGTCTGTTACTTTAAAATTAACTGTGTTTATACCAAAATTGAGATTTTCAAACTTTAACTGAGGTTTTATTCGAAAAATATTGATATGTAACGTGAAACAGAGGAAGGCTGTAGAGGAAAAAAACAAAAAAACAGATTTATCATATAGAGCTAGAATATGCAATTTCCTCAAAAAAGGTAAAATTAAAAATAAAACTCAAAACAAAAGCATATCAGACATCCTGTCAATACATCATCGAGCTTATGTAAAACATGTTTCTGTTATTGCAAAACAACTTACACACTTATTAATAATAACAGGAGACTCTTGTCTCTGATCACGATGAAGAACGGTGTACTGAGTACAAAATAACAATACTTTTACTGTTTTTTTTGTGTTTGTGCATGTAAACTGTCCTTACATCAAAAGTGTTTGCTTTGGTTACATAATAGCGCAATAGTTACATGCTCAACTAATTTTTGTTACTTATAAAATTCAGATGACGTTTCTTGAGGACAAAATATACGATGGACTAACGCTGAACGGCGTGAGCCTCTAATTATGTGCAAAACAGACAAACAAAAAACAAAGAGATTTCTTTGGCTTCTAGTTTCTCTCATACAATTTTTTTTCTGTACCAAAGCTATCAATACTACCCCTAATCCTACCATTTGCGACATCATTTATGTATGTAATTTGTTTAGCAGGCACCTGTGCAGAACTATACCAAAGCATTTCTGGAAGATAAGAAACTCAGTATCAACCTGTGTCCCGACGGCTGCTGCTTTGAGGATCTCGTGCACGAACCGAACAACCTGGTTTTCACTAGACCTTGACTTGTTGAATCCGAGTTGGTTCCTAAACAGGAGTTGTGAGAAATGACAGCATCGCTATCTACACCCAGGTCAAAAGAAACTTCGTAAGGAGATTAAGTCATCTGCGACGACAATTCTTTCATTTCTGAGGAAGCAAGAGCTGTACGCGCCAAACCCGGTCGCAGCGCCCCGGGAATCGATAAGGGGGCGTGGAATCTGCGACAGCTGACGCCGATTTCCTCGGCAGAAGTTGTAAGAGCGCTGTTTCGGACCACACCCAGCGCCGAAACTTCGCGATCGATTCCACCAGTGCAGAGCTGGATCTCGTGAGCCGCTGAATACCTCTGGAGAACAGCTTAGGCGCCCAGCCCGCGGCTGCTGAATAAACATACGGTCGGCTAGCGCGGGGAATCCTCACCCGCCCTTACTGCTAATAGAAGTCTCTGAGTCCTGACGCGCTTTTGCAGTTTCTCCGCGATAATGCGCTGCGTGAATTTTTTTCGAAAAAATACAGTAGCGTACAGCCCATAGCCTCATCGCAAATACTATAGAACTCTCAGCTGATATTCCATTCTTATACTATAATGTGAAAAGAGATTATCTATTTGGTTAGTGCACAAGTTCCTAGCTTTTTGTTTTGTATTTTGGTATTCTGGCCAGTACGTGTTTATTTACAGATTACAATTTATTATTTGTCGTTCGCCGTTGCTATTTGAGTTTACATATTGTCATTTCTATCATTCTAAGGTAGTTAGTGGAGCCGTGGACGCTATAAATAGGGTGCCAGGTGCCTCGTGCCAAGTGAAGAAATCGGAATATTTCCGAAATATTCTTCTGCCTTCTTCTTCACACGAATGGAAAAAATGGTAAAAGCCGACCTCGGGGAAGATCAGTTTGAATTCCATAGAAATTTTGGAACACGTCAGGCAACACTGACCCTACGACGTATCTTAGAAAATAGATTAAGGAAAGGCAAACCTACATTTCTCGCATTTGTAGACTAAGAGAAATCTTTTGACAATGTTGACTAAATGCACTCTTTCAAATTCTAAAGGTAACAGGGGTAAAATACATGGAGCGAAAGGCTATTTACAATTTGTACAGAAACCAGATGGCAGTTACAAGAGTTGAGGTGCATGAAAGGGAAGCAGTGTTTGGGAAGGGAGTGACGCAGGGTTGTAGCCTCTCCCCGATGTTATTCAATCTGTATATTGAGCAAGAAGTAAAGGAAGCAAAAGAAAAATACGGAGTAGGAATTAAAATCCATGGAGAACAAATAAAAACTTTGAGGTTCGCCGATGACCTTGTAATTCTGTCAGAGACAGCAAAGCATCTGGAAGAGCAGCTGAACGGAATGGACAGTGTCTTGAAAGGAGGATATAAGATGAACATCAACAAAAGCAAAACGAGGATAATCGACTGTAGTCGAATCAAATCGGGTGATGCTGCGGGAATTAGATTAGGAAATGAGACACTCAAAGCAGTAAAGGAGTTTTGCTACTTGGGGAGCAAAATAACTGATGATGGTCGAAGTAGAGAGGATATGAAATGTAGACTGGCAATGCAAGGAAAGCGTTTCTGAAGAAGAGAAATTTGTTAACATCGAGTATAGATTTAAGTGTCAGGAAGTCGTTTCTGAAAGTATTTGTATGGAGTGTAGCCATGTATGGAAGTGAAACGTGGACGATAATTAGTTTAGACAAGAAGAGAATAGAAGCCTTCGAAATCTGGTGCTACAGAAGAATGCTGAAGATTAGATGGAGGAGGAGATTAGTGTTTTACGTCCCGTCGACAACGAGGTCATTAGAGACGGAGCGCAAGCTCGGGTGAGGGAAGGATGGGGAAGGAAATCGGCCGTGCCCTTTCAAAGGAACCATCCCGGCATTTGCCTGAAGCGATTTAGGGAAATCACGGAAAACCTAAATCAGGATGGCCGGAGGCGGGATTGAACCGTCGTCCTCCCGAATGCGAGTGAAGATTAGATGGATAGATCACATAACTAATGAGGAGGTATTGAATAGAATTGGAGAGAAAATAAATTTGTGGTGCATCTTGACTAGAAGAAGGGATCAGTTGGAAGGATATATTCTGAGGCATCAAGGGATAATAAATTTAGTATTGCAGGGCACCATGGAGGGTAAAAATCGTAGCGGGAGACCATAAGATGAATACACTAGGCAGATTCAGAAGGATATAGGTTGCAGTAGGTACTGGGAGATGAAGAAGCTTGCACAGGATAGAGTAGCATGGAGAGCTGCATCAAACCAGTCTCTGGACTGAAGACCACAACAACAGCAACGAGTTCAGTAGAGGGCGTCTGCAGTGGAGGCAGCGAGAAACATTTGCGCTGTGTGTGAAGGTAATGCTATTGGACAGAGCACAGCAAGAAAATGGTTTCCTTGTTTTAAGAAGCTTCGTTTTGACATGAGAGACTCTCCAAGTTCACGAAGGCCTTCGGGTTTTGATGAAGATCGTTTAAGCGCATTAATCCACAATGAAGCAAATCAATGTACTCGAGAACTGGAAACTGAAATGAACTGTGATCTTACCACCAACGTGCGACATTTGCATGCTAAGGAGGAGGTTTAAAAATTGGGTGTATGGGTACCACATGCTCTACACCAAAATCACAAAAATCAGCAACTCTGCTTACTCTTCATCAATTGGCTCGTGAACAACACCAATCTTTCGTATCCCGCACCGTTATTGGTGATGGGAAATGGCTTCTTTATGCTAACATAAGTAATAGGAAGGAACGTTTGGGCCCAAACAATAAGTCCCGCACACATTCTGCTAGACTGATAAAAAAACGTTATATAGGAGTTGGGTTGGAAAGCCATTTCGCACGCAACTTATTCACTTTATCTTCCACCCTCTGGTCGTTATCGAACAACCTTGAAGGCACTTCCTTTCCGGATGAAAATGCGCTCCGAACATGGTGCGACGAGTTTTTCGACTCAAAACAACGTGATTTCTACAATGTCGGAATCGAAAAGTTACCCCAACGTTGGCAAACTGTTGTAAATAGTGAAGAAGAATATATTGTTTATGACTAAAGTTTGTGTTATATATATCTATTGTGTTTATTAAACTTATGGAAAAATCCTACGAACTTATGCACCAATCTAATATTTATATGCATTTAAAAGTATAAATACGGGAATACCCTCTGACCTTAAAGCGTTAGTTATGCGCTGCAGTCGCAGAAAAGCAGATCAAGGAGGTGAGGCTTGAATAAATTGAAAGAACCACAGATCGTTGAAAGCTTCATAGGGGGCATAAGCAACGATTGACTAAAATAGGAGAACGGATTACAGTAGAAGTCTAATGTGTAACTTTGAGGTGTGTAACAGTGAATGCAGAAGAGGATGAGATAGACAAAAAAGCAAAGGTCAGTAGAAATCGTAGGTTAACGCGCGAGGTATTGATGACATGAGGTAATATAAAAACAGAGAAAGTGAAGGAAGCAAAAGTATATACAGAGGCCTAAAACATGATACCGGCACAAACTTAAAAAATGTCACATCTGGAATGGCTACAGGAGAATGTGCATAACTGCGGAAGCTGTGCATTAGTATGACAAAGATAGATGTCGTCTATGGGAAAATGAAAGAAATATTTGAAAAAAAGAGAGCACCTCTATGAATTTTAAGAGCTTAGATGGCAGAGCACTACGAATCAAAAAGGATGGCTGCGAGGTAAAAGAAATA
Source organism: Schistocerca americana (assembly GCF_021461395.2). Lineage (NCBI taxonomy): Eukaryota > Metazoa > Arthropoda > Insecta > Orthoptera > Acrididae > Schistocerca > Schistocerca americana. Next base: position 614,553,297 of record NC_060122.1, read on the forward strand.
TGCAGGAAGTTTGGAAGTTCCCGTCACTAACTTCTAGGGCTTGTAGAGGGAAGTGAGTACATAATATTTTGAATAGGAACCCACGTATATGTGGGGTTATTCTGTAACGATGTTACACTTTCTAGGGCAATGTAGAAGGATAAATGTATCAATTTGAGATAATGGTCCCTATACCGCAAACGAACGAGTCGAAAGTTATAAGTGAAAACCGTTGTGATAACTCTGACAGTGGAATACCTGTACTGGTATTGTTGTTGTTGACACAGAAGGGTAGGCAAATTTCAGAGGTGATAGTATGGAATAATGAAAGGAAAAAAGTCCAATAAACATGTGGGCACTTGTTCAATAGCGAAGATGTGTTCACTGTAGCAAAGATGACAAGTGTTCTTAGCTCATCAGGTACGCATTTTATAGCCCATGTTTACCGGATATTTTTTCGTCGTTTTGGTCCACACTACCAACTCTTAAATTTGCCTTAGCAACGACAGTACCAGTACATGTAATTCATTGTCAGAGGTATGAGATCGGTTTTCGCTCATAACTTTCGATTCGTTCGTTTCCGGTACAGGAAGTCTAATTTCAAATTGATACATTCAACTTTCTCCATCATCCTAGGAAGTTTGTAGCATCATTACAGAATCACTCTACATGTACATACGGTTACAGGTGCCGGCGCATATAACTTTGACGCTTTGTAGCTTCGTTGGATGACGTTTCTGCACATGGGTTCCAATTCAAAATATTATGTACTCACTCCCCTCTACGAGTCGTTGAACTTTGTAACGGGAGTTTCCGAGTACTCTGTATAGAGCGGAAGCGAACTCGAGAACAATAGATTTTTGTTTCATTTTACATTTTCCACTCCAAGGAGTAGATCGGAATGTTTCAGATCGGGCCCCTTACAGAGTCGCGTTTCTCTTCAGCCAGTCCTAGGCGAGCTGGTAGTGGGGCATAGGAGTTCCCAGATGGGAATCAACGGAAGGGTCTTATCAGTTTCAGCATTTGTCTAACATACGAGGAAAATCTTCCAAAAACCTCGGTGGGGAACGGGGCAAATATTTTATTTCTGGTACAAAATTCGCCATTGTTGCAGGCAGAATCTGAGACTGTTTTTGTGGGTAGTGTATGTGTATTGTGTATCTATAACGTGCATGTGCGTTACCTGTCACCGTGGGTGTTGTGCATGTTGTGAAATATTATGCGAAGGGAAGAGGAAGTAGATGAAAAAGAGATGGAAGATATTTCACAGAACACTAAAAGAGCCTTCGAAATAAACTCCCTGGAATAGATGACATTCCCTCAGGATTACTGAGAGCCTTAGGAAAGCCAGATGTAGCAAAACTAACCCACGTGCTAGGAAAGACACATTATCTCATCAAAAGTATCCGGACATCCCTATGTAATGCGGAACTGACCATTATATGTCACGACAAGTGTACCCGCCACTGTAAAAGGAGGCGGTTAGTATTGTGTTATCAGTAGAAAAGCAGTAACAGCGGATTTGATGGCACCTGACTAAGGAGGTAATCAGGGACATTCCAACCCATCTACAGCTGTTCAAGTTGACTGTTACTGATGTGACTGCGAAGCGGAAACGCAATGGAACAGTCGCAGATAAAACAAGATCACGGAAATCTAATGAACAGACGGACAGGGACCATAGGGCATTGATGAATGCGGTTCCAAAAAATCGCTGGAAATCAACGGAAGTAATCACTTGTGAGTTCCGAAGTGCTACCAGAAGTGCAGCTTGTACAGTGACTCTGTCTATAGGGAGAGAAGCTTCTCAAGACATACATTTCTGTAGGCAGTGGTAAGCGACGTTGGCGGTGCTGTAAAGACCGACGCTACGGGACAATGAATGACTATGAACGAGTGATTGCGAGTGATGAATTAGACTGTACTCCGTGCCAATCCGATGTAAGCATTTGTGTTTGGCGAATGCCTGGAGAAGGTTGTCGGTCATCGTGGGTAATGTCAACAGTGAATTACGGAGGAGGTGGTTTTACGGTATTGGCCTGCTCTTCGTGGATAGGCTGTGGTGCCCTTATTGCGCTGTAGAAAATGGTAAATGCGGAAGGATACGGTCACATTTTACATCACTGTGTACTGTGTACAGTAGAAGAACTATTCGGAGACCATGATTTTGTATCAGCATGACAATGCACCCTGTCATAAAGCGGCGTCTGTGAATAATGGTTTGCGGACAGTAACGTTCCTGTAAGGGACAGGACTACTCAGAGTCCTGACCTGCACCCAATGGAGCACCATTGTACCCAGCGTGCAACATCACTACCTTATCTGGTTTCGACTCTTGAGGGAGAATGGACTGCCGTTCATCCACAGACTTTTAGAGATCGCACTGAACGTATCCTCAGTAGAGCTCAAACCATCATAAAGGCGAAGAGTGGGTGTATCCCATATTAGTCTCCACTAATAGGTACCCGGGTACGTTTGATCAGATAGTGAAATATTCAGTCTTCAAGAAGACTGTAATAATTCCATTTCCATACAAGATACCTGCTGCAGGTGTGCGTATTACCAACCCTTCAGTTTAATAAGTCATGGTTGCAAAATACTGGAAGTCAATAATAAACAGAAGTATGAAAAAATGTTGGAATCGGATGTAGGTGAAGATCAGTATGAGGTATGGAGAAATACAGGAAGACCTGGAGGAATACTGATCCTACGACATTATAGCAGTTGTAGATTTAGAGAATGCTTTTGTCAACGCTGGCTAGAACACGCTTTTGAAATTCTACCCGTAGAATAGATTACATATTGGGAGAGAAGTTTATCTATAATTCATGTAAAAACAGACTGCAGTATAAGAATCAAGGAGTGTGAAAGAAAAGCAGTAGTTGATAAGGGAGTGAGACAGGCTTTTAACCTTGGAAGATCAGCTGTGCGAAATGGATAATCTGTTGAAAAGTAGTTATAAGACGATACCAACACAAACAATACAGGGTTGATGGATGTAACTGAATTAAATCAGGCGGTTTGGGAACTTTAGAGTAAGTACTAAGACCAATTTTCCTGTTTGGGCAGCAAAATTACTGACGATGACCGAAGTAGGTGAATTTAAAATGCATACTGGTGACGGGAAGGCCATCTTTTCTGAAAAAGTGAAATATGTTACCCAATAATAACGTGCGTGTTAGCTTTCTACGGAGGTGAAGGGGTGGCGAACAGCAATTCAGACATTGAACAGAATACAGAGAACAGAAGCTATTGAAATGTACGGTACTACAGAAGTGTGCAGAAGAATAAACGGGGAGATCACATAATTAATGTGATGGTACTGAACAAGTTTGGAAGAAAAGTAACTTATGGCACAACCTGACTACAAGAAGAGATCAGTTTGCAGGACACATCATGAGCCATCAAATAATAATTTGGCAATGGAGGTAAATGCGAGTAGTGGAAACTGTAGAGGAGATCAAAGCTCTACTAAATTTATCAGGGTAGGTGACAATTGTTATGCAGAGATATTGAGGCTAGTGCAAGACTGACTAGTGTAGGAAGCTGTACCAAACCAGTCCTGGTCTGAAGGACATGACGCCAACATATACTGTAAGGCATAATCCTTTATATTTTTTTGGGTTAATTCACTCCTGAGCAAGCAACATAGGTTGTTCGGTGGAGAAACATTAGATCTCAAAACCACTTCGAAATATGTAATAAACTGCCGCTTTTTTATTGACTGTGATGGAGAACACAACAGAAACCTCACTGCAATTTGCAACCTTTTGAATTACCAAGTGAAGTCGGCCGAACTGAGAACTTTTGTGGGATGAAGACTGTTTACCTTCTCTCTTTATTGTTAAGATCGTCATTTGGAATAAATACGCATGTATATTCGCCAACAACCTTGCTGCAGTCGTAAGACCGGCTCCTTTGAGATCACAAAATTGAAGTGCTGTCGGGGTTGGCTAGCACTGGCTAGGTGACCGTGCGGGTCTGACGAACGCTGTTGGCAAACGGGGTCTGTTCTGCCTTTGTGTGGCCAGTTGAGGATCTACTTGAGTGAGAAGTAGTAGCAGCTCCGGTGTCGAAAACTCACAACGACAGGGGGAGAGGCACGCAAGCAGCAGGCCCCTCGATATCCGCATCTAATGAGCCTTTGAGCGAAGGACGGCATAGCGACTGGTCAGTACCGTTGGGTCTGCAAAGCCTGTTTGTACAAAATTTTTTTTTGTATATATTTGTATCCTATTGGTTTCAGACTAAAGGTCGTTCGTTTTAGATTATTTTTACATTTTGCTTTGTGTGGTAACAAGGAGAGTTTAAAGGTGAATGAAACTGAGGCATGCAACACCTACATTTTTGTGCGTATTTTCACACTGCGAAGGAAACTGAGGATTCAACAGTGGTTCATTCTGGACCAGACTCTGTCGTCAAGAGCTGTGCCACAAAAAAGTGTTTCTTGTTTCCGCAGTCAGTCTGCCATGCTTCAGCGGACTGTGCATTATTTTGAAATTTCCAGGCGGATTTAAACTGTGTGCTGGACCGAGACTCGAAATGGATCCTCACCTTTCACGAGAAGTGTTCTTGCCGGCTGAGCTATCTGCGCACGGATCAAAACACCTTTCCTTCCTCAGACATTCGCTACTGTCATAACCATTCTTCCATTTTCCAAACATCGCAAAAGTTCTCCTAAATAACGGAAAGGGGGGCTGGGGGCTCTGGCACTGAGCACTATTGGACTGAACACCTGAGGTCATAAGTCCCCTAGAACTTAGAACTACTTATACCTAACTAACCTAAGGACAGCAGGATTCGAACCTGCGACCGCAGCGGTCACGCGGTTCCAGACTGAAGCGCCTAGAACCGCCCGACCACCCCGGCCGGCGGGGGGTTAATGACGTGAACCGCGCCCCTTGTCTATGTCGATGAGAGCACTGCTTGCGGAGGACCAGGTTCTGAGTTCGGATCTCCGTATGGCAAATAGTTTTAATATGCCGAGGAGTTTCAGTCTTGTTGTTTTGCTTCAGTGTACATTATCAGAAAGATGTAGGAACGTTTCAACTAGTTCTAGGAAACAACATGAAAAGTATAATTGAGACCAAAAGTATATCAAATCAACTAGGAGGTTTCTTTGCTCTCCTTATAAATATTTTTTTTTGATAGGGAAGTATAATTGAGACCTAAAGTATATCAAATCAACTAGGAGGTTTCTTTGCTCTCCTTATAAATATTTATTTTTGATAGGAGCTGTTTCTGTAATCATTTTCTCAACTGACTATATTGTCTTTCGCAACGTAGTCCTCGGATAAAATGTGCTCTGTTAACATACTGCGTTGATTCTGTCTGAAAACCCAACCTTTCGATGACATTCACCACTGTTGTCATCAAAGGTTTTGTGTGAGTATCATGAGATTCGTAATGATTCCATTCTTACGACCTAAGTTAGTCAATCAGCTACTGTCCTTTGAACGTAAAATAGGGAGTCTCTCCAATTTTATGGCCTCTGGTGAGACGAGGATGGTGGCTGACAATGAAAATTTGGTATTTTACTGGGATCTGACGCAGTATTTCGACCAACAAGTTTTTACGTAACTATCCATTCGTTTCACTCTTCAATGCAGCGGACGGTATGTGTACAGGCAGCCTTCGAGCTACCCAGTGAATCAATTTCGCCACTTGACATGGCAAGCTTCAAGACCTATTAATGATAGATGTCGCATTTAGGAGGCGGCGATAAAAAATATTGAAAAAAACACAGTGGATAATGGCAGCGAGAGGTGCACACCCCCTCCCCCTCCCTCCCCCTCCCGCCCTCCTGGCTGGATTGAATTGGATTGGACGGTAGCCGCACGTGGCGGGCGAGATTGGAGCTGCAGGGCCCGTGAAACGGGTCGCAGTTACCCCCGGCTAGGGTAACGTCGTTACTCTGCTTAATGGAGGCGCTAACTCACTTGCCCGGAGCCAAAGTCCGTCCGTAGCGAGAGCGGGGCCGTGACGTTCCCTAGCGCCTCTCAAACATACAGGAGGAAGGAAGAGCTGAAAGACTGCCTCTCCAGGCGGTCCGCCATTATGTGCGGCACGAGATTCACGCACATCTTTCCTGCGCTGTTAAAAAGTCAGGCAATTCGAGAGTAGTCTTAAGAGCAGGGAACAATTGAGTGACGGTTCAAAAAAACTCGAATTCTTTTTATTACGGAATTCGAATGTACAAACATTGAGGAATTATTCCCCAAAATATTACACACGATTCTGTGAGCGTTTGAAACCGAGTGTGAACAACACAAAACCCCATTGCCACAAGTCGTTTTCGATGCCATCCTATTTATACCGATTTGAGTAAAACTGATTTGCTGGATCGTTGTTTGGGCGCTTTTACTCAAAATGTCAACGATAGTTTCAATATTCTCATTTGGAGATACGCTCCAAAAATAACATCCAACCGAAGAGAAATTATCACCATTGCTTCAAATTTGTCCGTATGTATTCAAGGTAGGCGATACTGCATTAATGCATGCGGGAAACACCCCTCAAATAAAAACCGGCGATGAAATGTGCCGATTCTGTGAAGATGCGCTCAGAGACGTAAAGGTCTTTCCGGACGAAAATGAGGGCTTTTCAGGTCAAAGTAGCAGAAAGCGGCCATCCACTAGCATGTTTGTCGTCACCCAAGCTACAATTTTCATCCGATTTTAATGATTTTTGATTTCCCTTGAAGGAAATTGAATTTTCTTCATTTGATCGTAGCAGATTTTTTTATGTTTATATTTAGTTTTTTCGGCCAAAAAACAGGGGTCCAAAAAATTTCGCCAAAAATTTTTTTTTTGCAAATTCCTTCGATGAACTAAAATTACGTCTGTAAGGATCAGGGTGATATGTCGGTTTCGTGTTTCAGATAACCACAACAGGAGTTACAGCGACAACCGTCAATTTACCTACTTTCAAAGCTGCCTCAGGAAAATCCCAATTAGACAGTGAAGATATTAATATTTTTCAAAAAAGAAGTACCAATAAAAACCTCACTGTATGCTTTATTCATTGCAGCAAACCCCATTTGTGTAGATTACAGTACGGAAAAAATTTTGGAATTTTTAGAAATATTTTCGTCCTTCACCCTGTCGTTCCCCCTTGAGTTGTTCTCCAGGCGATTCTTGAAAAAATGTGTACATCATTAACGTGATTTCCAAATTCGCCCGCTCATCTTCAACATTACACAAGCATCCTTCGTACACTCGATACATTTTCTTTGGTATCAAATTTAAATGGGCACATGACGGGAAAAGAATGTTAACCTCAGTTCTTTATGTGCGCACAGGACAAAGAAACAAGTCCACAAACTGCTTCAGGTGTACCACATCCAGACGATATAACTCATGAATGAGTTGCGGAGATATTGATGTCTATGTTTTGCTCGCTGTTCAAATAATGTTCAAATGTGTGTGAATTCCTAAGAGACCAAACTGCTGAGGTGGTCGGACCCTAGACTTACACACTACTTAAACGACCGAACGCGGTGGCTCAGTGGTTAGCACACTGCACTCGCATTCGGGAGGGCGACGGTTCAGTCCCGCGTCCCGCCATCCTGATTCAGGTTTTCCGTGATTTCGCTAAATCGCTCCAGGCAAATGCCGGGATGGTTCCTTCGAAAGGGGCACGGCCGACTTCCTTCCCCGTCCCTCCCTAATCCGATAAGACCGATGATCTCGCTGTTTGGTTTCTTCCCCCAAACAATCCAACTCACTTCTTAAACTAACTTAAACTGAGAACAACACACACAGCCATGCCCAAGGGAGTACTCGAACCTCCGGCGGGAGGGCCCGCGCAGATTGCGTCTCAAACGACGCAGGTACTCCGCGCTGTTACTCGCTGTTCCAAATAGTTCAAATGGTTCAAATGGCTCTGAGCACTATGGGACTCAACTGCTGTGGTCATTAGTCCCCTAGAACTTAGAACTACTTAAACCTAACTAACCTAAGGACATCACACACACCCATGCCTGAGGCAGGATTCGAACCTGCGACCGTAGCAGCAGCGCGGCTCCGGACTGGAGCGCCTAGAACCGCACGGCCACAGCGGCCGGCGTTCCAAATAGTCCTAGATATTTTCTATAAGATTAAGAATGGCTTATTTAGCATGTCATCTGGGTGCGGTAGGGTTCCAGGCACGCGTAGGAACAGTACTGTGAACACAGTCGTTAGTTTGGAAGACGAGATTATCCACAGCATAGCCATCATGTAGCTGTAGAAGAAAGAGGAACGTTTTGTTACTGAGAATGTTGAAATAACATCGCTACGTTGACGGTGAGTCCGATTAATGGAGCGAAAAACATCTCAAAAATGTCACAGAAAGCACACACTACTTCAAAGTAATCGGTTAGAAATTTATAAACTGGTGACAAAAGTCATGGGATAATGATATGCGCGATGGCGGTAGTACCTCGTACACAAGATATAAAACGCAATGCATTGACTGAGCTGTCATTTGCATTCAGGTGATTCATGTATAAGGGTTTCCGACGTGATTATGGCCATTCGACGGGAATTAACAGACTCTGAACGTGGAATGGTTCGCACGGAGGTAATTAACAGTCTTTGGACGTGGAATGGTATTTCGAGCTAGACGCATGGGGAATTGCATTTCGGTAATCGTTAGAGAATTCAATATTCCGATATCCAAAGTGTCGAAAGTGTTCCGAGACTACCAAATTTCAGGCATTACCTCTCACCACGAACAACGCTGTGGCCGACGGCCTTCATTTAGCGACAAACAACGATGGAATTGTCACCGGGCCAGCAGTGTTCGTGATTGATTTGAAGAACATTCTGGACAGTTCGAGCTCGTGGTTTAGTCACCCAGATCACCCGACATGGATCCCATCGAATATTTATAGGACATAATCGAAAGGTCAGTCCGTGCACAAAGTCTTGCATCGGCAACATTTTCGATATTGTAAACAGCTATAGAGGAAGAATGACTACATATTCTTGCAGGAGGCTTAAAACGACTTGTTGAGTCCACGCCACGCTGCACTACGCCCGGCAAGAGGAGATCCGACACGATATCAGGAGGTGTCCCATGACTTTTGTCATCTCAGCAAGGTTGATTCGTTGCAACTTTCTTTTTTAACATCTTTCGAGACATTAAAGATATTAATGATGCCTCCTAGATCATCAGCAAGAAGAGGTTATGACACAGCGACTAAAAGTGTTCAACAAGGCACAGGTGACAAATAAATTCTATTTTTTCTCGAAAAGGTTTTGAAATGATTTACGGTCTAAGTTATATATATGTAGTGGAAGATAAACTCAACATTTTGATGTAAGGAACCGGTGCTTAGAAACAATTGTTTTAGGAGGGGTGAGGACCTGAATGAGCAATGCTTGTGATGTGACTGTTTGCACACTGCTGAAGTCTTACGTGGATGTTGTATAGTCAAATGTCACAAGTTGATAAAAAAAATTGATGCTGGTCATTTCACACGGGGACCTTAGATAGTCTCTCTCTCTTACATTTGCGACATATTTATGGGATCTGTAAGTTGATGATCCGATATTAGTATCCTGAACTGAACGCTTAGTAAGTGCAAAACAACCGGAACGTTTCAATAGAAATATCGGTAACTCACTGAGTACCGTAAGAATCTTACAATCGTTAAGTTCCTTTTTCGATTTTCGCAGGTAGCAATGTTTTATAATTTTATTTAGCTTCTATATTTCTTATCAAGTGGAGAACCTACTTAACAAATATATTATAATAATTTTAATAAAAGGAACATGTTATTTTTAATTAGTAATCACTTGAAAATAAATTAAATTATATATATAATGTTTGTGTGTATTAGCCTAACAACACTGTTCATACTCTAGAAACAAGACAGTATTTTATTTTCTATTCGATGTTTCGCATTTTTGCATCACACTTTAATTTATTGTGACTACTCGCATTTTCATGCGATTAGAATTAAAAGCCGGCAGGAGTGGCCGAGCGGTTCTAGGCGCTACAGTCTGGAACCGTGCGACTGCTACGGTCGCAGGTTCGAATCCTGCCTCGGGCATGGATGTGTGTGATGTCCTTAGATTAGTTAGGTTTAAGTAGTTCGAAGTTCTAGGGGACTGATGACTTCAGAAGTTAAGTCCCATAGTGCTCAGAGCCATTTGAACCATTTTGATTAGTATTAAAAAATAAAACGATCTTATTCTATTAAAAAGTGTGATTAAATTTATTAATTAACATTTTCATTTTATAAGAAACATAAATTTAACTAAAAGAAAAAAATGTTGCTATCAGCGTTACCAGTATGTCCTCAGCTACCAGTAAATATATTATAGCGCTCGAAATGTTTTGCAATTAACAGCACTGATTTGAGCTGAAAATATTTGGAGGCCTCATGTATCGGCAAAAAAGTTCGTCCCTGTAATATTGCGTTGGATAGTCCGAACTCTGTGTTCAACAGGAAGGAGGCCCACTTTTTTGAGCTAAGCTGAATATGTAACGTGTATGAGTTCGGTGAAAATTGCCTGAAAATATTCCCCTCTTATGCAAAATTTTGACCCGTGAAAGAAGAATAACGCGCTTAGCTGCTCTTTGACTGATATGCTTAGACGTAGGAAAGACTTCATAGCGTAATGAATAACTTAATGGCAGCTGAAACATATACTCAGGTGAACGTGTGTTCGCTGCTTCTTACAATCAGCACATTCTAATCGCCTGATAAGATCTACAAGTACATTTTTACCCTTTCTTATATATAGGATAAGTGCACTGAGGACGTAAAATCCTAACACCTATTCACAAAAATCGCTCCACACATATTCAGGATCAGCAGGAATTCTTTAAATTCTCAGCACATAAACCTACCTTATATTTGCTGAAAAATGCATGCAAAGAATTTGAAAATACTTTTGGTGATGACAGCCAACTGCCCTGCCGCAGTGGTAACACCGGTTCCCGTCAGATCACCGAAGTTAAGCGCTGTCGGGCTGGGCTAGTACTTGGATGGGTGACCATCCGGTCTGCCGAGTGCTGTTTCCAAGCGGGGTGCACTCAGCCCTTGTGAGGCCAACTGAGGAGCTACTTGATTGAGAAGTAGCGGCTCCAGTCTCGTTAACTGAAATACGGTCGGAAGAGCGATGTGCTGACGACATGCCCCTCCATATCCGTGTCCAGTGATGCCTGTGGGCTGAGGATGACACGGCGGCCGGTCGGTACAGTTGGGCCTTCCAAGGCTTGTTCGGACGGAGGGAGAAAGAGAGAGAGTAGTAATGAATACGTGGGATAGCAAACTGTGCGTGGGTTACATTTAGGCTAGCCGCAGTGGCCGAGCGGTTCTAGGCGCTTCAGTCTGGAACTGCACGACCGATACGATCGCAGGTTCGAATCCTGACTCGGGCATGGATGTGTGTGATGTCCTTAGGTTAGTTAGGTTTAAGTAGTTCTAAGTCTATGGGACTGATGACCTCAGATGTTAAGTCCCATAGTGCTCAGAGCCATTTGAACCATTTTTTTTGGTTACATTCACGGATGCGTAAATAAAATACCGTATCGATACTTAAACTTGGAACAAAGCCTCTCTCTTTGAACAACGTTTTTAACTTGATCACAAGGATGGTACAGCTATAAAACTTAAAACTCTGCGAATGAAATATTAGGTCAATGAATACATGCAATCCATGATCTAACAATAAGCTCCTGTATGTTGCATCACTCAAAATGACCATCGAAGTTAAACATCAGAGTCATCAAAATAGTGCATATAGCACACTCGTAATGAATCTAGACCCAGTACTCCCATAAACAGAAGTGGCACTTTCCGGTAATCTACTCGGGCACGCTGTTCAAATCTGCGATGATGACATTGTATATAGCGACTCGTAGAGGTATACCTTCACTATGTAGCATTCAATGTGTGGCATTCGTAACAGGCGAAACCCTGTTCAGTGTAGCTTTGCACCTCGCCAGGGACTAATGTCTTGCACAAAGATAAATTATTTCAATGAAGTTCTCCAAAGGGCAGCTTTCAAAGAACATTAGGTCCAAATGCTTACACAATTTGTCCATGATATACAGGTAAAACTACTTCTCCACTAGTTCTCTCTGCACTGCATTCCAAGAAGTGAGAATTTGACGGGCAGTTCAGCTGGTTGTAACTGACGAATCTTCTCCCACACAATTCAACACCAACTCCTCCAATTCTACTGTACTACAATACTCTACGTCGAGAGCTTTAACAAGCTCTGTCACTTGAACGACGCAGTTTCTGGAAAGCGTCCAACTACGGCGATATTTGTCTTCCAGTCAGGATAATACCGGTGGAGAATCCTTTCAAAATTCATTCATATTTTCGGGCATTACCTCCTGCTGCACCATACAGTAAACACACGTCTGAAGGTTTCTGCAACGAGTATTTCTCCATGTTCGAAACACAGCCACGCATCGTATGCAGCGGTATACTCCACCGTGAACGCACCGCAGAAGATGTGTATTGTTTTGAAGGTAGCATGACCGAGGTTAACGTAGCCGACAGTAGTTTGTTATCAACCATTAGGATTTTACAAACACGTGTCACGCATGTATTTCTCGTTCAGAAGCTCTTATCGACTTAAATTTGAGTCTCAGAACACTTGTTCCACATATCAAAATTCTTTTTAAGGTTATCCACGTCTGTCGAATTTGTGTGAAAAATTATTCTCCGTTAATACGAGGGCGTGCTGGCGAGCCTCCAAATTTTTTATCTGCAAACTCTTCAAACATTTTACATAAAACAAACGTTATTAACATTCTACATCTTTATTATTACGTCCACATATTTATTTCTCAACATGATCACTCTGGCAACGACTACATTTTTCTTAAATCCGTTGGAATTCGATTACTCGATAAATAGTACAATTCTCAAGACTGTCAATTCAACTAAGTACCTGGGTGTTAAAATTACGAACAACTTCAGTTGGAAAGACCACATAGGTAATATTGTGTGAAGGCGAGCCAAAGGTTGCGTTTCATTGGCAGGACACTTAGAAGATGCAACAAGTCCACTAAAGAGACAGCTTACACTACACTCGTTCGTCATCAGTTAGAATATTGCTGCGCGGTGTGGGATCCTTACCAGGTAGGTTTGACGGAGGACATGGAAAGGGTGCAAAAAAGGGCAGCTCGTTTTGTATTATGACGTAATAGTAGAGAGAGTGTGGCAGATATGATACGCGAGTTGGGATGGAAGTCATTAAAGCAAAGACGTTTTTCGTCGCGGCGAGATCTATTTACGAAATTTCAGTCACCAACTTTCTCTTCCGAATGCGAAAATATTTTGTTGAGCCCAACCTACATAGGTAGGAATGATCATCAAAATAAAATAAGAGAAATCAGAGCTCGAACAGAAAGGTTTAGGTGTTCGTTTTTCCCGCCCGCTGTTCGGAAGTGGAATGCTAGGGAGATAGTATGATTGTGGTTCGATGAAGCCTCTGCCAAGCACTTAAATGTGAATTGCAGAGTAATCATGTAGATGTAGATGTAGAAAGGAAGACCAGTTTGTTGATAGCGTCGCTGTAGAATGACTTTGTTGACGGAGCAAAAACCTCATATCTGCTTGCACCCCATCATCACTGTCAAAGTGATGTCCTCGAAGGCGTACTTGAAGTGCTGGAAACGGATGAAAATCGGATGGGGCCAAGTGGAGACTGTATGGAAGAACTAAGACGGTGAACCCAAGGCGTCATTTTGTTGTAGACGTCGCAGCGATCGTGTGTGATCTGGCATTGTCATCTTGAAGGAGAGGGTTTTCCATGTTTGGATGAACTCTGAATTCGAAACTCGATTACAGCACGCTGTTTCTCACGCACCTACATATCTACGTTACATACCGCCATATTACACGCTACAATCCAGAGCCCCTCCAGCCGCAGAGGGATTCAAATACAGGGTGAACATGAATAAAACCGGCAAACTGCAGGGGGCGGATTCTTGACCGGAAATGGAGAAAAAAAGGTCTTATGAACATGTGCCCCGAAGTGCATCGTTGCCACGGTACATGGCGCCGACGAATGAATGTTCCCCTGACCACGTGCCGTGTCTGCAGCCCACAGATGACAATTGTGCAGCAGCTGATGGCAGTTCTGGCAAATTCTGTTTCGTCGGTAAAGAAGACTGATAACAGAAATCCCACAAGTGTGATGAACTGGTGCAAAAACTGTCGACAAAATCCTTCCCGTAGAGGGAAATCCATTGCGGATAATCCTTTCACTCGTTGCAGGTGATAGGGATAGACCGGTTGTCATGCGAGATACACTTAATAGTACTGAGGCTTATACCAAGTTGGCCGGCCACTTGCCTGACGCTTGTGCGAGGGTCACTCCAAAAGAAATGCACACTATTTTTGTAAAAATACAGTTTTCATTCTCCATATGTGAAAGTTTTATAGTGTGTAGGTACATCCTTCCCGCTTGTTTTCAAACTTAGTTCAACCTGTTCCCGTGAGTGGCACCGTCACAGCATGTCCTCAAGGTGGCTGCTACACTTGACGTTCGTCAGAAGCAACGTGCTGTCATAGAATTCCTCTGCTGTGAAAACGATGCAGTGGGAAACATCCACAAGAGGTTGAAAAAGGTGTATGGACCATCTGCTGTCGATCGCAGTACAGTTAGTCGGTGAGCAAGCAGGTTACGTGATGAAAGCGGGCACGGCAATATTGAGGATTGCTCTCGCAGCGGCAGGCCTCGTAATGCACACACTCCGGACAATGAGCAGAGAGTTAACGAATTGGTGGCTCCTGACAGACACATCACAATGAACGAATTGTCACGCTACGTTGTGATATGGGAAGGAAGTGTTTGCAGAATACTGAAAGTGTTGGCGTTAAAAAAGGTTTGTGCCAGGTGGGTTCCCAGGATGTTGACAGTGGCTCACAAAGAAACAAGAAAAACGGTATGCAGCGAACTTTTGGAACAGTACGAGAATGGTAGAGATGAAATTCTTGGAAGAATTGTGACAGGTGATGAAACGTGGCTCCATCATTTTTCACCAGAGACGAAGAGGCAATCAGTGGAACGACATCATGCAAATTCACCCAAGAAAAAAAAAAATTCAAAACCACACCCTCTGCTGGAGAAGTTATGGCTACGGTGTTTTTCGGTTCCGAAGGACCCTTGCTTGTGGACATAATGCCAAGTGGAGCTACCATAAATTCTGATGCATATGTGACGACATTTAAGAAACTTCAAACTCTACTGAGTCATGTTCGACCACATCGGCAAAAGCTGGATGTTTTGCTGTTGCACGACAATGCACGGCCATATGTCAGTCAAAAACCATAGAAGCGATCACAAAACTCGGATGGACGACACTGAAAAACCAGCCTTATAGTCCTGACCTAGCTCTAAGTGACTATCATCTCTTTGAGAAACTGAAAGTCTCTCTTTGTGGAACAAGGTTTGAAGATGATGACTCCCTTGTGCACGCTGCCAAACAGTGGCTCAAACAGGTTGGTCCAGAATTTTACCGTGCGGGTATAGAGGCGCTGGTTCCAAGATGGCGTAAGGCAGTTGAGAGGGATGGAAATAATGTGAAGAAATGAAAATATTGCTCCTAAAGCATGTATCTATACACTGCAAAACTTTCAAACATCTAGAATAAAAGATTGATTTTAAAAAAGTGTACATTTCTTTTGGAGTGACCCTCGTACTAGGGTTCGTCTCAATATCCTATAGAACTCGGCCCTCCAAATCTCTGTTCACACAATCCGTCGCCTTCCTGCACGGGCGTCTATCTGTAAGGAGCCATGATCACACTAACACCCAAAAAGGACTTGAAATGTTGTGTGATATGGTTGGTGTTTACGAGATTACATGTTTTGGCATAGCCGTGGTGCTTCTCGACCGTTGTCATTTGCTTGGCCGTACACAGACACCATCTCGGCTTGTTCCCGACAGGAATACCAGACCATTCTGCTGCTTACAGTACGCTGCCTCAACCACACAGCCCGCAACACACGAGGAACATACGGCACGTGGTCAGAGGTGCTATCTACCGTGGAAACAATGAATTTCCGGACACACGTTCATAGGATCTTTTCTCCTCCATTTCCTGTGAGGAATCTGTGTCTGCAGTAGAGATGGGCAAACTGAAACACGTAACTGTTTCGAAACAAATGAAACAGTACAACATAATGTTTCGATACGCTGATTCGAAACAGTGAAACAGTTTGTGTTTCGTAATTTAATAAACCTACACATTTTATCATCTTGTATGTCTAGTGTATAAGTATGTCCATATAAATGAGGTGCGAGACCGCTAATCATATCGCAGAAAGTATGAAACTATCACTTAGGCGTCGTGGCAGTTTCGTATTTCATGCAGCAAATACGCTCTTTTCGTGTCGTGTGGCTCTGAGCACTATGGAACTTAACATCTGTGGTCATCAGTCCCCTTGAACTTAGAACTACTTAAACCCAACCAACCTAAGGACATCACACACATCCATGCCCGAGGCAGGATTCGAACCTGCGACCGTAGCGGTCGCGCGGTTCCAGACTGTAGCGCCTAGAACCGCTCGGCCACCCCGGCCGGCCTCGTGTCGTGTGACTTTCATACTTTTCAATTGGCTGAGGACAGCCATAGCTGAAGACAGAAGAAGCACCACGAACAGAACTGGAGGTGGGAGCAAACTGCAGAAACAACAGATATGCTACTGGGATCCCACATTCCGTTAGTATGGGTAATATACCCATCCTGCTAATTTCCATGCACACAAAGGGAATCATTGTGGATAATAGGCACAGTGACTATAGACTCACAAATAATGCTAAATAATTCGAATAAATAACAAAATATAACAGAAAAAAATTTTGTTTCAAGGTGTTTAGAACCGTTACTATAAATTCACCATGCTTCCCAGCCCTTCCCGTTCACCATTACACTATCAGTGATATGTCAAACAGATTGTTTGCAATTATACCTACATCAAATTTGTATATATGTCTAATTGTCACTCTACGCCTTTTTCTTATTCAAAATGTTGTAGGCTTACTTGCGTTTCTTAATATGATTACTGTACATGAACAGAGAAGCTTATGTTATAAAAAAGTGTAATTTAACTGAATGATTTTCACATATTTATTGTTTTGAATGTGAATAGTATGCGTTGTTTCATTGTTTGGTTAGTGTTTATGAAGCACATGTTACGCCATTTCGGAATAGGACAGTCAGTTAGAAACGAAACTTTATTTTCGGATATCTTAAGCTTCAAGCTATTGCTTGTCAAAAAGATTTCGACACTCTTGATTTTTTTTTTTTTTTTTTTTTTACTTTATTGTTATTTTAAAGCCTGTACAGCAGGCAGGCTGTCAGCAACATACTACGCTGCTCTTCAGCCATAGAAGGTACAATCAGCAAAAACAGGAGAAAAACATAAAAGTTACAAAACGGTGGGCAATAAACAGGAGACACAGAGAAACAAACACGGAGCCGTTCACACTCGACGATAAGCCACACTGCAAACTGTTGAGACGACGCACAAACACTGAAGGAGACGACGGCACTGGTGAACGATGGAGTGTGACGGTAAACACTGAACACTAAACATGACGGCACACACGATACACTGATGGCGGTGATCTCCGGCGCGCGAATGTCCACTGAGCGTGTGCGAGTCCGGGGACCTGCCAAGAGGGCAACAGGGATGAGGAGGGGGAGAGGGGAGGAAAAGAGGATGCCATGGCTTAGGAGACGGGGACAGGAGGATAGGGACAGGGGAGGGGGGGGCCCGGGGGACGAGGGACGAGAAAAGGAGGAGGGAGGGAAAGGGGAGAGAAGGGAGGGAGGGTGCCCCGAGGAGCAAGCACAGGAGGAGGGTGGGAGGATCAAAGTTGGTAGGAGGGGTAGATGGAGGGGAGGAGGGCATCATCAGGGAGGGGGAGCTGGCGGAAGCCACCTTGGGAGAGGGTAAGGAGGGTGGAGAGATGGAGACCGGGTGGGACGTGGGAGTACAGGCGTGGCAGCGGGCGGGGGTGGGAGAGGATCGGGGAGACAAGCGGGTGAGGAGGATCGAGTTGACGGGAGGTGTATAGGATGCGTATCCTTTCGAGGAAGAGGAGGAGGTGGGGGAAGGGGATAAGGTCATACAGGATCCGCGTGGGGGAAGGGAGACGGATGCGATAGGCAAGGCGGAGAGCATGGCGTTCAAGGATTTGGAGGGATTTATAAAAGGAAGGGGGGGCGGAGATCCAGGCGGGATGGGCGTAACAGAGGATAGGGCGGATGAGGGACTTATAGGTGTGGAGGATGGTGGAGGGGTCCAGACCCCACGTTCGGCCGGAAAGGAGCTTGAGGAGACGGAGTCGGGAACGTGCCTTGGCTTGGATTGTCTGGAGATGGGGAGTCCAGGAGAGGCGACGGTCGAGGGTGACGCCAAGGTACTTAAGGGTGGACACTCTTGAAAGTGTGTCACGAAGTGGTATGTTGTGTTTCAGTACCTGTGCCGAGCCCGAATCTCGTCCGACACAGAGCGGAATGAAACATCACTGTTTCGATACAATTAGTCCGTTCCAAGCACACGTGGACTGAAACAGCCTTATTTTGAAACAACGATACAGTTTCTGTGTCTGGCTCGAGATCGAATCTGGTCCGGTTATCCGAGACAGGGGCGGAACGAAACACCACTGTTCCGAAACAGTGAACCACAGCCGTTCCGAAACACTGAAACAGTTTCACGTATCGATACACTGTATCGAAACATAGAAGCAGTGGTCAAGTCTAGTCTGCAGTTTGTCGGTTTTCTTAACGATCACTCTGTATGTAGAGATGATGAATAAACATGCAGAATGTTATTAATGTTGGTTTATTTAAGAAGCTTTATGAGTTTTCACGTGACAAATTCGGAGGCAGTACATTTGAGCACGCTCTCGTATTACGATTCTTGTATCTCCTGTTGAAATGAAGGCTACCTTTCTCGCAGAAAGGGTTATAGTACCTCAATCGCTCGCATATATGCCTGTTGGAAAAGTGAACCTCGCATTAGTGAAAAATGAAAAATTCGCATGGAGAATCTGTACTTTACGACGAAAGTTATGTTTCACAGCTACAAATGAAGTGTATGACAGAAAAAGTAAATCTGATCTCTACCTAAAGGCTGGTTTGAGCTGTATAGTGCCTTAATGGACATGGTTCCGCTGAAGCCCGTTTTCTGACCTCTGGACTGACTTACGCAGCCAGTTATAGAAGAACAGGCAGTTTAGCGTGGACTGTGAACCGTGAGGCTACTTCGGATTTCCACCTATACGGGGTGTTCAAAAAGTCTCTCCGCAGTGCCGTATGATTGTTAGCCGCGCGTGCTGTGTGATTGTTCGCTTGCCTGGGCTACTTCCCTTCAAGTGGACTCTCCCAACATTTCGCTCTTTTGTTTATCTCAGCCAGCGTCAGTAGTATCGCTGGTGTGTGTCGTTACGTGTTGACGTGAACGTTTAAGTTTAGTCCCTTTGTTCGTTTGTTTCGTTTTTGTCACTGTTAAAATGCAAACCATTGAAGAACGTGTGTTTTTAGTCGAACAAGTGTTCAAAGCTGGCGGTAAATACACAGTTTCAGTTCGTCAAACATTTAATTCAGTTTTACCGGAGACAACACTCTCACATCGCAATACTGTGCGAGATTTGATTAACAAATTTCGAAGTACGGGTTCAGTGACAGATGCACCGATAAGTGGTCGTCCTAGCGTTTTGTCTGAGGATGAACTACTCGATATTTCCGATAAAATGTCCATGAGTCCGAACAAGTCAGTAAGAAAACTCGCCCAGGAAATTGATGTTAGTGTCGGAACGGCCCACACAGCTATCTATAAGGAAAAAATTAGAACTTTTCCCATACAAAGTGATAGTCGTGCAAGAACTGAAAAGTACTGATCATGGCAAGAGACTGCATTATTGTCAATGGTTCAAAAATTTCGTTCAACAAAATGGAAGGGATATTCTTAATGATACATTTTTCACTGATGAGGCGTCGTTTCATTTATCCCGGTACATGAACTCGCAATATTCTCGTATATGGAGTACTGCAAATCCATTGCGTATTCATGAGGAACCACTTCATTCTGTGAAAATAGGAGTTTGGATTGCAATTTCTAGACGTCGGATTGTGGGTCCCGTATTTTTCAACGAAGCGATAAACGCACAACGATACTGCAATGATAATCTGTACCCGTTCATAGAAGAACTTGTGTTAAGTGAAATACTATACGGTTATCTTCAACAAGATGGTGCAACCGCACATACAGCTCGCTTTTCAATGTCACTGCTTGCTGATGTTTTTGGTGATGGCATAATTTCACAGGGACTTTGGCCTCCATGATCGCCTGACCTAACACCACCTGACTTTTTCCTCTGGGGTGCAGCGAAAGCAACTGTCTATAAAAACCGTCTAAATCGATCGATGAATTGAAAACTGCGATATCCACTTTCACTGCTTCTGTTACAGTAGAAATGTTCCAACTTGTGTTAGGAAACATGATTAGATGAACAGTAATATCAAAAATTGGGTCCGCCTTGCTGCAAAACAACTTGTTATTCGTGTATTTCTTTATCCTCCCAAACTAGTTTCGGCGACAAATATCACCATCATCATATTTATCGCCGAAACTAGTTTGGGAGAATTAAGAAATAAACGAATAACAAGGTGTTTTGCAGCAAGGCGGACCCAATTTCTGATATTACTGTTTTTCTATGCAAACACGGACCTAATGAAAGAGTTCCAAGATAAAATCATGATCAGATGAATTGAATTGTGTATTCAACAACGAGGGAGGGGGGAGGGGGGGGGGACACTTTCAACATGTAATGTGAAAATTTGTAAGTAAAAATGAATATTCAATAAATTAATAACTTGTATTTCACTGAGTTTCTTTTCGGTATATAGGGTGTTACAAAAAGGTACGGCCAAAGTTTCAGGAAAATATGTTATGTGGACATGTGTCCGGAAACGCTTACTT
Source organism: Schistocerca americana (assembly GCF_021461395.2). Classification (NCBI taxonomy): domain Eukaryota; kingdom Metazoa; phylum Arthropoda; class Insecta; order Orthoptera; family Acrididae; genus Schistocerca; species Schistocerca americana. The sequence continues at coordinate 614,574,229 of NC_060122.1, forward strand.
TCCATGTTAGAGCTCATTTTATTACTTCTCTTCAAATCACATTAATCAGGGATGGAAACACACAGCAACGGAACGTACCAGCGTGACTTCAAACACTTTGTTACAGGAAATGTTCAAAACGTCCTCCATTTGCACTGAAATGAGGATTGACACATTGTTGGATAAACCATTCGCAGAAGTGTACCCGTGGAGGCCAATCAGCTGCTGATAGTGCCTGCACACGCTGTACATGGTACGGAAACAACTGGTTGTCCCGTAGCACTCTCCATTCAGTGACGTGGTCAACGTTACCTTGTATAGTAGCAACTTCTCTGACGCTGACATTAGGGTTATCGTCAACTGCACGAAGAATTGCCTCGTCCATTGCAGGTGTCCTCGTCGTTTTAGGTCTTCTCCAGTTGCGAGTCATAGGCTGGAATGTTCCGTGCTCTCTAAGACGCCGATCAATTGCTTCGAACGTCTTTCTGTCAGGTCACCTTCGTTCTGGAAATCTGTCTCGATACAAACGTACGGCGCCACAGCTATTGCTCCGTGCTAATCCATACATCAAATGGGCATCTGCCAACTCCGCATTTGTAAACATTGCACTGACTGCAAAACCACGTTATGATGAACACTAACCTGTTGATGCTACGTACTGATGTGCTTGATGCTAGTACTGTAGAGCAATGAGTCGCATGTCAACACAAGCACCGAAGTCAACATTACCTTCCTTCAATTAGGCCAACTGGCGGTGAAACGAGGAAGTACAGTACATACTGATGAAACTAAAAAGGGCTCTAACATGGAAATTAAGCGTTTCCGGACACATGTCCACATAACATCTTTTCTTTATTTGTGTGTGAGGAATGTTTCCTGAAAGTTTGGCCGTACCTTTTTGTTACACCCTGTATTCACTGCGGCATAAGGCTCGAGCGGCTAACAATTATACGGCACTGAGGAGAGACTTTTTGAACACCCCGTACAAGTCGTTGCGAGAGACTGAGCAAGGAATAAATGGCAGAAGGAAACCTTGGCCCGATTTTTGGTCAAATAGAGACACACTAAGGGACCGAGTCGAAAACAATTTCGAAATGTCAGCCTACCAGCGAGTAGGTGGGCTAAGTTTCTTGTCGGTATTCACTAGGAAAGGGAAGGGAGGGAGAGAGATCAGTGTGTTACGTCCCGTCAGTGTCTAGGCCACTAGCGGCAGCTGGTGTTCTGGGCCTCAACTGCTGCCATCTGCGTTCTTAGTTGACGGACTGAGTGGCTGCCAGAGCTGAGACAGGAGATGGCCGAACTGTGGTTCCCTATACCCACCGGAGTACACTCTGTCACGTGTGGTCTGCCGGCTGCTGCCTGCTGCGACGTTCTTTCAGCGCACGCAGGCTTTGTGTCGCAGTGCCGCTGCGTCCGCTTTTGTTGCGTCCACATTATTCTGCGCTCTGTTTGCTCCACTCTGCCTCCTCCCGGGAACACTGTTCACATTCTCTTCTCTGTTCCTGACACCATTCACTGCACTGTCTATTCACCGTACGCAACCGGAAGACTGCAGTCCCAAATACTATGACGTACTTATGCGTCAACTTTTAACGACCATCCTGTCACTACTAGTTATTAGCAAATATCGGCACACGCTTGCTGTAAAAAGAGAAGCGCTTGATTTTATTTTGTAGTGCGACACTGTTTTACTTTCAGGACAACAGGAAACGTCCTTTTTCAAACATCCTACGTACACAACAGAAAACAAAAGGCGATGTTACACAGTTAACAATATAATTGTACGTGAAGCAACAACTGGTTACATGGTTTGCGTCAAACAGTTTTGTGTGTCCGAAACAAAAATCTAATATGGACGTTTGTACATCTACATAGATACTCCGCAAGCCACCTCACCACTACTAGCCATTTCCTTTCCTGTTCCACTTTCAAAAAGAGCGAGGGAAAAGCGACTGTCTATGAGGTGCGACAATAAAGTAATGAGACTGATGTGAAAAAAAATGTTGCTTACCGTTTTAGTCAAGTTTACTGTTGTCTCCTTCATAGTAGTTCCCTTCTGGTTGCACAACTTTTTCCAGCACTTCTGCCATTGATGGTAACATTTCTGGAACTGATCTTCTGTAATATCCTCCAAGACCCTCGTCACAACTTTTTGGACATCTTGCGTTGTTTGAAAATGGTGTCCCTTGACCGCCGTTTTGACTCTTGGAAATGGAAAAAAGTCACACGGAGTGATATCTGGTGAATAAGGTGGCTGTGGTAGTACTGAAATTTGTTTTGAGGTTAAAAATTGCTGTACTGACAGGGCAGTATGGGATGGCGCATTATCGTGATGCAGAATCCAATTATCAGCAATGTTGACACGGACACGAAGAACTCTTTTACAGCCGCGCGGGATTATCCGAGTGGTCTGGGGCGCTGCAGTCAAGGACTGTGCGGCTGGTCCCGGCGGAGGTTCGAGTCCTCCCTCGGGAAAGGGTGTGTGTGTTTGTCCTTAGGATAATTTAGGTTAAATAGTGTGTAATCTTAGGGACTGATGACCTTAGCTGTTAAGTCCATTAAGATTAAAAAAAACTCTTTTACAAAGTCTTTCTAAAATTTCTTGCAGTAATATTGGTTAACTGTTTGTCCAGGAGGCACTCACTCTTTATGAACAATTCCCTAGGAATCAAAGAAGCACACAAGCATGCATTTCACTTTTGGCTTTGACATGCGAGCTTTTTTTGGTCTGGGTGAACCCTTTGAGCACCATTGCGAAATTTGGCGTTTTTTCTGTGGATATTACTGAAAAAAAATACAAATTTCTTCATCAGTGATAACACGGCTCAGCAATTCTAGATTGATTTCTGTTTGCTCTAACAGATCGGCTGCCACATTTTTCCGTGTTTCTCGCTGTTGTGATGTGAGATTTTTGGAGACCAATTTTGCACAAATCTCTCTCATACCAAGATCTTCAGTTATTATTAGACGAACCGTTTCTCGATTGATGTTCAGTTTTTCTACAATCATTTGCACGGATAATCTTTGATCAGATCGTACGAGTTCATGCACCCTGGCCAAGTTGACATCCGTCCGTGAGGTTGATGCTCGTTCACTGCGGTCTTCATCTTCAACATTCGCTCTGCCTTCACTAAGCATTTTATACCAGCGAAAAACTTGAGCTCTTGACATAACCTCCTCTCCAAAACCCTTCTAAAGCTTACCGTAAGTTTTCGTCGCGTTTTCACCCAATTTAACGCAAAAACAAATGGCATACCGTTGCGCTATATTATGCGGTTCAATTTCCGTGACGAGAGACACAAACACATGTTAACTTATTACAGCACAACTCGCGACTGAGCAGTTGCATCGATGTGCCGCTTGGAGTAGAACCAGCTTATAGACCAAGGTCAAGGATATTGTGCCTACGCAAGCCTGCAGGGTTGCCACATCTTGCAAGGAAAATCAGTCTCATTACTTTATTGTCGCACCTCGTATATGCCTCTGTATGAGCCCTAATTTCTCCAATCTTATCTTCGTGGTCCTCACCCACAGTATATTTTGGCGGCAGTAGAATCGTTCAGCAGTCAGCTTCAAATGCAGGTTATCTACATTTTCTCAATAGCATTTCTCGAAAAGAACGCCGCCTTCACTCCAGAGATTCCCGTTTGGGTTCCCGAAGCATCACCGAAATACTTACATGCTGTTCGAACCTACCAGTAACGAATGTAGCAGCCCACTTCTGAATTGCTTCGATGTCTCCCTTCAATCAGACCTGATACGGACCCCAAACACTCGAGCAATACTCAAGATAGGCCGCACCAGCGCCCTGTATGCAGTCTCCTTTACAAGTGAACCACTCTTTCCTAAAATTCTCCCAATAAATCGAAGTCGAGCATTCGCCTTCCCTATCTCAACCCTCACATGTTCGTTCCATTTCATATCACTTTGCAACGTTGCCCTCAGATAGTTAAACTCCTTGACTGTGTCAAGCACGACACTAACAATACTGTAACCGAACGTTACACGCTTGATCTTCCTACTCATCCGCATTAACTTACTTTTTTCAAGATATAGAGCTATCTGCCGTTCATCACATCAACTAGAAATTTTATCTAAGTGGTCTTGTATCTTCCTAAAGTCGCTCAACCTCTGCACTTTAGGCCGGCCGGTGTGGCCGTGCGGTTAAAGGCGCTTCAGTCTGGAACCGCGTGACCGCTACGGTCGCAGGTTCGAATCTTGCCTCGGGCATGGATGTGTGTGATGTCCTTAGGTTAGTTAGGTTTAATTAGTTCTAAGTTCTAGGCGACTGATGACCTCAGAAGTTAAGTCGCATAGTGCTCAGAGCCATTTGAAACTCTGCACCTTACCTTACACCACAGCATCATCAGCAAACAAACGTAGATTACTGCCGCCGATTATTTCAATGTAATCACAAGCAGGGCGGAAGTATGACTAATTGCAGTCAGCCTAATAGGTATCTCCCTTTTTACTAACAATTATCTATAATTAGATACGCGTTTTAACACGGCAAGGAGAATATCAATCAGATTTTATTGAAATAATAGCATTTTCTATCTGGTGTGGTGTTTGGAATTAAAACACTCTCGCTGGAGTGTGGCCGAGCGGTTCTAGGCGCTTCAGTCCGGAACCGCGCTGCTGCTGCGGTCGCAGGTTCGAATCCTGCCTCGGGCATGGATGTGTGCGATGTCCTTAGGTTAGTTAGGTTTAAGTAGTTCTACACTCCTGGAAATGGAAAAAAGAACACATTGACACCGGTGTGTCAGACCCACCATACTTGCTCCGGACACTGCGAGAGGGCTGTACAAGCAATGATCACACGCACGGCACAGCGGACACACCAGGAACCGCGGTGTTGGCCGTCGAATGGCGCTAGCTGCGCAGCATTTGTGCACCGCCGCCGTCAGTGTCAGCCAGTTTGCCATGGCATACGGAGCTCCATCGCAGTCTTTAACACTGGTAGCATGCCGCGACAGCGTGGACGTGAACCGTATGTGCAGTTGACGGACTTTGAGCGAGGGCGTATAGTGGGCATGCGGGAGGCCGGGTGGACGTACCGCAGAATTGCTCAACACGTGGGGCGTGAGGTCTCCACAGTACATCGATGTTGTCGCCAGTGGTCGGCGGAAGGTGCACGTGCCCGTCGACCTGGGACCGGACCGCAGCGACGCACGGATGCACGCCAAGACCGTAGGATCCTACGCAGTGCCGTAGGGGACCGCACCGCCACTTCCCAGCAAATTAGGGACACTGTTGCTCGTGGGGTATCGGCGAGGACCATTCGCAACCGTCTCCATGAAGCTGGGCTACGGTCCCGCACACCGTTAGGCCGTCTTCCGCTCACGCCCCAACATCGTGCAGCCCGCCTCCAGTGGTGTCGCGACAGGCGTGAATGGAGGGACGAATGGAGACGTGTCGTCTTCAGCGATGAGAGTTGCTTCTGCCTTGGTGCCAATGATGGTCGTATGCGTGTTTGGCGCCGTGCAGGTGAGCGCCACAATCAGGACTGCATACGACCGAGGCACACAGGGCCAACACCCGGCATCATGGTGCGGGGAGCGATCTCCTACACTGGCCGTACACCACTGGTGATCGTCGAGGGGACACTGAATAGTGCACGGTACATCCAAACCGTCATCGAACCCATCGTTCTACCATTCCTAGACCGGCAAGGGAACTTGCTGTTCCAACAGGACAATGCACGTCCGCATGTATCCCGTGCCACCCAACGTGCTCTAGAAGGTGTAAGTCAACTACCCTGGCCAGCAAGATCTCCGGATCTGTCCCCCATTGAGCATGTTTGGGACTGGATGAAGCGTCGTCTCACGCGGTCTGCACGTCCAGCACGAACGCTGGTCCAACTGAGGCGCCAGGTGGAAATGGCATGGCAAGCCGTTCCACAGGACTACATCCAGCATCTCTACGATCGTCTCCATGGGAAAATAGCAGCCTGCATTGCTGCGAAAGGTGGATATACACTGTACTAGTGCCGACATTGTGCATGCTCTGTTGCCTGTGTCTATGTGCCTGTGGTTCTGTCAGTGTGATCATGTGATGTATGTGACCCCAGGAACGTGTCAATAAAGTTTCCCCTTCCTGGGACAATGAATTCACGGTGTTCTTATTTCAATTTCCAGGAGTGTAATTTCTAGGGGACTGATGGCCTCAGATATTAAGTCCCATAGTGCTCAGAGCCATTTGAACCATTTAGATTACTGCCCACCCTGTCCAACGTATCCTTCATGTATATAGAGAACAACAGCGGTTCTATCACGCTTCCCTGGAGCACCCCTGACAATACCCTTGTCTCTGATGAACACTCGGCGTCGAGGACAACATACTGGGTTCTATTACTTAAGAAATGTTCGAGCCACTCACATATCTGTGCACTCATTCCATATGGTCGTACCTTCTTTAACAACCTGCAGTGTGGCACCGTGTCAAATGCTTTCCAGAAATCTAGAAATATGGAGTCTGTTTATTGTCCTTCGCCCACGGTTCACAGTATTTCACGTCAGGAAGGGGCCAGATGAGTTTCACACGAGCGATGCTTTCTAAAACCATGCTGATTTGTGGACATAAGCTTCTCAGTTTCAAGAAAGTTTATTATATTCGAACTGAGAATATGTTCAAGGATTCTGCAGCAAACTGAACTTAGGGATAGTGGTCTGTAATTTTGAGAGTCCGTTTTTTACCCTTCTTATATATTGGAGTCACCTGCGCTTTTTTTTCCAGTCGCTTGGGACTTTGTGCTGCGCGAGAGGTTCATGACAAATGCAGGCTAGGTGAGGGTTCAAAAATGGCCCTGAGCACTATGGGACTTAACTTCTGAGGTCATCAGTCCCCTAGAACTTAGAACTACTTAAACCTAACCAACCTAAGGACATCACACACATCCATGTCCGAGGCAGGATTCGAACCTGCGACAGTAGTGGTCGCGCGGTTGGTGAGGGGCCTGTGCCATAGAGTACTATTTGTAAAACCGAATTGGGATTCCATCCGGCGCCGGCCGTTGTGGCCGGGTGGTCCTGGGCGCTTCAGTCTGGAACAGCGCGACCGCTCCGATCGCAGGTTCGAATCCTGCTTCGAGCATGGATGCATGTGATGTCCTTAGGTTAGTTAGGTTTAAGTAGTTCTAAGTTCTAGGGGACTAATGACCACAGCAGGTAAGTCCCATAGTGCTCAGAGCCATTTGAACCATTTTTTTTATTCCATCCGGACGTGGTGATGTATTTGCTTTCTTTCAGTTGTTTCCCTACGCCATGGGTGCTTACAACTATGCCGTCCATACGAGAGTCTGTCCGATGGTCAAATGACGCTATGTATGCAAGATTCTCCTGTATGAACGATTTCTTTGACGTGAAATTTAAAACTTCGGCTTTCGTTTTGCTATCTTCAACTGCCACACCAGACTGGTCAACAAAAGAGTGAATGGAAGCCTTATATCCGCTTACCGATTTTACATAGGACAAGAATTTTCTCGAGTTCTCTGCCAGATATTTTGCTAAGGTGTGACAGTGGTAGTTGTTGTATGCTTCGTACATAGATCAGCGCACAAATCTCTACTAATCTTTGCTTGTCGTCATTTTTGCATGTTGTTAGACCCGTTATTTTCCGTTCTTGCAACAGGAAGGTGATGTGTTGTCCCAACTGGCTAATGCTCACCCACGCACTGCCTGTGAAACTCAACGTGCTCTGAAAGAAGTGCACCAACTTCCCTACCCGGCACGATCCCTGGACATGCCTCCAACCGAGCATGTATTAGGTACGATGGGATGAGAAGTGACTCGTGCGACTCGTTAACCAACAACTCTTACAGAACTACGTGAAATGGTCGAGCAGGCGTGGCATAACGTATCCCTGGACAGTATTCGTCATCTGTACGATCGACTGGATGCCGGAGTCAATGTCAACATTGCCGCCCGTGGAGGCTACACCAGTACTAATATAGGTGTTCCAGCATGGGTCGATACCTATTAGCTCAGAACCGCTTGTGCTATTGATCGGTAAATGTAATCATTTCATCAACTCCATATGCACTGTTGCAAGAATAAATATTGAGTGAACAGAAAACATGTAAAGGATGTACAAATTTTTTTCCGGCATTGTGTATATGCCATTTTGTGAATGGCATAAATGCAAATTTTCTTATATACGATTTTTGCTGAATAAGCTTGTATTCCTCACACGACAGTGCTATCTATTGTTCTTTAGTGCCATGTGGCGACGTTGCTTTCATTACCTCTCTGTTGCCGCTTGTGGTACAGTTTGCATTTATGCTTAGTAAAAGTAAGGTGAATGCGGTACATTGTATCAACAGTGTCCCAGCAAGTGCAAGTTCTGCTGTCTGTATAACTGTGTTCAGTTTGTCATGTTTATACGTTTCCCATCATGTCCTTCTCCTTTCGCTTTCAGTTTCTTTGGCAACGGCGAAATGCTGAAAAACCTAAGGAAGAAATACAATCCTTATTTTGTGGCAAAGATGTGACTTTCGTAACAACCGCAGAACATGGCTGCGGCGACTCATAAGCGTTTCATGTAATATGGATACCATCTGTGTGACCTGAAGGTGAAAATTTTAATAAACACTTTCCGCGCGCAACAAGTTCACCGTGTCCCGGTAAGACAGTACCGGTACGCTTAGTCCGTGTGTTGGCATCTCCACCTTCGGCGTACACAAGACGTTTTCTTCTATGAGACTCCGCCTGCAGCGTCGCAACCCGCCGCTCTGCGTTCGTGGAAGCGGTGGAGCCAGGCGCAGCGCGAGCTATGAAGAGGGAGCGAAAAGGGAAGAAAGGAGACAGACGTCATTGTTTGGCGTTCTGTCGAAGACGAAGTTATGTGAGTCGGCGCAGCAGCTCTGACTAGACGTTGGTAGGAAAGGTAGTCGGCCTGTGTTTCCGCAGGGACCGTCTCGGTTTTAGGCTTAAGCGACGTAGAAAAATAGCAGAAAACCGAAATTAGGATGGCCAAACTAGTAAATGCCCTTGCTTGCCCCCTCTCCTGTCAACTTTAATTATTTGCTAGAGGCCATGTCGGATTTTGAACATATCCCGAGCTGTATTGCAGACAAGGGTTCTGTGATGCAGCAGAGTTCTATTCCATCGTCAGTTTTTCCTAAACGTAAAAAAAAAAAAAAAATGGTTCAAATGGCTCTGAGCACTATGGGACTCGACTTCTGAGGTCATCAGTCCCCTAGAACTTAGAACTACTTAAACCTAACTAACCTAAGGACATTACACACATCCATGCCGAGGCAGGATTCGAACCTGCGACCGTAGCGGCCTCGCGGTTCCAGACTGTAGCGCCTATAACCGCACGGCCACTCTGGCCGGCTCCTAAATGTCAATCAGTAGGGTTAAGCAGTAGTGTTTTGAAAGTAGTAGTGCTTTAAGGTCTTCTAGCGTTTTCGTTTATTTAGAAAATACAAACAGTGTACGGCGTGTGGTATTTAGAACCGTACATTGCTTTACAAACCATTCGGAATTTCCATCGATCTGTGTCGAATACACTGGTGGCCGTTGATGTACTTGTGCTACTAGGGACATAGTCACCCCTACACCAGGGTAAGCGCCTTCTGGCGTGTGAGCAGATCTCAGGTCCTCATCAACAACCAATGAGCTGGTGGTGCAAGCCTGTGGCTTAGCTTCTTTTCGTGTTGTATTCAGTGCATAAGGAAACTCATTTTGTATTTTCATGTTTGGTTTCGAGTCTCTTCTTTTTGATTATATTGTGTCATTCCTTATGTTTGAAGGGTTTTTCTTTCTTTTTTGTATTATAAGTGTTTCAGTTAATAAAGTAAACAGCCAATCGGTTCCAGAAAATTTATTTAAAATTTCGGCAACTCATTTGCTGTTTACTGCCGTGTAAGGCATCCGTCAAGGATAGCGTAATGAATATGCCTACCAATAATAAAGATCGAAATCGGAAGCTCATTTACAGTGGTTGCGGTATCACTGACGTGCTAGAAGATTCTGGACGTTACAGTTTCGCGCCAACAGTCACGCAATTCCAGATATGTATACTGCGCGCTCCTTCGAGAGGTTGGGGTGAGTCAGTCGGTAGCTTGTGGTCAACGGGGACGGCCCGTCTGCGGCCCAAAAGCGCGGGTAAGGAATTGGTTTTCTAGAGTAAAGAGTTTGAAACTGGTAAGGAAAAGTATTTGAGTCGTGATAGTGATTGAATATTCATGGGAATACTTTTGTGAAGCTGATAGTTAGTTAAGAGCATTTTCAAGATCGCGGAGTGATACATGTGTGGCAGCCTTTAGTAGAGAAAAGAATCTGTTACTGGGAGGTGACTATATAAAAGAGAACTATCCTTGCAATGGAAGATTAATTGAAACGCTACCTGTAATTTGGACCAACGTTTGCACAACGAAGTTATCAAGGAAACTTTCATATGTAAGCGTGGTTTATGGTCCTGGTTAACCCATAATCAAAGAGTAATAGAGGTTACCAACTACTGAAATAATAATAAAAAGAATTGAGTTACTTCACATTTATTTGAGCGGAATCCATGCACTTGGGGAAAATCTAAACTTAACGAACATCTTCTTTCAAAAATAACAAAATGCATATGAAGCATTAAACTGTCTCAGTTACACATAATAAACACATCTGGCTAACAAGATACCGGGGAACAAAGTAAAAAAGATTTTACTTCCAGAGATCGAAACTGAATCGACTTTAAGCGATGAAGCATAAATAAATAACTGCAGTAGTGTTTTGAAAGTAGTAGTGCTTTAAGATCTTCTAGCGTTTTCGTTTATTTAGAAAATACAAACAGCGTACAGCGTTTGGTATTTAGAACCGTAGATTGCTTTACAAACCATTCGGGATTTCCATCAATCTGTGTCGAATACACTGGTGGCCGTTGACGTACTCAGATATGCAGTAGGATTAATACGTACACTAGGTGAGGTAACAAGCAAGACATGGTAACACAAGGTTCGCTGTAGTGAGTATCCCTTCCCAAATCGCCAAAGAATTGAAATGACTAAAATAAGATTCATGAATAAACTTTTACGTAAATATCCAAAGCTATCGTTGCGTTCCTAAAATTGACACCGTTGCAGTCTCGCTTAAACTTTACAGCGAAATGAGAACACCCATCGGTATTCGCCGTACCGGACTCACAACCGCATCTTAATGCTGCAGCCTCGCACCTCCAGTGCTCTTCACACTAATATCGGAGCCTGAATGCTGTCTGAACACATCCTCTGTCTATTTCCGGTGTCCCACCAAAAAAGCTACCACTAAAACCCTCGTCAACCAGCAAGGGCTCGTGGTTATTTCTTGACGTATCAGAGAAAGGAAAATTGTTATCAAAAATCCCCTTCTCTCTTATGATGGATGCCAGAGAAGTCTACGGCAAATACTAGCTGCCAGTCAGAGCTCTAGACACATCGCTAGCCTATGAGACAAGAGGAAACTCACACGCCTTTCAGTTCATTCGTAATATTTTCGAAACAGCTAAACTAGATAACGAAAGAGCGGTCCACACGCAACCGCCACTGACAGCATCCAGAGGGTGAGGGTTGTACTCCATCTTCAGTCAAAAGGCTGTCCGCTTCAGCGCATTCCGGTGTGATGGACCCATGGCTATTGTCTTAAGAAAATCACAGCCGGTCTTCCCAGGTGTCAGGCCACTCCAGCGAGAATGTTTTCATTCCAAACATTACAACAGATAGAAAATACTATTATTTCTATAAAATCTGACTTATTTATTCCTTGCCGTGTTAAGAGGAGTATCTAATTATATATAATTGTTAGTAAAAAGGGAGATAGCTATTAGGCCGACTTCAATTACTCAGACTTACGCCCTGATTATGACTACATTGAAATAACTGGCGGAAATTGATCTTCAGCGACTTTTCATCACAGCAAGGAAATGTCTTACTCGAAGGGTAAATAGCCAGACATACGCCAGCATCTCTCTATGGTGCCTTTGTTAATTGATCTCTTTGTTATCCGTTATTAGCTGGCTTGGGAAAGGGGCAGGGAATACGGGCACATATCATTATTTATTAATCATGGAAACCTGAAAGATACAATGGCACACTTCTTTCTGAGAGGTTGATAACACTCGCAAATAGGTAGCAAGCGGTAAAAGCAAATGAACAGTTAAGAAAGTTAGGGTGATGTGAGAGGAATCTGACAGGTTTCTCTCAGTAGCATGTGACAAATGAATTTCGTTATAGGCTGCCTGAAGAATTTTTCAAGAATTTCGGCTAAAATAATGATATAACAGTAATATCCCCAAAGCGAAGTAGACGAAGGAAGCCGAATGTATGTAGGTAAACAGGTTGAGTGAGGTTGGACAGAGAGACCGACGACAGCCCATGAGCTAGCTCTGCGTCAAATAAAACTGTGATTAAATTGAGTGCTTTTGTCGTTTCAGAGCAATCGTTAAATATAGTTCCCTATAAGTACAGGATGCAAATCACAGGTTGGTGCAGCCACACGGTGCAATTCAATAACCTCCTGCGTATCTGAAGTATAGAACTCTCATCTCTTCTCCGATTGCCGCAAACTTGAGTGAACTTGGTTATTCTAACACATGGGGTGTCCCCATTTATCTTGCTCACCCCAAATAACATTTTGTCCACAAGCAAAATAAAAAATGTATCAAGTAAATGTTGTTTAGCTGTCAGGCGAACATTAACCAGCTCGGCTGCATTCCTCTTTTCTTTGTTCGTTACGAAAATATGAACAACAATACGTCTTTTTTAAATAACATCCTATATTTTTTATTCAGTAATCCGCTTATTCTCCTGAAGATATGTTCATAAACATATTACAGCATTCCATTCACGTAAACAAGACGTTATTAAAAATGTAACACAAAATTAATTTTTGGTCTCGTGTAGAAACACTCAGTACGCATACCGGGGCAATGTAACTCGTCCACTTGCTGAAGTTGACAGTAAACAAGCGTTATTTCAGTTACTGTTCTAGCAACTAACATTCTCTACAAAGGAGAATCATTTCTACGTTCTCCTCTTTCGTGCACACTCTGCTCACACAAGTCTTCAACTGAAGACGGATGACTGAATGACCAGCGTGCATTTCACTTGTTTCTCCATTTGTTTACGGTGAGCTGCAGCAAGTGGGCGAGTTACGTTACCCCAGATAATTGCACTGTGTGGTTGTGCAGGAAAGTCAAAGTCAGTTTTGTGTTAATTTTTAATAACGGCGTGTTTATGTGAATGGTACGCTGGGATACATTTTCTAACATATCTTTAGGAGACAAAGCGGATTGCGAAATAAGAAATATTGAGTTTAAAAAAGACGTTTTGGTGTTCATATCTTCGTTACGAACAAAGTTAACAAGGAAGGCAGTCATGCAGGTTGTGTCCTACTGGTAAATGAACAACATTTGCTTGACAGATCTTTTGTTTTACTTCTGGCCAAAACGTTATTTGCGGTGGTCAAGATAAACGGGGCACACTGTGTGTAAGGTTGATTACAGTCTCTGACTTTTGTGACTGGTTAGTGGTTTAGTGGTTTCTAAATTACTATTCGAGACTCCAGCCTCAGCTAAGATCACATCCGTTCAGAGCGGCCTACGGTACGTACTGATCTGTGACTGGAGGCCTCCTGGTATACTGTCTCTTCGGTTCTGTCCCACCCGCCAGTTTCCACAGATCCGATTGTTCACTCCCACGGAAAGAGTCGTTGCTGACGTCACCAGCCAGTATCGGCAGCCGCCACCGCTTTCGGATCGCCGTCCAGTGTTCAAAGCGTGGGCGGCAGTGCCCGACAGTGACAAGCGGGTCGCGCTCCCGAATAGCACCGAGACACGGCGGTTATTTCCGTTCCACTTCGGTACTGCTGTAAGGCGAGATGGGAACCGTGATTCCATGCAGAAAAGAAGACGACAAAGTTTGGTATTCTGCGATAGTGATTTCGTAAACAGAGCACTCAAGTCATGTTTACCTACGTAGTGATTGATTTGATTAATTCTCGCTCCACTGATTCAGTACCATATCTCATTTATTACCAAAACTATGATCACACGGGTACCAGGTGAAATTTTCGACTGGTCTTAGGATTTATTGGTAGAGAAACGCAGCTAGTGATGGCTGGAGATTCATCGACAGATGTAGAGGTAACTTCGGGTGTACCCCAGGGAAGTGCTTTGGTTCCCTTGCTGTTCATGTTGTTTACTAATGACCTTGCAGAGAATAATAACCTCAGACTTTTCGCAGCTGATGCATTTATCTACAGAGAAGTACAGTCTAAACGAAGCTGTACAAATATTCAGTCAGACCTTGAAAAGATTTCCAAGTGGTGCAAAGATAGTAAACTTCGTTTATATGTTTAGAAAAGTAAAATTGTGTAATTCATGAAAGAAAGAAGACATAGTATCCTATGACAATAATGTCCATGGGTCACAGTTGGAACCAGTCAACTCATACAAGTACCTCGGTGTAACACTTTATCGGGTTATGAAATGGAATCATCACACAGACCCAGTCGTGGGTAAAGCAGGTGACAGACTTCGGTTTGTTGGTAGACTGTGAAAATGAAATCAGTCTAGAAAGGAGATTCGTTAAAAATCATTCTTGTGACCCATCCTAGAATACTGCTTAAGTGTGAGATCCGTGCCAAAGAGGACTAACAGGAGATACTAAACGCGTACAGGGCAGAGCAGCACGAATGGTCACAGGTTTATTTCACCCGCAGGAGGTTGTCATAGAGATGCTGAAGAAATTGATTTGACAGATTCTTGAATGCAGACGGTAACTATATCGAGAAAGCCTACTAACAAAGTTTCAAAAACCGATTTTAAATGATGGTTTTGGGGATATACTACAGCTCCATACGTGTCAGTTCCCAAATGGACCTCGAGGGTAAGATTAGGTTAATTACAACATTCACAGAGACATTTAAACAATCATTCTTCCCGCTCTCTGTACGTAAACGGAACGCGAAAAAGTCCTAACAGCTAGTACAGTGGGACGTACCCTCTGCGATGCACATCACAGAGATTCGCAAAGTGCAAATGTAGATGTAGAGTTTATAGTATATTTATACAGGCCTCGAATATAGTCTTCCAGCCTCTCATTGACAGACTTGCAAGCTCTGTGAGCGAGTTAAATAGCGCCGTGGTAAGACAATGGACTCAAGTACAGCGTGAATGATTTGCAGTAGGAGTTAGTCAACTCATGCAAATATATGGATGTAATTATGTGTTGGGACTGTTGCGTGAGCTCGGTAGTAGGTGAACCACATGGCAGATATAGGTTCATCGCTAGGATATTTGGGAAAATACAGACAGCCAACAAATAAGATGGTTTACAAGAGAAGATTGTTTACAAAATACCCTGCGACTCATCCTAAGATATTGCTCAAGTGTGTGAGAGACATACGGAATAGGACTAAGATGAGTATTGAACGTTTACAACGAAGAGTAACACAAATGGACACAGATTTGTTTGACCCAAGGGATTGCGTCAAAGACGTGCTGAAAATTACGAGTTAACAGTCGCCTTGAAGACAGACGTCACCTGTCCCGCCAAAGCCTACTTGCGAAGTTTCGAAGACGGGTAGTAAATGCGGAATGTAGGAGAATGTTACAATCACCGGCGTATCACTCCCGTAAGAACCGGCAAGACAAGGCTGGTCTAATTTAGCGTGCACAGATGCATCTAGGCATTCTTCCCCTCTTCTGTACATGAGTGGAACAGGAATAAACCGTGACTTATGGTAGCCTGTGTCTTGTACCTCGCCGTGCTTTCTATCCAGCCATCCAGATTTACGATTCTCGTAATTTCACCAAATCTGTTAAGACGAATGCTGGGATGGTTCCTTTAACAGGACACAGCCGATTTCCTTCCCCGTCCTATCCAACTTGAGCTTGTGTTCCTTCTCTAATTACCTCGCTGTTGACGAGCCGTTCCACCCTAATCTGGCTTCCTTACGTCAGGTGGGAAGTCTCGCTCGTCCATGATGGAGCGCACCTGTGTTTATCTCCCAGGTGGTTCGGGTGAAGGCGGCAGGAAGCTCATGCAGAGAACGGAAATAGGGTCCACGCGCACACGTAGAACAAGACGATTCCTTGCTGGGTTTCTGGTACAGCAACCGGTTATGAATTTCTTGAAATAAGAGCCTTCGTTGCAAATTGTTTTGATTGTTTATAGGCAATGACGCGTCTCGCCCTTGTGGGCATCTGAAGATTAACCTAGGGATGTAAAAAGACATTGTGAAGCCTGGAAATTTGTCTCATACTATTCCCTCTCACCTTTTTCAAAGTAACCATGCCTCACAATGTTATTTTACATCCCTAGGTTAATCTGAAGATACCCCGCAAGGACGTAACGCGTCATTGCCAATTAAAAAATACAAAAATTTGCAACTAAGACTGTCTTATTTCAAGACAAGAAACGCTAATTACAGGCAAGTAGATTTAAACTTAGCCCACTGGCACCAGTAGGGGAGGGAGAATGAGAGGAGAGAGATGTAGAACAAACGCAATGAAGAAAGGGATTAAAGGAGGTGCCATGTCTGACTGAGAAACGATAGAGAAAGAAATATAAGTGCGTTGCTGTTTGAGAGAACGTTACTGGCCGTATGTGTTTTCTTTTAGGGAAGAAGTTATGACGTTAATAAAAGGAAGTCCTTCAGGATTAAAAAAAAAAAAAAACAGGACATTTAATTGTGCGCAGAGTGTAGGGTAGCTTGTTCCGGAAGATGAAGGCAGCGTCAGAGGAGAGTTTGCGAATGTTTTTGTTTTGTGGACGGGCACAACTGGAGTACTAGATAAGAGAGACTTTACGTTGCGGTGATGATTACATGATAGGCACTTAATCTGTAGTGCGAGAATCGGCAGCTTCTTGTCGGGTGCTTAGCGTCGCTGCCTCTAGATAGTGGTGTCCTGGGTTAGATTCCAGCAGTGTCGGAGGTGTTCACCGCTCGGAGCCTGGTTGTTAGCGTTCTTCTCATCATTTCATCTGACCGTCATCGACGCACAAGTCGCCGAAGAGGCGTAGAAAGGCTGGCACTATGTGGCCGAACTACCTCAGCCAATAGTGCCAAACGACCATTTCGTTTCATTTCATTTATAATGCGAGGTCCTGAGGTACATTTGCATGTGTGCTCCTTAGTGTCGAAGGAGAAACTGCGTACGGTAGTCACGTGACCTCTATGGCCGCAGCCATCCTGGCAGGTCGTGTAAAGCATTGACACGTCCAAATAAAGGAATATTGCATTCACTGTTATTTTTGATCGCCTCGACTTCTCACCACACCTGCCGCGTAGGATTACATCTGAATAGTGGAGGCCCAGCAGTAGACCTGCAAGGTCAGCCGAGAGCGCTAACGCGCTGCTTCCTGGACTCGGGTAGGCGCGCCGGCCCCGGATCGAATCCGCCCTGCGGATTAACGACGAGGGCCGGTGTGCCAGCCAGTCTGGGTGTGGTTTTTCGGCTGTTTTCCACATCCCCATAGGTGAATATCGGGCTAGTCCCCACGTTCCATCTCAGTTACAGTTCCGGCTCGCAGACATCTGAAAACTTTCGCACTATTCCATAGATTACACTAGTCGCAGACAGTTGGGGTACACTAATTCCTTTCCAGGGGGTACGGGGTGGCGGCAGGAAGGGCATCCGGCCACCCCGTAAACCAACACTGCCACATCCGATTAACCATGCCGGCCCTGCGTCTCGGCGGGACAAAAGGCACAAGCAAAAGAAAGAAAGAAAGAAAAAGTGGAGGTCCAGCAGAACAGGTGTTAGGACTAGTTTAAGTTTCACATCAGCCACACACATTTCGCGACAATGTAGGGAGCGCCCTGTGACGTGCCTAAGCATCTCTATTGGCGCCCAGATGCGGTCCTTAGAGGCAGCCATGTGGGGACGTGGTAGAGTCCTTGATGGCGGTTCGTACACAGTACATCGTCTATCCGATGCATCTTAAATGCAGTGTCAGAGCTCCAGGTCGAGACACCTCCTACGAACGTCCACGAATACATCTAAACCAACAGTAGCATAAAGAAGAGTCGCACATATTTTTGTACGCCCTGTTCCTGTGCCTATGGCTCTTAATACAGTAGCAGTCCTCCAATCACCAGCGAAAATGTGAAGCTTCGTACACTAATGCACCACGTTGCCTGCACACACGTGGATCCTACCGCCACAGAACTAGCCTGTTTCCACGGCGGAATAGACTCTTCATTAATTTGTAGTTACCTGACATTGTCAGCATAGAGACAGTTATCTGTTTTACTGTGTAAGTTGATTTTTTGCAAAATCTTTATTAGCCAAGATCGCGTGTAGGAAAAAGGATAATTAGTTTTGACCGTCTCTGATATTCTTCCGATCTGAAAGATATTGAAATGGAGGGTTGAGAATTGCATACAAAATTACTTCGATACGGCTTTTCGTATTCTGGTATGTACTATTCAATAATTTTGTCGAAATCTTTTGTAAATACCATTAATGTTGACAGCAAAAAGAAAAGAAAACACCACACGCATTCACTTTTTATCAAGCCAATGTGTTTGTGTTTTTGCCTGTTCCATTCATGGGTGCAAAATGGAGAGAATAAGTCGTCCTACTCCTCCGTGTGAGCCGGCCGTAGTGGCCGAGCGGTTCTATGCGCTACAGTCTTAATCGGCGCGACCGCTACGGTCGCAGGTTCGAATCCTGCCTCGGTCATGGATGTGTGTGACGTCCTTAGGTTAGTTAGGTTTAAGTAGTTCTAAGTTCTAGGGGACTGATGACATCAGAAGTTTAGTCCCATAGTGCATAGAGCCATTTGAATTTCCTCCGTGTGAGTTCTTACTTGGCTAATTTTATCTATGGAATCTCTACAGAATAGATATGTCGGGGGCTGAAGGTTTCCATCGTGGCTCAAGCGTGAGAGATGGCATTCATTGGTGACTCTACAGCCGGAAGGCTTCCAAGTTTTACAGCCCTCATGAACGAGTCATTTGACGGCGGGTGGCGGCAGAAGTCATTTAGAAGAGCGCCCTCCAGCAGCCGGTTAGATTACTGGCCACGAAGCGCGGGCAGCTTTCAGCGTCGTGAGCTTCAGCGATCGTTAGTCCGTACGAGGCGAGGCGAAGCTGCGCGCGTTCGTCCCTGAGCCTGCGATTAGCGCCGGTAACGGTCGGATCAGGATCTGCCTGCCTGACCTGGGGACTGAGCCCTGTGTCCACGCGGCGCCGCGCGCTGGCCGGTGCGCCGTCATTTGTCTTGATTGTGCGCAGTTAAAGCGCGGCCCGGCCCGGGGGATCCCCGCGGACTCTGCGCGCCGAGTTCTGAGCTCTGAGCTCTGCCAAATCCTCGCCCAGCCCCAGGGGTCGTATCTACTAGTATTATACAACGGCCGAGAGCACGGTGGCTGGCCTGTGACCGACTATGTGTCTGCCCTCCTTTCCCTCGTCTTTATCAACACCCTCCTCTCTCCCTCGCCATCCCATCCTCCCTCCCTTCCCCTTCCCACTCTCCTCCATGCGTGGATCCGGAGTTCTTGCGGACGAGGTGTCCCAGTTTCCCTTCCTCTTTTCCTCCCCCACCCGTCAGTACTACAGGATGCGCTCAGAGGCATTCAAGTAATAATTCTTTCCGCTCTCCATGCATGAATGAAACGGAATGAAGCCCTCAGAACTGGTGCAAAAGGAAGTACCGTCTCCCACGCGCTTCACAGTGAGCTGTTGCGAATGGATGTAGGTACAGAATACACCGTCCGTCCAAAAAGTTCTTAGACTGATTTTATTCCTGGTGTGTAAGACACGTCGTCCCAGGAGCTACAGTGGCAGCTTGCACTGTCAGCTATATACAAAAAAGAAAAAAAAACAGACGTGCATTCGACCAGTCGGTTGTGAGCAGGCACTGTTTAGTTATGGATGTGCAGCCGTAATGCGTCAGCGTTGTTGTCACAAAGCGCAATGGAACAACAAACTTAGCACCTCCAAATCAAGTCTTCAAGACATTCTCCAAAATGTCTTGAAAAAGAGGAAATTGTGTGCAGTTTGTTCTACAAACGTTTACTTCTGAACAAAAACAACTACGCGTGCATGCCTGCCGCCATTTGTTTGGAATCAACATCGTGGTATTCATTATCGCAGTACCTACCGCCTTTAATTACCGGCATGGTAGCTCAGCGTGTTCGGTCTGAGGGCTAGCTGCTCTCTGTAATAAAAAAACTGAATTAATGGATCAACAAACGAACTGAAACGGGTGTCTTTCGACGTCCGCCCCGAGCAGATACAACGAACGAAAACGAACAAAATGAGATATTAAAAAAAAAAAATTAATTAAAAAATAAAGGACTTCTAATACGTCTCATCATTCCTCAGAGTTTCAGTATCTCACTTCTTTTCACATTGATTCTTGCGAACGATTCACTTAAACTAAAGTACGCTCTTCATCATTAGTAAATTGTGATACGAATCTACTGTGTATCTACTCTTGAGTGCACCTAAGAATCCAGGCTGGCCGGGGTGGCCAAGCGGTTCTAGGCGCTACAGTCTGGAACCGCGCGACCGCTACGGTCGCAGGTTCGAATCCTCCCTCGGGCATGGGTATGTGTGATGTCCTTCGGTTAGTTAGGTTTAAGTAGTTCTAAGTTCTTGGGGACTGATGACCTCAAAAGTTAAGTCCCATAGTGCTCAGAGCCGTTTGAACCATTTTAAGAATCCAGTGTATGATTTCGGTATCTCTGTGTGACGATGAATAAATCCAGCTGGAATATTCACGTGTTTCCGGATCTTTTCCAAGTATATCTCTGAACAGGGTATACTTCTGAACAGTGTATCTGCTATTACTAGCTGAAACTTGTTGCAGAACTCAGTCATTCGTTCCCCTCTCTCACTTCTACTATTGAGCCCATACCTCTGCCTTCTATTCCATTCCTTGCTATCGCATTCCAATCCTCCATGAGTATCAGATAATCATCCCCTTTCCATACTGAATTACTGTCCAGTACCCTCATATATTTTTTGTATCTCTTCATCTTCTGCTTGTGACGTCGGTGTGTCTACCTGAACCACGGTTGTGGCTGCTGGTTTGGTGTCGATTGTGATGAGGGCAACCGTACCACTGAACTGTACACAATAACTCACTGTCTGCGCTACTTTCTTATTCATAACGAATCATAATCCTGCTATACCATTTCCTGCCACTGTTGATACTACTCTGTATTCACTGACCAGAAATCCTGAACTTTTCCCACTTCACTTCGCTAACCCGCACTATACGTACATTGAACCTTGAGAGATTCCAGTCATTCTGCCGTGATGTCACTCTGCCGCAGCACTATAGGCATCAAAATTTAATAATCTACTTATAGGTTGAACATATTCACAATTTTATTGAAAGTATAGGTATTTGATCAAAGAATAAAGACACAAACAGATGTAGGTATAGCACATAGTCTTGTAAGAGACCAAAATAGTTTTTACGGCAGTGCTCAACAGCTCTTAAGATATTCAGATAAGGCTTCTTAAAAAGGGCCACTAAGTATTACAGTACTAATTTTCTGTAATTTCCGATTAGTTACGGTTTTAAAACTTCATCAAGTAGACAAATTATATCAACATAACATGGGAGGACAATTTCTTGACATAAAAATACGGGCAAAACACGGAATAAAGAAGATTAGGCTTTAACGTCCCGTCGAAGTCATTAGAGACGGAGCGTAAGTTCTGACTGGGAAAGGATAAAGAAGGAAATCGGTCGTGCCCTTTCAAAGAGCCGGCCACGGTGGCCGTGCGGTTCTAGGCACTTCAGTCCGGAACCGCGTGACTGTACGGTCGCAGATTCGAGTCCTGCCTCGGGCATGGATGTGTGTGATGTCCTTAGGTTAGTTAGGTTTAGGTAGTTCTAAGTTCTAGGGGATTGATGACCTCAGATGTTGAGTCCCATAGTGCTCAGAGCCATTTGAACCAACCCTTTCAAAGGAACTGTGCCGGCATTCGCCTTTAGCGATTTAGAAGGGGCGATCGAAAAGTTTCCGGTTGAGCGCGTTGCTGCACCGTGTATGCAAAGTATCGCGATTCTGATGCTGGTATATAAGCACCGACATGGAGACATGGGATTAGTGTGGCATTCGTGTGTTTCCGACGTGCCTGCGGGAAATGCGGAAATGTGAACTGTGGTGACGTTAGTACCAAACGCTTCCAAGCAGGGAAAACTTTCTTGGCTCCCGCAGAACCCCAAAGAGATTCTGGTCATACATAAAGCACAGCAGTGGCAAGACGCAGTCAATACCTTCATTGCGCGATAACAACGGTGAAGTCACTGATGACAGTGCCACCAAAGCAGAGTTATTAAACACGGTTTTCCGAAAATCCTGCACCAAAGAAGACGAAGTAAATATTCCTGAATTCCAATCAAGAACAACTGACAAGATGATAAATATAAAAGTAGATATCCTCGGAGTAACGAAGCAGCTTAAATCACTTAATAAAGGCAAAGCCTCCGGTCCAGATTGTATACCAGTCAGGTTCCTCTCAGAGTATGCTGATAAAATAGCTCCATATTTAGCAATTATGTACAACCACTCGCTCACAGAAAGATCCGTACCTAAAGACGGTAAAATGGCTCAAGTCTCACCAACACCCAAAAATGGAAGTAGGAGTAATCCGCTGAATTACAGGCCTATATCTTTAACGTCGATTTGCAGTAGGGTTTGGGACATATACTATATTCGAACATTATGAAGTACCTCGAAGAAAACGATTTATTGACTCGTAGTCAGCACGGTTTCAGAAAACATCATTCTTGTGAAACACACGTAGCTCTTTATACTCATGAAGTAATAAGTGCCATCGACAGGGGATGTCAAATTGATTCCATATTTTTAGATTTCCAGAAGGCTTTCGACACCGTTCCTCACAAGCGTCTTCTAACCAAACTGCGTGCCTATGGAGTATCGCTTCAGCTGTGCGATTGGATTCGTGATTTCCTATCAGAAAGGTCACGGTTCGTACTAATAGACGGAAAGTCATCGAGTAAAACAAAAGTAATATCCGGCGTTCCCCAAGGAAGTGTTATAGGCCCTCTGTTGTTCCTGATCTATATTAACGACATATGAGACAATCTCAGTAGCCGTCTTAGATTGTCTGCAGATGATGCTGTCATTTACCGTCTTGTAAAGTCATCAGATGATCAAAACGACTTGCAAAATTCTCTAGATAAGATATCTGTATGGCGCGAAAAGTGGCAATTGACCCTGAATAAGGAAAAGCTTGAAGTTATTCACATGAGCACTAAAAGAAATCATCTAAATTTCGATTACACGATAAGTCACACAAATCTGAAGGCTGTACATTCAACTAAATACTTAGGGATTACAATTACAAATAACCTAAATTGGAACGATCAAATACATGTTATTGTGGGTAGAGCAAACCAAAGACTGCGATTCATTGGCGGAACACTTAGAAGGTGCAACAGGTATACTAAAGAGACTGCTTACACCACGCTTGTCCGCCCTATTCTGGAGTATTGCTGTGCGGTGTGGGATACGCATCAGGTGGGACTGACGGATGACATCAAAAAAGCACAAAGAAGGGCAGCACGTTTTGTGTTAAGGTGAAATAGGGGAGACAGTGTCACAGATATGATACGTGAATTGGAATGGCAATCATTAAAACAAAGGCGTTTTTCGTTGCGACGGTATCTTCTCATGAAATTTCAATCACCAATTTTCTCCTCCGATTGCGAAAACATCCCGTTGGCACCCACCTGCACAGGGAGACATGATCATCACGATAAAATAAGAGAAATCAGGGCTCGCACAGAAAAAATTAAGTGCCCGTTTTTCCCGCGTGCCTTTCGAGAGTGGAACGGTAGAGAGACAGCTTGAAGGTGGTTCGTTGAACCCTCTGCCAGGCACTTTATTGTGAATATCAGAGTAATCAGGTAGATGTAGATGCAGACCAGCACCGCTAGACATCCATTGTGGAATGTGTACGGACCAGCATGTCTGTCAAAATCCACCGCAGTGGAATGGTGCGCCGTGTTCCGTGCGGCAAGGCGTGCTGCTGCCGTACGATAACCGAAGTCCCAAAGTCGGAAACGTCGTAACGCAGAAGCTACGCCAACCCAACTGGGAGACCCTCGAGCACCAGCCCTATAGTCGTGATCTCTCCCCATGCGATTATCACGCCTTCGGTCCCTTAAAAAAGGCCTTGGATGGTCGATGATTTCCGTCGGACGAGGATGTGCAGCTTTCAGTTACGGACGCAATCAGGACTCTGTGTTTTACCAAACGATTATCTTCAACCTGGTGCGTCGGTTGGATGACTGCCTCATTGCTCACGGCGATTTCGCCAGACTAGCAAGGCGATTCTGGACTGTACGGCCTTCGAACGGAAACGGTTTGATCGCCCGTTATAAATATCTAAACCGTCGTCCCCCTGTCTACGAACGCGACTTCCATTCTTCTACGTGTCCTCTAGTGCTGTGTTATCGTAACTTCGCTAACCTTACTGAAATCTGTAATGAATTTTCTTAAGTAAGCGTTGCGTACGTGTTTATGGGTTTATGGAGTTCCACCGTTTATGACTTCTCGACATTCACGCAGCGTTACTTTTGCGCTGTACAATGGGAGCTCGTAACTTGTTCGTCTGATGTCAACAAACTGAACTATACTGTAAAACAGCGATGCTTGGCACAGGGTATCCTTTGAAACGGAATGTTTAGTATTCGGTGTCAACAAAAGTCTTTTCAATACTCTCATCCAAACACAAACCTTCACCACTCCAGAGTTAGTTAATATTTCTCTCAGCAACTGACAATAAGCAAGTATATAGCAAAATGAAATTTACTGAAAATATTACTTTTCAAAACCCAGAAGAGTATCCAGCACAGCAGTTATCATTAATAAGCATAAACGGTTATCACAAAAAATACACGTCTCACACCTAAAGGGACAATGTAGCCTAGTTAAATCTGATATTTAGACTGAAAATCCCTTGACACTCCAAGAATAATGAATGCAATATTTTTACTTATAGTAAATGTAGGTTACTCTCCATCATTACATAGCTGTTGTCTCTTCCTCATCAACAGACTACAATAGGAGATTTCAGGGAATTCTGGAGATTTCAAATTAATATAAAAAGCTTTTCATGCTTAGTCTAGTCACATTGTGTTGAGCCTGTGGTTTTGATACCAAAGAACCGTCCTTTCATGATATACTGGTAATATTTGTGGACATGAAGTCGGTTTACCATTGTAATAAAAAGCAAATTAACCAAAAATTATTAACTGTTTGTGTCGGCTTTGAGGCGTCTTTTCTGAATAAAAGGCGTAGATAATGCCGTTGCGAAACCGAAGGAACTCGATTTTAGGCCAAAATACAGAGTGTTCTCATCGAAACAAGAAAAATAAGTCCAATAAACATGCGTCTGGAAATGCAAACTTTCTGAGATAAGTCCAGTAAACATTAGGCCGGAAATGGAGCCTTTCTGCGACAAGCACTTGTTTACAGGAGGTGTTCAACATGGCGTCCATTTATGACAATGCATCCCTCTGCCCTCCGGCGTAAAGAATGACACTAAAGAATGACGCACCGTTTGAAGTACACCCGCTTGTTGTTGTACCTGCTGGCACACATTGAAGACGTGACCCTTTAGTGTCCGCACATCGTTGATGGGCGTAAACCAGTTCTTTGAAGTGTCCCCATAACCAAAAGTCGAGGAGACTGAGGTCTGGGGAACGAGCAGTCCAAGATATGTCCCCCCCTCCCCCCCCCCCCCGACCAATCCAGCAGTTCTGAAATACCTGCGTCAGGTGTTCGCGCACATTGTGACGAAAGTGTGCTGCTGCGCCATCATGCATGAATCACACTTGTATTCGTTGCTGCAATAGCACAGTCTCCAGCAAGGTAGGCAATAACTAATGAGAAAGTCCATATAATGCGCCATAGTTAACCTTTGTGGTAGCAGGTATGGCCCTATTAATCTGTCGCCAAGTACGCATGCCCATACGTTCATTGACTGGTGTTGGTGCCCTCTTTCCTCAATTGCTTTTGGGTTTACATCTGCCCATACATCCCTGTTAAGGAAATTCAAAACACCATCTCTTGTGATCCTTGCCTCATCGATAAATATAATCTAGGACTTGAACAGTGGATCTGCAGCACACTCCTGCGCCAGCCGTTGATAGAACCTCCGTCTGACTTGATGATTCTGTGGCCTTAGGGCCTAAACGCGCTGTAGATGATATGGGTACAGCAATCATTCACGAAGTAACACCCAGATAAGAAAGTGAGACAGCCTTCTGCTGCTGCTAAGCGTCGCACATTGATCGCAGGGGTTTCTTGGACCGAAAGTAGCACACGCTCCTCCATGTGAGGTGTGCGAACTGCGTGGTGCCTTCCACTGTTGGTCTTGCGACGTGCAAGGGTACCTGTGTCCCTCAGATGCTGGAAAAGTCAGCGGAACGGCTTATCAAAGAGCATTCTGCGCTGTGGATTTTTCAGCGAAGAGGGCACGAGCTCGCACGCTGCGTCCATTTGCTAAACAATAACGGAGTATCATATCCGCCATTTCACTTGTCCAATAGTATGCTTCCATTGCTAACAAGTGGTGGAAGAGAGGAAATGTAAATGTACTACGTCATTTGTACGTAGAAACAGCGCAATAACTATAAACACACAAGTGAATCCGCGCTTGGAAGAAGGTAAAACATGATGATACGTACCCAGGGTTGACAGTACTGTACAATAAGGCACACAAACACGACGATAGCTAACGTAGCCTACAACACTACTCGAATCACACAACTGACTGCAGACTACCCAATGGTAGGTAAAATATTATGTATAAGACATCATAATACCCTGCCGACACATCTGACGGAGCGTCAACGCAACTATTGCACTAATATCCGCAACCAAGCATCGCGCATGCCTTGCTATAACCACTGTTTATCTCGGAAAGTATGCGTTTCCGGACGCATGTTCATTAGACTTATGTTTCTTGATTCGATGAGTACCACCACCCGTCTAAGTATCTGACACTTTTTTTTAACACGCTGTACATCAGGAAGGTGAATTCCATTCCCGAGAACAGCTCGGGTAATATGACCGAGTTCAGCGCTGTACGGAGCTCATAAGAGGTGAACGGAGGTAATTACTTCGCGCAAGCTTTACAATATCCAATCAGGGATAATGGGACGCGTAATGCTGTTAGCGGCATGCATGTTGCAGTGTGGGCTGCTGTGAGGTGACCTGGCAGATACATATGTGGAGAGGCAATTTCACTTGCATAGTGAAGCGCGCTCAATCACACTAGTTGTGGCGTTCCTGCTAATACGGCGTTCGAAAGCAGTGTATTCAGTATGTGGGAAACAGTGGACCATCTGCACCTTCACCTACGCATTTACTTCCAAAGGCTCTGTATAATATGCAACCCAGGGTGTTTCCAACAACTATTAGCGATTTTCTACGCTGTTACACTGGCATCTCGAACGAGGAAAAAATATCCCTGTGTACGTGAGGTACATGATGATGACAATAGATTTTCTGTAATCGAACACCTGATCTGAATTTAGGATTAGGTCGTCTTTCTTCCAAAGCTACCCAGTTAAGCTCTGCGAGCATTCCTGTTACACACTCATATGGGCCACAGCAATCTATTACGAGCCTAAAAGCGCCGCTTTCAATTCGATGTCTCCTCTCACGCTTACCTGATAATGGTACAAAATGCTTGAGCACTATTCTAGAACAGAAGAGAAATACTGTCTCGTATATAATTTCCAGCCGTTTACGCACTACTCTTTACCAGTCAGAAATCTAAATCTTCCATTCGTCTTTCCTAACACTGAATTTTCGATTATGGCCCACTTCTTATTGCATGTTGGTATTATGTTAGGCTATCTAAACTTCTTTAGACATACAGATTGCTACATATCTCCTGGATACCTTCCTCGCTGTTTATTTAACTTTTACCACTTTCATTCGTCCCTTGTGATACAGTGAGGTGACAAAAGTCGTAGAATACATCCTAATATCGTGTCGGATCTCATTTTTCCGAGCGTAGTGCAGCAACTGGATGTGGCATGGAGTCAACAAGTCATTAGAAGTCCCCTGCAGAAGTTCTGAGCCATTGTGCTTCTAGCAGTCCACAATTGCGAAAGTGGTGCCGGTGTGTATGACTTTGTGCACGAAGTGATTTCTCGATTATGTCCCTTAAATGTTCTATGGGACTCATATCGGGCGATGTGGGTGGACAAATCATACGCTCGAATCATCCACTAGTTCTTCAAACGAATTGTTTAGAATGTTCTTGAAACGAACAGTTGTACCCCAATGACATGGCACATTTTCATCCATAAAAATTCTATCGTTGTCTTGGAACCTGAAGTCGATGAATGGCTGAAAATGGTCTCCAGGTAGCCGAACACAACCATTTCCCGTTACTTGTCGGTTCAGTTTGACCGTAGGACTCCGTCTGTTCCATGTAAACACAGCCCACACCATTATCGAGTCACCACTAGCTTTCACAGTGCCTTGCCTTGTTGACAACTTCGGTCCATCGCTTCGTGGAGTCGGCGCTACACTCGAACCCTATCATCAAATATTACCAACTGAAATCGGGACTCATCTGACCAGCTGTCTAGGGTCCCACCGATATGGTCACGAGTCCAAGAGAGACGCTACAGACTATGTCGCTCTGTTAGCCAAGGGAGTCGCGTCGGTCGTCTGCAAAAAACTTTTCATATGAATCACCTGAGTACGAATGACAGCTCCGTCAATACACCGCTCTTTTATACCTTATGCACGCGATGGTACAGACGTCTGTGTGTATGAAAATCGCTATCCCATGGCTTTTCCCACTTCACTGTAAAAGAAATGTGGTTGATTTGTTCTCTAGTGCCTCTGGGTTTTAATACCATCCCTCCGACGCCCAACGAAGATGCCAAGTTCCGTAAAACAGTCACAATTGTTGCCTACCGAGGCGTGGAACCCATCGCCATAGATATACACATTTATACTATGCAAATTAATGTGAAGTGCGTGAGAGAGAGTTCTTGAAGTTTTCTAATCAGATTCTTGTGACATACACGTCGTTCTTCGAGTTTACGCCGGTTAAGACTTTTCAACGTTCCTGCTGTTCTCTCTCGCCATTCTATCCGACTTTTTACCATTCGCATCGCTCTTCTTTGTATATATTCAGTACTCATTGTTAGCCCTATTTAGTATGACTCCCACACAGTTGACCAGTATTCCAGTATGAGATTTACAACTTTTTGTATGCTACCTGTTTTGCAGGTAAACTGCAGTTTCCCAGTATCCTGCAAATGAATTTTAGCCTGACATCCACGAGGGCTATTCGGAAAGTAAGGTCTGATGGGGTGCAAAATGGAAACCGCAGTGAACATCTTATGATGCTTTGCAGGTATGTGTTGGGCAGTGTCTCTAGTATTGCCGTCATTCGCGCCACGTCTCTCTTTTCAGTTTTGAGCGCACAAAGGTGCAGATTATTGTCGAAGTCCGGTGTGCCGGCCAGCCTATGGATGTTTTTTAAGGCGGTTTTCCATCTGACTTGGCGAATGCGATCTGGTTGCCCTTATTCCACATAGAAGGTGCAACAGATCTACTAAAGAGACTGCTTACACTACACTTGTCCGCCCTATTCTGGAGTATTGCTGTGCAGTGTGGAATCCGTTCAAATGGCTCTGAGCACTATGGGACTTAACATCTATGGTCATCAGTCCCCTAGAACTTAGAACTACTTAAACCTAACTAACCTAAGGACAGCACACAACACCCAGCCATCACGAGGCAGAGAAAATCCCTGACCCCGCCGGGAATCGAACCCGGGAACCCGGGCGTGGGAAGCGAGAACGCTACCGCACGACCACGAGATGCGGGCGTGGAATCCGTATCAGGTGGGACTGACGGATGATATTGAAAAAGTTCAAAGAAGGACGGCTCGTTTTGTATTATCGCGAAATAGGGGAGATAGTGCCACAGACATGATACGTGAATTGGAGTCGCAATCGTTAAAACAAAGGCATTTTTCGTTGCGACGGGATCGTCTCAAGAAATTTCAATCACCAGTTTTCCCCTCTGATTGCAAAAACATTCTGTTGGCACCCATCTACATAGGGAGAAATGATCATCACGATAAAGTAAGAGAAATCTGGACTCGCACAAAAAAATTTAAGTGCTCGTTTTTCCCGCTCGCCGTTCAAGAGTGAAACGAGTACAGGGACAGCTTGATGGTGGTTCATTGAACCCTCTGTTAGGCACTTAATTGTGAATAGCAGAGTAATCACGTAGATGTAGATGTAGATTCCACCTCAGTTACACTATGTCGGCGATTGTTGCGGAAACACTGTCTCCACGTACGCGTACACCATAATTACTCAATTACTCTACCACGCAAACATTGGGGTCTGGTGTGATACGTTCCCGGGAGGGGAGGAGGGGTCTACTGTGTGCCGAACCGCACAATAACCCTGGATTCGGTGTGGGGCGGCGGTGCGGTGGGTGGACTGCTGTGGCCTGTCGTAGGGTTGTGAACCACTGAGGGCTACGGCGGGACGAAGCCTCTCCGTCCTTTCTAGCTCCTTGGATCAATACACAATATACACCCATTACAGTCACCTGCACTTACCAGATACCCTTAACACATAACTCGCACATTTTGCAAAAGAAAGGTACCATTGTACTCGCTCGAAGTGTAGTAAAAGCCTTTAGACTTAGCCGACTGAACCTGCCCTTTGCGGTCTCCATGCCAACAATTGGCATACAATTTTAATGTTTTTACAGTCAGAAAATCTCAGTGGGAGATGTTACGAGTGAGATGCTGTGCGTCGCGGAGAGCTTTATTAACGGAATTCCCAGTGGCCACATTCCGAAATGATTAACAAAACATATTGACTCCTGCAACAAACATCTCGCATGATGACTTCGACGCTAAAATTAGACATATCCGAGCTCATAGGCAGAAGTACCGACAGTCTTGCTTTCCACGTACTTCATCAGCGCGTCGTATGTAGGGGAGAGCCGGGCAAAGAGGCTAGGCTAAAGCATTCCTATTTTTTAAGATGAGCAGCAATAGGCTAAAATGCATAGAAATCAGTATAGAATAGCTTTATCGCCTTAGGATCAAAGTAAGTACTCTAAACAGTTCAATTTTCACAATGTGGCAAAACGGTACTTTGCTCGATATGTGCGTGCAAAATGGCCACTTCGTTTTAGACCCAAAAAATAAAGAAAGAAGTTTTAAGAAAGACCTAAATATATTTAACTGTCAAGCATGATCCGAAATAAACTTTACACAAACAAAAGTCAAACTGTATTCCTCCTATCAAGTACAGAGTTCCTGAGCTCAGCCAGCCGGTGTGGCCGTGCGGTTCTAGGCGCTCCAGTCTGGAACCGCGTGACCGCTACGGTCGCAGGTTCGAATTCTGATTCGGGCATGGATTTGTGTGATGTCCTTAGGTTAGTTAGGTTTAAGTAGTTCTAAGTTCTAGGGGACTGATGACCACAGATGTTAAGTCCCATAGTGCTCAGAGTCATAGCCTGAGCTCAGAAGGAGCGCGATTAAAACATAATCCACTGTTTCGCTAGCTTCGAATTTGAAATTTTTTTTTTCGTAGTACATGTATTCCCTCTCTTCATTGTTATCATCAAAAAGAGTTCTTCTAGGGTTGGGTTTCCTGTTCTTCCCAATCATCTTTTTACTGTGTTTACTCTCTTCAGCAGATTTCGGTTTTTCCTTTCTCCTCTTCTTTTATTTGCCACTTCTAGGTCACTCTTATAAGGACTTGATGCAAGAGCCTTTCTTTCGGCCGCTGCTTTTACTTGGCTGGCTCTGAGCACTATGGGACTTAACATCTGTGGTCATCAGTCCCCTAGAACTTAGAACTACTTAAACCTAACTAACCTAAGGACATTACACACATCCATGCCCGAGGCAGGATTCGAACTTGCGACCGTAGCAGTCGCGCGGTTCCGGACTGAGCGCCTAGAACCGCTAGACCACCGCGGCCGGCTGCTTTTACTTTTTCTACCTACACAAAGTGGTCAGAAGCCACCACCGAGATGCCCATTTTGCCTGCATTGATACCTTTACACGGAAGCTGCTTACTCTCTAATAGCACGACCGAAATTTCAATAACTGAACCAGGACTATGGAGTCAATATATAAAACTGACATTTCCTCTCAATAATAAATGCACAAATTGATCGCCTACCTGATATCGGCACAAATAAAATCTAGAAAATATGTTGTTATAACTCCGAGGAGCGGCACAGCAAGCAGTTTAGGCTTCACGCTATGATTGGGCCCTCCAGGGAGAATAAGGTGAGGAATTTTCCGCGTGATGTCGGCATCTCATAGCCCCCGGGACCCCAATAGCCACTGTATGCTTGCCATGGCCACTTTTCCCGGGCCTTCCCTACGGGGGTGATATGCTAATGGTACACTACATGTCTGGACTCCCATTGTAGTAGATCTAGGACATCACAATCAGCTTAGTGCGTGTCAAATGGGAATCAACTGTGTAATTCCCACCGGGTGCACCCCAGTTGTCCGTTCACTTACCGTTACTACATTACTTAATATCCACGTCCCGTGACACTCACTATAATCCATGAAATGTATTTCTAAAAATTAATATCACCCGTCAACAAACACTACCGTACCTTAAATCTGCGACACCATGAAGATGACCAGGTAGGAATAACCATCTAGAAAATCTGCATAAGAACAGCGGGTTTCTCATTCAGAAAAGTAATTTTAATGTTGGTCGTTTGTATGAATTCGTGTCATATCTCACCAAAGAAATAGAAATGTCTCCCAGCATATGTCGGAATTCGACTGTGGAAGTATCGTGTTCTATCGGGACGGTGATTTATTGTCCAGCGATACTGCTTTCTCAGGATCCCTCGATTCTCGTGTGAATACAGAATCGGTCGGTTCAAGAGAACATACTGAAGGCCACGCTGGATTACAGTGGCGCTACTCAACTAGCGCCCGAGAGAGCAGAGCTTCTTTGGAGCAGAGAAGTATATGCAGCACCAAGTGCTATCAGCTAGGAGACAGTTTGTTGTAGCTTCCCGTGACACGCCAGCAGGGAGAGGCGCACCAACAATGGTGTATACAGAACTGGATACAGGAGTGGCACCAACAATGGTGTATACAGAACTGGATACAGGAGTGGCACCACGTCGTCTTCTCAGACGAGTCTTGGTTTCGTGAACAGCATCACTATGGACGTATCCGTGTGTGGAGGGCTTGACGAGTGCCAACGTTGCCATGCGTTGCATCATACGGATCGAGTACTTGGTGTGAGGTGTTGTGAAAGTGACATTAGATGCACAACACTGTCGCCCTGGTTCGTGTAGCCCATAATGAGGACAAAGACCAGGAGAGCTGTGTGCTGACGCCACGTCCCTCCACATGCATCCAATGACACGTTTGGTAATGGATGACACGGCGGTCGGTCGATATCGATGGTCCCGCGAGGGCCTGTGGACGGAGTTTACGTTACTCATGTTACATTTGTGTCGGCTTAAGGACGATGATTATGCCCCTTCTTCGGGAACTCTGTGGCGTTATCTTTCAACAATACAATGCAAGACTGCCTGTTGCCCGTGCTGTCCTGACCTGCTTCGATACGAAGGATATTCGACTTTCACCTTGACCAGTGCGTTCTCCACATCTCTGAGGTATTGAAAACACCTGGTCACCGTTCGTCATCATCGCCTTCTCATACGAATGATGAACTCTGGCAAAAACATGGAGCAGCCTGGAATGACGTACCCTTAACTGTCATCGAAATTCAGTTCAACTCGACGACAAGTCGGGTTAGAGACAGGTACTATGTACTAAATATCGCAAACCCAGTATAGCTTCAACTCATCTACAAATTAGTCGTGTATATTTCCTGCTCTGCTATAGTCGCACAATGTATAACATTTGGGTATTTCATAGCAATCCTGATGTAGCGATTTTAATGGCCAGCAGCAGAATTTAACACTCGCGGCCTGCTACGAGGTTCTTTCAATAAACAACGCCCCACAACATTTTTGTCAGTACATATTTATTCTTAAGAATTTGAGTTTGGTGACTATACTAATCAAGATTTCTTTTACCTGTAGAAGCGTGTGTCGTACCTTACGACACTTTTAAGACTTTTACCAGTCCTGTAACAGAAGTTTTACACACTTTCTTATTCCATTTTTTAATGATGGCATCCTCTTTTTATATGCTGCATTCTTTTTCTGAAACTACGAAAATTACTCTGGAAAATTAAGATTTTCCAAATGCAAAAACGTATTCAAAAGGTTTAACATAGTCATCTTTAAGGGGGCGACCAAGAAGTTTCCGTTTGAGGGCGTTCATGCAACGTATATGCAACACAGTGCGACTCTGATACGGGTATATGACCACTTACAAGTCGGCAATGATTAAGCGTGGCGTTCTTGTCTTCCCGACGTCCGTACGGTAAACGCGGAAACGCGAACTATGGCGACGTTATTATCAAATGCATCCAAACAGGACCAATGTTATATTATTCTTTTCTTGGCTGCCGAGGGGCATAACACCGGCAGACATCCATTGGAGAATGAAGAATGTGTGTGGGACAATATGTCTGTCGAAAGCAGAGTGGTGCGCAGGGTTCTGCTGTTTCATGATTACGCACGTTCCCATATCGCAAATGTCGTAACTCAGAAGTTACGCCAACTCAAATGCAAGGCGCTGGAGCTCCCGGTCTGTAGTCTTGGTACCTGCCAATGCGATTAGCACGCCTTCAGTCACTTAAAAAAAGGCTCTGAGAGTCGAAGATTCCTGTCGGACGAGTATGTGCAGAGGCACTTACGGACTTCTTCACGCATCAGGACACGGTGTTTTACCAAACGTATCTTCAACCTGGGGCGCTGATGCGATGTTTGCATCAATGCTCAGGGCGATTTTGCCTGATTGGCATACCGAATCTGGACCGTACAGCCTTCGGACGGAAACAAGTTGATACCTAGGAACATTTGTTGTTGTTGCGGTCTTCAGTTAAGAGACTGCTTTGACGTAGCTCTCCATGCTACTCTATGCTGTGCAAGCTTCTTCATCTCCAAGTACATACTGCAACCTATACCCTTCTGAAACTGCTTAGTATATTCATCTCTTGGCCTCCCTCTACGATTTTTACCCTCCACGCTGCCTTCCAATACTAAATTGGTGAACCCTTGATGCCTCAGAAGATGTCCCAACTGAAATTTATAAGCGTAGCAACGGAGTAGAAATTGCCATTACTTTATTTACTCCTCTACCTGTTACCATTATTGCTGTACTACATACCAATAATTAGTAAGTGATAACAAACTAAGCAGAAGTATTATCAGAAACAAATTACAAGTTAAATATATTTTGAAACAGAAGCTGTTTTAAACGAACCAAAATTAATTTTTCAAGACAAGTAAAACTGTTAAGTCATCAAAGAAACTCAGTTAATTTACAAATATCCCATGTTCCGTGGCAAAAGGCCTTCTTATGTTTCAAGATAAAAGACGGTGCACGACCGACAAGGAATGGTTTTACCGTCCACATGTTATACAACCAGTTTGAAATATATATATATTTAATTTTACTTACAATTAAATTCTGTAACTGAATAATTAACAATATATTACAGGTAGCTTTAATAAGTTATAAAGCACTTTAATGTGTAGAGCTCTCAACATTTGCAAATGCTGCACCAAACACATCATCATGTCCGCCAACGACAAAAAATGTAGAAAATGGCAGAAACTGCTTATGACAGTCTTTAGTTCGCATTCCTTCGTCTAAAAACGAATCTCGAGACCGAAGTACCGACCAAAACACATCATTTGTTCCGAGGTACAGTATCCTCTACATACAACACTCTCCCCCATATTTTTCTACGCAGTCTCCATGACGTTTCTGTGGCATTACGCTAACGTTGTGTACGAGCATGTGTCCCGTTTTGGGAAAAGCTATTATCCTGTGCTCGTAGCCATGTTTTCACTGCATGAATTACAATCTCATCATTTTCAAAGTGTGTCTCACGAGGCCTCAAAGTATTCAGATGGCTTTTCTTTGACTCTTACGTAACCTGTTATGATGATATGTCAAATCCATCTTGAGCACACGCTTTTCCAGTGCTCATCAATCGCCGTATGGCCAACTGTCGGGATGTGATGGGACGCTCTGCACGGGTAATGGCATCCGAGCGATTCACCATGTCGAAAGCAGTGTCAGTGAAATGACTTCCCGAACGTGGCCGACCATCGAGCTCAGTTTTTGCCCATTATGGCGCTATGGCTCCATTTACCCTTAGCCCAACAGTACTCCTATCGAGTCCATTATTACGAGCCGCGCAGACTGGCCGTGCGATTAGAGGCGAGCCGGCAGGGGTGGCCGAGCGGTTCTAGGCGCTAGTCTGGAACCGCGCGACCGCTACGGTCGCAGGTTCGAATCCTGCCTCGGGTATGGATGTGTGTGATGTCCTTAGGTTAGTTAGGTTTAAGTAGTTCTAAGTTCTAGGGGACTGATGACCACAGCAGTTAAGTCCCATAGTGCTCAGAGCCATTTGAACCATTTGATTAGAGGCGCCATGTCACGGGTTGCGCGGCCCCTCCCGCCGGAGGTTCGAGACCTCCCTCGGGCATGTGTGTGTGTATTGTTCTTAGCATAGGTTAGTTTAAATAGTGTACAAGTCTAGGGACCGATGATCTCAACAGTTTGGTCCTTTAGGGATTCACACACATTTGAACATTATTTCCGTACACTGCATACAAACGTTTATGCATGTTTAGCAAGTTTTGGTTTTCCGCAACCACGAATTGAAATACACCATATTGATTGTAACTATAACTGTAAAACTACCGTAGACTATCACAAGTAAGTGTAGAATACAGTAGTTTTTCTAGTAGCTTTGGTCGGTTAAGATTGTAACCACGTTAGGTGTGTTGCATACCTACCGGGCGTCACCTAATTTCGAGTGCTTTGTTTGCGTATCCCACCGGTCTCTTACTAGATTCCCCAACCGTCTAGAAACTGAGTGAACATATATAAAGGGTCGTGTAACCAATTGAACATTTTTGTTCTGCATGTTATCCTCCTATCTGTTACTTAAAAATAAACATTATTTGTAGCAATATTTAATTCTGATTTATTCGAAAATAGTGGTTTGTAACGTACAACACAGGGATGTTGTAGCAAAACTAAAAAAAGACAATACAGATTTATCATATAGCACTAGAAAACGCAGTAATCTCAAAAAAGGAAAAATTAAAAAAGAAATTCCTGAAACAAAGAAATATCAGACATGGCCTCAATTCTTCGTCGAGCTTGTATAACACATGTCTCTGTTATTCATAAACAACTTTCAGACTCTTATCAGTAATAACGGAAAACTCTTGGCTTTCATCATGATGAAGAACGTTCTATCGAGAGAAAAAAACGACAATAATTATACAGATTTTTACATGTATGCATGTAAACTGTATTTGCGTCCAAAGTAATTACTATGGTTACATAAAAGCGCCGAAGTTATGCGATTAGCTAATTTTTATTACTTATAAAATGCAATTTGTATTTTGTAAGAATAAAGAATACAAAAAGGACTAACGCTGAACGATGTGCGTGTCTAATTATGTGCAAAACAAACGAAAATGGAATAGAAGTTGTCTGCTCCAACTTTTGATCTTACACGTTCATTTGCTTTTCTTTCCCTGCCAATACTACCTGTAATACTACCATTTACTACGTCATTTATGTACTGTACCAAACCGGCCGACCCTAGTTTTGGAAGAGCGCAACTCTACTTGTAACGTAGGTCTTGCCTAGGAACGGGTTTGATGGTTCTCTATAGCTCTGCCATCTACCTGAATTGATCGAAACTCCGCCCACGTGCATAAGAAACATAAAATTTGAAGCACCGGAAAGGACGTTTATCTACATGTATTAACGGCTGTAATAAAATATGGGGATCATTTATTGAACGACCCTCGTAGATAAAAGACGCCTGATCGGTAGTTAGTCGAACAGCAGAGGGTTTTACGATGGAGACCGGTATTAGCAGCGCATTTATTCAGCACGGCGTGGAGTCCAGCACGTGGTCAGCCGACACTAAGCTGCACGTGCCATCGGCGTGGGATTAGGACGACCCCAGGGTCTGCTCGACATGTGTTCCAGCTGCTGCTGCCCAAATCATGTCTGGCACAGCTCTGCCCAAACTTCACTTTGCACTCCCAGGTACGCTGGGGAAAAAACTATACACGGATTGTGTACAGCCCATTGTCCAGCGTGGCAACCGGAGAAATGCTGCTTCGGCTTTGGATTGCAAGTGACAGCATGTGTACCTACGATGTTCCATAACGCCACGCATAAAAACGAGATTATTTGGTGTCCATACCTCGGGTTCTGTTGGTGATAAAAGGCCAGGGTCAAGTGTTTTGGATAGCTCTTGGCGCCGCGTGGGCTAGCCGCGCGGTCTCAGGCGCTTGTCACGGCCCGTGCGGCTCCCACCGTCGGAGGTTCGAGTCCTTCCTTGGGCATGGGCGTGTGTGTTGTCTATGGCGTAAGTTAGTTTAAGTTAGATTAAGTAGTGTGTAGGCGTAGGGACCGATAACCTCAGCAGTTTGGTCCCATAAGACCTTACCACAAATTTCAATAGCTCTTAGGCTAGGGGCCATCTGTAAAGCCAACATAAGGCTTTTGTTAGTGTCACTATCCTACAGCACAAGGTCAAAGTATGAATATTACACACTTCCTTCTGCTTAGGGAAATAGACGAAATCGATTGGTTCTTTTTGCAATTGATGTGGTCTACGGTGAGGGCACCATTCTTTCATGGGCAGTTCCTCGCAAAACCCCAAGAAACTGGTTCTTCACTATATTTTCTCTGTCACTGGCTGACCAAACCCCAGACGAGGATTCCAAGACGGGTACACACAGCATGTGGTTGAAACCTTTACAACATATTCCTAAGATTCAGATTTCGAACAATGTTGGTGCGGCTGGTCCTGGCGGAGGTTCGAGTCCTCCCTCGGGCATGGGTGTGTGTGTTTGTCCTTAGCATAATTTAGGTTCAGTAATGTGTAAGCTTAGGGACTGATGATCTTAGCAGTAAAGTCCCATAAGATTTCACACACTTTTTTTTTTTCGAACAATGTTGAAAATTTTCTCGATATCTTCATCCGTTTCCAAGGTACAGAGATCCAAAATAACGCTATTTCTTCACGTAAAATCCGTATTAGGAAAAAACTAAATAATAAATATCCGAGGCCAACTGCTAAAATGTAGGCGTTTATTTAGAAGAGCCATCTCCTCATTTTCAAAAATAGTTATCCGTTATCGAGAAACACCCCATAAACTTGCTTTTTCGGTGCCAAAATCCAGCCGCGGATTCCAAGACGGCTAGGCGCAGCAAACTGTTGAAATTGTTACGATATATTCCTAAAATTCCGATCTCGTATAACCTCCAAAAGTTTATCAATATCTTTATCAGTTTCCAAGATATAGATGTTCAAAATTACCCTTCTTGTACACATAAAATACGCACGTAAAATCTGGTGTGAGGTGAAAACGTAGTTTGTAAAGTGATGCAGCACGGAGAAATATGCTTTAAAGTGTCTCCGTTATCATCTGTGAACACCATGTTTTAGTAGTGAACCACATACAAAATTTTTTTGCACGTAAAATCGGATCTTAGCTGTAAAGTTAGTTTTGCGTTATTTCAGTTTCACATAAGTAAACTATTAAAATTTTACTGACCAATACATTTGTTTTTATGTAACTTACGTGGCCTGGCACAGCAGTGGAGAGAAGGGAATCAGCGGAAAAATGTTCCCATGAGCGTACAAAAAATGCTAATATGTTCCTGTTTATTCAAAAGAATGACCTAAAACTGGGGCACCAGCAGCCTCGTTCTACCTCCTTCAGCACCTTTGAAAATTTTACCAAAAATTGTGACATACGAACATATTCGCTGTTTTTTATGCTGAGACAGAAGAAGACAGTGTCAATGGCAAAGAGACAGAAAACTAACAAACACTGAACGATAGTAGCCAGTGATTATGTTATAGAAAGAGTGAAGGAGACGATGGCAGTGTGTGGGAGAGAGAGAGGCAACAGTGACAGTGGTACATACCATAGCTAACAGTGACAGAACAGTGCTAGGAAAAGACTGAAGGAGATAATGCCAGGGAAGGCTGGGGGGAGGGGGAGGAGGAGGAATAAACAGAAAGTCGAAGTGGGTGAGAGCTAGCGATAATAATAAGAGACTGAGTATATGACAGTGACAACGAGGAAGAGAGAGATACTGACAAGAGACAATGACAGAGAGACACAACGAGATAATAACGAAAATAAGGACTGAATGAGTAAGTGAGAAAGGGCTACTGGGAGTGGTTGGGTATAAGCGACTTACAGTGAGGGAACTAGTGCGTGTGAGCAAGTTACAGTCAGGGGAGCTTGTGGGAGTCTTAGAAGAGTTCCATGTTAAAAAAAGCACGAATATGTTGGCAGGCCACAACTTGTGGGAAAATTTTTAAAGGTGCCGATGAAGATAGAATGAGGCAGCTGGTACCCCACTTTTCAGCCAGTCTTTTAAATAAAACAGGAGCACATTCATATTTTTTGTGCTCCGATAGGGGCATTTTTTCACTGGTATTATTATTATTATTATTATTATTGCGGACAGATATGGACCACATTGTTTTAAAAGCCTTTGCCCTTTTCTTTAACGCGCTGTTCTCGTATTTCTCCTCCTCCGGTCGGTAATAAGGAGGAACGCCTTGTGACTTGGTAGTCTCATAAGGGAACCTCCAATTCAGTTGTAAGATGGCCCAGTGGACAGCTCGTCAAAAAGTGAACACAGATCAAGCATGAACACCGGAAGAAGGTGTACTGAACTATGAAAAACGAAGAAAAATAGAAACAGTGAATGGACCAAGCTCAAGACGTGCACCATCGAGTACAGTTGTGCAGTGAGGATGTCGTGGTGTTGTGCTCACGATGTTGGACTGTGAAAAGGGAGATCCGAGATCAAATCTCACTCGTGCCTCAATTATTTTTCTTTTTCCCACAAAATTATGAACTTCCCTTTCGGTAGTTGACGTGTCTTTTCTCTTTCTGTAGTCTTGGCAACTGTCATACTATGCGTTGGTTATAGAACATGTCCTGTGGTGAGAATATACTGTATTACTGTCGCAAATAAATGTGATGTATAGTGGGGTAAGGGAAAATGCCTCGTCGACCTTTCACAGAATTTAAACAAAAAGTAAGACGGTGCGAACTGTGTTACAACAAAGGAATTCAAAAGTCTAAACTTTCAAAACGGATCGCCCGAGTCATAACATGTGGCACTTGCGTAGAAGAAATGGAGCTACATACGTCTGGAGATCCCTGTCTTAAACATCGATGTTACGAACGGTCAGTACACCACGACACAGACACAGATCTGAATACAGCAAACACACACACCAATAACCGGACGGACAGTTCATAATTTTACGAAAAAAGAAAAAAAAACTGGGGCATAAGTGAGAACTGAATCCAGATCGCCCCCTTCACCGTCCAACACCGTGACCACATGACCACGACGCCATCGCTACACAATGATGCTCGATACTCCTAATCTTAAGCTTGCACCTTTCACTGTTCGTATTTTGATTGTTTTTTCGCAGTTCAGTATGTAATATTTCTGGCTTTGAAACATCCTGGCAGATTAAAACTGTGTGCCGGACCAAGAGTCGAACTCGGGACCTTTGTCTCGGTCCGGCACACAGTTTTAATCTGCCAGGAAGTTACACATCAGCGCACACTCCGCTGCAGAGTGAAATTCTCATTCTGGTTCAAAAATGGCTCTGAGCACTATGCGACTTAACTTCTGAGGTCATCAGTCGCCTAGAACTTAGAACTAATTAAACCTAACTTAAGGACCCACACACACACATCCATGCCCGAGGCAGGATTCGAACCTGCGACCGTAGCGGTCGCTCGGTTCCTGACTGTAGCGCCTAGAACCGCACGGCCACTCCGGCCGCCTCTCATTCTGGATTTCTGGCTTTACGGTCGTCATATACAGGTGCAAGAAGCTCTTCTTAGGGCAGTTAAGCAGGCAGCAGTGGGAAGTGGCTTAACGTGGTGTGAGGTACCGGTGACAGATGGTTTGTTACGTACGTGTATCGTGAGAAAGACCGCCTAAATTGTGGTCCTTCTCCGCGACTGGCTGCTGCGTTCGGTAGTTGCGCGCCAAAATGACAATCTTCTGTTATTAATATTAGATAAACTAAACAGTGTATTTTCTTGCATTTAAAATTAAAGCACCTGTCAAAAGCGTGCTATCATTCCATTGTTTCGGAAGTATTAGTAACAAAAAGAACAATAAACAACTGCTAAACGAAAAGGCAGACGAAGCACTTCGGAGATCTTCGGATCGCGCCTAAATTGCATGGCGAGCGAAGTGGTTCGGCTGTAGGATCAGAGCTGGACTGACAGACATGTTGTCTGCCGCGATCGGTATCAGTTAAGACTTCATTAGCGATGCATGGGTTGTGAAGGTCTGAGCTGGTTTGGCACTGTCTGAGGACAGACATGTTGTCTGGTGCGGTCAGTGTCAGTTAAGATTTCATTAGTAATCGATAGTTTTTAAATCATAGCTGGTTCGGCAGTCTCTGAGGACAGACACGTTGTCTGTCGCAGTCGGTGTTAAGACTTTATTGGCAATGTATGGTTATATGGAAATGTGGTTGAGATCAGTGTGATAATAATTACAGAAATATGCAATTCATTATTTTGTTGAAAAATGGAAAGTATTTGTGACTCTAAAGTGAAATGTAATTGTACAAATTTTCAAATTCTGTGAATTCTTAAGGGACCAAACTGCAGAGGTCATCGGTTCCTAGACTTACACACTACATAAACTAACTTATGGTAAGAACAACACACACACCCATGCCCGAGGGAGGACTCGAACCTCCGGCGGGAGGGGCCTCGCAGTC
This sequence comes from Schistocerca americana, assembly GCF_021461395.2. Classification (NCBI taxonomy): domain Eukaryota; kingdom Metazoa; phylum Arthropoda; class Insecta; order Orthoptera; family Acrididae; genus Schistocerca; species Schistocerca americana. The sequence goes on from NC_060122.1 coordinate 614,617,150, forward strand.
TGTGATATGGCGCCTAAAACCGCACGGCCACTCCGCGCGGCTTGTAATTGTACAGTTTCTAGTGTTCTTTTAATTAAAAAACGAGTGGCATCCAGTATAAACAAACTGATTGGATATTTAATTATTTCTAAAATAAAAGTTCCTCGCTAAGAGTTTCTTGTAGCCTCAAGATTACGGATTCACGACCTGTGTCCTGTTTTCTGAGCAGGGGAGAACTATGCAAGACTGCAAATTGGTGAACATTTATCAGAACTTACGCATTCCACTCAGGGCGGTGGGCGCAAATAGGCACCTCGCGTATACTTCAATCTTAGTCAAATGAGACCAGTGACACGTCGTCTGTGGTAACTTAGTGGAGGTATTGAAGAGAGAAATATTTTTGGGGGAAGGGGTTTATCATACGCACACATATGTATCCCCTCTTTCTCATTTTCAACCTGTCGTAAATGCACCTTCTTCCTGTTTGCATTCTCGATCTGTGTTCAGTTTTTGACGCGCCATCTTACGACTAAATCTGAGGAGGAGGGGGGGGGGGGGTGTTCGATGGGGAGTTTCCCTTGGTAGTAAATGTTGTTGTTGTTGTGGTCTTCAGTCCTGAGACTGGTTTGATGCAGCTCTCCATGCTACTCTATCCTGTGCAAACTTCATCATCTCCCAGTACCTACTGCAGCCTACATCCTTCTGAATCTGCTTAGTGTATTCATCTCTTGGTCTTCCTCTACGATCTTTACCCTCCACGCTGCCCTCCAATACTAAATTGGTGATCTCTCGATGTCTCAGAACATGTCCTACCAACCGATCCCTTCTTCTAGTCAAGTTGTGCCACAAGCCCCTCCTCTCCCCAATTCTATTCGATGCCTCCTCATTAGTTATGTGATCTACCCATGTAATCTTCAGCATTCTTCTGTAGCACCACATTTCTAAAGCTTCTATTCTCATCTTGTCTAAACTATTTATCGTCCACGTTTCACTTGCATACACGGCTACACTCTACACAAATACTTTCAGAAACGACTTCCTGACACTTAAATCTATACTCGATGTTAACAAATTTAACTTCTTCAGAAACGCTTTCCTTGCCATTGACAGTCTAAATTTTATATCCTCTCTACTTCGACCATCATCAGTTATTTTGCTCCCCAAATAGCAAAACTCCTTTACTACTTTAAGTGTGTCATTTCCTAATCTAATACCCTCAGCATCACCCGACTTAATTCGACTACATTCCATGACCCTCGTTTTGCTTTTGTTGATGTTCATCTTATACCCTCCTTTCAAGACACTGTCCATTCCGTTCAAGTGCTCTTCCAAGTCATTTGCTGTCTCTGACAGAATTACAATGTCATCGGCGAACCTCAAAGTTTTTATTTGTTCTCCATGGTTTTTAATACCTACTCCGAACTTTTCTTTTGTTTCCTTTATTGCTTGCTCAATATACAGATTGAATAACATCGGGGAGAGGCTACAACCCTGTCTCACTCCCTTCCCAACCACTGCTCCCCTTTCGTGTCCCTCGACTCTTATAACTGCCATCTGGTTTCTGTACAAATTGTAAATAGCCTTTCGCTCCCTGTATTTTACCCTTGCCCCCTTCAGAATTTGAAAGAGAGTATTCCAGTCAACATTGTCAAAAGCTTTCTCTAAGTCTACAAATGCTAGAAACGTAGGTTTGCTTTCCTTAATCTTTCTTCTATGATAAGTCGTAGAGTCAGTAGTGAATACTGTAAGAAAAACGTTTAGGGACGTTGCAGTTGTATGCAGGTAGGTGGCGCTGTGAGCTGACTTCTGCAGCCTGCGGTCTGGGGGGTCGCCGCGAAGGTGAAGCTGTCGCCTCGCCGGATTAAATCCCGGCTCGTGGGCTGGAGGAGCCTCGCCCCTCACCCCGGCCCCAGACGCGGGCGCGGGCAACCACGTGTCGCGGGGGCGTGGCCCGCTGAACCCTGGGCTCCGCCGCTGCCGTATAGATCCGCCGTGTGACACGGGGCGACGAGGGCGCGCGTGGGAGGCACCGAGGCTCAGCGTCGTTCAGCCCCCTGCCCCTCTCAACCTATTCGTGGAAGGTGGGAAACGAATATCGCCGAAGACACTCTACTCTTGCACGGAGCGCCCATAGAGACCAGTAAACACTATACTCTTACAGGCGACGTCTCGTGCACGGAGCAAGAGGCACGTGCCGTAGCTGAATGCACCGACGGCTATTTCTGACTCGGTGAGAGACTCACCTGTTGTTTCCACCGTCTCATTTTCTGCTGTGGTAGTCCCAGAGCAGTCATACAATGCTCTGGGATTCGATCACCAGTAGCTGCTAGTATTTTTTCTGTCACTTAAGCCGTCCTCACACAGGACGAGGCAGGTAACGTCATCGTGGACGCGGACGAGATATCCGACCTCACGAGAGACAGCGCAGTCAGCATATGGAACAAACCGATCAACATCTACATTTATACTCCGCAAGCCACCCAACGGTGTGTGGCGGAAGGCACTTTATGTGCCACTGTCATTACCACCCTTTCCTGTTCCAGTCGCCTATGGTTCGCGGGAAGAACGACTGCCGGAAAGCCTCCGTGCGCGCTCGAATCTCTATAATTTTACATTCGTGATCTCCTCGGGAGGTATAAGTAGGGAGAAGCAATATGTTCGATACCTCATCCAGAAACGCACCCTCTCGAAACCTGGACAGCAAGCTACACCGCGATGCAGAGCGCCTCTCTTGCAGAGTCTGCCACTTGAGTTTATTAAACATCTCCGTAACGCTATCACGGTTACCAAATAACCCTGTGACGAAACGCGCCGCTCTTCTTTGGATCTTCTCTATCTCCTCTGTCAACCCGATCTGGTACGGATCCCACACTGATGAGCAATACTCAAGTATAGGTCGAACGAGTCTTTTGTAAGCCACCTCCTTTGTTGACGGACTACATTTTCTAAGGACTCTCCCAGTGAATCTCAACCTGGTACCCGCGTTACCAACAATTAATTTTATATGATCATTCCACTTCAAATCGTCCCGCACACATACTCCCAGATATTTTACAGAAGTAACTGCTACCACTGTTTGTTCCGCTATCATATAATCATACAATAAAGGATCCTTCTTTCTATGTATTTGCAATACGTTACATTTGTCTATGTTAAGGGTCAGTTGCCACTCCCTGCAGCAAGTGCCTATCCGCTGCAGATCTTCCTGCATTTCGCTACAATTTTCTAATGCTCCAACTTCTCTGTATACTACAGCATCATCCTCGAAAAGCCGCATGGAACTTCCGACACTATTTACTAGGTCATTAGCATTAGGTGATTAGCACTCTCAAGCGGCTGTTGTCGGCTTCATTTGGCTCGCAAACCATACGATTACCTTACGAAAATGGACGCGCGTAAAATGCTTGCGTTAAATCTGTACGAAATTGTCGAGAAAGAGCGGAGAAAATTGTGGAAATCATTCTGAACTCGTCGGTGACTTGAACGGCGAATTGTGGGTAGAGGAGCACTACATAATGCTGTACAGATATGTGATACGTACTACAGAAGTTATTCGTTAAGTCAATCGAATTTTCAACGCATTTTCGGTTTTAAATTGAATATGGTTAAGGTATAGTGTGTAACCTCACTTTGCGCGAGCATAGTATCCATATTCTCGATGTTGTATTGATTATCAACGCCCTATAATAACGTACTTCTTCACACAGATTTCAACATCGAGATTCATTTCATGCTTTCATTCGAATGGAATAGGAGATTTTTTGGAAGCTGCACACAATCATTAAAAAAGATATTTACCGGCAAGATACAAAAACGAGCCAGTCCAAAACCCAGAAATAGTTCTGTATGTTTTACATACAATTTTATAGCAGTAAAAAGTTCTAGTTTGTAACTTGCGTTTACTTTCTGTCTGGCGACACGGGAAACATTCCTTTCGTTGGCTCTTGCAACAAGAATTGCAGCAAGTACATTATTTATAGTAAGTAACATAGACTTTCGATGTAATACTTCTATTAAATGAATCGGAAAGACACACAAACTCTTAGAAAATGAAAGGTAAAGGACAGTAGGAAGCAGGTGGACGCGAACTAGCTACCTTTCGATTCACACCTTACGACTCTATTAATTACTTCGCGTACTACCAGTAACAAGAGTCGAAACATGCGGTGATGACAGTGAAATGTGCATGAGCTACGGCTTCAACATGTCAGCTTTGACCTCTGTATATGGTACAGACTATGTGACAACGTGTCCACAAATGTCATTATCTGATATTTAACTATGACAAATTGTAGCAAAACGATTTTTTGATAATTATTCTGCCGTCGCACTGAAACGGTGTACTGTCGTAGCACGTAAGTTATGATACTAAAAACATCACAGCACTGAAATGATGTACTGTCGTAGCACATAAGTTACAACACTAAAAACATTAATTGAAGGACTTATTTCAATAGTGGTACAAGTCCATTTTTGTTCATTCTGAGATACAGAGTCCTAAAGTTAAAAGAGCGCTGAAAAAAATTATATATATACTTGAATATTTCTGGTATCTCAGAATGAACAAAATTTGACTTGTACGATTCTTGAATATTTCTGGTATCTCAACTGTAGATTTTTCAGCGCTCTTTTAACCTTAGGTATCTGTATCTCAGAATGAACAAAAATGGACTTGTACCACTATTGAAATAAGCCCTTCAATTATAGGAAGCCTTTATCTACCGATATGTAGTTACGTCACTTTACTCCAACAAATCGTAGCTAAAATGACGCGTTTTCGAAAGATCGTCAATTTGCTGATGCTTTATAAGAGCCTACATTCATACCACGTACTCTGTGACAATGAAAACCCACCAAGTACCTAGTTTAACTCAGTTCAATACGGCGGCTCCTCGATTCTGCTGGTAAAGCGATGTCGCGTCTCATTAGCTACGTTCTTCTCCACTAGTCAAAAATATGACATGACAGGTTCTTCTTTTCACGCTCCGCAGTGTAGTGGGACGTGGAGTTCCACGCTGCGACGTTACCAGCTTCTCGTCCACGTGGTTTTCACGTTCTGTAAGACGACGGCTTTACGGCTTAGTTCACAATTGGCAATGATTTATGTATGCAAAAATAGACATCTTTCGCCGTATTTCGGAATCCACGTTAAACTGCAGCTCCCCATACAACTGCCTCCATAAATCACTTCAACAATCAGAGGAACGCAAAGAAAAACTTTACTACTAGCAGACGCTTTGAATTAATATTGGAACCAGTCGCAATATAATTATTAAAACCAATATGGTTTTGGTTGTTATACATTCCAACTACAAAAGGCTCATTGTAAGTGTTGAATATGTACAGACAAGTCACATTTTATACCCCGTGCAGCAAGTTGCTGGGAGCATTGCACTGACGGAAATAGAATTACCTACACTAATCAGGCAGAACATTATGACCACCGATCTATTATCGATATAAACCCATCCAGGCGATAGCAGCGTTACCCGGCGATAAATGACTGCTAGTCAGACACATGCACGGCGCATGGAGTATCAGTGAGCTTGCTGTCTGTATAGAATGGGGAAAGGACGAGTTTGACCGAGGGCAGACTTTGATGACCCGGAGGCTCGACACAAGCATTTCGGAAACTGCACGACATGTTGGGTACTCGAGGAGTGCTGTGGTTAGTGTCTTCAACACGTGTCGTAATCAAGGTGAAACCATGTCCAGATGTCGCGGCGTTAGGGGGCCACCCCTCGTTACAGATGTCAATCGTTGTAGACTGGGCCAAGTGGCAAAACTGGACATGCGGCGAACCGTGGAGAAATTGATAGACTTTAAGAGTACAAGTGTGTCTGAACACACAGTGCACCGAACACTCATAACGATGAGCCCCCGCAGCCGACGACCCTTGCGTGTGCCGGAGTTAACACAACGACGTCGGCAATTACGACTGAAATGGGCACGTGACCACCGGCACTGGATGTTGGTACAGAGGCAGAGCGTTGAGTGCGCTGATGAATCCCGATACCTTCTTCATGATGCCGATGGGAGGGCGCGAATCCGTCCTCTTCCAGGGGAACAGCTCCTTGACACCTGTTCTGCGGGACGGAGACAAGGTAGCGCTGCTCTGGAGAACATTCACACGGACATCCAAAGGTGCAGTGGAGTTCATGGGAGGCAACATGACGCCCAAGGAGTATCGTTAACTGATTGCAGACAACGTACACCCCTTCGTGACAATCATAAGACATATTGCAACAAGATAACGGGGCATGTGACAAAGCCAGAAGTGTGATGGAGTGGTTCGAGGAACACAGTGGCGCGTTCCAGTTGACGTGCTGGCCCCCCCAACTCGCCGTATCTGAACCTGATTGAACACATATGGGATGTGATTGAACGTTGCATCAGAGCTCATCGTCCCCCTACCCGGGATTTACGGGAATTAGGTGACGTGTATCTGCAGATGTGGTAACAACTCCCTCCAGCGAACTACCAAGGCCTCACTGCTTCCGTGCCACGACGCGTCGCCGCTGTTATCCGTGCCAGAGTGGACACAGACAGGTAGTCATAATGTTTTGGCTGATCAATGTATATTCGTCCGCGTTAAGCACATAAATAAAAAAATGCAAAGGAAAGGAGTTCTAACAACAGCTATTAAAAGTACAGTGGGAAAACAGAAAAATAAAGATGCTTGATGAAGTGAAAAAAAAGGAAGATATCACACTACGAAGGAGCTGGCCTGGAAATGTATCAGACAGAGACAGCAACAGTGTCACAAACCTCCCAATAATGTTAATGATAAGTGTTCTTTAGGAGTCTATATGTGAAATTTTATTCAATTTAAGTAATTAAGATAACTGAAGCACGAATGAACAAAAAAAAAAAAAAATAATAATAGGAGCAGAGGGTTACAACTAGTTAAACTTAAGTAAAGATATCCAGTGATCAAAGCTAATTGAGGCAGGGAGATATTTTTAAATATTACAGTGCTCTGTGAGGGTGTATGTGCTCTGCCTTCTGATGTAACGATACCTTCAAAATTTTAAAAGAACAAGTTTTGTTCTGAACCAGTTCGATCATTGAGGTTTCTATCGGGTGACTTTAATTTCTGAGTGTAAATTTCCAAATGTTCGAGGAGGTCCGCCTTGAGACCTTTCATCAGCAATGTGTAATAGGAAGGTTTGCAGTGGCAGAGTGCTCATCCTGGGGAACGTGGGAAGCCAAACTGGACTCGTTTCCTTTCTGAAGATGGAGGGCATCCATGTGCTCTTATATGGGGGTCAAACAATAAATGTTATCAAAGAAAGCATTATAAAACGACTGCTTGCAATATTAATCCAAAGCATCCACTATTATAGTCACAACTGCAGGATGAACGTCCATAATGATTAAGATAAGGATATTATCATGTTATACAATGCAGAAATGTCAGGGAAATATTGTTATGGAAGATATGATTTCATAATACTGAAGAAAAACATAATAAAATTAGTGGTGAATAATTAATAGAATAATGGAAGGAGAGGATATGTTAATGACTTGGTACATTGGGGAAGGGAGAAGTAAAAACTCGAGAACGAAGTCCTACACGGTTCAATTTTGATCCCACTTTCATTCTTTTTGTATATATGAATAGCGTAATACTTCACATACATGTGACATTTTACTTTCTGCAGGCAACGCATGTGCTAGAAGTAATGCGACTAGACAGAAGGCAAAACATTAGACGTCGGGGGGTTCAACACCTCCCGCGGGCATGGGTGTGTGTGTTGTCCTTAGCGAAAGTTAGTTTAAGTTAGATTATGTAGTGCATAAGCCTAGGGACCGATGACCTCAGCAGTTTCGTACCATACGACCTTATCACAAATTTCCAATTTCCAAAGCATTAATTTTTAACGGTGTTGTTCAGATAATTTTTATGGGACTTTTCTCAAATGGACTCCGATTTATTTCTGGACAAATGATGTTATCTGTATAATTATCTGGTCATTAGCGTATAATTGAGAAATTAATAGTGCACTAGGTCCCGCCGGCCGGAGTGGCCGAGCGGTTAAAGGCGCTACAGTCTGGAACCGCACGACCGCTACGGTCGCAGGTTCGAATCCTGCCTCGGGCATGGATGTGTGTGATGTCCTTAGGTTAGCTAGGTTTAAGTAGTTCTAAGTTCTAGGGGACTTATGACCACAGCAGTTGAGTCCCATAGTGCTCAGAGCCATTTGAACCATTTTTGAACCACTAGATCCTATTTTAATTTGCAGAAAACAGAAGATAATTTACACAGAGCAGTGTATAGATTGAGTCACACCCACGTATTACACCCTAATTATATCTGTAAATAAGACAAAAATAATAGCTTTCAAAGGAAAGAATCCAGTCTGACTGAAAATAATAATAAATGATATAATTTTAGAACAAGCATCCCACTTTAGCTGTCTAGGATGTGATATTAGTTTTAACAATGACAAAGACATTGAGATAAGGGTCAATAATTATGAAGCTGTCTGTGGAACGAATGGAAGAACCGTGTGAAGAATAACAAGAAAGGAGACAAAAATGAAATTCTATAATGTTACGGCTGTACCTACTCCTGTATATAATTCCGAACCATGGACAGTAACAAAAAAAGAAAAATCGCGTGTATAGCCAGCAGAGATGAAGTTCGTGAGATATGTAAGGGGTTGTAATAATGTAGATAATGTAAGGAATGAAACGATAAGATCAGATTTTGAAATCTGTTCAGCTAATGACAAAATAGAAGAGAATAGAGTAAAATGGAGACTGCGCGGCTGGTCCCGGCGGAGGTACGGGTGTGTGTGTTTGCCCTTAGGATAATTTAGGTTAAGTAGTGTGTAAGCTTAGGGACTGATAGCAGTTAAGTCTCATAAGATTTCACACACATTTGAAGATTTGAAGTAAAATGGAGGAATCATGTTAACAGAATTATAGAAAATAAATTGCCGAAAAAGATAACGAGTTATCAGCCGACTGGAAAGAGAGAACTAGATAGGCCTTGTAAGTCACGTATGAATGCATGATAGAGATCTGGTTAGGTGATTGCAACCCCTAATCCTTGGAAGGAGATGATGACGATGATGACAAGAACAGTTCCGTACGACAAAAAATAACATTAACAACTAATGTAGTGTATAAAAAGCAGTCATTGAGTACATTAGAATGCTCCATATTTTTGACGTGAATATACTGCAGATTTAACCTGGAATAAACGACATTTAAACCTTCTCGCACAGGTAAGTGCAGCAAGTTTCGCTCTTCATATAACCATTTGATATGGATGCAAACGGGACAAGATAGTAAGCATACTTTGCATATCTGCACGCACTCAGGCCTTACAGTACGTACAATTCTGTGGATTAGCTCGTCACTTAGAAAGACAGTAACTATTGCATGAAAACGAGCTGACTGTGTTCATCCAGAGTCACCTTGTAGTCTCAAGCAATTAGGCATTCTGATCGCTCAATTACTAACGAAATTCGTCGTAGACGATCCTTCGAAAACTTCTTGTGTCCACAGTTAGAATTCCAGAAAACAGAAAGACCTTCATTTCTTATTACTAAATCTTCCAATAGCTCTAGAAAAAACTCAATATGCAGCTACTACAATCTTGTCACCTTAGTGTACAGCGAAGTGATATAGCCAGCCTTATGTTCATTATGGGCAGTATAAAGTAAACACATGTATTCCATTAAGAAACAATAGCGATGGTTTCCTGGCATATAAATGTACCTACAGAGAGTCTGAAGCAGAAAGAAGTGCCTAACGTAGCGTTGCCAGTTACCAGGGCAGGCAATGGCAAGGGAGTCTGGCATGGGACAGAGGCACCACGAAGTATGCTCCATTCCTATTAATGCAGAGAGCCTCATGCACACGCTTTCTTACTTGCACACCACCGTAGTACTGATTACGGGCCTCAGCAACTGTATTGCTATAAAACATATTTTATGACCTTATCTGGCATAACAGGTGCTGTTGTCTTAGCCCATGAGGCCTTAGCTCAAAGAATGGGCTACCTTCTGTGTGGAATGGCTAGCATGGCTTACAAAAGTATCTAGTTTTGTAGCTTTTTATTTTAATGGTAAGTGAAGATCACGTCGCAATATACTTCTCCCAAAGCAGTTCGATGGAACTCTAAAAGGTTTAGGAGAAAATAGACTTTGAAGTTATCTGACCATGATTAATATGCTAAAATAAGGAAACTGTTTACGACGAGCATTGTGGCTGTATGTCAGTGTTCGCTCGCTGCATGGGGGAGGGGGCCTGGCTTCAATTCCAGGGGCAATAAAATATTCAAACTAAGGCGCATTTCTGCGAAGTGTAGAATGCATGAGGCGCACGAGATTGGCAATCGCTAAAGCGGTTCTCGTTTCGGTCATTACGTTTTCCGTTGAGTTCAAATACCTACGCGTTTTCTTTAGTTCAGTTTAGATACCTACGGCACATAAATATAAAATTCATCAAACATATGCTAGTTAAAACACCTAATAGCAATTTTTATGAAAAACGCACGTCTTATTTACAACCGTACATTGCACACGAAAATCCAGTTTTCATTAACTTCCGATCACGTATAAAATGTTGTTAATCAAGATGGTGCGGTTAAAAAAATTAAAAATGAATGCTTTTCTATATTTTTGTATTTTACACTTCACATAAATGCTTATAGAATGTGCACCTTTGTTTAAAAATTCCTCTAGAAATCGAACCCAGCCTCTCCCCCCACCCAGCGAGTGAACACCGTTCCACAGAGCCACACTGCTTGTCGAAAACATTTTCCTTATTTTAGTATTTTAATTGTGGTCGGGAAACTTCCAAGTCAACTTCTCTATCACTACCACTCGTTTTCTAATGTCATCTGTCTCACCATCCATTACGTCGTCGTTTTTTCTTATTTTTCAGAATCCTGCAAAGACCTCATCTGGCCGTTCTATAATCCATTCACATCATTACTTGTCCCACCAACGTCCATTTCATTTTCGTTGCTATTGTAATTACGTTTTAGTATCCAATCTGTGCTCTGACCAATTTGTTTGTTTTCTTGTGTCTCCAACATCTCTCCATTGATCGCTGAGCAACACACAGTTTTTGAATGATTTTCGCATTAGAAGTTGATGTTTCACACTCATAAGTTAAAACTGGCAACAAACACTGATTGTAAACTTTCCTAAACTGAGGCATGGTAAGTTTTGTTTTGAAAACCCTACACAGCTTAACTAAAGATCTTCAGCCCATTTTTATACCTCCCTTCATTTATGTTGCTGTCCATCCAGTCACTGTTTTATTCAACTAAATGTAAGATGCCATCAAATGCACTTGTTACGTGCGCTGACTTTTCATAACATTCTAACTGTTGCAATGACATGCAGCGGCCACTAGAAGAAGACGGTTTTTCTCAGTAGCTGGTTTTCACTGATGAAGCAACATGATGTTTTACATGTCGGAAAAGGTCAATTGCCATAACGAGCGTGTTTAGGGTACAGAACATCTATACTAGATTGTGGAACACATTCATGATTCACTTACAGTTAACAAAAGTTTATGGGCCAGTTTTATTTGCGGAAAGAAATGTGGGTAGTTTCGATATACTTGGACAGCAACAGCTTATAGTAGATTACAGCAGACAGTAGCGATTTAATTTTACAGCAAGAGGGTGCTCCGCCACACTTCCTTTCGGCCGTTCGTGATTACCACACTGTTGGACTGTCGTAGAGTACGGCTGGATGTCCTTCCCAACTCAACCTCTTCTTCAGTGGCCTCCATGGACACCTTACTCAACTCCATGTAATTTCATATGTCACAGACCTTGTGTTCTTCTCTCCACTGTCACTTAATAAGGAAGACTTGCACGATACTGCCTCTGATACCGTGCCTGTCGTGTTGGGACCTTTACGGTAAGAATTTGGCATCATACTGACATTCACAGCGTCACAGATGGTGCCCATATTGCGCACAGCTAATGTGAGTCACAGACTTGGGGAGGTGCTCTGTCCACTGATATGTGTCAATTTTCTGTATGTCTTGTAATTTCTGCACGGTCGTCGAAATCCTGAAGGTATTAGTGAAAAACCGTATATTTCTATTACCAGGTATTTATTTTTCCTAACAAATATCGAATGTGATACTATAGATGAAAACTGATGTACATTGCTTGACAGTTGTTAAGGGACAGAGACGTTGTTGGACGGGAATAATCACAGCCAATGATGGACAACATGAAACACTGTACACATGTAACGAAGGTGGTATGGTATATTTGTAATGAAATGTTTAAAAAATGTTCAAATGTGTGTCAAATGTTATGGGACTTAACTACTAAGGTCATCAGTCCCTAAGTCTACACACTACTTAACCTAAATTATCCTAAGGACAAACACACTCACCCATGCCCGAGGGAGGACTCGAACCTCCGCCGGGACCAGCCGCACAGTCCATGACTGCAGCGCCTTAGACCGCTCGGCTAATCCCGCGCGGCATTTGTAATGAAGAATGGTAAAGAATTCATCACACGGGAAAGTAGGATAACGGATACAAACAACGCTCATCTTTTTGGCAGGTCAGACTCCAACATAAAGGTCGATATCGGACTCTCAGTAAAGAATATGCCCTCCTCGTACACTAATGCACATGTTGCACTCGTTATTCATTCTGGCTATCAAACTTTTGTCCTAGAGAGATATCGTCCCACTCTTTTCTCAAGGCGGTTTCCATATCTTGTACGATTCGGGAATGAGCTGCTCGTTGAGAAACACGTCTGCCAAGAGCACCCCAAGCATGCTCTATAGGTTTTAGGTCCGGGGAGTACGTAAGCCATTCCATACGTTCAATATTTTCATTTCCCAGTGTGTCCGGCACCTCAGTGGTCCTATGCGGGCGGGTATTGTCGTCTATAAATAGAAATGTGGAACCTAGCGTACCGCGAAACAGACGGACACGATCCAGAATAATCTCGCTGCAGTACCACTGTGCTATAAAGATACCTCGCCCTAAGCTATGCAGCGGTGTTCAGCTATTGTGCATAATGCCTGGCCACCCCCATACTACCAAGCCCATAATTATGACTTTCATAAAGATTCTGTGGTGTGTAACGTGTTCCCCTCTCTCTTCGCACTAAATAGTGGGCCGAATCAATTGCCACAGTGAAGTGGCATTCGTCGGAGAACGTCATTCTGCTGCTGACTACAACTGCTCCCTACACCAATGAACACTTTTTGGCTGGCCGGAGTGACCGAGCTGTTCTAGGCGCTACAGTCTGGAACCGCGCGACCGCTGCGGTCGCATGTTCGAATCCTGCCTCGGGCATGGGTGTTTGTGATGTCCTTAGGTTAGTTAGGTTTAAGTAGTTCTAAGTTCTAGGGGACTGATGACCACAGCAGTTAAGTCCCATAGTACTCAGAGCCATTTGAACCACTTTGAACACTTTTTCGACGACAGCCTGCTTGAAATGGAATGCATTTAACAGACTTCCGGGCATGCAAACCAGCCTGATTTAATTACTGCTGGTTCTGGCAGGGACACGTGTATCGGAAGCGGTTGCAGTTTGCAGCAATCTGCTAGGGTTGAGAAATCCGTTGCTTTTCGTGGTTAGGGCTACGTATTGATCGTCTTGGGATGTGGTGGTCTGTCTACGGCCACCTGCATGCTTTCGCATGGAATTTCCACCTTCAGCCTCCTTTTTTAATCTTGAGATAACACTTTTTGGGACACACATTCTGTACGCGCTGTAGTGAAACATTTTTGACTGGCTTCGAGCCGCCCAGCTGCTCGTCCACAGATGATATCTTGTACACATGTTACCGTAGCACACGGAATGTCGCACTAATCGACTCCACGACAACCTTCGTCACACATCGTACTGCATGAAGTGACGAATGCATACAGAGCGTTCGTGCAAAGGATTCGTTGCAGTTACCACGTCCCGCCCTCTACATTTCCTTCCACTAGCAACTGTAGCTTGTTCCTTAGCTGTTTGCTGTTGTTCCTTAGCAGGTGTAAGTTGTTCCCCAGCAATTGTCAAGCAATGTGTCACCTAAGGTGGATTATTCTGTAGGGCATTATTGAATTAATGTAATATGAGCACGTTAGATGCTACCGTATATTCCGGAGAAGCAGCCGCTGCAACGCTGTACTGCAAGATGCAGGCCAGCTCTGAAGACCAGACTCTGAGCGTCTTTCGCTGCCGGATGCAGTTCATCTCACGCTGACCTCATTCTGAGAGATGCATGGCTAGGGGTAGGGGCAGGGGCAACGCGTCTTACCGCAGTCGACGTGGATGTGGATGCCAGTCGACATAAACTAGGGCAAACGTTCCTTCTCTCTCTCTCGCTTCGTATGAGTTGCAGCGCTGCAGTAACTCGAGCTGAAACGGAAGCAGCCCACCTGTCGCAACGGCACTCCCGAGAATCACCGGACACAAATTGAAACTACAGCCGGCTGCCGATACCGAAAAAGTTTCACTACACCATGTCAGATCGCAAATGTGACGGATCCGGAATGAAAAATGCTCCTATAGAAGCACAAGAAGAGGCGGAAATGTCCTGGGCAGAGTTGTAGATGTAAAAGAAGGGAACTAGCTTTTAGAGCTATCTGGCAGCTTCAAAGACGAAGCTTCAAACATCTTTATATATTTGCGCATTTTTACTTCTTAGTGGTAGTATCCATGTCACGTAATATAACGCGCCGTGTCAAGTAAAGTAACGTGATACACGATGTCATCCCCACCAGGAACAAATCCATTCTCAGAAATTTTATTCCTTCAGAAAAAACCTTTTTTAGCTGTCACAGCCATATGATACTTTACATCGTTGACTATGACTGGCGAATCTTCCGAATTTTTGTCACAGTATCAGCAACTTTAGCTTTTAAACTGCAAGATGCAGGTGTGCCAACACCTTACAGCTGGAAGTGCTCATTGCACTAAGGAAATAGGGTTAACTCGTAAAAAAGAGTGAATCTGTCAATATGTTGCGATTGAAGTGTTTTTGAAGCTGTCAGACAAGTCGAAAAGCTAATATCATTCTTCCCAGGACATTTTCGCCTTTATTATGATAATAGCATTTTTCGTTTTGGTTCCACACTACACTCTACCATAATTTTGACTTTAGACTGCTCTAGCTTGGCAACCGATGTAGACAATAACAAAACGTATACTGGATTCGTTATAGGTTTCGTTATTGTCTTTGGAACCATATTGCTTATATCGTGACAACGGGTAAAGCCTTCACAAAACAAGAGAACGACCATTAATTACATGTATTAGAAAATTTGAACCGATTCGCAAGGTCTGAAACATACAACTGCCGCGCTTCAAAAACCTCCCAGAAAAACCTTTCTTTTTTTCCTCACATATAACCCGAACGGTGCACGTACAAATGCTTCCGTTAGCTGAGCATCAATTTCAGCCCAGCTAACATCTCATGGAAAAGGAATTAATCGATTCGCACAATTTGCCTGGGTGCAGCTCTGCTTCGTCGTTCAAACCTTGCTTAATATACTGTAACATAGCTACAGTAAGACAGATGTTTGAATGGCTACGTAAATGGCCGCTGGTCGGCGCAACACTAAAACCTTTTTACCCTGTGTTCATTGCTAAAATAGGAGCGGAACACTATCGCCCCTCAACCGCCGCGCAGCATTCTCAACTGTAACGCTAACTGACTAATGAAAAACTGTGTTGCAATAGGGTATCCGGCGTCCAATACATACATATCGATCCGTTTAGTAAACTTTAATTTTGATCGCTCAAGAATAATACAGACAGCCACAACCTGTACAGAAACAAGAGTGGTTTATAAGAGTCGAAGGACATGAAATGTAGTCACTAAATAAGAATGAACAGGTTTGTACCCTGTCTTCTACGGAATTCAAACTGTACACTGAGAAATTTGTAAAGGAAACCAAGCAAAAGTTTGGAAGGGGGATTAAAGGTCGGTAATAAGAAATTAGGATTTTGTGTTTTGTCGACGAATTTGTAACACTTGCCAGAGACGGCAAAGGGCTTCTCAGAGTGGATGAGTAGAATGGATAGCGTGTTAAAAAGAGGTTATAGTGCGAATGTTAAAAAAGGTAAAATATAGGTAATGGAGTGTAGTCTTTCCAGGGCGGTTTGCTGTCTGTGACAGAATTAAAATATCGTCTGTAAAGTCCAAACTCTGTATTTTAACTTTATTTCTAAATTTCCTTTAGTTTCGTTCAAGCTTGTCCAGTTTCTTTAACATGAGCTACAAAATTTCTCAACTGTTACTTCTTATAACTGCAGTCTGGGTTCCGCAAAAGCTGTAAGTAACGTTTAGCTCTATAATTTCTCCTCTCTCTTGAGTAAATGATTAAATGTTATTTGTTCCATGTGATTATCAAAAAGAGAGAAGACAGAATTATCTTGTGATGGGAACGAATTTACGGATCAGCACAATCTGCAATTGTTGGTTCGTTACCAATACAGAGATGCATGACCGTGGAGAGAAATGAAAGATATCAACGCTAGTATTAGCGTAGAAGAGCAGTGTTCCTTTAAACGGATCGGACTTTGAAAAGCAAATACCGTAAAAAAACTCAGGTTCTTTAATTGATCATGCAGGAGAATCACCGTATTAGTACCCCCAACGTCGGTTGGGCCCCCGATCACAATTCTGTAACATAACTAAAAAACAAAGTTAGGACAGGGAATATTAATAACGTTATGCGCCATTAATTCATGTTTAAATTAAATGTAATTAGTCTAAGTTGTACAACCGCTTCACCTTCTTCTATCCATGCAGACAGGTAAGACGCCAAGAGACAAGTTAATACAAGAAGGGGAAAGTTGGGAGTATCAAGCGTTTTCAGACAAAAATAAAACAAAAATATCACACAGTATACAATGTCTATCGTACCTGAAATTTTGGGGGGTTGTTGGTTCAATTTTCTTAATTTTTAATGTCCTATTACAGCTTCCTGTATTTTGTCCCTGCTATCTTCAGAATTACAAAGAATGTAGACCTGTGTCAGTAGTATTGGCTCGTGTATTTTTACATTTCTCTGGAACCAGAACCGATCTTTGCAGAAGTGGTCGCTTACAATTTTTTTATATTTTTGTGTAAGTAATTCGTGTCCTTATTTTGCAAGCACGTCTTATTAAACTGGCGGCGCGGTTATATTCACACCTGATTTCGCCTGCCTCCTTTGAATGTGATATTATTACATTCCTCTCGAAGTCTTGAGTATTTCTCCCGTTTCATAAGTCCTGCATTCCATATGCAGTATTTTGTCATGGGTGATTCTCCAAAGGATCTCAATAATGTTAAGGGAATGTAGTCTGCTCCAGGAGCATTACATCGACTTCGGGTTTTCAGTGCTTTGTCAAATTCTTCTCGCAGTATCTCGTGCCCCATCTCGTCATCCACTTTCATTATATTTTTTGAATGTTTCCTCCTCTATACTGTATAGCTCTATTATATATTATACGTCTACATCGATGCTATACTCTGCGAACCACTGTGAACTGCATGGAAGAGGACACGTACCATCGCACCAATTATTAGGATTTTCGCGTGTAGAGGGCTGGAAGAATGACTGTTTAAATACCTCCGCGCCTGCTGTAATTAAGCCAGTCTTGTCTTCACGAACTCAACGGGGGCAATGTGAAGGGGGTTTTAGTATATTCATAGAGTCGTCATCTAAACCCGGTTCATCAAACTTTGTAAGTAGGCTTTTTCGGCATAGGCTGCGTCTATCTTCAAGAGTTTGCCAGTTCAGTTCTTTCATCTCTGTGACACACTCCGCAGGTCAAACAAACCTGTGATCATTAGTGCTGAGCTTCTCTGTATACGTTCAGTACCCCCTGTTAGTCCTATCTGGTACGGGTCCCACGCACTTGAGCAGTATTCTAGAACGGGTCGGACGAGTGATTTGTGAGCAAGTTCCCTCGCATCCCCAGTATTCTACCAATAAATCGAAGTCTGCAGACCCACAACTGAGCCTATGTGATCATTCCATTTCATATCCCTATAAAGCGTTTACATGAGTTGACTGATTCCAACCGATATTATAGTCACAGGATACTACATTTTTCGTTTTGTGTAGTTCACAATTTTACATTTGTAATCATTTAAAGCAAGCTGCGACTCTCTGCATCACTTTGAAATCTTATCAAAATATGACGTGAGTATTTTTGCAGCTTGTTTGAGACAGTACTTTATTATAGATAACTGCATCATCTGCGAGAATTCTGAGATTACTACCAATGTTGTGCGCAAGGTCATTAATATACAGTGTGTACAGCAATGGTGCCAACCCACTTTCCTGGAGATCACTCGACGGTATCTCTACATCTGTCGACGACGCTCCATCTAAGATAACTTGCGGCGTCTTCCCTACCAAAAACTTTCTGAATACAGTCACAAATTTCTCTTGACACCCAATAAGATCGTACTTTTGATGATAAGCGTAGATGTGGTATTGAATTAATGCTTTTCGAATATCGAGAAATATTGCATCTACTTGGCTGCCTTGATACATGGATTTCAGTCACATAATGTGTGAAAAGTGCGAGTTGAGTTTCACATGAGCAATGTTTTCAAAATCCGTGCTGGTTGCCACGGAGGTCGTTTTGTTCGAGGTACCTCATTATGTTTGAGCAGAGAATGTTTTCTAAGATTCTACAACAAATCGATGTCATGGAATTCCTTGCACTTTTCAGCCTTTACATCTTTGCTTGCTACTGGCTTCCCATTGATTCATATAGCTGTTTTCAGGGTTTCGCGCCTCAATCTGTAAAAACACAACCCTTATGGGATCGCTTGGTTGTCCGTCTTTCTGTCTGTCCGACTGTTGAAAACCATTTTGCTAAGGAAAGGGTAGACTATCAAGTTCAAATTTATGTCACAAAGTAAGGTCTACGGTCCCTTAGAGGCGTACAAATTTTAAGCTTCTAAGTCAATGAAATCAAAATATTCGGTCACTTATGTCACAAATTGTGATACTCGGAAAATCACTCATCAAAGCGTATAGGGTATTTCTCGTTGACCTACAAATTGAAGTCCCTTGCTAATGCTCTCTTCTTTTTGTACGTTCGGTCTAGTCTGAGGAACTGCTGCGGAGGTTTTTATACGCTCTTAGAATTCCTTGTACCAAAGTGTCTTGCCAATATCGATGTCGATGACAGGCAAAAATCGTTGAGATTCTCGATTCACAAGACTGATTATATATATATATATATATATATATATATATATATATATATATATATATATATATATATATATAAAATCTTGGCCAATCGCTTTTCTAAACGGACTTGTGTGTTATAGCACATTATTCATAAATTAATACGTATTTGTTGCAAGATTTGTGTAATTTACATCATCTGTTTACAATAAGCATAGCCGAGGGGTTCTAGGCGATACAGTGTGAAACCGCGTGACCGCTACGGTCGCAGGTTCGAATCCTGCCTCGGGTATGGATGTGTGTGGTGTTCTTAGGTTAGTTAGGTTTAAGTAGTTCTAAGTTCTAGGGGACTGATGACCTCAGAAGTTAAGTCCCATAGTGCTCAGAGCCATACAATGACCATAGTCATAAACAAACATCTACATTTTAATAACAGTAAATAAATGAAACCGTCCACGTTAAAGAAAAAACACCTTTCATGTGTATTCAACATAAGGTCGCATGCGTTAGACAGTGCATTATCTATCCCTCTTGATCTCAGAGTAGCGGTGTCACATATGAACACACAGAGCCTCTATATTGTGGGTTCTCCTATCATTTGTTTATCACGTTTCATTTACCAACCAACTCGCAGATCTTCCTTCCATTTTTTAAACCTTCTCAGCATACGCTGCGTCACTAACGAGCTCTACATCGACGAGACAGGAAGTCGGTGCTGTGTCTGATAACCAAAGTTCCACATACAAAAATATAGCGTATGCGCATACACAAGAGGAAAGATCCATTATTGTTTGATCAGTTTCTGAAAACAGTCATATGAGTTGATTTTGTATGAGTCTCTTCCAGAACGATTTAAAGTGGAACGGACTTTTGAAAGTAGTACAAGAATGGCAGCAATTAGTCTAAGACTGATTTCAAGAGTCCTAATTTAGTCAATAGGTTTGTAAGGTGATATCCTCCCACTACAGACACTTCTCTTTGCTCTGTACTGTCCTCTTTGTTTCTTGATAGTTTTTGGCATTTTATTATCTCCAATACCGTGGATGTATCGTACTGGAAACACGCTGGACTTGTATTCGGAAGGATGGAGGTTTACGGTCCGTCGGTAGAGGTTTAAGCTTTGCCTGGTTCCCTTTAGTTGTTTAAGCAAATGCCGGTATGGTACCTCTGAAAAGGACACGGAATATTTCCCTCAGCGTCCATCACCAGTACGAGACTGTGCTCTGTCTGTGATGACCTCGTCGTCAAACCCTAACTTTTTTCTTCCTCATTCCAGTAGATTTTCTATTACTTCTTTTTCTGCCATCCATTATCATATACTTTTGTAATCGGGTTCCTAATCGCAGGAAACACGCCTCCAGTCCATAGAAGAATGAAAGATGTGTATTGTCATAACTGTATCGACATCAGTAATGTGCGATGTTGGGTTGTTCGTGCTCGCGATGGAGGAGACGGCGGTGCTAACCTCAACATGTCTGACAGAGCTGAGAGTGGACAACCGGTTATGGCAACCGACGAGACTCACAGGAATCGGGTTGATGAACTCATCAGAGAAAACCGTCGGATAACACAGACACACCTCCCACGTACGCTGCGACATCCGCAACAGTCCGACTCCTTGGGTTGACTGTTATCGATCATCCACCATACAGTCCCGACTTGGCCCCACCCGTTTTTCATCTGTTTCCACAATTTTGAAAAGCACCTTCGAGACTTGATAGCGATGAAGCGATGCAAATAAACATGGGGTTGTGACTCCATCAACGCAGTCAAACATTCTACAGCGGCGGCAGCAGCAAACGGGTCTCTCGTTGGGAGAAATGTGTTCGTCGCCAGGGTGACTATGTTCAAAAATAAATAAGTGGACATAAAGCATAAAGATACAGAATGTTAATAAAGTTTGTTTTATTTAAAAATCTTTAAGCGTTTTCTCTATAAAAATCCGGAGGCAGTATTTTCCAGCACGCCTTCGTGTATTACAGGGATGTCGGTATCAACGTAGCTTTTTCAAATGGAATTATACTAATTTCTGCTATTAGTATTGTAATTCTCAAAGAGACCCATTCAACGTCATTTCACTCTTCAAAATCCTATTAGTAATTTCGGAGAAATTACAGTATTTGGTAGTTAGGATTTATCTGTTTTTAATATGAAACTGATTGCTGTCTTATGGGGAAGTTCGAGTTGTTATACAGATCTGTCGCATCATGCTGATCAGGTGCTCCAGCTTGCCCCTGCTAAAGGGTTTTCTTACAAAAGCAATACAGTGTGGAGAAACGTTTAATATAAAACTGATACGAATCTCACTTCGTTACGTTTGATTGGACCGATACATCAACGGGAAGGCAAAGACCATAGCATCAGGATTAACTCTCTGCCAGAGATTTGAAAGAATGGTGAAGGTCAGAGATTGAATGGATTTGTCAAACAGGGAACTGAGCAACCGCAGGTCACAAAAGATTGTGGTCACAAACGGTTACTTAAAACGCCAGTTACGTCATCAAGTGTTTGAAATGCCAACTACTTACTGTAAAACACATTTGCAGTCGCTGGTGCAAGGACTTCTGGACACATTTAAGAGATCCTGTCGATATCATTGCACATGCCGCAACAACGCCTTATTTGAAGTGCTCTTCCGTCGTCGGAACTTGTGCACGGACTCCATATTTGAGGTTACGCCTGTTTTAGAAAACAGAACACAGCATGTTGTTCTCAATGGAGAGACGTCTACAGACGTCAAAGTAACCTCTGGCTTGCCACAGGGGAGTGTTATGGGACCATTGCTTTTCACAATATATATAAATTACCTGGTAGATAGTGTCGGAAGTTCCATGCGTCTTTTCGCGGATGATGCTGTAGTATACAGAGAAGCTGGAGCATTAGAAAATTGCAGCGAAGTGCAGGAAGATCTGCAGGGGATAGGCACTTGGTGCAGGGAGTGGCAACTGACCCTTAACATAGACAAATGTAATGTATTGCGAATACATAGAAAGAAGGATCCTTTATTGTACGATTATATGATAGCGGAACAAACACTGGTAGCAGTTACTTCTGTAAAATATCTGGGAGTATGCGTACGGAACGATTTGAAGTGGAATGATCATATAAAATTAATTGTTGGTAAGGCGGGTGCCAGGTTGAGATTCACTGGGAGAGTCCTTAGAAAATGTAGTCCATCAACAAAGGAGGTGGCTTACAAAACACCCGTTCGACCTATACTTGAGTATTGCTCACCCGTACCAGGTCGGGTTGACAGAGGAGATAGAGAAGATCCAAAGAAGAGCGGTGCGTTTCGTCACAGGGTTATTTGGTAAGCGCGATAGCGTTACGGAGATGTTTAGCAAACTCAAGTGGCAGACTCTGCAAGAGAGGCGCTCTGCATCGCTGTGTAGCTTGCTGTCCAGGTTTCGAGAGGGTGCATTTTTGGATGAGGTATCGAATATATTGCTTCCCCCTACTTATACCTCCCGAGGAGATCACGAATTTAAAATTAGAGAAATTCGAGCGCGCACGGACGCTTTCCGGCAGTCGTTCCTCTCGCGAACCATACGTGACGGGAACAGGAATGGGAGGTAATGAAGTGGCACGTAAAGTGTCCTCCGCCACACACCGTTGGGTGGCTTGTGGAGTATAAATGTAGATGTAGATGTAGGAAAGAGTCCAGGGGCGTCGAATCAGGCGAACGTGAAGACAGACTGACAACGCCGTTACATCCTATCCAGCGACTAGAAAAGAGGAAGGCGATCGCTGGGGTAACGCATTTCATGGACACTCCAAGTTTCTCTGCAGTTAACATGTGCGTAATGAGCAAACAGCAACAGCCGTTCCAAAAACAATTTTTCTGCCGTTCTCTGGATTGTCACTTTTCTTGGGCACCCTGTGTCGGGATACCTTTTTCACCCTTTCTCTTCGCCTTTCTTCTGCATTCTCCGTAAAGAAATAGCAATCTAGTTTTCCTTGGTTTGTGCAAGACATCTATTTTTCAAACTAACCAGCAATCGACGCACGTGTACGACACAGACAGAATGATAGCTAAATTTCCTCCGTGTCTCTTTTTAGACCGATATCGCAACAATGCAATACTCTGTTTCCTCCTTGTAAAAAGTGTTGTATTTCCTTACTTGGGCATGAAACAGCATAAAACAGCAATCGGTCTCATTTTCAGAAAACATCAATCGTATGTTTTAAGTATTATAATTACTCCGAAACTAGTAATCGAATTTTGAAGAATGAAACGCCATTGAGTTCGTCATTTTAGAACTACAATACTAGCAGCAAAATATAGTTCTTCCATACGAAAAGAGACTATACGTCTTTAGTGTGGACTTTATCACAATTCGTCTGGGTGCAAACAGAATAAAGATATCTTAAACGATTACGTATATGTTTTTTGTGAACACTTTAGTTGGACCGCTCTGTATATTCAGAAGGTATGTTTTTTGTTATGAATAGTTGTTAAAGTTCCTTCTATCACTGATCTCTTTTCAAAACGTCTTCACTTAATTTTGCTTCTCTTCAACTGGCTTTTGTTCGCTTCCTCCAAAAACACATTTGCATCGCTTCTACTAAGCCACTCATCGGCTTTGTCCAGCTTTCAGAGCCACACATGAGCGCACACCGGATGAATATCTTGACAAATTGTTTATTATTTTCCACCCTTTATCACTTGTTCAATAATAATTGTGTTGTTTCATTGAAAGCAGGCGTTGGTGTTGTAGTTCTTCTCCTGCCTGCCATCTTTTGTCATCTGTGATTAACGCTCCTGAATAAAAGAATTTATCGAGTTTTTTCTGTTTCAGTCTTCTATTAGTCTATCTCCTCCTTCACCCACTCTCCCTCTTCATCTCCTCCTTCCTCCTCTCTGTCTGTCCATCTCCTCCTCCATTCTCTCCCCGTGTTGTAGTCCCACCTCAATAGGATGCTGGTGCTTTTTACACTGACACTATTTCTCTACAGATCGTAACTAATATGTACTTCTTTTTAAGTCGTAGCTAACACGTCTACCAAATTTGGTTGAAATCATCCCAGAGGTTTACGATGAGCTTTTTACTCTTGGCTTTTCGTAAGTACTATCATGTCAGATGTATTTCCGTATGTTTAACAAAATTCGCAAGTGCTTGCACACTTATTTCACCTGTATCTCTAGCCCTAGCGGATTCGCCCTTCAGTTACATTGACACGCAGCTCTTTGTTTATGATCTCTTGGTTTCTGAACTGTGTGTCGTACACTGATATAATTTTTGCAGATACATCTAGTGGTACTTATGTCTACTGTCTGCGAAATGTTTTACGATTAGAGTTAGAAGCAAAGAAGTAATAAATTAATACGTCGTGCATGTGCGGCATTTCTTCACACATCTCAGTATCTGACATCATATCTCCTGAACTGTGTATAGCATAATGAATATATTTGTAGGTAAATTCAACATCGTAAGTGGGTACTATCCGAAATTTGTTGCTAATAGAGTTAGTAGCGAAGAAGTAAGAAAATCTAAACGTCAAACATGATGCGGCAGCTTCTCACGCACCTCATTGTCAGTGTTTTGACGTCATACACTACGTGATCAGACGTATCCGGACACCCCCAAAAACATACGTTTCTCATATTAAGTGCATTATGCTGCCACCTACTGCCATGTACTCCATACCAGCGACCCCAGTAGTCATTAGACATCGTGAGAGACCAGAATGGGGCGCCCCGCGGAACTCACGGACTTCGAACGTGGTCTGGTGATTGGGTGTCACTTGTGTCATACATTTGCACGCGAGATTTCCACACTCATAAACATCCCTAGGTCCACTGTTTCCGATGTGATCGTAAAGTGGAAACGTGGAGAGACACGTACAGCACAAAACTGTACAGGCGAACCTCGCCTGTTGAATGACAGAGACCGCCGACAGTTGAAGAGCGTCGTAATGTGTAATAGGCAGTCATCTATCGAGACCATCACACAGGAATTCCAAACTGCATCAGGGTCCACTGCAAGTACTATGACAGTTAGGCGGGAAGTGAGAATACTCGGATTTTATGGTCGAGCTGCTGCTCATAAGCCACACATCACGCCGGTAAGTGCCAAACGATGCCTCGCTTGGTGTAAGGAGCGTAAACATTGGACGATTGAACAATGGAAAAACGTTGTGTGGAGTGACGAATAACGGTACACAATATGGCGATCCGATGGCAGGGTGTGGGTATGGCGAACGATGAACGTCATGTGTCAGCGTGTATAGTGCCAACACTAAAATTCTGAGGCGGTGTCGTTATGGTGTGGTCGTGTTTTTCATGTTTTGCGTGGCTCTAACACAGCACAGGCCCACGCTGATGTTTTAAGCACCTTCTTGCTTCCCACTCATGATGAGCAATTCGCGGATTGCGATTGCATCTTTCAACACTATCGAGCACCTGCTCATGAAGCACGGCCTGTGGCAGAGCGATTACACGACAATAACATCCCTGTAATGGACTGGGCTGTACAGAGTCCTGACCTGTATCATATAGATCACCTTTAGAATGTTTTGGAGCGCAGGATTAGCCGAGCAGTCTGAGGCGCTGCAGTCATGGACTGTGCGGCTGGTCCCGGCGGAGGTTCGACTCCTCCCTCGGGCATGGGTGTATGTGTTTGTCCTTAGGATTTAGGTTAAGTAGTGTGTAAGCTTAGGGACTGATGACCTTGGCAGTTAAGTCCCATAAGATTTCACACAAATTTTTTTTCATGTTTTGGAACGCCTACTTCGTGCCAGACCTCACCGACCGACATCGACACCTCTCCTCAGTTCAGCACTCCCTGAAGAATGGGCTGCCTTTCCCCAAGAAACCTTCCAGCACCTAACTTAACGTATGCCAGCGAGAATGGAAGCTGTCATAAAGGCTAAGGGTGGACCAACACCATATTGAATTCCTGCATTATCGATGAAGGGCGCCACAAACGTATAAGCCATATTCAGCCAGGTGTCCGGATACTTTTGATCACATAGTGTATCTATGTACAAGATTATAAATGCGACAGTGTGTGTGTGTGTGTGTGTGTGTGTGTGTGTGTGGTTCAAATGGCTCTGAGCACTATGGGACTCAACTTCTGAGGTCATTAGTCCCCTAGAACTTAGAACTAGTTCAACCTAACTAACCTAAGGACATCACAAACATTCATGCCCGAGGCAGGATTCGAACCTGCGACCGTAGCGGTCTTGTGGTTCCAGACTGCAGCGCCTTTAACCGCACGGCCACTTCGGCCGGCGTGTGTGTGTGTCTTCGTACGTTTGTTATTCCTTTACGCTAATACGGCTGGACGAATTTGGATGAAGTTTGGAATGAAGATAACTTATATCCTGAATTAACACAGAAGCTACGTTATATAACCTACCTATGAAAGGGGCGGGGGTGATAAAGAAGTGTAGGGCGACACGCGAATATCCATACTTTATTCATCCAGTATATGA
The DNA here is from genome assembly GCF_021461395.2 of Schistocerca americana. Lineage (NCBI taxonomy): Eukaryota > Metazoa > Arthropoda > Insecta > Orthoptera > Acrididae > Schistocerca > Schistocerca americana. The sequence goes on from NC_060122.1 coordinate 614,643,709, forward strand.
GAATGTGAGCATTTAGTGACATGCAACAAACTTTACACGTGATATCTAACCTTATAGAAATTTTTCTCGCTGACAACCCCCACAAAATCGTGAAAGGAAAAAAGTTCATCGCTTACTACATTTTCTCTGCTATGCAGCAAAGCTGCCGCTTGAAGCATTACGTTTTAATTTATTACTTCTTTACTACTAACTGTATTCGGGACACATTTTACAGACAGTTCACATATACCACTGAATGTATAAGCAATCATATATCATTATATGGTCGAGATGTTTTGGAGAATCACGAAAATTACAAGTGTGTGAGAATTCTGTTGTGAATAAAAACTCTGTACCCCAGGGTGGAGGCAAGTGCCCCCTCTTGGCGCCTTCCATGTTCAGTCACCTATGCTACAAAATTTCAGTTTTTCGTAAGAACCATATACCAACCACAGTGAATGGTGAACGGGTAAAAATGAACGGTTCCCAAAAACGAGCGATCACCAGTGAACTAGTTCCCAAGGATGAACGACTTTGCTCATCTCTAACCCCAAGGGATCTTCGAAAGGCCGTCTCTTTCTGACCCAGAAGTTCTCTGTCTCCTGACTACGTAATCCCAGCCTCACTCCTTGTTCCAGGAGCAACTTATGGATCAAATCCTTCCCTTCCTAACATAACCTCTCCACTCCTCCCAGACACAATGACCCATTTGTATTACCCCGAATCTATCCAGCCTCCTTTCTTACCCTAGCAACAACTGTGGGCAGGCTACTTCCAAGAACTTGCTAGGAAAAGCATCACCATCTACATCGTGGCATCAGTCACATCGATACCAGCTGTATGTTTTCACAGTAATGCCGCGTCAGATTTTTCATATTTTTTAGGCTGAAGAACTGCAATATTACTGCTTTCAACCCCACGAAACCCCACCTTAGCACAATAAAACTAATGACGAAGAAAAACAAATTACTCGCTACGGTCGCAGGTTCGAATCCTGCCTCGGGCATGGATGTGTGTGATGTCCTTAGGTTAGTTAGGTTTAGGTAGTTCTACGTTCTAGGGGACTGATGACCTTAGCAGTTAAGTCCCATAGTGCTCAGAGACATTTGAACCATTTTTTGAAAAACAAATTACTGCCTAGTTGTAAGAGCTCGATTCCCAGTAAATCTGATTTGAAACGAGAATTCGGTAGTTCCTCGGAAAGAGAACGTTTTTGGGTGGTACGAGCCTCTCTTCAATCCTCCCACAGGATCGCCACGCTATCCAGGAGCGCGGCAGCCCGTGCCCTCGGCGAACTGTGAGCGGCTCTTGCTGTGCGCTCTGCATTCGCTCCTGATTACAAGCAGCTTCTGTGTGTTCAGGTGTGCGGCAGCTGAGAGCAGGTGCCAGTCCAGTACAGAGCACTTGCGGGAACCTTGGCTTCTGTTTAGACAGCCTTCTGTTTTGCGCAGTCTTTTAGTTCTGACGTCAGTAATGCTCCAGAAAAGCGCAATGTTTCTGGGTGTCTAATGTTTTGTTCCGCGATCGACACACAGACAGGAAAAAAAAAAAAAACATGCTTTACGTGAATGCGAAAGGAGGGGCCTGACGTATTCAAAAAATGGCTCTGAGCACTATGGGACTTAACATCTGAAGTCATCAGTCCCGTGGAACCTAGAACTACTTGAACCTAACTAACATAAGGACAGCACACACATCCATGCCCGAGGCAGGATTCGAACCTGCGACCGTAGCAGTCGCTCGGTTCCAGACTGAAGCGCCTAGAACCGCTCGGCCACTCCGGCCGGACCTGACGTATTGTGAGCGATCTCAGTAGGCAGTGGAAACTCTCATATCCGATCGGGTAAAAGTAGAAACGGTATCCTAATAGATAAAGAAATAAACCAATCGTTTTCGAAATGCATACTACGTTAGAAAATGTATCGCCATATTCAGAGGACACATTCCTGGCACATATAAGAACAACACTTGTTGTATGGAGAAGGATCCATGTTATAAAAAAATTTCTTACAACTCTTAATAGCACATGAATCGTCGGAAACACACAAGGACACAACTTGCCAGCAAAGCTCTTTTTACAAGAGAAGCTCAAACTTTCCTACGTTTGCATCAGTACATGCTGCTACTACTGCATCCAACTGTGAAGTGCACTGCAGAGGCTAACTCCCATTGTACCGGTTATCATAGCTTCGTGTTCCATTCACTTACGGGACGCGAGAAGAAAGACCGTTTAAAATCTTCTGCGCGCTGTAATTAATCTAAACTTGTCCTTGTTACGGTGTAAAGTCCAGCACCGGCACGCCATTCGGGACCGACAGAACAGAGAAGGCTGTGAGAAGAAGTCAGCCAATCGCACGCCGACCGGATCTCCCTCCTGAACGACAACGCGGCAGCCACTATGTGAAGAAGGCAAAAGCACTGCGACCGACTGGCGACGTCCCAGTTGAATAGCAGGTTCAAGACTAGTGACTTGGGTAGAAGCGTCAACGCTAGTTACTTCGCTTGTACTGTACATGTAGCACAGACTTGGGATTGTTTATACTGAAGAAGAGTGTTTATTTTGTATGTCGGCCTTTGCTTGCGACACATCTGTGCAACTGCCAAAGTACCAATTTTTTTGTTGTTGTAATAAAACTCATTAATACTATTCGTTTGATTGTGTGTCTAGCGAACCGAGTATGCAGGATTCCTAGACACCACATACAGGGTGGTCCATGATAGTGACCGGGCCAAATATCTCACGAAATAAACGTCAAACGAAAGAACTACAAAGAACGAAACTTGTCTATCTTGAAGGGGGAACCTAGATGGCGCTATGGTTCGCCCGCTAGATGGCGCTATCTAAGGCCAAACGGATATCAACTGCGTTTTTTAAATACGAACCCCCATTTTTATTACATATTCGTGTAGTACGTAAAGAAATACGAATGTTTTAGTTGGACCACTTTTTTACCTTTGTGATAGATGGTGCTGTAATAGTCACAAACGTATAAGTACGTTGTAACACGTAACATTCCGCCAGTGCGGACGGCATTTGCTTCGTGATACAATACCAGTGTTAAAATGGACCGTGTACCAATTGCGGAAAAGGTCGATATCGTGTTGATGTATGGCTTTTGTCATCAAAATGCCCAATGGGCGTGTGCTATGTATGCTGCTCGGTATCCTGGACGTCATCCAAGTGTCCGGACCATTCGCCGGATAGTTGCGTTATTTAAGGAAACAGGAAATGTTCAGCCACATGTGAAACGTCAACCACGACCTGCAACAAATGATGATGACCAAGTAGGTGTTTTAGCTGCTGTCGCGGCTAATCCGCACATCAGTAGCAGACAAATTGCGCGAGAATCGGGAATCTCAAAAACGTCGGTGTTGAGAATGCTACATCAACATCTATTGCACCCTTACCATATTTCTATGCACCAGGAATTGCATGGTGACGACTTGAACGTCGTGTACAGTTCTGCTATTGGGCACAACAGAAATTACGGGATGATGAAAGATTTTATGCACACATTCTATTTAGCGACGAAGCGTCATTCACCAACAGCGGTAACGTAAACCGGCATAATATGCACTATTAGGCAACGGAAAATCCACGATGGATGCGACAAGTGGAACATCAGCGACCTTGGCGGCATTATGGGAGGAAGGGTAATTGGCTCCCATTTTATCGATGGCAAAATGGCTCTGAGCACTATGGGACTTAACATCTGTGGTCATCAGTCCCATAGAACTTAGAACTACTTAAACCTAACTAACCTAAGTACATCACACACATCCATGCCCGAGGCAGGATTCGAATCTGCGACCGTAGCGGTCACGCGGTTCCAGACTGAAGTGCCTAGAATCGCACGGCCACACCGGTCGGCTATCGATGGCAATCTGAATGGTGCAATGTATGCTGATTTCCTACGTAATGTTCTACAGATGTTACTACAAGATGTTTCACTGCATGACAGAATGGCGATGAACTTGCAACATGACGGATGTCCGACACATAGCTCGCGTGCGGTTGAAGCGTTATTGAATAGCATATTTCATGACAGGTGGATTGGTCGTCGAAGCAACATACCATGGCCCGCACGTTCACCGGATCTAACGTCCCCGGATTTCTTTCTGTGGGGAAAGTTGAAGGATATTTGCTATCGTCATCCACCGATAACGCCTGACAACATGCGTCAGCGCATTGTCAGTGCATGTGCAAAAGTTACGGAAGGCGAACAACTCGCTGTTGAGAGGAATGTCATTACACGTATTGCCAAATGCGTTGAGGTTGACGGAAATCATTTTCAGCATTTATTGCATTAATGTGGTATTTACAGGTAATCACGCTATAACAGTATGCGTTCTGAGAAATGATAAGCTCACAAAGGTACACGCATCACATTGGAACAACCGAAAGAAAATGTTCAAACGTACCTACGTTCTGTATTTTAATTTAAAAAACCTACCTGTTACCAACTGTTCGTCTAAAATTGTGAGCCATATGTTTGTGACTATTACAGCGCCATCTATCACAAAGCGGAAAAAGTGGTCCAACTAAAACGTTCGTATTTCTTTACGTACTACACGAATATGTAATAAAAAAAATGGGGGTTCGTATTTTAAAAAACGCAGTTGATTTCCGTTTGACCTTAGACAGCGCCATCTAGCGGGCCAACCGTTGCGCCATCAAGTTTCCCCCTTCAAGCTAGACAAGTTTCGTTCTTTGTAGTTTTTTGGTTTGACGCTTATTTCGTGAGATATTTGGCCCGGTCACGATTAATGGACCACCCTGCATATGACGGCGAACATGGAGACATAATAGTCCCCACGATTGCTACGGGAGCGATACATAAGCGGTTGTAGTATATTCGTAGATACATTGTTTAAAGCTAGTTCTTGAACTGTATAAGTAAGCTTATCCGTAGATACTCTGAGAAAATGACTGTAAACGTTTGCGCTGTACTTCATGTACAGACGCGATGAGTTCAACCGAAGCGGTGGCTCAGTGGCTGGTGTGGCGGGGTCGCACTGTTGCGCCCCGCAGTCGAAACCCGATTATTGTTTTTATTTTGTTTCATTTTTTCCGTTTACCTACCCATAGCCGTAGAAGATTACCACAGGAATGTTTCTTATCAAATTGGAGGATATAAGGGCGCCATATTAATTGTAAAATTACAACTGGGTTTCACAATAAGTGATACATTTATAATATGTGTGTACGGTACTTTCACGTGTCACAAACATTTTAAATTCTCTTATTTTGTATTACATTCTTATACAGGGTGCGGCAGTGTTCATAGTAGAATAATAAAAACACACCATCAGGCAGTAACTGTAATTTATTAATTACCTCTTACGTCAATTAATAGTTCAAGGTGCCGTTTACTAATGTGTAAGCTATTGTCCATTGCGTGGATTACTTTTTGAATATGACTCCTGTCAAATGATGCCCCCTCTGCACAACACATTCATCTAGGCGGCATTGGAAGCTTTCCGTAACTCGGCGTAACGTATTCCCTGGGACATTGCTGGCGGCAGTTCTGAAGCGACCCTTAAACTCAGGAATGACGACACAACGTCTTCGGAACACTTCTTGCTTCAGGTAGCCCCAAGGAAAACGTCTGCACATGAAAGGTCAGCCGCGCGGGACTAGCCGAGCCGTCTAGGGCGCTGCAGTCTTGGACTATGCGGCTGGCCCCGGCGGAGGTTCGAGTCCTCTCTCGGGCATGGGTGTGTGTGTGTTTGTCCTTAGGATAATTTAGGTTAAGTAGTGTGTAATCTTAGGGACTGATGACCTTAGCAGTTAAGTCCCGTAAGATTTCACGCACATTTTTGAACATGGAAGGTCAGGTGATCGAGGCGGCCAGGAAATGTCACCAAAACAGGAAATTAATCTACCGGGAAATGTCTATTGCAAGAAATCCATGCAAATTCTGGCCACCATTCCTCAGTTGAAGGATCGCGTCAGAACTGCCGTCGGTAATGTCCCGGGGAATACGTTACGCCGAGTTATGGAAAGTTTCCAATGCCGTCCAGATGAATGTGTTGTGCAGAGGGGGCATCATTTGACAGGAATCATATTCAAAAGGTAATCCACGCAATGGACAATGACTTACACATTAGTAAATACCATACCTTTAACTATTAATTAACATAAGAGGTAATAAATGTATTACAGTTACTGCCTGATGGTGTGTTTCTAACATCCTATTATGAACGCTGCGCACCCTGTATCATTTCTTATAATAATTCTTGCATTTTACTCTTATGTTTATTCCTGAGGCAGATTGGGTGCATTCCCTTGAATGATACTGATCGTAGAAACATTCGGAACAGAGAAATTCCGAACACCAGCACCATCGCGCGAAGGCAGGTTTTCAGCAGTGACATTCCTTCCAGTTAATCTCACTCGGGAAAGAAACATCGTTAACATTGCTGAAGATTTCACGCTATGGCAATAATTTCGCGGCAAACCACGCATAACGGATCATTTTTCCGAAAACTGTCGTTCCCAGTTGATTATTAATCAAGACACACTACACGAATTTCACCACAAACAATTTCAAATAATTTTCACGTCATTTTTTGTTTCTTTAATTCATTCACCAGGCATACAATTAGTAAAAGAATAAAGATAAAGTTATTTCAACACACACTGGAAAACTTTTGTGCTGTAATCTAAAAGTGGTAATCGGATTTCGAACACAGGGCGCAAAAGTGTAAAGCCGCTACGCTACCCACTACGCCACTGCATCTGTTTAACTTATTACACTCTAAAAGGCATATAAACCATCTCGAAAACTTTGACCGTAGTTTCGTCAAAATCTACGGATACACCGAGACACGTGTTCGCTTATTTTGACCCCTCTTTCACTGAGCAAAATTTCTGGGAAATCGGGCGATGGCTCTGGCCGTGTTCTCCTCGTAAGAACTAGCCACAAGCTGTTACTAATTCGTCCATTTAAACTTTCCATTAAAACTGCTTTCCGTGCAATAACAGAAAAATGAATGACGATAATAAAACTAATTGCGATAAAAAGTGAAGGAGAGGAGACTGAAATAAGTATAGAAAGAAAGAACTAAAATAAAAAAAAGATATTTGTCATTGTTGCAAATAATGCTTGCAAGAAGCGAGAAGTGCTACGGCACTTTCTGAGTGATTCAGTGTGATCTCTGTGGCTAGTATACTTGTTCTACGCCCTGTTTCCGTTACGCTCCGGCTTCAGGAGCCTCGTGTACACAGAAATATGCGAACTCTTTGCCGGAATATTTCCTGATTCGCCGCCTGTACGGTACTGTGGTAAATACGCCATGCCACGCGGAGTGGCCGTGCGGTCTTGGGCGCCATGTCACGGATTGCGCGGCCCCTCCCGCCGGAGGTTTGAGTCCTCCCTCGGGCATGAGTGTGTGTGTGTTCTTAGCGTAAGTTAATTCAAGTAGTGTGTAATTCTAGGAACCGATGACCACAGCAGTTTGGTCCCTTAGGAATTCAGACACACATACGCCATGAAGAACAGTGTTTCAGGGTGCCCGCTGATTGCTGGAGACAGATAGAAATAAGAATTGAATATTCGAAGTAAATTGACGTTGATATTAAAATGTATCAGTAGTAAGAAACTAAAAAGTAAATTAGATAGTAAATGACATGTATGTGAGAAAGGATACTAGTTGCTATAACAAAACCAGTTGTGAAAAATCGTGTGGAAGCCAGTCCGGGAAGGTAAACGGAGCATCAACCAGCCGGATTTCTGCGGAGCGGGGCAGGCAGAACCGCACGCGAGGGTATGTCACACGCGGGATAGCTGTGGTGGATGTCACACGTGTATGTTCGCGAGCGCAAGCGAAAACGCGTTTACCCCGGCGTCGTTGTACAAACTTCTTTAAAAAACTGCGCCCGTGTCGTCGTTCAAGCACAAAACCAGAGCTGCAGTTGTGTACACTTTCTTAAACAGATTCCGTGTTCACACATCGTATGGAACGTTCGCAGCAACAACAGTGCTTTATGCACCCACTGTGCAACATTGTGTAGCTAACTCGTGGTTTTAGTAAAAAGCCTGTAATACGCTAAGGAACTCGGGGAAAATCTCGTGCTGTTGGTTTCAGAACCTCGTTCAGAAGGTATTGTTTACGTATCCACGGACTGTTCAAATGAGATAATACGGCTGTTCATAAGACATGGACTACAGTTTTGAGTCGATTCCGGTCGCGACTATCTCACATGGTTATCTGCCTTCATTCGCATTTTAAGACGTCTTTACAGAAGGCTGATTAAATGGACGTCGAAAAGTAGGGAGTTCGTGGTGACGCAGTAGCTCACTGTTGTCTAGCCTGCTGCGTCGTTGATGTCGCCGAGAAAGCCTGTAACATCCATTGTAAGGAGAACAAGCAGACTAGAGCCCAGTGAGTAAATACTTAGTGCGTCGCCGGCCGGGGTGGCCGAGCGGTTGTAGGCGCTACAGTCTGGAATCGCGTGACCGCTACGGTCGCAGGTTCGAATCCTGCCTCGGGAATGGATGTGTGTGATGTCCTTAGGCTAGTTAGGTTTAAGTAGTTCTAAGTTCTAGAGGACTGATGACCTTAGAAGTCCCATAGTGCTCAGAGCCAGAGCCACCTAGTGCGTCAGTTCACCTTCAGTTAATACTACTTCGCAACTGACTTAAAATATCAAATATTCCAGTTTCTTTAAAACCTCTCCATCTGAGCGGAACTCCCCCTATTGCACTGAAAATATCAATAACTAAAAGAAATACCTTAACTGTCATTATTTCAAATAAGTTGGCTACTGGGGTTTTGTTTACTTTTTCTTTACTGCAACGGCTTTTTCCACTTTTCCTTTAGTCCAGTAACTAGACTATGACCGGATACTATGCATGTATGTCATTCCAGTTTTGTTTACTTTTTCTTTACTGCAACGGCTTTTTCCACTTTTCCTTTAGTCCAGTAACTAGACTATGACCGGATACTATGCATGTATGTCATTCCAGATTTTTGCAGTCCGGAAATAATCTTACGGCGTTGCAACTGTTAGCATTGTTACTTACCGAGAGAAATCCAGCTGTCTGGAATACGTGTGCCAGTATTGTCGCAACAATAAAGATCGGTAAAAAAGTAAAGTCGTACGACATGGCTGACTGGGAGACCCAGAGGCCATCTAATTGGAAAGGTTTTTCCTATCTTCCGCGCACAATGACACCATTCCTTCATGATCTGTGAGATTTGTACGCAAAGTATTGTGATACGTGTATATGACTCTAATGTGTGGGGGGTGTGGGGAGGGGGGGCGTGCAGTGTGGTGTCACTTTTCCACTGCATGACGATGAGAGAAGGGAGAGAGTGAAACCCAGTGCCGGCACAAAGCCTACTCCTACTGAAAGCACCGAGGCGGACGGATCATTATCAAGAGGTCCGCCTCCGGTAGCTGAGTAGTGCCGGCACGGTAGCTCAGCGTGTTCAGTCAGAGGGTTACGTGCTCTCTGTAATAAAAAAACTGAGTTAATCGATCAACAACGAACTTGAATGGATGTCTTACGACGTACGCCCTGAGCAGATGCAACGAACAAAATGAGATTTAACAAAAAAAAAAAAAAAAAAAAAAAAAAGCAAAAAAAAAGTGGTCAGCGCGACAGAATGTCAATCCTAAGTGCCCGGGTTCGATTCCCGGCTGGGTCGGAGATTTTCTCCGCTCAGGGACTGGGTGTTGTTTTGTCCTAATCATGATAATTTCATCCCCATCGACGCGCAAGTCGCCGCAGTGGCGTCAAATCAAAAGACTTGCACGCGGCGAACGGTCTACTCTACGGGAGGCCCTAGCCACACGACATTATTATATCATCAAGAGAGCCTCATGTCCTCACTCCATGAAACACCCAGGAGAGGTTTGGAATTTAATCCAAAACATTGGCACCTCCAACTCTCCCCCGTCTGTTGGAAAGGCAAAGCAAAATTGCCGGCAGCGCGTGACGTGATCAGGCGGTCACCCATTCAAGTACTGGCCACGTCTAACGTTGCTTAACTTCGGTGATCTGACGGGGACTTGTGTATTCAACGAGGCAACGTTCCAATCGGTAATTAGTTTAGCAAACTAAACTATTAATTGGTCAGTCGTTCCCACTGGCTTTGTAATGGTTTGCGTGTACTGCGGACACATATCGCGAATTCGAGGCCTTCCTCCCTACAAAAAGGGAAACACGAATCGTGTAGAGGAAGCGAAGAGAGGCCATAAAAATCCTTCCAGCTGAAAGCAACACAGGTCGGCGGACGGCGAACGATCACAAAATATTAATGATATTGTGGAGGACGAAGTAGTGACCGTAGACACACGGAACAGTGCCATATAGAAACGTTAATACACTGACGGGAATACCTATATGATTCTGATACGAGAATAGTAATAAATATTCATCATTTCGATTTTCAGCTGGTCCGGGCGGAGGTTCGAGTCCTCCCTTGGGCATGGATGTGTGTGTTTGTCCTTAGGATAATTTAGGTTAAGTAGTGTGTAAGCTTAGGGACTGACGACCTTAGCAGTTATGTCCCATAAGATTTCACACACATTTTTTGATTTGCAGCTCCTTGTGTTGGCCGTGTTTGCGGTTAAAATTGTTGGGTGTGAGGTCCGCTAGTTATGCAAAACACCATTTTTTCTTAGTACCCAAACATGTTTCGGCACCACTGTGCCATCATCAGTGTGTTTTCGTTTTTAATTTTTCTGTAATGTGAACTTTTTTGTTAAATGATTATAAAATTATGTGCATCTTTAGCACATTTACTGACCACCTTGTAGCCCACAATCACCACCCAACCACAATAGAAACAGACTTTAGAATGCTAAAACCCAGCCACAGCCTATACAGCGAACTGACGTTTAAGGAAAACTTCCATACACAGAAGGCGATAGCAGAAGGAAAAACCAATACACTACACTCTGCAAGGGCACACTATTTAATGCATTAAAGGAACTTTACAAATAAACACAGCACAAACAGGTAAACTCTACACACACACACACACACACACACACACACACACACACACACACACACGAAAAATACATACTCTAAAATCTGCAAAGACGCACCATTTACACACAAAAGGAATACCATATAAAAGACAACACACACAGCTAAGAAGCGCGCAGAAAACACGCACACACACACACACACACACACACACACACACACACACACACACACACACACAAAGATAAAATGTAAACAAAATTCAAATTTGGCAACGAACTCTCTGGTGAACAAATGAACACTGACTGGGCTGGGACACACAAAAAACCATAATCACACCGTATTTTCGTGAAGTGAAAAATGTTTTACTACGTTATTTGTGGGAAGTACTTGTTATAGCTACGTGTGCATCAGAACACCTCAGCATGATGCCGAGAATGGAAGTGCTTGTCACACGAAAACGTAAGTAAAAACGAATACAGGCGCGAAAACATCGCTACAAACTAAATTACATTCTAGAAGATAGGTTAACTCCCAGCAAAAAACTTTCTCATCAACATCGTTTGGTTGCAGATGACATGCTACCTGCAGTAATTAACACACAAGTGATCCAGAAAATTCATGTACACCAAATGTAGAGGTATTAACAAAAAGAAACGACATATTGTTTGAACTAAAGATGCACATAATTTTATGATCATTTACAAAAATATTCACATTACAGAATAAATAAAAACGAAAACGCACTGATGATGGCACAGTGGTGCCGAAACATGTTTGGGTACTGAGAAAAAACTGTGTTTTGCATATCTGGCGGACCTCACATCCAACAATAGTAATAAAACTGAAAGGAACAAAGTCCCAACACCAAGAAGGGGTTGTGCAAGATATACGAAAAGTTGGTAGGCTATTTTTACATCTAAAAGATGACGTTTGTTCAAATTTCGCGCTAGTAGCACAAAAGTGGCCCCAGTAGCACAAAAGTGGCGCTAGTAGCGCCACTGTCAGGACGAAGAGTAGATTTGCTTTAAATACGCGCTGTAACGGTCGTGAGCTTTAGTTACCTTCGAGATTGGACGTAGTAGTCAAGGATGCCTTTAAGGCGACGAAGACGCCATCATCGACAGTTCACTGAGTTTGAACGAGATTGTGTAACAGGGTTACGAGAAGCTGGAAGTTCGTTCTGGGCTACTAGCGCCACTCTGAGGATGCAAATCAGGTTTGCTTCAGATACGCGCTATAATGGTCGTGAGCGTTAGTTACATTTGCGACTGGACTTGATAGTCAAGGATGACGCCATTATCAGCAGTTAACTGAGTTTGAACGAGGTCGTGTAACAGCGTTATGAGAAGCTGGAATTTCGTTCCGCGCTGCTAGCGCCTCTCTGAGGAACCAGATGCCCTGTTGTGTGAATTCTACTGAGTCCAAACCAATTTGTGACTTCAGTGGTTTTAAGCGAGAGCTCACTGGAGGGCAGGATGGAGATCTGTTGTGTTTTCTGATGATAGCCGGTTCTGCATCGGTGCCAGTAACGGCCGTGTGTTGGTGAGAAGGACGTCATTTGAGTGCCCGCAACCATCCTTTTTGCGGCCTGGACACACTGGACGTACACATGGAGTTATGGAATGGGGCGCGATTTTTATTATGACAACAGGAGCACTCTAGTGGTTATCCCACGCACCCTGACTGCAAATTGGTACTTCAGTTTGGTGATTCGACCTGTTGTACTGTCATTCATGAACAACATTTCACAGGGTGTTTTCCAACAGGATAACGCTCTCCTACATACCGCTGTTGTAGCCCAGTGCGTTCTACCGAGTGCCAACATGTGTCCTGGCCTGTTCTAACACCAGGTCTGCCTCCATTCTAGCAAGTATGGGACACCATCAAGCGATGTAGTGTCATCCACAACCAGCATTAACCGTCCCTATACTGACCGACCGACTGCATCAGTCATGGGACTCCATCCCACAAACTCACATCCAGCAGCTGCACAACACAATGCAAGCCTGTTATTAACGTACCAACGTTTCACATTTGCAATGTCTATTCTCTCAAAGTTAATCCCTTGAATAATACCAAGACAAATACATTTCCGAAATTTCATTACTCTGCATTTTTTCATGGTGTTGGAATTCTTTTCCGTCAGTGCATCAATAACCTTCCGAACTCCATTTCAGCATCGATAGTGTTCATATTATTCGCCATTTACATCCCCATATTGCTCACAATTATGAACGAAATCCAAGTGGAAGGAGTGATGTAATCTCGGCTGAATAAGAGAAAAGTTAATAATATTAGCCGGGAGCAACCGTTACAAGGTACTTAAGAAGCAGTCTCCCTCTGGATATACGAGTAGGACGCCAAGTGTTCTGTGTGGCAGCAGAAAGGATGAGGTGGGATGACGCCAGCAAAGCCCATACTTTCCTTAAACGCCACGACGTGAAAGGGGCCCCTGAGGGTGCGCTCCTTTCCTGTTGCCGTAAAGTGTGGAGCAGTCCCACAACTGGCCATGGCATAGGTGGGCCGGCGCTGCCTGCTGTATTCTTAACGATGAACTCAGCTGGTCCAGGTCCCCACTGCCTGCCCAACATGCATTCCGTATTTCCGGATAACCGAAAATACTCAGACAGCTCACCACGCTGTAGGCTAGACGTCAGGTGCAAGCATAAGATCACGATCGAAATCTATTTGAGTAATGGAACCCAGTAAATTGTTCTGAACGGAAAGTGTTCGTCAGAGACAATCACAGGAGTGTCCCAGGGCAGCGTTATGCAACCGATTGAGATATAACTATTCCTAGTTCTTTTATTTATAAAAGGCGACCCCCAACAGCAGGTACCCAAATCCCTATCTCTTGAGAATATAGGCCTACCTACCTTGTGACAGATGTGAAAATTACCGAACAATCAGTTTAATGAGTCACGGATGCAAAATACTAACGCGAATTCTTTACAGACGAATGGAAAAACTGGTAGAAGCCGACCTCGGGGAAGTTCAGTTTGGATTCCGTAGAAATATTGGACCACGTGAGGCAATACTGACCCTACGACTTTCTTAGAAGCTAGATTAAGGAAAGGCAAACCTACGTTTCTAACATTTGTAGACTTAGAGGAAGCTTTTGACAATGTTGACTGGATCACTCTCTTTCAAATTCTAAAGATGGCAGGGGTAAAATACAGGAAGCGAAAGGCTATTTACAATTTGTATAGAAACCAGATGGCAGTTATAAGAGTCGAGGGACATCAGAGGGAAGCAGTGGTTGGGAAGGGAGTGAGACAGGGTTGCAGCCTCTCCCCGATGTTATTCAATCTGCATATTGAGCAAGCAGTGATGGAAACAAAAGAAAAATTCGGAGTAGGTACTAAAAACCATGGAGAACAAATAAAAACTTTGAGGTTCGCAGATAACATTTTAATTCTGTTAGAGACAGCAAAGGACTTGAAAGAGCAGCTGAACGGAATGGACAGTGTCTTGAAAGGGGGATATAAGATGAACATCAACAAAAGCAAAACGAGGATAATGGAATGTAGTCGAGTTAACTCGGGTGATGCTGAGGGAATTAGAGAAGGGAATGAGACACTTAAAGTAGTAAAGGAGTTTTGCTATTTGGGGAGCAAAATAACTGATGATGGTCGAATTAGAGAGGATATAAAATGTAGACTGGCAATGGCAAGGAAAGCGTTTCTGAAGAAGAGAAATTTGTTAACATCGAGTATAGATTTAAGTGTCAGGAAGTCGTTTCTGAAAGTATTTGTATGGAGTGTAGCCATGTATGGAAGTGAAATGTGGACGATAAATAGTTTAGACAAGAAGAGAATAGAAGCTTTCGAAATGTGGTGCTACATAAGAATGCTGAAGATTAGATGGGCAGATCATATAACTAATGAGGAAATATTGAATAGGATTGGGGAGAAGAGAAGTTTGTGGCACAACTTGACTAGAAGAAGGGATTGGTTGGTAGGACATGTTCTGAGACATCAAGGGATCACCAATTTAGTATTGGAGGGCAGCGTGGAGGGTAAAAATCGTAGAGGGAGACCAAGAGATGACTACACTAAACAGATACAGAAGGATGTAGGTTGCTGTAAGTACTGGGAGATGAAGAAGCGTACACAGGATAGAGTAGCATGGAGAGCTGCATCAAACCAGTCCGAAGACCACAACAACAACCTTGTGGTTGATGCTTTGTCCAAGGTTGTTGGTCCAAGGCTTCATTTTATGTTTGAAGTGATGTTGTTATTGTTGTGGGCTTTGAATGGAAGAAAAAAATGGCTCAAATGGCTCTGAGCACTATGGGACTTGACATCTGTCATCAGTCCCCTATAACTTAGAACTACTTAATCCTAACTAACCGAAGGACATCACACACATCCATGCCCGAGGTAGGATTCGAACCTGTGACCGTAGCGGTCGCGCGGTTCCAGACTGAAGCGCCTAGAACCGCTCGGCCATTGCGGTCTGCTGACCGGAAGACTTGTTTGATTCAGCTCTCCATGCTATCATGTGCAAATTTATTTATCTCTGCATAACCAACACAACCTACATGAATTAGAATCTGCTTACTGTATTCAAGCCTTTGTCTCCCCCTACAATTTATACCCCTCCCCCACACCCTTCTCTCCAAAACTAAATTGTCTCACAATGAGTCCTATCAACTGATTACTTTTTTTAGTCAAGTTGTGCCATAAATTTCTTGTTTTCCCAGTTCTATTCAGTACCTCCAAATTTTGTTGTTCGACCTATCCATGTAATCTGCATCATTCCTCTGTAGCACCACATTTCAAAAGCTTCAGTGCAACAGGAGTTTTATTCAGCTGGAGCTGTTTTAAAGAAACTGGAATATTTCATATTTTAAGTCAATTCCGAAGTAGTGTCAGCTGAAGATAAACTGACGTAATAAGGGTTTACTCGCTGGTCACTAGTCAGTTCGTTCCCACTCTGATGGATATTACTCGCTTCTTGTTTACTTGTCGTCTTTAAACCGTTTATCACCCAAGTTGCACTTCCATACAAGGCTGCACTGCACACAACTACTTTCAAAAAAGAATTCTTAACACTTAAACTTATATTCGACGTTAACGAATTTCTGTTCTTCAGAAACAATTTTATTCCAATTGCCAGTCTACATTTTACATCATGTCTACTTCGACATCATCAGTTATTTTACTGTCCAAATAGCAGAATTCATCTACTACTTTAGTGTCTCATTTCCTAAGCGCCGCATGATTTTATTCGACTACATTCAATTACCCTTGTTTTGCTGATGTTCATCTTATATCCTCCTTTCATGAAACTGTCCATTCCGTTTAAGGGCGCTTCCAAGTCTTTCGCTGTCTTTGACAAAGTTGCTACTACATTCTCCACGTCTTAACCTGCAGAGTCAGTAACATTGGCGGTATGTTACAAACTCGTCTCGCGCCCTTCTCAACCACTTCTTCCCTCTTATACCCTTCCATTTTTATAGCTGTCTTTTGGTTCATGTACAATTTGCATTAACCTTGCGCTTCCTGAATTTTACCACTGCTATCCTCAGAATTTCAAAAAGTGCATTCCGGTCAACACTATCAAAAGCTTTTCCTAAATCTATAAATGCTATAAACTTAGTTGTACCTTTCTTTAACGTATATTATAACAAGTCGTAGGGTCAGTGTTGCCTCGCATGTTCCTACATTTCTCTCAAACCCGGAGAAATCTTTCCCGAGATCGGCTTGTATCAAAATGGTTAAAATGGCTCTAAGCATTGTGGGACTGAACGTCTGATGTCATCAGTCCCCTAGACTTACAACTACTTAAACCTAACTAAGGACATCACACACATCCATGCCCGAGGCAGGATTCGAACCTGCGACAGTAGCAGCAGCGCGGTTCCGGACTGAAGCGCCTAGAACCGCTCGGCCACACCGGCCGGCGGCTTGTATCAGCTTTTCCATTGTTGTGTAAAGAATCTGTGTCAGTATTTTGCAGCCATGACTTATTAAACTGATACTTCGCTGAAGTGATTTTATATGTATTAATAACAAACAAAAAATTTCGTCTGGTGTTCGTTTATTACCAATAAGCACAAAAAAATGACGTATTACTGCGATTCAATATGGTGTCATCTCAATTTTGCCACTGTACTGTCTATTAGAATGTAATCAGCTGAATCTGTTATCCTCTCTTAACTTATCGATGCATTGCTCTCCATATTTTAAACAATTAATATTCATTAAAAATTGTTGTTTGCCTGATACAAATTACCTGTATCGAGGTGTTTAGATCTGCTGCCTTGTCTATAGTTGCACATTTATGACGCCACACTCCACAACGTCATTACGTAACGAGTGAATTGTGACGTGCGATGTCTACAACTCAAATATTTAAGTTTCTTTTCGAACACACTTCTACTCATTTTTACTCAGGCTGCCTTTAGGCCTCTTTCAGTATTCATGCTACACGCTATATACTAAGATTTCCGTCCTACAGGTACAGGCGATAAGGGCGGATTTCCGTATCAGGCGCCTCTGAGACACATTGTTTTGAATTAGTTCAGTAACCTTCATCTGTTGCTGTGCTTGTGTTAATAAATTCTGCGTGTTTGGCAGTTGTGAAGCAGTAGACGTGACAGAAGAATATATGCAATCGTAGGCCCTTAACACCTTCAATAAGCTTTTGCTGTTGTGGGACTGTGTCGTCATATAGTTTTGCAGGCGAACGTTTCGCTATGATTGCAAAAATGTCGTCATCGGGTGGATACAGTACCCTGATGAAGACCTTTTGCACTGTGAACGATACGTTGATCCACAAAACAACATGAGAAAATTTTATTGCTGACAGAAGAATGCTAAAGCTGATTATGAACAATGAGGCCTCTTAATATGGACATAAACTCACAAGAATACCGTTCTCTGGCAGCAGAGCGGCCGGAATTCGTGAAACGCGTTGCGCCTCCGTACGATATTCTGAATTATTAAACCAGTTTACATGGAGCGCAGCTCACTGGGTCTGCTGACGACACTTGGATCGCGTGCACGCTACTCGGATCGATTATCACTATAAACAGCTTCTGTGGCGTCTACCGGACTACATTTTGCATCCCACTATACAACAAACACGAGGAGTATTTTGTGAATCGAACTTTGAACTATTGACCACCTGGCAGATCTCGTCTCTCGTACCAGTTACCGTTATCCCAGCTCGTGTAATGTTGGGAACCGACGTAATTTTCTACTGGCAGAACCTTTCGCCTATGATAAATTTCCGCGCGGAGTGGCCGCGCAGTTTGAGGCGCCATGTCAAGAATTGCGCAGCCCCTCCCACCAGAGGTTCGAGTCCTCCCTCAGGCATGGGTGTATGTGTTGTTCTTAGCATAAGCTAGCTTAAGTTAGTTTAAGGAGTGTGTAAGTCTAGAGACCGATGACCTCAGCAGTTTGGTCCCTTAGGAACTCACGCACATTTCAACATTTTTATGATAAATTAATCTCTATTTATTTTTGTTATTCTGTTGTACTGGGCGGGAAATGAGATGAAACACTTACTCTGCGAAGTATAACCAGTCTGCTTTACGTTAATAAAATCAATGTATTTTGAGTGAAGGACACAATTGCCTGACTACATAGTCATGAATGAAATAACATGAGGTGAACACAGTGCACGGTAAATCCAATAGCGCTGAGAGGACATAATACAAACAGGTAAGCCTACTTATTCTGCCTCTAAACGGCCAGAAACGTGTGTGTGTGTGAGGGGGGGGGGGGGGGGGGGGGTAGGAAGGGGGGGCGGGGGTAAGCTGCGTTAGCTCGCTTTGCATCTGACAACTTGTTTTATTCAGACAGTAGTTACAGGTGAACAAGTAGACTCGGTTTTTCTTTATTTCCGAGTCTACCAATTCACCTTTATTTCCGAAAGGGGGTTCTGCACTGTATATCATCAACTACTACGATCATACGAATTATTTTTGCAAATACGTGATTGGCTCGTAAATATGTATAGTTAATGGACAATAAATGTTCTACACAAACGAAAGAAACTTTGTCTTCCAAACAAACGCAGTAATGTCTTCAGTATACATAAACTTATCATCACTTCAGTCCCAGCACTGAAATCTGCAGAAATTCTCATCAGTCTTCTTTGGCCCCGTTCCTGCTGGAACTTTTTCTGGCCGCAGCAATGTCAGAGACTTGATGTTTTTCGGGATTCCTGATATTGACGGTGCACTCGTGAAATGGTCGTATGGGAAAATCCCCACTTCGCCGCAACCTCGGAGATGCTGCGTCCCATCGCTCATGCGCTGACTATGACACCACGTTCAAACTCACTTAAATCTTGATAACCTGCCATTGTAGCAGCAGTAACCCATCTAACAACTGCGTCAGACGCGTGTTGTCTTAATACAGGCGTTGCCGACCGCAGCGCGGTATTCTGCCTGTTTACATATCGCTGTATTTCGATACGCAGGCCTGTATGAGTTTCTTTGGCGCTTCAGTGTAATTAAGGAACTGAATCTTCTTCATTTTCATTTATGCTACACTGTCTGTATTATCGTGCTAGACAACGCCATGAGATGCAAAAGAAATCGAAAAGCTAGGTACTATATTAAGCAACTACTTTAGTACATGCAATTCGCAGAATTGAATCTTCAAAACATTGCAGACACGACTTGATCATAGTTGGCATTTTGCGGTCAGCTATGTCAGTACTGATGAAAGGACGATAAAAATGACGAATGGATTACGTAAATACTCTTTAAGTATAAACGGATAGTACTGCATGCAAGAGTATCTACCTGCCAATGCAAAGGGAAGTACATCTTTACATACGACTGAAGTGTTGCGTTGGTTACCCACTTGGGACGCGTCACCTAAACCGCTGAATATTATCAATATATACACTCGAAAGTCGCAAAATTAAAAGTTGTTGCAAGGCGTGTATTTTTTGCTGCAATTGCAAAATGAAAGTTGCACCACATACATATTTGAGCATGAGTTACGTTAAATCAAACGCACTAAAATATTACTGGTCTACAAAACTGCAATACTGGTCCTCGGGTTGATGAACTATTAACTCAGACACTGTTTGCGCATCTCAAAAATAAGCACAGCAATTGGAAACCACAAACATGTATAAGCGTACGTTATATTAATTCGAACACACTGAATATTGGGTATTTTAAAATTCACGACGTTGGCTCTGGGACTGACAAATTGCTAAATCAAGCACTTTTTCAAAGAATAAAATAAAATAAATTATTTTGTTTTGTAAATTCGCCTGGTTTAACAATTTACCAACCCCGTATATTTTTAATATAAGTAATACTCAGTGTGTTCGAATTATTTTAATGTACGCCCAAACATGCATGTGGTACACCTTTCACATCTTTCACTTCGCAGTTACAACAAAAATTACGCGCCTTACAACGACTTCCAGTTTGTGATCGTTTGAGAGTACATATTTATAATATTCAGCAGTTGAGTGGTACATTTTAACGCAACGTGAACATAACGTCAATTGTTGCAGCATGTGCTTTTTATCTGCTGCTGGCCAATGGCTGACCGAAACCAGTAACGACATTTTGAAATTTCTTTAAAGTCAGTACCGCCATTAGACTGTTCTTTATTTGGAGTGTCACATTTATACTTACACGATCATGATAAATGTAACACTGCAAATAAACAACTGTGTAATGGCGGTGTTGACTTAAAAAAAATATTATGACTGTGGCCCCGCATTACGAAAAAATTACATTTTGAAATGCTATTATGACTGACTCGTGAAAAATCAAAATTGTTGTCAATCAGTGTCATAGGGAAACTTCCTGAAAATGTTACAACGTATGTTTCTCAACAGGGCACGTCTGTTTTCAGCAAGATAACCTGCCGCTCTTGGGTACTGCAAGCTGGGTGCTGCAATCTGGATGCTGCAAGTGGCTATCTTGACAGCAAAGATACCTATACCTATACGAGATTATGGATCTCGAGAACGGTCTTGCAAACAGCTTGGCATAAAATATGAGATGAGAGATCGATGAGGATTGTCCCTCCTTGTTTCCTGTATTCATAGGACACTTTTGCTCTGTGCGTGCTATCGAATATCTGCCTGATTGAATCCAACGAATTGGCCAACTAGCCGCTGATGCCAGAGAACTGGTATAGTACCTGTAGCAGGGTCTCGATGAGCTCCGGAAGTACGTATTGGTTGCCTGTAGCCCTATATTACAATGTAGGTACTACCTGTAAGCTTACCCAGGCGGCGAGGTAGCCGGGCAAACAGATCCAACAGGTGGCGGTCGCGCGGTTCCAGACTGTAGCGCCTAGAACCGCTTGGTCATCCCGGCCGGCACACTGTCACAATTTTTATTTAATACGCTATTTATAATTTTCTACCGGCCGCTGTGGCCGAGCGGCTCTAGGCGCATCAGTCTGGAACCGCGCGGCCGCTACGGTCCCAGGTTCGAATCCTTCCTCGGGCATGAATGTGTGCGATGTCCTTAGGTTAGTTAGGTTTAAGTAGTTCTAAGTTCTAGGGGACTGATGACCTCAGATGTTAAGTCTCATAGTGCTCAGAGCCATTTGAACCATTTTATAATTTTCTGTTTCAGTTTTTTACGAACAAAACCACAACAGTCTGGTAAAACTTTTAGCTTATGTGGAGGACGAAATTTTTATGGTTATATGAGGATCACGCAATGAGGTGTTGCAATCTTGTGTTAATCTGATATTTCGGTATTTCAGAAATGGTTGCAATGAATCACATAAGGTTTATAAGAAATAAATGACTAACATTTTGCCCAGCTGGTGTATAGCTGATGATGCAACGGACTAAAAACTACAGCAGCTCCAAACTTCTGTACTCCGAGACCAGAGTCCTCCACCTCAGACAGCGTAGAGTCGAGTGGAAAATATATGCACGTCACGGATATTATGCAAACAAAGAAATACTGCTAGTGGGTTTAGTAGTTTATAAGAGGTACTTAGTTGACCCTGCACTCGTGGAACACTTCGACGTCACTACATGTAGAAGTACCGAGACTCCTTTGCAAAGTTGCCGTGTATCGTGTGACATTTGTGATGAGATGAAATATTCACCTAGTTTCCCCACGCAGGAGTATTAGGCAGAACAGCGCATTGGCTCCTTACTTAGCTTGAATTTATCGCGAATCTCTTGCCCAACGTAAAGTCCCGAACGACTGGAAAAAAGCGCAGGTGACGCCTGTATATAAGAAGGGTAGAAGGACGGATCCTCAAAATTACAGACCAATATCCTTAACATCGGTTTGTTGCAGGAGTCTCGAACATATTCTCAGTTGGAATATAATGAATTTCCTTGAGACAGAGAAGTTGCTGTCCATGCATCAGCACGGCTTTAGAAAGCATCGCTCCTGCGAAACGCAACTCGCCCTTTTTTCACGTGATATCTTGCGAACCAAGCATGAAGGGTATCAGACGGATGCCATATTCCTTGACTTCCGGAAAGCGTTTGACTCGGTGCCTCACTACAGACTCCTAACTAAGGTACGAGCATATGGGATTGGTTCCCAAGTATGTGAGTGGCTCGAAGACTTCTTAACTAATAGAACCCAGTACGTTGTCCTCGATGGTGAGTGTTCATCGGAGGTGAGGGTATCATCTGGAGTGCTCCAGGGAAGTGTGGTAGGTCCGCTGTTGTTTTCTATCTACATAAATGATCTTTTGGCTTTTGGATAGGGTGGATAGCATGTGCGGCTGTTTGCTGATGATGCTGTGGTGTACGGGAAGGTGTCGTCGTTGAGTGACTGTAGGAGGATACAAGATGACTTGGACAGGATTTGTGATTGGTGTAAAGAATGACAGCTAACTCTAAATATAGATAAATGTACATTAACGCAGATGAATAGGAAAAAGAATCTTGTAATGTTTGAATACTCCATTAGTAGTGTAGCACTTGACACTGTCACGTCGATTAAATATTTGGTCTTAACACTGCAGAGCGATATGAAGTGGGATTGGCAGTTGTGGGGAAGGCGGATAGTCGTCTTCGGTTCATTGGTAGAATTTTGGAAAGATTTGGTTCATCTGTAAAGGAGATCGCTTATAAAACACTAATACGACCTATTCTTGAGTACTGCTCGAACGTTTGGGATCGCTATCAGGTCGGATTGAGGGAGGACATAGAAGCAATTCAGAGGCAGGCTGCTAGATTTGTTACTGGTAGGTTTGATCATCCCGCAAGTGTTACGGAAATGCTTCAGGAACTCGGGGCCGGCCAGTGTGGCCACGCGGTTAAAGGCGCTTCAGTCTGTAACCGCGCGACCGCTACGGTCGCAGGTTCCAATCCTGCCTCAGGCATGGATGTGTGTGATGTCCTTAGGTTAGTTAGGTTTAAGTAGTTCTAAGTTCTAGGGGACTGATGACCTCAGATGTTAAGTCCCATAGTGCTCAGAGCCATTTGAACCATTTTTTGAACTTGGGTGGGAGTCTCTTACAGGAAAGGAGGCGTTCTTTTCGTGAATCGCTACTGAGGAAATTTAGAGAACCAGCATTTGAGGCTGACTGCAGTACAATTTTACTGCCGCCAACTTACATTTCGCGGAAAGACCACAAAGATAAGAAAAGAAAGATTAGGGCTCGTATAGAGGCATATAGATAGTTATTTTTCCCTCGTTCTGTTTGGGAGTGGAACAGGGAGAGGAGATGCTAGTTGTGGTACGAGGTACCCTCCGCCACGCACCGTATGGTGGACTGCGGAGTATGTATGTAGATGTAGATGTAGATGTAGAACAACGGCATCGTCCTCGGTTTGGATGCGGCCCGTCTGGCCTGAGGGTTTATCAGTTTGCACGAGGCACGAGGTGTGTGTCTGCTGGTCCTGGATTAGGGGGGGGGGGGATATCGCACAACAGACGCCGCGGCGTGGTCTCTATTTCTGGCCGGCGCATCACAGGCAGGTCTGAATGTGGCGGGACCGCCCAGTTCAGCTGTCTGTTACGCACGCCGTCCCCGTATACGTAACACAGAAATAAGCTGACCGTTCAGAGTATTAGTCACCCCTTTAAAAGAGCTCACAGATCGCTTTGGAGCGCTGCAGAAATCATGAAACTGATGCCAGGCGCTGATGTCAACAACTGCTTCTGACCTGCTCATTAAAAAAAAAAAAAAAAAAAACTAAAAATTTGGAAAAAAAAGTTATTCCTCTTATGTAGAAGAGGGCATTTTATGCCAGTTATGAAAATATATAGTTTATCGACATTTTTATTTTCCGTTTGTTCGAAAATTTAGTTTGAGCATAATGCAGCACCGATGGCATGCCCCTCTGTCATTTTATAGTGCATCAGAATACGTGATGTATTCTTCTTTTCTTAACTTTTTTCAGTTTTTTGATATAGACAGTATATATACTAGCATTATGGAAGGCTCTGACTACCAGAACCTAAGTACAGGTGCTTCTAGAAGGCTGTGGTTTAGCTGAAACCAAAGATCTTAAGACATATTTGCTTGCTTCTTGTTTTCGGAATTTGAAACACGTGTGTTTCGTGGCTACTGCTATGTTGTTCTAGCCCGATATCTTTGTTTATTGTGTTAGAAATGACGAGAATAATGCAATTTAATACGAAACAGTGTTTTCGAGACAATCAGTTCAAAGCAACATCGAGCAATAATCATTTGGTTCAACTTACGCGCTATGAATGTACAGGCATACAATGCACTCGCAAAGATACCTGGCTGTTGTGGAGGCAAATAACCCTATAACCCTAAAGAAAGGGATCTGGCAAATACAGATGTCTTAGGAGCTATCTCCATCGTGTCCCACAGAGTCCCAATGAAATCGTTAACAGCGCATTGGAGAGCGAATACCGAAAACCATATTTGTCAGTCAGACAGTGCTGAAGACAGGTGTAATGAATGCGATAGTATATTTCAATGATGGTGCAGTTTCTAGGATTCATGTTCTGAAAAAATTGTATATATAAACTTGGAGGAATATGGTTTCATCTGCCGTTTTCTTCAAATGATGCTAGTTTCCTGATATGTGTATTCACTGTCTGGACCTCATCAAGAGAGTATATTTTTGTTTCACGAAGTATGAATGCGAGCTCTGGAAAACAAAAGAGCATGAAAGGACATATTGGGCGTTATGAATCGTATAGCCCCCAAAATAGTTCGCAGCTGGTTGGAGCACAGTCGGCGACTACACTTAACAGCAATATTAGCAGCTCCTGAAGAAGGTTGTTGGGTCAATCGTCGAAATATTGTCATAAAATGGAAACAACAACTCGACAGAACACACAGAACCACATTATTAGTCGATCATGCCGAGAAAACCAGAGAGATCACATCGAACGATCATTTTAATAATTTTGATTACTAAACAACTAACGCGAATTATCTATAGCAAAATGGCCTAATTGTTAAAAGTCGACCTGATCGAACATCTGTTTTGTGTTCAGGAGAAACGTACTGACCCTATGACTTAGAAAACAACTTGAAGAAAGACAAAACTGTATTTACAACAATTGCAGATTTCCTGAAAATATTGACTTCAATACACTTTTAAATTATGAAAGCAGCGTGGGTAAAATAGAGTTAGCGACAGGCTATCTGCAACCCGTACAGAAATAAGACCGCAGTTACAGAAGCCGAATAACGTGAAAGGAAGTCAGTAGCTGACAAATGAGGCAAATATGACAGTAATCTATTCCCCCCGCGTTGATCGATGTGTATGCAGAGCAGGAGTTCAGAGACCAAGGAGAAATTGATACGTAGCATTAGAGTTCAGAGAGAAGAAAAAATCCTTAAGGTCTGCGGACGACATCGTAATTCTGTCACAGATGGCAGGCGTCATGGAAAATCAGTTAGCAGGAATGGATAGTGTCTTGAAAACATATTGCAGCATGAAGGAAAATAAAAATAAAACAGGTATAAATAAAGAGATGCTGGGGGAATTACATTACGAAATGCATAACAAACGAAGTTTGCTATTTGGACAGCTAAATTTATCAGAGTTAGACGTTGAGTAGATATAAAATATAGATTCGCAATAGAAAGAACATATTTTCTGGAAAAGATAAATAATAATTTAAGTGTTAGGAAGTCGTTGCTGAATAAATTTGTTTGGAATGTAGCCTTGCACAGAAGTCACATATGTACAGATGGCAAGAAGAGTTTAGAAGGCTTTAGTGTCTGGTGTTTTGCAAAAATCAAAAGAAGCCGTTGACCTGCACTTCTGGGCAAAGAAAATCATCAAGATTTTAAAATAAACATTATGTAAAAATAAACTACAACAGCAACTTGACATAAAATATGAGATGAGAGATAGATGAGTATTGTGCCTCCTTGTTTCCCGTATTGTTAGGACACTTCTGCTCTGTATGTGCTATCGAATGTCTGTCTCATTGAATCCAGCAAATTGGCCAGGCCGCTGATGCCAGAGAAATGGTATGGTACCTGCAGCATGGTCTCGATGAGCTCCGGAAGTACGTAGTGGTTGCCTGTAGCCCTATATTACAGTGTACTACCTGTAAGTTTACCTACGCGGCGAGGTAGCCGGGCAAACAGATCCAACAGGTGGCGGCCGAAATTGATAAACGCTCATACCACTACCCCCACGTCACTGACAAGGGCAAAACCTTCGATATAATCACATAACCTGTCTCCAGACTTTTTGCTCATTTTCGTTTTGGCGCAGCTTCGGAAGATCGCTTCTCTGCAGTGCGGCCACGGGGTGTAGCCGCGCAGGCGTCTTGTCACAGTCCGCCCGGCTCCCCCCGTCGGAGGTTTGAGTTCTCCCTCGGCCATGGGTGTGTGTGTTGTCGTTAGCATAAGTTAGTTTAAGTTAGATTAAGTAGTGTGTAAGCTGAGGCACCGATGACCTAAGCAGTTTGGTCCCATAAGATCTTACCACAAATTTACACAATTTCTCTCCAGTACGTAAGTGAGGAAACTGATCTTGATTCTTCAAAGTGGGAGGCGATGCCAACCTTTTTTTTTCTTCGGCGAATTCGGAACTTGCTCATTATACATTTCTGTGGCCAGATGCTACGGACAAAAGAGTTTAAAATGATAACTCGTCGAGTTCGGCTACGCTTGCCACCTGCGAAAGTCCGAGGAACGGGCTGGAGCCTGCCTGACCAGGTATTCGTACCCGTTCAGCGCTTGCTTCGTACCAGAGACGTTCGGTAAATAATACAGCACCTTTTTTTCTCTCTGGAAATTTTGGTAGAAAAATGCAGAATTTGCTGTGGGACATCGTGGAACATTCCAGATTCAACCTCTATAATTTCATGAAGTTCCGATAGGTGGTGGCACTGTACGTAGCCTCGAGAATGGCGTCTGTACAGGCGGTGCGTGTCAAGCAGAGAGCTGACACTGCGTTTCTTCTGGCAGAAAACCAGAGCATCGCAGATGTCCACAGACGCTTGCAGAATTTCTACGGAGACCTGGCAGTGAACAAAAGCACGGTGAGTCGTTGAGCGAGGCGCCTGTCATCATCGCACCAAGGTCGCGCAAACCTGTCTGATCTGCCGTATGCCGGCCGTCTGCACACAGCTGTGACTTCTGCTGTGTTGAAACGTGCGGACACTCAAATTCGTCACCACAAACATGCAAGCGAACTTCTGCTTTTCTACGACAACACAGGCCCTCATGTAAGTCTGCACACTATAGCGGAGCTCATCGAACTCCATTGGCTGTTCTTCCTCATCCACCCAACAGCCCGGTCTCCCATCTTCCGACTTCTATCCATTTGGCTCAATGAAGGATGTCCTCTACGGGAGAAGTACGTGGATGATGGGGAGGTTATCGTTGCAGAAAGACGTTGCCTCTGACATCGACCAGCAGAATGGTACAGTGCGGGAATACAGGGCTTCCCAGTAAGGTGGGGTTACGCCGTCGCGTTGAACAGAGATTATGTAGAAAAATATGGTTTTGTACCCAACAGAGTGAAGAATAATATGTTGTATTGTAATCCTGAATAAACCAACCTGTTTTCAGAAAAAAGATGTTGCATTACTTATTGAACGTCCCTCATATCTTGATTCCCTTCGAACTGATTTTAACCTTTGAAAGGCAGAGGCGATATCAAATTATTGTTTCAGCCAATACGGAAGTTGCTAAATACACATTTCTGTGACCAGTTGCTACAGAAAAATGGTTCAAATGGCTCTGAGCACTATGGGTCTTAACATCTGTGATCATCAGTCCCCTAGAACTTAGAACTACTTAAACCTAACTAACCTAAGGACATCACACACAACTATGGCCGAGGCAGGATTCGAACCTGGGACCGTAGCAGTCGCGCAGTTCCGGACTGAGCGCCTAGAACCGCTAGATCACAACGGCCGGCAGTTGCTACAGACAAAGGCGTTTAAAGTGCTGACTTGTCCAGTTCGGTACCCTTGCCACCTGCGAGAGTATGAGGAACGGGCCAGAGTCTGCCTGCTTGGATATTGGTTCCTGCTCAGCTCTTGCTTCCTACACAGAACACGACCTGTGTCGGGAAGCTGTGGCGTTTGTTGCCGGCGTCAGTGCTGACGTACCGCATTCTTTCGAGGAGTGTCAAACCCATCGTCTTCGGGCGAAGTGATTTCACTGAGTGCCGCAGTTCAACAAAACATGATAAGGTATCCTAACGTCGACATCGTTGAAGGACAATGTGAGGTCTACAATGATACCCTACAGTTTATGAAGTGGTGTTCTTTTCAGGTGCACCACCATTGGTAAGTTGGTTTGCGCTTCTTCTGTACCCCACAACAATGTTTCTGGTGGAGGGGCTATGTTGAGAGTGGTGGATGGAGGTATGGAGTGGCTGTGTTGGTGGCCACCAGCCAGACGCTACTGAGGAGGCAGGAGCCCGCGGCGACTCCCACTCCCTCCCCCCCTCCCCACTTTCCTCCTCCCCCTCTCGCCCCTTTTGTGTTCTGCACGAGCGCCTCTCGCTGGCAGAGTCGATAACAGCCGCTCGATACGTTATGGAGGGCCAGAATAGGCGAGGCCACGCCGGGCACACCTGTAGAGCCAGCTGCAGGACACACCAGCCGTGGACCGCACGACTTATGGGGTGGGTAATAATGTGTCTCATATCACCTCTTCTTTTTTTGTGGGAATAGCCTTTCCACCACTAACTTTATTGTTTTACTTTTATTGGTTTGCACGCGGCAGCAAACGTACCTAATACACTACTGGCCATTACAATTGCTAAACCACGAAGATGACGTGCTACAGACGCGAAATTTAACCGACAGGAAGAAGATGCTATGATATGCAAATGATTAGCTTTTCAGAGCATTCACACAAGGTTGGCGCCGGTGGCGACACCTACAACGTGCTGACGTGAGGAGAGTTTCCAACCGATTTCTCATACACAAACAGCAGTTGACCGGCATTGCCTGGTGAAACGTTGCTGCGATGCCCCGTGTAAGGAGGAGAAATGCGTACCATCACGTTTCCGACTTTGGAAAAGGTCGGATTGTAGCCTATCGCAATTGCGGTTTATCGTGTCGCGACATTGCTGCTCGCGTTGGTCGAGATCCAATGACTGTTAGCAGAATATGGAATCGGTGGGTTCAGGAGGGTAATACGAAACGCCGAGCTGGATCCCAACGGCCTCGTATCACTAGCAGTCGAGATGACAGGCACCTTATCCGCATGGCTGTAACGGATCGTGCAGCCACGTCTCGATCCCTGAGTCAACAGATGGGGACGTTTGTAAGACAACAACCATCTGTACGAACAGATGGACTATCAGCTCGGAGACCATGGCTGCGGATTACCCTTGATGCTGCATCACAGACAGGAGCGCCTGCGATGGTGTACTCAAGGACGAACCTGGGTGCACGAATGGCAAAACGTCATTTTTTCGGATGAATCCAGGTTCTGTTTACAGCATCATGATGGTCGCATCCGTGTTTGGCGACATCGCGGTGAACGCACATTGGAAGCGTGTATTCGTCATTGCCATACTGGCGTATCACCCGTCGTGATGGTATGGGGTGCCATTGGTTACGCGTCTCGGTCTCCTCTTGTTCGCATTGACGGCACTTTGAACAGTGGATGTTACATTTCAGATGTGTTACGACCCGTGGCTCTGCCCTTCATTCGATCCCTGCGAAACCCTACATTTCAGCAGGATGATGCACGTCGGCATGTTACAGGTCCTGTACGGGCCTTTCTGGATACAGAAAATGTTCGACTGCTACCCTGGCCAGCACATTCTCCAGATCTCTCACCAACTGGAAACGTCTGGTCAATGGTGGGCGAGCAACTGGCTCGTCACAATGCGCCAGTTACTACTCTTGATGAACTGTGGTATCGCGTTGAAGCTGCATGGGCAGCTGTACCTGTACACGCCATCCAAGCTCTGTTTGACTCAATGTCCAGGCGTATCAAGGCCGTTATTACGGCTAGAGGTGGTTGTTCTGGGTACTGATTTCTCAGGATCTATGCACCCAAATTGCGTGAAAATGTAATCACATGTGAGTTCTAGTATAATATATTTGTCCAATGAATACCCGTTTATCATCTGCATTTCTTCTTGGTGTAGCAATTTTAATGGCCAGTGGTGCATGTTCCAAAACAGGCGCAGAAAAAAGGGATTCTCCGGTGGTCATACATCGGGTTCTATTGGTGATAAAGAGGTAGGCTCAAGTGTTTTATTTAACCCTTGGGGTAGGGAAAATTTGTATGGCTAACAGAAAGATCGTCTTAGTGTTACTATCCTACAGCACAAAGTGCGAATATTATTCACTACCTCCTGCTTAGAGATATGGTGCAAAAAGGTTGGTTCTTTTTGCGTTTGATCTGGTCTACAGTATGCTTGATGGGACTTACGGGGGCGCCATTAGTTCATAGGCAGTTGCCAATCTCGAACATCCTTCAAAATTTTCTTTATGTCGTTATCCATGTCCGAAACACAGAAAATACGCACCAAAAATCCAGTTTGAGGCAAACCATATTTTATAAAGTGACGTAGCACGGAGAAATATGCCGTAAAGTGTCTCCGTTATCATCTGAGTACCCCATTCTGCAGGACTGAAGCACATGCAAATTTGTTTTGATTGTAAAATCTGGTCTGAAGTGTAAAATTAGTTTTGCTTTATTTGAGCTTCGTAGAAGTAAACTATCTAACTTTTGCTGAGCTATCTATTTCTTTTCATATGAGTTACATGCCCTGCTACAGTAAGAAAGAGAAGGAAGCCATCGAGAAATACTCCTACTGAAGCACAAAAATTGCGAATATATTCTTGTTCATTTAACATAGAAGAGTATGAGATGTAGGGTACCAGCTGCCTCATTTACCTTCCCCAGAAACTTTAAAAATTTTCCAGTAAATTTTGGCATGACAGTTCTGGCATTTCCAGAACGAAATATTCACTCTGCAGCGGAGTGTGTGCTGCAGGGTGAAAATTTCACTCTGGGAACATCCCTCAGGCTGTGACTAAGTCATGTCTCCGAAATATTCTTTCTTCCAGGAGTGCTATTTCTGCATTGTTCGCAGGAGAACTTCTGTGAAGTCTGGAAGGCAGAACATGAGGCCCTGGCGGAAGTAAAGCTGTGAGGACGGGTCGTGAGTCGTGCTTGGATAACTCAGTCACTAGAGCACTTGCCCGTGAAAGGTAAAGGTTCGAGTCTCGGTTCGGCACACAGTTTTAATCTGCCAGGAAGTTTCACATCAGCGCACACTCCGCTGCAGAGCGAAACTTTCGTTCTGGAAACTGGATGGATGATACTTGTCATAGAAAAATTCAAGCAAATATACTCACGGCACCAGGCTCGGCAGTCTTCATGCAGTTACACTGTTCGTTTCGAAAATTCGGCTGAAAACAGACTTGGTTAATATTTTACAATTTTTGTTTCGAGAATTAATTTGGTGTGTACCATGTGTACCAATGCCTGAAAAATCAGTGCTGGAAGCTGATCATGAATTAAGCCGTGAATTGTTATAGCATACGTGTGGTTATGCATTGCCGTTGCGTTTCCAGAAGCAGATTGCAATTTTGGAGTCTCGAAATAAACTTATTTACTGGACAATTAACGTAAATATTACATGGCTGGCACACAGGTGTGTAATTTAGCGGTATTACGTCTATCGTATAAGTTGGCTGACTCTCGCCATGCCCGGCCGCGGTGGTCTCGCGGTTCTAGGCGCGCAGTCCGGAACCGCGCGACTGCTACGGTCGCAGGTTCGAATCCTGCCTCGGGCATGGATGTGTGTGATGTCCTTAGGTTAGTTAGGTTTAAGTAGTTCTAAGTTCTAGGGGACTGATGACCACAGCTGTTAAGTCCCATAGTGCTCAGAGCCATTTGAACCATTTTTCTCGCCATGCCGGCCGCTGTGGCCGAGCGGTTCTAGGCGCTTCAGTCCGGAACCGCGCTGCTGCTACGGTCGCAGGTTCGAATCCTGCCTCAGGCATGGATGTGTGTGATCTCCTAGGTTAGTTACGTTTAAGCAGTTCTAAGTCTAGGGGATTGATGACCTCAGATGTTAAGTCCCATAGTGCTCACAGCCCATTTTCTGCAATATCATTTTGTACCATACCGTAAACATTCAACAAGTGGACTGGGGCTGCTAATACAAAGTATAGCCGTGGCACAAGTGGGTGTATACGTAAGACATCGATTCAGAACGATGTCGCAAATATGGTCCATGATTAAATGGGTACTGTTTTAAAGAAAGGTCCCAGAAAAGCGTCAACAAACAACGACAACTTGGCCTAAGTGCATGATGGGTGCAACTAGATAACAGTGAAAATTAGATCTGCAAAATGAAATCCTGATGCAAATTAAGTGACTTCTTGCTCACCTCATCTTGGCAACTGCAGTGACGGCCCCTGCTTACCACTCTAAAGCTGTGCGAGGGCAGAAGACTGTTGCAGTGCTGACTGAAAATTCAAAGGTCAGCTCAGCCTCTGTATTCTACTCTTAAGTTGGAGACATCTCACTCTGCAGCTATAAACCCAGTGTACTGCCTCAATCCGCGGAACAAGAGTCATTTCCACTAATGCATATTTTGTCATGGTTAACTAATAAGGTCTGTTTCTCCCATTGCACGGAGAAGAAGGCAGAAAATCTCTCTCACGGCGTGACAGATTTTTCATTCATGGTAAACAAAAGACGTGCATGTACACGCACACAGAGACTTTGCCATGCCTTCAAAATAATTACTATAAGCCAACTAGAAATCCACTTACCAAAAGTTGAAAAATAAAAAAAGTATTCCAGAGGTCTCTACTGGGCTTAATGGCTTTATGTGGCTTTATGTTTTCTTCTGTCTTTCAGATTGTTTTCTTAGCTAGAAAGATTTGCTTGTGCTTCTCACACAACGCAGTTTTATGTCATGCCGGGCCTCGCTCAATGCTCCTGCTGCGCTGGAATGGCAGACTGTCCTTCTCTACTCTCTATCCCCTCAAGGACGGCTTTCAGCGGAAAACATCTCTACAATTATTCCATTGCCCTAGGTGAAGCTTCCTTTCGCAAGCCAGCTAAAATCACCAAGGCTGCTGAAATAACAAGATTCCCTCATCATACCAAGAGGAAAGAAGTTGGATAAATAATTAGAAATGCAGTCTTTGCAGTAGTGAGTATTGCTTGCAGTTTTCGTACTTTGTTTGTGATTTGACTCAACCGACTCTCGAGATTGACACATCAATCTATAAAACAAGCTACAGGAATAAACTGCCACATGAAATTGGCAACGCTGGGGTGAGCACAACAGCTGGCCACTTTTTCTGCTTCTAACTCTCACTAGAAAATATTACATGCTGTTGCCTCTTAGCATAGTACTTGGTTTTCTTTATGCTAGTCACAATGGACACTACAGTGGCTAAATACAAGGGTAATTCAACAAAAAATCTTCACAATTTATTTCTTAGAACATATTTAGTCTTATATGTAATTTGGAGATCATATCATCAACATTTCTTTTACTTGTATGGCTTTTCTACATAGGCCCCATCATGTTCTACGGCATTATGACAGCATTGTCTAAGAGCGTGTATTGTATTCTGGTAAAATCTCTTGTCTTTTGTCCTTACCCATTGTTTTGCTGCGTGTATGACACTCTCATCATCTTCAAAGTGTGTTCTACATAGAGAATACGTATGTGGCCCAGACAGATATTAATCCAAGGGTACCAGGTCTGGGTGATAGAGTGGATGAGACCGTGAGGTCTGACCCAATTTGGAGATGTTTTCCCTGGTTCTTAGACATGTGTTTGGGCGTGCAGTGTCATGTTGGAGTAAGTTTCCTTTTAGATACTTACCATACTAAAAACGCCAGAAATGGTGCTTGAATTTGTTGAGAGTCTTCACATATGCCTTTAGGATAATGACTGAGTGCTTTGGTAACACATCCATGATAATCGTGAGAGGGGAATTCAATAAATATTGCAACACCTTTTTTCTCGGCCAGCCTCTTTTCAGAGAATGCGGAATTTATTGTGGGATATCACAGAATATTCTCACTTCAGCCGCTATAGTTTCATGAGGTTCAGATAGGTGGTGGCGCTATGCGTAACCTTCAAAATGGCGTCTGTAGTGCAGGTAAGTTCCAAGCAGAGAGTTGCCATTGAATGTCTGTTGGCAGAAAACCAGAGCATCTCAGATATTCACAGGCGCTTGGAGAATGTATATACAGACCTGGCCGTGAACAAAGGCATGATGAATCGCCGAATGAGGCATCTGTCATCATCACAACATGTTTGCCCAAACCTGTCCGACCTACCGCATGCTGGTTGGCCGCAAACAGTTGTCACTCCTGCAACATTGGAATGTGTGGACACTCTCATTCAAGGAGATCGATATATCATAATCGAATACCTCTCAGCACAATATAATTATTAATTATACTGAATTATACTTTATTTATGTATTCTTATTCTCAGCATGGTAATTATTATTCTGGTGTTTATACTTGTTCTCTTGGTTATTTTCGTGAATATCATCTTTTACTTTTACATTGATTGCCTTTAAATATTCTTTGTTTAAAGGGGGAGTATTTTTTTGTTTAGGTTGCTTAAGTATTTTAATTAAAAATGTTGTTTTGTGGAATCAATGATATGAATTTTTTCATCTTAGGCCGTGAATTTGTTTTCTATTTGTTCTTTGAGTTTTTTTTCTTTATTTTTTTCTAGAACTATAATTTTTATTTTGGGTATTTATTATTTAATAATTGATTATAGAGTTTTTGTTGAATGAGAGCTTTTTAATTTAAATGGTTCTATGGTTGTTATGACTTTAATTTTGGATTGAATGTCTCTTATTTTTATGTCTTTTGTTATGTATATTTCTTCTTTAGTTATTTATTATAGAGAGGATTATATATCAGGAGAAAAGAATATAAATCGTTTTATTATTATTGTTTTAATATTTATGCTTTCTATAGGTTTTTTATTTATCAGTCCTAATTTGATTAGAATTTTATTGGGATGGGATGGTTTAGGTTTAGTTTCTTATTGTTTAGTTATTTATTATCAAAATGTGAAATCTTATAGTGCGGGTATGTTAACTGCACTTTCTAATCGTATTGGTGATGTTGCTATTTTAATTTCTATTGCTTGAATATTGAATTTTGGTGGTTGAAATTATATTTATTATTATGATTTTATTTCTAATTCTTTTGAAATAAAGCTTATTACTATATTAATTGTTTTAGCAGCTATAACTAAAAGAGCTCAAATTCCCTTTTCTTCTTGACTTCCTGCTGCTATGGCTGCTCCTACCCCTGTTTCTGCTTTGGTCCATTCTTCTACTCTTGTTACTGCTGGGGTTTATTTATTAATTCGTTTTAAACCAATATTAGATACTTATAATTGTGGTTGATTCTTACTTTTAATTGGTTGTATAACTATGTTTATGGCTGGTTTGGGAGCAAATTTTGAATTTGATTTGAAGAAAATTATTGCTCTTTCTACTTTAAGACAACTTGGTTTAATAATAAGAATTTTGGCTATGGGTTATCCAAAACTTGCATTTTTTCATTTATTAGCTCATGCTTTATTTAAGGCTTTATTGTTTATGTGTGCAGGTTCGATAATTCATAATTTAAAGGATTCTCAGGATATTCGTTTTATAGGTTCAATTGTTAATTTTATGCCTTTAACTTCAGTTTGTTTTAATGTTTCTAGTTTGTCTTTGTGTGGTATACCATTTTTAGCAGGTTTTTATTCAAAGGATTTAATTCTTGAGATGGTTTGTTTAAGATGAATTAATTGTTTGATTTTTTTCTTTATTTCTTTTCTACTGGTTTAACTGCTTCTTATTCTTTTCGTCTTTTTTATTATTCAATATCTGGTGACAATAATTTTTATTCTAGATTTTCTTTTGACAATAAGGGTTATTATATTTCTTTTGGTATAATTGGTTTATTGTTTGTTGCTGTTTTTGGTGGTAGTCTTTTGTCTTGGTTAATTTTTCCTGTTCCTCATGTGATTGCCTTGCCTTATTATTTGAAGTTTTTAACTATTACTGTAGTTGTTTTGGGTGCTTATTTGGGTTATCTTATTTCTAATTTTGATTTTTCTCAAAATTTATTGTCTTTAAGTATACCTTCTTTTGTTAGATTTGCTGGTTCTATGTGGTTTATACCTTTCATTTTGACTAAGTTTATTAGATATGTTCCTTTAAAATTGGGTTATTATTCATCAAAGTCATTTGATTATGGTTGAGGTGAATTATTTGGTGGTCAAGGTTTGTATAGACTATTTATTTATTTAATTAGTTATATACAAGGTTGATATAAGTCTAATTTTAAGATTTATCTTTTAACTTTTATTTTTTGAATATTTATTTTGGTGGTATTATTTTTCGTTTACTTAAATAGCTTATAATTAGAGCGTGACACTGAAGATGTTAAGGAAGTATTTTTACTTTTAGGTATTTATAAATATACATATATTATTTTTACAGTGAAAATGTAATGTTTTATTTAAACTATATATATTTTAGAAATGTTAACGGAGTTTAACCGCTAATATAAAAAGTTAGCAGCTTTCATATTGGCTTTACATTTCCTTAATTGGAACTTTATAGTTCAATTATATTATTAACAGTAATACACCTCTTTTTGGCTTCAATTAATAAGAATAAGGGTATTTTATTTACCAACCTTACAGGTCGAAACTGACTGCAATACTTCGCTTCTTATTCTATTTAAGGTTGTTTGATTATATCAATACTTTTTGAATGCAACCCAAACGTTATAATTAACTACAACCTTTTATTCTGCTCATTGTAAGGCTCCTTGATTTCATTCATGGTATAGTCCACCTAATAATACTATAATAACAAATATTGTTGATACTGTTCAGATTATAATGTCTAAAGTTTTAAAAATAATTACAATTGGGAGGATTATTGCGATTTCTACATCAAAAATTAAGAAAATTACTGCAATTAAGAAGAATCGAAGTGAGAACGGTATTCGTGCTGAATTATACTGAACTAATACTTATACCAGTATAATTCTGTAACTGGCTAATAGAAGACCATAAAGAGCAATCCACACCATCTGTGTGGAATTGCTTGTGTACAATTTTTGTGGAACGTCGTCAGACGATGAGACATGGGTTCCTCAGTTCAAACCAGAAACAAAATGACAGTCCATGGAGCGGGCGTCACACCACTTCTCTGGAGAAGACGTTCAAAGCTGCAGCCTCATCCAGTAGTCATGGCAACTGACTTCTGGGATTCTGGAAGGGTTATTCTGCTTGATGTCCTCCCTCGTGGTGCAACGATCAACTCTGAAGTGTATTGCGCTATGCGCAGGAAACTGAAGAAACAACTTCAGCGTGTTCATCGCCCCAAAAATGCAAACGAGTTTCTCCTTCATGACAACGTAAGTCTGAACGTCATTGCATTGTTCTTCCTCTTCCACAATATAGCCCAGATCTCACAGCTCTCGACTTCCATCTGATGGCTCAATGAAGGATGCACTCCACGGGAAGCAGTATGTGGATGATGCCTCCGACATCGAGCAGTATAGTTGTTCCATACTGTCATACAGGTCCTCCCAGTAAGGTAGCGTAGCCGGCCGGAGTGGCCGAGCGGTTCAAGGCGCTACAGTCTGAAACCGCAGGACCGCTACGGTCGCAGGTTCGAATCCTGCCTCGGGCATGGATGTGTGTGATGTCCTTAGGTTAGTTAGGTTTCAGTAGTTCCAAGTTCTAGGAGACTGATAACCTCAGACGTTAAGTGCCATAGTGCTCAGAGCCATTTGAACCATTTAAGGTAGCGTAAGACCGTCGCATTGAAGGGAGACTGTGTTGTAAAATAGGGGTTTGTTGCCAAAAGAGTGGGGAATAATGTAGTTTATTGGAATTC
This sequence comes from Schistocerca americana, assembly GCF_021461395.2. Taxonomy (NCBI): domain Eukaryota; kingdom Metazoa; phylum Arthropoda; class Insecta; order Orthoptera; family Acrididae; genus Schistocerca; species Schistocerca americana. The sequence goes on from NC_060122.1 coordinate 614,681,902, forward strand.
TGAATAAAACCAACCTGATTTCAGAAAAAAATGTGTTGCACTAGGTTTTGAATTCCCCTCGCACGTTATTGTTCTAAGACACTGTAATCACGACTTTGCTAGCGGAGGGAGCTGCCTTGGATTTCTTCGTTTTTGGAGATCGCATATGAGACCACCCCAGTGAATCTCTTTTTGTTTCCAGTTCAAAGGGAAGCACCTAGGTTTTGTCATCTGTAACGATCCGTGACAGAAACGCTTCTCCATTGGCTTTGAACCGCTCCAACAATTAAGATGAAATGACTTTTATTTGAATCCTGTGTTCTATTGTGGGCATTTCTGGAACCTATATTGAGTAGAATATCCTGGAGTCTTAATCATTGAGGACTAATTTCCCAGGTTTTCAGCCAGCCGCTGTAGCCGAGCGGTTGTAGGCGCTTCAGTCCGGAACAGCGCTGCTGCTACGGTCACAGGTTCGAATCCTGCCTCGGGTATGGATGTGTGTGATGTCATTAGGTTAGTTAGGTTTAAGTAGTTCTAAGTTCTAGGGGACTGATGACCTCAGATGTTAAGTCCCATAGTGCTCAGAGCCATTTGAACCGTTTTGAACCAGGTTTAGAACATGTGATGGACTCAACGCGAAACACAAACCAGCTTGGTATCATCGCCTGGTGACGTTCTCAGCGAGCAACGACGGGGCATGTTAGACGCGTGGGTAAGACACAGTGGGCTTCTTTCATCAATGCCGGGTCATGCATGCGAACAGCCAAGAGGCAGCATAAACGCACCCCTATCCCTGAGCTTTGTTTCAGGGCCATTCGTTCGTTGCCACGTGCTCATCGAGTGAGGGAATTGACTGCCGCGTGCTTCCGCGCCACGTGCAAAGCTTGTGATGGGGAACGAACGCCGTTCACGCAGCTTTACCAATGTGGATGCAGTGCTCTAGTGCTCACTTATCGTAACGCCTGAAGTAGAAGCGCAAGTTTAACATTGTAAGCAATAGCGTTCTGCATCTCCATCTACATACATACTCTGCAAGCCACCACACGGTGCATGGCGGAGGGTAGGCTGTACCACTACTAGTCGGTTCCTTTCCAGTTCCACTCGCAGACAGAGCCAGGGGCAAACGACTATCTATATGCCTGCGTATGAGCCCTAATTTCTGATATATTATCTTCGTGGTCCTTATACGAAGCGTATGTTGGCTGCAGCAGGACTGTTCTGCAGTTAGCTTCGAATGCCCGTTCCCTAAATTTTCCCAGTTGTGTTCCTCGAAAAAAACGTCGCCTTCGCTTTAGGGATCCCCCTTTGAGTTCCTGAAGCAGCTCCGGAACACTTGGGTATTGTTCTAACCTACCGATAGCAAATCTAACAGTCCTCTTGAACTGCTTCGATGTCTTCCTTTAATCCGACCTAATGCGATCTCCAAGTACTCGAGAAGTACTCAAGAATAGGTCGCACTAGCGACCTACGTGTGATTCCCTTAACAGATGAACCACACTTTCCGAAAAGTCTCATAATAAATCGAAGTCGACCATTAACCATCCCTATCACAATCGCCACATCCTTGTTCCATTTCACAACACTTTGCAACGTTACGCCCAGGTATTTAAAAGACGTGACTATGTCAAGCAACACATTACTAATACTGTATCCGAACATTACGGGTTTGTTTTTCCTACTCATCTCCAATTTACATTTTTCTTGACTTAGAACCAGCTGCCATTTATCACACCAACTAGAAATGTTGTCCAAGTAATCTAGTATCATCCAGCAGTCGATCATTTTCGACTCCTTCCCATACACCACAGTATCATCAGCAAACGACCGCAGATTGCTGCTCACCCTGTCCAGCAGATCATTTTTGCACAAGAGAAAATAGTAGTGGTAATATTAAACTTCCGTGGGGCACTCCTGACGAGACCCTTGTCTCTGATGGATACTCTCTGTGGAGGACAGCATCACTTAAGAAGTCTTTTAGTCACTCACATATCTGGGAACATATTTCGTATGCTCGTACCTTCATCAACAGTCTGCGGTGGGTTTCCTTGACAAATGCTTTCCGGAAATGTGTAATCTGCCTGTTGCACATCATTCATAGTTTGCAGTACATCATGCGAGAAAAGGCAAGTGGAGTTTCACAAGAGCAGTGCTTTCTAAAACCGTTCTGGTTCGTGGACATAAAAAAAATGGTTCAGATGGCTCTGAGCGCTATGCGACTTAACTTCTGAGGTCATCAGTCGCCTAGAACTTAGAACTAATTAAACCTAACTAACCTAAGTACATCACACACATCCATGCCCGAGGCAGGATTCGCACCTGCGACCGTAGCGGTCGCTCGGCTCCAGACCGTAGCGCCTAGAACCGCACGGCCACTCCGGCCGGCCGTGGACATAAGTTTTACCAAGCAATAACAAAAGTCAACTGCTGTTGGCGACGTGCTCAATACGCCATGTTCACCCCATTGATGTTCCTGTTTCGTGGATAAGTGGCGTTTACGATGTAGCGCAGGAGGAAGTGACATGCGACCTTGAGCTACCGAGTTTAGCCTTATCTGCTCCGACTGCCTATAATTTTGTAGAAAGTCGAGATGCGAGGTATTTTGAGACGTTTAGCTGCTCTAGCTGTGGAACTGCATAATACTGGCTGTGTTCAAATGGTTCAAATGGCTCTGAGCACTATGGGACTTAACATCTATGGTCATCATCCCCTAGAACTTAAAACTACTTAAACCTAACTAACCTAAGGACATCACACAACACCCAGTCATCACGAGGCAGAGAAAATCCCTGACCCCGCCGGGAATCGAACCCGGGAACCCGGGCTACTGGCTGTGTACTGCGGGTACTAAACGAGTAAATCGCCAGTGCTCCACTGGAGCTGGTAGCAGCAGGTGGCAGACGCCGTGGGCTTTCCCGTGTGACAGACTGGACTTCCCCGTGTGACAGACAGACAGCCACTCCATCACGGCCGGCGCGTTTGTTTACCTCGGCGCAGTGATCGCTGGCCTGCGCCCTCTCGCAGCAACACGGCCGCCCGCACAGTAGATACGCCGCTTTCGTTCCGTACCGCGCGATGCTGTGCTGTGCTGTGCCTCGCCTCGCCTCGGGCGGCGGGGTCGGGTTGACGCGCGACCTTGGCGCGACGCCAGCTATCGATCTGGGCGTCGCGTGACGTCAGAGTGGCGCTGGCGTGCGATTGGCCGCAGCGGCCGCGGCGCGAATACACCACCCGCTCTTTCGCTCTTGCGGGATGGCACCAATTATTATTACTGCCCGGCGCCGGCGGAATTGCGGAGAAAACGCGGCGCCTCTTCAACCCCTGGCGCGAAAGCCACCACTGGCGGCCATTATGGTCGCGTAGATTGCCGGCGCTGGGGTTTGATGGGGCTCAGGGTGTGGCAGGCGCGGCGAGCCATCTGGTCGCAGTCTAATCGGACACGTCATCCAGCCCGCTCATATAAGTGGGCACATCCACAGTTCGGTTCTGTGGAGGGAGGGGGGTCACACCTTGTTACTCCTCCCTCACCCCCTCTCACTCCATTACAACAGATTGCCAACCCTACTTTTAACCTGACACAAATGCCTAGCATCTTTAATAATAATAAAATATATTGACTGAAAAAATCGTATCATCAGGAAGGAGTTGTAGGACATAAACGACACTTGGTGGGCGTGTTTCTGTATTTGAGACATAGAGGTTATTCCAACTTCGCGCCAGCCCCAAAAGAGTGGCGCTACTATTAGGATGCAAATCAGGTTTGCTTTAAACTACGCTGTAAGGGTCGTGAGCATTAGTTATCTTTGAGATTGGACGTAGTGAGTTGGTGTTAGTCAAGGATGTCTTCAAGTCGACAACGACGCTATTATCAACACCTCTGTGAGTTTGAACGAGGTCGTGTGATAGGGCTACGAGGACTTGGATGTTCCTTCTGGGATACTGCAGAAAGATTGGCAGAAATGTAGGCACTGTAAATGACTGATGGCAGCAGAGGTCACTATAAACCTACTCGGCGTATGGGTCTCGTACATCGTAATGCATATGCAACAGTAATTTGAGCAGCAGTTGACACCTCAGTGATACAACTAACTGTTACAAATCAGTTACTTCAAGGACAGCTCCGAACCAGACGCCATGAGCGTGCTTTCCACTGACCTCAAACCACCACCATCAAGGGCTTCAGTGGTGTCAAGTGAGACCTCATTGTGGGGCAGTGTGGAGGCCTGTAGTGTTTTCTGCTGAAAACTGGTTCTGTCTCGGTGTCAGTGATGGCCGTGCGTCGGTTAGAACGAGGGCAGTTGAGGGCCTGCAACCTGTCTGCGTTCTAGACGCACTGGACATACACCTGGAGGTATGATATGGAGTTCGATTTGATATGGCAGCAGAAGCACTCTCGTGGTTATCCCGCGCACCCTGTCTCCAAATTTGTACGTCAGTCTGGTGATTCAACGTGATGTGATGTCATTTATGAACAGCATACCATGAGGTGTTTTCCAACAGGATAACGCTCTCCCACATACCGCTCTTGCAACCTAACATGCTCTACAGAATGTCAGTATGTTGCCTTTGCCCGCTCGATCACCAGATCTGTCTCAAATTGGGCACATATGGGACATCATCGGATGATAACTCCAGCGTCATCCCCAACCAGTATTAACCGTACCTCTATCGACTGACCAAGAGCAACAGGCATGGAACTCCGTCCCACAAGCTGAAATCGGCACCTGCACAACACAATGCATGCACGATTGCATTCTTCCATTCATCATTCTGAGGGTTACATCGGCTATTAACGTACCAGCGCTCAACAATTGGCGTTTTCCCCGCGCGTACGCTAACCAGCGGTCTTGCAGTGTTAATCACTTAAATATTATCTAGACTATTCTATTCCAGATATTTCATTACTCTACATAATTTTTTTGGTGTTGCGTTTCTTCTTTCAGTTTATATATAAAAAGTTTAATAACAGTAAGCACCTTTCAGAAGACTATATCAGAGAAAGCAGGTCTACAAATCTTGGCAATCAGAACAAATTACATGAAAAATATACATGCACTCAAATCATCAAACATAGGTTTCAGAAAAATCAATAAAGCTTAAACATTTAAATACCGGGGAGAATGCATTATAGTCAATGGACTGACTAGAGAAGCAAATAAAGACAGATCCCAGAAGATGGAGGTGGCATATCAACTCTCAAAGTACACTTAAAATGAAATATCAATCTCCATTAACGCCAAAATTACACACTTTGACACGGTTATAAATTCCCAAGCATTCTCTACAACAGTGTGCATTGTCACACTGGGAGTATGAGAAACAGAAAAAAAACAGAGAAAGATAACAGAATCTTTCGAAAAGTTGTGAGATCTGCCGTAGACGAAAATGGCAACTACAAATTAAGAAGCAATGAAGCACCGCATCAAAACATTCCGAAACTCTCAGATACAGTCAAGGAAAGTGGGACAGTTTCTTGAGACATGTGAAAAGAGTGGAGCACAATAGGTTAACTGAAAGAATCTCTCAATATTTCAATAACAGAAAGTGCAAAAACCAATGGATCAAAAATATTCAAAAAGGCATAGGAGAGATGATCATAATTGAAGAAGTCAGTCAAAAAAGGGGAAAATTTAGAACTAAAATAAAAAGAAAATCCACGCCTTCTCAAGAAAAAGAGAAGAAACATTGAGGTGTTTTCGGCCACGAACATAATTAGAAACAGAGCGACGTAATATGAAACTAATGGGAAGGTAGGAAGAAAAAACTTCAGAAAATTAACCAATAATTCTGGGAAGGAAATAAATGGAATTAAGGTAAACTACCTGGTCTTTGCAAACGATTTCGCAATATTTTTAGAAAATCTGACACAAAGCACACAAATAAATCTACTGCAACGAGTAACCAATAGAACTGGTTCTTAGAATTTCAGGTGAAAACCAAAATTCGTGAAATAATATAAAAAATTCCAAAATGCATAAACACACAAACACGTAAATTAGAAGGAGTAAGTAAGTTGTTATGTATTGGAGGAATCAGTCATTTGCAATAGATGTAAGAGCTAAGAAGACTGAAAGAGCGCACGCTTTAACTAAAAATATTTAGAACGAGAAATGAGTATCTAGAGAAACAGAATTAATACACTACACCACACTGGTAATACGAAAATTATTAATTGCATGTGCTTGATGATAAAATACAAGTTGGGCGCAATTGAGTATTATGAGAACAATAATGGGTGCAATACAAAGGACAGAGGTTGGAAAATGAGAAGTAATGATGAGACGTACCAAAATACGCAGAAAATATCAGACGTAATGGGAAAGCGAAGGTTAACCTTCTTTGGGCGCCTCTGCCGAATGAATGAGAATGGACTAACAAAGAAATATTACTGTATTTTTAAAACAAGAAGTACCAGGAGCATAGGTTACAGAAATGAGAAGAGAACTAGAAAGCAACAATATCAAAATCAGAAATAACAGGAACAAATTTTTTCAGGAGTAAAATACTAAATTTAGAAGTTGAAAAGGCAGAATAAATAGCAAATCAGGAACAACAAAGACAAAAGAAAGGAAAAACCACCATGGTAGAAGATGGAGTATTCGAAAAATAGGAAATGACAGTAAAAGAAGAGGATTAAAAAAATATTTGTTTGCTTTTATTGCTACTTTGTATATCGCTTTAGTGTGACCGCTAAGAAATTAAAATTCAGAGAAATACTTCGTTTGAAAAACATATGTCCGAAAATTTGAGAAGACAGGTAGGGCAATTACTTTTCTATAAATTAGTAACTACCTGAACAGTGATTGTTTGAAATAATACTGAAATAATCGCGTGGTAGCAGAAAGCGTGCAAATGGCTTGGTTCAAATGGCTCTAAGCACTATGGGACTTAACTGCTGTGGTCATTAGTCCCCTAGAACTTAGAACTACTTAAACCTAACTAACCTAAGGACATCACACACATCCATGCCCGAGGCAGGATTCGAACCTGCGACCGTAGCGGTCCTGCGGTTCCAGACTGTAGCGCCTAGAACCGCACGGCCACTCCGGCCGGCAGAAATCGTGCAACATGTAGTTAAGACTACAAGTAAAAATAAGAATAAATGAATATGGTAATAAATAGCTTGAGATAATTTACTGCACTTACATGAAGTAATTTGGAATATGCTTTGAAATACACTCCTGGAAATGGAAAAAAGAACACATTGACACCGGTGTGTCAGACCCACCATACTTGCTCCGGACACTGCGAGAGGGCTGTACAAGCAATGATCACACGCACGGCACAGCGGACACACCAGGAACCGCGGTGTTGGCCGTCGAATGGCGCTAGCTGCGCAGCATTTGTGCACCACCGCCGTCAGTGTCAGCCAGTTTGCCGTGGCATACGGAGCTCCATCGCAGTCTTTAACACTGGTAGCATGCCGCGACAGCGTGGACATGAACCGTATGTGCAGTTGACGGACTTTGAGCGAGGGCGTATAGTGGGCATGCGGGAGGCCGGGTGGACGTACCGCCGAATTGCTCAACACGTGGGGCGTGAGGTCTCCACAGTACATCGATGTTGTCGCCAGTGGTCGGCGGAAGGTGCACGTGCCCGTCGACCTGGGACCGGACCGCAGCGACGCACGGATGCACGTCAAGACCGTAGGATCCTACGCAGTGCCGTAGGGGACCGCACCGCCACTTCCCAGCAAATTAGGGACACTGTTGCTCCTGGGGTATCGGCGAGGACCATTTGCAACCGTCTCCATGAAGCTGGGCTACGGTCCCGCACACCGTTAGGCCGTCTTCCGCCCACGCCCCAACATCGTGCAGCCCGCCTCCAGTGGTGTCGCGACAGGCGTGAATGGAGGGACGAATGGAGACGTGTCGTCTTCAGCGATGAGAGTCGCTTCTGCCTTGGTGCCAATGATGGTCGTATGCGTGTTTGGCGCCGTGCAGGTGAGCGCCACAATCAGGACTGCATACGACCGAGGCACACAGGGCCAACACCCGGCATCATGGTGTGGGGAGCGATCTCCTACACTGGCCGTACACGACTGGTGATCGTCGAGGGGACACTGAATAGTGCACGGTACATCCAAACCGTCATCGAACCCATCGTTCTACCATTCCTAGACCGGCAAGGGAACTTGCTGTTCCAACAGGACAATGCACGTCCGCATGTATCCCGTGCCACCCAACGTGCTCTAGAAGGTGTAAGTCAACTACCCTGGCCAGCAAGATCTCCGGATCTGTCCCCCATTGAGCATGTTTGGGACTGGATGAAGCGTCGTCTCACGCGGTCTGCACGTCCAGCACGAACGCTGGTCCAACTGAGGCGCCAGGTGGAAATGGCATGGCAAGCCGTTCCACAGGACTACATCCAGCATCTCTACGATCGTCTCCATGGGAGAATAGCAGCCTGCATTGCTGCGAAAGGTGGATATACACTGTACTAGTGCCGAAATTGTGCATGCTCTGTTGCCTGTGTCTATGTGCCTGTGGTTCTGTCAGTGTGATCATGTGATGTATCTGACCCCAGGAATGTGTCAATAAAGTTTCCCCTTCCTGGGACAATGAATTCACGGTGTTCTTATTTCAATTTCCAGGAGTGTACATGACACTGGATTTAGTGGAATTGAAGATCAGCATTATTACGACAAAATGTATGTAACATCACGCTACTGATTACTCGATACTAGTAGTTTTTGAGAAAGCACAAATTAATTGAAGGTTTATGAAATAATTTGTAATACGATTGAATTTCGAACGTTAATTTGATTGGACGCAACCCATGTGCTTGATTATGAGAATTGCAACATATGACTAATAATGAACTTCGAGCCAAGGATAATGATATTCAGAAGTGTTATATATAATTGTTATTTAAATGTGTCTGCCATATTTGCCGGCAATGTAGATGTAGTTTTATTCTCAAACTCAAAGTGAACAGTGCCTCTGATTTTTATGCGAGACAGACAGTTAACTATATGAAGTGTTTATAATATTTGCGTTGAATTAATTTTTAAATAGCAGAGAAAGCAGGTAGACTTTTAATTTACTTATTTAGTTATTTTCTTTCACTCACGACACTTGGATTAGCACACACAGCTAATTTTTGGACACTCTGTGGGTTATAATGACTTAGCTTAAACTATGCAATACGAAAATGTTATCATCTCACATATTATTTGATAAATAACCAACTTCAAGTCACTGGGTAATGCCTCACAGTTTCTACACAACGTGAACACTTTTATATGATCTTACAGCATTTTTTTTAGTCGTCGAGATGTCGTAGGCGATGTTGGCCACAATGCTACAAAAACTCCAACTTTGGCGAGCGTACTTCAATTAACCACAGTTGATTCAAGGGCAGGCTCTTGATGTAATAGATGTTTCCTTCGTCTGCCCACACTTGCCATGGAACAGTGCTTCGCAGTACATGTATTAAGTGGCTTCACATAATGGTTTCGCATAACCGCAGTCACACAAAACACTCTACTTGTGCGTCCAATCACTTCCATCTTTCTGCTCCCAGCGGATCTGCTAGCCCACTCGCTCTATGACGTCACCTCCCACTGACCAGAGACTATACTCTCTACCTACGTAACACAACATTTGACGCATTTACATTACAAACCAATAGAATATTGTTACAGTTTTACATAATGTCGATTACATACTACATAAAACTGGCGAAAACTTTAGGTGGCACTTTGTACTATAGGCGTCGCAGATTTTGTGCTACAAACGTACAATCTCAGAAGTTTCTTCCTCAAATTAAGGCGGATGTTTAGAACCAGCAGACTTCTTTTGGCGAGGAATGCCCTCCTTGGTTGTGCTAGTCTGCTTCTTACGTCCTCCTTGCTTCGTCAGTCATGTGCTATTTTGCTTCCAAGGAAGCAGAATTCCTTCGGTTCGTCCACCTCGTTAGTCTCATTTCTGCTTCTGGTCATTATTTACGTCCCATTCTGTTTATTATTAGACTACATTGTATTCAGTAGATTTCGCAAATCTTCCTCACTATCGCTAAGAGTAGTAATAACACCACGAAATTTTATCATTGATATCCTCTCAACCTGACTTTAATCCGCCCCCTGAACCTTTCTTTCATTTCTGTCACAAGAAGTACGTAACTCAATGGCTAATATGCGTTGCCTGGTTACTTATCTTCCCAAGTGTTACATCAGATAGTAATAGGAATTAAATCCATCTCTGTACTCTCTCGATACGCTTATGGAAGAAATAGCATCAGAACCCTTACAAGTCAATCTAGTTAATCACAGAATTATAGATTCATGACAATGTCAGTTCTTTGAATTTCTTGTAGATGTAAAACTCTTTCCACCGCATCTCAAACTTTCAGAAGAAAGGAATGAAATGTCATCTAGACCGTCAAAGTCAGTCTAAGACGCCAAAAATTGAACTTAAAAAACACCAATATTGGTCATTCTCAGTTCTTTTAGATGTCATATCAATCGCAGCCCACGCACTCTCCTAAAATTGCTGGAGATGTCTTACCCCCGAGTCGTAACCGGATTGTGGCAGCCGGAGTATATACCCTTGGCACCGTTTCCGTGAGGATGCAATACTGCGACGCATGGAAAACAAAATGTGGTACCGATAGCAACGATGCCACGGAATAGTTTCTCAAGTTGGCACTACGAGAGACACAGACGACAGCGCCCTCTAGCCGGTGCTGTCGAGGTCTACGAGCTCCGCGACTGCTTCAGCCCATTTTGATCAGGTGCAGCCAGCCAGGACACTTCGCTTCAGCATCGCACCTACGTACAAAGTTATGTAATCGTTTATCACCTTGTTTTTGCACCAGTAAACCACGTTCTTGCAGTACCGACTTGTATTACCTTTTTCCGATCCTACCCACGCGCCGACTCCCAGACGGGATGCAAAACAAAACGATGAGGGACAAAAGAAAATGGGATATGGGAGGGTGTAATAGAGGCGTAGGAGCGGGGAGGGGGCAGCCGAAGAAAAAGAAAGAGGAATAAGAGGAGAAGAAGAAGAAGAAGAAGAAGAAGAATGCAATGGATTGGAGGTTAATAAAATGGGAAGGGCCGGGATGTGTGTATTACAATCATTTTGAGATTCGATTTGGACAGTGCTGAGTAAAAATTGCTTCCGGGATGTACCGCTCCTTTCTCTGGTTGCGAAGGTGCTTGTTCCTAGTTTCCAGCTATTAGATGGAGCCACCCTCTTATGCAAAGTGAGCCAAGTATAAGGTTTGTATTCTCGGTTTTTAATTGAGTATGATACGATTTTGCATTGATCGGTAACGAACAAGAATGACACTATTGTTGCAAGGAATGTGAATTTGGGCTTTTTGTTTCTCCGGGCTTTGAATAGAATTTTTTTTTTTAAATCGCTATTAAACTGTGTATCTTTTGCTTTATTGCTAAGTTGCGTTGATCCGAATAAACAGCCGAGGTGATGATGAGGCTTAAACAAAGCAAAGTGGAATGGCGAGGGAGGTGGGTTTGGGTGTGAGAGACAAAGACATAAAGTTTGTTCTTGGGGTGTCTTTTACCACACTTGCGGCACTGCTTTCCCCAGAGCGTGTTTGCCTACATAGTAAGTTCAAAAATGGTTCAAATGGCTCTGAGCACTATGGGACTCAACTGCAGTGGTCATCAGTCCCCTAGAACTTAGCACTACTTAAATCTAACTAACCTAAGGACATCACACACGTCCATGCCCGAGGCAGGATTCGAACCTGCGACCGTAGCGGTTGCGCGGTTCCAAACTGTAGCGCCTAGAACCGCTCGGCCACCCCGGCCGGCATAGTAAGTCATAAATGCACCAAGTCTGGTTGGAATTGCTCCAGGAGTTCCGGTATTAAGCTTCACGACACCATTCCTACCGCCACCCCACCCATAGGGGTTGAATGTTATCGAGGGTCTATCACAAATCAGTAATTTAAGTATCACAGTCGATATACGCTATCGACATACCCCTTTACACGTAATTTGTTTCATTCAAACGACAACGTTATAATTAACATTAATCAAAACATTGATACATATAATTGATAAATTATGAGATAATTTTCTGCGGTACAATCCAAGTCGAGATATGTAATCTATGATTAAAACACAACCTTTGTATGAGCTACACTCTCCTCCTCACCAGTGGCTCTTACAGATATTTGTGTTAATTCTGATTTATTGCCATGGGATTATGTAAAAGATCGTATGTTTCGGTATTCACTGCCACTTAATCTGGAAGAGTTCAAGGAAGGCTAATTAACTCGGACGCGATAGCGACCGTCATGTGTTAGGACATGTATGCATGAAAATTACCATCATACTGACGTTTGCTGCGCAACGAACGGTGGCCATATATTTTCGTGCACTCGTCTTCTGAATCCCAGAGTTCTTTATGAATACCTCTGTATATATGGACAAAATTCGAATGGAGCAGCTGCAGGCGTTGCGAAGTTGTGCTTACATGACCCCTTTTTTCCTTCCCGAGTGGTCAACCCCACCTACCCCCCCCCCCTCCTCCAGCTCCCCGCCGTACAAAGTGAGACACTTGGGACCTCTTAACTCCATGGTAGTTGTCTGCATCGTGACATGTCGCCCACTTCTTGGTTGTGCTGATTAATAATGTCCAAGTCCAGCGGAGACATCTTTTATGGTTCCAGTTCCTGACCATAATAGGGAGGGGGGGGGGGTGGAGGACAATGTGCCCCGGTCACTGGATTCACATCCCACTCCAGCCTGTGCCCCGTATGCTCGCCAAGGCGGAATGCGCTACCTGTATATGCCAGACTTCTGTGTTCTCGGGGTATGCAATGGTTCTTTAGTTACAAAGTCCCCGAGAGATGAGGACTACTTGATAACAGTGTTTGGCAACAGCTGACCTGCATATACAAAATTCTTTGTGACAAACGCCTAGGAATGAAAGTTCACGAGTTCACGTCATGAAAAACTACTTTTGTTACAGATAAAATGTTCTCTTATGCCTCCCCGAAAAGCCAAGCGTCGTTTAAGACTGGTTATGCTCTTTAGTATTCACCGGCGCTGGGACGACGGGTTCACTGAACGAATAGAATCTACTAACAAGGCATGCAACATACTACCTACTCCAGGTTGATTTTCAATAAGTAACCCATAAGAACACTTCCAAGCAGAGAAATAATTCTAGAAACGAATCAGGAATTTAATTTTGATGGGCCTGCTGCCTTCCACACGGGGTAGATAACTAGATGATAGTCGACACATATTGCATACTAACGCCACAGAGTGCCTAAAACCTGCCTTCTCTCATGGACATAACTAGTCTTAAACGACACCTGGCGTCAGCAGAAAGTACCAGCGAACATTTTGCCCCCCCTCCCCCCCCCCCCCCCAAAGAAAACCGTTCCCTATGACCTGGTCCATCACCAATACACATATGCCGATAATTCTTTGAAACACCCCACATACAGGGTGAGTCAGGAATAAATTTACATGGCTTAAGGGGTGGTAGTATTTATGATTCTGAACCAAAAATTTAACATGGACATATGTCTCATTCCGAATGGTTTCCGAGGTATAGCACAATTCATATCACTTTTGTACAGTATTCTCTTGCGCAACGCGCATGCGCTGTAGCTTACGTAGTTCTTGTTGGCCAGTTTGAGGTAGTTTGCCGACTTGATAGACTGCAGTTTTCCTGTACCACAGCTTGCTCCACACTATTCTTGTACGTTTTAAACAGCGAAAATGTTTGAATAATACAGAAAATAAATAACAATGTACGTTAAATGTGTTGTCTCTCAGCTTTCTGTTCAAAATCACTAATACTACACTCCTGGAAATGGAAAAAAGAACACATTGACACCGGTGTGTCAGACCCACCATACTTGCTCCGGACACTGCGAGAGGGCTGTACAAGCAATGATCACACGCACGGCACAGCGGACACACCAGGAACCGCGGTGTTGGCCGTCGAATGGCGCTAGCTGCGCAGCATTTGTGCACCGCCGCCGTCAGTGTCAGCCAGTTTGCCGTGGCATACGGAGCTCCATCGCAGTCTTTAACACTGGTAGCATGCCGCGACAGCGTGGACGTGAACCGTATGTGCAGTTGACGGACTTTGAGCGAGGGCGTATAGTGGGCATGCGGGAGGCCGGGTGGACGTACCGCCGAATTGCTCAACACGTGGGGCGTGAGGTCTCCACAGTACATCGATGTTGTCGCCAGTGGTCGGCGGAAGGTGCACGTGCCCGTCGACCTGGGACCGGACCGCAGCGACGCACGGATGCACGCCAAGACCGTAGGATCCTACGCAGTGCCGTAGGGGACCGCACCGCCACTTCCCAGCAAATTAGGGACACTGTTGCTCCTGGGGTATCGGCGAGGACCATTCGCAACCGTCTCCATGAAGCTGGGCTACGGTCCCGCACACCGTTAGGCCGTCTTCCGCTCACGCCCCAACATCGTGCAGCCCGCCTCCAGTGGTGTCGCGACAGGCGTGAATGGAGGGACGAATGGAGACGTGTCGTCTTCAGCGATGAGAGTCGCTTCTGCCTTGGTGCCAATGATGGTCGTATGCGTGTTTGGCGCCGTGCAGGTGAGCGCCACAATCAGGACTGCATACGACCGAGGCACACAGGGCCAACACCCGGCATCATGGTGTGGGGAGCGATCTCCTACACTGGCCGTACACGACTGGTGATCGTCGAGGGGACACTGAATAGTGCACGGTACATCCAAACCGTCATCGAACCCATCGTTCTACCATTCCTAGACCGGCAAGGGAACTTGCTGTTCCAACAGGACAATGCACGTCCGCATGTATCCCGTGCCACCCAACGTGCTCTAGAAGGTGTAAGTCAACTACCCTGGCCAGCAAGATCTCCGGATCTGTCCCCCATTGAGCATGTTTGGGACTGGATGAAGCGTCGTCTCACGCGGTCTGCACGTCCAGCACGAACGCTGGTCCAACTGAGGCGCCAGGTGGAAATGGCATGGCAAGCCGTTCCACAGGACTACATCCAGCATCTCTACGATCGTCTCCATGGGAGAATAGCAGCCTGCATTGCTGCGAAAGGTGGATAAACACTGTACTAGTGCCGACATTGTGCATGCTCTGTTGCCTGTGTCTATGTGCCTGTGGTTCTGTCAGTGTGATCATGTGATGTATCTGACCCCAGGAATGTGTCAATAAAGTTTCCCCTTCCTGGGACAATGAATTCACGGGGTTCTTATTTCAATTTCCAGGAGTGTATCAACCACCAAAGCTTGTACCTTTCCTCCTGTTTCACCCCTTTCGGGGAAAGTTTGGTTTGACCATTCTTCACCTTCCGGTTGCTGCGCTCTGCATTCGTGATTGGCTGTATTCCCGTCATGTACGTTTGTCTTAGTACTGAGCACTCCTGATAAGTGTGATGCACGGGAAATGTCAAGTATTTTCGGATGTTTCAAATGGAATACTCAAATGCTGTGCTTTCGGCTGCACTTTCCGAAGCCAGAAGAGAGGGAAACAGCTTAGGATTCTTGCTAAAGTGAGAGATCCACATAGTTGTTTGAAACGCCCAAGAAAAAAGTAATGTATAACTGAGACAATACCATTTATTACCGCTTCGGTTTATATCTATAGTTAAATTCTTCTACACTGCTGCATGTTTATCTCATTCGTTGTCTTGCGTTTAGTGTGTCGCTACAATAGAAACATAAATTTAAAAAAAATACACAATCTGACCAAAAAATTGAAGCACCCAGAAGAAGAGAATGTGACGAGAGGGTATGTGACGTTACTGCAGTTATTACAAATTCAAATCAAATTTACCACAGTGTGAGCACACGTATCAGTATTACTTACCGTCTCTAACCTGGATTCATGCATGATTCGGTTAGGAAAGGCGTCATAAAGCCGTTATATCCCCTCCAGAGGCTAACTGGTCCACAATTTTTGTAACTGGTCCTTGGTATCTTCGATAATGCCACTGAGACGGAGAAGACGTCCGAGCAGGTCCCCTCATGTTCTATCGGGGACAGATCTGTGGATCTTGCTGGCCACGTGAACATCATCACAACAGACCCACAGTGAGGCCCTTGACATACTCTGTCAGGCGCTGACAACTCTGTCTTATACGACTCCGCGAGACTCACGTGCCCTTCAGGGATCACTCAGCGTGTGACGCAGTTCACGCCCCTTGGATGCCCTACCAGGTCTGGTTGGATCGGAACACGAGCGGCACTAATACACTCTGCTACAGAGAATTGCTGCTGCACTTATGAACATACCTGCCAATGGCCTGAACGTGTACGAAATTATCTTGTCAGGCACTGTAATAAAAGCATTAAAAGTGGGCAGAAAAAACTGGAACTGTACAGTCCACATATTATCCTCGGTATTTTATTGTTGTTTCTATACAACACTAAATAATTTCATACGTAACTACTACGTACAATATCTGAGGCATGCCATGTTCTTTGTTATACATGAAACTCAACAAAAATTAAATATCATGTCGCTCAGGTCACCGTTTTCTGAACAGCAGATGTCTCCAGACTACCGGAAGAAGAGAACGAAAAATATGAAGAAAAGTCTGGCATCAAAATGCGCAGGCTCTCAGTTCACGTTAAGAAGCAACCACAAGATAAAAAGGTACCTAAGTAATTACGGAGTCATTAAAAAACACCTAATAAAAATTGTGCGGCCGTATCGAGCGAATAGAACAGCACAGACATAGAAGACAAGTAGTTGATTTTTACTAAGATGAGAGTGAAACAGAAGAAGTAACCCCCTCCCCCACTCCGCTCTCTCTCTCTCTCTCTCTCTCTCTCTCTCTCTCTCTCTCTCTCTTATTTATACAAGTTACCGGTTGGTTACGTTTGGAATCGTGGATGAAAATATTTATAAGTCGTGACGACGCGTATATTTCGCATATTCGTAATAGCGACTAAAATATACGCTAACATTCATCAGTTTTGCTATGTAGGCAAATAATTCTGAGGTACTAGTTTGGGTTGTAACAATTCACTTATGTTGTCAACACACACAGATGGCTCAAAAATACGTGCGGTTTGTTTAAAACTGTAATATTTAATACTCGATAAATAAATACTGTTGCAGAGAGACACACGATATAATCAAGTACGTAGCTGCACTATTATTCAAATTTTTACGTAAATTATTTATTAATCACTGACTTTCGATACTGTTAATTATGATTTGAATAATATTTACGGCAGTAAAAACAATATTATTACCAGTTAGCGATTTTTTCATAACCAAGCCCGAGCCTCGATTTGTTACTTATTATCTTTGCGTACGTCTTGTGTATTTTTCTGCAGAAAATATTTCCTTTTCCTGATAGCAAAATATTTAAAGTATTTTTCTTTTTATGTTGTGGGTCAAGCCTGAAAATCGTGTGATTAATTATATTTCAAGTTATGGCTGCCAATGCGCCATTACGACAAAAGATGGCCAATGATAAAGCTTGAATTCTAGCGATAATTAATTATTTCCACTTAATTAAATTCACATGAAGGGAGAGGTATGAAACGAGACTAAAAGGGCAAATACTTTTTTTTACATATATTCTGAAAAACTTACGTACGATTAACAAAATCGTGCTTTCAGGAGTAACCTCGTACAAAAGCGTCTAACATGTTCGAGAGCGGACACCAGAGTGATCATTTTACTCATCCAAGTCTTTACCCCACAATTACAGAAATTCCATGACATGATACACTCACAGTCTTTGTTACTCTTATTATTTGTTACATAGAACTGTATTTATTATTAATATTTTTCTTTCAAAATACATAGAGGTGTAGAGTTTTCCAGTTCCAAAATAACATTTCATCGTTGATAGCACATGTACGTACATATACATGCATATATTTGTTCGTTATCGACACAATTCACTTGTGTTGTCGCAACATTTTACTTCGGTTTTTAGAATGCTTTCCAGGAGACAGTACAGCAGTCACCATGAAATGGGTTGGGAAAATAAAAAATTATCTAACATTAGTTGGGATGACGTACGAATGTATACAGTACAGGGAAATTTTTTATCTAAAAGTCAGCAATGGCAAGTATACTAGGCGAAACAAAAGCAAAGAAGAGGAAGATCGCAGAGGAAGGCGAGCCAGAGTTTCTAAATAATGCGTGCAGTGCAATATGGGCTCTTGACGTAATTAGTATTATTATTATTATTATTTTCGTTTTTATTAGAGTAACTATGGGAGACAGAAAAAGAAGTACCAAAATAAACTAACTTACCAGATTCATACATTCTTAAAAAATAAGATTACTCGATTCAACTGGTAGAAACAAATAAAAAAAGATCTTAAGGAAATTTACAGAACTGAGATGAAATTCGGAAAGTGACACAAGAGCGGTGTTTCAAAGAATACCAGAGAAGGACCAAACAACAGACGTGAATGAGCAGCGAAAACATACTCTCTGGTTGTGCAAGAAAGAATATTATTCTAAAATGGAACCCAAAAAATGAGAATTCCCGTCATCCTAAGCAACTCATTCGCGAAAGTGAAAACAACAGTCAAGAAGACAGCTATGAAAATAAAAATTTTAAAAAGGCAGTACCATATAATTTAACCAAATATTATGTACATGCAAACGTTGATCACTTCTTAAATTGATTCTAAATATGTTCTCTGCGGCACTATGATTCTATCGCGGCCACACTCGAGTAACTGCACAAAGTTTGACGTTCTCTCAATACTTAATGATGTTTTCCGCTTTTTGAATCAAGCACAATGTGGCGACAACTTTTCCCTAGTTCTAGGTCCTGCCTCTGGAACTCGCGATAAGAGTGAACAAATTGTATTATCTACCTCTCGTCCAGGTCGCTATGGAAATTGCCGTCGTTAGCATTTAAACGAGAATAACGCTACGAACTACTGTCTTGCCCCTCCATAGAAGTAGTTATTACATTCTGATGAGGTAGTTCTCCTCTTCCACGTGGACGTCGCAGTTTAAGTGGAAATTTCTGCAATCAGCCCCTGAGGGTGACCTTCCTGTTTAACGAAGGGGAGAAGAGAGAAATGGGGAGGCTCTTCTAACAATCACCTTTGATCTTTCCCAGCCGAACACGTCCATTACCGGTGTCTGACTCGTATTTTGGAACATAATTACATAAGATACGTAGGGATACTGCATTTTTGCTGTTGTTAGTGTTATTATTCTGTCACACTGTCTCTGTCAACTGTCCCACGCCTTACTGTAAATGAATGTCTGTGGGAATTTATTGGACGACGAAAATAGAAAATAGTTGAGCTAATTACAAGAGCGGTAAATTTCAGAAAATTAGTGAAATAAAGATGTATACTAATTATGTACGGCGGAAATCCTCATAACAGTCCGTTTCTAAAATAATCTACAAGTTTCACACAGGTTAAGTAAACAGTATTTTATTTCAAGTTGTTTGAATCTCATGCGTTTCCTTAATAGCCCCATTATGTCGAGTACTGTTTTGTTAAAAATGACGGCGAAAGGGAATTCAAAGCTGCACATCTTCACAGCACAGTTTAGCATGCTCTTTCTCGCAGTGGGTTTAACAAAAAGGGTTTACTGTATAACATGTATATGTTATAGTGGAAGTTTCAGGGGAATTATACCATCACTGGCGATAGTGCACCTTCACTGGCCCGTTTAGTGAAAGTGGATTACTGATTCCAGTTCTGTCAAACAATACACATGGATTACGGATAGTGTATTATCACTAGCGATTGTATACCCTCACTGCAAAGAGGTTAGCTATGTGAATCATTGGTGCAATAACAAAACAGTCTTACTTCGAAAGTTGCATTTATCGCCTGTAGTTTGGAAACATAGTCATATTATATACAATTCATTTATTGCAGCAAGGACGTCCACCACGGCACTTTGAGTTGCACAACACTGTTTTATTTTTGCAAAAGCATCTCAGAGTCTGATATTTTTGCTGGCAGCTGCATTTGAAGAATCCCTGACTGTTTCCCCTCTACTGAGACGTCGCAACTGTCCTGAGGACAACAGTTTTCTCTGCTGGAACTTCATTCTCTGAGATTATTCTTAGAGGGCAACTACTGAACTGGGACCTGAAACGAAATGTTGTAGTTGTAGCCTTAGTAGCATATCGTATTGTCCCTTCCATAATTATTTAAAAACAAACAATTTATTACCGTGTGTATAGCTGGCTCAGCACACAATCTCTCGTCCCCATTTCGGTAGAAGCTGTCTGCCGTTCTCTCGAGGACGACACCTAAGATCGACGTAGCATATCCTCTTCCTCTGTCGAAGTCGGGAACTGGAAATCTCACAGTATAGATAGGCCTTTCCCACTGTTGGAAAGCAGCGATCTGAACACTGCCGCATTCTTTGCGCTTGTTCTTCTAAGCACTTGTACGCTTCAGTCGGGTGTTTTTTAATAGCGCGAGTTGATTTGTCTAAATCAGTCAGGCAATAGTCATTATTGTTAGGAATACTTCCTTTTCCGTGTTCTCAACCTCGGTTCTTGTTGGTATGTTATGCTCTTGCAATGGTGATTTACTGTGATCATTATCCTGCCTGTCTCACTGGTAACACACACTTGATTAATTATATTTGCAAGGTCATCCTTAGATTGAACGTTAATCAATGCTTCAGGAGGTAAACATGTTGAAGACAAACCATGTTTAGGAGGGAACCAAACATCGGTTCGTACGGAGATCTTTTAATACCAAAAGGTACAGCGCTACTCTTCATTAGCTGCACAAATCTTAATGCACGACTCCTCTTCGTGGTGTTGTGCTCCTGCATCCATGTGGTTAGCATATTTTCTATGTCTTGATTTGCTCGCTCTAAGCTGCCTTGGTTCCGACTGTGTCTAGGTTTACTGTGGACAATCTTAAAATTGGGCCATAGTTCAGTTAAGCTGCTCATTATTTTGTTAACAATGTTCCTACCATCGTCAGACTGCAATACTGAGTGAGGGAACGCCTAACAACGTAAAAATGTCAGTAATGTTATCGCATACCTCTTTAGCTGTTTTGGACTTCAGTGGCCTGAAAAAAGCGAATTTAGTGAGGTAGTCCTTACGAATTTGTAATCTCCATCTGGTTTGGATTGGAAATCGATGAGATCAACTTG
The DNA here is from genome assembly GCF_021461395.2 of Schistocerca americana. Classification (NCBI taxonomy): domain Eukaryota; kingdom Metazoa; phylum Arthropoda; class Insecta; order Orthoptera; family Acrididae; genus Schistocerca; species Schistocerca americana. The sequence continues at coordinate 614,702,952 of NC_060122.1, forward strand.
ACATCTGGAATTTAGCTCCTTGAACATCATTGGCTTCACTACTATTCCTTTTTTCTGACCTTTTTGCTTTTGTAAACAAGGCTCACACAAACTAAGGTAAATTTGGACATCTCTGTATGTGATAATTCAGAACTTTGATTCAAGCATTTCATCATTCGGTCGCATCCACTGTGGCCAGCATCATGCAGAATATCATACAGTTCTTCCTCATAAACATAGTATTTAGTCTTACCTTCTTCAGTTACAGGTTGGATTAATTTCGTTACTCCATTCCATTCACTTCCAGCACCTCATGTCTCTTCAAAAGCTTGTAGTGGTTGCCGTCCCTCTTTTGTCCAGATTTTAGTGATTAAGCCTTGCTGATAAGTGACTCGTACTTTTCTCTGTCCATGAAGACAGAATCATGACTGAGATTTACCCGTTCCACTCTAAGATGTTCGTGTAACTTCACTGATTCATTGATGTGAACCGTAACTGCACTACTGTCAACCATACCTGCACTGCTGTATAAGATAACAATAACGAGCATTGTTGGACGCACCGTTAATAATCCGGGAGCAGCGATGGTACACCTTCACTAGTGGATAATATGCTACTGTACACTTTCCTTAGCTGAGTACAGTAATGGTTCACCTTGACAAATGGATGTGTTTTTTTTCAGTTTATGGTAAGCTCTCACTGGTCATTTTAGTGATGGTGTACATCCACTAGGGAAGGTTTATCTTCCCCGATGTTCCATTTCCACTATAACATATATATCTCCAGTGGTTTGGGCAGTGTTTTGTCTCTCTGTCTGTCTCTCAGCCAACTATCCATCCGGCCGAGAAGGTATTCATACAACCTAATCTTTGTTTGAATTTGAATGAACTGAAACAAAACACTGGTGGCATCTTTTCCAGAGAAATAAACCACAAACTGATATCAGTTGAGTGTTTGCAACATCAAATTACCACTAACTGATATCAATTCAATCTTTGCGATACACGAAAGATATAATCACCAACGAGAATCGCTGAAATATCGCTTTCAGTTGTATTCTTTTTCACAAAATGTCAACAGTCAATGCGGTATTTGTTGTTGTTATGTAAGCATGCGACATCGGAATTGTCAAACTGAATGTCACTTTATTTTTGTTGTTATGAAAACGTGTGACAGCAGAACTGTCAAACCGACCATCACATTTTTTCATTGAGATTTTCATGCAGAAATACTTTCCAGATTACCGACTTTTCCGATGGATTTTCCAAAAATACTAATTTCTTTCATACAAACATTATCCTGACAACTACAAACACAGAAAAGAAAAACAACCAAATCGGTCGAGCCATTCTCTAGTGATTATCTTTCACACCTGCGGCAATTGATTTTATTTATATAGACAGATATGATAAATTTATTTTATTGTATTACTTGTCTACGTCAGGAAGCCGCTTCTTGCAATAAAAACGGAGATGGTGTTCAGTTTATATATACTCACAGAGTACTGCTAGAGCTTTCATGTGCTTGCATGGGACCGTTCGTTTAAAGTTGTGGCTGCACGCAGAATTCTATATTATGGCAACAATAAGAATTGAGATTTTTTGAAACATTTTATCTTGTTTCGGTTGGAAAGTCAGTGGCGCCCGCTCCTTGCCGGCTTCAGCAGACGCCCACGGATTAAGCGGTCTGATGATGACCAGAAAAATGGTCGAAACCGGTCACCATTAACAGTCGAGCGTGCTGGAAGAATGATTAAGAAATCAGATTGCAAGTCCTACGGTCGGCGGTTCAAATCCGCGTTCAGCCATGCCGATTTCCGTGTTTTCCCTAAATCACTTAAGGCAAATGCCGGTAAGATTCGTTCGAAAAGGGCACGGCCGAATTCTGACCCCAACATTCCCAACATCTGAGTTTGCGTTCTGTCTCTAATTTCCTTGTCGTCGATGGAACATTAAACCCATTCTCCTTCCTTTATTTTCACGCTTTATGGCAGTTTTGTGCGACAGGAGAGGCTTTTAACTTATAAGGGGTCTTAGGAATGTAAGGTCCGATCGGTTACGAAATGAAAACCACTGTGAAAATCGAAAATATTTTATTTGTGACAGTTAGGTACACCTCCCAGCTACTATTCTAACATATTCGCTGCTCCGATTTAGACATTTGTAGCAGCGTTGTACCAACTTCACAATACCCTTGTCACAGAAGGCGGCCGCCTGTGCTTCCCGCCAATTCTCTACGTTGGTCTGCAGCTCGTTGTCTGTGCCAAAATGTTGTCTTCATAGCCAGCGGTTCATTTGAGCAGAGATGAAAATCAACGGGAGCCACGTCCACACTGTATGGTGGGCGATTAAAGACTTCCGACCGAAAACGGAATACGAGCGGTTTCGTTGCCCCTGCAGTGTGCTGCCGAGAATTTTCATGAAGAAGAAACTGCATGACAGCTACATCATGTGGGCTGCATGAAATCAGGCGAAATTTTCCGCCAGGCGCCCATACTTGGCGGGAGACACCACTGTTCTAGGCATCTTTACTTGCTCACTGTCCACCCAAAATACAAGAGAGCGATGTAGCGCTATCGTCGGGCATACTATAGACACTGCTCAAAACGTCTGTGCAAACCTTCATCGTATTTTCACCGTGGTTTGCATTTCGCGCCCGATCGGGCCTTAGTTTCCGAATAGACCTCGTAGATAACCACTTAGGGCCCAGAGTCTAACGGTAGGTAGTAATTGTCAAACTCCAAATCTAAAACTCTGGAATTTAATTCTCATATGGAACAGGGATTCCTTCTGTCTCTTATTATTTGTTTCACCTATCGCAATGACTTGTTGACGTGGCTTGGAGGTCACGGTAAGCTGTAATTTCCCCCCCCCCCCCCCTCTTACCAACAGGATAAGTCAGGGTCAGAGGAAGGCAACGGCATACCACCTCCAATAACGATCACGCCTGCTACAGAACTGCTGTGTTCAATTAACCTCCCCTTGCAGTAGATGATAGATTTTACTTAATCACGTGGTTCTAGACAGCACAAAGAGATCGTTATTGGCCATTCTTCCTATAGAGTAAAATTTAATAAAAGACGTTTCATAAATATCATTACAAACAAGAGGAAACAAGAAGAAATATTCATATAAAGAATAAACTTAGGTCCAAAAATTCTTGTTTTTTATAGTTCCACACATCAATTAAGAAAAGTGGAACCTTATAGGGTCACTTTGCTGTCCATCCTTCTTCTAAGTAACGGGTTGACGTATCAGATTAACATTTATGTCGCTTACTAAGGTTTACACTCCCTTGACGGTGCAAAAAATTGAAAGTTCTAAGTCAATGCAGTCAAAAGATACGGTCATTTATGTTAAATATTCTGATACTCCCAAACCCACTCATTAAAGTGTATTGCATATTTCCTTTGGAAAGTCGCAAAGTATCACAGTAAAACTAAAAGAAAAAAAATCCGAAAATTGTAAATTTGTAATTATACCATAGGAAAAAAGTCTTCAGTTAACATCAGGCGGTTTGTCTGTCCGTCTGTTAGCACCCCTTTTTCTCACGAATGGTTAGACGTATGAAGTTCAAATTTATATCACTTATTTAGGTCTTTATTCCCTTGGCGGCGTAATAAATGTAAGTTTCTAAGTCCAGACAACCAAAAGATACGGCCATTTATGTCACTTATTTTGATACTAGCATACTCACTCACCGGAACCTATAGGGTACTTCCCGCTGGTCTATAATCATCAAACCGAGCGAGGTGGCGCAGTGGTTAGACACTGGACTCGCATTCGGGAGGACGACGGTTCAATCCCGCGTCCGGCCATCCTGATATAGGTTTTCCGTGATTTCCCTAAATCACTCCAGGCAAATGCCGGGATGGTTCCTCTGAAAGGGCACGGCCGACTTCCTACCCCATCCTTCCCTAATCCGATGAGGCCGATGACCACGCTGTCTGGTCTCCTTCCCCAAACAACCAACCAACCTATAATCATCAAATTTGACAAGAATAAGAAAACTGTCAGTACAGGTAAAGGGAAAAATCTGAGTTTGTTAGTTTCTAATTATATCAAACGAAAAAATATTTCTTTCGTTATTTCTTATCTGGCTTCAAACTTGAAATTAAAACATTCTCGAAAATCTTGGTATCCCTGGCACCGATATTTAGCAAGTGTCAATGTCGCTAGCAGGCAAAAATCGTTTCCCGAGATGGATGAACTACCTGTTCAAATGGTTCAAATGGCTCTGAGCACTATGGGACTCAACTGCTGTGGTCATCAGTCCCCTAGAACTTAGAACTACTTAAACCTAACTAACCTAAAGACATCATATACACCCATGCCCGAGGCAGGATTCGAACCTGCGACCGTAGCAACAGCGCGGCTCCGGACTGGAGCGCCTAGAACCGCACGGCCACCGCGGCCGGCTGAACTACCTGTGTACATAATTAAATCTCTAATAAACCATCAGTGCCCATGTCCTACTCCCACCTGACCAATTTATTTAGTTTCTAAGGAAATTTTACGTCCAATGCTTTCGGCGTAGGTTCCACTTACTGAAGTTTTTACCCTATAATTAAAATACATTTTTTATGCAGACAAATGATTTTACCGTGAAAAGTTATATTCGTTGTGTCCTTCCTAACGATAACATTAAATTAAATGTCGTGTGACATTGTTGCCTGGGATATCCCACACAGTGGTTTTTGCTGCCGAGCAGAAAGGGTGTTCTTCCTGCGCGTGTATTGATCTCTTTCTGAGAGTTGTATCATACGCATATTTGTGGAGCGTAGGTGAGTGTCGCAGATGCGTGTAGAGTATCGTGTTACTGTGTGTTTTGTGATGTTATGAACGAAGGTAGTGGGTGAAACACGTGCTGGAAGGCAGCCTACTCGGATAGCAGCAAGGGGACCGCCGAGCTTAACCTGCCCGTCATTAGGTCAGACCACCATCAACAGTGCCACACGCCCTCGCTCCACGAAACACTGCGGAGAGGTTTGGAATTTTATCCAGGACGCCGGCGCAAAGACTGGTGGTTAGGAACTTTATACCGCCACATCTCCTCCCTTTGCCGGCCAATTAGCGGCAGTGAAAATTTTCTGTCACCAGGATTCCAACTCCAATTCAAGAACCACCACACAGGCGAGTGTTAGCAACTTCGGATAGGGAGGGGGGCTTCTCATGGACGATGTATTGGGTTGAGCCGCGCGGGATTAAGCCGAGCGGGCAGCCGGCACGGTAGCTCAGCGTGTGACAGGTCAGAGGGCTGCGTGCTCTCTGTTTAAAAAAAAAACTGATTCAGGGAGCCAACGATCAATTTGAACGGATGTCTTGTGACGTCCGTCCAGACCAAACGCAAAAAAAGAAAAAAAAGCGGTCTAAGGCGCTGCAGTCATGGACTGTGCGGCTGGTCCCGGCGGAGGTTCGAGTCCTCCCTCGGGCATGGGTGTGTGTGTTTGTCCTTAGGATGATTTAGATTAAGTAGTGTGTAAGCTTAGGGACTGGTGACCTTAACAGTTCGGTTCCATAAGATTTCACACACATTTGGACATTTTGTTGTGTTGAAGATATCTTTACAAATATCATTCGCGTACATTTGAGATAGTCAAAGAATTGCGTGTAAGTAACGGTAGAGGGTTGCCTAATAATTTCAATTTTAACGGCAACAGTTTACTAATAAGACAGATGTGAAATGCACGGCCACGAGGACTGTATGTACGCCTCCGAATGATCTCGAACTCTCTGGTTGTACCGTCGTTGTGTTTGGTGTTGTAGCTCAGAAATATCTTAAATGAGTGGAGTTCAGATTTTGATGGATGCATTAGGATTTCGCAGACTGTAAATGTGTTGGTGGCCTCACACGGGAATACCTTTGACTACACAAGCTTCCTCTGTGCTAAGGTACAGAGAACGACATTGTTACGTCATCTGTACTCATCGTGTCCAAGTGGTGCCAAATCACAGCGTAATATTTTTTTAAATGTTAGGGAAATATAACTTTGTTTTAAGTAGTGTATTTTGATTGCAGAAACGCAAATATAACTTATTCTAAGGCATAAAAAAATAGTGACTGAAAGATATTCATCTGTAATGTGTTTCGCTCCTAGTAAGCAGCGTCTCCCATCTGCCATGTTGTGACACCGGTGCAAAGAGTGGTCGTAAGGAACTTTATGCCGCCACTTCTCCTCTCTTTGCCGGCCAGTTACCGACAGCGAAAATTTTCTGTCACCAGGATTCCAACTCCAATTCAAGAACCACCACACAGGCGTGCGTTAGCAACCTCGAGTTCGCGTGGATATATGTTTTTCTTCTATTTTCAGTTACAGTTTTTTAATTCTTCTTTGAACGCTGATTTGGAATGTGTTTGCTAAGTACTGAGAACGCGTTGGAACAGAACCCAATGTTCGATAAGCTCGCCACGCGATGTAGGATGGTGCGCGCGCGTAAACTTTTCTGCAGAAGTTTTTAATGGGGGGAATTCCTGTTGCTGATCTCTGCGAGACGGCGGGGGGAGGAAGGAGCAGCGCTTGTGGGAAAGCACAGTCGCTAATTAACTGGGGGAGGCGTCATCCGCGCTGAAACTTTATTCATTACGCGAAGCGCCTAGTAGCCCGCTGTCGTTAATCGGCTGACAGGCTGGACGGCAAGGCCATCGCTGCCGATGCGTGGTCATCATCCGGGAGATACGGTTCCGTCTTCGACTGAGCGATACGTTCCCGAAATTGTGTGTATCCTTCTCATCTTTTAGTAACTGCGCGAGGGAAAAGTTGATTAAACCCGCGCCCAAGTACCAAACTCGTTAAGAACAACTCATTGAGGTATCCAGATGATGCGTGATTGTCTCCGGGAAATAGGATTGTCACGCGGAGACTTTTCAGATCTTACATGGCTTTCTGCTACAACAGCGATGGGCGTGCGGGATCAGTCCATACAGAGAGTCGGTCGCAGCAACCAGCGCCATCAAACCATTAAAATGATAAGTAAAAAACTTAGAACAGATGAAATCGAATAAAAATGGTTGTAGACTAAGAAGACCTATCTATTCTACCACCCGCCAAAATCATTTATCTATAGAACTTTGCATTTATGTACAGTCTGTGTTTGAAGGGTAATCAATCTCGAGACCACCAAGCATGTGCCGCTGAAGAGACAATACGTGTAGCTGACACCAGATTAACAAGCGTCATAAGTGAAGCACTGATTGGTAGAAAGTTAAATACTTACTTGAAATCCTGCCGTTGTGGGCAAGCGGTTCTAGGCGCTTCAGTCCAGAACCGCTCTGCTGGTATGGTCGCAGGTTCGAATCATGCATCGGGCATGGATGTGTGTGCTGTCCTTAGGTTAGTTAGGTTTGTTGTAAATCTAGGGGTCTGATGACCTTGGATGCTAAGTCCCATAGTACTCAGAGCCATTTGAACTTACTTCAAACAACACATATGACGTGAAGCTGTCCACCGTCATCAGTCGGCTAGTTTATAGACTCATTATTGTATTAATAAACCCCTATGTCTTATCCGACATGGGTGTCAATTTTTACCTTTCTGCCTCTTCCGTGAACTAGTGGATTTGCAAATGTTAATGGATTTTTGGCTCACCCGGTACAGCACTGGGCAACGGCCTTGTTCCCGTCAGATCACCGAAGTTAAGCGCTGCCGGGTGTAGCCTGCACTTGGATGGGTAACCGTTCGAGCCGCCATGCGCTGTTGCCATTTTTCGGGGTGCAGTCAGCCTCCTGATGCCAATTGAGGAGCTACTAGACCGAATATTAGCGGCTCCGGTCACAGAAAACCATCGTAACGACCGGGAGAGCGGTGTGCTGACCACACGTCCCTCTTATCAGCATCCTCACTGGGGATGACACGGCGGTCGGATGGTCCCGATGGGCCATTTGTGGCCTGAAGACAGAGTGCTAGCGCTGTACAGCACTACATAACGTACTGATCTGTCTCGCTTACTACCCGGCACAGCGTGAGCCAAACAATGCGTCACTCTACTACCTTTCCCCGAGTAGTCAGTTCCAGCCACTTGTTATTACACGGTCCAGTCACAGTCACGTGACCACCACCTATGTTTGATGTCCACGGGCAGTAACCACTCACAGACGGCAGGAGGCAATACTAGCAGTGAAAGGCATGTCAACTGTGTCGGGGTGATGCAGAAAACAGTGCACTCGTATTCGCAATGCAGAAACGGAGACGTCCAAAAGGGCATGATGATTGACTTGCGGGCGAGGGGCGGAAGGACTTTCGAAACAGCTAAGTTTGTAAACTGTTCGTGTGCCGCCGTGGTTAAAGCATACTGTGTACGGCAAAATGGAGCTGTCCAAAACAGACGCTGAGGCAACTCTACTGCACCACAGGCCGCAGATGACGGCAGTGAAGAACGGCTGCGGAGATAGGTGCAGGCGGATACTTGTGTAACCGTTGAGCGGCTGAGCTCCCAGATGAACCAAGAGGCTAACGACAGCGTCTCCTCAACAGTCTTTAAGCAAATTTTGCTGCGAATGGGCTTCGCAGCAGGCGCCAGGTTATTACATCCAAGACGACTGCTGTTCATCGCCCCGGCCGGGGTGGCCGTGCGGTTCTAGGCGCTACAGTCTGGAACCGCGCGACCGCTACGATCGCAGGTTCGAATCCTGCCTCGGGCATGGATGTGTGTGATGTCCTTAGGTTAGTTAGGTTTAAGTAGTTCTGTGTTCTAGGGGACTGAGGACCTCAGAATTTAAGTCCCATAGTGCTCAGAGCCATTTGAACCAACTGCTTTTCATCGGCGACGAAGGGTAGAATTTGCAAGCCAGAACCGCAGCTGCAGGTCCACTGAGTGCAGTCAGGTTGCCTTTTCAGATGAGTCACGCTTTATGCTCCAGCGGAGAGAGAGGCGATACCATGCAACTACTGTAGGAAGGGTGCAGGCCAGAGGAGGGAGCCTTATGGTCGGATGAATGTTTTAGTGGCATTCTCTGGATTTATGGAAGGCTTTTGGCACTGTACCACACAGGCTGCTTGTAGGAAATTCCGTGATTATGGAATATCGTCTCAGTTACGTTACTGGAATTAGTGATTTCCTGTCGGAGAGGTCACAGTTCCTAGTTAATTGACGGAAAGCCATCGAGTAAAACAAAAGTGATTTCTGGCGTTCTCCAAGGTAGTGTTATAGGCCCTATTCTGTTCCTTATCTATATAAATGATTTAAGAGACTATCTGAGCAGCCGTCTTAGGCTGCTTGCATATGACGATGTCGTTTGTCGACTGGTAAAGTTCTCAGAAGATCAAAACAAATTGAAAAAGATTTAGAAAAGATATCTGTATGGTGTGAAAATTGGCAATTGACCCTAAATAGCGGAAATTGTGAGGTCATCCACGCGAGTACTTCGATTACACGATAAATCAGTAAAATCTAAAAGGGCGTAAATTCAATCAAATACCTGGGAATTACAATTACGAAAACTTTAATTGGAAGGAACACATAGAAAATGTTGTGGGGGAATGCTAACCAAAGACTGAATTTTATTGGCAGGACACTTAGGAAATGTAACAGATCTACTAAAAATACTACCGACACTACGGTTGTCCCTCCTCTTTTAAAATACTGCTGGCCGGCGCGGGATCCTTACCAGATAGGACTCACGGAGTACATTGAAAAAGTTCAAAGAAAGGCAGCATGTTTTGTATTATCGCGAAATAAGGGAGGGAGTGTCAGTGAAGTGATACAGGATTTGGAGTGGACATCATTAAAACAAAGGTGTTTTCGTTGCGGCGGAATCTTCTCACGAAAAATCGATCACCAGCTTTCTCCCCAAAATGCGAAAAATTTTGTTGACGTCGAGCTACCTAGGGAGTAACGATCACCATAATAAAATAGGGGAAATCAGAGCTCGGACGGAAAGATATAGGTGTTCGTTTATTCCACGCGCTATACGAATTGGAATAATAGAAAATTGTGAAGATGGTTCGCCGAACACTCTGCCAGGCACTTAAATGCGATTTGCAGAGTATCCATGTAGATGTAGATGCCGGCCGGGTGACCGAGCGGTTCTAGGAGCTACAGTCTGGTGCCGTGCGACCGTAACGGTCGCAGGTTCGAATCCTGCCTCGGGCATGGATGTGTGTGATGTCCTTAGGTTAGTTAGGTTTAAGTAGTTCTAAGTCTAGGGGACTGATGACCTCAGATAGTAAGTCCCATAGTGCTTAGAGCCATTTGAACCCACCCCTACATCCAGTTTGTTTTTCTTCGGCACAATGGCGCATATCAGCAGGATAATGCAACGTGTCATAAAGCACAAATTGTACGTGCTTGGTCCTTGATCACCAGAGTGAGTCATCAAGATTAGATTTTCTGTGATTTCCATAAAGCGATTCAGGCAAATGCCGGGATGGTTCCTCTCAAAGAACAGGGCCGATTTCCTTTCGTATCCTTCCTAATCTGGGCTTGTGCTCCGTCTCTATTGATCTCGTTCTCGACAGAATATTAAACAAACACATTTTATGCCTCAGTATGTATCCTAGCAACCCATCTCTTCTTTTAGTTAACTTTTGTCATAAATTTCTGGTTTTCCAATTCGATTCAGCACCTTTTCATGCTTCTGAGCATTCTCCTGAGGCACCGCATTCCAAAAACTTCCGTTCTTTTCGTGTACTGAACAGTTTGTTGTATGCGTTTCACTTCCATAGACGGCTACACTCCAGAAAAAACCCTTCAGGAAAAACTTCATCTCTATATCTCTATTTGAACCGCCAATGCGTAGAGCGACAGGTTTGTTTTTCTGATGTCGACATCCACCTTAGCAGTCCCCGCTCGGTCATCCTAATGTGGGACTATTTGAACTCAGGAATATTTTATCCAAGAGGCTGCCATCATCGTTAAGCCATACAGTAGACCCAAAGGATTACATTTCTGCAAAACAGAGTAGCTTTACCGCAAAACATATTTTCATTACAGCAGAATTGCACGTATCCCTACCGCAAAATATTAGAAATCACTTCTGCAAACATAAAGTGTGCAACAGCTTCCCTTTGCAACTATCAGCGCAGCACACTGCTTGTCCCGGTGAAACACTTGTCCTAGAGCGGGATAGGCTGTAATTGCCATTCAGTTCGTTCTCCGTTCTCCAGTAAAAATAATTCGCCATGTTCATATCTGTCCCACAATTCAGTAGCAAAACGATGATTTTTACGGCCACGTCTATTTTGTTTTATAATGCACTCTCTTAAAGCACAGATAAGTTTCACTTTCCAGTTGCTTTAGCACTTCCGTAAACTCTTGGATAGAAGGATGGGGTTTGTAAAATTGTTGTTTTAAGTGTCAATGAAACGAGTTCGCGCCGTTTGTGGTGTTAATTCATCTGCTGATATGCTGGCTCATAAATTAGAGGGAAATTCAGCATCTTAGCTTACATAGTTTTCAGTTACATAGCCTAGAAACAAATTTTACTGACGATGACTGGGAGCAATGCTGTGAAAATCTACGAACTGATCCCCGACTTTGCTTTGAGACGTAAATCTTAAAGCAATCATATATTTCAGACTTCTCATTAATGACTGGAATACTCAGAAGGAAATCCCGATTCGACTATGTTTCGATACCATTCCTGTCCTAATTGATTCGATACCATTGCTGTCCTAAGCGAAAACTTCAGCCTTTAATGTTAATGCTTGGTAACACTTTCTGTGTCGCCACACGAACTGCGTCTTCAAAATCTAAGACTAATACCTCAGGCTTAAAATTTTTCCGTGCACAAACTACCGTTCCATATGCATTCGTGCACTGGTGTAATTTTTAATGACATTAAATAAAATCAACTTGGGCATACCTCAAAGAAGTACATGCATGTAACATGTGCAGCTAATGAAACTGTTTCGGTGTAACGTAAAATGTCCTGAAACTTCCTGGCAGATTAAAACTGTGTACCGGACAGAGACTCGAACTCGGGAGCTTTGCCTTTCGCGGGCAAGCGCTCTACCAACTGAGCTACCCAAGCACGACTCACGCCCCGTTCTCACAGATGTACTTCCGGCAGTACCTCGTCTCCTACCTTTCAAACTTTACAGAAGCTCTCCTGCAAAGGTAGGAGACGAGGTACTGGCGGAAGTAAATCTGTGAGGACGGGGCGTGAGTCGTGCTTGGGTAGCTCGCCGGCACGGTAGCTCAGCGTGTTCGGTCAGAGGGTTAGCTCCCTCTGTAAAAACTGAGTTAATAGATCAACAACGAACTTAAATGGATGTCTTACGACGTCCGCCCCGAGCAGATGCAACGAACAAAATCGAACAAAATGAGATAAAACAAAAAAAAGTTGGTAGAGCGCTTGCCTACGAAAGGCAAAGGTCCCGAGTTCGAGTCTCGGTCCGGCACACGGTTTTAATCTGCCAGGAAGTTTCGTATCAGCGCACACTACTCTGCAGAGTGAAAATCTCATTCTGTAAAATGTCCTGTTAAGTCCCATAGTGCTCAGAGCCATTTTGTAAAATGTCCTATTCGCTAAAATACAGGATGTACCAAAAAATCATTCGATTTAAAAAAAATCGTAACTATTATGTTACTTGAAATATGTGCTTGAACAACGTATTGTTGGAAAGAGCAAGCCGGCCGCGGTGGTCTCGCGGTTCTAGGCGCGCAGTCCGGAACCGTGCGACTGCTACGGTCGCAGGTTCGAATCCTGCCTCGGGCATGGATGTGTGTGATGTCCTTGGGTTAGTTAGGTTTAAGTAGTTCTAAGTTCTAGGGGACTGATGACCACAGCAGTTGAGTCCCATAGTGCTCTGAGCCATTTGAAAGAGCAAACTCTCGATTTTTAAATGGTTCCCCTAGGTAACAGCAGCGTGCGCCCACTTCAGTCCTGGGAAATCTGGTGTGGGAACAACAGAAAGCGTTTAGTTCAAAAATGGTTCAAATGGCTCTGAGCACTATGGGACTTAACTTCTGAGGTCATCAGTCCCCTAGAACTTAGAACTACTTAAACCTAACTAACCTAAGGACATCACAAACATCCATACCCGAGGCAGGATTCGAACCTGCGACCGTAGTTTCGCGCGGTTCCAGACTGGAGCGAAAGCGTTTTGTGTTCTACGATTTGCGCAGTGCTGCTCAGTAATAACTGTTCAGCGTGACTTTCGTGCTAAGTATGGTGTGAATTCTTGTACAGCACAAAGTATTAGACGATGGCATGAACAATTCCGAGAAAGAGGTTGTTTGTATAAAGATAAAAGGTTACTGACGATGGATCTATCGTACTGGACCAAATGATTCAGCCTTACATTACTGGCCTCCAAGGTCACCGGACTTGACTGTAAATGATTATTTCTTGTGGGGTTTATAAAAGACTCCGTTAATGTGCCTCCATTACCAACAACAAGGAATGAACTGAGACATCGCCTAACAGCAGCTGTTGAAGCTGTAACTCAAGACATGCTCGTTGCAGTGTGGGAACAATCTGAATACCGCATTGATATAAGCCGTGCATCTCAAGGGGGCGTAATGATCACGTATGAAAAGATATGAAAAAAAAAACTTTTTGAGTTTCTCGTTCATCAGAAAATAAAATTCATTGTATATATTTATCAGTTTCAGAAATACAGACGTGCCAAATCGGATGATTCTTTTTGATACATCCTGTATTACTACACAAAAATTGAATATTTTGTTCACAAGTGAAAAATACTGTAATATTTTCCAAGTCTACAAAGCAGAACCTTTTCGTCTCGATCTGCTGAAATATCTAAACTGTGTAACTGTTTTAGTGCCTCCTTTCCACTAAGGGGATGAGTGGGCATCTGTTTCCTTTGGGCGCTGTAGAATGATAAACGAAATATACTCGTCTTCTTCTTCCGTATTTCGTAGCTAACTGACACAATTAATTCAGCTCGTATTATTTTACTAGTGTGTGAAGTTTGTTCTTCACATGCTTTCCCTTTGCAGCTATTCCGCATAATAGCGCTTTTGATTTCTGGATCAAGGATGACTCTTGAATACATTGCATCACTCATTTCCGCGTTAGTTTGTAATGTTACGACACAGTTCTTCTCAGTGCATCTCCATGAAATATCACCCGTCCCATTTTACGATGCTTTCTATGTTCAGAGTTGCCCTTAATAATACATTGCACTCCACGATTGTTCAGTTCATTCTTTAAACGCTGAAAGTGATAAGAAAAAAAGATACACGTCGTGTAACTGTAAAGGCTTCGATCCCGCTTCCTACATAAAAGATTAACTTCTGATCGTGAACATGGGGATGCACAACACTCCACTGAACACAACATACAGATTTCTCTCCTGTGTAGCTCCATCTACATTAACTTTCACCTGTGGCCGTAGAGTCATCATAAAATCTCCGACCTAGCGCCATCTACAAAGCAGCAACCGTTATGTATTCAGGATCGGATAAACATGGAGTTGCAAAACTTACATCGTATTTAATTAGGAATGTAATTTAGCGATACTGATAATTTATCTTTTGCGGTAATGAAAAAGTATGTGTTGCGCTTACGAAAATTAATTTTTGCGGAATTGCGTTTATATTTTTTGCACATTTGCTATTCAGCTGTCTGGTCTCGAGCTGCAAATGCGCCGAAGGCCATCTCTCCTCAGAGAAGCGCTCACTTATTTTCCTCGGAATCACTGTTGGAGGGGAACTCTTTTTTCCTTTTTTTTTTTTTTTTTTGTAATAACGAGATGGTATATTCATGGCACTCTGATGTAGCGAATGTATTCAGTTATTGATGTGGTATTAAAAGTTTAAGGTTGATCGCAACTTAGCGGTGCTTATTTCTGTGTAGATAAATGATATCTCAGTTTAGCGGACAAATTTGTTAATATTTCGAAGAATATATTACCTGAAGCTGTTGGCTGAAGAGAGTAAAGAGTGTCTTAGGAGCAAAGTAGGAACGTTACCCTGTCACTCTTTCACTCGGAGCAGATGACTAGTTGTAAGCAAGGCACATTGCATTCGCTACATGCAGACTATCAACCCTACAGAGAAAGTGAACGGGACCTTCTCGCGGGAAGTTTAGTGCACTTAAACTTTGTACTGGGATATGTATTTGCTAGAGACCATAGTCTTCGAATTATTCAAGAATAACGTACAAAAGTGCCTTTCGAATGCACTTACCCTCACATACTAAACCCTCACTGCTCAAATTTTCTAGTATATTTTCCATGGCGCTCCCTCCTGTAATTGTACACAAATCTGCGACTACACAAGTTATTTCCCACATTCGACCTTCTTGGGTCTTTATTGATAGGAATAATTTGCCACCAGCTTGCATGAACACTCAAAATTGTACAACTGACGTTTGTGTTAATTTTACTTAATAGTTTTTTTAAATTTTAGCAGCATAAAATAAATAATTACATCATTGTATTCGTCAGGCCTTCTGACTAGGAAACTAATGAGCTTGTCAATGCAGTTAGTTCTAGCATAATATTTACAAAACTCGTTTTCCCTTTCATTACCCTCACAGGCACAATTAAATTTAAATTTAACGAAATAGCCGACTATGCTGTGGGCACAATAGCTCAATCAGTAGAGACCAAGAAAGGTCGAATATCAGGAATAGTTCATGTAGTCAGAAATTTTTTTTTACAATTGGAGGAGGGAGTGCCATGAACAACATATTTGAAATGCTGACTGGTGAGGGATGAGAATGGGGCTGGACCTGTGCTGGAAGGTCACTTTTGTATGCTTTTCTAGAATAACTCGAAAACCAAAGTTTCGAGCGAAAACGTATCCTAGGGTATAATTTAACTACATTACATTTCTTACAGAAAGTCCTCTTCATTTTTTCTGTGGGACTAGTAGTTTGCGCTTAGCAAGCGACAGAATGAAAATCTCGCCTGTGGTTTTTGAAGGCATTGTGAGTTGCATAAAACCTATTGGTAGTGGCAGCTGAATCAGCTTGTATACTCTTTTTCTATCTGAGACGGATTTTTGAGTGAACTGAGGAAAGTGCAAGTTGAAGAAGTTAATAACTGTCGTCCTCCACGCTAAACTTTTACCAGTTTTTTTTCCCTGTCGTGTTTGTAAAAACATTAATCCACAAATTTCGAAGTCAGTGGAGGGAAGCGAATCTGTATGGTAGCACAAATGTATATGCTATTGAGGTATTGGGTATTTAAATTTTCTAAGTAAGGAGATGAAATTTATGTGGGTTACAAAACATGATAATTGAAATCCCGAATTCATATTCGCTGGAGTGGCGCCAGCTATCAAGACTTGCTCTAGGCGGCTGATCTACCACAAATGATGTCTCTCGGCGAATAATGCCATGCTATCATTTCGTTTCACTGCTTCCTCGACGAACAACTTGAATAGCAGTTGCAAGAAAGTTTAATGAGCGTACTTAGATGGCTGTTGGCGTGTAGCTGCGAGATGGTGTATCCACTTGGGGAGTTATAATTTAATGCCGGTCGCTACACCGCTGGTAGCTCCTGACGCAGGTTTATTTGGAACGCAATGCTGCCAAGGTAACCGATAAACAGCGACTCGCCTGCTTAACCACGTATCTCACTCTGGACGGCGGAACTGAAAATAACTTCCTCCTCCCCCTGCGTGTAATTTATGGCGTGGCCGATAATCTGCTAGAGTGGCCACTCCGACAAGCGAGCGGATCCAGCCGGCGCTGCTGCTGGAACTCTGATTGCTGTTCCACCTCTTGTGGCGTTCCTGGAACTTCCAGCGCCTTCTCTTTAGAGGCGCACATGCGACTAATACATTTCACAGCATAATATGAAATTAGACGCGTTCTACATCTACATATATACTCCGCTAGCCATCAAGTGGTGTGTGGCGGAGGGCACAATTCGCGCCAAAATCATATTTCTCCCCTCTGTCTGAACGCCTCATTACGAGTTCTTATTTTCCTTATCTTTGAATGATGATCATTACGCGATTTGAAAGTTGATGGTAATAATATATGCTCTACATCCTCGGTGAAGATTGGATTTCGGAATTTAGAGAGCAACTCCTTCTGTTTAGCGCGTCTGTCTGCAAGTGTGTCACACTTCATACTTTCTATGAGATTTGTAACGCTCTCGCGATGGCTAAATGTACCAGTCACGAATCTTGCCGCTCTTCTTTGGACCTTCTCAATCTCTTGAATCAGATCGAACAGGTATGGGTCCTATACAGACGAACAATGCTCTAAGACTGGACGAACTAACGTACTGTAAGCTACACTCCTGGAAATTGAAATAAGAACACCGTGAATTCATTGTCCCAGGAAGGGGAAACCTTATTGGCACATTCCTGGGGTCAGATACATCACATGATCACACTGACAGAACCACAGTCACATAGACACAGGCAACAGAGCATGCACAATGTCGGCACTAGTACAGTGTATATCCACCTTTCGCAGCAATGCAGGCTGCTATTCTCCCATGGAGACGATTGTAGAGATGCTGGATGTAGTCCTGTGGAACGGCTTGCCATGCCATTTCCACCTGGCGCCTCAGTTGGACCAGTGTTCGTGCTGGACGTGCAGACCGCGTGAGACGACGCTTCATCCAGCCCCAAACATGCTCAATGGGGGACAGATCCGGAGATCTTGCTGGCCAGGGTAGTTGACTTACACCTTCTAGAGCACGTTGGGTGGCACGAGATACATGCGGACGTGCATTGTCCTGTTGGAACAGCAAGTTCCCTTGCCGGTCTAGGAATGGTAGAACGATGGGTTCGATGACGGTTTGGATGTACCGTGCACTATTCAGTGTCCCCTCGACGATCACCAGTGGTGTACGGCCAGTGTAGGAGATCGCTCCCCACACCATGATGCCGGGTGTTGGCCCTGTGTGCCTCGGTCGTATGCAGTCATGATTGTGGCGCTCACCTGCACGGCGCCAAACACGCATACGACCATCATTGGCACCAAGGCAGAAGCGATTCTCATCGCTGAAGACGACACGTCTCCATTCGTCCCTCCATTCACGCCTGTCGCGACACCACTGGAGGCGGGCTGCACGATGTTGGGGCGTGAGCGGAAGACGGCCTAACGGTGTGCGGGACCGTAGCCCAGCTTCATGGAGACGGTTGCGAATGGTCCTCGCCGATACCCCAGGAGCAACAGTGTCCCTAATTTGCTGGGAAGTGGCGGTGCGGTCCCCTACGGCACTGCGTAGGATCCTACGGTCTTGGCATGCATCCGTGCGTCGCTGCGGTCCGGTCCTAGGTCGACGGGCACGTGCACCTTCCGCCGACCACTGGCGACTACATCGATGTACTGTGGAGACCTCACGCCCCACGTGTTGAGCAATTCGGCGGTACGTCCACCCGGCCTCCCGCATGCGCACTATACGTCCTCGCTCAAAGTCCGTCAACTGCACATACGGTTCACGTCCACGCTGTCGCGGCATGCTACCAGTGTTAAAGACTGCGATGGAGCTCCGTATGCCACGGCAAACTGGCTGACACTGACGGCGGCGGTGCACAAATGCTGCGCAGCTAGCGCCATTCGATGGCCAACACCGCGGTTCCTGGTGTGTCCGCTGTGCCGTGCGTGTGATCATTGCTTGTACAGCCCTCTCGCAGTGTCCGGAGCAAGTATGGTGGGTCTGACACACCGGTGTCAATGTGTTCTTTTTTCCATTTCCAGGAGTGTATTTCCTTTGTTGAAGGATTGCATCGCTTCAGGATTCTACCAATAAACCGCAATCTAGAGTTAGTTGTGTAATCTGATCATTCCATTTGAGATCATTTTGAATAATTACACCCAGATACTTGACTGATGTTACCGCTTCCAAAGACTGATCATTTATTTTGTACTCATACATTAATGGGGATTTTCGCCCTGTTATACGCAGTCGATTACACTTACTAATATTGAGAGATAACTGCCAGTCATTACACCACGCATTTATTTTCTGCAAATTCTCATTGATTTGTTCACAACTTTCGTGTGATACTATTTTCCTGTACACTACAGCACCATCGGCAAACAGTCTAAGGCCGCTGTCAATACCATCAACCAGATCGTTTATGTAAATCGTAAAAAGCAGAGGACCTGTTACGCTGCCCTGGGGCACACCTGAAGTTACTCTTGTTTCTGTTGAAGTTACCCCGTTCAGGGCTACATACTGCTCCCTGTCTGTTAGAAAACTTTCTATCCAACCGCATATGTCATTGGATAGACCGTAAGCGTGCACTTTTTGGAGCAAGCGACAGTGCGGAACTGAGTCGAATGATTTTCGAAAGTCGAGAAATATGGCATCAACCTGGGAGCCGGTATCTAGAGCCTGTTGTATATCATGGACAAAGAGGGCCAGCTATGTCTCGCATGACCGCTGTTTCCTAAAACCTTGCTGGTTTCTACAGATGAGCTTCTCATAGTCTAGAAAGGTCACTATGTCTGAACACAAAATATGTTCCATGATTATACAACAAATCGATGTCAGTGAAATTGGCCGGTAATTATGTGCATTCGATTTTCTACCCTTTTTATAGATTGCTATGACCTAGGCCTTCTTCCAGTCCCGTGGAACTTTCCGCCGTTCCAAAGATCTCTGATAGATGACGGGTAAGAATGGTGCTATATTTGTAGCATAGTCAACATAAAATCTTGCGGGGATACCGTCTGGGCCAGATGCCTTTCTGGCGCCTAAGGATTTTAACTGTTTTACAATCCCAGATACACGAAACACTGTCAACCATCCTTTCGTTTGTTCGATAATTGAAAGGGGGGATGGTGGTTGGTTGGTTGGTTGGGGAAAGAGACCAGACAGCGTGGTTATCGGTCTCATCGAATTAGGGGAGGATGGGGAAGGAAGTCGGTCGTGCCCTTTCAGAGGAACCATCCCGGCATTTGCCTGGAGCGATTTAGGGAAATCACGGAAAACCTAAATCAGGATGGCCGGACGCGGGATTGAACCGTCGTCCTCCCGAATGCGAGTCCAGTGTCTAACCACTGCGCCACCTCGCTCGGTGGGGGGATGGTGCTGCAGTCCTCTATCGTAAACAAGTTTTTGAAAGCTAGGTTTAGAATTTCGGCCTTCTGTTTATCATCATCAGTTACATTACCCGTACTGCCAGTGTATTGCCGCACAAGACATAAATATGAAGAAAATGGAAATGAGGAAGATGTACCTAAAAGTTCGTATCAGGGGCACAGCGTTGCAAAAAAACAATCCATAGAATAAGATACTAGAAGCGTTTGAAGTCTTATGCTATCGAAGAATGTTCAGAATTAAGTGATGTACGAAACGAGGAAATACTAAGAAGAAAAATTCAAGGAAGAATTGTGTGGGAGACCTTCATAAGAACACTAGAAGAAGATACGAGGGTTATCCCAAAAGTAAGGTCTCCTATTTTTTGTAAGTACATAGACCTGTTTATTTCTACATTGGTTCACATCAGTTTATAGCTTGAACATTTAGCTTTTTTTACACATAATCACCATTTCTGTCGTTGCATTTTTGTAGACGCTGTGGCAGTTTTTGTATTCCCATGTCACACCAGCTCGCCGTCATGCTGTTCAGAAATTTGTGAACCTCTTCTTTCACCTCGTCGTCGGAGCTGAATCACTGGGACCACAATTAACGCTGACAGGTTCGGTGAGACTCTGAAAAAACTCAATTCAGAACCGGAGAAGAGGAATGTTGAGCAAGGGCGTGCGCATTCTCCATGACAACGCGCGCCCACACATCGCTCGGCAAACAGTTGCTCTCCTGCAACAGTTTCAGTGGAACATAATCACCCACCCACCCATCCTGACTTCGCGCCCAGTGACTATCACCTGTTTCCTATGTTAAAAGAACACTTGGCCGGAAAGCGCTTCATCACCGACGACGAGGTGAAAGAAAGAGGTTCATAACTTTCTGAACAGCATGGCGTCGAGGTGGTATGACGTGGGTACACAAAAACTGCCACAGCGTCTACAAAAATGCATCGACAGAATTGGTGATAATGTCGAAAAATAGCTAAATGTACAAGCTGTAAACTGATGTAAACCATTGTAGAAATAAACAGGTCCATGTACTTATAAAAAAAAAGGAGACCTTACTTTTGGGATTACCCTGTACAAGTGAGTGGTGTAACCTGAGACTTTTCTGAGACGTATAACCCATGTGGAGAAGAATCGGCATCTGCTACATCCTTTCTCGGTAAGCTGTCACAAGAATTACAAAATATTAGCAGTTATCCACGCACTTTCAAATCTAAACTGAAGAGTTTCCTCATGGTTCACTCGCTCTTTTCTGTTGAAGAACTCCCAGAAAATTTAAAAATTAAGCTAATTCCTGTGTTACTTTTTTTGATTATGTTTATTTAAACTTACGGTTTGTTGTCTACATAGGATTCATATGCGTCTCATTTTATCTGTTATTACTCTTCTGTTATAATTTCATCCTCTGACTCGTTCCATAACCAAGGAAACCTGATCTTCGATTTGGATCTACGGAACATGACATAAAAAAGAAAATATAAGACAGAGGGTACTAAAGTCTCTGCGCTTGTCTGCACGCAGCGAGGATAGCTGTACATATGATAGTGAAATATGTTCAAGGGGACGAATGTCAAAGATACAACGAACGTCAAAGATACAACATTAGCAGTTCCAGGCTTTCCTAAGGAAGGCCTTGCAGGACATCGTCCTTGTAATCAATAATTGGAAATACAAGTATTTGTGCAAGTTACTTTTTTTTAGGGCAGGGAGAGATGCTGATGCCTTGTTGCAATTTCTAGTTACATTCTCAGTCAAATTTACATTTTCATCAATTATTATTCCTAGACGCTTCACTGAAGGAGAGACGTTGATATTTGTCCCATTTAGAGTTACAGATGATATGGATTCACGAAATTTCGGGATAATGAGCCTAGAATAACCAACCAGTACCGCTTGGATTCTGGATGGGTTGAGCCAATTTTGATAGAGCATGAAGATCGGTATTGAATTCTCGATAGCTGTCTTCAGGTTTATTGGTTTTACATTTATATACAACTCGTGGCCAACAGTGCACATGAGCTGTTTGCGGTAGGACAAATCTGATGACATTTAGTTGACGGACAGTGAAAGGAGTATTAGACCTAATATTAAACCTTGAAGGACGCCTGATACTCCCTGCCTCCATTGTGACTATGGTGCCGGACGTGACCACTGCACTGCACTTCGTGTCATATTTAGGCTACTCAGTGTGACAAGTAAAATGTCGAAGTCACAATGTGAAAGGCTTTGCTGAAACATAATAAGCAAATAATAGGCTCCTCCTGTGTATCTATGACAAGGTCCAGGTCATCTGTTTTACACTACTGGCCATTAAAATTGCTACACCAAGAAGAAATGCCGATGATAAGCGGGTATTCATTGAACAAATATACACTCCTGGAAATTGAAATAAGAACACCGTGAATTCATTGTCCCAGGAAGGGGAAACTTTATTGACACATTCCTGGGGTCAGATACATCACATGATCACACTGACAGAACCACAGGCACATAGACACAGGAAACAGAGCATGCACAATGTCGGCACTAGTACAGTGTATATCCACCTTTCGCAGCAATGCAGGCTGCTATTCTCCCATGGAGACGATCGTAGAGATGCTGGATGTAGTCCTGTGGAACGGCTTGTCATGCCATTTCCACCTGGCGCCTCAGTTGGACCAGCGTTCGTGCTGGACGTGCAGACCGCGTGAGACGACGCTTCATCCAGTCCCAAACATGCTCAATGGGGGACAGATCCGGAGATCTTGCTGGCCAGGGTAGTTGACTTACACCTTCTAGAGCACGTTGGGTGGCACGGGATACATGCGGACGTGCATTGTCCTGTTGGAACAGCAAGTTCCCTTGCCGGTCTAGGAATGGTAGAACGATGGGTTCGATGACGGTTTGGATGTACCGTGCACTATTCAGTGTCCCCTCGACGATCACCAGTGGTGTACGGCCAGTGTAGGAGATCGCTCCCCACACCATGATGCCGGGTGTTGGCCCTGTGTGCCTCGGTCGTATGCAGTCCTGATTGTGGCGCTCACCTGCACGGCGCCAAACACGCATACGACCATCATTGGCACCAAGGCAGAAGCGACTCTCATCGCTGAAGACGACACGTCTCCATTCGTCCCTCCATTCACGCCTGTCGCGACACCACTGGAGGCGGGCTGCACGATGTTGGGGCGTGAGCGGAAGACGGCCTAACGGTGTGCGGGACCGTAGCCCAGCTTCATGGAGACGGTTGCGAATGGTCCTCGCCGATACCCCAGGAGCAACAGTGTCCCTAATTTGCTGGGAAGTGGCGGTGCGGTCCCCTACGGCACTGCATAGGATCCTACGGTCTTGGCGTGCATCCGTGCGTCGCTGCGGTCCGGTCCCAGGTCGACGGGCACGTGCACCTTCCGCCGACCACTGGCGACAACATCGATGTAATATGGAGACCTCACGCCCCACGTGTTGAGCAATTCGGCGGTACGTCCACCCGGCCTCCCGCATGCCCACTATACGCCCTCGCTCAAAGTCCGTCAACTGCACATACGGTTCACGTCCACGCTGTCGCGGCATGCTACCAGTGTTAAAGACTGCGATGGAGCTCCGTATGCCACGGCAAACTGGCTGACACTGACGGCGGCGGTGCACAAATGCTGCGCAGCTAGCGCCATTCGACGGCCAACACCGCGGTTCCTGGTGTGTCCGCTGTGCCGTGCGTGTGATCATTGCTTGTACAGCCCTCTCGCAGTGTCCGGAGCAAGTATGGTGGGTCTGACACACCGGTGTCAATGTGTTCTTTTTTCATTTCCAGGAGTGTATTATACTGCAACTGACATGTGATTACATTTTCACGCAATTTGGGTGCATAGATCCTGAGAAATCAATACCCAGAACAACCACCACTGGCCGTAATGACGGCCTTGATACGCCTGGGCATTGAGTCAAAGAGAGCTTGTCTGGCGTGTGCAGGTACAGCTGCCCCTGCAGCTTCAACACGATACCACAGTTCATCAAGAGTAGTGACTGGCATATTGTGACGAGCCAGTTGCTCGGCCACCATTGACCAGGCGTTTTCAATTGGTGAGAAATCTGGAGAATGTGCTGGCCAGGGCAGCCATCTTGTCCAGAAAATGCTGATTTGATACGCATCATGGCTTTTTTGGCGGTATTCCAAGTAACATGCTGTAGATCCAATTTTTCGTGGCCACAGTTGTTTACCCCTCCGAAGTAATCAATGAGTACCTGTTTAATTTGTGCTTCAGTTGTGGTTATGGATAATTAGAAATACCAATACAGTTCACCGGCTTGGAAATTGTGATCATCTGCAGCTTTTACACTGTAAGAGAGAAAAAAGAAAGAAAAAAGACGCACCACCAATAAATTATCCGAATGGAACGGAAATCATTATATGTGATGTACATGTACAGACAAACAAATGATTAGAATGTCAGAAAAACTGGATGATTCATTCAAGAGAAAGAGCTGCGCAAGATGAGCAGGTCAGTAACACGTTAGTCCACGGGTGGCCTTTATGCAGGCAGTTATTCTACTTGACATTGACTGACAGAATTTTTGGATGTCCTCCAGAGGGATATAGTGCCAAATTCCGCACAAACGCCGCGTTAGATCGTCAAAATACCGAGCTTACTGGCAGGCCCTGCCTATAATGCTCCAAAGTTCTCAATTTGGGAGAAATCCTTTGACCTTTCTGGCCAAAGTAGGAATTGGAAAGCATGAAGGCAATCAGTAGAAACTCTCGCCGTGTGTGGACGCGCATTATCTTGCTGAAATGTAAGTTCAGGATGGCAAGGGTGCCGCAAGTGACAACCCAAGGGGTCCAGCTATGAAATTAAATGGCACCTCAGATCATCACTAATGGTTTATGGGCTTTATGGCGGGCGACAGTCGGGCTGGTACCTCACCGGTATCTGGGGGGTATCCAGACACGTCTTCGGCCTGGAATCTCATGACTGGAGTAGTACTGTCTTCATTGATGAGCCCAGCTTTGAATTGAACCGCAGTGACTAGGGAATACATCTCTGGAGACGCCTCAAACAGTGGTGGCACACCAACCTGCCTGTCGCCCTCCATATGGCCCAACAACCAGGAATGATGGTCTGGCGTGCCATTCTGGAGTGCCATTTGATTTCTTAGTAGGGCCCTTTTCGTTGGCATCTGCGGCACTATTGCATTGACGATGTTCTACGTTCCGCTTTGTTGCCCTTCAAAAATGAGTATAGTTTGGATTGCAGAAACGCCTTGTCCTTCGCTCGTTGGACTGACACACCACAGGTTACTCAATCTTAATACCAAGAAGTCGCCGGCCGTTGTGGCCGAGCGGTTCTAGGCGCTTCAGTCCGGAACCGCGCTGCTGCTACGGTCCCAGGTTCGAATCCTTCCTCGGGCATGGATGTGTGCGATGTCCTTAGGATAGTTAGGTTTAAGTAGTTACAAGTTCTAGGGGACTGATGACCTCAGATGTTAAGTCCCATAGTGCTCAGAGCCATTTGAACCATTTTTGAACCAAGAAGTCGTGCCGTCCTGACGGTCTTAAGCCACAGGATCCGCTTCACTGCCACCCCTGGTAAAGTTGGGAATAGGAACCTTTTCTTCCTAGGAGGAGGCACGCTAGTGTTTTCCGTCCTAGTCTACAAAGTCATGAAGAGATGCTGTCCGAGCCGCATTCGGTTGTACGTGTCAGAAGATATCATTTCGTTACTCATAGTAACTTGCCGCCATTTTTATTCAACGTAAGCTGACTTCCATCACATTGGAAACGTCCTTACGCAGATTCAGTGCAGTTTTAGTTAGGATTCTTAGCGATATTGCGCTCATGGCTACTTCGGTCGTTTTTATTACGTTACTTGCTCCGCAAGCACCTGGTACCACGATTAGTTGAGTGCTGACGCGGTAAGCATTGTTGCGCTGTCCCTGTTTTTGCGATCGTGTCTTTAACTGTTCACGGCTAGTCACGTTCTTTCTTGTTATTTGACGGCAAGAGTTCATTTCGTTTTTCTGATTGCCGCTCTCTAGGGACTCGATGATTTGTTATTTGTGAATTATAGTGTTTACACGTATTTTTCCTTTCCCACAGCAAAACGGCTGCGAGCCAAGTAATCCAGAATTATGGCTTTACTTCGTTCCAGTTGTGTAACAAGACTACGTACAATTAGAAGGAAGGTCAGCGTTGGACGTAATTTTGATGGTTTCTTGACAGCAATATCGATTTTCAATCACATAATGATCATCTTCAGTGTCTATGAGTTTTAATTTGTACACTACAGCACTGAAGATGATCATTATGTGATTGAAAATCGATTTTGCTGTCAATAAACCATCAAAATTACGGCCAACGCTGACCTTCTTTCTAATTTCACGTATATGGTCGTTTTGCACACAGCACTCTATGGAGCCGCCAATCCATAAGACTACGTCTCATTAATTCTGTTTTAAACGAACAGTGTACTGTGATTCTTTTTAGACTGCTATCTTATTTGTCTGTAGCTTTCCCCATGTCCCATCATTCTTTATATCATTAATTCTGGCAGTCGAAGCATTGCAGTAAGAGAGCATGTCAGTCGTCTCCGCGGCAATCGGACAGAAGGTTGGTAGATGAGAATTCCTTTATCTGGGACAACAGAGGGGAAACATAGTGGGAGTAGCCGAAGACTGGTTTGTGCGAAACATGTATTAGAGTATGCTGGCTGTGGTTGCAATGTTATGATCAAGATATCAGCACAGAATAAGATGGAGAACAGCACCAGGTAGCCGAAAGATTAATGGCAACATGATAAGAATTCAAGAAAAGTAAACGGGAACTTATGTTTCATCAGTTAATATAGTAGATGGCAACAGAGCAATTTCTTTACATCTTTGCTTAGTTCAAGAGCTGAATCGTAATCAAAGATAGTTAATCAAAAGGTGATAGTTTTTAAGAAAGGGCAGATGAAATTTACCAGCGACAAAACGTTAGCTTTTGATTAGGCAAACGAACGACCTAACTTTAGAAGTGGATACAGCACAGTAGAACATTTTCAAGGCGTGAATGAAATTATACAGGGTGGGTCACCTAACGTTACCGCTGGATATATTTCGTAAACCACATCAAATACTGACGAATCGATTCCACAGACCGAACGTGACGAGAGGGGCTAGTGTAATTGGTTAATACAAACCATAAAAAAAATGCACGGAAATATGTTTTTTAAAACAAACTTACGTTTTTTTAGTTGGAACCCCGTTAGTTTTGTTAGCACATCTGAACATATAAACAAATACGTAATCAGTGCCGTTTGTTGCATTGTAAAATGTTAATTACATCCGGAGATATCGTAACCTAAAGTTGACGCTTGAGTACCACTCCTCCGCTGTTCGATCGTGTGTATCGGAGAGCACCGAAGTACGTAGGGATCCAAAGGGAACGGTGATGGACCTTAGGTACAGAAGAGACTGGAACAGCACATTACGTCCACATGCTAACACCTTTTTATTGGTCTTTTCACTGACGCACATGTACATTACCATGAGGGGTGAGGTACACGTACACACGTGGTTTCCGTTTTCAATTACGGAGTGGAATAGAGTGTGTCCCGACATATCAGGCCAACAGATGTTCAATGTGGTGGTCATCATTTGCTGCACACAATTGCAATCTCTGGCGTAAAGAATGTCGTACACGCCGCAGTACATCTGGTGTAATGTTGCCGCAGGCTGCCACAATACGTTGTTTCTAATCCTCTGGGGTTGTAGGCACATCACGGTAAACATTCTCCTTTAACGTACCCCACAGAAAGAAGTCCAGAGGTGTAAGATCAGGAGAACGGGCTGGCCAATTTGTGCGTCCTCTACGTCCTACGAAACGTGGTTTGTACGAGGCCTGTTCAGAAAGTAAGCTCCGATTGATTGCCGAATTGAAACCACAGTGAACATCAGAAATGTTTTACTTGTAACAATTAGCTACACCTTTCAGCTACTTCTCTACGTAGTCGCCGTTCTGACTTAGACTTTTGTCATAGCGTTGTACCAACTTTTCAATAGCCTCATCATAGAAGGCAGCCGCCAGTGCTTTCCGCCAATTCTCCACGCTGGCCTACACCTCGTTGTCTGTGTCAAAATGTTGTCTTCAAAGACAGCGGTTCATGTGACCAGAGATGAAACTCAGGGGGAGACAATTGCGGACTGTATTGTGGGTAATCTAACATTTCCATTTGAAAACGATGCAGGAGCATCTTCATTGCCCCTGCAGAATGCGGCTGAGAATTGTCGTGAAGACGAAACAGCACGACAGTTATGTAATGTTAGCTGCATAGCTTCAGGCGAAATTTCTCACCAGGCCCTCGTACTTGGCGGCAGACACTATTTTCTAGACATCTTTACGCACTCACTGCGAGCTCAGAAATGAGAAGAGCGACGTGATGCTAACTGGGGTTATACTAGAGACACTACCCAACACATCTGTGCAAAGCTTTATCGGATTTTCATAGTCGTTTCCATTTCGCGACCGATCGGAGCTTACTTTCTGAACGCCCCTCGTATTAACCAATTACACTAGCCCCTCTCGTCACGTTCGGTCTGTGGAATCGATTCGTCAGTATTTGATGTGGTTTACGAAATATATCCAGCGGTAATGTTAGGTGACTCACCCTGTATAACACAGCTATGAGTACGAATTACCATTTTGTCTTGGATTCCTAGATTTTGAGAAAGATTTTAACTCTGTCTCAGCCAGGCCTATACGGACAGGCCCTCAAAAAGAAAGCATTAAAGCAGCTGTGTTAGTATACTGAGGAATATGAATGTGTACAGTACGTCAATGCTACAGTACCCATTAGACTTCGTCAGGATAGTGACAAATTCAGATTCGAAGCAGAAGTTATGTGGGGAGACTCCGCGGTACTCAAACTATTCTCGTGTCCCTTGGAGCCACGTTCAGCAGTGAACACGAGGTCCATTCCAACTTACACGACTGGAGAAATGGGGTACTCTAATGAACTGCTCTGAGACTGCAGTATTACTTTTACCCCCAAGCGGCAGGTGGTCAAAAGATTATTGAGAAGGAAGTTTTTGGGCAGCATAAATTAGCACAGTTGTATTTTTATGTGTTTCTTACACGAAATAAATAAATAATGCCGCAATCCTCAGGGGAGACCTCATTTAGAACCCCTTCTCTTGCTCCTGCCATTTTAATTTTTTGTCAGTGGTGACTGTGAGGTGGTTGGCTGGATTTGATCCACTATTAGACTTGGCAGGTGACGTTTCGGTGTTTATCGTCTCCCGGCTCTTGTAGGCGGCACTGAGTACAGGAGAATAGTGCTCCATTGTGGTGCCACGTCTCCGGGACATGCTGAGGCTCGCTGATACGCGCCCCTCTGTTCCGTAGGCGTATATCTCATCCCTCTTGATGGTGGGCGAGTGCTCGGAACTGCACTCGAGGGTGGGCGTGTGAATGGTATCCCTCTGGTAAAGGTCTCTCTCTCTCTCTCTCTCTCTCTCTCTCTCTCTCTCTCTCTCTCTGTCTGCTGGCGACACCCACATTGCTCTCCCACACGGGCTGCGTGGGAGAAGTGCCAAGAGAAAGGCACTTCACTACCAGAGTAGCTAGCACAACCTACGGAAGTTCTTGACACTGCGCTAAAACACATTTTGACGTGATCGTCAAGGACTACTTAAAACTGCGGGTCGGTGAAAAAGCCGTGTGACAGGTCCGCTGATTAAACCCTTAGTCACGTCTGTGTAGCTCATTGTAAATACTTAGGAATCAGAACGGAGGCCGAGCGTCAGACCCGAGCTAATCGAGGGCTACTGACGTTAGCCGTACGGTGCCCGTTAAAAAATTGAGGTCTGGTCTAACGTTTTGCTTTTCTCAGTATTGGTATAGTGACAGGAAGAGTGCGTAAAGAACCTACGCCCTAAAACGAAGGAGAATCGATATCTGCGTGGTGCGAGAGACAAAATGGAGTGCCTCAAAGTCACGTGACTTCGACAACGGGTTTAAAACCGTATACGGTGGCACCCCAAAACCAATAAACAATGTTGGACAGACTGTTGCGGAGAAGTTCCGGGACTCTATTGATGGAGTAGGGCGATTAAGTCACAGACTCGTGAAGAAAGTTCTAGTTACAGATATCCGGAAGATCCACATTACCACACGTGAAATGAGTAGAAAAGAATACTGAAGATCTGTTTGATGACGATCGGTTTGGTTTCAGGAAAGGTAAGGACACCAGAGAAGCGGTTCTGATGTTTCTGTTGATAAAGGAAGCAAGATAAAAAAAAATGGTTCAAATGGCTCTGAGCACTATGGGACTTAACTTCTGAGGTCATCAGTCCCCTAGAACTTAGAACTACTTAAACCTAACTAACCTAAGGACATCACACACATCCATGCCCGAGGCAGGATTCGAACCTGCGACCGTAGCGGTCTCGCGGTTCCAGACTGTAGCGCCTAGGACTGCTCGGCCACTTCGGCCGGCCGAAGAAAGATAAGAGTCAGGACACATTCATAGGTTTTGTCAACCAGGAAAAAGCGTTTGACAGTATAAAATGATGCACGATGTTCGAAATTTTGAGAAAATAGGGGTAAGCTAAACTATAGGGAAAGAGGAGTCATATACAGTAGGTAGAAAAACCAAGAGGGAACAATAGGACTGAAAGACCAAAAACGAAGTGATCGGATTAAAACGGGTGTAAGACATAGATTTTGTCCTTCACCCCTGTTGTTCAGTCTATACGTCGAAGAAAGGTTCAAGATTGGGATTAAAATTCAAAGTGAAAGAATATCATTCGCAAGATTCGCTGATGACATTGCTATCCTCAGTAAAAGTGAAGAAGAATCACATACCTGTTGAATAGAATGAACAGTCTAATGAGTACAGAATACGGACTGAGAGTAAATCGAAGAAAGACGAAAACAATGAGAAGTAGTAGAAATGAGAACAGCGAGAAACTTAGCATCAGACTTGTTGATCACTAAGTAGATGAAGTTAAGGAATTCTGCTACTTAGCCAGCAAAATAACCTCGATGGAGCTAGGAGGACATAAACAGCAGACTAGCAATGGCAAAAAGGGTATTCCTGGCTACGACAAGTCTGTTAGGGACAAATATTAAATTTGAGGAAGAAATTTCTGAGAATGTACTTTTGAAGGAGAGCATTGTGTGGTAGTGAAACGTAGACTGTGGGAAAACCGAAACAAAAGAAAATCTAAGTGTTTGAGATGTGATATTACAGAAGAATGTCGGAAATTAGGTGGACAGATAAGGTAAAGATTGAGGAAGCTTTCCGGAGAATAGGCAAAAAGAAATATGTGGGAAAAATTGACAAGACGAAGGGACAGGATGATAGAATATCTGTTAAGACAACACGGAATAACTTCTATGGTCCTAGAGGGAGTTGTAGAGGATAAAAACTGTAGAGGATGACATAGGTTGGAATGCATCCAACACATAATTGAGAACGTATGCTGAAAGTGCCAAAAAGCTATAAATGTCATGGCAGAAACGGCGTAAGTACAGTTAATGAAGGTGGTAACGGTATAATAGATATAGCGTAAGTTCACGATATACTTATCACAAACTCGTTTCTCAAGAAGCGAGCCTCGCCTCATTGGACGCACTAGAGTAGCAACATCAACATCCTTCTTGAGGGAAAACGTCATCAGTGACTGGTTATAGATGAAAAGACCTTTCTTTATGAAACATTGGCTCCTCAACACTGCCCACTTGTAGTTCAAAGGTACATCAAACTGACAGCTCGGAAGAAGAAAGAACGAAATGGTCGAGCGTCGATAAAATGGTGGTGGTTCAAAGAAAGAGGGAAAAACATCTTCTCAAACATAACTCTTCCGCTTATTACTGATGTCGAAAAAACATGAATGTATTAAAAGTAGCTGTTAAAGCAGGTAGTCGTGAAAAAATAGCTATGTCCAAACATGAAAATACTTTCGAAAACATCTGAAAACTGCAACTCTTACGGTGATTCTAGACGTGATGCAAAGTAGGCAGTTGCATCAGCCAGATCAAGCCACTACAGCGAGAACTATGAAAGGCTTGACACAGTGGCTGGTAAGCGTGATATCTACCACATAGCAAAGGAGTGGCATTGGTGCACAGCAGACAGAGAGAAATTCCGTAGCATCAGTAAGGAAGAAGATGAACTTATCGTTGATTAAAACAAGGCAGCAGACTGGGTCAGATGATCTACCAGGGTATCTTTGGAGATCAAGGCAGAGGGAGGCGTCTGAATGGCTGACAGATTTCTTCAACAAGATCACTGAAAAGGAGGAGATACCACCAGATTGGACGTGTGCAGTACAGTCCCAATTTAGAAAATAAAGGGGGTCCGGCTCAGTGTACCAACTACCAACCTACACACCTTCTATCACGTATAATGAAGATCTCAGAGTGCATCACAGACACCAGGATACGCAAGGTTGTCAGTATTATCACCAATCAATGTGGCTTTCCGAATTGCTATGGGACCACGGATGATGTGCACGCAACTCGCTTGCTTATTAAGAAACACTGAGAGAAGTCTAAGTGTCTTCATTTCTCTTTCATGTCCTGGAAAAGGTTTTCGCCCGAGTACCATGGAATCTTATGCTATTTGCCCTCCGAGTGCATAAAGTACCCGAAGAGCTAATTGAATGTGTCCGGTTGCATTACTATAACCTTAGAAGTCGGAAACATTCTACTTCTTGGGATATCAGATGACTTTCCTGTTTCCATCGGTCTCAGTTAGGGAGCTGCTCTTTTTCCCCTGCACTTCATCATAATAACGAACGTGGTTACCAAATATATTCAGAAATTAACACCTTGGACCTTGCTGTATGCTGACGTTCGACTGGCTACTGAAGACAAGAACGCCCTTCAACGGCGAGCCGAAGCGTGAAAGAACCCCTTGAACAGTCTGCACTACTCCTCGACATGAAAAAAAAAAAAAAAACATGAATACCCGTCAACAGATGCAAATAATGTAAACATAATCGAGACGGTACAGATATGTCAGAGACAGTCATCTTCAAGTACATCGGCTCAAAAATTGCCGCCAACGACTCACTTGTTTCTGAATTCACAAACCGCGTTAATAATCCATGGCTTAAATGGCGTACAATGACTAGTTTTCTTTATGGTAAGAAGATCCTGGGCCGATTCCAGTTGAATATATACCTCTCTGCAATCCGCCCAGTTGCCTTGTATAGTGCAGAACGTTGGCCCACAGCAAAAGAAACGAGTAGCGGCTTCCTGTAATGGAAATCAAAATGCTTCGGTGGGCATGTGGCCTGAAACTCCATGATCATGTGACCATGAGAAACTTCGCAGGTGGTACGGAATGGCACTTACTGTTGAGAAGATGAGGGAAAGCCGTCTACGGTGGTATGGACACGTACTTCGAGCAGATCAAGGTACCATAGCAAAAAGCGAATTATCGCTGAAAGATGATGGTGAAAGATCTATTGAGAGACCGAGGCAACGTTAGCTGGTTATCCTCCATATAGACTTACCCTCTATGCAGACCTCAAGACAGTGGGTCTCCACGCTGACCAAGCTCAAGATCCACAGCGACAAACGCTTGGGAAGAAGAACTACTTTCGGCATTAAAGTCGTCGTCTGCTAGACCTGGACACAGTGCGTTATAAGTATATAATTTTTTTTTCTAGGAAATAGACCTAATGTATTATAATAATCAATTATATCAATAAACAGTTTCCTTAATTTTTTTTGATGACATACCACATGGCTATAATTATAAAATATATTCTATACCTATGTTATACCCGACCACGATATTAGTGCACTCAGCCTCCCGTGGCCGCTGTCGGAAGAAAGCATAGTGGTGACTCCGGAAAACGCGTCACATTGTGAATGATTTCAAGACAGTTGTGTGCATTCTATCAAGTGGTTCAGCGCGTCCTCTTCAAATATCGCGGTACAAACTCACGATAAGCTACTGAAGCGCTCTCACTCCCTCGTGAAATAATATTTTGGTCGACTAATAGCACTGTGAATGTAGGTAGCACTGTAAACGGAGGTATGATAAACAGATAAACTGTGATTTGACTCAAGAATGACTTTTTTATGGAATTTTATCGCCAGAACACTTTACGTCCGTGATAAAGCCACATGATAATCATAAGTAAATTTCAACACTTCTTCGTTTGACATCGCTTTTGAGCGAAAATAAGGAAATCAGAATAAACAAAAGAATGGAACATGCGGCGGAAACTCTAGGAAGCGTGTGTGTGTGTGTGTGTGTGTGTGTGTGTGTGTGTGTGTGTGTGTGCGCGCGCGTGTGTGTGGTTTAGCCGAGATTACCAGCGCCGGTGCGAAAATTAGTAAAACCAACGTGTTAAAACGTAGAAAATGCGACAAAAGAAGTACGAACCAATTTGAGACAAAACTGCAACTGAAACAGGCTGTCACTTTGTCTCAGACAGCACCTGCGTAGCCGGAATGTTGTGCGGTGCGCCTACGGCCGTATCTCGTTTGCCTGAACAGGTAACAACAGAAATGTAATTTATTTGTGGACCAGCAGCGGAATACTATTCTTACGTACACATGTTCGTAGGCTAATTGGCCGTGTCTAAGAGACGATAATCGCGAAACGCGTCAGAAAGTGTGTGTCAGGCTTCGACGAGACTCAGGAGTAGTACTCGGTACGAGATACGCAGAGGGACACAGCTGCCAAATGCTTAACTATAGCTTCAGGACGCGCCCTTCAGAGAGCTTCACCGCTTACGTAGAGGCGTGCGGCTCAGTTAGAACTGTCCATTCTCTCCCGTTCTCTTCTGGAATGTTCTGCGCGGTGTGAGAGCCACATCAGACAGGATTGACCTAGGACATTGAAAAAGTGCAAAGAAGGGCAATACCCTGTGTTACTAGTGATACAACGTGTTATTCTTTTTTTAAAAAAATATTACGAGTAAATACACTTCACATTGGTACGTAGCTCTTTTGTCTTAGGTCTTTTCAGTGCTACGTTCATTCTGTTGTAGCCTTTCACAAGTTAATAAATGATGTCAGTTAATCACAGCATGTTGTACATCTACGTGATTACTTTGTATTTTACAATTAAGTGTCTCGCACAGGTTTCATCGAACCGCATTCAAGCTGCTTCTCTACCTGTGCACTCTCGAACAGTGCGCGGGAAAAACGAACACTTAAATCTTTCCGTACGAGCTCTGATTTCTCTTATTTTATTACGATGATAATTTCTCCTTATGTAGGTGGGCGCCAAAGAAATATTTTAATAATCAGAGGAGGAAGTTGGTCATTGAAATTTCATGAGAAGGTCCTGTAGCAGCGAAAACAAAAGGCCTTTGTTTTAATGAATCCCACCCCAATTCGTATATCATATTCGTGGCATTTTCTCCCCCTGATACAACATAAGTTGCCTTTCCTTGAACTTTTTCGATGTCCTTCGTCAATCCGATTTGATTCTGGCCCCACATCGCATAGCAATATCCCAGAAGAGGGTGGACAAGCCTAGTATAAGCAGTCTCTTTAGTAGACCTTAACATTTTCTAATTGTTCTGCCAGTAAATCAGTCTTTTGTTTGCTTTCCCCACAACATATGTATGTGATCGTTCGGTTTTGAAGTTGTTCGTAATTGTAGACCCTAAGTATTTAGTTGATCTTAAAGTCTGTAGCTTTGTTTGATTTATCGTGTAACGGAAATTTAGCGGATACTTTTAGTATTCATGTAGATGACTTCACACTTTTCGTTATTTATAATCCAATTGCACTTTTTGCACCAAACAGTTATCTTGTCTAAAACATTTTGCAATTCGCTGATGGCTTTACAAGACGGTAAATGACAACACCATCTGCAAACAGTCTAACAGGGCTGCTCAGATTGTCTCCTAAATCATTTATGTTTATCAGGAACAGCAGAGGGCCTATTACACTGCCTTGGGGAACGCCAGATATTACTTCCGTTTAGCTCTATAACTTTCCGTCAGTTACTACAAACTATGACGTTCCTGACAGAGGGCCGGCCGCTGTGACCGAGCGGTTCTAGGCGCTTCAGTCTGGAACCGCGCGACCGCTACGGTCGCAGTTTCGAATCCTGCATCGGGCATGGATGTTTGTGATGTCTCTTAGGTTAGTTAGGTTTAAGTAGTTCTAAGTTCTAGGGGACTGATGACCACAGATGTTAAGTCCCATAGTGTTCAGAGCCATTTGAACCATTTAAAAAAATCCTGACAGGAAATTACGAATATAGTCACACAACTGAGACGATAGTCTGTAGGTACGCAATTTGATGAGAAATCGCTTTTGAGGAACAGTGTCAAAAGTCTTCTGGAAATCTAAAAATATGGAATCAATTTCAAAAAATGGTTCAAATGGTTCAAATGGCTCTGAGCACTATGGGACTCAACTGCTGTGGTCATTAGTCCCCTAGAACTTAGAACTACTTAAACCTAACTAACCTAAGGACATCACACACACCCATGCCCGAGGCAGGATTCGAACCTGCGACCGTAGCAGCAGCGCAGCTCCGGACTGGAGCGCCTAGAACCGCACGGCCACCACGGCCGGCAAAAAATGGTTCAAATGGCTCTAAGCGCTATGGGAGTTAGATGTTAAGTCATCAGTCCCTTAGACTTAGAACTACTTAAACCTAACTAACCTAAGGACATCACACACATCAATGACCGAGGCAGGATTCAAACCTGCGACCGTAGCAGCAGCGCGGTTCCAGACTGAATTGCCTAGAACCTCTCGGCCACAGCGGCCGGCGGAATTAATTTGACGTCCCCTGTTGATAGCACTCATTACTTCGTGAGAATAAAGAACTAGTAGCGTTTCTTAAGAACGATATTTTCTGAATTCTTGTTGGCTATTTTTCGGTAGTTCCTTTGAGGTAATTCATAATGGTCGAGCACAGCGGATTACTGATATTTTCTTTCTTAGGTATTGGCGTGGCTTATAGAACTTGCCAGTCTCTGGGTACGGATATTTCTGCGAGCGAGTGGTTGTGTATAATTGCCACGTATGGAGATGACGTATCAGCGTTCTCTAAAAGGAACCTGACTTGTATACGGTCTGGACTGAAGGCCCTCGGAGGGTGTGTACGCACCAACTCGGTATAAGTGCTCTGAAAGGGGACCATGACTTGTAATTAGCCGTACTGTTGCCACAGTTTCGTCCAGTGGATAATATTTAAAAAGTTTTCAGGACATTCCGCTTCTTATTTTCACTCTTCTCTGTAAAATATGCTGTACGATATTTCCAATAATATGGATTTATCAGCGTGGCTTATAGAGAAATCTGATAGTGTTGGACGTTTCGTTGTAATGAACGACCTCTCGATCACATGAAAAAGGTTATATAATTTACATCATTTTCTAATGTTGATGTTGAGTCACGTGAGCAAGTTCGCCTCGGTAGGTGCGAGGTCAGCGCGGCCGATTACCAAGCGAAGGGGCTCATGTCCTATTCCCGACCCGTTTTAAGATTTTCCTCCGCCCGGAGACTGGATGAGGTATTTTCCTTACGTTCGTATCGTCATAACTGACTTTTCGCTATTGAGATGTCTGAATGGGCATGCACCGAAAGCCAATGGAAAATAAAAGGTTGGGGAGTCTGTGACGCCTGTAATGCGTAGGTAAGTGGGAAATTCCTCTGATGGAAACGCATTTTATGATGAACGGCAAATGCCGTCTGCTGCGTGTCCTGGAAGCTGTGTCTCAACGCGCTCGGCTATCTATGTGGGTCTCATACATGAATGATAGTGATCGTGACAAAAACAGGGCTGACACAAATCCCTCAGTCCGGGACTTATGGCGTAGAAGCACGCAGCTACGAGGTCGGTGGAACAAATAAGAGACGCTTCCAACTGGACTGTGTTCGCAGAGCTTTCCGGCGGAAGCAAAATAAGCAGCGGCCAGCGTTGGAGCGGATTGTGGCGATTACTGAAACGTCGACTGCTTACATCAGCTTCATTCGGAGAACGCACAGGAGGAAGTTTTATGTCAAGCCTCATTTCAGTGACATAGAAAAACCATGAGAAAGAAAATTAGATCTTTTAATGAGTATGGGGCTCATGTCTGGTTAACTGCTCACTCCGCCTCTTAATCCCGCTATTAGTAGAGAGATCTATGCGATATTGGATTTGTGAAAGTGATGTGCTGTTGCAACGCACCTGTCTACAGTCTGACGTCCGATACCTATACGATATCAGCGGCCTACACTTACCAGGTGAAAGTTTTCTCTCAGTACCGAAGGTGGTAAGTAATGTTGTACCGGTTAATTGAAAATACGAGTCAGGGCATATTCGAGCTCTCACTTTCCAGTTAAATGCACAGCTCTTTCAGGTTACTGATGATGTTATATCCAAGAAAGCAGCTGAATAGTTTCTCGCATCCTTCCCCGTGATCACTTGTTGCACAAAACACGGATACTTTAAGAATAATGCTCTATAACGGCACATTAATGTGAGCATTCTATCGTGATAACAACACAGTATACTACTTTCCTGTTGTCTTTTTAAAACATTCTGCTGACAACTGATATACGAGGGGCGTTCCATAAGTAATGCAACACCTTTTTTTCCACAAGCAGGTTGGTTTTATTCATGATTCCAATGTGACATATTATTCCCCACTCTTTTGGCAAAAAAAAAAAGAAAAAAATCAACATTATCTCCGTTCAATGCGATGACCTTATACGACTTGATTGGTAGGATCTGTATGCCCTCATGGTACCATTCTACTGGTCTATGTCGGAGCCAACGTCTTACTGCATCAATAATCTCCCCATCGTCCACGTGCTGCTTCCCACCGAGTTCATCCTTCAAAGGGCCAAAAAGATGGAAGTCCCCTGTAGGCGGCGAGGAACCCAACTGGCACGTACCTTTGATTATCCCAAATGGTGGACGAGTGTGTCAGCGTTACTAACAGAGACATCCAGCTGTGCAGCGAGGTGCTTGACTGTGATCCGACGATCACCTCGAATGAGAGTGTCCGCACGTTCCAGCATTGCAAAAGTCACAGCTGTGAGTGGCCGGCCGGAACGCGAGATATCGGACAGGTTTGCGCGACCTTGTTGCGATGATGACAGACGCCTAGCCTAACGACTCATCGTGCTGCTGTTCACTGCCAGGTATCCGTAGACTTCTTCAAGCGCATATGAATATCTGCGATGGTCTAGTTTTCCGCCGAAAGAAAAATGACAGCTTTCTGCTTGGAACGCCCCTCCATGATGAAGGCTAAGTATAGCGTCGCCATTTACCGGAACTTCATGAAACTACTGCTGAAGCTGGAATATTACACGATGTCCCACAACAAATTCCGCACATTTTGGTCTTAAGTGACCGAGAAAAAAATGTGTTGCATTCGCCTCTCGTACTACAATCTTTCTGTCGAGGAGGCAACGACACCCTACACCTACATCCGCTTTCCGTAAGCCGATTTACGGTATGTGGCACAGGGTACAATTGTACCAGAAACCTACCTCCACCCACCCCTGTTACGTTAGTCAATGGCATGTGTAAAGAGAGACTGTGGATTTCTCTAATTTTAATGTCGGGTTCACTAGCGATGTGTCTGTTGGAGGAACTGGTATATTTTGCAGCTTGCTTTGGAACGACGGTTCTACGAATTTTGTAAGCCTGTCTCCGTGAACCCAGCGCCTTTCTTGTAACGTCCGCGACTGCAATTTGTAAAGCATGTCCGTGGCACATCCACGATGACTGAATAAATGTGTGGCGCGTCTGTAGCTCTTCTTTGAATCCCATCTACCTGTTCCGTTATTCCAACTTGGCGAGAGTCCTAGACCATAGAACAAAACTGAAAGAGCGAGGATTTTACAAGTGACGTGTCACGTTAGTGAATTTCACTAATTGAGAATTTTTTCAATCTGGCATCTACCTTAACCACGTCTTGTTTCACGTCTACATCTACACTCTTCAAATCATTGTCAGTCGTGTGGCAGTGGATACTTTTTATTTATACATATATACCTCGTCAGTCAAAAACGTTTTGAGACTGGATTACCAAAACTAGAGAAAATTTTGTATGATGGATTTAGTGCTCCAGGTGTTCTACATGTTCTCTGTCCATTTGAGCCTTGTCCACCAAACGTTCATACAATCATGAACCGTGTGAAACTGTTAGAAAAGACCTTCTTTGGGATGTTACTCAACTTTGAGATGTTATTTAACTTGAGCGTCACATTGGCTTGGATGTCGGTTATGTCATCAGTTGGGTGACCCGTACGAGAATTTCCGCACTTTGTCTTTTGCTGGTGCGTTGGTATTGATATCATCACGACTCGCTACCCATGATTATTTTTTACACAAAAGTACAGTCCGTGTTTGCCATTTCAATCAAGT
Source organism: Schistocerca americana (assembly GCF_021461395.2). Taxonomy (NCBI): domain Eukaryota; kingdom Metazoa; phylum Arthropoda; class Insecta; order Orthoptera; family Acrididae; genus Schistocerca; species Schistocerca americana. The sequence goes on from NC_060122.1 coordinate 614,743,157, forward strand.
CGCGGGAGGTGTCCACGCACCGTTGTTTTTATCGGGGAGTGAAGATGTTCCGAACAAACTTTTGCACACTTATTTTCTCTTCTTGAAGATATCTGGAGACTGCCTTGAACACTTGATTTAGAGACGTTGCTCCATTGCAATTTGTGACATAACAGTGTTGACATGCTACTGCTGCACGTCCACTACTTAACACTGCCTGTTGACAAATGACTAGGTGAAACACATCTGTTGTTTCCAGTTGTTAGTTCAAGGTACCACCATAGTAACTGCACTGACACTTTTTTACGTCAGCAGTAAAATCAGTTCAAAGTTTTTTCGATGGGACAGTGTACATAAGCCATTTATATTTTATCAAAAGGGATTACGTATGAATCTCTCTCTCTCTCTCTCTCTCTCTCTCTCTCTCTCTCTCTCTCTCTCTCTCTCTCTGTGTGTGTGTGTGTGTGTGTGTGTGTGTGTGTGTGTGTGTGTGTACGCATTTATGTCCCCTACCTGGTCCTAAACCACTGGACCAGTTTCAACAAAAATTCGTACACATTTCACTTACAATCTGGAAAGAATATCTGTTGGGGTAAGAACTACCTGCTTATCGAAGCGGCGGGCGTGGGGGTGAAAAAGAAATGTAGCCAACGACGAGCAAATACCCACCTCTCATTCACCCAGTATTTCAGTAGGAGTACGCTTAGTGACTTGCAACAAACTTTACGCATAATTTCAAACCCTAACAATACTCTTTTCTCGCTGACAAACCACGCAAAATGATGAAAGAGAAAAAGTTTATTGCTTATTACATTTTCACTATTCATACAGCAAAACAGATATGACGTTTTTATTTATACTTTTTTACTACAAACTGTTTCCGTACCACGCGTTGTAGACAGTATTCATATATGCCTGTGAGCGTACCTGCAAAATTATAACACTGTACGATACATAGTTCAAGAGATACGATATAAAAACACTGAGGTGCGTGAAAAACTGCTGCACCATGCATGACGTTTAAATTGTTAGTTCTTTATTACTAACTCTATTCGCAGCACATTTCGCTGAAAATTGAGCGTATGCCGCTGAATGTACCTACAAAAATATGACATTAAAGGCTCATATTACAACATGACCAAAAGAAGAGTTTCATTGATAGGACACAATCTGAGACATCAAGAGATCACCTGTTTAGTATTGGAGGGAAGACTGGTGGGTAAAAGTAGAGGGTGACCAAGAGATGAATACAATAAGCAGGTTCAGAAGGATATAAGTTGCAGTGGTTGTTCGGAGGTGAAGAGGATCGCACAGGATGGAGTACAATGAAGTGCTGTATCAAACTAGTCTTCGGACTGAAGACCACAACAACAATAGATCAGGAGTAATGACGTCACATTCTCAGATGCGTGAAAAACTACCGCATCATGCATGACGTTTTAATTTATTATATCTTTACTAGCAGCGCTATTCGCAACACATACCGCAGACAATATACACATATGCCGCTGAACATTGTACGACACTTAGTTGAGGAGATATGTCGTCATTAACATTGAGCTGCGTGAAAATGAAACTGAAAGGCAAAATTCGTAGGAGTACAGGTGAAATATGTTAAATATGCGTGCCGTGTGCTTTCGCGGACAAAACCACGGGAGAAAAACGCCTCGCAAACTCCTAGTTCGACTTCAGCCAAATTTGGTACACTTATTATTCGTTATCTGGAAGGAAATGCTGTGGGTATAAGAACCAGCAACCTCTTACTGGCGTCTGGGTGATTACGTGGGGAGAGAAGAGAGGAGGAAGATATGGACAGTCAGAGATGGGAAGGAGGAGACGGGCACAAAGAGGGGGGCGGGGGGGGGGGGGGGGAAGGAGGAAAGCAATCGTAGATGAAGAATCTTGCGTATGCTTTCGCAACATCCCACAGTACGGGCAGAAAGACGAACTGCATCTTGTAACGGGATTCCATACACAGGAGCTTTTAAATGACATCAAAAATCAGTCTATTGGGTTCCCGAACCGAACGGAGAACTTGAAGGCTAGGGCGTTCTCCAGCTCCTCCTATTTCTCTGTCAATGAATCTATTTAGGAACCGATGAAAATCAACAATGAAATAAGGGGGAACATAGAGATCTGAGGCTACACGTAACTAACGCTAACACGAAAGTCACGTGACAACATTATCCTCGCGGAAGTATAGCTGAAACCACTGACGATGAACCTAAGAATTACAATTTTATCTGACAAAGAACATTTCATTTAAGAAAGAGTTTCATATGGAATGATGTGAAGTTCTGTTTCTGTGCGTTTCCCACGATTATTGTGCTCTGGAGAGTTGTAGGAAACCAGCTGTAACGTGGAAATTAAACGTTCCAGTCCAGCATCCCTACAAAACACACTGCCTGGCAAAAAACAGTTAAGCACCCAGAAGACATGTTCGGGTGACAATGTAGATTCATACACGTAAACATCATCGGCGGGTATGTAAATGATTAGAGCTGCGACTCTCTTTGACAGAGTGAATGGCCACCAGACCGTATTAGTGTTGTTCGTGTTTAGTGTTTTTACCAGGTCTTGTAGAATATACGAAGACATGAACAGCGTCAGATATTAAGTGATCACCGTGCATTTGTTGTGTTCAGCTTTACAAAATGTTGTAAATTTAGGGTACATGTGATATAAGAAACGGTGTATATTACAGTATGAAATGTCAGAATGAAATTAGCAAATAAAAAACACACACCAACCCAGGATTGAACCCTCGAACTCCTGCATGCTAACCCAAAACTCTATCCACTGCTCCAACTGTGCAGCACGGTCAGAATATGCAGTCAGAGGTAGTTACCATACGTGTTGTTACAGTGTTGCCAGATTGCCACTCTTTAATGTCATTTTTCTGCCGGATATACACGCCAGACGAAATTTATGAGAGACATTTGTTTACCGCTGACATGTGAGGAGTAGCGCTGCGAAGCCCGAGTGCGCGAATTTCGCTTCACCCTGTATATTTAAATTGACAATAACATATTCTTTGTTATGTCCTGTGAGAACTGTCTCAAAAGCTGCGGATAGAGAATTGAATATTGGTGCAAATCCTAAGTACCATTTGGACAGAAAAGGAGAGCAGTTTACAAGAACCAGAGTATGTATTATAGCCACAGGTATAAATACGCCGGTATTCAGGCACATACACATAGGAGGTACATAGTGTAAGGCATTTAGAGGGTGAGCGTTTCATATTCTGCAGAGTAGCACGTGCGGATACTGTCAGTTAATTGAGCTTTTGCTCTTCCCCTGGAATTCTAACTACCAAGAGCATTAGATTAACAGCGCAGAGAGCTACATCTTGAAATTGGCACTGTTGGTATGTTCGCACAGTAGCTTATGCGATCATACGTCGTTGGATGTAGCGAGGTTTGGAGGCTGTTTGGGATATGACGACCAAGAGCTTGAAGATTACGTGCAAGGACTTTTATATGGTGCCTATTCCGAGCGCATTGTAGAAATACGTGGTTTGGATATTCCTCCTCTCAGCAAACACGGACGGGTGGCGCTTGGGGGGAGCCGATAGAGGTGTTTGTTAAACTTCCAATGATTAGATTTCAGCTGTGCTATAATTGTCGTGGAGCTGCTCGATGTTTGTGCCTCATTGTAACATGTTAAAACTTGAATCGTAGGATGAACTAAGGCGTAGTGACTGCCTTTGATTTTAAATGTCCTGCCCGCATCTCGTGGTCGTGCGGTAGCGTTCTCTCTTCCCACGCCCGGGTTCCCGGGTTCGATTCCCGGCGGCGTCAGGGATTTTCTCTGCCTCGTGATGGCTGGGTGTTGTGTGATGTCCTTAGGTTAGTTAGGTTTAAGTAGTTCTAAGTTCTAGGGGACTGATGACCATAGATGTTAAGTCCCATAGTGCTCAGAGCCTTTTTTTAAATGTCCGCGACCATTCCTCTTGCCAGTCCGAGGACAACCGCTTTCTGAACATGGGTATCACATCTGCGAGAGGGAATTTATCATATTTAATAGCTTCATGTAGTGATACCTGCTCTCCTAGGGCATCAGCTTGTTCATTGGCAGGTATCCCATAGTGACCTTTCGTCTTTAGAAGGGTTGATATGCCCCTAGTGGATTTGTCACTCAGGTCACAACCAGTGACTTCTTTTCCTTTCGTTCTGTCTGTTTCTTCGTCATATTTCTTCAGCTTTTCCGTGCGGGTGTCGCATAACACAAGTTGTACGTAGGCTGTTTATGTGTTTGTATGTTGGCAGCGCTACGTAGCGGTCTGCATTAATAAATCTGACAGCGCTGTGCGCACTCTGTAAGAGACCTTCTTGCTGTCGGACTTGCAGTTGGAAGTTGGAGATAGCGGTTGGAGGTGAACAGCCAGCAGTGATGGAAGTTAGATGTGAGTAGTTAGCATTGATGGAGGTTAGAGGTTTGAAGTGTCAGCTCATGCGGGCGATCTAGACGTGTGTCCGTCATGGAAATGTAATTTGTCGATGATTATATAACTTATGGAACTGGATGTCATGCACGATTATATGATTTTTGAACTGGTTATCACATTATTAAGGTAAATAAATTGTTTGCTTTGCAACAAAATCTTTCCTTTGCTAAACACATGCCTATTAGTAGTTAGAGCCTACAGTAGTTAGAATCTTTTATTTAGCTGGCTGTATTGGCATTTGCTGTATTGCAGTAGTTCGGGTAATGAAGATTTTTGTGAGGTAAGTGACTAATGTAATGTATAGGTTATAGTTAGGATTTCTTCCAATTCGGGGCCATTCTTTTGAGTCAATTTTAAAGCAGTCAGATCGCGTTATACTTGAATATTGTGAGTAATTAATGAATAGGAAAAGTTTGAGTTCTGTTTGTCTGGGCAAATTCTGTAGGTCACTGTTGAAATGATAAAGACTAGCAAAGTGACTCTTGCATTCAATCTCACTCAACAGTTTCAGAATTAAATAACATAGAAGTTTCACCTTCCCAGTTAAGCAGAGACAATTTGCTCTTATTGCTTCTCTGTTGACAACACAATACGCCCTTCCTCCTTTTATAATGATAGGTGATCCTATCGTGTCATCAAGTAGTCATTTCTGCATTACAGAGAGGTGTCTGGTTACTTTTGATAAGGTGGTGTATGTCTTAAATGGTAACGACGATGCGACCACGTTTGGTGGCGCTGTTAGGCGATGCAAAAGTGTACTGCGAGCTATCGAAAGTGGCCACAATACTGCTTGTCTTAAAGTTGGGAGAGAGAACATTTCTCAACGATACCAACCTCTGACGTGGGTAACCCACTGAAGTACGCCGTACATCACAAGAGACATAAAACAGTCTCGCGAGTGTAATGTTTCTGTCCCAGGTAGAGCCTGAATGAACAGAAATAAAGCCAGCAACAGGTTGAGCCCTGCCTGCCTAACAGCTGTGTCAGCATACGGCTGCTGAATGTGCGGAGGAAAGCCCCTGACGGGTGAAAGGAACAGAACGCCTGCATATCTGACAGTTCAATGCAGCCTTCAGGCGAAGCTCTGAAACAGATTTAATGGAGCCCCTATGCTGCTAAGATCCAGACACAGGCTTTGCTCGTGATGGATGAGTTCTGCTGAAAGGGCTCGCCGATATCCGGTGGCCGAGGGAGGGGGGGGAGGGGGAGTGGAGCTTTGAAAGCATAGGCAGCTGTATAAAGATCGGGCTCAGGAGATCTGGGAGGCAGGAGAAGGCAGGAGAAAAGGTCTTGAGGTGTTTAGAATGGCCCGTTAATCTATTTACAGGATACGAACTAAATTATAGAGCGGTACATTGACAGCGTTACCACTTTATCTGGCATTCATATAGACTGAGAAAATTTTTGACTCAGTTCGGAGAAAACCTGTAATGTCAGCTCTTGAATAGCGCATTATTAATTTTCCAAACCCAGTGTACTGGAGAATATTTATGTCAGTACTGTAGCTTCAATTACAGATCATCATCATTCAGTGAAAAATTAAAAATGAATAGGGATTTCAGACAAGGAGCTTCCATAATCACCAAAACTATTCTCAGCAATCTTAGAGGACTTTTTTTAGACTCTTAAACTACGAAAACAGAGAGGGGATATATTTTCTATTTCGTGGTCTCTTATTTCAATATCTGCGGTTTCAGTGTTCGTGTGATGATTGAGAGCATAAAACCTATTAAGATTTTCCGTGGTGAAAACATTTCGGAAGTCCAAATTCAATATTAATGACTGAATAAATGGTCTGGGTCCACTTACCTAACGTGAGACCTTAATATTTTGGGTTTTCACTCAGATAAATTGGCAAAATTTTGCTCTTTCCTTCCTCTAACTTAATTCGTTTGAAACGTTCAAGTCTGTTAGTTAATGTAGGTGGTCTAAGACCTTGTCTCACGAGTCGGTTCTCAACGTGCTTGAAGTAACTGTCAGAACAAAAAACGTTCAGGAAGAATCAGTGTCTCTGTCATCAGTTTTAATCAAATGATTCTTCCGTTGTGTAGGGGGCAAACTAATATCTCCGTTTTGCAAAATCATTATCTGAAAACTTACTATTGATACTATCGAAAATTTCTCTGAACGCTCCGCCACTTCAGCTCCCGAGTGAAGCGGGCTATAAAAGCCTCTCATTACCAAGTTCGACCCATCTTTGTTACTACTCACTTGCCAATACCTATTACTACTTCCACTCGTATTCAAACTAGATCGGTCGACCACAGGTCCAATACTGCAAATGGCGAGCCGTGTTCCACACCATGTGCGATGCTAGCTGTCTTCACCAATTCAGCCAGCCACACAAAGGAACCGCGGATGACCTCGAAACCCAAGTGTCAGGCGTCATTCGTTGCGACATCAGCCACAAGTGGCAACCTGTCAGACACAGTGCGTTCCCTAGCCGCTGGCAGAGCTCTCCCCTCTCGGACGAGACCTCCCGGCAACTATAACAAGTGTACACTAGCCCTCTTTCCGACCTACGTTGTAATTTCCTCGAGGGGGCGGGGGGGGGGGGGGGCTCCGTTACCCATCTATCGTATGCCTTCCAAATGTCTAGCATACCTATTTTCTCCACTCGACGAGACTTGTCAGTAAAATTCGCCACTGGCCCAACATATTACGCCTCTCGTACTGGCACAGATGTATCAACATTTGTAACACCTGGCAGCTGTTGTTAAGTCGTAAAACGGCAGATCCCGTATTCGCACTCCGTCCAAAGTTTCTCGAACCCACCATTGTCCGCCACTGGCCTTCAACTAAGGGTAGACCGGTCAGATGTTGCGCTTGGGAAGACTCGGTGGCAACTGAGTTTCAACGAGATTCCAACGGCATCAGAGGTGTCGGAACTCTTACCATAGGTGCATCAACGCCGCCTGAACCTGTTCCCATTGTAGCTTCTCGCTGTTTCTGGAGAGGTGCCTAGCTTGTGTCCACACACAACAAGCGTGGTTCCTATGTATTTTCTGCTGTTAAATGCTATATGTCATCAAGAAAAGGGTCAACTTGTAATGCTATTATGCATTGATATCAGCTGTTTGAGGCAGTTGTGGGTTGGTGCCAGGTGGTGGGGCTATAGCCTGTATTTCCCCCTCATAAGGAGTTCTGCTAGCATAGGGGTTGTGACTGCATTGTGTAATGCATGTCGCTCGATCAACAGCGGCTTCCTGCAGACCGACACATAAAGGACACGAAGTACAAATCGACATCGAGAAGAGGCCCTGTCATATGGCGCTCGCGGTGTATATGCTGAAATCAAATGTAAATAATACGGCTTCTTTAGTGGGCATCGCTCTACTGCAGTGTCACACATGACGAATAAATAGGAAAACAGTAGAACGTCTGTGTAGGGCCGTGTTTTTACTTACAATTGTCACTTCGCTGAATGTGTATAAGGCTGCGTGACATCGTGCAGACACAGCCAGATCGACGCAGTAGCTGTGTATCTGTAACAAAGACGACATTTGTCCTCACGTCGGTGGCGATTAAAACGATTTCGCCCCCAGGTGGGCTCGAGCCACCAACCTTTCGGTTATCAGCCGAACGCGCTAGCCGATTGCGCCACGGAGGCCTTTTTTTATTTATTTTTTGTTAAATCTCATTTTGTTCGCTTTTGTTCGTTGCATCTGCTCGCGGCGGACGTCGTAAGAGATCTGCTTAAGTTCGTTGTTGATCGATTAACTCAGTTTTTTTACTACAGAGGGCAGCTAACCTTCTGACCGAGCACGCTGAGCTACCGTGCCGGCTATCTTAGTAGAGACCTTGACGTTTGCTCACTTCCGCTCTGTTTATCAATGCAACTCGTATACCTTCTGCAAGTATCTCGCCGAATGTAGCATCTGCTTACGCCTCTTCACATGGATGAAGTGCATGCACACTGTAGCGTGGCTCATAAACATTTTCATCGGCTCTCGAGGTGTGCTCGGATAGTAGCAGTGGTTAAAGCGACCGCTATCAGTAAGCGGGAAAACGTGGTTTGAGTCCCGGCTACGATAAATTTTCATGTATCGCAGACAGCTGATGTCAATGCATAATCGCAGAATCCGAATCTGTTTCGTAATGACGTGAAATCAATGTACTGCGAAGTTGAAGAGGGTGTAAATTTACTCTACTAAGATTCCGACACGCACGGACTGTGAGCAAGGCAAATGAAAACTAACTTTGCTCACTTCATCAGACAAGAAAATAGTCATTCCCAAGGGACATTAAACTGATAAAACCACCTCTAGCCTTGATAATGGCCCCAACTCGGCTAGGAAGATAGTCCACAAGGATGTTCACGTATGACATATCCAGCTGAAGCCGCTCATTCGCGGCTAGATTATGAAGAGATACCAGACAGCGGGAGTGTTGATTGTTGAGGTTCAATTGCTGTTCCAAATAGCTGTATATTTTTCTATGGGAATAAGACTGGATGATTTATCGAGTCAGTCGGGTTCCGCTAGTTTGTCTGAGTGTTCTTGCAACCAGGAACGTACGCGTACAGCCCTGTGAAGGCGGCTGTTGTCATCTTGGAAGGCGGATGCGTACTTGGTCACAGTCAATGGTTCATACTCACACTAACCAGAATGAGTAGGCCCGAGTAATTCTACTGAAAATACCCTCACTTCACAGAAACAATTGCGGTCTGAAATACACCTTGCACTCTGGCTTAAGTGGAGGTTCTGGTCGAGAGACACGAAAAACGGGTGAAGTTTAGAAATTTTTCATATAAGGACTGTTTTTATTAAAATGGGGCTTTACCATTTTCTTATACACACACTGAGGCGGATGCCTCCTGATATCGTGGGGAACTCCTTTTGCCCGGCATAGTGCAATAAAATCGACGTGGAAGAGTCGTTGGTAGTCCCCTGCAGAAATATTTCCCGTGCTGCCTCTACAGCCGTCCATAATTGCGAAAGTGTTGCCGGTGCAGGATTTTTTTATTTTATTTATTTATTTATTTATTTATTATTATTTTTTTTTTTTTTGCACGAACTGACCTCTCGATTATGCCCCGTAAATGTCAGATGGGATTCACGTCGGTCGATCTGGGAGGCCAAATCATTCTCTCGAATCGTCCACAATGTTCTGACATGGCACATTTCCATCGTTGTTTGAAATCCATGAAGGGCTTCAAATGGTCTCCAAGTCGCCCAACTTAACCATTTCCAGTCAACAAGCGGCTCAGATGAACCAGAGGATCCAGTCCATTCCATGTAAACACAGCCTACACCGTAATGGAGCCACTGCCATCTTGCACAGTGCCTTGTTGATAAACTGGGACCATGGCGTCGTGGGTTCTGCCCCTCACTCGAACCCTACCGTCAGTTCTTACCATCTGAAATTGGAACTCATATGGCCAGGTCGTGGTCTTCCAGTGGGCTAAGGCCCAACCAATATGGTTACGAGTCCATGAGAGGAGCTGCAGGCGATGTCGTGCTGTTAGCAAAGGCACTCGCGTCGGTCGTCTGCTGCGATAGCCCATTAATGCCAAATACGTTCACCGTACGTCCCACATTGATTTCTGCGGTTATTTTCCACAGTGTTCCTTTGCTGTTAGCACAGACAACTGTACGCAAACGCCGACGTTCTCGGTCGTTAACTGAAGGCCGTGGTGAGAGGTAACGCCTGAAACTGATATTCTTGGCGCACTCTTGACATTGTATATCTCGGAATATTAAATTCTCTAACGATATCAAGAATAGAACGTCCCAGGTATCTCCAACTCCCATTCCGCGTTTGAACCGTGTTAATTCCCGTCGTGGGGTCATAATCGTTTAGGAATCCTTTTCACACGAATCACCATTGTACAAATGACAACTGCGCCTACATTCACTGGCAGTAGAAGCTGCCTGGTTTGAAACCGATTGTCGTTACAAGCAATCCTGCCAGAGGAACGTCTGCAACTCAGCATTATGCAGGGCTATTCAAAAAGAAGGAACAGATTTCAAACATTTATTGCTTAGAAGCTACAAAAGATAGAAACACAATTCCAACGTTCCTGGAAAGAGAACAGTTCAAACAAATTCTTATGCATTCAATGTGAGCACCACGTGGTGCACGATAAATATCAAAACGGCGACTGATTTCCTCCCACACACTAAGCAGCTGGACTCTCGTTATCGAATTCACAGCTTCAACAATGCGATGTCGCAGACTTTCAAGAGTGTCAGGGATAGGGGAGATGAAAAACATGTCTTTTTAGCGTTACCCCACAGATAAAAAGTGACACGATTTGAGGTATGGGACGTTGGACTGGAAGAGGAGGAGCAGAAGATGAACTTCGTCGCCGGTGGCCTCCCAAGTCTCCAGACCTCGCAACTTGCAACTTTTGTCTGTAGAGTAACGTAAAAGACCGCGTTTTAATCCCCCATATGCCTGACACTCGTTCAAGTCTGCGAAATCACGTTGTTGAAGCTGTGAATTGGATAACAAGAGGACAGTTGCTTCTTGTGTGGGAGGAAATGAGCCACCGGTTTGGTATTTATCGTATAACACATGGTGCTCGCATTGAATGTATAAGAATTTGAACCCTTCTTTTTCCAGGAACATTGGAATTGTGTTTCTCCCTTTTGTTTAAAAATGGCTCTGAGCACTATGGGACTTTACATCTATGGTCATCAGTCCCCTAGAACTTAGAACTATTTAAACCTAACTAATCTAAGGACATCATCACACAACACCCAGTCATCACGAGGCAGAGAAAATACCTGACCCCGCCGGGAATCGAACACGGGAACCCGGGCGTGGGAAGCGAGAACGCTACCGCACGACCACGAGCTGCGGACTCCCTTTCGTCGTTTGGAAGCAATTTGAAACCTATCCCTTCTTTTTGAATAGCCCTATGATAGAGATTGTTGTGGCCGAGCGGTTCTAGGCGCTTCAGTCTGGAACCGCGTGACCGCTACGATCGCAGGTTCGAATCCTGCCTCGGGCATGGGTGTGTGTGATGTTCTTAGGTTAGTTAGGTTTAAGTAGTTCTAAGTTCTAGGGGAATGAGGACGTCAGATGTTAAGTCTCATAGTGCTCAGAGCCCTTTGAACCATTTTTTTGTGATAGAGATTGAAAATACCGCTTCAGTTGCAACTTTTTCTTTCTTTGTAATTCTTGGACCACGACTGTTTTCGGGCTATTATATGCCCATCATCAGGTGTGATACTGAAAATTTACAGTGACCGATGCTACTAATAATTTTATACGCAGTAGTAGACATGAGAAAACAGAAAAGTACCAAATAACATTTTTAGAAAACAGCGGTCGATCTAGGTACGGTAAAATAAGCCAATGCCAAAACGACAAGTTATGTATGTAAATCACTGATTCAAACTATGAACGTCCGGGGTAGTTGGTCCCATGTTGTTCTTCCCGTCAACAGATGGCAGTACTTTTCCCAATCCGGTTTACCAGTTTGCTTCCTCCTTCGTTTACGCTACCCCGTGCTCTGCGCTCGCTGGTGGTAGACCGCGCTCTACAGGGTGAAAAGTATTTAAACCGACAAACTCTGGGAGGTTGTTGGGGACATCAAAACAAATATTTTTCCCTAGTGTCATTTTTTCCTATGAGGAATATTTAAACTGGTAGAGGAAGATTTCTCTGGCAGCAAATTAATTAAACCAACAAACACTTTTCCATTTTTTTATGACCAAGAGACAACACCTTAACACAACCTAATATCAATTAAGTAGATTTTCAAAAATGCCTCCATTGAGACGTAAACAAAGGTTACACCGTCGGATTATGTTCCGTCTGACACGGGCAAAAACCCCAGGAGTATCCTGAATTGTACCTGCTGCTGCTACTATCCGGGCAACCAGATCTTCTTCTGATGCAACAGGAGTTGCGTAAACAAGGTTGTGCATCTCTCCCCACACAAAAAAGTCCAGAGGGGACATATCTGGGGATCAAGCAGGTCATGGTGCAGGACCACCTCTGCCAATCCACGTTTCTGAGAACCGTCGGTCCAGGAATCGACGCACACGACGACTGAAATGTGCCGGCGTCCCGTCATGTTGGAACCACATGCGTTGTCTTGTAGGGAGCGGGACGTCTTCCAGCAATTTTGGCAATGCTCTGGCGAGAAAATTGTAATAGTGCCTGCCATTTAATGGCCTAGGTAGCAGATACGGCCCAATTAAACAGTCCCCACAACACCGACCCACACATTAACGAAGAACCGCACTTGATGAGCGCTAGTAACTGTGGCTTGTGGGTTATCCTCACTCCAAAGATGAGAATTCTGCATGTTGAAGACGCCATCACGCCAGAACGTTGCTTCATCGGTAAACAACACAGAGGTTGGAAATGTAGGATGCATTTCACACTGTCCCAGGTACCACTGCGAAAATTGTGCTCTGGGTGGATGATCAATTGGTTCCAAGTTGTGGACACGCTGTAAGTGAAATAGACTTAACAATTGCTCTCGAAGGACTGTTCTTACATTGGACTGATTTGTCTCCATGTTACGTGCAATTGCACGAGTGATGATTGAAGGATCCCGCTCCACATGCTGCAAGACAGCTTCCTCAAATTGCAGCGTTCTTACCGTGTGACGGCGTCCCTGTCCACGTAGTCTGCTAAATGACCCGGTCTCACGCAGACGTTGGTACACAGCAGCAAAGATCGTATGATGCAGGATACGGCGGTTAGGATATTGTTGTTGATAAACGTGCTGTGCAGCTCGTCCGTTGTGGTGCACTACGTAGTACGCACCAACCATTTCTGTGTACTCACTCCAGGTGTATCGCTCCATTAGTAAACAGAGACAATGCACTACTACACTGGAGGACAGCAGTTGCCTACAACTGAAGAGCGTAATACGCCCTCTGACGACTGAAGATCGTAATACGGCCTCCACCGGTTTAAATAATCCTCGTAGGAAAAAATGAGATTAGGGAAAAATATTTGTTTTGATGTCCCCTACAACCTCCCAGAGTTTGTCGGTTTAAATACTTTTCACCCTGTATACTCTGGATCGCGCCACTCGGGGTCACAGCACAAAATGTAACTGTCCTGGTGTTCATTCCATACTTCTTTACCCAGGCAGCCACCCGCTGTATTAGCCGGCCGCTGTGGCCGAGCGGTTCTAGGTGCTTCAGTCCGGAATCGCGCTGCTGCAACGGATGCAGGTTCGAATCCTGCCTCGGTCATGGATGTGTGTGATGTCCTTAGGTTAGTTAGGTTTAAGTAGTTCTAAGTCTCAGATGTTAAGTCCCATAGTGCTTAGAGCCATTTGACCCGCTGTATTGATTCGGAAACGGTACAAAATATCGATTTGTTTTCTTAACTTTTAATTCTCAACACAAGCTTCCCTGTTTCCCTGTAACACTCTTACAAGCTTTTTCAGACTGTTTCTGCCCATCCTGTACAGTGACCAGTGTGCTTTGGCTAATATTTATTTCTGGCGATATTACAAAACTCAAATGCGCGAGCTTGCTCTAGGTGATTGCGAACAGGTGGGACGCACACTGGCAGACAATCCAACAAAGGGATAATTTTAGCCATGAGGGAGATGGGTGGCGAGTAACCCACTTCAGCTGATGCAGCGTCGGTTCGGTGAAAATGTAACTGCATAGACCGTGACCGCTTTGTACTGGCGACGCTTGATAAACTTCGTCTGCTCATCCAGAACCAATCGGGTTTTCCGGCAATAATTAATCGTGTGTTGGGGCAAAACGTGGACTCGAATTGTAGCGGAATTAGTGCAGACGGGGATAACAACATAAATCAGTTGCTAAATCGGGTTCATTAAGCAGTGCGTCGCGCGTAACGTTTTTGCCTGAATAATCACATTACGTACAGGCCGGCGCGTTCGTGGAGGGCTGCGCGCTTGCAGAGTGCGAACAGCTGCAGGCGAAACCCGGACGCAGTTTAGCGCTGCGTCCCAGTTACCGAAAAGCTTCCAGTAAACAGGTTTCTCCGGATAAGTATGACAGTTCTGCCTGACACGTGGCTTGTCGCATTTTACTGTCGTTACTTCCTTCAGATGGTTAGTCTCTTTGAATACGATAGCGAGCTGCAGATGCACTGCCTACGAATTTTTAAGCCTTTGTAATAAGACAAATGTTATTACCATTGTAAACATTTATTTCTCATGTTGTAACACGCCCGGGGGTACTAATGGGGGTGGGGTTACTTTAAACTGTTTGTCGTTTAGACCGAGCGGCCTATCCACACCACGTACCTGATAATCCCGCGGCGGTCGAACTGTTCTGCTCCACACCCCTGCTCGCTTGCCTGAAATTATCTATCGAATTATGCAAGCGGGTTTAGGGGAGCCACTCAACGTTAATACACAACACTGTTCGACGTCTGGTACGAACAACTGTATTCTGTGACGATTAAAGGAAGCCGGCCAGAGTGGCCGAGCGGTTCTAGACGCTACAGTCTGGAACTGAGCGACCGCTACGGTCGCAGGTTCGAATCCTGCCTCGGGCGTGGATGTGTGTGATGTCCTTAGGCTAGTTAGGTTTAAGTAGTTCTAAGTTCTATGGGACTGATGACCTCAGAAGTTAAGTCCCATATTGCTCAGAGCCATTTGAACCATTTGATTAAAGGAAAATCGCAGGTTGCACTGTTTACATTATAATGCAGAAGTATTGTCCCAATTAATGGATGATTAACAGTCCACAATATCATTCTGACGAGCGTACGCGTAACCGACACGTCGCGGGTGATTGTTGATTATGCGGAAGCCGAATGAGCGCACGAAAGTTCTTACGCTCGTGACGCATACACAGATATTTGGTACTAGTCCTCCTTGACACTAGTAATGTTATTTTCACACAGCCCGTAAAGTTAGTTTTTCAGTTCTCAGTTCTCGCTTGTACGAGCGTGCGCGTAACCGTCGCGGCGCGGCTGATTGTTGATAATGCGGAAACGCCATGACCGAATGCACATCCTCACGCTCGCTACAAATCACTGGCACTTGACTGCACTTTTTTGAGGTAACTAATTTTTCTCTGATTACATTAGTTCATTCTGGGAGACCGAACACGACGCGGATGATTGATACTAAACGGTACGACACGCAACGAGATGATACACAAATAGGTTATCAGCAGCACTGCTCATTTTTAAATTACTTCTTGACGCACTTTCCTCTGAATCATTTGCATATTTTATCACTTTACTGTAAGAGCACTTGTAGCAACACTTCAACTTCCATGCTAACAATGCCTCTCACATGCAGAGGTACACACTAAACAACAGTTCGGTGTCCCGCACTCGACTCGACAGACGCGGCTGCCCGCAAAGATACTCCCCAACAAAGCCAGCGATATGACAATACCCTTACAATGTCCACATGTGCAACTCCGTCCAATCGGGATTTGAGGAGGAAATGCACGTGAAAGTAATCCTGGAAATTAGAGGGACCAAGAGAGCAATGTCAAGATCAAGTAATATCAATGCCTAACGCATTCGTATACAATTATGCCGGCTGTTAATTTGCATGGTAAATTGGATGGAAAGTTATTTATTGTGCTGTGAGAAGTTGTAGATGCTCCGTCCCCTACTATACTGTCTCGTGTGGGTGATCTTGCTAGGGCTGTAGGGAATATTTAGGTAACAGAAGCAAGAATGGGAAAATGGGCGTAAGAGAACTATAATAACTGGTCAAAAAATTTGCTTTCACTTGATTCCTGGTGTGCATGTAAAAATCATACTCCTTTAGAGAAAACCATTCCTTATGAAAATTGTGTGATGTTGCTGTTCATATCACCTGGAACCACTGGATAAATCCAGCCTCTCGGAGTTGGTTTTTTCCGTTCCTATAAAATATATTATCGTACTATCTGCAGCAACGCCTTAAAGGGTAGACATTTTTCTCGATAAGCTCCACGACAGACCATCTCGCATTCGGTGGCATCTCATCACATTGCACGAGTTTTCATCACTCCGTTACACCAACATGATTCAATATGCATTCTTTAATAGTGGATACCTAGCTGAACATCCTGCATGGTTTGTAGCTCACAAAGAGTTGACATTCGATCTTGACGGTGTGAATCTTTGTGATCACTGTGACAGACCATTTTCCATTCGGTTTTCATGGTGCAAGATAAAGGTTTGCTTTGAACATTTCGTCAATGTAAACGATGCCCATTTTGTGAAATGTAATACGTACATCCAAAAGAACGTCTCTGCAGTCGCCGGATAATCATTTTCTGTTGACCTCCTGATGCACATGGTGAGCCATTAACAGCTAAAATTTCTTCTGTCATAAGTGCTAACATAACACTTTCAAATGAGCGTTATTAAAAATCAGGCATAATATTTTAATTGATTACTTCTTTACTACTAACACTATTTGCGACATATTTTGCAACTGTGCTCACACGTACCACTGAATGTACTTGCAAAAATGTATCATTGTGCGACACATAGTCGAGGAGACATGACGTCACAGATGTCGAGATGTGTGAAAACAAAACTGCAGGGCGAAATTAGTTAGAGATAAAGGCGAAATATGTGTCCCAATACGTGTTAAATATGTTAAGTATGTGTGAAATATATTTTGCCACGAGTGAAAGGCCCTTCCTAAACTCCTGGATCGATTTATACCAAACTTGGTACACGTATTGCTGTATGCCGGTGATCAAATACTGAGGGTGTAAGAATCAACAACCTCCTAATTAGGTAGGGGTGATAACGTGAAGAGACAAGAAGAAGGAGACGTGTACAGAGACAGAGAGGCAGAAGGAAGAGATGGACACAGATAGGGGAGAGGAAGAAATGGACACAGAGGGAGGAGGAAATGGACAAAAAAATGTTCAAATGTGTGTGAAATCTTATGGGACTTAACTGCTAAGGTCATCAGTCCCTAAGCTTACACACTACTTAACCTAAATTATCCTAAGGGCAAACACACACACCCATGCCTGAGGGAGGACTCGAACCTCCGCTGGGATCAGCCGCACAGTCCAGGAAATGGACACGCGGAAAGGAAGGAGAACTTGTAGAAGACTGTAGTAAATACATATCCGGGCAACGCCGTTTTTCAGATAGTTGATTAATAAAGCAACTGAGGGCACTGTCGTCGACCGAAGTAGGCTAAGGACTGCCGAAGACGAGCGACAGGGACCGCCCAGCTTTGCAGTGGGCGGTAGTCCCAGCTGACATATAACCACGTCTCGAATCCGTGTCCCTCTCGCTAGATGTAATTATGTTTGCAGAATTCGACCAACAGTAACGTTAATCAGCGTTCATAATTTTGGTTTTCCGAAAGCAATAAACAAGATTTGCAGGTTTCCCGATTTTTAATGCTTTCGTAATACTAAACCATCCATTTCAGAGTCTACATCTACACATATAATCTGAAAGCCATTGCAGAGCGGAAGATACATAGTACCATTATATATTGTTATAAATTTTCTGTCCTATTTCGTTCCCTTATTGAGCGAGGGAGAAACGATTGTCTGTCTGGTTCTGTATACACCGTTATTCTGATGATGCGAATTGTGGTGGTTCCTTTACTATCTGAAGGGCTTGAGTATATTTAAGGGGACTTCAGGCTATCCCTACTGTGGTGGCAAAGATATGAAATTCATGTTTGTTGAGCGCTTTGATTTTTCTGTAGCCAGTGATAGTGATAACACTACAATAGACTTGTAAATGCTACAATATTTAAAAGATAATGACAATAGTTTGGATCCCTTACACAGATATCGAACTGTAAAACATTTTTTCCTCAAATATAGTACTTATTTACCAAGGTCTGCTCCTGCTGAACGACTATTTTCCTTCGGCGAAATAATAATGAAGCCACATAAGCGAAAGATGAAAGATAAATATTTGAAGGATTACTGGTGTTAATATCAGTGAAATAAATGCCATGTAAAATGTTCACTAACTAGAAGTGTTTTGTTTCGATAAATGTGTTTTGAAAATAAATATTTTTTACTTTGTATTTAAGTATATTTTGAATTTAAGTACTATTATAAACTATTTTGCAAAATCTTTTTTTTGTGGTGGTTCCTTTATTATATGAAGGACGAGTATATTTACAGTCCCTTCAACCTATATCTATTGTGGTGGCTCCATTATTACATGATAGACTGAGTTTATGTGGAGGTGCTTCAACTATCAGTTCCCGAACGAGTAGTAAAAAATTATCTCGGGTGAACCAGCACTTTAAGGTGCCTAAAATAAAAAAACCCATGGAAATATTACCCAAACAGGCTAAAAAAACATGACTATAGCCATATAATACGAATCTGACAGCGTAAAGAAGCATCAAGTGTCGCTTTACAGGCATGACTTAACTCCAAAGTGCAGTGCCTCTCAAAACTAACACTGGTTTGTCGTTCCTGGAACAAAATCTGCATACTGTATTCAAGTCAAAATGAAATAACCTCCCTTCCATTTCGTCTCCTTTATAAAGAAAACGACGAACTATTGAGAGCAGGTATTACATATTCTGCAAAGAATAATACAATCACTGCGCCACTTAGGAATCGCTTGGTGACTGTCTTTTGGAGGGAATCAGTTAATATTATCTCCGGTTGACCTGCCTTGGTTTTAAACTATAAAGATATCAGTCAGGAATGAATACAAAGACTGACGAGTATATTTTATAACATTCTTCACGTTTTGGACACGGTAAAAGTGAGTTGTGCGCTAGCGCCTCAATCGCTTTCCCATTCGTCATTCACGTTTTTATTTCCCCGAAGCTGAGTGCTGGGTATCAGATCGAAAGCTATATGACGATGATGTGAAAGAAATTTTCGAAAATGATTAATAAAGAGATTTTTTCCCACTTGCCGCCCTTCTCCCATCACCCATCACTCATCAAACGTTTGTAATATACGGGGCAGGCCAATGAAAACGAGACACAGACAAAACAAGTAAGTAAGCTGTTTATTACTTCAAAAATAATCGCCATAGCTGTTAATACATTTGTCCCACAGTGAGAGAAGACTGTTAGGACTCCCATAGATAACTGTTCGCGGCTGTCTAACGAACCACGACAGTACCCAGTTGTGCACCTCTTCGACCGAAGCAAATCGACAGCCATTAGCGTCTTTCTTCACGGCTCCAATGACGTAGGAAGAGTTTGAGACTATATGAAGGGTGTGCAAAACTTCTGCAGCCTAATAGAAATAAACTTGGCAAAATCTGGGCAGACATTAGTCTGCAACAGGAAGATGCTCTCTGTCAACATACCTGCGCCTTTGGACTTGAAGGCGCGCGTCAACTTTTGTAAAATGCCCACGTACCGCTGTGCGTTAATTGTGGAGCCGTGTTCCAGAAGGTCAGTTAACAGCGAGCCCTTGAAGTCAAACGAAAAGGTCATCATAACTTTCCCAGACTGGCGTGCCTGTTGTTTCGACGGCGCTGCAGAAGTTTCGGTGGGAGGCGATGGCAGTCTTGTCTCGTAGTAAGATAATGTATTAACTGTTATGGCGATTACTTTTCAAATAATAAACGTTCTCTTACTTTTTTCCACCTGCCTATTTTTCATTTCGCCGCCCCTTGTAGATGTCTATTCGTTTGTTAAGGTCCGATCGGTCGCGAAATGGAAACCACCGAGAAAATCCGTTGAAGGTTTGCACACATGTGTTAGCAGTGTCTCTAGTACGCGTGTCGACCGCGTCAAGTCGCTCTTTTCAGTTCTACGCTGCTTGCCACATACAGCTCCCACATTACAACGGTTGGAGAACATAACGAAAACTCCCTTGTACAAACAGCTCATTTGTGCACCATCTCTGGCGACTATTCTGCAACACGAGGACCTAGTCTTTTGTTTTCATCCAATCTATAGCATGTTTACGATCTCCATACAATAATTCTGGGTAGTAGACCGTGTCTCAGTCGGTAGAGATAACTATGTTCGCAGAATTCAACAATAATAATTATAGCGTTAGTCAGTGTTCATGATTTCGTTTTTTCGAAAAACGGTAAACAGGGTTTGCTGGCTTCCCGATGTTTTAACGCTTTCGTAATACTAATCAGCCCGTTTCAGAATCTACTCTGCAAGCCACTGTAAGTGCATAATGGAAGATACAGCGTACCAATATTAGAGATTGTTTCTCCTATTTCATTCGCGCATTGAGCGAGAAAAAAATGTCCATATGGTTTTACATGCTGTTATTCTGATGTCCCCATTGTGGTGATTCCTTTATAATATGAATATATTTAAGAGCAAATCAGCCTATCCCTCTTGCGATGACTTCTTTATTATGTGGGGGACTGAGTACATTTAAAGGCAATTCAATCTATTCCTATTGTAATGGTTCCTTTATTATATTAAAGACTGAGTGTATTTAAGGTATGCAGGTTCACTCTCTTCAGTTCAGAGCGCACATGACGACACAAAGAAAATAGTCTCTTCCGGCTCTGAGCACTATGGGACTTAACATCTATGGTCATCAGTCCCCTAGAACTTAGAACTACTTAAACCTAACTAACCTAAGGACAGCACACAACACCCAGCCATCACGAGGCAGAGAAAATCCCTGACCCCGCCGGGAATCGAACCCGGGAACCCGGGCTGCCTGCTGAGAAATTTCGCCTGATTTCGTGCAGCCCATATGAGTAACTGTCAAGCATTTCATGTCAATCCTCGGCCGCTCCTTCAGGGGTAGTGATGAAGATCCTGCATCGTTTCCGACGGCAAGTGTTTGTTAGCCACCATACAACCCAGACTTGACTCCCTGTGATGTTCATCTGTGATCAGATAAATCGCTCGCCATGACGACAATATTCCGACACAGACAACGAACTGCAGGCCAGCGTAGACAACAGGCGGAAAGCACAAGCGGCTGGCTTCTATGACGAGGGTATTGGACGTTGATGCAACGCTACAAGAAATTTCTAAGTCAGAACGGCAACTATGTACAGAAGGAGCTGCAAGGTGCAGGTAACTGTTGCAAATAAAATTTTTTTTTTGTTTTAACTGTGGTCACCATTCCGCGTCCGAACGGATCTTATTAAACGAATAGCCCTATTACATTATCATAGTTTTACATCTGGAGTTATGACAACACAAGTAAGTTGTCCGTATGTCAAGAACTTCGTTTCTCGACCTGTGTTTAGAGGATTTTTTTCTGTTCCTGTGCAGTGCTACTCCAACTAAGTCTATGGGAAACTTTTTTAACGAAACTACATAACATACCGTTTAAAGAAATGTATTTTTAGCGAGAGCAGACACCGCCTGTACGCAGAACAGTTAACTCTAAGAAATAAAATTGTAGAGCAGCCACAAATCGCGTATCATTTTCGTAATAGGACAAATGCTGGGGGGCACGATATTATTTGCGACTTGTGGCTGGTACACAATTTTAATAAAAGTAATGCAACATTGCGAAGAGAAAAAAATTATTGAGCACGAACTGTATTTCTTGGGGGCTGGCTGTATTAAGGTGTAGCATATGAAACGTAACTCTGGTGTGTTTTGATTAATTTCATCCAAACTTGGCACTCATATGACACATAATCTCAAAAAAAGGTACTGTGGGAGTGGGCATAGGGTACGAAATGGGCTGACATCCAAGCATAGCTCTGTAACGCCTGGAGAATTGATTTATGCGGGCGTCCTGAAAAGTAATATCTCCGACTGTTTTTGTGTGAAAACTCTTAAAGTTTTTTAAAAATAAAACAAACATTATTAACATTCTATACCTTTATTCTTCTTATCAACATATATATTTTTCAACACAGTCTCCCTGACGATGAACGCATTTCTGTCAACGGAGGCCAGTTGTTCGTTGATAGCGTCACTGAGGAATGTTTGACTTTGTTCACGGGGCCGCAACCTCACCTCTGTTGGCCCCGTTTCATCACAATCAGAGTGAAGTCCTCGAAGGTATTCTTTAAGTTTTGGGAACAGATGAAAATCGGATGGGATCAAATCGGTACTGAATTGAGGATAATCGACGAGAAGTGAACCTAAGGAGTTGGATTGTTGCAAATGTCGCAGCGCTCATGTGTGGTCTTGTTTTGGCTTGCTGAAGGAGAGGGTGCTTCCCGTGCCCGGGTTCCCGGGTTCGATTCCCGGCGGGGTCAGGGATTTTCTCTGTCTCGTGATGACTGGGTGTTGTGTGATGTCCTTAGGTTAGTTAGGTTTAAGTAGTTCTAAGTTCTAGGGGACTGATGACCATAGATGTTAAGTCCCATAGTGCTCAGAGCCATTTGAACCATTTTTGAGAGGGTGCTCCTTGTACTGGATGAATGCTTCGATTACATAACGCTATTTCTTATGCACCAACGCAGTTACCTACACACCGCCAAGTTATACGCTACGATTCGGAGCCCGCTAATAGCAGAGGGCTTCAAATATACGTAGATGTGGAGAATGAAGAAGTAGAATGCTAATAGCGTTTTATTTAAAAAGCATTAAGAGATTCCGCATAAAAATTTCTAAGGCATTACTTTCCTGCACACCCTCGTATAAGTAATTGAAGGAACTAACATTTGTGGCCGGCCGGGGTGGCAGAGCGCTTCTAGGCGCTACAGTCTGGAACCGCGCGACCGCAGGTTCGAATCCTGCCTCGGGCATGGATGTGTGTGATTTCATTAGGTTAGTTAGGTTTAAGTAGTTCTAAGTTCTAGGGAACTGATGACCTCGGCAGTTAAGTCCTATAGTGCTCAGAGCCATTTGAAGTATTTTTTGACATTTGTGTCGAATCCATAATTTTCTGGGTAGCTAGATGGATTTGTAAGGGTTTCTGGGGATTTCGCAGTCCCTTGCGGCGTTTATGATGGTGCCTTTAGGCGTGAATTCTAAATGCACACACTTTTAACATACTAGGACACTTTGAGCATGACGTTGCCTGCTGATGGCATAGTCTTGAACTTTATTGGCGTCTCA
Organism: Schistocerca americana; assembly: GCF_021461395.2. NCBI lineage: Eukaryota > Metazoa > Arthropoda > Insecta > Orthoptera > Acrididae > Schistocerca > Schistocerca americana. Next base: position 614,766,412 of record NC_060122.1, read on the forward strand.
ACCGAATTCCATCAAAAAAGTATTCGTGAAAATTATCAGCAACCGCAGACAAAAAAAAACTGATTCTTATCAAGCATAGAAACGAGCTGGTTTTAGAAGTCTTTCGACCGTTTACAAATAATGAACGAAAATGCGGAACGGACCGACGAATGGGAATTACTACTTTGTCTGGAAAGCATTATACTCACCCTCAACAAATTATGTACTGCCAGCCGATGGTTGACAAGGCATTGATTGAACCTGTGTTAGTTCACTGAACACTACATAGGCCAACACTACAGTATACCACTCAACTTCTGTCAGAATAGTGAGAAAAACGAAACTAATGGAGATATACAACAATGAATCACTGGGGAAGAGTGAAGGCAGTACATCAGAACTACAGCAGCATTACCTTAGTAGTGTTACATAAACGTAGCATTACATAACCTATTAAAGGCCACACAAAATAGTGGCAGAAACGCTACGGTCGCAGGTTCGAATCCTGCCTCGGGCATGGGTGTGTGTGATGTCCTTAGGTTAGTTAGGTTTAAGTAGTTCTAAGTTCTAGGGGACTGATGACCTCAGATGTCAAGTCCCATAGTGCTCAGAGCCATTTAGTGGCAGAAACGTTGGCTCATCGTTTTACAGAATAATGCAGTCTACTACGCAGAATAATTGAATATAAATTATAATGAATCTAATCTTGTCGGAACTTCTGCTCAGTTAAAGAACTTCACGGCACCACCTAAATTCTGGTCAGATTTAGTCGTAAAATGATTTTCATACGTAAGTTCTGTAATCCATGTTTGTGCATGTTATTAATTTTCCTGGGCGTTTGGCACAATTTTTACGTAAATATAATTTTTCATTTAAAAATCGAGATAATTTTTAAAACTCCTATCTTGTGTCATGAAAATTAGTTGACAAATGAGAAATAGCAAACACTCTGAAAACAATCGTATATTAATTTTGCTGTTTTTGTCTTTCAGTCATCCTGTTTATGTTCTTGTTTTACTATCGATTTGTAATCGATATCACCACATAACAGGAAGTTTCTAATTTTGTAACCTTTGTCATTTGTTGTTATTACTAGAAATCTTCAAACAAATAAATGTGTATAATTGGAACACATAATATACAATCAATTAGTTAAGTAATCTAGAAAACAGAAGTTATTATAATCTTAATTTCACTAACAGACTGTTGTAGAACAAAGTGTATGTCTTATAGTCGTTTGGCGCCAATTTCATCAGTACCGTTCAGACATCTTTAGTCTAAAAAAATGGCTCTGAGCACTATGGGACTCAACTGCTGAGGTCATTAGTCCCCTAGAACTTAGAACTAGTTAAACCTAACTAACCTAAGGACATCACAAACATCCATGCCCGAGGCAGGATTCGAACCTGCGACCGTAGCGGAGCGGTATTGCGGTTCCAGACTGCAGCGCCTTTAACCGCACGGCCACTTCGGCCGTGCATCTTTAGTCTGTAGACTGTGTTTAGTCTGGTTTTAGGCTCCATTCTGGAGTCATTCAGTTTCAGCATCCGACTGACTTTGGAGTTGTGAAATGGACATACACAAAAAGGAAATTCGTGAACGTCATGTTTCGATATTTACTTGTGACATCTTAAAATTACCTGTGAAATGTTAAGTGAAATGATGATTAAACCAGGACTTGTAATTCTTCATTTGTGCGGCCATTACGTCCGTAGTTGCTTTAAAATACTTGAGAGCAGTTTTGATTTGTCGTTGCAACTACAAAAATGCGTGTTTTTTTCACTGCGTTTCGCTTTATTGAGTTAAAGCATCATCAGAGGTGGTGATTTCCACCTGATTCCTGGCTTACATCGGGAAATGCCGTCTGATAGCACATCGTTTCTGTTTTTTAGACACCGGTAGTTGTGGTCTAATTTTTAGTTGTTCTGCAGCACTATACATTTCTTATGTTAGGCACACCACACTTTTTCGCACACCACTGTTTACTGTTTTTTTTATATACTTCTGAGTTTGTGTTTCGTTGCGTTGCCAGCCGAAAGAGGAAAAAGAAATTGTAGATCAAGGACAAACTAGTGGCACAGTTAGGTGGGCAACACAACAAAACACGAAACACAACACATACTTATAAGTATAAAAACAAACAATAAACAGTGGTGTGCGAAAAAGTGTGGTGCGCAAAACATTAGAAATGCGTAGTGCTGCAGAGCGACTAAAAATTAGAACGCAACAACCATGGTATAAAGATAAAATACAGAAACGATGTGCTAGCAGACGGCGTTTCCCGACTTAAGCGAGAAATCAAACGGAAATCAACACCGGCGCTGGTGATTTACCTCAATAAAGCAAAACGAGTCTTGTAAAAAAAAAAAAAAAAAAAAAAAAAAAAAAAAACTTGTTTTTGTAATTGAACGACAGAACAAATACCATTAAGATTCATGTCTTAAAAAAAAATGCACAGCGAGTTATTGAAGAACCTAGACCTGGAGATCACACAACAATTTTGTTTCGTAATAGATACATTGATCGTGACCGGGCCAAATATCTCACGAAATAAGCGTCAAACGAAAAAACTACAAAGAACGGAACTCGTGTAGCTTGAATGGGGAAACCAGATGGCGCTGCCATAGGTAAAACGGATATCAACTGCGTTTTTTAAAAATAGGAACCCCCAATGTCCATTACATATTCGTGTAGTACTTAAAGAAATATGAATGTTTTAGTTGGACCACTTTTTTCGCTTTGTGATAGATGGCGCTGTAATAGTCACAAACATATGGCTCACTATTTTAGACGAACAGTTGATAACAGGTAGGTTTTTTAAAATTAAAATACAGAACGTAGGTACGTTTGAACATTTTATTTCGGTTGTTCCAATCTGATACATGTACCTTTGTGAACTTATCATTTCTGAGAATGCGTGCTGTTACAGCGTGATTACCTGTAAATACCACATTAATGCAATAAGTGCTAAAAATGATGTCTGTCAACCTCAATCCATTTGGCAATACGTGTAACGACATTCCTCTCAACAGCGAGTAGTTCGCCTTCCGTAATGTTCGCACACGCATTGACAATGCGACGACGCATGTTGTCAGGCGTTGTCGGTGGATCATGATAGCAAATATCCTTGAACTTTCCCCACAGAAAGAAATCCGGGGACGTCAGATGCGGTGACGGTGCGGGCCATGGTATGGTGCTTCGACGACCAATCCACCTGTCATGAAATATGCTATTCAATACCGCTTCAACCGCACGCGAGCTATGTGCCGGACATCCATCATGTTGGAAGTATATCGCCATTCTGTCATGCAATGAAACATCTTGTAGTAACATCGGTAGAACATTACGTAGGAAATCAGCATACATTGCGCCATTTACATTGCCATCGATAAAATGGGGGCCAATTACCCTTCCTCCCATAATGTCGCACCATACATTAACCTGACGATGTCGCTGATGTTCCACTAGTCGCAGCCATCGTGGATTTTCCGTTGCCCAATAGTGCATATTATGCCGCTTTACGTACCGCTGTTGGTGAATGACGCTTCGTCGCTAAATAGAAAGCGTGCAAAAAATCTGTCATTGTCCCGTAATTATTCTTGTGCCCAGTGGCAGAATGCACACGACGTTCAAAGTCGTCGCCGTGCATAGAAATATGGTACGGGTGCAATCGATGTTGATGTAGGATTCTCAACACCGACATTTTTGAGATTCCAGATTCTCGCGCAATTTGTCTGCTACTGATGTGCGGATTAGCCGCGACAGCAGCTAAACCACCTACTTGGGCATCATTTGTTGCAGGTCGTGGTTGACGTTTCACATGTGGCTGAAAACTTCCTGTTCCCTTAAATAACGTAACTATCCGGTGAACGGTCCGGACACTTGGATGATGTCGTCCAGGATACCGAGCAGCATACGTGGCATACGCCTGTTGGGCATTTTGATCACAATAGCCATACATCAACACGATGTCGACCTTTCCCGCAATTGGTAAACGCTCCATTTTAACACGGGTAATGTATCACGAAGCAAATACCGTCCGCACTGGTGGAATGTTACGTTATACAACGTACTTATACGTTTGTGACTATTACAGCGCCATCCATCACAAAGCGAAAAAATTGGTCCAACTAAAACATTCATATTTCTTTACGTACTACACGAATATGTAGTAAAAAATGGGGGTTCCTATTTAAAAACCGCAGTTGATATCCTTTTGACTTATGGCAGCGCCATCTAGTGGGTCAACCATAGCGTCATCTGGTTTCCCCCTTCAAGCTAGACGAGTTTCGTTCTTCGTAGTATTTTCGTTTGATGCTTTTTTTGTGAGATATTTGGCCCGCTCACTATCAATGGACCACCCTGTAGAAGCTAAGTAAATTTCATACACCTTTATAAATATTTTGTGTGTATAACGTATTACCTCTAGAACTTGAAAAGAATATTGTTGTAAAACAGTTTTACTTCAGCAGCAACAGTACACACATGTATGGTTTATAAAACTGTAATAAAGTAAGTGCATCATAAGATCCTAAACGTGCTACAGACTGGGTGAAAACAAAAGACCATGTCCGCGCGTTACAGAATATTCGTCATAGACTATGTGCAAATGGGGTGTTTGTTCAAGAGAGTTTTCGTTATATTGTCCACCCGTTGTTGCGAAGCGCACCTGTACACTTTCGACCTCGGCCCGCCGTTTTCTGTCAAGACGCAGTAGGCACGCAGCGCAGGTGGGAGGGAAACCCTGCAGGTGCAAGGACACAAGTGGCCGGCGACAATGGCTGGCTCAGCCGCAAAGGAGTAAAGGCGTGGGCCTCTGCAAACGGGAGGGGGGGGGGGGGGGGGGGGGGGGGGCGGATGCAGCGCGACACACAGCCGCCATACTCTTCCTAATCAAACTGGCAGGTAGCACGTCACTGCATCCCCTCATCAACACTTTCTGAATCGTCATCGTCCGCGTACTCACCTCACCTGATTCTGCTTTAGACAGCAGAAAGAATTAAACCCATCTACCAGCTCGTTTACAATTGTTTTTACACGGTGTCCCTTCAGAGCTCGACTCCATCCGAATGGGAGCTCTGGATATCCTACCCAAGGTACATATTCTTCCCGTCTAGTACGAGAGCGTGCTGAAAAGTAATGCCTCCTAATTTTTTATTCTGCTCTCAATATTGGTTGAAGTATTACGTGTCATTCATATTACTCGGTCGATTTTCCCGCTTCGCTGACGCAAATTGCAACCCGCTGCCGCTAGAGGGCTCCGAAATGTTGCGTGTATCTTGGCGGAGCGTAACTTATCTGGTAGGTACTTAAATAATGAAAATTGACACTATTAGCTGCACTGTAATTCCATCGTTTACTCAAAACATGCTACCAGCTTCGATGCGAAAAAGCATCATCTTCAGGCGCCTGTATATGAAAACATATATAGCATGATGGTAAAGTGTAATGAGGCTATTCACAACAAAAATCATAGTTTGTGACAAACGTGGGGATAAATCACATCATAAAATAACGCAAGCCTCTTCATGTCTGCATAACTGCTGTAACTAAAACCATTTCAACATGGTTACTATATTCAAGTCCTGGTCTCCTATTAAAATTTCCCCCCTGCCCCACCACACACACACACACAAACACACACACACACACACACACACACACACTCGGACCCTCTCGTCGGAGGTTCGAGTCCTCCCTCGAGCAAGGGTGTGTGTGTTGTCCTCAGCATTAAGTTAGTTTAAATTAGTTTAAGTAGTGTGTAAGTCTAGGGACCGATGACCTCAGCAGTTTGGTCCCAGTGTCGTGGGGAAGCCAAACCAAAGACTGCGTTTTATTGGTAGGACACTTAGAAAATGTAACAGATCTACTAAAGAGACTGCCTACATTACTCTTGTCCACCATTTTTTAGAATAATGCTACGGTGTGTGGGGTCCTTACCACACAGGATTAACAGTGTATATCGAGAGAGTTTAAAGAGGTACTGCACGTTTTGTACTATCATGAAATAGGGGACAGTGTCTCACTGAAATGATGCAGCATTTGGGTGGACATCATTAAAATCGAAGGCGCTTTTCGTTGCGATGGAATCTTCTCATGAAATTTCAATCACCAACTTTCTCCTCCGTATGCGAAAATATTTTGTCCACGTCGACCTACATAGAGAGAAACGATCATTATAATAAAACAAGGGAAATCATAGCTCGCACGGACAGATTTAGGTATTCGTTTTTAGCGCGCGCTGTTCGAGATTTGAATAATAGAGAATTATTATGAAGATGGTTCGATGAACTCTCTGCCAGGCACTTAAATGTGATTTGCAGCTTATTCATGAAGATGTAGATGTCCTTGGCTCCTCAAGATGTGTTCTGCTGACCGATCCCTTCTTTTCGTTAAGTTATGCCAAAAATTTCTTTTTTCTCCCATTTAGATTCAGCATCTCGTCTTTGGTAACTGCATGTAGCCATATAATCCGCACTTTCTTCTATAGCACCACATTTCAAAAGCTTCTATTGTCTCCTTTCCTGATCCGCTTATCATCCACATTTCATTTCCACGCAAGGCTACTTTACATATAACTACCTTCTGCTAACAGTTAATTTTGTATTAGATGTTAATAAATATGTCTTTTTCAGAAATGCTTTTCTTGCTATTGCCATTCCGCATTTTGTATCCTCTCTACTTCGGTCATCATCAGTGTTTTCTACAGCCCAAATAGCAAAACCCGTCGACTATTTATAGTGTCTCATCTTCTAACGTAATTCGCACAGCATCGCCTGATTTAATTCAACAACATTCAATATCTTTGTTTCTCCTCTGTATGTGTTCGTACTGCAATCTCTTTTCACGAGACTATCTGTTCCGTTCAACTGCTCTTTCAAGTTCTTTGCTGTCTCTGGTAGAATTAAAATGTTATTGGCAAACCTTTAAAGTTTTAAAAATTATTTTACCTAGATAAAAATAAGAGAACAGTAATATGGCCATTACATGAAATTACATTCTCAGTGTCGTTTTATCTTAGGTTTAAGTTAATGAACCTAACCTTTTCAGATGGACTATGAGAATAACGCTTAACTGTGTGGCGTTAAAAGGCGCTGATCGATTTGTTGCAGAGCTGTACATATGGAGGTGTCTGTGGGATGTGACGGTCAGAACCAAAGGGCTGGAAGGCGTATGGATTGTGACTAAAGGGTGGCATATGCGCGCTTGCAGACAAGTGTCCCGTCACGCCGCGTTTATAGGTTCTTCGCACCAGGAGGATCTCTTCAACCGCCCCCCCCCCCCCCCCACCTCCCAGTTCTCTGTTAAGTTCTCCGTAGATGTGTCAGTACAGCTGATTGGCTACCTCATCTTCTCCGTCTCGCCAGTTCAATTATTTAACAGTATATTTTGCATCTGTTCCGAGCGCCCTCTTCTCCTTCTCTCTCTCTCTCTCTCTCTCTCTCTCACTCACACACACACACACACACACACTCAGAACGCTCGAGAAGGGTTTTAACACCGTGACTCACAAGTGACTTCTAATCAAATTGTGTGCCTACCGACTATCGTCGAGTTGTGCGGCTAGATTCGTGATAGTTCCTGTCAAAAAAGTAACTGACGGAAAGTCATCGGGTAAAACAGAAGTAATATCTGGTGTTCTCCAAGGAACTAAAAAGGAAGGAAGATTGGGTATAGCATCCCGTCGACATCGAGGTCACTAGAGACGGAGCACAAGCTCGGATTCTGTTAAGAATGGGGAAGGAAATCGGTCGTGCCCTTTGAAAGGAACCATCCCGGCATTTGCCTGGAGCGATTTACGGAACGAATGGGAGTCGATTGTGCTAACCACTGCGTCATCTCGCTCGGTCCCAGGGAACTGTTATAAGCTCTCTTTTGTTTTTTGGGAGACAACCTCAACAGACCTCTTAGACTGTTTGCAGAAGATGCTGTCATTTACCATCTTGTAAAGTCATCAGATGATCGAAACCAATGGTAAAAATGGTTTACGCACGATTTCTATATGGTGCGATAAAATGGCAATTAACTCTAAATAATAAAAAATATGAAGTCATCCGCATGAGTATACTACTAAACGGGATCCGATAAATTTCGGCTACACGATAAATCACACAAATCTAAAGGCTGTGAATGTAACTAAGCACTTAGAGATTACAATTACGAATAAATTAAGTCGGAAAGATTACACAGATAACGCTGTGGGAAAAGCTAACTGAAGACTGCGATTTTGTGGCAGAACACTTAGAAAATGCAACAGGTCTACTAAAGAGACTGCTTACACTCTTATTCGTTGTCTTGTGGAGTACGAGGTGCGGCTAGAAAAAAACCGGACTGATGCTGGAAAAAAACATTTATTTACAATTATTTACAATTTCATGTTATCTCCTTCAATGTACTCTCCTCCTCGGGCTCTACACCGCTCCATACGAATTTTCCACTGTTCATAGCAATGCTGCAAATCATTTTCGGAAAGTCCATACATTACTTCCGTCGCTTTTTCTTTTACTGCTTCAACAGTCTCAAATCTAGCTCCTTTCAAAGCTGACTTGACTTTAGGGAAAAGAAAAAAGTCACAGGGGGCCAAATCAGGTGAGTAGGGTGGATGATCTAAGATGGGAATGTTGTGTTTCGCCAAAAACGTCTTTACTGACAACGCACTGTGAGCTGGGGCATTGTCTTGGTGAAGGATCCATGACTTTTTTCTCCACAAATCGTTCCGTTTTCTCCGTACTCGCTCACGTAGGGTAGCCAGGACGCTAATGTAGTAATGCTGATTCACTGTTTGTCCCTCTGGTACCCAATCAATGTGCACAATCCCTTTGATGTCAAAAAAAAAAAAAAAAAAATCATCATTGCCTTGAATTTCGATTTTGACATTCGTGCTTTTTTTTGTCGTGGAGAACCAGGAGTTTTCCAATGCATCGATTGGCGTTTAGTTTCGGGATCGTAAGTAAAAAACCACGATTCATCGCAAGTAATGACATTTTGTAAGAAGGTGGGATCACTTTCAATGTTTTCCAAGATGTCAGAACAAATCATTCTTCGGCGTTCCTTCTGTTCAATTGTGAGACACTTTGGAACCATTTTTGAACACACTTTGTTCATGTTGAAACTTTCATGAAGAATCTGCCTAACACTATCCTTGTCAACTCCTGTTAACTCAGACACTGCTCTGATTGTTAAACGGCGATCTTGTCGAAGAAGTTTACCGATTTTTTCAATGTTTGCATCAGTTTTTGCTGACAATGGTCTGCCAGTGCGAGTGTCATCACTGGTGTCTTCGCGGCCATCTTTAAATCGTTTAAACCACTCAAACACTTGTGTTCGCGATAAACAATCATCGCCGTACACTTGTTGTAACATTACAAACGTTTCACTTGCAGATTTTCCTAGTTTGAAACAAAATTTGATGTTAACACGCTGTTCTTTCTGTACACTCAACATTTTCCGACGCACAGACAAAACGTCAACTACTTAAAACAGACGCCACGGGCAGACTGAGTGCAGGAGGCAGATGAAACTCGAGCAGTAGGCGGAGCGAGAGTCACGTGACAGGCCACGCGACTTTCAGCCTTATTGCATTCGTTTTATTGTTTCACCAGTACTAGTCCGGTTTTTTTCTAGCCACACCTCGTATTCTGCGCGGTGTGGGATCGGCATGGGGTAGGGTTGACGGAGAACACCGAAAAAGTTCAAAGAAGGGCAATTCGTCTAGTATTATCACGAAATATGGGAGAAAGTGTTGGGAATATGATTCGTGATTTGGGGCGGCAGTCATTAAAACAAAAGCGTTTTTCGTTGCAGCAGGATCTCCGTATGAAACTTCAACCATCAGCTTTCTCGGAGTGCGAACATATTTTGTTGGCGCCCAACGACATAAGGAGAAATGATCATCAGAATAAAATAAGAGAAATCGGAGCTCGACAGAAAGAATAAAGTGTTCGTTCTTCCGGCGCACTTTTAGAGAGTGCAGTGGTAGAGGCATAGCTTGAACCCTCTGCTAGACACTTAATTAGGGATTGCAGAGTAGTCATGTAGATACAAAAGTAAATGTTCATTTGTCAAACGTGTTCCACTTACTTTTACAGAGCAAAGTTCTAGGTCTCTGTAGCTTACTGGAACACTGACTGCGTACTTATCTGGTCAGGGAAAGGCAAAATTCTCCAGGCAGCTAGGGTCTGCCCCATGTTAATACATTACAGTATCTTGTACACAGTGGAAAGAGTGCTGACAGGTCTATTGTTTTTTGTGTTTTCTGTGTGCCCTTGCTTCTGAAACGTTACAGTTATGGAGTTACAGTTTTCAGTAAGATCTACTATCAATTTATGTCGCATAAATTTACCGACGAGAATAGAAACTTCTGGAGGGTTCACAAAAAAGGCGTGAGCAAATTCGTCTTCCCTGCAAACCACCACCGCTAGGAATGTCAACTGGTGCTGCCGGATGATATGACGTAGGTAGGTCGCAGGGCACAGCTGTTTGTACATAATTTTGACCCACATCCTGAAACGAGCTGATGCCGCAGGTTTGATAGATTCCAAAATAGTGCTTTGCTGACATTTTGCAGGAGCTTTACAAAAGAGAAGACGGAACAACAGTACATCGCCCTCCCACATTACTCTCTCAAGACGTCAGTGTACCAGTGGAGGGAAATTTCTCCTCCAACTGAGCATGAAGCCGATTTACCGAGGCAGCGAGGGTTCTGTCGACAAGCTGCGCACGTCTACAGCCCTCGAAGTCAGTTGCGAATGCGGATCTGTGTACAAAGGCGACATGGGGCTTCCTATCAGCACACGCCTAACGAAACAGGAAAGGCACATACGCAACCGACAACACAGAAAGTAAGTGTTGACGGGACTTCACGATAACTGCAGCAATATTTTAGTTTAACAGGGAGCTCAGGTACTTGCTAGACAGCCACATTTAATAGAAAGATACGAGAGGGAGTTGAGACTGTGGAGCAGTTTGGCAGCATGAATCACCACGACGCAATGCTTCCAGTCTTCCCAACGTGTCGTCTGCCTGCTTTCTCGTGGCGAGCCTGTCTCCTGAGGCGCCGCTGCAAACATACAGACCGAAGACACGCAATATCTTATACAAGCCTCTAGATTCTTTTATAAATTCTCTTTCAAAGTTGTCCGCAGCTCGTGGTCGCGCGGTAGCGTTCTCGCTTCCCGCGCCCGGGTTCCCGGGTTCGATTCCCGGCGGGGTCAGGGATTTTCTCTGCCTCGTGATGGCTGGGTGTTGTGTAATGTCCTTAGATTAGTTAGGTTTAAGTAGTTCTAAGTTCTAGGGGACTGATGACCATAGATGTTAAGTCCCATAGTGCTCAGAGCCATTGGAACCATCTTTCAAAGTTATTCGTGCGTGTCCTTCTCCATTTTATTTCCGTTCTGCACACTGTATTTCTCTTCTTCTTTCGTACGAAGTTGCCAACAAAGTACTCGAACTTTCTTCGGCTATCGTTCATTCCCTAATGGCAGTGCCATTTTAAACGCCGTCTTCCCACTTCTTCGGTGATGTACGTGGAAGTATCATTTGCTTCCTGAATTCTGTGACATTTTGTGTCGCCGTGAAACTCTACAACCTCTTCTAAAAAAATCTATTTGCACGATCTCAACTCTTCTTCTATCTTGTTTTGTCATTTCTCAGGATTCCAATCCGTTTAAATAAACGCTTGATTCGTATATCCTTTTTTCATCTTTTTCTTCATTTTATCTGACCAAATGATGCACTCAAGCTTTTCTATTGCTTGTTTGGCTTCTGTTGTCGTCTTATTTATTGCTTTTTTATTGAATACCAAGGTCTCTTCAGGGCGCAAAAGGCTGCTGTGGGTATGGGCTCGCCACCCTTCCCCTCCTAGTGGCGCGGCGAACGAAATGCTGATCTATACCTTCAGCCAGACCAGAAGTGCGTTCACTGGTTGAGCGATACTTCTGTACTATCAATATAGGCAGTCAGTCATCGCCTCCTCACTATTGCCATTCGATAAGGAGTAGTTTTCAGTGTTCTTATACAAACTGGCACTAGGTACAGGGCGGAATTTCTCTAGAAAATAATGAGGGAGCTGACCAAGGGGGTGGTGGGATACCGCACTCATATTCCATAAGACGCCGGTTCAAATCACTCTCCGTCCACCTAGATTTATCTTTTCCATCACGGGTGGAGAACCGGCGTCCCGCGGGCTGGATGCAGTCAGTGGTTGGTTTCAGCCCGGCCCCTGGAAGAAATTCGAGAAGTTACTCCTAATTGTTTGTCGACTGGGCCTCCCTATCTCATTGCCCTATTTTGTTTTTCTGTTCTTTGTCGCATTAACATTAATAAATAATTCTTGTCCGTCGTGGACGTTTTAGAAAAAGCAACTTCATATACGGTTCAAATGGCTCTAAACACTATCGGACTAAATAGCTGACGTCATCAGTCCCCTAAACTTAGAACTATTTAAACCTAACTAACCTAAGGACATCACACACATCCATGCCCGAGGCAGGCTTCGAACGTGCGACCGTAGCAGCCGCGCGGTTCCAGAGTAAAGCACCTAGAACCGCTCGGCCACCGCGGCCGGTAACAAAGCAACTGTTGAAACTGAAGGTAATCGATAATGAAATAACTACTACTAGTTACTTTCATACGCACTTTTTTTATAAATTTAGACAACATTGTCCGCGGAACACAGCGATCTGGTACTATAATTTGGGTGAAACAATAGTCGAGATAGCAATAATATTTATTTATTATGACCGATTTCGGCTTACGTTAAAATCACCCTCAGATTTTTTGGTCTGAAGTGGCGGTGCTGGCAGCTCCTCGTTTTTTCACGAGATACCACGGTGTACGTCTCGTGAATGTTGTTTCTTAACTAACTACGTGGCAGAATTTTGCAACAAAAGTTTTTAAGAAAGCTGTTGTAAAAAGACTTAAGTAAGTTCAGTGTTCACGACACGTAAATAAATATAAACATCTGAAGATTGAGTGAACATGAAATGAATGTACTCTCAGAAACGAGTGTGTTGAGGCATAATATATCGGCGTTTCGGGAAAGGAGTGCCATTTTTATCGGTGCTTTACCCCATAAACAATAACGTCACGGACACTATGCCTTTGACACTATACGCTGGGAGCACTGCTGTCGCGTCTTGTGACGAGACAGCACGCGAGAGTAAGTTTGTGAACAAGGCCTGCGGGTCACCAAGGTCGCCCTTGTCTGTTTTGCATAATTTCCTTATATCACTTAACACAAATGGCAGGAGGGTTCCATTGTGAACCAAGCGACCGATTTTCTTCCCCAATCTAGTTCGTGTATATCTCTGATGATATCGTCGTCCATTTGACTAAGAACCCCCTCCGCCTTCGTTCCTTCTTATTACAGGATGAACCGGAAATCTACCGAAAAAAGTGGCACTAGCCTGTATAAAATTTAAAATTAGAGGGGAGGTCACCGTTGGCCGTAATTTTGATGATATATTAATAGCAAAATCGATTTTCGATCACATAATGATCATCTTCAGTGCTGACAGTTAAAAATTTTAACATAGCGATCAGTGAATAAGAAACAAATATCCACAAATACACCTGAGTATAAACCAACTGTTGGTAAGAACATACCTTTAGCGTACAAATTAAAGCTCATAGGCACTTTTGTCTAGTTATTGGCAGTAACAGAAGCTATGAAACGATCACAAGAACTGAAGCCGCTCTTTACATTCACCTATACAGTAGACCTCGGTGTGACAGGGGCTTGGAACGTCCTCTATGTGACATGTGTCACGTGAAGACTTAACATTACTTTATTTGACAATAGATTACTACAGAATACCAAATGTGCACTTGAAAATCATTAATTGAATATTTAAAATTGTACATTAAAAACGCATAGCAAAAGCATCTTGCCAACATACACTGGCGTGTTATTTTCAGAACCACTTAAAAAACATGCAAGAATAAAAATCAACAAGGAAAATTATAAGGTGTCAGATTACAGGACTAGTAAAAAAGAAAAATATATAAATGATATCAAATATAAGAGAATTTGTTATAGCGCATTAACCGCCATCTGGCGTGGGAAGTCAGAGGTGCAAAGTTCTTAATTTATGTAAAATATTACGTTGAAACCAAGAAGTCAGACACATAAATAGTCGTGATTGTACAATATATGTCATGATTTAACAGGTCAGAATATCATGAAACACATTATGCTTTACAATTTATTTTTAGGGTGCAGAATAACATTTTTTTCATCGTATTTAACGCCATGATGATACACACGTCTCATTCGTCCCGTTTAGACATGTTAACACATTATAAATATTTCTGAGGCTTAATTACAAAAATCATCGTAATAATGAAAAGAAGAATGATATAAAAGCACATTGTGGATGCAGAGATCATTTAGAGCACTCATGAGTAAGAACTACTTTTACAAATTGCAAAGAATTAGTGATATGTTGGCTAGAGACACAAATGTACGAAATACGCTAGCCTAGTGGAAACCTCCACTACCACACCTATTATTTATAGAAAAATTTCCTCATGTGATACAGATAGAACATGGGTATAAGGAAACAGTGTTCTCTTTAAAGTATAAAAGCTTTGTCCCAAGAAATACATCGCACTCTGGTTATACACCGTCGCACCAGCACTGGGTCAGAACCCATCATACATACATTTACAGTTGATACAACAGAAATAGCTTCTGTTACTGCTAATAACTAGACACCAGTGCCTATGAGCTTTAATTTGTACGCTAGAGGTATGTTCTTACTAACAGCTGGTTTATACTCAGGTGTATTTCTGGACATTTGTTTCTTATTCACTGATCGTTATGTAAAATTTTTTAACTTCCAGCACTGAAGATGATCATTATGTGATCGAAAATCGATTTTGCTGTTAATAAATCATCAAAATTACGGCCAACGCTGACTTTCCTTTTAATTTTCTTAATCCAGTGGTCGTTGTGCACACAGCACTCTATGGAGTCGCCAATCAACAATGTATAAAGTATATTATCCTGATGAAAGCCACGTCCAGCAGGGGCGGAAATGTTGAACTGTACAACAACATTAAGCAGTCTCGTACTCGACAAGGTTTTTTGGAGCTTTATAAACCTTTTCAGAAGTATGATGCGACCAATGGAGATTACGTTGAAGGTGAACAAAAACATTTTGCTAGCGTATCCCTTTTTCTTGTTTTCATCGTACGAGTCGCCAAACTTTGCAGACACCTATATCTGCACCCCAGCTGGATCCAGTGGCGGATGCTTAGTTTCGATTCTCTGACGTCACTGTCCGTTGCTCATCTGCTGTTCAGGAACACAGTAATGTTTCCGGGAGTACTAAAGTGTCGGGAGTTACGGAGCTTGTGTAGTGGATGGCCATGCTGCTGCAGCAGCGATTTGCATAATGGGCGGACGGCCTGCAGCCTTAACAGTGGGATGTACACTTTAATTTCCAACAGTACCCAAGGATTCAGGTCATGGAGTATTTTGTTGAACATCATCATACTATCTCACTGAAAAAAAAAAACAGTGACCTGCAGGAGACGTCACACTAATACTGTGTAACACCGGCTCTAGCCTAGATAATGGCCTTATCCAGATGAAGACAAATGGCTCTGAGCACTATGGCACTTAACATCGGAGGTCATCAGTCCCCTAGGACTTAGAACTACTTAAACCTAACTAACCTAAGGACATCACACACATCCATGCCCGAGGCAGGATTCGAACCTGCGACCGTAGCAGTCGCGCGGTTCCGGACTGAAGTGCGTAGAACCTAGAGTTACCGATTTGTGAGGCTGTTGATGGCTACTTACCATCCACTGTTCCAAACAGTCGAAAATATTTTCTGTGGCGCTGAAGTCAGGGCTTGTACGGAAGCACACAGGGAGTCGTTTCCCGCTCGCTTCGCCTGCGCGTGGAATAGGAAAGGGAATGGCTAGCGGTGGTACAAGGTACTCTCTACCCTGCACCATATTCTGACCTGCGCAGTATGTATGTAAATGTAGATTACAGGTAGCGCTAACAGTTTACGGCCAGACGACTTGGCTGGAATAGCGGTAATATATTCTACACACAAATCTTCCTCGTGGCAGTAGTTTCTGAGATTAACCCTCGCATACGGACAAAAAGATGCGTTAGGCACTTTAATTCACCATCTGCCAATCTGCACGAAGTGTTTATAAATTATATACAAAAACCTTACTTGTTAATCTTCTGTGTTTCAGTGAAAACTATCAATATCCTTACACGAGTTCCCGAGATTAACACTTAAATTTAGAGAGAAATACGCGGCGGGAGACTTTACAATTCGTACAAACAGTTGTAGTGAGTAGTTACACTGCGTTTTACTTGAATGGTGAAATATAGATTCTGAGTGCATAAGCATCCGTTGATCCTGTTGTAATTGATCATAATCCACATGTAAAATTACGCATCTACTCCAAGTAACATAATTCTGCTACACAGTTTGTATGATTAGGTGATGATTTCTTTGGATAGGTTACTTTGGCTATTGAAAATTTATTCAGCGGCGAATAACGATTGTATGAATACGTGCTTTAATATTTGTACATGTCATTCTATCTGCATTAGGTAACGGAGTGCAGATTAATTCGTTAGCGGCAGTAAATAAATTTTATACCGGCCAGCGTAGCCGAGGTCGCTAAAGAACTCGGAAGTAAGCTGGTTCGTATCTTGGTGCTGGATGAAAGTTTCGCTGCCAGTATTTGGCCGGAACGGTGAGGAGGTATGGTGTCGTGAAGTTCCTGATCACCAGCATTTGCGTCGATGTCGTAGATGAAATTCCAAACCTCTCCTCCGTGTCTCGTGAGGTGAGGGCATGTGATACTGTTGATGGTGACCCATCCATCGGATAGGCACAATGAGCTCAACGGCCCCCTCTATGCTATTCGAGAGGAGTAAGCTATTCGCCGGCACCGGATTTCATCCCCTCCCTTCTCTCATCGTCGCCATGCAACACAAACACAACATTACACTTCCCGTATACACGCATGCATTACACTCACCTACAGTTTAGAAATAGACATGCGGTACAACATATCCGTAACGAAAGAGGCCAGTTTGCGCGAAGGAAGACACCCATTCCCACTAGGCTCCTGTGCCCAACCATTGCGATATCCCAGCCAATAAAGGCATATTAGTTTGCAGTTTTAATCTGCCAGGAGGTTTCATATCAGCACACGCTCAGCTGAAGAGTGAAAATTCGTTCGGGAAACATTCTCCAGGCTGTAGATAAGCCCTTTCTCCGCAATATGTTTTTCTCCAGAAACGCTAGTCCTGAAAGAGTCCGCAGGAGAACTTACGTGAAGTTTGGAAGGTAGGAGATAATGTACAGGCTGACGTAAAGCTCTGCGGACGGTTCGTGAGCTGTGCTTGTGTAGCTCAGTCGATGAGCACTTGCCCGCATGAGGCAAAGGTCACGGGTTCGGATCCCGGTCCAGCAAACAGTTTTAACGTGCTAGGAAGTTTCAAAGTCGTACCAAATTTGACTCTTTTTTTAATGTTTGTCTTGCACTGGCGCCTTCTATGCGTATGTTCACAGCACTTTCTCAAATCATTTACAACAAACCCAAGTATTCCATTCGCTTTCCAACTGGCTGTTACATATGACCGTCCCATTTCCCGTCCAACTACTTAAACCATATGGTGATGTCCAGAAGCTTACCAGTGATCTCTCACTATTGCTAATGGGACATATCTTGAACATATCGACATTTACAGATACTGCATCTTTATACTGTATGTCCTTTATTATTACTAAGATTATTATTTCCTTCATTCTGAAATTACGTAGTTCAGTGTTACGTGATTCAGAAATATCTTGTAGTAATAAGCTCTGGACTATTAATTCAAGTCACGACTTATACTACAGAAGTATAAGATCCAGCTGTACATGGAACTAGTACGGCCGGTACTTTCACATAGTCGTGATATTTGGGCGACATCAGCAACAACTAAAGAAGTAATCTGTGCCTTCGAGAGTAAGGTATTTCGAATGATATATGAACGCAATGCCATCGAAGGTAAAAGAGAACAAAAAACGAAAGAAGACCTGTACCAGCGGTCTGGAAGGCCATACATTAGAAGAATATTTGGCACAGGAGGCTACAGCTGTTTGGCCACAACCTTAAAACTGATAAATCACTCCCATACCGAGTCACCCATTTTGAACCTCCTGAAAACGCCCAGGGGGATGTCCAAGGGCACAATGGAAGAATAGAATACTAACAGTCTTTAAAAAAGTGAAACTGCCAGCGGTGAAAGATATAGCTAGAGACCACCAACGATGGACAACCATCTGCAGTAGATACGTCCTCTGTTGAGACTGACCAACCTTTTTTTATTATTTTTTTGTAATGTATTCTTTTATAGTTTTTATAGAGTGTTGTTTTTTCTCCTTTTGTAGTGTGATTATTTCTTTTGTTTCCTTCCAAGAGCTGTAAAGGCTCGTTAATACAGTAAATGTCGATGATGATGATGATATTGTCTCATGGAAACAAAAGAAGTCGATATGTACATACAGTTGTCTAGACGTAGCTGGTGATGAAAAAAAAAAAGTAAAAACTGCAATTCAAAAGTACTGTAGTGCCGAGATAAAGTGAAATATGTGGATATTATTAACGTTATGAAAACAATGTAGTGTCAGAAAGGCTATATTTTCGAACATATTTTGCGCTGTCTGGAGCTACGACCTGCCGATATTTTTATAGATTTACTGTACAGTTCAAATCGAAAATAATGTATATGGGTATTTAAAATCGTCAAGACTCGCGAAACACACAGTAAAACTCGTAAGCATGTTCTACATCTCAAGGAGCTGGCTTTTCTGACTAATCTGTAAACAGAGTACGTAACGTTTTCATTTTGCTGCTGGCTACTGTTCATGCGAATTTAGTATGTTTTGCGTCGGGCTTGTTTGGGCAAATTTCGATTTGTGTGTGTTTACTTCTGCACCGTTCGCCTTAAGGTAAGTAAACAGACAAGCAGAGAAACAAAAAACCGAATAAAAATGCAACCCAAAGTAAACTGTTCTGATGCGCTTGTGTTAAAGACGGTGCTAGAATGCGGCGGAGGTGGGAGGGGTGGGGCGTGCCGTCGCTGCTACATTTCTACTGCATTTGTACAGAGGGTGGCCAGTCCCCTGGCCAAACACGCTGAGGTGTCGTGCAGGCACCATTATAATGTCTGACTGACCACGGATTTCCATCCGGTGTGCAAGCTATATGAGGTAGGTGAAATACCTTAAGACATCAAGAAAAATACTGTAATAATCTCAATAACTGTGAATATTACGGAACGATAAGCTTAAAAGGTTGTGGTTGCAATATACTGACATGAAATACAGAACGACTGGGGGAAGGTCAGTTTAACGCAGGCTGCGGTAGCAATGAAGGCTGCCGTGCGACTGAAAAGAAAAACGCAAGTCATTCCCACTTTCAGGAAAGGTTTGTTGACACATGCTCATAATTATATGCCTGTTCTATCAATCTGTTTTAGAACTATAGAACATGAAACTTCCTGGCAGATTAAAATTGTGTGCCGGACCAAGACTAGAACTCGGGACGTTTGCCTTTCGCGGGCATCTGAGCTACCCAGGCACGACTCACGACCCGTCCTCACAGCTTTACTTCCGCCAGTACCTCGTCTCGTACCTTCCAAACTTCACAGAAGCTCTCCTGCGTACCTTGCAGAACTAGCACTCATGGAAAAAAGGATATTGCGGAGACATGGATTAGCCACAGCCTGGAGGATGTTTCCACAGTGAAATTTTCACTCTGCAGCGGAGTGTGCGCTGTTATGAAACTTCCTGGCAGATTAAAACTGTGTGCCGGACCGTATTCGAGTCTCGGTCCGTCACAAAGTTTTAATCTGTTAGGAAGTTTCATAACAGCGCACACTCCGCTGCTGAGTGAAAATTTCATTCTGGAAACTGTGGAACATTTTTTACATACATGCGTTAACACGTTTTTGGAGAACGAAAATTGTCCGTGTAAAAATCAACATTAATCAAGGAAGCTGCGAAATTCAGCTCACTCTGTTCATCCACCGATCCAAAGCGCCGTTGACAGATTGGGTGATGCCGTGTTCCTTGGCATCTTGTAGGCGCTCTATACAGTTCACATTGACCTTTTGGGTGGCACATGGTACGAAAGTTAGTTTCGCGCTTAGGTTTTATCCACCAGTGTAGCTGCAGATGTAGATGTAGAAATGTAGGAACATTTGAGGCTATACTGATACTACGTAACTAATTATCTTACAAGATAGTTTGAAGAAAGGCTTAAGCCATATTTATATCATTTGTACAGTATGGAAATCTTTTGATAATATTGACTAGAATACACTCTTTAAAATACTGAAGTTAGCAAGGATGAAAGGCAGCATGGATAAAATACATGAAGTGTAATGTTAAAAAATGGCTCTGAGCACTATGGGACTTAGCATCTATGGTCATCAGTTCCCCAGATCTTAGAACTACTTAAACCTAACTAACCTAAGGATAGCACACAACACCCAGCCATCACTAGGCAGAGAAGTGTAATGTTAATTACAACTTGTACAGAGCTGTAATAAGAGTCTAGGAACATGAAGGTAAAGCAGTAATTAAGAAGGAAGTGATGCAGTGTTGTAGGCTACACCCCCTGTTAACAAATATTTGCATATAACAAATAGTAAATGAAACTAACTGCAAACTTGAAGAAAGAGAGCAGAAACAACAACATAAAATAAATAAAATTCCCAGATGCATAGTAATTCTGACAGTGACAACAAAGGACTTGGAAGGGCACTTGCACAGAAAGGATGCTGCACTGCTAACACGTTGTAAGATGAAGATCAACAAAAGTACAAGAAAATCAGTGAAACGTAGTGGAATTGGGATTAGCAAATGAGAAATTAGAAGTATTAGACGAGTTTTGGGCAGTAAAATAATTGCCGACATCGGACGTAAAGTGGTGGGAGTAGGAAGAAAAGTTTTCTGAAGAAGAAAAATTTGTGAACATCGAATATGAACGTATTATGAGGACATATTTTGTGAAAAAGAAATAGGGTAAGTTAACTGTGTTGAAGCGACGAGACATGCATAGTATAGACTACCGTGGAGAGCTACGGCAAACCAGTCGTTGGGCTGAAGACTACAATAAAACAATGAATCACTGTTTCTGATGGAGAAAGACATCGAATGGACAGCACTTATAAAATTTCAGTCATGCAAATTCAGCATACTAACGAAATTAGTAACTAACATCCCACTAGGAATAAACACAGCGGCCATCTGTAGCTAATGAAGTCGGACTGCTGTACTGGGCTTACATAAACACAGTTCGACACCTTTTCTGTACTGAATAAATTAAGTGTTATTATTTTACTAATCACTGTGAACTGTATTTAACTCTAATTGACCTATTGTTGTTATTTTAGGTGTAGCATGCGAGTGTAATTACGAGGTGAAATTACGCACCTCCTGTGCTAATGAATGTGGTTAGAGTTTTAATTTTTGCGGAAAGCTGTGTAACAGAAAGCGAACACTCTTCCTCTCAATTTATACTCTGGAGAACATTTGAAAAAGTCATGAAATCAGACGCTGCTTATTGCGGATTGTTCGCCCAATTTCTCTGTGTGTAGATCTGCTGGCTTTAATCGTCGCCGTCGTCATCTTGCATACAGCTTGTAAGGCCCCTAATAGTAATTTAATTAATTTGCACCAGTCAGACATTTAATTTCTAGTAGAACTCCTCATATCCGTTGGCCGTATTCGTTTTCTAATGATCATAACCATGCGCACGCAATTCAGCATGACTACAGTAAAAGTAATTGTTGTCGGTGTGTACTTTGACTGCTTGGAAGAACATTGATTACCATAGTGCAACTAAAGTTTCACGACATTTTTGGAGTTTATTTATAGATATTAGTCATTACGACTCTTAGCTCTTACAGTCACACTTCTGAAATTATTACCAGCGATTGTTCTCCCACCGCAATATATCAACTTCAGTATCTTTAACTCGACCACGAGTTTCACCTCCATACTACGACCCCCGTCTCGCCAGACTCCACTCCGCCCCTTGAGACATTGGCTATCGCCCACATACAGTGCTGCAGATCAAAGAGAACCAATGGCGGAAGAAAGCGTACAACGCTCCTCGCTCAGGTTAGCGGTATGCTTACAAACTGTCTGTCCCGTCTTCACAAGGTTTATGACGACAATGATATTTGGTTTGTGGGGCGCTCAACTGTGTGGGTATCAGCGTCCGTACAAATTCCCTATCTTTTCACTGTCCAGTTTCGCTACTTTTCCCTAATGATGATGAAATGACGATGACAACACAGACAGACAGACCCCGCGCGTAGAAATTCCCCGACCCGGCCTGAAATCGAACCTGGGATCACAAAATTTATATCCGTCGTCTCCTCGGTCTACCTATGCGTCTCCTTCCTCTCGGGTTGTAGTTCAGGATTTTCACCGTGGTGCTCGCGACTAGAGTGTTGGGTATACTACATCAAGAGTGAGTGACCCTTCGTGATTCATTATGTTGTTCAGCCACACTGGAACGCTTAATGGAGTTAAGCACATCCCACTGTTCGGACGGGGAATTCCTATAGTCACTGACAATT
Organism: Schistocerca americana; assembly: GCF_021461395.2. NCBI lineage: Eukaryota > Metazoa > Arthropoda > Insecta > Orthoptera > Acrididae > Schistocerca > Schistocerca americana. The sequence goes on from NC_060122.1 coordinate 614,789,018, forward strand.
TTATAGTCGAGTATAAGGACCTAGTGCGAGCAAGTGCTACATTCGAATAGTTTCTTTACAAGATAGTGGCGCGTTTTACTAGCCGAAAAATAATGGATCTTAGCACTATGGGACTTAGAACTACTTAAACCTACCTAACCTAAGGACATCACACACATCCATGCTCGAGGCAGGATTCGAACCTGCGACCGTAGCAGTCTCGCGGTTGCAGACTGAAGCGCCTAGAACCGCTCAGCCACCGCGGCCGGCGCTAGCTGAAAGTGGTGGTTAATGACAGTGGTGGGCTTGACGAAGTCATGAATGACACAGGTGTGGGCTTTCCAAAACCATCGATTATCACGAATGAAATTAAATTGACGAGGTCTAACCAAAGCAATATGTCACTTTTGTTCCTCTTGTATCTTTGGGCGTGATGTTTCATGTGACTTATCCTATTTTATATCGGTCAGGATAAGCGGCGGCACCAGCTAGAGAACCAGCTGGATGCGAATAGAAATTGTTATCTCGTAATCTTTCAGAATATAGCCATGAAGGTACAGGGCAATAATCGTTGGTTTTGGAGTGGGCTCGAGAGATGCTGGCGACCATTATTTCGACTGGTTTTAATAGTGTAGCGGTGTGCAGAATTTGTCCACGTCTGTCAATAAACGTTACCTACGAAGTATACGGAGACGAGCTCACGCAGTCTATCTCGCGCACCGTACATCGCCGCAGCCGCCGGTCCGACTACTCGTCGCCACGGAAGCAGCGACGAGAAGGGGCGCTTTGCCTAAAATTGAGCCTCTGACTGGAGAGAATTCTCAGCTGGTACGAATTTCCCGTTATGGACTCGTTACTGACTTTAACATATAACCATTGCTTAATAGAAATTATCGGATATTTCGCTCTTTACACCCCTGCACATTCTTTCTGTAAGGGTTAACAGCAACTCATTTCAACACCTGCAAGCTCTTATACAAAAATACAATTACAACTTCCTTTTATTGCAGCGGCACAGATCGCACACTTTCTTTACAAATGATTATTAGTTTTCGGCCACTACGGCCCTGTTGGAACGACTGAGGGCATTACATTACGGAGTAGCATATTCATAGTCTGTGTACAGAAGTTGACCTCACCCACCTCTGTGAAAAGAGAAGTTCAACTGCACACAGTAATTAAATATCATGCCATTCATAAAGATCCAGTAAGACTGGAAGTGAGATGACGTGATCTATTCTTGTAAGCAGTATCATTCTTGATGGCTGTGTACAGCTGTACTTCTCTTTTCATACGGTGGGGAGAGGACCCTAAAGCACTGTATTCATCTCTACGCGGAGTTCGGACATGTTACTTCGTAGCGTAATTTACTCGGCGGATCCTAAGGAGATCATAATGGCCGAGAACTAGAACTCATTTTTAAGAAAAAGCGTGCAGTCTGTAACATTGAAAAAAATTTTTAAAAATTGTTTACTAACTCTATCACAGTTGCTGAGAAAAGTAATATACACAAGAATGGAAAAGAAAACTGAAGATCACTTATACGACGATAAGTTTAGCTTTAGGAAAGATAAAGGTACAAGAAAGACAGGTCTGACGTTACAAATGATAATAGAAGAAAGAATTAAGAAAAATCTCAACATTTTCGTAAGATTTGGCGACACACAAAAAGCGCTCAAGAATGTAAAGTGAAGTGAGATAATTAAAAATCTTCAAAAGAAGAGATACACTGAAGCTCCGAAGAAACTGGTATAGGCATGCGTATTCGAATATAGAGAAATGTAAACAGGCAGAATACGGCGCTGCAGTCGGCAACGCCTATATAAGACAACCAGTGTCTGGTGCAGTTGTTAGATTGGTTACTGCTGCTACAATGAAAGGTTATCAGATTTGAGTAAGTTTGAACGTGGCGTTATAGTCGGCGCACGAGCGATGGGACACAGCATCTACGAGGTAGCGATGAAGTGGGGATTTTTGCGTGCGACCATTTCACAAGTGAACCGTGACTACCAGGAACCCTGTAAAACATCAAAACTCAGACATTGCTTCGGCCGGAAAAAGATCCGCAAGAACAGGGCCAACGACGACTGAAGAGAAGCGTTCAACAAGACAGAAATGCAACCCTTCCGCAAATTGCTGCAGATTCCAGTGCTGAGTCATCAAAAAATGTCAGCGTGCGAACCATTCAACGAAACATCCTTGATATAGGCTTTCGGAGCCAAAGGCCCACTCGTGTATCCTTGATGACCGCACGTCACAAAGCTTTACGGCTCTCCTGGACCCGTCAGCACAGGCATTGGACTGTTGATGACTGGAAACATGTTGCCTGGTCGGACGAGTCTCGTTTCAAATAGTATCGAGCGGATAGACGTTTGCGGGTGTGGATACAACCTCATGACTCCATGGACCCTGGATGTCAGCGGGAAACTGTTCAAGGTGGTGATGGCTACTTAATGGTGTGGGGCGTGTGCAGTTGGAGTGATATGAGACCCGTGATACATTTAGGTACGACCCTGACGGGTGACACGTACCTAAGCATCCTGTCTGACCACCTGCATCCATTCATGTCCATTGTGCATTGCGACGGACTTGGACAATTCTAGCAGGGTAATGCGACACCTCACACGTCCAGAATTGCTGAAGAGTGGCTCCAGGAACACTCTTCTTAGTTTAAACACTTCCGCTGACCATCAAACTGCCCAGACATGAATATTACTTAGCATATCCGGGATGCCTTGCAACGTGCTGTTCAGACGAGATATCCACCCCATCGTACACTTACGGATTTATGACCAGGCCTGCGATTCGTGGTGTTCAAAATGTTCAGATGTGTGTGAAATCTTATGGGACTTAACTGCTAAAGTCATCAGTCCCTAAGCTTACACACTACTTAACCTAAATTAGCCTAAGGACAAACAAACACAACCATGCCCTAGGGAGGACTCGAACCTCCGCCGGGACCAGCCGCACGATTCATGGTGTCAGTTCCCTCCAGCCCTACTTCAGACGTTAGGCATCTGTACCTTTCTTTGGCTCTTCAGCTTATATTCTGTAGGGGAATCCAGATAGTATACATAATAAGAACTAAAAGGGAGCGGTAAGAATCTAACACCAAGAAAGAAGTTATCGGATTAAAAAGTGGGCAAGGCAAGGATGCAGTCTTTTTCCTCCACTGTTTGCATATCGAAGAACCAACGAACGAAGTAAAAGTAAAATAAAATGATGGGATTAAAATTCAGGATGAAACAATATCAGCGGTAACGTTCGCTGGTGATATTCCTGTCCTCTCTGTGAAAGTGAGGAAAAATTACAGGACCTGTTAAATGAGATCAGCACAAAATACGGACTGAGAGCAAACCAAAGAACGACGAAAGTAATGAGGAGTAGCAGTAACCTCACAGCTGGGGACAAAAAAGTGAAAGTATTCTGCTAAATTGGAAATAACATAATCAATGACGGGCAAGACAGGAAGAAATAAGAACCAAATACCACGGGTAAAGAGGGCACTGGTAGCTAAGAAATTAGTGTGTTAGCACCAAAAAGTGAACTTAACTTGAAAGAAATGTCTGAGAATATTAATTATAATAATTTTTGCTTCTTTGAGTGGCCGTGGCGTTAATTATCGCAAATGATTTACGTTTCCATATTGTGGCTTCTTGAGTTTCGTTAGGCAGACATACTAAACCTGTGTTGCTACAATGCTAAGCTGGATTTAGTGAAACTGTTGACAACTTTCCGCGCAATTATCCATTTAAATATTGTACAGATTCTTACAAAGGTAACTGACTTGTTTCCAGACTCACTTGCAACGACTGAGAGATTTTTTTTTTTCCTTCGTCTTCACATGTCTTACTCTTCCTGTTTTGAGACAGGGGAAACTGGGGCGGCATCTGATATGAAAAAGGTCAAGCGAGCTCCTACTCGGTAACACAAAATGTCAAGAGGAAATAGAATGAACATTGCGGAAGTTAAAACTTTCCCGTCGTACAGATTGTTCTATAAAATTTCGAGACAGCTGCCGGATGTCTGTAACTTGCTGGTACGATATTTCGGAACAGAGTTTTCTGGCCATCTTCGGATGAATACTGACGAGCAGTACACTAAGCTCCCGTATGTCGGATCCCGCCTGCACACGCGTGGTGTCGTAGCTAGCACTGCGCATGCGTTGCTTAAGAGCATGCACTTATGCTGTAAGTCTGTGCGCTACACTGCGCGCTTTCTGTGGTGAAAGCTCGCCTCTTCGATATCAAACCGACTGTTTTCACACGGTAAGATGGCAGGACGATGCTCATTACGCAGAGCACGAAGTTTTTCTATAATCGGATCCCATGCAGAATTTAACTGGAAACCACCGTCTAGATTCATAAGGGATTCAATCATATTTCCATTGATTCATTGATAACTAAGCCTCAAAAGTTTCATGTTCACAATTTTTGTTTCATTATATTTCATCGAATAACCAGTGGAAATAGTGTGTTCAGCAATAGCAGACTTATTTACCTGAAGAAGGCGAGTATGCCGTTGATATTCTATAATGCTATTCTGCACAGTGAGCGTCTTTTCCATATGTAAGATTTGCCGAATTTTTTATACAGAATCCTGTTAATACCTGCTTTGAGCTACTCCAAGCCGTTTTTATCAGATACCAAAAGCGCTGATATTCTGGAAGAAGTAAAAAGATTACTTTAAGTTTATGTCTTCTTATATTCTGCCTATTTTAGCTGAAACATTTCCAACATGTGGTGGAAAAGCAGTCGTTTTGAAGGCCTCATCCTCTTCCTCGTTTCGTCGTTTGTACGTCTGTAGTGCTCTCTGTAGTTGTTGAGACGAATATCCGTTGTTGAGGAACACAATTAGCAGGTGCTCCAGTTGCAGGCTATTGGCATCTGCGATGGTACGCATTCGGTGGATCAGTGATCCTATTAATGTACTCGTCCCGTGGAATGCGGACTGTGGCATTACCTTCATCTGACTTGAGTGCTACCGCGTCCAAGTCTGCTCGTAAGTTACGGAGGGCTGCTTTCTCCGTAGGTGAGATGTTGCTCTTCGGTGGTGAGTCAGCACACGACAAGACTCGAGACGAATTTCTTGTCCTGCGTCTGTTTGTAAGACGTCGCACAGCCTCTTCGATGAAACTGACAAAATCCACTAGCGGCGGTAAACCGGTACAGGAGCAAAATTAAGACCTCTTGCCAACACGGATACAGTCGTGTCGTCTATAGATTTGCATATGTAGTTGATAACGGATCGCCGAGTAGGAACTTTTTGTGGTACCGGAAGATAGCCAGAAAACTGTGCCGAAATATCGTACCAGTAAGTTGGATACATCGGTTAGTTCCCCAGAAATTTTATAAAACAAATATGAACGTTACTGTACATCACGAGAGATCAGTTTACATCGGAGCCAGAGGAGGTGTACGATAACAATGTCTGGTGGACAGCACTGTTTGGAAGTGAGTCATGTACTATGAGCAGACCAGAAAAGAAGACAATCGAAACATTTGTGATGTTTTATTTATTTATTATAAGGCATACATCAAGAATTAACCATAAGAAAGCTATAGAAATACAAAGATTACTAAGTACTATATATCAACACTTCAACACAGCTTTGCAGCATAGTATAACACAAATTACAATAGCTATTCAAGTCTTTTGTTATGTTTATCACACTACTCGTCACTTTCAGGACCCCTGTACGCACGTGAGGGACATGTTGATACAACACGAGTAACTGTCTGTTATTCAACCTCAGTATCAGTAGATTGCCCCACGTGTGGAGAGTGTCTGCACATCTACCACGGACAGCTCACATGCGATTCACAGTATTTTCAACTGCCCGAGCCTGGTCAAATCGAGGTAACTTTTCGTGGATGCAAACCAGTTCCAGGCATTGAGAAGACAGTTTTGTTGCCAACAGCGTTTCCTTTCATCGGTGGAACTGATTTCGTTTTCAGTAAGTATCCTGGCTGTGATAAGGGGGGGAAGTCTTGATCTCAATATTTTTCGCTCAACAGAAAGTACATCATTCAATATTTTAAGGTCAGGATCATCAACAATCTTCTGGAATTCACGTAGTAACGCACTCTTCCGTCTGATATCAGCAGGTGGAATGTATCTCAAGATAGGTAACCAGTAGGTGGCCGATCGTATTGACCCACTAACAATGCGCATGGAATCTTTAAGTTGTACCCATGTCTTTTTCACGTGTGGACTATTAGTCCAGACAGATGCACAGTACTCTGCTGTCCAGTGTACCATTCCGACTGCCGATACTCGAAAGGTGTCTGCTACGATCCTCAACTAGTGGCACGGAGCTTATGAGGGATATTATTTCTACATTTGACCTTTTTAGATGTTCACGTCAAGCGCTGCTTTAAAAAAAAGTGTCCTGTCTAACGCGTCCCCAAAGTATTTTGGATGCATGTTATGACGAAGTTTGTCTCCTTCAAAACAAACATCAAGGGCTCTGTATGTCGCTGTTGGATAGATGAAAACATGCAACTTCTGCTTTATTTGGTTTGGGACAGATGCACATATGAGTCGGACAACGTATTACTTTCTCCCACAAACATCTCGCCAAATTACAACGAAGAGAAAATTCGAGGAATTACAAGTAATACCTAAGGTTACCAACAATCATTCTTCCCACGCGCTATTTGCAAGGGAAACAGATTATGGAGGATCAATTAATGATACCAGAAGTACCGTCCGCCACGCACCGTCAGGTGGCTTGTGAAGTATTGATGTAGATGTAGAAGAGTCGCTTCGAGGCAAATATATAAAGTTGAGAAGCAGGAACAACCAGGTCATGTCAAATATGTCCTGGCTAAAATCAATTTTTCACAAGACGTGGAGTTACAAAAGGATGCTGAAAACTAAGTGAAAAGATAACATAAGAAATGAGAAGGTTTTCCGCCAAATCTCTGAAGAATGAATACACGGAAAACGCTGACTTAAAGAAGGTACGGTGTGTTAGGACATGTGTTAAGACATCAGGGAAAAACATTCATGTTACTAGCTGTAGAGGGCAAACACTGCAAGAGAAGGCAGAGAATCGAATATATCAAGTAGCACGCAAAAAAGGGGAGAGATAGAGAGAAAGAGAGAGAGAGAGAGAGAGAATATGCATTTATATCAGTGTTCATCAGAACAGCGGTGCAGACTACAGCAGCACTAATAAAATTTATAATCAGTACAGAACGATAGGCATGTATGGCTGCCACACTCGCTTGTCCGATATTGCCACACACGTCAGTATGCACGAACGCATTATACACATTCGCCTATGGCTTCTGTGCTGCGCACCAGTAACTGGTGGCTCCAGTCGCCATTTTTTACTAAATATAAGACCGAGTTCTTGTGTCTGGGATGTATCTGTTCCGTCTCGATGGTCAGAGTTAACGAGGCCCTTCTGTGAAAGAAGACTGATGCTCATGACAGTACTTTAACAGCCCTTCCTCAGTGTATTTGCAGATTGTTACTCGCGTCGTTCGTCAAATATGAGGACGAATGTTCCTGTGACTTCGACATTGGTGACGGAATGTCGGACTGGGGATTTCAACCAATTCAATTGGAGACAGGTTAGCTGAGAAAAGAAACCTGACGTGGCTGGTAGCGCAAAGATATGCGTCTACACAGGAAGAGAGAAGCCCAGTATTTTTGGACGAGGTTGCTCTCAGATAATCAGCATGGATTCAAGAAAAACAATTACTATAAGACACAGCTTACATTATTTATTGGTGGTATGTTACAAACAGTAGATGCAGGTGGACAGATAAATACCACATTCCTAGATTACCGAAAGGCTTTCGACACCATACCAAACCGTCGCCTACTGACAAAGACGCGATCACACGGAGTGTCTTGACATATGTGCAAATGGCTCGATTAGCATCTGGGTAAAAAAAAAAAACCCTAAACATTATACTGGGAGGCAAACATTCTACAAAAACGAGCACAATATCTTGTCTGCCCAAATGAAGCGTAGTTAGATGTGTAACTAGTTAAGTACCTAGCGTCGACCGGGTTTTTGTTTATTCCAGTATTCTGTTAATCCATCTCCTACTTTCCCTTCTCTCTGTCAATTTCCTCCCTCCCTCTCTCTGTACTCCCCCATCCGTCTTTCCCCCTCCTTTCTCTCTCACTGTTCATCTCCTCTTCCCCTTCGCTGTCCATTTTCTTCTTACCCTACCACTGTCCATCTCATACTCCCACCTCTCTCTTTCTGTCTCCTTTTGTCCCCTCTCTCTGTCCATCTCCTCCTCCTCTCTCTGTCTGACCAGCACACACCTCTCCCTTCTGTCTCTGACGATCTCCTCCTCTTCCCTTTCTTTAACCATCTTCTCACCTCCCCTCTCTTTGTACATCTCCTCCTCTCCTTCTCTCTGTCCATCTCTTCTTGCCCTACTGTCTGTGTCCGTTTCCCCCTACCATGTTCACCTGCTCCTCTTCTCTATGTCCATCGCCTTCTCTTCCCATTCTCTGTCCATCTCCTCCCCCTATCTCACTCTACCTCCACCTCCCCTTCTCCTCCTTCCCCTCCTCCTGTTTGCGTCCATGTCCTCCTTCCCCCTCCCTGTGTCCATCTCCTCCTCTCTTATCTCTATGTCCTCCTCCCTTTCTGTCTCTTCGTCTCCTCCTAACCCACCCTTCTCTGTTCATCACCCCACCCCAATACGGGGTTGGTGGTATGTCCTTCCAGATAGTAACATGTCTACCAAATTTTGTTGAATCTATCCAAGGATATAGAGGAGCCTTATACCCACGGCTTCAGCCATGTAAGCACATGTTACATATATTTCACATATATTTAATATACTTCACACATATTTTTATACATATTTCACATGATCTCTAGTGAATTTCGCCCTGCACTTTCATATTCACGCAACCCATTGTTTACGACGTTTTATTTCCTGAACTATGTGTCATACATTAATATAATTTTGTAAGTACTTTAGGTGGTATATATGAGTACTGTCTACAATATGTGTCACAGAAAGTGTTAGTGGTAAAGGAGTAATAAATTAAAAGTTCATGCCTGATGCGGCCGTGTTACTGCCTGAAGAACGAAAATGTGATGAGAGATAAGCGCTCATCGGTGTGCGGATATTTTTGATCAGATAGTGTGTGTGTGTGTAGATATGTATCTACTGGAAGCGTGAATTTTTTTTTTTTTTTTTTTTTTTTTTTTTTTTTTTTTTTATGTGAAGGCGACGAACCATCAGGAAGAGTTGCTGTAGAAGTCTGATATAGGCGCCCAGAATGTGACGTAGTGGGCAAGGCGGTTTAGTGGCTGAGAAATTGAAGACGTGTACAGCAGGGCCAGGCCTCAGACCGCCGTCCATGTTTTCTCTACAGCGCCTAAGTGAACGCTGGGCTCTATTGACGACTTAAGACGTGTAGCCAATGGGCCGCTGCAAGACTATGGTAGACCGTATCTACTAATAGCCATCTAAAAGCAACATGTGGCATTCTACGATCACCACAGTAACACGAGTAACTGTTGAGAATTTTACGTGGTAGGACCACGGACACCATTCTCAATTTACGATAGTCACTCTTGAGCCTTGAAACGACACAGTAGAACCGTTTAGCTAAATGGAGCTATCTTTTTCCTCCTATCTAGAATGTGATTCGTGCCACATATCAGTACCAACTGTAATGTATGTTCCAGCCGCAAGGAGTGAGTTACTTACATGTTTCATGGATCATTTTGTACGATAGATCATCATGATGTGGAACGAGTCATTTTACATCGAAAATTAACTTGTACATACGGTTATGTTTCGAACATTTCTTAAGTTTTGTATATTTATTTATTTATTCATTTTACAAAAAGAAAAATTATGTACAGATCTACCCACCACTTTTTACACATTACAGTAATTATAGTAAAAGAAATTCTTCTACGGAATAGAAGGTGTCGTCAAGGAGAAATTTTCTCAGTTTGTTATCAAATTTACTTTTCTGTTTGTCAGACATGTTACATCACTGGGAAAATGATCAAAAATTTTTGTTTCAGCATTGTTCACTCATTTTTGTGTTAAAGACAACCTTAATGTGGATTAATGAAAGTCATTTTTCCTTCTGGTATTGTTATTATGTGTCTCATTATCCCTTTTGAACTGTGGTGGATTATTTACAACGAACTTCATGAGGGAACAAAGACGCTGTAAAGCAGTAGTCAGAATGCCCAACTCCTTAAGCAGATGTCAATAAGATGATCGTGGGTGAGCACCGCATACTATTCTTACAGCACGTTTTTGCGCAATGAAGGCTTTCTGTCTTGAAGATAAGTTATCCCAGAACAGTATTTCATATGACATTATGGAATGAACATTCGCTGCTAGACGCCGCTAAGGAAAGGAAATTGCACATGCATCGAACTAGTTTGTTGATTCCATTAACAAACATCTGGGAGACGAATGTGGGTAGTGGTTTGTTCGAGTTTCAGTTTTGGGCGTACAACAGGTATGGGAAGGGGAGGTTGGCAAAACTTATAGGTGACAGCATAGGTGGGGGTGGTGGGATCACTCATGGGAAAATTCCGGTAGTTGTGGGTGTTAGAGCTGTACCTTTTTTAGATTGAAGTCAGCTGATAGGTATTCCTGCTTAAGGGAAGTCGCTCTAACAAAGAAGCCACTTTCTACAAAGCTTGGGTATCCGATTAATGAGGAAATTAGTATATTTCATCAAAATATACAAGGTATTAGAGATAAAGTTAGTGAACTGCTTATAGATGTTGACTCTGAAATTATTGGTATATCTGAACACTTCTTAAATAAGGAGATAATTCAGAGGCTTCCTTTACCAGGATACAGGTTGGCTGGCAGCTTTTCTAGGAGCTCTTTGCGGTGTGGGGGAGTAGCCATGTATGTGAAAAACGGTATCCCATTTGAGTCAATTGATGTTTCAAAGTACTGCACTGAAAAGGTATTTGAATGTTGTGCAGGTGTGGTTAAATTTAGTGGAGCTAAACTTCTTACTGTTGTTATTTATAGATCCCCAGACTCCGATTTCACAACATTTTTGCTAAAGCTAGAGGAGGTTCTTGGTTCACTTTATAGGAAATACAAAAAGTTAGTTATATGTGGTGACTTCAATATTAATTGTATAAGTGATTGTGCAAGGAAAAGGATGCTGGTAGACCTCCTTAATTCATATAATCTTATGCAAACCGTATTCTTTCCAACGAGAGTGCAAGGGAACAGTAGAACAACCATAGACAATATTTTTGTTCATTCGTCATTATTAGAAGGGCATTCTGTTAGCAAAAAGGTGAATGGCCTTTCAAATCATGATGCACAAATTTTAAGTCTAAAAGATTTTTGTGCTGCAACACACGTTAAATATAGTTACCAACTTTTTAGGAAAGCTGATCCAGTTGCTGTACAGACTTTTGTAAACCTTATCAAGGAACAAGAGTGGCAAGATGTTTATAGTGCTGATACAGTAGACGATAAATATAATGCTTTCCTCAAGACTTTCCTCGTGCTCTTTGAAAGTTGCTTTCCGTTAGAACGTTCAAAACAGGGTACTAGCACAAACAGGCAGCCTGGGTGGCTGACTAAAGGGATAAGAATATCTTGTAGAACAAAGTGGCAATTATATCAAAACGTTAGAAACAGTCAAAATCTAAATGCAGCAGCCCATTACAAACAGTATTGTAAGGTGCTTAAAAAAGTTATTAGGAAGGCAAAAAGTATGTGGTATGCAGATAGAATAGCTAAGTCTCAGGATAAAATTAAAACCATATGGTCAGTCGTAAAGGAAGTGGCTGGTCTGCAGAGACAGGTCGAGAATATAGAATCAGTGCGTAGTGGGGATGTCCGTGTTACTGATAAGTCGCATATATGTACAGTACTTAATAATCACTTTCTGAATATAGCAGGTGAACTAAATAGAAACCTAGTCCCAACAGGGAATCATACAGCGCTCTTAGAAAAAAGTGTTCCGAGACTGTTACCTGAAATGCTCCTCCATGATACTGACAAGAGGGAGATTGAGTTAATAATTAAATCACTAAAGACCAAGAACTCTCATGGATATGACGGGGTATCTAGCAGAATACTGAAGTATTGTTCCACGTATGTTAGCTCAGTACTTAGCCATATCTGTAACTTTTCCTTTAGGAGTGGTCGGTTTCCTGACCGATTAAAGTACTCGGTAGTGAAGCCACTTTATAAAAAGGGAGACAGGGATAATGTCGACAATTATAGACCTATTTCTATGCCATCGGTGTTTGCTAAAGTTATCGAGAGGGTTGTATATACAAGGTTACTGCAGCATTTAAATTCACATAATTTGCTGTCAAATGTACAGTTTGGTTTTAGAAATGGCTTAACAACTGAAAATGCTATAGTCTCTTTTCTCTGTGAGGTTTTGGACGGATTAAATAAAAGGTTGCGAACGTTAGGTGTTTTCTTTGATTTAACGAAGGCTTTTGACTGTGTTGACCACAAAATATTACTGCAGAAGTTGGAACATTATGGAGTAAGGGGAGTAGCTTACAATTGGTTCGCCTCCTACTTTAAGAACAGAAAGCAGAAGGTAATCCTCCGCAATATTGAGAGTGGTAATGATGTTCAGTCCCAATGGGGCACTGTTAAATTGGGCGTTCGCAAAGGATCGGTGCTGGGGCCACTGCTGTTTCTTATTTATGTAAATGATATGCCTTCTAGTATTACAGGTGATTCAAAAATATTTCTGTTTGCTGATGACACCACCTTGGTAGTGAAGGATCTTGTGTGTAATATTGAAACATTATCAAATAATGTAGTTCATGATATAAGTTCGTGGCTTGTGGAAAATAATTTCATGCTAAATCACAGTAAGACTCGGTTTTTACAGTTTCTAACCCACAATTCAACAAGAACTGACATTTTAATCAGACAGAATGGGCATGTTATAAGCGAGACGGAACAGTTCAAGTTCCTAGGCGTACGGATAGATAGTAAGCTGTTGTGGAAAGCCCATGTTCAGGATCTTGTTCAGAAACTAAATGCCGCTTTATTTACCGTTAGAACAGTATCTGAAATAAGTGACATTTCAACTCGAAAAGTAGTATACTTCGCATATTTTCATACGCTTATGTCATATGGTATTATTTTTTGGGGTAATTCTTCTGATTCAAAAAGGGTATTTTTCGCTCAAAAACGGGCTGTTCGAGCTATGTATGGTGTAAGTTCGAAAACCTCTTGTCGACCCCTATTCAATAGTCTGGGAATTTTGACATTGCCCTCACAGTATGTATTTTCTTTAATGTCGTTTGTTGTTAGCAATATTAGCTTATTCCCAAGAGTTAGCAGCTTTCACTCAGTTAATACTAGGCGGAAATCAAATCTGCATGTGGAATGCACTTCCTTGACTCTTGTGCAGAAAGGAGTGCAGTATTCTGCTGCATCCATTTTCAATAAGCTACCACAAGAACTCAAAAATCTTAGCAGTAGCCCAAACACTTTTAAGTCTAAACTGAAGAGTTTCCTCATGGCTCACTCCTCCTATTCTGTCGAGGAGCTCCTGGAAGAGCTAAAAAATTAAACAAATTCCAGTGTTACATTCTTGATTTTCTTTATTTAAACTAACGACTTGTCGCCTGAATATGTTTCTTATATTTCATTTTATCTGTTTCTACAATCGTGTTATAATTTCATGTATTGACTCGTTCCATGACCATGGAGACTTCTCCTAAATGTGGTCCCACGGAACAATAAATAAATAAATAAATAAAAAATAAGAAAAAAATATGTCTCAAGATACTAATTTCTTCACAGATGTGACCCATTGAGGATACTGGGTTGTAAGTGATGACTTTCTTTGGACCGTACAAGTTGGGGCCAACATATGGTAGAGAGCTAGGTTGTTGTAATATCTGTTTTCTCTGACTTACAACGACTATCTTCATATGGTAAAGCAATCTGTGCTGTCTGTTAATGAATAATAAATACGCGAAAACATGCAGTTGCCTTCACACTACTGTGTTTTCATTTAGTTAATAAATGCTCGCACATATTTTAACTTGCAAATACTTTCCATCTACAACTGTATACATGTTAAACACAGATCTACTGATTAACCTTTTTAAAATTGAAAGAAAAGGCTATCACAGTTGTAACGAAGTGTAGTTCTTGCATAATACAGCTGCAATCATTTATTTTATGTCTAAATCTTTTCTTCTTGATTCCGGGAACGTTTGAAGGCTAACAGATCCAAGGAAGTGAGTTCTCATCATCGTGCTTAAAACGAAAGTTTCGGTTGTATACATCTTTCACTTATTACATTTTTCATTTTTCTGCGCTCATTTACAGAAATTAGAGTACAATACCTTGCATTTAAAGGATTTCAAATTTTCAGTTGATACAATTTCTTTTTAGTAAAATCTTTCTTTCTTGGGCGTTACGAAACAACTGCTCGCCATTCGGTCTCTCAAAGAACTTGTACGTTATAGACATGCACATGGCAATGTTGGAGCCAAAGCAAAGAAAATTGATATGAATGAGTGATTTAATATGATAGTAATTATTGTAAATTTCTTACTTTTAATGCAATCGTACTTCTGACCTAAACAATTAATTTTCAGTTTATTATACAACAATTATTTATGGTCGAATTTTCACGTACTATGATGTGACTAAAATAGATGGAATGTCAGCAATCAGTCACAGTTCACTTCGTACTTTTGCAGATCTATATTTCAGCTACAGAATAGCTATCATCAATGCAATCTGTAACTGAAATTTACATCTGCAGTAAGTTACAGATTCAGTTGTGACTGCTGACTTCCTTCTTGTTTTGGATTACATTACAGTGGTGGAGCACAACGGATCTAATGGAATCCATCATGGTGATAATTTGACGATCCTTGTCATTGTAATGTCTTACCTATTATTTCGAATTTCGTCATAATGACTGAAATATTACAAAAGTATTCCTACTGGTTAGGGCATAACAAAAAATATTTCATTAAATTATGTTTAAACACAAGTCTTTAATGTAAATTAGAGTCCCAGTGGTATAAATCTCCCATATAAATCGTCAGTGAGCTATGAAACACACCACGTGTTGATAACTATTAGGGCACTACTCTATACCCTCAGTTATATTACTAAATCCAGCAGCTTATGCCCCAACCAAAACAGTGTTCCCTCTCTTGGGCAGCAGTTTGTATATACATCCAATACTTCTGCATCTTAGGGAACGGAAAGGGTGCGGAGATCAATGTGCAGTCCTTCTAAGACCTCACTGCTCCCAAAATGAACCAAAGCGGCGATCGAGATTAACGTCCTGATGGGAAGATTTCTAACAACAGAGGCCGTTGCTCTCTCTCCACCAGATACTAATTGTTTGGTACAGTCATCGTACTGCATGCTCCTAAGTTGTGCAGAGAGCTGCTGTAAATAACTATTGGCGTAGACCGTAGCTGCGCGCTGAGAAAGCCGGCAGCTTATGAAACAGCAGACCAAGCTGCGATGGGAGGGCGGGCACTGCACAACTGCGTGCGGTGGTGCTGCGTTACGCAAGTCAGCTGTCTGGGGCAGGCAGAGGCAGTAGGCAGTCAGCAGCAGCTGTTTACTGACTCGATACACTGCACTTGGCATGCACCGACTGACAGTTCTAAGCGAATGCGTTCGCCGTCTCAGTCCGGTTTCTGAAATCAGACGCGCATGCAGTTGGATGTACAGGCGCGGTCACCACCACAGTCTCTATCTCTGGTTAATTTCACGAATACCTCGTCGGAAAAGGCACGACTGCTTACGCATGGCGACGCTAACGTGTGACTGTGGACGGTTGTTTCTGTTCAAAACTGGTAGGAAAATAAACTCATTCTGCTTAGTGCCTGTCTGTGTTTGCAAGCAGACTTCCTTTGACTTCGTTCTCAAAGGATTCGAGGAGCCTTTAACCACCAGTCATGAGTACTCAGAATGGTTTGATGCGACCCACCACGAGTTCCTTTCTTGTGCCAAAATCGTCACCTCAGAGTAGCTCTTCCGACCTACGTCCTCAATTATTTGTTGGATATATTCCAATCGCTGTCTTCCTGTACGGTTTAACCCTCTACTGCCCCCTCTAGTTCAAGGGAAGTTATTTCGCGATGTCTTAGCAGATGTCCGCCCATCCTGTCCCTTCTTTTTGTCAGTGCTTTACATATATTCCTGTCCTCTCTGATCGTCCAGAGGACCTCCTCATTCCTTACCGTATCAGTCCAACTTATTTTCAACATTCTTCTGTAGCACCGCATCGCAAATGCTTCGATTCTCTTCTTACCGGTTTCGTCACAGTCCATGTTTCACTACAATACAATGCTGTGCTCAGAAATTTCTTCCTCAAACGAAAGCTTGTGGTCGATGGTAGCAGATTTCTCTTGGCCAGGAATGCCCTTTTCGCCAGTGCTACACTGCTTTTTATGTTCACCTTTCTCCATCCGTCACGGGTTATTTTGTTGCCTAGGTAGCACAATTCCTTAACTTATGTACTTCGTGATCACCAATCTTGATATTATGTTTCTTTTTGTTCTCATATCTGCTACTTCTCATTACTTACGTCTTTCTTCGCTTTACTCTCAGTCCATATTCTGTTCTCATGAGACTTCATGGCATTCAGCAGATCGTGTAATTCTTCTACACTTTCACTGAGGATAGCAATGTCATCAGTGAACCTTACCATTGATATCATTTCACCTTGAAGTTTAATTCCACTCTTGAACCTTTCTTTTATTTCAAAATGGTTGAAATGGCTCTGAGCACTATGGGACTTAACAGCTGTGGTCATCAGTCCCCTAGAACTTAGAACTAATTAAACCTAACTAACCTAAGGACATCACGCACATCCATGCCCGAGGCAGGATTCGAACCTGCGACCGTAGCGGTCACGCGGTTCCGGACTGCGCGCCTAGAACCGCGAGACCACCGCGGCCGGCTTTCTTTTATTTCCGTCACTGCTTCTTCGACACACAGATTGAACGGTAGGGGTGCATGACTACATCCCTGTCTTACTACCTTCTTAATCCAAGCACTTCGTTCTTGATCTTGCACTCTTGTTTTTCCGTTTTGTCTCTTGTACGTATTGTATATTACCCGTCTTTCCCTGTAGCTTAACCTAATTTTTCTCAGAATTTCGAACATCTTGCACCATTTTACATTGTCGAACACTTTTACCAGGTCGGCAAATCCTTTGAACGTGTCTTGATTTTCTTCAGTCTCGCTTCCATTACCAGCCGCGACCTCAGAACTGCCTCTCTGGTGTCATTACCTTTCCTACAGCTCAAACTCCAGCATATAATAAGGGTGAAAGAACGGACCTGCAGAATTACAGATCAGTATCCCTGCAGAGTCTTTGAATATATTCACAGTTCGGGTGTAATAAATTTTTTGTGACAGAGAAGCTTATGCCCACGATTCAGCACAGTTTTAGAAAGCATCGCTCTTGCGAAATTCAGCTTGTCCTTTTTGTCACATGATATACTGCGAACTATAGATCAAGTGCAACAGACAGATTCCGTATTTCTAGAATTCCGGAAATCTTATAACACGGTGCCTCACTGCAGACTGTTAACGAAATTACGAGCATATGGAATAGGTTTCAGGTACGTGAGTGGCTCGAAGACTCCTTAAGTAATAGGATACAATACGTTGTCCTCGATGGCGAGTGTTCATAAGAGACAAGCCCATCATCAGCTGTGCTCCAAGGAAGTGTGGTTGGAACCACTGTTCTTCTCTGTGAATATAATGATGTGACGGCCAGGGTGAGTAGCAATGTGTGGTAGTTTGCTGATGATGTGGTGCGCGGGTAGGTGTCGTCGTTGAGTGACTGTAGGAGTATAAAAGATGACTTAGTTTAGATAAAATTTCTGGCTGTTTTGATTAATGGCAACTAGCTCTGCATGAAGAAAAAGTAAGTTAATGAGGAAGAGTAGGAAAAACAATCCAGTAATGTTCGAATACATCAGTAGCGTGCTACTTGGCACAGTCGTCGACCTCGGTTGGCTGGGATAGTTTTAGGAAAGCGTGGTTCATCTGTAAAGGAGAGGGCATATAGGACACTAGTGCGACCCATTGTTCAGTACTTTACAAGTATTTGGAATTTGAACAAGGTCGGATTAAATGCAGGCCTCGAAGCAATTCAGAGGCGGACTGTTAGATTTGTTACCTGTAGGTTCGATCAACTTGCATGTATTACGTCGATGCTTCGGGAATTAAAATGGGAATCCCTGAAGAGAAGGCGACTTTCTTTTCGAGGAACATTATTGTGGAAATTTAGAGAACGTGCATTTGAAGCTGACAGCAGTACGATCCTACTGCCGCTAGCATACATATCGGGCAAGGATCACGAACATAGGATGAGAGAAATTAGGTCTCGTGCAGAGACATGCAGTCTTTATTTTTCCTTAATCTATTTCCAACAGGAACAGGAAGGGGAATAACTACTAATGGGTCAAGGAACCCATTGCCGCGCACTGTACGGTGGCTTGCTATGTGTGTATGTAGAGGTACATGTAGATGCAGACTATTTGGAACAGCAGGTAAAACATAGCAATCAACGTCTCCCCAAGTTGGTAGCCCTACGGGATGAAATGACCAACGATTGGGTTCAGCTGGATACGCAATACCTGAAGATATTTATAGACTCTCTACGTCAGCGAACTGAGGCGTTTACCAAGGTTAGTGGCGGTGGTGAGCAGTGTTTGTCTGGTGCGATTCGTGAAGGTCATGATCACCAGATCATTGTAGGGATAGCAATGAGTTTCACTGACTGGAGGTGAGGACGTTGCGCACATAAACTAATTATGTAAGACATCCCAGACACCACTGGACAGCCGGCCGCGGTGGTCTAGCGGTTCTGGCGCTGCAGTCTGGAACCGCGGGACTGCTACGGTCGCAGGTTCGAATCCTGCCTCGGGCATGGGTGTGTGTGATGTCCTTAGGTTAGTTAGGGTTAAGTAGTTCTAAGTTCTAGGGGACTTATGACCTAAGATGTTGAGTCCCATAGTGCTCAGAGCCATTTGAACCACTGGACAAGGCAGTCCGTCGCTAACCTTTATGTGGGGCGCGCGTACACTCTTCTCCTCAAAGAATCTTCCTTAACGCTAGACATAACAGAACCTCTTGTGTCTTTCATACGAGACACAATTTATTAATTACTCTTCTTCTAGGATTTGTGTTCTCCTCCTCATCACTGATCATTTCACCATATATGTCAAGGCATAAAACTTCTACAATTACAATCATTGTTTTGTATATTGTGTTACATATAGATAATAGACCGCCTGTGTAACCGAATGGCTAGAATCTCTGCCTTCAGTGCGAAAAGGCCCGGGATCGGTTCCCGGTACATATTCGAATATTTTTCGGACGTATCTCTGGAATGGGGTCAACTCAGCCTCGTGAAGCCATATGAGAAGCTGCAAGAATAAAGAAGCAGTGGCATCCCTCGTTTTCGTCATATGGTGGTAACGGCTGGAGGTGATGATGATGGGGTGGCTCAACACCATGGTCATCAGCGCCTTGACGAAAAGTCGGCATGCCAGTCTCATGGGTGGGGACGAAAGATGTCCGCACATGCGAATCAGTTTACAATGCATTAAAGTCCACCTCCCTTCCCTAACAGTTTGGGGATGAAGCCTGACAGTTTACAAAAGATCTCCATCGAGACTGAGGGCTGCCCTAATATGTGTATATAAGAACACGTTGCTAAAATATGCTGAACTGAAAGGGGCACACCATAAACTTCACAGAGTGGTGGATGCTTCCGCCGGAGGAGGAAGCCATGTGTTAAAGCGTCATGCTCGATGCGCAGCCAGGTAAGCAGGGCCTCCTTCCAGCGGTGAGTCTGACATGAAGTCCGCCATGCCTGTTTGATCGATTTGAGCGACCGCAGTTTGTTTTCTGTCACCTGCAAACATTCAGTCTCCCAGTGACGCACGATGCGTCTGTCAGAAAGTGAGATGACGTCGTGCAACGGGACAGGGCATTGATGGACGGCACCCTCCCGACATGCTTCCTTGGCCGCTTTGTCGACCACGTCGTTTCCCTGTAGCCCGATACGGCCAGGTACCCAGCAGAAGACTGTCTCCTTGCCATGGTAGTGGAGCCGCTGTAAGGAGTCACGGACGAGCTTGAATCAACTGGTCTACTGGATACATTTGGTGAAGTGCTTGTAGTGGACTAAGCGAGTAGGAACACACAAGAAACCTTGTACGGTGATGTCTGTGAATCCTCTCCAGTGTCATCACAACGCCATATAACTCCGCATCATGGCAAGTAAATTGCTCCGGAAGAGGCACTTTGAAGACCCTATCAATATTGGCTGGAAGGACTGAGGACATGCTGGTCACTTGTCGCACGATCATAGATCGCTCCTCATACTGCCTTGTAAGCTGCAGTCGGCCGGTTGGAGCAGGCCTAAAGCATAATCCGCGAGCGGTGTTCACGTTTTATATTTATTTATTTAATACCGCTTTTGCTCCTATTTCGTATGGCAGCATTGCTTTTATTCTACTGGTAGCTCTTTCCCACTTTCCCAAATCTAGAGAAGTTCTTGCGCATACTATGCAGAATTAGCACCCCTGCAAGAGATCACTGTGCACAACAATTCAGACAAGAAGGGAATGGGAGCTTTTGAAATAAGGTGCTATACGAGAGCGTGCTGGAAAGTAATGCTTCCAAAATTTTTGTTTGAAAACTCCGAAAGCTTTTTAAATAAAACAAACAGTATTAACATTCTTCATCTGTATTCTTCATGTGTACATCTCTACAACCTTCTGCCGCTAGATGATCCCGATTTGTAGCGTGTAACATGGCAATGTGTAACGTAACTATGTCGCTGCGTGAGAAACAGCGTGCTGTAGTCGAGTTTCGGATTCGAAATGTTCTTCCACACATGGTGCCCCCTCCCCTTCAGCACGACAATGTCAGAACACACAAAAGCTCTGCGACATCTTCAGCAATCCGACACCCTCGGTTCACTGTCATCGATCATCCTCCACACAGCCCGACTTGGCCCCATCCGATTTTCATCTTTTTCCAAAACTTAAAGACTACCTTCGAGCACTTCGCTTTGACAGCGATGAAGCGGTGCAAGGGGAGGTGAGGCTTTCGCTCGGCCAACGAAGTCAGACCTACTATAGTGACGACATCAGCAAACTGGTCTGTCGTAGCGAGAAATCTGTTCTTCGCCACAATAACTATGGTGAGATATAAGTATAATGACGGGAAAAAATCAAAGAAATTGTTACGCGTGTTTCTGTACCTGCAAGATGATGTTTATTCAAAATTGTGCCAGTCGCATAAGAGCTAGTAGCGTCACTATGAGAATGCAAATCAGGTTCACTTTAAATAAGCGCTGTAACGATTGTGAGCTTAGTTACCTTTGAGATTGGACGAGCTGACTTGATGTTTGTCAATAATGCCTTTAAGGCGACAAAGATGGCAGTATCAACACCTCACTGAGTTTAAATGATGTCGTGCGGTAGGGCAACGACAAGCTGGATGTTCCTTTTGCGGTACTGCAGAAAGATTTGGCAGGAATGTAGCCACTGTACATCACGACTGGCAGCGGTAGTCAAGAGAATGTACGTTCGCAAGAAGACCGGGCTCCAGACGGCCACGTGGCACTACCGAGAGGGAAGACCATCGTGTTCGGCGTATGGCTCTGGCGCATCGTACTGCATCTGCAACAGCAATTTGAGCAGCTGTTGGCATCACAGTGACATAACGAACTGTTACAAATGGGTTACTTCAAGGACATCTCCGAGCCAGACACATTCCACTAACCCCAAACCACCTCCACTTGCGACATCAATGGTGTCAAGCGAGATCTCACTGGATGACAGAGTGGAGGTCTGTGGTGTTTTCTGATGAAAACTGATTCTGGCTCGGTGTCGTGTCTTGGTTAGGAGGAGGCCAGTTCAGGTCCTGAACCCAACCTGTCAGCGTGCTGGACAGACTGGACCTATATCTGGAGTTGCATTGTGGGATGCGACTTCGTGTGACACCAGAATCACACTTGTGGTTACCCTGAGCACAGTGACTCTAAATTTGTACATCAATGTGGTGATGAAACCTGTTGTGCTACCTCTCATGAACAGAATTCCAGAGGACTTTTCCAACAGGATAATGCTTGCCCCACATGCTCTTCAGGGTGTTTACATGTTGTCTTGGCCTGCTCCATAATTAGATCTGTCTCCAAGCGAGCTCATATAGGACATCAACGGACAACAATTCCAGCGTCATCCACAAACAGCATTAACCGTCCCTATATTGACTGACCAAGTGCAACAGGCATGGAACTCCATCTCGTAAACTGGCGTCCAGCAACTGTTCAGCACAATGCATGCACGTTTGCATGCTTTCATTCAACAATCTAGCGGTTACACAGGTGATTAATATACCAGCATTTCACATCCGCAATGGCTTATCTCGCGCTTACATTAACCTATGATTTTGCAATGCTTATCACTTAAATACCTAGACATACATATTCCCGAAATTTCATTAATCTGCATTAATTATTTTTTTTATGTTGCAATCTTTTCCGTCATTGTATGTTGACAAGAAGAATGAAGATGTAGAGTTTAATAACGTTTGTTCAATTTAAAAAATTTAATAGGTTTCAGGTGTAATATTCGAAGGCATTGTTTTTCAGCACGTCTTCGTAGAATGATTCTGAAGGTTAGATCGGGTAAGTTATGATGAGGTACTGAACAGAACTAGAGACAATAGAAATTTATAGTACAACTTAACCAAAACAAGCGATCTGTTGGTAGGATATATCCTGAGGCATCTAGCAGTCGCCTGTTTGGTAGTGAACGGATGTGTGTGAGGTAGAAACTGTAGAAGGACACGAAGTCTTGAGAACAGTAAGCAGCTTCTAATGAATGCATGTTGCAGTTGCTACGCAGAGGGACTAAGACACCTGTATTATAAAGACTAATGGGGAGAGCTGCATTGAGACAGTCCTCTGACCTTAACAACAACAACGACAACAAAGCGCGGTGCAGCTGACAGCTGTAGGGCTCCCGTTTCCCGTGTATTGAATTTCGCGTCGAGTTGCTTCTTCTGTGGCCTATCAGGGCTCTGGGTGTGAAACTTAGCGCCGGTGTTTACGTTAACTTACGTAACGGCGTGGCGCTGACACGGCCAAGCCGATAAGGCGGCCGTCGATATCTCGCGAGGTAAGGCTCTGCCGTCATGTAGAGAGCACGGACCCTGGGCCCAAGCGCCTAGTGTATAGACAACCCGTCTGCCTACCACTTCAGCCTCCACCTCATCACGTATCAACAGTCGCGGGAGGTGCCCATTCACCATAGCAGCTACATTTACATGCACGACCTCACACCACGTTATATACCCACCTTTCGTCTTCAAGCCGTCCACCCACCGTGAAGAACGTAAAACATGATTTCCAGCGTGGTTGGCGCAAGCTCGGAAACGAGATGATAAAAAGTGTCCCATAAACAACGCAACTTTTAAGTGTGTAATAACATACAAATTTATTGATGAAATTAATTTACTTGTTACTGTAGTGCATGCTGCCTGTGATTATAAATGAAATTTGATGTTACTCAAACGCTCTCCATGACTCGTGGGGCATACACTCGTTGTTTCGATCAAATATTCCATAACTTTTCGGCATACTTGCACGTCTAGTTGTGAAGTTGCACTCTGAATCTCGGCCATGATCTCAGGAAGTTACGACGCAGCTGTCGGTATTTTATAATTTAGTAGTACCGATTTATGCAAAAATGTGACCGTGGGCATCGAACTACCCAGCTCCGATCTATAAATAAATTTGAGGTACACGGAAAAAATACTGTTTCTTGCACCTGTACAGACAGGTTTGAAACCAGAAGTAAATAAAACTTCGACATCATTGGAGTGTTGGCAAAAGTCTCCAAATGATATTGCTTATGTCTCTTTGGATTACACTGTAACGTACAGCACACGTAATTCTCACTCACGCTGTGCTGCCTTAATATGTCCGCACATCAGTGTATTGCTTGTTTTTTCTCTGCGTCGAACAATCTTCCCACAAACATGTCACATAATTAACTACCTGATGTGTTTTCTGCGTGGTCGTAACAGCACCACTAAGTGGACTACGCCTATCAGTATAGACTAAATGTTTTGCGTCCACGTGTCCCCACACCAACAACTGACCTGCTACCCGGTGGAAAATAAGCACTAATAGCTTTCTCTTGCCAAATGTACCTGCAATTACGAATCAAACTGAAAAATACTGCTCCTAATAGCTATAATTAATTATTAATCTGCAAACGAAATAAATACTATTCTAAAGTTGTTCAGTACACTGTCGTCAGTCACCAGTAAAAATATGTGCACTATAATTATAACAAACCGTAAGAAAATCGAAATGTTTTCGATAAATTTTCAATGCACCGGTGCCTTTAAATGGCGTCGTCGTCCAGTCATACATTGTTAAAATGTAACTGCACTTATAGCAGTTACAACCTGTGTACATAAACTGTGAATATTTGTTATCCCCTGTATCGTTCTAATACCGTGCATAATAATTTTATATTGCTATCTGTACATTTATGTATGCCAGTCCATATTTGGAGTCTATACACTGCTTATCTATCTTACTTAGAGCCATGAAACTTCAAGTACACAGTAACAACATGTCTGTCTAAAAAGTAGTATAGAATCATGTCATCTCAGCCTCATGTTTTTACTTTAGAAATATTTACATCTGATACTAAAAATTAAGGTTAGTTTTTATAATGAAACAGTATGCATTTTCCTTTCAATCCGCAGTACACTGGTGTCTGTAGTCTACTTTCTTCCAAATAATACCCTGAAACATACAAAGCCTGACCTTTAGTTCAAACAAAATTTTTGTGCATAAAATAAACATGTCGTAAAGTTTGGTTCTCGGGGAATTCAATTGAAAGTTATATTTCATCTATGACTCATCTCTATTATTGCTAATACATTCCAGTTGCATGATCTTCTTGGTTTACATTTTCCTCATCTTCTCTCTTCCTTTTCTTGTTCCTCCTTGTGATTCTGGCGTGTTTAGTTGCCAAAATCGCCCGCATTCTCAGCTTCGCATCCTCGCATTCTCAGCTTCGGCCGCTCTCAAGAAATAAATGGGCCACAGAGATTGTCTCATATTAAATCCAGCACTCATTCCTAGCAACTGTGGAACTTCACACCTGCTAACTGCTCCACATTAAAACAAATCACAGCTATACTAACTTCCGAGAATGACAAAATAGTAGCAACTCACATTACAGAAAAGTTTATAAGGAAAACAACGGTCTAAAATCCAAGATATACTAGGGAAACATAAGAGCATCGCAAAGCGTATCTTCTAACAAGTCTGTCAGCTTGAAAAACATTTGTATAGTATATGTTTCTCGCATATGGGACTATGACAACAGCGGCACGTGAAAGCAGCAGAAAGATGGGTGTGGACTCACACCGACAGATATTTAAGTTGATTTTTAAACAGCTGACTGATGTCCACTTCAGTTCTTTTAACCACAATTTTGTTAAAAAAAACTATGAACATCTATTTAAGATAACATACAAAAAATCTATTTTTTGAAGCGGTTTCACAGGCAAGATACCTTAATAATATCCGAATATAAGCTTTACTTTTAAAGCGCATCAGATTGTTACTGTTAAGCCTCTGTATGTCCATGTATTCCCAGATGATTGCAGGACCGCTGCTCTTCAGTATAGAATGTCAAATCAAACACCTTTCAGACGTCTAAATTTCCAAATTGTTTTTTTATTGGGCTACCAGTTTCGGCAATTATTACGCCATCTTCAGGCCCCCTGACCGACTGCATTTGGTCCAGTCAAAATAGGGGCCAGCATACAAAGACTACTATCCGTAGATTCTTGAGACAGCGATCACTTGACTTCCTTCACACATCACTTGCGTAACATATCGCCGAAACTGGTAGCGCATGAAAATCACAATTTGGAAATTTAGACGACTGAAATGTGTTGGATTTGACATTCTGTTACTGTTAATTCTGAAAACTGTCAAAGAAGTCTATTTCATCTTCTTACAACGTCTCACACATCTTTTCATCAGAGTCGCAAATTGTAGTTTAATTGTTTTCCGTCCGAGACTGGTCAGGTAGAACCATGTTGTACATACACTTCTGGTGATTGTAGTTGCATGGCCACTAGACCGTAGTGTAAAGCATTTTTCTGGGTCTAATATTTTAGCCTCCTAGTATTGGAAACATCTTTAGAGGCTGTAAAGACATCGTTGGTTGTTTTTCAAAATCAAACATCATAATCAAGCTAAACATGTCTTACACCGTGGCCTAATGTCCACACAACTAAAATCACCAACAATGTAAATTCCTGCAATGAAAGCTTACATTGTGTGACTGTCGTATTAAACTCTTTGATGTGACAGATCCTCGTTGTGGTAGGATTATCTTTGATGGATGCTTGTGGCATAGGCACTACGGTAACCCACACATGGTGGGGCATTCTGTTGTCCAGCCTGGTGGCGGCAACATCGTCTGTTGTGCACAGCCAGGAAACCAATGTACGCTAATCAGTTCTTTGTTTCCAATGAGTTTCATAGATTTTTTTAAATTCATTCCCTAGAGAATTCTTAAGCCTTATTAAACCGAACGACCAAGCAAATAGTCTATGACTGACTTGGTGCCAGTCAGGCTAACTGTGTGAGAAGAAAATCAATATGCAACGTAGCTTCCTGGGGTTAAAACCTCTACTGTCCATACTTCATCATTAATCTATAGCAGGTGCTTCATGCCAACTTTTGTAAAATCTGTATTTTTCTATGCATCTTATTTTTATCTGTTGTTAAAAATGTGGAGTAGGCGTCAGGCCTATAGACTGGACTTAGCTCAGCATGTGTTTTTGCAATAATATGGTTTGTGCTATCATTCCTTAATTCTCACACGTGTAGTTTTCTTGAGTCTTTTGGTTTTGTTGGTGCCATAGGCCTCCACAATGAAGCACTCGATATTCTCCGCCTGGGTTGCGTCGTAAATTTTTCTGAAATACGTGCTAGGCTATGTTCGAGCCATATACAAACTTCCAGTGATCCTAATTATCCATAATATACGTATATCTTCCTTCCGTAATTCACCTTCGCTTTGTACATGAGATGCAAAGCCAACACATCGCAACAAAGTTAGAAGCTCTGGGCAGATAAGCAAAAATAGTGTGATAGTAGCAGCTCTCCTATGTGTGTGTTCAGTTTCTTTACAACGAGTTGGCTGCACATTATTTTAGTCTTGTTACAGTTTATTTTTAGACATACTCTCTGATTTGCGCTATTAGGTTTGAAGTTTATCAGGCTCCTGTCGCACTCGTAACGGAGTGGTTAACAGGGCCAAGTAAGAGTGACGCAACCGAGTTTGTAGATTGACTGAGGTACTCACTCCAGCTGCGCGCCGCGCAATCAGGCAACCCGCTGCACAGGGGGCGACAAGCAGACATGATTCACAGTAGCAATTGTACCTGCTGATGGCTCTACGATAGTTTCAGGAAGCTTTTTAGTGCATACACTCGATCACAAAAATAAGCATTTGTTCTATTAACCATGTTATCTACCAAAGATTGATGCTGCTGACGCAAGAACAGTACCTACGGTTCACGAAACACCTGCTTCCACTGAAATACATTAAGTCAATACTAACTGATTGTGGAGTCAAAGAAGATGAATGATATGTGTCGGTACGTCGAGTTACAATGACAACGTATATCTGCCAACAGCGATTTTTCTAGAAGTTGACACAGCGATTGCACCATCATTTTAGTTTAGTGTTAACTTTTGTCTCGCCAATAGATGATGTATATTTTTTCTAGTACATACCCAAGGTATCAGACAATGATTAATATGTGAAAGCTAGTCTTTGAACTAATACTCCTGGTTACGAATGCTTGTTGTGACCCGCCAGAATAACTGTGCGTTAGCACTCCGCTTGCAGTATTCAGGGAGGTGCGCCGGTCCCTGATCGAATGCGCCGCCGAATTGAACAACGAGGACCGATGTGCCGGCCAGCCTGGAAGTGGTTTTCACAAGATTTCCCACATCCCATTAGGTGAACAACGGGCTGATATCCACGTCCGACCAGTTACACGATTCGCAAACATTTGAAAAAAATTTCTCACACTTTCACGTGGAATAACATTAGACGCAGACGTGTGAGTTACTCAAGTTCCGTGGCTTGGCGGGAGGGGGGAGAGCAGAAAGCAGCCACCCCTACCATCATCATTGCCAAATCCAGAATAACATGCCGATCCCCTGAAGGCAAAGGATAAGGGCAGGAAAAGAAATAAAAAGATGACGAATCCTTATTGTGATTGCAGAGAGCTTTGGAGAGCATATTAGTTAAATAGTTTTTGTAGAATATTTCTATATCCTTTCTGGCTGAAATACACACACTCGAGTCAGTTTCTAGCGTGTGTTGGTGAAGGACTCTGTAAGGAAATAGTTTTTTAAACAGGCATTATCACATTTCCAACATTATCAGCAATTCAAAAAAATGGTTCAAATGGCTCTGAGCACTATGGGACTTAACAGCTGTGGTCATCAGTCCCCTAGAACTTAGAACTACTTAAACCTAACTAACCTAAGGACATCACACACATCCATGCCTGAGGCAGGATTCGAACCTGCGACCGTAGCAGTCGCGCGGTTCCGGGCTGAGCGCCTAGAACCGCTAGACCACCGCGGCCGGCCTATCAGCAATTGCCTAAAACGATGAGGAAGATATAAAACGGTATATCCTTATAGGGGTACAGATCTATATCCTTCTTGTTGCAAATTCTGTATTACAGTGCTCCACCATGTTGCGTAGGACAAAAATGTCACTCGTGGAGTTTTTTTCTTTTTTTCCTCGTTTTCCTTCTCCATTTACTATCTTTCTATTTGTAATATATTACACACGGAGATTAAAATGTCTTACAATTTTAGATTTTCTTATAGACGAAGGCCCCCAGGTTGATGTGTTCCTTAACTTCCGGAAGGTATTTGATACAGTCCTGCACACTGTCCTTCAGTGAACAAAATGTGAGGCTAGTGAGTGTCGGACCATATTTCTGAATAATCCAGTCGACTTCTTCGGATGCTTCGTGAAGCTGTTCCTCGACGATGTTGTTGTTTTTAGGAAAGTTGCAGCGCCGGAAAATTGCAGTGAAATGTAGGAACACATGCAGATAATCAAAGTTTGCTTACAGTGACGCTGCACATAAATAACTGGCGGAAAAACGTGTTACTTTTGAATTAAACTATTAGTGATAAGCATTGGAAATATCCAGACGTCCAAGAAAGCCCACTTAAAACTAACTGTAGGAATGTAGATGACAGACTATGATTCACTGGAAGCACTCTAAAGAAATGTAATTCATCTATGAAAGAATTTCATCCGACATGTTACCAAGTGTTTTCCATCAGTCTGGGTCCCTTACCATGTAGGACTGATTGATGAGATAGAGGATATCCAAAGAAGAGGAAGTGCGCTTCCTCACGGGATCGTTTAGTAAGCGCGAGAGCGTTAAGGCGATGCTGAACAAACTCCAGTGGGAGAGCCTACAAGAGAGGCATTTTGCTTCTCGGAGTAGTTTGATGCTAAATCTCAAGAGCGTACGTTCCTAGAAGAATCGCCACTCGTTTTCCCCCCACTTACATCTCCCAAAACGTTCGTGACAAGAAAATCAGACGAACTGGAGCTCATACAGGTGCTTATCGATGATCTTTCTTGTCGCACACCAGTCGCGAAAGAAGCAGGAAACGGTGGAAATGGTGATGGTGCCAGAAGTACCTCCCGCCAGAAGCCAGAAGGTTGCTTGCTGTGTCTAGATGGTTCAAATGGCTCTGAGCAATATGGAACTTAACATCTAAGGTCATCAGTTCCCTAGAAATTAGAACTACTTAAACCTAACTAACCTAAGAACATCACACACATCCATGCCCGAGGCAGGATTCGAACCTGCGACCGTAGCAGTCGTGCGCTTCCGGACTGAAGCGCCTAGAACCGCTCAGCCACCGCGGCCGGCGTGTATAGATGAAGACATAATATTATTCTCGAGGTGGTCATTATGTGTGGAGGTTAAATCGCTAGACAGGTCTTGACCTGTCATCTCGTAGAATCGGGTGTACTGCCGGTGGTCCGCGTCTTCCCAACACGATATTTCGACGTTGTAACTCGGCGTCTTCATCAGGTGTTCCCTGTCCCTCTCGCGGTAAGCCTCTGTAAGAGCTCCAGTTCGTCTGATTTTCCTGTCGCGAACGTTTTGAGAGATGTAAGTGGGGGAAACTGAGAGGCGAATCTTCTAGGAACATACGCTCTTGAGATTTAGCGTCAAACTGCTCCGAGAAGCAAAATGCGACGTCGAAATATCGTGTTGGGAAGACGCGGACCACCGGCAGTACACCCGATTCTACGAAATGACAACAAATCGCCGGGAAAGTCTTAGAAATTATAGGTCTTGACCTACGTACTCCGTTATTCCCATCTTGAAGACGGACATTAGGTCTCGATAAAGCGTAAGGGTTTGTAGAGGTAATCAATTGAAAATGCGAGAAAATATGAGGAAATGTCGTAAACAGCGCTAAAAGATGTTATGTTTACGCCAACGTTCCTAAGTTTGCAAGAAATACGAGGGCCGTCCACAAAGTAAGTTCAGTTTCTATTTCTATCCGCTGCAGCGCTACGATCGCAGTTCCGTTCATGCGCGGCAGCTACTCTGACTCAAGGAAAAGACATGTACTCCGTCTTCAGATCGCTGCTGCCGACGTGTGCTTTGTAATGCTTCTTTATAATGTCAGCCGTAACTGAAAATGCCGCCGCGTGTCAAATCAGATCTGTGTTTCGTTTTCTAAATGCAAAGATAGTTAAACCAAACGAAATTCATCGGCAAATCTGCGAGGTTTACTGATAAAGTGCTATAAGTGATTCAATGGTTAGAAGATGGGTCAAACTGTTCCATGAAGGACGTGATCTAATACACGATGAACAACGAGGTGGGCGCCCGTCTGTGGTTACTGATGAACTGGGACGCGTTTGATCATCCTCCGTACAGCCCGGACCTCGCTCCTAGCGACTTTCAGGTCTTCTTACACCTAAAATCTGTCCTTGGTGGTCAACACTTCAACGACGATGACGAGCTGAAAGAACATGCTACCACAAGGTTGAATACACTGGCGGCAACCTTCTATGAAGCAGGCATACAAAAACTTGTGCCACGCTATGACAATTGCCTACAAAATTTCGGAAGCTATGTAGAAAAGTAGTTTAACAGTTGTAGATTTTTGTACAATAAATATTTTTCTGTATCTGTACACGTTTGTTTTATATAACCAAACGGAACTTACTTTGTGGACATACCTCGTACACGACTACAGATGCGAAAGTAGATCATGATTTTACGTCCTTGCAAATGTATTCAGTTTTCGAGATGGTCATGGCGGTATATGGATTTCACACCAAGACAAAAAAAAGGCTCAAAAAATGGTTCAAATGGCTCTGAGCACTGTGGGACTTAACATCTGAGGTCATCAGTCCCCTAGAACTTAGAACTACTTGAACCTAACTAACCTAAGGACATCACACACATCCATGCCCGAGGCAGGATTCGAACCTGCGATCGTAGCAGTCGTGCGGTTCCGGATTGCAGCGTCTAGAACCGCGTAGCCACCGCGGTCGGCTCACCCCAAGACATCCAACTGTAATAATCTGCAGCCGACATGTGATTTTAAAAAATTCGTAGATAACAACACAAGAACCGCTTGACGTTCTACATACGCTTCTGCGGCTGGCGTCATGATGATTAAAATTCTTCTGGTGTTGTACCATGTCACTGCTTAAAATATAAAGGTATAATAGGAAAGAGGCTATTAGTGGACATGTTCTCTCCCTTGTGTGCGCGGAGATACATTGATCAGCTTCAGTATACGAGGAGGAAAATATGGCCACCAGAAGCCAAGCGCTAACTTGCAGAAAGGCACCAATCATCGACAAGCCGGGGTACTCAGCGAATAACCTCCTTCCTATCACCTCCTTTTTTACTTGATTAGGGTATTGTATTCTGGGGCCAATAGAGTTCCAGGAATATGATGTACTGACAACGATAGTTTGCAATAAATAGAACCACCTTTCCTCCAGTAAAACAAGTCTTGCCCTGAGGAAGGCCGTTGTAATACGGCCGACACGTCGGCTTTGTACACTGTCCAGTCACTTTAACGTGACCGCTTGTCAAAAGCTTGAATAAGCAACTTTTGCAGCGCGGGCCGCTGCGAAATGTGCAGGAAGAAGGTCAGTGAGGTTTTGGAAGGAACCACCAGGGATGTGGGGCCACGCCGACTCCACTGTCTGATGGAGCGTAAAACGTGGTTCAGCTGAAAAGGCCACTCAGTGGACGTCGAGTTGCTGCGTTAGTGCACAAATTCCAGCATTCGTCGCCGACGAAGAGCGGAAGTCAACATGGGTGCATGAACCAGGCTCCTGATAGGGAGGCCCATACTCAGCGATGTTCACTGAACGGTTGTTAATGAAACATTGTTGGTAGCGCCTTGGTTTAACTGGACGGTTGCTCGACAGTCGCACATCTGAAGGGCTTATTTCAATAGTGGTACAAGTCCATTATCTCCACTTTTCTGTCTAAAAAATGGTTCAAATGGCTCTGAGCACTATGGGACTTAACATCTATGGTCATGAGTCCCCTAGAACTTAGAACTACTTAAACCTAACTAACCTAAGGACAGCACACAACACCCAGCCATCACGAGGCAGAGAAAATCCCTGATCCCGCCGCGAATCGAACCCGGGAACTCGGGATTTTCTGTCTATAATGGTTCTGAAATTAATGGTCGAAACAAACAGAAAGAAAGGTTCATCTCTAACAAGAAGCCATATGCTTGAATATTTCTGGTATCTCAACTGCAGATTTTTGAGCGCTCATTTAACTTTAGGACTCTCTATCTCAGAATGAACAAAAATGGACTTGTACCACTATTGAAATAAGCCCTTCATCTATTTTCTCGTACAGATCTCCGCAGCCGCCATTCATCCCGGTTACCTATGGCCTGTGGTGCTGCAGAAAAATTTATCCATGCTGCCTCTATGCATATAGCTGTCCATAATTGTGAAAGTGTTGCCGATGCAGGATTTTGAGTGCGAACCGACCTCTCGTTTATGTCCCATAAATGTTGGATGGGATTCATGTCGGGCGATCTGGGTGGTCAAATCATTCAGTCGAACTGTCCAGAATATTCTTCAAACCAGTCACGAACAATTGTGGCCCAGTGACGTGGCACATTATCATGGGAACTAAGTCCGCCCTAGGTAGCTGAATGATCAGCGTGACGGATTGTCAATCCTCTTGGCCCGGGTCCGATTACCGGCTGGGTCGGGGAATTTTCTCCCCCCAGGGACTGGGTCTTGTGCTGTCCTCATAATCATCGTATCATCCTCATCGACTGCAGGTCGCCGAAGTGGCGTCAGATTGAAACACCAGGACCCGACGAATGGCCTGCCCGACGGGGGCCCTGGCCATATGATTAAATAAAAATGGGAACCTAAGTCCATAAATGATTGCAGTCTCCACGTAGCTGAACATAACCATTTCCTGTCAAGGGTCGGCTCAATTGGACCAGAGGACCCAGTATATTCCAAGACACCACACCCCAGAGCATTAAGGAGGCACCACCAGCTTGCACAGCGTCTTCTAGACAGGCTGAGTCCATGGCTATGTGGAGCCTGATCCACACTCGTATCCTACCATTAGATCTTACTGCTGAAATCGAGACTCATCTGACCAGACTACGGTTTTCCAGTAGTCTGGGGTCCAACAAATATGGTCACGAGCTCAGGAGAGGTGCAGCGTGCGATGTCCTGCTGTTAAAAAAGGTACTAGTGTCAGAAGTCTGCTGTCTTAGTACGTTAAGGGCAGATTTCGCGCCACTTTCCTAACTGATACGTTCGCCTTACCTCTCACGTTGATTTCTGCTATTATTCGACGCACTGTTGCTGTCTGTTACCACTAACAACTCTACGCAAACGCTGCTGTCGATCGCTAAGTTAAGACCACCGGCCACTCGTTGTCCGTGGTGGGAAGTAATGCCTGAAATCTGGTATTTTCGGCACATTATTGACGCTGTGGATCTCAAAATACTGAATTTCTTAACGATTTCTGAAATTGAGTGTCCCATGCGTCTAGCTCCAACTACCATTCCGCGTTCGAAGTCTGTTAATTCCCGTCGTGCTGCCATAATAGCATCGGAATCTTTGCACATGAATCACCTGAATACAAACGACCGCTCCGCCAATGCAGTGCCCTTTTATACCTTGTGCAAGCGATACTACCGCCACCTGTAAATGCGCATATCGCTATGCCATGACTTCTGTCGACTATGTGTATTTACGTTCCACTGGCCTCTGTGAGTGGTTATTCCACGTTGATGTCGAACATTAGCGGTGGCCGCGCTAATATGACTGCACCCTGCAGTTTCTATATTTTGAAGTACTATATAATTTCTACAGCGACGGGGCATAACGACCAGAAGAATTTTTATCGTCACTAAAGGTTCGTTTGTGACGAGGTCGTTACGAAGGCCACAATGCCAGTTTTGGAAGATGGTTGGAGCGCGTTTACTGTTCCGGGACAAAGCGCCCCTTTCGGATATTGAGGCGGGTGCCGGTTAGAGGCTGTAGCAGCTACTGTTCCGGGACAAAGCGCTTCCTTCGGATATTGGGGCGGGTGCCTATTAGAGGCTGTAGCACCGATCCGCAGCTGCATAATCCGCTCAAACAGGTCGTTACTCGCCGTGATATCGCAGTTGGAGGAAACTCCGCAGCGTGGCAGCACTGCACGGTCCGGCGACGCCGGAAGGAAGCGGCTTGCGGCCGGCAACTGTCCGCGCTGGTGGCGCCGCCCGTACTTTGTGAGGCCGCAGCGGGAGTTAACAGCCCGTGGCAAACACCATGAGCTACCGACAGCTGCCGCTAGAGGCGCAGCGCAGTTTCTGTGGTCGCGATTAAGAGCGAAGACGGGTGAAAGATTTCAACAATTCGAAACTAATTATGATTCATCAAAGGTGAAATATTTCAACAATTCGAAACTAATTATGATTCATCGACTATGAAGAAGTTGCAAATCTACCTAAACCCGAGTTTTTGTGGTCTTCAATCCGAAGACTGGTTTGATTCAGCATTCAGCTCCCCATTCTGCTGTATCCCGCGGAAGCCTCTTCATCTCCGAAAAAGTACTGCAATCTATATATCCTTCTGAGTCTGTTTACTGTATTCATATCGTGGTCTCCCTCTACGATTTTTACCCCCTACACTTCACTCTAGTACTAAAATGGTGATCTCTTGATGTCTCTGAATGTGTCCTATCAACTGATCCCTTCTTCTTGTCAGATTGCGCCGTGAATTTCTTTTCTCCGCAATTCTATTCGGTATATCCTTATTAGTTACGTGATCTGCCTATCCACTCTTCAGTATTCACCTAATCCTAGATAGGTAAATATACACTAAAATTTAAAAACCCCAATATAAAAAATAATAAATAAAAGGTTTATTTCTTAATCTACCTAAACAGCAAACAAATTACAATAAAACTAATCAGTTCTACAAAGTACAGTAAGACAATAAATACAATAAAATCCCAACTATTAAATAATAAAATAAACAAAAAATAAGTATAATATAACCAATAATCTAGATATTCTGATTTTCAAAGAAGAGTTTTCAGTGTAAGTCCAATACTTCACAAATAAGTTATACTTGAACATCTTTCTAGATATACAGTCAATCATATACTATGACATATTTGAATCTGTTACAACAAATTTTAATATCAGTATACTAATCAATAATGAAGGTGACAGACAATGTGTTTGCACCTAAAAGCCAGTATCAGTTAAATTAACTAAGTTAATATACTATCAAATGCATCTTCAATAGCATGTTTTCACCATCAAATGTATCACAGGTATAAATCTATTGTAATCAGACTCTTCTTAACGATAAGCTGCACCTTAATTTGAAATTTTATAATAATAAATTAATAAAATTATGGTTCTGAAATGATTTTTTGATAACAGATATAAACAAATAAATTAAATAGACTCAACTGTGAGCAAGTTCCATTGAATGGAATGAGATACTACAAAATTCTATGGGTTGAAAGGCATTATCCATTTGTAAAGTGTACATAAAAAACAGTGTATCTAATCATACTTTATAATTTAAGTTTCAAATATTCACAAAAAAGCTGTAAACTATTAAATATCACCTTATAAACCTATAGTTTAACTACAAAACATAAATAAATAACTATTTAACCAATAATATTCGCTTTTATCAGTCATATAACCAAGGCAGCTGGTACATATCCTGCCAGTATGAAATCAGTTCCTAATTTCAAAATCAGCTGATAATTAAATTACTGGAAAAAGAACATTTAATTTAACAAGACTTGCATATAACACAAAGAAAAAGCGAATGCAGAAAGAAGAATAAAACTTTTGGAAAAACACATTAATTAATTAATTTACAGAATGACAAACGTTAACAAAGAACAAAACAAAAAAGTTTTAAAAAGAGAACAGTCTATCCATGTTATACACAACAGTTTGACTATTATATATACATAAAAATAGATACCTAAATAAACCCCAGGAAATATGTTATAGATACATCATTTAATATATGTTTCTACTGTTAATAAAAAATTAATTAATGTAATTTAAGGTCATGTATGAGTAATTTATACCTTAATATAATATGTGCAAAATTAAAGAATTACATATACTCTACTGTTATCTTCAGTTGGGAGATATGTGCAAAATTAAAGAATTACATATACTCTACTGTTATCTTCAGTTAGGAGATTGATTTACTGTTAGATATTGCCTCTGACACGCAAATACAGAAGACGTGTGAACAAAGCCTTGATCTACACAAAGGATGTTGGAAGAAGCATTTCCATTCCCACTGCATAAAGTGGCAATAGTGCAGACTAGAGGACACATGTATTTATTGACATACTAACATGTGTGTAGAATGATGATGATAATGTTTGATTTGTGGGTTTGCTAAACTGCACAGTCATCAGCAGCTGTACAAAGTCCCAATTTTTACACAGTCTAATTTTTTTTACACAGTCCATTTTAGCCTCTGTCACGAATGATGATGATGATGATGAAATGATGAAGACAACACAAACACCTAGTCCCCAGGCAGACAAAATCCCCAGCCCAGTCGGGAATCGAACCTGGGACGCTGTGATCCAGAGGCAGCAACGCTAGGCACTAGACCATGAGCTGCGTACATGTGTGTAGAATGCCAGCATCTCAATCACCACCACTAGACTCAGAGACAGAATACCATGGAATGGTGAATAGACTAAGGAAGGACTCCAAAGACAAACGTGACATGTATCAGTGTGCTATGCTGTGACAGCTAGAGATAGACAGGTAAGACTTCAGCGGTTTAGGCAAGCTAAAGGATGAGGAAGCCCTGCTCCGAGCAAGTAAGAGACGCAGGAAAAATTACGTGGGCAGACAGTCTGTGAGATGAGCCATATAAACTCTTAACTGAGAGTATAAACCGCCATTAGTACTCATACTATCAACGTTGAGGCAGGACAGTGGGGAAATGACTCAGGAATGGAGGCACAGAGTGGAATTTCTGTTGTATAAACTTCTCTCTGACGACGATCCACAGACTGATTAACGAGAACACATGCAATTACGAGCAAACATAGCTCGAAACACAATACACGTTGGACACCTTTGTCTGCCCCTTTGCACAAGAGGAAGCCATTAAAAGCCTAAAGAGAAAGGCTCCCGACCCTGCTGTAAATCACTCATAAGTGTTACAGCAGGTCGCAGAGCAAATCACCCGGTATCTTACGAAATTTCGTAACGTCCTCCTCCGGCTGATACAAGTGCCTATAGCTTGGAAACTGGCGAATACAATTATTATTCAATCAGGACCCAAATATCGACAGATTTGCCTTCCAAATTCAATGGGTAAGACTTAGGAACGACATCTTTATGATAAATAAAGCAGCTAATCACCCTGTTCGAATAGTAAACAGAACAGAAAAGAAGTACGCAATGGCATTACTAATAGATATCGCAGAGAAATTTACGGTGGCCGGTGGTGTCTGTACGCCTTTGAGATCTGCAGCTGCCACCGGTCCTACACAGTAGTCGTCTGGACAATTACAGGTATAGAGTCGCCGAGCAGCGAGCAGAGGATCACAATGCGATGAGAGAGAGATCACTAAGGGCTGCCCGCAGCTGTCGGTTTGTGGGCCTGTTTGCTGAAGTGTCACCACTGACCCTGTAACGTCTCAGTAAATCATGTTGCGTCTGGTAGTGATAGTACAGCTGCGAAATGTATTTTGAATCGATACCTGCGCCGTCTGTGGTAGCGTAACTGAATAATGTTCATACGGTGTGTGGGTTTACCAGTTAAAGTGAGCGTTAACCAGGTGGCACAAACGGAACATTATGCTACTATTTTGGTCGAAAACAAATGGGTATGATTTGCACAAGAAGAACATGACCAACAAAAACAATTAATGTACCAGGAGCCCATGGAATAACTGGTAAAATGTCGGCAACAGTACTGGTGGAACAGTGGTGCATTTGTTCATAAATGGAGAAATAACAGTAGTGCATTAGGACTTTATTTTGTGTTCACCGTCTACAGTTTGTTAAAATTAAAAACAATAAATATTTGTGTTTTGAATCAGACTTCGATACATTATCAGTCATACACTAGCTGAAACAACTTCCAGCTAACATGCACACATTAAAGTTGTTCTAACTGAAACATAATTAAAGAAATAAAGTTAAAAGCTTTGTTGAAAGGAAAAAATCAATAATGAGAGAGAGTGGAATGTACCGTTACAAGTATAAGTACAGAGCCACTTACTTTTTATTACTGTGGGAAGCGTGTGGGACTGAATAGCTGTGACAAACCTGATGAGGTTTAAGATCAGGAGCGTTTCTATCAATAAGACTTAACAATCGTTATGGTACACTGTTGCACCTAATTAACGCTTCTTACTAGTTCCTGATTAGCCACGTGCCATAGGTTAGTAAATGCTACAGGCCTTGTGTATTAGGAGGCCTGAACTTCTGTGTAAAGAAAGCTGTCCAGTTAGGTGTAAATGTTATTCTACGTACGGTCCATTGGAAAGACAGTGGTGTCCAAATCCACAGTGAGCAGTAGCAGTTTTAGATAGTTTCTGAAAGTGAGCGCTGACCACACCATATATTATGTGTCAACGCAAAACGTTCAGGGGATTTCTGTAAAATTGTCCGGGGTAGTCGTATTAATCCGATCAATTACAGTGGGGCTCTGTTGATTACCAATGGTTACCGTATTTATTTTTGTGGGTCTAGTGCTACAGTCGTTCCTTCCTTCACAGTGTGTTTACTTTTCTTTCAATACTTTTGATTCAGGCCGTCTGTAGTGAAGGTTGCTTTCCTGTTGGTCAACTATTGTCGTATAACGTGTTGTAGCTTCACGGCTCCTGCCTTTCTTTTGTGTCATTTCTTTGCCGATCGCTGTGGACTAATGAAACACAATACTGCTCTATAGTAAGAGACTGAAACAAAATTTTTTCTAGTGACTGTGTAATTGGCGGCAGGAAAACGAGAAGCACGGAAAATAAGGCAAGGTTATTTGTTTTGCTTATATATTCAACCAAGTTAAAAAAACCAAGTAGGTTTTATGTGCAACGCCTATACCAATGTAGGTACGAATTATCGGAGTTTAATGTGATAATAAGTTGTTATCGTTACAGTTCATGTAATTCCGAATACAGTAAAGATATACTTGCCGCTGAGATACCAGATGCAGAACAGACGTTTTGAAACCAACCATACAATGGTGTAACACTGGGTGCCACATCGTGCAGCATCCACCATGGCGGGCCCTCGTTTCTGAAAATGTGGTGAAAATAATTTCGCTTGAAACATTAAACCATTAAAAATAATGTGGTTTACCCAGTAGCTCCGTAGCGTAATGGCTAAGGCTCATAAGCTAGAGGTCGCATGTTCAATACGTACAAAACGATAATTTTTTAAAATTATTATCAGAATTATTGTTGTCTTTATTTTTATTGGTTTAATTCGGTTTTGAATATAATTCTTTTCTTACATTTAATTGCTGATCCTTGAATGTACCATTTCAATTATTCATTATTTTATTTATTTATTGTTTCATTATTTTGGGCAAATTTCTTGAGCTAAATTTCTATAAAAATGTGATTACTAAGGTTGTTGTTGTTGTTGTTGTTGTTGATGTTGTGGTCTTCAGTCCAAAGACTAGTTTGATGCAGATCTCGATGCTACTCTATCCTGTGCAAGCTTCTTCATCTCCCAGTACCTTCTGCAACCTACATCATTCCGAATCTGTTTAGTGTATATCTCTTGGTCTCCCTCTATGGTTTTTACCCTCTGCGCTGCTCTCCAATACTAAATTGATGATACCTTGATGCCTCAGAATATGTCCTACCAATCGATCACTTCTTCTAGTCAAGTTGTGCCACAAAGTCCTCTTCTCCCCAATTCTATTCAATACCTCCTCATTAGTTATGTGATCCTCAGCATTCTTCTGTAGCACCACATTTCGGAAGCTTCTATTCACTTCTTGTCCAAACTATTTGTCGTCCATGTTTCACTTCCGTACGTGGCTACATACCATACAAATACTTTCAGAAATGACTTCCTGACACTTAAATCTATACTCGATGTTAACAAATTTCTCTTCTTCAGAAACGCTTTCCTTGCCATTGTCAGTCTACATTTTATATCCTCTCTACTTTGACCATCATTAGTTATTTTGCTCACCAAATAGCAAAACTCGTTTACTACTTTAAGCGTCTCATTTCCTAATCTAATACCCTCAACATCATCCGATTTAATTCGACTAGGTAGCGATTATAATTTCTCATGGTGCGAAAATAATTTATATTTTAAATTTTTGTATGACGATAGTCAACCAAGGAAATGTACATCTCGTATTTTGACGTAAGTTAAGTGTTGTTTTATTTTATGTCCTAAACTTTGAGGGCTGATGCAAACCAAAACCCTCTTCTTAGCATTTGCTACAGGCCCTGAACTGGCTTAACCCGGCACTGCTTCCAAACCTCACTATTTCAGTATCCATTATGCTAAACACGGTTGGTTACTGACATTGTCACAATTATTTGTAAAGTGGTTATGTTTGAGATTTCTTGCAGTTTGAGCAAATTCCACACACACAGTTAAAGTTCAATGACTAGGATTCAGGTGACCAGTTAGTGACAGTTATTCGTTTCATTTCTTTTACAAATTGGTGTTAATGACAATTATAAACCACTTATTATTCACATGGAGGGGAGCCCTTCCCAAGACTATTGAAAGGAGGCGGTGGTGCAGCAGCAGCAGTCGCACATGCTGGCGACCTCCACCGTAAAACAGCAGCCAAGCCGAGAGAGTAGTTTGAAGTGAAACCGACACCATGAGCAATTGCTGTGTTAGAAATAGACTCACGATTGCGGCGAATAAAGCCCTCTACAGTACACTGAAAGAGAATTTGCAAGGGAATCCTACAAGTAAACTACACTCATGCTCATAAATTAAGGGTAATTGCAGAATGTGGTGTCACACAACGTGGCACTACACAAAACTGGCGCTAATAGCATAGGCACATAGAGAACAAACACTACACTGACCTGTAAGTCCACACTATTGCTGATAAGTTGAAAAAACCGTACCGAAACACTTGTGCTAAAAAACGCCACTGACTCCCGCGCGTGTACTCCCGACATCAATATGGGATATGTCCGCAGCTCGTGGTCTTGCGGTAGCGTTCTCGCTTCCCGCATGGGGTCCCGGGTTCGATTCCCGGCGGGGTCAGGAATTTTCTCTGCCTCGAGATAACTGGGTGTTGTGTGTCTTTCATCATCATTTCATCCTCACTCACTCGCAAGTCGCCGTAGTGGCGTTAAAGAACTTGTGGAGCGCCAGTCAAACTGCCCTGCGAGGGGTCTCCCAGCCACCAATGCCATACGCTCATTAATATGGGATATGATCACCATGCACACGGACACAGTTTTCACAACGGGTTGGAATACTCAGGATCAGGTGGTCGAGCAGCTGGTGGGGTATAGCCTTCCATTCTTGCACCAGTGCCTGTCGGAGCTCCTGAAGTGTCCTAGGGGTTTGAAGACGTGCATCCCAGACGTTCTCGATGGGGTTTAGGTCTGGAAAACAGGCAGGCCACTCCATTCTCCTGATATCTTCTGTTGCAAGGTACTCCTCCACGATGGCGGCTCGGTGGGCATGTGCATTATCATCCATCAGGAGGAAGGTGGGACCCACTGTACCCCTGAAAAGGCGGACATACTGGTGCAAAATGACGTCCCGATACACCTGACCTGTTACAGTTCCTCTGTCAAAGACATGCAGGGGTGTACGTGCACCAATCATAATCTCACCCCACACCATCAAATCACGACCTCCATATAGGTTCCTTTCAAGGTCATTAAGAGGTATGTGGTTCTTGGTTCATGCCAGATGAAATCCCGGCGAGAATCACTGTTCAGACTATACCTGGACTCGTCCGTGAACATAACCTGGGACCACTGTTCCAAGGATCATGTACTGTGGCTTTACGGGCTCTTCTGTAGCCAGGTGTCAGTGAAATGCACCTTTCAGGTCTCTGGGCGAATAAACCATGTCTGTTCAGTCGTCTGTA
The DNA here is from genome assembly GCF_021461395.2 of Schistocerca americana. Taxonomy (NCBI): domain Eukaryota; kingdom Metazoa; phylum Arthropoda; class Insecta; order Orthoptera; family Acrididae; genus Schistocerca; species Schistocerca americana. Next base: position 614,831,730 of record NC_060122.1, read on the forward strand.
GACTGTGTGTCTGGAGACAACTGTCCCAGTGGCTGCGGTAAGGTCCCGAGCAAGGCTGCAGTACTCCATGGCCGTGTGCGGGCACTGATGGTGAAATATCGTTCTTCTTGTGGTGTTGTACACTGTGGACGTCCGGTACTGTAGAGCCTGGACACGTTTCCTGCCTGCTGGAATCGTTGCCATAATCTTGAGATACGGAGGGCCCGTGCTACGACCTGCTGTGTTTGACCAACCTCCAGTCGCCCTAGTATTCTACCCCACATAACGTCATCAATATGTGTTCTTTGAGCCATTTTCAACACACAGCCACCACTAGCACGTCTGAAAACGTCTGCACACTTACTCGCTGCACCGTACTCTGACACGCACCAACACACCTCTGCATATGTGGACTGCTTCCAGCGCCACCGTGCGACAAGCGCAGGTCAAATGTACCGCATGGTCATACCCCAAGGTGATTTAAACCCGCAAACCGTCCAACAGAGCGTTGTCACCATGTATTAGCATTATCCTTAATTTATGAGCATGATAGGTGATGGAAATAGCATAGACAGATACATGGATACAAGATGCTTGGGCATATACCTGGACCAGAAACTAAACTTTAAGAAACGTATTGAAACAGCTGCAGAAAGGGCATGCACTTTATTGCATAAACTTTTCAAAACAAACACAATTAACTACAGATTACATATGACTGTGAAGACAAAGTACCGCTACCAAGCGGTCTCTTCGAGTCTACAATATCTTTTGCTGTCAGCGTGTGGGCGCATCAACTCTGCACCACGGCTAACAGCATGGTGGTAAGGCGCGAACAAAGGAGTGCGATCCTGCGGCTATCGGAGGCTTTCGGCAGTACTTCAGCAGAGGAATTGTGCTTGCTGCATGGCGTATACCTGAGAGATATAACTATCAAATATCACACGGAAGCGTATTGTCTGAAAACAGACTGACCAGACACAATGGGAGACAGCTTAGAAGAGGAAATACAGATCTTGCGAGAGATTAAATACTGCAGAGGGAAGTCGTTGCAAAAAATGGGACAACTGCAAAAGAGTCAGTGTGGTTTATGTACTCTTCCTCACCATAACGGAGCGGTTGAGGACGAAATTTCAGTTCCAGCGGGGCCATGGTTCATATCTTAAGTGGTCACGGGTCATACTGCATGCATTCTCTGTATGTAGACCTCGGTCAGGACGCTGATTGTGCCTGTGGAGAGAGGAGGACCGCAAAATATATACTTCTGTGCTGTGACTAACACGACAGGGTGACGCAATCACTTAGAGACCAACCTTGTGGACCGATCTCAACCAATGAGGAGACAGGATATCTAGAATACTATTTAAAGAGTACTTTCAGCAACGAGAGTGCTGGCAGCAACGAACACAGGCGGCGAAAGACTCCACAGGCAATACTAACGAGCTACACAGTAGTAGTAGTAGTTATAGCAGATCAGATGGGAATAGCCGAAGCTAGGCCAACATAGAATAAGGACTAATTGTGCAGCCACCAGAGTGTCGAGGAAGACAATTGTTCACCAGACAGAAATATTAAATTATAAGAAAAAAGTAGAAATGGAGGACAGCACACGCAACCGTCTAGTGCAGATGAAAAACAGAACGTCACCATGAAGTAGGAGGGCGAGAGTCTTTACGTACTGCCGAAGTCCTCGCCCACGGATGGCGAATGGTAGTAGATTGGTTAGTGGCCGTCCAGAAGCGAGAGGCTCTGCGTCTTCCTGGACAACATCGGGGGAAGCATTTTGTAAATCTGAATTCTTTCCTACGTTCATATTTCCCTAAATCGTTAATTCATAAATAGTTAATTTTAACACTTCCATTTCCTAACTAGTTTTAAATTTCGAAGTATTTAAAGCAGTAGCTTTGTCAAAAGACACTTAAAAAAAAGAAAAAAAGAAAGAAACGACGCACCACGAAGAAGTTATGCAAATTGGTCTCAAATTGATGTTCAAACAGGCATCGACGGTAAATGCAAATAGGAAACTTTGGCGGCCGATGGATGAATCTGTGTCGCTGTAGCGCAGTTTTACCGTGCAGCTGGCAAGGATAATAAACAGGGGACATGTCAGTACGAGGGCCTAAAGCCTTTTGAAAATTTTCTACCGTCTACTCGGTTGGACAGTAGCTATGCCTCACCGGCAGCCGCGTGAACAATATTTGCAGATGAAACTTCCTGGCAGATTAAAACTGTGTGCCGGACCGAGACTCGAACTCGGGACCTTTGCCTTTCGCGGGCAAGCGCTCTACCATCTGAGCTACCCAAGCACGGCTCACGCCCCGTCCTTACAGCTTTGCTTCTGCCAGTACCTCGTCTCCTACTTTCCAAACTTTGCAGAAGCTCTCCTGCGAACCTAGCAGAACTAGCACTCCTGAAAGAAGCGATATTGCGGAGACATGGCTTAGTCACAGCCTAGGGCATGTTTCCAGGATGAGAGTTTCACTCTGTCTCGGTCCGGCACACGGATTTAATCTGCCAGGAAGTTTCATATCAGCGCACACTCCGCTGCAGAGTGAAAATGTCATTCTGGTAATATATGCAGATGTCAGCATTTGATAGAGGCAGGTGTAGCTGAGCTCACAGAAGCCGATTGGATTAACGGGCGACGAGCTCAACGTATGAATAGGAATGATGTTACTATTCGACTATGTTCATAGGAATGGTTGAAAATGGCTGAACACAGCGTCAAAAAGGAATCGTCGGAGAGGTACTCAGAGCCCCGGATAAGTCAGTGTCATCGATCCAGCGTGCTTCCGGTGCTTCAGTGACTACAAGGACCTCTGTACACCAACAAGCCTGTTTGCAGTGGCGTCGAGCACATTCGGCCTGTAATCTCAATGACTGGAGTAGATTTGTCTTCAGTGAAGAGTGACGCTCCGAGCTGAGGCCGGATGGCCGACGAAGACGTGTCTGGAGACACCCCGGACACTGGTTGGATACCAACCCGACTGTCACCCGCCATACGACCCGACAACCAGGAGTGATGGTCTGGCTTGCCATTTCTTTTCATAGCAGGTTCCCTTTGGTTGTCATCCACGGCACCCTTACAGCACAGCGGTACGTCGACGATACTCTACGCCCCGTTTCGTTGCCGTTCATGGAAGCCGTCCTCGGTTTACATTTCAGCCAGATAACGCCCGCCCGCACACAGAGGTAATTTCTACTGTTTCTCTTCGTGCTTTCAAAGCCCCACATTGCCTACCAAGGTCGCCGGATCTCTCCCCGACAGAGAACGTTGGAGTATTATTGGCAGGGTTCTGCAATCAGCTCGGGGTTCTGACGATGTAATACGCCAGTTTGATAGAATTTCGCACGGTATACCTCAAGACATTCAACAACTCTATCAGTCAGGGCCAAGGCGAATAACTACTTGAATAATGGGCAAAGGTAGATAATGACTTGATCAATTTATGAAGTTCTTTCTGTTGAATAAATCATCCAATTTTCTGAATTGTAACGATTTATTTGACTGTAAACGTACATCGCAGCTATCTGAACCAGGGTAATTCCTTCGTGGAGCGACTCCTTTTTTTTCTTTGTCTTAGAATTTGTTTAGAAATAATTCACAAAGCAAAGGGAAACAATTTAGATCTCGGTTTGATTTAGTTTAATTAATCAGAGAACATCGTACAGGACGTACTCGATGTAACTGACATAGGATGTTGTCTAGTGGCACATGTAGGCAGTCAAAAAGAGGAAATAGTTAAGTATGAAAAATAACTTCCACACTTCATTGAAAAGGTTAGAGAACTTTATTGATATGATTAATATGAAATGGGTCACGGCGGGTTGATTTAAGGTCGGTTAAAAAATGTAAAAATTAAGATCGCAAGCCATCTAAATGTTACATGAACATTATTCAAACGAACATACGGAAAGAAAAACACCGTACTACCCTGGGTAATACTGCAAGACATCACAAAAGCCTCCTGACCACACGTGCAAATAATCTCAAAGACCCATCTTGTGATCGCATCTTAAAATCGCAACAAGAAGAAAATTAACATAATAGCACAGTTTGAACAACTTTCATCCGGAAAAGACAAGCAAATCGTTAACTGCAGCTATCTGGCCTCACATTCTAACACCCTGAATTCACAACGCTGCTGGACCGATCTCGAGAGAGAGAGAGAGACCTGTTTCTTTCATAACAGCAGGTGTCCGTGCTCGCCCGCAGCGCACCAGACTTTTGAATATCCACCCTACCCCACGTGACACTTACCAACCTGTGCTATTCAACTAAAATCGCTTGACTTCTCCGGCGAACAATATCTCTGTCTGCCTACAGAACAAAGGATCGCTCCCACTTTCTTTTAACCCAGTACAAGTGGCGGAATTCTCAAGGCTGTTTATTGATTTCTGTTGCTATCTATTAGGATCATAAAAGGCGGGATAAGAATTCCGTCTACTTACAGATACCAGTAATTTCTTTATTCATACAAGCTCCTACTCTTTCAGAAGGAATTGGCGTATTGATCTTCCACCTATTGAAACGAGTCTGTCAAAATCTAGGCAGCCGCATTTCAAATGGTAACAAAAATTTACAAATATTTCATGTGCTTTGTAGCTTGTCTGTGTCTATGCTTCATGACTGTGACAATTTTCGAGATCTTTTTCATCACCTTGTACATCCGTACATTAAGCGGTTAATGAGGCTATTCGAATAGTAAACGCAACAGAAATTAAATACGTAATAGCATTACTAACAGACAAGTCAGAGGCATTCGACAGCTTTTGGTGGCCCACAATGTTTACACGCCTTCGTTATACAATCTGTGGAACTATAATCGAGATTTAATATGAAACATTTATTTTCCTCCTTCAAACTGTAATTAAAGTTATTTGTTTTGTCTATGTTTGGCGTTAGTTTATTGCTTACTGACCAGTTGAATTGTAAACGCTCTGAGGTTTTAATTTGCTCTCTACCAGGATTTCTGGTGTTTTGTTAATAATTATGGGTTACTGCCATCTACGAAAACTATATTGTCACAGTTTCATGACCAGCTACAGTATGCCGTCCACAATGTCATTGTTCTCGTGATTACGATTATTAAGAACCTCTAGTACAATCGTTCCCAACCTGGGGGTAATTACACCCGTGATAGGTAAAATGAAATTTTCCGAGATGTAAAAGAAGGGTTCTTTTGTGTTTCACTTACCAATACTTACAACTTTTCCAAGTAGCATTAACACGTCACTCATTGCCGTGGAGGGTACAGCTTGTGAAACGAATGTCTGAACAACATCTTTCTCGCATAGTCGACTCGCTACACTCATATTCTGTACTTCCTACCATACATTTACGACAGTAAAATTCAGACATATATGCTTAAAGGTCACATGAAAAACACCTTCACCGAATTGTAAGTAGTTCCGTAATGGACCTAATAGTGCTTCATTGTTCACTTCCTCACAGTTAAATGAACAATTGGGCAGCGCTATAGAACAGTATCTATGTAACGGCTGCTACGTTGCTGTAGGCTCAACTCAGTATAGTAATAATAATAATAATAATAATAATAATAATAATCACAGTGATCAGACAGAAGGAATTGGCAGCATGGGATGCAGAGCGTGGTGAAGCAACTACTGTACTGCACAGGAAGCATGTTTCTGTGACAAGTGTTTAGCTTCAACGTGGAGAGTCAACTTTTATTCTGAGAATGAGTTGTAATAATACTTGGGATGCGGTAAGAATTGCTTCATCATTCTGTAATAAAAGGTTGATAGAAGTAATCAGTGCCAATTCTCTGACAGACTCATTAGTTTTTTGTTTAATAATACCCCTACAAATACTATAAGTAAACAGCATATATCTTTTGTCATTTAAAAATAAAAACGACCAAAGAATTTTTGTTCATTCTAAAGTTTAGTTAGACACTAATTTTGATAAAGGCTGACGGGAGAGGGGGGCGGATACCAGCTAATACCTGATTCCACTCAGCGGTAATGGTCTCAGAAAGATGTCTCTGGCAGGTGCCACAGCATGTGATTTAGTTACCATAAACCTGATTGTATGTGAGTTTAACTTAAAGTGATGGTGTTGTGTTTGTTCTGTTCTTTGTGACAGGGAAGGATAGATTCAGCAAAAATGTGCATAAAGACTTCACTGTGATTTTTAAAGATACAACATACTTAGTGGTGTACACAAACTAACTAAATCTTGAGACCTTAACTTTTCCCGGCGAATTGAATGTTCAAATAACTTACGAGTTTGCTTCCGGGTGACGTCGTCGACCACCGCCGATATTTCGACAGGAGCACACCCTGCCATTCTCAACGCACGACTGCAAGGAGGAAGCAATGTGCAAGGGAATTTAATACCTCGGTTCACTCAGGAGAAACGAGGAAAATATCACACACAGAACAAGTCACCGCAGAGTCAACACACAACAAAAGATAACCAACATCAGAAATATCGATAGTGACTATTAATCAACAGGTGACGAAGCACTAATCCTGTCCCTCTGTTTTTTGATGAGAGACAGAGCCGGATTCCAAGCAGCATTTAAACAAAATCCACCATCTCTGTTTATAAGGTTGCTTGATAGTTTGATTTCAACAGCTTCCTTAATAACACTATCCCAAAAAAATGTTCAAATGTGTGTGAAATCTTATAGGACTTAACTGCTAAGGTCATCAGTCCTTAAGCCAACACACTACTTAACCTAAATTATCCTAAGGACAAACACACAGACCCATGCCCGAGGGAGGACTCGAACCTCCGCCAGGACCAGCCGCACAGTCCATGACTGCAGCGCCTTAGACCGCTCGGCTAACACTATCCCAATAGCTGGACGTGCAAGCCAGAATCTCCGTGTTGTTGTATTCCATTCGTCACAATGGTTATAGTGATAGGCAGATCAAAAGTGCGTTGCGCTATCAGCCTTCTGTGCAACGGGTGAGTGATGATACAAAGAGGGTTGGGTTGTTTTGGGGGAAGAGACCAAACAGCGAGGTCATCAGTCTCATCGGATTAGGAAAGGATAGGGAAGGAAGTCGGCCGTGCCCTTTCAAAGGAACCATCCCAGCATTTGCCTGGGGTGATTTAGGGAAATCACGGAAAACCTAAATCAGGATGGCCGGACGCGGGATTGAACCGTCGTCCTCCCGAATGCGAGTCCAGTGTGCTACCACTGCGCCACCTCGCTCGGTGATGATACAAAGAAGGGGCACCTAAATCTACGGTCTTTTTGCCTTACGCAGGAAGCATTTCCAACAGGATTGGCCGTATTTTACGGTAATATGATGTGAAATGTTGTGGTGTGCGTACTGTAAGACCTTCGGTACACACACCATCAGTTTATTTGACTTGTCGCTCTTACGAAGTAGGCGAGTGTGAGCAATATGTCTCGTGGTCTTATCGAGGCGTTTTTTTTCTTCTGCTGTTAGGTCAGACGATAGAAATGCCACTTGCACGCTTAGAGTAGCAGATTGATGGTGACCAACTTTAAACAGAACTTGATTAATTTTCACATGCATATTTTATTAAAATAATAAAAAGGCATAGATATTACGTAACTTGATTCTGGATGCTTTTTACAATTGACAATCTGAAGTTCCTTTGGTCTTGGTACGTTAATCTTATTCTCACATATCTCTGATACTTGACAAAGTGTCTATTCATTTATCTTCATGGCTATGTACAGGAATATGATAATCTTATTAGGCGCAGACTGAAACTTGACTATAGACTAATGCAGACTGATACAGACAGGTTCAGATAAATGCAGACTCGTACGGACTAATGCAGACTGACTAATCGGAGGTCTGTACACTCGTTATAATACCTAGCGCATTCAGGTGTCACTGCACGAGTGTGATCCGCGAGGAGAAAAGGTTCTACATTAGCAGCAATCTCACTGGATGCGTTACATACTAATACGGGGATCGGTGGAAGCAGAATTTGGTCCGTCTCTAATACAGCGCCGTCTCGTAGTGCGGAGACGGACGAGCGCTGCGCCTGCGCTGTTGTGCTTAGCGGGGCACGCTCTATTTGGAAAGTTGTGTACGCGCTGACTACGCGGAACTACGTACACAACAAATGTGTTTATCGACCATCTTCTAAGATTAAGGCCCTGTTGGCGTCCGTGAAAGATGATCTTGGTTTGCGTAAGGCTGGTGTCTATCGTATTCCTCCAGTTGTGGCATGTGATATATTGGTCAGACAATCAGGACTGTGGAAGACTGGTGTATTGAACTTAAGCGTCACACACGGTTACAAGAGCCGAGCAAATCCGCTATTGCAGAACATTGCCTTGACACCGGTCATCCTATGGTGTACAACAATGCGGAGATTCTGGCTTGCACGTCCAGCTATTGGGATACTGTTATTAAGGAAGCTGTTGAAATCAAACTATCAAGCAACCTTATTAACAGATATGGTGGATTTTGTATAAATGCTGCTTGGAATCCGGCTCTGTCTCTCATCAAAAAACAGAGGGAGAGAATTAGTGCTACCTCACCTGTTGATTAATAGTCACTATCGATATTTCTGATGTTGGTTATCTTTTGTTGTGTGTTGACTCTGCAGTTACTTGTTCTGTGTGTGGTATCTTCCTCGTTTCTCCTGCATGAACCGAGGTATTAAATTCCCTTGCACATTGCTTCCTCCTTGCAGTTGTGCCTTGAGAATGTCAGGGTGTGCTCCTGTCGAAATATCGGGGGTGGTCGACGATGTCACCCGGACGCAAACCCGTAAGTTATTTTAACTAAACCCTTCTCGACGTGGACAAATTTTGCCACATAACCTCACAGCCACATGCAGTACATACACCTCATCAGATTTCACTTGAATCTGTAGCTGAAAATGAAACTGCATTTAACTGTAAGGCACCTGATGGTGTCAGTACGGTGCCGAAACGCGTTGTGTCAATAAATGTTGCTAAATAAAAGTAGCTGAAGCTGAAAAATTGTTCTGTGAAGACCGTATGCGGGTTAATGAATTTTCCAACTATACGGTTGTGTGCGATTGGGTGTGTGATGAGTGTGTGTGGTGTTGCAGACGTGCTTCCCGAGGAGAGCGAGATCGACCGGCTGGTGAGCCTGGAGAAGCTGAAGCAGATGGCGGCCGAGACGGCGCGCCTGCAGCAGCAGCAGCGGCAGGAGGCTCTGCTGATGCAGCAGCAGGAGAAGGAGCGCCAGAAGCAGCAGTTCACCTACCGCTTCCCAGAGGCGCCAGCCTCCAGGTTCGCGCTGCGGCCCGCCGACCCCGGCTACTACGCCACCAGTCTCGCTGCCGGTCAGTACCCTCCATGTACTACGTGCTACACTACACACGGTTACTAGAATACACGGTAGGGACCACGAGGTGTGTGTGCAGTAACATGCTGCGACTTGACGCCACAGCTGAACCTAAAACCCATACTACTGGCCATTAAAATTGCTACACCACGAAGATGACGTGCTACAGACGCGAAATATAACCAACACGAAGAAGATGCTGTGATATGCAAATGATTAGCTTTTCAGAGCATTCACACAACGTTGGCGCCGGTGGCGACACCTGCAACGTGCTAACATGAGGAATGTTTCCAACCGATTTCTTATACACAAACAGCAGTTGACCGGCGTTGCCTGGTGAAACGTTGTTGTGATGCCTCGTGTAAGGAGGAGAAATCCGTACCATCACGTTTCCGACTTTGATAAAGGTCGGATTGTGGCCTATCGCGATTGCGGTTTATCGTATCGCGACATTGCTGCTGGCGTTGGTCGAGATCCAATGACTGTTAGCAGAATATGGAATCGGTGAGTTCAGGAGGGTAATACGGAACGCCGCGCTGGATCCCAACGGCCTCGTGTCGCTAGCAGTCGAGGTGACAGGCATCTTATCCGCATGGCTGTAACTGACCGTGCAGCCACGTTAGTTACGTGAGTCTGGATTCATATCGTTGTTTGACGACTAAGTACAGATTTTTAGTGTAGGAAGAGGTCCTGACCGTGTGTTTCGATTTGTTTTCAGTAAGAGATAATGGTTTCCTGTGCTGTCCAATGTAGACAATAAATCACAGTTAGGAAACAAGATAAATAAGTATCCTCAGAACAATGAGACGAAAAAGTCTTCGAAATGCAAGTAGAAGCCTATTTATTATCCAGCTCTATACTCCCGTCCTCCCGGAGTGGCCGTGCGGTTCTAGGCGCTGCAGTCTGGAGCCGAGCGACCGCTACGGTCGCAGGTTCGAATCCTGCCTCGGGCATGGATGTGTGTGATGTCTTTAGGTTAGTTAGTTTTAAGTAGTTCTAAGTTCTAGGGGACTTATGACCACAGATGTTGAGTCCCATAGTGCTCAGAGCCATTTGAAACACACACACACACACACACACACACACACACACACACACACACACAGCCATGCCCGAGGGAGTACTCGAACCTCCGAGCGTCGGAAGCACGTGGACCGTGGGAAGGCGCCTCAGACCGCACGTCTTTCCCGCGTGGCTGCTTTAATTAGTTCACAGTCTATTATCGTAATACTTTTGTTGATTTTAACGATACTACCCATTCCATTGAACTGATCTTCCTAGTTGGTTGCCATCTTCTCCATTAATTTTAATTTCTTTTCCAAATTTCTTCTTTAGTGCTTGCTCAATATGCAGATTCAATAACGTCTTGGATAGGTTAAACCTCTGTCTCAGTCCGTTCTCCACTACTGTTTCCCCTTCTTACTAAGCCTTGTATACTGTGTTTCGTTTTGACGATCTTGGCTGTAATAGGCCAGCAATAACCATTTATATTTCAGTATATATAAGTTTAAATATTTATGATTATATTAATTAATAAGTAATTAATTTCTGCACGTCCTTAAGAGTCACATCACTTAAGATCTATAGAAGGAACGTCAGTGTTTTAGTTCTTTCGTAAAAATGTATAATGCGTTTTTATTTTCTCTAACATCCTCTAAGAATTCCTTACTGAGTGCTTCTGAGACGAGCACAGACTCTGGTCTGAGCGAATCTAATCAAGGCCCCCTCTCTTGAGAGAGATTTAAGCACAGTGCTGCTCTTCCCACGCTCTGGACTCTCAGTGCTGGATGCGCCTTTAAAATGTATGAGCGTGACGCACGGCCTGTACCGCACCCCGCATTAATCTCTGACGCTCTGCGGACACCCCACTTGCGAGATTTACCCAGCAGGGGGATCCTCAGATCCATCTGACTTCTCCTAAGTGCGCCCCACTCTCTTTGCCCTGGCTCTTAACCTCGCGGGTCACGTCTCGACCTGCAGACCTGCTACGCTATCTCCTCCGGCCACACTCAAGTAGTGAAACCAACAGCCCCAGGGAGAAAGAGACGGCGTGACGTTACACAAATTCGGGCCGCACCGCTCTGAGAAATTTCTCTCGCTCGCCTGCATCAGTCCGCTATGAAAGTACGTACTGCAAACTTCTCGAGCTGTGCACTTTTTTCACTGTTTCCTTATACTTTTTCAATGAACATGCTCACGTCTTTTTGTTTTCAGCGTCTCTCAAGAATCAATCGGGTCACGCTCGTATCTCTCAAGAACTGTATTACTGCGTAAGAGCCCACACACACAGAACTGTACTCTTATGCTGCGACAGGTTCGACCAAAATCGAGTACGCCAGCTTCAACCCTTGAAAAGCAGGGTACTATTTCAACCTGTGTTAGAAAACTGTTAATATATACTTCATTGTTGCAAGAGGTATATCGATTAAGAAGCAGACGTACATTTGAAATAAGTACACAAAACTTGTGTTTGAATCACCAGTAGCTAAAATTGAACGTTTGTCTCCAATCTGATTGTAACTGGTATACATTATTTCATTTCGTGTTGGTCTCAATTGCTCTCAGATGCATTTGTTTTAAACGATGTATTCAAAAACGTACTTCAGCATTGAGGAAATGCTGAATAAGTTCGGTTCTGGAACCAGTTCACTTACTTAAAAAAGAACACATACAACGAGCCCGATTTCTCTTTTTCTTGCTGTTTTTCCTCCTTGTGGAATGCAGTGCAGGAGATCCGTGCGCGCTCGCACTAGTATGTTTTCGTCTATTTCGCGGCCATAATGCGACCCGTGTACAAATGCTCAACACTTCTAGGGGAAACTACTACTGCGCAAATGTTGCCCAGCAACAGTGGCTGGGAATTTTGCCAAACATGTGGCTGCAATTCGTATGTCTAGCAATGCTGTCAAGCAATAATGCCAGGCTATATTGACAGCTTGTCAGCAATACGTAACTTTTGTGGCGCATCTGAATGTACGTTACCTATAAGATAGGGATATACGTGAGAGGTTTTTGCTCTGAGAGAGCTTTGCGAATAATGCGTGTCGTGTAAACAGCGCTGATAGTCGAGAGGGAGGTAGGAGGGGGGGGGGGGGGGGGGGAAGGGAGGAATCTCGGTTAGTCGCTCTCTACGAGATCAGACGTCCCGTGTAGGCTGCAGCTTCCACCTCTCGAGAGCTGCTCCCCGTAGCTCTGAGACAAGGAAACTACACTGGCATTGTCGGGAGAGCTGAGAGGATCGGAGAGTGCTCAGCGGCCGTATTGTGCCCCAGGTTTGTGCCGTGTTTCACAATTTGTACGCTACCAGATCTTGGTAATGTATTTTGCCGTACTCATGTACAAATCAAATAAAAGTACCCGCGAAATTGCGTGTTTGGAACCATAATATGTGGCCGTGGCGTGTTTCTGAGCGAAGAAATCGCTCTCGTTTTACCTCCTGAATGATAATCACGAGCGATTAGTCATTTTCGAAAGTTCTAGTCGAAAACAATGCTACGCAGCAAATCGCATATATAAACTTCATAGGCACGTTATATAGAATTAACAATCAGATACCACGTTAATACCGATTATGAATGACAGACTAGCGCTCTATTCAATGCGCCACATCACCACCCTAGCGAGTCGCTCTGCAAATGTATACGGGCATTGGCGGGAGAGCTGAGGCTACTGTCGCATTGGCTATGCGCTGTGAGTGAACGTCAGCCATGTGATGGTAAACAAAAGTAATAAAGAAAGCTATCAGGAAGTGCATTTAATTAGTCTTTGAGAGGAAAGGCCAGCGTTATGGATTGACTTAAGGAGCAAAGTTTGATGGCTCTATTGGCTACCTCCGCAGAAGAAATTTACCAAAGTATTCACAATTCAGGGAACCAGGTAAAGCAGTTTTATAACATAGATTACTCAACATGGAGAAACAAGTAAAGCCATTTAGAAGGTAATAGTTTTGGAATTCGGGAACTTGGCATTTAACTTCAAGTTATACAGTTTTATCTATAATTTTAAATGATTTGGTATTTCTTGATTATTTTATCATATTAGATGTGGAAGAAAAAAACCTTTAGGGATTTACGAGTGCTTCCTCGAGTCAATACAAGTAAAAACGCGCAAATAAGTGTAAGTCTGGAAATGCTTCATTTATCATATATCCGCCTTGTTAGGATTTTTGAACTTCTATGGGTATCAAGATGAAATTGGTGTAATGTTATTTCATCGTAATTGTTACTTTACCAAATATGAAAGAGAATAATCGTAGCTGATGCAAGAAATATTAGTATCTCCAGCAGCCTGTCTTTAGCTGTAACGGATTTACGTATAATAGTATCTAGGTTGGCAATTTTGGGCCCAATTATAAAGAATATTTCTTCCATCTCCATTGCTGTCACTCTCGTGTAAGTTCAATATTGTTGTGGATTTTACATCACAAGCTCTACAATGAGATTCTGACATGCTCCAAAATCATCACGCCACCTGATCTGCTCTCTTATCCAACACGAACACAATCTTTTCCATTTTTCATTCCCACGTAAAGTGTTAAAAGTGCAGCTGCAACCCGACGGCCTTCCATCGCAACCTCTTCCTTCACGCGTAGAACTTCGACAGAAAAAAATCTTGCGGAGAGTGATGTCTCAGCTGTCACAGACACTCTCACCCTGCAGCGTGTAAATACACTACTGGCCATTACAATTACTACACCACGAAGATGACGTGCTACAGACGCGAAATTTAACCGACAGGAAGAAGATGCTGTGATATGCAAATGATTAGCTTTTCAGAGCATTCACACAAGGTTGGCGCCGGTGGCGACACCTACAACGTGCTGACATGAGGAAAGTTTCCAACCGATTTCTCATACACAAACAGGAGTTGACCGGCGTTGCCAGGTGACACGTTGTTGTGATGCGTCATGTAAGGAGGACAAATGCGTACCATCACGTTTCCGACTTTGATAAAGGTCGGACTGTAGCCTATCGTGATTGCGGTTTATCGTATCGCGACATTGCTGCTCGCGTTGGTCGAGATCCAATGACTGTTAGCAGAATATGGAATCTGTGAGTTCAGGAGGGTAATACGGAACGTGCTGGATCCCAACGGCCTCGTATCACTAGCAGTCGAGATGACAGGCATCTTATCCGCATGGCTGTAACTGATCGTGCAGCCACGTCTCGATCCCTGAGACAACAGATGGGGACGTTTGCAAGACAACAACCATCTGTACGAACAGTTCGACAGCGTTTGCAGCAGCATGGACTATCAGCTCGGAGACCGTGTCTGCGGTTACCTTGACGCTGCATCACAGACAGGAGCGCCTGCGATGGTGTACTCAACGACGAACCTGGGTGCACGAATGGCAAAACGTCATTTTTTCTGATGAATCCAGGTTCTGTTTACAGCATCACGATGGTCGCATCCGTGTTTGGCGACATCACGGTGAACGCACATTGGAAGCGTGTATTCGTCATCGCCATACTGGCGTACCACCCGGTGTGATGGTATGGGGTGCCATTGGTTACACGTCTCGGTCACCTCTTGTTCGCATTGACGGCACTTTTAACAGTGGACGTTGCATTTCAGATGTGTTACGACCCGTGGCTCTACCCTTCATTCGAACCCTGCGAAACCCTACATTTCAGCAGGATAATGCACGACCGCATGTTGCAGGTCCTGTACGGGCCTTTCTGGATATAGAAAATGTTCGACTGCTGCCCTGGCCAGCACATTCTCCAGATCTCTCACCAATTGAAAACGTCTGGTCGATGGTGACCGAGCAACTGGCTCGTGACAATACGCCAGTCACTACTCTTGATGAACTGTGGTGTCGTGTTGAAGCTGCACGGGCAGCTGTACCTATACACGCCATCCAAGCTCTGTTTGACTCAATGCCCAGGCGTATCGAGGCTGTTATTACGGTTGTTCTGGGTACTGATTTCTCAGGATCTATGCAGCCAAATTGCGTGAAAATGTAATCACATGTCAGTTCTAGTATAATATATTTGTCCAATGAATACACGTTTATCATCTGCATTTCTTCTTGGTGTAGCAATTTTAATGGCCAGTAGAGTACATCCGACATCTGCTCTATCACGATTCTCAGACACTTACTGAAAGTACTCGCAAGGAGTTATCAGACAGTATCTACCAGCGAAAATTCGCCCCTAGTGTAAACAGTTCTTCGATAACTATCTGAGAGTGCGAAACTGTGTCAGGGCAAAAACCTCTCACGAGTATTGTGGCCCTTAGAGTGTGGTGAGAGCTGGTCGTAACAGTGTCCTCTTTGGTGTTGCAGACGTGGACAGCGGCGAGATGCAGGCCGGCTCGGACATCACACTGCGGCAGGACTCTCCGCTGCTGCAGGTGGACGTGTCCCCCCTGCGCTTCCACCTGCAGCCGCCGCCGGCAGCGCCGCTGCCCGCGCTGAACGGTGGCGCCTCTGGTGGCCAGGGGGAGCGGCAGCTGACGGCGCCGCCCAAGCAGCTGCTCGAGCCGGAGGAGCCGCAGGTGTGGCAGAAGCAGCCGCTGCCGCCTGAGCAGGAGCCGCAGCAGCTGCAGCAGCAGCAGCCAGATGTCCGCACCAGGCCGCTGCCGCCTGCCGACGATGGCTCAGACCTCTACTTCATAGGTAACCCTGCGACTCTTCACTCTGCCCCCGCCCACTTTGCTGGCATCCATTTCTCTCCTCCAAAACACGAACCATGTCGGTAGTAGCTTCTAGGGTAGAGCTCCTATCGTAACAGAGAGGAAATGCAATCCGAAAACAAAGGAAGTAGGTTACAGTACGCTTGTTCGCCCACTGCTTGAATACTGCTCAGCAGTGTGGGATCCGTACCAGATAGGGTTGATAGAAGATATAGAGAAGATCCAACGGAGAGCAGCGCGCTTCGTTACAGGATCATTTAGTAATCGTGAAAGCGTTACGGAGATGATAGATAAACTCCAGTGGAAGACTCTGCAGGAGAGACGCTCAGTAGCTGGGTACGGGCTTTTGTCAAAGTTTCGAGAACATACCTTCACCGAAGAGTCAAGCAGTATATTGCTCCCTCCTACGTATATCTCGCGAAGAGACCATGAGGATAAAATCAGAGAGATTAGAGCCCACACAGAGGCATACCGACAATCCTTCTTTCCACGAACAATACGAGACTGGAATAGAAGGGAGAACCGATAGAGGTACTCAAGGTACCCTCCGCCACGCACCGTCGGGTGGCTTGCGGAGTGTGGATGTAGATGTAGATGTAGAGGCCTCTGCAGAAATTTCTGACACATAAAGGAGGAGTTTATTTTCATCGTCTCTGAACAATGATGAATATGCGTTATCGGTTTTTGGGAAAATTTATCCATTCCAAGAAACAATCACCCATACGATACCCATCCCAACATCTTACAGGCATCATCTCATCTACGCAAACACCGTGCAGACATCCGCTCCTAACAAGTTCAGCCTTCAGGTGCTTGAATGACTGACATTGTGCCTCATTTTCTGTATC
This sequence comes from Schistocerca americana, assembly GCF_021461395.2. Taxonomy (NCBI): domain Eukaryota; kingdom Metazoa; phylum Arthropoda; class Insecta; order Orthoptera; family Acrididae; genus Schistocerca; species Schistocerca americana. The sequence goes on from NC_060122.1 coordinate 614,848,475, forward strand.
ACATTATCTGCCTACAGCCGTATTCTCTACCACCTCATGAAGTTCCCATGTGTTCCCAAAACTAAGACTCCTTGAACTGTCCTACACCTCCCACCATAAACATGAATCTCGGCAGACATTAGTATTCCCAACCCTTGAAAACCCTCAATTACTGCCACACCTGTATCAATACATCTAACCATCTGTTCCCAAATTCTTCAAACACTCCTACAAAGTAATTTTAACCACCTCACATTCCCAAACTGTCAAACTATCACTGACACCTAACCACCTCACCAAAACTAACATACGAGCGGTAGTCATAAACTTTTGAATGCTAGCTCAAAAAATTTGTCTGCTACCGTGAAACTAGCAGAAAGTGTTAATCCTTCTCACCGAGCGAAATGGCACGGTGGTCAGCACAATGGACTTTTATTCAGGAGAGCGACGCTTCAAAAAGCTCTGAAACGCATGGCCGATTTCCTTGCACACCCTTCCTTATCCTTTTCAGTTTTGAGCACTTATTAAAAGTGCAAATGGGCTACTATTGTGTTTGTATTAATGCTAGTTAAAAATGAATGACTCTCAAAACTGTTTTTGAAACTGTAGTGAATTTTTTACAAATAGTATAACACATGATTCTTCAGACCTTAAGCAGGACAACTGCACATACAACTTTGTAGCTTCTTGTTGCTTTATAACAAAGAAAACAGTCACATAAATTATACATAGTTCACATATTTGCTGTAGATTTCAATATAGGTCAAAATGACTACTTGGTATCAAATCTTTTAACAGTTGTAAATAAACAATTCGAAATACTTAAACAAAATTACCATAGAAAAATTTTTCAAATTGTTCTTCCTTTTCCTGATATTATCACAAGGATAGGTATTAAGTTGTAATTTTAACTTGTTCTAATTTAATTTTAATTCTTGTGGAATGTGTAAAGAAATTCCTGTCAGGACTAAAGCAAAAGAAATCCGTACAAAGATAAGGCCTCCGCAGCCTTCGGACCGAATTGGCCGCCAACCCTTGGAATGAAGTCAGAAAAAGTATAACAGCCCCCCCCCCCTTTCCACTGACGTAAAAAAGGTCAGCAGTGAGTCTCGAGGTATCGTATGTGATACCCAGAAGTTTAAAGCTCATAAATCAGTTATAACATTAATTTATGGTTAGCTATTAACTTAGGCATGTCTGTACAGCTTTAATACGTTATTAAAGCATGTGAAAGCAATTGTAAGATATGTGTTTACCTTTATTTCACCATATTATGCAGTTACAGAATCCGATGATTACAATAAATGCTGACACCTCATGGCGTTCAGCGAAAGGATGAACAAGTGAGCTGTGGAAGTACGATGTGTATCGTATATGATACCACATGCCAGAAAAAGTTAAGCTATGTGTGTGTGAGAGAGAGAAAAAAGTAAAACCTGTAAGTATCGTATGTGATACCTCGGCACTGAAGAGGTTATCTGAGCTTGTACTCCGTCTCTAATGACTTCACTATCAACAGGACGTTAAACGCCAATCTTCCCTTAATACTTCCTTACTTCTTCATCCTTCAATCCTTGATTGTAGAAGTCTACATTTTGCTTGTTCAGGAAACGTTCTACCACGAAAATCACCGCACTCCTATCCTGGAAATGTCTGCCACACAATGGTTTCCTGATTCAAGGAAAGAGCAATATGCTAAAGGGCTCCTTGGTAGGGGGATATGGGAGTGAGACCAAAGAATCAGCATGTGTGACTGTGTCCTGTCCAAAATGAGCTGGGGAATTATCGTGGAACAAAAACAACCCCTCGTACAGCTCCCTGCAAAGCTTCGCATTGACAGCCTCCTGTAACCTCGCTTGGAATGTCCTGTAGGCTGCCGCTGTGGCGGTTTGCCCCTTACAAGCGTAATCTGTTATCATCACTCCATGATAGTACCAAAAAAACAAAAACGCTTGTCATCTTGTGCGATGATGGTTGGGTGTCCGCCTTTTTCGGCAGTGCTCTGAGAGGCAGTCAAATGAAAACGGACACCCGCCACAGCAGAACAATCGAATGGTTCCATCACCAGACGCGTTAAGACGTTTGTCATCCCACAGAGAGTTCAGACGATCAATTCCTGTCGGAGGCTGACGGATCCACAACGGCACCAACTCCTTCACTTTCTCGTCCGCCGGAAACCGATGTCCACGCAGGTCGCCAAAGATGTGAAAATCACTTGGTGAATCACACTGGCTAAACCTGGCTAAATGGAGGATGATGCAGTGTTTCCCTACCAGATCGCCGAAACCCAGCCTTCGTCCAGTTGCAGTGCGGGGGTGGGCGTTATCGTGCAAGAGGATGATGCCTTCCGACAGCAATCCTGGCCGTTTTGAATTTGTGGCGCGTCGCAGTTTTGGAAAGTGTCTTCCTAACGCTGAGCATTGACTGTTGTCCCACGCTCAAGGAACTCGACGAACAGAAGCCCGCTGCAGTCTAAAGAGGTTATCATGACCGTCTCGGCTATCACGCCATTTTCAACTGATTACAATTATTTTAATAAAATTGTGTAAGTATATGTTGGATGGCTTACACCTATCTAGGTGATTTTTGCCTTGTGTTTTGGATGTTACAAGACACTGAGGTGACGAAAGTCATTGTATACCTCCTAATATCGTGTCGGACCTCCTTTTGTCTGTTGAAATGCAGCAACTCGACGTAGCAGGGAATCTGGGTGGTCAAATAATACGCTCGAGTTGTTCAGAATGTTCTTCAAACCAGTCGCGAATAACTGTGGTCCGATGACATGGTACATGCCATCCATAAAAATTTCATGATTGTTTGAAAACATGAAGTCCATGAATGGCTGTAAATGGTGTCCAAGTAGCGGACCATAACCATTTCCGGTTAGTGGCCGATTCAGTTGGAAGAGAGGACCCAGTCCATTCGGTGCAAAACACAGCCCACACCATTATGGAGCCACCAACAGCTTGCACAGTGCTTTGTTGAGAATTTGAGTCCATGGCTTCGTGGGGCCTGCACCACACTAGAACCCTACCATCACCTTTTACCAACTGCAATCGGGAGTTATCCGACCAGGCTACCACTTTCCAGTCATCTAGGGTCCAACCGATTTGGTCACGAGCCGAGGAGAGGCGCTGCTATTAGCAAATGCACTCACGTCGCTCGTCTGCTGCCATAGCCCCTTTAACGCCAAATTTCGTCGCACTGTCCTAACGGATACGTTCGTCGTACGTTCCACATTGAATTCTGCGGTTATTTAACAGTGTTGCTTGTCTGTTAGCACAGACAACTCTACGCAAACGCCGATGTTCTCGGTCGTTAAGTGAAGGTCGTCGGTGACCGCGTTGCCCGCATCTCGTGGTCGTGCGGTAGCGTTCTCGCTTCCCACGCCCGGGTTCCCGGGTTCGATTCCCGGCGGCGTCAGGGATTTTCTCTGCCTCGTGATGGCTGGGTGTTGTGTGCTGTCCTTAGGTTAGTTAGGTTTAAGTAGTTCTAAGTTCTAGGGGACTGATGACCATAGATGTTAAGTCCCATAGTGCTCAGGACCATTTTTTTGGTGACCGCGTTGTCCTTGGTGAGAAGTAATGCCTGAAATTTGACATTCTTGGCACACTCTTGACGCTGTGGATCTCGGAATAATGAATCCTTAACGATTTCTGAAATTCAATGTGCCATGCGTCTAGCTCCAACTACCATTCCGCGTTCAAATGTTAATTCCCGTCGCGGGGCCATAATCACGCCGGGAACCTTTACAGATGAATCGTCTGAGTACAAATGACAGCATCGACAACGCACCGCTCATTTATACCTTTTGCATACGATACTTCGCCATCTGTATGTGTGCACATCGCTATCCCATGACTAGTCAATTAAGTGTATAGCGTCCTGGAAGGTTTTGCTGAGATTATTTTTCAGTGTTATTGCTGCTGGAATGCGTTAGTAGTATACATATGGTTCTGACCTTTGTATTTGCGTCCACACTCAAGACGGCAATGTGCTGCAGTACTCTCATGTAGTAGCTACATTACCCTTCATACTGCCAAAGGCATCTCTTCAGCAAGGTAGGCATGGTCAGCCGCAGCAAGTGTGGATATACGTGGCCTATGAGGCGAAGTGGGGAAAATTACTGGTCGTGTAAGACAGTCGCCAATTGTCTGTGCTTCAACAATGAAGCTAAACTGGAGCTGATGGTTCACCGCGACCAAACTAAGGGAATTCTCCATAGCCCTCATGGACCCATCGTAAAGGTGATCTCATACGTGAATAAGATGGATGACAGGAATTCCAGCACCGTGGTGGCTTGTGCGACGAACCCGCGACAAAACCGTCGTCACCACAGCAAGTCCATAGGTAATAAGACCTACACGCATTGTGACGTGGATAGTAGCAGTTGCCGTGGAGAATGGTTCACACGGTCGTCTGTCTCACCCCACGCTGGCGAGTCACTCGCCAGTTCTAATACTTGGGTCGCTGTCAAAGTTTCGTCATTCACACCTTCAAGTGGGTGTACCTATTTTATAACAAATTTCCGACGTTTCCGATCATATGTCCATCATGACCTTGTTAGCCCGTTATTCTCTCAGGGATCGTTTTCTGCAGTTTATTCCCATTTACCAAAATCGTCCTTTTCTATTATGATGAGGATGAAATGGATGAGGACAACACAACACCTAGTAGTTCCCGAGCGGAGAAAATCTCCAACCCGACTGGGAACCGAAGCCAGGCTCGCTTGCATGGGAGGCGAACCCAGGCTCGCTTGCATGGGAGGCGAACATGTTACCACCAAGCTAAGCAGGCGGACTACCCTTCGCACTATCTTCGGATGAATAGCTAGTAAAACAAGCTTTCGTACCCATTTGCTGCTGATAGAAAAAGAACCTTTAGCCAGTTTTTGTAAATGTTTTAAGTAATTCAGCATTAAACCGTGAGAGACGACCCTCTAACCCTGCATTGTCATATTTGCAGCATTCCTTGTTTTCATAATTATCCGATTCTGTAGCTGAACTGCCATCGGAGGACCCGGGTTCGATTCCTGGTAACGCCAGGGATTTTTTTTTTTTTCTTGGTGGGAGGACTGGAACGGGGGCATTTAGCTTCGTGAGGCCGACTGATAAGCTGCCTAACCGAGAAGTAGCGTCTCCAGATCACAAAAACTGAAAACGCCCCTCCAAACCGCATCCAGTGACGCTATTGGCAGAGGATGACATGGGGGTCGGTTGCTACCAATGGGTCCGCCAGGGCATGTGGACTAAGATTGTTTTCATAGTTAATGTTTGCTGTGCTTTCTTCATTAGTTGCTATCAAATTACCTGTAAATTCTCTCCTACTTCTTCTTCTTTGTTATTGTGCCGTAATATTTCTCACGTTGTTGTTGTTGTTGTGGTCTTCAGTCCTGAGACTGGTTTGATGCAGCTCTCCATGCATTTCTCACGTTATTAGACTCATAATTATCCCCTTCATCAACTCTGGAGAACGGGAGGTATAAAGCTGGAGCAGGATAAAGTTTCAACATACGTTTCGGGGGAAGATTCAGCGGTTTACTTTTCAGACGCGAACCAGCCAAAATTTTCGACCAGACATAGACGTTACCAACTGAAAAAATCGACACGTTTACAAGCATTTACTCATCTTTTTGTTTCGTCTAATTGTTTTTGTATTATACGAATAAAATTTGACTCCTAACTTTTTCGTTGTCTGCAGTGGTTAGCACAACTCACGATCGTACAGCAGATAATTATTTTTCACTGAAAAGAATTAAAAACGCACTCTAAGAACCCCTCAATACACTGATACCTGAAGCGTCAATCTACACTTAATCGCAATCACGGATGAGAGATCGCAACATTTGAAAACTGCAGCGGAAAGTTGGAATGCCAGCAGAGGATCGACTCTTGGTGCAGCGATTTGCAGTTGACCGTGAACATAAACAAACGTAATGTATTGTTCATAAATAGACAGCGAAACCCAGACACAAAGCCACCGCCGGCCGGTGTGGCCGAGCGGTTCTAGGCGCTTCAGTCTGGAACCGTGCGACCGCTACGGTCGCAGGTTCGAATCCTGCCTCGGCCGTGGATGTGTGTGATGTCCTTAGGTTGGTTAGGTTTAAGTAGTTCTAAGTTCTAGGGGACTGATGACCTCAGATGTTAAGTCCCATAGTGCTCAGAGCCATTTGAACCATTTTTGAACAAAGCCAACAAGTTAACAGGAGATTAAAGAGATAATTCAGTCACTTAAAAATAACAAATCATCAGGAGAAGACCAAATCATGGCAGAATTATGGAAAATGCAGGAGAAAATCTTATTGCAAAACTCACAGAAATTTTACATGAAATCTGGAAAACTGAAAAAATCCTCTCAGATTGGAAGACAGCAATCATACATCCTCTGTGCAAAAAAAGGAATTAAAACAGACCCCAACAATTATCGTGGAATCTCTTTATTGTCAATAACATACAAAATTCTGTCTAAAGACCTACTAAACCGAGCAAGACCTCAGCTGGATTCAAAACTAGGCGAATATCAAGGTGGATTCAGGAAAGATCGATCATGCGCAGACCAAATCATTAGCTTGAAAAACTCGATGAAATATTAGCATAGTACTTCAGACAAAAGTAATGTCATCACGTTTATCGACTTTAAAAAAGCATATGACAGTATAGACCGAGAATCCCTTTTTGACTCGTTAGCAGAATTTGGATTAGATCAAAAGACAACTAACATCATAAAAAGACACTCACAGAGACCAAATCCAAAGTCAAATTTATGGGAGAATTGAGCACAGAATTTGAAATAGACACAGGAGTACGACAAGGGGATGGACTGTTCCCAGTGATCTTCAATTGCGTTCTTGAAAAACTTGATGGACAATGGAGAAAAGCAGGTGCACCAGCACGCCGACTGGGGCCAAAAGGTAAGGGCATGGAATTAGACTGTTTAGCATTTGCTGGCAACATGGCACTGATCGCCCAAGACATTACCGATGCACAGAAACAGCTAGAATTATTACAAAAGCAGGCAGCAAAAATAGGATTACAAATTTCATTTGAAAAAAAAAACAAATTTTATGACTGACATCAAAGATGCGCCTTCTGATCTCAAAATTGGTAATAATTACATCTCTCGAGTAAAAGAATTTAAATATTTAGGTGAATGAATTGCAGAAAATTTTAATGAAAAGAAATCTGTCAGATCAAGAGTCCAGAAAATGGAGACGGCTTTTCAGTTAAGAAAAAACGCTTATAACAAAAAGGGTCTCTCGTGGAACTGCAAAATACGACACTACACAACAGTAATTACCCCCGAAGCTCTCTACGCATCTGAGACACTAAACCTTCAACGCGGAACACTAAAAGGGGAATTAGAAGTGAAAGAACGTAAAATAATGGGGAAAATCCTAGGACCAAGAGCTAAAGATGGTGAGCATTATCCAAAACTCAATGCAGAAACATATAAAAATGTCTCCAAAAGAACAGACGCAATGCACATGAGAAGAATCAAATTCATGGGGCATTTAGAAAGAATAGACTCAAACAGGTTAACGCACAAAATCCATACATTTTTAAAGAACAAAACTACAAGACCGAACTGGTACAAACAGACGGAAAAAGACCTGAGAGAATTAGGGTCTCCAAATCTACATGACAGAAATAAAATCAGGAAAATCACAAACGCACGGGGATTTGAGGAAGAAAAGAGAAAAACTAACCGACATACGTGGTCTACGCAACGAAAGCTAGCCCATTCGTTGTTTATGAGGAAATACTGGGCTAAAAGGAAGGCCAACAAATGCTTATTACGCGTGGTCCTAAGTGATCTATCCGCGAAGAACAAGAAGGCCTGAAGGATTCACTATTGTATGACTGCACAATTGCATAACAATTAGTGAGATCAGTTACCCTCAAAACCGCAATGAACGCAATTGTTTATGAAAGTAGAGGATTACTGCGCTGTGGCGGGGTCGGCTGTGACGTCACAATACACCCCGTGTGAGACCTACAGTGTATTCTAGTAACTGTGTATTAAAACATTTACGGCTGGCTAGCGTAATTCGAAACATGTTTAAAATCACTTCTTTATAGGCAAATCCAGATTCCGTTTGCACAATGATGATGGCCATTGAATCTTCTTGAGGGATGGCAATAGTGGGATTGGCGGGACCAGACTGCTAGGACCATGATGGCAATAGTCCCACGCCAGAGTTTACTACGGCGCGACCCATCACTAACGCTCTTGCTTAGGGAGCGGTTTCATACAATATGCACCTTCTGTCAAACGTTATGTAATTACCCCTTTGAAACTCTAAACAGCTTCTGGTTGCTTCAGTTTATTCAGGTCCCATCTCCATTATTTCCTATTGTTTTGCAGTCTGTTCTGTTTTAATCTTCCATCAAAATTAAATTGCCGTTAACCTTATCCATCTAAATAATTTCCTTTATCTCACCATAAATTCTTTCAATCTCTTCATCATCTGTGGAGAGAATTGGCACGTAAACTTGCACTACAGTTGTGGATGTTGCTTTCATGTTCATTGTGGTTATGATAGCGCCTTCACAATATTGTTTATAGTACTTCAATGTTCAAATGTGTGTGAATTTCTAAGGGACCAAACTGCTAAGGTCATCGATCCGTAGACTTACACACTACTTAAACTAACTTACGCTAAAGACAGTACACACACCCATGCCCGAGGGAGGACTCGAACCTCCGGCGGGAGGGGCCGCGCAATTAGTGACATGGTGCCTCTAATGGCGCGGCCACTCCGCGCGGCTATAGTACTTCACCTGCACTCTTATTCTGTTATTCATTCTTTGGCCATTCCTGCTTTACACCTCTTTGGTTTTGTGTCGATAACTGACCTGACCTAACGCCCTTTTCTTCCTGTTACCCCTCTTCACTAACTCCTACTAGTCTAACTTCAGCCTATCCATAACCCAATTTAAGTTTTTGAACTGACCTACCCGATTAAGGGACCTGACATTCCACCATGTGACCTGTGGAAAGTCAATTCTGTTTCTCCTGTTGACTACATCCTCCTGAGTGGTCTATGCCTGGATAACTGGAAGGGTTACTACTTTATCTTATCTTACGTGACGGTGTTGTGATCATTACTGTGGTATGTGTGCCAAACAAATAAATTTACAGCGAAAATGATTAAATTTTAGAACACAACCCCACTGGTACACCCAGCAGATAATCCTCGTCATACTCATAATAGCATACATGTAACTGTAATGCACCTGGTGAATAGCATGCTGTCAAATTCGACATGCTTATAACTATTAGTAAAAACGGAACACTAAGATTATTTCATAAATTTATAAGATAGCTGCTGACCTCAAGCAATTCCATACAACATGAATAAGTTTACTAAAAAATATTCAACCATTTCCATAATCAAAAAAGGTTTGTTTAAAAATGAAATGTAACCATTTTTTCCTTGCAAATTCTTACTACTCTACAGAAATTTTGAATAGATATCGTAAGGGTGTGTTTTTCGATTACAAATGCAACCCATTACTCGTATAAACAGTTAACTAGTCGCCTTTTTTATATTCGGGAAAGTATTAGGAATATCTGCAATATATTACACTACACTGAGGTATTGTAAACATTAACTATGGGTATGAAGGAAAGTAACTAACTCACTCCACTAATCTCTTTATTTGTTTCTGTTAGTAAGGTCTTTTGATCCATTTTAGATTGCTTTTCCTTGTTGCTCAAAATAATCTTACTTCGCATCTCATGTACCCTGTAGTTCTTTAAGCTTTATCATGATAATCTATGAGTTCATTAGTACCTCCCATGGTCAAAACGTTCGAATTTTACTTGAGACACTAATCTCATCCTACCTTACTTTACAGACAGAACATCATGTGACCACTTTTTCATTGAACATGTGGAAAAAGGTCAGTTAAAAGGACGAAGTAATGCCTAAAAGAGATATTTAATTTCATTTTCTGGTAGTCTTTAATATCTTACAAAGAAATAGAAAGAATAACAGCTTATTCTGTTTAAGAATCATTAACTACTCACTTGACTCTAACTTTGCATTCACACATCATCTGTTTCAGCAATATGTACCATCACTAACAAACTGTGAAGAAAATGAATAATGAAAGTTGAACAGAGAAGTAGATTATTTAACGTATCTTAAAAACAAAAGCTAGTGCATGTAGGTAAATATATGACACAAGCAGAATATTTAAGAGTTCTCAAGCTTAAAGAAACCTATGTAAGCAATAATTTAAAAAAAAAGGCATAACGATAGCCAATAGTCAAACAGACTGTTTATAACTTATATGGCTAACATTCTTGTGTAGGTGAAGACTTCTGAATAAAGAGCAATTGGTGCATATTTACAACTTACGTTGGCCCTCTAATCTATCTACCTATTATTTCTGTATTCTAGAAGTTGCTTTATATGGATTTTCTCGAAGAAAGAGACTTTAAAAGTATCTTAAATCTCACAAACTACTTATATGAAAAAATCCAGTTACATAAAGAACCAATGTTTTCTGTGCTAGAGATAACATTAGATAATGCCTTAAAAGTACTTTTAATTTATACTTTTAATTTATTTTGTGTTAAAAGTTTGCAAATAGATTAAAGGTAGCATTAAAGTAAAGCAAAATATACTTAAATGTCAAAACAATCAATATCTTCATTCCTGAGTCTAAGTAGCAGAAAAACTTCAAAGAAGTCAAATTTCTCATAGAGTGGACTTTTATGGGTAATGTGTCCATGATAGGAAGTGTTTATTTTTTTGAAAGCCTCTTCAACAAGGTAATGAGTGAACACTTGTATGGACACTTTCTTGCTGGCAGAATTATAAATTTCTATATCACTGGATTACAGTTTACTATTAAATGAAGTGAATGCTACACAGCACTTAATTATTCTTGAGTATCATTAATATTTTCATAAGATAGAAGTTATTTCCTCACATTAGGTGAGGCTGTGTTTCTAATTTTACATTTTTTTTGCATATAGTCATCACAAGATGACTATTTATAAAGTCACATTGTATACAAATATTTGGTATGTTTCATATTTGTATGCCAAGGTTTAGTGACCCACTTATTTTCCACAAAGGCTAATACATAATATTTTTTATTATTATTTATTTGCTATTTTCTTTTAATCTGTTATCTATATAAAAGAATGGATCAAATGTTGCCCATGAAAAAAGCATGAATAAAGCAGATAATATTTTAAAATGATTAAGAATGTGTTGTTAACAACTAAGCATTATGCCATTTAAGGAGGGGGGGGATCAACATAGAATAACTACATTAAAACAAAAAATAAGAATGACTTAAGATAACGTTTTACATACTATCATTTGGCCATCTGGTGCACAGATATCTGACATCTGGAATCCAGAAGGCACACACTACTAGACTATTACACTATGCAGTTTTGTAATTTATGATCTTGACTACGTTACTACAGCACTGTAACAACAGCTCTATGCTACACTAAACTACTGTACTTGGTATGAGAACCAACCTGGATTTCTCATTTGCCTCAATGCATAGCCTCTGGCGCACTGAGGTGCAACTCCGGATTCACAGGGGCTGTGTTTCTGTGCCACTCAAGTTACAGAGATTGGGAAATCGCTGTCAGGGTCTCCTGATTTCATGGTGTTTTTCTTGGTTGTCTCTTAGCCACGTAGGCCTGCAGTTCATAAGCTGATATCTTAGCTGTGAGTGAGTGCATGTTATGCCACAGTTCCTCATTTCTTATTATATTATAGACTGTTGTATTTCCAAATTCATTCCTGTCCTGGTCTGTAATATCTTGTCTTATGGCACACTCCCAAATGACGCGTGCTGGGATGCTGATTGCTCCACGTGTACAAGTGTCTGGTGCACTGTTGTGTTTATAGTAAGTAGCTAGGATATGGGATATGTCCTGACAGCTAGTGTATAGCGCACTTGGTCAGAAGGAAGTATGTCACTCTCGTTCTTTCTTTTATGCTAGGTAGGCAGTTGTAGATTCTCCTCCTTGTTTCTGCCCTGTCCCAGATTTCTTACAGTTCTCTATCAATGCATGTTTTTATTTTCGTATTCGCTACAGCTCTTGTGCCCAGTATGTCCTTTATCTTATGATATTCGTGCTTTTTGATCCAGTATTGTGCAAATTTGTTTATTACTGACAGGTCTAGAGGTACCAAGCCTAATATCGCCAAACCTCATTCATTGTCGTTCTGTAAGTACCAATCAGGCACAGGAGTACATTCCTCTGTGTTCGCTGCAGAGCCTGTGCTATCCTTACCATTCTGGCTCTAAGCCCAAACACTCGACCCATAGCCCACAATATAGAGTAAGATTGCGTTGTGGTATGTTCTTATTGCATTTAGTGGCAGCTGAAAACATCTTTGGCTAATTGTTGCTATTTTATTAGGATTTTAATTAATGTGCATGATTGTTTGGGGCATTAGAGGCCTGTTCGGACAGAGTTTTTCTTAGTTTATGAAGCCGGCTGCTGTGGCCGTGCGGTTCTAGGCGCTTCAGCCCAGAACCGCACGACTGCTCTGGTCGCAGGTTCGAATCCTGCCTCAGGCATGGATGTGTGTGATGTCCTTAGGTTAGTTAGGTTTCAGTAGTTCTAAGTTCTAGGGGACTGATGACCTCAGATTTTAAGTCCCGTAGTTCTCAGAGACATTTTAGCCATTAGTTTATGAATGTTTTGCTTTTCATCGATTTTAATACCGATTTATTTTCACGGGTTGATCATTTATCCAGAATGTGGAATTTCTCGTTTTTGATAAAGTTCCCTTTAGTAAAATAATAAAAACGTAGACTGTTTTGTGCACTGCTATCGTTAGTTATGCGACAGTTGCTTAGTCTTTCAAGAACTTCCCTGCCTTTTTCCTCTAGTTTAGCCCTTGTGATAGCAGATACTACAGTTAACATATCATATGTATAGGCGATGTGGCTTCTAGTGTTTGTTATACTCTGAAGCTGATTCAGTAATGACTCTGTCACAACACCCCAGAACTCTTGACCACAAACAGAGCCCTGTGGGCAGCCTTTGATGATGTCTGTCACAATTTTCTTTCCAGGACATTTTAATTGCAGTTGCAGTATCAAGTGTCTTCTGTCATTTCTTTAAGACGACATCAAGTAGGGTCAGCATTCCTTTAAATTTGTGGGCAAGTTGTTGACACTTAGTTGAATATGATCAATTTCCTCCATGACAGGAAAATTGATTGTAAAGCCTAACAAAGCGTCTTATTGCTGGGGTTAACGCATGTGTATCCTCTAATTTAGCCAGTCTCATTTTCACATATTTTTCACATATTTTATAAACAGACAGTGGGTCCAACAATGAACTTCTTCCATTTTTCATGTCATTTCCATCACTGTTTCTACCCTTTTCATAATTCCTGTTGCCATCTATAGGTTATATGATCTGTGTGTTTTCATAATCTTCCTCTATTAGCTGTTGCATGCTATCACAATCCACTACTATAATGTGTTGTGTGGTGTCACAAATGCATTTATTGCACTTTCAGTGTTTTGTGAATTTGATGGTATGTCCTTCTTTAAGTCTTCCTTGTCTAGAGGTGGGGATGCTGTCTGTTCTTTGTTTTCCTTTATTCTTAGCCACTTCCAGAAATTCCACTCCTTTCCATTATTCTTATTACTGGCCATATAGTATACAATAAATACAGCGTATAATCCTTTCAATTAATACACACATTTATTTACAAGAAAAGAATTTAATTTGGGTAATTTTATTAGACTACATTGAGCCACTGGTGTATGGACTGTCTGTTACTTATAAATTCATTCTGTCTTCTATGGCTGTGCTTATTTCTTGATTTGTTGTTATGTATATTATAACATTTAGGTATGTCACCCTGACAGCTTACAAAAAATGTGCTCAGTCGATATGTAGACAAGGAATATACAGTGAGATGTTTGTTTTTGATAAGAACATTACGAATGATCTCCATTTATCCCAGATCTTGCATCAGCCTAACAGCATCCTTTTGTAGAACCGGTGATCTATTCAAGAGTGCCTTTACGATTTTGTTTATTTATGGTAAACTGATGTTGACACAAGAATATCACATCAGTAATCTTTTGCTGAAGTACCTTTGAACAATCTTCAGCAAAAGATTACTGATGTGATATTCTTGTGTCAACATCAGTTTACCATAAATAAACAAAATCGTAAAGTTAATGTTATAAACTAAACACATTAGCATTAAGCTTTAAATGGGAAAAAGGAGAAATGTATGGAATGCAGTAACACTGGAATGTATGAATCTTGTAATTATAATTGTAAATGAAAAATGAGATTATGGTGCATTGTGAAGCTCTATTATGCTGGCTGTCATACAAAAACAATGGTTAACTGTTTTTTGATGGTTTTAATTGAAAAACTGATTTAAATTACTATTTATGACTTATGATCAGTCTTAAATTTCGCCTTTTTGAAAACTTTTAAAGACTAGTAGTTTAATAACCAATTTTATTTTACAAAATGCTAACAATAAATAAATAAGCAATGCCTAGTCTGTCATAACTGTGTTATCAGACTATGATGAGAGCTTAGTTATGTGTCTAAGTGAGAAACTGACAAATAAAATATAAAGGATAAGCAGCAGTATTTCAACAGCAAACTGTTCAGAATGTCAGTGGGAAAATTTTGACTGGTTTTATAGTTGACAAGTATCATGTACCAAACATAAACCCCAAATTCGCATATTCTTTGATAAATTCACTGTTACTTCTGGAAATAGTTCCCTAAATAAAGCAGTTGAATCTCAGACTAAAAGTAAAGACACCTGAAATGCCACTATATATGACTATGTTTGCTTGGAATCATTAGATATTTAAAATAAACAATACAAGTAAATGATCCATGAATACTTTCATACTGAAAATGTTATTACAGCACATTAAGGAAAGTCATAAATAACTATGAATGTGTATAGTATTCTAAAACTGAGAATTCATAATATCACATTGTCATTATGCTTATAGATCACCATCATAAAAATGATATTTATGTTAAGGAGAATTATAATATTGTAAATGGCAGTTGGGATTTATTAAATATTTTTAGCAGTCGATTTTCAGTTGTGACTGATGACTTCAATGAACCATTTCATAACAAAATAACAGTTGGTTGACTATGCAGGGAATTTCGATTTAATTTAGAGAAACTGAAATTTTCCAGTTCTCTTGTGATTACATACTAAAAGAAGAGGCTTTTATATATACAAACATTTGTTACTATTTCAAATTTTTATGGATGCAAAATAATTTCACAGATAAATAATATATAATGTCTAAGTATCTGCAGATTTTATCTCAATTTTTTGTCATATATTTGAGCAGAGCGAAAGCAAGACACCCTGTAAATTACAACTGCCATTTTGTCCAAATTTTCATAGTTAAACAGAGTGGAACAGGAACAAATGAGTATTAAATTAACCAGTTGGAAGTATATTTTTGTAAAGAAAGTTTTAATTGATTGAAAGCAGTCAGATTAATAAAAAAAATTGCACTAAGTGATTTGAGAGAAAATTTTTATCATAACTAAATGAAGAGTGAGAAATGGACAAATAGGCTATCAAATTGATTGAAATGAGGTGATTTCAGGTAAAATTGCACAGTGAGTTTTTGAACAGATTTTCATACCAAAACAAAGACTCAGAAATAGACAAATGGTGTATCAAACTAACCAGCATGGAAACCTTTTTTGTAAAAAAAGGTTAACTTGCTTGAAATTAATCATGATAATTAAGAAAAATTAAAGTAGTGACTTAAGGGAAATTTTTTTTCTAAATTTTCATAGTCAAATGAAGAATGGGGAAGTAAACAGTAACTAAATACTTAATTACTGATTTGAGGGAAAACTAAATTATTTCATGGACAGCTGTTGCTAGTTGTCATATAGATGAAGTGTCAAGAAGTCCATCTGTTCAAGGACCAGATATTTCCCATCCAAAAAATTACATTGGTTGAGAGATTGTGAAATTCTGTCTTTCATGTTGGAGAAAAATGAAATAAATATCAAATTATACATAAACTGAAATTTTCCTACTTTCTATTATTTATAGAATGCTTCCTGAACAAAACTTGAGCATAAAACAAAAAATTCTGAAAAATGTTTGTTGAAATGATTTATCCAAAAGTAAAAAGTAAAATAGAGTTGAGAAACATTTGACAAATCTCACACACTGTACATGATTCTGAGCATCATTCAAATGCATAACAATTTTTTTGATTATTTAATTTGTTATTTTTAGAGAAATAATTTAGCAAAACATTTTCTGTTTATTTTTCCAGATGTTTATATCTTTTCTCCATTTCTACAAGACTGTTAGAGCTAAATCAATTGGATCATTAAACAAGTTACTGTATAATTTACAAACTGCTGAATAAAATACAAAAATCAAAATAATCAAACAAATAATAAACAATAAAACATCATAAAAGTATATTGAGTTGCAAAATAATGTACAATGAAATGCCCTAAACTACTGTGAAGAGTATCTGTGCTGTATACAAGAAGTTTGCCACAAGGAGGCTTCAACTCAGGTTTGAAAATCCGGTGTTTATGATTAAAATTTATGAGTCCTGCTGGTAAAATATTAAATATGAAGCTTACATAGCTGTATATAACTGTTTGTACCAAAATTAAGGCAGTATTATGTCATTTCAGTACCAACAAGAGGGTACGTAACAGGGATGACAAGATTAGATTCCGGAAACATTTTAGTGATGACATGGATGTAGTTTGCAAACAAACACCACAGATAGTTCTAACTGTCCTATTCTGATCTTATGATATTCTTTCAGACTACAGAGGGTTGCCACAAAATATCACACACTAGGTGATGATACAATGAAAGAAATTGATGTAAACAAGGTTTCCTTTTTCATTGTCAGTGAAAGTGGAGATTAGTCTTTTGGTTTAAATAACATTTCTACACAAAATGATATGTTCAACAAAACTTTCCCTCTATATTTAGTCCTAAGAGTTTGAAATTTTAAGTATCGCTGATTATTACCTCTATATGATAACAACATGTTTCTTTTATGGTGTTCTAGGTTGAAAATTTATGTTCTCTGTATAAGAGTAGTTAAGCAACAATCAGCTCCATGTAAGCTGCCAGTTGGTGTTTCTCACTAACCTATATACATAATCCTTTATGTTAGAATCAACATCTTTCACTGTGACAATAGTGTCATTTTCCTTTTTTTCTCTTTTTCCGATCAGTCTTCTGCTTGATTATATGCAACTCACCACAGTTCCTTTTCTACATCAATCTGTCCATCCTGAAGTACAGCTTACACCCCATGTCAGCACTGTACATATTCCAATGTGTGTTTCTCTTATTGATGTTTGCCTTCTGTGGCTGACTCTAGGACTAAGGGAGTAGTTCTGTGATGTGTAAATATATGACTACTATTACTATTTGTTCTCATAGGGCTTTCTGCATCTACGGAGCTGTGTATGAAGATATTAATTTTTTACTGTGGTACTATTTCCCTGTCCTTTGATTCAAAAATATCCTGCCTGGTTCTAGTTGTAGGATTCGAGAACATTATTCAACATGCTTTCACTGGAGATCTGGGAGAAAAAAGTTCTATAGTCCTATCTGGGACGTTCATATCCTTCTAAATTCAAACACTACTTCACAGTCCGTCTCTAATGATGTCATCATTGATAGACTCTGCAACTGTAGTTTACCTTTTCTATGGCACAGTCCTCAAATTTTCGTTCATATGAAGAGCTCTTTAAGCTGAATCACTTGTCTGTCTGAATTAGTTAAATATATGCTTATGATTTTGCTTGAAATTAATTGACGTGAACTATTTCTGTTCAGGAGGGTTGTGTGCCTTAATCTGTAAGTATGGAAACCTATAGGATCACTTTGATGTCCATCATGTCAGTCCATCCGACTGTTCAGAACTCTTTTTCTCAGAAATGTGTAGAAGTTCAAATTTATGTCACATATGAAGGTCTATGGTCTCTGGGAGGTGTAAAAATTTTGAGCTTCTAAGAATATAGAATATCTGAAGTCACATATTTTGATACTCAAAAACTCAATCAAAACCTTTAAGGTGCTTCCTGTTGACCTAGAATCATGAAATTTGGCATGAACTAAGATTTCACAATACAAGTAACGAAAAAATTTGGAAATCGTTGATTTGTAATTATATCACATGAAAAAATATTATTTTTTATCCATCTGTCTGTCTGTCTGTTTGCTGTTTGTCTATCCATCTTTTAAGACTCCTTTTTCTCTGGAACAGTTAGGCATATCAAGTTTAAAAATATATCACGTACTAAAGGCTATGGTTCTCTGGCAGTGTAAAAAATTCAAGCTTCTAAGTCAATGTAATGAAAACATTGTCATTTATGTCACATATTTTGATTCTTGAAAACTCACTCATCAAAACCTATAGGGAACTTCGTGTTAACCTAGAATCATGAAATTGGCAAGAAGCAGGGTTTCACAGTAAAAGTAAAGTAAAATATCTGAAACTTATTAAATTGTAATTCTATTACATAAAAAGATATCATTTGCCATTTGAACACACATTGTATTCATTATCTATTGGTAGCATAACAAACGAACTTTACTGCATGAAAACATAAAATAGAAGATGTAGTTATGTTGTAATAAGTAAATAAAAGATGTTTGATTAACTCTTCTCTCTCTACATATAAACTGAAGTCCCCTGCTCGTTTCATTTTGTGTGTCTGGCCTAGTGTGAGGAACTATTGGAGAAATTTTGATATGGTCATGGAATTCCTGGACCCAATATCTTGCCAGTATCGATATCGATAACAGCCAAAATCGTTGATATTCGCGTTTCCCAAGATGGATGAACTAAATATATACGCAACTAAGTTTGTGTGGAACGCTCAATGTACAAATCCTACTCATGATTGGCCAATATTTTTATATCGATGAAAGTATTTTGGTAAATATTATACTAGAGATAGGTAGATTTAAAATACTGAAATCTTGTAGAACAGCATTTATACAATTGGAGATAGGGTCTCAAGTCTAATTTTAGCAGAGAATACACTACTAAATATAATTTGCAGGGCCAGTAAAATCGTAATACATGTCAGATTAACAGTGACATTTATAATAGTCAAGAAAAATTATTTGTAATGTTATGCACTGAATTTACCTACTAGTGACTTGACTGATTATGCAGTGATTGTGTGAGAATCTGCAGTAGTTTTCGTATAAGATTTATTAACATTGAGAATACATGTTTCTTTTACGATTACTTGAAAGTAAGTATAACATGAAAATGACTGATAACACGAAAGTGCATCTGCAGTGGGAAGTAGTTTCAGAGATACCAGTAACCTATATGCGTTGATTATCTACTTATTAAGTGAAATATCTGATAGGTAACTCAACTAAGTTTGAGAGCAGGTTAAATTTGTTTCTTGTTGACATCTCATTTGGTGTTAAAGGTATCTTAGCTTAGTCATGTGGAATACTGAAGTAATGAAATATAAACTGAAAAATGAGCATCTTGAATGCTTGCACAATTTCATAAATAATACCGGAATTTGAAGGTAAAAGCTAATGCATGGTGCTTCTTTATTTTCCAGCTATAGTGGCCGGATGCAGTGCGGCAGCCATCGTTGGTATAATTGCCATAGGGATTAGCTGGTACCGGTGAGTGGCGCTTTCCAGTTTTTTCCATTATGTCATGCATGCGTAAACTTCAATAAATCCGTAATGAGAATAAAAGAAATCATTATATACGCAAAGGTGACAAGAAAGCCATAGTATCACCAACAATATAAGTTTAGTCGGGTTTTGTGTTAGTGGTATTCTTCGTATAGCGGTCTGAGTTACGAAACCGCTACCAGATGGCAGGAGCGCCGCATCAGTTCACCTGTTGCCGAGAGATGGCGGGCAAGTGAATGTAGCATCGTGGCGCAGTTCAGCTGCGTTGCTAGGCAACGTTTTCGCCTTACAGCAGCGTCCTTTCCACGTTAGCGTCAGACATTCCACGAAAACAATGAAAATATTAGAAAAGTGCAACACACATTCGTGATGACGTCGATGAAAAGAACTAACCCTATGGCCGATTATACCATCCCTTAAATAGAATTGCCAATA
Organism: Schistocerca americana; assembly: GCF_021461395.2. Taxonomy (NCBI): domain Eukaryota; kingdom Metazoa; phylum Arthropoda; class Insecta; order Orthoptera; family Acrididae; genus Schistocerca; species Schistocerca americana. The sequence continues at coordinate 614,868,582 of NC_060122.1, forward strand.
GATGTTTTCATCTTACCATACGAATTTCTGTTTATTTAAGGAAAATACCTTTTCAATTATATTAAATTATTATTTTCAATACAGTTTTGTTGGTCATTGCGTGATGAAACCTTAATGTTTACAGTTAAACTCCGGATTTCCATGATTACACAATTGGAAATTTCTGCATTTATTTTCAGATTTACTTCAAGAAACATCTATCGAATTTTCGTGTGAGAAGTACACTGAATTGAATTTTGGCACACAGATGTCTGAGGAACTTTTAATTGTTTCATTTGCATGTATCGTAAGGCAAGAAACTGACACAAGGCGCAGTGGCTTACATTTCGAAACCTGCTTGAATTATTGGGCGTGGCGGAAACATTCCTTGCTTTATTTCAGCCTTAAATGCTGTTAATGTGGCATTACTTCAACTATGATGAACTGTACGCAAGACTTAGACAATATACGGCGGAACCATCAACCCAGGAAGTAGATGTTCGTTAGCCTCTAGTCTTCTAGAAAAACGAGAGTAAAAGAAGCATACTGAATATTTACATTCCTGGAAACTTTTCAGTATTCTGAAGCTTTAGACAGGGTACAAAACTGTCGTACTAGCTGTAGTTACTACAATTCCTAATGATGAAGGAAGTATTACATTCTTCTTTATTTTTGTGCAAAATAGGAGTGACAAAGTAAGAGGGTGTGCCATGATTACAAAGGCGGAAACCGGGGCAACAACAACCAGAGAAGAAACTACATTTAGCCAGTACTGTATCGTAAATATACAAGTCACAATATATAGTAGCTAAACGAAATTGTTAATTTGCGCAGGCCAGCTGCAGTATCGAAATTGTTGTCGCTGTTTTAACAATGTACAGCTTAAGATTGTGTATGTATTCTATCAACTGAAGATGGGTGAAAGCCCGACGCGCGTGGTAGCATAAATAAAATTGCATTAAAAAGTGGCTTATTGCTGTATTTTTAAAATATTAGACTGTTCTTTGTCTCAGCACTCCAAATATGACACTTTTGAGAGCATTTTCCCGTTAGTGAGTGACGTTGACAGAAAGCATACTTCATAGGCAGAAAGTATATTCTGGATACAGCGTCGTGTAGGAGCTGGCGATGCTCTATACAGTTCAAACATATAAGTGTCACTTTTGTACCTTTGGATGGATATCTGCATTTACATCTATATTCTGCAAACCCCTGCGAAGTGCATGGTAGAGGGTACTTCCAGCTACACGACGTAATGAGATTTGTTGCAGTTCCAATGGCATATGCTGCGCGGGAAAAACGATTTGCTTAAAAATCTCCGAACACGCTATAACTTGTCTGATCTTCTCCTGACGGTCCCTAGAGAGAGACACGTAGGAGATTGTAGTATACTCCTAGATTTCTCACCCAACAATGATTCTTGAAACTTTATAAGTAGGCGTTCCCTTGATAATTGCCATGTAACTTCATGCGTCTGCTAGTTGAGGGTTTTCGTTTGATGCCTCATACCGTCGTATTTTGGTAATAAGTGTCAGTCTGGAGCAGAGTCAGATGCTTTTCGAATGTTGAGAAATACTGCACCTGCCTGAAGCCTTGATCCATGGCTTTGAGGATATTGCGTGAGATAATACGAGTTGGATTTCGTAACACCGATGTTCTTCAGAATCCAGGCGGGTCGTTGTGGGGAAGAACATATTGTGTTCTAGATAGCTCCGTTTGAGATATGAATGTATTCTAATATTGTGCAAAAGATGAATGTGGATTACTCCTGCTACAGTTCTTGTAGACAGGTTTGACGTGAGGTTAGTTCCAACTATTGAACAAAGTTTTTTGTTGGCGAGGTCTACGGTACAGCATGCTTAAAACAACCGCAGATTCTGTATGGCATCTGAAAGGAATTCTGAAAGGTCATGAAGCTTTGTTCATATTTAGCAATTACAACTATTACTCAACACCACTGACACTAATATATTTATTATTCATCCTAGCAATGGTGCGGGAATTAAACTGCGGCAGTACTCTTGGGCGGGATATTGCCACTGATATAATTGTAGATTTGTAATGAATTTTTAATCTAAGACAGTCTTTCGGATCATAAGGGAACTTTTATAGTACGTTCGTTTCTGTTCATGTTGCGAGTTATTTCATCATTTGCACAATAAATCGTAATGATGTGAAACGAGTCATTTTAAATTCAAATAACACTTCAATTTGTAAAGTCTGCACATTTACAAGTACTTTTTTCTTTTTTTATATGTAGTGATTTGAGTTGGTAGTTTCTCTCCACCAACTTTTACAAAATACAATAATAGAAATTATTTTACGGAAGAGAGGGAGTTGTCAAGGAGAAACATTTTCCAGTTCGTATCAAAATTTTACTTTGTTGTCTATTAGAAATTACGTATCTCTGGATAAATGATCAAAAATGTTTTCTTACGTCATGGTGGACCCCTTTTTGTGCTAAAGACAACCTTAATGTGGAGTAATGAATGTCATTTTTCATTCTGATATACTTATATACGTCATTGTCCCTTCTGAACCGCAATGGATTGTTTACAACAAACTTCATAAGGGGATAAATATACAGTGAAACAGTAGTCACTATCCCCAGCTCCTCTAACAAATGTCTATAACATGACTGTGGATGAGCACCACATCTTGTTCTTACAGCACCATTATGAGAAATTAAGACTAAAGATGAGCTAGCGAAGGACATTATTCTATATGACATTACTGAATGTAAACATGCAGAAAATGTCAGCTTATTGATTTGTCTCTCCACAAGACTCAAAAGGTTTTACGTCTAAATCTACATGTCTACTCTTCATTTCACACTTAAGTGCCTGGTAGGGGGTTCACTGAACTCCCTTAAAAATGCTTCTCTGTCGTTCCACTTTCGGACAGCACGTGGGAAAAACGAACACATAAATCTTTATGTGCGAGCTCCGATTTCTCTTATTTCATCATGATGATCATTTCTCCCTATGTAGGTTGGTGACAGTAAAATATTTACAGGTTCAGAGGAGAAAGATGGTGGTGATTGAAATTTCGTGAAAAAGATCTCGACCTAACAAATAAACCCTTTATTTTCATTATTGCCACTCCAACTTCCTTACCCGAAACGTGACGCCTTCTCCCCTATTTCGCGATAATACGAAGCGAGGTCCTCTTCTTTGAACTTTTTCGATGTCCTCCGTCAATCCCACCTGGTAAGGATGCCATTCGCACAGCAGTACTGTAGCACAGGACGAACAATCGTATTATATGCAGTTTCTTTAGTAGATTGTTGGAGCTCCTAACTGTAAGTGTTTTGCCAATAAAACACAGTGTTTTGTTTGCCTTCCATACAACATTATGTGCCGTTCCGAATTAAGTTGCACGTAATTGTACTCCCAAGGTATTTAGTAGAATATACAGCCTTTATATTTGTGTGATTTATCGTGTAACAGAAATGTAACGGATTTATTTTCCTACTCATGTTCATGACCACACTCTTTTCTTTATTCACAGACAATTGACGGTTTTCGCACTGCACAGATTCCGTGTTAAAGTCAGTTTTTAATTGCTTTCGATCTTCTAATTACTATACTAGACGGTAAATAACGGTAACATCTGCAAACAATCTAAAAGGGCTACTCAGATAGTCTCCTGAACTGTTTATACAGACTGGGAACAACAAAGGGAAACGCCGGACGTCATTTCTGTTTTACTCGATGATTTTAAGTCGATCACTACGTATTGTGACCTTCCTGACAGGAAATCACGAAGCCAGTCGCACAACTGAAGCGATACTCCATAGCCACGCAATTTGATTAAAAGTATCTTGTGAGGAACGGTGTCAAAAACCTTCCGGAATCTAGAAATATGGAATTAATTTAGATCCCCTGTCAGTAGGCGGGCCAGTGTGGCCGAGCGGTTCTAGGTGCTACAGTCTGGAACCACGCGGCCACTACGGTCTCAGGTTCGAATCCTGCCTCGGGCATGGATGTGTGTCATGTCCTTAGGTTAGTTAGGTTTAAGTAGTTCTAAGTTCTAGGGGACTGATGACCTCAGAGGTTAAGTCACGTAGTGCTCAGAACCATTTGAACCCTGTCGATAGGACTCTTTACTTCGTGCAAATAAAGAGCCAGTTGCGTTTCACAAGAAATATATTTTATGAATCCTTGCTGTGTATCAATAAACAGTTACTTCGAGGTAATTCGTAACGTTCGAACTTGGTGTGTGTTACAAAATCTTACAGCAAATAGACGTCAGTAATATGAGTCTGTAATTCAGCGTATTACTCTTACTTCCTTTCTTGACTATTGTTGTATACTGTGCAACTTTCCAGTATTTTGGTATGAATTTCTCGTCGAGCTGGCGGTTGGCTGGCTCTGAGCAGATGGCTCTGAGCACTATGGGACTTAACATCTATGGTCATCAGTCCCCTAGAACTTAGAACTACTTAAACCTAACTAACCTAAGGACATCACACAACACCCAGTCATCACGAGGCAGAGAAAATCCCTCACCCCGCCGGGAATCGAACCCGGGAACCCGGGCGCGGGAAGCGAGAACGCTACCTCACGACCACGAGCTGCGGACAGCTGGCGGTTGTATATGGTTCTAAGTGCAAATGTGGCTGAACAAAGTGGTTTTAGGAGTTCCAAAATGTGCTTTTTCCAGTGTAAATCTCGTCATTATGGACACCTCAAAAGTCTGAAGTTTCCAATCTGTTTAATGTTTTCTCACTATGTGTTACACATATCATTATTGTAATGTGTGTAGATGTATGTGATATGCCTTTTTGAAACTGAGAATGAGAACATTCGCAGAAAACAAGTCTATGTTACCTTTAGAAACATTGTTTTGATTTCTTCTACTCCTCTACGTATGCTTGGCTTTGTTACAATACTAAAGTCAGCTGCAAAAATAACTAAGCTGCTTGTATATTCGAGGGATGATCGTTTACGCATCTGAGGAACAATAGCTGACCTAAGCTGAGCCTTGGGAACCACATACGTGATTTCTCCTCAAGCAGAAGAATCTTATTTCATTGGTTTGGTTGAATTACGGTGTACAACTTTCTGCATTCTTTTGGTTAGCTATGACATTGTCCGTTGGTTGGCTATACCATCAGTTGCATAAAACCTCATTTAATCTAGGAGAATTTTGCGATTCACATAGTCAAATGCCTTAGGTAAGCCGCGGAAAAAAGCAGACGTTGCTATTTTGTTATTTGATGCTTGTAATGCTTGTAAAATTACGTGTAAATGTCATTCTCAATTGAGCACCTCTTCTGAAATCTAAACTGTGGTTCACTAAAGATATTATTCTTGCTAAGGTAAAATGCAACTCTAGAATACATCGCCTTCTCAAAAATTTTGGAAAATGATGTCAGTAGTGAAACAGGGTTGTCAGTTGCACTGTTTTATCGTAAAATATAAGCATTTTTTTCTCCATCACTGTCATTAGTTTCAATAGCTGCAGGAGCAGATTGAAAGCAATACCGAGAGACGGTGATGAGGCTATATGTTAACATTGTCAGTGGATGGTAGGTTCTCTTAAATGCTACGCATCACACTTTTCCCAGTTGCCTGTGCTGGGTGCATATCCGATGCTTTTGTATGCAACATATGAGTTAGCAGGAAGGCTTTATTGCTGGTAACGAACTTTTCGACACAAATCTTACGACTGTTAACGTCTGTAGACCGCAGAAAGTCACAAGCTTCAACCGAATCGTTGATATGAGCAAGAGTTTAGGACAGATGGTGCTTTAACACGACAAATGATACGGTGCTCCATTGCAGGCTGTTAATGAAGGTATAAGCAATAGATTCTCAGGCGTGTAAGTGGCTCGAAGACTTCTTGACTTATAGAATCCAGTATGTTGACCTCGACAGCGAGTGTTCATCAGAGACAAGGGTATGTCAGGAGTGCGCCAGGGAAGTGGGATAGGACCGATGTCGTTATCTGTATACATACAGTAAATGATTTGGCGGACAAGGTAGGCAGCAATTTACAGTTGTTTGCTGATGATGCTGCGGTGTACAGTAGCGTGTCGAATTTGCGTGAGGAGAATACAAAATCTCTAGTTGTGATGAGTAATATCTACCTCTAAATGTAGAAAAGTGTAAGTTAAGGCGATTATCTGTAAAAACAATCCCGTAATGTTCGAATATAGCATTAGCACTGTGCAACTTGACATAGGTCGACTGAATATCTAGTCGTAGCGTTGCAGAGCGATGTGAAATGGAGTGAGCACGTCAGGTTAGTAGTATTCACTACTTCCCGACTTCAGTTTATTGGGAGAATTGTGGGAAAGTGTAGCTCGTCTTTAAGGAAGACGGCATATACACTCCTGGAAATTGAAATAAGAACACCGTGAATTCATTGTCCCAGGAAGGGGAAACTTTATTGACACATTCCTGGGGTCAGATACATCACATGATCACACTGACAGAACCACAGGCACATAGACACAGGCAACAGAGCATGCACAACGTCGGCACTAGTACAGTGTATATCCACCTTTCGCAGCAATGCAGGCTGCTATTCTCCCATGGAGACGATCGTAGAGATGCTGGATGTAGTCCTGTGGAACGGCTTGCCATGCCATTTCCACCTGGCGCCTCAGTTGGACCAGCGTTCGTGCTGGACGTGCAGACCGCGTGAGACGACGCTTCATCCAGTCCCAAACATGCTCAATGGGGGACAGATCCGGAGATCTTGCTGGCCAGGGTAGTTGACTTACACCTTCTAGAGCACGTTGGGTGGCACGGGATACATGCGGACGTGCATTGTCCTGTTGGAACAGCAAGTTCCCTTGCCGGTCTAGGAATGGTAGAACGATGGGTTCGATGACGGTTTGGATGTACCGTGCACTATTCAGTGTCCCCTCGACGATCACTAGTGGTGTACGGCCAGTGTAGGAGATCGCTCCCCACACCATGATGCCGGGTGTTGGCCCTGTGTGCCTCGGTCGTATGCAGTCCTGATTGTGCCGCTCACCTGCACGGCGCCAAACACGCATACGACCATCATTGGCACCAAGGCAGAAGCGACTCTCATCGCTGAAGACGACACGTCTCCATTCGTCCCTCCATTCACGCCTGTCGCGACACCACTGGAGGCGGGCTGCACGATGTTGGGGCGTGAGCAGAAGACGGCCTAACGGTGTGCGGGACCGTAGCCCAGCTTCATGGAGACGGTTGCGAATGGTCCTCGCCGATACCCCAGGAGCAACAGCGTCCCTAATTTGCTGGGAAGTGGCGGTGCGGTCCCCTACGGCACTGCGTAGGATCCTACGGTCTTGGCGTGCATCCGTGCGTCGCTGCGGTCCGGTCCCAGGTCGACGGGCACGTGCACCTTCCGCCGACCACTGGCGACAACATCGATGTACTGTGGAGACCTCACGCCCCACGTGTTGAGCAATTCGGCGGTACGTCCACCCGGCCTCCCGCATGCCCACTATACGCCCTCGCTCAAAGTCCGTCAACTGCACATACGGTTCACGTCCACGCTGTCGCGGCATGCTACCAGTGTTAAAGACTGCGATGGAGCTCCGTATGCCACGGCAAACTGGCTGACACTGACGGCGGCGGTGCACAAATGCTGCGCAGCTAGCGCCATTCGACGGCCAACACCGCGGTTCCTGGTGTGTCCGCTGTGCCGTGCGTGTGATCATTGCTTGTACAGCCCTCTCGCAGTGTCCGGAGCAAGTATGGTGGGTCTGACACACCGGTGTCAATGTGTTCTTTTTTCCATTTCCAGGAGTGTATAATGCTAATGCAACCTATTCTTGAGTACTGATGAAATGTTTGTGATTCTCCCCCCTCCCCTCCCCCCTCTCCGATCTGAATAAAGGAAGATATCAAAGGAATTCAGAGACGAGCTGCTAGTTTTATTACTGGTAAGTTCGAACAACACGTAAGTGCTACGGCGTGCTTTGAAAATTCAAATGGGAATTCCTGGAGGGAAGGCTACATTTCTTTCGATGAACACAATTGAGACAGTTTAGAGAACCGGCATTTGATGCTGACTGCAGAACGATTCTACTGCTTCCAACACACATTGCGCTTAAGGATCACAAGGATAAGCTTCGAGAAATTACGCCTCATAAAGAGGCGTATTGACAGTCGTTTTTTCTTCGCTCTATTTGCGAGTGGGACCGGAAAGGAGATGGCTAATATTGGTGTGGCGTATACTCCGCCACACATCGTACGGTGGACAGCGGAATGTCTGTGTAGATGTAGATATACAATTAATAAAAATTGTGCCTGGATTCAACTGTAAAAGTAATTCAGTCAAATACCAAACTGAATGCCACCTGCTAGCTACGGCTCGCTTTAGTTTGAGGTCTGATTCTTTTCTCAGTCACTTCCTGCTACTTTGTGTTGAAAAAACATTCACACACAGTTGTGGTTAGCGCATATACTTCGTCTCCTTCTTTCCTACCAAACTAAATAATGTCGACAAAAGACGGTATGAAGTTTTCTTCCAACACTGTTTTGATTCCTTGAAGCGCACTTGCATCAGTACCTAGTGCTAATATTCCGTCAGTGTTTTTATTTCCCATTCACCTATTTAAGTGTGTAAGGATGTGCTGTAAATTAAAGCGCCCATGTCTGCGACTGACACCGCACTCATATAAGTTAATCTCCACAATAATTAACAGTAACTCTCACGTTTGAACTACATTGCGACCGTTCAGATAAGTGTCATGAATGTCAAAACTGTCCAATATATTGCTCGAAAAATATTGATCGTCTCTTTGTCACGTACGAATAGTTGCTGTTGTCGTGTTACATTTGTATTGTTATGTTTAAACTGTTTCAGCACCGTCGTATGTCAACTTCCCCAATCCCCTTCTCCCACCAGTTCGCAGACACGTGACGCACTGGAGCTGGCTAATTGCCTGCCGTGACGTCATTGGCAGCTTGCTGGTCTCTTTAATCCGTCGTTAGGACTCGCAACGAAAATGCGCGTAGCCTTGTCCACAGGGTGGACACGACCGTGCTGCAGCCACGCTATGCAAATTGCTGCTGACACCGCAGCGAATGAGCCTGTCTGCAGCCCGTGGAAGCAATTAGCTGTACATGACAGCTCTGCATGCTGTGTTTATGTGTGTGTGTGTGTGTGTGTGTGTGTGTGTGCGTACGTGTGGTGAAATGGGTGCGCGGTCGAGTCAAATACATTCGACAAGGATTTTGTTTATATTCCTGACAGGTGAAAAAGAGCCACTGCTGTATATTCTGCGTTTCCATGTAATTTGCACTGACATTGCCATTTACAGATGCCTCTCCGGTTCCTACCGTAAGTAAATTGCAAGTCCTCATTTCATATTCCACATTTCGCTTCAGCAAAATACAATGAACATTAATTTTTCGTGAAAAAGTATCGAATCGCTAATTGAACAGTTCACATGTCTTAGTACAAGGTTTCATGTGCGACGAACTCACCAGTTTTCTGATAACCGGTACGCTTTGGTTATGTACGAGGTGCGATCAGAACGTAACCGTAATGTTTGTTTTCTTCAATAATCTTTACTTATTCATCAACAATAAATTTATCCCCTTCAAAGTAATCCCCATCAGATATAACAGACGTGTGGCCAGCGCTTTTTTCCAGTCTTGAAAGCACTTCTGAAACTCATTTTTCGTTATGGCGTTCTGCTCCTTCAGCGATTCTGGTTTCATCTCATCACTGATGGCAAAACGACATCCTTTTATGATTCTCTTCAGCTTCGGGAATAGAAATAAGTCACAGGAGGCCATTGCCGGCGAATAAGGTGGCCGGGGCAACATAACGGTTTTATTTTTTACCAAAAAATCACGAACAAGCATTGATGTGTGAGCGGGAATATTATTAAGATGCAATTTCCACGGTTGGTTTTGCCACAGTTCTGGTCGTTTCCTTCGGACTGCTTCACGCTGACGGCGCATAACTTCCAGGTAATATTCGTTATTGACCACACGACCACAAGGGAGGAACTCATGATGCACTAACCCATTGCAATCGAAGCAACCAGTGAGAAAAACTTTCACATGCGATAGAACCTGTCAAATTTTTTTCGGTCTTGGGGCGGTTTTCGAGCAGTTTTCATTGGGACGATCGGGCCTTACATTCGATATCGTTCCAGTATAACCTTATTTCGTCACCTGTTATAACCTTCTCTAGAAATTCTCGATCTTTGTCTACTTCGTTCAGCATCTTCTGAGTGATGCCTACGTGCGGCGGTTTTGCTGCTAAACGTTTCGTGCCCATAACATCAGAATACACTGCTTGGCATGACCCAAAGGATATGGCGACATCACCATAAACCTCTCCGATGGTGAAACGGCGATAATTTAATGCAAATTCTTCGATCCATCTTTTTCTCCGAGCCGGCCGGAGTGGCCGAGCGGTTCTAGGCGCTACAGTCTGGAACCGCGCGACCGCTACGGTCGCAGGTTCGAATCCTGCCTCGGACTTGGACTGTGTGATGTCCTTAGATTAGTTAGGTTTAAGTAGTTCTAAGTTCTAGGGGACTGATGACTTCAGCAGTTAAGTCCCATAGTGCTCACAGCCATTTAAACCATTTTGTCTCCGAGTACTCGAAACTACGTATAACCTTTTCGACTATCAGCAATAAACTAAATATTCGAAACAGCAGAAAATTCAAAAATACAGCAGTAACAGATGTATCTACAAGATGTAAAAGTTTTCTGAAAATGGGATGTTTAAAGCCCACGAAATTAAAAAAAAAAAATTGCGTCACCTTTTGATCACACCTCGTACACGATTGCTCCTGCGTCTCTGAAAAGCTGGATGAGGAGCCGTATTAGCTCTTTCACTTGTAGACGGCGCTTTTGAGTACTCTTGTTGCCGTACCACGCACCGGCAGCAGCAGACCGCGGCTGTCCCGTCTGCCTGGGTTCTCGCCCTCATACTGTTACGTGAGTCTTTCGTTAACATGTTTTCATTAGATCGCTTTATCGTCTGTGTGTCTGTAGGTTGGGTACAAATTTTGCAACTGGTTTCAAACTAACTTCCCGATGAGCTATAGACCCAAAACTTTCAACATAGCCAGAACTGGATGAAAGTGTAGTATAAACTCATTAACTCATTTCTTGTCTGGAGTGTGGCAGGGATTACCTTGTGTGCTTCTGCTATTTCCCCCTTTTCCTCTTCCAGTTGCGAATGTTTCACGATAAGAACGATTGCTGGTAATCCTCCGTGGGAATTTGGATCTATCTAATTTTTACCTTTGCAGTCTTTTCGGGAGATATACAAAGGAGGAAGCTATCTACTGGTTGAGACAGGTGAAGAGACAATGAAATAAATCTGAAATTTACCATGTCCCTCTGTTGCAGACTCATAAAATTTTTCTAAATTGATTGAAAAATTTTACACGCAGAAGACTAAAAAGCAGAAAACAATTAGTTAAATAAAAAACTATTTTAATAAACACGTTTTTAGAATGGACTAAAAAGTATAAAATAATTTCTCCTAGACCCACGCAGACTCCTAGCCCCATACAGATAGTCCTGAAAATATGTTAAAGTTAAAACGAAAAACGTGAGACACATGCATTAGGTAAAACTAAGGAGTCAAGAGAATAGTTGTCATTAAGAAAACTCACTTACCAGTTGTGTGTTCCAAAACGATCAATCAGTCCGGCTGCATGTCAGAGAGACATGCCACACAACAGTTGATATCACCCCCCCTCCTCCCCCCCTCCCGCCGACGTTTTTAGTTATAAATTTTACAAGCATTTTCATAGCTATTAAAAATTCACTAGCACAAATTATCAGGCCTATCTGTATGGAGTTAGGCATCTGTACGGGTCTAGGAGAAATTATTTTATACCTTTTAGTCCATAAACGTGCTATATTAAAAAGATTTTCATTTAAAGAATTATTGTCAGTTGAGGTAATGTTAATTATTTCAGTTGCGTATTGTTAAGGGCGGAAATAAGTCATGACTGTATGTACTGAAACACTGTAATACAGTGAAAGCAGATAAAGTTCTTTTTTTTTTTGTTTGTGTGAAAATACACCAGCAGTAAACGCTGAAACATCCGTTACCAGTGACAATGCCACGCGTGAACACTATGGTGGGACTGGCACAAATGGAGTGACATGATTACTCACATTGTCCTCAGAAAACAGCATACCGCATGGGATTGTGAAGTCAGAATTTTTAAATGCAGTTTCAAGAGTAATACAACAATAGCCCCAACTGCTGACCATCATGAACGTAGAAGCCGTAGAAAATATCATCACCAGCAGCTGTGTATTATACCTAATTTTTCCTCTTCTTTTTCCTGGCATTCATCCTGTATTCTCACGGAACTGGCAATGTTAGTGGGGGGAAGGAATTTCTGTATCCTCTCTGCCTGCGTCTAGTGCTTTCCCACGTGAAAATGTACTGACGTATTTCGATGTTTGCGAATCGTGTACATGAGGCGATAAGTGGGTACCAGCCGGGTATTCGCCTAGTTTAACGTTATATATGCTAACCATGAAAAACATATATACATTGCCCCCACGTCAATTCATAACCTTCATAACCATGTAAAGACAGAGATGAAAAATACCAATAGAACATATTAATACTATGATATATGTTTTGAATTTCTGTTTGTTTTTCTATGTAAAAATATTTCTTATAATTAAAACCATAATATAAACGTTTGGTCATAGACTTTTGCTAAACAGACCAAACGGAAACCCTTCTGCTGTAAAACAAGCGGTTTATTTCTTATCTCTATTCTGTGGCGACAGTTTTTATCTGAGTGGAGAAAAGCCACACAAATGTCCCATTAGATCTTTATAAGAGTTGAAAGTGGTACAAATATTAGCAGTTTGTTTTTTGTATTCGGTAATGTAGAATTGTGTACTCCACAAAACATAACAACATAGTTAACATTTAAGAATTTTCAAAGCAGCTTTTACTATGAAAAACGAACTTATGAATTTACGGTATTCAAAGTGAATGAAGACTCTTCAAGCTGCTTTATCTGTTTTGCAGTCCTTTATTGGGAACATTATGGGCTCCGCACCGTTACAAGAACATCCTCAGATGATGGACTGTTCTTTGTAACACGATTTTATAGAAAACGTAAAAATTTTAAAATTATTCCAAAAATATTTGCCACGCATGCATTAACTAGCTATTGCGAAAAAAAAGGAAAAATAAGGTACTCACACGGTTAGCACTCAAAGAGACGGGAAGGTACGATGTCCCATAGTTCAGTTGTAAATGGGAAATGTTAATCCATTGTAGGCTGTTATCAGTAGAAAAATTGACATTAAGCACCAGTCAGTGAGTGTCAAACTTGTCACGCTGGATGATAAGACCTAATATAAAAAATAATTACAACAATTAAAGCTTATTGCTAAAGCGTGTAAAAAAACTTTAACTATGTTCGCGGTATCTGACGTCTGCAGCTTCTTTTGGCAGATTGCCTGTCGCGCTACAACAACTATTAGTGAACTGTTGCTGAGTAAGTACCTAAATTTTCCTATAATACAAGCAGTAATAAACACGTGTAATGGAGATTGTGAGGATTAAATATGTGTTTCAGGTATTAGTAAGATACACTTTTGTAATTTCTACTATTCTCAAAGCCCACTCACTAAAGTAGTTGATTTTAAATTTTAAAATATAATTATTTACAATCTGTTAGACAGGTCTGATGAAAGAGCCATCTAGTGGCTGCAACGCAATCTACAAATGTTGCCTTTCCAATAATACCTGTCAATTGTACTTTATACACCATTTAAAGTGGAAATTCTTCAGTATGTGTCCAGCTTATGTAAACAAATGTGCTATTGTGTACCGTATTTGTGTCATGTAACAAGCATCTGTGATCAAAATGTATACGGACATAGTCTTTTGGACACGGTGCTGTATGTTTTTAAATATTTTAGCGATGACAAACATTTATAATGTGCTAAGTTTTATTCACTTGACATCTTGTACATGGGTTTCAACTAAAACTGAACATGTTTTACTACCAAAAAATGTTCAAGGTATGTAAATGAACAGGGTGTCAATCTGTTCCTACTTTTTTTAATTTTTTTTGTATCACCAAAATAAAGCTTATCAAATGAGACATATTCCACGTACTGCATTTTCTTACAAACCTGGAGATTACGGCTAAGACTATTTGTCTTGAAAAAGAAATATTTTGTGCGATCTTTTCTTTTGAATGGCTTTTAACAATTAAAACAGAACGCCCTTCATAACTCTCATAATGAGAAAATTCGGTTATTTACTTTCCTAGAACACTCAGGTTACATACCGCGAACCTGCAGACGTTACATACCATGAATATCGTTAACGGTTTTTTACACATTTCTTAGCAATAAATTTTAATGGCTGTAATAATTCTTTTAGTAGGTATTATCAGCCCTCGTGTCCAGTTTTACAATCGCCTATAGGTACTTAATGTAAGTTTTACTGTTGACAACGGCCTATAATGGATTAACATTTCCGATTTACAACTGAACTGTGAGACATCTTAGCTTCCCGACAGTTTGAGAGCTAATCATATGAGTATTTTTTTTCACAGTTTTTCAAGTAATGCACGTTTGACAAATATTTTTAAGATTTCTAGCAAAATTTTTATCTTTTTTATAAAATTCTATTCTACAGAATGCATTTTAATTAAGAATGCGGCGCCTGAGGATGGACCTCTAACAGCGTTTCCAATAAAGAACTACCAAACAGCTAAAGCGGCTTGAAGAGTGATCATTTTCCGCGAATTCCATCAATTCACAAAACTTTTCTTAGTAAAAAAGATCTGAAGATTCTTAAATATTAGAAATGTTCTTTTTTAGCTGTGACTGCCCTATGTCAAAATAGTATTTTATGACTGTAACTTCGTAAGTTAGTTTATGTTAGTTCAAGTAGTGTGTAAGTCTAGGGACCGATGACCTCAGCAGTTTGGTCCCTTTAGAATTCACATACATTTGAACATTTTGACTGTAGCTTCAGTGAGTCACAATTAGAGTCGGTCAACTCATACAAATTGCTGTAATACTTTCTAGAACATGCACTGGAACGATTGCTTAGGCTCGGTCTAGTTAAACTGGGTGGCTAAGTTTGGTTCATTGATAGCATTGTTGGAAAACGCAATCGGCCTACAAAGGCGACTGCTTACAAATCACTTGTACATTCCATCTTAGAATTTTGCCCAACTGTGTGGAATCCGTGTCAGACTGGACTAACAGGAGGTGCTGTCACTGGTTTGGTTTGACTCACGCCAGATCCTCAAGGAAGTGTTGAAAAACGTGAGTTTGCAGATACTCGTAGACAGACAGCAATCATCCTGCGAAAGACTACTTACAAATTGCCTGGGAGTAGCATTGGAAGAATCTGGAGATGTTCTTCGTCGCCATAAGAATCGCTCCCGTGAAGAGAAAATTACATAATGCACACAGACTTTTAAGAAGTCATTTTTCCCGCGCTCAATAACGGTTGCAGTGAGAAGTGGCTCTGAGTGGTACCACTCACTTGATAGTGGATTGCAGAGTGTATACGTTAATGTAAATGTCCCACTGTTCGCTGTTTGTTCATCATGAATGTGGAATGTGGCCGAACTAATTATAACTTGTCGACGTTTCCTACTCTATAAGGTAATGAATGTGGCTTAGTTAGCACAAATATAAATAGTTTGCCTACTAAAATTTCGAATTACAATTTACGGTGTACCTCATCTGCTCGTATTTACAACTTATATTTTGCCACATTTTGCTGGAATGTAGTGTAAACAGTGTGTTAAAATCTGACTTGCTGGGATTGTACACCACAAACACCACAATCGTTTAGTTACTTTAGTTTAGGGTTCAAAATGGTTCAAATGGCTCTGAGCACTATGCGACTTAACTTCTGAGGTCATCAGTCGCCTACAACTTAGAACTACTTAAACCTAACTAACCTAAGGACATCACACACATCCATGCCCGAGGCAGGATTCGAACCTGCGACCGTAGCGGTCGCTCGCCTCCAGACTGTAGCGCCTAGAACCGCACGGCCACTCCGGCCGGCTTTAGTCTAAGGGTCTTCAAGATTTCTGTGTGGTGCATACGGAATCAGATTATTGTCGCAAGTACTACACTTTTGACCTCAAAGTTTACTTTAGTTTTTGGTTCCTTGCTTTCAGTGAATCTTATGAATTCTATTCAGCAGGTAAACAGACGTAAAGTGTCAACGGAGATTAAAATTGTGAATAAAGAAGTGAAAAGGGAAATGTACTACAAAAAATCCGCACACTCAGTACGGATTGCCTATTTTCTTTAAATTAAAAACAAAATGTTTATGCCAGAATACCATGGAAGATCATGCAACTGTTATTATATAAAGCTCATCATTAGATATGAATTAAAAATTAATATTTCAGCTTATATAGGTATGACACTAGACATCATTTTCAAGGACTGTTGACACATAATCGCATGATGACAGTCCGCGGATACGCATAATTTACGGTAAAGTGAACTTGAATAAAAGCGCAAATGGGTGTTATGGTATGATTTAATCATAACGGTTTCGGAGCGTTAAAGCAGCATCTTCAGGTGGTTAGTAGTGTCACATGGGTTAGCACACGGTGATGCCCCCAACGTTCGTTGTCACAGAATCCAACCCCATGAAGAGCGGAAGTCATCACCAAATAATAATCGGCAGAGTATCGGGGTGAATAGTCCAGGGAATGAGGCACCTATTGGGGTTGCCACGAGGGTAAAGCATCTGTGGCTGCCCATATTAAGTATGTTACGCATAATTTACATTTGCTGTTAAAAGATAAAGTATGACCTAGACAGTTCTTTCCTTGTATAAGATTATCCAGTGAAAACTGTTCTCATTGTCTGCCTCCATCTACAATTCACGGAAAAAAGATGTCGAAACAAGTTTTTACCAATACAATTTATCCCTTTCTGTGCAAGAGTAAGGTTGGGTTGTAGGTTCCTTGTGTTACATTTATGAATGCTACCAATATTTTCAAGCTGTTTCTGGTTTTTGAAAGCAAACTTTGTAAGATAGTAAAATTGTTGTGAGATTATTGTCAGTTTTCCTAAAAAGTTTCCCACATGAGGTTTGATGATAGACGCTGGATTACAGACATCCATACAGTACGTTTCTGTGTAATGAAGACTTCGTAGAATCACTCCATGAAACTATTCCTCATGGAACTGATAAACGGAAGTATGCAGAGTAAGCCAACTATGTGATGCTTTCATCACCAAAACCAGCAATTACACTTCCAACAAATGTTTCAGAACTCAAGCGTTTGAGAAAATCTATAATACGCGATTCCAATTCAAGCTCTGATCATTCTCCACACGCAGATATTAAAATATTCAGTTTTATGTATTTTCATTCCTTCGTGACAAGTTACTGGTGATGGCAGTATATACTGCCTTATGCAGAACTGAATGAACTGTGCTTTATATATCTGACCACTCATTTTTCTAAACTTTTCGTTTACTGCTGCTATGTTGTTGCACTTTATTGTTCTTTATTATGATGCCTGAATCATCAGCAAAAAAAAGTGAGATGGAAGGTCATTTACATATAGCAAACACAGCAGTGGCCCACGTATTGAACCTTGTGGAACAACAACAAAACCTGGAGTGCACGGTGAGACGTAAATTCTAATAGCGTTCCTCAGAGAAGTCACATGTTGGTGAATCTCCGAGCTTAAGATTTATGCACTGTCCCTTTGCTACACAGTATTTCGTGTATGTAAATGTCACAGTATTTCACAACGTTATAAGCAAAGTAAATCGTAAGACTGTTTTATTTCGTTATGTGCGGCTTCCAGGCGCCCACGTAGATCGTGATGGAAATGAAATTCACCGCAGGAGCAAGCTGCAACAGTATTTCATGGGCGCTCTTCCTGTATCATGGCATGGAAATCGCGTGTATACATTTATTTCGAGTGACAGCTGCCCCTGTAAAACCACACACACACACACACACACACACACACACACACACACACACACACACGTGCAGCGTTTCTTTTTGCTTCTGTCTAACTTCGGTAGGTCCTATCCGATGTGACATTTTATAGTCAGCAGAGAGGCTGCATGGCTTGTGACCTAGCTGTGGACTGAATGCTAACTCCGAACAAACAGGCAGAGGGACAAAGAAAAACTTTAAATCAGTGCGTCGCTACGAGAGTCGAGCACAGTGAATGCACCGTTTTTTGAGGCAGCGGTTTGCACAGAGGGTGGGATGGGACACGCTTGTCCGTTTTATTTGCCCACCTGCGAGAGGCCACGTTGACAAGGTGCAATCGACGACCAATCAGCGTGTTGGAGAACTCAAAGGCGTTCAGTGCCTGCGCTTTTTGCATCCGTCGCATTAGCAGACTGCAAAGCTTTCAGCAAACACAAGTTGCTCTGTCTAAATAGACTCTTCCAGTGTGTATCTCTGTGCGTCAGCTGCCAACGCTAAAACTGTGTTTTTGACTTTTTAGTTACTGTCTGTCTGTCTGTCTCTCTCTCTCTCTCTCTCTCTCTCTCTCTCTCTCTCTCTAACCAGGAAACTGGGATATGTGCACAGAAGGTACCATTACTTCAGAAGTCTACCGTCATCGTCATATCACGCTGTAACAGTGTAGCTGGTTATTATTATTTAATGTCCAAGCGCTTAACATTGCACAGTGTTTTCGTTACTAGATTAATTTTTTTTTCCGCCCGTCTCCGAAGCATCAATACTGGTGCCTCTAGAGCGAAAGCATCAGCCGTCAGGATGGGCTTTTGAAATGGACGCTGCTGATTTCATTCCCTATCCTCGAATAAAACGAGTTTCAGTTCCATCTGTCATTACTGCACTGTAGATCAGATGTTAAACACTAATTTCAATGACGTAGTCTGATACTGAGTCACAGGCCTCACCATATAGCGCGTGGAAATCAAGCTCTGCAAAAGTTTGATAGCTGAATACACAGCAGGAAGCCAACGTCACTACTGCAAGTAACGTGAGCACGAATCAGTACCGATGAACAAAGCCAGAATTGTTTTACATAGCAACATACAATCCAGTAGTGTTAGTCCAAGCTCAGAAAGCGAGGTTACGATTATATTCCCGAGTTGGTGTAACTATGGCTTCAGTAATGAAATATGAGCTGGTAGATCCAACTACAGTACCGGGTTTTTATTTCCAATAGAGCAGCAACGGCCATTCCCACGTGACTGAACAATTTATATAGAGTTAGTATAGCCAGCTTGTCACCAGTTATATTTCTGGCCCACCTTGCTGCTGCTCATACACTGACTGCTGCCGTTAGCCGCCTCTATTAAAGAAGTGAACTCCACTACCTCACCTGCTGCCGAGGTACAGCACTTGCTCCAAACTGAACGTCTCGATTTCTCAGCAACAGAAATTGTAAGAAAAACATGTAAAAAGTATCGTTTATGACGAGGGTAAACCCCAGTTTTCATGCTACTGTCATTTATTATCAGCGAAAGCGATAGATTTTTCACGTTTTCTGTTACAGCAGCCAGCTCGAATAACTAGCTTTGTCCTAGGTGGATTTAAACTGTTCATCTAGAACTCCATGCTGCGACATCAGAAAAAAGGAACCAATCTTTGGTCGGAAAATATCGTTTTTACAAGTAGAAACAAAAGCTGCAGGACATCCACCAGAATTCTGGAGCAGTTTCCGTTAGCGACATTTAAATGAAACCAGCTGAAATAAATCATCTACTAGTACAGAAACCATGCTCCGCTGTGTACAAGGTACATTTGAGAGATCAGACATTAAAAGTGTGTTTACTGCAAGGTTTACTTTTCCAGTTCTTTCGTGAACTCTCATTTACCTTAGAGACAGAACCGCACAATGTAATACTTATACTATGCGCGAAGTATTATTGTTGCAATTTTGTTGAGGAGTCATTACTGAAGGAAAGTATTGTGCGAATCATGTGTCTTAAGAATAATGGACGTTCAGAAAGTAGTATCCTCTGCACAGTTGTAACACCCAAGCTTGAAGCGTACACATTAAGCTTGCCACAGCTAACCATCCATACATGCATATGTCGATTATAGTGCAATTGATATATATGTCATGTAGAGATTACTGTATTTATTTTTTCTGTACTTTCTGCAAAAACATACCACTAGCACATAAAGCACTTACTATTTGCTTTTGAAATTGATGAATTTACTCTGTAAGACGAAAAACGACGCACCACGAAGGAATTATCAGAATGGGACGGAAACTGGTAAATGTCATGTACATGTACAGACAAGGAAAGAATTACAATTTAAGAAAAATTGGATGATTTATTGAAGAGAAAGAACTTTACAAATTGAGTAGATCAATAACGCGTTGTTACGCAAATAGTGGACTCTGACCACAATCTATTGGTTATGAACTGTAGATTAAAATTGAAGAAACTGCAAAAAGATGGGAATTTAAGGAGATGGGACCTGGATAAACTGACTAAACCAGAGGTTGTACAGAGTTTCAGGGGGAGCGTAAGGGAACAAATGGCAGGAATGGGGGAAAGAAATACTGTAGAAGAAGAATGGGTAGCTTTGAGGGATGAAGTAGTGAAGGTAGCAGAGGATCAAGTAGGTAAAAAGACGAGGGCTAGTAGAAATTCTTGGGTAACAGAAGATATATTGAATTTAATTGATGAAAGGAGAAAATATAAAAATGCAGTAAATGAAACAGGCGAAAAGGAATACAAACGTCTCAAAAATGAGATCGACAGGAAGTGCAAAATGGCTAAGCAGGGATGGCTAGAGGACAAATGTAAGGACGTAGAGGCTTATCTCACTAGGGGTAAGATAGATACTGCCTACAGGAAAATTAAAGAGACCTTTGGAGATAAGAGAACCACTTGCATGAACATCAAGAGCTCAGATGGAAACCCAGTTCTAAGCAAAGAAGGTAAAGCAGAAAGGTGGAAGGAGTATATAGAAGGTCTATACAAGGGCGATGTACTTGAGGACAATATTGTGGAAATGGAAGAGGATGTAGATGAAGATGAAATGGGAGATACGATATTGCGTGAAGAGTTTGACAGAGCACTGAAAGACCTGAGTCGAAACAAGGCCCCGGGAGTAGACAACATTCCATTAGATTTACTGACGGCCTTGGGAGAGCCAGTCCTGACAAAACTCTACCATCTGGTGAGCAAGATGTATGAGACAGGCGAAATACCCTCAGACTTCAAGAAGAATATAATAATTCCAATCCCAAAGAAAGCAGGTGTTGATAGGTGTGAAAATTACCGAACTATCAGTTTAATAAGTCACGGCTGCAAAATACTAACGCGAATTCTTTACAGACGAATGGAAAAACTAGTAGATGCCGACCTAGGGGAAGATCAGATTGGATTCCGTAGAAATATTGGAACACGTGAGGCAATACTGACCCTACGACTTATCTTAGAAGCTAGATTAAGGAAAGGCAAACCTACGTTTCTAGCATTTGTAGACTTAGTGAAAGCTTTTGACAATGTTGACTGGAATACTCCCTTTCAAATTCTGAAGGTGGCAGGGGTAAAATACAGGGAGAGAAAGGCTATTTACAATTTGTATAGAAACCAAATGGCAGTTATAAGAGTTGAGGGGCATGAAAGGGAAGCAGTGGTTGAGAAGGGAGTGAGACAGGGTTGTAGCCTCTCCCCGATGTTATTCAATCTGTATATTGAGCAAGCAGTGAAGGAAACAAAAGAAAAATTCGGAGTAGGTATTAAAATCCATGGAGAAGAAATAAAAACTTTGAGGTTCGCCGATGACATTGTAATTCTGTCAGAGACAGCAAAGGACTTGGAAGAGCAGTTGAACGGAATGGATAGTGTCTTGAAAGGAGGATATAAGATGAACATCAACAAAAGCAAAACGAGGATAATGGAATGTAGTCGAATTAAGTCTGGTGATGCTGAGGGTATTAGATTAGGAAATGAGACACTTAAAGTAGTAAAGGAGTTTTGCTATTTGGGGAGAAAAATAACTGATGATGGTCGAAGTAGAGAGGATATAAAATGTAGACTGCCAATGGGATGGAAAGCGTTTCTGAAGAAGAGAAATTTGTTAACATCGAGTATAGATTTAAGTGTCAGGAAGTCGTTTCTGAAAGTATTTGTATGGAGTGTAGCCATGTATTGAAGTGAAACATGGACGATAAATAGTTTAGACAAGAAGAGAATAGAAGCTTTCGAAATGTGGTGCTACAGAAGAATGCTGAAGATTAGATGGGTAGATCACATAACTAATGAGGAGGTGTTGAATAGGATTGGGGAGAAGAGAAGTTTGTGGCACAACTTGACTAGAAGAAGGGATCGGTTGTTAGGACATGTTCTGAGGCATCAAGGGATCATCAATTTAGTATTGGAGGGCAGCGTAGAGGGTAAAAATCGTAGAGGGAGACCAAGACACGAATACACCAAGCTGATTCAGAAGGATGTAGGTTGCAGTAGGTACTGGGAGATGAAGAAGCTTGCACAGGATAGAGTAGCATCAAACCAGTCTCAGGACTGAAGACCACAACAACAACAACAACGCAAATAGTTATTCGGCTAGGCATAAATTGATAGAGTTGTTGGATATCCTCCTGAGAAATATCGTTCATAGTTGCATCCAATTGGCGCGTTACATCGTAAAACTACCAAGACAGTTGGAAGGCACTGCCCGTTATGTTCCAAGCGTTCTCAGTTGAGAAGAGCTCCGGCCACCCTGCTGGCCAAGGTAGGGTTTGACAAGCACGAAGACAAGCAGTGGAAACTCTCGCCATGTGCGGGCGGGAATTATGCCGCTGAAATGTGAGCCCAGGATGGATGCTATGGAGGGCAACATAAAGAGGTGTAGAATATCGTCGATGTACCACTGTGTTGTGGGGGTCCTCGTTGTCGGGCCGTATGGCGATGACAAAGAGGTTGCTATCCCACCGTTGTCTGGGAGGGGGGGGGGCTCCAGACACATCTTCACTGGTCCTTGGGACTCAGTTCCAGTCGCTGAAGACAATTCTACTCCAATCAATGAGGTTCCAGGCCGAATGCGCCCGGCGTCACTGCAAACGGGATTGTTGGTGTGCAGAGGTTAGTGGTAGTGGGATCAAGAGGCGCCGTGAGCCTAACCCTCTTTGTGTGAGGCTCCTGTTAATGGTCCTTATGGTCTCTGAAGCACCAGTTGTACGTTAGATCGATGATAATGACGAATCTGGGGCTCTGTGCCTCTCTGACGCTTGCTCGGTCCTCACGTTCTGCTGTCTGTCTAGGTGGACTGGTTCCTTCTGGCGCTGTGTTCGGCCACGGATCACCCATTCCTGTCAACATCGGTGAATAGTGGCATCGCGCCTACTCAAATATGAGCGATTCGGCGGTTATTCCAACCCGCTTCTTTGAGCTCAACTACACGTCCTCTCTCAAAAGGTGGCATCCTCGTATATTGTTTACGTGCCTCTCTTCGAGGTATACAGGGCGTCCCAAAAAGAATGACCCGACTTTAACTTGTTACAATATTGAGACAAATGTCTCTAGGTAACTGAAACAGCGCTAGATGAAATCGGCATAGTCTATAGTTTCAGAAAAAATCAGCTAGATGTCGCTACGAGCGCTGACCGGGAGCGTACAGCCAGTCGCGTGCAATATGGCGTCCACGCAACAGAAGGCGTATTGTGTTATTGAATTTAGTCGTACTCAATCGGTGATCGCAGTTCAGCGGGCGTTCCATATTCGATTTCGTGTTAATCCACCATCACCAAAAAACATTCGACGGTGGTATTAACAGTTTGAAGAAACAGGGTGCCTCTGCATAAGCAAAAGTCCAGGCCAGCCACGCGTTCCTGAACAAACAGTGGAACAAATCCGACCAGCATTTAAGCGGAGCCCCCGCAAGTCTACGCGTCATGCTAGCCGAGAGCTTGCGTTACCGCGCATGACAGTGTGGCATGTGTTACGGCGTCGTTTAGCCCTCAAACCATACCGATTACAACTGGTATAAGCTCTTCCAGATACTGACAAAGTGAAGCGAATGGACTTTAGCAATGCTATTCAAGAGGACATGGAAGATGACACTTTTATGTCATGGTTGATATTCAGCATGAGGCAACTTTCCATATTAGTGGTAAGGTTCACCGTCATAATGTGTGTACATGGGGGCTCGAAAATCCTCGTGAAACAATTGAACACGAACGTGATTCACCAAAAGTGAATGTTTTCTGTGCTGTTTCACAAAGCAAGGCTTATAGACCCTAATTTTTTAGGTAGAAACCGTAACAGGACAATCATATCTTGCAGTGCTACGGAACTCATTATTACTCTTAGGCTCCTAGGTCCCCTGACTTAACACTATGTGATTTCTTCCTGTGAGGATATGTTAAACAATGTTTTTACGTTCCTCCCTTACCAGAATATCAGCTGCTATAGCTTCAGTGACAGAAGACACACTCAGTTTGGGATGTATTTGGCTATTGGCTAGATGTAGTCCATGCAGCCAATGGAGGACACATTGAACATTTATGATGGATTTTTATAAACTTCTGTCTTTTCTGAGTAATTTAGTGTGCAATTTGTTGGTGTTAAGCCCTTCTTCCTAATAAATAATTCTATTTAAAATCGGGTCATTCTTTTTGGGACACCCTGTATTTGCTGCCCAACTGAGTAGAACGACTGAAATTCGCAAGGACTTCATGCCTTGGTATCGACATGTCTCCTGTTTAGTAACCTAGCCAGGCACACGGTGAAATTGTGTTGCAGCGTCACACATTCATCCATTCGCCGCCCGTGTTTATCATTTTCCGTCACTAGCTGTTACGAATTTGTGTAACTCCTTTGTGGTGCGACGTTTTCATGTCTTGGAGTGTTGCACAGAAGCAGCTGTAAAGTACCGAAATCGAAAACGTGACTAAACTCTCCCAATTACGTTTGCATTTTAATCCTCTTTCTGTTCTTTTTTTATTTCTTTTTTTTTTCTGTAACGTTGCAGTAAACCAAAGTAAGCTCATGAGAAAAGCACGCAGTATTTTTCAAGAATTTCACGTAAACTACGAAACGAAACAAAACGATAATCAGTTCCCTTAGCTCAGCAGGAATCCTATAAAATTTCCCTCCCTTCTGGCCTCGAAAATTGCAGCCGAAAGTATAGTACGGTGACATTACTAATCAAAAAATACACAACACGTTATGCGTCAGACACGTAACAGTCGGCCCGGTATGGCAAGAAGCGTGACGTAACGTGACT
The DNA here is from genome assembly GCF_021461395.2 of Schistocerca americana. NCBI lineage: Eukaryota > Metazoa > Arthropoda > Insecta > Orthoptera > Acrididae > Schistocerca > Schistocerca americana. Next base: position 614,893,731 of record NC_060122.1, read on the forward strand.
ACACCCAATCGGCAGCTACAGATGAGATCAAGCGGAGGGGAAAACGATGGCCATACTTCCCCTGCAAAATACAGATATTTAGATGTGACGGCGTTTACTGCGGCCTCCAGGCATGCACCTGCCAATAGAAGAACTGGGAGCCATACAATAACATTAAGGCAACTTTACAAGTCTGCATCTATATATCTGGAGCGTCGAGACATAGCACTAATTCCTGCTCCCTTCCTTTTTTTCCCTGACCCAGATGAAGAGCTTGTCACAGACTTCAGAAGATGTAGGAGAGCTGCCCTCACTCAAGGGGCTCAATCGTTCCCGCCCAAACTCACAGAGATTTATTGAATGTGCATCCAAGGCGCACTTATTCCTCTCCACGATGTCCCAGGTTTGAGAAGCGGTATTGATGTCAGGTGATCTGATGTGTGAAGGGGCGAGGAGTTGCTCTCACTAACCCTTATATCTGTGAACAGTTAGGCAAACGTCTACATCAAACCATCGTGAGGTGCACAATAGGTGGTACTTAGCACGGTATTACACCTTACGTTTCTTCCCGTTCAAATCGTGTATGGAGCTCTTAAAGACTGTCCGCGCCGTAATTAGTCCAATCTCATCTTCATGGCTTTTGCGGGAGTAATAGTAAGAGAATTAGAGCATTTCTAGACTCTTTTTCTTAATACTGCTTCCTGACACTATCGTGTGGCTTTAGAGACATAATTGGCATCTGCGCGATCCAATCACATTAATTTGACCACCGTCCATGTTTTTTTTTTTTTTTTTTTGCCTGTGCGTACTGATAACGTTAGCGATCCTTACAACAGAACGGTGCACTTCCCCACCTCAGTTTAGATCGTTTCAATTTGCATAATCTTAAAAGCATTGCCTTGTAAGACTTTTGTAAAGAACATAAAGTTTTTGGTTTTCTGTGAGATTTATGTTTTTGTTATTAAGAGTTTAAAATACAGCATTGTCATTATAATGAACGGATTAGTGTTTTCATTTCAAGTAAAAATATGAGAAAATCATCCCAGTCTTCCTCCCAGTAGTTTAGTTTTACTTTAGCGTATTTTAGCTGGCGCGATTTTTTCTTACTGTGCTATTGCTGCTGATCATGCTATAATTTTTCAGGTGAAGTTCTCTTCATATTTTTATAGTTCTTTCGCTTGTTATCTTACATTTACACTGCGCTAATTCTAAGCATTTTCTTTGTAATTCAGATTTTTGATGCGCCAGTGACAAATGCGTGTTTCATAGAATTCTGTGTTATTTCATTGTTTCATTTTTTTATTTTATCTTTTTTCAGTGCACAGTTTGATTTTGGTAGTGGTTTTTGAGTAACAGTTCTGATTTAATTTCTTGCCAGGGAACTCCAGTTAAAAAAATGGCTCTCAGCACTATGGGACTTTGTGGTCATAAGTCCCCTAGAACTTAGAACTACTTAAACCGAACTAACCTAAGGACATTACACACATCCATACCCGAGGCAGGATTCGAACCTGCGACCGTAGCGGTCTCGCGGTTCCGGACTGTAGCGCCTAGAACGCCAGTTAGTTTTGTCTTTATGTAAATGTGTGTACTGAGACACGCTGTTTGCAACAGTAATTTTAGTTCAACCTTTTTATAACAGAGGACAGTACATTCAAGTTTGAGTAAAAAGCAGGCAAACATTTTAATGCTCATGAACGAATGAACTATCAAGTCAGAGCAAATAACTTCACCATACACAGCGTACACCGCAGAACAATAGTGTAGCTCATAGTAATTGTTCAAAGTGACGACCGCCAGTCTTGATGCACGCGTGGCAATGACGTATGAAGCTCTGCTGAACTCTCACAAAGATCCCTGATGTCTGTTGTACTACGAGAGAGACAGCTTGGCTCCCAGCAAATAGGTCAACGACTTGATATAACGCCAGAGAAGGTTTGAGATCGGGCAATCTGGATGGCAATGGGAGAGGATCTCCCCTTCCAACCCAACGATGAGATTACGTGTTGTTCAGGTGCTTGCAGACAATAACACCGAGTGGGCTGGTGCACCGTCGTGTTGAAACCGCATCCTTTCCCCGACAACAAGGGGTACAGTCTCCAAGAATTGTGGTAGTACATCTCGCAGGAACACCAGGTAACTTGGACCAGTCAAAGGGGAAGGCAGCAAATAAGGTCCTGTTGGGTGGTCTTGGACAATTCCCGTCCATGCGCTGACAGAGAATCATTTCTGGTGGCCATCGATGTGGGTGGCATTGGGATTGTCCTCACTCCAGACGTGGCTATTACAGCTGTTGAAAACACCATTATGGAACTGTATAAAATTCGGCACTACAGCACTGCGGTGGATAATCCATTGACAGAAGTGAACGCGGGGCTCAACATCCGTTGGTCCCAGTGCTTGCACGAATTTTTTATGATAGCAGTGTAATATCTGTTCCACCAGTACTCTCCACAATGTGTCCTTCGACGTGTACGTTTCACAGCAAGCCTGGTGTTGGCGCATGTCTTTGGCGGGCACCTTGGCCAACTCTCTGTGGCGTGAACGATCCCGTCTTTCATAAGTTGGTGTCCACGGAGATGAACTTCTTCCAATTAGGATGACACCTATTGTGGAAGCATTCTCTGTACATTCGTGCTGCTTTAAGCGCACATCGTGTCGCACCGTACATTAAATGCTTGTCTGCCGACTCTCGTGGCGAGTAGCGTTTCATTTTTGACTAAGCGTCTTGCACTGTACTCAGTAACACACCCCACCATGGACACATCACAAGATGTCTGATGCAACGGAGAACTGACACCAGGGATAGTGGTGTTCGTGCTGCACAGGCTAATTTGCCGGTGCTGTGCATGCGGCCGTCACATGACACTCGCATTACCAGATAAGTTGTGTACTGTATGTCTTTTTGTCTGTTTAGTGGTCAGGGCTGTACGCTGTATGGCGCCGGCTGCCTGTTCCAGTGTTCAACATACAACCGGAATCTTTGAGAAAGTGCAGCAGGACTGCAATACATGCACTGAGACTGGCGGTCGTCACTTTGAACAGTTACTATAAGTCACGTTATTGTTATGCGATATACGCTGTGTATGCCCATAACACAATAAATACGCGTTTCCGACCATTGGTTCCCTATCCTAGTATAATAGGTTGTGGACCCACTGCCACCTGTTTCAGTTTGATCCCAAAGGTCTGACAGCCCCTGTATAAAACGGAAGCACCTTAAAGGTAGCGGAGTATACTTCTAGTACCACTATCTTTTCATGCCTAACCTGTTTCGTTTATGATTGGCGCGCGGCAAGGACGACTGTCTGAAACCTCCACACGAGCTCTAATTTGTCTGATGTTCTCATGCTGGTCATTTCGCGAGTTGTATGGGGCAGGAAGTAATACGTTTTCTGACTCTTACCAGAAAGTACACCCTCGAAATTAAACTTCTGCATGATACACAACACCTGTCCTTGCAGCGTCTGCGCCGGTCGCGGTGGCCGAGCGGTTCTAGGCGCTCAGACCGGAACCGCGCGACTGCTACGGTCGCAGGTTCGGATCCTGCCTCGGGTGTGGATGTGTGCGATGTCCTTAGGTTAGTTAGGTTTAAGTAGTTCTAAGTTCTAGGGGACTGATGACCTCAGATGTTAAGTCCCATAGCGCTCAGAGCCATTTTTTCTAGCGTCTGCCACTGTAATTAACTGAACATTTGCGTAACGCTCTCACGCTGTTACTAAAAGAATCTGGGACGAAATCTTCTTTAACAGTTTTGTCTTCTATGAACCATACCTGATAAAGGTCCCCCACTGGCAAGAGATACCCAGGAATAGGTAAAATGAGTGTTTTGTAAGACACTCTTTTCTTAAGATTTTTTCAGTGACTCTCAGATTGTCATCTGACCTCCCTACAGTTATCTTTACGCAGTCACTCCAATTTACGTCGCTTTGGATGGTAACTGCAAGATATTTTACCGTTATAAACGTTTCCAGTGATTTTTCGCAGTTATCTTAATTGGACAGTAAACGATTTGATTATAAATTATATTGTAGATTAAAATAAAGAAAAACGGAATGTAAGTGTATTTTCATGCAGAAGCTGTGTCTCATTTCGAAGCTGACGTGTTCCACATAATAGCGAGTTGTTCCAGATGTGATCCCCGGAACACGCAACCAATTAACAGGCCTGAATTTAACTGGAGAATTTCACTAGTCTGGAGATGCTCAAGGTCACTCGCAGTGGACTACTGTGAATCGTTCATCCAAAAACGCTTTACCAAATAATGGCTTAAACTTTCCTTGCAGGCGGTACTAGTTCATACTTCTTGTTTACGAAGCCGTATGAACGAGGGAGAGTGCTTCTGTCAGTGTTGTCTTCTTCACCAAGCCTGTGATGAGAAACGATTTATTGAACGCAAGTATTGACATTCGCTAAAACAGTGAAGTACATTAGTCTTGCGCAGGTAGTAAACAATACCTCATCTGTTTCCATTCCATAGAACCTTATCATCTTGACGGGCCGTCCAGCCACTAACTGAAACTCTCAGCCAGAATTGCGGAATCCACTAGTTTGCAGGTTGCTGGTTTACACTGACGCTGCACGTGCCGCAGAAGTTGGTGTATTAGGTAGGAGTAGTCTTTGACGCTTAGGAGGCGGGTGTAGGGCAGAGGGTGGTTTCCCCTCAGGAAGCAGCGCGGCAAGGCCAGCCGAGGGCCACTTAGCGGCTGGAGCGCCTCTCCAGCTTCCAGCCTCTAGCTGCTGGAGACGAGTGCCGCGCCCCTGGTGGTTAGGCAGCCAGCGCCTCGGCTACCGGCTCCGTCTCCTGCACGTGTGAGGTGAACACCTTAACGACACTCCCCGTGACTTTATTCAATTCAGAAATACATACGCCAGACTATAATCACACTGAGAGTAGTAAGGCAAGTAGGTACGTGAAGCGAGCCAAAAGAAAAAAGTAATAAACAAAAAGGAAAAGTAATGAAGAACCACAAAAAATTTACTTCTTATTTTCGTTAGCGCTTAACCCCCTCTAGGATGGGCTCCGCTGTATTCAATTTTTGACAGATTTACTTTATTTAACTTAGCCGATGGATTGCTGCAGTCCTCAGGTGCCTAAGAAAGGGAAGTCATGTGCGTTACCCGTCTGTGAATAAAGTAAACTACGTTTTGCGTATTATCGTACTTTAATTGTTTGTGTATCGTGTTTTCGGAGGCCAAATGTGGGGGCCAGCCCAACATTTGCCTAAAGGATAGTGGGAAATCACATACAAACTGTTCTCAGGCTGGCCATCGCACCAGTCCCAGTCGTTAAACCGTCACGTGGATTCGATTCGGGTCTTGCCCAACTTCCCACCTAGCAAGATAGGGAGCCTCGTATCACGCTGTACAAGCACGTATACTACAAGAAGAAACTAATCGAAGCTAAAAAGCAACTGACAAAATAAAAAGAAAGTATTATATTAACGGTTTGAAAAGTTCAAAAATATGGGGGCTGTTTGGAAAGTAAGGTCCGATAGGTCGAGAAATAGAAACAACAATGAAAATCCAATGTAGCTTCGCACAATTGTGTTCGACAGTGTCTCTAGTATGCCTGTCGATCACATCACGTCGCTCTTTTCAGTTCTGAGCACACAGCGAACACGTAAAGTTGCCTAGAACTGTGTCTCCCGCCAAGTGTGGGTGCTTGCTGCGAGGTTTCCCCTGATTTCATGCAACCCCACATAACGTGCCTGTCATATGTTTCTTTCTTCATGACAATTCCCAGCTGCACATTGTAGGGGCAATGAGGACAGCCCTGCAGCGTTTTCCATGGGAAGTTTTCGATCACCCACCATACAGTGCAGACCTGGCTCCCTTCGATCTTCATCTCTGCTCACATGAACCGCTGGCTGTGAAGACAACGTTTTGGTACAGACAACGAACTGTGCACCAGTGTAGAAAACTGACGGAAAGTACGGGTGGCTGCCTTCTACGACGAGAGTATTGGGAAGTTGGTAAACGTTAAGACAGATGTCTAAGTCTGAGTGGTGATTATGTAGAGATTATACAGCTGCAAGGTGTAGTAAAATGTTTCAGAGAAAAAAAAATTATTTTCACTGTGGTTTCCATTTCGCGGCCAATGGGTCCTTGTATTGTATGTATTGTGTATTGAACTGGGGACCTAGAAACGACGGAGAGCCTTCGTCCTGCGTAGCTTGCAGTGGTTCACAACCCCACAAAAGGCCACAGCAGTCCACCCACTCCACCACTGGCCCACACCGAATCCAGGGTTATTATTGTAATCAGCAAAGCTGTCAAGCCAGGACATGTCATCATCGCTGTAAACTAGTCGCAAAGAAATTAATATAAATAATAGTAATAAACAATGACGCTCAACTGATGCTCAGTATTCTTCCTCCTGCTGAGCTAAAGCAAACACTTAAAAATGATTAACATTTCTACGCAGGAAATACGAAAGTAGGCATGAAAACTCAATATAGTAATAGTGAAAGATGTATAATAAACACAAAAAATTAAAAAAAATAATGAGGAACGTCTGAAAGTAAATTACACATATCGTCCCACGCTAAGAACAACAAGAGTGGCACATTGTCAGAAGAGAGGAGCCTACGTGTTGTTCCAGGCGTACTACAGAAGCAATTCTTCTGCGGCAAGGATAACAGATGCATCACAGTGTGCAACGGAAACGGTACAGCCACTGGACACGGTTTATTTATTGTTATATTTTTCCTTATGTATCTCCCTAATCGGGTCTTCTGTAACACCTAATTTCAAATATATAGTCAACAGTTTGCTATGTGTCACCTAAATTTTTCTCACCAGTACTAAAGGAAATTCTCATTCCTGAAAGTGGAAAAGCCCAGAAGGAATACAAGTAAATGCGACACATCTGAACCACTTTTATTTGCCTGACGACACTGTACCGGTGCTCATGAGTATATGAAATACACCTACAACTGTACTATAAGATGATTAAAATAATGGAGAGCGAACGAATTAGAAAGAAAATTGTACTGCACTCAGAGAAATAGTGGATAAGCTCCTTGCACCAGTACCATATTTCTATGCACCAGGAATTGCATGGCGACGAATTTGAACGTCGTGTACAGTTCTGCCACTGGGTACAAGAGAAATTACGGGACGATGACAGATTTTTTGCACGCGTTCTATTTAGCGACGAAGCGTCATTCACCAACAGCGGTAATGTAAACCGCCATAATATGCACTATTGGGCAACGGAAAATCCACGATCGCTGCGACAAGTGGAACATCAGCGACCTTGGCGGGTTGTGTATGGTGCGGCATTATGGGAGGAAGGATAATTGCCCTCCATTTTATCAACGGCAATCTAAATGGTGCAATGTATGCTGATTTCCTACGTAATGTTCTACCGATGTTACTACAAGATGTTTCACTGCATGACAGAATGGCGATGTGCTTCGAACATGATGGATGTCCGGCACATAGCTCCCGTGCGGTTGAAGCGGTATTGAATAGCATATTTCATGACAGGTGGATTGATCGTCGAAGCACCATACCATGGCCCGCTCGTTCACCGGATCTGACGTCCCCGGATTTCATTCTGTGGGGAAAGTTGAAGGATATTTTCTATCATAATTCACCGACAACGTCTGACAACATGCGTCAGCGCATTGTCAATGCATGTGCGAACATTACGGAAGGCGAACTACTCGCCGTTGAGAGAAATGTCGTTACACGTATTGCCAAATGCATTGAGGTTGTCGGACATCATTTTGAGCATTTATTGCATTAATGTGGTATTTACAAGTAATCACGCTGTAACAGCATGCGTTCTCAGAAATGATAAGTTCACAATGGTACATGTATCACATTGGAACAACCGAAATAAAATGTTCAAATTTACCTAAGTTCTCTGTTTTAATTTAAAAAAACCTACGTGTTACCAACTGTTCATCTATAATTGTGACCCATATGTTTGTGACTATTACAGCGCCATTTATCACGAAGCGAAAAAAGCGATCCATCAAAAACATTCATATTTCTTTGCGCACTAGACGAATATGTAATAAAAAATGGGGGTTCCTATTTAAAAAAAAAAAAAAGGCAGTTGATATTCGTTTGACCTATGGCAGCGCCATCTAGCGGGCCAACCTTAGCACCATTTGGTTTCCCCCATCAAGCTAGACAAGTTTCGTTCTTTGTAGTTTTTTCGTGTGGCGCTTATTTCGTGAGATATTTGGCCCGGTCACGATCAATGGACCAGCCTGTATACCTAATATAGGGTTATGGATTAACACTGCCAGTGCAAATACCTAGTTACTAAGGAAATGACTGTTGACCGTTTCTGCTTTCGGGGTCAAATGACCGATGTGCGCCTGTCTCAGAGTTAAACAAACACTGCAATTGCTGAAATTTCCTGGCAAATTAAAACTGTCTGTCGGGCCGGGACTCGCACGCGCAATCTCTCTGCTGTCCCAACGCTTCACTTCCACCAGTGTGTTTCTGCGAGGATCGGTCGTGACTCGTGCCTGGATAGCTCAGTCAGTAAGAGCATTGCCAGTGAAAGGCAAGGTAATAGGTTCCAGTTCGGGTCCAGCACGCAGTCTTATAATACCAGGAAGTTTCAGATCAGCGCGCATTCCCCTGCCGAGTGAAAATTCAGTCTAGACATCTGGTTCTCTGGTTCGCTGTCTTCACCTTACGAAATTTACAAACGAATGTCAGTTTTTTAAGTACAGGATGTCCGGGCTGCAGTGAGGTGGTAATCAAATTCCATGCAAACATAGTCATACCGTTATGGACAAGTTGCGTCCAGGGCTTTGTGAGGCCCGAGCCACACTCCAACACTATCGTAAGCTCTTACCAATTGAAATGGGGATTCATTTGACCAGGCCACGGCTTTCCAGTCGCCTAGGGCCCAACCAATATGGTGACGAGCCCAGAAGAGGCGCAGCAGGCGACGTCGTGTTGCTAGCAAAAGCGCTGGCGTCGGTCGTCTGCTGCTATGGCCCATTAACGCCAAATTTCGTAGCACTATTCTAACGGATACGTTCGTCGTACATCCCATACTGGTTTCCGTGTTTATTTCACGCAGAGTTGCTTGTCTGTTAGCACTAACAGCTCTGCACAAACGCCGCTGCTTTCGGTCGCTAAGTGAAGGCGTGAACTGCGTTGTCCGTGGTAACGATTTCCGAAATGGAATAGCCTATGCGTCTAGCTCCAGCTACCATTCCGTGTTAAGAGTCTGTTAAGTCTCGTCTTGTGGCCATAATCACGTCGGAAATCTTTGCACATGGATCGTCTGAATACAAATGATCGCTTCGTCAATGCACTGCCCCTTTTATACCTAGTGTACGCGATGCTCCAACAACCTGTATATATGAATGTCGCTACCCCATGGTTTGTCTCACCTCAGTGTATATCACAAATTCGGATGAAATCGGTGTTGACGAGTAGGCATGCTCCCCATGTTGGCCTAATACTTGTGAGGTAATGGGCGAGTTGTGGCGCCCTGGAAATATTATATTTTCTGAGTTGGAGCGGCCGCACAGGACGCTCGTCGAAGCCAGCAGCAACCACGTGCAGCCGAACGTTAGCCGGACGAGAGGGGTAGCCCCAGCGCGTGGTCCAGCCGCGAGGCTGGGAATTCCGCTGTGACGAGGACGGTGCTTTGTGTCGATGAAAGAGACTTGTATGCCCCGAGAGTGCCAAAGATGGCGGACTTTGTGAAACCTTAATGACAGACATTTCACAGTTCGTACAGAAATTAATAGTAGCCAGATGAATCATGATACCTCAAAAAGAAACATACACATTACTATTACTTGCACGACGATTCTGATGGTGTAATCAGATTTTCAATATCTTTATTAGTGTAAAGTTTAGTATCTGACGGTAAATTATACAAGTAACACCCAGCAACGAATTTCCAAAATTTAAACGCTTCATCCGATTTCCTCCTCCCCATGAACCATGGACCTTGCCGTTGGTGGGGAGGCTTGCGTGCCTCAGCGATACAGATGGCCGTACCGTAGGTGCAACCACAACGGAGGGGTATCTGTTGAGAGGCCAGACAAACATGTGAAACCGAGCGGGGTGGCGCAGTGGTCAGACACTGGACTCGCATTCGGGAGGACGACGGTTCAATCCCGCGTCCGGCCATCCTGATTTAGGTTTTCCGTGATTTCCCTAAATCGCTCCAGGCAAATGCCGGGATGGTTCCTCTGAAAGGGCACGGCCGACTTCCTTCCCCCTCCTTCCCTACTCCGATGAGACCGATGACCACGCTGTCTGGTCTCCTTCCCCAAACCAACCAACCAACCAACATGTGGTTCCTGAAGAGGGGCAGCAGCCTTTTCAGTAGTTGCATGGGCAACAGTCTGGATGATTGACTGATCTGGCCTTGTCACATTAACCAAAACGGCCTTGCAGTGCTGGTACTGCGAACGGCTGAAAGCAAGGGGAAACTACAGCCGTAATTTCTCCCGAGGACATGCAGCTTTACTGTATGATTAAATGATGATGGCGTCCTCTTGGGTAAAATATTCCGGAGGTAAAATAGTCCCCCATTCGGATCTCCGGGCGGGGACTACTCAAGAGGAAGTCGTTATCAGGAGAAAGAAAACTGGCATTCTACGGACCGGAGCGTGGAATGTCAGATCCCTTAATCGGGCAGGAAGGTTAGAAAATTTAAAAAGGGAAATGGATAGGTTAAAGTTAGATATAGTGGGAATTAGTGAAGTTCGGGGCAGGAGGAACAAGACTTTTGGTCAGGTGATTACAGGGTTATAAATACAAAATCAAATAGGGGTAATGCAGGAGTAGGTTTAATAATGAATAAAAAAAATAGGAGTACGGGTTAGCTACTACAAACAGCATAGTGAACGCATTATTGTGGCCAAGATAGACACAAAGCCCATGCCTACTACAGTAGTACAAGTTTATATGCCAACTAGCTCTGCAGATGATGAAGAAATTGATGAAATGTATGACGAGATAAAAGAAATTATTCAGGTAGTGAAGGGAGACGAAAATTTAATAGTCATGGGTGACTGGAATTCGTCAGTAGGAAAAGGGAGAGATGGAAACATAGCAGGTGAATACGGATTGGGGCTAAGAAATAAAAGAGGAAGCCGCCTTGTAGAATTTTGCACAGAGCATAACTTAGTCATAGCTAACACTTGGTTCAAGAATCATGAAAGAAGGTTGTATACCTGGAAGAATCCTGGAGATACTAAAAGGTATCAGATAGATTACATAATGGTAAGACAGAGATTTAGGAACCAGGTTTTAAATTGTAAGACATTTCCAGGGCCAGATGTGAATTCTGACCACAATCTATTGGTTATGAACTGCAGATTGAAACTGAAGAAACTGCAAAACGGCGGGAATTTAAGGAGATGGGGCCTGGATAAACTGAAAGAACCAGAGGTTGTACAGAGTTTCAGGGAGAGCATAAGGGAACAATTGACAGGAATGGGGGAAAGAAATACAGTAGAAGAAGAATGGGTAGCTCTGAGGGATGAAGTAGTGAAGGCAGCAGAGGATCAAATAGGTAAAAAGACGAGGGCTAATAGAAATCCTTGGTTAACAGAAGAAATATTGAATTTAATTGATGAAAGGAGAAAATATAAAAATGCAGTAAATGAGGCAGGCAAAAAGGAATACAAACGTCTCAAAAATGATATCGACAGGAAGTGCAAAATGGCTAAGCAGGGATAGCTAGAGGACAAATGTAAGGATGTAGAGGCTTGTCTCACTAGGGGTAAGATAGATACTGCCTACAGGAAAATTAAAGAGACCTTTGGAGAGAAGAGAACCACTTGTATGAATATCAAGAGCTCAGATGGCAACCCAGTTCTAAGCAAACAAGGGAAGGCAGAAAGGTGGAAGGAGTATATAGAGGGTTTATACAAGGGCGATGTACTTGAGGACAATATTATGGAAATGGAAGAGGATGTAGATGAAGATGAAATGGGTGATACGATACTGCGTGAAGAGTTTGACAGAGCACTGAAAGACCTGAGTCGAAACAAGGCCCCGGGAGTAGACAACATTCCATTAGAACTACTGATGGCCTTGGGAGAGCCAGTCATGACAAAACTCTACCATCTGGTGAGCAAGATGTATGAGACAGGCGAAATACCCACAGACTTCAAGAAGAATATAATAATTCCAATCCCAAAGAAAGCAGGTGTTGACAGATGTGAAAATTACCGAACTATCAGTTTAATAAGTCACAGCTGCAAAATAGTAACGCGAATTCTTTACAGACGAATGGAAAAACTGGTAGAAGCGGACCTCGGGGAAGATCAGTTTGGATTCCGTAGAAATGTTGGAACACGTGAGGCAATACTAACCTTACGACATATCTTAGAAGAAAGATTAAGAAAAGGCAAACCTACGTTTCTAGCATTTGTAGACTTAGAGAAAGCTTTTGACAACGTTAACTGGAATACTCTCTTTCAAATTCTGAAGGTGGCAGGGGTAAAATACAGGGAGCGAAAGGCTATTTACAATTTGTACAGAAACCAGATGGCAGTTATAAGAGTCGAGGGGCATAAAAGGGAAGCAGTGGTTGGGAAAGGAGTGAGACAGGGTTGTAGCCTCTCCCCGATGTTATTCAATCTGTATATTGAGCAAGCAGTACAGGAAACAAAAGAAAAATTCGGAGTAAGTATTAAAATTCATGGAGAAGAAGTAAAAACTTTGAGGTTCGCCGATGACATTGTACACTCCTGGAAATGGAAAAAAGAACACATTGACACCGGTGTGTCAGACCCACCATACTTGCTCCGGACACTGCGAGAGGGCTGTACAAGCAATGATCACACGCACGGCACAGCGGACACACCAGGAACCGCGGTGTTGGCCGTCGAATGGCGCTAGGTGCGCAGCGTTTGTGCACCGCCGCCGTCAGTGTCAGCCAGTTTGCCGCGGCATACTGAGCTCCATCGCAGTCTTTAACACTGGTAGCATGCCGCGACAGCGTGGACGTGAACCGTATGTGCAGTTGACGGACTTTGAGCGAGGGCGTGTAGTGCGCATGCAGGAGGCCGGGTGGACGTACCGCCGAATTGCTCAACACGTGGGGCTTGAGGTCTCCACAGTACATCGTTGTTGTCGCCAGTGGTCGGCGGAAGGTGCACGTGCCCGTCGACGTGGGACCGGACCGCAGCGACGCACGGATGCACGCCAAGACCGTAGGATCTTACGCAGTGCCGTAGGGGACCGCACCGCCACTTCCCAGCAAATTAGGGACACTGTTGCTCCTGGGGTATCGGCGAGGACCATTCGCAACCTTCTCCATGAAGCTGGGCTACGGTCCCGCACACCGTTAGGCCGTCTTCCGCTCACGCCCCAACATCGTGCAGCCCGCCTCCAGTGGTGTCGCGACAGGCGTGAATGGAGGGACGAATGGAGACGTGTCGTCTTCAGCGATGAGAGTCGCTTCTGCCTTGGTGCCAATGATGGTCGTATGCGTGTTTGGCGCCGTGCAGGTGAGCGCCACAATCAGGACTGCATACGACCGAGGCACACAGGGCCAACACCCGGCATCATGGTGTGGGGAGCGATCTCCTACACTGGCCGTACACCACTGGTGATCGTCGAGGGGACACTGAATAGTGCACGGTACATCCAAACCGTCATCGAACCCATCGTTCTACCATTCCTAGACCGGCAAGGGAACTTGCTGTTCCAACAGGACAATGCACGTCCGCATGTATCCCGTGCCACCCAACGTGCTCTAGAAGGTGTACGTCAACTACCCTGGCCAGCAAGATCTCCGGAACTTTCCCCCATTGAGCATGTTTGGGACTGGATGAAGCGTCGTCTCACGCGGTCTGCACGTCCAGCACGAACGCTGGTCCAACTGAGGCGCCAGGTGGAAATGGCATGGCAAGCCGTTCCACAGGACTACATCCAGCATCTCTACGATCGTCTCCATGGGAGAATAGCAGCCTGCATTGCTGCGAAAGGTGGATATACACTGTACTAGTGCCGACATTGTGCATGCTCTGTTGCCTGTGTCTATGTGCCTGTGGTTCTGTCAGTGTGACCATGTGATGTATCTGACCCCAGGAATGTGTCAATAAAGTTTCCCCTTCCTGGGACAATGAATTCACGGTGTTCTTATTTCAATTTCCAGGAGTGTAATTCTGTCAGAGACAACAAAGGACTTGGAAGAGCAGTTGAACGGAATGGACAGTGTCTTGAAAGGAGAATATAAGATGAACATCAACAAAAGCAAAACGAGGATAATGGAATGTAGTCAAATTAAATCGGGTGATGCTGAGGGGATTAGATTAGGAAATGAGACACTTAAAGTAGTAAAGGAGTTCTGCTATTTAGGGAGTAAAACAACTGATGATGGTCGAAGTAGAGAGGATATAAAATGTAGACTGGCAATGGCAAGGAAATCGTTTCTGAAGAAGAGAAATTTGTTAACATCGAGTATAGATTTAAGTGTCAGGAAGTCGTTTCTGAAAGTATTTGTATGGAGTGTAGCCATGTATGAAAGTGAAACATGGACGATAACCAGTTTGGACAAGAAGCGAATAGAGGCTTTCGAAATGTGGTGCTACAGAAGAATGCTGAAGATAAGGTAGGTAGATCACGTAACTAATGAGGAGGTATTGAATAGGATTGGGGAGCAGAGAAGTTTGTGGCACAACTTGACTAGAAGAAGGGATCGGTTGGTAGGACATGTTTTGAGGCATCAAGGGATCACAAATTTAGCATTGGAGGGCAGCGTGGAGGGTAAAAATCGTAGGGGGAGACCAAGAGATCAATACACTAAGCAGATTCAGAAGGATGTAGGTTGCAGTAGGTACTGGGAGATAAAGAAGCTTGCAGAGGATAGAGTAGCATGGAGAGCTGCATCAAACCAGTCTCAGGACTGAAGACCACAACAACAACAACAACAACATCCGATTTCGTAGATCGACGTGTCTTCAGAAACCTTTTAGTGTAAACTTACATTGGTATAGATTACAGGCATGTAACTTGAATATTACATGAGTTATTGGAGGTCGTAGTGGCCGATTACTATCGATGGCGTCAGGCCTTAAGTACTCCACAGTTACACGAAAAAAAGGATAGCAGCATGCTTATAAATATATTTATTCATCTGTGTCTATTGATGGCGTCAGGTCTTAAGTACTCTATAGTTACACGAAAGAAAGGGTAGCAGCATGCTTATAAATATATTTATTCATCTGTGTCTTTGTTTATATCCGATATATAATATTCATGAAGAAATTGGCTTAATATTTACCGTATTATAGAAAGCACAGAGACATTAGGCTACTGGCCTACCTTCTACATCTACATCTACATCCATACGCCGCAAGCCACCTGACGTTGTGTGGCGGAGGGTACCTTGAGTACCTCTATCGGTTCTCCCTTCTATTCTAGTCTCGTATTGTTCGCGGAAAGAAGGATTGTCGGTATGCTTCTGTGTGGGCTCTAATCTCTCTGATTTTATCCTCATGGTCTCTTCGCGAGATATACGTAGGAGGGAGCAATATACTGCTTGACTCTTCGGTGAAGTTATGTTCTCGAAACTTTAACAAAAGCCCGTACTGAGCTACTGAACGTCTCTCCTGCAGAGTCTTCCACTGGAGTTTATCTATCATCTCCGTAATGCTTTCGCGATTACTAAATGATCCTGTAACGAAGCGCGCTGCTCTCCGTTGGATCTTCTCTATCTCTTCTATCAACCCTGTCTGGTACGGATCCCACACTGTTGAGCAGTATCAAAGCAATGGGCGAACAAGCGTACTGTAACCTACTTCCTTTGTTTTCGAATTGCATTTCCTTAGGATTCTTCCAATGAATCTCAGTCTGGCATCTGATTTACCAACGATCAACTTTATATGATCATTCCATTTTAAATCACTCCTAATGCGTACTCCCAGATAATTTATGGAATTAACTGCTTCCAGTTGCTGACCTGCTATTTTGTAGCTAAATGATAAGGGATCTGTCTTTCTATGTATTCGCAGCAAATTACACTTGTCTACATTGAGATTCAATTGCCATTCCCTGCACCATGCGTCGATTCGCTGCAGATCCTCCTGCATTTCAGTATAATTTTCCATTGTTACAACATCTCGATATACCACAGCATCATCTGCAAAAAGCCTCAGTGAACTTCCGATGTCATCCACAAGGTCATTTATGTATATTGTGATTAGTAACGGTCCTACGACACTCCCCTGCGGCACACCAGGAATCACTCTTACTTCGGAAGACTTCTCTCCATTGAGAATGACATGCTGCGTTCTGTTATCTAGGAAATCTTCAATCCAATCACACAATTGGTCTGATAGTCCATATGCTCTTACTTTGTTCATTAGACGACTGTGGGTAACTGTGTCGAACGCCTTGCGGAAGTCAAGAAACACGGCATCTACCTGTGAACCCGTGTCTAGGGCCCTCTGAGTCTCGTGGACGAATAGCGCGAGCTGGGTTTCAAACTACCGTCTTTTTCGAAACCCATGCTGATTCCTACAGAGTAGATTTCTAGTCTCCAGAATAGTTATTTTACTCGAACATAATACGTGTTCCAAAATTCTACAACTGATCGACGTTAGAGATGTAGGTCTATAGTTCTGCACATCTGTTCGACGTCCCTTCTTGAAAACGGGGATGACCTGTACCCTTTTCCAATCCTTTGGAACGCTACGCTCTTCTACAGACCTACGGTGCACCCCTGCAAGAAGGGGGGCAAGTTCCTTCGCGTACTCTGTGTAAAATCGAACTGGTATCCCATCAGGTTCAGCGGCCTTTCCTCTTTTGAGCGATTTTAAATGTTTCCCTATCCCTCTGTCGTCTATTTCGGTACCTACCATTTAGTCATCTGTGCGACAATCTAGAGAAGGAACTACAGTGCAGCCTTCCTCTGTGAAACAGCTTTGGGAAAAGACATTTAGTATTTCAGCCTTTAGTCTGTCATCCTCTGTTTCAGTACCATTTTGGTCACAGAGTGTCTGGAGATTTTGTTTTGATCCACGTTTCGATCTATTCCTTTGATATATGTTTATTTAATTTTTTTATGTATCTAATAATGTGTGCTAGATCGTATTTATGGTCCAGCCGTAGGAATATTATACAATTTCAAGTTATTTAAATATAAATCCGGTATTTCGAATATGTTTCATTATGTTTGTGAGTGTATGTTGGGTTGAAGACATGGCGCGAGCGTTCTAGCCAATCACAGCGCTCGTGAATGGGGAGACTGGATGGAAGCGAGTTCGAGTTAAGAGTGCTGGAAAGTCGCACAGGACACGGAGAGGATGCTGGACGTGAAGGCGCGACGCACGGTCGCGGGAAAGACTTGGAGTGTGGAGCGGTTTGCGCGTGGTCGCGCCGTATAGAAATACTTCGGAGTGACGATTTGTGCACTTGTGAGATTTCCGTAGCTTCTACAGTGTAGACGTAGTGTGCGTTTAGAAGTGAATATCTCGCGAACTATGTTGTTGTTCATAATTAATTACATGCAGTACGAATCTATTGTTTCCCTGTTATTCAGGCCGGCCGAGCTGGCCGAGCGGTTCTCGGCGCTTCAGTTCGGAATCGCGCGACCGCTACCGTCGCAGGTTCGAATCCTGCCTCGGGCATGGATGTGTGTAATGTCCTTAGGTTAATTAGGTTTAAGTAGTTCTAAGTTCTAGGAGACTGATGACCTCACATGTTAAGTCCCATAGTGCTCAGAGCCATATGAACCATATGAACCTGTTATTCAACTTATATTTTCTTTATTGGTGGATCCTCAACACCAATAAGCGTTTTGCAGAAATAAACCACATTCTCAAAAGTTTTTCTACTATTGTACGCATCATTTAAAGTCATCAAGATAGCACCTGCAGATTTTATTTAATCATAATCTTTCATTTATAAATTACTATGTTGCTTTAAAAATTCGCAACTGCCGAGTGATAGAAACCTTCGACCATTCGATTCATGTGTATATTCTTGTCGTATACTGTAGACTCAGCAGTATTTGGCCTGTAATGCGACAGCCCGAATACTACGGCGCTCTCTGGGCTTCTTACGGCCGCTCCTGGAAGATTAAATTTACTTTCCACCCCGACGCTGGATCAAATCGACATGCGAGGTTCGTAAGAGCACAATTTTCCCAAGGTCACCAGACGAGAGCATTTCTGTGCCTCAGAGTAATCCACACAACCACTCATTACCACTGTGCCTGCCTCTCTCATTACCTCGTTAGAGACATATCAAAGCAATCGTCGAGGCGTACATTCGGGCGCTTAATTATAGAAGAGTGGAGAACCGGCTCATTATATCTTTTATGGAAAGGCTTTTTTTTTCGTTAGCCGCCCTGCCCCTTCTATGTACGCCTTTCTGATTTCGGTCGCCTGCACCATTTATCAGTGCTTGTGCTGCCTTTTCCGCAAATAGTACCGAGGTTGTCAGGCGGCTGGGATAAAAAGAGACGAGGACAATATCCGGTGGCGCCAGCAGGCGAAATGCCAGCAGCCGCCCCGTCCCGTTCGTTAAGCGGAGAGCGCGTGCTCAAGGGGTCTGGAGTCCGGGCTCTGCAGTCTGGACGGGGTAACAAGTGGCTGAAGCCCACCTGACCCCTAGCGGCTACGCGGCTGACTAGGCTCGCCCTGCGCTGGCGACAGCAACCTCTGCATATTCACGCTGCGGAGCTTCTCATTTCTTGAGCTGTGGACTGTCTTGTCAACTGTCTTCTATTTTCTGTCTTTATCCATACTTGTTTCCGAGGTTTTATACCATTGTCAAAGGTGTTCACTGTACTCCTAACGTAGTCACAATCATCTAAATTGTCACGGCCAAGCAGTGTGGCTTCCATCCTAACTTCCCATCTGACAACTATTTCCTGTACCTCACTCATTTCCCAACCCACCAACTCAATCTCAATAAACGTAAATGAGCTATGCTTCTGTCCCTTGACATGGAACACAAATACAGCCATTTATGGCAGTCCAGTTTCCTTTTCAAACCCCAGGCGTATGCTCTCCCAATAAATTATGTACACATTATGGCATACTTTCTATGCAACCACCATTCCAGTGTAACAGTCAACAGCACAAATTTCCGCATTTTCCACCGCTCTGCGGATGTGCAAGCCTCTGTCCTTTCTGCATGCCTTTATATCCTCTACGCTGCCGATATGCATAAACTCCTCTCCCTGTCCACCTAAAATACACCGAGGACACCTCCTTCCTCGTCCTGAATTTCATCTTCTATACTTCCAATGGTCCCTTCAGGTCCATCTTACCCAATTTACCTTCTGGTGAAACCACTCACTTCTCAAAACCAAACCTTCAGTGACGTAGGTAATAATTATGGGACAAACCACCAGCAGTTCCATCCCTATGTTTACTACCTCATATTTTTATGACAGTACTATACGATTAACTAACACAGTAAAATACCTCTGATCATCTCTCGATGGTAACTGCGTCTATTAACCATCCAACAAAAGACCACAAGAGACTAAGAGTACTAAACTACAAATTGTCCGGCTGTACGCCTCCAACATACTACACATGTCCAAACCTTAATCTGAGGAATCCTTTCCCGTTTCACTGTCATCTGGATTCAATACGATACTGCAGTGCCCGTGTTTAAGAAAAATGCTATAACGTTCCTTCGGACGCGTATGCGTGTCTGAAGGTGCATTGAAACGTTCTTCTCAACAACACAGACAATGAAATATCATAGTTATCCTCCGAAGCAGGTAGCGACTTTCAATTGACATTTCCTCCCCTATATGGGAATTACGTAATGTGTGTACGAGTACAGATTGTGACGCAGCAGCGACGACATACTGAAGTTTGGATTTGACCGTGAGTCGTGCACGGATAGCCAAAGTAGTTAAGGCGACTGTTCCCGTAAAGCGGGAAATCCGGCTTCGATCCTGGTCCGGCACACATTTTCAATGGCGTCAATACTTTGTACAGCTGATGAGTGTTCGTAATCACAACTGCGAATACATTTCATGTCATCTGGATTTCTGCCGCATTAAATTTTTTTCTACATCTTCCAATTCCTCTAAGACTAAACACACTGCCTTGCCTTCCGTATCCACCTATCTTGTCCCACTAGGATCCTGTATCAGCTAATCAACTTCCCCTCTTTCCTCTCACACACTGAACACCTACAGATTTTCTACATCTCCGCAAACCTAATACCAACCACCCTATCACTTCGGCTCTGATAATTAATCTTATACTCTGTTATGTTTGAACCAGCACACTCCCCAACCTTACATTACACCTTTTTCGCATCCTATCCAAAGGAATCTTTTATCGCCTCCAACAGCACAACATGGTACGTGCCCATAGACCTACATGTTCTTCCACCTTTAACAGAACGATCCTCTTCCTCTCCAAGTGAGGGTTACTCTTCATCCCTCGTCCCTCCCCTGCTTTTCTTTCACCCTTTTTTCCAAATTCTTGGCTCGGGTTCCTCCTCTCCAACTCTTCCATCCGACACGCTCTCTGAAACTGAAGTCTGAAAGAACAGACACCATATCCATATAAGAATTCTTTCAGTTCCCACACTAGAAGTTACTACAGACATTTTCCTCCGAAGAATTACTCAGTGCCCAAAGAAGTCTACACGAAAATTGGCCCAACAAGCGCATGAAAGTAGGAGGAGTTGCCAGCGGATATTGAAAATGTCTTCATTTGAAGCCACATTGTGTGACGGTTGTGCGGCAACTGCAGGAGGATGACAGTCAGCAACGTTGCACGTGGCTTTTGAATAACATCAACGATGGTTTGTTAGACCCTTTCCATTACGTCATGAGTGATGAAGCATGGTTTCATGTTTCCGGTGATGTTAAGTCGCAGTTCACGAGGTACTGGGCAACGGAGAACCTTAACATTGTGAGCCGGCCGAAGTGGCCGTGCGGTTAAAGGCGCTGCAGTCTGGAACCGCAAGACCGCTACGGTCGCAGGTTCGAATCCTGCCTCGGGCATGGATGTTTGTGATGTCCTTAGGTTAGTTAGGTTTAACTAGTTCTAAGTTCTAGGGGACTAATGACCTCAGCTGTTGAGTCCCATAGTGCTCAGAGCCATTTTTGAACCTTAACATTGTGTGTCAGCAACCACTCCATGATGAAATAATCGGCATTTTGTGTGGTGTAACGGGAACTCACATAATTAGACCGATGTTTTTTGACACTACCCTCAACATTGTTGCTTATATGGAAATTTGTGATACATTTTGTGCTCAACGTAGTGAATATGAAAGACAATACTGCTTTTTCCAGCAAGATGAGGCAACATGACGCACGTCTAAGGTGTCCCTGGAACTATTCCATGATGTCTTCACTGTAGAGCAGACTGTCAGCAAGCATTTGTAGGAACCATGTCCGCCGGATCTAACTTCATGTGATTTTTTCCTGTGGGACACGTAACAAATCCACACACAACACATGAACATCGGACGAGAATTTACCGCCATCGATATCCGAATTTTACGCCGAGTATATCTGAATATGCTTAGACATGCGCTGATGTTGCCGGGGGTCACTTTCGACATCTCCTGTAAATGTATTTTTCACTGCATTTCATCATTGTAAATTCAGATCTTCGTTTCCGTAATTTCACTACATTATCTTTATAGTTACACGGACTACTTTTATCTGCGCCGCCATTTATAAAAATAAATGATATGGGTAGCAGAAAACGGGCAGCAATCTGCATCTATCTGCTGATGATTTTGTGGTGTACGGGAATCTGTCGAAGATGAATGACTGTAGGCGGGTACAGGCTGACTTAGACAAAATTTCTAGCTGGAGTGGAGAATGACAGCTAGTTCTAAATGTATAAGAAAGTAAGTTAGTGCAGATGAGTAAGAAAAGCAAACCAATAATGTTCGGATACAACATTAGTAGTGTCCTTCCTGACACATTCACGTCGTTCAAATATCTGGGCGTAACGTTCTAAAGCGATATGAAATGGAACAAGCATGCGAGGATTGTGGTAGGGAAGACGAATGGTCTACTTCGGTTTATTGGGAGAACTTTGGGAAAGTGTAGACCAATCTGTGAAGCAGATTGACACTTTGTTGGCTTCCGTATTTGAATAAAATGACAGAATTTCTGAAAATCAGATTATCAAGCGAATATGGTTTCTTTCTCATTGAGCAATGGAGCAACGGTCTTTGTTGGTGGCGGTGCGCATTCTTCCTGTTTCATCCGAACCCCATCTAAAAAGCATGCGTTACTTTCCAAATAAAATTTTACTCTTTACGAGCCGTAGGAATTTAACGGCACCATCACTTCTGTAAAGCCTGTATCTGACAGAAGCGAGTGCAGCAGATTAACATACGTAATTTATTCTTGTTCAAAATGATCGCAAATCACTGTTAAATGATCCGCACGTAATCTCAGGAAAGCGCGTTGCTCATGACAGAATGAAATCAATGGCTGAAAGTGAATTTCGTGTGTTTACAGTGCTCTGATGAGGTTGCAGTTCCAGCTAGATTTGTGTAACAAATATTTCAACAAAAAAAATCACAAATCATGCACCACTTCTTCGGGGAGTACATTTCCTCTTAAATGAAATATAAATGTTACCCGGTTTTAACAATTTAATTATAAATCAAAACTAATTCTACTACAGAGGTACTTAAATAACATGTCTGCTCAGTTCAATAGAGGCAACAAGAAAATGGTTCAAATGGCTCTAAGCACTATGGGACTTAACATCTGAGGTCATCAGTCCCCTAGACTTAGAACTACTTAAACCTAATTAACCTAAAGACATCACACACATCCATGCCCGAGGCAGGATTCGAACCTGCGACCGTAGGAGCAGCGCGGTTCCGGACTGAAGCGACTAGAACCGCTCGGCCACGGAGGCCGGCGATAGTGGTAACAGGAAAAAGTATAGTTTACTGGAAGAAGCTTCACTTCTCGCTTACGTTTTACTGTGAACCATTTGAAAATACAATTCCTCGATTCGTTGTATCTACGGGCCCATTTCTCTGATATCGTTGATCTGGTTCCAAAGTTCATATATGTTTTATTACATTTTTCACAGACAACGCGAGACATTTCGTTAAGAAATGGTTCAAATGCCTCTGAGCACTATGGGACTTAACATCTGAGGTCATCAGTCCCATAGAACTTAGAGCTACTTAAACCTAACTAACCTAAGGACATCACACACATCCATGCCCGAGGCAGAATTCGAACCTGCGACCGTAGCGGTCGTGGGTTTCCAAACTGAAGAGCCTAGAACCGCTCGGCCACTCCGGCCGGCCATTTCGTTAAGAAGAGAAAGAAAGTCACTTTGAAATATTATATATATATATATATATATATATATATATATATATATATATATATATAAAATGGTTCAAATGGCTCTGAGCACTATGGGACTCAACTGCTGTGGTCATCAGTCCCCTAGAACTTAGAGCTACTTAAACCTAACTAACCTAAGGACATCACGCACACCCATGCCCGAGGCAGGATTCGAACCTGCGACCGTAGCAGCAGCGCGGCTCCGGACTGGAGCGCCTAGAACCGCACGGCCACCGCGGCCGGCATATATATATATATATATATATATATATATATAGATGACTTTGTTCAGCTAATGCTTCAAGATCGCATATAGGACGCTAGTGCTACCTGCTCTCGAGCTCTCCTCGAGTGTTTGAGACCCGTACCAGGCCGGAATAAACGAAGACATCGCAGCAATACAGAGGTGGGCTGCTAGATTTGTCTGTTACGGAGATGCTTCCTGAAGTGATTTGGAAACCCTTGGAGGGAAGGCGAAGTTCTTTTCGAAGAACACTATTGAGAAAATTTAGAAAACCGGCATTTGAAGGTGACTGCAGAACGATTCTACTGCCACCACCACATATTTCGTGTAAGAACCACGAAGATAAGAGACCAGAAATTAGGGCTCGTACGGAGGTATATAGACAGTCGTTTTTCGCTCGCTCCATTTGCGAGTGGAACAGGGGAGGAAATGACTATATAGTGGTACAGGCTACCCTTCGCCACCCTCCGGTGGCTTTCAGAGTATGCAGTATGCAGTATAGGCTGTAGTTCTGACGAGATGTGTTTCTGTGCTGTTTTGGGGATGTTTTTCGTACCGTGACTTCGGCCTCTCGTACGCTGAATGTGAACCAGGATGGTTACTACAAAATTATCGGCGATAGTGTGTTACTTTTTCATTCACATCTTCATGATGAGGATGCCCTCGGCACTGCCATCTTCCAAGACGACAACAGCAGTATTAACATGGTTGCACGCGTATGTTTCTAGTTTCACAAACACTCAGGCATCTTACCCCACCCCAATTCATCGTAACGCATCCGATTCAATCCCACAGAAAGCAGTGGGGACGTTTTGGAACAGCGGGTGATACGTAGCTATAAACATCGTCGCAGTTTGTTGAGTCTTCGGAGTCTAATCATCAATGAGTGGCTGTAGCTGGATATGGCATTCCCGAAGAAACGCACGGACTTAGTTCTTCGCCGAATTGCGACCATTGTCAAGTCCAGAGGCTGAGTTACACGGTATTTGCGTGATGTGTCCTCCTCGTCCTTCTGCTCCCCCTCCTCATGTGCCTTCGTCTCGCACAGGCACAGGGTCGACAGGGCTATGAACGGCTTCGGCATGGTTAGCTCAAGGGGCGCCCGGATGTCCTTACTGTCGCAAACCCGTCAGTCCCCTGGGATAGAGTATGTGTACCCCAAATGTCTGCTTGTAGTGTTATTCGGGTGAACGTGGGCGAAAGGTTGCTAAATGTTTGTCAATCGTGTAACTGGGGCGGGACTTGGGGACCAGCCCAGTATTCATTAGTGGGATGTGGGAAACAGCCTAAAAACCACACCCACGCCACACCTATCCTCGTTGTTAATCTTCCAGGAGGATTGTATCCGGGGCCGGCGCACTTCTCCCTTCCAGACGCACCACTTCTTTTTTTTATCACAATAATGACGAGGTGTAACATGTATTGTACAACTGGAACAAGAAAAAGTCACTAAATTTTCCTATTGCGATATTAACATCTTTTTTTAATTGATTAGCTTATATATTTTCAACTTTTTTTCTACTTTGCATTTTTTATACGTTATTTGACTCACATTGATCTGACAATAGCGTACATAATATAATTAGGATACAAAATAAAACCTGTGGGATAGCGTTGTATTTTATTAGTAAACAGTGTAGAACTAAATACAGTCAAACTGAGGGTATTGTTCCGGTACTACAACAATACTTCTAGTAGTACAACAATACAAGAACGATGATCAATCGAAAACATCTGAAAATATACGCTGCCTGGTCCCACCTCTCCACAGCAGGCATTGGGCTACGTCTTCTCGGAACAGAATCCTTTTTAACTGTCCATATCGAGATTGAGATCGATATACACAAGAATCGACTTGTCTTACCCGGTACTACCCAGATGCGGGGCGGGGATCCTTGAATACCCTGTTTAAGTCATTAGCGAAGGTCTGACGATACCTGGATGTTACTGCAGTTGATCGTGTCGTTTTTTAATTTTATTTACACCAAGTTCCGTAGGACCAAATTGAGGCGCAAATCTCCAAGGTCATGGAACGTGTCAACACATGAAATTACAACATAAAAGCAATAACAGATAAAAATAAATGTTTATGAACCCGGAAAAAGTCAGTCCATAAGTTTAAGTAAACGCAATCAACAATAGAATAAGAATCAGCTTAATTTTTCAAGGAACTTCTCGACAGAATAGAAGGAGTGACCCATGAGGAAACTCTTCAGTTTCGATTTGAAAGCGCGTGGATTACTGCTAAGATTTTTGACTCCGAGTGGTAGTTTACTGAAAATGGATGTAGCAGTATACTGCACACCTTTCTGCACAAGAGTTAAGGAAGTCCGATACAAATGCAGGTTTGATTTCTGCCGAGTAGCAACCGACTGAAAGCTGCTTATTCTTGGAAATATCCTAATATTGTTAACAAGAAATGACAGCAAGGACAAGGAATATATATATATATATATATATATATATATATATATATATATATATATATATATATATATATAGAGAGAGAGAGAGAGAGAGAGAGAGAGAGAGAGGCCAATGTCAAAATACCCAGACTCATGAACAGGGGTCGACAAGAGGTTGTGAACTTACACCACTTATTCACAAACCACCCGTTTCAGAGCCAAAAATGTCCTTTTAGAATGGGAAGAGTTACCCCAAAATATAATAGAAGACGACGTAAGCGAATGAAAGTAAGTAGACTAATTTTCGTGTCAAACGATCACTCACTTCTGATACCGTTGGAATAGTAAAAATGGCAGTATTAAGTCCTTGAACAAGATCCTGAACGTGGGCTTCTGAAGACCTATAAATATGAACTGTTCAGTTTCACTAATCATATGCCCGTTCTGTGAAATTAAAACGTCAGATTTTATTCAATTGTGTGTTAGAAACTGTAAAAACTGAGTCTTACTGTGATTTAGCGTTAGTTTATTTTCTATAAGCCATGATCTTAGGTCATGTACAGCACTATTTGAAACCGAGCCAATGTTGCACCTAACATCCTTTACTACCAAGCTAGTGTCATCAGCAAACAGAAATATTTTAGAGTTACCCATAATACTAGAAGGCAGATCATTTATATAAGTTAGGAACAGGAGTGGCCCCAACATTGATCCCTGGGGCGCCACCCCCCCCCCCCCCCCCCCCCCCCCCACTGACAGTACCCCACTCAGACCCCACATCACATCACAGCCGTTATGAACATTGTGAATAATGACCTCTTGCTGCCTGTTGCTAAAGTAAGAGGTGAACGAATTGTGAGCTACTCCGTATTCCGTAATGGTTCAACTTCTGGACCAATATTTTGTGATACACAATCAGATGCCTTAGTTAAATCAAAAAATATTCCAAGCGTTCGAAATCTTTTGCATGACCCATGCAGTACCTCACAGAAAAAAAACAAAACAGAATAAAACATTTTCAGTTGTTAAACGACTTCTAAAGCAGAACTGTACATTTGATAGCAAATCGTATGAAATAAAATGAATAATTATCCTTACATACACAGCCTTTTCAATAACTTTTGCAAACACTGGTGGCATAGAAATAGGTCTAAAATCATATTCATTATCCCTTTCTCCCTTTGTATAAAGCGGCTTTACTACTGAGTACTTTGTCCGCCCCTGATAGCTAAGGGCCCGGGTTCGATTCGTGGCTGGGCCGCAGATTTTCTCCGCTCAGGGACTGGATGTTGTCGTAATCATCATCATCATTTCATCCCCATTGACGCGCAAGTCGCCGAAGTGGCGCCAAATCGAAAGACTTGCACCCGGCGAACGGTCTACCCAACGGGAGGCCCTAGTCACACGACATTTACATTTACTGAGTACTTTAATCTCTCAGAAAACAGAACATTCCTAAAGGAACAATTACAAATATGGCTACATACAGGACTAACATGTGCAGCACAGTACTTTAATATTCTGCTAGACACTCCACCGTAACCATGAGAGTCCTTTGTCTTCAGTGATTTAGTTTTTGACTCAATCTCCCTCTTGTATGTATCACAGAGGAGTATTTCAGACATCAATCACGGAAAGGCATTTGCCAAGAAAGTCATATAATTTCCGGTAAAAACTAATTTTTTTAAATTCTCCAGCAATGCTCAGAAAATGATTGTTAACTACTGTACATATATCTGATTTAACAGAAACAGAAATATTTTTACTGTGAACTGACTTTATATCCTCGACCTTGTGCTGCAAACCAGACACTTCCTTCACAACTGATTATATGGTTTTAATTTTATCCTGTGCATTACTATTCTATTTGCATACCACATACTCGTTGCCTTCCTAATAACATTTTTAAGCACCTTACAATACTATTTGTAATGGGCTACTGTAGCTGGATTGTGACTACTTATAACATTTTTATATAATTCCCCCTTTGTTCTACAAAATATCCTTATCCCACTAGTCAGCCACTCGGGCTGTCTCTTACTGCTTCGTGTGAGTAAGTCCAAAAGTCAAGCACCTCTTCGAGACCGTCCCGAAAAAGACAATGTACAGAAAGTTCTTTGATCCAGTTAATCGCAAGTGTCTTTGATTGGGGAAGGTAGGTCGTGTCCGGGTGAAGGACCACTCCGAGCTGGATCGTGTGCGTCGGCACTCGGAGTCAGACGGCAAGCATCTTCTGAATTAGAAGCCACACATCCGGGGAAGGTCCACTTTCCAGGCGATTTTCATCCGTGCCAATCTCGAGACACCGCATGCACAATGGGGAGTCAGCTTGAGTAGTGTTGTGCAGTCTACGTCTTGTCACAAACTTTTCGCTGACGACAAGGCACCAGTTGGCGCGGATCTTCGTCGCAAAGTATTTTTGGTGAATCGTTCCCCACACCGCAGGCGACGCTGCTGTTGGGTGACATCTTCCTACCACATTCCGAGGCTGATTCGTCATCAGCTGACCGTAGCGTGCTATCTCCTGGGAATGAGTAATATTTTTTGTTCGGTGTGCTTACCTTTTGTATCTGTAAACTCTTCGTTATGTCACATCTTTAGATGCAGCGGCTTATGTAGTTAATTCTTATCAGTGCTAGACGTGACATTATCTTACGGACACCTCGCATGTTGCCGAAAGAAATTGCTAATGCTTGCCACCAAAAAGTTGTATAGACTATGCTACCACTATCTATGATGATTGATCCGTGAATGAACGAAAATCAACCTCGAGTCTGAAGCAAGACTGAAACTTTTTTTCATTTTAATTAGCAGTTGCTGTCTTTATAACTCCCTCCTTTATGACTGAAAAAATTTAATGGATATTGGGTAGGTGCGACTCCCCTTTGATCTCTTTGAAACTGCCGCTACAATGTATTGTAAAGAGGAACACAGCGCTTTATATTGCCCAACATAGAAAAACTGCCGTTTGAAAATCCACGTGTGATCTTGTCGCTCAAGAATTTTTGCAATACGGTGCCGGGACCTACCGCACCATCAGGCAGAGAAAGAGAGAGAGGGGGGGGGGGGGGGGCGGGGGAGAGGAAGGGAAGGAGAGAGGAGAGGGAGAGAGAGAGAAAAAACGTCGGGACACGGCAGCGGCGGCTGTCGCGCGGCGTGTGCAGAACACTTGCCTACGCTACGGGCTTGGCGTCGAAGCGCCGAGAAAACCTTGTTAGGGGCGCCTGAAATATAGCGCCTAACCCCTAGGCCAGAGGCGGAGGAGCTCCGGTTTTGCCCGAGCATTGGCAGGGCGACCCTGGGGTTAAAGGTGGACGTCTAACACACACACACACAGGCACCCTGTAAGTTCTGTGATCTGTTCCAAGAAGAGACTCCAAAGTGCCACCGAGCGGCATGGCGCACTGGTTAGCTAGCTGCACTCGCATTCGGGGGGTCGACCGCGTAAATCCCCGTCCCGCCAACCAGATTTAGGTTTTTCCCGTGATTTCTCTAAATCGTTCCAAGCAAATTCCGGGATGGTTCCTTTGAAAAGACCACGGCCGATTTCATTTCCGATCCTTTCGTGCTCCCAACTTGTGCTCCATCTCTAGTGATTACGCTGCCAATGGGATATCAAACTCTAATCTTCCTTCCTTCCAAAAATTTTACTGTCCTTTGCTTTATTTCCGTTTCTTAGCAGAATAGCAAGCTAGAGTTTTCTTTGGCCACTTCGTTGATACACTAAGAAAAAGTAAACAAAAAAAAAAGAGACACGTCAAACTGTGTCGTGTAACTCGTACGGTTACAGAGCGGTAATAAAACCTTTTGGAAGGTGTAGCTCCTCTTACTTCTCATCCTCCGAAAGAAAAAATTGAGAGGCATTGCACTCCCACACCCTAGGTACCCGATGCAGCTCTCGTATTCCCAGGCAACATGGATGAATTGAATGTGCCTAGTTCCAGGCGAGACAAATACACTGGCGGAAAAAATCGCAAGATCAAGAAAGAGTTGTGCGACATAAACGAAAATTGGTAAGCGTCTTTCAACGTCTGAGACATGATGTGTATTCAGTCGAATAACAGAGCTCTAGTAGCGTGCCGACCGGGATGGCCGAGCGGTTCTACGCGCTACAGTCTGGAACCGCGCGACCGCTACGTTCGCAGGTTCGAATCCTGCCTCGGGCATGGATGTGTGTGATGTCCTTAGGTTACTTAGGTTTACGTAGTTCTAGGGGACTGATGACGTCAGAAGTTAAGTCCCATAGTGCTCAGACCCACTTGAACCACTTTTTCTAGTAGCGTCACTATAACGATGCAAATCAGGTTTACTCTAAATACACGCAGTAACAGTCATGAACGTTACTTACCTTTGAGACTGGACGTGGTGTGTTGATTTTAGTCAAGAATGCCTCTAAGGCGACAAAGACGCCATCATCAACACCTCACTGAGTTTGGACTAGGTCCTGTAACAGGGCTACGAGAAGCTTTATGTTCCTTCTGCCATATTGAAGAAAGATTTGGCAGCAATGTAGCCACTGTATACTACCGAGAGGGAAGACCATCGTGTTCGGTATATGGTCCTGGCGCATCGCACTGCAACTGCTACAGCAATTTGAGCAGCATTGGCAGTACAGTTACACAAAGAACTGTTACAAATCGGTTACTTCAAGGAACTCCGAGCTCCGAGCCGGGCGCTCTGTAGCGAGCATTGCATCGACTCCGAAACTAAGCCAACTGCGACTTCGGTGGTGCCAAGTGAGAATTCATTGCAGAGCAAGGTGGAGGTCTGTTGTGTATTCTGATGAAAGCTGCTTCCGCCTCGGTGCCTGTGAAGGTCGTGTGCTAGTTAGGAGGAGGCCAGTTGAGGGCCTGCAACCAACCTGTCTGCATTCTAGACGCACTAGACCCACACATGGTGCTACGATCTGGGGTGCGATGTCATATGACAGCAGGAGCGCGCTGACTGCAAATTTGTCTGTCGCTCTGGTGATGCAGCCTGTTGTGCTGTCATTTCAGGGAGTCTTTTCCAACAGGATAACGCTCATCCACATACCTCTCACGTAATCCAACATGCCGTACAGAGGGCAGCCAACCTGTCTGCATTCTAGACACTCTGGACCCACACCTGGTGATATGATCTGGGGCGCGATTTCATATGACAGCAGGAACGAGCTGACTGCAAATTTGTATGTCACTCTGGTGATGCAGCCTGTTGTGCTGTCGTTCCAGGGAGTCTTTTCCAACAGAATAACGCTCGTCCACACACCTCTCACGTAATCCAACTGTGGTGTCACCGCCAGACACCACACTTGCTAGGTGGTAGCCTTTAAATCGGCCGCGGTCCGTTAGTATACGTCGGACCCGCGTGTCGCCACTATCAGTGATTGCAGACCGAGCGCCGCCACACGGCAGGTCTAGAGAGACGTCCTAGCACTCGCCCCAGTTGTACAGCCGACTTTGCTAGCGATGGTTCACTGACAAATTACGCTCTCATTTGCCGAGACGATAGTTAGCATAGCCCTCAGCTACGTCATTTGCTACGACCTAGCAAGGCGGCATTATCATTTGCTATTTATCTTGTGATGCATGTACCGTCAAGAGCTATGTTCACCACTTATGGATTAAAGTTAAGTATTCTTCGTACTTTATTTGCTATTCTCAATTACTTTACCTGTTCCAGACCTCACGCCAGCCTGCGTGAGCTTAAACGCGTGCCTTTCGGCTTCCTCTCATAGTGACTTGGCTGTCTTGCCAAGTCACAACACCAACATGCCATACAGAGTGTCGACATGTTGCCTTGGCCAGCTCGATCATTAGTTATGCCTCCAATCGAGCACACATGGTCCATCATCGGACGACAATTCGAGCGTCATCCGAAAACACCAATAACCGTCCCTGCATTGACTGACAAAGTGCAACAGGCACGGAACTCAGTCCCACAAACTGATATCCGGTACCTGTACAACACAATGCGTGAACGTTGGCTTGCCTGCATTCAACTTTCTGGTAGTTACACCGGTTCTTAATGTATCAGCATTTCACATTAGCAATATCTTACCTCGCGCTTACAGTAACGTCTCATGTTGCACTGTTAATCTCTTAAATAAGTCACCCAGACAAAAGTATTCCTGAAATTTCATTGCACTACATTAATCATATTTTGGTATTGCGATGTTTTTCTGTCAGTGTATAAAATACGCCACCGTGACCTTAAGTTGATATCCTGCGGTGCAGTATCCGACAGTGTGAGCCGTCGGCAACGTTCGTGCTAGTAGGGGGCCGATTCGTTTGGATACTGGGAGAAGCTAGTAGAAATTCACAACACTAATACGAAAAAAGATCCTGAAATAAGAAGAACGGAGATATATTCTGAAATCAAAATGGAACAGAATACTTTTAAGTCGAGGGCAACCCTCACTGACGATACACAATTACAAAACGAAACAGAGAACAAGAAGCATATAACTATAGCTACATACGCAGAACTAAGAACAAACCGCAGAGAGAATGCTGAACCATAAACCTCGCGAAGTGTATCATGGTGACTTCAGTGAATCTTACCGTCGTCGGTTTGTAGTCATATCACGAGATACTCGGGATTGGCTCTGAGCACTATGGGACTTAACTGGTGAGGTCATCAGTCCCCTAGAACTTAGAACTATTTAAACCGAACTAACCTAAGGACATCACACACATCTCTGCCCGAGGCAGGATTCGAACCTGCGACCGCAGCGGTCGCGCGGCTCCAGACAGCAGAGCCTAGAAGCGCTCGGCCACTTCGGCCGGCTAGATACTCGGGATTTTTAGACGAACAAACAGCGAGTGAAACAGGGGAACACTTCTATGTTCTGCTCAAAGTAAATATCAGCTAAGCTGTTACTACCGCATGGCGTGTGGTGTCACCGCGAGACACCACACTTGCTAGGTGGTAGCCTTTAAATCGGCCGCGGTCCGTTAGTATACGTCGGACCCGCGTGTCGCCACTGTCAGTGATTGCAGACCGAGCGCCACCACACGGCAGGTCTAGAGAGACGTACTAGCACTCGCCCCAGTTGTACAGCCGACTTAGCCAGAGATGGATCACTGACAAATACGCTCTCATTAGCCGAGACGATAGTTAGCATAGCCTTCAGCTACGTCATTTGCTACGACCTAGCAAGGCGCCATAGCATTTGATAATTAATATTGTGAAGCATGTACCGTAACGAGAGATGTTCTACAATTGTGGATTAAAGTTAAGTATTATATCAACTACGTACTTTATTTGCTAGTATTAATTCCCTTAACTGTTCCAGACCTCGCGCCAGTCAGCGTGTAATTAAACGCGTGCATTTCGGCCTCCTCTAGCAACACAGTGTTGGCTCTTCTGCCAACACTTCATGGCGTAAATGCCTACAGCAAGAGTAAGTGCCCACACCAAGACGCGGTCGCGAACGGTGACAGGATTGCACCTGGTGATCGGTCTTGCAGATAGAATGGGCCTTTTATCGGTTTATCGCCACACCGGTAATCCTCCGGCTTCACTAAACAGCGCCGTTACCAAGTACGTGGGAGGGCGAGAGGCCTTCTTGGGCACAGACACTCGCGGTCCACTGCCTTTTTGTCCAGAGATTCGCTATCCCGACCCACTCTCATCCGCTGGAGAGGCGGGTTTTCTGTATCCACTAGGGCGTGCTGAAAAGTAATGCCTCCGATTGTCTTTGTTATGTTCTCAATATCGTTTGAAGTATTACATGTCATGCACATTACTCTGTTGACTTTCACGCTTCACTGACGCAAGTTGGAATTCTGGCGCTAGAGGTTTCTGAGTTGTAGTGTGTAACACGGCGTTGTGTAACGTAACTATGTAGGTGCGTGGGAAACTGCGTGGTATACTCGAGTTTGTACCTGCCGGAAACGTGCCTCCATTTAAAATCCATAGAATAATGGTAGCTGTGTACCGTGATGATTGTATCGGTATCAGTAATTTTGCTCGAGCTCGTAATGAAGGAAAGAGTGGTGCTAACCTCAACGTGTATGACAGAGCTTCATTTGTTTTCAAAAACAAAAGAACTCCGTCGAGGACATCACTCTCACACTGATGAAGCGGTGCAAGCAGGTGTGAGGTTTTGGCTCCGTCAACAAAGTCAAACATTTTACAAACTGGTCTCACGTTGAGATAAATGTGTTCGTCACCAGGATGGCTATGTTGAGAAATAGATATGGAGACGTGAAGCACAAAGATGTAAAATGTTAATAAAGCTAGTTTTATGCGATATGGAGCAGTGGTTTATGAGTTTTCACATAAAAAATTCGGAGCCATTACTTTTCAGCACGCCCTCGTATATGCGTCCCATGAGCAAGAAGACGCTCGTTTAAAACTTGAACCGTTTTTAACGGTTGCCACCATCTTGAGTAAATTATTAACTCCTATAAAAATTAAAAATGAGGTAGCCCAGGTCTCTTCCTAGATTTCGGTTCCTCAGTATGTCACGAATACTTATCACACAGTTTGTTTCCTTTCAAATTTATTTAACGGTTTAATTGTATTTTTAAGTACCACGAATTGAAATTGTTACGTAAATTATGAATACAGCGGTGGCCTGTTCACTATCAAAGAGTGCTGAATCTGTCACCTAATTTATTGCTTGTTAGTTTCTACTCTACTCTTTCTTTGTTTTCGGCCTTATGCAGCCGCCCACGCGCACGTCACGGTTAGTGGCGGTCTTGAAGAGCATTCGGAAGACTGGTGTTACAAGATTCCGCCCTTGTAAGACGCCGTCTGTTTATTTTTGCTTCACCCAAACATGTTTCAGCCCTTCCAGTATTGTTTTGCGTGATTTTTAATTTATTCTCCGGTTGGTACATTGTGCGACTTTCCGTAAGTCCGAGTGTATTACGCTGTTCTAATTTTTATGCTAATTTCTATACACTACTAAGATAGTACCGTTCAATACAACCGATCACGTACCGGTAACATTTAAATATAAACTGAGATCCATCACTGGGAAGAAGTCAAACAAGGAAGCTATGGAGCTGATTTTTCTAAACTCTGCAGATGTATCCACTGGTGACCATCCTTCTTAGTCTCTTACAGCTGGAAAGTTGTACAACTCTTCAGAAGGAACTCGCCCCCCAACTACCACCATAAATGAACAAAGTATTTGTATGTAAGTGCCGTTTCCGAATTTTAAGCAAGCAGGTGTGAAAATTACTGAACTATCAGTTTAGTAAGCCACAGCTGCAAAATACTAACGCGAATTCTTTACAGACGAATGGAAAAACTAGTAGAAGCCGACCTCGGGGAAGATCAGTTTGGATTCCGTAAAGATATTGGAACACGTGAGGCAATACTGACCCTACGACTTATCCTAGAAGCTAGATTAAAGAAAGGCAAACCTACATTTCTAGCATTTGTAAACTTAGAGAAAGCTTTTGACAATGTTGACTGGAATACTCTCTTTCAAATTCTGAAGGTGGCAGGGGTAAAATACAGGGAGCGAAAGGCTATTTACAATTTGTACAGAAACCAGATGGCAGTTATAAGAGTAGAGGGACATGAAAGGGAAGCAGTGGTTGGGAAGCGATTGAGACAGGGTTGCAGCCTATCCTCGATTTTATTTAATCTGTGTATTGAGCAAGCAGTAAAGGAAACAAAAGAAACATTCGGAGTAGGAACTAAAATCCAAGGAGAAGAAATAAAAACGTTGAGGTTCGCCGATGACGTTGTAATTCTGTCAGAGACAGCAAAGGACCTGGAAGAGCAGTTGAACGGAATGGACAGTGTCTTGAAAGGAGGATATAAGATGAACATCAACAAAAACATCAACAAAAGCAAAACGAGGATAATGGAATATAGTCGAATAAAATCGGGTGATGCCGCGGGAATTAGATTAGGGAATGAGAAGCTTAAAGTAGTAGATGAGTTTTGCTATTTGAGGAGGAAAATAACTGATGATGGTCGAAGTAGAGAGCATATAAAATGTAGACTGGCAACGGCAAGGAAAGCGAACATCAAGTAGAGATTTAAGTGTCAGGAAGTCGTTTCTGAAAGTATTTGTATGGAGTGTAGCCATGTATGGAAGTGAAACGTGGACGATAAATAGTTTGGACAGGAAGAGAATAGAAGCTTTCGAATTGTGGTGCTACAGAAGAATGCTGAAGATTAGATGGGTAGATCACATAACTAATGAGGAGGTATTGAATAGGATTGAGGAGAAGAGAAGTTTGTGGCACAACTTGACTAGAAGAAGGGATCGGTTGGTTGGACATGTTCTGAGGCACCAAGGGATCACCAATTTAGTATTGGAGGGCAGCGTGGAGGGTAAAAATCGTAGAGGGAGACCAAGAGATGAATACAATAATCAGATTCAAAAGGAAGTAGGTTGCAGTAGGTACTGGGAGATGAAGAAGCTTGCACAGGATAGAGTTGCATGGAGAGCTGCATCAAACCAGTCTCAGGACTGAAGACCACAACAACAACAACAACAACAACAACAACAAGCAAATATTGCAGGTAGGGAACATGACCAGTAATGAGTTGTTCCGTGCTATGAGGTGGGTCTAAGGCGCCATGTCGCGGACTATGCGGCCCCTCCCGCCGGAGGTTCGAGTCCTCTCTCGGGCATGGGTGTGTGTGTCGTTCTTAGCATAAGTTAGTTTAAGTAGTGTGTAAGTCTAGGGACCTATGACCTTAGCAGTTTGGTTCCTTAGGAATTCACCCACATTTGAACATTTTGACGTGGGTTAAAGTGTTTCAACTGCAGTCTCTCCCTAATATCAGGGACTATTATATTAACTCTTTTAACTTATATAATTTCGTTCTATTCACGCTGCCAGTCGTTTGTCTTCCAGAGTTTTAGGCTGCCTTTGTCCGTTATTCTGGACCTGCAATTTCATAGTTCCTGTTTGTGTATTCTCGATGTAAAACATACGGCGCGGCCGTATATCTCACAGTTATATCGACTAGGCATACTACAAGAGCCACAAACAAGGATGCAGCCGGTTATTTCTGAGAGCTCCGGAGAATCCCAGGAGTACTCTTGACTGTGGTCGCTTTTCAGTATGCTCCCGCAGCTTTTCAGTCACATGTAATTTACCCCTACTCTCGCTCCAGTGCAGGTTATTGCGCTGAAGATGACCATATGGTACACACGCACAGAAGACTTTAGCAGGCGCCTCCAGCTAATGCGTCGAGTAACGAATGCCACAGTGTCTTGTCCCTGCGCATGCGCAGACTTTGGCGGACTCCGAATGTGAGAGCGGACTGGCGTGACTGAGCGGTTCTAGGCGCTACAGTATGGAGCCGCGCGACCGCTACGGTCGCAGGTTCGAATCATGCCTCGGGCATGGATGTGTGTGATGTCCTTGGTTAGTTAGGTTTAACGAGTTCTAAGTTCTAGGGGACTGATGACCTCAGATGTTAAGTCCCATAGTGCTCAGAGCCAAGAGCCAGAATGTGAGAACTGTACACTCGCCACAGTCAGTTGATCATGGACCTCACTGACTCACTCGCGAAGTGTTTGTCAGCTGATTCACATTCAGGGGCGTGTCCGCACCCGCCACTCGAGGTCGGTCCTGACCAGAAAACAAGTCTGTTACGAAATGGGGGGGCCCTCTTGGCCGAATGGGGCCTGGCCTACTCTCGACGCGCTAAGCCGCTGCGGACAGACGCACATACAAACACAAACAGTTCCCGCTGCTCCTCTGCCGCCACCCTCGTATTTACGACCACTGCCGCAGCCTCTAACCTCCAGATTCCAGCCTCCAGCTTCCAGATGTCGATTCGACCGCGACGTGCCCGGCATCGCGCATCTTCTCGTCCCAATCCGCAGAGTGGCCGCCTCTCGGTCAAGAGCCCACCCTGCTCCGCTCTTCCCCTCCCCGCAGGAATCTCAAACTCTGGACGGCTATTCTGCCGTTCTTTGTAACGCGTCCCTCCAGAGCCACGGTTTAGACGTTTAGCCGCCAGATCCTCGCAGTCTGTCCCATCACATCCCTTAATAAGGTCGTTCCCACACAGGACGTGAAAGCTGACGTAGAGACGAGTCTTTTGCAGTGAGGTCATCTACTAAACGATACCACTCCGTGACACAACAAGTCACGGCCATCATGATAGGTCGCGAGGATTTTCAGATTGCAGCTGCAGACACGATAAATGTAACTGCTGCTTACTGATAACGTCACTGAATAAAATATGACTCACCCCCATTAAAAGAGCATATTCCATGCATTGGAGCGCTGTAAGTGGTGTGGGGGATCTCAACTCCCGACTATTGTTGAGCAATAATTTATTAATAATGAATTGCGTAGATGAATTATCAGCACTACACATTGTGTGTATGCCACACCTATTGCAATGGCGTAGCGTTATAATAGTAGCAGTGCTAGAAAACAAAAAATTCTGATTTCACCGTGTCTCGTTGTGGCATCAGTGTCCAGGGGCAGCTAAATTCCACTCGGGTACTTCAAAAATGAGGTCCGGGCTTGCTGCGAAATGACCGAAATACTTTTCTTAGAACTCCTAATTGTTTTACTAGAAACATTGCTGCCATATCCATAAGACACACAACTCTGTTCATATAGACTTGTTAGAATCTTGAAATATTTACAATAACTGGAAACTCTGTTCGTAAGGAGTCAGTTACACTGCCAACACAGTCAGTAACTTAAGTGTAATTCATAACAACTTTCTCTCCCACACTTGGCGTCAACATACTACCAAACACGATTACGTATCAAAGATGACTTTCAAAGGCGTCGCATTGATAAATGTAGACGGTGATGATAATTTTTGGTACATTAAAAAGTAGAAACTATTGCGTTATTGCATAATGTGATTTATATTAATAATTATTATTTTAACCAATTCTGTTTTGACTGAACGTAAAAATACCTAGATTACTAACCTTTAACGTAATTATTTCTTCTCATTAAATACAGAACGCGCAAATAAACTTCAGTTGTGACAGAGGAATGCTATGAAATGAAAATAATATGGATACAACGAGCTCCTGTATCAAAAACAACATATCCGCGAATTTATACAAAACGGTACCGGTAATCTCAGTTGAGAAAACGGGTATTAATGGCTACAGTGACGATTACACGACTTCAAGCCCCTACCAAATGATCAAGCGACACTGCATCGCAGACTTAAATCATGGCACCATAGTGGCGTGTATGTTCCAGTAGACAGTATGAAATCAGCAACTCGAAGACTTGATATTGGGGTAGAAAGGAGCCATTGTGTTTGGAAGAGCCAATGAGCGCACTACAAAAATGAAGTTTTCTGTATTGTTGGTGTGTCGAAGGAAAAAATCCAACATGCCTGCAAGAAATGGAGAGCCACTCGTAGCCACGTAACACATCTTAAGGACGGTGGTCATAAAATGATCCTAACCAGCAGGTAACTAACGCAAAGGCCATGCATTGTCAATGACAATCAGTTTCAAACACGACAAGAATTCTACAGTAATGATGTAGCTGAAGTAATGAATTAATATTTGTACCAGCGCCGGGATTAGAACCTAGGTTTTTTACTTACTAGGTAGATGCGCTAACCACTGCTTCACACTGGCATTCCGGTTACTGCAGCTGCACTGATAATGCTAGTACGTCTCCCTGTCCGTTAGAACTTCTAGTTCAATCCTCAGCCCATTGCTGTTACCCTTCTGAACTCCCATCAATATTGCAGGTGCTCTCCAATGTTGGAATAGCATCTTATCAATGACCTAATTCGGATTAACACTGCATGTATCTCATGTGTAGCTGATATATTAATCATATACAGTTGGTATTTCTGAGATTTATTCAGTCTCATCTTTATCTACGATAATGATGTAGGCTGAAGCAATGAATTAAATTTGTACAAAGGTGTGGACACTCTTTTCATCCAAGATAATTACAACCATGTTGACACTGTAGGATTTAGTTGGACGATCCCTGTCAGTTTTTATTTGTATTTCTCAATATTCCTCTGCAAGAGCAATTACGTGGCTATTCTGCTCAGTTTGGATACGTAATTGTCGTATCAGCGCTAGAGCTCTTCCCCCAACCACACTTTTCAAAAATCTTTCCGCTCCTCGAAAGTGGTTAATCTTTTACTTTATCTACGAGGGCTGTTCGGGAAGTAAAAGCTGATCGATCGCAAAATGGAAACTACAGCGAAATTCAAAAATGTTTTGTTTGCAATTAGCTACATATTCCAGCTACTTCTTTACATAGTCGCCGCTCCGACTGAGACATTTGTCTTAACATTGTACCAACTTTCCAATACCCTCGTCGTAGAAGGAGACGCCTGTGCTTTCTACCAATTCTCTACGCTCATCTGTAGCTTTTTGGCAGTGCCGAAATGTTGTCGTCATAGCCAGCGGTTCATGAGAGTGGAGATGAAAATCAGAGGGAGCCAAGTCCAAGCTGTATAGTGGGTGATCAAAACCTTCCCATCGAGAACCCTACAGCAGCGTCCTCATTGCCTCTGAAGAGTGCAGCCGAGAATTGTCATGAAGAAGGAAATGCGTGACGTTACGTTGTGTGGGCTGCATAAAATCAGGCGCAACCTCTCACAGGCACTCATGCGTGACGGGGCCACTGTTTTCGAGACATATTCACGTGCTCACTGTGCGCTCAGAACTGGAAAGAGCAACGTGACGCGGTCGACGGGCGTACTGGAGGTACTGTCCAACACATCTATGCGAAGCATCATAGGATTTTCGCTGTGGTTTCCATTTTGCGTGTAGCCCTCGTAAGTAACTGAATGATGAGACAATATACCGACACAATATAAGCAAAGTATTGACGCGAGAACTTAATATAATGTGACTATCTCGCCAGATAGGTATGAGCATTGAGGCAATAAATGATTTTTATGTAACCAAGTTTGGATCCTGTTTACAGCTCGTGGTCGTGCGGTAGCGTTCTCGCTTCCCGCGCCCGGGTTCGATTCCATCTACATCTACATCTACATTTATACTCCGCAAGCCACCCAACGGTGTGTGGCAGAGGGCACTTTACGTGCCACTGTCATTACCTCCCTTTCCTGTTCCAGTCGCGTATGGTTCGCGGGAAGAACGACTGTCTGAAAGCCTCCGTGCGCGCTCTAATCTCTCTAATTTTACATTCGTGATCTCCTCGGGAGGTATAAGTAGGGGGAAGCAATATATTCGATACCTCATCCAGAAACGCACCCTCTCGAAACCTGGCGAGCAAGCTACACCGCGATGCAGAGCGCCTCTCTTGCAGAGTCTGCCACTTGAGCTTATTAAACATCTCCGTAACGCTATCACGATTACCAAATAACCCTGTGACGAAACGCGCCGCTCTTCTTTGGATCTTCTCTATCTCCTCCGTCAAACCGATCTGGTACGGATCCCACACTGATGAGCAATACTCAAGTATAGGTCGAACGAGTGTTTTGTAAGCTACCTCCTTTGTAGATGGACTACATTTTCTAAGCACTCTCCCAATGAATCTCAACCTGGTACCCGCCTTACCAACAATTAATTTTATATGATCATTCCACTTCAAATCGTTCTGCACGCATACTCCCAGATATTTTACAGAAGTAACTGCTACCAGTTTTTGTTCCCCGGCGGGATCAGGGAGTTTCTCTGCCTCGTGATGACTGGGTGTTGTGTGATGTCCTTAGGTTAGTTAGGTTTAAGTAGTTCTAAGTTCTAGGGGACTGATGACCATAGATGTTAAGTCCCATAGTGCTCAGAGCCATTTGAACCATTTTTTACTAACCACGAGTACATTTGATAAAAACACTTATCTCTTTACACCCAAGGAGGAAATAAAATAGGTCTGTAGGCGTCCTTGGGCAACAAAAGTGTTTAGCCTTTGCTTACTTTGTTTTCAATTATAGATACTTAATACAGCTAGCTACAATAAAAGATCAGCTTTAAACTGCTAAGAAGTACTCTAAAGGAACAGTTGCGTTATCAGTTTGCAGTTTCAAGTATCATGCTCTAGACGTCCACTTACCACAGTAAAAGTGGTGGCGTAGAAGTAGTGTGACTGCGAGTACGAAAGGAAGCTGCTGCGGTTGACAAAACAGTGTGTTCAAGTATTTTGCTCTTTTTTTATCACTGAACGGAAACCATGTGCATACTGCCATCTATTAAATTGCAATGAGGAACAATCAAACTGTTTTAAACTGATACATGGTAAGGGTACTACGCACACGGTACAGCTCTCAAGCTTCCTTGTTCACCTTTATGTGAATTCCTTATCCCCAACCAAATACGAGGGCGTTCCATAAGTAATATAACACTTTTTTCTCAGCCAATTTCGGTTAAAAAAGTGCAGAATTTGTTCGTGAATAATTCCCACTTAAGCCTTTATAGTTTTATGAAGTTCCGATTGGTGGCGGCGCTATGCGTAGCCATCAAAATGGCGTCTGTATAGAAGGTGCGTTCCAACCTGAGAGCTATCATTGAGTGTACATTTCTTTTTTCTACTTAAAACCAGAGCATAGTAGATATTCATAGGCACTCGGACAATGTCTACAGAGATCTGGCAGTGAAGAAAAGTACGGTGAGTATGTCATCATCGCAAAAAGGTTGCACAAACCTTTCCGATCTCCCGCGTCCCGGTCGGCCGCACACAGATGTGACTCTTGCAACTGGAACGTGCGGACACTCTCATTTGAGATGATCGGCGGGTCACAATCAAACACCTCGCTACTCGACTGGACGCCTCTGTTGGAAGTGCTGACACACTAGTGCATTGGTTGGGGGTACTCAAAGGTGTGTGCCCGCTGGGTTCATCGGCACCTAACAGGAGACCATAAAGAGCAACGAAGGACCAACTGTGCGGGATTGCTTGAGCATTACGAGGCTGATTATTTATAATGTATACAATAGGTGGAAGCATTTAATTTTAACGGATTAAGAGAAGACGAAGCATTTTAATTACATACGCCAACAACAGTGGAAGTCATTTTAACGACAGTCACATCCTAATATTTCTAAAGTGATGGAAGTATATCTGGCGGTTGATTGATTCTGAAAAGAACCATGTGGTGGTCGTATGAGATCGATGTCTTTTGGCTTGCTTCCTGTGAGTTTCGCAGCATCGCTACACACAGACCACTGGTAATCCGCAGGCATTACTTCACTTTAACGGCCCTGATGTCATAGTGCCATTACAGAAATTTTCTCATGGAATATTTCTCCCTGTTAATAACTTGATACCTCCACAACTAGGAGAGAAATTATACAGTTGCGAGTGGAGAATAGGACTTTAAGGGGTTCTGTTGCTTTTGAGTTGATGATATTTTTGCAGAAGTACTGTCGCCAACAAACTGTAGTTTTAATTGGTTTTGTGGACTAAAAATCCATAAATGACTCCCTTTGTTTCCAAAGCTTCCTTTTCTTTTCTCTCCAAATTTCGGTCAAACTCTGGATCCTTTAAAAGTTGTCGGATTTGTAGCCGAAACAAAATGCGTTTCTTTACTTTTGCATCAATAAATATAGAAAATTAGTCTCTTAAGTAAGTAAAAGGCCTGTCGTTCTCGGCTCACACTTTTAACAAAATTTGTTATCAAACTCCGCTTAATATGAAGGAATGGAAGGAGAACCTCTTTTCCGTTCAGGAGAAGATGGGCAACGAAATTTTGCTCGCAGAAGTTAAGATTTCTTCCAGACCACTTTGCTTGAATATAATCTGATTTCATGTCTCACATACATAAAAAGCAGCTGTATTTACTGTACCCCAGTTGAATTCCTAAGAGTTCAGCAATTACTTTCAAATCACTATAGATTTTTCACTTGCGCTTAGCATATTTGACTGAGTCGAGGATGATTGCTGTGTTGGCATAAGTCGTCTTCATGTGGACTGTGTGACCAACTGCAATAGAAGGAAGAAGTGTGAAGTACTAGAACTTTCAGACTAACCTTGGAGGAGGCTGTGGATAGCCCTCAATCAGTTGAAATTCAGATTCAAATATTTCATCAAGACTTAACGTCGCTCGGCTCCCAATGACGATTACTGTGGTACCGTGGTATCACGCTGGAGGAGATTCCATTGCTGTAGCCTTGACTCTTGAAGTTCTGCCTCTTGACTTAGTCTGTGCGGTTTACCATCTTTTTCGTCATGCCGGGTTCATGGATTTTGGGATTGTCGGGTTCATTTTATTCCACACTATCTTCATTTTCTAAGTTAATTTTGCAGTGGGGTTGGAAATGAATGTGGAATAGGTCGAATCGAAGGCACAAGATTAGGGTGCTGAATTGTTCCACATTTCATCACTGACAGTTCGCTTTTACAGAGTCAAGTGTAAATAGCAATTATGTGCATAGTTTGTAGGCTCGCGTCAAACTACAGGTTCAAAAAAACCATAGATGTTTTCTTTTAATTTTTCAACCATTTTCCTAGTACGACTTAAAAGAGTTGCAACACGTATGCGGATACCAAGACTTATCCTTGTCCCCTACCTTTATATCAAAATAATTCTGATAGGAACTCTTCACAAGAGTCGTCAGATTGCGTTTTTGTGACGAAGATGTTATTTTCCCGCAAATGTAACACGTATTATTCACTGAATTTACATATTTTCTTTGTATTTTGGTTGAACAAATTTTACACTTGAAAAGCACGCAAAATCTAGAAATTCTACGCTAAGTAGAACACAGTCAATGTGCAACCCACAGTCAAAACAACAGTAAAAACGTTTACAGCCTACAAAAAAGTGGCGAAATTAATGTTTTGTCATTTGTCAGGTGATAGAACTCTAAAATCAACGTTACACTAAAACTGAAGATGTAGATCGGTTAAAAATGGCATGTCATTGAATCTCTGAAACAAGACGTAACCAGGGACATTTGTGGTACTAAGTTTCTGTGGGGCCAAACTGCTGAGGTCACCGGTCGGACTTTTATGGTGGTTTTTGAGTTCAGTAGATGAAAATACACTAGAAGTGCCACTGGCGATTACAAATCCTCGTAGAAAATGGTTTTGATGACTGCATACATAAATCATACAATTATACTATTACGTGGCTGTTACGAAACATTGTCTTCGATGTACGCTAAAAAGCAGTAGATGTAAGATACCCACGATGGTGGGCGAACGCTCGAAACTGTTCC
The DNA here is from genome assembly GCF_021461395.2 of Schistocerca americana. Lineage (NCBI taxonomy): Eukaryota > Metazoa > Arthropoda > Insecta > Orthoptera > Acrididae > Schistocerca > Schistocerca americana. The sequence continues at coordinate 614,938,691 of NC_060122.1, forward strand.
AAAAAATAAGCTACCATCAAAAATTAAGTTATGTTGAATACATAGTTATAAATACGACATATTTGCAAATTTTCCACTGCTCTTTTAACGAATATTAGCCTTTCCTTAGCTTTGCTTAGTAAATATTTTACTTCTCCAAAATTAATTTTCTTTCTTAGTATTACTCTCTAATACTTATATGATGTAACCTACTCCAAATGTTCACCACTATTGTTGTAAATTGATGTTAATGGGTTCCCTCTCTTTGTTATGGGCAGAGCACATGTCGTTCTAGGATTTGGCAGGAGAGGTAAAGTAGGGAAGAGTGGAGGACCAGCAAAAGTAATGATGGGGCAAATCAGGGTGTTACATGGAATTATTTGTGTATTGCCGTTTACCTGATCGTAGACCTTAAGATCATTTCAGTCACGTTCAGGGTTTTTTTCTGCGTTGGAGAGAGAATAAAATGGCAAGGCTGTGGATCAACCGAGAAAAATTTCTGCCCGTACACTCCCGTTTGCCTTTGTCAGTTTCGGCAACAAATTGGAAGCGTCGAGCAGGAGCGGAATTCCCCGAAGTCGTACAATATTTTCTCCCCCTGCCATCGGGGTAGGGCAATCGCATTCTGACATAATAGCAATAAAGCTGCAGCTCCAGATATTACTTCCCGACAGTAGTTGAAGGGCGGAAGGGCGCCTTCTGTCGGGCGCGCTACAAAGGCAGAGGCCGCTCGTGCCAGTGTGGGCGACCCGTAGCTATACCATAGCCTACGCCATAATGCCATAGCTGCCGCTCTGCAGCGCCTCGCGCCAAGTACCGATGCTAGGAGCGCTGATGATGGGTCGATGGCGTCTCCCTGACTATGACCTGTGCACGGAAAGCGGAAGTGCTAGCGCTTCCGTGTCTTTTGTCATGGCGTTTTGATACTTTCTACATTGTCACGCAACATAGTGATAGCAAAACAAACACTGAGTGGCCGGGCATGAACCTAGCAATAGTCATAAATTGGTCGAAGGACGATTTTGAAAGTTATATCTTTTGTGCCTTAATTACATGCTCCTAAGATTCTCCCAATAAATCTGGGACCGATCTGCCAGTGCGTTGTCGGTCTAGCTTAATTGGTTCAAATGGCTCTGAGCGCTATGGTATTTAACTTCTGGGGTCATCAGTCCCCTAGAACTCAGAAGTATTTAAACCTAACTAACCTAAGGACATCACACACATCCATGTCCGGGGCAGGATTTGAACCTGCGACCGTAGCGGTCGCGCTGTTCAAGACTGTAGCGCCTAGAACCGCTCGGCCACCCTGGCCGGCAGTCCAGATTAATTCATTCTGATGTAAACTCCTAGATACTTGAAGGTTGTGACTGTTTCCAGCGACTGATCGCTGGTCAAAGTATATTCCACCTTTCCGTCCATCTATAACGGGTCCCGTAGCACAGTCGGTAAAAACAGAACCCTTATAAGATAGCGTTGTTTTCTGTCTGTCTGTCCGATTGGTAGAAACCCTTTTTGTCAGGAACGTGTAGACGTATCAAGATCAAATTTATGTTACATACCGGGTGATCAAAAAGTGATTATAAATTTGAAAACTGATAAATCACGGAATAATGTAGATAGAGAGCTACAAATTGACACACATGCTTGGAATGACATGGGGTTTTATTAGATCCAAAAAAATACAAAAGTTCAAAAAATGTCCGACAGATGGCGCTTCATCTGATCAGAATAGCAATAATTAGAATAACGTAGTAAGACAAAGCAAAGATGATGTTCTTTACAGGAAATGCTCAATATGTCCACCATCATTCCTCAACAATAGCTGTAGTCGAGGAATAATGTTGTGAACAGGACTGTAAAGCATATCCGGAGTTATGGTTAGGCATTGGCTGCGGATGTTGTCTTTAAGCAACCCTAGAAATGTCGGTCGATCACGATACGGTTGCGACTTCAGGTAACCCCAAAGCCAATAATCGCACGGACTGAGGTCTGGGGACCTGGGAGGCCAAGCATGACGGCAGTGGCGGCTGAGCACACGATCATCACCAAACGATGCGCGCAAGAGATCTTTCACCCGTCTAGCAACACTTTTTTTTCTAATAAAACCCCATGTCATTCCAAGCATGTGTGTCAATTTTCACCTCTCTATTTACATTATTCTGTGGTTTATTAAGTTTTCAATTTTATACTGACTTTTTGATCACACGGTATTTAAAGTCCATGGTCCTTTGGCAGTGTAAAAAGTTTAAGCATCTAAGTCAATTCAATCAAAAGATTCGGTCGTTAATGTTATATTTTTTGATACTCGCAAACTCACTCATTAGAACCTATAGGGTACTTCTCGTTGACCTAGAATCATGAAATTTAGCAAAAAGTAAGGTTTCACAGTACAATTAAAAAATTCGAAAACTGCTGCTTTGTACTTAATACACACAAAAGTTTTGGAATTCGCAGTAACGATATGTTTCCAGTATCTATACCGATAACAGACAAAAATAGTCGAAATTCTCGAGTCCCGGAATGGATGAACTATCTAAAAGCATAGTTAATTTTGTAAAAATCCCTGAGAGCACGAATCCTACATGCACTTGACCAATTTTTCACGCTGTATAGCATTTATTTATCTTCAGAGTCAGCAGCCTACCTTTTCAGTAGGTGTACATCACCTGGAAATCTCTCTGCATTTTATAACAACTCGCTGTACACCACTGCGACATTTTCTCACAGGCTCATAACACTAAAAGTCTTGTGCGTCAGCTCTCATTTATGTAGCCCACTTTATACCGAGAACAAAAAAGGTTCAAATGCCTCTGAGCACTATGCGACTTAACTTCTGAGGTCATCAGTCCCCTAGAACTTAGAACTAATTAAACCTAACTAACCTAAGGACATCACACACATCCATGCCCGAGGCAGGATTCGAACCTGCGACCGTAGCGGTAGCTCGGCTCCAGACTGTAGCGCCTAGAACCGCGCGGCCACTCCGGCCAGCCTGTACCGAGAACAGCAGCGATACTACCTTGAAGTACCTGACTTCTGTTTGACAGCAAGCCTTCAACCACTTTCGTATACTGTACTGTACGCAGTTTGTTTATTAGGCGATTGTGTGGCAGGCTTTCTGGAAGTCAGGGAAGACAACATCAACCTGAGCTCCACGATCTGTTGCCTTCTGGCCGTCATGAACGAACAGAGCAAGCAGTTCGGTGCTTGGGGAAACCACTTAGATTCATAGATAACTGGTGTGTTAAAAAGAACCGCGAGACGCAGTATATCATCCATAATATTAAAAGAATTCGACGTCTGTGATAGAAGTACGTAGTTGCGCGCGTTGGCGTTACGATCCTTCTTACAGGAACGACCTCTGCCTTTCTCTGAATATACTCTGATTGATTCTAACCACCCACCATTTTTAATACGGGCAACCATAGCCGTTAAATTTCATAATGAAAGAAAGTAACATCAACAGCAAGACAGCTGTAATTGGTGAATTTTTTATTGTCAAGATCATTTTTGCTACATTAAAACAGCATCCTCAGGTGAATTACATAAGAAGGAAAGGATCCCGTGTAGTACTTACGTCACAATACTATAAGAATCTTTTTAAAAAATCAAATAAAAAGAAACTCATTTCGAGAATTTTAAAGAATTTTTTTAAATATTTTTGTAGATCTTATGTGAAGCGTTTATCAGACAGAAAAAATCAAAATTAAAATACATTTACAACAATGCCCTGTATGAATACTTTACGCAAGATCTATAAAAATATTTTAAAATTCTTAAAATTCTCGATAAAATTTAAATTTTTCTTAAAAGATTCTTATAGCGTTAGATGTATTACATGGTATCCTCTCCTTCTTACGTAGTTCACCTCAGGATGCTGTTTTAGTGCAGCGAAATCGGTTGTGAAAATAAAGAAATCACCAATTACAGCTGCCTTGAGGTCATTTTATTTCCTTCCATTTTTATTCTATTACTTATGTACTCTAATCGACACCGTACCAGGTTCTATGGTCTTTCATCTATAGAGCGATTGGAATTGTTTTTCAGTCCTCTACATACATCGATGATCCAGAATGTGTTACCGGTCAAAGATTGCGGCGCCACACCAAAATCGACATCACACATCAGTACCACAGACATTAGCGATGTCTCGCTGCAATCCGCAACTACAAATGGGAGAGGCTGAAGAAAACATCCTGTCTCTCAACGCAGCAGCGCCCTCACACGGACGTCAATATAGAGCCGAGCGTGGAAGCGCTCTGTCACAGTTTGTGACCTAGCTGAATCAGTCAACATCATCGAGTAAGATTAAAGAGTTATTCAAGTAACACATGGAAATGGAAATGCTGAACATTGTACTTCAAGAGACGAGTTGGTGATTGTATGCATCACGGGTTGAACTCCTGTGCCAAGGAATTATACACTTAAGAGCGGAAGTCCGTCGAAATGTACGATAGACACGAATGGATGCACGTGATCAAACACGATGCTTACGTACGTCTCACCTCTCAGAGTCATATCTAGACCTATCAGGGGTCCGATATCACCCCAACAGCACACATCCCACACCATTACAGAGCCTGCACCAGCTTGAACAGTCCCCATTTGACGCGCAGGGTCCTTGAATTCATGAGGTTGTCTCCATACCCGTACAAGTCCATCCGCTCGATACTATTTGAAACGAGACTCGTCCGACCAGGCAACATGTTTCCGGTCATCAACATTGTCGGTGTTGACAGGCCCAGGCGATTCGTAAAGCTTCGTGCCATGTAGTCAAAGGTAGACGAGCGGGTCTTCGCTGCGAAAGCCCATATTGATGATGTTCCGTTGAATGGTTCGCACGCTGACACTTGTTGACGGCTCAGCATTGAAATCTGCAGCAAATTGCGCAATTTGGGAAGGGTTGCATTTCTGTCACGTTGAACGATTCTCTTCAGTCGTCGTTGGTCCCGTTCTTGCAGGATCTTTTTCCAGCCGCAGCGATGTCGGACATTTGATGTTTTACCGGATTCCTGATGTTCGCGGTACACTTTTGAAATGGTCGTAAGGGAAAATCCCCACTTCATTGTTACCTCGGAGATGCTGCGTTCCATCGTTCGTGCGCCGACTAGAACACCATGTTCAAAATTACTTAAATCTTGATAAGCTGCCATTGTAGCAGCAGTAAGCGATCTAAAAACTGCGCTAGACCCTTGTTGTCTTATACAGGCGTTTCCTATCGCAGCGCCGTATTCTGCCTGTTTACATACCTCTTATTTGAATACTCATGCCTACACCAGTTTCTTTGGCACTTCAGTGTATGAAGTTCAGTAAGTATTTTTATTCATTCATGTAATAATGTGAAATCATATTTCATATGTTGTAGTTCCAATGATCTATCTTCCAGAGCAATCAAAGAACCCACAGTTCCGGCCGAACGATTGCAGTTTCGCCTGGTCGTAACACAAAGCATTTTGACGACTGCTCTCAGCCTGACTTAACGCCAGCTGGTGACGCGCTAAGGAAAGTATATAAGCCGAGCAGAGACGAATAGGAAATCATTCCATTGGCGATACGGGCAGAAAATGGGCAAATCCACTGATATAAACGACTTTGAGAAAGGGCAAATTTTTATGGCTTGTCCATCGGGAAAGGAATCTGGTTGGCTGTTCGTGTACTGCTGCCAATAGGATCTGTGAAAATTGGTTGTTGCGTGGTGTGGTCACGAGTAGGCGACAAGGTATTGGACGTCCACACCTTATCACAGACCGTGAACGGTGGAGGCTTGCCTGCTCTGTAAACCAGGGTAGGCGAAATTCTGTGGCACATCTGACGTCAGAGTGAAACGTTGGAGCAGGCAAAGACGTTTCAGACCTCACAATTCGGCACACATTGTTGAAATCAGCGCTCCACAGCAGATGATCACTACGCGTTCCTATTGTTCTATCACCAATAACGATTAGAGCGGGCACGACGTCAATGACTCAATGTAAATGTGTCGCCTGTTCGGATGAATCACGTTCCTTGCTACTGCAGGTCGATGTTCGCATACAGATACACTGTGATCCTAGAGAACGTTTACTACAAACTAGCACCACGCCACGGATGCAGCCCGGTGAGCGCCGTATTATGCTGTGGGGGATATTCACCTGGGCTCCCATGGGATCATTGGCTGTAGTCGAATTCACAGTGACGGCGGTGGACTACCTGAATGTTACTGGGGTCCAACTGCATCTTTACAATCTTGATGTCCTTTCCCACGGCAACGGTTACTTCCAGAAAAATAAATGTCCGTGTCAGAATGTCAGAATCGAGACAGTGCTTTGAGAAGCATTATAGTGAACTCACCAATTTCACCAAATCCAAACCCAATGGAACACACACGGGGGATATTATCGGGTGCCATCAAATGGTTCAAATGTCTCTGAGCACTATGGGACGTAACTCCTGAGGTCATCAGTCCCCTAGAACTTAGAACTACTTAAACCTAACTAACCTAAGGACGTCACACACGTCCATGCCCGAGGCAGGATTCGAACCTGCGACCGTAGCGGTCGCGTGGTTCCAGACTGTAGCGCCTAGCACCGCTCGGCCACTCTCTCCCGCTCGGGTGCCATCTCCATGCCCGCAAACCACCAGCCCGTAATTCACTGGAATTGCTTGGCCTACCCGTATCCATCTGGCACCAATTACGAAGCGTGTTTTTTAAGTAAGTAGCCATTCGAAATAAAAATACAACGTTTTGTGGCGGCGTTCGTAGCGACAAACAATTCGCTGTAGAAACGGCTTACGAAGTCACCGCCACACTTGTAATAGCGGGCCGACCGGGCCGCTGGAACAGTGAACAGAAAGATGAAAACCCAAACACTGATTAAATAAAAGTCGGTACTTATCTTTATTAACGAAGATACAGTAACACAGTAGTGAACTCGGTGTCTACAGAAATCTGTCTAGTTCGAGTCGGAGCGGCTAGGTCAGCGTCGGCTGACGACAAACAACAACTCTGCTGCGATGAACACACAACTGACTAGCAAGTACACAATTCGGTGGCGAGTATACAACTGAGCGGCGAATACAGAACTGTCGTAGCGCTCGCGACTCCAGCGCTTAAGAAGCCAGAAGCCAGCGGTGGCGCGCGCAGACTTGCGGCGATTTCCTGTATCGCTGGCGCTGCTTATGCGGACGGCGTCCGGACTTTGATGCTGCCAACCTTTTGGCAGCGGGCTCGGGTGGCATTACTGGCTAGGATATAACACTCCTCCCCCCCCCCCCCCAAATCGCCGCACCGTCGTTGAATAATGACGTGGCGAGCGTCGACGGCGGGGGAGGGGTCTGGCCGCAGGCGTAACGGACGAGACCGGGGCGGAGACTGTTGTCGGTGGCAGACTCCTTGGGGGTGCCCAAGGAAAGCGGCTTCAGGACAGGCTGCACAGCCACCGCTTGGGAAGGCGGCCCGGCTGAGGGGTCGACGTCCATCAGCTCCGAAGGCGGTGGCGACTGAAGAGGGACCGCAGGCGCCGGAGCGACCACCGGGGGCGCTCCCGGATGAAGCTGCGCGGGAGGCATCAACGGGACGGGCTGTCGGCGTGGTAGCGGCGACGGCTGCTGCTGCTGCCCTGGGGGCGGCAGCGAAGTCGGAAGGCGCGGCTGGAACCCGCCGCGGACCAAATCTGTGGACAAAGAACGAGCGGCAGAATCCGGGCGGCCAGCGCGGCGCAACTGGTTCTGATGCCTCCTGTGCACCCCAGTAGCACCTTGAACAGTATAAAAACCGCGACCCTGGACACTTATCACGGTACCACGTTCCCAACGACGGCGACCGTGATAAACTCTGAAAAAAAAAAAACGGCGTCGTTGCGCTGAAAACGCGTGCGATGCTCAGAAGCGGCGGGTCGATCCGGGGGGTGCAACAACCGTAGTAGGGTGCGATGACGACGGCCGTGGAGAAGCTCCGCAGGCGAAGGGCCGTCGCGTGGCGTGGTCCGGTACGACGACAGGAACGTGATGAGGGCCTGCTGACGAGAGTGCGTAGCACGAAGGCGGTCCATATGATCCTTGAATGTGCGTACAAAACGTTCCGCTGCACCATTCGATTGAGGGTGGAACGGTGGAGTAAGAACATGGCGAATGCCATTGGCAGAACAAAAACTTTCAAATGCAGCAGAGGTAAATTGTGGACCATTGTCAGACACTAAAACTTCTGGAAGACCCTCAATACAAAAAATTGAAGTCAACCCCTGTATAGTTTGTGCAGACGTTGTAGACTGCATGGGCACAACAAACGGAAAATTACTAAATGCATCTATCACGATGAGCCAACGAGAATTCCAATATGGACCAGCGAAATCAATATGTACTCGCTGCCAGGGACCGGCAGGGCGTGCCCACGCAAAATAGCGTTGAGGCGGAGCAGCTTGGTGTTCGGCACACGTCGAACAATCTGTAGACATCTGCGTAATCTGCTTATCAATGCCGATCCATGTACAATGACGGCGGGCAAGCTGCTTGGTGCGGACCACTCCCCAATGACCTTGATGCAACAAGTCGAGGACCTTGGATTGGAGCACTTGGGGAACCACTACACGAAGCTGGTCATTCTCGGTGCGTAACAGCAAAACTCCGTGCGAAACAGACAACATATGACGTTGCGGATAATAGCGACGAACCACAGGATCCGATATGTCCTTTGCCTTGGACGGCCAACCACGTTGAACAAAACGTAATAGTAAACTCAGATGAGGATCCGTAGCTGTCTCACGTGCCACCTGACGATAATCAATCGGAAAATCCCGGAGGGATTGATGCTCATCGGCGTCAGTCTGATGGAAAGAGTCGTCAGAGGAATCGAAGACATCATCCGCAGCAATCGGCAATCTAGAAAGCGCGTCAGCGTTTGCATGCTGAGCTGTAGGGCGATACAGTATCTCATACTGGTATTGTGATAACAAAAGAGCCCAACGTTGTAGTCTCTGAGCTGTCCGCTGAGGAACTGGTTTAGACGGATGAAACAGTGACGTCAGGGGCTTGTGATCTGTTACTAAATAGAATGGTCTACCATAGAGGTAGTGATGGAATTTTGTGACACCGAACACAATAGCCAACGCTTCCTTGTCCAATTGGCTATAATTACACTGAGCTTTGTTTAGCAATTTAGATGCGAACGCAATAGGACGTTCGGTGTTACCGGCTCGGTGAGACAACACAGCACCGAGGCCGAAAGAAGAGGCATCACAAGCTAACACCAGAGGCTTGTTAGGGTCGTAATGGACCAGACAACGATCACTCAATAAAGCCTCTTTAAGCTGCTGAAAGGCTGATTGGCAAGCAGCTGACCACACAAACGGAACATTCTTACGGCGGAGACGATGCAACGGTGCAGCAATCTGTGATGCATTAGGTATAAACCTAATATAATACGTCAATTTGCCAAGAACTGCTTGCAATTCATGCAGATTGCGAGGGGCGGGCAAATCACGAATAGCTGCTAAATGTGACTGGGAGGGATGAATGCCTTGAGCATTAATAACCTGTCCCAGATACTCCAGCTCCGTAAGGAAAAATGAACATTTATCGATGTTGCAACGTAGGCCTGCCTGAGACAACACCTTAAACAAACACTCCAAATTACGGAAATGTTCATCAGGCGTCCGACCGGACACAACAATATCGTCTAAATAGTTGCAACACGATGGCACATTAGCCAGAAGTTGTGACAAAAAACGCTGAAAAACAGCTGGAGCTGACGCACAACCAAAAGGCAAACGCAGAAAACGGAACAACCCCAACGACGTGTTTATGACAAAATACTGTTGTGATTGCTCGTCGAGGGGGCAATTGCAAATATGCTTCACGGAGATCAATTATGGAAAAGAAACGAGCTTCCCCTAACTTATCCATCAGCTCGTCCGGTCTAGGCAAAGGAAAAGAATCAATGATAGTCTGAGGATTAACTGTCGACTTAAAATCAGCACACAAACGTAACTTGCCAGACGGTTTCTTTATAATAACTGAGGGAGAAGCCCACTGGCTCGCTGAAACGGGTTGAATAACACCGTTGTTTTGCCAACGACGAAGTTCATCTTCTACAGGTGCCCGGAGGGCGTGAGGCACTGGACGAGCACGACAAAATCGAGGCTGAGCATTATCTTTTAACGTAATATGAGCGGCAAAGTTCGCAGCACAACCTAGTTCGTCTTTAAATACGTCACTGTATCGTTTACACAAATCGGTTATGCTGTCTTGAGGAACAACAGAATTAATTTGCAACACATTGTCTTGGATAGACAGGCCAAACAAGTCAAAACAGTCTAATCCGAAAATGTTTACACTGTCTGTAGCGCGGAGCACTGTGAATGAAACTGTTTTTGTATTGCCACGGAATGTGGCTGGCACGCTACATACACCTAACACAGGAATTTGTTCTCCACTATAAGTAGCCAAAGAATGTTTTGCCGCCGGAAGTTTAGGGCGGCCGATAGCCGCATACGTAGCACTATTTATGAGAGTCACAGACGCACCAGTGTATAATTGAAAATTGAAGGTCTTATCCTGGATGCGTAGCTTCACAAATAGTTTATTACACTGTCTCTGGATCGGTGTAGTGGAGGCGGAAGACACAAAATCAGCGCGTTTAGCGCGTGTTCGCTGCTTACGACAACTCGTGGGTTGGGCGGGTGGAACAACAACTCCCGCTTCACTTGCAGTCTGTACATTACTTTTTACAGCGTTTGAATTACGCTTGGGTCGCATAGCAGAGGGCTGGGTGGGTGGCTTATTGCGAACAAGTTTATTACCCACACGAACCGCGGAAGAGTCTTTAAACGCGACCTTCTGGGCGGGCTGGCTTTGAAGAACATGAATATCCATGGGCTGGGCAGCACTAGAATTGTTCTTGCGTTTACGCAAACAAACAATCTGGATGTGTCCTTTCCTTTGACAAAAGTGACAAACCGCGTTTCTTAACGGGCAACGTTCACGAGGATGAGCAAGAACACACTTAGGGCAAGACTTAACTCTCTCATTTTGCACACGCGGCTGACGAATGTGTTTAACATGACGCGGCCGGCTAGTGTTTACAGTCTGTCTCTGCCGGTGGGGCCGCGGGCGTGACATAACTTGCTTAGCACAGGCAATTTGAGAAATACATGGCTGATCTAACTCACACTCAGCATAGTCAAAAGTATCTTGGGCTTCAATGATGTTCATCACAGTCTCTAATGACGGGTCAGGCAACTTTAAGATAGCAGCACGAATACGAGAATCTGCAACGTTTTGAGTAATAGCGTCTCGTAACATGACATCACTGTAGGAAGCTCCACACACACAATTAAATCGGCACTGACGGGTGAGGCCCCGTAAATCTGTTAACCACTGTTTATTAGATTGATGTGGCAGTTTCTTTAATCTGAAGAACTTGAATCTGGCTGCTGCCACATGAACTCGCGACTCGAAATACTCAGCAAGCTTGTTAACAACAACGTCATAGTCTAAAGCTTCTGGCTGGGATTCCGGGAACAACTTACAAAGTAGTCGATAGACTTCCACGCCTGCAGTGGAATTTAAATAAAGCTGCCGCTCAGTACCTGTGATTTTGTAGACTGTCATGTGCGCCTGCAACTGCGCGAAATATTCTCGCCATTCTTCTCGTGATGCATCAAAAGCACGGAAAGGTGGTGCTGCCTGTGCTTGTTCCTTTTGTGTTGGAGGATTAGCCGCTTGTTTGGCGATTGCTTCCACCAGACTTTGTATTTGCTGACTCTGTAACAAGATCAAGTCGGCAGACATAGTGAACACAAATTAAACCAGTCCCCAAATTTTTATCGCTATAATTAGTATAACCAGAAACAAGTTGAACCAGCCCTGCACACGAGTTCGGAAGTCCTCGTCGCCAGTTTCGTGGCGGCGTTCGTAGCGACAAACAATTCGCTGTAGAAACGGCTTACGAAGTCACCGCCACACTTGTAATAGCGGGCCGACCGGGCCGCTGGAACAGTGAACAGAAAGATGAAAACCCAAACACTGATTAAATAAAAGTCGGTACTTATCTTTATTAACGAAGATACAGTAACACAGTAGTGAACTCGGTGTCTACAGAAATCTGTCTAGTTCGAGTCGGAGCGGCTAGGTCAGCGTCGGCTGACGACAAACAACAACTCTGCTGCGATGAACACACAACTGACTAGCAAGTACACAATTCGGTGGCGAGTATACAACTGAGCGGCGAATACAGAACTGTCGTAGCGCTCGCGACTCCAGCGCTTAAGAAGCCAGAAGCCAGCGGTGGCGCGCGCAGACTTGCGGCGATTTCCCGTATCGCTGGCGCTGCTTATGCGGACGGCGTCCGGACTTTGATGCTGCCAACCTTTTGGCAGCGGGCTCGGGTGGCATTACTGGCTAGGATATAACACAACGAGTGTACTTTTCATAGCAGTTTTATTTTTACATGGAAGCTTGTACTTTAATATACTTTTCTAGGAACTCCCCCCGACATTAAGGCAATTATCTTATCGTACAGCCAGCTTTGAATGCCATCCTCCAAGAAATCTGCAGCCTGAGCATAACTTTCGATAATTTAAACGATCTGTAATAACTGCACGAAGCGCACATCTTGGAACTTGGGGGAACTCATCACAAAACGTCGAAATTGTAAGGCGTCTGCTCTCTCTCACGTTTTTGCCATCTTTCTGCACCAAACAGTCAGTAATGTCTGAAGGTCGGCCACTTCGCTGTTCATCATGCACATTCGTACAGCCATCTTTAAGAGCTCTCATCCATTTCTGAACCACCCATCAGTTGTTACAAAACGCTTAAATTGTCGAAACTTATGTTCAGGCGACAATTTTGGTCCGAGAATGGCATTCAAAAGCTGCTTGTACGATAGTTCCTTAATATTGGTGGTAATTATGTACAAAAGTAGGTTAAAGTGCAGGCTTTCATGTAAAAATAATTGCTAAGGAAAGTCTAATTATTTCATTAAGTCTTCGTGCTTATCTCTGTAAAAACGGAATCATTATTGGATCGCTTTGTTGTCCGTCTGTTTGTCTGTTCGTTTGTCTGTCTGTCTGCCCGACTGTTAAGAACCCTTTTTCTCAGGAACAGGTTGACGTATCAAGTTCAATAATGGTTCAAATGGCTCTGAGCACTATGGAACTTAACATCTGAGGTCATCAGTCCCCTAGAACTTAGAACTACGTAAACCTAACCAACCTAAGGACATCACACACATCCATGCCCGAGGCAGGATTCGAACCTGCGACCGTAGCAGTCGCGCGGTTCCGGACTGAGGCGCCTAGAACCGCACGGCCACCGCGACCGGCTATCAAGTTCAAATTTATGTCACGCATTAAGTTCTATAGCCCCTTGGAGGCGTAAAACTTTTAAGCTTCTAAACCACTTCAGTCAAAACATTCGGTCGTCTAAGGCACATATTTTTATACTCGCAAACTCATTCATCAAAACCTGTAGGGTACTTCATAAAAATCGACAATAAGCAAAGTAAGCAAAGTTTCAAATCCCAAGTAAAGTAAAAACTCTGAAACTACAGCCGGCCGCTGTGGCCGAGCGGTTCTAGGCGCTTTAGTCCGGAACCCCGCTGCTGCTACGGTCGCAGGTTCAAATCCTGCCTCGGGCATGGATGTGTGTGATGTCCGTAGGTTAGTTTGGTTTAAATAGTTCTATGTCTAGGGGACTGGTGACCTCAGATGTTAAGTCCCATAGTGCCATTTGAACCATCTGAAACTTCTTAAATTGTAATTGTATCACAAAAAATACATTTTTTGCCGTTTGAACATACATCACATTCATCGTCGTCAGAAGCATAATAGACGAACATTACTGCATGAAAACATAAAATATAAGTTGTGGTCATGTTTTAGTAAGTAAATAAAATGTTTTATTACATCTTCACTCTCTACATATAAACTGAAGTCTCCTGCTCGCTTCTTTTTGTGCGTCCGGAATAGACTGAGGAACTATTGCAGAGATTTTGATATGGTTTTCGAATTCCCCGGATCAGTATCTTTCCGGTATCGATATCGAAAACAGGCCAAAATCGTTGAGATTCTCGATTCCCAAGTGAAAATCTCTACAAGACCGGGTCTCTAACCGGTGTCCCCTTCTTTTAGCAAGCAGTATCCTTAACTATCATCCTAGCTGAACACGCCTCTCTTTCGAGTGCTATTTTGCACAAATACTCATTAAGTACGACAGGTTCGCAATCTAAGTTAAAAAGTTCGCAATACGACTTCACTGCTCTTCTTCTTCTTCTTCTTCTTCTTCTTCGTTAATTGATCACATTCGACCACGTGAAATAAGCACATGTTTGACGACCCTTAAACCCACAGAGCAACTTTCGCAGTAGTTAAACACCGAACGTGCATGCTGGAGGGCAGCGGTTGAAATCTCCGTGCGGCCATCCACATTTACATTTCCTGTTGTGTCCCTAAATCGCTTAGAGTAAATTGTAGGATGTTTGTTTTCAGAAAGACAACAGGCGATTTCCTTTCACGTCTTCCCTCAGTCCGAGATTGTGCTCCGTCGCTAATGACCCCGCCGTCGGCGGGACGTTAAACCCTAACCCTCATTCCTTCTTTTAAGACCAGTTCTGTATAAACAGCCAAGAGGATAAAATTTGCTGTTCACGACGTTATGACCCGTTTCGTTTCTTTATCTTATGTATTAAAATCACGTTTCAGTTTTTGTCTTCCGTACCTCATTTCTGTCGGCTTGAGCATCCTTGTAATATAGCGCATTAATCCATCTGCATGTACCCGTTGCTTCCTGTAGTACCGATGTCAAATATGTCCACCCGTGGTGCAAATGCCAGTGAATTGAACCCGGTTCATACTCTTTATGACCGTGATTCTCTGAACTCGTTTGTTGTTCGGTATGTCCTAACATTATTTCATGTGTAATGTATATACAACGCTTGAAGCATTTCGACCAAACCTGGTACGTATAGGACATAGTAGCAGGAGACAACCCATGACCACTATTTAAGGAAATGCCACTGGGGAAACTGGAGTTATGTGAACGTCGTCCTGGAACGCCTGCAAGAATATGACTTACTACTCGGAAAATATACATTTGAACTGGGACACTACTAGCACTCTTAACGCTGGAATGTGCGCGGAAGAGCAACGTGGTTCTCGCCATTTCTGGGCCTATTGGTGAGAGCTCCGATCACATGTCACTCTAGGGAGTGTGAATGGGTGTAAAGGGAATGACTTGTAAAAATAATCGAAACCGTCAATCATCAGTGTCGAACACGTAGTACTCAGGTATTTGCCAAAATGACTCGTGACGAGCTGATGATAACTGACCGCTAATTCTGGGTTGGTGGAGGTAGGAATTGGAAGGGTAAACTAAACATATCGTACATAATCAAGTTTCATATTGGTTAACATTGCACTGAATTAGTATACGATTGAATTCTAAAATTTTAAAACTGGATTTCTACTTTTAAAAAGATGTGAATGAAGTAATTTTTTTTTTGCTAGATTATTGCCAACCTTATATAAGATTTAAAGAAACAGTGAGTTAAACTGAGCATCGCCGGGTATTTAGCTATAAACTTCATTGAAACATACACACACACCGAACGAGGTGGCGCAGTGGTTAGCACACTGGACTCGCATTCGGGAGGACGACGGTTCAATCTCGTCTCCAACCATCCTGATTTAGGTTTTCCGTGATTTCCCTAAATCGTTTCAGGCAAATGCCGGGATGGTTCCTTTGAAAGGGCACGGTCGATTTCCTTCCCCATACTTCCCTAACCCGAGCTTGTGCTCCGTCTCTAATGACCTCGTTGTCGACGGGACGTTAAAAACACTAACCTAACCTAACCACACACACACACACACACACACACACACACACATTGTCGTTGTCTGACTAAGTTTTGTCCACACTCAGAGTACCACCGGGTTTCACTATGTAATTTAGTTTGTTGAAAAATAGATTTGTGTTAACTGTGACTGATTAGATGGCACGGATGCTGATCGGTGCAGCAGAATTTGACACAAACGAAAAACAGTAAGGATTTGACAGAGCAACTCACCAGACGCTTCTTTTCCTCGAAAAAGCTTTTGATAATGTTAGCAGAGAGAAACGCTTAGTTATTCATCCAATGAATGGACTAATGATTTGATACAAGAACAGCGAAACTTATAGAAACAGATGGTTAATGGGCACAATCTATCACAAAGACTAAGTGTTCAGAAAAGGGTATAACGTTTCATCAAAAGTTTGAACATTTATCTGTACGATACAATTCGTAAATGAAAAAAGCTTTTTTAAAAGACATATGTGCAGACCCACAGGCTGTTTAAAATTGTTTTTTGTATGCAGATGATCTCACACTGCTGACAGAAAAAAACAGTATGAGCTACAAATGGGAATCTAGATATCAGAGAACAAAACAAGAAATATGTTTATTGGAAAAGGCTCGACATGAACAGAAATTGTTATGGCTCATAAAGTAACAGAACAAGTCAATCACTTTAACTGCTTACGTTCTGACAGTTTCTAAGACTACTATAAATATTTAGATTTTAAAGCTACCAAATCCTGAAACATACCTGGAACAATAAACAGACACTAACAAAGGAAAGAAATTAAGAAAAAAGAGATCCCCACTATTATGGAAGTGAATTAACGATCACAGGTAGAAATATTCCATAGATCAGAAATGATGACTCTCACAACGGAGAAACGAGTTCAAAAATCTGACAATTTTAGTGACTTTAGAAAAGATGACGAAGTCTATAATGGTACAAGGAAAATTCGAGATAAGAGAAGAAACTGGAATAAATGCAAGCTAAAAAACTAGCACTCAAAATTAGGAACAACAAACCAAGTGGGTGAAAAATTCTCGGCAGACCGGAAACACGAATGAGAGTTATAGCAAGTTATACAAGTACTACATTAAGTACTGAAGAAAAAAAGAAGAAACGGAAGTCTATATAAACAAAAATTTATGTGTTAGTTTGTACAAAATCGTAAATTGCCGAAAGTTCTTCACCAACTTCTTTGAAATTCCGAAACTTCTTCAACGATTCTTTTGAAATTCCGACACAACGTTACATTCAAATATAACACATGCGCGCCGGCCGTAGTGGCCAAGCGGTTCTACGCGCTACAGTCTGGAACCGCGCGATCGCTACGGTCGCAGTTTCGAATCCTGCCTCGGGTGTGGATGTGTGTGATGTCCTTAGGTTAGTTACGTTTAAGCAGTTCTAAGTTCTAGGGGACTGGTGACCTCAGAAGTTAAGTCCCACAATGCTCAGAACCATAACACATGCGCGTATTCGAATGCAACGTTGTATCAGAATTTTGAAGGAATCAGTGAAGAAGTTTCGGAGATTTAACATTCCGAACAAAGAAACATATATTCCACACAGCGCTTCAGTGGGTATATAAAACCACATACGTATTCGAATGCAACAGTGTGCCCAAATTTCAAAGTGATCATTTAAGAACCTTCCGAGATTCGCGATTTTGTACAATCGTACATTACATCTACATAAATAAAAATATAAATATTCGTGTGTTCAAGATCTTAAATCTCCGAAAGTTGTTAACAGATTGCTTTGAAATTCTGATACAACGTTGCAAACGAAAACGCACGTGTTTCTACTAGAGCGCCACATATAACGCATATATATATATATATATATATATATATATATATATATATATATATATATATAATCATAGAAGAAATTTATATAAAAATGTAAATGTTTGTTTGTTGAGAATCTCAAGACTTTCACCCATTTCCTCGAAATTATTGCACAACGTTGCGTTCGACTACATGCGTGTTTTATATACCTGTTTTTAATACGTATTACATATAATTAAATATGTAAAAATAAAGGGGAAACATGATTAGCAAAAATCTCGAAAAGTTCTTAACCGATGCACTTTAAATTTTTACACAATGTATACATATACTGGTGAACAAGGAGTGAGGGGGCAGGAGGAGATTGAGTGTGGGAGGAGAAGATGGATATAGGCAGGGGGAGGACGTGATGGACAGAGAGTGGGGGAGAAGATGGACAGAGATAGGGGAGAAGAGGTGATGGACAGAAGTAGGGGGGATGAGGAGTAGATGGACAAAGAGTGAGGGAGGAAGAGATGGACAGAGACATGGCGGGAGGGGAGGGGGGGAGGTTAGGTCGTATATACAATACCCATACATACTAGAAACATGTGTTTCCTGATTTATGTCTTTTGCACTTAACCACCATCCACAGTAGCTGGTGGTCAGGAACAGCTAGTATGAAATAAAATAATAAAATTTGCTTAAAAGTACACGGCAACGCACAGTTGAGATTCAGCATACTAATATGCCCAAGCAAAAATGCGCTGCGCTGTCTCCAACTACAATTGCAACACTATGAGTAGATTACATTGCGCCTCATAGTCACAGACAGTAGGCCTACAAATCTGCAAGCTTTTCAAGTTCCATCAAGGCACCTTCTGATATTCTCACAGTTTACATCAAGCAGGAAAAAAATTACGTTTTTTCTGCAGGTGATTATTATGGTTGTGTTACAGGAAAAGATTACGTCTCCATTAGAATTTTATCCACTGCAGAGGGTATGGAAGGGCAGAGAAAAAATAATTTCGTTATTGCGAGTGACGCTAATGAGAAATAGTGACAGTGGAAATCTTCTTCTACAGCACACGCAGGTCGGGTCCAGTGGTGTACTCCATCTCGAATATTAAATCTCGTAATTTCAGAGATTGGTCCTCCACCAGTTTTGTAGCCTCACTGCATTTTATATGAAAGAGGAAAAAGTACCTCCATACAGCGGTGGCGTTCAACATTTTTTTAACCCTCCCACCCCCGTCCTCCCTTCTCACCGCTATCCAGTCAACTTTTGTTTCCAGAATATCTGTAGAGCTGTCTCTCTCTCTCTCCCTCTCTCTCTCTCAAGTAAAATATCAAATAAAGCAGCGTGGAAATCCAGGCTTTGAGATGTTCTATAACGAAGTTGTTCGCGTGGAGTCTGTTAGTTTATTAACATGAAATGAAAATATGTGGGAGAACTAAAGTCAAATTTTTTTGTAGAATGTGTTTTAATTTTGCTTCACTTCGCAGGATATTTTCCTGACTATAGGAAATGAAGCGGAAAAAAGAGAGGGAGAGAGGCCTTGCTGTAAACGAGCGGCTCGCACAGAAACGAATATCGTTTGCATTTCAAGAGTCTATAGGATCGCGCGGACGCAGTTAGGCTAACAAAAACTAGCGAAGGAATGTATAATCAGTCATTGTTCCCACGCTCCATCAAGAAATGGTACGGAAAGAAACGCTAATACAATATAAGAAAAAAAAAGACATACCACGAAGGGGTTATCCGAATGAGACAAATCGGTAGATGTGATATACATAAGAAAAATTGGATGATTTACTCAGGAGATAAAGCTTCACGTATTGAACAAGTCACTAACGCGTTCATCGACATCTGGCCGTTTTGGGAACAGCAAACAGTTATTTCGCTTGGCATTGAATGACAGAGTTGTTGGATCTCCTGCTGAGGGATACCGCGCCAAATTCTGTCCAATTGACGCGTAAGATCATCAACATCCCGAAATGGTTGTAGGACCCTGCCTGTAATGCTCCAAACGTTCTCAGATGGTGAGAGATGCGGCGACCTTGCTTGCCAAAGTAGAGTTTGCAGGCGGGCACTATTTTGCTGAAATGTAAGCCAAGGATGGCCTGCCATGAAGGACAACAAAATGGGGCGTAGAATATCATCGACGTACTGCTAAGCTGAGAGGGTGCTGAGGATGACAACCAAGTGGGTCCTCTTACGAAAATAAATGCCCCCTCTCCGGATCATCACTCATGGCTGTCGAGCCGTGCCGGCCAGAGTGGCCTAGTGGTTCTAGGCGCTACAGTCTGGAACCGCGCGACCGCTACGGTCGCAGGTTCGAATCCTGCCTCGGGCATGGATGTGAGTGATGTCCTTAGGTTAGTTAGGTTTAAGTAGTTCTAAGTTCTAGGGTACCGATGACCTCAGATGTTAAGTCCCATAGTACTCAGAGCCATTTGAACCATTTGTCGGGCCGTATGGCGGAAGACAGTCGGGTTGGTATGCCACTGTCAGGGGCGTCTCTAGACACGTCTCAGACCTGGAATCTCATTGACTGGAGTAGAATTCTCTTCACTGATGAGACCTGCTTCGAAGTGAACCTCGATGATCAGCAAAGGCGTGTCTGGAGATGCATCGAACAGCGGTGGGATGCCAAGCTGACTGTCACTCCCCATGCGGCCCGACGACCAGAAATGATAGAGTGATGGTCGGGGAGCCATTTCTTTTCATAACAGGGCTCCTTTGATTGTCATCCGCAGCACCATTATAGCACAGCGGTACGTCGACGATGTTCTACGCCCCGTTTTGTTGCCCTTTATAGCAAGCTATCCTGGGCTTCCATTTCAGCAAGGTAATGCCCGCCCACACACGGCAAGAGTTTCTGCTGCTTTACTTCGTGTTTGCCAAACCCTGCCTTGGCACGTAAGCTCGCAGGATCTCTGCCCAAATGAGAACGTTTGGAGCGATATGGGCACAGTCCTCAAACCAACTCGGGATTCTAACGATCTAATGCACCAACTGGATAGAATTTGTCATGATATCCCTCAGAAGGACATACGACAAATCAATCAATCAATTCCAAGCCGAATAACTACTTGTATAAGGGCCAGAGCTGGAGAAACGCATTATTGACTGGCTCAATTTGTAAAGCTCTTTCTCTTGAATAAGTCATCCAACTTTTCTGAAATTGTAATCGTTAGTTTGTCTGTACATATACATCACATCTACCTATTTCCGTCCCATTCGAATAATTCCTTTGTGGTGCGTCGTGTAATATATTAACGTTACTTGACATATATTGTTAATTCTTCAGTTACAGGTTGTATGTCAAGAAAAATTCTATATATTTTGAAAATTAGTTATGTAAATCCTCTGTGCTCCATCTTGTACCTTGAAACAGAAGACCGTTTTCTTTTTTTTTATATATTTGCAAATTAAATTATTTTCAGGGTAATGTCTTAACGATTTTACATATCTTAAATATGAAAATTTCTGCTGGTTTTCAATAGCTTTAACTTCAAAATGTATGCAATTTGTAACTAGTTTTTATACTCTCGTACTTCTGTTTTATTTGATTTCACTTACCGCTTTTAAATATTAATAGAATATTTATTCATAGACACTTGATGATGTACCTTGGAATATATTTTCACGTTTCGAAAAATCTTTATTTTCCAGAGTAATTTGTGTGACTTCAGAAAAAGACTACAGCATATAAAAAGTGAATGTCATCTTTTAAAAATGGAATAAGAAAACATACTAAAATTCTGGAGACGTATGTCTCAGTAGTGTTCCTAGGTACAACATTCTCTGCTATTAGTTTTAAACATGGCTATTTCTCAATAAGCATACACAATTTTTCAAACACAGGAATTATACAGCCAGTCGGTTGCAAATAACTGTTTGGTACAATTGACCTAGGTTTTTACACCTGCTAAGCGTGTGTTCATCAGAAAGAAATTTTTAGAAATCGTAAAATTATATTGCGAGAAAGCAATGGACAGAATTTAGAGCAGCTATGCTCAAGTCAAAAATCAACCAATGTTATTCCTAGCTAAGCGTACGTGATTTTATTTTTGACTTGAACATAGCTGCTCTAAATTCTGACCATTGCTTTCTCGCAATGTAATTTTACGATTTCTCAAAATTTCATTGTGACAAAGACGCCCTTAGTAGGTGTCGAAACCTAGGTCAGTTGTACCAAACAGTTATCTGCAACCGGTTGGCTGTACAGTTCCTATATTTGAAAACACTTTGCTGTGTTATGTTTGGTTTTCCGTTAGTCAAACTCGGATTTCCACAAATTTTGTCACATATTTAGAATGTACAGGAATCTGCAGTTTCTGTTGAGCTGCCCTGTGCTTCACACACCGGCTAGTTGTTGAAATCGGAGAACGCACATTCCAAGGAACGCCGACCTACGTACTGCTCGCTCCTGTTATATATATAGCTCACAAAAAGGAACATCACGGTGAACTCGGAGAAATTCGATCTCAATCGGAGGCTTACTAACAGTGCTGAATCCCACGCACCATTCGCGAGTGGAACAAAAACATGGGAAATTTTCGTGATTCACTGTGAACCTTATATATACTATCGTTCAAAAGTTTTCGAACGCCCTGAAAGTAAGATAAAAAAAAACCTAGTTATCAGATTCAAATACGAATTAGCTATATTGTTTCTCAAGTGTCATGCTCAATATAACGTTTAAGAGTGTATTGCACGTATTATTTTGTATTGTGGTAGCATAATATAATTTTTTTCTCACTAAACGGTGTCCATAGGACGTCAACAAATGTGTAAATATGGTTACAGTGAAGAATGGGGCATGTAGCTATGCTCGAGATATCAGGGTGAACTTTATTGGGTGCTCAATGCAAACATCGATAATGGGACGAAGAGAGGAGCTTTCTACAGAAAAACGTTCTGAAATTGTGTCCTTACGTGCAGCGGGTCTTACTATTGACAAATAGCACGTCAAGAATATTGGGATGTGTCCATTATACCTTGCAGAGGCATGTGGAAACTGGCCAGAATATACACCGACCTCGAAAGGGTAGGCCAAAATTCACATCAAAAAGTGATGACAAATATACAGTATTCACAAGTAAACGTGATCGCTTCAAAACAGCGCCAACTTTAGCAACATAACTCAATCATAATAGGGAAAAGCCGGTGAGAATAAGTGCTGTGAAAACACGTTTTCAGATAGTGAACCTTAACGGGTGTGTGGCGGCCAAGAAACCATTACTGACGGCTATTAATAGACAGAAGGAGGTACACCGGACAAGACAGAATGATAGTTGGGCAGTAAATCTGTGTATAAAAGTACTTTTCACTGACTAATCCAAATCTGAGGTCTTTGGCGCAAAGCGACGCCAGTTTGTCCGCCGGTTGCCAGGTGAACGAATGATACACCAATGTGTATCTCCAACATCCTAGCATGGAAGGGGTTCCCTCATGGTCGGGGGGTGTTTTGGAGGCAGTAATATTGGTGATCTTGTAAAAATAAAGGGAACAATGAAGAAAGAGGATTACTATCGCATTCTACAGTATCATGCAAAGCCATGTGGAAGACGTTTAACTGACAAGGGAGTCGTCCTACAGCAAGACAGCAAGACCCTAAATACACTTCAAAACTGTCTGAAGCGTATTTGGAAAATTTAGAAAGAAGGAGCTGATAAATATGATCTGGGCGCCCCAATCCGTCGACTGTAATCCTACTGAACTGCTTTATCACTTGGATAGAGCAGGTAAATCAAGGCCTATTATTAACGTTCATCAGTTCTGGACCTGGTCACAAGAGGAATGGCGGCATATCATCGAGGAAACCTTGATCAAGCTGGCGGCAAGAATGCCTCGCGTATGCTGAGCAGTGACTAAATCCATAGGAGGCCACCTTTAGGAGAGTAAAATTTGCCTGCATGTATTTAGTTTCAATGAAAGCTTATCCCAAATCTGACTTGTGAGTACTCTAACATTTCTAGTTCCAATTTGCACTTATTCCTGAAAATCACTAATGTCAAAAACTTTTGAGCGACAGTGTATGTATATCCCGGAAACCAAATCTATGATGTGTGACAGAAGGTACATGGTGCATCAAGAAAATTTCCTATTTTTCTGTTCCACTCGCGAATGGTGCGTGGGAGTCACCGCTGCTAGTAAGCCTCCGACTGAGGTCCTATTTCTCCGAGTCCACCACGATGTTCCTTTTGTGAGATATATAACAGGAGCGAGCAGTACGTAGGTCTGCGCTCCTTGGAAAGTGCGATCTCCGATTTCAACAATTAGCCGGTGTGTGGGGCACAGGGCAGCTCACGCAGCGCCGGCCACGATCGTATCTCTGTGTTGCTTTCGCTCCTCCTGAACTGACCTGCGACATGGATTTTGTCCACTTCTTTGCACATTTCGCTTGCCACGTAATAATGCCACACTTGCGAACTACCTGCAACAGCCGTTCGAACGAGAAATTTGGACGGAACCCCATTCCCTGACAAATTACATTTTGTTAGGCTTCTTCCAGTGAATCTGTCTGGCATCCAACTAGTTTTACAGGGACGTTGCATCGTTCCAGATGGATACTCCGAGATATTTCCGGAGAGTGATTGCCATTGGCGTAATTAGACTATAATGGGTCTTTCTGTCTATTTACGAGCAATACATTGCATTTGTTTATTGTGAACGTGAACGCCAAACGTCGATCTTCTTCTGATTTTGTTTAATTTTGAATCGTTACGACTTCTCTTATTATAACAGCTTCATCCGTGGACAGCCTCATTGGGCTTCCACTGTTATCCAACAAGTTATGTTTGACAAACGTCAGCGCCTCTAAAGCACTTTCTTGACATACGGTGGTCTACTACACTACCTGATCAAAAGCAAACGGACACCCATATGTAATGCGGAATTGACCACTAGATGTCACGAGAGGAGCACCCACCTGTGTGAAAGGAGACTGGGAGTCCTGTATTGTCAGTAGAGGATGGATGGGTCAGAAGAACTTAGGGACTTCGAACGTGGAGCAGTCATTGGATGTCACCTGAGTAACATATCCATCAGGGGCATTTCAACCCTCCTAAAACTCCCCAAGTAGACAGTTTGTGATGTGATTCTGAAGTGGAAACGCGAAAGAATAACCACAGCTAAACCAAGAGCAAGCAGACATCATGTACTGACGGACAAGGATTGTCGAGATTTCGGAGAGTTATTGAAAAATTTAATGAAATCAGCGGAATAAATCACTCGTGAGTTCCTAAGTCCGGCTACCACAGTGATTGGGTTAGGGAGTTAAAGGGAATTGGGTACAATGGTCGAGGAGCTCTTCATAAGGTACCATTTCTGTAATAAATGCTCGAGTTGGTATAAACAGCGACGTCACTGGACAGTTAATGACTGGGAACGAGTAATTTGAAGTGCTGAGTGTGTTGTACCCTGTGGCAGTCCGATGAAAGGCTTCGGGTTTGTCGAATGCCTGAAGAAGTTTAACTGCCATCATGTGTAGTGCAACAGCAAAGCACGAAGAAAGCAGTGATGCAGTATGGGTGTGGTTTTCGTGATTACGGTGTGGCCCCCTTACTGCATTTAATAAACGCTAAATGAGGAAAGATGTGCACATATTTTGCGCCATTGTGTACTGCGTACAGTAGAGGAAGTATTCGGAGACGATGACTGTTTGTATCAGCATGATGATGGACCCCGACATAAAGCTGCATCTGTGAGGCGATAGTTTGAGGACGTAACATTCCTGACATGAACCCAGTAGAACACCTTTGGAATGAGTCAGAGCGTCGACTTCGCTCTAGACCCAACTGTCCAACATCACTACCTTCTCTTGTTTTGGCTCTTTGGCTCTTAAGGAAGAATGGGCTGTCATTACTCCGCAGACATCCAGACACTTCATTCAAAGTGCCCTAGCAGAGTTCAAGTCGTCATAAAAGGCGAAGAATGAACACGTCCCATATTATTGTTCGCTAATAAGCTCCTGAAAACTTTTGATCAGATACTGCGTTGTGACGTGACTATTTCTGCAAAATTCGCCAGTTGTTGTTAAAACAATAGCAGCTAAGAAACTAACCGAGCAGTGTGTTTATAATGCATGTCTGAAGAAACAGTGTTATGAAAAAATGGGAATTTCGTGTGTAGGTTATCTTTGGCTGGATTTTTACCATTTTCGTAAAGGCCAAAATCAAGTATAAGGCCTCGAATAATTTCGGTCAACTGTTGGTAACCAGCCACCTTCAGCAAAGACTGTTCACAATTGGTTTGCAGAATTTCATCGTGATAGTGCTTCCGTCTGCGGTATTGGTGGACCAAAATCGGTTTCTGTTTCAGATAACAGCAATGCCACACCCAACTTAGCTGTAAAGCATCGGCCTGTATCTTACTGCGACACAGAGGAATCTTTAGGCTTGTAGGAAACTCAGTCCTTTCTATTTCGCATGAAGTTTTAGCTGTAAAAAAAGATCTTTTCCCGATGGATTGGGCATAATTTGACCGAAGCATAAAAACAGGAGCATCTAATTTGGTGTTAGGAAACGCTCAAAAAAGTCGACCGAGGAAATGAAAAATCTGCGTACAGCGTGACAAAAAGGGTACGAAACTTGAATACACTATCTGATCAAAAGTGTTGGCACACCTGTTAGTGGACATTAATATGGAGTGTGTCCAATCTTCACCTTTATAATGACTTGATCTCCCCTAAGGACGATGTTAGGATGTTACTGTACACAAACCATTGCCTCATGCTGCTTTATGACAAGGGTGCGTTGTCATGCTCATACGGTTAGCGTCATTCAACAGTTACTCTACATAGTGCTGTATACTGTGTTCATCTCTGTCCGAATTTAGGCTTTTCCTAAGCGCAATAAGAAGACCTCACGCTAACGACGAGACAACAACACCGCACAGTAGCACCACCTCCTCTGCACTTGTTGATGGTGCTACAATGATGGTAGGTCATGTTCTCCAGGCATTCGTCTAACCCGCACCGTTCCATCGGATTGCCACAGGGTATAGCGTGATTCACCACTCCAAATCACTTGTTTACAGCCATCCGTTTCCAGTGACGACGCACTTAGACAACCACAGAAATGTCTGTCTTATGAGGAGCTCCTTGACCACTATATTCCACTCCTTATAGCTGCCTATCCACAGTCACTGTGCTACCTGGACTGCTGGTTGCACTTTGGGACTCATGAGTGATTCCTTCCACTGATTTCATGCGATTTTTTGCAACAGCCTCCGCAGTGGTCGACGGTTCACGTTCAAAATACATGAGGTCTGCCTGGTATAGCTCTTGTTCTTCCTTCGCGTTTCCACTTCACAGTCACGTGACCAACAGTCGAATTGGGCAGTTTTAGAAGGGCTGAAATGTAGTTGAAGGGTTTGTTACTCAGATGACATCCCATGACTAATCCACATTCGAAGTCACTGAGCTCTCCTGAGCGAACCATTCTGGTGTTACTGTTTCTGTACTGAATTCCCAATATCCTCGACTCGCTTTATGCTGTCGGGGCTGCCTCTCGTGACATCTAGCGGTCGATTCTGCATTACATCTGGGGTGTTCGGGTACTTCTGATCGGAAGATGCATGCTGTTTTTACAAGTTGAACAGCGGTGATAAGAAGATACCACGATAGGTTTCACACTTCTTAGCAGTATCTTATCTATCAGAACCTTCGGCTTTTATTATTAGGTTTACAACTTTGCTTCCGCCGTTTTGCAATAGACGGGAGCAGCGGCAAGTGGGGTTCGGGTGGTTGGTCATAGGTGTAATACAATAAGGTTAGGCATCTGTAAACACAATTCCATAAAAATATTAGTCGATCTGTGATTGCATCAAAAGGTTATTTTCGATTAAGTACGTCAACTGACGTACGCATTTCTCGCCGTTTGCGGGAAGTTTTAATTTTCTGCCTTAACGTGAAGAAATTTGCTGCTGTGGCTCTTAAAATGCTGGGTAAGACGAATGGTGAGGGAACTGTTAGTGGAAGAACGTGCAGATAGTGTTTTCAAAGGTTTAAGAACGTTGATTTTGATGTCGAAGACCGACATGGCGGTGGAAGACAGAACGTTTTCGCAGCTACTGAAACAGACGAAGACAGTCACAGGACATAATTATCGAAAGCAATTGATGCGTTCGAGCCCAGAACTGAAACACAAACGACCACAATACAGCGATAGACACGTAAAGGTAACTTTGCAGCAGGCCAGTGCTCGACTCCATGTCGCAAAACCCGTCAAAATCTACATGGTAACGTTGAAATGAGAAGTCCTATCCCTTCCGCCGTATTCTCCATACGTTGCTCTCTCTGACTACCACCTTATTCGATCAGTGGGATACAGTCTGGTTGACCAGCAGTACCGATCATACGAAGAAGCGCAAAATTGAATCGATTTATGGATCCCCACAAAAGACGCCCAGTTCTGCCGCCACGGGATTCGTATGCTATCCGAAAGATGGGAGAATGTAATGGCCAGCGATGGGCAATACTATGAATCATAACTTTTGTAAGTTTTTCGCAATAAAGCCCCGAACTTGGAGAAAAAACGGTGTAAGCAGAGTTGTAGACCTAGTACTTCCACTTCAGTTTTGTAAATATTGGTAGATTATTTTCCTGTGCATGAACCTTCATTAGCCTAAGTATCTTAAATACGGTCGTGACCCAGTGGAGGTTACTTCCCAGTCGTTGAAGCCTTACATATTGCGCCGCTGGGCTAATGGGATGGAGGTGGTATCTTGTCAGCGACATAGCCGCTGCTTCCCAACACTGGCGTCGATGCCCTCAACAACGCAACCGTTTCTGAACCTACACGCTCCGGGCCCCATCGCAATAACGTCAGGGCCACGAAGTCGGCAAACAGCCGTGCCCTGCTGCGCCGGCATTTAGCTAATTGGCCGTTGCAACCGCCAAAATTCCTCTTGTTACGTGAGCTGCTACGTAAACACTCGTGAATCTCAATAGCTGCTTCAATTTATATAATTAATTAACGTTGCTCCGCGCTGTAACACAGTAACACTGCCGTCCCGCAGTGCCCAGCGAGGAGAGCAGAGCAGAATATGTAACATAACAGGACGCAGAATCTCAGCTCCTTATGCCAACTTGTCTGTGGAATGCTTACAACGGAGGGACGCTTGCGGCAGTTAAATGGACGGGGATTGCTTTGCAGGTAGTTTAATTTTAAAACATACAAGGTGAAACTTAGCTACGCTAATAAAACACATAACCCACTGTGGCTGTTCTTGGTTCAAATGGCTCTAAGGACTATGGGACTTAACGTCTGAGACGGCCGGTGTGACCGAGCGGTTCTAGGAGCTACCGTCTGGAACCGCGCGACCGCTGCGGTCGCAGGTTCGAATCCTGCGTCGGGCACGGATGTGTGTGATGTCCTTAGGTTGGGTTTAAGTAGTTCTAAGTTCTAGGGGACTGATGACCTCAGAATTTAAGTTCAAATGGTTCAAATGGCTCTGAGCACTATGGGACTTAACATCTGTGGTCATCAGTCCCCTAGAACTTAGAACTACTTAAACCTAACTAACCTAAGGACACCACACACATCCATGCCCGAGGCAGGATTCGAACCTGCGACCGTAGCAGTCCCGCGGTTCCGGACTGAGCGCCTGAACCGCTAGACCACCGCGGTCGGCTCAGAATTTAAGTCCCATAGTGCTCAGAACCAGCCACTTAACATCTGAGGCCATCAATCCCCTAGACTTAGAACTACTTAAACCTAACTAACCTAAGGACATCACACACATGCATGTCCGAGGCAGGATTCGAACCTGCGATCGTAGCTGCAGCGTGGTTCTGGACTGAAGCGCATAGAACCGCTCGGCCACAGCCGCGGGCGAGACTGTTCTCGTTCGATTCGGTTCCGTCACCTCCTACTGGACCATCTTCCTTGATCTCGCTCTGCGTTATGTCGCGTTGTGGCAAGGTATCACGCTCGCAGCCCGAATGCAAGAGGAGTATGGCACCAGTGACTGGAGCGAAAAAGTTTACCGTCAGCCCCAGAACAATTCTGGGTACTACAACACAAGAACAGAAGTCTTAATAATGGTCACAAGACAGATTAAAATAATCACCGCTCCTGTACTAATGAAGTGAGTCCTGTATCAATCTGATTATTCTCAAAAATGTTCCAAGATCCCACCGCTGCACTGGAAAACGTACAGCGCTTACAGCCAATAACGGCCTCCGACCAAATATTTACACGTTTCGAACCAAACCTCCACAAATACAGTACAGGATAACAGTTTCTAAATTAGGTAGGCCTAGCGTCACATCATTTTCTCTTGTAGTTGGTTATCTTCTCTTAAATGTTCTGCAAAAGTTGACTGGCTCGTTCCATATTTCCATGCTCTGATATGTTCTTTGTACTGGGTATCAAATGTTCTGCTGGTTTGTCCTATATAGCTTCCAGCACATGTGTTGCACTGTAGTTGGTATATTCCTGCTTTTTGGTAGATATCTCAATTTTTTTTGTTTATTTTTGGAATGTGCCTTTGGACTGAATTGTCTGTTTCGAATGCTATGTTTATCCCTAGGCTTTTGAAAATGTTTGTTATTTTATGTGTGAGTTTGTGCTTGTATGTCATTGTGTACCATTTTGAATCTTCTTTCTTGTTTTCTTGTATTCTTTGTGTCGTTATTGTTCTGTCACTGTTTGTGCCTGTTTGTGCAACAACACTGTTGGTGCCACTCGAGTACCTTTGTTGGACACTTGACAGATGTTCCTGTACTAAGATACTCATTCACGGATTTCTATTCGCAGGCTTGACAAGCACCCCTCTCCACAATAGCGCCTGCTAGGCGCCTATGAAACCCTAGTGGTGTCGAAGGGGTTTCCAATCTGTCCGGCGTGTAGAGATCGGCAGATGAACGTCTCTGAACTGGGACATTTATACAGTGTCCAACAAACGTGCTCGGATAACCAATAGTCCTACCGAAATGGGGATCTTAGTGGGACCCTTTGCCGATTTGTTCACGTGTGTTTCAATGTCGCATCCCCTCGTACGCAGGCCGCAGAAAGGCATGAAAAAGGAGGGATGAAAAAGCATGAGCGCTCTTTTCTACTTCGTGTCGCGTTCAACTTCTTTCGAATGATTTTGAACTGTGCCTAGTGCTTCCAACCGTATGCCAAAGCAAAATGTGCAGTCACAGTACACTCCAAAGGGACAGATCACGTTAAATGGGGTTGCAGCCCAACGATGCCCTGTTGAATCGTATGAGTGGTGCCAGCAGTGGCAAAATTTTTCAAGGACGTCGTCCTGTTGCAAATCGTGCTGCAAGCTGTCGCTTTCGAAAGCGAAATGTGTGAAAATGAACGCCTCTGGGAAGGGGCGGTTTCAAAAAAATGGTTCAAATGGCTCTGAGCATCTGTGGTCAATCAGTCCCCTAGAACGTAGAACTACTTAAACCTAACTAACCTAAGGACATCACACACATCCATGCCCGAGGCACAATTCGAACCTGCGACCGTAGCAGTCACGCGGTTCCAGAATGAAGCGCCTAGAACCGCACAGAGAGGGGTTTCATTCACGTCCTTTATGCCACTTTTTGAGGCCTTTTCGTGTTTATTCTGAGCGGCGGTGTGTTAGAAATGTTTTCCACGGCCGACTACCAAGTAACCCGCGTAATTTCAACACTGGCGTCGCGGTTTCGACCTTCATCCCACAGGAGTCAAACGAAGAGGTGAAATGAGGGTAAGAAGGGGTATAACGACCTTCCCATCAAGTGACACGTCCACGGTGGCGTTCGGCAGAACTATCGCGAAATTTGGTGGCAATGTGACGTCATTTACCCTCCTTGCAGCGACACCTTACTGTTTGAATCATCGGTGAACACTAAGGTGACATCGCGTGGCAAGATTACAGAGGAAGGTTGGAGCCATCTCTGCGCCAAATTTCAGACTTCTGCATCGTAATAGAAGACAGTTGCGGTGTTTCAAAAGTGATCCTTTAATTGTTTTGCGCATTGTGGATAGGCACTTCAACGGTATACTGCATAGTGGCGCACGTACCGTCTGCCACAGGAAATGGCTCCTGCTTACTAAACGAATCCGTGATGAAATGCACTGCTCTTCTTTGGATCGCTTCTATATCTTCTATTAAATCGTACCTGGTAAAGATCCCACAGTGAGGAGCAGTACAGAAACATCCGTCGAGCGAAGCGTTTGAAAGCTCCCTCGTTCGTGGGTGCACTTCTCTTCTGGAGGATATTTGCAATGAATAGCAAACTAGCATCTGCCTTCCCTGCAACTATTTTTATGTCGTCGTTCCACTTTAAAACGCTCCGAACACAGAACATGTAGCTGTTTCCAGTGAGCCGGCCGGAGTGGCCGAGCGGTTCTAGGCGCTTCAGTCTGGAACCGCGCGACCGCTACGCTCGCAGGTTCGAATCCTGCCTCGGGCATGGATGTGTGTGACGTCCTTAGGTTAGTTAGGTTTAAGTAGTTCTAAGTTCTAGGGGACTGATGACCTCAGAAGTTGAGTCCCATAGTGCTCAGAGCCATTTGAACCAATGTGTTTCCAGTGATTCTTCGGCAGTCGTGTTATCCAACAACGAATCTTTCCGCAAATTCATGCGCAATACTTTACTTTTGTGTGTGTTGAAGTTGAACTGGCAGTCCCTGCAGTAAGCGTAGATCCTCCGCAAACATTTATGCGTTTAGCTAGAATTTTCTAGCCTTGCGATTTCACTATACAGCCGTGGCACTGGAATGACGAGTTTTTACAGAATTAGCAGGATCTACCAACCAGGTGTGCAGCCTACTACCTACTCGAGTAAACTGATAGAGTGATTTTCAACAATAATGAATAATGAATGTCCCTGAGTGGAAATATATATCTTAGAAGCGAATCAGCAAAATCAATGTTGCTCAGCCTACTGACTTTCACGCAGAGCAGATTAATGGACGTTGCGCAACACATATTGCATACAAACGCCGCAGGTTGCCTACGCCCTGCAACCTATAAGGGACGTAACCAGAGTTAAACGACGCTTAGCAGCGTCGAAAAGTCTCAGCGAACTATTTTTTTTTTCCTTACCTGAACGAAAGTTGTTCCCCATGATGTGATCTATCGGTCCTAGACGTTTGTTGCATAGACTTTGAAACACCCTATATGCAACAGCTTCATCAACGAACAGCCACGTGGAGCTTTGGACGTTTTCCTCTGGGTCATCTAAACATAACATGTCCGACGGAACAAACACCACACGTGTATAATATATCTGTAAGCTTGAATGCTGTGATATCCTGTAAGCTTGACTGCTGTGATATCCTCAGTGCGGATGTGTAATAGGGTCCGTACCCCTTGTGGGAATAGCGGAAACGCTGCGAGTAAATGAGGCAAATGGACAGAGACGCTGCTTCTTAGAGCGCAATAAGCTGAGAATCTGGGTAGGACGGAAAGCAAGCTGGAATAGCCGAACTGGTTAAAGGGACTGCTCGCGTAAAGTGGAACATCCAGGTTCGAGTACTGGTCCGTCACAAATTGTCAACTTCCGTCATTGAATCATTTTAATACCCAATTGCTGATAATGCCTCTTGGAGGCTCTTACATGTGATTTGCAGAGTATCCATGTAGATGTATATGTAGATGACAGTATCTCCCTCGAATTGATGTTAGCAGTAACGATGGTATAACACTCTTTTGGGATATTTGTTGTATATTAAGCATCATTGTAAAACGTATAACATAATACGGAACCCTACATCCGCTACCAGACCGCCCCCTCATGGACAAATGTACACTACTGGCCATTAAAATTGCTACACCACGAAGATGACGTGCTACACACGCGAAATTTAACCAACACGAAGAAGATGCTGTGATATGCAAATGATTAGCTTTTCAGAGCATTCACACAAGGTTGACACCGGTGGCGACACCTACAATGTGCTAACATGAGGAAAGTTACCAACCGATTTCTCATACACAAACAGTTTACCGGCGTTGCCTGGTGAAACGTTGTTGTGATGCCTCGTATAAGGAGGAGAAATGCGTACCATCACGTTTCCGACTTTGACAAAGGTCGAATTGTACACTATCGCGATTGCGGTTTTTCGTATCGCGACATTGCTGCTCGTGTTGGTCGAGATCTAATGACTGTTGGCAGACTATGAAATCAGAGGGTTCAGGAAGGTAATACGGAACGCTGTGCTGGATCCCAACGGCCTCGTATCACTAGCAGCTACGTCTCGATCCCTGAGTCAACAGATGGGGATGTTTGCAAGACAACGACCATATACAAGAACAGTTCGACAACGTTTGCAGCAGCATGGACTTTCAGCTCGGAGACCATCGCTGCGGTTACCCTTGACGCTGCATGGTGTACTCAACGACGAACCTGGGTGCACGAATGGCAAAACGTCATTTTTTCGGATGAATCCAGATTCTGTTTACAGCATCATGATGGTCGCATCCGTGTTTGCCGACATCGCGGTGAACGCACATTGGAAGCGAGTGTTCGTCATCGCCATACTTGCGTATCATCCAGCGTGATGATATGGGGTGCCATTGGTTACACGTCTCGGTCACCTCTTATTCGCATTTACGGCACTTTGAACAGGGGACGTTACGTTTCAGATGTGTTACGACCCGTGGCTCTACCCTTCATTCGATCCCTGCGAAACCCTACATTTCAGCAGGATAATGCACGACCGAATGTTGCAGGCCCTGTACAGGCCTTACTGGATACAGAAAATGTTCGACTGCTGCCCTGGCCAGAACATTCTCCAGATCTCTCACCAATTGAAAACGTCTGGTCAATGATGGCCGAGCAACTGGCTCATCACAATACGCCAGTCGCTACTCTTGATGAACTGTGGTATCGTGTTGAAGCTGCTTGGGCAGCTGTACCTGTACACGCCATCCAAGCTCTGTTTGACTCAATGCCCATGCGTATCAGGGCCGTTATTACGGCCAAAGGTGATTGTTCTGGGTACTGATTTCTCAGGATCTATGGACCCAAATTGCATGAAAATGTAATCACATGTCAGTTCTAGTATAATATATTTGTCCAATGAATACCCGTTTATCATCTGCATTTCTTCTTGGTGTAGCAATTTTAATGGCCAGTAGTGTAGTAATAGTAAACAGAAAAAACAGATACTCGCTTGCAGGTATTTCCGTGATGATGCCAACCCATTCGAAACCTGCTGAAACGTCCCCTTAGAAAAATTATATAAGACTGTGCTTAAACTGACACACAATATTTTTAGCGCAACGCAATCTGACTTTCAAAAATCCATACAAAAGAATGGTCCTGACTAACATTAACCTATACATTTCACAAATCACTTACCTCACAAAAATCTTGGTTACTCGAATTACTGCAATACAGCGAGCGCCACTACTGCCAGCTAAATAAAAGATTCAAACTACGGAAGGCACTAACTACTGATAGGCATAGTTAGCAAATGAAAGATTTTAATAGAGAACAAACAATGTATTTACCTTAATAGTCATCAAAAGGCATAATATATATAGCAGTTCATGACATCCAGTCTTACAAATTTCAAAACTCCGCCATTTCTCTCCCCACATCCACCACTGCTGGCGGCTCACCTCCAACTGCACAACGCTACGCGCTGTTAACATCCAGCTGCCCAACACTACAATGGCAGACAACAATGCATACTAGCCACAGACTGCACACAGCACAGCCAGTGATTTTCATACAGAGCGCTACGTGGCGTTACCAATATAAAAACCTAAATAGCCTACTTACATAGCCCCCATGCTCCCCACAAAAAATTTTAAAAATTGTTTTGGGGAGTGGCCTATAATTATTTGATAAAATTTTTCATAATTACAATAAAAAAGACATCAAATGCACACACTTATTGATACAATGTTGGTCAAAAGCTAAAATTTTCTCATAGTCCATAAAGACAGTCCTGATCATTCATCACAGCAAAATTGCAGTTCTTTTTTCTCAAAGTCTGAGCAGTAAAAGACAATGCACACGGAAATAGTGGATTTCAATGCAGTCTTGAAGAAGTAGTGTTGCCCTTTCAACAGAAAGACAGTGCTGACTCTTGACATGCAGACAGGTAATGGGCCACAACATAGCAAACCCACCACAGAGTCAGTCGCAGTTTTGAAGAATATTGGTAGGTAGGTCATCGCATAGTAGACCCACTGTAGTCCTGGTAGAGATTACGGTATTGGTGGGCCACCAGAGGTGCAGACCCACTGCAGTCCTTGTAGAGACGGCCAGCAGCCATCTGCTGCGACTGTGCAGGTGCACAATCACCATCGAAGAGTCTTGCGGACAATATAGCAAGTCCATAAACCACCACTTGTGCACTCACAAAATTTTTTCTTGAAATGTCCTTAGAACCAGCAGTGCTGTTAACCAGTCCCTTGCTGAATTATTAACACACTTGCAAACAGTATCAGTCCCTACTTCTCACATATTGTCCATATACTATGACCAACAGAAATGTGTGCAGTGAAATGTAACTTACAAGTTACTTAATTTGATGAACTGGTGTCAATTACAATTTTATAACATAAGAATACAATAACAAAGGTACAAAATACTTCATTAAAGAACATCACAATACAGATAACATTTGTAGTAATAGGGGCTTTACAAAAGAATAGAAATAAACACATAAATCAGTGTTACAGGAATTATGACATAAGTAAATACATAAAAGAACAGAATAACTTTTGAAACATCAACTTCACACATGACATTAAAACAAAACAGAATAAATAATGTCTAAACATCTTTACAAAGTAAATAACATAGTATTTGAAAAATTCTACAACATAAATCTTATTAGCTAAGCCCTTAAAGACAGGAAAAAGACAAATACACAAGGGTACATAAACACATAGCGGAATAATACAAAAGGAAAGACAGGGTTCGTTTTCAGTGTGACATTTGGTACTGCAGTCCAACCCAAAACTTCGTTCAGTAGATCTTTCCCCTTATTTCAACATTTGTTTCCACCAAAAAAATCCTATCCAAGCATGCTTTCTGTATTCTGTTCACATACTCTTTCAAAATTCTTTTTTGGCCAAACCGTTTTCTAATAGCTTCCCAATGCATGTCTTCCAATTCATCACAACTCGTTCTCACATATAGCCTACCCCATCTTAAGCTAACTTAAATCTACTGAGCTCAGATGCTAAACTAAGGGACGAGGCAATGCAGCAGCACAAAACAATTAACACAAACAGCAATGACAAAAAATGCAAATTGGCAAAGCAAGCAGCAATATATATATATATATATATATATATATATATATATATATATATATATATATAAGTTAGCATAGCAAATGCAACATTATCACTAATATGAGTCAATCTGCAGCAGCAAGAAAAATAAATCAGTAGTAAATCTGGCTTAACAGAGTAATACAAACTGAAATTTAGTAGCACTATGTCTGGCAAACAGCAGCAGCAAATGCAATAACTTATATCTAAACATGACAAAGATCAAGCAGAAAGAATATTACAGTAAAGATGGCCATATCTAATACCTATGTCACATCTTAACACTAGAGTGATGCATCACGATAACTTACTCTACCAAAAAAATTACCAAGTAGTTGAAAAGAAAATTATGTATGCAGTTACTATTAATAATCCCTTCTTATTGTTCTTTTCATTCCAAGTGCTCCTTTTTCGAAGAATATGGATCACAAAATTATTATTTAATAGAACTGTTGACAGAAAGTGTTCCCATTAGCAAATGCATTTTATTTTATAAAACCAATGCTGCAACACAGTTGGAAACTAGATATTAAACAAAATGAGCAATCTCTCAACTAGAAAGGCAATAGATGTAAAATGTTTCTCATCATTTCATTAGGCATTTTAGTAAATATCATAAATTAAGAGCTCCACAATGTAATCATTTGTTTTCAAGTTTGAGCGTGTCGTATTTGCGATGCTTTCGACAAAGAAATGTCAATAGCGGGGATAATGGCCTCTTTTTTTTGCACCTAATGGCTTTCTTTTGTCAGACGACTACCTTTCAGCTGGGTGCCCAAAACGCATTACGTCAAGGTCACTTACCTTTCTTACTGAAATATTTACGACAGCAGTTTCCGCTACAGTGGCAGTCTCATATAAAAAAAATTCACAGGTTGAGAATTTGCGTTACAAATGTGTAGAAACAAATTCCTATAAATACAACAGTGTCCAAAAAATTTTCAGTGGCATTGTGATACATTCACACATGTACACATATTTCATAATTCTAAAGTACGATTCTTTGTTTCCAACATCCTTCTCCACAAATCAGAGTCTCTAACCACTACTCATTATTCCTTATCTTATTATACATATACATATTCATCGACACTTCTTCAATATTTCATCATAAGAAATATGTAGCACAATGAAATTCCTCATATACAGTAGCATCATCATACCTCAACAGCATAATACATATCGTCGTCATAATAATATCATAACATCTCAGTCAGTTCTCAA
Source organism: Schistocerca americana (assembly GCF_021461395.2). Lineage (NCBI taxonomy): Eukaryota > Metazoa > Arthropoda > Insecta > Orthoptera > Acrididae > Schistocerca > Schistocerca americana. The sequence goes on from NC_060122.1 coordinate 614,976,715, forward strand.
AATCGTTGTAGCTTCCTCCAATAATTTCAAAACTTAAAAAAAATTCTCTGCTCATTTCAATAGTGTCATCTACCTCAAACGTACTTTAACAATCATGATCCCATACCAAATACATCATTCAAAGCTCTCATAGTATCACAATGGTTCCGAAAAAATATGAACAGTTCACAAACTACAGACAAAATACAATTTCATAAATGTGAAGTTTTCCAACTGTGTAATTGTGTAAACATGTGTCACTGACGTAGGAAAAAGGATGTTTGTTTCTCTGTCAAATAATCAGATATCTGTGCAATTCTGTGTTACAGATATATGGTACCGATGTGTAGAGTTTTATAAGCAAATACCATATTAGCTAGGGCTCCTTGTATTTGCCAAACACATGGTACACAAAGTAAGTGTGTACCCCCCTGAGGATTAATGAATAATACCCTCAGGTGTTACAGATTACAGCAATGGAATGAAATGTATCACGGAATACCTTTGTATCATTGTACTTCAAATATCTTTAAAAATAAATGTTTTAAGTACAAAATTAATCACTCAAATACGTGTACTGTAGCGCTAAACTGTGCGTCTTGTTGTAAGATAATCTCTCTGGAAGTGTCGTAGTTATCGTCCTCCAAAAGCTAAGTTCTGCAGAAGTCAATGTACTTACCTCATAATAAACAAAAGTGAAATGCTTTGCGTATAGATATCTTAGTTATTACGCTTATTGCCGTGATGAAGAAAGTACTGTGCTGTAACATATTGTTGTGCTATGGAAAAGGCTGTCTCATTGTAGCTATACCACAAAAGTTACTAGTAAAACATGTTTTACTTTCAGAATAATTCAGAAAAACTGTGCAGATATAAAACAGAAACACCACAAAAGCAACATTGTAAATTGTCACTCATTAGTAGCGTCGTGATAAAATCGTGTAGCTGTCACATAAACTAACCACTGTGTCAACTGGTATCTCACAGAAAGTACTTTAAATCCAGAATGTATTTTAAAGTAAACCAAGATGTTGCATTAAAATCTCATTAGCAGTACTGGTAAATGTTCTAAGTATGTGAGCCTTGTAATCGTTACGTAATCGTGCAACTAACAAGCAAGAATGTACAAATAACAACACTGTGTTGTCTGTTCACTATAACAATGCGTTCGTAATTTCTGTTGAAATAAGTTCTCTTGGTTCTTGACTGGATATTTAACTTCAAACGTTGTTGCATGTTAACAGATTCTAAGTCTGACAAAGCATACTAGTAATGTAAAGTGAAAATTTATATGGCAAAGACAAAGTTAAAAAGCAGATTATCTTTCAATAAACGGTTTTACATGTGAAATGTGGCGCAAGCCTTTACTCTTACTACTATGCAGAGCTCCAGCTTCAACGGAATCATCGTGTGGTATATGTCGGTAAAGAATACCGGAATTTTTCTCAAGATTAGCATCTATGTTATTTTTCTCTGAGCCAGCTAGCGCACGCGGCTGCCGGCTGTGCGAGTCATTGTCTGTCTCTTTGTTGGCGCGCGTCGTTATTAGGATTAGGAGACCTAACTTCTACAAATTCACCTTGTCGAGAGTGCCCTGCTCTGTTTGAATCCCGTCAGTTCTGATACAATTCCGGTCTGTCGTTATGATTATATCGTCTGCCGTCATGTCGGTAGATTCCACAGTTTCTTTCTTGTCGGTCACGTGGTGGAGAATTTCTCCCGGAATCGTAACTGCGCGCTGAACTGTTGCGTCTGAAATTATTCTGTCTCCCTTGATAATAATAGTTCTGGTTACCATATTGTCTGTTTCTATGATTGTCTCTGTCATATTTATTACTACGGAAATGCAAACTTTCTCTGTAACTATTACTCTGCCAGTGGTTGTCATATGGGTGGTGTCTGTTTTGGTCACGATTTGTGTTGTGAGAATAGCCTCGTCGTGTCCAGTTATTATTTCTTTCATCGCGGAATTGCGACGGATGTGACCTGTAATTGTTGTGTTCCTGTTTTCGCGTTCCGCGATTGTCAGTGTCAATTTCTAATTCTTGTAAGAGTCCATGAAAAGCTTCAATGTCGTCTTTGCAACGTCCTGCCAAAATAATATGTCGTAAATGTTCAGGTAATTTGATTAAGCAAATGCGGATGTGTTCTGAGGGGCTGTATGGGTTTGACAGGTATTGATTCTTGTGCAACATGTCTTCAAAATATTTCACAGACTGGAAAATTCAGATTGTTCGAAATGTTTCATCATTATGATGCTATGTCTTACTCGGTCTTGTGTAGCTTGAGGCCCATATGCTGAGAGGAAGGCATGATAAAATTCTCCTTCACTGTGACAATCGTGAATGACCGATCGCATTCTTACAGCTGGTTCATTCTCTAAATAGTCACACATAAATTCTAATCTGTGCTCTAATGACCAGTTGGGAGGAAAACAATGAGAGAATTGATGGAGCCACGCTTGTGGATGAATGTCGTTGCCAGAATTCTTAAACGTTTTGAATTTACGTGTAGTAATGAACAGCTTATAGTCAAAATCGTCGTGTCGGCGAGTAGCATATCGGTCATTGTTACGTCGTGTCGGCGGTTCCATCTGAAAATTCGGTGCTCCTTGCCAATTTCTTTCATAATTTCCGAAATACCCTGTGCTATTATTTTGTGGCTTTTCCGTATTTCTAAGTTCCTCTTGCCGTGTTGGAGAGCGAGTGTCCTCTGAAATATGTAATTTTTGTATTACTTGTGCCAACTGATCATGTACTTCCCGAATTTCTCTTTTGTATTTCGTATTAATTTGATTCTGATTTTGTTTGAATTTCCTAATTTGTTCATACTCTTCTGTTTCAGTGATGGCTACAGGTTTTGTGTCATTCAGATCATCATCTACCTTTGCAGATAAGTTAGTGAACTGATCCAAAAGTTCGGCTACTTTCTCCTATAGTGTAATTATTTCCTCAGTGTGTTTTTCTGAACCAAGTTTCAGAGTGTCCATTTGTGTTGAAATCGTATCTACTGTGTTCTTTAAGTTTTCCTGAGTTTTTGCAAGTAGCGTAACCGAATCGGTAGATGCAACTGAGTCAATTTTAGCCCACAAGGTCTCATGATTTTCATGAACAATGGTTTGCAGTTCTTTTATGGGTGCTTCGTGATTCTGTGATGCATTTTCATGCCGCGAAAAAATAGGTTGAAAATGCTCACAAATTTGTATCTTTACGTCATTACAGACTTTTTGACATTTCGATTTAATGTTATGTAACTCAGTAATTAAATCTTCACGTGTTTGTTCAAGCGTGGTGTCTAACTTTTGAAGCTTTTGCTGTGTTTGTCTCTGATTTTGTTCCATTGTGTCTAACTGTTGCTGTGTTTGTCTCTGGTGTTGTTCCATTGTGTCTAACTGTTGCTGTGTTTGTCTCTGGTGTTGTTCCATTGTGTCTAACTTTTGTAGATTTTGTTCCATTGTGTCTAACGTTTGAAGATTTTGTTCCATTGTGTCTAACGTTTGAAGCTTTTGTCCCATTTGTTGCATTAATTGTAAAAACAATGCACTGGTGTCTGAAACATGTTCCTGAGTGCTATTTGGCAATGCATTTGAACCGCCAATATTCGGATTTTGAAAAGCAGAAAATGTGTCTTGACTTATTTGAGAAAACGGCGAGGCCGCAAAACCTGAATCTACAGCATTTGCAAGATTGTGTCCTGTCATTTCGGATTGCTGAGGCAAGCTGTTGCCCACCGAACGATCGATAATGCTTCCCTGTTCACTAATTGTTTCACTGCCTACACCGTTATTTGCAGCCCGCTCCATTTCCCTATGTACAATTACCAAATTACTACTTTGAACATTAGTTAATTCATTCCACGGTGGCGCTAACACACTGCTTTCGTCTTCACTGTCATTTCTCAGTTTACTTTGGAGCCTAGTATTACGTTTTTCACGCGCCATTATTGTCACAATATTTCACACGACAACACAGAAAAGCACAATTTGAAGAGCAAAATAAGAAAACACATTAACATAGCATTGAAAATAATATCTCGTCAATTGCAAGCGCAGCTGCGAAATACTTGGTGCAAATCTACATGCATGCCACAACTGTTTTACTGTACAAGAATGAAAACTACAACTACAAAGGAAATTCTCTCTATGATTATGTGCTAGCAATAAACAATAGCTACACTAATTACACAAACTACAAGAACAAAATCAGAAGATTCCAGTGAGGTATCCTCGGCTAAGAGTCGACATATGAAACATCCCCTTGGAAAAATTATATAAGACTGTGCTTAAACTGACACACAATATTTTTAGCGCAACGCAATCTGACTTTCAAAAATCCCTACAAAAGAATGGCCCTGACTAACATTAACCTATACGTTTCACAAATCACTTACCTCACAAAAATCTTGGTTACTCGAACTACTGCAATACAGCAAGCGCCACTACTGCCAGCTAAATAAAAGATTCAAACTACGGAAGGCACTAACTACTGATAGGCATAGTTAGCAAATGAAAGATTTTAATAGAGAACAAACAATGTATTTACCTTAATAGTCATCAAAAGTCATAACATATATAGCATTTCATGACATCCAGTCTTACAAATTTCAAAACTCCGCCATTTCTCTCCCCACATCCACCACTGCTGGCGGCTCACCTCCAACTGCACAAAGCTACGCGCTGTTAACATCCAGCTGCCCAACACTACAATGGCAGACAACAATGCAAACTAGCCACAGACTGCACACAGCACAGCCAGTGATTTTCATACAGAGCGCTACGTGGCGTTACCAATATAAAAACCTAAATAGCCTACTTACACTGCAGGGATGGTCAGCCGAAAACAGCGTGTGGTCGCGCGAACACGTGGGACGGCGTCGGAGGGAGGGCGGCACTGGGTGCGGTGGTGGGGGCGACGACGCTTGATGTTGTAGTGGGGGTAGTGTTGGTAGGGGAGTGGAGGGGAGGGGAGGGCCGGACAACCGCGGCCGTGGCGTCGGTGGCGAGACGCCGCACCGGCAGTCGGCGGAATGTTGGGCAACGTGAAGGACTACCTGGACTCGCTCAGGGGCAGCATCGGCACCCTGCGCGAGGACTTGTGAGTAGCGTCTGCTGTCTAGCCAGGCCACACCGCACACGACTCTGTAGAATGCACTGCCTCTCAGTTCCATAACAATAACAGCAGCGTCTGCCTACCGTATAGAGCGTGGAACCGTTTGCCACTTCGTGGTTTGAGGCTTCGTAGCAAGTATCGTGTTGCGTATACCGAGCTGGCTATGTGTATGGGATGCAGCCAGCACTTTGCCCGCTGCAGAAGATAATAAACATCTGCAACGTCTGATACAGAATCTCTTTAAAAGTTTTGTGGAAGCGGCTTGATGAAAAAGGCTCCTTTTGCCTAAACTACTTTCAGTGATAACTTGCCACCGTCATTTTCTTTTCACTCTAGACCGTATAATATGTAGGTTGCTACATAGTGTAAACAGCTGGTTTTTAATATGGTTTTGGTTAGTTTCAGTGTTGATTCCATCACACAAACTTTTACTTTTTTTATTTGTCTCATGTCACTACTTCGATAGCCTGTTGTGGATTCTTAATGTCATCCACAGCGTGAGTGCCTGTTCTTAATGATAGTTACGTTTGGCGTTGAATAACGATTATGTTCTGCAAATGAGAAATTATAGCTGTGGCATAACGATTTGGCGAGCCTTGAGAAAGCATAAGATGTGCTATTCTCGAGATGCCTCAGTTTACTAGGTGACTGCATGAAAACTTCACCTCCTTGTGCAAAAGCTTCGCTGATTAGTCCACTGCAGCTGTGTGGTATTATAGCTTTGGCCTAGCAATTACCTATTTGTAAGTTATTCGTCACGTCTTAGGTGTGCAATCACAGTTTCACAATACAGACCTTACATAAGACCAAACTCTATTTTCAGTAACAACAAGCGCTTATCTTGTAACTAACTTCCGGTGTGAGGAAAGCACGACACGTTATTTATGTAGTGAAATGTACGGAAACGAAAAAAGTGAAAGGTAAAAAGTGTTGGAAACAGCATGAAACTAACCAAAATAACACTTAAAACTAGCGTTCTCCACTACGTAAAAATGAACACTTTGTCTTTCAGAATTTAAAAAGCACTCGTAAAATGGAGAGCTGTCATTGAAACTAGTTTGGGTACAAAAAAAAAAAAAAAAACCGTTTGAACCAGGACGGAGTCACAGACTCCACATTGGTTACTGCAGATACATGACAATAAGGAAAATTTTTAACGAAACGAGTTTCAGGTAACTGTCTGTTGAAAACTGAAATTCACTTCCAAAAGACGAGTTATAGCTATCCTCACCTTTTAGACAAATTGCTTGGATCTATCAAATCAGGAATAATGATATTCTGCAGCCGCTGTTGCCACTATGTTTGTTTCAGAGAAGATAACGTGAAGAAGAATGGCTACAAGCATTGACAATGCATACTAGTTACGACAAGAAACCCCTAAAAGCTTCTTTAATATTATCTGTGTAACTAAGACCTTTAAGTACAAAGTTCTTCCACTGGGTTAACAAACAGGTGAATAAAATTACCCTGAGTAGGGTGTCGTAGAGTTGCATATTGGGTCCTCTGTTTTTGTTGGTGTATAAAAACTACAAAACGTGAAAATTCCTAAAATTTTCGCGACGCGAAATGCAGTTTCGTATAAGTGACGCTGTGTAAGAGGGCAAGTATTTTGCTGTATGGCTATTCAATAAATCAGTCTTATTTACCGAGGTATAAAAGAACATACGCAGAGTCTCTCAGAAGGAATGATCACACTCAGCAGTACAATAGCGACGATCATTCGAAGTAGAACAGTTGTAAACATGGGCTCTAAAACGCCTACCTTAAGAGCTATCAGCTTGGTCAGTGAGCAGATGTATTTCACAGTAGAGAAGATGAACAAGTGCTCCTAGCTCTTAAAGTACGCATTTTACGGCCCATGTTTACTGGCTTTTTTGTTCTTGTTTTCATCTGTACTGCCACGTCTCATAATACAGAAGCAAAGATCTGCCAACAGAAAAAATGCTTCACAGTAGCGAAGTCGAAAAAAATTCTCGTAGTCCGTAAGGTATGTATTTTACAGCTCACGTTTACTGGCCATTTTTTCCTTGTTTTGGTCCATACTACCACCTCTTAGAATATGGAACACTTTTTTTTAACACCTTGTATAGGCTAAGTCGCGCAAGATGTAATATTCCCTGACCGGTTCAAGATATCAGTACATCGGCAAATGATTGTACACACTCAAGGACTTAATTTTGTTAATAATTAATACTCTCTTATATCTTGTATCCACAGCGAAATTGAAGTACGTACGAATTTTTAATGGATCAGGATGCTTTTTTTAACAGCATCTGGAAGCTCTACTAAAAGCAAGTACGTTAACGTAACGCTTGTTACTGTCGGTCTGTCGGTGCAGACACATCTGGCAGATGCAGATGAGAAGCATATTAAAACTGGGAAGGCAAGGAAGCTGGTCTCCACTATCGTGACGTAAATACTGGCAGGTGTGGGTCTCACGCCAGGCTTCGTTGTTACACACAGCGATGTATACGCAGAAAAATTGTATCCAGGCCTTTCCTCTCATTTTCAGCAAATTTCTAAGATACACCAACAAACGTTGTTTCACTATTGCGGTATATTGATAATTTTTACTTTTGGGCAGTCTGATTACAACTGAATGATACACAGTTTTGGTACTATAAGCGGTTCGCCTTTATTTATTTGCAAGGCATCTTAGGTGGCAGGTTTCGTGAGTGTTGTTTTACATGTTGTGCTTTTGTTACTGCTGCTTTTCTTATTACAATTACTATTTGAATATTTTTGTTTTCAGGTTTCACAGCCCTATGAACTGAACACTTGTTCTGTTCATAGCGTGTTCAGTTCTTAGTGCTGTAAAGTCTGAAAACAAAAAATTTCAACCAGCGTTTGTAAGAAGAAAAGCGCTAACAAAGGAACAAAAACACGACATGTAGAACAACACCCACGAAACCTGCCATTGAAGATGCCTTGCAAAACATAATAGCGAAACGCGTACGGCATAAAACTGTGTTACATTCAGCTATAATTAGACGGTGCAAAAGTACAATTATCGATATACAGTAATATTATACACAACTGAGGACGACAGGGCCACAAAAGATGAAGATCACTACATTTATCTGTTCAAGATCTACCGACTACCGGCTAAAAATATTCCATTTAAAAAGCTATACTGTATTTGCTTCATTATCTCTGCTAATACATGGGAAGGCGTAATAACCATTTAAAAAGATCACTTGCACCTTTGCAATGGATTGATGACTGTGAAGTTTGGTCCATTAAAATAACTATCATCACATCATCATCATCATCATTATCGAAGTCTTGAACTATTCACAAAGCAACACAGGTGTTACGTCCTTACACGACTTTACCTTACATACACAGAACCGTATCAAGCGGTCTGAATGAGATGATCAGTAGTAGCTCGAAACGTAGCGTCAATAAATTAACTTTACAAGATCAATAATACTTAAACGTTTTTACTGCTTGCCGCAGGTACATGCAAAGTTCGCTTCATAAATGTATAAATTTACAAACGTCAATATACGATACGATAAAGATCAGTGTCGATTTCTTGCTAAAAGGTGCTAGTACATAGCTGATTTCAAGTGGTTCAAATGGCTCTGAGCACTATGGAACTTAACTTCTGAGGTCATCAGTCCCCTAGAAATTAGAACTACTTTAACCTAACTAACCTAAGGACATCACACACATCCATGCCCTAGACAGGATTCGAACCTGCGACCGTAGCGGTTGCGCGGTTCCAGACTGTATCGCCTAAAACCGCTCGGCCACTCCGGCCGGCCTAGCTGATTTCGATTCTGTTTTCACACATTAGGGTTTTAACGTTCCGTGGCGGAAGAACCCGCATTTTACCTCGTTTTTCTCACAATTCATTCTAGTACAGAGCATATCCAGTGCCTCGTACTGTAACTTAGTTCACATCTCTGTCGTGATCGGATGATCACTGCCTCTTGGGGAGTCTATCACTGCGATCATTCTGTACAGACGCACAGCGAAACAAGCACGCCCCAAGCTTATTTTGATAGCCGGCTGCAATGAAGAGTACGCAAACCCCCTTTGCTGTTCAGATGTTTGCCACTGGTGTTCCCGTTCCACTGTGGAGAAAACTGCAGCACAAAAGCTGAATAAAGGTATCCTTAGCCCAGAAAAATGTGGTCGGAACGATCAGTGGTGTCAATTCGCAAACTTCAAGTATGTCGCTACTTAAGTATGTAGGAACTCTTTAACTATCTGCTTACCCCATGGCTACGAATATGGACTTAAAACGAAAACAATGCCTGCACAAACTACTATGCGGGAATGTCTCGCACCACATTACAGACATTTCCCTGATGAAATGTAGTACGGATCTCAATGAGTAGCTACATCTCAGAGGGTACCATGGATCCCAAGAAAAAGTGTTAAACTAACAACAACCCCGATCGTTGGTTGAACACACTGAGCTTTAGCAGGCATGGTCCTGCCGGAGATGGGACGCTCTTGCCTTCCTCTGACCTCTGACCGGACTTACCCAACCAGCTCTAGTGAGACATGCAGTTAAACGAAGACTCCGAACCACAGTGGTTAGTTTATATCTCCATGTTAACAAATAAATGCCAGAGGTAAAATAGGCGATAAGTGACAGATTAAATCCTAGGAGGGATTGAGGATCAAACTCTCAAAATTTGGAACTCCAGTCTGACACTTTCCCACAGCTACATCGAGCGGCACGAACGATTAAATACAAATTAAAGCTGTAGTCCTCTCGATCAAACGAGAAGTAGCGGCTTGACCTTTAAGCCGTGAACCTTAACGTGTAATTAATTCTCGTACACGGAACTCCGGCAGCCGGCGTCAGTATGAAATGAACTACCTCGACTCAAAAGGAGAGGGACTAACCACATTACTAAAGTAACTATCTTTCAAGGCAGAATAGTGCGTCGTTGTATTTCCACAATACACTATGTTACAACAAGTGACAGTTTCGAACCTGCTCGATGAAATGACAGCAAGAAGAATCTATATATTAAAGAGATCGACTACTTCCACAGAATTTACCAGTTCCGATGAAACGTTACTTAGCGCGAAGCAGCAGACAAGTCTTAAGAAAGTCTCGCACCATAAATAATTCTTTGTAATGGGAACATCTATGAATAATTTTTTTTCTTGGTTCAAGACAAGTTAAGCCTGTATGATGTACAGCGAAGTATTGAAGCACCTTTGTGTATTTCAGCCGACAAATTATCGGGACTCACGCGAAAATTCGGCGGTTCTGAGGGAGAGAAATACTTGTTATTAACGCCTTAAAATATACACTGCAGCGCCAAAGAAATTGGTATAGGCATGCATATTTAAATACAGAGATATGTAAAAAGGCAGAATACGGCGCTGCGATCGGCAACGCCTATCTAAGACAACACGTGTCTCGACCAGTTATTAGATCGATTACTGCTGCTACAATGGATGGTTATCATGATTTGAGTGAGTTTGAACATGGTGTTATAGTCTGCGCACGAGCGATGGGACACAGCATCTCCGAGGTAGGATGAAGTGGGGATGTTCCCGTACTACCATTTCTCGAATGTACCACGAATATCAGGAATCCCGTAAAACATCAAATATCCGACATCGCTGCGGCCGGAAAAAGATCCTGAAAGAACGGGACCAACGACGACTGAATAAAATCGCTCAACGTGACAGAAGTGCAATCATTCCATAAATTGCTGCAGATTTCAATGCTGGGCCATCAGCAAGTGTCAGCGTGCGAACCATTCAACGAAACACCATCGATATGGGTATCCGGAGCCGAACGCCCACTCGCGTGCCCTTGATGACTGCATGACACAAAACTTTACGTCTCGCCTGGGCCCGTCAACACCGAAACTGGACTGTTGGTGACTGGAAACATGTTGCTAGTTGGACGAGTCTCGTTTCGAATTGTATCGAGCGGATGGACGTGTACGGGTATGTAGAAAATCTCTTGAATCCACGGACCCTCCAAGTCAATAGGGGACTGTTCAAACTGGTGGAGGATTTGTAATGGTGTGCGGCGTGTGCAGTGTTAGTGATATGGGACCTCTGATACGTGTAGATACTACTTTGATAGGTGACACGTGTGTAAGCATCCTGTGTGGTCACTTGCATCCATTCATGTCCATTGTGCACTCCGACGGACTTGGGAAATTCCAGTAGAGTTGGGTTGGGTTGTTTGGGGGAGGAGACCAGACAGTAAGGTCATCGGTCTCATAGGATTAGGGAAGGACAGGGAAGGAAGTCGGCCGTGCCCATTCAAAGGAACCATTCCGGCACCTGCCTGGAGCGATTTAGGGAAATCACGGATAACCTAAATCGAGATGGCCGGACGCGGGATTTAACCGTCGTCCTCCCGAATGCGAGTCGAGCGTGCTAGCCACTGTGTCACCTGGCTCAGTCCCAGCAGGACAATGTGACACCCCACACGCCCAAATTGCTACAGAGCAGCTTCAGGAGCACACTTCTCAGTTTAAGCACTTTCTCTGGCCACCAAACTACCCAGACATGAACATGATTGAGCAATATGCTGTTCAGAAGAGGTCTCCAGTCCCCCGTACTCTTAAGGATTTAGGGACAGCCCTACAGGATTGATGCTATTAGTCCCCTCCAGCACTACTTCTAACATTAGACGAGTCCATACCAAGTCGTGTTGCGGAACTGCTGCGTCCTCCCCGGGGCCCTACACAGTATTAGGCAGGTGTACCAGTTTCATTGGCTCTTCAGTGTATTAAGAGCTTGAAAATAACGGCGCACGCTGACAAAACACTTTTTCTCACGTGAGACGTGAATATAACTACGGAATGAACAATGTATTTAAAAATATAGTTTATTGCCACGCCACATTCGTTGGCTTCGTCATCTCAAAACAAAAGGACGCTTTTCCAGCAAAACTTAGACGTCGGGTTACGTTACAGATCAGTCTGACACAGCAACTTTCATTTAAAAAGAGTTTGCGTCGGGAATAATATCTACATCTACATAGATACTCCCCAAGACACCATACGGTACGTGGCGGAGGGTACCATGTACCGCTAATAGCCATTCCATCCCCTGTTCCACGCCGGCCGCTGTGGCCAAGCGGTTCTAGGCACTTCAGTCCGGAACCGCGCTGCTGCTACGGTCGAAGGTTGAATCCTGCCTCGGGCATGGATGTGTGTGATGTCCTTAGGTTAGTTAGGTTTAAGTAGTTCTAAGTCTAGGGGACTGATGACCTCAGATGTTAAGTCCCATAGTGCTTAGAGCCTTTTGAACCATTTGAACCCTGTTCCACTCGCAAATACAGCGAGGGAAAGACGACTGTCCGTATGCCTCTGTATGAGGCCTAATTTCTCGTGTCTTATCTTCTCCGTCCGTATGCGCAATGTACGTTAGCTGCGGTAGAATCGATCGGCAGTCACCTTCAAATGCCAGTTCGCTAAATATTCTCAATAGTGTTCCTCGAAGAGAACGTCCCCTTTCGTCCAGGGATTTCCATTTGAGTTCCGGGAGCTTCTCCTCAACACTTACATGTTGTTCGAACCTACCAGTAACAAATCTAACAGCCGGCCTCTGAATAACGTCCATGTCTTCTTTCAATCCAAGCTGGTACAGATCCCAAACACTCGAGCAGAACAGGTCACACCAGTGTCCTATATGCGGTCTTCTTTACAGGTGAACCACACTTTCCAAAAATTCTCCCAATTAACCGAAGTCGACCATTCCCCTTCCCTACCACAGTTCTCTCATGCTCGTTGCACTTTTTATCGCTTTGCAACGTTATGCCTAGATATTTAAACGACTTGACTGTGTCAAGCTGGACACTACCAATACTGTATCCGAACATTACAGGTTTGTTCTTCCTATCCATCCGCATTAACATTTTTCCTCATTTAGAGCTATCTGCCGTTCATCACACCAATTAGAAATTTTGTCTAAGTGGCCTTGTAATTTCCTACAGTCATTCATCTTCGACATCTTACCGTACAACAAACCACTATCAGCAAAAAAAACCGCAGATTGCTGCTCGCCCTACCCACCAAATCATTTACGAGTATGTATATAGAGAACAACAGTAGTCCTATCATGCTTCCCTGGGGCACTACTGACAATATCCTTGTCTCTGATGAACACTAGCCGTCGGGGACAACATATTGGGTTCTATTATTTAAGAAGTCTCCGATCCACTCACATATCTGTGAACTTATTCCATATGTTCGTATCATCGCTAACAGCCTGCAGGGGGCACGGTGTCAAGTGCTTTCCGGAAATCTAGAAACATGGAATCAGCCTGTTGCTCTTCATCCATAGTTCGCAGTACATCATGTGAGAAAAGGGCAAGCTGAGTTTCGCACGAGCGATGCTTTCTAAAACGATGCTGATTCATGGACATAATGTTCTCTGTCTTAAGAAAGTTTGTTATTTTCGAACTGAGAATACGTTCAAGGATTCTGCAGGAAGTTCGGGACATTGGTCTGTAATTTCACGGGTCTGTTCTTTTACCCTTCTTATATACAGGACTCTCCTGCGCTTGTTTCCAGTCGCTTGGACCTTTGTGCAGAGCGAGAGATTCGCGATAAACGCAAGATAGTTAAGGGGCCCATGCCGTAGAGTACTCTTTGTAAAACCGAACTGTTATTCCATCCGGATATTCATGATTTATTTGCTTTCAGACCTTTCAGTTGTCTCTACGCCAGGGATGCTTATAACTGCGTCGTCCGTACGGGAGTCAGTCAGAGGGTCAACTGACGGTATGTTTGTACGATTCCCCTGCTTCAACAATTTCTAGAATGTGAAATTTTGAAATCTCGGCTTTCGGTTTTCTATTTCAACTGCCACACCAGACTGGTCAACAAGGGACTGAATAGGGCCTTAGACCCGCTTAACGATTTTGCATACGATCCGAATTTTCTCGGGTTCTCTGTCAGATTTTTTGCTAAGGTATGACTGTAGTAGTTGCTGTATGTTTTGCGCATATATCTATTCACAGACGCACGAACCTCTATTAACATTTGCTTGTCGTTCTTTGTGCGTTCTCTTTTGAACCGAGCTTGTAACAGCCTCTGCTTCCTCACCATCTCCTGAATTTCATTAGTAAACCATGGTGGGTCTTTTCCATCCGCTTACTAAGCACATAACTCTCCAGACCACGATTCATAATCTGCTTAAACTTTGCCCATAATTCCTCTACATCCACTTTACTGGAACTAAGTGATGTCAATTCTCTGTGTACGTGAAATCAGTACTCCAGTATGGCCAACTTCGCTGTATCCGCTATTGAATAATTCTTGCCTCCTAAGAGTTTTGACTGAATTTCGAGTGACCATGAAACTAAATTCAGAGTAGCAAATGCATCAGTAACTGATTTTCCCTATTACGTCAGGGTTGTGAAAGTGCACCCATCTAAGTTGGGTTATGCAACAAGGCATTACGGTCGTGAAAACAGCGATAAAATTCTGGTCGATTGCAGCAAGGTAACCCTTTTTTATCTGGGGCACCTTCGGCTACCTGCAAGCCCGTTTCATCGATTAATGCATTTCTGTCAAAACACGTCTTACGTAAGTTAATTCTGTGAGACGATATGGAGTGCATAACGTACGGTTTTTTTTAGATTGTTTATTTATTGACACTCAAGAGACGGCTGGTGTCCACGTGAATCTTAGGATATTTTGTAACACGTTAACTTTAGGAAATGACAAAAAAGGCAATTCCTGTAATTTTGTTGGAATGATTATCTTATTAGAAATGCTTTGTCTTTACGCTCACTAAAGACAAACACGACTGCTAAATGCGTTAATTCCTACTCAACAAACTATACAATTACGGTTCTCGACCTGATAAATTGACAAAAACTGTAGTTTAAGGGCATCCCTCATTATTGCCTCTATTTATTGACACTTCCGCTTTTTTTTAACTTGCGCGGCGTCTGGGGAACATCTAATAGTACACCTTGTGCTGGTCATCAACGTAAAAAGCGGTAGCATATGCGATCATGGCTTATGTACGAATGGTCAGGCAAAACTTATTATACATTTAAGCATCGGGACAAGCCAAGAGTTCTCAACAGTCGGCGTAGAATGTTTCACGACAATTCGTAAGCTGTTTGGAGAAAATTCTAAAAATGAAATCAGCATATACAAGGCTAAAAAACCTAAATACACAAAAAACGTAAAATCTGACTCTAGGTGCAAGTACTCCTTCAGACCCAGAGATTAACTGTGTATTAACTACAAATTTACTATCCGTACTGGGAGCTGGTGGGACCACAAGCCAGAAAAGTTGTCGAAAACGAAAATCCCAAAGTACTAAAGGACTTCCGACTTCGGACAGGGAACGTTGAAACACATCAGACATTACAAATGTGGAGAAAAGGGAAGTGTGAATCATTGACATTGCCGTCCTTGGTGATGAGAGAATCAAAGAGAAACAAGTTGAAAAACTTAAGAGATAGAAAGACTTGAAAATCGAGGCACTCGACTCTGATGTAATCTAGCGAATGTGATTCCAGTGGCGCACTGGGAGCAGTGCCGAAAACCTTTAGTAACACGTGAAAACCATTAAGATTGATGTAATATCCATCTACCAACTACAAAAACCCACTTTACTGGGATGTGCACGAATTATATGCCGATATATCATGCAGTCCTAGACTGGTGGGAAGTGTCTGACTATTCGTGAAATACCAAATCCACCAAAGTAATTTTACTTTCTCTGTTTGTTGTAATATTAATGCATGAAACAAAACCACAATATGCTCATATCTTGATGTCTGAGCCTTTTAAGTAATTTCTGTTGTTGTAATCTATCCTCATATCGTTCATCGAAGACAGGTAACGTAACCTTTAACAGATTTAATTTCAGGTATATTTTTTCTGTCTTCGCTATTTAGAGCACGTTAATATTAAGTGCTTCAAATCTATTCCTTCTGTATCGTTACGACCTCATATGGGTGAGCCAGGAACTTAAGTCTGGTACCGAGTTAGCTAGCAAAGGCAGTGGTACGACACTAGATTTACATTCCGGAGGACAGCGGTTCAAGTCCTTCATCGACCATACAGATTTAGGTTCCCTGTGATTTCTCTAAAACTGATGAAGACAAATACCGGGAGGATTCCATTTAATAGTACCCCGCTGATTTCTTTCTTCATTCTGATTCTGTGCTCCGTCCCTAATGACCACGTTGTCGACGGGATACAGAACCCTTATCTTCCTCCTTTTACCCTGACAGTTCGTCTGTATATGCGCGAAAAAACCCCTCTGCTGTTTTTAGAATTGGTCCGCTCTCTTGCAAGTCCTCCTTATTTATTGTGTTGTTTCGGACATGAAATCACGGCATGGGAGTATAATTCCTTGGAATTTAGATTAATGCTTTCTTTAGCAAATGTGTCCGTTGTTTCCTTGTCCACGGTTGCCAAAAGCTCTTTGACCCACACAAACATTTTTTTCCGTCAATGTAGCTATTTCTTGCGGTACTAGTCGTACTCAACATATCACACATACTCAGTCATAAAGGCTTGTAAGTGTGTTACACGGTTTATTTTGCTGAGAAACAAGCGTTAAGAATGAAATCTGATGCGTTGCCCCGTTTCCGAGATAATTAGCATTGAAGTTGGCCAATCAGAGAGCAGCGCACGCAAATTCAAGTGGCCCGGGGCAGATACAGTTGATGTCAGTTGTCCTCACTGCGCATATGAAACGTCCCCATAGAAAAATTTATGAATGACCTTGCTGATAAACCTCTTACATTATTTGATTTTCAAACAGCTGAGCAGAACTGAACGTACTCAGACGCGCGACAGACTGTTAATCCTAAGGGCCCGGGTTCGATTCCCGGCTGGGTCGGAGATTTTCTCCGCTCAGGGACTGGGTGTTGTGTTGTCCTAATCATCATCATTTCATACCCATCGACGCGCAAGTCGCCGAAGTGGCGTCAAATCGAAAGACTTGCGCCAGGCGAGCGGTCTACCCGACGGGAGGGCCTCGTCACACGCCATTATTATTATTTCACTCTTTACCTATTCTGATCAACACTAAACTGACACACAATATTTTTAGCGCAACGCGATCTGACTTTCAATAATCCCTACAAAAGAATGGCCCTGACTAACAATAACCTTTGCCTTTCGTGAATCACTTATCTCGCAAAAACTTCGTTACTCGAACAACTGCAAAACAGCGAGCGCCAATACTGCTAACTAAATAAAAGATTCTAACTACTGAAGGCACTAACTACTGATAGGCATACTAAGCAAATGAAAGATTTTGATAGAGAACAAACAATGTATTTACCTTAATAGTGTTCAAAAGTCATAATATATATATCAGTTCATGATATCCAGTATTACAAATTTACTGTCTCTGATGGACATTCCGCTCTCAAAACTCCGCCATCTCTCTCCCCACATCCACCACTGCTGGCGGCTCACCTCCAACTGCGCAACGCTATGCACTGTTCACATCCAACTGCCCAACACTACAATAGCAAATTCCAACAATGCAGACCAGCCACAGACTGCACACAGCACAGTCAGTGATTTTCATATAGAGCGCTACATGGTGTTACCAACATAAAAACCAAAACAGCCTACTTACACATCTACATCTTCATCGTTACTCTGAAGATCGCACTTACTGGTAAGTGCCTGGCAGAGGGTTTGTCGAACCAGATTAACAATAATTCTTTGTTATTCTACTCTCGAAGAGCACGCGGAAAAAACGAACACTCGTATCTTTCCGTGAGAGCTCTGATTTTCCTTATTTTATTATGATGATAGTTTCTCCCTATGTATGTCGGCGTCAACAAAACATTTTCGCATTCGGCAGAGAAAGTTGGTGATTGAAATTTAGTGCGAAAATTTCATTATGTCCACCCCAAATCCTGTATCATGTGCATGACACTCTCTCCCATATTTCAGGATAATGCTTGACGTGCTGCGCTTCTTTGAACTTTCTCGACATACTCTGTTAATCTTATTTGGTAAGGATGTCACACCGCGCAGCAGCAGTACTTCAAAAGAGGACGGACAAGCGTAGAGTAGGCAGTCTCTTAAGTAGATCTGTTGTATCTTCTACCTGTTCTGCCAATAAAAAGCAACGTATCGAATTTTTTTCTTAGCAATTATTTCTCAGCACAACGTAGCCTGCAATACCGTTATAGGGCTTTCATACAGCTTCTGAAAACCCAGTACAAGGGGCGACCAAAAAGTTCAGGTCTGGGGGCGTTCCTACAGTGTATATGCAACCCAACGCGACTCCGATGCGGGTGTATAAGCAGTGGGCTTAGTGTGGCCTTCGAACGGAAATTTTTTGATCCCCCCTTGTACGTAGCTTGCAAGCTTATCTTCCCGTAGTGTGCGTTAGAGAGTAATGAAACCCGTATCTAATTCCTTCAGGAGTCTGACAGGTATCCGTTTAGATTTGGACCTGATTTGGTCAACTATATTCTACATCTATCATAATTCTCTGTTTTCTCTCAGCATGGTTTCTCATCAAGAATGTACGAAAGACGTTGGTTATGAAGCAAGCTCGGGAATAACTATACCCTAGCTAAACTCTTTCATATAAGACTAAAGGTAAAAGTATACACAGCCGATGGTAGCTTATTATTAGAAGAGGGATTCTGCTCATCGACGTGAAGCAAATTCTATTGATCATCACAGGTCAACACGCAGTACTCCATGTGTAGAAAGGCGATAGAAAATAATGCATATTACAGGATGTTTCAAAAAGAATATAGGTATTATAAAGTATTATTTTGTCCAAACTATCGATCGCTGCGCCTCGGCTCGGCTATTGGAGAAGCGAATAAATAGTCTAGTTTGTATTAAAAGCCGCTGGACGTCAGTTGTCTTCTGTTTTGCTTGGTAACCGTCATATGTTTAAAATGGCTACTCCCCTGCTGCAGAAATCATTTTGTGTTCTCGAGTTTGCGAAGTGCAATTCCGTGATTACAGTGCAAAGATGTTTCAGGTTGAGGTACCAAATGGATCCTCCGGGTGGAACATTCGCAGATGGTATCGACAGTTTCTAGATACAAGTGAACGTGTTTTGTGCGATATCCCGATCATCAGTTTACAGCCCATTCTTCTTTGATGGAAACCCGGTTAACGGTCAGCAGTATCTCGTTATGTTACAAAACTGGTTGTTTCCGAGGTTGCACGAAGACAACGTCGTTTTTCAACAAGACCGGGCATCCCCTCACTGGAGTCGCCAAGTGCGTATAAACCGTTGGATTGATCGTCAAGGAGCTGGCGACTTAGCATGTCTCAGCTGGGCTCCACGGTCACCGTATTTGACACCCTCTGACTTATTCCTGTGGGGTTTCGTTAAAGACAACGTTTATGCACCACCACTCAGACAGAACCTGGAAAAGTTTAAGAACCACGTCCGTACTGCCATAACATCAGTGAGGAAGGACTTGCTTACCCGAGTATGGGAGGAATTTGACTATCGATGTGATATTGTTCGTGTCGCTGATGGAGGACATATTGAAGATCTGTAATCTGAACTTGAGGGGTTCGTAAATATGTGTGTAAAGTTTCATATTCGAATGTCTTAAAGTTTAATAAATATATGCATTCGAAATACATATATTCTTTTTGAAACACTCTGTATTTGAAACGAAAATGCATTCACACCCACATCTGCACAGTAGTTTCAAATTGTATTCACATTCAACGGGAAAATTAAACAAGCATCACTAATCAATTCCAGTTCAACAGAGCAGTTTATAATTATTATTGCAACTGAATTACATTATCCAGTTTGCAAAAAATAATCACGTTGCTACCATGAAAAGCTGCGGATTTCCAGTTAATTGAAGGCTTTTAAGTTAATCTACGACCGTCCATTACAGTAACTGACCTTTTCTATATCCAAATTCAATAACGAGCCACGTAGAAACCTCATACGACAATGGTTTACCGGGACTGCGAGAGTCGCGTAGGTGGCAGCAGGAATAATGTCCAAAAGACGTTATGTCTTCAGTTACTTTAAATTTGACTGGAAGGAGTGCAGGATTGTATACACTGAGGCGACAAAAGTCATGGAATAGCGACAGGCACATATACAGGTAACGGCAGTATCACGTACACAAGGTATAAAAGGGCAATGCAATGAGGGAGCTGTCATTTATACTTAGGCGATTCACGTGAAAAGGGTTCTGACGTTATTATTGCCGCACGACTGAAATTAATAGATTTTGAACGCGGAATGGTAGTTGGAGCTAGGCGCAGGGGACATTGCATTTCGGAAATCGTTAGGGGATGCTGTACTCTGAGATCCACATTGTCAAGAGTATGCCGAGAACACCAAATTTCAGTCATTACCACTCACCACGGACAACAGAGTAGCCGACGGTACTCCCTTAACGACAGAGAGCAACAGCGTTTGGGTAGAGTTGTCGGTGTTAACAATCAAGCACCACAGCTTGAAATAACAGCAGAAATCAATGTGTCACGTACAATGAACATACCCGTTAAGACAGTGCGGCGAAATTTGGTGTTAATGGGCTATCACAGCAGACGACCGACTTGAGTGCCTCTGATAACAGCATTACATGCCTGCAGCGCCTCTCCTGGGCTCGTTACCATATCGGTTGGATCCTAGACGACTCGAAAACGGGGCCTGGTCAGATGAGTCACGATTTCAGTTGGTAAGAGCTGATGGTAGAGTTCGAGGGTGGCGCGAAACCACGAATCCAAGATGTTAATAAGGCAATGTGCGACTTGGTGGTGGCTCCATAGGGGTTTGAGCTGTGTTTACGTGGAATGGACCCGGTCCTCTGGTCCAAATGAACCGATCATTGTCTGGAAATGGCTGTTTTTGGCTGCTTGGAGCCGTTCATGGACTTCATGTTCCGAAACAGCTATGTCATGTCACCAGGTCACAGTTGTTCACAATCGGTTTGAAGATCATTCTGCATGATTAGAGCCTGACATGAATCCCATCGAAAATTTATGGAACAATATCGAGAGGTCAGTTCGTGCACAAAATCTGACACCGGATCGCTTTTGGAATTAGGGGTGACTACAGAGGCATCATGGGACTTCCAATGACTTTTTGAGTCCATGCCACATCGTGCTGTTGCACTACGTCAGGCAAAAGGAGGTCCAACATGATATTAGGAGGTATCCCGTGAGGTTTGTCACCTCAGTGTAATTTTGTCACGAGTCGCGCTAGACTTTCCAGTTTTACTTTCGTCTCGATCCTTGATGCGCGTCTCTTTGGTTTTCTCCCTGTCCATTTTTATTAGGCCAGAGTCATTACTCGTGGCTGACACAAGAGTGTGGATGTGGAACACATAATCACAGCTCCTGACACGATCAATCGCTTAGAGAACGGCAACCACATTGGAATCCTTTTTTTGTCGTCTACCGCCTGTATAGTCCCTCAAATACTCCTCAATGCTACCCAACTACCATACCAAAAAACAGTAAAAGACCTTGGAATAATCTTGGATGAACACCTAAACTGGGAAGAACAAACAGTTACAGCTTGCCGGAAATCGCTCTCCACCCTACATGCAATCCAAAAACTTAGGGAAATATTTCCAACCCATGTTAAACAAAAATTAGTCCAAACACTAGTCTTGCCTAATCTTTACTACTGTGATGTAGTTCAACACGGCACAAATAGTGGAAATTCGAGATGCCTCGAGCTAGTGATGAATGCTTGCGTTAGATACGTATGCAATATACTGTTGTATGATCATATCAGTCCTTCATACTCCCAGCTAGGTTGGATACGCCCACATACGGCACGCGATCTCCACACGATGTGCTTACTTCATCGATTTCTTAGCCACTGGTGCCCCCAAAACTTATCTTCTCACATTAAACACCTATCATCATTCCACTATCGCAATACCAGGTCGCATATGTCTAGCATCTTGGCTGTACCTTTACATAACACAAAATCTTTCTCCGTGTCATTCTCCATTTCAGCCATACGACTATGGAACGCGCTCCGCTGTGATCTGCGTCTTATCCAGAACCACTCAGCATTCAAGTGGGAACTCAAAACTCACATATTAGGGATGGTACAGCCACCATTGTTGTGCCCCTCTCATCTCTTTCTTTCTCCTCTCCATCATAGCTTCGAATTTTACCATTCTACTTCTCTTCCTCTAACCTAGCTACCTCTTCTATATCTCTTTCACCCCATTCTATCGTCTTATGCCTCTGCTCGATGAGAATAATTCCAAGCTGCAAGAACATAACAAGAAAATTCCCAACTAGCAGTAGGACTGACGTTCATAAAAGAAAAATATGTTTACTTTCATATACATAGTCATTACTATTATTATTATTGATTGTTATAATTATTTTTTTATTGTTATAATTATCATTGTACTACTGTTATAATCTCTATTTTTTTCTTAACATTAATACTATATAACACCTGGTATCTCCATAATGTTCTGTACAAACTGAAATCGTTCAATCTGAGTATGCCTGGTTAGGTGTAAGTGAGGGCCTGAAGGCCCTAATCTTGTCAGGTAAAATAAATGCATAAATAAATAAATATAGTGCCCGCAAAACGCCGTGGCCGCTAGATGCGCGGTCGGCTGGGGAAACGTGGAGGGAGCGGCAGTGGTGGAGGGTCGGTCACAGCGCTTAGGGGAAATACTCAGCACTGCAGGGGAAGTGCCATTCCAAACTGAAGCCTACAGTCACATTTTTGGTAACTATTAAGCGGGACCCCTCCACGCCCACACTTGCACGGTAACCATTCCAAAAGGTCTGTCACCTCTTCTTTGGTTAGTATCTAAAAATAATTTCGCCGAAAATGCAGAGACTTGTTTTCGCCTGTATTGTTAATCTTTTATTACGTTCAGAGAAGAGTCACGAGTAGGGAATTTTGAGTACAATCTGCATATGTCTTTTTCATTGTTAAAATTTGCTTTTTTTGCCAAAACTCATCGGAGTTCACACAGTCTCACCTCGCTAACATGTGCAGACACAATTGCGAGAGAATTCTGAAACAGTGGTATTAAGGTTATCAAGTGAGGAGCTGAGGAAAAGTAAGGTAGTGTCTTGTGAAAAAGCATATCCTCGGTACAAAATAAACATTGTAATGATTTCACTTATCTTGTTTCAAAACCCACAGCATTTCTCATTTCACCAGCTATGGATGGCCCTTAAGAATTAAAGTCTTTCATAGGAAATGTTTGTAGTTAGTGGGAAACCACGGTAGACAATGAAGTTTTGCATAATAACCATATGGCAAAATACTCTGCTCCTTGTGTGCTATCATTTGACAAAATCTCATTTCGCTATCTCAAACCGTTTATGAAATATGAGGAATGTTGTGGCTATTTCACTTTGGTTTTATCGCTGGCGCGGTGCGGTCGAAAATGAGTGCATTACATCAGATCAATTTTCTCAATATTGGTGGCAGATCTCCAACCAAGTCTAAGGAAAAATTCAATATATTCGCTCAGTTTTATACACAGCAACATATTGTGTAATATTCACCAGATGCAAAATCATAGCGACTTCCATTTGTCGTTGCAAACTCTTTCGAATTCCACTCGGTGTCTTACGTCCACGTAAATATCACAATAACTATGACAATTAACGAAATAATAGCCACATCATAATGAACTTTACAAATAAAGCTATAAGTAAAGCAAAAATGATTTTTTTTTACTGAATAGTTTCTGTAAAATCGTGCGGGCGTGCGCGTCGATTTTGTCATCGCCGACCGTCCGCCCCAGTAGCTGAGTGGTCAGCGTGACGGATTGCCGTCCTCTGGGCCCGGGTTCGATTCCCGGCTGGGTCGGAGATTTTCTCCGCTCAGGGACTGGGTGTTGTGTTGTGTTCATCATCATTTCATCCCCATCCGGCGTGCAGGTCGCCCAATGTGGCGCCGAATGTAATAAGACCTGCGATATGGCGGCCGGACCTGCCCCGCGAGGGGCCTCCCGGCCAATGACGCCAAACGCTCATCATCGCCGACCGGCCGAAAGATGGCAAACGCTTCCCTTCTGAACAAACAAATGAACTCGCCCAGCTCTTTGGGTGAAAACTGGTCACTGCGCGTCGCCCACCGTATCCTGCGCGACCGTTTTTTTTCTTTTTTTTTTTCACCCTGCTGCCATCTTACGATAACTTCGCACAGATTTCTTTTTTTACACAAAAACCCGTCTCTCGCATTCTGATAATGCTGTATGGCGACTCCCCTTAAGCCTATATACCCACCGAATAATTACAAACGTGACATGGCTTCGTAATTAGAGCAATACATTCAAGTGTGTTCATAATTTATACAAAAACGAAGTTTGCAGATTTATTTAATAGTGAGTGTACCATCGGGAGATTATGTGGTTGCACACTAGTGTCAGCCTCTCCCGTAGGGTGTGAATTTCTCTGGACTGGGTATAACGTACTGTGCATGTCACCAACGTGAAACTAGAATTGTCAAATGACTTAAACATGACATTGTTTGTTTATCGTTGTATTTTGCGTTAAAACAGAAACTTTACTATTATGCGTGTTTGTCGTTTTTATATATTTATTTACTATTAACAGCTGTTGCTGTTTCGAATGCAAATCGAAAAACGTGAGTGGAGGACCAGTTACTTTTCAGAGTTAAGTACGAGGGTAATCCCAAAAGTAAGGTCCCCTATTTTTTTATAAGTACAGAACTCTGTTTGTGTGGCAGTTGGTCACACTGTTACGAAGAGTGCTTCACGCACTGTGTGTAAACATGCGCACGCCACGCTGAGGCGCTCAGTCTTGGCTTGGCAGCCGTTGAGAATGGAACTCCCGTTGGATGTTACTGCGAAGTCCGAATTACGCGCGGTTATTCGGTTTTTGAACGCAAAGGGCACTGCGCCGATTGAAATCCAACGCCAATTGACGGAAGTGTATGGTGAGTCGTGCATGGATGTCAAAAATGTTCGTAAGTGGTGTGGAGAGTTTGCAGCTGGTCGGGCCGAAATTCACGACGTACAAACCGGCGGGAGACCGTCAGTTTCTGAGTTCACAGTGTTGAAGGTTGAGCAAAGCATGCGTGAAGATCGGCGGATCACCCTGGATGATCTCTGCACGTCGGTTCCTGAGGTTTCCCGAAGCACCGCTCACAGAATTTTAACCGAAACATTGAACTACCGGAAGGTGTGCACAAGTTGGGTGCCACGCATGCTGACTGAGGAGCACATGCGGCAACTAGTTGATGCTTCCCGCGCATTTCTTCACCGCCTTGCAGCCAAACAGGATAACTTTCTGGACTCAATTGTCACGGGTACCGAAACCTGGGCGTAGCACTTTACACCTGAGACCAAGCAACAATCACGCCAGTGGCGACATCCTTCCTCAGCGTGGCGGCGAGCTGGTATGACATGGGCATACAAAAACTGCCACAGCGTCTACAAAAATACATCGACAGAAATGATTATGTCGAAAAATAGCTAAATGCTCAAGCTGTAAACTGCTGTAAATCATTATAGAAATAAATTGGTCTATATACTTATAAAAAAAATAGGAGACCTTACTTTTGGGATTACCCTCGTACCAAAAATCACATGGCCTGGGAGGTAATGTAAGTTGACGACAAAAATCCTGATCGCTCGCAATTCCTAAACAATCTGATGAATCGTAAGCGACGTGTGCCGATGTGGCTGTCTGGCTGTGACTCGTTTATGTGTTTACTGAGCAAAGTAGTGTATTTTCGTTTAATCTGGCCATGCCCACGTGGAGTAAGGGCTTTACGTTGAAGTTTATAATTGTTGCGGGAACACTAACGACTCTGAAAACTAAAGTTGAAGGAAGTGTGACTAATGTTAAGAAGGAATGAAAATCTACAAACACGATACTCTTATGATGAGCCTTATGTTGTGATAGCAGAATCTTGTCCACTCACAAGCGGTGTGCGAGAACAATGATTGTCGGTAGACCGCCGTATTGACTCTAATTTCCGAATTTCTCGTTTTGATCATTTCGTGAGACCTGTGTGGAAGATAGTAAAAGGAGTTCCGACTATTTCCGGAACGTAACCCCTCGGAATTTCAATAAAAACTTTCTGTGATGTCTCTCTTGTAGCGCCTGCCACTCAAGTTTGTTGAGTATCACCGTACGTGTGCTCTCGCGCCGACTAAACGTCCCGTGAGGAAACGCGCCGCTCTTATCTGTCACTTGTATTAGTCCAGTCTGGTAAGGTCCACAGACTGGTGAGCAACAACTGTTTTGCAGGCCACTTCTTTTGTGAATGAGTCATATTTTCTTAAGATTATTTCTATGACTCTTAGTCTGGCATCTGCATTTCCTGTTACTTGTTTTATGTAGTCACTCCACTTAAGGTAGCTCCTGTATACTTTACTGTAGTTAGTGTTTCACCAAGAGTGTAATTGTGCAATAATAGATTTATTGTCCTTTTTATGCACAATATGCTCCATTTATTTGCCGGCCGGGGTGGCCGAGCGGTTCTAGGCGCTACATTCTGGAACCGCGCGACCGCTACGGTCGCAAGTTCGAATCTTGCCTCGGGCATGGATGTGTGTCATGTCCTTAGGTTAGTTAGGTTTAAGTAGGTCTAAGTTCTAGGGGACTGATGACCTCAGAAGTTAAGTCCCATAGTGCTCAGAGCCATTTTTGACCACATTTATTTACTTCCGCCGTCAACTGTCAATCCATGCACCATTCATCAATCCTCCACAGATCTTCCCGCAGTTTGGTAAAGTCTTCTGACGTTACTTCTTCATACCGTCTCACAGAGAAACTGCCTCTTGGTGCTTTCGCCACTATCCAGTAGATCATTTAAATATGCTGTAAACAATAATAGTACTTACTTTATTTTACATGTCTGAAAGAACAGACATTGCTAAAGATCCACAGCTATATTAAACACTAGGAAAACGTATTCGAGGATTGCGAATTCATTTGACTTCAGTTTTACTATGTACATTTACAACCTATTGGTGACACATGAACATTTTTGCTGAGCGTTTGAGTCCTGCTCCGCCACAAATTTTCGTGTGTCACTAATAGATTTACAATCTATACTTAGCACAGCCGACGTCAAGTGATTTCGCAGTCCGCGAGTAAATTTCGTTATATTTAATTCAGTTATGGATCTTTATCAATGTCTGTTCCTTGAGACATGCAAAATAAAATATGTATTACGTGTCCAGGCGGGCTAAAAAAGACGATAATAACGATGGTCTCTCCCTATTGCGATAACTACACAATGTGCAGGGCATTGAGGGATGTGAGCAATGTGGAATCTGGAGGTTGGATCGGTTCGGTGGGCGTCACAGATAGTCGAAATGGTCCGGCGAAGGTTTTCATGTCACTGATAGGTAGTATATTTATACCTAGTACAGCTGACATCAGATGAATTCGTAATCTGTGAGTAAGTTTCGTAGCAATGGTCCTACCACACGAGATACTCCTGAAATTACATTTACATCTGTCGATTTTCTTCTGTTAAGATTGATTGGTTGAGTTCTATCTGCGAGGAAGTATTCAATCCAGTTACAAATGTGGTCCTATCATCGGTAAACTCCTGTTTTTTTCACTAAACAGCAGTGCAGGATTTTATCAGAGCCTTCCTGAAGTGAAGAAACACGGCATCAAACTGAGCGCCGGTGTCCACAGAGCGAGGAACAAAGAGAGCTGAGTCTCGCAAAATCTCTGTTTGCGGAAACAGTGTTGATTTTTATAGAGGAGATTTTCATTCTCCAGAAACTTAACAATAAATGACCATGAAACATGCTCCATGATTCTACAGAAGATTGCGATATAGACCTATAATTATGCGCGTCTGTCCTACGACGCTTCTTGAAAAGGAGAATAAAATGCGCCTATTTTACAGTCACTAGATACCCTCTACATCTACATCTACATCTATACTCCGCGAGCCACCTTACGGTGTGTGGCGGAGGGTACTTATTGTACCACTATCTGATCCCCCCTTCCCTGTTCCATTCACGAATTGTGCGTGGGAAGAACGACTGCTTGTAAGTCTCCGTATTTGCTCTAATTTCTCGGATCTTTTCGTTGTGATCATTACGCGAGATATATGTGGGCGGTAGTAATATGTTGCCCATCTCTTCCCGGAATGTGCTCTCTCGTAATTTCGATAATAAACCTCTCCGTATTGCGTAACGCCTTTCTTGAAGTGTCCGCCACTGGAGCTTGTTCAGCATCTGCGTAACGCTCTCGCGCTGACTAAATGTCCCCATGACGAATTGCGCTGCTTTTCGCTGGATCATGTCTATCTCTTCTATTAATCCAACCTGGTAAGGGTCCCATACTGATGAGCAATACTCAAGAATCGGACGAACAAGCGTTTTGTAAGCTACTTCTTTCGTCGATGAGTCACATTTTCTTAGAATTCTTCCTATGAATCTCAACCTGGCGCCTGCTTTTCCCACTATTTGTTTTATGTGATCATTCCACTTCAGATCGCTCCGGATAGTAACTCCTAAGTATTTTACGGTCGTTACCGCTTCCAATGATTTACCACCTATGGCATAATCGTACTGGAATGGATTTCTGCCCCTATGTATGCGCATTATATTACATTTATCTACGTTTAGGGAAAGCTGCCAGCTGTCGCACCATGCATTAATCCTCTGCAGGTCCTCCTGGAGTACGTACGAGTCTTCTGATGTTGCTACTTTCTTGTAGACAACCGTGTCATCTGCAAATAGCCTCACGGAGCTACCTATGTTGTCAACTAAGTCATTTATGTATATTGTAAACAATAAAGGTCCTATCACGCTTCCCTGCGGTACTCCCGAAATTACCTCTACATCTGCAGATTTTGAACCGTTAAGAATGACATGTTGTGTTCTTTCTTCTAGGAAATCCTGAATCCAATCACAAACCTGGTCCGATATTCCGTAAGCTCGTATTTTTTTCACTAAACGTAAGTGCGGAACCGTATCAAATGCCTTCATGAAGTCCAGGAATACGGCATCAATCTGCTCGCCAGTGTCTACGGCACTGTGAATTTCTTGGGCAAATAGGGCGAGCTGAGTTTCACATGATCTCTGTTTGCGGAATCCATGTTGGTTATGATGAAGGAGATTTGTATTATCTAAGAACGTCATAATACGAGAACACAAAACATGTTCCATTATTCTACAACAGATTGACGTAAGCGAAATAGGCCTATAATTATTCGCATCTGATTTATGACCCTTCTTGAAAATGGGAACGACCTGCGCTTTCTTCCAGTCGCTAGGTACTTTACGTTCTTCCAGCGATCTACGATAAATTGCTGATAGAAAGGGGGCAAGTTCTTTAGCATAATCACTGTAGAATCTTAAGGGTATCTCGTCTGGTCCGGATGCTTTTCCGCTACTAAGTGATAGCAGTTGTTTTTCAATTCCGATATCGTTTATTTCAATATTTTCCATTTTGGCGTCCGTGCGACGGCTGAAGTCAGGGACCGTGTTACGATTTTCCGCAGTGAAACAGTTTCGGAACACTGAATTCAGTATTTCTGCCTTTCTTCGGTCGTCCTCTGTTTCGGTGCCATCGTGGTCAACGAGTGACTGAATAGGGGATTTAGATCCGCTTACCGATTTTACATATGACCAAAACTTTTTAGGGTTCTTGTTTAGATTGTTTGCCAATGTTTTATGTTCGAATTCGTTGAATGCTTCTCTCATTGCTCTCTTTACGCTCTTTTTCGTTTCGTTTAGCTTTTCCTTATCAGCTATGATTCGACTACTCTTAAACCTATGATGAAGCTTTCTTTGTTTCCGTAGTACCTTTCGTACATGATTGTTATACCACGGTGGATCTTTCCCCTCGCTTTGGACCTTAGTCGGTACGAACTTATCTAAGGCGTACTGGACGATGTTTCTGAATTTTTTCCATTTTTGTTCCACATCCTCTTCCTCAGAAATGAACGTTTGATGGTGGTCACTCAGATATTCTGCGATTTGTGCCCTATCACTCTTGTTAAGCAAATATATTTTCCTTCCTTTCTTGGCATTTCTTATTACACTTGTAGTCATTGATGCAACCACTGACTTACGATCACTGATACCCTCTTCTACATTGCTCCAACGACCTACGATAAATTCCTGCTAGAAGGGAAGTAAGTTATTTCGTATAATCTGGTATATAATGTTACAAGTGTCTCATCTGGTCCAGATGCCTTTCCAATACTGAGATCTTATAGTTGCTTTTCTAATCCTGCGATCACTTATCTCAATATCTGCCGTCTTGACGTTTGTGTGATGATTGAAAGGAGGGACCTAATTACGATCTTGCGCGGTGATACAGTATCGGAAGACCAAATTCAGTATTTCGGCCTCCTCTCTGTCAGCTTCTTTTTCTGTGTGACTGAATAGATGATTTCGATCCACTTACTGATTTAGATGCAACCTGAACTTTTTAGGCTATTATTCCGATTACGTGGCAAAAATTTTTCTTTGAAAGTCATAGAACGCTTCTCTTCTTATTCTCGTTACGCTCATCTTCGCTTCGTTCAGACTTTGTTTGTCACCTAGGCATTGACTCCTCTTCAATCTGTGAGAAGCTCTTATTGTCTGCTTAGTAATTTTCTGATAAGACGTTAAAATCAGGGTCCCTCCCACCCTTAAATACCTTGTTCGGAACACGGAGAGTCACAGGGGCAGTCACAATACACTGGGCTTCAGCTGGTGAATTATTAAAGTTATTAAAGTTTTTAGCTTCTAAACAGAATGAGATAATATTAAGTGGAGACTTTAATGCTTAGAGCACAGCTATTGTACAGCCATATTCAAGTCCCTTGCCATTTAATATAGTTTACGTTCCTCAGACAGTTTATAACAAGCGTTACGGAAACCAGTAGTGGTGCTGTTGTTCACATTTCTATAGACACACTGAGATTGCGAAGCCATTGTGCAAATGATTATAATTAAACTACAAGACTAATAAACGAAAAATGATTGGAGGACTTAAAACTGTATTTGCGAAACACAGGTTGTGAAGGTGTGCACAGCACACTTCGCGTCGATGAAAAATTTAATGTATCTGTAACATAGCCTACAGTTCCCAAGAAAAGCGTTTAAAAACGAGTTTAATGAATTTCAGTTCGGTTTATTATAATTATTATTAGTTGATATACGGAGATCAACTGCGGCAAATCATAGAATTTAATTTTCCGTAGCAGAACTTACCTACATAGTGAAGTTCGAAATACCTGCCGAAATTGCACGCTAAATCGCTCTTGTGCTGTGTTGTCGAAGCGAGCGGGCGATTGCTGGCTATATCGCTAGCTATTCGTCGCCCGTGTGCGTGTGGGGGTGGGGGGGAGGGAGGGGGGGAAGGGAGGTAACACATACATCCGTGACAACACACTGCTGTTAAAGATGATTTGACAGCTTCATCGACATAGGCCCTCCAAACGGCGACAAGGTAAGCCCTGTTTTAACTTTATAGAAAAACCAAGAATAATGTCGCTTTTTCCCATTATATTTTACACAATGTACGAAATAGTTCAATCTTTTGCCTCCCGATCTACAGATTAGTATCAGGGTACGTGGATTAATTTAAAATCAGTTTAATCACAGCTAAAGTATCTGAGTCAAATGACAGAGCTACTAGGTATCCATTAGGGCTGGTTTGAGCACAACTCGAATTGCTCAATCAGTTTACATCACAGTTCGAGAAATCTTGGGCTCTTTTCGATCTTTCGATTGTCTCGCGATCTAGCGATTTCTGTTGGTACTGTCCTCACGACAGGTCTTACCGATGAAATCTTTTTGCTGGTTTCATCTGAATGCTACCATCTTGTTTTCAAGCTGATTGAAAGCCAGAACGTATTTACTCGCTATTATGATGTGTGAACAGGCACCGCACCGAAATTCTCATTTGGAACCCACTTGGTACACTATGGTAGCCTTTCATAACCAAATAAAATATTGTACTTGGTAATATTTCTTGGAGGGCAGTATTTTCGCCTTTGACTGTTACCTTTACTTAATAAGCTGCGTAAATGTTTATTTGGTAAATTTATTCAAATACAACAATAGTTTGTTCAAATGGCTCTGAACACTATGGGACTTAAAACCTGAGGTCATCAGTCCCCTAGAACTTAGAACTACTTAAACCTAACTAACCTAAGGACGTCACACACATCCATGCCCTAGGCAGGATTCGAACCTGCGACCGTAGTGGTCTCGCGGTTCCAGACTGCAGCGCCTAGAACCGCACAGCCACTTCGGCAGGCTACTGAGTAATCAAGTCTGTCTTAAAATGGTTGTAGTTTCTTAGCTTTCCGTATTAGGTCTCCATCAAAACACGGGAAGTTATACATATCTATTCAATAACGTAGGCTTCGTTTCTCACACGTAAGAGCGGAAATTCGTAATGGTTTCATTCAAGACAGTTGCACGAAACTTATGAAGTAGCAGATAGTGAGATTAGTTTATCATTCGCAAAGTTTTTTTTTTATTTTCAGTTCTTGTTTAATATTTCCTGCACATACTCTGCGTCTATCTTTTGCGATTATTTTTCACTCTTTAATTTATTTTTGCATGGCATAATTTTATTTATCTGTCTCTCCACAATTTTATCGCTTTTTTTAATTCAACTAGCTTGGGCCTATATAACTGTAATCTACAATGCAAATAGCCACTTAAGTTTCACACTTCTCTTTTATAATAACAAGGATACAGAGTCCATTTGTTAAGTCACTGTGTATGCTACGTTTTGTCAGATATTCGACAAAATCCACTAATAAGGGAGTGGTCAGACTTGTCATGTAGAAACCTGTGATGCATCTTTTACCGCTGTGAGCTTATATTGAAAACGGCAGGTACGCAATATTTTAGCTGCTAACATGACATGCGAGTATGTGGAAAACTTCATGAAGTAAGACGTTTGTGGCATGGTTTCCGCGCTTGTCCTACCTATTGTATAGCGCTGTTCTCTCTGGCTACGTTATGCCAACGCCATCTGGGGAGGAGGTGCCGTTAACTACGCGACCATCTCTTGCCACAGCAGTGAGAGAGCTGATAAACCCAGTGAGAGCGATCACAAAATAGTTAAACAATTATTGACAAGTACAACTGACATGTTATCTGAAACATTCTTTCCAAATTGGTGTGGAATAGACGCAAATAAATATACGGTTTAGAACATGTAAAAATTAATTTTATTTCTTGCAACTACCGCAAAAACGCGAAATATTGATGCAGTGTACCGAACACACATTTATTGTGCACCAATAACATGTACAAAGACGACATATGACAGCCGCGAGAGTCACAGACGTTATTAGACGTCCTTCGACAAAACTGGGCTGTTGTTAGAAATGAATAAGCGCTAATATCAGTATACTTCGACAAGTGCCACGCAAATTTAATCAGATTCTGAAACTTTGGAGAAGAAAGCTGATAATGTTCTACTGACTGCAACTTGAGAATATTGTCACGCTGGTAAACTGCAGTGACCTGTACACAACAGTTTCCTCTTTCAGTTTTCTGAAGAGTGCCTTCCACTGACAGAAAAATTCTCTCTCTAACGGTTGAATTAGGGTTGTCGTGCCTTCTGGAATCTGAAGTATCTCTACTTCTTTGTCGGGATGAACTCGAAATACAGCTTTCAACGAATCAGAACTTTTATGACCTGACCACGAATCTACAAGGAGAAGAGATTTGTTCCTACAGAACAGAAGAAAAGCGTGTCACGTGAAAACTGTGACATTTTCATTTTCCATTTTTTCCCGACTTCGATGCGCCTACCACAAGAAGGTCTACGTAGAACATTGTTCATATTGACACGTGATCCAAAACGTCCTGTTGAGACTTGAAAACATACATTTAGTTTAGGCAGCAGTGAACCATCCAGACTAATTATAGGCATTGTGTTGTATAAATGTGTGAGTGCAGCCGTGGACGGCACAGTCGCCTCTGTACGTTGTCCCCTTTGAATGACAGTGTTCCTTTAGCACGCATTCCATTTTTGAAAACCGGATTGATCTGCATTTTAAACGTAAGATTCACTAAAACTAACAACCTTCTGCTTCGTGTTGGAAATAAAGCTTCTATAGTTTCGGATACAAATTTTGTTATTTTTCTTGCCATGATTTTATGTGATCTTTTGAGGCGACTACTCCGACTATGAGGAGCCGTGAATTCTTTAGCGCCCATCGCGTTGGCAATATCTCGCCCAGTCACATAGAGTTGTACAGCTGACACCAAATGACCGGCTTCGCTAAATAGCTCAAAAAGTGGCGCATTTAACTCTGTCGCAATTTCCAGTAGACTCTTACGCCGTCCATCGACTTCCTTTTCCCATCTACTCAATTCACGTTCAGAACGGACAAAGCGGTATTTACTTTGAACAGTAGCGATACGTATGCGTTTCTTACCACTTTCGTTCAACCAATACATCACCGCTTTTACGTTTAAAAGGTAATTTTAGTTACTGGTCATTGTCGGTGATAATTGGTGATTATAAGTGGCACTCTCACTCGAAGAGTCACGTGAGTACAACTTTCTTCAGTTTCGTTGCCGCCTGTGGATTCGCAATCTGCGATATCAAGCGTTTCAATCGTTTCTAGCAACATGTCTGCGCTATTTACGTGCTCGTCGAGAAGTTTAACTATTATTTCGCTAATCACGCAGTCTTCACGCGCGTTTTCTGTTGATAGCTTCATATGTGTTGTATTTCTCAATAGCAGGCAGCAAAACATTTACCTTCTTCACACTCACGTGTGATGGGAGACTGAACGTTCGGCGTAAAGTGGCTTGCGGAATATAGACGTAGATGTTGTGACGTCGTTTGTCATTAGTTGCGTCACATAGATAGGGAATTACATATATATTATATATTTTTTTTATTTTTAATTTATCAGCATGCTTATTTCTCTCAGAGATATTGTGTTTTCTTACCACTTTTACTTACGTGCATAAGTAAATATGAGACGGGTTCTTGAAGGGCCTCAGTTATTCATGCACCAACTTTAGATGTCGAACGTGATAACTGAAATATAGTTGCCGTTAACTGAATTGAATGTAATTTTGTTAATTTCTATTTATTGATTGCAAAACAAGGCTTGCGAGAATTTCGATTGTTGCCGTGGAGCGGCCAAGATAAAACTTACCGAAGTTATGGAATCTGTATAGTTTAAAAACATGAACTTTAACGTAAATTAATTATCTGTTGCAATTTAAAAAGGTTCTTATAACGAAATCTCTCGCATTTACAGTTACTGTTAACACTGAAAAATAACTTAATACTTCGGCGCGTAATGGCCGACCAGAGGCTGCATCGGAAGATGAGCATCTCGCAGCGCAAATTACTGAAAAATGCTTGTTAAAAGTAATTAGCCACTGCGAGCATTTGAGGTGACAACTATTGCAAAGAAATTCATTTTGTAATAATAATGACAAGTTATTTAAGCAATAAATACGAATTATTTACATAAAATATGAGTAGCCGCTCAATGGCTGCCTTCCGTACAGCGAAGCAAAACAGTGTGTCTGTACCACAAAATACGTCCTTCCTCCTCGGCCGTACAATCGCGTCTCTTTCGATCCTTTTTTATTTTCATAGACATTAAATAAAGAAGCTATCGCTGCATATCAGTTGTTTCAAGAACATTAACTATATCTTTTACACTAATTATATTCACAAAATACGTAAACTACGATTTACAACCGCTAAAAATGTCAATATTTATGTGACGTACCGTCACAATGTACAGAATATCTTTCACAACTTGAACCAGCGTCATGACGATATGTTTATAAATACGCACCAGAAATTAAAAGAAAATGTGTCCCAAAGAAAGGAATATTAGTTTCCGTTCCTCACTGAAACCTTGCAGCGATATTCCTCTTCAGTGAACGCTACGATATGTCGACCGCACTATCCGACCATGGGCGCCGCGCTCACCGTACTGTCAGCTCGCGACTCGCGGTTTTCGTGGGTGGGCTGCGTTCACCGCATGCGCCAAGCAAGAGAAACAGCCGTTTTTGTGGTTTTGTTTAGGTGACTTCCAGTTCATTCGAGCAGCTATAGTTCTGCGTACGGTCCTTTTTTGTGGCGGTAAAAAATACACGTGTTACGGCATGGCATGTCTGACAATTCCTCTGTAAGTCCAAACACTCCGTTGGCCAACAAATGGCGGCCTCAATATGAGAACGCCACATTACAACCGGTGAGCGGTCTAGTTAATTTTAGTAAGTCTATGGGGCTATCCCTTGACCTCGTGCCTAGCGAATCAGCTGTCACATGCCTGCTCGAACATGCTCAATACTGTATCGAGTTTTGCAGCGCATTGGGGAAATTTCGAAGCCGTTCGAATGCGAGTATCGTTTGCACAGTCCTAGTATCCATGAATAAATATTTGTAAAGCCAAATCTGGCGGCAGCTTACACCACTGAATCTGACAGAATGTAAAAACACTATTTCATCACTGTGGAACATAAACAGCACTAATACGACTCTAAGATTATGCTCAGCCATCATGGCCGTTTGTATTAAGTTGTTACGCTTGACACGAAACGCTCAGACTCCTCAAGAAATAAGTGACACCCCCGCTGACTAATCCACGCACCTTTTATTTATTCCTCTGTAACATATTAGAGAACATCAGTCGATGTTTCTGAGTGACCCCCAAAACTACGCCAGTAGTGCACTCTATCAACGGGTAAAGGCCTCAAGCCGTCGCCATAATCGCGTACTCTCTCTATTACCCGCTTTTATTTTTAACGTCTCTCCGTACTCTAATTTCTGCCGTCGTTATTAGAGCGCAACACCAGATGGGTTACTATGCAGATGTGATAATTTGCTCTCAGCTTCCATTACTTCGTTGTTAATTACGCATCCCTAATTAATCAGTTACAAAGAAACCTAGATATTGCGTTTAATAGGGCAGTGCGTTGCTCGGAGCCCTGAATTCACGTTTCGTTAACTCCTTCGTTAGATCGCACACAACGTCCTCGCGTATAAAATTATTCGCCGCAGGAAGTTCAAGCTCTCTTAAAACAGTAGTAATTATTAGACACTGCAATTAATTGTATAAAATATCAAAGGTTTTCTTACTGCGTCAAGCTGCTCGAGCTATCGACGATAACCGTCATCATGTTCGTTAGCAACAACTGACTATCGTCTTCCTGCGATGGAGTACGTAAATCTATGAAGTGAGCTAATTCTACTGCGCATGTTCTCAACATCAAACCGGGATAGCCACGTGATTTTGGAACGACGTTGCTTGCCTACAATTTGTGGTAATAGCCAAACTTGAATATTACACGTATTCAACTGGTTTTACAAACGTTTCTGCACGTTTTGAGTTTTAGTAACAGCTATGGTGCAATATTTTCGTTCCTACGGATGTAAAGGGAAGTATGTGAAAGGAGGACCAGTTACTTTTCAGAGGTATGTACGATAAATATACAGGGTGGTCCATTGATCGTGACCGGGCCAAATAACTCACGAAATAAGCGTCAAACGAAAAAACTACAAAGAAAAAAACTTGTCTAGCTTGAAGGGGGAAACCAGATGGCGCTGTGGTTGGCCCGCTAGATGGCGCTGCCATAGGTCAAACGGATATCAACTGCGTTTTTAAAAAAATAGGAACCCCAATTTTTTATTACATATTCGTATAGTACGTAAATAAATATGAATGTTTTAGATGGACCACTTTTTTCGCTTTGTGATAGATGGCGATGTAATAGTCACAAACATATGGCTCACAATTTTAGACTAGCAGTTGGTAACAGGTAGGTTTTTTAAATTAAAATACAGAACATAGGTACGTTTGAACATTTTATTTCGGTTGTTCCAATGTGACACATGTACCTTTGTAAACTTATCATTTCTGAGAACGCATGCTGTTACAGCGTGATTACCTGTAAATACCACATTAATGCAATAAATGCTCAGAATTATGCCCGTCAAACTCAATGCATTTGGCACTACGTGTAACGACAATCCTCTCAACGGCGAGTAGTTCGCCTTCCGTAATGTTCGCACACGCATTGACAATGCGCTGACGCATGTTGTCAGGCGTCGTCGGAGGATCACGATAGGAAATATCCTTCAACTTTCCCCACAGAAAGAAACCCGGGGACGTCAGATACGGTGAACGTGCGGGCCATAGTATGGTGCTTCGACGACCTGTCATGAAACATGCTATTCAATACCGCTTCAACCACAAGCGAGCTATGTGCCGGACATCCAACATGTTGGAAGCACATCGCCATTCTGTCATGCAGTGAAACATCTTGTAATAACATCGGTAGAACATTACATAGGAAATCAGCATACATTGCACCATTTAGATTGCCATCGATAAAATGGGGGCCAATTATCCTTCCTCCCATAATGCCGCACCATACATTAACTCGCCAAGGTCGTTGACGTTCCACTTGTCGCAGCCATCATGGATTTTCCGTTGCCCAATATTGCATATTATGCCGGTTTACGTTACCGCTGTTGGTGAATGACGCTTCGTCGCTAAATAGAACACGTGCAAAAAAATCTGTCATCATCCCGTAATTTCTCTTGTGCCCAGTGTAAGAACTGTACACGACGTTCAAAGTCGTCGCCATGCAATTTATGGTTCATAGAAATATGGTACTGGTGCAATTGATGTTGATGTATTATTCTCAACACCGACGTTTTTGAGATTCCCGATTCTCGCGCAATTTGTCTGCTACTGATATCCGGATTAGCCGCGACAGCAGCTATAACACCTACTTGGGCATCATCATTTGCTGCAGGTCATGGTTGACGTTTTCCAGCCGGAGTGGCCGAGCGGTTCTAGGCGCTACAGTCTGGAACCGCACGACAGCTATGGTCGCAGGTTCGAATCCTGCCGCGGTCATGGATGTGTGTGATGTCCTTAAGTCAGTTAGGTTTAAGTAGTTCTAGGTTCTAGGGGACTGATGACCTCAGATGTTAAGTCCCATAGTGTTAAGAGCCATTTGAACCATTTGTGGTTGACGTTTCACATGGGGCTGAACGCTTCCTGTTTTCTTACATAACGGAACTATTCGGCGAATAGTCCGGACACTTGGATGACGTCCAGGATACCGAGCAGCATACATAGCACATGCCAATTGGGCATCTTGATCACAATAGCCATACATCAACACGATATCGACCTTTTCCGCAATTGGTAAACGGTCCATTTCAACACGGGTAATGTATCACGAAGCAAATACCATCCACACTGGCGGAACGTTACGTGATACCACGTACTTATACGTTTGTGACTATTACAGCGCCACCTATCACAAAGCGAAAAAAGTGGTCCAACTAAAACATTAATATTTCTCTACGTACTACACGAATATGTAATAAAAATGGGGGTTCCTATTTTAAAAAACGCAGTTGATATCCGTTTGGCCTATGGCAGCGCCATCTAGCGGGCCAACCATAGCGCCATCTGGTATCCCCCTTCAAGCTAGACGAGTTTCGTTCTTTGTAATTTTTTCGTTTGATACTTGTTTCGTGAGATATTTGGCCCGGTCACTATCAATGGACCACCCTGTATAAATGTAAATGTTATATTGATATGAGGTAATTTATGTTGAAAAATATCGAGACACATTATTATAAACTCTTGTATTGTAGAGATAATTTCTGCGATTTTATGGCCACGTGTTTACGAGTCAGGTTATGGATAAATTTGCAAGTGTGTTTGTGTAAATTCCCAGTAATTGTATACATTTTGGTGCGATGTTCATTTACGAATAAAATTTATACTTGGCGGTCTGATTAACTTTTCCTTCAATTGATGCAGGTTGTCAAACCCATATTTGTATCTAACGAGGAGAGGTCCCCATCGATGCGATCGATTTTTTGAAACTATCTCTGCAGTGATGTAGGTTAAGGTCCCAGGTATCACACACTGCAGCCACTCACCCTGGTCGGCCCTCGTTTGCGAGTAACTGACGAGAAGAAACTTCAGAATTTTGTATGATACTCAGTAGCGTTAAAAAAGTTGCATTATATATGGTAGCATGGTGTAATGGATAAGCTGACAGCTTTTTATTTTTCATATCTTTATCGAACTGACTTTGATCAACATTTTTATTCAGTTAATTGATTTAAATGTAATTTTTTAATTCCATTCCCTTTTCACATAATTTTAATCATAATATCAACTACTTCGTTTGCTCACTTTTTCCTTCCTATCACTCTTTCTCCTCTTGAATTCTTTGTTCATGTGGTTTCAATTAATGTATTGCATAATTTCGACTTAATTTCTTTTATCATCCTTTTTATTATCAACATTATTGCTTTCATTATATCTATTTCTCATTTTGCTAAATATAATTTTGACTTATAAAACAGACTTTCAGGTAACTTTTCATCTGCGCTGTTTTGTCGGTAGCGCAATAGGTAAACAGGATATATTACAATGTTTGTATGACGATTACCGTGCAAAAAAATGCACATCTGGTAAAAAAACGCATTTTTCACGCCACTGCACTAATGTAGACAGATTATTTTGTCTTTTTTTAAAAAACAATAGATCGGCGTTTTGAAGCGCTTACACTTTATAATAGATAAATATAATTAAATTCATATTCACAAAAATTCTGATTGGAAGAAGAATGACATAAAGAAAAAAATAAAATAAATGAAGAAGTTCATACAGTGATTAAAATGATGTGACAAAGGAACAGAAATAAAAAACATTCAGTTGTAATGTACTGACCTTCATTGTAGCAATATCAACACACTAGAAACGCGTATGTGTGTAAATTGTAGCGCACACTTAATTGATATTTGCGAGCTTGTGGTGCAACGTGTACAGAACTGCAGAAAGCGGGAGAATAGTAGTGATTTTTCTTAAACTGACAGTATAGCTGTGAATTCTGTTGTACAAGACATCACAACAGAAATCAATCACAGATGTAGCATAATCTGTAACAGTCGTTTAACCTTCGCCGTTAAGTATGACTTACTGGGTTCTACTAGTAAGATGTCCGTCTAGCAGCCGTGTACCGCAAGTCTTTAGAGGAACGGAAGGTTCCAAATGATTGGAAAAGAGCACAGGTAGTCCCAGTCTTCAAGAAGGGTCGTCGAGCAGATGCGCAAAACTATAGACCTATATCTCTGACGTCGATCTGTTGTAGAATTTTAAAACATGATTTTTGCTCACGTATCATGTCGTTTCTGGAAACCCAGAATCTAATCTGTAGGAATCAACATGGATTCCGGAAACAGCGATCGTGTGAGACCCAACTCGCTTTATTTGTTCGTGAGACCCAGAAAATATTAGATACAGGCTCCCAGGTAGATGCCATTTT
Source organism: Schistocerca americana (assembly GCF_021461395.2). Lineage (NCBI taxonomy): Eukaryota > Metazoa > Arthropoda > Insecta > Orthoptera > Acrididae > Schistocerca > Schistocerca americana. Next base: position 615,018,004 of record NC_060122.1, read on the forward strand.
CCTTGACTTCCGGAAGGCGTTCGATACAGTTCCGCGCTGTCACCTGATAAACAAAGTAAGAGCCTACGGAATATCAGACCAGCTGTGTGGCTGGATTTAAGAGTTTTTAGCAAACAGAACACAGCATGTTGTTCTCAATGGAGAGACGTCTACAGACGTTATGGTAACCTCTGGCGTGCCACAGGGGAGTGTTATGGGACCATTGCTTTTCACAATATATATGAATGACCTAGTAGATAGTGTCGGAAGTTCCATGCGGCTTTTCGCGGATGATGCTGTAGTATAAAGAGAAGTTGCAGCATTAGAAAATTGTAGGGAAATGCAGGAAGATCTGCACCGGATAGGCACTTGGTGCAGGGAGTGACAACTGACCCTTAACATAGACATATGTAATGCATTGCGAATACGTAGAAAGAAGGATCCTTTATTGTATGATTATATGATAGCAGAACAAACACTGGTAGCAGTTCCTTCTGTAAAATATCTGGGAGTATGCGTGCGGAACCATTTGAAGTGGAATGATCATGTAAAATTAATTGTTGGTAAGGCGGGTGCTAGGTTGAGATTCATTCGGAGAGTCCTTAGAAAATGTAGTCCATCAACAAAGGAGGTGGCTTACAAAACGTTCGACCTATACTTGAGTACTGCTCATCAGTGTGGGTTGACGGAGGAGATAGAGAAGATCCAAAGAGGAGTGGCGCGTTTCGTCACAGGGTTATTTGGTAAGCGCGATAGCGTTACGGAGATGTTTAGCAAACTCCAGTGGCAGGCTCTGCAAGAGAGGCGCTCTGCATCGCGATGTAGGTTGTTGTTTCGAGAGGGTGCATTTCTGGAAGAGGTATCGAATATATTGCTTCCCCCTACTTATACCTCCCGAGGAGATCACGGGTGTAAAATTAGAGAGATTCGAGCGTGCACGCAGGATTTCCGGCAGTCGTTCTTCCCGCGAACCATACGCGACTGCAACAGGAAAGGGAGGTAATGACAGTGGCACGTAAAGTGCCCTCCGCCACAGATGTAGCCAACAGTATATCACTGAAGACACTCCATATGATCGAATCTTTGTTAGTAGTCGGCGATCCCGAACAGTGTGGAACTACTTTAGGAGATCTAGGAAGGCGGACTGTATCTGTTCATTGCATATATTGTTTGCAAGGTATAGTGTATGACGTTCATGATGCAGGTGATCAGGAAAGGTAGCAAGTGGCAACCGACAATCTTGGCCAGGGGAGTATAGTACACTCATCCTGGTGCTCGTCGAACGATTAACGTACACTGCTGGCTGTTGCATTTTCCTGCTGATAAATGACATCGCGCAGAGGAAAAACAAACTTCATTTAGTGAAGGGCGTGGTCCTGAAGATTCATGCTTGTGTTAAACCTTTGGGCCTTCCAGACTGACGAGAGCACCTGGGAAATGCCTCGGAAACATTCGGCAGCACATACGGCTCCCTCCTCCGGCCTGGGCCTTTCCGGCGATTGTTGTAGGCTGTTTCAGACTAGAGATGGGCAAACTCGTTCATCCTTGGGAACTAGTTCACTGCTGATCGTTCTTTTTTTGGGAACCGTTCATTTTTACTCGTTCACCGTTCATTTGTGCTTTGTATATGGTACTTATGAAAACTGGAAACTAGTAGTGTAGGTGACTGAAGGATGGAGGGCACCAAGAGGGGGCACTTGCCTCTCCCCTGGAGTATAGAGTTTTTTATTCATTACAGAATTCTTACACACTTTTAGAAGAAATTTCTGTGATTCTGCAGAACCTCTCGTTTAGCCAACTGTGGCGTTGTATGGCTGATCGCAGGGTGGCGCACGGAAAACCGGCCCCGAGTACAGTCTGCTCGCCATTTACGGACGATGTGTTGCCCATTACGAGCAGACACAACAAACAGACAAACATGTAACAATTAGGCAGTGAAGAAATAACAAGCTAATGCAAGCAACAATAGCGAAACAATCGATGACGATGTGTTGAGAGGTGGAGAAGAGAACATGAAAATCTCACGCGACGCGCATGGGCTATAGCAAGTGTAGTCTTGTGAACCTGTTGGTGGCTGTTTCCCAACTTAATAGACCACAAGTGTCTTGTATAAAATTCTTCGTTTCTACTTCCACTAGATAGCTGTGCTTCGTTGTAAATAATAATCGTTTACACCGTATATATACTTCACGTTGTCTCTGAGTTCGTAGGCGAAGTAGACTTTATGGAAGCATAAAATAAAATGTGGTTTTCTCATCACACTTACGCCACACGCTTAGTAAAAATTAGGTTTTTATGTTGCATTATTAAAGTTAATGCAGCAATAATAATAATAATTAAGTTCGCAGTAATAAAGTTTTTTATTTGAAAGCTCCTTCTGAATAAATGTTTTTGAGATAATAAGTAAATACGATTTTATGGCAATCTATGTCTTTTCAAATGGAGAGGCACCGCTTTTTCTACTGAGCCAAAATGACCCACAACCCATTTTTTTTTCTTTTTCAAAGAAACCAAACTAGCAGGTAATGCAAATTGGAAACAACCAAACATAAAAATAAGTAGAGCCTTTCTAAATATAATGTTTTGTTACGGTATATTGATAATTTTTACTTATGGACCGTCTGACAGCAACTGAATAAAGACGGTCCACAAGTAAAAATTATCAATATACCGTAATATTACACGCAACTGAGGAAGACAGGACTACAAAAGTTTAAGATGTAATGTTTTGTATATGAAAGATACACGAAAATCGTTTTATATGAATTTTCTTACACTAAAAATTAAGCAAATTGCTAAATCAAGTCGATGAAACCAAAAAATATATGAATAACAAAAAAACTTGACTTGTTATAAGTATGTCTTCTGCTGTTCATCGATATAATGAAGTGAGCTGATGTGCCCTTTTGTTACCTGAAAAGACTTACCTATTACATACAACGTAATTTTTATGTAATTTATGTAACTATAAAATACTTTCTGATTACCGGTCGTGGACGCTGAATAGCCAGACCTAAGTGCAAGAACAGTTTGGAACACATGTAAAATGGGCGAGCGCAGTGAACGAAACGAACAACTGGATACTGAACTAACTAGGAGCAGTCGGCAGTGGACCTGCGACAGGTGGTCACGCGAAGAACGACCAGTGCGGCCGAGGGAGACCGAGAGTGAGACGAGCACGCGACCGAGGCTGGAACGGGAACTGCCCAAGTGACCGCCCTGACCAAAGTGAACTAGTGAACTATGAACCGATCATTCATCGTTCCCGGGAACTATAAGTAGACCACTGCAACCGAAGTAAACTATGAACTGATCGTTCCTCGTTCCCGGGAACTATAAGTAGACCGCCATGACCTAAGTGAACTATGAACCGATCGTTCCTCATTCCTGAGAACTATAAGTAGACCACCATGACCGGAGTGAACTATGAACTGATTGTTCCTCATTCCCGGGAACTATAAGTAGACCGCTGTGACCAAAGTGAAATATGAACCGATCGTTCCTTGTTCCCTGGAACTAAAAGTCGACCACCACGACCGGAGTGAACTATGAACCGATCGTTCCTCGTTCCCAGGAACTATAAGTAGACCGCCACGTCTGAAGTGAACTATGAACCGATCGTTCCTCGTTCCCAGGAACTATAAATAGACCACCACGACCGAAGTGAACTATGAACTGATCGTTCCTCGTTCCCGGGAACTATAAGTAGACCGCCGCGACGGAAGTGAACTATGAACCGATCGTTCCTTGGAATTCGTTCCTCAGTCCTTCCGTTCATCTTGGTGAACCGTTCCTTTGCACTCGTTCGTTCGCGAACTACCCATCTCTATTTCAGACGTTCCACGGCGATGGAGCCTAAAACTTGATTCGTCTTAAGAAGACGCCTGTCGCCACTCAGATAACGTCCAGTTGCGGTAGTGGCGTGCAAATTTCAGCAATCGTCGCCGTCATCCTGCGTGAACGAATCGGGCACCTGCTGTGGAGGTCGATGCTGGTAGCCCCTTGGTTCATCTGGCTGGTCAGCTACTCACCACGTGCACCTCTATTTCCCCGTACGCATCTCTGCAGCCGTCTTTCATCCTTGTCGCCTGTCCCGAAGACTGGCTAAAATTTACAGACGCGCGAAATTTGGCACGGACTTCAGTGCGAGATGCCTTTAATAGGTTCCACAACGAAACATTGTCTCGAAATTTGGTAGAAAATCCGAAGAAATTCTGATCGTATGTAAAGTACACAAGCGGCAAGACGCAGTCAATACCTTCGCTGCGCAGTGCCGATGGTACTGTTACCGACGACTGTGCCGCTAAAGCGGAGTTATTGAACGCAGTATTCCGAAATTCCTTCACCAGGGAAGACGAATGGAATATTCCAGAATTTGAAACACGAACAGCTGCTAGCATGAGTATGATAGAAGTAGATATCTTAGGGGTTGCGAAACAACTCAAATCGCTTGATACGGGCAAGTCTTCAGGTCCAGATTGTATACCGATTAGGTTCCTTTCAGATTACGCTGAAACAATAGCTCCCTACTTAGCAATCATATACAACCGCTCGCTCACCGATAGAGCTGTACCTACAGATTTGAAAATTGCGCAGGTCGCACCAGTGTTTAAGAAGGGTATTAGGAGTCATCCATCGAACTACGGACCTATATCATTGACGTCGGTTTGCAGTAGGGTTTTGGAACATATACTGTATTCAAACTTTATGAATCACCTCGAAGGGAACGATCTATTGATACGTAATCAGCATGGTTTCAGAAATCATCGTTCTTGTGCAACGCAGCTAGCTCATTATTCGCACGAAGTAATGGCCGCTATCGACAGGGAATCTGAAGTTGATTCCGTATTTCTGGATTTCCGGAAAGCTTTGGACACCGTTCCTCATAAGCGACTTCTAATCAAGCTGCGGGCCTATGGGGTATCGTCTCAGTTGTGCGACTGGATTTGTGATTTCCTGTCAGGAAGGTCGCAGTTCGTAGTAATAGACGGCAAATCATCTAGTAAAACTGAAGTGATATCAGGTGTTCCCCTGGGACCTCTGCTGTTCCTGACCTATATAAATGACCTGGGTGACAATCTGAGCAGTTCTCTTAGGTTGTTCGCAGATGATGCTGTAATTTACCGTCTAGTAAGGTCATCCGAAGACCAGTATCAGTTGCAAACCGATTTAGAAAAGATTACTGTATGGTGTGGCAGGTTGCAGTTGACGCTAAATAACGAAAAGTGTGAGGTGATCCACATGAGTTCCAAAAGAAATCCGTTGGAATTCGATTACTCGATAAATAGTACAATTCTCAAGGCTGTCAATTCAACTAAGTACCTGGGTGTTAAAATTACGAACAACTTCAGTTGGAAAGACCACATAGATAATATTGTGGGGAAGGCGAGCCAAAGGTTACGTTTCATTGGCAGGACACTTAGAAGATGCAACAAGTCCACTAAAGAGGCAGCTTACACTACACTCGTTCGTCCTCTGTTAGAATATTGCTGCGCGGTGTGGGATCCTTACCAGGTGGGATTGACGGAGGACATCGAAAGGGTGCAAAAAAGGGCAGCTCGTTTTGTATTATCACGTAATAGGGGAGAGAGTGTGGCAGATATGATACGCGAGTTGGGATGGAAGTCATTAAAGCAAAGACGTTTTTTGTCGCGGCGAGATCTATTTACGAAATTTCAGTCGCCAACTTTCTCTTCTGAATGCGAAAATATTTTGTTGAGCCCAACCTACATAGGTAGGAATGATCATCAAAATAAAATAAGAGAAATCAGAGCTCGAACAGAAAGGTTTAGGTGTTCGTTTTTCCCACGCGCTGTTCGGGAGTGGAATGGTAGAGAGATTGTATGATTGGGTTCGATGAACCCTCTGCCAAGCACTTAAATGCGAATTGCAGAGTAGTCATGTAGATGTAGACCTACGATGCACTGCAATTGCCTCGGTGCCGATGCAGGATAGCGCCTTTTTGTCACACACAGTATACTTTAACCACGGCTGAATACTGACAGTTTACAGACTTAATCGTTTCGGAAATGCTTCATGGTTTGCCCGAAAGCCAAACTTCATGACCTTTTGGACGTCAGATAAATAGCTATGTTTCCGCATTACAACAACGACTACACTGCTTTCCGTGCCCGACGCGCGTTGTATACCATCCACTGCAACTACAGATTTTTCTCAGAAAATGTAAAAAAAAGGCAACATATAATATATCGGATATTTATATGAAACTGATGGCGAAGTTACTGCAAGTGTATGTCATGAGCACAGCATTTCATGGAAGTGAATTGTGGACCGTTCGATATACGGAGAAGAAGATACTGGAAACACTTTAAATTTGTTACAGGTGAAGGATGTTCATATTCTGTGGATAATAAAGTACTAGATGAAGAAGTAGAGGGGTAAATTGGTGTGGAAAGAAATCTATGAAAGTCATTTACCAGACGAAGGCACAGCTTATTGCCTCGTCCACTACGACATCCAGAGCAGTTAAACTATCAATAAGGTTCAAATGGTTCAAATGGCTCTGAGCACTATGCGACTTAACTTCTGAGGTCATCAGTCGCCTAGAACTTAGAACTAATTAAACCTAACGAAGCTAAGGACATCACACACATCCATGCCCGAGGCAGCATGCGAACCTGCGACCGTAGCGGTCGCTCGGCTCCTGTATCACTAAGGGGGAAAAGAGTAAAGGAAGGCCAAGGCGAAACTTTTCCCCTGACAACATTTCAGGAGTTGTGCAGCGAAATTTTCTGTGTAATTTGGTATAAGGGACCTGCAGTCTTCGATGATTACTTACAGAATGCCATACGTTCTACACTGAAAAATTCAATCCTTAAATTTGTTTTTAAAATACGCTACCTGACAAAAAATATGTGTGAATTCCTAAGGGACCAAACAGCTGAGGTTATCGGTCCCTAGACTTACACACTACTTAAACTAACTTATGCTACGAACAACACACACGCGCCCATGCCCTAGGGAGGACTCGAACCTCCAGCGGGAGGGACCTGACAAAACATATGAACTGCCCAGAAGACATGACTGGATGTTAATGTAACTGCGTACACATACAAAGCATCGGCAGGTGCGTAAGTGATTAGAGCTGCACTTCTCTGCTTCAGTTAGAAGGGCACAGGAGTGCATTAGTGTTGTTCGCGTTTAATGCTTTTACCAGGCATGGTAAGGTATAAAGAGTCAAATGGTTCAAATGGCTCTGAGCACTATGCGACTTAACTTCTGAGGTCATCAGTCGCCTAGAACTTAAAACTAATTAAACCTAACTAACCTAAGGACATCACACACATCCATGCCCGAGGCAGGATTCGAACCTGCGACCGCAGCGGTCACGCGGTTCCAGACTGAAGCGCCTTTAACCGCACGGCCACACCGGCAGGCATAAAGAGTCATTCGGAATCCCAATTACAGGCTTCAAGGGGCTGTAGAGGGACTTAGTAGTGAAGTTTTGATAAGAAACACATGTCTGGAAATGCACCTTTTGAATGAGAAATCAGTTTGACGATCGAATCACTTTGAAATCTCCCGCTTCAGGCCCGCACACAGCGCAGACAATCAGTTTTGATCTATGTGCTGTTGGAGCACATGGCGTGAGCAATGTTTCGAGTAGTAGTCTTCGGGTTCTGTTCTGTGTGACATCTTCTTCAAAGTCGAGAGTGCAGCGCATCTGTGGGGCGCCAGCGTCATACCTTCTTGTTGCGAACGTACCAGTTTCTCTCAGCCGTTGTTGTTGGACGTAGTGTTATGTGATGTCGTAACAACAACATGTGGCGCGGCGTAACCTCGCGGTCTAGGGGCCTTGCAACGGTTCGCCCCCCCCCCTCACCCCCCCCCCCCTCACCCCCCTCCGGGCACAGGGGCCGATGGCCCCAGCAGTCTGGTCCCATAGGAACCTACCACAAACTTCCAACCACAGCATGGACTAACGACGAATTCTTCATCTCAGTTTGTGTGCGAACTGTGAAGCAGGACTGTTATATCCTAGCCAGTAATGCCACCCGAGCCCGCTGCCAAAAGGTTGGCAGCATCAAAGTCCGGACGCCGTCCGCATAAGCAGCGCCAGCGAGACAGGAAATCGCCGCAAGTCTGCGCGCGCCACCGCTGGCTTCTGGGTTCTTAAGCGCTGGAGTCGCGTGCGCTAGGACAGTTTTGTAATCGCCGCTCAGTTGTATACTCGCCACCGAATTGTGTACTTGCTAGTCAGTTGTGTGTTCATCGCAGCAGAGTTGTTGTTTGTCGTCAGCCGACGCTGACCTAGCCGCTCCGACTCGAACTAGACAGATTTCTGTAGACACGGAGTTCACTACTGTTTCTGTATCTTCATTAATAAAGATAAGTACCGACTTTTATTTAATCAGAGTGTTTGGGTTTTCATCTTTCTGTTCACTGTTCCAGCGGACCGGTCGGCCCGCTATTAAAAGTGTGGCGGTGACTTCGTAAGCCGTTTCTACAGCGAATTGCTTGTCGCTACGAACACCGCCACAAAAAGGACATTTGAAAGTGATCCCATCTTCAAACTGATTTACGTCCAAATGGTGTATTTATGGAAATGGTTCCTTATCAAAACTTTATCTACTAAGTCCCATCTACAGCCCCTAGAAGCCGGTAATAGGAATTTTGAAGCACCCTGTATAAGGGGCGTGAATAGCATCAGAGGTTGAGCGATCACCGTGATGCAGCATACTCGTGTGAGACAGCGATGTCAACAACTGACGGAGTTTGAAAGGGGCCTCATTGTGGGTCAGCCTCGCGGTCTAGGGGGCCCTGCAACGGTTCGCCCCCCCTCCCTCCCCCCCCCCCCCCCTGGCACAGGGGCCGATGACCCCAGCAGTCTGGTCCCATAGGAACCTACCACAAACTTCCAACCACAGCATGGACTAACGACGAATTCTTCATCTCAGTTTGTGTGCGAACTGTGGAGCAGGACATTTGAAAGTGATCCCATCTTCAAACTGATTTACATCCAAATGGTGTATTTATGAAAATGGTTCCTTATCAAAACTTTATCTACTAAGTCCCATCTACAGCCCCTAGAATCCGGTAATAGGAATTTTGAAGCATCCTGTATAAGGGGCGTGAATAGCATCAGAGGTTGAGCGATCACCGTGATGCAGCATACTCGTGTGAGACAGCGATGTCAACAACTGACGGAGTTTGAAAGGGACCTCATTGTGGGTCCCTGTTTGGCCGGCTGATCGAATCGTGTAATATCCAGATTTTACGAGTATTCAGATAAGACAGTAGCTCGGTGTTGGGAACGTTAGGGCAGGCAGGCAGTCGACCATATCTGACTACTATAAGGGATGATGCCAGTATTGTGCGTCAAGCACATTGTAACCACTTCAATACTTCTGCGCCTGCCATCCGAAAACTCCATACAACATTCTGTGTCAGTCTGTACCAGCAGCCGGATAGCGAATTACCGTCCCTCTCGTGGACTGCCGCTGACACTACAGTCAAAGTACATAATGTTACTTTCACTGCGTGAAGAAGCCCTACTACATTTTAAACTTTCATCGTGTCCAGAACGGCAGCGTTTTGAGTAGTGCCGTGACTGGGAAGCATGGACTGCTCATTGAATGGCCTCGTGTTGTGTTCAGTGATGAACCGCGGTTCTGCACTACACTGGATGAACATCGTCAGCGTACATGGCGGCGGTTAGCGGAGAGAGGTCCCATTCTTCCATTGTTTTAAGATGCACAGCGGTGTTAAGCGTCATAGGAGAGGGGAGGGGGTGCTATCGGGTATAAATTTCAGGTAACGGCTGGTCGTGATTGAGGGAATCCTGTGGCTCAACGGTACATCGGGTAAATCGTGCGTCCTCACGCAATAGCTCTTACGTCATTGCATCTTAGAGCCACTTTTGAACTTGCCAGTGCTCGTCCACAGATGGCACGTGCCTCTTTGACTGTCTGGAAATTTGGAAATTTGTGGTAAGGTCTTATGGGGCCAAACTGCTGAGGTCATCGGTCCCTAAGCTGACGCACTACTTAATTTATCTTAAACTAACTTACGCTAAGGACAATACACACACCCATGCCACAGGGAGGACTCGAACCTCCGACGGGGTGGGAGCCGCGCGGGCTGTGACAAGATCTGACTGTATGCGTGATGTTGAGATACTCCTATGACAAGCGGGACCTCAGATCTGTCCCCCTATACTATACGGCATGTGTTGGACCATTTCGTACGTCAGCTGCGATCCGATGCCAGCGTCCCGGATATCAAGGACCAATTTCGACAGTAGAAGACGAACTTGTGTCAGGACACAATGACTTTATGACATCCTCCCCAAGGGAGTCAGTGAATGAATGCAGGCCAGAGGGGGTACAAGTGATTCGTAATAGGTGAGTTCACACTGCCAAGTTCTTTGTAAATTTGACTCGGTTTCGTAATCGCCGAAATAACATTACATACCCTGTCAACCCGTAAGGTTTCACTTCGTTTCCTCCTCTTCTGCCGGGTACTTCATTTTTTTTTCAGGCTGAGTATGTAGACAGGCAAAATATAATGCAGCTACTTATTTGAAAATTATGTGAACTATGGCAATTTAGAGTACAGTTAAATGAACGAAAGGCCTTGCCATAAAGTTCAGAAATTCTTATTGCTACCTGCCTACTAAATAAAAGTAATAATTGTTTCTCAAAATAAAAACGAGCACAGGAAAATTGCCACATTATCATTCTTAACTTATGAAAGTCCAGTTTGCCTCAAAAATTGCGCTTAAAACTTTTACTATGCGTTGGGCTGCGTCTTGATTTTTTTACCAGCATTTACAAGCAGTAGCTGTCTGTGTGGTGGTTTATTTGGAATACGGCTGGCGGAGGCAAACAGTGAATGGCTGGGCCTTCATGGATAATTACGAGGTATATTTGCTGGATACACAGGTTGTGTTTCAGCGACAATTCGAGGAATTACTCCCTCCACCGGCTACTTGATTACTTACGCAAGTAAACTGCCTTCTGCGCAAGAACAGATGGTAAGTGTACGGTATCAAATCCGGAAAGTTTAAACATCAGAGTAGTGGTAATATTGACAGGCGTTTTGCCAAGCCTGTTTTTAACTGTAACGTGTAGTACAGGAACATTTTTGCTTGTAATACCCAGTCTTCGATCACAATATTTCACTCTTCCGCTTTAATCCACCTCTTTTCGAAGCTGCTTCACTCTCAGTGACTACGTTCTCCTTTTCTTTGCGTTTCATCTGCTTCAATGTGTCAGTAAATAAGTGAGATAGATGTTAGCTTTAAGGTGAAAAACAACTCGGAGGAGACAACCGAAATAAATATAATATTGTTAATGACTACCTTAATTTCGCTACAAAATGCTCATCTTCTGGGTCGATGAAACACTTCCACATTAGCACTTCTGCTTCAAATAACGGAACTGGTTTGTGGATGAACTAATTTGATCAAACTAAACATTTTATTTCGTAATCCGACTGTGTATTACAGTAACAAAAGTCACAGTACACAGAGCGAGGGAAAAACAGATTTTATACTGTTTTTTAATACCTAAATTGATTTTTAATTGCTCCATTTTGAAAAAGGTTCAGTCATTAATACCTGAGCCAAGATTCGCATACTCATTTCATTTTTTTTGTTCCTTTGCTTCATTTCTAATTCTTTGGTGACTGTAATGCTCCATTGTTGAATGATATCTGGGATCTACAAAACATAGTAGCAGTTAGTCTTAAAACATTTCACAGAGAAATTCTTCAAGTATTGGAATAATCTGACGATCTAAGCGATTTCAGTAATTAAGATTCGGACTGTATACCAGATGATGAAGATAAATATCGGAAGATGATCATGTAAGTGTTGTTCAGTGAAGTAAGCGACGTGTAGCGCCGGCCGGTGTGGCCGAGCGCTTCTAGGCGCTTCAGTCTGGAACCGCGAGACCGCTACGGTCGCAGGTTCGAATCCTGCCTCGGGCATGGATGTGTGTGATGTCCTTAGGTTAGTTAGGTTTAAGTAGTTCTAAGTTCTAGGGGACTGATGACCTCAGAAGTTAAGTCCCATTGTGCTCAGAGCCATTTTTTTGACATGCAGCACTTAGCAAACATCGAATCTAGAAGATGATACTAGAAGCACTGAAGGTGCGTGTCTCGGAGAAAATGGATCTTTATAGAATTAAATTCCACGACAAGCAATAAAAGTAAGGAAACATAATATAGTAAAACAACAGCCGGCCGCGGTGGTCTCGCGGTTCTAGGCGCGCAGTCCGGAACCGTGCGACTGCTACGGTCGCAGGTTCGAATCCTGCCTCGGGCATGGATGTGTGTGATGTCCTTAGGTTAGTTAGGTTTAACTAGTTCTAAGTTCTAGGGGACTGATGACCTAAGATGTTAAGTCCCATAGTGCTCAGAGCCAGTAAAATAACAAGTTGACACAGTCAAGTTCCCTCACTGGAAATGTTTGTAATACCGATAGACACATTCGAACTATACATTTCTTACATCATAATATTACTATCGTTTACATAACAGAAAAATCTTTATGAAAATATTTCGTTAATTTTAAAGCTAAATCTATGAAAATTTGTATTTTGATTCTCCGTTAGAAATAAAAAAATACATGTTTCAGTGTTCTGTAAATTTTCACACGCCTTCACTTCCTTATTGGCTGAATTTCCCAATAACAGATAAAATAAAATTATTCAGGGTAATGACAGTAAGAGATTATTTATGTTGTAATTTATGTAGTAATTTTTCAATAACAGATAAAATAAAATTATTCAGGGTAATGACAGTAAGAGATTATTTATGTAGTAATTACTACGCAAACGCGAACGAAGCAGCGGGCTCTAAGCTAGCACTTACATAATCGGCGCACAAATAAGATGTTATACTCGTACGTGCTCCCTTCTTCAGATAATATAGAGACAATAGTACAGTGTAACAAAGAAGCTGAAACGGAGTATAAGGACAAGAATTCAGGGAAGAGTTGGAGAAAATGTGACAATGTATAAATAAGAGCTCTGATTGGTCTTTTGATAACCTCTGGTTCTCTAAAAAGCAGTTTATCCGGTTTAAGAATACTGAGTACGGTCCACCAATATTTAGAGCCGTAATAGGTTGTCAGAGATGTGAATCCTTGTTATTGTTTCTGCAGTTCGTTTATAAAGGTACAATAAGTGTTCGGAAAGAGGAAGATACATTTGTGCATTCAGAGGTATTGGAAGGACATAGACCATAATCTTGGGAAGTGTTAACGGCCAAACGAAAATCTAACGGTCGATGAACAGTTAGTTCCATTCCGTGGACTGTGTGCACTTAGATAGTAGATGAATTCAAACTCTTACAAGTACTGGATAAGATTTCGTATACTGTACACGATCTGACACGCTTTTTAGCGTACTGCGTAATTCAGATTACTCGTTGCGAACCACGACCACTAACTAACGACCCGCAATTTGTGTGAATCGCGTGATCTGTTCGTAGACATCTGTTTCCGCCTAACTCTGGAAACCTACCACGGACTTGAATCCATGTCCCACTAAAACGCTGCTGTATTGCGTCCCAAAGGTGGACCAATAAGCTATTACTTACCAGTAGGTGGCCATAACACCTTCACCAATCCACTGTCTTTTTATAACTTGTGTACGCGATACTACCGCCATCTGTATATGTGCATATCGCTATCCTATGATTTTTAACCTTACGACTTATCTTAGAAGAAAGATTAAGAAAAGGCAAACCTATGTTTCTAGCATTTGTAGACTTAGAGAAAGCTTTTGACAATGTTAACTGGAATACTCTCTTTCAAATTCTGAAGGTGGCAGGGGTAAATTACAGGGAGCGAAAGGCTATTTACAATTTGTACAGAAACCAGATGGCAGTTACAAGAGTCAAGGGGCATGAAAGGGAAGCAGTGGTTGGGAAAGGAGTGAGACAGGGGTGTAGCCTCTCCCCGATGTTATTCAATCTGTATATTGAGCAAGCAGTAGAGGAAACAAAAGAAAAATTCAGTGTAGGTATCAAAATTCATGGAGAAGTAGTAAAAACTTTGAGGTTCGCCAATGACATTGTAATTCTGTGAGAGACAGCAAAGGACTTGGAAGAGCAGTTGAACGGAATGGAAAGTGTCTTGAAAGGAGGATATAAGATGAACATCAACAAAAGCAAAACGAGGATAATGGAATGTACTCGAATTAAGTCGGGTGATGCTGAGGGGATTAGATTAGGAAATGAGACACTTAAGGTACTAAAGGAGTTTTGCTATTTGGGGAGCAAAATAACTGATAATGGTCGAAGTAGGGAAGATATAAAAAGTAGACTGGCAATGGCAAGGAAAGCGTTTCTGAAGAAGAGAAATTTTTTAACATCGTGTATAGATTTAAGGGTCAGGAAGTCGATTCTGAAAGTATTTGTATGGAGTGTAGCCATGTATGGAGGTGAAACATGGACGATAACTAGTTTGGACAAGAAGAGAATAGAAGCTTTCGAAATGTGGTGCTACAGAAGAATGTTGAAGATAAGGTGGGTAGATCACGTAACTAATGAGGAGGTATTGAGTAGGATTTGGGAGAAGAGAAGTTTGTGGCACAACTTGACTAAAAGAAGGGATCGGTTGGTAGGACATGTTTTGAGGCATCAAGGGATCACAAATTTAGCAGTGGAGGGCAGCGTGGAGGGTAAAAATCATAGAGGGAGACCAAGAGATGGATACACTAAGCAGATTCAGAAGGATGTAGGTTGCAGTACGTACTGGGAGATGAAGCAACTTGCACAGGTTAGAGTAGCATGGAGAGCTGCATCAAACCAGTCTCAGGACTGAAGACCACAACAACAACAACAATGATTTTTGTTACCTCAGTGTAAACAGCTGACATCAGGACCATGAGACGATGTTTGGTATCCATTTTGTGTACCACAATTTACCATGATTTACGTACAGAACTCAGAAAAAGACGAAGACACTAGTGTTATCCTGTGCTGACCTTTGATATAATGTGTACCACAGAAACAATTGACCAGCTGCTAGTAGTACTCGCGCGCAGACTTACTTTTGTATGTAGACAGTTCATCTATTCCGTGAATCAAGAAACTCGACGATTTTGCCTGTTATCTACACTGAAGAGACAAAGAAATCGGTACACCTGCCTAACATAGTGTAGGGCCCCGCGAGCTCGCAGGGGGCCGCAGCACCACGTGGCATGGACTCGACTAATGTCTGAAGTAGTGCTGGAGGGAATTAACGCCATTAATCCTGCTGGGTTGTCCATAAATCCATAAGAGAACGATGGGGTGAGATCTCTTCGGAATAGAACGTTGCAAGGCATCGCAGATATGTTCAATAATGTTCATCCCTGGGATGTTTGGTGGCCAGCGTAAATGTTTAAACTCAGAAGAGTGTTCCGCGAGCCACTATGTAGCAATTATGGATGTGTGGGGTATCGCATTGTCCTGCTGGAATTGCCCAAGTCCGTGGGAATCTACAATGGACATGAATGGGTGCAGGTGATCAGACAGAATGCTTACGTACGTGTTACCTGTCAGAGTCGTATGTAGACCAATCAGGGGTCCCATATCACTCCAACTGCACACTGCCGTTACCATTACAGAGCCTCCACCAGCTTGAACAGTCTCCTGCTAGACCGAGCGAGGTGACGCAGTGGTTAGCACATTGGACTCGCATTCGGTAGGACGACGGTTCAATTCCGCGTCCGGCCATCCTGATTTAGGTTTTCCGTGATTTCCCCAAAATCACTCCAGGCAAATGCCGGGATGGTTCCTTAGAAAGGGCATGGCCGACTTCCTTCCCCGTCCCTCCCTACCTCGCTGTGTGGTGTCTTCCCTCAAACAACCCAACCCAACCCAAGAACTCTCCTGTTGACATGCAGGGTTCATGTATTCATGAGATTGTCTCCATACCCGTGAATGTCCATGCGCTCGATACAATTTGAATGGAGACTCGTCCGACCAGGCAGCATGTTTCCATTCATCAACAGTCTAATGTCCCAGTCCAGGCGAGGCATAAAGCTTTGTATCGTACAGTCATCAAGGGTACACGAGTGGACTTTCGGCTCCGAAAGCCCATATCGATGATGTTGAATGGTTCGCACGCTGACACCTGTTGATGGCCCAGCATTTAAATCTGCAGCAATTTGTGGATGGGTTGCACTTCTGTCACGTTGAACAATTCTCTTCAGTCGTCGTTGGTCCGGTTCTTGTTGCATCTTTTTCCGGCCGCAGCGATGTCGGAAATTTGATGTTTTATCTGATACCTGATATTCACGATATATTTGTGAAATGGTCGTACGGAAAAATCTCCACTTCATCGCTTTCTCGGAGATGCTGTGTGCCACCCCTCGTGCGCCGATTATAGCACCACGTTCAAACTCACTTAAATCTTGATAACCAGCCATTTTAGCAGCAGCAACCGATGTAACAACTGCACCAGACACTTTTTGTCCTATATGGGAGTTGCCGATCCCAGTGCCGTATTCTGCCTGTTTACATTTCTTTATATTTGAATACGCATCCCTATACCAGTTTCTTTGGCGCTGCAGTGAACATTAATACACGCAAGATATCGGTACGAGGAATTCCAAGACCTTCAGCAATGTTTTAATTTCAAGTTTGAAGTCGGATAACAAATGACAAAAGAAGTGTTTTTTCGTGAGGTGTAACTATAAATTAACAATTTTCTATTTTCTTCCTTTACTTGTACTATGAAAGCGCCCTAATTGTCACGTTTCATGATTATCGACCAGAGGAAAGTGTGCTATAGGTTTTGATTAGTGAGTTTACGAGTATTCGAAATATGTGACATAAATGACCATGTCTTTTGATTTCGTTGCCTTAGATAATTACATTTGTTACACCGCTAAGGGACGGTAGACCTTTGTAAGTCACATATATTTGATCTTGGTACGTCTACCCGTTGCTGAGGAAACGATTTTCAACAGCCGGGCAGACAGACAGATGGACGACAAAATGAAGCTATAAGGCTTCTCTTTTTTTACCGCTTGAGGTTCGGAATCCTAAATGTATTGTGAAACGAAACAAGTGTTTTATTAAACTTTTAACCTAGTCCTACCCTGTGTTATCACGTAATTCTGTAATATATAGCTTAACAGGTACTTTTTAACGGTCTAAGCATATTTCACTAGTCTCTGTAGGCGTCGAGCCTGGTATCTTTGTGGTAAAGTGCATGCATGGAAGCAGTAAGGTCGCGGGACCGAAACACTGTCGGACCACGGGATATTATATTCTGTCTTTAACCTAATCGATTTCAACATGAAATGTGGTTCGGATTGCGGATTAAACAGATCGTTCAAACCGTAAAAACGAGAAGAAAATGCACGGAAAAACATCATCGTTAGCGACGGTCGTGCAGTGGCATGCATTCGTGTTACGGACCTATGAGATAGGACAATATGTTGTTAAACGCTTTATCGAGAGCGAGCCAGATTGTAAACCATAATCACACAAGCTGCGTGTCATAAAGAAGGAAAATGGGCGGTTGGGTAGGTTTCATGTTGATTCTTTCTCGTTAATCGTAAATGTAAATTAAGTGTAGATATTGTTCTATATTCTTGGACAGAGCTTTTTATGCTGGAATCATCTAGGTTGTTTTTGATGTATTTTACTAATTGCTAAATGTAGTCAAGTGATGCAGTTAAAATAATGGGTGCTTTGATCAGATCTTTACAATGAGATCGATTACTGCTTCTTCCTACTATTCTTCTGTACTTTGTACACTGTGTTCATTTTTTGTACATTTGTTGTCCAGAAGAAAACTACTCGACTAAGAAGTGAGAACAAAATGGTTACAGAAAAGCAAGATCCGGTACTGATTATGTTTTCACACTTGAACAAATTATAGAAAAACAAAGGGAGTTCAGTAGGGGAACACACATTGCATTTATAGACTTAGAGAAAGCCTTCTTATGGAACATATTACACACAAATGAATATCCACAGCAAATAATAAAGACACTATATAGCCTATATAGTAGTACAAAAACCAGAATAAATACTGTGTTATGTCAGAAGACACACCGATAAACCAAGGGGTTCGACAAGGGTGTACCTTATCACCCACACTTTTTAATATATACATGGACGATATAATTGAAATATAGAGACAACGAATCGATCCGGACTTGAGATTATCAGAAGATACATTTTTTAATGAGATGCTTTTTGCAGACGATCTTGCAATTGCTAAAGAATATAATATGGGAACATCCAATCTAAAAATAGTCACTTCAGTTACCTGGGAAATAATATAAGCAACCAGAATTAATTCGACATTGACAACAAACTGTAGGAATATGAAATGACATGCGGAACAATTAATAGAACATTGAGAAATAAAGTGAAAAAATGCACAAAAATCAAGTTTTATAAGGTAATGGTCACGCCCACATTACTGTTTGGAAGTGAAACTTGCACAATTACTGCAAAGCAAGAAAGTAGACTCCAAGTGGCAGAAATTGAATTACTAAGAGGAGTTAAGGGTTGTACAAGATTAGAAAGATTAATAAACGAAGACATAATAGCAGAGATTGGGATATATGATATAAATGAGAAGCTCCTCTAACATCTACAAAGAATGCCAGATTCAAGACTACCAAGACAAGCCTTAAATTTCAGACCTTTAGGCACAAGATCCATAGGAAGACCGTGAAAACGATGGCTGAATACTTAGAAGACGAAACAGGCCTATGGCCTAGATAATGATGGAAGAAGAAGAAGAAGCAGAAGAAGAAGAAACGAGTTCGTGTCTCAATAGTATGCAACCAAAGACACTGACCATTACACACCGACGACATCATTGGCCGGACATTATCCTTCCCAAATACAGCGCGCCCTACCCACAAGCAGTTTTATGACGTTCTTTCACTTCACTTTACTCTTCGACATTTATCCGCGATCACAGGACCTGCATTAACGACATCAAAGACGGCGGGCTAGTACTTTAGGTTGCTAATTGGATGAATTAGGTGTTTTCAAAAAGTAAGGAAAATTTTGTAATTTCGCGTCTTATGGTAGTTGCAATGTACACGATTTATTCGTTGTTGTGTTGGTAAACAAGTCTTAAAAGTGTAGCATTTCTGGCTGTGGGAGCCATTGCATTCACTCCCAAACTTCACTTCGTAATTGAGATACGATAATGTTAACTATCAGGTGACGTAACAGATGGCGTGAGATGTAGGCCTCTTTTCATTTATGAATATCTCATTAACATATGAATTCAGATTTGCTTGGCAACGACTGCAGCTACCCTCAATAGTAAGCTGTCTTACACAATACATACTCTTATTTATCTACATTCTCTAATAACGTTAGTATTCTGTAATGCAGACGAAGCAAGGCACAAAGGAATTAATGGTATTAGCTGCCAGTGGGCATTGATTTAAATCAGTGTGCAGAGTTGAAAAATGTGTGCCGGACCAGGATTCGAACACAGGTGTCTTGCTAACTAAGCAGATGCCCTGACTACTACGCCATCCAGACGCAATGGTTATCACAACTGCTCGGACTACCGTAGCATGCTTCCCGTAAGACCCAAATTCTCAACTTAGCCATACACCAATGATGCAGTGCCTCTTGCCCATTATCCTCATTACTCACGGCATTTCGTTGATTTTACGTAAGAGTTGGACCGTGTTGCACATCTGCTCTGAAGTGATCGATTTGTCGTCCTCGCCTTAATTATTATGTTGTGTTTGTTTCTCGGATCGAAACCCAGCCGGACTGAAACGGTTATACACAGCAAACGGCTGAAATTTTCACGATATACTCCTAAGCTTCCGATCTCCAACAACTTTGAAAAATTTGTAGTTGGGTTGGGTTGTTTGGGGAAGGAGACCAGACAACGCGGTCATCGGTCTCATCGGATTAGGGAAGGACGGGGAAGGAAGTCGGCCGTGCACTTTGAAAGGAACCATCCCGGCATTTTCCTGTAGCGATTTAGGGAAATCACGGAAAACCTAAATCAGGATGGCCGGACGCGGGATTGAACTGTCGTCCTCCCGAATGCGAGTCCAGTGTATAACCACTGCGCCACCTCGCTCGGTCAAAAATTTGTAATTTCTTTTGTTGTGTTAGTACGATACACGCGATTTATTCGTTGTTGTGATGGTAAACATGTCTGAAAAGTGCAGAATTTTTGGCTGTGGGAGCCATTTCATTCACTCCTAAACCTCACTTCGTAATTGAGATGGGATAATGTTAACTATCGGGTGAGGTAAGAGATGGAGGTGCAGACAGCTTTTCTTTTATTAATGTCTCTTTCATTTATGTATTCAGATTTGATTGACGATGACCTTTATCCGCCTCTAAGATACAGAGGTTCAAAGTTACCCTACTTTTACACATAAAATACACATGTAAAATCAGGTGCGAAGCGAAAACATAGTTGATAAAGAGAAGTAGCACCGAGAAATTTGCTATAAAGTGTTTCCATTATCATCTGGGAATCCCGTGTAGTAGTACTGAAGCGCATGCAGTTTATTTTGCAGGTAAAATCTGGTCTGAAGTTTGAAATTAGTTTTGCATTATTTCAATTTCACATAAGTAAACAACCTAAATTTTACTGGCTAATACATGTCTTTTCGTATTAGTTGCATGCCCTGCTGCAGCAGGGAAAAGAAGGGAAATAGCCAAAAAATTCTCCTATCGGAGCACAAAAAATACGAATGTATTTGTTTTTACTTAAGAGAGACTGACTGAAAAGTGGGGTACCAGTTGCCTGATTCTAGCTTCTTCAGCACCTTTAAAAATTTTCCCAAAAATTTTGGCATGCGAATTCATTCGAGATTTTTTTATGCTGAGAGAGAAGAAGACATTCGCAGTGGCAAAGAGATGGAGAAATAGTAAATATTGGAAGATAGTAGACAGTGGTTGTGTTGTAGGAAGAGCGAAGGAGACAATGGCAGTGAGAGAGAAAGAGATGGGTGGCAGTGGAGCATAGTTGACAGCGATAAAGCAGTGCTAAGAAAACAGGGAAGGAGAAAGTGCCAGGAGGGGGGGAGGGGGGGGGGGGGTAATAAAAAGAAAGGTAAACTGGAAGTAGATAGGAGCCAGTGATAATGAAAGACAGAATATATGACAATGTTAGCGAGGGAGAGAGAGATAGTGAGAGGAAACAGAGGCAGTAGAAAAGGAGGAATGAAATATTAGCAGTAAGAGCAAGACTGTGACTGTGACAGTGAGAAGAGCCTATAATAGTAGGACAGAACGAAGGGAACTGTAGCTGTGACAGAGGAGACAATAACAAAGAGACACAGAGAGATAATGACGATGAGTTGGGCTCAATGTGTGAGAAAGGGCAACTGGGAGTGGATAGGTACGAGCGACTTACAACGATGGACTTATGGATGTGAGTGACTTGCTGTTAGGGGAGCTTGAGGTGCGATGCATATTAAAAAAAGCGAATATGTTCACATTCCAAAACTTTCGGAAAATTTCTAAAAGTACTAGGGAAGGTATAATTAGGCAGCTTGTACCCCACTTTACAGTCAGAGTCTTTTATAACTAGAATCATATTCGCATTTTTGTGCTCTGATAGAGGTATTTTTCTTACTTGCGAACCGGTTATGTTAATACTAGCTTAGCGCTCGCTGCTTTGCCGGCGTTTGCGAAGTAATTACAACAAAAATAATTTCATGAACATATATTAGGCCTACGGAAAAATTAATTTGGTGACGAGTCTTTTCTTCTCCAATGCATTTCTACCAGAGCTGATGTGTCGTAGTGTCCGTTAAATAGATTTCTTTGATTTAGTTCACAAACTGTAACATCTTCTAAACTTTTCACATTATTACGGCAATAGATCCATACTCTTTTCCGCGTGTGTTTCTGACTGAAAAGTTATTCTGGTAGCTGGAGGTGGAGGTTTTAGTTAATCCTGCCTTTTGGCTTCATGTGGTGGTATGTCCGTAGAAAGTTTCATCCCCTAACATATAATTCTTTGTTTCTAACCGAGAAGTCAAATACCAATTTTTATAGATTTAACCTCAAACATGTTTTAGTATAACGAAGTAGTTTCATAAAAAATTTTATCCCGTATTTCAGGCCCTTAGTGTTGAATTTCTAGAAACACTGAAACATGTATTTTTTTAGTTCTAACCGGTAATCCAAATACAAGTTTTTGTAGATTTAGCTTGAAAAATACTTGCATAATAAAATATTTTCGTAAAAGTTTTCATCCCTTATTTCATCCCCTTAGGGTTTGAATTTCCAAAACACTAAAACACACGTTTTTTTTTATTTTTAACCGAGAAGTCAAAGACCAATTTTCGTAGATGTATCTTTAAAAATGATTTAGAAGTTCTTTAATGATGATCTACTTTCAAAAAACAAATTTCATCCCCTGTCTCATCGCTCCCAAAAATGCTGAAACAGGATTTTTTACGACTGTTTCTGACCGAGAAACCAAATACGAATTTTTGTAGTTTTGCCTTCAAAATCGCTTTAATAGCGACATATTTTCTAAAAACTTTTCATCCCTTATTTCAACTAATTAGGTGTCGAATTTCGGAAAATCGCTTCTTAAAGGGCACGTCATCTCCAAATTTCAAGTCTCTATCCTTAGCGGTTTGAGCTGGGCGATGATGAATCAATGAATCCGTCCAGACATCTCGTTTTATACAAAGGAGAAGATTAATGTACCGCGACTCCGCGTGCAATGCAGAGGAGAATGTGTATACAGGAAGCAATTTTTTATCAAGTGATTGATGTAAAGTATTATGAACAGTTATTAACGTGTGTGAATTGTATAGCGTGTGCCATTGTACTCGAGCTTTTATTATATCATTTGCAAGCGGTTGACGGCTTTGTCCAATATTTCGTTCCGTTTAATTAAAGTCGTTGACATCCCTGAACTAAATTTGACTTTTCAATTAATAGCGTTGAGAGCCTTAGCCCACTCGCTAGTAGTTTTCTTACAGGCTCACATCAAGAGACGGAACTTCACCACCTGCTAGCTACTTCTGCACAGAGACATCGTCAGAAGACGTCTGCTTGACGTCTAATTAGAACTTTCTGTGTTTTGCGTGTGGCGGAATACAGCTGCGGCCCCTCGCACACACTGCATTCAGAGTATAAATTTTGGCGGGCGCGTGTAATCCGTAGCAATACAGAGGGTGGAATGACGCTAACATTGACTCTTGCTTCCATTCGGTCGCAAAGGTTAATTAGTTTCCAAACAATTAGCGTTTCCAACATGGCACTCCCTGTCGTACTGTTACGCCGTAAGAGTATCTGTACAATGTGAACCACATCTGATATTCAGTCTATTGTCGGCTGTCAGAAACGTTACATGCTGTCAGAAAGGTTACACGTGTTTTGCTGTTATGCTATAAACGCGATTATTTATTACTAGCTTAGCGCCCGCTGCCTCGCTCGCATAAACTGTACAGTCTGCACATATTTTTTGGTTTCCTTTAATTGAATCTTTATGTTCACAAATTGCAACACCTTCCATACTTTCCACGCTAATTAAAGCCGAAGAAGCAATGTTTTTACCGAATGTACTTCTGACTAAAAAGCGACTCTGGTAGCTGGAGTCCAAGGTTTTGTTAATCAAGCCTTTTGCGTTCTTGTGGTGATATTTCGATAGAAACTTTCATCCCCCAGCACATATTTCTTTACATCTAACCGAGAAGTGAAATATCAGTTTTCATAGGTTTAGCTTTTTTTAACACAACGAAATATTTTCTTAAGAACTCACATCCCCGTTTTCACCACCTTGGGGGTTGAATTTCCAAAACCGTGATATGCTTACTTCTTTATTTCCAAGCGAGAAATTAAATTCAAATTTTAATAGATCTAGCTTTAAAAATGCTTTCATAATGAAATATTTTTATAAATCATTTCATCCCTTATTTCACCCCCTTAGTGCTTCAATTTCCAAAAACAATGAAACACATTTTTTTAGCTGTAACCGAGAAATCAAATACCAGTTTTCATAGAGGAAGCTTTAAAAATACTGCAGTAATTATTTAATGACGATCTATTTTTTTAAAAAAAACTTTTATGCATTATTTCATCCCATAGAGGTTATACTTTCCAAAACTGCTGACATACGTATTTCCTTATTTCTAACTGAGAAGGAAAATACCAATTTTCGTAGGTCTATTTTCAAAACTGCCTCAATAGTAACATATTTTCAAAAAACGTTTCATCCCCTTTTTCACCCCCTTAGAGGGATGATGAGTCAGTCAGTCAGGACATTGCCTTCTATACATATATTGCTCTATAAGTATTTAAAAGTGCAGCGAAGGTTTAGAAATGTTAAATATTGTTTTTGGTGACTCTCATATGGAAAAAGAACTAACAAACAAAAAAAAAAGGAACATAGGTTCATGGGTTTAAGGATGACAGAATCGTTTTGAAGAAGGTCGTGAAGACTTTGTAGTTGACCAGCGCTCTGGATTTCCCAGCACATCATCAACAGATGAACTCTTGGAAAAATTAAGAAATTATTATGAATGATCACCTATTCACAAAGTCGGTGATGATGCTGGCAGATCAGCTGGCTCATACCCTGAAAGTTCTACAGATTTTTTGGATATGAGACGTGTAATAGAAAAATTTCACACAAGAAAAGTGGTGAGTGAAAGCTGCTCAGGAGTCGTCAGATGAAGTCAGCAACGATGCAGAAGTATTGAAAAGCGTCATAATAGGTAATGAAACTTGAGGGATATGTAGCGAAAAAATTCATGGACTTCGAACCAAGATAAGCACCCACTATCACTCATTGGTTTTTCTTGAATTTTTGTCCAAAAGCAGTACTGTAACGATACCTCAACCTTCATATTCGGCAGACAGGCCCAAAGTGACTTTTTTCTTTTTTCAAAAATAAAGTACATTTTAAATGGCCATGGAATTACAAGCATAGATGAAATTAAAAATGCACCCCTGAGAGAGGTAAAAGCTATCGTAAAGAACGAGTTTCAGTAATGTTTCGTTAATTACAAAACGCGCTGGCATAAGTATACGATATCTGGCGGGGTACATTTTGAAAACAAAATTCTGTGCAAAAAAATAAAAATTCCTGTTTCTTTGTTGAACACGTCTTGTGTTGCCCGTTGGCGTAGTGTAAGAAACAGGCGGCGGTGCGCTCACTGTAGAGTGAGGCATTGCTTCGCTTGCTGCTCGTGGCCGCTCGTCCCCCAGGTAGCTGCCACTACAATAGCCGCTCCGTGCGCAGCATCTCTCGAATTAACACTGCAGAACCAGCGAGGTACCTTCCCGCGCTGTCGCTCGCATTGTCCGCGTGTTCCAGCTCTTTGTCAACGCAAACTCCACACTGTACTAGCCCTCCATCTACAGCTTTCCGGCTTTTGCTTTGTGTTTTTCTCCTCTGGCCACTCGCATCATGAAAGAGGCTGCACTTTTTTATTGAGACCAAAGTACACAAAAGAGAGAAATGTTCTTATCTCTTCTGGGACCTCAAAATGATGACCAAGTGAAACAACCGTCCCTTTATAGCAATCTTTCTTAAATTACCTGTTTACATATAGGGTGTTTCAAAAAAATATACGTATTTCGAGTGCACATTTTTATTAAACTTTAAGACATACGAATATGAAACTTTACACACTTATTTACGAACCTCTCAAGTTCAGATTACAGATGTTCGCCGGCCGGAGTGGCCGAGCGGTTCTAGGCGCTTCAGTCTGTAACCGCGCGACCGCTACGGTCGCAGGTTCGAATCCTGCCTCGGGCTTGGATTCGTGTGATGTCCTTAGGTTAGTTAGGTTTAAGTAGTTTTAAGTTCTAGGGGACTGATGACCTCTGCTGTTAAGTCCCATAGTGCTCAGAGCCATTTGAACCATTTTTACAGATGTTCAATATGTCCTCCATCAGCGATACGAACAATATCACATCGATACTCAAATTCCTCCCATAGTCGAGCAACCATGTCCTTCGTCACTGATGTTATGGCAATACAGATCCGATTCTTCAACTCTATCAGGTTCTTTGGCTCTGAGCACTATGGGACTCAACTGCTGAGGTCATTAGTCCCCTAGAACTTAGAACTAGTTAAACCTAATTAACCTAAGGACATCACACACATCCATGCCCGAGGCAGGATTCGAACCTGCGACCGTAGCGGTCTCGCGGTTCCGGACTGCAGCGCCCAGAACCGCACGGCCACTTCGGCCGGCTTATCAGGTTCTTTGGGAGTGGTGGTACATAAACGTTCTCTTTAACGAATCCCCACAGGAAGAAGTCAGAGGGTGTCAAATCCGATGACTGAGGAGCCCAGCCGAAACTTGCTAAGTCGCCAGCTCCTTGACGACCAATACAACGATTCGGCAGAGTTTCATTCAGATATTCAAACTCTAGACGCCTCCATCAAGGGGGTGCTCCGTCTTGTTGAAAAATGAAGTTGTCTTCGTGCAGCCGCAGAAAAAACCAGTTTTGTAACACAGCGAGATATTGCTGACCATTAACCGTGTTTCCATCTAGGAAGAATGGGCTGTAAACGGATGATCAGGTTATCGCACAAAACACATTGAGCGAATGTCGTACATGTTCAGTGGCTCCATGTGGCAAATTCGAACATTGTGTTGGTTTACTTGACCACTAACATGGAACGTCGCTTCATCACTGGACATGATGCATTGTTATCATTGTCAATAACATCAAGAATCTCTTTACAAAATGCCCACATTTGCGTTTGTCATCAGGATGCAGAGCTTGTAATAGCTGTAACTTGTATGGCTTCATACCCAGCCGACATCTCAAAACATGCCAATTTGTTGTTGTAGGCAGTTGTAACTTCCAACTGGCATGACGTCTTGATTTTGAATGACTACGTTGGAGAGCAGTTTGAATTCGTGCAACATTTTCTTCATGAACATGAGGGCGGCCAGGACCCTTTCCTTTACATGTACATCGTGTATCTAGAAACTGTCGATACCACATGTGAATGTTCCACCCATTCGGAGGATCGGTTTGCTACTTCAGCCTGAAACGTCTTTGCATTGTAATCATGGAATTGCACTTCGCAAACTTGAGAACACAAAATGATTTCTGCTGCACAGTAGCCATTTTAAACATACGATGGCTACCAAGCAAAACAGAAGACAACTGACGTCTAGCGGCTATTAATATAAACTAGACGATGTATTCGTTTCTCCAATAGCCGAGCTGAGGCACAGCAATCGATAGCCTGGACAAAACAATACTTTGCAATATGTATCTTCTTTTTTAAACACCCTGTATCTGATCGGTTTCAAGCAAATTTAACACAGCTAACAGGAGGCCTCTTGAGTATCAGAACTGTGGCATTTATAACCCCCTAGCTCCAATAGGAGCGGAGATGTGGGAGGAAAGAAACGTGGTTTTCCTAGCCCTGGCGTATAGGCCGCCCTGCATGGCAGGTTTGTTGTGTGTGAATGGTATTGGCCTTCCAAATCAACCTGTTTTGCACCACAGCCTACATGTCGGGTGCAAGAAACTGTTTTCTGGGCCCCAGCATGTAGGCTGCCCTGCGTGACGTGTATGTTGTCTGTATTGGAGTAGTATCGGCCTCCCTTATTTGTCTGCTTTGCATGGCGGTGTGCATCTCAGGGGCAAATATATGATTTTCAAAACTCTGATGTGCAGCCTGCCCTGCATGACAGGCATGTTGTGGAAATAGTCTTAGAATGCTGTATAAACTGTATTGCAGAGGCTACATATGCTGATGAGTATGGATAGAGACAGGCTTAGCCAGACAGAGGAGGGAGTGGATAGAGTGAGAGGGAGGTGCATCAGGTGGGTGGAAGGTGTAGAGGGGTATAGAGCTGGTGGAAAAGGAAAGAGAAAGAGAGAGAGAGGGGGGGGACAGTGTCAGAGGGAGGGAGGAGGAAGATTCAAAGAGAGGGATAGAGGAAAAGGATAAAGAGAGGGGTAGGGGAGAAGGAGAGAGAGAGAGAGAGAGAGAGAGGTGGAAGGATTAGATGAACAGACAGGAGGAGGAAGAGGTGACACATACAGGGAGGAGGAGGTGTACTCAGTGTATGTGTTGAAAGTATATCCCAGTGAAGCCACAGTGCAGGAAAAAGGCTAGTAGTAAAAAACAAAGTTTCAACAATTGGATTAAAACTCAGGGTGAAACAACATCAATTATAGGAGTGCTTTGCACAGTGAAAGGGAATAATAGCCTGTTGAACGAAATAAACATTATAACAAGTACAGAATATGGACTGAGAGTGAACCGAGAAAAGACGAATGTAATGAAAAGTAGCAAAAGTGAGGTTGGCTATAAAAGCAACATGAAAAATGGTGACAACGAAAAAGACGAAGTTAAGGATTTCTGCTCCCCAAGAAGCAAAATAGCACATGATGGAGGAAGCATGGAGGAGAGAATTCCTAGTCAAGAGAAGCCTACTAGTGGCAAACGTAGGTCTTAATTTGAGGAAGAAACGAACAAAGCATTGTCTGGTAGTGAATCGTGGGTTGTGGGTAGACCAGAGGAGAATAGAATCGAAGCGTTTGAGATGCTGTGCTATAGAAGCATGTGGAAATTAGGTGGACTGAAGAGTTTCTACGTACAATAGGCAGAGAAAGGAATATGTGGAAAACACTGACAAGAAGACGGAAGAGGTTGATAGGACGGGAAGACATCAGAAAATAACTTTTATCGTACTAGAGGGAACTGTAGAGAATGAAAACTGAACGATACATTTTCACTTCAATGTAGCACTTTTAACACATATACGGGGGTACTCATAAGATTTTAATTCTCATCTCTAAAAGATACGAGTAAGCATTCCGCTAGAGGTAAGGATAAAGTGAAGATGGATTTTGTTTATGTTCCAGGTCTGGAGACACGTACCTGCAGGCAATCAACAAATTCGTTATGAAATTTATTTTTTGGTGGTGATAATCAAAACTATGTGGCTACCCTCGTACTGTCCTACAGTTGTTATAAGCTGCAAACAGTTATGACCTAACGCTTTCTCGCTGAAGATATGTTTTTTTACTTGTCGGTGTCGTAGTTCATGTGTCCTCATAGCTTTGCTCACTACAAAAAATTGTTAAGTATTTATCGCACACACACACACACACACACACACACACACACACACACAGAGAGAGAGAGAGAGAGAGAGAGAGAGAGAGAGAGAGAGAGAGAGAGAGAGACCAAAGATTACACAGATATATGGCATACCGGACTTCCATTCCGTAGGTTACGTTGGGACTGCCGCGTCATGAAGGGTATCCGGTGACAAAGTTATATAATGAAATAAACTTTGTCAAATCTTGAAAGAGCGAACCTCATGTTACGCGGGATAAACGCTAGGGAAAAAATGATGATGACGCACTCTTCGTCCTGGCGAGTTGCTTTTAGAGACCTGTTTGAAATCGGACCTATTGTAGAGCCGTGGTTCTTTTCAGTCAAATATCAGATGAACTGGTAGCGAGGCAGAAGCATTCCCTACTCAGAACAAATACAAGGGATTTACCAGTTGCAGCATTTGCCTTACAGCCAAAGGAAACCTCCTTACAACCTTGGTCAGAACTGGAGGATTGGCACTGTTTCTAATTTATTTCAAGGACAGTGTGTTGTCTATTGTTCCAGACAGAAAATATGTGTGTGTGTGTGTGTGTGTGTGTGTGTGTGTGTGTGTGTGTGTGTGCGCGCGTGCGTGTCAGTTATCGGATGGGATCGCGACCTTAATGTTGAGCGTTTAACGGCCTGCAAATGTTAGCTGCCTTTGGCTAAATACCCCCGCAAGTAAGTTACATCTTACTGCAATGTTTACGGCGGTTTCTTGATTTCCGCCACAGTGACACGTTTGTCTCTACATCTAGCAGGCAACACTGCAATTCATACTTACGGTTTTGGCATAGGGATAACTGAATCATTTTCAGACTATTTCTCTACCGTTCCACTCTCGAGCAGCACATGAGAAAACTAAGACTTAAATCTTTCCAAGAGAGAGCACTGATTTCTCTTATTTTGCTATGATGATCATTTTTCTCCATGTTGGTGGGAATTAATGAAATATTTTCTCATCATAAGAGGGAAGCTGATGACTTAAATTTCGTAGTCAGATCTCGTCACAATGAATAACGCCTCTATTTTAATGATAGCCACCCCAACTTGCGTATCGCACCTGTAACACTCTCGCCCCCTTTTCGCGTTGATATAAGACGAGCCGCCCCGTCTTGAGTTTTTTCGATGTCTCTGTAAATATTATCTGGTAAGGATCCCATACCGCACAGCAATGCTGCAGAAGAGGACATAGCGCTGGCACTCTCGATAGTATACCTGTTTTCCCCACAACATTTTCTGTGTCATAGTTTCAAGTTAAGTTGTTACTAATTGTAATCCCAAGGTGTTTAGCTGAATCTACAACCTTTAAATTTGTATGATTTGTCGTGTAACCGAAATACAACGGATTCCCTTGAGTACTCATTAGGAGGGCGTCACACCGAGTATTGTTCAAAGTCAACTGTCACTTTTCGTACCATACGGATAATTTGCGTAAATCATTTTGGAATTTCTTTTATTCTACTGAGTTAACTAGACGATAAACGGCAGCATCTTCTGCAAAAAATTTAAGTAACTTGCACAAATTGTCTACTAAGCCGTTTACGTAGATTGGGAACAGCAAATGTCCTACAGCGATTGCTTGGGGAACGCCACATTAGATGAAAAAATAAAAACCAACCATGCAGCATCAACAGCACAGTCCTCAGTACAGAAGAAATTAAATATGTCTCCATGCCTTTATTCGCTAACATCTCACATGGGCTTGCAAAATTATTTAACCACAAAAAATCAGAAAAAAGCTTCCACACAAACAACAAAATACAAAACAAAATAGTTTATAGCAGTAAAACAGCCAACCCGCTTATCACAAATAGGGTACATATAAATTAACCTGTGACAACCGCGTCTGCTACTACATAGGGCAAACAGGAAGAAACTTTGCAATTCGGTAGAAAGAGCATAGAGACACACGCTGTTTAAAAAACTTGAAAAAATCAAGTTTTGTACCACACCTAGCACAAAATAGACAAACGAATAAAGATGGATCTCTTGGAACAATCCAAGACAAAAAAGATGCATGCAGAACATAAAGATAAATGACAAACGTAATTTCAGCACTAACACTGTAGATGAAGTATCATCCAAACTCACTGTGAATAGATTCTGTAAATAGCACATGTCAAGTTGGTAACGTAAATACATGTTTTTATTCATATATATATATATATATATATATATATATATATATATATATATATATATATATCTGTGTGTGTGTGTGTGTGTGTGTGTGTGTGCAGTGCACGTGTTGAACAAAGAAATTCTTTGATCCAACACAGACTCTTAGAACATAACTTAAATCATGCTCTTTGCTTTTTTTGTAAAGCACGTGGAAGCTGTTACTTGTGGCTAAATTTCTAAAGTGGTATAAAATTAACGTCAGTGGAAAACATTTGTTATGTTTACCAAAACAATGTGTACACCATAAACAAACCAACAGATACTAATAACTTTAAGTAACGCAGTTAAATCGATCTCATTCTCGCTATATTCCGTGCTTACATGTTTCTACATTCTGCCACAGATACACGATCCCCACAATACTGCAAACATGCAATAAAAGCGTACTATCTAATATAAATCACCAGGCGATTGTAAACTGGTGATGCAAGATAAAAATTGAAGAATAAAACGAAAGGCGACTGGTTGCAGTAATTTGTGGAAACCTCTGTTTCACTGGATGACCTTCTGTCGATTACCACGAACTGTGACCTTTCTGGCAGGAAATCACTAACCAAGTCTCACAACTGCTACGATAATCCGTAGACAGGTAATTCGATCACAACGTTTCCGCGGTAACTAGTCGAACGGAATATATATTGCCTCACCCTGACAATGTCGCAACGAGGGCAGAAACGGCGAACGAATTATGTAGTACTACAGAGTGTTCCACATCTGCCGGCTAATTGCCGCCATGTATAGCACCTGTCCGCGCGCAATTCGCAGTCAGTAGGGAGCTGTAACGGAGCGGTGGGTGGGAACGGCACCTCTGGGAAATAACGCTGCACCGTTAAAAGAATGATTGGGGGAGGCAACGACGTGACGAGGGACTGCAGCGCCACCTACACAACCTGTAATTAGAGCGACGGACTCTGGCTGTGAGCGACGGCCAATCACTGGGTCCAGGGCCTGCACAGACGTCCAGTCGCCGGCGGCCACGTTGAGTTGCGTCACTACTCACGCACTGAGCAATAACCGTCACACTGCTGTCCGTAAGATAAGGAAAAACAGCAAATGCTGGTGGGACGGGCGTCAGCAGCGACTCAGATGTTTTGTATTGCTTGTTTGTTTGGGGCGCTCAACATCACGATTATCGGGGGCCTTACAAATACTCTGGTATGAATGTGGTTAAAAGACGTGATCACCCAAAACATTATGACCGCTGTCCACTACCAGATCGAATGCCGCCTGGGGACGTTGCGAGCACGTGACGTATGCGGAGCAAAGACGAATGGGGATCATTCTAGGGCAGCAAATGGGAAAATCCATTGACATAAGCGGCTTTGACAAAGAGCTCATTGTTTTGGCCTGGCTTCTTGAAAGGAGCATCACGGGTTGCTGGCCATACACTCGAACGGATTTCCGTCCGTGATACGCTAGAACCACGGGGCAGTTCCGTGGATGTCTGACGGATTTGGTTCGCCGATATGAGGTCCGTCATTTGCCACTAACGTGCAGTCCCCGCCAGTCAGTTCTAGTTCTCCGATCCGCCCTCAGGTCGGGTATGTTCGCGGATGGGGGCAATCGATGTGTTTTCGTGATTTCTCCGCGGACTCAGGATTGTCATGCATGCACGACGGACCATCGGCCACGGGAGACTGATTTCAGGAGTTGCCACTGTGTCTCACGTTAAAGACTTTGTACAGTGCGGCGTTTTATAGGTGTTTTATTTATTGTCACACATTTTTGCACTTTGAAAGTAGTTTATATCTTCGAGAGAAAGTATGGAAGACGCTAGGAAGAAACTCGTGGCTGTCGCTGACTGTTGGAGCCTTTGTAAGGTATAGTAATTTGTAATAACTGTAAAAAATGGACATAACGCAGTTATGGGTAATAGCCTGCAATAATGTACATAGTACAAGAAACATTTTGTTGGCGTTCACTATACTGTTACTTTATACAGCCTATCGCCCCACTCCCTCCCTTTTATGCGTCATTCAAGAGACTACACCGTTTTGAGATTATTTCAGAAATTACTGAAGGTATTCTAAATCTGTCTTTGCAGCTACAAGAAAATGTGTATTTTTGTCACCAAAGATTTTTAGTTCTATTCACTGGTTTGTAGTTAACACATTTATATAATCTGGCCTGCTCTCTGCATCTAAAACAGTTCGTTACAGAAAATGTTGATGGTACGTACGACCTGTTACGTCCGATTTTCGCCCACATAAGAAAACAGTGTCTGCTTGCATGTTTTTGAGGTATTGCTGTTTTGGCAATGTTGCTCGTTTGTATAGCACTTTGGTCCACAGTTGCAATACTGTGTAGAAATGTTTCGTCCATCTCTTTGTGTGCCATATCTTTTAAATTCTTCTTTGTGTAATATTCAAGTGTCAGTTTTGAAAAGCAAAGTATTTCACGGTTCATACGTAAAAGTTTTTCAATGCAGTCATTTTTACTACACTTGTAGCAACTAAAACTTGCTGTATTATCGAACTCACACATCCATCAGTGACGAATTTAAAGTATCACACATTTCTCCTGTTGACATGTCAAAATTTGCTTCCTTTGTCAGAACAAAGCGGAATTTACGCGCTGCCATCTCGCAAACATTCTAATGAAGTTGAAAATGTGAGCTTCATTGTTGGCGCGTGCAATCGCAAATGAGTCTGAGACCTCCCAAGTCCAAGGAAAAATTCAGTGTGTTGGCTAGATTTCATGTGCAGCGCTATATGATCTAATATGCACCGAATGCAAATTCATAGCGATCCCTATTTTTCATTATAAATTTTTCTAATGTTAGGTGGCGTGTTAATTAGATGCAAAATACGAGGGTTGGGAATTAAATAGTGGCAACTATTTATTCACAACCGATATAAAAGAGTTACTTGTTTGCACCTGTTACTGTCCTTCAAAGTAGTCACCAGCGTTGTGCAGAACCCGTTGCCAGCGTTGTGGAAGGCGTAGTATAGTGTTAGCAGAGCCTGTTCTGTTGATGGTGTGAATGGAGAGATCTGCTGCCTGTCGCATCTCTGGAACAGTTCTGAAGCGAATCCCACGAAGTGGTTCCTTCTCTTCGGAACCAAATCAAAGCCACAAGGACTTAAGTTCCGGGAGTATGGTGGTTCCATCGACCGAACACAGCAGCCACAGCTTGCGCTGTATGCGCCCGCGCATTGTCGTGCAAAATGATGGGTGAGTTGCGCAGAAAGTGTCGCCGCTTCTTTCGCAAAGCTGGTCGCAGGTGATGCTCCAAAAACGAACAGTAATACTGTGCATTGACGGTCTGCCGTGACGGAGAATCACCATAACTTTAGACCACTCCATTCGCACCATCAACAAAACAGGCTCTGCTAACGCTATACTACGCCTTCCACATCGCTGGCAACGGGTTTTCACAACGCTGGTGACTACTTTGAAGGACAGCAACAGGTGGAAACTTATAAGTCTTTTGCGTTGGTTGTGAATAAAAAGTTGCCACTATTTAAGTTCCAACCCTCATATCACAGTAAGCGTGGCAATTAACGAAACAATAGTCGCTGCATCGTGAAGCTGACATCTAAAGCTACAACTGACGTAAAAACGATTTTTTATCCAGTTTATCTAGTAGTGTCTTTAAAATTGTTTGAGAAAGATTGCATTTATCCAAAATGAGCGCACCGTTCTGCCAGAGTAGAGCGTAAGCCACCGGCTAGCCGAGAACTGACGGACTTGGCTGAACGAGGCAAGAGAACTGAGGATAACGGTCTGAAGGTCGTGTCTCCACTAGCGCACAGGCTAGTATTACTGGTATGTTTCAATGTTGATCCAACGACATCGTCAATAACGATTGCGCTGGGTACAGTATCGTCGAGACTGGACCGTGCATCGGTGGAAACGTATCGCTTGGTCAGATGAATACGTTTCTCGTCACATTACGTCCGTGGTCGTGTCCGGAGACGCCGTCATCCAGGCGAGTGGCTGCTGGAAACATACGGACGCAGGCCGAAGGAGGCTATTATTCTTCGGGAAAAATTTACCTGGGCTATCATGGCATGGACTATCATGGAATGGGCACTGTGACAGCTGCGTACTATGTGAACATCGCTGTCGACAACCCGTATACCTTCATGCTTGCTGTTGCCGTCACAGTAAACTGTGCATTCAGAACGAGGCATCTAGCGACCACGCCTTTTTCGTTGCTTGCGCTGCAGATGCAAGGACAGTATATTAACAATGACTCTGTACCGCGGGAAAATTATATTTAATCACTTCATTATGTGGTTACATCCATCTTTGAAGCAAGCTTTTATGTTTTTCTTACTAGTGTACGCTGACAGACGCATGTAATGATCCATAGAATAAGACCAGACGTTAAATGGAAAAAAAAATTTCATCAAAGATGGTTTTAAGTTTCACAAATTTCGAAATAGTGTATGCACTGAGATGACAAAAGTCATGGAATAGCTATCAGCACATATACAAATTTTACAAAAACAGACATAATGCCTGATGGGATACCGCAATCACTGGTTATAAAATGGTACTTATAATCGGTATTGATTGCAAAAATGTTTATTCACATGACCGGTTTCGGTTCCTCTAGAACCATCTTCAGATCTGCAATTTCGGTTACAGGAGTAAACCGTCCACTCATAGCAACTTTCGCATGCTGTGACGCACAGATGTGCGACCGGCTCTGTGAATACTTGACCAACAGAACCCAGTGCACTATAGTGTACGGCCGATGTTCAACAGAAGTTACACTAACGTCAGCTGAGCCATAAAGAATCGTAATGACACCTCTGATTTTTTTAATTTGTATAAATGATTCGGCAGATAAGATCAACGTCACTATAAAACTGCTCGCTGACGAGAGTGTCGCCAACAGCAAATAATTTTAGTTAGTGGTTGCAAGAAGGTGGAAAAAGACTTGGAAATCTGATTCACCCACGAAAAAAATGGTTTACAAAATTCATGTTCGACTGGTTCGTGAATATTGCATATCTGTTTCAGTTAATAGAGAGGATAGGGAATGTCAAAATGAGAGCGGCGCGTCTTATAATGAAATCGTTTACTCGGTGCGTGCTCGACAAACTCCAGTGGCAAACGCTACGAGAGAGACGTTGTGCATCACGGAGACGTTTTCATCTTTGAAATTTGGAAAGCATTCCAAGAAGAGTCGCGAAACATATTACTTCGTGCGACGTAAGTCTCACGAAGATACTGAACCGCCAACAGATCATGTAACAACAGTGGATTGTGCTGGTGCCGAGAGATGCTTTTTGTGCCGTTTTCCAATGTGCTAAAGCCTCGGGTGGATGTATTTGTAAGCTAGCTCTGTTTTGGAAATGGTATCTATCATCGCCACCAAGAAATGACAGAGCTTTATCATTGTCAACTCCTGATCCACCTGCCAGGACGTACTCGCCACCACATTGCACAATCACTGTAACGGAATGGAGGAATTGTAGATATGTAAAGTGAAGGATCAGCTCATTGGATGTTTTAGTGTGCTCAAATATAAGATAACTTACAACTGAATTTATGCACCTACTTTGATTTTTTCCTTATCACAACACCTCTCAGGTTTCTCTCCGTTTGAACTATGATTACCGAGTGTCCTTGTTGTGGAAAAAATGAAAGCCTCAAAACCAAACAGTTAATTAAATAATGTTGTTTGATATTTGGTAAGAAGGGAGTATTCATATTTACTGTGGATTTGATAAAATTGTGGGAGGTGTTAATTTAGCTTTGTGAAAGCCTCCAAGTGATTGAAACAGTCCAATTTAAAGTTCTGTGGACTTTCAGAGTTACCTATTTAATCATTGACTTGAAAGTAGAAGACTGTAGTAAAAAAAACAATTTGTTGTTACCAGAATCTGCCAGGAAGTTTCAATTTGTTGTTACTTTTAAAAATTAAAAGTTCTTAAAACTGAGGCTTATAAAGTTTTGCTTAGTTGGTTCAAATGGCTCTGAGCACTATGCGACTTAACTTCTGAGGTCATCAGTCCCCTAGAACTTAGAACTACTTAAACCTAACCAACCTAAGGACATGATACACATCCATGCCCGAGGCAGGATTCCAACCTGCGACCGTTGCGGTCGCGCGGTTCCAGACTTAATCGCCTAGAACCGCTCGGCCACTCCGGCCGGCTTTTGCTTAGTAAATGATCACATTGTTGCCTGTTGAAAATCGCAAAAGGTGAGTCAGTATCTTACAAATATGTCAATTTTGTGTCTCACTGTAGTAAAAGTTGAAAACTGCAGTTGTGGAAAGCTATGTAGTCATGCTTGTTAAGCACTTGTTTCTCCTGTGTATTGAAAGTGCATATTAATAGTGTAACAGGACCCAGAGTTTATCCTTTATGCTCATGATAAATAACAAATGGTTCAAATGGCTCTGAGCACTATGGGACTCAACTGCTGAGGTCATTAGTCCCCTAGAACTTAGAACTAGTTAAACCTAACTAACCTAAGGACATCACAAACATCCATGCCCGAGGCAGGATTCGAACCTGCGACCGTAGCGGTCTTGCGGTTCCAGACTGCAGCGCCTTTAACCGCACGGCCACTTCGGCCGGCTGATAAATAACAATTAATAGAAAGACCACTACCTATGAAAACAGTAACTTCTTTGTTCAAAGGTCAGTGAGAAAGTGTTTGTTAGTGAAGTACATTTACTTTTCATTCTAAATAGAAAAGTATTTAGCTGAAAGAGACTTAACCTATGCCCAGTTCATAAAAATGCAGTGAACTACATTTACAATTTTTTGTCAGACAGAAAAATGTTTGAAAAGTAATACTGAAGCTATATCCAATTTATGATTCTACAATGAATATTAATAGTAACGTTATTGAGACCATTCAGTTTGACTAAGCCCTGAAGGTAATAGTGTGTATCGTTATCTGTTATATTCATGCAAATAGTTTGTTCCGCTCTACCTGTCATCTCCAGCTTTAACGTCAACATAAGTTAGTGACACAGTTCATTGCACTCTCGTGTGACAAAGTATAGGATGTATCTGTCCATTAAAATTACTCATAATTAGTTTCTTGAACAAAAAAATGTTAGTTATTCTTATGCCCAATTAGGCTGGCGACTGTTTTCTTTATTATTTGGACAGTGTGGATAAGCAAAATATTGTTTGCTACTGTTTAAATATTTAAGTAATTCTGACTTTTACTTGCGATGAGCCACCTCCGTTAGGTATATCACGGTCAACATAACAAAATTCCTTCCAGAGGGTAACGCTGCTCTGCTTCTTTATACTATAATTGCTTTGACTAATAATTACGTGATACAATTTGCCTCCAGCTTTGAGGTTATGGTATAACACTAGCGGACGGTAGTGTTATAGGTACACCCAACGGCCAACGTTACTGGGACACTGCACTCCTTCCCCGTGTGGGTCTTTTCACGGGTGTATACAACCATGACTCCATTTTCGTGTATGAGAATGCGCGACGGCATCGAATAGCGCAGTTGGTGGACCTCATAGAACGACATTCGGCAAATGGACTAGCCTGCGAGTTCCCCCGACTGAAATTCTATCGATCGCGTAAGGAACGCGTTGTAGAAATATTGCAGCACACCAACATACACAGTCCGCATCTCGTGGTCGTGCGGTAGCGTTCTCGCTTCCCACGCCCGGGTTCCCGGGTTCGATTCCCGGCGGGGTCAGGGATTTTCTCTGCCTCGTGAAGACCGGGTTTGTGTGACGTCCTTAGGTTAGTTAGGTTTAAGTAGTTCTAAGTTCTAGGGGACTGATGACCATAGATGTTAAGTCCCATAGTGCTCAGAGCCATTTGAACCATTTTTAACCAACATGCACTAACTTCGATGCAGCTGTTGTCAACGGCGCAGGTGGACGTTCAGAACGCAGTAACTCCTTACCGACCTTGCGGCCAACATGGAAGCACGATTCAGAGCATTCACTGCCGTCTGTGGTGATCATACACCCGATTAACAACGATATTCTGGCTTTTGTAATATCGAAGGGACCATAATAAATCGCAGTGACTTCAGTGTAATTACTGTCTTTGAATAAAAGCGTCATTTCTGTTCCTCTCAATTCGTATGTCTTTCAGTTACCTTCTGTAGTATACTGTGGCCGTTCTTTCTACGTATGCTCCAAGTTTCATCGAGGTACGTTACTTGGCAGTAACACATACAGTTACTTTTGTTCTTACGTCTTGTACACCATTCCATATGTATGTAGAATGTCTCGGAAGTTTTAACAGTAGTAGACACCGGCTGGAATTACTCCGTAGTATAACAGTTAGCAACCCACAGTCTTGTAGTATTTGAACAGATAATATACGGTAGTACATTTCGTGTTCTCCGCGAATCGTACTTGAAATAATAATGCCAGCGCACATACTGGTTTTAATTTTTCTAACTTTAAACAAAATAGATATTGGCATTGCTCTTCGCAGCGTATTGTATTCACAATCTTGGTGACTAGTTGTCCACGTCGGAAGGCAATTCAAATGCGTTCTTTCAGATTACGATAACCTCACAATCAACTAGGCTATCTGTTTTCATAACTAACGAATACTTAGCGACAGATGATCGGAAGCAATTACGTGAAGACTTGTTTGCGTACTCAGCGCAGAGCTCGGATCTCTGTGGGCGAATCGCCACACGGTGAACACACCAAATCGATATATTGGAAGCAGTTAATTAGCCCCGTTTATTTCTGTAATAACGGATAAATAAGAAATTCATTACAGTTAGCTGAAAATTAACGAGAAGGAAGTAAGTGTTAAAGCTGACTGTGCTGCTACCAGGACTTGGTTTTGTGGATTGTTGTTACGTTTATTAGTCAAACATTGCCTTAGAAGCAAAGAAGAAGCTACTGAAAATGTAGGCTAGAGTGAAACATGGGTAGAAGGTTGAAACCTGAGAAGAAAAAATTAGTTAATTAGCGAGTTATTTAGTCACATGGTCTGTAGATCCATTTGCACGATTCACTTCGAGCTGACGTGGAACGAGTCAGTTCACATTATTTGCTTAAATATATGACTGCAAGCTAGCTATTTACAGAGGACTGAATAGCACAGCGCAGCGGTTAATTTCAATAAATATCAACATATTAATCTATGTCACTAACTAAGTTACAAGTGAAATCATGTAAATAATAGATTTCAGCTGTCAGTCGTCCTTTTGAAATTTTATTGGCAGATCTAGATTTCAGCTAGAAACTAGCCATCCTCAATGCACTATCATTTTTGATCAATGCATGTAATGCCTGTTGGTCGGGCTTCATTCACAGTTCATTGACTACACAGTCAATGAACTGTGAATGAAGTCCAACCAACAGGCATTACAAGCATTGATCAAAAATGATAGTGCATTGAGGATGGCCAGTTTCATTCACACAGTCACAGTCACATTGATACACAGTCAATGAACTGTGAATGAAGCCCGACCAACAGGCATTACATGCATTGATCAAAAATGATAGTGCATTGAGGATGGCCAGTTTCTAGCTGAAATCTTGATATTCCAATAAAATTTCAAAAGGACGACTGACAGCTGAAATCTATTATTTACAAGTCAATACAACAGTCGCTGCGTGCAACAGCTTCTGAATGGGGGGTAACGTGGTGACGAGAAAACATGTTTAATAACGAAGGCAACATTTCGTCTGTTGTACTACACATGCTAACAGTGTTCGATTAAACATTCATCTATGGAATAAAGAGGGTTGACTAGAGCAAGAGATTTCAGATTGGATTTAAAATTTGCTTCAGAACTTGTTGGACATTTACTTATTAGCAAATGATTATTTTTGGGGCTGCGTAATCAACGCCGTTCAGGACCACCTATAGCTCAAGTAAAGTGTAACAAAGGTATTTCTCCTTCTGTTGTTGTAGCTGTGGACATTAAAGTTCTTTGCAATTTGCAATGAATTATTTATGACGAATTTGTTACCAAATGTAGCTATTGTGAATGTGTAGTTAGTGTCTAACTTCTTGAGGAATGGTGTGTATGATGGTTATAGGGGCCGACACCATATTTTATTTTCACTGCTCGCGTAAGTAAAATCAGTACTTTCTTTCTAAGTTTAAGTTATCTCAGATAATTTTCCGATAATATTAGATTAGATCTACCTTTTATTCCACAGATCCATACTGAGGACATTTTAAAGGCTATAGACCACCATGGAGGTGTAATACATCAAAAAAATCTGTAATATATTATCATTTAAGGGGAAAACTTTTAACGTATTATCATTTAAAGGGAAACAAAAAACTTCTCAGAAAACATATAAATTTACGGTACACTGTGATGCAAATGATAATTCTGTCGCTATTATGATCATGTATCATCGAACAGAAAACGAATTAACAACACTTATTTACTCTGATTACATTATCCCATTGAAGATGTGCAGAGGTCAAATTGTATGGAACACTCTTGTTTTTTTGATATTATCAATAACGTCATTCGGTCCTACTATGAAATTCGTCATTGTATGTGTGTGTGATGTGTGTGAATTTCTAAGGGACCAAATTGCTGAGGTCATCGGTCCCTAGACTTACACACTAGTTAAACTAACTTATGCTAAGAACAAGACATACACCCATGCCCGAGGGAGAACTCGAACCTCCGGCGGGAGACACTGGAATAGAAGGGATTGGCCACCAGTAAATCCTCTTGAACTGACCTTTATTATAGTTAAAACTCTTATTAATGAGAGGCAAAACGCAACCTATTTTAATGCGATATTTTGATTAGTTTGATTGCCAAATTTATAGTTATGTGAAAAGCAAAGGCTGCTTAACTTAGCTATTTGAGAAGCTCAATAACATCTTTATTTTGGAAATTTGTGGTAAGTTGCTATGGGACCAGACTGCTAAGGTCATCGGTCCCTAGGCTTACACACCACTTAACCTAAATTATCCTAAGGTTAAACACACACACCCATGCCCGAGGGAGGACTCGAACCTCCACCGGGACCAGCTGCGCAGTCCATGACTGACTGCAGCGCCTTAGACCGCCCGGCTAATCCCGCGCGGTGTTGAGTAAGGTATTAATGGTGACAAATCGTTGCCAGATTTTATGTCATGCTCCAAATCTGTCATCAACACAAAACAAAAAAGAAGTGTTGTTGAAATTACCATACAGTGCTTACAGGTCAATCCTCTCTAAATGAAGTCTTGCTTCAAAATATCGATCAAATGTCTGCTTTTCGATGTTCTTGTACTTATCGAAGCTCGTACTCTTCTTTTCTCGTCTTTCTCTCACCTCGACAACTTTCATGCTGAATTTATTTATTTATTTATTTGTTTATTTTTTTGCATTTGCTCAGGAAACAATTGATTTTATTTATAGCAACAATTTACTGTTTTTTTCCTTGGAAAAGAATAAAAAGGTTGTAAAAAGTGTCGATTCGTACCTACATTCACGGAAGTTGATTGTGATCTAAGTGCAGGGCATATTTCTACAGGTGACTCCCACACTTAGTAGGGGCTGCCTCCTCAAGTATGTTGCAATGGAGCAACATCTGATACTTTGATCTATCGGAAACTGTTAGGTTGCAGACGATTAAAGTATCCTTATTTTTGAGTGTTCTAATTGCTTTGTAGTGAGATGCCTAAGAAAAAGCACGTTCCTAATCAACAAGAGAAAGGCTTATTACAACACAATAGGACATTGACAAAACAAAAACTCACATTCTTCTACCAGGAATCCGCCTGAAAAACAACGAAATTAAATAATAAGACCGGACGTAGCGACTAAACCAACCAAGTTTCCCACTGAAAGGAGGGAGAGTGTACTCGGCAGACGCTGGTGCCAGATACTGCTCGGAGGAAACAGTGGAGAGCTCAGAAGTCCCATGGCGATGGAAGCAACCGGGCTCTGATTGGAGGGCTAGTGTTAGCCGGCATGTGAGATAACTCAGAGCATCTGCGGAGAGCTGCCGGTGAATGGAGGTGCGACGGTGTTAATAGCCGGTGCTCGGAGGTATACTTCTGGATATATTTCCGCGCATGTGACTCGGCGGAGGGAAGTAGATCTCCAGCGAAAAGGACCTTTGGCGGCGCTTGCCCCTGCGTCTGTCGGTTGCGGTATGACAGTGGTCGACGCCTTAGAGTTATGCATCTGTGCAATGCTTCTTCATCGGCCGGGTTGCCGGTCGTTCAGGAGTACTCCTTATATGTGACACTAACTACGAGTATGTCACCTGGTCCACAACGGATCATGACGTCGACATTAACTTTTTTTCCTAACCCGTTTCACAGGTATCCATTTTGAGTGGCCCACGACTAGTATGTCGAGATTCTTCGAGGCCAGCTTGTCCCACGGTATGAACTCTCCCGTCAGCGTGAGGCTTGACAAGACGCTGGTGACGAGTCTCAGAAGTGGTCATTACACGGGGTGGCGAAGAGGGAGCACCGCACACTGCCATGAAATACGTCGTATTGTGCGCGTTGGCAGGCCTCCCTGGCTGGCGTCCTCTGGAATGCGGATAATCTTTTTTGCCGCAGAGCCGCTGCGGTGGAACGTAGATGTTGGCAGCAATGTGACTGCGCCCTAACCGTTCCAGGACGGCAACCAAGTCGACCATCATTGGCGGAAACATCAGCTGTATGGCGCCACAAAAAGGTTTAATTACCTTGTCTGCCGACTGTGCATCATGGACCACGAGCATATGACTGTGATTCAGCAACAGGAGTACTGACAGCTACTGGTCTGAAGCTAGATCGGTAACGTCGCCACTGCTAGTGTATGGTATGTCACTTGCCTGGGATGACGTCAGACCTCCTACTGCCTCTCAGCGTAACACTCGGGCGCAGGATGGGATAGACGCACGTTGTCAGGAATAAAAATATCGGTAATCAGGGTGAAACATGTTGGT
Organism: Schistocerca americana; assembly: GCF_021461395.2. NCBI lineage: Eukaryota > Metazoa > Arthropoda > Insecta > Orthoptera > Acrididae > Schistocerca > Schistocerca americana. The sequence goes on from NC_060122.1 coordinate 615,062,026, forward strand.
TTCCTAAGCGCTGTCACGGGCTGAGAAGATAGAGAAGTTTGGAACAGTGGAGCATATCGAGTGAAGCTCCTTGCTTTCAACGCTAAATATCGAAATCATGCATTTCTGTTAAAGAAAAAGTACACTACTGGCTATTAAAATTTGTACACCAAGACGAAATGCAGGTCATAAACGGGTATTCATTGGACAAATATATTATACTAAAACTGGCATGTGATTAGATTTTCACGCAGTTTGGGTGGATAGATCCTGAGAAATCAGTACCCAGAGCAACCACCTCTGGCCGTAATAACGGCCTTGATACGCCGGGGCATTGAGTCAAACAGAGCGTGGATGGCGTGTGCAGGTACAGCTGCCCACGCAGCTTCAACACGCTACCACAGTTCATCAAGAGTAGTGACTGGCGTATTGTGACGAGCCAGTTGCTCCGCCACGATTGACCAGACGTTTTCAGTTGGTGAGAGATCTGGAGAATGTGCTGACCAGGGCAGCAGTCGAACATTTTCTGTATCCAGAAAGGCCTGTACAGGACCTGCAACATGCGGTCGAGCATTATCCTTCTGAAATGCAGGGTTTCGCATCGATCGAATGAGGGGTAGAGCCACGGGTCGTAAAACATCTGAAATGTAACGTCCACTGTTCAAAGTGCCGTCAATGCGAACAGGAGGTGACCGAGACGTGTAACCAATGCCACCCCATACCATCACGCCTGGTGATACGCCAGTATGGCGATGACGAATACACGCTTCCAATGTGCGTTCACCGCGATGTCGCCAAACACGGATGCGACCTTCATGATGCTGTAAACAGAATCTGGATTCATCCGAAAAAATAACATTTTGCCATCTTGCACCCAGGTTCGTCGTTGAGTACACCATCGCAGGCGCTCCTGTTTGTGATGCGGCGTCAAGGGTAACCGCAGACACGGTCTACGAGCTGATAGTCCATGTTGCTGCAAACGTCGTCGAACTGTTCGTGCAGATGGTTGTTGTCTTGCAGACGTCCCCATCTGCTGACTCAGGGATCGAGACGTGGCTGCACGATCCGCTACAGCCATGCGGATAAGATGCCTGTCATCTCGACTGCTAGTGATACGAGGCCGTTGGGATCCAGCACCGCGTTCCGTATTATCCTCATGAACCCACCGATTCCATATTCTGCTAACAGTCATTGGATCTCGACCAACGCGAGCAGCAGTATCGCGATACGACAAACCGCAATCGCGATAGGCTACAATCCGACCTTTATCAAAGTCGGAAATGTGATGGTACGCATTTCTCCTCCTTACACGAGTCATCACAGTAACGTTTCACCAGGCAACGCCGGTCAACTGTTGCTTGTGTATGAGAAATCGGTTGGAAACTTTCCTCATGTCAGCACGTTGTAGGTGTCGCCATCGGCGCCAACCTTGTGTGAATGCTCTGAAAAGCTAATCATTTGCATATCACGGCATCTTCTTCCTGTCGGTTAAATTTCGCATCAGTAGCACGTCATCTTCGTGGTGTAGCAATTTTAATGGCCAGTAGTGTATATTTACCGTCTATGGATCTGATAGAAGGTGCACAGTGAAGAATACAGAGCCACTCACCTGCATCCCAATTATTTAATTCTAGTAGTTTATGGCCAGAACTGGGTCTGCGCCTACTTGGATCTACATTAATTTGGCTGGAGACGGGAAATGGGATGCCATTGTAGAAATGATGCGTAACATATGTTGATACTCTGAGATGACAAAGGTCGTGAGATACCTCCTAATATCGTGTCGGACCTCCTCCTGCCCCCCGTAGTGCAGCAATTCGACGTGGCATGGACTAACAAGTCGTTGGAAGTCCTCTGCAGAAATACTGAGCTATGTTGTATCTATAGCCGTCCATAATTGCGGAAGTGTTTCCAGCGCAGGAGTTTGTGCACGAACTGACCTCTCGATTATGTCACACAGATGTTCGATGGTATTCATGTCGGGAGATCTGGGTGGCCAAACCCTCAGCTCGAATTGTTCAGAATGTTCTTGAAACCAATCACGAACAATTGATCCCCTTTGATGTGACGTACTGTCGCCCATTAAAATTTTATATTCGTTTGGAAACAGGTAGCCGAGCATAACCAGTCCGGCTCATGATCTGTTCAGTTGAACCAGAAGACAAAGTCTATTCCATGTAAACACAGCCTACACCATTATGGAGCCACCACCAGCTTGCACAGTTCCTTGTTGACATCTCCGTGCGGTTTGCGCCTTACTCGAACCCTACCACCAGCTCTTAACAACTGAAATCGGGACTCATCTGACCAGGTCAAGGTTTTACAGTCGTTTGGGATTCAACCGATATGGTGACGAGTCCAGGGCATGCACTGCAGGCGATGTCGTCGTGTTAGCAAAGGCACTCGTATCGGTAGTCCACTGCCAAAATCCATTAACGCCAAATTTCGCCACGCTGTCCTAACAGATACGTTCTTCGTTTGTCCTACATAGATTTCAGCGGTTATTTCACTCAGTGTTGCTTGTCTGTTATCACTGACAGCTCTACGCAAACGCCACAGCTCTCGATCGTTAAGTGAAGGCCGTCGGCCACTGCGTTGTCCATTATGAGAGGTAATGCCTGAAATTGGGTATTCTCGGCACACTCTTGACACTGTGGATCTCGGAATATTGAATTCCCTAACGATTTCTGAGATCTAATGTCCCATGCGGCTAGCTGTAACTACCACTTTGCGTTCTAAGCCAGTTAATTCCCGTCGTGCGAACATAATCACATCGGAAACCCATGCATATGAATCACTTGAGTACGAATGACAGCTCCGACAGTGTACTACCCTTTTATACTTTGTGTACGGGATATAACCCCCATCTGAGTATGTGCGTATTGCTATCCCATGACTTTTGTCACCTCAGTGTATACTGAAGGTAGTGTTGCATTACTTCTTCTTCTGTCGTGTCCCTGCTTAGGTCCTACCATCATCTTCGGTGAAGGGATGCTTTGCGTAGCGCAGTCAAGGCGCTGACAATAATACTTTTACCGTGGGCTGAGGCCTACTAAGTCACTTTTAACGGAGTGAGAGGAGAAAGTGTCCTAGGATGCATAGCACAGGTTTTTCTGTAATGGGAACTAGTAGTTGTGATTTGTAGAAAGTGAATAAGAATCGAAACACTTAAGCATTCAGTTTAAGAATAATTTATATTCCCAGTAGTTTAAACTTATTCGGAGAGGTGTCTTACAATAGCTGTACGTCTTTGCAAATCAATAAGTACATTATACTACTCTATAACTAGGTGTTTCCAGCAACTCTCGCCTGCCAGTGTGGCAAGGCGGTTCTAGGCGCTTCAGTTTGGAACCGCGTGACCGCTACGGTCGCAGGTTCGAATCCTGCCTCGGGCATGGCTGTGTGTGATGTCCTTAGGTTAGTTAGGTTTAAGTAGTTCTAAGTTCTAGGGGACTGATGACCTCAGAAGTTAAGTCCCATAGTGCTCAGAGCCATTTGAACCAGAGCCAGCAACTCTCGGTTTCTTAGTTCTACCAAGCTCTACCAGAGACGAGATCTTTGCTTGCAACTCATTTCAACAACGCACAATCAAATACCTTAATCGTAATTACAATGAAATGAACACCCTTAGCTGCTTACAGGCGTTGATATACGTCAACGGGGACAGATGAAAATGAGAGCGCCGACCGTGACTCGAACCCGGGATCTCCTGCTTACATAGCAGACGCTCTATCCATCTGATCCTCCGAGGACACAGAGGATACCGCGACTGCAGGGATTTATCTCTGGCACTCCTCCCGCGAAACCCACATTCTCAACGTATTGTCCCGCACTACATTCGTAGTGCCCCCGCCCATTATACTAATTACTCGCGGCGCGTTGCCGATTCTCGTAAGAGTTCGGGCTCTGTTTGTGCATTCGAACAGAAGAAGAAGATGGTCAAGTGGCCGGTGAGCCTTAGCTATCTATATACTAAGATGGTATCTTTTCTTTCGCACATGTCCGAACTCTTACGGCAATCGGCAACGCGCCGCGAGTAATGAGTATAATGGGCGGCTGCACTACGAATGTAGTGCGGGACAATACGTTGAGAATGTGGGTTTCGCGGGAGGCGTGCCAGAGATAAATCCCTGCAGTCGCGCTATCCTCTGTGTCTTCGGTGGGTCAGATGGATAGAGCCTCTGCCATGTAAGCAGGAGATCCCGGGTTCGAGTCCCGGTCGGGGCACACTTTTTAATCTGTCCCCGTTGACGTATGTCAACGCCTGTAAGCAGCTAAGGTGTTCATTTCATTGTAATTTCATTCTATCGAGCTGCATGGTCACCGATGGTATCTGTTCTTTCGGATATCATCGGTCCATCTTAGTATATATATTCCGGTATATATATATATATATATATATATATATATATATATATATATATATATATACTTAATTGTAATTTGAGACAAATGCTATACAGCGCTTGTTTGTCTTTATATTTTGACATACACAGAATGTTAACTATTGCCTTTTGGAACTATATGTAGTCAGATAGTCAGATATTCACAATAGGAAACAAGTGGGAGGCTGTGCTTGCTCCTGTATATATTTTGACGTGCAGAAAATCCCTCGTTGCGACTAGAGAAACTTCTACAGTGCTTGTTCTTCTCTAACAGGCAGAAAACTTTAGAGACTTATCGGAAAATGTTGTCCTCCCTCGAATATTCCGGTGATTCAGCTGTCCCTCTCTATCTGTTTTATGCAGCCTGAAATGCCTTCAGATACTACATGCAAGGTTTTCGTATGAGGAAATGTGGTGTAGTGAAAATTTGTACTGGGATACGTTTTTGCTAGAGGCCATTGTTTTCGAATTATTCAAGAAACACGTACAACAGTGACCTTCAAATGTGTTGAAAAACTCGAAAATCGTGACCTCCAGCGAAGGCGTATGCTACATTAAATTTCCTTCAGAAAGGTCCTGTTCATTTTTTATGTAGGACTAGTAGTTTGTGCATAGCGAATGAAAGAATGTGAAATTCTCGCGTATGTTTTTTGAAGGCTTTTCGGGTTGCGAAACATATAGGCAGGGGCAGTTGAATTATCCTGTAGACAGCTTCTCGTAGCTTTACTGCAGCAGCATTGAAGTTTGACTCTATAGTGACTTCAAGGCTCTTCTGTGATACTACTCGTGATGACTCGCTCCATATTAACTACTTCAACTACTTCCTGGTAATTCGTTCTTCTCACTCATGAAACCGATTGATTTGGCCTCGGTGCTAGCCTCATTTTTTTTTTTCTTTGGGGGGGGGGGGGGGGGGGGGGTCTCGAACGAATTTCTGTCATAGCTTTGTTTCCCCATAGCTGTTTCTCCTAATTTCTGGAAACGTCCAACCATGTTTGAAATGATTTTCGAAGATAGCCAGTCTTGGTACCATTTCCGAGTTTTGTGTCGACTGTCTAGGCGCTATTACAGCTATTGCCTACAAACATGGTTATTACTCTGCAGTGGCTGTGGCTGAGAATGCACCACTTTCCCCTCTGCGTGTGGACTCTTATGTTTGTTCTACTTTCTGTTGGGCCTGCGTTACACACATCATGCTTTCCCAACACCATGTCTGTGCATTGTCTTAACATTGTTGTTGTTGTTGTTGTGGTCTTCAGTCCTGAGACTGGTTTGATGGAGCTCTCCATGCTACCCTATCCTGTGCAGGCTTCTTCATCTCAGAGTACCTACTGCAGCCTACATCCTTCTGAATCTGCTTATTGTATTCATCTCTTGGTCTCCCTCTACGATTTTTACCCCCACGCTGCCCTCCAATAGCAAATTGGTGATCTCTCGGTGTCTCAGAACATGTCCTACCAACCGATCCCTTCTTCTAGTCAAGTTGTTCCACAAGCTCCTCTTCTCCCCAATTCTATTCAATAGCTCCTCATTAGTTATGTGATCTACCCATCTAATCTTCAGCATTCTTCTGTAGCACCACATTTCGAAATCTTCTATTCTCTTCCTGTCCAAACTATTTATCGTCCAAGTTTCACTTCCATACATGGCTACACTCCATACAAATACATTCAGAATCGACTTCCCGACGCTTAAATCTATACTCGATGTTAACAAATTCCTCTTCTTCAGAAACGCATTCCTTGCCATTGCCAGTCTACATTTTATATCCTCTCTACTTCGACCATCGTCAGTTATTTTGCTCCCCAAATAGCAAAACTCGTTTACTACTTTAAGCATCTCATTTCCTAATCTAATTCCCTCAGCATTACCCGACTTAATTCGACGACATTCCATTATCCTCGTTTTGCTTTTGTTGATGTTCATCTTATACCCTCCTTTCAAGACACTGTCCATTCCGCTCAGCTGCTCTTTCAAGTCTTCTGCTGTCTCTGACAGAAGTACAATGTCATCGGCGAACCTCAAAGTTTTTATTTCTTTTCCATGGATTTTAATACCTACTCCTAATTTTTCTTTTGTTTCCTTTACTGCTTGCTCAATATACAGATTGAACAGCATCGGGGAGAGGATACAACCCTGTCTTCCCAACCACTGCTTCCCTTTCATGTCTCTCAACTCTTATAACTGCCATCTGCTTTCTATACAAATTGTAAATAGCCTTTCGCTCCCTGTATTTTACCCCTGCCACCTTCAGAATTTGAAAGAGAGTGTTCCAGTCAACATTGTCAAAAGCTTTCTCTAAGTCTACAAATGCTAGAAACGTAGGTTTGCCTTTCCTTAATCTTTCTTCTAAGATTATTCGTAGGGTCAGTCTTGCCTCACGTGTTCCAACATTTCTCCGGAATCCAAACTGATCTTCCCTGAGGTCGGCTTCTACCAATTTTTCCATTCGTCTGTAAAGAATTCGCGTTAGTATTTTGCAGCCGTGACTTATTAAACTGATAGTTCGGTAATTTTCACATCTGTCAACACCTGCTTTCTTTGGGATTGGAATTATTACTCGTATATTCTTCTTGAAGTCTGAGGGAATTTCGCCTGTCTCATACATCTTGCTCACCAGATGGTAGAGATTTGTCAGGAATGGCTTTCCCAAGGCCGTCAGTAGTTCTGATGGAATGTTGTCTATTCCCGGGGTCTTGTTTCGACTCAGGTCTTTCAGTGCTCTGTCAAACTCTTCACGCAATGTCTACATTACTACTTACTACTTAATAAAGTTTTATTCTTTCCATAGCAAAATGGTTCAAATGGCTCTGAGTACTATGGAACTTAACAGCGGAGGTCATCAGTCCCCTAGAACTTAGAACTACTTAAACCTAACTAACCTAAGGACATGACACACATCCGTGCCCGAGGCAGGATTCGAACCTGAGACCGTAGCGGTTCCAAACTGTAGCGCCTGGAACCGCTCGGCCACCCTGGCCGGCATTCCATAGCAGCCAAGAAACTTATACTTAATCTTCTTCTGTTCGTTAGTGTTTACCCCATCTATTATAGTCTGTATTGTATTCAAGTTTTGACAATTTTATTTTATTTAACTGAGCGGACAGATTCATTTCCTAATGCCGCAGTCGCCATTTGCCTAACTAAGGGATGTAGTATGTGCAGCCTGTCTGTGAACTGTGTAAACTTTGTTCCGTGTGTGATCGTATGTTTAACTTCTATCCTTCGCTGCAGACCGCAACCGTAACATACTTTTTGAAAGAAATCATTGCCGGCATATGACCACAAGCTCTTATTATTCATTTATTACACTAATGAGATTTCAACCGAGTATATACACGATTCCCAGGAGATGTGACGGGAACGCTTATTTAAAGCAAAAAACTTCGTATGACCATATGCCCTATTCTGAATGATTTCTGATAAAGAGCGCATTTAATTGTACATTTGTTTATGGCGCGCGCACATATGTGTCTTACCTACCCAACCTACCTCGTTGCTTTCAACGTTCTAGCTGGGGATGTCTTTCTGTCATTAAAGTAGCCCGATGAACGTGCAGTTGTGCATGGTGTGTCGTGAGTGAAGTAATGCGAGGGACTGAGAGTGCTTCAGCGAGAAGCATCGGTTAACTGCGTTGGTACACGCGATGGCTAAAAACAATTGGAAATTTGTGGCAAGGTCTTATGGGACCATACTGCTGAGGTCATCGGTCCCTAAGCTGACACACTACTTAACCTGCCTAAAACTAACTTACGCTAAGGCTTTTCGCGGATGATGCTGTGGTATACAGAGAAGTTGCAGCATTAGAAAATTGCAGCGAAATGCAGGAAGATCTGCAGCGGATAGGCACTTGGAGCAGGGAGTGGCAACTGACCCTTAACATAGACAAATGTAATGTATGCTGCTAGGTTCGCAGGAGAGCTTCTGTAAAGTTTGGGAGGTAGGAGACGAGATACTGGCAGAAGTAAAGCTGTGAGGACCGGGCGTGAGTCGTGCTTCGGTAGCTCAGATGGTAGAGCACTTGCCCGCGAAAGGCAAAGGTCCCGAGTTCGAGTCTCGGTCGGGCACACAGTTTTAATCTGCCAGGAAGTTTAATATCAGAGCACACTCCGCTGCAGAGTGAAAATCTCATTCTACTGGTAGCAGTTACTTCTGTAAAATATCTGGGAGTATGCGTGCGGAACCATTTGAAGTGGAATGATCATATAAAATTAATTGTTGGTAAGGCGGGTTCCAGGTTGAGATACATTCGGAGAGTCCTTAGAAAATATAGTCCATCAACAAAGGAGGTGGCTTAGAAAACACTCGTTCGGCCTATACTTGAGTATTGCTCATCAGTGTGGGATCCGCACCAGGTCGGGATGACAGAGGAGATAGAGAAGATCCAAAGAAGAGCGGCGGGTTTCGTCACAGGGTTATTTGGTAACCGTGATAGCGCTACGGAGATGTTTAGCAAACTCAAGTGGCAGACTCTGGAAGGGGACTTAACATCTGTGGCAATCAGTCCCCTAGAACTTAGAACTACTTAAACCCGACTAACCTAAGGACATCACACACATCCATGCCCGAGGCAGGATTCGAACCTGCGACTGTAGCGGTCACGCGGTTCCAGACTGAAGCGCTTAGAACCGCACGGCCACATCGGCCAGCTCGAATTCCTGATCGCAGAGTGTTTCAGTGCACTGCGCGAAACAGGTATTCTTCCAAGTTCCCATTTTCCTTCTGACCGTGTAGTTCAACAGCCCGTGCAGGAACAGCAACACATTATTGAAATGGTTCAGCGTAATTCAACTACCAGCACACAGTGACTTTCTAACCGTGTCAGTGTCTCGTGATCACGTGTGTGACGAACACTGCATGAGGAAATCTTATAACCATCTGACATAAACCGTACCCACATTCGTCACAACGGCGACAATGTCTCGCGGGTTGCACTTTGTCTGTGGTTAAATGACAACTGTCACCTGCTTCCATTAAAACTATTGGCTGACGAAGCCATGTTTACACGGAATAGTATGAACAACGCAAGGTAATAATAATCGATGCTCGCAGGAAAATACACTCGCTACAGTGGAACCCATTTCCAAGTTCGTTTTTCCATCAATGTTTGCTGCGGCGTGGCCGGTAACTTATTGATAGGTCCAGTCATTTTAGAAGAGCTAATGACAGGTCGGAATTACTTGCCTTTTATGGAAAATTCATTTCTTGTACACCTTGAGGCTGTTCCTTTGGCCACGCGGACTGCACTAGATTTCCAGCATGATGGTTCCCCTTCACGTTTTACCAGACCTGGAGGAAACATCTCATCCGCACTTACCCTAATCTTTGGTTTGGTTGCGACAGTACAGTTAACTGACCACCAAGATCGCCAGGACCTTACGCCATTACATTTTCGTTTATGGAGTTGAATGAAGTCTGAGGTGAACAAACCGAAGGATAATACCTCAGATGAGCTGCTTGGTCGCATTAAGGACTCTGCTACGCTCATTAGGGAACTTGCTGATGCATACAGACAAGCAACACATTTTCTCTCAAGAGTTCAAAAATGCAAATACAGCTCGAACGTTTACTGCGAACTGTACGGCAGCTGTAATGTGTAGTGTACAATTATGCTTAGTGGTGAATGTGTTAAAGATACGTATTTTTCAACAGATATTTTGTAAATCTCATATTGTAATGTTTACTAATTGATGTACATGCGTAAACCTGAAAATGTGTCGAATAATACAGAAAATAAGTAACAATTTGGATTAAATGTCGTATCTCGGAAATCATTCGGAATTGGGCATATGTCCACATGAAGATATTTTCTTTTAAGTGATCGTTCCTGTCGTACTCCTGTATACTTACCATTCCTACTGGGATATCCTGTATGTACCACTCACCTCATGATATGACCTGAGCGTCAATTAAAAGCAGAAATTGCGCCAATATTAGCACACACCAGACATACTTTAACGCTCTGTGGCGTGATAATAGAGCACTTTATTGCCTACCATTATCATGGCACAGTGTGTTAACGTGTGTCTGCTGTAATCGCTGTTTTTAATGCGCATTCAGATCTTATGACGAGACGACTGGTATACGTGTCCACATACTGGGCGTTTCAGCTGCTCCTACAGATATCGTTTTATGCCACCCGCGATGTTGCACCTGGACTTAATACTCCACGCGCCAGATTTTCATATTCTCTCGCTTGTGTATGCGCATGCTTTTGTTCATACAGAAAAAATGAACGGGACCTTTTTTTTTTTTAATTTTGTACTGAGATAAATTTTCGCTGGAGGCCACAGTTCTTCCACCCACATACTCATTGCTCACCAGTCAGGATTTCTAGTATGTCGGTTTTGGTGCTCCTTCCAACCACTGCACAAAAACTTCCGACTTCACCAACTAGTCTCGATGTTCGACCTACTTTGTTTCTATTGACAGCGCTATTACGTCACCAGTATAGTCGGCAATTCCGTTAACATCATTAATTTAAACGTACCCTCGACGGTAATGAAAGGGAAAACGACTTCTGTAAACGTTACGCTAAAATTACGATGACAATTCGATCCAAATTTGGCATTCACAATCACACTTTTTTTTTCTTCAGTTTTCTGGCTGGTTTGATGCGGCCCGCCACGAATTCCTCCCCTGCCTCCCCTGTGCTAACCTCTTCATCTCAGAGTAGCACTTGCAACCTACGTCCTCAATTATTTGCTGGATATATTCCAATCTCAGTCTTCCTCTACAATTTTTTCCCACTACAAATGGCTCTGAGCACTATGGGACTTAACATCTGTGGTCGTCAGTCCCCTAGAACTTAGAACTACTTAAACCTAACTAACCTAAGGACATCACACACATCCATGCCCGAGGCAGGATTCGAACCTGCGACCGTAGCGGTCACGCGGTTCCAGACTGAAGCGCCTAGAACCGCACGGCCACACCGGCCGGCTTTCCCTCTACAGCTCCCTCTGGTACCATGGAAGTCATTCCCTCATGTCTCAACAGATATCCTATCATCCTGTACCTTCGCCTTATCAGTGTTTTCAGCTTATTCCTTTCCTCTCGGATTCTGCGTAGAACCTCCTCATTCCTTATCTTATCAGTCCATCTAATTTTCAACATTCGTCTGTAGCCCCACATCTAAAATGCTTCTATTGTCTTCGCTTCCGGTTTTCCCACAGTCCATATTTCACTACCATACAATGCTGTACTCCAGACGTACATTCTCAGAAATTTCTTCCTCAAATTAAGGCCGATATTTGATATTAGTAGACTTCTGTTGGCCAGGAATGTCTTTTTTGCCATAGCTAGTCTGCTTTTATGTCCTCCTTGCTCCGTCCGTCAATACAACGAGATAATTGTTCAAAAAATTGTCAGCTAAAATTTACACAAACGTCTATTTTACAGTTTGAAGTGCCCGATTAAGCCGATGTCGTAATAAAGTCAGTCGATGAAGATCAAAAAACCTCGATTGTGCGAAATAATACTGTAAGACTAATAGTTTGCGTGCAGCGAGCGAGAGAATGCGACAATCTCGCGCGTGGTTTCTGAACGCCACTTATAACGTTCCAAGTAGCACAGAACAACATCGGCAGGGACAGCTTAATCACCCTGTATGTGTTGTAATATTACTACCAAGGCATGTCATTCAGACATGTCGGGTGTACACTGAATGTTTTCACCTTCGAGCTTGGAAATAGCTCTTCAGCTGAAATCGCGATAATGAAATAAATTAATAATAAAACGTAGTCAAATGGCAGCAGTGAATTCACTAGAAAATACTTTAACTATTTTATTTCGTATTTTATGAGGCGAAAAAAGGAGACCAGCCCATCATTTGCGTAAATGGGGTGAGGGAAAACGAATGATTCTCTTGCACTCTAGTACAAAATTGAATTAGGTCCCATTTTCCAACAGAACAATTATCCAAATCATACCATCCGTAATACTAAGCTGCGGTTTATGTTCAGACTCTCAGACAAATAAATACAATTCAAAATTATGTAAATTGAGCAGGGGAAGGGGAAGAAAGGAAAGGGAAGGGAAGGATCTAACGATATCAGCTGCATCGAGATTTTATGCGGAATCAGCGGCGGCGAATGAAGATGTGTGCTGGACGGAAGTCGAACCAGGGATAGCGTGCTTTTTAGGCATTTACATTAATCACTGCACCCCCCGGACACAATGTTTACCGCAGATGTGCGGACTATCTCGTCACGCTCCGTAACCGACTCACATTCCCACTCAGTGTCACCTTTCCTCAGTCTCGCTAATTTTAGATTCCCACTGGAAGTCTGGAAGTCGCCCCTATTTGTGCATCCGCACTGAAGTTTGGGGATTCATTGCCCATCGAGGCGAATCAATTATATGAATGCGTGGTGTCTTTTCTTATGAAGGTGTCCGAAAGAACAGACACCACAAATTCATATAATCAAATCAAAATGTGTAAAATAAATGCCATCTTAGAAGATATGACAGCTGGCCTACTACTTTGAGCGATGGTGAAAGTTGAAATACTTTATCTACACTACTGGCCATTAAAACTGCTACACAAAGAAGAAATGCAGACGATAAACGGGTATTCATTGGACAAATATATTATACTAGAACTGACACGTGATTACATTTTCACGCAATTTGGGTACGTAGATCCTGAGAAATCAGTACCCAGAACAACCACCTCTGGCCGTAATAACGGCCTTGATACGCCTGGACATTGAGTCAAACAGAGCGTGGATGGCGTGTACAGGTACAGCTGCCCTTGCAGCTACAACACGATACCACAGTTCATCATGAGTAGTGACTGGCGAATTGTGACGATCCAGTTGCTCGGCCACCATTGACCAGACGTTTTCAGTTGGTGAGAGATCTGGAGAATGTGCTGGCCAGGGCAGCAGTCGAACACTTTTTGTATCCAGAAAGGCCCGTACAGGACCTGCAACATGCGGTCGTGCAATATCCTGCTGAAAAGTAGGGTTCCGCAGGGATCGAATGAAGGGTAGAGCGACGGGTCGTAACACATCTGAAATGTAACGTCCACTGTTCAAAATGCCGTCAATGCGAACAAGAGCTGACCGAGACGTGTAACCAATGGCACCCCATACCATCACGCCGGGTGATACGCCAGTATGGCGATGACGAATACACGCTTCCAATGTGCGTTCACCGCGATGTCGCCAAACACGGATGCGACCATCATGATGCTGTAAACAGAACCTGGATTCATCCGAAAAAATGTCGATTTGCCATTCGTGCACCCAGGTTCGTCGTTGAGTACACCATCGCAGGCGCTCCTGTCTGTGATGCATCGTCAGTGGTAACCGCAGCCATGGTCTCCGAGCTGATGGTCCATGCTGCTGCAAACTCGTCGAACTGTTCGTGCAGATGGTTGTTGTCTTGCAGACGTCCCCATCTGCTGACTCAGGGATCGAGACGTAACTGCATGATCCGCTACAGGCATGCGGATAAGATGCCTGTCATCTCGACTGCTAGTGATACGAGGCCGTTGGGATCCAGCACGGTGTTCCGTATTACCGTCCTGAACCCACCGTTTCCATGTTCTGCTAACAGTCATAGGATCTCGACCTACGCGAGCAGCAATGTCGCGATACGATAAACCACAATCGCGATAGGCTACAATCTGACCTTTATCAAAGTCAAAAACGTAATGGTACGCTTTTCTCCTCCTTACACGAGGCATCACAGTAACGTTTCACCAGGCAACACCGGTCAACTGCTGTTTGTGTATGCGATATCGGTTGGAAACTTTCCTCATGTCAGCACGTTGTAGGTGTCGCCACCGGCGCCAACCTTGTGTGAATGCTCTGAAAAGCTAGTCATTGCATATCACAGCATCTTCTTGCTGTCGGTTAAATTTCGCGTCTGTAGCACGTCATCTTCGTGGTGTAGCAATTTTAATGGCCAGTAGTGTATTTCGCATCATACGTGTCTGGGTACACCGTGTAGTACATATTCTAGCTTTCGTCAAACTCACACTGAAGTAATTTGTTTTTATATTTGGTGACTGGTGTGGATTAGAGTTCTGTTTCTGAATTTTTTTGCGGAGGCGGGGGAACGTGAAAGTCTTGGCAGTTGACTGCGGCAACGTGTGAGCAGGGGTGAGCTAGAGGACAGCAGGTGACCTGTGTCCACTACTGCCACACGTGGAAACTCACGCCACTTACCGCGCAGCGTGCACGAGCTGTACCGTTTCCTAATTTGCCGTGACAACACAGACGCTGTTTGTGGTGGCATCCACAGCCCACATGTGTCACGCCGCCCGCATCTCAATCCGAGCACACACACACACACACACACACACACACACACACACACACACCTCAGCCGTACCGCCTGCCCTAGGTACACGTTCTGCCATGCCAGCGCCGTGTTAGCGTTGCCCTAGAACTACGCAGACAGTACGCGAATCTGTCGTCTAAATAACCAAAGGAACAGGTGGCGTCTTTGCCCTCAAACTGACGTTTAAAATATTTCTAAGGTTGTCCTCCGTTTGTGCAAGTAGAGGATGTCACAGGGCGGCCATTTACAGCTCATTTTTTCGTAATCGGTGCGAAATTTACCAGGCATTGTATGCACGTAAGATATAATTAATCATAATAATACATGGAGAGTAATGAAATTTCGAGAATACATTTATCTAAATATACTGTTAAAAGTGATTAATAGTGCAAGATCGCATGTTAATAAAAAGGCATGTGACGAGGGCCTCCCGTCGGGTAGACCGCTCGCCTGGTGCAAGTCTTTCGATTTGACGCCACTTCAGCGACTTGCCCGTCGATGGAGATGAAATGATGACGATGATTAGGACAACACAACACCAAGAGCGGAGAAAATCCCCGATCCAGCTGGGAATCGAACCTGGGCCCTTAGGATTGACAGTCCGTCGCGCTGACCACTTTTTTTTTATTTTTATTTTTTTTATCGTTGTGTTTGGTCGTCGCGAGACATCCTGTTCAAAATGGTTCAAATGGCTCTGAGCACTATGGGACATAACTTCTTAGGTCATCAGTCCCCTAGAACTTAGAACTACTTAAACCTAACCAACCTAAGGACATCACACACATCCACGCCCGAGGCAGGATTCGAACCTGCGACCGTAGCGGTCGCGCGGTTCCCGACTGAAGCGCCTAGAACCGCTCGGCCACCGCGGCCGGCTTGGTTTGTGGTCAATGGAATGCATGTTACAGGGCGTCTGGCTGGAGCTGTCCTTCGAGTAGCCAGTTTGTAACAGTTCATTGTGTCACTATAGTCTTCCCTCTCTGTGCCACGTGGCCATCCGAGGTTTGGTCTTCTTGCGACCGTACATTCTTGGGGCCACCGTGCCATCAATCATCTACAGTGGTTCCATTCCTGCCAAGTCTTTCTGCACTATCACATCCAGGTTCTCGTAGCCCTATTTACACGACCTGATTGAAACTCAGTGAGGAGTTGATAATAGTGTCTTTCTCGTCTTAAAGGCGTTCTTGACTAAAATGAACTCACCTCGCCCCATGTCAACGGTAACTAACGCTCACGACCATTAAAGAGTGTATTTAATAAAGTAAACCAGATTTGCGTCATCATAGTGTCGCTACTTGCGGCATTCTTATGCGACTGTCGCAAAATTTGAATAGATATCATCTTTCAGATATAGAAACACGCCTACCAACTTTCGTTTATGTAGCACTACTCCTTCTTGGTGCTGCGATATTTTTTTCCGTGAGCGTATAAAGGATTTCCTTCGTTCCATTCATGCATTTAGTGTGCCAACAATATTTGTATTTATGTACCTGCGCTAGTTTTATTTTCATTGTCTTTTTTACACGTTCTCTATATGCCCACGTATATATCCAACTACACTTTATTAAAACGTAACCCACCTCCGCAAGACTAGGTCGCTAAGACAACACTTTGCTTTGCTGGAAGTAAGCCGATTCGCATGTCGATGAAGGAAGAAATTTCCACTGCCAGTATTAGGCCCGCGAGGGGAGGAGAAGTGGTTGCTCAAAGCTGCTGATCGCCAGAGTCGTGGATTAAATTCCAAACGTCTCCGCAGTATCTCACGCTGTGAGGGCATGTGACACTGTTGACGGTGATCCCCTCTCGGCTGGGGACGTTAAGCTTGGCGGTCCAGCTAGATGCTCTTTGAGAGCAGTAAGCTGTGTGCCTGCACTAGGACACTGCACCCGCCTGGCGAAACCTCGTGAGCAGCGTTCGTTTCCCCTCCGTGGCTTAGCACGCGGTGGGGACACACGTATCCTGCGTGTTCCTCACTCGCCAGCGCCAACTGAGGAGCGCGGGGAGACACGAGAGTGAGAGACACGGACAGTGCATCACAACGTTGAGCGTGCCGAGTTCCTGACGTCATAGCGTGGAACAGCACGTTCGGGAGCCTTTCCGAACGTGCAGAGCAATATCTAGAATGTCAGATATTCTGTGCGTGCGTCTGAGCGTTGGCCAATGAGATGGCACAACGCCACCTACGTCACATGCACGCCATCTCCCTTCAGCACAGAATTATGTGGCACCATATTGGCATTCATTTCAAGCCAATACTTATATATGCCGTTTCTGCGCACCAGCAAATTGAGAATCACTGGAAAACCCGTTGTTAACTGTGCGATTAGTTCCAATAAAATAATGAGAAACATCATATTCGTGGCAAAAGAATTATTGTAACATGCGTATTACGGGAGTATCCTATTTGAAGGCAGCGACACACTGAAGTTCCACCCTAAACCCATTGCTCTTGGTACAGTTTGTTATAATTAAATTTCAGTTAGTAACATATCTACAATTAAAGTTTTCAGCAACTCGTAATATGCTAAGATTGGACATCATCAGTGCGTTGCTGGTTTAGCGTAGTGAGTAGCGTCACTGATCCCAATCAAGACGAAAGCTAAGGCAGTGGTTCGCATCTCGGAACTTTTAATTTTTTTCCTAATATTTGCGTTTTTATTTGGTTCTGGTACTTTATTATTAGTTTAATATAAGTATATAGTATATTTGATGTTATGTAAATATAAGTTCACCTTTTTTCGAGGGGTAAGTTTGTTCGATTGGCTTAATCTACAGGATAGCTTGCGCCACTTGTATAAAGGTATTTTGCTCCTTTGTCTTTACGCTTCGTAATTCACATGTTGCAAAGATTCTGCCGCTGGGTAGGAACAGTGATCAAGTAAGACTGACCTTGGGGTTTTACTAAAATGTGGGAATGATGAAATAATGTTTATCTTATGTAGAGAAGTTCAAATGGTTCAAATGGCTCTGAGCACTATGCGACTCAACTGCTGAGGTCATCAGTCGCCTAGAACTTAGAACTAATTAAACCTAACTAACCTGTGGACAGCACACCACACCCAGCCATCACGAGGCAGAGAAAATCCCTGACCCCGCCGGGAATCGAACCCGGGAACCCGGGCGTGGGAAGCGAGAACGCTACCGCACGACCACGAGATGCGGGCTGTGGAGAAGTATTGCAGATTGGTATCGCACTGTTTGTAATGGAACTTTTATAAGCCTGTGTCCTTATTGACATTGGACATGGTACCTTCCTTTTCGTGGACGATGGAGGAAATGTGCTTTTTAATAGAGCAAACGTGGGAATTTTACGCACGTACGTTTAGTAAACAGTGTGATTTACGAACAAGAAACATTCCGCAACTGCCGCTGGAGTGCGTTGTGATCGCGTATACCACGTTGGGGCCCACGTACCGTATGCACAAGTCGCATCATTTCCAAACGTCCAGCAGCACGTTGAACTTCGCACGCTCAACGTTGACGTTCGACAGCACGGTCCGTGTGCCGACGGCTTAAGGAAGTACTGGCTGTATACAGCTTCGTCTCGATGTTGTGCACTCGTAGTCCCGGCAAGTGCTGGAATCTGTTTAGAATTATAATTATTTTTAGCTGCCGATTTTCCATGTTTTCTATGGAAAACGTGTATGCTTTCCCCCTGAGATTCAGCAAATTACCACAGTGCCTGAGTACCAGGTGTAGAAGTATGAAACCGGAATTTCCCTACAGATGGTGCTATCCGTCAGTATAGGGCCCGTGAGACCGCGTCTGTAGCGCCATCTGCGTCGTCTAACCGCTGACCACGAATGTCAGCACACAGTAACCCAAGTTTCATACATCGGTATTTGTTTCAAACCCGTAAACATGTCAATTTTGTGCCTATGAAATACGATTTGCGGAAAGCATAGGTTTTCTGTTATCATTTGAAGAAAACTGGTACAGAATCGCATCGAATGCTTGTCGAAGATTTCGGCGAACGTGCTCTTGGGAAAACACAGTGTTTCGAATGGTTAAAAAAATTCAAAACTGGTGATTTTGACGTGATAAATAACGAGTGCGAAAAACCACCGAAAAAGTGCGAAGACAACGAATTGCAGGCTTTACTGGATGGAGATGATACTCAAACTCAACAGGAACTCGCGTAACAATTGAATACGACGCAGGAAGCCGTTTCCGTTCGGTTGAAAGCTATGGGAAAGGTGCAAAAAGTTGGAAAATGGGTTCCTCATGAACTGCAAGAAAAACAGCAAGCAAATCGAAAGACCATTTGTGAAATGCTGCTCGCCAAATACAAAAGAAAGGCGTTTCTCCGTTGAATAGTGACAGATGATGAAAAATGGATATATTTTGAGAATCCTAAACGTCGCAAATCATGGGTGAATCCAGGCAAACTATCGACATCCACTGAAAGACGAAATCGCTTTGGAAAGAAGACAATGCTCTGTGTTTGGTGAGATCAGAAAGGTGTCATCTATTATGAGCCGCTAAAACCTGACGAACTTGTCATGAACTGATATATATTTTATGACTTTTGAACACTATTAAGGTAAATACATTGTTTGTTCTCTATCGAAATCTCTCATTTGCTAACAATGCCTATCAGTAGTTAGTGCCTTCAGTAGTTAGAATCCTTTATTTAGCTGGCAGTATTGGCGGTCGCTGTATTGCAGTAGATCGAGTAACGAAGATTTTTGTGAGGTAAGTGATTCATGAAAGGTATAGGTTATTGTTAGTTAGGGCCATTCTTTTGTAGGGATTATTGAAAGTCAGATTGCGTTGCGCTAAAAATATTGTGTGTCAGTTTAGTGATGATCAGAATAAGTAAAGAGAGAAATGTCTGAGTACTTTCAGTTTTCCTCAGCTGTTTGAAAATCAAATAACGTAATGGGTTTACCAGCACAGTAATTCATTAATTTTTCTAAAACTGCCCAACATTACAATAGCAAATATTCCAACAATGGAAACCAGCTACAGACTTCACACAGCACAGTCAGTGATTTTCATATAGAGCGCTACGTGGCGTTACCAACATAAAAACCTAAACAGCCTACTTACAATTGTTAATCGGTTTGAAACAAGAGACATGTAATTATTGCAACCAAATTCCTGTTTCATACTTCTACACCTGCAATGTATAACGAAAATAAAAGTAATAACTGAATACCGTATGCTATTGACGATTATTGAGTTAGCTTTGGAACTGTAAATTTGCATGAATGAATAACTGGTAAAGTAATGCTCCCATTCGGTCTGCAGCTAAAATTGCAACAACACCGAGACATTGTTTGGGCTGAACAAACGAAAATTATTTACAATGAGGAGCATAACAACTAATTGCAAATGTCAACTTTGTTTATAATAAACAAAGAAACTTCAGTCCAGCTCTCTTGAGTAAATAGACCAAATGTATCAATAGCACTTGTTGCAATTAATATTAGGTTGGTTTATAACTTCGTAACATTTTCGTATTGCATCTTGGTATTCGAGTTGCTGTTGGTTTATTTATCGGTCGTCATTTTCTATTTGTAGTTCACTGTTGCTTTTTGAGTTTACGTATTGTCATTCTGTCATTTGGACATGGTGGGTGGAGCTGTGAGCGCTAGGAAATGGGATGCCAGGCGGAGTAGACATATTCTTCTGTCTGAGTTCAATAGAGCGGTGACAGCAGCGGAGTAGACAGCAAAATTTACGTTGTTTATGGGAGTAAGCCATTGGATAGAGCACGGCGGGAAAATGGTTTTCTGGTTTTAAGGAGGTCCGTTTTCACATGTGGAAACACGACGAAGCTACTTGCCAAAATCTAGACCGTAAATTGTTGATTTCTCAATTTTTGCTGAGGAAAACTGATTTTAAAGGGGTAAATCGTTATCATGAAACAAAGACGATGTCAGAAGATATAACACAGCACTATCCTCTTTGCGTTTGTAGAACTTTTTTTTTTTTTTTTTGGTTTGTGTCCAACGGCAAATATTAGAAAATCAAACACAAGGTGTCCAGGGAGGAATGGTCAATATTCAGGGATACGACGGGAAAGATTATTCCAAGCAAAGAAGTCTAGTATATATGGGCTCTAAAATGCATACCTGATGAGCTGTGAACACGTTTTTCACTTATTATTTTCGCTACTGTGAAACACATCTCTTCTAATCAACAATTGCTCATATTTTCTAAGGTATGCTTTCTATAGCCCATGTTTACTGTCCTCCTGGGACAAATCGCATACTTCCTGACGAGATGTTTGAGAAAAAAAAAAAAAAAACAGTCGTTCTGAAAACTAATTCAAAGCAACAAAGAATACTTTTGTTGTTTGATAGACGACAAAGTTTGAAGCAATAAATGTCATTGGTTTTCAAATTTATCCGTTATTTCTAGTGCTTTTTATTCACATATGACGAATAAATGTTTTTATTTGTGGAAACGCATAATGTTTCGAATAAATATGTTAATTTGTTATTTGCGAATTGCGAATAATAATTTTTGGCTGTATTTGTTATTTGAGAGTCCCATACATTTTGCGCAACCCTGGTGGTAAGGGAAGCGCATACACACACTGCAAATTCGCAACCTACGCGCTCTCTCTTGCACACCGCAGACCACAGCCGACTCGGACGTGCCACTCGCCGGCAGGGCTGAACCGGCACGGGCTCTCCCTTGTCTTACCGTTACACAATATATACTTGACACCTCACACGCATTACAGTCACGTACACTCAACAGATGCACTGAACACAAAACTCTCACACTTCGCGAGAAAGGTACAGTTGCGCGCAAAGGAAAGCAAAATTTACCCGTTACCATGATTTTTCCATAGGTGGTTGACAGGACAGGACAAGAACATTAAGTATTCTGGCTTGAAACATACATGTATTTATGAGTAACATACAAAGGTGAAAACTTCGAGCTACATATTTTTTATACACAATACATAAATACACTGAACAATCAAAGAAACTGGTACACCTGCCTAATATCGTGTAGGGCCCCCGCGAGCATGCAGAAGTGCCGCAACACGATGTGGCATGGACTCGACTAATGCCTGAAGTAGTGCTGGAGGAAATTGGCACCGTGAATCCTGCAGGGCTCTCCACAAATCCGTAACAGTACGAGGGGGTGGAGATCTCTTATGAACAGCACGTTGCAAGGCATCCCAGATACGCTCAATAAAGTTCATGTCTGGGGAGTTTGGTGGCCAGCGGAAGTGTTTAAACTCGGAAGAGTGTTCCTGGAGCCAGTCTGTAGCAATTCTGGATGTGTGGGGTGTCGCATTGTCCTGGTGGAATTGCCCAAGTCCGTGGAATGCATAATGGACATGCATGGATGCAGGTAATCAGACAGGATGCTTACGTACGTTGCCACCTGCTAGAGTCGTATCCAGCCGTATCAAGGACCCACATCATTCCAACTGCACACGCCCCACACCATTACAGCGCCCCCATCAGCTTGAATGGTCCCCTGCTGACATGCAGGGTGTATGGATTCATGAGATAGTCTCCATACACGTATACGTCCATCCGCTTTATGCAGTTTGAAACGAGTCTGTTTCCAGTCATCAAAAGACCAGTGCTGAAGTTAACGGACCGAGGCTTTGTGTCATGCAGTCATCAAGGGTACACGAGTGCGCCTTCGGCTCCGAAAGCCCATATCACACGCTGACACATTTCGACAACCCAGCATTGAAATCTGCAGCAATTTGCAGAAGATTTGCAATTCTGTCACGTTGAACTATTCCCTTTAGTCATAGTTGGACCCGATCTTGTAGGATCTTTTTCCGGCCGCAGCGATGTCGGAGATTTGTTGTTTTACCGGGTTCCTGATATCCACTGTACACTCTTGAAATGGTCATACGGGAAATTCCCCCTTCATTGCTACCTCGGAGATGCTGTGTCCCATCGCTCGTGTACCGACTATAACACAACGATCAAACTCACTTAAATCGTGATAACCTGCCATTGTAACAGTAGTAACCGATATAACAACTGCGCCAGACACTTGTCTTATATAGGCGTTGCCAACCGCAGTGCCGTCTTCTACCTGTTTACATCTCTCTGTATTTGAATACGCATGCTTATATCAGTTTCGTTGGCGCTTCAATGCATATCCATACATATTATAAAATGTATGTATGTATCTGTATCTATGTGCCGCAAATCCTTATAAACCACGGGACCGATTTCAACCAAACTTGGTTCACATGTTCCTTACCGTCAGGCAACAATCTCTGTGTGGTAAGACCCACCAGGCTATCATAGTCCAGGAGCTACGAAGTCATAAATAACGAGATGCGAGAAAAACTGCCGTATTGTACACGAAGTTCAAATTTATTAATATCTTCTACTTACTGTATTTGCAACACATTTTGCAAACAATATCCACATATGTTGCTGAATGCACCAACAAAATTATATTATTGTATGACACACAGTTCAAGAGATATGACTGTCGAAAACACTCAGATGCCTGAAAAAATGCCGCATCGTGCATGAAGTTTTAGTACTTTTATTCTTTACAGCTTATACACTCCTAAAGTCGAATCTGTTTAACGAAATCCCCCACATGTGGCAGCCCTTTTAACCGCTTTCAACTGCGGTAGGTGAAAACAATAGCGGTCTATAGAGCCATGAAGAGATGTTGCCATAGAGACCTTTACAAGCATCTGTACTTACACGTTTGTACATCCTGCATGTACAGGGTTATTACAAATGATTGAAGCGATTTCACAGCTCTACAATAACTTTATTATTTGAGATATTTTCACAATGCTTTGCACACACATACAAAAACTCAAAAAGTTTTTTTAGGCATTCACAAATGTTCGGTATGTGCCCCTTTAGTGATTCGGCAGACATCAAGCCGATAATCAAGTTCCTCCCACACTCAGCGCGGCATGTCCCCATCAATGAGTTCGAAAGCATCGTTGATGCGAGCTCGCAGTTCTGGCACGTTTCTTGGTAGAGGAGGTTTAAACACTGAATCTTTCACATAACCCCACAGAAAGAAATCGCATGGGGTTAAGTCCCTGCTTGCTTTATTCGTCGACTTCCGCGGGCTACGCGTGAAACATGCCCGCACGCGTTCAACCGTTTCTTCGCTCACTGCAGGCCCCCTTACAGAGGCATCCAGAAGCTTTAAACTGCGCTTACCATCGCCGAATGGAGTTAGCAGTTGGTGGATCTTTGTTGAACTTCGTCCTGAAGTGTCGTTGCACTGTTATGACTGACTGATGTGAGTGAATTTCAAGCACGACATACGCTTTCTCGGCTCCTGTCGCCATTTTGTCTCACTGCGCTCTCGAGCGCTCTGGCGGCAGAAACCTGGAGTGCGGCTTCAGCCGAACAAAACTTCATGAGTTTTTCTACGTATCTGTAGTGTGTCGTGACCATATGTCAATGAATGAAGCTACAGTGAATTTATGAAATCGCTTCAATCATTTGTAATAGCCCTGTATGTTTATACGGCGGTTTCATAACTGCAAACTTGTTTTGAGAACACACGGAAATGAATTTTTTTCGATATTACACTACAAACGCAGGTCATTTTTTGTTTCCGTTTCTAATATAAAACTGACAAAGTGAATATCTGGGCAATGCCGAGCTTGTCAGCTAGTTAATAATATTTGCACAGCAAGTATCCCATTTAATACTAAAAACTTTTGTAATGAGGTGGCTGACCCTACCCATCGGGCTCTCCCGGCTAACCACGCCGTCTAATAACTAATCACTTTGAAATGTTTGCAAATCTTACTTATTTGGTATGTTTACAGTGAACTCTCCATAGAACGTTTAAAAGAAATTTCTGTCATTTGACTGTTTAGATTACTTATTCTGTTGTACAATCATGATTTCAGCCTTTGCCCATTTTCAAGTACCACGATATTAAGCATGATCAGAGCTCGGTAAACGAAGTAATCGTGGAAACATATTAAATTTAGTTGTGTAATGCGGGTGTCACATCATATAAATGAGAACATATTCACAAAGTGTCTGGCAGAAACGTTTCTCTCTTGTCATAAAATGATCACCGAAAACATTTGCTGGCACCATTATGTAGTGTAGCTTTAGATAATAGTGCCTGCACACCTAATGACTGTTTTTGGTTATCATTTTTGTATGCTGTAACAGCTGCATTATGTAACAAAGCTCAATATAGTTGGACGATGACTTCGATTAGAGAAGTCTGATCATGCTTAACATCATCGTACTTGAAAATGACCAAAGACCGAAATCACGATTGTAAAATAGAACAAACAAGGTAAACAGTCAAAAGGTGGAACTTTCGTTTAAACAGTGTTATGTGACAGTGGACCCAACCTATGGAAAGATTTCTATACATCGTTCTCGTCGATCATAATCACATATTGTTGAAAGATGCAAATATATGAACCACCTCATTTTTTCTGTAACAAATGAGAACAACGGTTTTGCCAATGGTGTTCACGATTGACAATCGTACGGCAGACGAGGTAAATTTTATGAGGTTTATCATCAGAGATAGATAACTAACAACGACCAGAAATTCAAGATGCCAATACAACCAGTTACTGGGTAAATGACAGTAGATTGCTTCTTTTTCTGGTACCAGTTAACAGGTTTACACCTGTCTTGGCGTCAGTTAACTAATTCAGCTTCTACGGCGTGATGTCTTCTCGCCTTGGAATTTACTGAAGAATGTCCGTTTCCTGAAAACATCTCGCGATGTGCACAGACAATTTCGGCGATGGAGTAAGGTTCGTTGCCCTTGCGAGTAGTGGAATTCCCAGTCGGCAACTGCCTCGTCGAGTTTGGCCTGCTGTCTGGCGTAACCGAAACAGTTGAGCAGCAGGCAATTTATATCTGCCAGTTCTGAAGGATGATCTTCTCGATATCGTTTAGATTCAACTTTGACTCCCTGCAGGTATCCAGGGTAGCACCCGAGGCCATTTCGCATTGTTATTATTATCGTTATGTAACGTCGAACGTATTTGAAACTGCGCAAGTTGGTAATTGCCTAATTTTATCCGTACAGTCTATTTATGAATAGATTCACACTGGACTTAATAATATTCGTCGTGTTTGCCAGGAAAGACGCCTCTTGGAGTTTCCTAAGCAGTATATATGCAGACTGAACGAATGAAATTTTGTACAAGGCTGGGATTCCAATATGGTTCTCCTGTTCGCTTGGCAGATGTGCTAACCACAGTAGAACCCTGGTCCAGTGGCTTTGCATCCTTCATTAATCCAAATTCCTCTTCTCACTTGAGGAGGGAGGCGTGCTAGGGTAGTCTCTGCAGTTGTGCAAAGCCACTGTGTCAAGGTGGTGTAGTGGTTAGCGCCTCTGCCTGCTGGACAAGAGACCTGGGTTCGAATCCCGGCCTTTGAAGAAATTTTCACTCATCGCTTCAGTACACATACAGACATCGTACATATTTGAGACCTGAAAAGGCCTCTGTAAGCATGTAATTATATTTGACATCGAAGCAGGTTGAGGTTCTCACGATATGCATGGGGCTTTCTACGAGGGTAAGTCAATTATTATCCGGAAAGTAGTTATTTTTATAACTACTTTGTAATCAAATTGGAAACTTACAAGAACATCATATTTCGACATAGTCTTCTTCCGTTTCAACGCACTTGGTCCATTGTTGTACAAGCTTCCTGATTCCCTCATAAATGAAGGTTCTCTGTTGAGCTGCGAGCCAGGAACGCACCGCTTCTTTCACTGCTTCGTCCGAGGTAAATCGACGGCCCCTTAGTGCGTGTTTGAGTGGACCAAACAAGTGAGAGCCAGATCGGGACTATATGGAGGATGATCCAGTATCTCAGATTTGAGTTTCTGAAGCGTTTCAGCAGTGTGGGCAGCAGTATGCGGAAGGGCATTGTCCCGCAACAACACAAGACCTTTGGACAGCAATCCCCGAGCGTTTGCTTCGAACTGCAGGCTTTAGCCTGGCAGTAAGCATCTCACTGTAACGCACACTGTTTATTGTTGTGCCCCTTACCCCATAATGTTCCAGTGCTGCACCTTGTGTGTCCCAAAACAACGTAAGCATCAGGTTTCCTGCGGACGGTTGGGTCTTGAACTTTTTCTTGCACGGTGAATTTGGATGTTTCCATCCATACTTTGCCGTTTACTCTCCGGCTCCTAATGATGGATCCATGTTTCGTCACCAGTAATGATCCTGTCTAAGTAGTTGTCCCCTTCGTTACCATAGCGACCCAAATGTTTTTTGCAGATCTCCAAGTGCGTTTGTTTATGCAACTATGTGAGTTGTTTTGGGACCCATCTTGCACAAACTTTATGAAACTCAAGTCTGTTTTGGATGATTTCGTAGGCAGAACCGTGAGTAATTTTCAGACGATGTACCACTTCGTCAATAGTTAATCACCTGTCTAAGAGAATCATTTCACGTGAACGCTCAATGGTTTCTTCATTTGCGGCGGTAAATGGTCGTCCGGCTCCTCCATCGTGCGTAACACTTGTGCGACCATTTCGGAGTTTTTCAATCCATTCGTAGACACTCTGTTGTGGCAAAACACTGTTCCCGTACTGTGTCGATGAATTTCGACCCCTGATACGCCTTCCAACCACAAAAAACGGATCACTGAACGTTGCTCTTCTTTGGTGCAAATAGACAGCGGAGCAGCCATGATTAACAGCACGGCAGCGAGAACGAAACTAACCTAGCAGCTCGAAAATTGCAGAGATATAACACCAAATAAAGCATGCATCATCAACGTAAAACAACAGTGCTATCAAAATAAACAAAAATATAACTAAATTGCTGATAATAATTGACTTACCCTCGTAAGAATGTCTGCTACCTAAGAGTTTTCGGCTTTTGTATTAGCTCACTCTCTCCCAGTCATACTCTCCTGTGACCAATGGCACAGCCCTTCTTTGTAAACGCTCAATTACCCTCGTTATTTGGAGTAATTTACGCCACACACATGAGCACTTGTCAAACACGGGCCATATAAGTCACTTTTATGTTATACTGAGTTAATCAATAGCACTCTCTCACGTTTCGTGAAGTTAGAAACATTGTGTTTACCTTCATTAACAGCTGTCCATTTCTATAATTGAGTGGTCAGCGCAGATGGGTGCAGTGCGGAGGATCTGGGTTCGATTCGTGATACTGCGAGGTATTTTTCTTGTGGGAGGACTGGCTCGTGATGGCAACTGATGAGCTACTTGACCCAGTAATAGAAGCTCTACAGCCTGGAAAGTCAGCAAAACGGACGGGAGAGCTGTGTGCTCACCACATGCCCCTCCACATCGCATCGTCATGATGCCGCAAGGCAGAGGATGAGGCGGCGGCGTATGGACATCCCTTGGGTCTTCACGCCCTGGCAAGGAGCTCGTTCATTAGGAGATGGTGGTTTGTCTCTTCACCAAGCTGTTGGTTACAGATGCTCTACAGACCAGAAGAAGATCGCCTTGGCTAAAAAAGTGTTTACGCACAAGCAACAGACTTTGGCAAACGAAGCTCTAAGGGGACCACACCCTGCCTATCTAACCCACGTTAATTTAGACAAGTATTTGATCCATTTCTGAAAAAACTATTCGATGCAGGACCTTAATATTTTACTGTATGTTACATGATGCTAACAGAGTCAATTGCACTAAAATCTACTTTATCCATTTAATAGTTTTTAAGAAATGCTTTTTTAAATTTATTGACAAAAAATATTAAGTTTTTCTGCAGAAAATATTTTTTTTTGAGCATAGCTCGACAGCGCACGGTTCCAATATGTTCCAGAAAGCTGCGAGCGAAAATGCAATTTTTCAGGGTGTCGCCTCTCGGGTTCTATTGATCACAGCTATAAGGGGTCAAGTTTCGTAGATAGATCCTGGCGTAGCGAACATTTTTATACCTATCGGTAGAACCGGATGCGCTTTAGCTACCTCGCAATACAGAATCAAAATTTTTCAATTTCCTCCAGTCCAGGTAAATTGAGCAAATTGGTTGGTTCTTTTGCATTAGATGTGATGTACGGTAGGTTTTAGACGGCTTTTAAAAACACCTTTTGTTCCTTGCTGCTTCCTGAGAAAACCCCAAAAAGCCATAATTTTTGGGTACCAAAAGTACAAATTGTGGTGATCACCACTACCATGATTTCTGTTCGTGGAAAACCGACGAAATTTTCATCTTATGCGCTTAAGATGATGTTTTCGGGGAACCTTGAAGCTTTTTTCGATATAATTATCCGTTACCGTAACTCAGAGTTCAATGTTATTATACTCATGGTCGAAAAATGTACACGTAGTACCGGGCTGAAGCGTAAATATAGTTTTAACTGACGTAGTGACTACATGGCAAGGGTTCTGAGGTAATCGAAAACTACGTTTTTAGTCGCCAATTTTAACAATAAAACTTTATGGCGTGTGTCTCGGTATAATGGTTATTTCAGCCCTATATAGGCTGTCTTGCCCTGGAAATTATTCGACGGTGCCGCCTGATGGCGTAAGCATCTTCCAGAAAATTATTTCGTCAAAGGAAATTCTTTGTACTTGCAAATCAAACAGTGCATTTTTTGATATACTGTAGGTGCAGCATAAGAATGTTGTGTATTTTTATGTAAAGCAAGTTAAAGAGAGTTTGCGTTGGATGGGAGACGATTTTGTAGTAAGCTTATATTATGCGTAGTTATTTGTTGTTCATATGTCTCAAGTATGTAAATGTGTCGAAGAATATAAATAAATTGTCAAAACTTTACTGACATATACAAGGTGTTTCAGAAGTGATGGTCAATATTCAAAGATATGACAGGAATAATCATTCGAAACAAAAAAGTCAAGTAAACATGGGGTCTAAAACTCATACCTTAAGAGCTAGGAGCAATTCTTGATCTTCGATACTGTGAGACAAATCTCTTCTACTGCAAGCTCTTTGCTTTCCATATTTTGCGAATTGATAGTACGGACTGTAACAAGAAGAAAGAGTCCAGTAAACATGTGCCCTAAAACGCATAACTTAAGAGCTATGAGCACTTGTTCATCTTCGCTGTTTTGAAACACAACTCTTCCAATGAACAAGTGCTCATAACTTTTAAGGTATGCATTTTCGAGCGCATGTTTACTGGACATGTTTTTCTTGATTTGGTCCATACTACCACTTCCCAAAATATGGAAAGCAAAGAGCATGCAGTAGAAGAGATTTGTTTCACATATCGGAGATCAAGAATTGCTCATAGCTCTTAAGGTATGGTTCTAGACCCCATGTTTACTTGACTTTTTTGTTTAGAATGATCATTCCTGTTATATCCCTGAATATTGGCCACCACTTCTGAAAGACCCTGCATAATCATTTTATATGAGCAGCAGAACCTGCTGTAACAGGGAAACGAAGGGAACCAGCTGAAAAATGCTCCTGTCGGAGCACAAAAAAGTCGAATAAGCTCCTCTTTAAAAAAATTCTGCAGTTTCCTCAAGGCCTTCGCCTTCCTCGCCAAAACTTTCGGCGTGCTAACTACATTGTTGACCAAAGGCGCAATCATTTGGCCACGGCAAACGATCCTGGCGTTTATAGCCCGTTTAATCATTGATGGGGCTCAGTTAGTACTTGACTTTTCGTGTTGCGAGAAGAACATAAATGTCGGGCGCTCACGGCGAATGCTGGGCTGCCTACAGTCAAGACTACCAGGACTTCACAGAACTACTATTTGAAAGGTATATTTCACGCTATGGCTAATTTGACTAGGCTCAAAACATAAACATTATGACGATGAAATAATCATAATTCTGGAAGACACGTATCTGCGTTGATACTGTTAATTATGTGATCAACAGCGCAAAGAATTAATTAGCATGTTAGACAGTTTTGTGCGTGTACTGTACAGTAAACAGGATACACGATGCATCTGACTGCAAGAGTGGCTCTAACCTGGCTAGGCAGATACGGGCACATTATGCCATACTAATTCAATTCCATGCCAGAGTTCATCAATCATAGTGGCTGGCAAACGATGAAGCGCCGGTCTCCCAGGAAACCATGACCAAACGTGTTCAATCGGTGAGAGATCTGGAGAAAGAGCTGGCTAAAGCAACAAACAAACACTCTCCATGTTGGTGTAGGTCAGGGCATCACGAACATCGTGCGGTCTTGCGTTACCTTGTTGAAAGATGTTGGGAATTAAACTGCTACACCATGAAGGCAGCATGCTACAAACTTCAAATTGGCATTACATATACGACATGGTTCGATTTAAGCGTATACTTAATTCTAGTTTGATGTTTGCTGCATGCTGCCTTCATGGTGTTACAGTCTGAAATCTTCCCGTCTCCTCTATATCTCTTTTGTTACGCAACCTTCCCTTCTACAATAACCTATGAAACCTTCCCTTAGGATTTCTATCTCTTGCTTAATAATAACAAATGAAATCTTCCATTTGAAGTAAACTCCCTTTGTCAATCATAATAAGTGCAATCTTCGCATACAAATTTAAATGCTGCGTATTAAAAGTGTTTTGCTGATTATTTCGATGAAACATAGACTGTGTCGTCGTCGTGGCCCTCAGTCGTTATCTGGAATAACCCAAAACTGTTCCTTACCTTTTTTACTGTTACTGGATCGCCATCTGACTGCTACATCGAACTGCGACATGAACATACTTACTCTGTTTTACTATACTCTATTAGCTGCTGGTGGGCTGTCATAATAAGTGGCTGTATTTATTACCAAAACTGACGTTATTCTTTAATAGCAAAGCTGACGTTATTCTGTAATTAATTTGACTGAGTTGCGTAATTCATAGTTAAACTTTTTCTTGACAACAATAAAATTTTGCAAAGTTTTACGTTGATGGTTTTTGGGATGGATTATAATCAGTAATGTAATATTGCTGGCAAAAATTAATTGTATTCTGAAAACGATTCTTCAAATATTTACTGTTGGTAATGAAATGATTTTACAAACGTCCAAATGGGACTTACTTTTTACAATAATCTTACAGCTAGCATTGCGCAAACATACCTTCAGTAACCTTGAGTTTCTCAAAACAAAAACAAAAACAAAAAACAAAAAAAAATAATTCAATAATATTGTTCCTCTTATGATAACAGTTATCTGGTGTCTCTGTACATCCGTTTATAATCTTTTGTAAATCATAGCTGGTGGCTGGTAGGCACACCGCTCCTCTCAACCTCTCGCTTCAGACCTGCTACCGACTCGCTTCACGTCTCGCTAAATACTACGAACGCTGAAGTGCGGTCTCTCCCGCCAACAATGCTTTCTGGTGCAGACAATCCCTGCTATCACTACAAAATGTATCAATGCGCATTCTTTCCCGCTCTTTTCTTAAAATGTATCCATACGCCGTCTCTCCCGTCCTTTTTAAAATTATATCAATGTGCGGTCTCTCCCGCCAACAATACTTTGGTGCAGACATTCCCTGCTACCACAATTATTTCCAAAATGACAAATATTAGTTATTCCTACTTAATCCTATTAATAAAATATAACATCTTTTAGAAATTGTGGTTTGACAATAGACAATAGAAATACACACGTCTTACAAGTTTTAGTGGGCAGTATTGCACTTAAACTTAAGGAAGGCCTCGTTATAGCCAGGACTGCGACAGCCGAAACAGCGCGACTGCTCCAACCGGCAGTTGGCTTCGACTTTAGTGTGGTGCCTCGAGGTTAGGCCAGGTTACTGCTCGCTGGAGCACCTCCAGCCGCGTGACGTCACGGCGGCCGCACTTAAGGCCAGTCCCAGGTGTGCGGTAGTAGCTAGCTTGTAGCCGCCACACCACGCCGCACCAGCCAATAGCCTCCCGTTTTACGCCTCTGTTCCCTCCACGAGACAGCCGCCGCTCTGTTTGGAATTTTATTTTTCCGGCGGCTTTCAGCGGAATTAAAACACGGAAGCGCATTTATCAAAGTCGCTCTCCCCGTCGTCTTATTACATTTGCATGGACCCTCTGCCGCAGAACAGTTCCTACAAAAGGTAAGCGTCTTTTTCCCGCTTCTGAAGAATTCGTACCTGATGCCTGCAAAGTTTAAAAAATAAAAGTGTTTCCAGTCCTGTGAGGTAAATTATCACCCTGAGGCTTTATTTCAACGAATTAAAACTCTTCTTTGGAAACTCTCAGGCCATTCTCCAGTTAAGTACTAGCTCTTCCTTTATTCGCTGTTTACAAAAAAACCCAAAACCTGGGTGCAATTAAGTTTAGATTACAAACCCAACGCGTTAGGAAGCTTTACGCAAAACGCAGTGAAAAAGATCACACCGTTAAAACTGTAATAGAATTAGTAGTTATATGTATAACGAATGGGTGGTTCCCTGAGAGTTAGGCATTACACACTACTGGCGTGCATGTCGAGTGGCCCCGTATCTCAGCCAATGTCCTCATCCAAAAGCATCAGATGTACTGTATCAGGCTTTGTATTAGTGAAATCTGGGGTCTAAAGGTCAGGAACATGTACTGGATATACAACTCAGTAATAAGACCTATGATTATGGGGCAACAGTATGGCGGAATACTGTAGAACAGAAGGTGGCTATTAAGGAGCTTGGCAAGATGCAGAGATTGGCCTGCCTAGCCATAACAGGCAGAATAAGCAGCACACCCACTTCTGGGATTGAGACGATGTTGAACATGCCCCTGTTACATCTTTTGGTTACAATTGAAATACTGGCACGTAAATAAAAGTTAAAAACTGGAAAAAATTGGAAACCTTTAGAATATCCAGAATCCCACAGTAATATAATAGAAAAACTCTGTCTGCACACGCCTTGAAGACCCAACGGTACCGACCGACCGCCGTGTCATCCTCAGACCCTTGGGAGCCACAGGATGTGGATATGGAGTGACATCTCGTCAGAAATTAGTGGCAATGAAAAAGCTGGCAGGCTGGCCGGGACAGGGGTGAAGACTCCATTTGTTGAAGCGGAACCTGTCTTAACTGTCATTAAGGCGCCGTGCGGGATAGCCATGCGCTCTATGGCGCCTTGCCACGGTTCGCGCGGCTACCCCCGTCGGAGGTTCGAGACCTGCCTCGGGCACGGGTGTATGTGTTGTCCTTAGTGTAAGTTGGATCAAGTAGTATGTAAGCCTAGGAAATTTTTCCGTCATTAAGGCGGCGATAAAAACAAAAGCTCGCAGCTGGATTAGGAGGCAGCACGCAGAATACTGGACGAAGTCCGTGACATGGCTCCTCAAACCGCATGGCCACTCCACACGGCTCCGGTTTTCTATGTCCACTTCCTCCCTCCCACCCCTCTATCCATCTCCTCTTCCACCTCTCTCTGACCCAGATTCGGTTTTAGTATTCTAATCATAAATCATACAGCTTCTTTGAAGAGAGTCAAAAAATCTTACGTATGAATTTTTATCTACATAAATCAGGAAGTGATAAACACATCTCAAAATAACGAAACAAAAAATAATAACACAATAATAATTTTTAAATGTATTTACATAACGTTAAATTGTTCTCAGTGGTCAGTAGTGTGATTAGGGTGTGGTGTGCGTGAGGTCCGAATGTTTTGGCTAGATGCCTCAATGGCGTAACCGATTTGACACGCGCTCATTACTTTCTAATTTATGTAGCCGGAATTTTTTATTGATACAGAGTTTTTCAAAAAGGATATACGTATTACAGAGTATTAATTTGTCCAAACTATCAATCGCTGCGCCTCGACTCGGCTATTGGAGAAACGAATACATAGTCTAGTTTACATTAATAGCCGCCAGATGTCAGTTGTCTTCTGTTTTGCATTGTAACCGTTATACGTTTAAGATGGCTACTCCGCAGCAGAAATCGTTTAGTGTTCTCGAGTTTGCAAAGTGCAATTCTGTGATTACAGTGCAAAGACGTTTCAAGGTGAGGTACCAAATTGATCCTTCGAATGGGTGGAACATTCGCAGATGGTATCGACAGTTTCTAGACCACGATGTTTATATAAAGGAAAGAGTCCTGGCCGCCCTCGTGTTTCCGAAGAAAATTTTGCACGAATTCAACTGCTTTCCGACGTAGTCATTCAAAACCAACTCGCCGTGCCAGCCTGGAGTTACGACTGACTACAACAACAATTTGGCGTGTTTCGGGACGTCGGTTGATTACGAAGCCGTAAAAGTTACAGCTGTTACAAGCTCTGCGTCCTTGTGACAAACGTACACGTGTGGCATTTTGTGGCGAAATTCTTGATGCTATTGACAGTGATAACACTTTCACACAATGCATCGTGTTCAGTGATGAACCGACTTTCCATGTTAGTCGTCACGTAAACAAACACAATGTTCGAATTTGGGGCCTACAGAACCCACATCCAGCCATTGAACATGTACGAGATTCGCCCAAAGCCAATGTGTTTTGTGCAATATCTCGATTATCTGTTTACGGCCCATTCTTCTTTGATGGAAACACGGTTAACGGTCAGCAGTAACTCGCCATGTTACAAAACTATTTGTTTCCGAGGCTGCACGAAGACAACTTCATTTTTCAACAAGAAGGGGCACCCCCTCACTGGAGTTGCCATGTGCGTTAATATCTGAATGAAACTCCACAGTCCGTTGGATTGGTCGTCAAGGAGCTTGCGACTTAGCATGTCTCAGCTGGGCTCCACGGTCACGTGATTTGACACCCTCCGACTTCTTTCTGTGGAGTTTCGTTAAAGACAAAGTTTATGTAACACCACTCCCACAGAACGTGGAAGAGTTGAAAAACCGGATCCACCATAACATCAGTGACGAAGGACATGCGTGCCCTAGTATGGGAAGAATTTGAGTATCTGTGTGATATTGCTCGTGTCACAGATGTTCATCTGTAATCTGAATTTGAGAGGTTCGTAAATAAGGGTGTAACGTTTCATATTCGAATGTCTTAAAGTATAATAAATAAATGCACTCCAAATACGTATATTCTTTTTGAAACACCTTGTATTTAGTTTACACTATACTAACAGACAGTATACAATGAGGTAACAAAAGCCATGGGATAGCGAAATGCAAATATACAGATGAGGCAGCATCACGCACGCAAGATATAAAAGGGCAGTGCGTTAGTGCAGCTGTCATTTGTTATCAGGTGACTCATGTGAAAAAGTTTCCGACTTGATTATGGCCGCACGACGTGAATTAACAGACTTCGAAGATAGAATGATAGTTATCGCTGGGTACGGAAAAAGATCCTGCAAGAACGGGACCAACGACGACTGAAGAGAATCGTTCAACGTGGCAGAAGCGCAACCCTTCCGCAAATTGCATGGGACAATGCAATACAAAAACCGTTAGGGAATTCAACATTTCAAGATCTAAAGTATCAGGAGTGTGCCAATTATACACAATTTCTGGTATGGCATTACCTTTCAGCACGGACAACGCAGTACCCGACGGCCTTCAATTAGCGACCGAGAGCAGCGGCGTTTGCGTGGCGTTGTCACTGCTAATACACAAACGATACTGCATGAAATAACTGCAGAAATCAATGTGGGACGTACGACGAACGTATCCGTTAGGTCAGCGCAAAGGAAACTAGTAGAGGCATGCCTATTCAAATACAGAAATATGTAAATAGGCAGTATACGGCGCTGCGGTCGGCAACGTTTATATAAGACAACGAGTGTCTACTGCAGTTGTTAGATAGGCTACTGCTGCTACAATGACAGGTTATAAAGGAGTTTGGACGTGGTGTTATAGTCGGCGTACGAGCGATGGGACACGGCATCTGCGAGGTAGCGATGAAGTTGTGATTTTCCGGCACGACCATTTTACGAGTGTATCGTGAATATCAAGACCGGTAAAACATCAAATCTCCGTTATCGCTGGGTACGGAAAAAGATCCTGCAAGAACGGGACCAACGACGACTGAAGAGAATCGTTCAACGTGGCAGAAGCGCAACCCTTCCGCAAATTGCTCGAACCATTCAGCGAAACATCATCGACATGGACTTTCGGAGCCGAAGGCCCATTCGTGTACCCTTGATGACTGTACGATACAAAGCTTTACGCCTCGCCCGGGCCCGTCAACACCGACATTGGACTGTTGATAACTGGAAACATTTTGCCTGGTCGGACGAGTCTCGTTTCAAATTGTATCGAGCGGATGGAAGTGTACGGGTATGGAGACAACCTCATGAATCCATAGACCCTGCATGTCAGCAGGGCATTGTTCAAGCTGGTGGAGGCTCTGTAATGGTGTGGGGCGTGTGCAGTTGGAGTGATACGGGATCGTTGTTACGTCTAGATATGACTGTGACAGGTGACGTACGTAAGTATCCTGTCTGATCAGCTGCATCCATTCATGTCTATTGTGCATTCCGACGGACTTGGGCAGTTCCAGCAGGATAATGCAACACCCCACACGTGCAGAATTGCTACACAGTGGCTCGTGCAGAACTGCTACAGAGTGGCTCCAGGAGTTATGAGTTTAAATACTTCGGCTGGCCACCAAACTTCCCAGACATTAACATTATTGAGCGTATCTCTGATACCTTGCAACGTGCTTTTCAGAAGAAATATCCATCCCTTCGTACTGTTACGGATTTATGAACTGCCCTGGAGGATTCATGGTGTCAATTCCCTCCAGCACTACTTCAGACATTAGTCGAGTCCATGCCACGTCGTCCAACGGCACTTCTGCGTGGTCGCAGAGGCTCCACACAATACTAGGCATGTGTACCAGTTTCTTTGGCTCTGCAGTGTATTAAGGGCAGTCAAATGAAAAGGAGACAGACAGAAGAAAGAAAGTAAACTGTTTATTATTTTAAAAGTAACTGGAGAAACTGTTAATACATTTAACCCTCTGTGAGATAAGACAGTGAAATGCATTTAAGTTAAAATGGTTTCTGTTGCCAATGGAACCATGACTGTACCCAGGTGTGCACTTCTTCGTCCGAATCAAGCACACGCCACGAATTTCTTTCTTCTGGAAATCAAAAATATGGATTCGAATAAGGAGAGATCCAGATTATACGGAAGTATAAACAACTTACCAACAAAATGACCGCCCACAGGTTACCAAGCTTGTTTGTTTCGACTATACTGCAGAAGGTTCGCTGGTAAGTCCTTATACTTCCTCCATATAATCCTGATCTCTCCCCATGCGAGTTCTATGTCTTTTATACTCTGACGATAGACATTCGTGGCCATCGATCTGATTCGAGTGAAGAGGTCACGCTTGTGTACAATCATCGTTCCGTAGGCAACCGCAAGCATTTTTCCATGGAGGCATTGACTATTTTGTCTCACAGTGGGATAAATGTATTAATGGTTACTGCGATTATTTTAGAAATAATAAACAGTTTACACACTTTTTCCCATCTGTCTAATTTCTTATTTGACCGTCCCTTATACTTCATCAATGCCATTTGTTCCTCTATGGCCCTTCGCCTGTAACATGATGACTTTATTCTGACTTGAATATGTCTGTGCTGTTTCTAAGATGAGGTACGCAGGATAATTACTTGTGTTGTTGCTACTGAGATGCTTCAGGAGTTTCGATGTCGGTAGTACCCAACGGTGTCTGTATTTTCTGAGTAACTGAGTCCCTACGGTTGCTGAGTTCGGCTGTAAGGATGGATGCTGCTGTGTGGAGCTTAAAGTTGTCTCCCCACTTCATAACGCTGTCGATGTGTGCACTACACACCCCATTAAATCTTACGAACAAGGGCTGACTTCCGCTCACAAACTGTTATTCTACATCTACCTACACATAGATACTCCGCAAGCCACCGCACGGTGCTGTGCGGAAAGTATCCTGTACTATTACTAGCCTTTTCCTTTCCTGTTCGCCGGCCGTTGTGGCCGAGCGGTTCTAGGAGCTTCAGTCCGGAACCGCGCAACGGCTACGGTCGCAGGTTCGAATCCTGCCTCGGGTATGAATGTGTGTTAGGTTTAAGTAGTTCTAAGTTCTAGGCGACTGATGACCTCAGCTGTTAAGTCCCATAGTGCTCAGAGCCATTTGAACGATTTTTTTCCTGTTCCACCCGCATATAGAGCGAAGGAAAAATGTCTGTCTATGCGCATCCGTATGAGCCTTTATTTCTAGTATCTTATCTTTGTGGTCCTTAAGCGAAATGTATGTTGGGGTCAGAAGACTCTTTCGGCAGTCAACTTCAAATGCCGGCTCTCTAAATGTTCTCAGTAGGGTTTCACGAAAATAACGTCGTCTTCCCTCCAGATATTCCCATTTCAATTCCCGAAGCATCTCCGTAACACTTATGTGTTGTTCGAATCTACCGCTAACTAGTCTCGCAGCGCGCCTTCAGTCCGAGCTGTTACGGATTCCAACCACTCGATCAGAATAGGTCGCACCAGCGTTTTACTCGTATATGCGGCCCTTTTTACAGGTGAACCACTCTTTGCCAAAATTCTCCCAATAAACCGAAGTCGACCATTCGCCTTCCTTACCACCTACATGCTCGTTCCATCTCACATTGCTTTACGTTACGCCCAGTTATTTAAACGACTTAACCGTGCCAAGCAAGACACTAGTAATACTGTATCCGAACATTACGGGTTTCTTCCTACCCAACCGAATTATCTTACATTTTTCCACATTTAGGGCTAGCTGCCATTCATCACACCAACTGGAAATTTCGTCTAAATGGGTAAGGAGGCGAGTGCACCAACTCGTCACCACAGATCTCCTCCAGATTTCTGGTATGTGCAGGGGTTGTCCAAAAATGAATGCGACGGAAGTGGGAGCCGCAGAAGACAAAGTATTTAGAAAAAAAGGTGCATTTTTGGTTCGGGTCTCACGAGGCATGAGCCGTTTGTTAGTATCGCTTCTAGACAGCGATTGGCACAGCGAAAAGGATACACAACGCTAATCCGATGGTCGCGAGGTCGACTGCATATATGGAATGACTTTTTTATTGTTCTTATTTTTAGTTTAAGTTGCTTACACTGCAAATGAACCGACATTATGCTCAATATATTGTATCTGCTAATATCTTTATAAAAGGCAAGAAAAGGAAAGACAAAGGAAAGTTTGGGTTTGCAAATAAAGTTCCAAATACTTACAGCGTCCGAGAGGACTCTGCAAACAACTTTCCAAGAAAGGATTGTAATTAAATTCCTGTTCAGTTAGTTTCATTTTGCTCTTCGAGCAGCGGTCGGCAGCTGCGCGCAAACAAAATATTCCCGATGGAAAATTTCGATTAAATTACTGCTTCTCCCGTTGTTGCACCTGTTAATCATCAGCTGTAAAATAATAGAAATACCTAAGTCGAATGGAAAAAAAGCGCTACACCTAAAAATAATTAATGTATAGTAATGAAATTTCGGGAATACATTCGTCAAGCTAACATATTTAATGATTAACATTGCAAGCTCACTAGTTAAAGTACGCGCGAGAGAAGCCATTGAAAATGTGAAATTCTGGTACATTGATAACCGGTGTAACCGCCAGATTGTTGAATGCATGCATGCATACGGGTATGCATTGTGTTGCACAGGTGCCGGACGCCAGTTTGTGGTATGGAGTTCCATGCCTGTTGCTCTCGGTCAGGCAATACAAGAACGGTGAATGCTGGTTGCGGATGACACTGGCGATGTCGTCGGATGATGTCCCATATTTTCTCGATTGTAGGCAGATTTGGTAATCGAGCAGGCCAAGGCAACATGTCGACATTCTGCAGAGCATGTTGGGTTATAATAGCGGTGCCGTCCGGAGTGGGCGAGCGGTTCCAGGCGCTGCAGTCTGGAACCGCGCGACCGCTACGGTCGCAGGTTCGAATCCTGCCTCGGGCATGGATGTGTGTGATGTCCTTAGGTTAGTTAGGTTGAAGTAGTTCTAAGTTCTAGGGGACTGATGACCTCAGATGTTAAGTCCCATAGTGCTCAGAGCCATTTGAACCATTTTATAATAGCGGTATGTGTGCGAGTGTTATCGTGTTAGAAAGCTCCACCCTGGAATGCTGTTCATGAATGGCAGTCAACAGGTCGAATAACCAGATTGACGTACAAATTGAAGTCAGGATGCCTGGGATAACCAAAGAGCGCTGTCACACAACATCTCACCCCAGACCTTAATTCCAGATGTAGCTCCACTGTGAATAGTGTAGTGACTTGGCAAGACAGCCAAGCCACTAGGAGAGGAAGCCGAAAGGCACGCGTTTAAGCTCACGCAGGCTGGCGTGAGGTCTGGAACAGTTAAAGGATTTGAGTCTAGCAAATAAAGTACGTAGCTGTTGGAATACTTAACTTTAATCCATGATTGGTGAACATCGGTCTGACGGTACATGCATCACAAGATAAATAGCAATTGATAATGGCGCCTTACTAGGTCGTAGCAAATGACGTAGCTGAAGGCTATGCTAACTATCGTCTCGGCAAATGAGAGCGTAATTTGTCAGTGAACCATCGCTAGCAAAGTCGGCTGTACAACTGGGGCGAGTGCTAGGAAGTCTCTCTAGACCTGCCGTGTGGCGGCGCTCGGTCTGCAATCACTGATAGTGGCGACAGGCGGGTCCGACGTATACTAACGGACCCCGGCCGATTTAAGGGCTACCACCTAGCAAGTGTGGTGTCTGGCGGTGACACCACAAATAGCGCGCAGACAGCTTGGTTGCAGGCCCTCACCACTTCACTGGCACCGATCCAGAACCAGCTTTCATCAGAAAACAACAGACCTCCACCTTGCCCTCTAATGAGCTCTCGTTTGACAGCACTTAAGTTCCAAATGGCAGTGGTTTGGGGTAACTGGAGAGCGCGCTACAGGGCTACAGTAGTCGATGTGTCACTGTGGTGCCAACTTCTGCTCAGATTGCTGCTGCAGATACTGCCCGGTGCGGAAGACCCATACGCCGAACACGATGGTCTTCTCTCTCCTTGATACCATACAGCCTTCCGAATTCCGTCTTCTCGCGACCATACATTTGAAAGTTTACTGTCTTACCTCCTTGCCTATGGACGCCAGATGAAAGTTGATGTCGTCAAGCCCTGAATCAAAATTGCGCAACGGATAACTGGGGAGAGGAGCTTGAGAGCGCTACCAGGAGAGCGTGTCCTTTCTGTACGATACTAGGCAAGGGGTTGGAGGGCTCACATGCTGATGTGTGGGTCCCTGCATTCTATATCTTTTATTTTAAATAAATTCCTTTAACTTGACTTCTTTGTGATTTTTAAGGTATGTTAAAGATTGATGACAGTTGATTACCTATTTATTTTTACAGCGATAGCAGCAATTGTTTCAGTTTACAGATATTACAATTTTACAACTTATAACTCGGGTATATTATATACTAATCTGCACGCATATTTCTACGGATAAGACGGAATTGCGTTGGCCAAATGTATACCACCAAAGTCTCCCAATATTTTATATAGGACATTCACTATGTGAGGAGGATAACGGGCAAACTGGGGACCAGATACTTTAACACAGGGGGTCAAATTTCCGGAATTAAACGAGCACATTCATTACCTTACACAATCCGAAGCTGGAAATAAAAGAATTAGTACAAATATTCAAATACCTCTCTTCCATGCATGAACATTGAGACAGACGCATTGAGGGCACGTCTGCTCACTTACCCGTCTTCTGTAACACTCCTAGGATATGGTGGGCACCCGGAGGTCTTCCTGGGCCCCAGTGGAGGGGGTGGTCGAACCACTTGGCCGTGACCAACCTCTCCACCCCAAATCTTGTGACACTGGAAAGTCTTTGACTTTTACCTGCCTGTGCTGCCTCTCTGATCTCCTAGCCAGGAGTAAGATTGGCACTACTATACTACAGAACTACTTCCCAACAAAGATTTGGCTACGCTTTAAGGAAAGGTGTGAGGAGGATTAGGAAAGTTCATGTGCAGATTCACATCCACGTACAAGAAATGCATAATACACGACACATATAAATACGTATTATGAAGCCTGACACATTTCTTCCCACCCGTCCACATGGGTTCTGTTGCACCCGCGGCCGGCCGCATCGTGTAATAAAATTGGCTGCGGAACCGCTTCTGTTTCTATTTCCCGGTGCGAGCGAGCAGCGAAACCTACTGCTTA
Organism: Schistocerca americana; assembly: GCF_021461395.2. Classification (NCBI taxonomy): domain Eukaryota; kingdom Metazoa; phylum Arthropoda; class Insecta; order Orthoptera; family Acrididae; genus Schistocerca; species Schistocerca americana. Next base: position 615,104,610 of record NC_060122.1, read on the forward strand.
TAGAGCGGAAACTTCTGTACTATTTCACATTCTCGTGACCGCAGCTACCAGAAATCGTGTATTGTATTGTATTGTATGTTAACCGGGGACCTAGAAACGACGGAGAGGCTCCGTCCCCGCCGCAGCCGCAGTGGTCCACAACCCCACGACGACTACCGCAGTCCACTTAACCCCTCCGCCGCCCCACATCCAACCCAGGGTTCAAATGGTTCTGAGCACTATGCGACTTAACTTCTGAGGTCATCAGTCGCCTAGAACTTAGAACTAATTAAACCTAACTAACCTAAGGACATCACACATCCATACCCGAGGCAGGATTCGAACCTGCGACCGTCGCGGTAGCTCGACTCCAGATTGTAGCGCCTACAACTGCACGGCCACTCCGGCCGGCGAACCCAGGGTTATTGTGCGGTTGTGCCCCCGGTGGACCCCCATGGAAAGTCTCACAGCAGACGAGTGTAAGCCCTATGTTTTCGTAGTAGAGTAATGGTGGTGTACGCGTACGTGGAGAACTTGTTTGTGCAGCAATCGCCGACATAGTGTAACTGAGGCGGAACAAGGGGAACCAGCCCGCATTCGCCGAGGCAGATGGAAAACCGCCTAAAAACCATCCACAGACTGGCCGGTTCACCGGACCTCGACACAAATCCGCCGGAAGGATTCGTGCCGGGGACCAGGCGCTCCTTCCCGCCCGGAAAGCCGTGCGTTAGACCACACGGCCAACTGGGCGGGCAGCAATCGTGTACAGTGGCGACATTCCTGCATAGTCTTTATGCAAAAACTCAGAAGGAAAATACAGCTTTCAAACTCAATAACGTCGCCTTAAAGGCTCTCGTCCAATTTCAAAGGTAACTAACACTCACAATCGTTACAGCGTGTATTTAGCGCAAGGCTGATTTGCATCCCCATAGTGCCGCTACTAGATGATGATGATGATGATGATGTTTGGTTTGTGGGGCGCTCAACTGCGCGGTTATCAGCGCCCGTGCCGGCCGGTGTGGCCGAGCGTTTCTAGGCGCTGCAGTCTGGAATCGCGCGACCGCTACGGTCGCAGGTTCGAATCCTGCCTCGGGCATGGATGTATGTGATGTCCTTAGGTTAGTTATGTTTAAGTAGTTCTAAGTTCTAGGGAATTGATGACCTCAGATGTTAAGTCCCATAGTGCTCAGAACCATTTGAGCCATCAGCGCCCGTACAAATTCCCAACCTTTGCTCTGTCCAATCTCGCCACTTTAATTAATGATGATGAAGACAACATAACACAAACACCCAGTCATCTCGAGGCAAGTGAAAATCCCTGACCCCGCTGGGAATCGAACCCGGGACCCCGTGCTCGGGAAGCGAGAATGCGACCGTGAGACCACGAGCTGCGCACGACGCTGCTAGAGGTACTGTTATGCGACTGGCACGAATTCTGAATAGACATCATCTTTCAGATGCAGAAAGGCGCTATCACCTTTCGTTGATATCGTATAACTCATTCGTGGTGTTGTGATTCTTTCCCATCAGTTGAATTTTGTATACAAACTTCTCGTGAACGCCTAAAATCCCTTGCTGGAAAGTTATTTGTGATCCCAAATTGTCATTTGTCTTTTCTTTTCACGCCGTGTATGAAAATAGTAATAAATACAACATGCTGCGGAATATTTCGGTTCATTTGCAGTGTAAATAACGTAAAAAGTGAAATTAAAAAAAGGTTTCTGCATAGGAACTCGACCCCATGACTCTCTCACTACCGTTCTCATGCTCCGACCGCTGCACCGTCTGCTTGAAACTAACATAAATGGCGTCAAAAATGCTATTTTTTGTAAACGCTTCGTCATTTGGAGGTCCCGGTTCTGTCACTTTCATTTCTGACCAACTCCTGCATATACCATAAATCTGCACGAAATTAGTTACACCGAGTAGGCACTGTCTCCTTGCAGGTCGCACAGACATTGGAGCGCTAGCTGCACACTTTGGCGGACGTCCAAGGATCGCAGAAATACGTCACACACAGCCCTGGCTTCCTCTGCGTGCGTCAAACGCTCCGAAGGTGGCAGCTGTACTTTGCCCGATAAAGTTTTCTCTGCATGCGGGGGTCGGCTGAAGCCCTACGTTCTAGCAAGTTTCCACAGAAAAAGAGTAGTCGATTTCCTCTGGCGCAAGTTTTTTAAACTTAGTTACACTCTGTCTGATCGAAGGCAAACACGTAGACCACAAAGAACCAATCTACCTATATGAAAGCAATCCGAATCTTAGAAAGGATACGATAGCCGTTTTTACTTTTCGTCCCCAAGATAAAATTCCCTTCACTACTATCTGCGAGTGTGTTTAACCTTTGCAGAAAGTTTCTGATTCTCTGAAGGCGAAATGTGTTTCAAGTTTACCGTGAAGCTTTAACGATTCGATTAGTCTTGTCTTTTCGAGTAATCGTTGAAGTCTTTCAACTTCTGGCATCGCATGACCAGGGAGCAGAGATTCAAAGGAGGAGGTTCGTAACCCCCCCCCCCCCTTACACACACACACACACACACACACACACACACACACACACACACACACACACACACACATTAAACGAGCTACAAATTTGGTACACCATCCATATTTTGCTGTGAGTTAATGGAAAACTGCTTTCCTCTGGTAGTTTTTCGTAGACCACATGAATTGGCCAAATTAGGCGTTTGGAACACTTGGAACAGCTTGCTAGTTCTTGGAATTTCCTTTTCGTAAGTGTTTCTTACAAGGAAACAAAATTTCTAAATCAGACTGGTAAAAATGGTTCAATTGGCTCTAAGCACTATGGGACTTAACATCTGAGGTCAGCAGTCCCCTAGTCTTAGAAATACTTTAACCTAACTAACCAAAGAACATCACACACATCCATGCCTGAGGCAGGATTCGAACCTGGAACCGTAGCAGCAGCGCGGTTCCGGACTGAAGCGCCTAGAACCGCTCGGCCACAGCGGCCGGCTAAAAAACCTTGTAGAGACATAAATTACCTGTTATGAAACTTGCCAATATATGTTTCCTTGAGTACTGAGCAGTAGAAAGCATAAGTGAGCAATAGCATAATGTGCTCATCTGTCCACCCCAGCGCTCTAACTTAATGACTAGTGGAGGGTGGTTACCAATTACTTGCCAAGCTCATATGCAGTGTAAGAAGAAATTTGGAGAAACGACCTTCTCTGTATGCTACAATACAGATAAGGAAAGGAGCGGAAAACACCTTTTTATGTACAAGAGAATTATGAAGTGTTGAGTCCGACTTCTTAGACACTGAGATGGCAAGTAATAATACAGCCAATAAGAACACTCTGAGTAATACTTTATTAATTACAATTAATTTATTAATTACAATTAATCACTAGAATTGATTGGAGCTATGACACTGCACACTTGGACTTGTGGTCCAGAACACACTAAATGAGCCACGGTTACCTGGTGGCGAATTGAAGCAAGTTGAGAAAAGCCTTACTGTGGCTTCAGTACAGTCACTAGAAAACACGAGTTCGTACACACTTTTTGACACACCGAAAAGCAGCGTTGGCGCATAGGCACCATTCACAGGAGGCCGAAGTCTTTTCACTCCCCAACGGTTGATGCGGGCTGTGTCATGACGAGTACGCAGCACAACGACGCTACTCCGACAGGAACTTACTGGAAGCGGGCAGGATCCGACATCGAACTGAACTGGCCTCCTGGGCCTCTGGCGACGCTATTTCAGGACAGAGGTGCGACGCTGGCGAATCGAAACTACGGGAGGTACGGCTTCTTCCTAGCATCTCATTGGAACCTCGTAGTACCGCTTTGCTGTGCAGTAGCTCTGTGGTGGTCGATACTTCTTGCGCCGCTCTTGATACTTGACTACGCCGCTCTCTATACTCGACGACATCGCAACGGAAATAGTGGAACGTTAGGGAGGGATGGGAAAAAAGAATTAAGCGCATGTCAGACACTGAACTATAAAGGGAACCTGATATACAGTACGTACGAGGAACGACACAGTTTTATATCAAAATACGTCTTTACACTTGCCGCGCGAGCGGTCGCGCGGTTTGAGGCGTCATGTCACGGACTGCACGGCCCCTCCCGCCGGAGGTTCGAGTCCTCCCTCGGGCATGGGTGTGTGTGTGTGTGTGGTGTTATTGGCATAAGTTAGTTTAAGTAGTGTTTAAGTCTAGGGACCGATGACCTAAGCAGTTTGGCCCCTCAGGAATTCACACACACACACACACACACACACACACACACACACACACACCTCTTTACACACGTAGTAGGATGGAGCAACGGTCGAAGTTACGATCACAAGGGAAAGTGTACGTGGTTGAATGTTAAAGTATTATCTCATTAAGCCCAAGAATGGTTGAAATGGCTCTGAGCACTATGGGACTTAACATCTGAGGTCATCAGTCCCCTAGAACTTAGAACTACTTAAATTTAACCAACCTAAGGATATCACACACATCCATGCCCGAGGCAGGATTCGAATCTGCGACCGCAGCAGCCGCGTGGTTCCGGACTGAAGCGCCTAGAACCGCTCGGCCAACGCGACCGGCCAGCTCTGCCGCTTTAGGCGTGACACTGCAACGACCTGCTATAGTACTCATAAGAGACGCCGCAGTTGTTTACATGAGAAGCTGTCAGTTCCCCTTACGATCCTCAGTCCAGTGTCTTGGCTGGTGCCGGCCGTAGTGGCCGAGCGGTTCTAGGCGCTTCAGTCCGGAACTGCGCGACTGCTACGGTCGCAGGTTCGAATCCTGCCTCGGGTATGGATGTGTGTGATGTCCTTAGGTTAGTTAGTTTCAAAAATGTTCAAATGTGTATGAAATCTTATGGGACTTAACTACTCAGGTCATCAGTCCCTAAGCTTATACACTACTTACCCTAAATTATCCTAAGGACAAACACACACACCCATGCCCGAGGGAGGACTCGAACCTCTGCCGGGACCAGCCGCACAGTCCATGACAGCAGCGCCCTAGACCGCTCGGCTAATCCCGCGAGCTTAGGTACAAGTAGTTCTAGGGGACTGACGACCTCAGCTCGTAAGTCCCATAATGCATAGAGCCATTTGAACCATTTTCTTGGCAGGTGAATCACTGGCCAGTGCTATGGAACTGGCCCTGTCTTCACAATACACTGAAGCGCCAAAGAAACTGATATAGGCATGCGTATTCAAATACAGAGATTTGTAAACAGGTAGAATACGGCACCGCGGTCGGCAACGCCTATATAAGACGACAACTGCCTGGCGAAGTTGTTAGATCGATTACTGCTGCTACAGTGGCAGGTTAACAAAATTTAAGTGAGTTTGACGATCGATTACTGCTGCTGCAGTGGCAGATTATCAAGATTTAAGTGAGTTTGAACGTGGTGTTATAGTCGGCGCACGAGCGGTGGGACACAGTATCTCCGAGGCAGCGGTAAAGTGGGGATTTTCCCGTACGACCATTTCATGAGTGTACGGGTAAAACGTAAAACCTCCGACGTCGCTGCGGCTGGAAAAAGATGCTGCAAGAACAGGACCAACGACGACTGAAGAGAATCGTTCAACGTGACAGAAGTGCAACCTGTCCGCAAATTGCTGCAGATTTCAATGCTGGGCCATCAACAAGTGTCAGCGTGCAAAACATTTAACGAAACATCATCAATATTGGCTTTCTGAGCCGAAGTCCCACTCGTGTACCCTTGATGACTGTACGATACAAAGCATTATGCCTCGCCTGGCTCCGTCAACACCAACATTGGACTGCTGATAACTGGAAACATGTTTCCTGGTCGGACGAGTCTCGTTTCAAATTGTATCGAGCAGATGAATGCGTACGGGTATGGAGACAAGCTTATGAATCCATGGACCCTCCACGTCAGCAGTTGACAGACTGATGGAGGCTCTGTAATAGTGTAGGGCGTGTGCAGTAGGTGTGATATGGGACTCCTGATACGTGTAGATACGACTCTGACAGGTGACAAGTACGTAAGCATCCTGTCTGATCACGTGCATCCATTCATCTCCATTGTGCATTCCGACGGACTTGGGCAATTCCAGCAGGGCAATGCGACACCCCACACGTTCAGAATTGCTACAGAGTGGCTCCAGGATCAGTCTTCTGAATTTAAGCACTTCCGCTGGCCACGAAATTTCCCAGAGATGAACATTATTGAGCATATCTGGGATGCCTTGAAACGTGCTGTTCAGAAGACATCTCCACCTCCTCGTATTTATGGACAACCCTGCAGGATTCATGTTGTCAATTCCCTCCGTCACTACTTCAGACATTAGGCGAGTCCATGCCGTGTTGCAGCACTTCTGCGTGTTCGCGGAGGCCCGACACGATATTAGACAGGTGTACCAGCTTCTTTGGCTCTTCAGTGTATAAACCAGTATCAAGACCCAAAAAGCTATTTTTACCATGTATTACTATTGGAACTTCATACAAAGACGCTTTGATGATGATCTCGAAGGAAGAAACAGATTGAAATGTTGCTTTTTCGAATAATTAATAAAATATCCCCAAACGTTTAATTAATGCTGAAAGGCATTAAGAAAAAAATTTATTTCTGTAAATA